>NC_030678.2:112927221-115828471 GCF_000004195.4 Xenopus tropicalis
CTAAAATATAATGTACTGCTACCCTGCACTGGTAAAAGTTGTGTGTTTACTTCAGAAAGTCTACTATAATTTATATAAATAAGCTGCTATGTAGCCATGGAGGCAGCCATTCAAAGGAGAAAAGGCACAGGCACTTAGCAGATAACAGATAAAACACTATTGTATTCTACAGAACTTGTCTGTTATCTGCTATGCAACCTGTGCCTTTTCTCCTTTTTTCCAGCTTGAATGGCTGCCCCCGTGGCTACACAGCAGCTTATTATATAAGTTATAGTAGTGTTACTGTAGCAAACACACCAGTTTTACCAGTGCAGGGCAACAGTGCATTATATTTTTATTACTTTAAATCTCTTTCATTTTTTGGTGTTACTGTTCCTTTAAGAGGGCTTGGTAAAATATAAAAAGCAATTTTATATAGTGGTAACTATATATAGTTCCATTTTTAGCCCTGAAATGTTGGAATTTGCTGTAGTTTTTGGTTGAAGTTTTTGAAGGGAAAATCTTACCACTCACCCTTCTTTTTGACATAAGCTTAGTTGACATAAGCTTTACCACCACTCTGAATTTTTCAAGATTTACTATGTGTAAAATCGGCTAAAAATCCCATTCTGTAAATTTGCCAGCTTTGAAACTTTAGAGGTTTTGGATTTTTGAGGCTGGTTTTTTTTGTGCAAAAATTTTAAAAAGTAGCAGTTTCAGTACAAAAATCTAATCTTTTCTGAGATGTTTTCCTGTGCAGACTTTTTGAGTTCAGACTTTTTAGTAAATGTAAGACATTTGTGGAAATGAGTTTATTTGAATTTTAAAATACAAAAAATGAGAAATGTTAGAGTTTTAGTAAATCTGCCTCCATGTGATCTGCCAAAATAAATGTAAATGTTCATTTTTTACACAGACATGATTACACTAACTGAAAGTAAAATCCAATAGTCTTTCTCTAAATTTTGGAATAATTTTCCAATGCCCACCAAGTTCTCCCGCCCAAGCATGCGGTTTATTGACTCTAAGGGGATTGAGAGTCTATGGGGGGGTTGAAAAATAGTTCCCAAGAGTCAGAAATAGAGTCTTGGGGTCTATTGGGCTTCCTTTCATTCTGTGGAAACATGTGTCTTTGTAAAGAAATATTATATTTCATTTTGGAAGTTCAGATAGTGTTTATGCACCTTTTTTACATAAGCCTAACTGAATGAGCTCATGTCAAAAAGGGGCATATATTTTTCTATTAAAAAGGTAATACGGTTCCACTTTTTAAAGAAGCCTGCAACCTCTGTAGGTGAGGATGGAAGGCTGATAAAGGAATAATTATGACACACTTGTTCGACATGTGGGCTGGGCTTTATTCTTAGTATTTGTTCTTAGGATCTCTCTGGCAATGCCTTGAATGTGGATATATGATTAGCCAATCTAACCAATGTATATGGACATAACAATTTCTGCATATTTGGGAACTCTAATTTTAATTCTTTAAAGTGGACCTGTCACCCAAACATGAAAAGCTGTATAATAAAAGCCTTTTTCAAATTAAACATGAAACCAAAATTTATTTTTATATTAACACATTGAAACCCATTATAAATGCATTTAAAAATCCCAGCTGTCAATCATATACTGCCTGCCCCACCTCTATGCCTTAGACATAGAGGCAGAGCAAACAATTACTCAAACTTTCCATTCAGCACTCACATTCTCCCTACCTTCTCACAATCTAATTGTGTAGCCAGTGCATGGGCAAGGGCATCAGGTCCCCCATTCTGGCACATACAAAAGATTTTGGGGTGATACAAAGCTTGCCTTAATAACAGTGCCCACAAAATAGCAGCTGCTTGCTGGCTGTGATTTGTATATTCCTGAAGGAAGGACTGAAGGACTGAAGGAAACAAGATTTATATCATTTATGTAGTATGTGAAGTTAATTTTGCTTACCAAACACAATAGAAATGAAATTGGAATTATTTCTTAGGGTGACAGGTCCCCTTTAATCAGCCAAACTACCCAACTGGTAATCTGTGGATTCTGGCAAATGCCAGAGGGGCTGCTGTAAGATGCCCTAGGCAGTCACTACTGAATGGGCTGGTGGGAGGATGTTTGGGCCTCTGCGTACTTGAAATGCCTTGGCCTATTTTAAATCCCAGTCCAGATCTGTGCCATACTATATTGATGTATTCATAATTGCAGTAATTATATTAGGCATGAGACAAATAAGATGAAGCAGACAGCTTGATGAAGCACATCATCTGGAGTTGAATAGTTGTGTACCAGTTTTTTAGGGAATTGTTTTGTATTCTAATTGTTTTATATTTGTTTCTATATGTCTTGTTTCTTAAATAAAACGTATGCATTGCCTTTCTCCACAGTTTTCTGATAATCATCATAGCACTTTCAGTTTAGCTGGAACAGGGAGTGAAGAAGATGAGCAGGTAATGTGTAACTGAATTGCTTTTCTGGTAAAAGAAATATAATGGAATACTAATACAGTAGTAAATGGATACTGTCAGCACATATACCTTTTTTAAATTAACAAATGTAATTTAATATCTATTTTGTGTTCACGTCCCCAATAATAAATCTAGGGTCTCAAAGCTATCCTTAGGCCTCAGGATGTTGCATTTCTTTGTATTTTTTCTAAAGATTAGAACTTTTGCGTATTTTCTACTATATTTTCGTTAACTTACGCAACTTTTTTGTGCTTTGCGACAATTTGTGCAACAAAATCATATTTGTTGCAAGGAGTACGAAAGTTTCGGAATTCATTAAAGCTTCGGTATCGGGACTTTTGTTTGGCCAGGTTGGAGCTGCAGAGTGCTCTGATCGCTCGGATACAAAAAATTTGTAACTTTTGGATCGTACCGCGATATTTTCATACAACCACAATACAAATTTTTTGTACAACGCACATCAGAAATTATTGGATTTAATCCGAATCAGTATTCCTGTTTTTCTGACTGATCTAATTAGGAAATATGGAAAAATACCTCTTTAATGGAAGATTGCAGACATTTAATCAGCGCCAGCACAGAACATTTATTAAAGTGTGCCAATTTAGAGAGAGTTTCAGGGTTTTGGTATTGTACTGTGTGTGCTAGATTATGTCACTCTTGTTTTTGTTCTGGTTGTACATTCTTGCCATTTACATATGAATGCACCATTGCTGCCATGCCATTAAAATACTGCTTGTACATCTATTACAGACACATAAAAACTAGACAAATGGCTCAAAGATATACATTTGGAAAAAAAAGGCAGACAAATATCATTGGCTTGGTTTGGGGATAGTTTTTTGTTAATACAGATTGTTTTTATGTATCTATTTTTTGCACTATTCACTTACCAACTGAGTGAGAGAACATTTTTAGCAATGTCTTCAGGCAGCTCACAAAATAGGTCATTCGTTTTTAGAAAGTTTGAGAGGATAAAAATGGATTAAAGTTTGGCTTCAAGTTTTCTCATAACAGAATGTAAGTTTTTTTTTTTTAAAGAAGATTTGGACATGAAGATTGCTTTGCCAAAAGCTAGCTGTTTATGAAAGTTAAATCAGTCTTTTACAGGCTAGCTCAGGAATTAAAGGAGAAGGAAAGGCAAAGTCAATTGGGGGTGCCCCCAAGTGTCTTAAATCACCTACCTTGTACCCCGGGCTGGTGCCCCTGTTCGGAGAGAACAGCACAAGCCCGGGGTAGCTGCAGCGCTTCCTCTTTCCTGCTTTGCGCGAAGCAAAGTCGGCTTTTCACTAAACTGCGCATGCGCAGACCACTGGCAATTGCCGGAAAACAAAGCAGGAAGGAGGAAGCGCTCGCTACAGGTACCCTGGGCTGGTGCTGTTTTCTCCTAACAGGGGCACCAGCCCGGGGTACAAGGTAAGCGATTAAAGTCCCTTGGGGGTGCCTAACATTTTGGCACCCCGAAGTGACTTTGCCTTTCCTTCTCCTTTAACTATTACCCTAATTTCTGGGTACATTTACATTACATACATGTAAATGGGTACATTTACATTACATACATGTACATTTACATTACATACATGTTGGGTACATATACATTTTTGGGTAACAAAGTTAGCGCTCAAGCAGTTTCTGTGCTTTCTTAACTGCTTGCAGTTACCCCATTTCCATTATTTGCATTTTTACATTATTTGTTCACCTGCTTTTTCAGCCTGAGAGTGTATTACAGAAGTGGGGTTTTGTAAAAAAAAAAAGGTGGAAAGTTTGCTTTAAACCTAATCATCTATAGGAAACAATCAGCATGTAGCATTTACTGGTCATCAGACATCTTATTGGTTACCTTTGGGTTACTGCACCTGATATATCCCTTTTTATTACATATAGGAGAAGTCTAATATTCTTTGGGCTTGTCTATTTATATTGGGAGGCATGCTTTTAATGTGGGAGGAGGTTCAGGGTTGGATTTACAACTGTAGGCCTTCCATAGCTCGCACCCCATGTCACTTGCACGCACCACACCCTGCCGCTCACACCCCACCCTTGCTGCTTGCACACCCCCCCTTGCCCCTCCTACCTCCACTGCTCCTACCTCCTCCCCCCAGCTGTGCTCACCCCCTCTCACCTATTGGCAGCTTGCAGCTTCCTCCTGTCAGCTCTGTTCTAATGCCATCTACCTCTGGGGATTGGGGGGGTGGGAAATTCAAAATCTCAAAAAATCTGTCAAAATCTCCTGCCCAATCCCCAGTGGAGATGCAGCCAGTGGGCGGCATGATCCTCGATATTTGTGGCCTTTTTGGTAATCTTTAATTTACCAGAACCTTATTATAGAACAAGACCCTGAGACAAGGTTTTCAGCACTACTGATGCTTTATTCATTAATCAAAGACAACGCCTTGTGGAAGCTTTTAGCAACACAGAACAATAACTGAAATGTGTCACAAACAGCTTCAGGTGAGACCCTGAAAGTTTTAGCCTTTTATAGATGATGGCATACCTTATCTCAAAACGAAATGACACCCCTTTTCCAACATTCTATCTACTCTGTGCTTACAGCTGTGCAAACAGCAAAGTGCATGTAGGGGCTTAGCTAGTCAGCACTATCATGTCAGGCTCTTCTTTTATCTCCTACCTCACCTGCCTTGGGTTGTCTTTATAGAGGGCACTGGGAGGTTTTAGGTGTCCCTTTGTACAGAACTTACCCATCAAGTGAGTGTCTCAAGGGCCTGCCTACAAATCTGGGCCTGAGGAGGTGTACTATGTAGATATTAGTGTAAAATGATAAAGCTTTTATTTTGGCACTGGCTCAACTAAGCCATGATACATTTGCTAAAGCTATATGTTAAATATTCAATTTTTTAGATATCTTCGGGACATTCATCCAGACCATTATCTCCAGAGGAAAAGTCATCATCAAATATTAGGGTACCATCCACTGGTAGAGGAGCCAACAATTCCAGCTTGCAGTCACCTGACTTTGACTCACCTCCTCAACTTTGTAGCTTCCTGGATAGTTCAGCTGCAAAGCACAGGCTTTCAGTCAGGCCACGAAACCAAAGGTCATGCACAACGAGGAGGCCTTCTGCGGTAATTCCCAGAAAGTTATCTTGTTATTTAATTATCTAAGTAATCTTATTAGGCAGGCAGAGTTATCATTAATAAACATATAGATACGCGCAATCCAATGTCTTATTAGTGCATCAATATCAAAATAACAAACATATCAATATATTTTTACATACCACAATGAAGAGATTCCTCTTAGCAACACATACCCCATTAGCTATTCCTTCCTGATGCAAAACATGCCAGGAGAAGAAGTGGCTACTGGGGGATCTGTAGCTGTACCCGTAGAAAGGTACTTATACTATTTGTTCTATAGAATTGTATAGTTATATTATTTGTTAATAAATATATATATATATATATATTTATACTAATAAAACGTTGGGTTCTTATAGAATAATAACTTGTATAGTTATACTGATTTCTTTTCTTTAGTCTGTCCTAGATGAATCTGTTATTACTACAACTTTCACTGAAGTAGAAGATGAAAACATCATGGAGGAAGCATTCACAAAATCTACAAATGACAACCGAGAAAAGGTCATAGACACAAATCCACCTGCAGTATTCGACACCCCACAGAGCATACAAGAAACAGAAATGGAGGTCTGTCCTGGTAGCATAACAGAAATCCAATCTCAGCTTATACAGGAAGAAGTTGTGATCTCGAGTGACATAGACTTTATTACAGTACAATCTCAGGATGCTACCAGTTGTCCAGATCTAAAACTGGAAAACAAATTTGTGGAAGATTTGGAGGATATTAAAACTGAATGCAGTTTAAGTATTGTAGAAGGGGACATCTGCAATGAGGTTCAAATTAATACAGACTTCTCTAAAGAGGATGGTCTTGCCCAGTCTCTGAGATCAGAAAAGAGTATACTGGAAGATCATAGAAAGTCTTTGGAATCTACAGAGGAAAAGGTTAATGAAAATCCATTTGTTGGGCCTGATGTCACCTCACCACCTTCAAACATTTGTCAGACTGTACATTTACCTGACAAAAGTGCACCTGAACCATTACCCTCGGAAGACCTTTCACTTTCTGACACAGAAAAGAGCAGGAACACTCCGGAGCAGTCTTTAGTTGATAGAGAAAATATTAAAAAAGAGGATAAGGCTGGTGGGGAACTTTGTACACAGAGAAAGTTTTCTGTATCCTCAGCATGGGAAAGGCCACGGACTAGCAGCTTAATATTAAAAGGAAATATTGAGAATGAGACTTTTAAAAACATGAAGTTTTCTCTGCCTAAGTCAGGTTTGTCCATAAGTGAGAGAATAAAAGATGAGCCAAGATTTTCTTCAACACGCACTGAAAGCAGAGCCAGTGGCAGGAAAAAGGAGACGTTCGCTGACTCAGAAAGTACTTCAATGGACAAAGCCATCCTTAGTCACATTCCACAGGGCTCTGTGCCAGCTTCCAGTGATTTGCTGATGGTTACTGACCTACAGACATATCCTGAGAACAAAAACCCCTTTTTTGTGAAGCTAAGATCCACCTCCTTTTCCTTTAGATACAGGGAGGGCATAAACGCTGACTCTGTCAGACTGAAAAGGCACAGTGCTGAGATTAATCTGGAAAACACAGGATGTTCCTCTTTTTCCAAGGATGAGTTACTAGAAGCCAGCAAAACAGAAACCCATTTACCCAGTTTCAGGAATGAAAAACAAAAAAATAAAACAAACTTTAGTGAACTGATACATTCAAAACCACCACTGCCTAAAAAGCCTGTTTTGCAAAATATAATAGGAGCTGACAATGTCACAAAAAAAGACTCTTCCACTTGTGTCTCAGATCTGGAGAAAAAAGACTGTAAGATGGAAAAACCGCCCCCTGATGTAAGAACAAGTTTACACAAGACTGGTAAGAATTCCACTGTATTTTTTTTTCTGGTAAAGTGAATAGTCGCAGTCTTCACTGATATGTGATACTTTCAAAAGATTCTGTGATAAAAAGCAAACATTTTAGTATTTCTTAAAAAAAAAGTTATGGAACTGAATTAGAAAGCTACAAGAACTAAATCCAATCTGTATGTTTGTGGGTATAGGAACATACCCTGACATCCAGGAGAAAGCACCACAAATTATTAACTGCACGTATATGTGTTGGGAGCACAGCTTTTACATCTCACCAACTAGGATCACATTAAAGACAGATTCAGTGATACACACATATATAGTGGTCAGATTTGCTTTCCAATTTTTTTTTAACTTGAGAAATAAACCATGAAAAAATGTGCACCTACTTGCCTCCTGTGAATTAAAGAGTTACCACATGATGTGCCACACAACTAGGGTGCTTTTGACAATTGACCTATGAAAATGCTCTAGCAGTCCCTGTAGTCAGCTGATGGTATCTGGCATTTACCATGTAACCTTATGGATAGCATGGAATACTTCTAGCTTTTGTCTCCATGCCAAAAAGCACAGAAGGGAAAACACACGAAATCCATCCTGCCTGCCATAGTGTTTGGTGTGCATTGTTTGGGTCCCTGTGGACCAGTTAATGAGTCTTCTTCAGTCATAATACTGTATGTTGTGTGTTCGGATCCTCCTGTTTTATTAGAAGTATTGAGTATGGTACAGAACTAGTCACCTATTGCAAACAATCAACAGGTATCACCTATTGGTCTGGCTACTATAACATTAGATGGTTTCTCAACTGGCAATGCCACCCCATGTGTGGGGTCATGAACAGGAACAGTATATGTCTGTCACTGAGTACATGGGAAAGATTCCAGCCAGAAAACACTTGTGTGTGCATGTTATGGCCAAAATTCACCCTGTGTACTCAGTGAACTGCCCTAGCCTCAAAGTGTTTATCCAATATCAGCCAACCCATCTCCTGCTGATATTGTGCACATCTCAATGATCAAACACAGTATTCTCTCAAAGTTATATTGCAAATCAGTGTTGTCCATGATCTACATTATAATCATTATTGTGCCCATATCTGATCACCAGTTATAGGAAGCTCTGGTCCAGCACAATCGTGGGGCTTAATTGTGTGAAATCATGACATACTTGACTATTTCATTTATCTGCTAAAACCTTCATATGAGATATTGTCCAGCAATACTCATAACCTCATCCTTTTTGTCCAGCTCCATCATTATACCACCCCATAAAACCTTGTACTTATTTATCTTGCCAGTTAGTAAACTGACCTGTCATTACTGAAGTAGAAGGAAAGATTTATTTAATAATAGGGTTTTGGCTGGTGTGGCCTAGAGGCAAAATGCAGTGACAGGCAGTGAAGACTTTACAGGGGACGACTACTGTCTGCCTCTTATATGTCTTCATAAGGCTTCATCTCATCATTTCTTTTTTTTAAAAGGTGTATTTCATTAATTTTCATACAAACAAAACCATAAAATAACACATTTTACATTACAATAAGGAAAATGCGCTGGTCTTTCTTTTCCAGGTCTATCTTTAAGGTTTGTTACTGACACTAAAGGGATAGGTGTAACATTACAGAGTGTGAGCGTGAATCTGGCAGCAGTTCCAGCATATTGGGTTTGTCAACCAACTGAACTAGGTGTTCAGGATGTGATAGAGATAAGTGGGAAATTGCCGGGGGTCTTACAATGTAAATGGGAGTGGAATCCTTTAGTTCCCTCTAGGTCACACCAAGGGCCCCAAACTTTGGTGAGTGCTGGTATTTGGGAAGTCCACCATATTTGTGCGGAGTCAAAGGGTTTGGGGCCTGTTGAGAGTAAATTTTAATATAGATTTGAGATAAGCTTTACTGGGTTACTAGATTGTAGAGTAGCCTCCACTGTTACATAAATGAGCTGGGGGTTGAGAGTGGCAAATTGGTCCCTGAACACTGATCGCAACTGCAAATATTATGAGCTTTCTCTCAGATCTGTGCATATGTTGGATCTCATCATTTCTACACTCATTAGAGATTAAGGCTAAAATTAAGATCTATACATCTGCTTAAAGGACAAGGAAAGTCAAAATCCATTAAGCACACTATTAAATAGTACTTCAATTGCTCTGTAAAAACGCTATATTTCTGGGTTGCCTTATGAAAGATTTACAGAGATACACTAACTACAAACTACATACTTGTTTTAGTGAACGGCGCCGCCATTCACTCCATTTCCCACAACATCTCTACTGCACATGCGCCTTGCTCACAACCCCCCCTCCAATCCCCACACCTGCCAGCACACCAACTCCCAGCCCACCTTCCACCCCGCTCCGATCACCCCCCCTCCGCTAGAAACCCCCCGCCGCTCCAATCACCGCTCAGCTCCATTTATATCTGGGTGATAGTGGATGCACTAATTACAGGATACTGTGAATCACTGTCCCATCAACATATTGAGCTATTATTAGTATGAACATTTAGAGTGAAGGGTGTCTTTATCTTAAGTGGTCATGGGAAATGGTACAGCATGCCTACTTTATGTCTAATGTAAATTGCCCATGTTATTTGAGCTATATTTGTACTTTATTTTATCCTAATATATTGTACTAGTGCATAATTGGGTGTATACACAATATTAAATGTGGGTTCCAGTTGTTTTTGATGAAAAAACAGTCCACTAATAGGTATGCAAATGTTACACTTAGTCCTAGCAGAAGCTATTTACATATGCAGGAAGGTGTTATAAAATGTCAGTCTATAGTGAGAGTTTGTGGGAAATGTGCTGCCCACATTTTTCCCATATATTTAAATAGTTTTAATAAGCAGAAGGTATTATTTGTCAAATTGTACTGTATGAAATGTTTTAGTACAATTTGCACCCATTTTTAAATTAATGCCAGGGGGTTTACCCTTCTTGGAAGCCCTGGCCCTCCTACTTCTAAGAGATGTGTCATCCGTTTCTATGACAGCTGCCATCTAGGCCTTCCCAAAGAATGCTGAAATAATGTGGATTCTCAAATTCTGCAAACATTTGTAGAAACAATATCAGAGAAACCGCAAGTGGTGTTCAAGGCAAATAAGGAAAGTACAAAATATTGAGACATTTTGACTGAAAGTAAATTATAACAAGCTTATATAGACTGAAACAGATGCACAATAATATCCTGGTCCTTTTATCCTGCATTTGACTGCACACAACCTCAGCAATACATACTTTTGTATATAAACACATACACAGACCATAAATGACTACAATGAACAAAGAAAATTAACATTACACTGTCAAGCAGTATAGCCTATGGCTATGCTATAGAACACAAAGCATTTGTGTTGAACATTTATTATTAAAACTGTGGCATTAAAACTTAGACACCTTACAACTCCAAATATATTTATAAAATACAAACTCTAACAGGAATTAATTATAGATTCTTGTCTGCTGAATATAAAAAGCTCTCTCTGAGGTATTTTAATAGCTTCTGAAGGCCAAATTCATATCATATTAGAATTTATTTAGACAGACTTTTGCAGGGCAGTAGATAGTGTAGCCAGTCAGTAATAGAAGCTATAGAACTCCTGAATGTGTGCTATAAATACAGGTGTATATAAAGATATTGGCTCTGGTTGTTTTTGTGCCACATTTTTCCTTTTTTGTGTCCTCCCCTTTTTTAATATGCCAATTTATTTGGCACTATATGCTTTTCAAGTGAGACTCATGATTTTTTCTTTTAAAGTTTCAGCAGAATCTAGTGGTTCCACTATGTTGCATGGTATCTCCCTATCATAAAATGCTAAATGGACTACCATATCCTCCACGAGAATAGCAGGGATGTTCAAACTTAAATACTCACATATGCAGTCCAATGCACAGTGTAAATTGACACTGTAAACAGTCTCTTTAGAGGTGCTTACTGAGGTAGCCCTTCTGTATAACATAAATCCACCAATCCAGTATATTGAAAAAAAGCTAATTCAGCAGTTGTTCTAAATGTGCATCATTTCCCAATGTGAGATCTCAGCAAATATGTTATGATAGTCTTCTTTTTTTAATATAGAGAAAAGTTGGACCTGAGTATATGCTTTCCGCAATGGACACCTTCTTACTGGATTGATTGTGTCTTTATTTAGAGTGCAAAAAAATAAACCTTTGTATAGTATACAAAGCAATACATTTTGGACTGAGCATGAACTGCTTTAGAGATTCTTAGCGCAATACATGTAAGACACGAAAGATAAAAATAGAGTGATACATACAGAGTATTATTGTATTATAATGTACATTGCTATGAACTTTTCAGTTTTCTCTCTATAACATGATTATTATTATTATTATTATTATTATTAAAGGATAAAATATACAGCATGCTACTACATGATTACCTCACATTTGTTAATATTTCTTTTAGGAAAAAGCACTTCTTTCGCCATAGCTACACCTGAATCCAGCAACAGAACAGAAAGCAAAGTCCAGACATCTTGGAAATCCTCGGCCAGGCAGAAACCTAGAGGACTGAAGGAGGAGCCAGTCCCAGGAGAATTAAAATCTGCAAACCAAGATGCTGGCAACCAAAAGAAAGAGGTGATTAAAGTAAGTTAAGTATGCATTGCCCTTTGCCTTTTGTGCCGTATAGCCATTTCCAGGCCAAAACACAAAAGTATATTGCCATGTCACTGTATTGTTTGTTGGAGACAAGTAGCAGGGTTCAAAAGGAAGACAAATGTTTAGGTTCTTTTTAAAGGAACAGTAACACCAAAAAATGAAAGTGTATAAAAGTAATTACAATATAATGTACTGTTGCCCTGCATTGCTACTACTGGTGTGTTTGCCTCAGAAAGAGTACTATAGTTTATATAAGTAAGCTGCTGTGTAGCCATGGGGGCAGCCATTCAAAGGAGAAAAGACACAGGTTACTTAGCAGATAACAGATAAACCCCCATTATATGGGGCTTATCTACTAGTTATCTGCTATGTAACCTGTGCCTTTTCTCCTTTTTTCCAGCTTGAATGGCTGCCCCCATGGCTACACAGCAGCTTATTTATATAAACTATAGTAGTCTTTCTGAGGCAAACACACCAGTAGTAGCAATGCAGGGCAACAGTACATTATATTGTTATTACTTTTATACAATTTTTATTTTTTGGTGTTACTGTTCCTTTAATGTTTTGCTGTTGGGAAATTTTGTTTAGACACTTGCCACACAAGAGCAGAGAGAGTGCAAGCTAAGCCCTTTGCTTAGTGGCATAACTATAAACCTATGGGTCCCAGCACAAAACTTTCAGATACAGTGCTATGGGCCCCTTAGAGAGCCCCATTGGCAGTCCAGTGCATTGGCAGTACAACCCAAACCCTACACCCCTCACTCATTATACAAAAAATGCCCTTGTAGACAATAGCAAAGAAACATGAACTGTATTGAAGATAATGGTCATTTGCTTAATCTTGGGTCTATACTTCTGCCCCAGTTCTGACTGTGTTCTGTACATTGCACCAGATAAAAAATCCAGTGTAAGTTACAAAGGATAGTGTTGGCAGGCACAGACCGGGCCCTTCCTTACCTCCTGCCTGTATTCTACTATAGCTTAGTGACTTGTATCACAATATCTTATACATCTGTAACCTTAGCATAAGCTATCAGAAAGACCTGTCCAAAGGTTATGCATCAGAAGGGGACTTTAAACGATGAAGTCTTAAAACTTCTACCTCAGTTTCATTTATACACCCCAAACCCATGTTGGTCAGTGCATTCAACCTAACTTCGGACTATATTTCATAAATGTAGTACAGGTATGGGACCTGTTATCCAGAATGCTTGGGACCTGGGGTTTTCCAGATGAGGGATCTTTCCGTAATTTGGTTCTCCATAACTTAAGTCTACTAAAAATCATTTAAATATTGAATAAACCCAATAGGATTGTTTTGCCTCCAATAAGGATTAATTATATCTTAGTTGGGATCAAGTACAGGTACTGTTTTATTATTACAGAGAAAAAGGAAATCAAAATCAGTATTATTTGCTTATAATTGAGTCTATGGGAGATGGCGTTTCCGTAATTCGGAACCTTCTGGATAACAGGTTTTTGTCAGATGTAATGCATGAACAAAACACACCATCTGAACAAAACACACCATCTGACTTTATCTGATTCAACTTTACTTTACAGCAGTCGGGGGGGCAGATTTTGTAGCATCCTACAATATCTTGTGCTGTTGCATGACACGATTTTGTAGGTCAGAAAAAAAATTCACAAGAATTCACAAAACATACTATTCTCAAAAAAAGTACACCACATATGGTTTTTTTGTTCAGTTACTTTGTATTTTGTAAAGTTTTTCTAAAATGTACATTTCAAAAATAAAATTGCATTTTCTTCACTCTCTTGCTTCCATGTATTAGTTCAGTATTGTATACAACAATAAACAGGGGGTTATGTAATAAAAGGCACTGAATTTACCCAGGAGTAGTAACCCATAGCAACCAGTCATCAGGTAAAATGTACTGGTTGTGTTTAAAAGCACATATCTTATTCCTTGCTACGGATTATTGCTACTGTGCAAGCTTAGTGCCTTTCATTACATATGGGGGTTAGAATTTAATGCAATTTTTCAGGGGTATCCATACTTTATCACCCTGTGATCTACTTTTGCCACCTGGCTTCAATCATGAGATCTGCCTTAATAAAAATAGTTTGACGTATAACATTTGGCACAAGCTGCAAGAAAATGTATCACTCTTGATGTTTAATACCCAAATACACATAGCAATGTATAAATGCAGTGCCAAATTCACATTTGATGCCCACATAAGTGGCAGGATAGCATCCCGCTGCATCCTGCCTTGCAGTCTACCAGAAACTCTAAAGTGATCTACTGGTAGGCCAGTATACCTCTTGGGCACTCCTGCATACGAGCATTTCTCTGATATGATGACTATTATATAAAAAAAAAAAAATCAAATTTTTTTAGAGTTTCAAAATTTTCCTTTGCTCCTATAATTCTTGTGGCCCTGATAAACAGTATTAAGTGCTGTCTAGTTAGACATAAGCACAGATATTCTACAAGTACAGAGCTCAACAGACAGAGAGGGTTCCTGTTGATGTCCCTGGTAATCATTGCTCCACATGAGGCCCAACTGAAAGAGTGAATGACCTGAACTGTCTAAACAAAAAGGTTAGGAATAGTGTGGGGAACACTTCCAAGCAGTACCAAAGAGCTGGTATCAAATGTACAAGTAAATACACTGAGCAACCAGTGTAAATGCAGATGACAAGAAAATGCTAAGATATAACTGTAATATTTTTGCTTGTGTCTTTCAGACTAGTTTAAAACCAACTGTTGACCTGATTCAGAATAAACCAGCAAATATAGTAGCTGAATTTCATGGGCAAGACACCAAAGCTGCATTAAAAGAGCCAAGTCAAAGAGCCAGCACACTTTCACTTCCAGCACTTGGTAAGAAAAGCACAGTTCACTGATTTTTGTGCCTGATGTTTCCTAGATGTGCCTTATGCCCCCTACCCCTGTTTTATGCACACATCATTCCTAGTCTAGCTGCTAAAAAAGATTGGTAAATCTGCCCCTTAGTATTATGTGTTTTCAAAACAAAGAATGGGTATTTTCACCATCCAGCGACTTTGGGGTTCCTGGCCCTTTAATCAGTACAATTATGGAATATTTGAAAAAGATTTAATTTAAAAATACAATTTTTGGGATGGACTGAATATACAGATTCCTAAAACTTTTAAATTAAACCAGGTTAATATAATCCTGGGAGAAGTTTTGACTGAATAAAAAGTGGTAAGAACCAAAGGGCTGAATGATCATATATCTGTATTTTTTCAAAGAAGGAAAGTCATTTTGGCATTTACTGCCAATAGATTTGCCACATTAGTGCCACCTAGAACAATATATTTATTCTGCAGAAGCCATTAACATGCCTGAGTAAACAGCTTTAGAAGCTTTCTCCATTTGCTTAAGATAGCAACTTCCATTTTATGTGGCAACCTGCCTGCAGCTCTAGCCTTTATAGCTAAGATCACACATTCCTAAGGGAGGGGGGAGGGAGCCCTTAGCATTCTGGTGGGAGGGGGAGCAGGAGAGGGGAGATAGAAGAGAACTGCACAGACTCAGTGCAGCATTACTGTAAGTGCTTATGGCTGTATTTACATAGACCTTTCTTATAAAGCTTACTTAGTTTTTACCTCTCCTTCTCCTTTAAGAAAAATCTTATTAATTTTTATAGCCTTGCCTTTTATTTATGTAGAAAAAGAAGACAAAACTCCGCAAAGACAAGGTATCCAGTCTGGAGAGCCATCTTGGATGGAACTCGCGAAGAAGAAATCTCAGGCGTGGAGTGACATGCCTCAGAAAATAAAATAAAAAAGTGGTTAAAGTATTCTCTGGAGAAAAGTAAAAAGATAAATACAGTACAAGGGTAAAAATAAAACCCCAAGGTGGTAATAACTTTCCCTCAGCTGTGGCCTTCCAGTAGTTAGTTAACTATGTAACTGTAACTCACAGAATTTCACTGACAGAGTTTTGGGGATGCTAGGGAATGCAGTGCAGTCGCAACTAGGCTTAAATACTAAAATATCTAGGCCTCGTTTATGGTCGTAGTGCAGGGTAAATTTTACTGTCTGTGCCGTAAACCCATGGATGCAAGTGCTGCTCGAAAGAATCCTAAAGTGCACAATGTTGGGCCCCTCAGGGTTCAGTACTTCATTCATGGAATTTGTAAATTAGGCCTTCTGTGCCCGATAATACTATGGGGCATAAAGTGGAACTAGTATCACACATCACCACATTAATACCATGATTCACTGTGTAAATTCTCATATAATTATAAAGCCATGCAATGTATGTTTAACTAAGTATAAAATTCTGATGTAAAAAGAAATGTTAAATTGTTAAAAAACTAGTGTAAAGTGGCACCATTTCTTACACAGCATTTTACACAGCATTAGAAATAAAGCCAATTTGTATTCAAATGTTTAGCTTTTACAAAGGAAACTTTTTACCCTAAACCCAGCCCAGCTATATTCTTTTAAACATGATTTTTATATTTTCAAAATATAATGTTTTACTGATAAAGTTTATTCTGATTAGTGTTTAAACAGTGTATTCTAAGAGATTTGACTCCATTTGGACATACAGGACCTGTGGATATACGTCTGTTTCATTAATATAACTCCTTTATATTGTTTCAAACTATGTGATGTTTGTTCATGTTGTTATGTGATGTTTGTTCATGAATAAACATTTTAACTTGCTGGAAGTTCCAGACACATAGCATAGAGTACTTTGCTTGCTAAATTAAAAAAAAATCCCAGGAATAGATTGTTAGCATTGTTGGCAGTGGAAAATACAATACAAAATTGAATAGGTACTTGAAGTAATCATAGCTTATTTTTCAAAAAAATAATAAATAATAAAAAATAATGTTTTGTCTTTTATATAATTAAAAGTAAGGTGGATATGCAAAAAAGATTTAGTTTTAGTTCTCACTCATATTTCAGTATTTAGTTTAGCACAGATATGTATATATATTTATACTTATCTGATAGTTTTAAGGTGAAATTGAATAGCAAAATCAGTTCTTAAACCCATTGCAGTTTGTGAACACAGATTAAGCCTTTTTTTGGTCCAAACATTCTGCTACTTTGAGACAGAATTACAGGTGGAAACTAATGTGTTCCTCTAAAAGCCACTTTCTATGCAATACATGTGTGTGTTAGAAAGCCAGATACTGCCTCTGGCACAGAGGCTCATTGAATTCTTTTCCATTCCAAAACTGAATTGCTAGTCAATTCAGTTATGTCAGGCATTCAGTGTTGCACTGAGTTATCTTGTAGATACCAAATACCATTCCTGAATAAAGTACTCTGTAGTGTGGGAAAGAAATCTTGGGGCTTAAGTTAAGTTACATGGTTATAGTACTGTACATATCTGTGTTTAGGGTCTGTATTGATCAAAACAGATGAAGAACAAAAAAACTGAATGTACGAGTCTTTGATCTTGGCTTGCCGCAGCATTGATGAAAGAGAACCATTGTACTTTAATGAACCCCTGCTTATTCTGTTTATGCGTTGTTCTTCTGTACAGCGCTGTGTGCACAAGTATAATCAAAAAAAATATATATATATACACACATACTTTTACCACATACAGGGTTTATGCATTGATCATAGAAGCCAGTACTGCCACATTATTGTATTTCCCAAATGCATTTGTCTGTTATGCCTTTGTTTAGTACTTTAGTGTTTTGCTATGTAGTATTTCATTTGTACAGCTAAATAAATGAAAATTTGAATTGTTAGTTTGGTTACTGTATTCATTACATGGGTTTACATTATTTAGAACCCATGATTATATCTGGGATGCTCCAAAGAAGATGCTGTTCTTGGCTAGGGAGTATTTTTTTCATGTTTACATGACGACCCACTCAGCAAGAAAGTAGGGCTGAGGGTTTTACTAGAGTGTAAGTATGTTCACTAAGGGCAGTGGCACACGGAGAGATTAGCCACCCGCAATAAATCTTCACAATTGCGGGTGACTAATCTCCACAACGTGCCACCCCACCGACAAGAATGTAAAGCGCCGGTGGCGCATCGCTTATAAGCATATTTCTTTAATTTTTACCACAATGGAATTATCTAAGCCAGTGCTGTCCAACTTCTGCGGTGCTGAGGGACGGAATTTCTCTTGCATACATGGTGGAGGGCCGCTAATGGAAGCCAGTTTTGACCACTCCCCTCTTTAAACCACACCCACTTCAAACCACACCCATTTTATCACAATGGCGGTAGTGCAGCAAAAACCCAAATGCTTTGTCCTCACTGCAGGGATATCAACCATCATTCATATGTGAAAGAATTACATTATGTCATATTAAGACGTACCCTTAAATCCATATGCCTCCTCCTCCCCTGTGGATAGCACAGCAACCCCCAGCATATAATTACACACCTTAGGGAACATTTAATCGCTATTTCCAACTGCTAACAAACTCCCAAAACAAACCCCTGCCAGGTTCACCTCCCACAGGAAGCATAGGGTAGGCAGAGTATGGCACACACAGGCAGCACTCTGCCTGCCCTATGCTGTCTGTGTGTTCCATACTCTGCCTGCCCTATGATGCTTGTGTGTGCCATACTCTGCCCTATGCTGCCTGTGTGTGCCATACTCTGCCCTACCCTGCCTGTGTGTGCCATACTCTGTCTGTCCTATGCTGCCTGTGTGTGCCAAACTCTGCCTGCCTTACCCGGCCTGTGTGTGCCATATCCTCCCTGGCCTATGCTGCCGGTGTGTGCCATACCCTCCCTGCCCTATGCTGACTATGTGCCATACTCTGCCTACCCTATGCTGCCTACACACAGGCAGCATAGGCCAGGCAGTACATACAATGTCTGAGGTGTGAACAGGAGAACAATGTGGGTGATTACAGCCTGAGGTGTGAACAATGCAGTGGGTGAACAATACAGATATTAAAAGGTGTGAACAGTACAGGGGATTACATTTTTAAACAATACAGGGGGATTACAGCCTGAATCTCAGGTGAGAACCATGCTGGGGCAGGCCCGGATTTGTGGAGAGGCCACAAAGGCCTGGGCCTAGGGCGGCAGAAGTTTAGGGGCGGCCCCTCTCCCCACTGCTCCGTATGGGAGTTTAAAGGAGCGCATGTGCACTCGCGGGTGCAGCGGGGGGGGGGTTGTCGCGCGTTCGCGCATTGGGGGGGTCGCGCGTTCACGCATGAGCACGGGGGGGGGGGGGCGACCAGCAGGGGCGGCCTCGGGGCTCCCAGAATAGAAATCCGGCCCTGTGCAGGGGGCCAGTTAAACTCAGTACTGATACCATTTAAATCTTACATAAAGTTAAGCCATCAAAGAAGTCAGACAGGTGAGGGGCTACACAGAGGGGGGTCGATCGTAAAATGCAGGAAAACCTTTCCGACTTTGATCCTTCTGTGCATGATTTTGGAAGCCTCCCATAGGAATCAATGGCACTCTGCAGCTCCAACCAAAAAGTCAGGATACCCAAGCTTAAATGAATCCGAAAATTTCGTACTCGGCATGAAAATACGATTTTGTTGCACAAATTTTGTCGCCAAAAAATGGAAAAGTTGCAGAAAATACGCTGATCGCACGCTTAGAGTGTTTGTGGATTAGTAAATGTGCCCCTAGGTGACCACCAGTAAAATATGGACTGTGTTTTAAAAAGGAATTTTGAAATGCTCACAACATTATATTCTAAGTGCGCAATATGGGAATTTCAGTTGGGTGACTTATCTTTGTACAGTAACTTTCTGACCATGTTTTTTCCTGTTCCTGCATTTATTTTATTCTTGGGGACAAATGTGACAGCCATGCCTAAGCTTGGTGCCTTTCCCTCTAAAGGAGTAACAGATAGCTTTTATTCTAAAAGGTTTTTCAAATGCTACCATTAGAATATTGCATGCCCCGGTCTATATATCAATGAACAGAGCACTTTACTAAATTAGCAGATGCTCCTTAAATTACTTGAAATGGTTATAAATTATAGATATAAATAAATATCATGGAGGCAATCAAAAATAAAAATGGTATCAGTGTCCTTAGTTTTTATAATCTACTTTTAATTACATTTTGAAAGTAATGAGATGTCCTTGATTGTGATCTGTGTAAGCTTGATTACCTCTCAAACAAATGTCATGGCCTACTATGTGCCCTTTTAAGTTTCATATTAAGAATACATTTAGAAGGTCAGCCTCAGCTACCATAAATTTAACTCTGTATCTATTAAATATAACTGTCTTTAGTAAAACTTGCAAAGAAACTGCATTTCCATTAGGTGTCATGTTTGTCATGTAGTGACCAAATGTCCCCCACTTCTCTGTCTAAGAAATATAGAAGTTCTGTCTGTCTTCTACGGGGATTATTGTGCCACAGGGAAACTGCAAGCACAATCCACATTCAATCTACACCAATTTAAGGCCAATCCTGCAATTAAATCTTGACTAGGCCAACATCTGCAGGTATGGGAACTTTGCCCACGTTAACAACTATATAATCCTCTCGCTAAAAGAAGTTAAAGATATACAAATCAAATATTGTTTCCCAGAAACCTCCTTCTACCAGTTCCTACTACTAGGAAGGGCTTTTTTTCCCCTTAGCATCACCATCTGCAGAATAAATGTTGAATAAATCCTCTGGATGAAATCTAAATTCTGGTTTAAATGCACTTGTGATAATCTCTTTACTAAGTAATCCTGTATGAAAAAGTGGAAGATTGTAACTAGTCAGTGTGAGACAAAGGCTAATTCATTGGGTGGGTGGGGTTTGCCTTTCATTTTCAAAAAAGGAGCAATAGAAAAATAATTTTATTTCACTGGGGAGTGCATAACACCACTGGAGTGGTGACCTTTGTATGCAAGAGCCTTAGTGGCACAAATTCACACCCTGCTCTCATGGGATGTGCAGCATATCCAATGTATGCAGTGTCAGCATGTCTGCCCGATTTACACAACTTGTGACTAAAAGATTAGTTTTAGGAATGACAGAAAATACTAGGGATGCACCCAATTCAAGATTTGGCAGAACTGAAGCACTAATTGCAGGACTTGTATTTCAACTAATACTGTCTTGTGATTTAAAAATTCTAGACAACTGAATAGGGCAATTTTTTGTTCACAAATCATACATTCTGAATTCTCCTAAAACTTTTGTGGAGCATTCAGGCAAATATGTAATATTCAGAGTTTTTGAAACATCCCTAAAAAATAGGACAACACCAAAGTTACTGTGTCGCTCCAGGCGTACAGCATATGTATTTGCTAAGAATCATTTGGGAGTCAGAAAGGATTTTTCCACTTTTGACTAACAGCATTGGTTATTTAAATGCAATCCCTGGCACTGATTACAAGTATGAATTATTTGACCAAAAGGTTGGGTATGTATTTTTTTTGTATTTAGTACTATAGCTGGACATGCACATAAAGATTTACTATTTTGCCATGTCACCAAACACCACTTAGGTAGCAAATCTGATTGATCATAATATTCTCCCATTGTCACATTGGAAGCCTATGTTTATTTCTTCCTGATATTAAACATCCCTTATTAGATATTGATCAATGCAATTTATTATGGTGCCACACACAGGCCAATGTACTGCTAATTTGGCCATGAAAGCCACTAGCCGATACTCATTAAGACTGGTGGACTGGCAATCTAGATGTTCGGGCTAATGTTGCTTTGGCTATGTCCTTTATTTTGGGCCTGTAGTGGGCTGGCTGGGACTCAGTGTACTTGAAATGGCAGGACCTAATTTGAGTCCAGGATGCTACTTGTGTGACAACTAGGGTTGCCACATGGCCAACATTTTACCAGCTTACCCAGTAAAAATGGGGCTGTATGCAAATGTTATTAATAGGGAAGAAAGATAAAATATAGGAAAGGCAGTATTTTCTTTCAGAAAAGGTGATTTCTATGTAACTAATGGGCATAACCATAGAAACAACAAGCAGAACCACTAAGAGTTGGTAGGGGTGATAGCATTTCCCCTGGCGAGAATTTTGCCAACAGGCCCAATTAAATGATGTTGCTGGTTTGATGTGGTCTCTAGTTTGTTACAAACGGCAGCTGTTAGACATCGATGGGGTACCAACAGCATAGTGGTACCCCTAGCTAATTAGTTGACAATCACCGCGTCAATATTAGAGAATCCTGCCTGGTTTTCCAAATTGGGAAAACCAAGCAGGTAGTTTTGACCTGGACAGTAGTACTAAAAACTGAGCTGCGGCCAGCGGCCCACAACCCGGCCGCCCTTTTTGCGCGCATGGTATGCTCGTTAGTGCATGAGGGGGGGTATTAATAGGCGGCCCAAGCCAACCAGGTTGCCTAGGGCGCCTGGTGCAAATTTTTGAATTCCTTGCTTGGAGGCACATTTTGGTTGTATAAAAACCAGGTCTGCTGCGTAACCTCCTGTAGGCTGTCAGTCTAAATTGTGTTGCTCTCCAAATGGTATTACATTGAATGTGGCTCACAGGTAAAACGGGTTGGGGACCTCTGAGCTAGAGTGAAGGATGCTTTCTGACCTATATCAGCCTGGACTGCAAAAACTATACTTGATGCTAATCGTATTAACGTGGAACATGGTATTAACGGTGGCAATGTGGCTAACAACCAGCTGGTAAAATCCCAACCAGGTCTATGTGGCAACTTTTTCGTGCCAAATTGGCTACCTACTACTATAGCTGAATACTCGCCAATGTCACATCTTTATTGTATTTTACTGGAACCACATCGGGGTTCCAAATGCTGCGCTCGGACTGTTGCGCGCACAGCTTGTCACATGATTAGTGAATGTATATGTGGAACAATGTCACTGAGGCGGGCCATGCAGGGTATTTAGGCGCACATGAATATGTGGGAATCTTTTCTCCAAGTTACGGTTAAGCGTTAGTAACCCCTTCATCTTTTCTGTGGTTTTTGTAAAATACAAATGGCACCTTACAGACCGACCCTTATGACAGCACCACATAAGACACTCCATAACTGGCACACACAGGCCTCTTACAAACAAACCCTACCCCTCTATCCTCATTTGGCTAGAGCGTTCAGTAGGCGTGGCCACATGCAGATACGTAAGTACATCCCTTTTGGTGGTGTCAGAGAGAGAGAGAGAGAGTGCGCTGAAGGGGGAGTGAGGAAGGGTCTGCGCTGTGCTGGTAGAATATGTTAGCGGCGAAATGGGCACAAGGATGACCGGAACACAGCAGGACGGATTGCGATATCGTCTTAATCAGCAAGTGGCAGCTGCCTTTCACCGGTATGGTCTCTGTGTATGGTGGTGGTGTGACATATGGGTAAAGGGGACGTATGTGTAGGCACCATCTGGGTTCGCTCACCTCGCACAAGGACACGGGTTGTGTGTGCAGGTGGTGCCTAATAATAATAATGGCTCATTCCGAAAGGGAACTTACAGTGTAAAGACGCTTTATTGGTTTCTTCTAGCTAATGGGCTATAATAACGGGGCGACTTACAACCTGCGGGCTGCCATAGTCGTGCTGGGGGCTGAACATTGTGCAGGAAAAGATAACGTTTTGGTAGTTCAGCTGCTGAGAGACTACAGCTCCCAGCATCTCTTCTCGCCGAATTGTAGTTTTGCTGCGGCTTGCGCTCCAAATACGCCTGTCTCTTGTGAGTATCTCTGGAGGAAAACTGGAACTCGTAAAGTAATGTAACATCTGACATATGGGCATACAAGCCACAAATACATGGGTATGTTGTAATAATACCATTAGCATCAAGTATAGTTTGTTCTGTCCAGGCTGGTAAACTATAGGTCAGAAAGCAACCCTCACTCTATCCTGAAAACGATATTCTTATAAATGGTGCTTAGTGATGTCATCAGTTTTAAGTGGTGCTTAATGATGTCACTTCTGTCACATGATTTGTGTATTATAATAAATCATGCACCCCTGCTGTAAAATATGAGGCACTTAAAAGTCACTTGTAATATGCTTTTATTTTACAGTCGGGGTATATTATTCACTATATAAACAGGGCTTAGGGTGGGCATCAGTTTGAACTTTGTATACAGGGGTGTCCGCTTTAACTGAATCTACTAATCTTGTGAAGTATTTTCTATTTAACCATAGAGTCAAGTCAGACTGGCACACTGGGCTACTGGGAAAAAAACCCATGGGCCCTTCCACCTGTCTGCACTCCGCACCATCACCAACCAGGCAACCACTGCTTACTTGCTGTAGGATCTCCATACCTTAAGTCTGCCAAAAATCATTTAAATATTGAATAAACCCAATAGGATTGTTTTGCCTCCAATAAGGATTAATTATATCTTAGTTGGGATCAAGTACAGGTACTGTTTTATTATTACAGAGAAAAAGGAAATGATTTTATAAAATTAAAATTATTTGCTTATAATGGAGTCTATGGGAGATGGCCTTTCCGTAATTTGGAACTTTCTGGATTACAGGTTTCCGGATAAGGGATCCCATACCTGTACCAGTAATGTTTTATTTTAAAAATTTTTGATTTCTGATGTTTCAGGTAACACACCTCTTGCCAAGTAGTGGTTCAGTGAAGTCACTGAGTCATTTGACTCAGCCATGTATTAATATTTTTTTTATGTAAACCTTAAAAATGAGAATGCTTGGTAACCTATGGTTTCCAGGGTTTTCAGCAATAATTCAACACTGTTTAAATGCATGCAAACTGTAATAGTTCTGTAGAGACATAATAAAAGGATCCAGAATTAATAGCTTCAGTTCCAACACTTTGAGAGGAAAGGTGATAAAGAGGTGACTGATTTGTATATTTTTGAAGATATCAGGTACCTTGTCCCTGCCCACATGTTTTCATGGTTGGGGAGCATGCAAATTCCTTGTAGATAGTGAATGTTTGGAATCAAACCAAAGACCTGCACTGCAAGGCAGCAATGCTACCCAGTTTTTATTTTAATGTTAATTTGCTATAAACAAATTTAAAACAGAATTTCTTTATATAATGTTTAATTTTTCCATGGCTTAGTTACAAAGGTGCCATAGCCTGGCTCAGCCACCCGCCCAATCTGTAAATCCAGCATGTAATGCCACATACTAGTGGGGTAATGCAGAAAGATGATTAAGGCTTTTTAGCTTCGTCTATTTACAATGTATACAGTCCTATGTAATGTGTACATTACCTTCATTAGAGATTTGTCTAGAAATAGTTCCCACAGCAATCAGTGAAAATAACCCTGGAGTATGAGTTATTGCCATGGTTAGCACATAGACTATGGGAACTGCTCCAGGCTATAATACCTCCCATATACTATAATTATGAGCACTTAACATTGATTGTATGTAACTATGTACAAATCCCAGCCTGGTGTAGGAGGTTGGGTTGCTACCTGAATTCCCCTATACAATTCCCAGAAACCTCACTTCATAAACCATCTCCATAGGGGTTCTGGGAATGACATGGATATGATTTTTAAAATTCTGTCAGTAATCCTGTATAGTAATGCTAATTTGACATCCTTGCCAATAAGCAGATCTTTCAGCGTATGGCCAACTTAAAGCTGGGTAGATTTACGTTTCTAATCAAGCACCTTTAGACCTAGTCAGCAATTTATCTTTTGATTTATGGGCCTTCACCAACTACAAGCCCCGGAGATATCTTGTACGTTCGAAAATCCCATCGGGCAAGGACTGCATCTGGGCATTGATGAGGCCTTTATAGGGCTCCATTATGATCTGATCATTGACCTGGAGGCCAAACTGTTGGGCCATGGCCCAGCACATAGGCGGTCAAATCGGGCACAGATCTGCTTGTTTGATGAACTTTACAAACAAGCAAATCCTTATATGTATGGCAGGCTTAAGAAGAAGAGAAGACAAATAGAAACAATACAGAAAAGCAAGTGCATGAGTTGGGCTGGGTTCACATTACTAGACCATGTGAAGAAATCTGAAACACTTCTAATGATTGTAAGTGGCTGTTCTGCACTGGTTGCATTTTAATTAAACTGTGTAACATAATAGGGAATTGTTTCTTGCTGTATCTTGCCGTAAGCTTTGTTAATTTAATGATGCCATTTTGTGTTTTTATTTTTTTCATAAACAGGGAGAATATAAGAAGAGGATGTTAGAGAAGCTATGTTAACAGATTTATTTATATTTATTAAAACATGAAGACTTCCACTCTTTCCTCTGGGCTCTTGCTGCAGCTTTATTAATGCATTGCTTGGAATTGTGGATAAAAGAGATTCATCACCTTTCAACAGAGAAACTGTGTGCAAAAAACTCTAAACCAGTGTGATGGTGCAATGAAATGAGGCTCCGAAATGGAACTGTGGCAACCGCATTAGTGTTCATTACTACATTTCTAAGCCTTTCCTGGTATACTGCCTGGCAAAATGGGAAAGGTAAGTCAACTGCCCTGTTCTTTGGACAATTAACTTGTTTCACTTGTATAGTATAGATTAGCTGAATAAAGTCTGGTACAGAAATTGTTATTAATGTTATTCTTAGAAAATATATATATGTAATAGACACCTTCTGCCTGCCCACCTTTAGTGTTTTATGTTCTAGGTTTGTAAAGCAAACCCAAGGAAAAAGCTGCCAGGATACATTTTGAAATTATAACAGTGTTTGTGTAAAGGGGTTATTTAGGAGAAATTACATTTTGTTTTCTGTGCATTGTTCTTTCACATACATTATTTTAGTGTGATAAGTAACAGAAACATGTCTGTTCCACTATTAGAGGAGGACCATACAGTTCTTAGTTATATACAGCTGACACACTGACCAGGGAGAGCTGTATATTAGTCACCCTGGGCTAAGGTCAGTGTGGTTCTTCTTTAGGTTGGACTACAAATGTACTACAGCAACCAAAATAACATGCCCCACCTCCTGAGAATGACAAAACGGGCTAATTTCTTAGGCACCTATTTATTAACATTCATATTATTTGTTTTTGTTTTTTGTGTTAAAACTCAACATTTTGTGTTAAAAACAATGAACTTTTCACCATTTATTATGCGTCTTTTTGTTTTCGTCCCGCATTTTACTTCATTTGTGCTTTTTCAATTCAGACCTTTTTTATAAATTACTAGCCATTTGTGGTTTTCTTGGAAATGAGTTTATTCATGGTTTCAAAACTCTAAAACCACTAAATAAATCTGCCTCTTAGTATTAATGGGCTGGGTAATGGGTTACAAGGGGATTTTTGAAAAATAATTGTCTGTTACATTTTTACTAGTAATACTGAGTTTATTTGTGGTTTCAAAACTCTAAAATCTGAATGTTGATAAATGTCGCTCTTAGTATTAATAGTATAATATTAATGGTCTGGATCAGTGCTGTCCAACTGGCGGCCTACGGACCCCCCTCTGTGTGGTTCCCCACCTGTCTGGCTGCTTTGATGGTTTACCTTTGTGTAAGATTTAAATGGTTCAGTACTGTGATTAACTGGCCCCCTGCATTGTTCACACCTAAGATTCAGGCTGTAATCCCCCTGTATTATTTAAACATGTAATCCCCCTGTATTATTTAAACATGTAATCCCCTGTACTGTTCACACCTTTTAGATTCTGAATTGTTCACCCCCTGCAATGTTCACGCCTCAGGCTCAGGCTGTAATCACCCACATTGTTTACCTGTTCACACCTCAGAGGGTGCACTGCCAGCATTGTGTTACTGTATGTACTACCTGGCCTATACTGCCTGTGTGTATGGCACACACAGTCAGATAAGGGTAGACAGAGCATGGGACACACAGACAGCATAGGGCAGGCAGAGTATGGCACACACAGACAGCATAGAGCAGGCAGAGCATAGCACACACAGGTAGGGTAGGGCAGGCAGAGTATGGCACACACAGGCAGGGTAGGGCAGGCAGAGTATGGCACACACAGGCAGAGTACTGCCTGTGTGTGTCATACTCTGCATGCCCTACCCTGCCTGTGTGTGCCATACTCTGCCCTATGCTGCCTGTGTGTGCCGTACTCTGCCTGCCCTATGCTGTCCGTGGGAGGTGAACCTGACGGGTTTGTTCTGGGAGTTTGTTAGCAGTTGGAAATAGCCATTAAATGGTCCCTCAGGTGTGTAAGTATGAGCTGGGGTTGCTGTGCTATCCACAGGGAAGGAGGAGGCATATGGATTTAACGGTGTGTCTTAATATGACCTAATATAATTCTTTAACATATAATTGATGGTTGATATCCCCACAGTGAGCACCAACCATTTGGGTTTATGCTGTGCTACCACCGTTAATGTGGGCATGGTCTTAAAAGCTCTTGTGATAACATGGGTGTGGTTTAAATAAGGGGAGTGGTCAAAACTGGCTTCCATTAGCGGCCCTCCAATATGTATGCTAGAGAAATTCCGGCCCTTGGCACCACAGAAGTTGGATAGCACTGGTCTGGGTGATGGGTTAGAAGGGGATGTTGAAAAATAATTGTCTGGTCTATTTTTACTATTAATACTGACACATTCCTATCATTTATAGGAGTGTTTTCATCAATGTTATGATTATTCATTCAAGTGATATCAAGTCTTGGTATTTTCATAGTTCATTAAGTTTTTCTTTCTTATCACTCTCTTTTCTGATTCCACATTCCATTCCACCTAAAATGTACATATAGTGGGAGGAAAGTTTTCTGATTGCTTCAGGGTGTGGAAGAGGAATGTGTATTCCTCAAGCCACATTTATGGACTGTAGCTCAGGGATAAACAGGGTGATATACTCCAGCTGGTTTGCAGCTACTCTAATTGTTTTTGTTTTTGTTTTCGTGGCTTTTATGAATTTGCTGGTTTTAATTTCAGTCTTTCTTAGGGGCTGCAATCTCCTAAATAAAATTTTGAATTATAAAAGAACATGTAATTCCAAGCAAATATCTGGTATCATTAATTACGTTTTAATAGGTTTAAAGTTGTTTGTAAATGTAATTGCTGTCCCTGGTAATTATCTGTATTGGTTCTGGCTATTGCAACAATGCAGCAGAGCCTAGGCATATGGTTTTATAATTAATGTATATTGTAACCCTTAAAATTAAATTTAATTTTGTTCTGCAAAATTCTGTTTTGACACTTGCAACTGGATGGAAGCATGTCTCTTTATCTTTGTGAGTGCACAGACAAGAGTTTGTGGCTAGACTACTGGTGCATCTTTGTGTGTTCTGGAAGATAAACTGTAATGGAGGCATGTTCATAACATAGATGTGCACACTTGTCAAGGGATCTTTTTGTGTATGTGTGTGGCTTGAGCACATATACTACCTAAGCAAATGACTTGTATCCATTGACACTATGTGCATTAGTGCTCCAAAGTTTGCATTTGAAAACATGCAGCATTTTGGAGGCAATGACAAGGCGATTTCCATCCAATCACCTTTGGTAAATAAGTCCAATAGTTGGGCCTATTTGTTCTGTTTTTTTATGGGCCTCTGTGTTTTTATTCATGAATTAAGTATGCATGGCAGAGAAAAAAGTAAAGTGAAAATAGCGCAGTTGTCTGGTTTTTGGCCTAGATTTTATGGTGTGTGTGTGTGGCTAATCTAGTATGCTTATATGCCATAAAGCTTGCTATTTAAATTCTGCAGGGCTTTTTGTTTGTCTGTACTGACCTTGGGCAGCATGCACAAGGGAACAAGCTGCTAGCTAGCCATTCAGGACACTTGCTAACGATGAAAAGAAAACAGGTGGTGACTTGAAAACACAGAGGTTCCTTTCAGTATAACTCTTTAAAATGTAGCTTCTTATTGGATGATATTTCATTTTTGTTCGTCTTAAAAAATTCCTTTTTACTGATATTATGGGCAAAAACTCCAGACGTGTGTCCTTTAGCATAAAGGGGGGCTGTATTTTTCTTACATGAGTGGGTCGCTTCAAATGTTATGTCCTTGTAAAAGTTGCTGACCTAGGCAGATCTCCTAATTTATGTGCTCTCAGAAAATCCGCATTGTTCAACAATTGTGTTGTCACAAAAAACTGCAACTGGAGTTGCCTAGTTGCCATCTCAGGGTATTATAAAGTGACAGCTAATTAAAATGTTTTGTTAGCACAGGTATGGGACCTGTTACCCAGAATGCTTGAGACCTGGGGTTTTCCGGATAAGGGATCTTTCCGTAATTTGGATCTCCACAACTTAAGTCTGCTAAAATTGATTTAAATATTGATTGAACCCAATAGGATAGTTTTGGCTCCAAAAAGGATTAATTATATCTTAGTTGCGATTAAGTACAAGGTTCTGTTTTATTATTACAGAGAAAATGGGAAATAAAATGAAAATTATATGCTTTTAATGGAGTGTATGGGAGATGGCCTTTCTGTAATTCGGAACTTTATAGATAATGGGTTTCCGGATAAGGGATCCCATACCTGTACCTTAAGGTAAATGAGTTGGTTCAGATAGAGAGTAGCCTGAACTGTGAAGTATGAAAATGAAAAGGGTCTTTACCTTCCAAAAATGTGTTGTTTTGAAATAGTACACTACAATATTACTTTTCTCAGTTTTTCTGGGTAAATATTTAATTGTGTGTGTTTTTTTTCCTTTCAGCTGTATATTTCAGCTGTGTTCAGATGTGACTAAGCTAATGGAACATGAGGAATTTTGATGACTGTGGTGCCCTCAAGGCAGCAGCCAAAGCACCCATCCCAGCCTACAGACCCTTTCCAATGTGTGTGAAAGGGAAACGTACTCTGTGGGAGGCACTGCCTTGCCAGGCAGAGCACACTTAAAATACCCAGCAAATACCCTTTATGCCAATGGCCTAATGCTGTTGTCACGTTAGGCCAATGTAATTCTTTTCACACTGATTATTATATAGATCAGCGTATGGTCACTCGGCACATTAGGGCTACCAATAACTACCTTTAATAAGGGCACCTTAAAATGCTGTGTCTTTTAAGTCTGTGCAGTCTGCCTTGGGCATATGCCATATGTGGTTAATATTAAACGTAGCATGCTTGGCATGTTCAAAATTAATTGTGGCTGCTGCACTGTGAATGTATGCATTTTTGTGTGCTATCAGTGTGGCATCATGCTCAAGCAATTTAAGACACATTAGCATTAATGCTAAGCTACTTTTTTTTTTTTTTATCCCAGGCTCCCTTTCAGTACTGCGGTAAATAATAACATTGGGGTAATTACGAATATGTGAATTGTATAATTTGGTGAAGTATCCAACTACACAGCAGTGGATATAAGTCCTGTCCAAAGGTTGGATCCTATTTCAGTGCTGCCAGACCCTATTAATGGTCAGTCAGTGTTGCCAGTGTGCAGTGCTTCAGACATTCCATTATCTACTACAGCAGTTTATCAGTGTATAGCTATAACTGTATGCTTTGCTCTTTCTCTCTCTCTCTCTTATCAGGCATTTATTGGCAAGAAAGTACGGGAAGAATGTGGTAGGAGAAAGCAGTACTGAACAAGCCATCAATATTTTCCCTTTGAAAATGACACTAGCTCATATTTTCATGTTTTTCTTCACTGTAAGAATATCTATCTCTACAGCGGTTTAATAATAAGCAGCGCTGCAAAGCACAAAATGGCTCTTCTGTAATGTAACTGACAACAGCATTTGGCACTTGTTAAAGATTTTCTTGGCCGAGACTTAAAAACTTCTGCTAAATAAACACTTTCAAAATTTTGCTCATCATATTTAATTAACACATACATTTCCACGTTTTAGAAAATATCATTGATTCAATGCAAACCAAGTGATTTTTGGCTAGGTTGGCAGACAAATAAAAATAGTTAGTATAAAAGTTAGAGATAGATGCACAATTCTTTTAGGCATGGTAACCCATATTGTATATAGTGGTCATGGTGTACAGGGGACCAGTGTTCTCTTTAATTTTGTGTGGCCCACTTGTGCCAAAATTAGCTTTTTATGCACATTTTAAAAACTTTGTGGGTAGAGAGGAGCTAAATTCTGTGTTTGAAGCTAAATTGTTCCTCCACAATTTGTGTGCACTGATGCCAAAATTTGTGTGCAATCTTTCTGACTGATCTGTCGGTAAGTGTAATGAAATCCAGCTGGTTTCTTTTGGACCAGCTATTAAAGAGTTATGGTAGCTGACCATGGGACTTCTTCTATAGAAAAATTTGTTGTTGTTGTGTTACCATTGGATTTTACAAAATAAAGTGATAAAATGCCATGTGGTTACTCTAGTGTTCATTCATGCCTCTGTTAAATCATTTTCATGACCGCCTTCGTGGCCTGTAGAGGGATCTCTACTGCATTACTTAATTTGAATGAGTGTGTATATCTATTTTTAATATAATGGCATATGAAATAATGTATATAAAAACATGAAAATAAGTTTGTACAACATTACTACCATTTATAGTGCCTTTAAGGAAATATATATTTTTTTAATTGGTTTAAAAGTTTACATTGTTAACAAAGTTGCGCTCAAACAGTCGAATTGATATACTGTATACAACAGTATTCTAGCAGTATACATATAGTTCAGATCCAGAATTTTGTTTGCAGGATCATTCCGCATACAGGTTAAAAAAAAAATAGAAGAAAATGGTGTTTTTTTACCGTTTGAGATTTCCAGGTAATGGGCCCACTCCAGCTCTACCTTGTAGCTCATCTCCGGAAGCCATTCTCCAGTTGGTTTCACAGCTCTGTTCCAGTTAACTTTTGTTGTCATTGTCTGGAATTGATTTTGTAGTCAAGCTCACCTACCAAGATACATTTTGTATGATTTATTACTGAATTCCTCCACCAATAGTGATTAGGTTGGGTTGGAGATCCATGATCAATACTTGTGTCTTAGGAGCTTGAGTAGAGCTGTTTTAACCATTTAAGAAAGGGTACAGGTAAATTTGATTTTCTGCAAAACTGTAACCCTGATTCAATCAAATGATTTCTGTGCATCCAGGGTTAGAAGTAGGAATGAAGAGTACAGGCTCAGCACCATGGAAATGAGATATTATGGCCACCTGTCATCCTGGGACAAAGCCCACTTGTCCTAATGTAAAAGGATGGGGGGTATTGCCACTAATCTGTTTGCTAAGATTTTTGTGAGCTTCTTCAGATCTGAGTTTATCAAAGAAATAGGCATGTAGCTGTCAATTCTGCGGCTCTTCCCTTTTATTGCTGTACCATGTTCTTTTGCTGTTTGCATGTGTTGGGTAGGGGCTAAAGAAAACACTAAAAGATATTTTTTACATTTGGGAAAACATTTTATAAAATGTTTTTTTAACATAAAGCTGTTAACCCCTCAGGGCCTGGCACTACAAGATTTTGATTGCTTTGTTAACTGCTGTGCCTCATCTGTAGCTATTAGGGAGGTGAGCATCTCCTGATGTTTCCATGTCCTTTCTGAAGGTATTCATTGGGAGTTGAACTCTGAAGACCATGTTAAGGCTGCCTTAGGGGCATTATCTGCTGTATAAAGATCTGTGTAAAATTTATGGAATATGTTAATTTTTTAGGACAGTGGTATGTCTAGTTAGTCTTTTGGGTGGTGGGGTTGTATTGCGTGTATAGTGTTTGTTGAAAATAGCAGGCTACTAATGTTAGCAAATTTGTAGTATATATAATTTTTTTTTCTTATGGTGTATGCTGCTTTATCTGAGAATACCCTAATCAGTTCTGTTCTAGTGTTCTGTATCTCTATAGAGCTTTTAGGTAAATCTATGTATCATAACTAGCTTGTTGCTGACTTTTACTTTTTTCTGAGTGTTTGAGGAGTGTTCCACAAACAGCCTCCTTATGGGCATCCCACATAAGATAGAAAGTTATCTGTTTGTTGAATATTTAAAATTCATTCTGTGATCGTTTTAGTGATTTAATAAAATATTATTTTATTAAATCACTGCGTTGGTTTTGAAGAAGCGAGTTATAAGATAAACTTGATTGCTTAATGGGCAGATACTGAAGAATAACTTTATTATTTAAGAAACAATATTTTTTAATTAGCTATATTTACAACTTTTATCATTTGCATTTTTTGCAGTTCCCAGCACATTGAAATTGCTTGTTTACTGTTTTTTTTTTTTCTATGAGTCGAGGTTATATTGGGACATTCTGGGATAAACACTATTCCATTCATTTTCTTTTCTTGTATTAATAACTCGTTTTTATGCATTCGTGGTCCAGTTAGATGAGATATGTTCTATGCACTATTTTACCCCTAAAAGTATACGCTAGTAGGGATTTGGAAGTTAAAGACTCTTTGTTACCCAAAATGCAGTTTGGTTTGAATTTACTTGTGATCATTACTTTGCATTATCTCAACAAAGTAGATTCAGTGTTGTTTTAACATTAAAAATATTCATGCAATATGATTCATCGGAGCTTCATCTAGTTTACTTTTGCTAAGCCTGGCTTCCCATATGTTTGTAAACTACAATTTCCAGCATTCTCCAATATATAATTATAGGGTTAAAGCATTTTGTGAGCTTTAGCGCAGCAGCATCTGAGGACACCAAGCTGAACAACACTGTTTATTTATCCAAGGGAGCTAGCAACAGAATGCCTTCCTTTCTTCTCTCTGTAGTGCTCAGTGTGTCCAGCTGGGGTGGTATGTGCTAGACAAACTATGTTTGTGTTTTATACACTGGGCTTATTTTGGAGAGCTGACTGTATCTTTCTGTAAATCTCCTTTTTTTTGAATTCAGACACTTCAGAACTAATTTTGCAGATCCTGCAGAAAATGAAGACAAACTAGATATAGATTTTTCTAACCTTATTTTTGTGGTGGAAGGAAAAACCTGTAATGCTTGACAAAAAGAGAAGATTGTATCATACTTACTTTGATATCCCATAGGCAAACTCTATGTTAGAACTCACCAGGATACCCCCACTCCACTGCTCCTATCAGAAGGACCCTCCCAAATCTCTTAAAGACCAACTCTACCCCTTATTGGTGTCTTTGTAACAAGCTTCTAAAAACTACCAGAAAAAGGATGGGCTGTATTGACATGGAGTCAGTCCAGGAAAGGAAGATGGCAGTAGACACAATTTCCCCTTTATTCTTAATGATCTCCATGTCAGTACTTACTGGGATGTAGCAAGCTACTCTTTTAGCAATGATAGGGTAATAGTCTTCAACAGGAACCAGTAATAAAACTGCAGAGAAGCTACCATCATGCAACTTTTTTAAAGGAGAACTATACCCCCCGGGCTATAAAAGCCCCCTTAACTAGTACTGCCTTGACCCCCTTCACCTCTCCCTTATCGCATAGTTTCTAACTTTAACAACTGTCCCTATCGCTAACCCCAAACTAAAACAGTAGAGTAGCGCAGCTGCGTACCTGGCCGACATCCTCTTTGCAACTGAACAGTCTTCGCCTGAAAATGCCTACAGTATAGATTCTATACTATAGAGTGTGAAAGGTGAGAGCAAACTGCCAGAGAATAAGATAAAAATAGGACTATATATTTCCAAAGGTCACACCTTTGGAGGTGAGCTCAATAAACATAACCGCATAACACTCCCAAAAAGTGACATATCAAGACAGACACAGACCCTAGTTATATTAGAGCAACAAAAAGATGGATCCTCTAGAATCCATATACAATGCGTGAAAGTGGTGTATCAAGTCAGCGCCAGGCCCCTTGCAAGGTACCTCAGAGGGGCCTGGCGAACAACCACTCAGTGCCTTATCCAGCTTGCCCACTGCCCGTGTCCCAACCAACCCCTGCTCGCCTTGTGCAGCTGAGGAGGGTTTTTTTGTAAAAACTGTTTTTTAAAATTTACTTCCATCTATAGAGGAAGAAGACCCTTTGTTCTGGCCCCCTCTGCCCGCAGTGTCTAATTCCTCTTTAGTTACGGCAGTGGTGCATGGAGCCAAGGTGCTAGTATTTGCTCACCAGTATCCTGTATTTTGTTCACCAGTATTATGTATCCCTCTGTCATGACCCAGAGATATTGCTTTCTGGCAGGGTCCACTGGCGAACCCCAGAGCCCCAGCTATAGATAATGAAACTGTGCTATCTGCTGCCTAATACGACCGGCTGTAACCAAGCCACTGAAAAGTCAACATATTGCAGGACAAGAGGTTTATGTCCAAGACAGGCATCACAAGCTTACTGAGATCAGCAGTACTTGAGACTCCTGGGGAGGATCACCTCCATTTCCTACAGCCGGGAGCTGCACAGGCACAGAAATCCCCTGATCACACCCAGCTGGGATCTGCATAGGCAGGTTATCAAAAGCAACTGCTGAGGTTACATAGGGGCAAGCTGAATAATTAATGTTAGTGCCTCCTAGATAGGTCCTAGCAGATTATTAGCTGAAAAGCCTATGGGGCAAATAGGTTTTTTTTTTTTTTTTATAAATACCTCAACCTTAGGAAAGTTTGTTGAGGGAGGCAGCTGGCCATAAACCTTTCCTCCATTAAAAGGAAACATAGAAATAGGCCCCTATCTAATAATGCCTAATTACTGGCTTCCCCTTTCCTATTGATAAAAATGAAAGGGGTGTAGGTGCCACATACACCGCTGCCACTAGATGCCTATTCAAACAGGCCAGGAGGAAACATGAATGTTGGCGATTCAAGTACTCCCCTCCAAATGCTCTGACAGCAATTCAGGACGGCATCTTAAACATAGGATGACAGATACCAAAAATTGCACACTGGTGCCCTACCTGATCCAGAAGCTGAAACATGGAAGATGATGAGCTAATGTGTTAAGAACTAATATGCAGGGGCACAAAAAAGGTCCCATGGACCAAAAACCCCTGTTCCTAGGATGCCAAGCCTAATGCTTTCCCAGGGTAAAAAAGAAACCATTGCTTCCAATGCGAGCAAAAGCAGAAGGACCAGTAGTTGAAGAGTATGCCAGTATGGGGGTAGAGTTGGCCTTTTAAAGATTTGGGAGGGTCCTTACAGTGTCGGACTGGGACCCCAGGGGCCCACCAGAAAAGCTTACACCCTAGGCCGACTTTCCAAACTATTATTCCTCCTTTCCTCACCTAACCTCTTTATTCTCCCAGTCTCTTTAATTTACATGCTAGCATCTATTCTTCCATCTGTTTATTCTCATTCAGAATTAGGGAATGACCATAAAACAGGCCAAATGGTCAGGAGCAGGAGGCCCCACTTACACCTGGGCCCACCAGGAGTTTTCCTGGTATCCTGGCGGGCCAGTCCGACACTGGGTCCTTATGATGGGAGCAGGGAGGGCTATCCTGGTGAGTACTGACAAGGAATTGGTCAAGGGAGAAATATGTTCCAGCAGCAAAGTCTTTGAAACACCAGTAACTAAAACTTTTTAAACATATTTTCTAATGTACTGTTCCCCTCCCTGGAAAAATCGTATTTATAACATAATCCACATGCTTACAATCACTCACTTACTAGAAAAGATTCCCTAAGGGCTGTGTTAGACGGGGAGATTAGTCGTGCCGCGATAAATCTCCATTGGCGCGTGCAACTAATCTCCTTGCAATTCCATCCCACCAGCTAGAATGTAAATCGCTGGTGGGATGGCATACGTGGCACCGCGATTTGCTGAAGTTTCCTCTCAAGGTGTCTTCAGCGAATCACAACGCCGCGCATGCCATCCCACCGGCGATTTACATTCTAGCTGGTGGGATGGAATTGCGGGGAGATTAGTCGCCCACAACAACGAAGATTTGTCACACAGCAACTAATCTCCCCTTGTGTCACTGCCCTAAAGAATGTCACTGTATGAGACTGAAACATTGCCTTGCAGGTGCAGTTATCTTGCTAGATTTGGCCTTGCATGTGGCTGTCCAAATTAGTTGCTGGTCAAACCGATCTAACCTTTCAGTGTAAATAAATTATCTTCATCTTAGGGTGTTACTGGTTCTTTATAAGTTGTATATATAAAGCATTTTTTATTCTACAATACCACCAAACAATACCCCCATACAGTCATTGTTCTTCAGAGCTGTACAATACATAGTAGAAAAAACAAACTATTCAGTAAACAAACATAACGTCAGAAGGCTCTGCTTATAGTAACTTTTTTCTGGGTGGGTGGGGGGGTTAGCTTTACAACCCTAAAATGTGATTACCAAGCACCCATGTTTATGTGGTATGTGAACATATGTCGCCTACAAAATTCATAGTCTGTATTTGCTAGTTTTTTTTTTTTTTTTTTTTTTTTTATAAATGTGTGTGTATTAAGTGGCTAGTGGATGGGTAAAAAAATCCTGTAATAGTTATTTTTTTTTTGCAAGCCATTACACGGTATTTATGATTCTAAATTGCAGTCTCCCGATCCTTAGCTGCCTATGTTCTGTGGTTGGCCTAAGGACCACACCATGTTATGTCTCTTTGATTTCAGTGCACTGGAAGGGATGGTTAATTTGTATTTAGTTTATCTTATTTGTTTAGTGGGATCAGTCCTCTGGCTTTGTCTACAGCAATCATTTCTATACTTTTAGATTGCAAGTTCTTTTGGGCAGGGCCTTCTACACCTCTTGTATTGGTAATTAGTTGCTTTGTATGTGATTCTGTATGTTAAATGTCTGTATTTCCACTGTTAAAGGAGAAGAAACAATATAATCACTTGGAGGTACCAAAATGTTAGGCATGCCCCAGTGATTATAATGGTTTACCTGATACTACTGTAGGCTAGACCTACCACTATGTTTTTCATCCTGTATCTTCTCTATGTTCTGGTCCCGGTGAGTGTTTGCAGACTTCTCACTCTACTCTGCATGCAAAAGAAGATCACAACATGGTGCTCCTACAGAAGTACCCTGGGCTAATGCAGTTTTAAACAAACAGAAGCACCAGCCTGGGTTCTCAGGAAAGTCATTATAATCACGTTGGGGTGCTAATCATTTAGCACCCTCCAGTGATTGTATCTTTCCTTCTCCTTTAAATTTATTTGCAATTTTTCAATTTCAATTTTTCAAATCCATGAACTGGGAGTCCATTCTTGTCAGAACTGAGTTCTGAAATTTCCATGACAGGTATACTGGTTTTATTAACAAAATTGTTATTTTTGACAGAAATGGCAATTTTAAAACAGTTTATAACATGTATGCTGTTCTGTGGGACAATGCACAATCTTGCTTTTTCATTATGTAGTGACAAATTGGGGGGAATGCATTGCTTAAAAAGTGCAGTCAAGATTCAATCAAAGTATGCCTTTGTTTTCCTTTGGAGTAGGTGTTTGCCTTATGATCGTTATGCCACATGATAAAAACAATGAAACAGAATGTTTTCTTTCTTCCCCCTGGTGTCTTTTATGTGGGTTCAACATATCACAAGTTTGCAATTCCATATAACAACTCTGGCAGTTATAATTGTCGAGAGAAGATATTGTAGGGAGTAGAAGAGCTTGCGTTTAATGGGTTGGTAAGATTGCTGAAAATATAAGGGTTTAATCATGTGAAACGGAATGAGGGTTCTTTGGATTATGAACAGAATCAGGAGAAGGCTTTTATAATAAAGAACTAAAAAGTATTATTTTTACAGTTTTAAAGGGGATCTAACGCTAAATAGAAGTGTAAGAAAATCTACAGGGCTCTATTTATTTTTATCTGTTCTTGAACTATTCTTTCTATTTTTAACTTTATAGTGGGGGCTTCCTTGTAGCAGATACAGCTCTACTGAGAAGGTGTTGAGGGAAGTTCTGAGTAATGTTCTGAGTCATGTTGATGATGAATACCCCTGGGGGGGTCATTGATAAGTGGTTGGTTGTGCAGGTGCGTGCGCAGTGAAGTGAAAGCCGAACTTAGATACAAAAAAAACCCTACGAATTCCAAGAGATTAAAACAGCCTTTTAAAAAAAAAAGCATGAATGAAAAAAGCAAAAAAAATACATTATTATTTATTTTGCCACACAAATGAAAGCTTAAAATAAACCTCTAAAAGCATGAAGCAATGGAAGATAAGCCAACTGAAAAATGACAGCAGCCATTGAGTCTATGTGAATGTAACCGCTTTTGGATGGTGTATTTTTAAGTTTTGGATTTGTTGCTGTTTTGATACATAATAAATGGCAAAAAAAACTTTGTAATTTCTTGCGCAAAAATAGGATTTTTTTTAATGAAAAACACAACTTTAGTAAATGCCCTCAATTAGTGCAATGGTATTGAGGTGCAAGGAGCAGCTTTTTATGCAAATAACATTAATGCAGGGTTGCTCCTGCATTTGAAAATAGCTTCACTAGTGATGCGGCCCCCTCTGTTGTAAGCACAAAGCGGGAGAGAGGGGTATGACATTGGGGCTGCTGCCGCCAGAGGCGCCGCTGCATTAATGAATCAAATTTTTTTGTGCAATGACTCTGGCCAGATTGCACAGCTGCACTAGTGGTTGTAAATTACCCCTCTGGTGTTGCTTAAAACAGCTGTTTCTTATTAGTGAATATATGTTTTAGTAAATAAATGTTATTTCTAATACATTTTAACAAAATATGTTGGTGAATTATAAAAAGATGATATGTTGTGCTTCTGCTCTTCATATGTATCACCCCATCCCATTCCCAACTAGAAGGTTTCTGTTCTGCCTGTTTCTGAAATTTCTGCCACAATCTCTCAGATTTTCCAAATCTTTCACTACCCCCCAAAAGTCTGTTAAAGCCATTTAATGTTTACTAAATTATCAGAAGTCCGCTTATTCTAAACAACTACCACTAGTTCATTTCAAGAACAATATAAGAGATTTATCACAACCCAAATATTTTCAGTTGAATCCATTTACTAACTACAATTTCTCAAAAAGAAAAAGTCTATTGATAGACTTCTTCCATAAACCAAATTTTGCTGAACCAATATGAAATTTATCCCACCACCTCAGAGCTCCCCAGTGTTTTAGGTGAGAAACAGTGGCGAGAAAAAAAAGATAAAGAAAATTGTTAAATAGTAAAATCTGTGAGTGTTAGATTTCTCATTCCCCAGCCATTAATAAATCGAACACCTAGGGGCTGATTTACTAACCCACGAATCCGACCCGAATTGGAAAAGTTCCGACTTGAAAACGAACATTTTGCGACTTTTTCGTATGTTTTGTGATTTTTTCGGATTCTTTACGAATTTTTCGTTACCAATACGATTTTTGCGTAAAAACGCGAGTTTTTCGCAGCCATTACGAAAGTTGCGTAAAATCTGGCGATTTTTCGTAGCGTTAAAACTTGCGCAAAAAGTTGCACTTTTTTCGTAGCGTTAAAACTTACGCGAAACTTTGCACCTTTTAAGTTTTAACGCTACGAAAAATGCGCAACTTTTCGCGTAAGTTTTAACGCTACGAAAAATGCGCAACTTTTTACGCAACTTTCGTAATGGATACGAAAAACTCGCGTTTTTACGCAAAAATCGTATTGGTAACGAAAAATTCGTAAAGAATCCGAAAAAATCGCAAAAAATACGAAAAAATCGCAAAATACCGATCATTACGAAAAAAATGCAATCGGACTCATTTCGACCCGTTCGTGGGTAAGTAAATCAGCCCCCTAATGTTTCTATAATTCACAAACCCTTTTGTAAGATCTTGCCCTCTGTAAAGTTGTTGGTTAATTAAGGCTGATGGCAGACGAGGTGTAGGGTGGATAGTTTCGGGAAGCGAAAAAGCTCTTGCTTTGCGCCCTACGCCTCCTACATGTGCCCGCACCTGAATGAATGAGATACGCTCGAGTGCAGGCACATGTAGCCGAAATACACATAAAAACACGTATCTCATTCATTCAGGAGCAGGCACATGTAGGAGGCGTAGGGCGGTATTTTCAGCAAGCGATTTTCCGCTTGGCAAAAATATCCGCCCTAAGCCTCGTCTGCCATCAGCCTTAGTGTCAGACCAATTTTATAGGGGCAGATTTTTTAAAGTGTGAAATTTGTGTGAGCTCAACACAGTAAAATTCCACCAGGTGCATATGTATCAAAAGGTGAACGCTAACTTCCACCTGTTGATAAATATGCCTATAAAAATCCCATAGAAATTAATAAAGCGGTGGAATTCTACTGCTGGGAGCTCTAATTTCACACTTTGATAAATCTGCCTCTTGCAGTATTATTTTACATGGTTTATAACATTCTTCTTTTATATTGAAACTTATTTTACTTCTTCCTTACACAACTATTGTGTGATAGGGGAGGTAAAAATACGGTTTAAATTAAGGAACAAGAGCTGATCAACCCTGCTCGTGAACTTGTCTGAAGAAAAAGGCATTGTTTGGACTAAAGCAGTCTTTCCTGTCTTGTCAGGTGTTGCAAAGCAGTTCTCCCATACAGTACTAGCTTATTATTCAAGCTAATTTATTATAATTTTATTCTCCTACACTAACCTTTAGATTTTTTGCTTCACTTGTTGCTTAACTAAATACTTTTTTTTCTCACTTCTGGGGAAGTTCTAGTGCTTGGTGCATTTTCTACTTTCAGAGCTTATCACTTATTTCAGGTGGAAAATGTGTGTATCTGAAAGCTTTTCCATTCCTGTCTTCTGTTATAGCTCTGGCAGCTGGATTTTCCTCAGGTTACATGTGGAAACATGGTTAGTTGTTTGAAAAATATAAAAATCATTACAATGCTATCCAACATTGCAGAAATCTAGTGTTCACCGTGGGGGCAGAGATAGGAATCAAGGATTTTTTTGTTTTAATGCACTGCTGTTTATCATTTGTTACAATTCTTTCATATTATACTGCCACATTGTGTAATTAATAGTGTATTCAAGAATAAGGTTATGGTATAGGACATTAAAAGAAATGTATGTGATAAAAAAACTGATTGATTTATAGCTCATTGCATCATCTTGCCTCCTGTGTTGTCCTGTTGGCTTTTTGGGCCAATTTGGGAACCTAGAGAAAGATAAATCATCAGTGATTATTTCATTATGATACATAGGGTAAAAGTTTAAAAAGAGTGAATATGGTTTTTAGTTAACTCTATTCATAGTGCATGCCTTGTATCTTCTTTTCCTAAATGTAGTTCATTTGGTATAACATTGTTTCTTGTAATAGTGTTGGAACCATTCCATGCATCTTATCCATATACCCTTGGGTGCCCACTGACTGCAGTTGATATTCAAACTGCATGCTATACATTTATAAATCTTGGCTAAAGTTATTTCCAGAAATAGAAACAGGAAAAGAGACAAGAGGAAGCTGGATTTCCACATCAGGTTAAAGAAACTGATATGGAATAATAAACCACTATTATGTGGAATGGTTCACATAACTAAGGCTAGAGAAAGGTAAGAAGCCCAGTGTATTGGGCCTCAGCACTTGCCCCAAAGTGCATAATAGAATGGGACACTTTGTTGTGTTTGTATAGGAAGTATATTTCCAGATACTCATGATGTGTGATGAAAGCAGCAGTCGTCCTGCCTTGCAGGGATTCTAGATGTACTGGTTAGAGTGACTCACAAGACTGACCAAGTGCTAGAATTAATATATTACAATAATCTCATTATGTTCCCTATTAGGTCTAGTGTCTGCAGATTATTTGTTGTCTCCAAGTCAAATACTGGCCAAGTATATATGAGTGTATAGATAGGTCAGTATAGGTTGTGTGTGCTGGGTTTACTTGGATGGGTTGAACTTGATGGACTCTGGCCTTTATTCAACCCTATGTAATTATGTAACTATATAGGCAGCCTGCTGGGGCAGTAAGCAGGGGCTGGCTATGGTTGTTTTTTTGTATTGATGACATGTGGATTTATTGGTTAATATAATAAAGCTGTGGCCTGTTTCCAACTTAATTATGTTGTGTCATTAAATACAACCTACCTGTACCATGTTGCAGGTGTGATATTTGCTGTCTGTGAAAAAATTCTAAAAAAGTACTATTGAATAGAAGTTTGTGTAATATTTGAAAATATGCTATATAAGGATGCACATTTATAACTATATTATAAAGGGATGTATTGTTTTACAGTTTAGGTCTGGAGGCTATATAATCTGAAATGCTAAGTATATCAGGAAGTTAAATAGGTTAGTAATACTAACCCATAGCAACTGTCCAAATATTTGCTATTAAAAAGACAAGTAGTCTCTACTCGCTGATTGATTTTTGCAGCTTAGCCAACAGTGCTGTTTCTGCCATGAAGCGACCTCAGAAACCTGCTTTGACTTTACCAGGAGCTGTAAAAAGCTGTAAACTGTTGTCAAGTGGCATTGCCTCTATAGAAGACAAAACCATTTCTTGTTTGCAGGTGCTGAACAAACAGATATAAGCATTAAATGGGAAGAAACAATTTTCATTTCATTCTGTTGCTGACCCTGTGAGACACTTCCAGGATCACTAGGAGTTGCCACACGCAGTCAGTCCAGGTTTTCTAACACAAGCTCGACGGGAAAACAGTACTGTATAAATATTTTCCTTTTATTATTCAGACAATGTAATTTTGCTTTGCTCCCACAGAGAAGTTGATGGCCTACCAACGAGAATTTCATGCACTAAAGGAGCGCTTACGTATTGCTGAGCACAGAACCCTGCAGCGATCGTCAGAGCTGCATGCTATTCTTGACCATTTCCGGAGAATGATAAAAGAAGCGAACGGGAGCAGAGATGCATTAAATCATTTTTCAGGTAAAAGACCCAGATTCTTATTCCTTCTACTGGCGGCCGCTGCCCCCCACCTGTCTGGCTGCTTTGATGTCTTAACTTTGTGTTATCTTTAAATGATATCAGTGCTGAGATTAACTGGCCCCCTGCATGGTTCTCACCTCAGATTCAGGCTGTAATCCTCCTGTATTGTTTAAAATTGTAATCCACTGTACTGTTTACACCTTTTTAATCCCTGAATTGTTCACCCACTGCATTGTTCACACCTCAGGCTCAGGCTGTAATCACCCACATTGTTCACCTCTTCACCTCAGACATTGTATGTACTGCCTGGCATATGCTGCCTGTGTGTAGGCAGCATAGGGTAAGCAGAGTATGGCACATAGGCAGCACAGGGCAGGGAGGGTATGGCACACACAGGCAGGGTAGGGCAGAGTATGGCACATACAGGCAGCATACCCACTGCATTGTTCACACCTCAGGCTCAGGCTGTAATCACCCACATTGTTCACCTCTTCACCTCAGACATTGTATGTACTGCCTGGCATATGCTGCCTGTGTGTAGGCAGCATAGGGTAAGCAGAGTATGGCACATAGGCATCATAGGACAGAGAGAGTATGGTGCACACACAGGCAGCATAGGGCAGGGAGAGTATGGCACACATAGGCAGCATAGGGCAGGGAGAGTATGGCACACACAGGCAGGGTAGGGCAGGCAGAGTATGGTACACACAGGCAGCATAGGACAGGCAGAGTATGGCACACACAGGCAGCATAGGACAGGCAGAGTATGGCACACACAGGCAGCATAGGGCAGAGAGAGTATGGCACACACAGGCAGCATAGGGCAGGGAGAATATGGCACACACAGGCAGCATAGGGCAGGGAGAATATGGCACACACAGGCAGCATTGGGCAGGGAGAGTATGGCACACACAGGCAGCATAGGGCAGGGAAGTATGGCACACACAGGCAGCATAGGGCAGGGAAGTATGGCACACAGGCAGCATAGGGCAGGGAGAGTATGGCAAACACAGGCAGCATAGGGCAGGGAGAGTATGGCACACACAGGCAGCTAAGGGCAGGCATAGTATAGCACACACAGGCAGCATAGGGCAGGGAGAGTATGGCACACACAGGCAGCATAGGGCAGGCAGAGTGCTGCCTGTGTGTGCCATACTCTGCCTACCCTATGCTGCCCGTGGGAGGTAAACCTGGCATGGGTTTGTTCTGGGAGTTTGTTAGCAGTTGGAAATAGCCATTAAATGGTCCCTAAGGTGTGTAATTATGTGCTGGGGGTTGCTGTGCTATCCACAGGGGAGGAGGAGGCATATGGATTTAAGGGTGTGTCTTAATATGACATAATATAATTCTTTCACATATGAATGATGGTTGATATCCCTGCAGCGAGCACCAAGCATCTGGGTTTTTGCTGCACTACCACCATTTTGATAAAATGGCTGTGGTTCGAAATGGCTGTGGTTTAAAAGGGGGGAGTGGTCAAAACTGGTTTCCTTAGAGGCCCTCCACCATGCATGTGGGAGAAATTCCGTCCCTCGGCACCGTATAAGTTGGACAGCACTGCCTTAGGGTGATTTTGAAATGTGTTCTTTTTGGTTTACCTAGGAGGGGAAACTGCAGCTAACTGACAATTCAGTAATAGGATTTCTAAGGTCTTTAAGCAAGTCAGTTGCTTTTTTAGATCTCCCACTCCTCAACACAGAAATTGGATTTGTGAATCATGACTATAGATTCTAGAAGCAGCAATGTGTCATGGTCTTCTCTTTCATATGAAGTTGTATAACACTTGTATCCATGCATTTACTATAACTAAAAACTTACGTGGTGGTTACTCACTTAGTGATAAAAGTTAGCATTTTTACTCTTCTCAACTAGCCTCTGTTAGTGTCTGGACTTGTCCAACAGTAGAAGCATTGAAAGAAATTATTACTAATATATTACCCTGTTGCTGAAAGGAGCAATGTTGCATGACAATGAGAGTGCTGTGTGGGGGATGATGGGAGTGCTATGAAAGCTAAATCTGTTTGCTTGTAGTTTTGAAATATTGTGATTTTTAGGAGAAGGAAAGGCTAATAAAGAGTTAATCTCAAGCTGCAGGCATACCTTCAGTTCTCTCAATAGTGCCCTTAAGTCTCCCTATATTTCACCTGTTCAGAAGCTCTGAAGCCAAACAGGAATAAAAAACGAGCTGTGTAAAGAAAGTTCCCATAATGCATCGCTCCTGCATTGACTATGTGACCAGGACACTGTAGGTGGCGCATGCGCATTGGTCGATTGTAGTGAGAGAAGCCGGCGCGCTCCCCTCCCCTCGCCTCTGTGACACACAGAGCATGCAAGCGGGGAGCGAGCGGCAGGATGCGAGCGGGTAGGGGGTGTTGCGGGGGGGTTGATCGCCAGGGGCGGGGGGGTGTGCGAGCAGGTGAATCCAGGAATCCAAGATGGCGGCCGTGACAGGCTGCAAATACACCTTACAAGCCAATTTTTGGGAGATGTGACCATTATCTTAAAAAATAAATTTGGCGATTTGCTTTGGGCAAGAGAGCTCTACACTATATTAAGGGCTACAGTAGTAGCCTTTCCTGCTCTTTAAAGGAGAAAGAAAGGTAAAAACTAAGTAAGCTTTATCAGAAAGGTCTATGTAAATACAGCCATAAGCACTCACAGAATGCTGCACTGACTTCTCTGTGAAAAGATTTCTTGTGTCTGTAATTCATGTGCCAGAGACATGCAGCTCTCTGCTGTCTCCTCTCTCCTGCGCCACCCTCCCTCAAGAATGCTAAGAACTCACTCCCCCCCTTAGGAATGTGGATCTGAGCCAATCAGCAGGAAGCTGATTCATAGTCTAACTAACTGAGCATGTTCACTTGGTCTGGGTGTCTGTAAAGGAGTGTGGCATTATGGGAACTTTCTTTACGCAGCTCAGCGTTTTTTTCTTCGTGTTTGGCTTCTGATCATCTGAATAGGTGAAATATGGGGAGACTTTAGGGCACTACTGAGACAACTGAAGGTATGCCTGCAGCTTGAGATTAACTCTTTATTAGCCTTTCCTTCTCCTTTAAACTAGGAAAAGAATGTAGACAGAAGTGGGCAGTCATTTTTTTAATTGTCAGATTGTATGTTCCTGTTATTCTTCTAGTCTTGATAGGCTGATAACCTCCCCACCCTGCTTAAATAATAAGGATTGCTAGGCTTGAACTGGCAATCTGTGGATTCTGTCAGATGCCAGGTGGGGGCTGCTGTAAGCTGCCATACACCGTCATTGTTATTTCAGCAGGTGAGGGGCTGTTTGAGCCTCTGTACAGGGCCTGTTTTCAATCCAAATTCTGGCCTGAGGATTGCTAACACAGTGTTTAAGCAATATTGTTCTCACCATGTAATCAATTTTTTGAGGATTTTGTGCTCAAAGGCCGTTGAACCTTAAATCCAGGCACCCAGTCTTAAATATTTTTATAATTAAGTTTCCACTAAGTGGACTGTCAAATTGACATCCCCTCCACAGGAAACCTCCCACAAATATAAATATATTCAAAATTTAATTACAAATGGGTTCTGTGCAGAATATATTATAGACACGTTAATGTTAAAGTTAAACATAAAGTGAAATAAATGTTGTAGACAAACTTATAGTATCTTTCTTTGTAACATCAAAACCAGTGTGCTGATCTTACTAGGGATGGTATATCAAACTTAATATTTACTGCTCATGTTTTACTCAGTAAATAAAACACCACTTCTGTTCATTGTCTGTCATAATTATTTTTATGATGCACAGTAAATATGTCCCAGCCCACTATGGAGGCCACTTTATTTGCAGGGTTATGGTGTAGTTTGTTGGCCCATTTTGTCTTATTTATCTTAAGAAAATGTCTCCCCACTTTTATGGAGTAATACTGTTTGAAATGAATAATGCTAAACTAAGTGTTTCTAATAATGAAAGGAGCGTGTAGTTACTGGAAATGTTGATGTGCCAAAGGATGGGCTTTGCTTCCTTATGGGGAAGGTACTATTTTCTGTTTATTGTTTTTGCAGATGAAACTCAAAAGCTGATAAAGGATTTAACTAACAGAAAAGCTCTTCAAGTGCCAAATATATATTACCATATGCCTCATTTGCTAAATCATGATGGGAGCCTTCAACCTGCTGTGCAGGTTGGCCTTGGTAGAACTGGAGGTACGTGCAAGTAATATAGACTGGGATTTCATGACTTAATCAGAGCATTCTTCGCATCACAAATCTGCTTCATGTACATAGACTTCAGACTGATTAACTTAATGTTCCAAATGAAATTAGGGAAAGCATAGAATATGCCTTTACTCAAGTTTTCCAGTCTTTCTTGATGAGCATGAGATAGAAAAGGGATTGTGAAGCAGAACACTGGCAAGTTTTGTGCCCATTTGCAGCATGTGTTAATGGGGTCAAATATTACTTTTGGCCTCAGCAGCCTTAAAGGAGAAGCTAAACCTTAAAAATGAATATGGTTAAAGATGCTATATTCAATATATTGTACTTACTGCGTCAGCCTAAATATTCAGGATTTCTATAGCAGCAATGATCCTGGACTGAAAACTTGACACAGGAGCTCCTCATCTTGCAAACTGTCTGCGACACTCACATGCTCAGTGTGCTCTGAGCAGCTGTAGAGAAGCTGAGCTTAGGGGTTGTAGCAAATTATCAAGCAGAAAATGAGGTTGGCTTGTAAGCTGATGCAAAGGGCTAATTATTCAATTCTGATGCAAATTGCACTAGTTTCAGAGCTGCAATGTAATGTGAATCTGAATAAATTACTAATCAGCCTTTTATTGTGACATTTATATTCTATGCATACAGTATATTGTGAGTGGGTCCCTAAACTCAGGTAACTGACAGCAGCACAGAGCATGTGCAGGGAATCAGCAGAAAAGTAGATGGGGAGCTACTGGGGCATTTTTGGGGGCACATATTTTCGCTGCTAAAGGGCTGTGATTGATTTGGGCTGGTACAGGAGCCCAAAACATAATGTACAACATATCTGCCCTACTTTTTTAGTTAAGATGAAGATTAAATTCTTCAAACTACACAGGTACTCTAAACATGCTTTTTATGCCATTGTTATATGCTGCCAGTTCTAAGGTACTGTGCAGGGAAAGGCAACAGGGATTGCTGGAGATTACTGTTGTAAAGTTGATCTTTGTTTGTGCTGATGATGAAATGTAAAGGCATAAATGACTTAATTTTGTACATGGCGAAATTAAGCAGCAGTGTAAGCATCTGTTATATTGTGATGAATATTACAGTCATAAATAGAGAAGTGGAGCAGGATGCTGATGATGGAAATACAGGTATAGAACCCGTTAGCCAGCTCGGGACCAAGAGTATTCCACATAAGGGGTCTTTCCGTAATTTGGATCTCCATACTTTAAGTTTACTAAAAAATCAATAAAACATTAATTAAACCCAATAGGATTGTTTTGTGTCCAATAAGGATTATTTATATCTTACTTGGGATCAATTACAAGGTACTGTTTTATTATTACAGAGAAAAAGGAAATCAGTTTTAAAATTGGGAGATGGGCTTTCCGTAGTTTGGAACTTTCTGGATAATGGGTTTTTCGGATAAGGGATCCCATAGCTGTATAACCCTGTATATAAAATGTTTACCAAAGTATTTAAACATATTCAGTGCAAAACACTGTTAAGCCATTTACTTGCGGGGAGAAATGGAGTGGGTCAGAAATTCAGTTCCTTGTAGAAGCTTCACTTTTGCATATTCAGTGTGATGCCGTATAAAGAAGTATATGCACTATGTACTGTGCATGCTTTCCATAATACTATAAAAGCTGATCTCCTCTGTTTAGTAAAGTTTCTGTGTAATAAAATCTGATTTACTCATACATACATATTTGCTCATACATCACTAATAGCATTTCATTTGGAATTTTAATATTTTTCTATTTCTTTTTTATATGTATAGTTTCAGTTGTCATGGGGATTCCTACTGTAAAAAGGAGAGTGAAGTCTTACCTGAAAGAGACCTTGCATTCCCTTATTGATAAGCTGTCTCCAGAAGAAAAACTAGACTGTGTTATAATAGTCTTCGTTGGAGAGGTAACCACCTCAGAATATTGTCCTTCATTCACTATTATTGTGATTTTTTGGGGGAAAATAAGAAATTGGCTTATTGCAGCCATAGAATATATAAATGCCAGATTTACTGTGCTGTACGGCCAACTCATATGTCATGTCTGATGGAGAAGGAAAACCCCCCAAAAAACGTTTCCCAAGTGATAAAGTGATAGTACTTTGTGAGACAAGATGAGAGACTTTAAGGAAGATTTATCAAAGTGTGAGATAAAACAGAAAAATTCCCCCACTTTCTATTCATTCCTATAGCATTTTCAGAAATGTATTCATCAAATGGTGAACTCTAAATTTCACCCATTGAGCTTTATGAGTTTGACTTTTATGTGGTAAGCTCTAATTTCACACTTTGCTAAATCTGCCCCCTCGTGCAACTGCTGGGCTAGAAAAATTGAGCATGTCATCCACTTCACTCTTTCTCTGTGATCCTCACACAGGACCTGAGTAGATCCAAAGTAGATCAAGGAAACTGGCAAGCTGACCAAAGAAAGACAAACTTGAGATTTGCTGTGATTTATTATCGTACAATTCACAGAAACTAGTACAGGGATGGGACCTGTTATCCAGAATGCTCGGGACCTGGGGTTTTCCCGGATAAGGGATCTTTCCGTAATTTGGATCTCCATAACTTAAGTCTGCTAAAAATAATTTAAACAATAATTAAACCCAATTAAGGATTAATTATAACTTAGTTGGGATCAAGTACAAGGTACTGTTTTAATAAATTTTAAAAATTAGAATTATTTGCTTATAATAGAGATGGTCTTTCCGTAATTCGAAACCTTCTGGATAAGGGGTTTCCGGATAAGGGGTCCCATACCTGTAATATTATATTTGGGATGCTTGTAATTTACCTTTCCCCGATCTTTAAATATGTTCTCAAAATACTTGGAACTAAATATAGAAGGTGTGGGAAGCTCATGTACTGGCAGTTAATTGCTGTCCTCCCCCAAATCTGGAGACAAACTAGGTTAAAATCTTGAAATCTCTGATTTTCAGACACAATACCATTCTAATATGGCCAAAGCTTCTATTGTGGCTGGTCAAGCATTTAAAAAAATGTAGTAAAAATCAATTTTCTGTGCAAAAAAACAGCACATTATGGCCTAGTCCAGGCATACTCTAGAACAGGAGATAAGCTGGGTAGAGGGATTTAAAAGGAAGCCAGTCAAGGAGAGAGTGCAGAGAATGGGGGAAAAAGGTTTGTGAGATCCATTTTTATTCCTTTTCATCCAATTAACAGGGGTATATTCCTTACACTGTAATTGCAGTATATTCTGATCTACCTAAATTCTGCTGCCCTGGTGATTTCTAAAATTGTATTTTTAACATACATTCTTATTTTGTCTTTCCCCACAGACAGATCTAGAATATGTTAACAGTGTTGTTGCCAGTTTGCAAAAAGAGTAAGTTCAGTATATATGCAAACTAAATATTACATTATTATTATTATTATTATTATGATTATTATGTACTGAGACTAATGGAGATCATTTATCAACACAAATTTGCCCATGGGCAGTAACCAATAGCAACCAATCAGCGATTGTCTTTTTGAGCCAGCTGCAGGAAGAACAATGAGTGTAACAATGTGATTGGTTGTCATAGGTTACTGCCCATGGGCAAATTTGATCACTGTTGATAAATAACCCCCAAGTAAGTAAAAATTAAATGTTACACTAAATGGTATATAGTTCTGCTTATATTTTATTAGTTGATTTCATGTGCAGTATTGTACAAAGATTGTGTACTGACTAGACTTTCTAAGTACCCCACGTTAGTTCTAATCAAGTCTTATGATCATACCAACACTGCAGTTTTACAACTATGAATAGTAACTATTCATTCCTAGCAGGTCTCAGAAATCTACTGCAATAATGTGGTAACATAAAAATGAGTTTGCTCTTATTTAGTAATGCATAGCAACCAATTAGCCATTGGCTCTGATTTTTCTTGCGTAGTTATAAAAATTAAAGCACATTGTTGTTATGAGTATAGGCAACCATTTCTAATGCTGATAGAAAACCTAAAGCAAATGTCCGATTGACAGTCATTACCATATGGGTCATGTTATGAATTACTGAATTACTGCATAGCCAAGAATTTGATTTTTTTAAATAGGTGTAATTTAATTGACTTCTGCATAAATGCTTTGTGTAATTTCCTGTAACTCACTAAATCATTTAATCATGACTATAATTCCAGGTTCGCCACAGAGATCAGCTCTGGTTTAGTAGAAGTAATCTCTCCTCCTGCAACGTATTATCCTGACCTAAATAATTTAAAGGAGACTTTCGGAGACTCAAAGGAAAGAGTTAGGTAAGTAGCAAAACTATAAACTGGAGATCAGATACAGAAGAATGTCCAAATGGTATCTAGAAAGTATTTAATGCTGTGACAAGTGGGTCTGGGTGCACTGTCCTGGGGAGGATATCAGTTTGAAATAAGGGGAAGGCAGGCACTTAGCGAGTCTGTGTAACTAAGCACAAATTGTGTAAGGCACAATAAATTGCTACCTTGATGATATAAGCCAGGTGTGAAGTTGCTCAATGAAGATACAAAATAATACTGGTTTTCATACTAGGTGGATGCACTTAAATTGGATCTAAGTTATTGTTTTCTCTGATCTGTATGTTAGTCATCATCATTTATGACAATAGGACCCAACAAATTGTTGATCACACAGAAAATTTTATGTACACAACTTTCACAAATTAAACACAAAATATATTTTTTACATGATAGCCTTAAAGTAGTTTGAGTTAGTGCAGATGTAAGTCTTTAAATACAGAAATCTGCCCATATGTTGCAGCTGAGGCACAGGGCTGCTGTGTGAGTCCAGAGGTTAAATAAGCAGTTGTAATTGGTGAAAGGATCACATGGCTACTGAGCAGAAAAGACTCCCTTTTTTAGCTACAGTTCGGTTTTTTATTTGTGTACTTGAAACATGCGTTAGTTTGTCATAATACTGCAGCTTAGTTACCTGCATTACTCTTGCTATACTGTGTATCATTCCTGCCCAACACTGTCTCTGATCCAGGGGCAGCAGAGTGAATGTAATATGGGTATTGGATCTGTTATCTAGAAACCTGTTATCCAGAAAGCGCCAAATTACGGGAAAGCCTTTTCTCATAGACTTCATTTTATTCAAAAAATTCCCATTCTTCCCATTTCTATTTTCTCTGTAATAATAAAGCAGTGACTAAGATATAATTACTCCTTACTGGAGGTAAACTGTCCCATTGGGTTTATTTAATGTTTAGCAGACCTAAGGTAGGGTGATCCAAATTACTGAAAGACTGGAAAATCCCAGGTCCTGAGCATTCTGGATAACAGCACCTATACCTGTAGTAAAAATCTTTTCAGTACAGGTATAGGACCCGTTATCCAGAATGCTCAGGGACCAAGTGCATTCCGGATAAGGGGTCTTTCCATAATTTGGATGTTCATACTTAAGTCAGGGATCCCCAACCTTTTATACCCGTGAGCCACATTTAAATGGAAAAAGTGTTGGAGAGCAACACAAGTATGAAAAAGTTTCCTGGTGGTGCCAATAAGAGCTATAATTGGCTATTTAATAGCCCCTATATGGACTGGCAGCCCACAGAAGGCTCTGTTTGGCATTATATTGGATTTTTATGCAACCAAAACTTGCCTTCAAGTCAAGAATTCAACAATGGGCACCTGCTTTGGGGCCACTGGAAGCAACATCCAAGGGGTTGGGGAGCAACATGTTGCTCACGAGCCACTGGTTGGGGATCACTGCCTTAAGTCTACTAAAAAATCAATAAAACCCTCCCATATAGATTGTAAGCTCTACGGGACAGGGACCTCCATCCTCTTGTGTCTTTGACTCTTAACTTATTGCAACTGTATTTATCTGTATTTATTGTTATACTGTATATTTATCTATTATTATCTTAATAACCCCCTGTTTGTATTAATGTATTCTACTGTACAGCGCTGCGTACATAAGTAGCACTTTATAAATAAAGATATACATACATACATATATAAAACAGTGATTAAACCCAATAGGATTGCTCTGCCCCCAATAAGGAGTAATTATATCTTAGATGGGATCAAGTACAAGGTAATGTTTATTATTACAGAGAAAATGGAAATCAGTTATTTGATTTAAACGGAGCCTATGGGAGATGGGCTTTTAGTAATTCGGAGCTTTCTGGATAATGGGTTTCTGGACAATGGATCCCACACCTGTACTGCCACCAGCTTACTACTTGCTAAGTCAGCTTTCTACCGTACTTTACCCATGCTTCTCATGTCAATAGGAGCATGGAGAGAGATGGTGGTATATTTTTTTAATGAAATCCGTGATTTTCTGTGTTGGGGAATGAAATTTTAAATTGCATAGCATTTGTTCTGAGCATACACAGGGCACACGGTGAGATACAGTTGTAGATTACAGACACTTAAAACTGGAAATACAAGGGCTCATTTGTGATAGCAGACACAAGCACGGACATGCTGAAATGAATGCAATAGGTGCACTTATTGACATGAGATCAAGTTTAATTTTTCTCTCATACTTATAAACACCTCTCAGAATTGATTGCACAATTATTTTAACCCCAAGGAAGTCAGTGTAACTGATGAAACGCATAACTTATAACATCTTAATGGACCGGTCAGCTTACTAACTTATGGACCATACACAAAACTTTAGCTATGGGGAGTATTCCTTACAAGCATTCCAGAATCAGAGATGGTAGTTCTGAGAGGCTTTTATTGTCTGATATTTTCTAAGTGCAAATTGATTTTATGAAACAATTTTACAGAATCACACTATGGGTTTGTGTCATTTTATACTTTTATGTTTTACATTTCAGTGTTATGACTGCAAAGTCAAACTGATTTTGAATATTTTTGCACAAAGCAAGCACTTGAATCTCTTTTCTGAAACATAGTATTTTTATTCATATTTTACTTTTCTTACAGGTGGCGAACTAAACAAAATTTAGACTATTGTTTTCTCATGATGTATGCTCAGAGGAAGGGCATTTACTACATCCAGGTAAATCCAAAGATAGATGTAATTCCACATGTAACAAAAAACAGGCAGACATTTCCCCCCTAGCTTAACTGGCAAACCAGACAGCACTCAGAAAGCATTTCTGTATGCATGCTGATACCTGTGTTAGCATGTTGTGCCTTCAGAATGTGTTCTGCTGTGCGGAGTGGCTAAAGGCTACATTGCTACTGAGCACTATCACCAGTCAGAATCCTTACTTCCAACTACAGATTGCACTTGAGGAAAAAGGATTGGGACAGTTATTTTCTGCACTGGAACATATCATTCTATAATGTTTTACCAAACAGTTATCATCATTACTGCTCCATAAAATTTTCTGACACTAAATAGCCCCTATGTCTCTTCATACTGTCCTTGTGCACCCCTTGGTAACTTTCTAAAGTATTCTTTGATACTAAAGCAGGGGTGGGCAAAGTTTTTGGCTCGGGGGCCACATTGACTCACAAGCGGGCCAGGCCGGGCCAACGTCCTCACACCAGCTCCCCCCCCCCCAGCATCCTCCATCTCCCCGACCTGCGGCTCCCTCCATCGTTAGGCTGCGTCTGTTTCCCGGCTCCCCGCTGCATCCTTTTTTATGGTTGCGCCCCCTGCGTATACAGCACGCACGAAGCGCAACCAATCAGGGCCCAGAAATGATTTAAAGGGACCCGGAGTCGGCGGGCCGGATTAAAAAGGCCAACGGGCTGGATGTGGCCCGTGGGCCGTAGTTTGCCCACCCCTGTACTAAAGTATTAGTTGGTTTTAGAACAATAGAAATTTTCATTATCTATTCATAACAATTTCATCATTATGTTATATATTTTTCAGAAAAGAAGCACCAAATCCATATAGAGCAAGATTAAAATGTATCTACTGTATCTGCTAGTCTTCACCATATGGATTTAAAGTCTTTGTTTTTTAACTTTAGCTGTGTTTTGATGTGTCCCAATGTGACATATTCAGAATATTGTTCTATTTGTTCTGTTAGAGCTTTACTCTAATTGGTTTGCAATAGAACTAGAAGTAGAGAAGACTATATTGTTGATCTGGCCAACCATCCATTTAACACTCACATTGCATTTTAAGTTAAATCTGTATTTTTGCCTTTTGGGGTAGTCCCCCATATGACATGGGTAGGGTACATCTAGGCACCCAATATGTATTTTAACAGCTGCATGAAAATATTTTGGAGAAGATTTTACATTGTATGCATTTCAGATTCCAACATGGTATCTATCAGTGAATAGATTAATTTTACCATAAAAATGAAAAACTTAACATTGGAATGTTCATTACAGGGACAGTTTACCCCTTTTACCCCTTTTACATTTGTGCAGTAAAACTGACTTGTGCTTAAAGGAGAATGCAAGTCAAAATTTAAAAAGTATACTGCCCAATAGTCCTCCTATTGTTTAGTAAAAATGCCACACTTTTGGCTCACCTAATCAAATATTTACTCAGTCACACTTACTTCACATTTTCTAGAACAGGCAGCCATCTCTAAAAAGGTATTCTCCCTTCCTCACCTCTGCCAGATCCGCTTCTGATTGGCTGGTGGGCATGTGTAGCTCAGAACAGGAGACAGGATCAAGTTACACACATGCTCAGAGAATAGGAAGGCTGCCGCTGGCAGCCTACAGAAGGGCAGAGAGATTACAGTGATTTCACTGTAGTCTTCACACTGCTGTAGGCTGCCAGTACCATATCTCAGAGAAGCAAGCAGGGATCTGGGAATTTAGATATGCAGTAAGTACTTAAAAAGAATGCCTTCAGACTTACTTTTAATTTATATTAACCTTTCATTGGCCTTTAAATTAGGTAATATCTATGATTTTTATTTCTTGCTCTAAACAGGGCAACATTTGAAAACTAAATTAAGGTCACATTCTATTTCCTGATCCCAGTGAGCAAAGACAGAAAAAAGAGAGCTTGAAAAAAAGTGCTCTTAGGGCCTGAAACGTTGCCTGTACTGTCCGGAATTTGGCCAACATGAAATAAAGGCCTTATATTACTAAAGAAATGTTCCTGACCGGTGCTGTTCATTGATGATTTGTTAAAGACAGAAAAACCAACAGCCACTGGGAAGCCTTTTTTTTTTTTTTTTTTTAAATAAATGAACCCCTCCTTACCCTAGCTACAGCCTGTTAACTGTTTTTTTTTAGAAAAGAAGCAGCCTAATTTACAGAGGCTTCCCAGTGGTTGCTGGTTTGTTTGGCTTTGTTCTTTGGGATCAGGAAGTATAATGTGGCTTTACCTTCATTTTTATATTTTGCCCTATTTAGAGTAAGAAATAACAAAAGTTGTTTTTACTAATCAAAGGAATAGGCAAAAAGTATGTTCAGCACAAATCCTATTCATTGGACAAATGTTGAAAAAGGGGGTATACTTTAAATGATGCCAGAAATATAAAGGCAACTTAAAATGAGTCTCTGAAGAAAGTAAAATAAATGTGCTGGAGAAAAAAAAAACCTTTGTAAGAATAACATTTTGTTCTTTTTAACTTAATTCCTATTTGGTATGAAATAATTGCTGGGTAGCTCTTTCCAATGCTGATACCATGTGCCTGTACTTGTGCCCTTTCTTTGCATAGCTAGAAGATGATATTGTTGCCAAGCAGAATTATTTCAGTACAATAAAGAATTTTGCACTTCAGCTTTCTTCTGAAGACTGGATGATTCTAGAATTTTCCCAGTTAGGATTTATTGGTAAGTTAGAATTAACTGATTTGCTGAATGCAGCCTCGCTGCCTTTTTTCTTACCATTTCTACGTGTATGCTTGTAAAATGTCATTCATTGGGAAGTTAACTTTGGGTGAATTCTCTTGATAGAACTTTTTTTTTTTCTAAATAAAGTAACAAAAAAAATCCCTGCCCCATTCAGTCCTTTCTAGTTGGTAGTTTCCTTTTTTCCTGCTTCTTCCATTTATGTGCTTTCTCTTTCCCACTTCTTCCCTCATAGCCATAATTTCTTCCTCTCCTCCCCACACTTTCATGCTTTTTCTAACTGTCATACACCCCTTACCAAATGTCTGCTTTTTCTATGCACCTCCATGCATTTTGCCTACAACTATGTGATCTCCCCCACTCCTGCCCCAACATTCATTCTCTCCATGCTCTCTCCTGCTTTTACCCGCCTGAGGTTCAAAGCATCCCCCAGTTGGCTTCTCATTGGGAGTTCACGGTGGGAGTTTTTACTTCATATAGTATACCCTAACAAGAAAGGCCCCTTGAACAGCCAGTTTAATTTGTGAGCATTTTTAATTGATTGTTTTGCTTCTTGTTTATCAGGTAAAATGTTTCAGGCCCCGGATATTACACTCATTGTTGAGTTTATATTGATGTTTTACAAGGAAAAACCTATTGATTGGCTTCTGGACCATATATTATGGGTGAAAGTTTGTAATCCTGAAAAAGATGCAGTAAGTACAATGATATCACATCTTATTAATCTGATGCAGGTTTAGCACTTACCTGCTGAGAATGATAAAATCTATGGTGCTGACTTTCAGGGACCATACTGCACCGTTTGTTTCCGGATTGTTCTTTGATCATTGCCACACACTGTGTGGTCTGGTAACAAGATGTATGGTAAGATCAAAGGCATTGATTAGTCTGCACAAAATTATTTACTGTGTTTATAGATCTTTTTAAAATATTTTCTCAACTTCTCCCCCTAAAATAGTGTAGTTGTTATAATGGTATTTACAATACCCTCTTCACTCACATACAGGAACATACAAAGAAAGAGAATGTGCAGCTGAATTATTAACACCATCAGTTCTGACTACCCATCTAGCAGTAGCCCCTGTGTTTAGGAGTCCTAGGCACGTGCCTACAGCACTCGGTGGATAATTTACCACTACCTGCAACCGAATTTCATTATTAAAGACCTGGACGTAGTACATTCACAATCTTTGGATTACAAAACAATCTGTAACATGGACCAAATAAACAATAATAATCCTTTTATGTTGAACCATTGTTATACTAGGTAAGCATTATTGTTCCTGTTTCTATTTTCAGAAACATTGTGACAGGCAAAAGTCCAATCTGCGAATCCGTTTCCGTCCTTCCCTTTTCCAGCATGTTGGACTCCATTCGTCATTGGCAGGGAAAATACAAAAACTTACAGTAAGTGACAAAGTTATGTAAATATGTTTGCATTATTTGTAATGGGGAGTTTTTGCACGTTTTCTTACCAAACCAGTTAGAATTGTTAGTTGCCAGCATCTCAGCCAAATTCTGCCATTCTGGCATTATAAACAAGCCTAATGGGCCATGGTTTAATGACGTTGACGTTGTTATTATTGTACCTAAAGTGTATAAATAGCCAGCTTTCCACAGTCCTTGCATATTGTGATAGGTCACAGGGTGCACTGTTTGTTATACAGTATTGGCCTTAATGTCTGCTTGAAATTGATCATTAAGAAAATAAATTAGCAATGTGTTCCGCTCATTCTTTATGTATGAAAAATCTGTTCGTGAATCACTGACCTTCATGTTTCCTGTCAATTAGGATAAAGATTTCCTGAAACCATTGTTGCATAAAATTCATGTGAACCCACCTGCTGAAGTCTCCACTTCCTTAAAAGTCTATCAAGGCCACACGCTGGAAAAGACTTACTTGGGCGAGGATTTCTTCTGGGCCATTACACCCGTTGCAGGAGACTACATTCTCTTTAAGTTTGACAAGCCAGTGAATGTAGAAAGGTGCATTATTATGTTGTCTCATGCTGCCTTGTCATTCTGTTCTGCATCCTGTTGTACACAAAATGCGTATACTCCTGAATAAAAGATTGCAGGTGCCAGCCATAAGAGAGAATGGAGCCAGAATAATTTAATAACCTTATATGTAGCTAAGCAACGCTTGGCTCTGCTTCTGTACAGTCCTGCTAATTCCCTACTCTACTGCCTAAAATGGCTTGTGGTTCATAACCCAGCTTTTATGTAACAACATGTTGCACAATAACAATAATGGCTACAAAAATGCACTTATTGGGGATCAATTCAGTACCCATTTCTTGCTTTAAAACTTGCTTTTCTTTTTTGATCCCTAGTGATGTGTGGTTCTATAAATGAAAACATTATTAGACCCTTTATTTATGAATAATAACATATGCACTTTAAATTAATTATGTAGGTGACAGAAATGTGCACAATGGCCACTAGCTTTCTTATAGTTGTAAGCAATGTACTATGGGGCTGCAATTACTATCATAAGTGCTAAACTGCTCTAGCCAATCTGCAATTTAGTTTAATCATACTACAAAAAGAAAATTAAGGCAAAGTTCTATTGGCATTTATGGGTAACAAGCCCTACACAGCTGAAATATGTCCACTGTGCATTCAAGCCATTTCTTCTGTTTGTCTCTGTGTTAGACAGATAGGCTTTGCTTAAATGAACTGTGATTATTTTTACACTGCATAGTTTAGTGATTTACCCACATAGTACCACAGGGAGCCCTAGAACTATACTGACATAAGCAGTAATCTTGGGGGACAGGCTGCTCCCCACAGTAGATAGGTACAATGCACACCCATGGAACAGAGGCATATACACTCTCAGTGGCACCTTCACTTTTATTCCTCCATTTACAGTTGCCACACCCCGCACAAATCTTCATTAACATGCAGGACTTTTGCATCATGGTAAGGTGGTTAAACAGCTTATCACTGTGGGAAATTTGGTGCCCTTAGCCTGTAAATGGAGGGTGTGCTCTGTGGATATGGAAATCTACAGTTGTTTAGTACAATGTGCTTAAAGCACAATACATATATCATAAGGAAACCCAGATCTGCCATTAGAAGCCAGCTTTATTTTTGGGGTTGTCTTTGACACAACAAACAGTACTTAATATTACTTTTTAGGGCCCAATACGGTGGATACATACATACATACTTTTACTGTCTGCCCTGTAGGCTATACAATTAATCTGACGTATTAGAAAAATGCTGATGCATGGCTGTTCTGCCTGCATTATGATTCTGCAGTGTTTGATCCTGAGCCAAACATCCTTCCCAGTGCTTTCTTACAACATATATTCGGTAGGAAGAATGCAAGAACAATAGTGAATACTTCAGCCTTCCTCTGTGCATATGCAGTGTGCCATACTTAGGGCTCACTCGGGTCTCCCGCCAATAAACACATCCATGTACCATTTGTCAGAAATACATCAGCAAGTTTTAAAGATTGTCCATAAAATGAATTAAAGATTAAAAAGGGATTAACGAATAGGTTAGAAGTCCTGGAAATTGACTTTCCAAATTATTTTCCATGTCTTTGGTTGCTAAGATATTCCAGGAAGCCTGTGACCGAATCTTTCCATAAGATATGAGCTCTCCAATGGCTTTCATATTAATATGTTCTACGTGTCTAGAGGCCAAATCATAATATCATTTAGGTCATTATTCTTTTATAAATATCCATATGCTTTGTTGAGAATTAAAACGGTATTCTTTAATGTTAAGGATTTAACCCTTTTGTGCACTTTTAGGCATTGTTTTGATACATATCCATACAATATTGATGTGTATATTTTAAGGCCAAGCAACAAGGCTATTACAGGCTGCATACAATAATCTGAGCAAGTTCCCTTTCAATGTTTTTAAGGTACATTCATGGTACTTTGCCAGAATTAAAAAAAAAAAAAAAATGTACCCCCTGATCTGGCTACTTGGGCAGCTGTTAAAAACATTAGACTTGGCCTTGTATTGCCCAGTATAACACACACTTGTGTTGCCAAACTAATAATCTACTTGTTAGATGATGGGGCTTAATAAATAAATATGCCACTCGTACCCTGCTTAATTCTCTCCTAAATAGCTATGCCAGGTTAAAATATTTGTGTATTATACCCAAGAGCTATGAATATCTGTAAATTATATTTTTAGAAAATGTGCTTAGTGACTCACTGATGTGTGTTTTATAATAAATAATGTAAACTTGCTTGAAAAATATGCAGATGTTAGAGGTCTCCTTGGAGTTCCATGACCTGTATAAAAGCATTCGGCCTTCAGCCTTGTGCTTTTTATATGATCTTGGAACTCCTCAGTTACTTATAATATCCTTATATTTTACAGCAAGGGGTATATTATTAACTATATATACCTGTATGTGTTTTGGTTTTAGATATCTTTTTCGCAGTGGAAACCCTGAACATCCAGGAGATCAGTTATGGAACACAACAGTGGAGGTCCTTCCTTACCGGGTATGTGGATATATTTAGACACCTTTTTCAGTTAAGAGTAATGGAAGTTCTAGCATTAATTAGTTTCCTTTCTGTTTTGTGTCCTAGAAAGACATAGTGGAGCTGAGGAGTGACACCAAAGATAAACGCTTGTCGGATGGCTTTTTTAGAATAGGTAAAATTCTGCATAATGTTGCTTTTAGCATTGCTATTATTTGTAATGGTGAGTGAAGAGTATGTCTCTCAGTGCTTTAGGGTGCAAAATGGCTGTAGCTATGATCCTGCATTTGCCCTGCATCCTACATCTTCCCCATAGTCACTTCATAAACTATACAACTCTTAACAACTTATCGCTGGCCATTTAGGGTGTGATTTTAAACTGAAGGATTATTTGTGTCTTTGAACTATAACAATATGAGCTTTTATTTAACTATAATATTTCATTTGTTAAAGAACAGTTGCACTGCAGTAAAGTAAGGACATGTTGTTTACAGTCTAGATGTAGCCTGTTGTATTCTGAGACAATCTGTGAGTGGTCTCCTTTTTTTTGTTCAGCAGTTCTCCAGTTTGGCATTTTTGGCAGTTATCTGGTTGCTAGGGTCCAATTTGCCTTAGCAACTAAGTAGTGGTTTGAAACAGACACTGGAATATTAATAGGGGAGGTCTGAAAAGAAAGATAAGTAACAATATCAATAAAACTCTAGTCTCGCAGAGCAATAGTTGTTTGGCTGTCAGTGACCCCCCATTTGAAAGCTGGAAAGAGACAGAATAAGAAGGCAAATAATTATGAAAAAATTAAAAAAATGCAAAACAATTGAAATTGAATTGAATTGGCCATTCTTCAACATACTAAAAGTTAATTTAAAGGTGAACCACCCCTTTAAAATCACTTCATGACCTTAGACCTTAGACAAAGACAATTTACTTGACAGTAAGAGAGGATGGTGCAATAAAGTAGAGCACGCGTATATAATATGGGTTTACTGAAAACTGTAAAATTACGAAGGCTGATTGCCTGATCGCTGTGTTATTGTTCTCCAAGGTAAATTTGAAGACGGCTTAGCAGAAGGGCCAGTGAACTCCTATTTAAACCCTATTTCTGCACTTCGGCTTTCGGTTTTACAGAACTCTGCTGTCTGGGTCATTCTAAATGAGGTTAGTGTCCCCCTTTTATCCACAGGGCCTGTCTTTTTATGGAATCAACAAATCTGTCACATGGCTTTCTTATTTGAAAGCTTGTTAAGGGATCACATACAAAATGATGTACTGGAGAATGGCATTATGAGCAGTAATCAGCATGGCTTTATGAAGGACAGGTCATGTCAGACCAATTTAATTGCTTTTTATGATGAGGTAAGTAAGAAGCTGGACAGTGGCAAAATCCAAATAGATTATATCTACTGCATCCCCAAAGCATTTGATACCGTTCCCCACAAACGACTGCTTTCTAAACTAAGGTCTATTGGTCTTAGTGAAGTCGCACATGGATAGAAAACTGGCTACAGGATCGGGTACAGAGGGTGGTTGTTAATGGCACATTCTCTACTTGGAATAAGGTTCTCAGTGGGGTCCCTCAGGGTTCTGTACTGGGTCCACTTTTGTTTAACTTGTTCATAAATGACTTAGGGGAGGGTATTATGAGTAATGTATCAGTGTTTGCAGATGACACAAAACTCTGCAGACCAGTCAATTCTATCCAGGATGTGACATCCCTGCAACAGGATCTTGACCAACTGGCAATCTGGGCAGCTAAGTGGCAGATGAGATTTAATGAGGATAAATGTAAGGTCATGCACCTGGGATGTAAAAATATGCTAGCCCCGTATACCCTTAATGGGACTGCACTAGGCAAATCCATAATGGAGAAGGACCTTGGAGTCCTTGTAGATAATAAACTTGGCTGTAGCAAGCAATGCCAGGCAGCAGCTGCAAGGGCAAACAAGGTTTTGAGCTGTATTAAAAGGGGTATAGCTTCACGGGAGGAGGGGGTTATTCTTCCCCTTTACAGAGCGCTGGTAAGGCCCCATCTAGAATATGCTGTTCAGTTTTGGTCTCCAGTGCTCAAACGGGACATTATTGAGTTAGAGAGGGTCCAGAGAAGGGCAACTAAGCTGGTAAAGGGTATGGAAAGTCTCAGTTATGAAGAAAGACTGGCCAAGTTGGGTCTGTTTACACTGGAGAAGAGGCGCTTAAGAGGTGACATGATAACTATGTATAAATATATAAAGGGATCATATAATAACCTTTCTAATGTTTTATTTACCAGTAGGTCCTTCCAACGGACACGAGGGCACCCACTTTGTTTAAAAGAAGGGAGGTTCCATTTAAATATTCGGAAAGGATTTTTTACAGTGAGAGCTGTGAAGTTGTGGAATTCCCTCCCCGAATCAGTTGTACTGGCTGATACATTATATAGCTTTAAGAAGTGGCTGGATGGATTCTTAGCAAGTGAGGGAATACAGGGTTATGGGAGATAGCTCTCAGTACAAGTGAGGGAATACAGGGGTAGGGGAGATAGCTCTCAGTACAAGTGAGGGAATACAGGGGTATGGGAGATAGCTCTCAGTACAAGTGAGGGAATACAGGGTTATGGAAGATAGCTCTTAGTACAAGTTGATCCAGGGACTGGTCCGATTGCCATCTTGGAGTCAGGAAGGAATTTTTTCCCCTCTGCGGCAAATTAGAGAGGCTTCAGATGGGGTTTTTTGCCTTCCTCTGGATCAACTAGTAGTTAGGCAGGTTATATATAGGAATTATGGTTGAAGTGATGGACGTATGTCTTTTCAACCCAACTTACTATGTTACTATGTTATTGCTTTTCTAGATCCATATTAAAAGAAATCCTGCAGACTGACACCCAAAAAAGAAGATAATTCCAGAAGTGGCACAAAGCCTGTCATTGTCACTGCCTATTAGGGACTTCTGCATGCACCTTGATATCATCCTGTTGTCAATTTCCTTGGACTCTACCTCTGTGAGATCTACTGTAGCTAGGATTACATGCGCTCTTGTGAAAACCCTATGGAAACAATGTGATTTTAACTGAGAAACAACCTGTATCCTAGGTGCACACCATTTTGTAGCCAACATATGGATTTTTTTAAAAGAATATCATGAAATATGTACATATACATTCCATGAGAACCGAAAACCCCCCAAATGCTTTTTGTGCAGGAACCAATATTCCAGTTCTATTTTGCTTTTAGTATGATACAGATTTTGTAGATGATCAGGGAAATATAAAGTATATTAATATAGATATATGGATACAACCATCTTATACAGATTATTTATTATGGCTTAGAAAATTGATATGTGCAGTAATATATTTGATTGATATATGTTTCTTTTATTATATTTGACATGTTATTTGATTACTGAGGGTTGCCTGTTTTACTTGGTATGGGAGTACAGGCACTGGCACTACAACCATTATATGCTCACTAAAACATAGGCAGGCATATTGTTTTTGTGCTGGCACATTCCCAGTTTCTGTAGATAACAATTTCTACAATAATTCCACAAAGGAATCTTATTCCTTAAGGTAATTAAAAAAAAAAAAAAAATATTTGTGTACAGGTATGGGACCTGTAATCTAGAATGCTCGGCACCTGGGGTTTTACGGATAAGGGGTCTTTCTGTAATTTGGATCTCCATACCTTAAATCTGCTAAAAATCACTTACATATTGAATAAACCCAATAGGATGGTTTTGCCTACAATAGGGATTAATTATATAATTATTATAATTATATAATTAGGTTTTAATTATTTTTAATTATATAAGTAGGTTTTTAATTATTTCTCTTTTTACCAGCTTTCCAGTTTGGAATTTCAGCAGCTATCTGGTTGCAAAGGTCCAAATTACCTTAGCAGCCAGGGAGCAGCTTCAATGAGAGCCTGATATATGAACAGGAGAGGGGCTCAACAGAAAAAAAATAAACAATACAAAGTAACAATAAAACTGGCCCAGGCAGAGAATCTCTTGTAATAGTTGTCCCAAGTGGTTCTCATTGGAGTCAATTGGCAGAGGCAGATAAGAAAGAAGGAGTTGAAATACTCCAGTGAAGGAAATGCCCCATGTGCCAGGCTAAGGGGCTGATTTACTAACCCACGAATCCGACCCGAATTGGAAAAGTTCCGACTTGAAAACGAACATTTTGCGACTTTTTCGTATTTTTTGCGATTTTTTCGGCGTCTTTACGAATTTTTCGTTACCAATACGATTTTTGCGTAAAAACGCGAGTTTTTCGTAGCCATTACGAAAGTTGCGTAAAATCTGGCGATTTTTCGTAGCGTTAAAACTTGCGCAAAAAGTTGCACTTTTTTCGTAGCGTTAAAACTTACGCGAAACTTCGCACCTTTTAAGTTTTAACGCTACGAAAAAGGCGCAACTTTTCGCGTAAGTTTTAACGCTACGAAAAAATCGGGCGATTTTACGCAACTTTCGTAATGGCTACGAAAAACTCGCGTTTTTACGCAAAAATCGTATTGGTAACGAAAAATTCGTAAAGACGCCGAAAAAAATCGCAAAAAATACGGAAAAATCGCAAAATACCGATCATTACGAAAAAAACGCAATCGGACTCATTTCGACCCGTTCTTGGGTTAGTAAATGTGCCCTTAAGTCTTCTTCTAATGCCCTTGTTGGCTCAAGATTGCCAATAAACTGCCTTTATTCCCTTGTGTAACATGAGCCAAAGTGATTGATATAACCACTCAATGAGAAGTCAGTAGAGTGGTCACTACTGATGCCAAAAAAAACCTTTGCTGATTAAATATCAGGAAAGTGACCTTTTGTGCTTACCATTAAGTAAAATAAGCAATTTGCTAATTTTACATTATCTTCAATTGGAGGTCAGTAAATAATTTATTTGTGCTTTTTGTTTATTACTTCCTTTGTTAATATATTCTGCATCGCATTAAAAAGTGCCTACACCTGGCATTGTTTATAAATACACTTTACATATATTATTTATTGCCTTAGTTGTTGTGCTTCTTTAATCCAGCTCTGCAGGTTTGGTATGCTAACAGGCAGCTAAAACTTTTCTTGTTATGTTATTGACGATTCTTCTAAAGTTCTCCTTTTCTGTGCTTTTATATCCTCAAATCAAACCTCTGGTAATTTCTAAAAGCAGCTTTTACACATTTTATTGACTATTAAGCAACCTCTGTGGTTGAAAACCCCCTGACTGCTGCAGGGACGTGATGGTTCATTTCTTTGCTTATTTTAACCAGTTATGGGACATATTTAATCTAAAGATTTGACATTTGAAAAAAAAAAAAAAAAGTTTTACTTTTTCTAAAAATAATTTGAAATGTATTATTTGGATGCTGGAAGCAGGATTTGAATTAAGACTACACATACAAGATCAAGCTCTACACTCCAAACAAAAGGCTGCCAGGTGCTATACTAGGTGGAGTGGGTTTGTTCTTCTGCTAGCCCTCTTCCTATTTGGGAAAAGTCATTGGGTTTCCTGGCATCTGCTCCACTCCTATGGGATAGGGGCACGATTCAGAGTTCAGTAACTGTCTGGGGATAGTAGCTGGCCCCTAAGGTGTGTCACAAACACTAGGTGAATTTACTGTATAATGGCAGCAACATTCTTAGTCCAAATTCCACCAGATTGAGTATGGGAAATTTTTAAAAATACAGTTTTTCACTAAAATGCATTTTTGATTTGGTTATTGAGTAGGGAAAACCATTGCATATTGTAGTTCCATGAGTGTTCGATGATTATCTGCATTTCCTTCTTTTCTGACAACCTTAATTAAAACCTAGATTTGACACCTTATCCCCTTAAAATTCCATGCATTCATTACACTTCCCCAAATGACAGAATTGGAGATTGATCATGTGCTGTGCCTTAGCCAATGAGAAAGATGGGAGTCGCCTGTGTGCAGCGCCTGGGGCATGACACTGTTACATGATGTGACATACCAGCTACAGAAGAACTGGAGAGGAGAAATGTTTCTCATTTACTGTAACTTTCTTTGTTGGCTATCACCAAATATACAAAGATTATAGTCAGCCTGGAACTTGTGTATCAGCATGGTGATATAATAGAGGTGGGTGTATGAAATCTAGACACACAGAGCTACTAGTAGCAGCTACAAAAATAAACAATGCTGATTATTTACTGATAATTGTCTCTATGTGTGTTTAGCAGAGGCAATTCTCCCTTATCCGGAAACCTGTTATCCAGAAATTTCCAAATTACGGAAAGGCCATCTCCCATAGACTCCATTATAAGCAAATAATTAGAATTTTTAAAAATGATTGACTTTTTCTCTGTAATAATAAAACAGAACCTTGTACTTGATCCCAACTAAGATATAATTAATCCTTATTGGAGGCAAAACAAGCCTATTAAGTTTATTTAATATTTAAATTATTTTTAGCAGACTTAAGTGATGGAGATCCAAATTACGGAAAGATCCCTTGTCCGGAAAACCCCAGGTCCCAAGCATTCTGGATAACAGATCCCATACCTGTACTGTCTATGGCAGGGTATTTTCTGGCATTTAGTAACCATGACAAGTAGCTGCTATTAAGTAGCTCTGTGTGTCTGCACCTTTAACATTTTTTTTCCTTATATTCTGAAAGAGAGAGTATGTTCAGAGTAACAGGTACCTAAAGCTCTGACATTGCTCTGGCAGATCACAGAGATGAATGATTGTAGCCACCAACTAGGCATTCATTTATCACTAATAAAAATCAGTACCAGCTGCAACAGGATCCAGATTTGAAGGGGGTACCTTTTTAACTTGTTGCTGCTGTATTTTGGGAATACCACAGGGCTGAAATGCAATACCTGGCTGATTCCAGCAATAATAAAACACAAGTACTGTAATGAAACAAAAAACTATACATGCCTGAATTTAGAGCTGCTTGGAGCTTTTAGTGGTCCAAACAAAGATTTTTTTTTTTTTTTTTTATAGAAATAAAGTTTCTGTCCAGAATATTTTCAGTATCTTATTCACAATGCAAACACTTCTTGGGTCACAGTGCTCCACTGCGTGTCGGGCCTTTAGAACACGGTACTGTGTGAGTGCCATAAGAACAGATTAGATTTTTTTTCCCCTTCAGCTTGTCAATGGGATTGCTTTGAAAATATAAAACACCCAGATAGCTTTGGAAAATACATTCAGATTTTACATTTCCAAACTCCAGTTTCAAGTTCACATTATTAAATGTGTAAATGTAAAGGACGTGTATGATGTTCATTAAGGCTTTCTGTGGAATGACTTACTAGGATTGAAATACAAAGTTAAAAAAAAATTCATAATATGAAATGAATCAATAAAAGGATAAAACTAGGGACCAGGGATATTAAACTATCATCAATCCAGTAAAATGCAAGTATAAGCAGACGAGAGAGAGGAAGACACTTTAATATTTCTTAAATCACCACCTTTATCTACAACAAAAATATTTACAATCTGTACAAGATCAGTAACTGCAGGAAGCATGCAGCCCGACAGAGTTTTACCTGACTCTGTACTTATAAAATAAACAGAGCTGTTCTGTGAAGTTCCAGCCCAAAACTAAGGAAAGTATGTACAGAAGAGCCAAAGCTGCAAATGGGTACAGAAGGGCCACTGTGTTTTTCAAGAACGGCAGAGCTAAGGAGAGAAACAGAAGACAAACCAAGATTGATTTAGTTCTGGATGAAACAGGCAGAATAACATGTTTTTTTAGGCACATCAGAATCTAGTGACCAGCACACATATTCAGTGGATATAAAAAGTCTACACACTCCTGCAGATTTGCAATCTATACAAAGAAGGCAAAAAACAAATTAGAAACAGTTTAGTGAAAAAAAAAGAAATCATACTAAACCTGGTTGCATTACTGTGTGCACCCCCTAAACTAGTACTTGGTTAGAGCACCTTTTCATTTTATCACAGCACTCTTTGGGTAAAGGTGCCCATACACGCGAAGATCCGCTAGATTGGTAAAGTCGCCAAGCGAGCGGATCTTCACCCGATATCCCCACCTACGGGTGGGCGATATCGGGGAACAAGTAGGCTAATTCAATTGTTTGGCCCTGGGGCGAAACAATCGAATTATAATGGTGGCAATGGGGCAGTTGGTTCAGGGACCACATCAATGAGCCGATGTGGTCCCCGATCCGACTAAATCTTTTAACCTGGCCGATAGATATCTGGCCAATCTCAGGCCAGATATCGGTCAGCATGCCCCTCGTTCCTGCCCCTACACGGGCCAATAAGCTGCTGAATCGGTCCAAGGGACAGATATCAGCAGCTACAATCACTCCGTGTATGGCCACCTTAAGAGTCTATCACTTTGGCACATCTGGACTTGGCACTGACCCTCCTTTGGTGAAGCCATTGCTTTGTTGATTTAGATATATGTTTAGGGTGGTTGTCATGCTTAATAGCAGATGCTTGAAGGTTTTGTGACAAAATAGATTGATGCTTGGGGGCACATTTACTAAAACTCTCAACTTCTATTTTTAAAAATTCAAATAACTAATTTCCACAATAGTGTGAAATTTAAGTCTGAACCAAAAAAGTCCACGTGGGGAAAAAGCCACAGAAAAATTGCAAAACCTTTTTTCAAAACCTCTACTTTTTCAAATTGTCGCACAAAAAAAAATCAATGTCAAAAATGGAAAACTTATAAAGTTTCAAAGCAAAATAAGGATCCTCCAGGGAAGGGACATGTGCCATTGACATCAACATGATCTCAGCAAGTTTTAGCTGGTGGATTGTCAGATTTGGATTTTAGCTGTTTTGTTGCTAAGTAAATCTCGAAAAAATGTGCAACTTTTAGCGCTAAACATTCGAGGGGAAAAATTTGACATTAGTAAATGGCCCCCTTGGAGTTATGATTCCATCCACCATTTTTTCTTCACTGTGCTCCATGGAGTGTTTAATAACTTGATACTTTTCTTGTACACCTGTACTGACTGGTGGACCATGAAATTTAGAGTATGAGACCAAGATGAATAATCCTAGAGCAGTGATCCCCAACCAGTGGCTAGTGAGCAACATGTTGCTCCCCAACCCCTTGGATGTTGCTCCCAGTGCCCCCCAACTAGGTAGTTACTTTTGAATTCCTGAATTGGTTGAAAAAAAAAATAAAAACAAGATTTACTACCAAATAAAGCCCCCTGTAAGCTGATAGTGTGCATAGAGGCTGCCTAAGAGCCAATCTTAGCCCTTATTTGGCACCTCCATGAACTTTTATGGTGCTCTCCAAGTCTTTTTACATTTGACTGTGGCTTCCGAGTAAGAAAGGTTGGGGACCTAGGAACAGGCAAAATGTATCTGGGCTCAACCAGAGCCACTTTAATTCATGTTAGGTGTATACTAACTCTATTTGAGATAAAACTGTATGCTTCTGATTTGTTTTCAGCTTCTTTGTATAGATGCCAATTTTGGAATAAAGGTGGAAGTTCTGACAGGATTTTTCTTGGTTTCTTTTTCCTAATTAAATAAAAACCTGCCATTTTACAGGGGTTTGTATATCCAGTGTATATGCTAGACTGACATGTTTAATATAAAACAATCTAGTGCATTTAATTTAGACCGGCTTCCCTAGAAGCCACCCTACACACAAGCAGAGATAATAACACAACAAACTACAGGTAAAAGATCCCTTATACAGGAACCTGTTATCCAGAATCTCCAAATTATAAGAAGGCCATCTCTCACAGACTCGATTTTAAGCAAATAATGTAAAAGTTTTAATAAAAAAGTAGCTTGTAAGCTTCAGGAATCCATATTGGTGCCAATATGGATTGGCACCCCAGTCTTACTAATTACCATTTATAGTTAAATTAGGGAAGATAGGTACCACTGAATAAAGGCACTTAATGGCAAAAACCTCTGTTTATTCAACTGAAAGGAGATCTTGGTGGAACAGTAGAATCAATACCCTGCAGGGATTCAATAGAGCGCAACATATAATAAAATAATCCCTGCTTTCAGTGTTTGTTTCCTACATGTGCAACAATCTATCGGTAAAATGACATATATGTAGGCTTCATATTTCTACGAGCTTATATGCAAGGGATATACCAAATTATCAAAACTGTTAACACCCAAATACTTACCGCTGTATCCAAGGAATGTTATATAGATGTAGTAGCCAATTGCAATCAGCCATAATGTGTTTCCAACAAAGTAACCAATAAACCAACCGCTTAAGATCACATCTGGAAAATGAAAAAAAAACATTTAAAGCTGGGAAGAAACAAAGCTTTTTACTGACAAGCTTCACAGAGGTAATTACTCACGGTTAATAAAAAAAAGCTGAATGAAATGCAGGATGACCAGAAGAGGATAAAAGGCATTCAAGTGTACATCAAACGTGTAGCCCCACTCTACATCATAATCTTTCCCCTGGCGCTTGACCATATACTTGTTAGAAACAAACCTGGAACAAACAAGATAAAATTAATATCAAATGGGTATTATTATTGTCCTTTATTTATATAGCACTGAAACATAATGCATTACAAAGATGATATATCATTCAAAACAGCCCCTGCCCAGAGGAACTTACAGTCTAATGACCCTAGCACATTAACATACACTGTGGTCAATAACAGAGTAGAGTATCCAGGGAAACTCACACAAGCAACAGGAGAACATCCGAACTCCTAGCAGTTAGTGCCCTGGCTAAAATCAGACCCAGGATCTGAGTGCCGCAAGGCAATCCTACTAACTATTGGGCTTATGATGGCAAGCCTTGTGATAAAGTAGAGCAATATGATGGAATTGATTATTTTCCAATATTGTGAATAAGTCAAACTAGGAATAGGCAATAGTGGTATGGAAACTTGATATTGGAACTTCCATAACAACTAAACTAATTGTATAAGCATTAACAATAGTGACACAATTCTTAAATTAAAAGGAAAAAGGGCAATGAAAGTGACATGCTCTGCAGTTTAGAAAATTTACAGTAGAAACCACAACATCTCCTTTACTGAAAGGCTACATTGATTTGCTCACCAGGGGCTGTGGAGTTGGTATATAAATCCTTCAACTCCTACTCCTCAGTTTATGGTACCTCCAACTCCTCTGCTTTTAACACAACATACAAGGCATTCCATCGCTACCAAAACTCAGCAATTTTAAAGCTATATGCTTTTGGGAAAAAACAAAAGAACTACTGGCTAGGAATCTGATATACTATCCTACTGGCCATCCAAGCCTGGCACTGCCAACAGGAATGAGGATACTGTTCAAGTTTGGGTCGAAATCTATAACTATGCTTACGTCATTGTGGCTTTTTATTTTATTAAAGAAACTACAAACATTCCTTAAACCAAAAGTTTAAACAAAAGACAAAAAAATAAAAACCAAAAGGTTATAAAAGCTCAGCTGGACTGCACACTAGTAAAACAGGACTATTATCTGTGAAATAGGACATTGTAACACATTGTATTTGTTTTTTCATTACAATTTATATTTATTAGAAGTTGGTACATTTTCCAACTGACTCCAGGTACCCAAAATTGTTTCCGAATCCAAATATGGTTCTCCTATAGCCAGTACAGGGCTGCAGAGCATTCAAAATAACGCGGGGTCATTTACAGCCTTAGGTTCTAACTTGTATCAGTATGGTAGCCCCTTACAACTAAGCTATTATCAACACTGGGCAAATTTGCTCCTGGGCAGTAATCCATGGCAACCAATCAAATTGTTGCACCGATTGTTCTAACTGTAGCTGGCTGAAAAAAGCCAGCCATGGATTGACTGCTATGGGCAAATCTGCCTAGCATTTATAAATGAGTTCCATAATGTGTCACTTGCACAAGAGTGCTGGAAACTAAACACAGAATAAGATTGGCACATTTTTATTGTGAAGACAAGTCTGGCCACAAAGACTCTTATAACCAGGATCGCAGCAAAAAAAAAAAAAAGCAATGAGCAGAACATACCACATTAAAGTTGCCATTAGTAGTCCAACGCCTATACAATCTATAAAAACAACCCAGAGGAGGAGTTTCAAGGTTTCTAAAATGCTCATGTCCAGGACAAATCCAAATCCTACAGTGGAAACTTAGGAAGAAAATAGGAAAAAGCATGAAATAATATGTTTTTATACCTACACAATATATGTTTCACTTTAATATTTTATAAATGACATCTCATTATATAATAAGCTATATATTATAATTATGTTTCGGACTAATTATATAATATATAATTACAATTAAATATTCTATAATTAAAGTTATAACAGAACAGCATGCACATGAATGGGACAGGGTCATCTTTTAAGACTTAAGTAGAGTGTAGGACACGTATAACTACACAGTTTATCATATTTTCCCTTTAGTCTTTTATCAGCTATACATAAAATAGCTGCTCATGGTAACAGTATCCCTTTAAAATGTGCCAACATTTAAAATAATTCTCAAGTATTAAAGTATAAAAAATAACTTGGCCAAGAATGTTCAATGTTGACAAGTGCAAAGTTATGCACTTTGGTAGGAATAATATAAACGCGAACTATCTACTGAATGGTAGATAGTTTGTGTTGGGGGCATCCTTAATGGAGAAGGATCTAGGGGTTTTTGTAGATCACAAGTTGTCTAATTCCAGGCAGTGTCATTCTGTGGCTACTACAGCAAATAAAGTGCTGTCTTGTATAAAAAAGGGCATTGACTCAAGGGATGAGGACATATTTTTGCCGCTTTATAGGTCCCTGGTAAGGCCTCACCTTAAGTATGCGGTGCAGTTTTGGGCTCCAGTCCTTAAGAAGGATATTAATGAGCTGGAGAGAGTGCAGAGACGTGCAACTAAACTGGTAAAGGGGATGGAAGTTTTAAGCTATGAGGTTAGACTGTCGAGGTTGGGGTTGTTTTCTCTGGAAAAGAGGCGCTTGCGAGGGGACATGATTACTCTGTACAAGTACATTAGAGGGGATTATAGGCAGATGGGGGATGTTCTTTTTTCCCATAAAAACAATCAGCGCACCAGAGGCCACCCCTATAGATTAGAGGAACAGAGCTTCCATTTGAAGCAGCGTAGGTGGTTTTTCACGGTGAGGGCAGTGAGGCTGTGGAATGCCCTTCCTAGTGATGTGGTAATGGCAGACTCTGTTAATGCCTTTAAGAGGGGCCTGGATGAGTTTTTGAACAAGCAGAATATCCAAGGCTATTGTGATACTAATATCTACAGTTAGTATTACTGGTTGTATATATATAGTTTATGTATGTGAGGGTATAGATTGGTTAGTATAGGTTGTGTGCTGGGTTTACTCGGATGGGTTGAACTTGATGGTCTTTTTTCAACCCTATGTAACTATGTAACACTTGAAGCTTAATCAATACTTGTAGCAGGGCTGCCAGGGGGTACAGTGGTTACTGCAGGGCTCCATGGCAGAGGGGGCAGGATCAAGGGCAATTTTGGCACAATTGATAAGAGGCTAGGGTGGAGCATGGCTTTCTTTTTTTTCCCCACTTGTGCTCACTGTCAGCAGGGTCCACAACCCAGGGGGTCCAGGTGACAGCAAAGACAGGTTTTTGTCTGATCTGGTCACCCAAGCGGCAAACCAAGCCAATGATTGTGCAATAGAACCATTCTTTCACCTTACTAATTCAAATTTGACAAGTACCAAAACAATATTGAATGTGGAGGCTATTACTTTTGACCCTAATAGGCAGGATTCGGATAAGATTTTGCCTTTTTCAGCAGGATTCAGATTCAGCCGAATTCATGGTCCTGGCTGAACCGAATCCGAATGCTTAAAATCATGTGACTTTTCGTGACACAAACACGTAAGTTGAAAATTTTTTGCTGCATGTGGTTCTTTTTAACCCTTTGTTAGCTTTATTTGCACATGCAAATTAAGATTAGTATTTGGTTCAGTATTCTACCGAATCTTTCACAAAGGATTTGAGGTTTGGCCAGATTCGGTGCATTTCTAATCCCCTTGCTAAACATACTTTTTTTTTATTTTATGTGATATCTTGAGCAAAACAGGGCAAACAGGAAAGTTCAAGCTACTCCATGTTGCAAGGTAGATGATTAGATTATCAGTGCACAAATAATTTCCCAGCATAATTGGAATTCTATTACAACAAATTGTGTAGGAATGGGGTTGTATACTGGTAACCAATTATCTACCTCACAAGGACCTATATAACTGGGCTAAGTTTTGCCAATAAATGATTCTTTTTCACATAGGAAAATAAAATGAACAATATTTACTCATATTAATGGCACATAATTACTTGCCATGTGAGGGACAAATGAGAGGCCCAACACCCACCATAATTGCTGTAGTGAAGGGTTGGCCCCTGTTCTATAATATGGTAACACTGGTTGAATAAAGACAACAGTGCAGCATTTTTTGTGTGTATGGGCTTTTCATTTGCTTGTAATATGGTTATTTATTTATATATGTAAGTAGCGCCATGTTAATATTAAGCACATCAACTGTGGGGAGTGGTCCTATGACTATTTGTTGGCCATGATAACCTACCACATATCCAGATACTCAAGAGTACCAAAAATGCTGGATCATCTCTTGCCCACTGGTCCTTTGTCTGCTTTCTGTAATGAAAATTTCTGTAAACTTTTTGTGGTGACGTAAAAAGATAAAGCATCTGCCAAAGAGCAAATTCAAAGTCCATCTGCCTGAAGTGAAAGAGCCTCCGGAGGTATTTGTAGCGTTTGGCTCCTGCTGTGTGTCTGGCTGCATCGCGTGGACTTAATATGCCATTGCCTTGGCTCCTGGGGCTAACTGCAGTGGTTGGTAGCATTTTCTTCTGTACAAAAAAAAATAAATAAATTTGTTGATCATTTGTCTTTTTGAGGAATAGAATTACTTTTCACCACTTATCATTATAACCAACAGGCAACTGGTCTCTTAAAATTTCCTCTACTAATGTACGGTTTCCACAGATTTGAATGGGGAGTGAAATAATTTTGTATTGGCTAGACTTTTTTGAAGAAAAGTTACAGACAATGCACAGACAAACTTAAACAAAAATATAAGGCAACCATTTATTAAGTATATTTAACTGGAAACTACACCTATTTGTTAACCTTTTTACTGCTACAAAGACCTGCAAAGTCAAACCTGAACCTCTACATTTTTATTGTGAAGTGATCCGTTTTCTAATTTCTCATGCTTGAAAGGCAGTGTTCCAGCATCTTGTAGCTGGCTGCCATGTTGCTGGGAAACACTTGTGCTCAGTTACTGCTTTTCTTTAGGTCCTCCAAGCTTTGCTCCTGCTTTAAATTCCTGTGTCTATAGGTTTTTTCAGAATTCATTTGACTCCAAAAATTAAAAAACAAATAAAATCAGGCTGTGACCATTTTGCAGCTATGGCAGTTTCCATTTAAATATATAAAAACTGCAATGCTAAATGTAAAACAGCTATTTCAACAGCTCAAGGGCCAAATGCTAACCTCGCAATGACAGGAAAGAGCTGGTATGTGCCCCACCCCCAAAGAATTTTAAGCCTATCCAATTGATGTCCGGCTAAATTTCAGCCAGATTTTGGTACGGTGGACCCATTTGAGGGTCCCATACATGGCCCGATAATCAGCAGCTTTTATCAGCCCATGTATTGTAAAGGAGAAGGAAGGGTAAAAACTAAGTAAGCTTTATCAGAAAGGTCTGTAAACATGTTCTTCAGTATCTGACTTCCTCTCAGAAAAATCCTTCATTCCCGGGGCCAGAGTCTGTGCAGATTTCTCCTCGCTCCTACTCACCCCTCCCATAAGAATTCATAAAACCCCCTTCCTTGGGAATGTGTGATCTGAGCTTCCAAGGGCTAGAACTGCAGCAGGAAGCTACAGAGACCAAGCTAAAATGGCAGCTGCTATCTTAAATGGATGGAGCTTCTAGGGATTTTTACTCAAGTATGGTAAAGCTTTCGGCAGAATAAATATAGCGTTATAAGTGGCACTAATGTGGCGAATCTATTGGCAGTAAAATGCCAAAATGACTTTCCTTCTCCTTTAAAATAAGGGCTACCTTCCCATCAAGAATGAATTTGTGTTTGTATGATAACTACTACTGAATACTCCCTGTAGTTATTGAAAATAAAAAATATAATGGTGCTTAAAGGGAAACGAAAGGCAAAATCACTTGGGGGTGCCAAAATGTTAGGCACCCCCAAGTGACTTTAACCGCTTACCTCGTACCCCGGGATGGTGCCCCTGTTAGGAGAAAACAGCACCAGCCCGGGGTACCTGGAGCGGATCGCTTCCTTCTTCCGGCTTCCGTTGCTGGAATGCCAGCGGTGGGCGCATGCGCAGTAGAGTGAAAAGCCGACTTTAATGTTTAATCAGGAAGAAGGAAGCGCCGGCAGCTACCCCGGGCTGGTGCTGTTCCCTCCTCACAGGGGCACCAGCCCGGGGTAAAAGGTAGGTGGTCAAAGTCACTTGGGGATGCCTAACATTTTGGCACCCCCAAGTGACTTTGACTTTCTTTTTCCTTTAACAGAGAAGGAAAGCTTCAGTCAAATGGTAGGCACCTCCCCAGTGATTGTAACCACTTACCTGATACCCCAGGACAGTGCTACAGTTAGCAGAAAAGTGCACCATCCTGGGGTACATGTGTGTCTTATTTCTTTGCACAGGTGCGCATGCACAGTACAGTGAAAAGCGGCTCTGGGATTTTTAAGAAAGAAGAAATAGAACAAGAGGATTGCTCTGTGGTTCTCATGCAGGAGTATCTTGCGCTGATGCAGTTTTTTGCTAAAAGGAGCACCAGCCCAGGGTATCAGGCAAGTGAAACTATCACTAGGGGGGTGTCTAACATTTGGGGATTGAAGCTTCTGATTAAAGCAGTGATTGAAGTTTAAACATTTGATGCAGGCTATCACCCAATGTCCAATATATAGTCCCATACTTTTAATTAACAATGAAAGCATTCATGTCATTACAGTGGCATGCTTAGTACTGGCATACATTAGGAACTCGATATAGGACAGCCTTAAATAAGTTGTGATAGAAATGCCATTTATATATCAAGTTTTTATATATCAAGTTTTAATAGAATTTACCTTTCAACAGTAATAAGGGTAATACAAGCGGAGAGAAAACATTCTGGGTTACTTTGTAACACAAACCTTTGTATGTAATAAAAGGCTCAGAGTGCAGTAACCTGCAGCAACCAATTGAATTGACCAGTTTGTTTTCACCAGTTGGTCAGCGAATGCTACCTACCGTTGCTATAGGTAACTAGACCTGTTGCATTATAGTAACATAATAATCCACCAGTCTCTTACACACTCGCTTCACTGTTCATTCCAGCTTGATCTTGTTATCTCCCCTAGAGGAAACATCCCAATTTAAGTATAACAACTAATAAAGTTACTAGTCACTTTATGGGGGAGCCCTGTGTATTCTGCACCGGGAAGCCTGGCCCTGGAAATGCTTTTTGTTTAATATACATCTTACCTGATCAGTCAGGGCTACTTGGTATATTACACACGGAATTTACTATGCCTGTCTATAAGCGCTGACGACTCGTTAAGTACAACATGGCTTGTAAGCACAAATCCAAATATATAAATCTCATACCAGTATATTGCTCCCACAATAAACAGAGAAACAGAGAACCTCCCTATGAAAGAGCTATTTTCCTTACAATATACTTATCTGTTGTAGTTCACATGTATTTCAGACAAAATCGCTGTTATGTCAAATAGTGAGAAATGATATAAAGTTACTAGAGCACGAGTTACCGTTCCTGCGTCCCAATTCCCAGCTGAGGCCCCACTGCTCTGACAGCCCCAACTTCCTGCAACACAGCCCAGTACACGTAGCGCCCCGTCACGTCACACAGGGAAGCAGTTTGGCACAAAGGCAGCCGCTAAGCATGCCGGGAAAATCAGGGGTTTCCGGCCTGAAGGAAAAGGGGAAGTGATTGGCAGCTGTTCCGACGGAAATAGTCGCAGGTTATAGGACGTATCCAAGATGTCACCGTCCACAAGAAGGTGTCAGTGAAGTTCAAGTTCTTAATATTAGTTAGTGTGCGTGACTAAACATGCCTAAATATTATGAGGAGAAGGAGGAGGATAAGCATCCGTGTGCTGGAGTGAAGGAGGATTTGAAGAGCTGTTTGTTACAGACTGACTGTGTGCTGCAGGTACAACTTAAGGCTATTGACATAAAGGACACATCGGAGAACTCGTTGGTTACCCTAAGAATAATGCCACATATGGCGATGTGTCAGTGATTTGCATTTAAAGCTTTTCCCTGTTAAAGGATTGGCAACAATCTGCAGACAGTGCTTGATCTAAATCACCAGTGGGCATGGCCAAATGGCAGGAAAGGGTTAAACGCACCGGGGTGGGTGTTTTACACATTGGCATTTGCTGAACAAGGTTGATGGTATAAAAAGCAAACTTTTCTGGTATTATTCTACCAGTAGTAAAACGATAAGCAATTTCTAAGGGTTGTTTTTATTTTAAAGCTTTAATTATTCCACCTCTCACCTTTTTTTCTGGTAGCCCAGAAAAATGTATAAGTTAAACATTAAGGGTATATAAAGGAAATGACATGGACATGAATATGCCACACCTCCTCTGATGAAGCACCCAATGGTGCGAAACGTGTTAGGAGAGTGGGCACCATGAGGCACTGGAATACACCTATCCATTGTTTGGTATAGTATGTTTGCTTTTTTTGATTTGTTTGTTTAAGTTTGAGCCAATAAATGTTTTATTTCACTGAAATATTTGCTGTTTGGTTATATGTTGGTTCAGGACCTATCGGTGGGATATAACTTATAGATTCTCTTTCTTAATCTTATCTTTAGCTGAATTATTCCACCTCACCCTTCAGTCTACCATATTTCTTCATTTTACCCTTCTATAGAAAGTGCCTACAAGACATTTGTATTTTACTCACACCATCAGTCTGCCCTACTTCTCTCTTATACCCTCAATCTAAAACAAGTCTGTCAGCAAGGTTTGGGTTGGTTTTCCCTATCCTCACCTCTAACCAACTGATTGTGTATTAAACACTTAATAAACCATAGTCCCATTAGAGACTACCTTCAATAAAGCCCTGTTACTCCGTAATAACTTACCAAGACCAGTTCTGGAGCATGTAGGTATAAAGTAAGGAAGGATGATTAGAAGATAAAGGTATTGCTTTTTTGCATGTAGCCAAAAATAACTCTTACCTTTTTTTTTTTAACGTAAGCAATTGTATTTTTCATTTAGTGTTTGTAAGCTTCCAAACTGAATGTTTTTTTTTTTTAATTAATATGTTTTTATTTAGGAAGGAAAGAGCCCAAAGGAGTGTCTAAAGGAAGGATACTGCAAAGCTCTTCAAGTAACCTTTTTTGAGTGCAAAAGATCAATTGTAAGTCTTATTACAACAGAGATAATACTGTATTTCTGTGATATTTTCAATAGCATAGTTCCTTTCACTATTGATAAAGATTATTAACATATATTAAGCCAATCATCACAATATATTAACTTTATTTCACATAAAGCAATACAGAAAATCTTGCTGTTCGATCTTGCTGGGGTGAGCATTTTTCCTCCCTGAGCATTTAAGGTTGGGAAAAAAGCACTAAATGCACTTCTGTGTGGTTCCCATTGAAGCCAGTAGGAGGCACCGGAGGTAGCTGGGGGATGGTCATTTTTTACACAATCAAAGATTTTGCTACATAAACCCCAACCCAAATAATCAAGCGGTGGTGTTAGAGGCTGGGGTGATTTCCTCCTTTGAGGCATTAGCAAACCAATTACACAGAGGCACCTCATCCATATACCCTCTCACACCGGTCATGAAAACAGTAGTAACAATATTTCAAAAAACTGTGGTTAGCGAATACAACAAAGTATCGAAATGGTCCAAATGGACAGTACTATGGGGTAATGAGGCCCTCCCCCACCTACGGGCAATACCAGACGTTAGTACCTGGGCAATGGCGGGAGTGAAACACCTCGGGGATGTGGTCTCAACTGGGGGTTTCAAGCAGTTCGCACAACTGCAGACTGAATTTGGGCTACATAACCGCATGCTATTCAGGTTTCTACAACTACGACATGCGCTAAACTCCCAATTTCAGGGTAATGCCCCAGATATCACAATAACGACACTAGAACAGTACTTGAGGCGCCCTGACCTCACCAAACAGGTTAGCTGGCTATATATTATCCTTCTGCAGAATGACTTTGATCCGCTCAAACATTTTGTATATAAGTGGCAACAGGACTTCCCTCAATTAGATGAGACTAACTGGAAGGAAATTCTAAGTCAAATACCAGACACCAATATCTCCTCCAGAGACAGGTACATACACACTAAGTTTCTGAACAGAGTATACCTGACACCTCACAGGCTGGCCCAAATATACCCGGGATATCCGGATGTCTGCCCCAAATGTAACCTGGAACAAGGAAACTATATGCATATCTTCTGGAACTGTACAGAGATCCAAAAGTTCTGGACTGAGTTACTGGACTACAGCACTATAACACTAAACCTTCCAAACGTCCGCTCTCCATCACTTTGCCTACTGGGGTACACAGAAGGACTATCACTGAACAAAACAGATGAACTATGTCTTCTCCAAATCCTGCACTTTGCCAAAAAAGCAATCTTAATGACCTGGAAGGCAACGGCTCCCCCAACTCTGGGTTTCTGGAAAAAGCTAATAAACGACACTCTTCCTAGTCAAAAGCTGACATACCAGGCCAGGGGATGCCCAGATAAATTTAACAAAATATGGGACAACTGGATGAAAGACATGCAATCACTGTGAGAATGCACACTGGATATAATTTAAAAAAAGAAAAAAAAAAAAAAAAAAAAAAGGGGGCCCAGAAACAGGGACCTCAGATAGAGACACGTAATACCTTAACGCAAATAAAGGGCAATGGACCAATATATGGATTAAAGACTTTTTATTGAGGACATGACACAGGATCACAGAACAAACAGGAGTACATTCTAGGAATCCTAGGGAAACAAGGAAGCCCAACCACCCCTCCCCCCCCTTTCCTTCCCACCCCTTACCCAATACACCCCTTCCTCCCTACCCTCACTCTCTTTCTATTCTCTTTTTATTTCCTCTGTTGTTAATGTTTTAAAAATTGGAAAAGCAATAAAGAAAATCTTTCAAAAAAAAAAAAAAAGATTTTGCTACATAAGCTTTAGGTCAGCCGGTATATGGGCATATTTAGCCTTTCCAAACAAAATATTCTCCCACCGCCTTTGGGGGCCAATAAAATCCATTGCTTACTTGGCATGGTGGCCAAATGTGCCTTTGGATCACAGTTTTCTAATTGATTTACCTAAGCAACATGTAATAAGGCAGGTGGGTTAAAACAAGTTTCTGTGTAAACTTATGTGCATATTTATTTATGCAGATGTATAGCCTTGGCCAAAAGGGTAAGCTGTATCTGTTCAAAGTATATTACTCATAAGTAAAGTGCATCTATGAGATTCATCACTACAGTAGGAGGTGTTTTAGCAACAAAGATGAGAATCTAATGTAAGCTGCCTCTTTTTAAGAGCTAATTTACCAATATAATGCTAAATTGCGGGTGCCTATAACAAACAGTAAGGAATTAGTTTTGTTTTTGTTAGTCTACCATGAGCTAATGCACTGGTATAGTTTAGAAGCTAAACTATTGTTTTCATATTGCCTTTTTTTTTTTTTTTTTTTAAGCTGGACACCAGAGCAAGATTCAGAGGAAGAAAGGGATACTGATGAATGAAAATTGCCTTTACCAAGTATCACTCAGTTTTATGTAAAAGATGCCTTTAATATTCAGGAATGTTTTTTGATTTGCAGCAGTTGGTAAACAAATCCATTATCTTCTCAGTTACAGACCTGTGAACTACTATCTTGAATGAAGCCAAACACAGATTTTTAAAGTCTAAAACTTGAAGTAGTTGCTGGTAACAAGGGAGAAATCACTGTTTGAAGCAATACTAATTTGATATTATATATTATTTTATATACATTCCTTGGATAGTAATTGCATTAAAATACTCATTGTTTTTGTAATATTTTTAGGTTAATATATGCGCCTACGTTTGTATGGTATGTTACAGCATGTGTGCCAGAGAATAAAAACGTGATATATGTCCTTGATAATTATTTCCTGCATTGTTTACTACAAAACAAAGTATAAAAAATGGTTCCTTTTTGCAATCAACACAAAGCAACACTATCAAGATACATTCATACAGAATAAGTAATATGTTAATCAATCCTAAAGAAGTGATATAGAACACTAACCATGTAGTCATGCAAAATATATATTCACACAATAAATGTAAACCTTTTGTACATAACATTAGATGCTCGTTATCAAGGTTAAAGCTCTACTTAATAAAACATTATGCCTAAACAAACCAGATGAATATGCAGAAATAAATATAAAACAGGTATATAACAGTCCCAAAGTTTATGACAGTGGGGGGAAAAAAAGCAGATTTTCAACAAAAACAGTTAATAAGCAAACTGCCCCAGGCTACCCTTTTCTAACTAAACCGTTTAAGGTCTGTCTGCAGACCACAAATGCACACTTAACATAAATATAAATCTATAAAATTTTCGTACAGGTATGGGACCTGTTATCCAGAATGCTTGGGACCTGGAGTTTTCTGGATAAGGGTCTTTCTGTAATTTGGGTCTTTGTACCTTAAGTCTGCTAAATAATAATTTAAATATTAAACTCAATGGAATGTTTTTGCTTCCAATAAGGATTAATTATATCTTAGTTGGGATTGAGTACAAGGAACTGTTTTATTATTACAGGGGAAAAGGACAAAAAAAGGATTTGCTTATAATGGAGTCTATGGGACATGGCCTTTCAATAGTTAGTCCAGATAACTGATCTGTATCCAAACAAGTGAAGTACTGCATTTTGTTGACTGTCTGAAATTTGCCTTCTTGAATTAGAAATATTTAGAATTCAAACATATCAATGAAAGGTAAAATACAAATGCAGCTTAAAGTACTGTCCAGTATGCCAGGATCTGCTTTGCAGTAGCTTTCCTCCCACTGATTTTCCCTGTGATATTATTCCAAAATCAAGTTCCATATTATTGGAAAGTGGATTAAATAATTATTATATATAGCATTCTGTTAATAAAAATCTGCATCTGAGGGCTTGCATATGTGCAGAATGATTCTCCTAAGCCTTGGGCATGCACAGTGAAGTAAAAAAAAATTTCTCTGTTCAACAATGACTTCCGAATATCACCGCTGAGATTTACTACTTTTAGGGGCCGATTTACTTACCCACGAACGGGTCGAATGGAGTCCGATTGCGTTTTTTTCGTAATGATCGGTATTTTGCGATTTTTTCGTATGTTTTGCGATTTTTTCGGATTCTTTACGAATTTTTCGTTACCAATACGATTTTTGCGTAAAAACGCGAGTTTTCCTATCCATTACGAAAGTTGCGTAAAAAGTTGCGCATTTTTCGTAGCGTTAAAACTTACGCGAAAAATGCGCAACTTTTCGCGTAAGTTTTAACGCTACGAAAAATGCGCAACTTTTTACGCAACTTTCGTAATGGATACGAAAAACTCGCGTTTTTACGCAAAAATCGTATTGGTAACGAAAAATTCGTAAAGAATCCGAAAAAATCGCAAAACATACGAAAAAGTCGCAAAATGTTCGTTTTCAAGTCGGAACTTTTCCAATTCGGGTCGGATTCGTGGGTTAGTAAATCAGCCCCTTAGAGTCTATTTAAACTGTGTTTACAGTATTGTTGATCTAAAAGTTATAAATAAATACAAATTCATACAAACATACATTCAGACAGCGCAGACCCACAGCTTTTTTTTTTTCTTTTTGTTCCCTTTTCTAACTTTCCCTGCTTATTGATTTAAACCAACAGTTGGGAGGCATGGGAAGCTGCGGGTCTGCAGAAGTTTAAACCTACAAGTGGGGAAACTAAAGCTGGCCATACATGCTAAGATTTATTACTTTGGCAAGGTCGCCAAACAAGCAAATCTTTCCACATTTCAACAATGGGTATAGGAGCCGTTGGACGGAGGATCTCATTAATGAGCTAATGCAGTCCCTGCACCTGCACTCTGTCTGAATAAGGTCTGTAATTTGTATTTATTCATAACTTTTAGATCAACGATTTTGCAACCATGGGGTCAGTGGTGATACTTAGGGGCACATTTACTAATCCACGAACGTCCGAATGCGTTTTTTTCGTAATGATCGGTATTTTGCGACTTTTTCGAGCGCTCAATACGAAAAAGTCGCGACAATTCGCGAAAGTCGTAATGACTATGAAAAAGTCGCGACAATTTGCGCAAGTCATAAGGGCTATGAAAAAGTCGCCAAAAAATACGAAAAAGTCGCAAAATGTTCGTTTTCCAATCCAAATTTTTCCCATTCGGATTCGTGGATTAGTAAATCAGCCCCTATGTCTAGTTAATAAATCTTCCTCAGTGGTGCTGTGTGTGATCTTACACATGTGCTGCACTGTTTGCATGCAATAAAGGGCACATGTATAGACGATGCAACTGGGCCAGGGACAGATGAAGATGATGTGAAGTTTTGGTGATGTATGGCCAGCTTTTTAAGACAGTGTTTCAGGAGAGGGGGTAGTTACTAACATTTTGGGAGGTTTTTGTAATCCAGGGTTTCTTCTTCTTTAAGGTTAAAATTCAGTGGGCTGAATCCTATTATAATTTCTACGGTTATTAAAAAAAAAAAAAAAAGAAACCCAAAATAAATCCTGAATTTGCTGAATTTATAATGTCAACATTTAATAGATGGAAATGAAAACAAATTAAGTACAATCAGTTGGATAGGTGTAGAACATGAAACGTAAGATCCAACAGTGTCCAGTGGCTCATTTATTGCACCTTCTCTATTGAATGTAGAGCCTTTCCTAGTTTTCACCAGAACTCATTTTCCGACGCTGGACTAATTTGCATCTCTAATCCACAGAAACCAGCCAGTGGTTAGTACAGCTCAGTCATTTGCAGGAAGTTTAATGAAAGTGTAACATGGCTTAGTGCCATCGAATTTCTTAACTATTCCATTCCAATACATAATACAGGAGAATTCAGGGCAATAACCTGCACTGCAGTTACAGTGGATGCAATTCAGCACGCTCCTAAATTATTCACGAATTCTGAGTAAGCACTGCATTTTTGGTATAAAAAAAACATGGTGATTTGAGTAAAATTTGTTTTCTTGTAACTTTATCTCTTTAGCTTAGTGGTAGCTTATCTGCAGTCTTAATATTTTTATTTTTAAAAGACAAGGAAAGGTTAATATAAATTAAAAGTAAGTCTAAAAGCATTCTTTTCTATTGTTTCTACCTCCATATCTGACGATTCAGCCCTGAACGTCAGTGGAGGGTGGGAATGATCTTTCGTGCGACCAGAAATTGCTATGTGTATGGCCACCTTAAGCGACCGAAAAAGTCGTGCGGCGTACGAAAAAGTCACGCGGACGCCCGAAAAATCCTGCGAAAATACGCTTGGAGCGTTCGTGCTTTAGTAAATGTGCCCCATAGAGTAAGCTATTACATATTTTTCTTCTCCTACAGAGGCCTACTTCCACCCAGGGCCTTCAGCACACCATCTCATCCAGCAAATAAAGACAAAAGAGACAGAAAACATGATGGCTTCCCTTTTTAAATACTAGGGAACTGTGACAACACCTGGCCAAATACCAAAATACATAAACCCCCTCATACCTGTAAAGCCCTTCTGGGGATGATGTTAAATAAAAGTTGGTAAACCCCTTACCCTCCAAAAGATGTGGGATAACTGGCGTGGAATCCATAAGATTGGCATCTGTTTAAAAAAAAAATCTGGTCTTTATTTTTATTTTTTTCACTATTAACAACATCCAAAAAGCTAATTTTACTGACCAGGCCAGAAATATATCGGCCATGTGACAACCCTAGGGGGCTGATTTACTAACCCCCGAATCTGAATGGGAAAAATTCCGATTGGAAAACGAACATTTTGCGACTTTTTCGTATTTTTTTCGATTTTTTCGTCGCCGTTACGACTTTTCGTAAATTGTCGCGACTTTTTCCTAACCATTACGACTTGCGCGAATTGTCGCGACTTTTTCGTAGCCGTTACGATTTGCTCGTATCTTGTCGCGACTTTTTCGTATTGAGCGCTCGTAAACTGCGGGCAAAACTTCCAGACTTAGCATGATTTTGGAAGCCTCCCATACGACTCAATGGCACTCTGCAGCTCCAACCTGGCCCAAGAAAAGTCACCATACTGAAGCTTGAATGAATCCGAAACTTTCGTACTGGGCACGAAGGCTACGAATAAGTCGCGACAATTCGCGCAAGTCTTAACGCTACGAAAAAGAACCAGTCATAATGGCTACGAAAAAGTCGTGACAATTTACGAAAAAATCGCAAAATACTGGTCATTACGAAAAAAACGCATTCGGACGCCTTCGGACCGTTCGTGGATTAGTAAATCAGCCCCTAGGTGTCTAGTGGTGACAGCCTAGCACCCTAGCCACTTATATTTACTCTTTAATAATCAAAGTACACTATCTATTAACAAAAGTGTTAGTCAGGTGTTTATTTTCACTCTTGCCCTCTGGTAATACCTACGTGTATATCGCATGCTAACCAGACAGATACAGTAATAAACAAGTAAGTAGAAGAAGGGGCTGACGCCATGCCAAATTGCACCTGTCATAATCCGCGATTCCAATTCCATCATAACTCACGTGACTTGCGGCATCTCGGTGTTGTCATCAGGGAGGCGGGGGCGGGGCCTATGACATCAGGCCCTCAGCTTGAATCAGTGTAGAGAGCTGCTGCTGTACCGAGATACGCATAATCAGTCTGCAAGGAGTGGCTGCTGCAAGGCGCCCGGATTCCGTCAGCAGCCGCAACAAGCCCTGGCTTCCTGCATGTACAGCTGAGGGCACTGCGCAAGGGATTACAATGCCAGTGCAAGCGAGGCAATGGAATTGTTAGGGTGAGTGCAGGGGATGCTTATTTAGCTTGTCATGGGCCCTGCAATGAATTGCAGCTTCTGTTGGGTTGCGTGAAGAGGCAAGAATGTTTCCGGCATCTGTGTGCTTTGGTAAATGCTGCTATGGTTCCAGTAAATACATATGCGCCTCCCCAATTCGTGTGTTCTGCTTATTGCTGTAAAATGGATTGATTGGGGTTATACCATGTAAATGTTGTATTGCATCCCTCCCGCTGTCATTTTCCCATGGGTGGAGGTAACGAGAGTTGTAGTTCTGTAACAGATACCCGAGCTTGCTTATTCCTTGATGATAGATGTATTCATAGTATGTGTATTTCTGCCTATCCTGTGCTGTTACACCAATCATATCTGTAAGTACTGAGTGTTATAGTAGCCTTAATTCTGTCCCATTAAGGAGATAGAGCTGTCATTTCCACTTGCATCTTGGCAATAACAATCCAGAATAAGTAGCATCACATATTTTCCAAGGCTTTTACTTTCTAATCCTCTCCCATGTCATGCCATGGTTCCTTACAGATTCTATTTAGTAATATCTAAGTTACATTAGCCTGCACCCAATTACTCTGTAAATTGCCTGCTTGCTTACATTGTTGTTGATATACTCCACAGGGCCCTGTGACCCTCAGCAGCACTCAACATCATTTTGGGTTTGTTTTGCCCAATAAGTGCTAATTTATTATAATAGTACAAACAATGGTGCAATTTGTTATGTTTTCTTTCTGACAATATAATATTTGCCCAGAATTCCTGCAAACTCACTCACCTAGGGAGGCACAGCTGGAGCTACAAGGTGCTAGTATAGGAGTGCTAGTATAGGAGTGCTAGTATAGGAGTGCTAGTATAGGAGTGCTAGTATAGGAGTGCTAGTATAGGAGTGCTAGTATAGGAGTGCTAGTATAGGAGTGCTAGTGTCCATTTTAGTGGCTAGCAATTGCAAATTAGCCATTCTTTGTCTGGTTTGTGTTGCTACAAATGTGAGAGCACACTGGTGTTCAAAACCCTTTTTTATAGGGAAAATACAAGGTACATACTTCACAAACTGCAGTTTCTTCCCAGTCAGAGAAACTGTCTGTAGTATGAGTATTCTTACCTTCTGGTTCAGAACATTTAAATGGTTAGCTACATAGCTACAAGGCTTCTTGTGGGTTACCAAGATCCTCTATAATGCAGAAAACTTTCTCTACTATAGATAATAGAAAAAGAGGCTACATACTGTTATAATTGTATGTATGTATATCTTTATTTATAAAGCGCTACTTATGTACGCAGCGCTGTACAGTAGAAAACATTAATACAAACAGGGTGTTAAGATAATAGATAAATACAAAGTATAATAATAAATACAGATAAATACAGCAGCAATAAGTTAAGAGTCGAGGACACAAGAGGAAGGAGGTCCCTGCCCCGTAGAGCTTACAATCTATATGGGAGGGTAACTAACAGACACAAATAGGCAAATATAAGTGCTGTAGGACACAGTGGGTGACACTACAATATAAGTGCCACAATTAGACAAGGAAAGGTAGCCTTTTTGGAAGGGGTCCCAGTTTGCTAAGACCCCCCCCCCATGACTTATTGCTTAACCTCTTGTACTAGGATAGTTCCTATGAAAAATGCATGCATGGTTTGGGGTAGTGCTGTGTTTTTTACCTTCCAGGTATCCCCTGCAATGCTTTATACTTGGAGTAGTCCTTAAAGAGTGAGATATCACTCATAAACTCAGCGCTTGTTGGTAATAGTCAGTTATAAAGTCTCCAATGCGGTGAAAAAGTGTGAATTTGTGCTGCTTCCTCTTGATGAAAAGCTCCCCTTCAGATGAGCCTCAAAATATGTATGCAGAATGTTGATAGAAGCGCATGTAAAATAAAAGCAAAATATAGTGCAAACGAGTAAAACAAAAAATATCAATAAATCGGGTGAGAGCTTTAGTTGAACACCACCTTAAATGTGACCCAAGCTCTATATATGTGCAAACTGCTCACCAGAATAACGTATCAGATACGCATATAAACAAAACCCCACTGGGCTTTTGATTGTAGTGAGATCCAGTTCCGCGTTGTATATAGAATAGAAAATGAGGCAAAATATAGTGTAAAACTGTGGGATGAAATCTGCAGCAAAAATTGAGAGTTGGTTCTTGGAGTAGTGCTGCAGACATGGCCAGAAATGTTTTGTACTATGCATGGACCAATTTTTAATGCCTGGCTTTAATGCATGAAATGCCTGAGGTACTGCCTTGCTGAGAACTACCTTGCTGCATTTTTCACTAAACTGGCATGAGCAATTGATGTCACACTCAGAATAGAGTCACTGGGGGCTCCAATTTGTTAGGCACCCCCCTGTGGCTTTCCTTGTCCTTGAATTATGTAGTAAATTTTGGGTTACAAGTGCAGCATATTGTGTAGTTGCAATAGGACAGTGGTTCTTAACTTAAGGGTCCAGACCAAAAATTGGTTCCTGATGCTGTTACCATGACCCCCTCTAATAAGTGCTACAGTAGGTAATAGGAATAAAATAAGGTGTGTCATTCATTTTAAACCAGTTATTTGGGTCATGAAGCAGATTTCCTGGCTTAATTTGAATCCCCTGAGAAAAAAGATTAAAAGAGAAGGAAAGGCATAAATATAATTGCTTACCTGAGATGCAGTGCTGCTGAGCAGGCCAGGATACTACTATAGGAGCACCACATCACAATCTTTTTCCCTTTCTTGGATCATCCCTGTTGCAAGAGCTGGGCGTGTGCAGTAGTGTAAAAAATCCAGCTTATTATTATTACACAAATTATTATTACCCATTTATCAGTTTCTATGACTTGACTAGAGCAAGGTCTGCACCTGTTAACCATTGTCTGACAAGAGAGCCCACCACATTTTTGTGATACCTTATCTTGACATGTTACATACTTTTTATTTGACTAATTTATTAAATGAAACATACTTTTATTTTGGAGGTGTGGGCTAATAGAAACTGCCCTCATGATGGGGGAAGCAATACTATTTGGGCCAGAAATTTCTCCTAGTGAGCACTATTCCTCCAACACTGGGAGCTGCCATGTCAGGACTCTAAGCACACGGATAATGAGAAGTGTCCCTGCTCAGTCATTATGCATGTAAACCCAATGAGCAGGGTTGGTTTGACCAAACATGCCCAGCAGTTAGCATAACAATCGCTAAGAGATTTTTGTTGCCCAAATAGTATTATTTCCCCCATCTGGAGTCCAAGATCAATTAGTCTGCACCTCCATTGGGGAAAACAATTTTACTATGGCAGGTGCACTTTAAAGAGGGTTCCACACATAAACAGGTTTTTGCATGATAAAAAAACATATATAATTCTAGGAAACCTTTTAGTATACATTAAATGTAATATTATTTATGATTAAAGTACCGTATATACTCGAGTATAAGCCGATCCGAATATAAGCCGAGGTACCTAATTTTAACTAAGAAAACTGGAAAAACTTATTGACTCGAGTATAAGCCTAGGGTGGGAAATGCAGCCGCTACTGCTAAGTTTCAATAATCAAATTATTTAATAAAAGGACACTCACAAATGCTTACATGACTACATGCGCGCTCGGCGTGCACTTCTCCCCCCCGTGTGTCGTGAGGGACCAATAAAAACCTCTCTTAAGTTCGAGAGAGACCTGCACCTAATGGACACTGCAAAAAAAGAAGTCACAGTATCACCTCAAATATTACACTGAATTATACCACATGGGACTACAGTGCACAATCCACCAATATGCCCAAGCCAATTTATCAAGGGGATTTCCATAAAGAAGCCAGAAGGGGCCAGTAAAATATTGCAGTATTTTGTGTGGCACTCAAGAGTGGCAAGTGGGTCAAATACTGCACAAAAGTATTGTCCTCTATATGGACAACTGTCATGGCTGTAGAGGACTGTTCACATGCAGATGCTCAAAGGTGCAGAGATTTATCCTTGAAAAGGGTTTACAGAGAGAAACTGGCAGTTACAGGGTGACACCAGCTGACAATGAGAGAAAGTGGAGTAGGTGCAAAGCAGCTGTATGAGGTTATGTCACAGATACTCACAGTAGTAGAACTAGATGTAACTGCTGGCAGCATCATTGTTGGTATTTGGGGAGGCACCAGACTTGTATGCTTTGGGAGGCATTTAGTATTAAATATATATCGGCGTGCACCCCCCGTGTGCCAGACAAGCCATATACTTGAGTATAAGCCGAGAGTGACTTTTTCAGCACATTTTTGGGGCTGAAAAACTCTGCTTATACTCTAGTACAGTGCTGTCCAACTTCTACGGTGCCGAGGGCCGGAATTTCTCTAGCATACATGGTGGAGGGCCGCTAATGGAAGCCAGTTTTGACCACTCCCCTTTTTTGAAACCACACCCACTTCAAACCACACCTATTTTATCACAATGGTGGTAGCACAGCAAAATCCCAAATGCTTGGTCCTTACTGTGGGGATATCAACCATCATTCATATGTGAAAGAATTATGTCATATTAAGATATACCTTTAAATTCCATATGCCTCCTCCTCCCCTGTGGCTAGCACAGCAACCCCCAGTACATAATTACACACCTTAGGGTCCATTTAATGGCTATTTCCAACTGCTAACAAACTCCCACAACAAACCCCTGCCAGGTTCACCTCCCACAAGCAGCATAGGGCAAGCAGAGTATGGCACACACAGGCAGCACTCTGCCTGTCCTATGCTGTCTGTGTGTGCCATACTCTGCCTGTCCTACCCTGCCTGTGTGTGCCATACTCTGCCTTCTCTATGCTGCCTCTGTGTGCCACACTCTGCCTGCCCTACCCTGCCTGTGTGTGCCATACTCTGCCTGCCCTACCCTGACTGTGTGTGCCATACTCTGCCTGCCCTACCCTTCCTGTGTGTGCCATACCCTCCCTGACCTACCCTTCCTGTGTGTGCCATACCCTCCCTGACCTATGCTGCCTGTGTGTGCCATACTCTACCTGCCCTATGCTGGCTGTATGTGCCATACTCTACCTGCCCTATGCTGGCTGTATGTGCCATACTCTGCCTACAGTACCTATGTCTGAGGTGTGAAGAAGTGAACAATGGGAGTGATTACAGTCTGAGCCTGAGGTGTGAACACTGCAGGGGTTGAACAATGCAGGTATTAAAAGGTGTGAAAAACACAGGGGATTACATTTTTAAACAATACAGAGGGATTACAGCCTGAATCTGAGGTGAGAACCATGCAGGGGGCCAGTTAATCTCAGTACTGATACCATTGAATGCTTACTCAAAGGTAAGCCATCAAAGCAGCCAGACAGGTGGGGGGCCACACAGAGGGGGGTCGCGGGCCGCCAGTTGGACAGCACTGCTCTAGTATATACAGTAATAATCTGAATGGCTGTTTATATTCTGTGCTCTACTGGTTCTGAATCCTAAGACAATGTAGCAGAAGCCATTTGATTGATAGACCTTACTTCTTGTACATTGTTTCAAGAGCCAGAAATCATGAAGGGATAAACAAATACTGACCTTATTTGTGTATTTATTTACAAGTAGCTTAAACATGTACATTCATTTGAATGTTTCTGGTCTTATATGCAAAAACAGTATTTGTAAGGGGAAAGCTTCCCTCTAATTCACAGTTGGTTTAAGCTATATTTTTCTGACAATTGGTTTGTGCAAATAAGTAAAATGTGATCATCAAAAGCAATAAGTCAGTACAGGAAGATACTCAGTGTCTTCCTGTAATGCTATAAATGTCTGTACAATGGCTTTACTGTGTTGCAGCATTAGGGAAAATGACTTCTAGAGGTGCGATAACCATAGCTGTATGTGACAACATAGTGCAAAACAAATAGGCATTCAGTTGTTATGATTTTATTTGCTTAAGGCAGATGACACATTTGATTTGATTACTTCTACTTTTTCTTGTTAAAATGGTGTTAAAACAATTCCCATGCACAAATAATAGTATGTTATTTGTATCCGATAACACTAAGAATTTTTATAGCATTTTGGAAGCCTGCAACTTGTACTTTAAAAGTATTCCAAGGTATAATTTTGTTAATTGTGCTTCAAAACCAGAATTTATTATTAGCACAGACCTATTGCAGAACAAAATATACTTAGGTTTCTTTTGCCAGTGATTTTTGTTCCGGGGGAGCAATTTACTTGTTTTTACAATTTATTTTAAGCCATAGAACTATGGTGGCAAGGTGGCTCAATGGGCAGTAATTCTGGCATACAACTATGGGGTCGTAGCTTGGGCACTACATGCAAGGAGTTTGTGGGTTTCTTTTAGGCTCTCCGGTTTCCTCTTACATTCCAAAAACATACAGACAGGTTAAATGACCCCAGATAACAGCTCTGCTGTAGCAGGGACTCCTGTGAATGATGTATAATATCTGTAAGGTGCGTAAATATGTTGGCATTATATAAACAACAGATAATCAAATAATACATCATCTTGATAGGTTTTAGGTGACCACTTTTTTTAATTCAAATGTTTTCATTTTTTGCATATGAGAAGTTGTGAAAATGTGTATTTGAAAAAACTATTTACTTCTTTATAAGCTCAAGAACTTTTAGATGCTTATTTTTTTTGCACATAACAAATCTTGAAATTTCAAGTTTTGAAATCTCAAATGCACTATTTTTGATGCTAATGGTGGTAAAACCTCTTATTTGAATGTTGTGAAATATTAGGATAGTCAGGAAGGAGTTCCATGACCAAATATAGGCAGGATTCCATGCTTTTATACAGTCATGGAAATCCAAGGTGACTTCTAATATCCTCATATTTTACAACAGTGAGTAATGACACAAATGACATCACTAAAACACCTGCTTTCAGGTAACTTATTGTTTCTCCTATTCCCATGTAACTGGAGGAGTCATGAGTCTGACTTTTATTTCTTACTATTGAGTGCTATTCTGATATCTACTGGGAGCTGCTATCTTGCTCCCTTCCCACTGTTCTGCTGGGCGGGAAAGGAGGGGTTGATATCTCTTCAGTGTGCAGCGCAGCAGTAAAGAGTGACTTAAGTTTATCAGAGCACAAGTCACATAGCTGAGGGCACCCTGGGAATATGGCTAGCCCCATGTGAAATTTTAAAATTAAATAGAAAAAAAAATTGCACTTTTAAAATAATTGATTTCAATGTAGGATTCTGCTGGAGAAGCTCTGTTAACTAATTTTTTTGCCATGACAGTATTCCTTTAAATCTGATCAAACAAATCTGTTTGATTTCCTAATGACTACTTTGTGATAAAGGTGGATATCATAGTTGGTCTAACTGGTTGACTTGCTTAAAGTTGCTTGTGTGTTGTATGTGTCAGCTTCATTAGTCATGTGCCGTAGCATAGCATAATGTGCATAACCTCTACCATAGAAATTAATTGCATAGGAATTAAATTAATTAGTAGATGATCCTCAGATAGCTGCTCAAAATAGATCCTAATCTCCCATTATAAATTACCGAAGGGCAATACTCCAAATTAATGTCTTCTGTCCCTTGGCCCTGATATGTTGCTGGACTACAAATCTAAAATGTTTGAACACTTGTTGAGTATTTTGAGAGCTACCGTTCAGCAACATCTTGGGAGCCAAGGTTTAGGAACTGCTCTAGGATCATATAGTTCCATACACAAATGAAACCTTAGTGGATTTCATTCAAAACCATAAAAAAACCTTAGATATTTTACAATTTTAAACCTATTCTGACATTTGTCTGTTTTGTATTATCCCCTTATACAAGCCATGAGGATACTTACCCTGTATGTATGTATGTATAACTTTATTTATAAAGCGTTACAAGGATACGCAGTGCTGTACAATCTTGCTGTCAGGCCATGTTCCATCCTCATGTCCATTTGGTGCCTTGTTTAATAACTTTGGACCACAGTTGTTTCACTCTAGATCATGCTATATCTGATCTGAACTTTTGGCCCCCAGGCCAGTAGTGATGTGCTGGTCAGGGGGGTTTGCGCCAGCCTAGGCATATCAATTGTGGGTTGCGGACGGGTTTGAGTTTAGCTCTTCCCATTTGCGATCTAACACTGCCGGCCTTCGTCTTCTGAATTTATAGGCGCGGCTGCCACACTCCGCCCCTTTTATGATGTTATTGTGGGGCAGATGCGGGTCTATAAATACAGTGCAGAAGCTGGGTTGGGAGCGGGTGGGTTAGGATCCAGTGCACATCAGATTCTAATATGGGCTCATGCAGACCCTTGGAAGAGAGGACCACATCAACACACCAATATTTCCCTTGCCCAGTAGGATTTTTTGACCTGCCCATAGATATCTGGCTAATTTTCAGTCATTATTGGCTGAGTAGGGCCACATTTAGGGATGTCAGAGATACAGTCTTCAATAGCATTTGTACTATGCTTGTATCTTATAGCATCTGGAAGGTTGCAAGCTGTAAGATATATTTATATGTAGATATATTTATATAGAGCTGGACGTCTGGCAGGTTGAACATCCACCCAGCAATACTTTATTATCCATGTGCAACAGCCATAAAGTTTATGTTAAATGCAATGTTTTGGCACAGTTGTATAAGTGCTGCCTGCAAATATGGCTGTACACTATCACTTCCTGTGGGTGGTCGCACGTTAGTAATAGGGTCTACACTTCCTCTCATCTGCACCTGCATGATAGAAACTTCACTTCCCTCAGATTAAACTATATCTAACCAGACAGATTTGCAAAAAAATGTGCTTCATATGTTAATGTTACTAGTGGTATAATTTAATTTAAAATATTGATGTCTTTTTGTGTTAGGGGTCATAACATCTGTCTAAAATTAAACCTGCTTTTCTTCCCATCCTGTGTTTAATATCTGTCAAATTTACAAAATAGTATCACAAGACAATGGCAGGATGTTTGAAGTAAAGATAAATACATTAAAATGACAAATATGTTAAACATATGTTATTGCCTTTTTAGATCCTCTGCATAATGTTTAACCAGTTCAGTTAACCCTTTATATTTCCATCTGCATAAAATGTGTCTGATGCTCATTTAAATCACCATCTTTCCACTGAAAATTTGAAAAAAATATACATACTGTATGTAACTCGTTGGGTAGGTAAAAACCGAGCAACAACGTATTTTGGCCTCCTGTTTTTCAATGTTCATTCTTACTTGTTGTGTATTACAAAACTGGCAATATATTGTGTGTTGTGAAAAAAGTGCAGTAGCCATAGCATACATGCACGTGCTGTCTCCTCTATTTTATTTATAAAGACACAATAGCACGAAAATCCCTGCTTTTTTGTTGCAGGCCATCTAGCAAGTTCTGTAGCAGAAACATTTCCCAAAGGATACAAGGCCATCCCTTGAGATTAAGAAAATGTAGGTTTCATCTTCCGTTATGGCATGGGTATTTTTACTGAAAGAACAATGGCGAGGTAGAATTCTCTCCTTAAAGAGATTATAATATTTGTACTGGCAGGTAAAATAGATTCCTAAAAGGACTGGATGTATAGTGCTACTTGTATATGCAATAGTGTAAGTTTAACCAGTGCATAAATTTACAAGAATATGAAAAGAACAATAAAAGAACTTAAATACATTACATTGTTCCTATCAAGGCTAAGGGGGAGATTTATTAAACAAGAACGCTCATTGTGTATTTTCGCATATTTTTTCGCGCTTGTGTGACTTCTTTTTGTACGTCCGCGCAACTTTTTCGCACGCTTGCGCGAAAAATTCGGAAAGGTTCTGTCGCTCTTTATAATTGTTTGGTACAAAAATTTTGTGACATTCGGATTGCCAATACGATATTATCATGACTAACACGATTTTTTCGTAAGCATTTTCGTGATATTTGCAATCTTCAGAAATTATCGTATCCAATCCGAATTTTTTCCATTCGGGATTTGAACTTGTTTTTTAATGAATCAGCCGCTAAGAGTTGCATTAAAGAGGAAGATGGTCCCTGCCCCCTGTAGCTTACAGTCTAAGTAGGTGGGTAATTTACAGATATAAGTAGGAACGTGATAAGTGCTACAATTGAAGGCATCGCTTCATAAGTGCCAAGACTGAATCAAATCTTACAATTTATCCTATAGGAGGAGCAGTCCAAGATGTTAAATTATCACATGATGTAGGATGCTTCTATAATGGCCATCTTTGTTGCTGTAAAACACTTTGTGTTGTAGGGAAAAAAAAGTGCAATATAAATATTTTCCCTTCCTATTATGCGGAAGAGGTAGCGTTGGCATATATGATGGGCTTTGAGTCATGAGAAGGATTACATATGTAATTTTTTGCCATGATAAAGATTGCATCAGTGTAGGAACCTGGCCCCTCTTAGGTGAGACCATGAGAATTTTAACAGCAAAGATACGCTTAAGTGAGGAAAGGTGGGGGTAAAGTGATTATCTGTGCATGTATGGGGAATGCTTATCCCAATCAGTATACATGTAACATCAGTTATCGTTCGGTTCCGACAGTGCTCGGTGTATCCGCATATGAAGGAGTGAAGAGAAGCTGCAGATCGTCTTGACTTCTTGCTGTTAGGATTGATTGGGCTCTTTGCACAAATGGAAGGTACAATAGAAAGGTCTGTGCTGTCTTGGTTGGATAGGACGAGAGCATGGATAAGTGTTTTAGTCTTTGTTTGAGAGAAAGCGTGAGATGGTTTATTTTAGCAATATTGATAATGTAAATGTGGTTCTCTAAGATATTTTTATGGCCTCTGTCTTCCTAAAGATTTTACAATGGTAGTGTAGTGTAGTGTAAATCATTGTCACATAATTGTAAGGATTTGGAGAGTGCTGGATTCTAAATAATGAAAAGTGTACCCAGAGTACACTTGGTTGCTGTAATCTGATGTTCACCAGCTCGAGACCTACTTATAGTGAAGGGTGACTGGTAGTGATATTTAGTAGCAGGGCTTTTATATTATCATGTGTAACATTATTACCAGTCCAGGTGCCCCTCCCAACAAGCAAATGTTATTTTCTAACTGCTGATTGGCTGTACAAGACTTTTTATCATACAGTTTTTAGGGCATTACATTTTATGTAAGCATTTGGAATTATATCATTTTCTCCTCTCTATTGTTATTCACATTATCTAATACAGTTTGACGTATTTTGTACATAGTTCATACATGCTTATGTCTCAGTTACCATACTTCTTGTTTTATTGTGGCATAGTGATGCTTCCTTTTCTTGGCCCATGCACTTTCCTTTTGTGGTTTAGAAGTCTGAAACTGATGGTTTAATGGAAAATGCAATATTTATCGGAAGACTTTTTTTCACTTTAGATTTTGTAATACATTTTCTGTACAACATATTTCTGTTTTGACATTTACCATACTATTTTGCCTTTTGGTGAAACAAGGGCTACAGGCTTCAGTTTAATAAACTATGTATACCTTGTACAACATTCACACAGACAGTGATTCGGAACATTTTGTTGGCTGAACCTCTTTAGTAGCTCTGTAGGCAGGTAACAAAACATCTGGTATCTCTTCCTTTATCTTCTCTTGTCAGATTGTTCTATGGTTTTGCACCTGTGCTGCGTGACTCTTGGGAAAAGAATGGGAAAAGATCTCTGTCTTCTAAAAGGGCAGACTCACTCACTGACTAAGGATTTTGCAGCATGCAGCTTCTGCCCCTTAATGACCTGTGTTTGCTTTCCGACACTCTGTCTCAACTGGTAGAAGTGCTGCTCTCTTGCTAGACTTCCCTATTTCCCAGGGGACAATTGTTTGTAGATGGACAGGAAATGGTGGAACATGGTGATTGACTAAAAGAGACTGTAGGTTTTACAAAATAAACATACAGCGTAAAGCAGTGGTCCCCAACCTTTTTTGCACCACGGACCGGTTTCAAGCAAGAATTTTTCCAAGTATGGGGGTGGGGCGGGGGTGACGCAACTAGTGCATAGTATATAATTTAATTATTACATATATAATGTAGATGTAATTATTAAATGTTATATTATGCACCGTTGGTTGGGGACCCCTGGCGTATAGCACTGGTATACAAGTAAAATGCTATTTACATAAGGATATGTATAGTATTTACCTTTTATGGAAATACTTGTCGCGGCCCTTAAGCAACAGTTGCAGAGATCTATCAGGGGCCACTAACTTGCTCTGTGAGACATTAGCTTAAAAAGGATTGTTACCTTTAAAAACCTCTGTATAGTGTGTACTATTCTTTTCTTATCTTTCCAAGGGGAAAGGTGATATTTTTGACTTTGCAGCTTTTAATCGTGTAGTCTCATTGGAATAAATTAATTTGCACCTAAGAATAGTATCTTTTAAAAAAACCAAAAGACCTGTAAATGGTTTTATACCCAGAAGAAAACATAGTTTGTGTCTGATTTTTTCACAGGAATAAATAATGTACTGTATCTTCACCATTAAAAGATAAGTTGTGTCTCTTAAAGGACATGTAGACCCTTCATTTTCCTACCATGTATTTAAGTTGGGCACATCTCCCCCACACAAATCACACCATTTGTATTGCAAATATCCCCTCAGTTTGCCAGCACCATCACATTTTTCTAACACAAATAGCATCTTTCACCCAACGGCCATTTTCCCCCAGAGTGCACAGCTAGAGCAGAGTTTCTATGGAAACCAGCAGTGCCATCCCGTCATGGCTGCCAGGCTGAAGGGCATGTTTGGTAACCTGAGTTGAGAAGAACTGTGCACGCTCAGTAAGCCAAGTGCCAAAGTCAATTCCTAAGGGAGGGGGCTGAGTGAGTTGCAGGAGATGAAGGAATCCCGTGATTTAAGGAGAACTAAACCCTAAAAATGAATATGGCTAGAAATGCCATATTTTATATAATAAAGTGACTGCACTGCACGGGTTTAAAGTTTCAGCATCTCTATAGTAGTAATGATATAGGTTTTTACAGTTGTCACGGTAGATTCTGTTAGAACTGTCCAGGACAGTGCACATGCTCAGTGTGCTCTGGGCAGCTGTTGAGAAGCGAAGCTTAGTGGTCGTTTCAAATCATCAAGCAGAAAATGAGGTTTGCCTGTCATATATATTGATGCTACAGTGGCTAATTATTCAATTCTGATGCAATAGACCTTGTTTCATATCTGCCATGTAATGTGAATCTGAATGAATAACTACTCGGCCTTATACTGTGACATTTATATTCTATATACACAGTATATTGTGACATTTATATTCTATATATACAGTATATTGCGTGTTGGTCCCTAAGCCCAGTAACTGACAGCAGCACAGAGCATGTGCAGGGAATCAGCAGAAAAGAAGATGGGGAGCTAACGGGGCATCTTTAGGTCTTTTGGGGGCACAGATCTTCTCTGATAAAGGGTTGTGGTTGCTTTAGACTGGTACAGAAACCCAAAACATAATGTACAACATTTACATTCTCGCTGGTGGGATGGCATTTCGGGGAGACTAATCTCACCTTCTGCCACGGCCCTAAAGGATATGTAAACGACCCCCCCCACATAAAAAATGTAATCAGTGAACTCTTTGAAATCTTTAAATACCATATCCCATATCTTAGATCTGGATTAGTGCCTTTATTTGCACATTCACTGGTAATTAGCTTCATAACCACACCACTAGTTTAGTTTTGAAATCTCCTGTAGAGATAGCAAACAGCGCAGCACAATTGTGCCACCTGACCTTCTGCAAGGTTATAATGCCGACAAACAGTATATAGCATAGTAACAAAAAGTAATTCAGGTTGAAAAATAACACACACCCATCAAGTTACACAGAGCATGAGCATGTGCATGTGCACATGAAAAAAATAATAAAATCTGATTATAAATGAATGAGTGGCTTAGCTTGTTAGACTCAATGATCAAAACTGAGAGCACATTCCATACTTGCCTCATCATTTATACTTTGATAACATGTTTTATTCTTACACTGTACTATCAATTATATGCAGTCCTGTATATATAGAACCTGTCCTGCAGAGATCATTTAATATTTGTTTTGCCACATAGAGTTGACACAGCACTCCCATTGCTCAGTTAATTGGTTAAAGTGCACAGACAGTAAACAGTAACAACAACAAAAATAAAAGCCTATTAAAGTAATTGTATTGTTGCTTTACAATGGTAAGCCTTGTGTGTTTCAGAAACACTACTGTAGTTTATATAAATAAGCTACTGTGTAGCCATGGGGGCAGCCTCGCAGTCTGGAAAAGGAGAAAAAGTACATGTCACATAGTAGATAATGGAAAAGTTCTGTAGAATATCATTATATTCTACAGAGATTATCTGTAGGCTGCTATGTAACCTGTGCCTTTTCTACTTTGTTTGCTTTTTTTTTTTTAGATTATTTTTGACTATTAGACATCTTACTGTAACTTAAGGCACTGAGGACTTCCATGCCCATACAAAAGCACAAAGCAACCTTACAAAGATAATGGAAGACAGTTGTGATTTGTAATAGCCTTATACATTATAGTAGTTGGTACTTTCACTTTATAACCCTGATGTGCTAATATTTAAAATATTTGCTATGAGAAAAAAAATTCTTCTGCACAACCTTACAATCTTAATACCTTCTACTTTCCCACAGCTTCATTGACCATCTTCACTGTACCGCCATCTTGCTCAGATGTGCCATCAACTGTCCTGCTAGTTCTTTCACTGGCATGTACAACTTCCATCACCTTCACTGGCAAATAGTGAATGAATTTCAGGGTAGGCTTGGCTCCTACTAAAAGGGAAAACCTGCCATATAATTTCCTCCCACACTCCACAAACATACATGCAGTGTGATTGGTTCCTGATAAAACTGGGCACAGTGTGTGTGTGATTAAAGTCCTCTTTAAAAACACTCAGTGGAGCCAGTGGAACATTCTGTGTCTCCTGGTATTGCTCTATAGCAACAGGGTTGATGTCATGTTCCGTGTTTAATAGCCTCATTATCTGATGACACGCATCAGTTGTTACATGTTCAGCATACATTACGGATACCGTAATTGCATTCTCAGACTGTGGAGCAAGTGGGCACCTATGTTTTTTTCTGGTTTTCTTATACAAATCTTGTGTGCAGTAGTATAAGGGACATCACTACCAATATGGCAGTTATAAAGCATTTGTTATTGTGGAGTTATGATGCTGTGGTTTAACACATGGGAGCTTTATATATGTTTTAATCCAATGTTGCAAAAGCCAACTGATTCACAGTCTTGTAAAGAAGCAAGATGTAGCAATCAGAGTGGCAGAGCAAGTAAAGCTGTCAGAGAAGTGGTTCTGCTGCATTGATTTAGAAATCAGGACCAGCAATACATAAATAGGACAGTTCATATTCTATTTAAGCTGTGTAAAACTGAAACAAAGAACATTCTGTTGTTATGAATTTAGAGAGAAGTCCTAATTAATTTAATTATACCATAAAATTTCATATTGTCTGGAGCTTGAATAATATCCCAACTTATCTGAATGAATGGCTGTAATCATGCTAAATATTTAGTACACTAATGCAAAACAATCCCAAAATGTTCTCGGCATCAAATAATTTATTATCAGCAGTCCTTTTTGGAGAAAAACAGATATCGCCTGCCGTAAACAAGCTGTTCCCAGTAAGCTTTAGTTTAGAACAGCTGTAGAATATCCGCTCTATAAAGCTACGCTGATTTTTATTTCTTTGCTGACTTTATGCTATTTAGGGTACAGCTCACAAGGGAAATTCAGTGTGAGAATATTTCAGTTGGATTATTAATTGGTACCCAGTGGCCAATGTCAGTGATCCTAGTGACAAATCTAACTGTTTTCCATAAACTGCAATACAAATTCCTTTCCATTGTAGGAAGCTCTCACCAGATTAATATATGATATAAATAGGCCATAGGAGGCCATATGATATAGGTTTTGTACTTTCCACAAAATCACACCATGTTTATAAAACAAGAACACTGCTTTATGTGAATGTAGATTTTGGGCACTCATGCTGCACCCTATAAGGGCTAGTGGAAGGAAAAAGAGCTGTCAATGTTAAATATAGCTATGTGAACTAGGGCTGTATCAGCATTGCTTAGCAACAGCAGCATCTCAGCACTCACACTCAGATTTTGTGTATACAAACATGCTGTGTCCTCTGTCTTATATTCTTCCATGTCTGAGATGCCAGAATGCTGTGGTGTCTCTCTTATATAAGGACAAGCTGGTAAGCTGTCTTTTATCTAATATTGAACAAAGCAGAAATAGAGACTACACAAATTTCAGCTGGGGAGCTTACCCCATTTATTATGCCAATGTACCACAAAATGGTGAGTGCAGCTGTGAATATTTTTTTTTGTTTGCTACAATTTTATCTAATATTGCCCACACATACATTCCCGTCAAACACTACTCTTGTAAATATGCTTATTACATAATGTGCATGTCATGGTCATATTGTAGCAGCCGTTGAACTACAACTTCCAGAATCCCTACACTGGGTTAACCCAGTCTGTCTATAATCATTTTCTCAGTGCTTCTGTGCATTCCACCCAACAGCTTTGAATCTAGGTTGTATGCAGTCAGGGAATTCATTTTTATGACCATTTTAAGAAATGTAAATAGGGTATGCTTTAATCCAGATGCCTCTGCAAGTGAAATGTCCTTTTTATATGATGGTGAAATAAGTATTGGAGTGTTTAACCTTTGTTTCTCTTAGGGGCTGATTTACTTACCCACGAATGGGTCGAATGGAGTCCGATTGCGTTTTTTTCGTAATGATCGTTATTTTGCGATTTTTTCGTATGTTTTGCGATTTTTTCGGATTCTTTACGAATTTTTCGTTACCAATACGATTTTTGCGTAAAAACGCGAGTTTTCGTATCCATTATGAAGTTGCGCATTTTTCGTAGCGTTAAAACTTACGCGAAAAGTTGCGCATTTTTCGTAGCGTTAAGTTTTAACGAAAAAGTCGCAAAATGTTCGTTTTCAAGTCGGAACTTTTCCAATTCGGGTCGGATTCGTGGGTTAGTAAATCAGCCCCTTAGTGTTCTATTTACTGTTGTGTTTGAGTAAAGTCAGGTAAGAGTGCACTAGCCATGTATTGTTAGAGGTATACCTGCCTAGTAGTTAGCAGTTATTGTAGAGTCTTGTGACATCACTAGATCCCCAACCAGAGGTTCATGAGCAACATGTTGCTGACCAACCCATTGGCTGTTGCTCACAGTGGCCTCAAAGCAGGGGCTTATTGTTTGATTCCTGACTTGAAGGAAAACTTTGGTTGCATAAAAATCGTATGAACTGCCAAATAGAGCTTCCTTCCAATCTACATAGGAGCTACTAATTGCTAATGTTAGCCCATATTTGCCCCCCAAGATATTTTTGCTTTTTTTGTGTTGTTTTCCAATTTTATTTTACATTTGACTGTGGCTCACGGGTAAAAAAAAGGTTGGGGATCCCTGTACTAGATAGTCTGTTAAGATCATGTCATAACAGATGGTAAAGGATCTGTATGTAGTGACTAACAGGAAGGGAATCCAGTATGCATTCTATAAATTTTTCTATCTATTTCTAGAAAAAATATAGGTTAAGCACATTCATCTTGTCCTACCTATTTAATTTCAAGCATCACTGTGTCAGTATGTATAAATATATGACTTAAAAATACCCTAGACATTTTATAAGTAGGATTAGATTGGTTTGACCTAATTTTAGAATCGCCTTGCGATCACCACTCAGTCCTAGAATATAAATCATGTTCCTTTCTAAAGTTACTGTGTTATCAAAGTGACATTAGGATGTACTTGAGTTTATGAAGGTTCATTTCATAGAAATGCATTACAGGTATGGGACCTGTTATCCAGAATGCTTGGGACCTAGGGTTTTCCGGATAAGGGATCTATCTGTAATTTGGATCTCCATACCTTTAGGGGCCCATTTATCAAAGTATGATCGCTTCCGAATACAAAAAAATCGTATTTTTTGTAAGTTTTTGTAATGTGCGTATGTTTTGCGACTTTTTCGTACTTTGCGACAAAAAGCGAGACAATTTGTGCGAAAAAATCATATTTGTCTCACCGAGCACGAAAGTTTCGGATTCATTAAAGCTTCGGTATCGTGACTTTCCTTGGGCCAGGTTGGAGTGCCATTGAGTACTATAGGAGGCTTCCAAAATCATGCACAGAAGGATCAAAGTCAGAAAGGTTTTCCCACCATTTACGATCGTTTGGATACGAAAATTTTGTTACTTTCGGATCGCCAATACGATATTATTGTGACTAATTCCATTTTTTTCATAAGCATTTTCGTGACATTTCTGATCATTAGAAATGATCGTATCTAATCCGAATTTTACCCATTTCGGGATTCGAATTTGTACTTTGATGAATCAGTCACTAAATCTACAAAAAATAATTTAAACATTAAACAATCCTAGGATCGTTTTGCCGCCGGTAAAGATGAATTATTTCTTTGTTGGGATCAAGTACAAGGCACTGTTTTTGTATTACAAAGAAAAGGAAATTAGAATCAGAAATTAGAATTATTTGTTTAAAATTGAGTCTATGGGAGATTGCCTTCCTGTAATTTGGAACTTTCTGATTAAAGGGTTTCCGGATAACGGATCCCATACCTCTTCTTAATTTACTTAAAAGGAGTAGATCACCTTTAGGCTAAATTTAAGTATGGAATAGTCTTAGCAACATTTCAGTTGGTTTTTATTTTTTATTTTATATAGTTTTTGAGTTATTTGCCTTCTTTTTCTAAATCTTTCCAGCTTTCAAATGGGGGTCACTGACCCCGGCAGCCAAAAAACAATTGCTCTGTGAGGCTAGAGTTTTGTTATTGTTACTTTTTATTACTTATCTTTCTATTCAGGCCCAGTCCTATTCTTATTCTAGTCTCTTATTCAAACCACCGCCTTGTTACTAGGGCAATTTAGACCATAGCAACCAGAAAGCTGCTGAAATTCCAATCTGAGTAGTTGTGGCACAATAAGCTAAATAACTGAAAAACGACAAATAAAAAATGAAGACCAATTGCAAATTGTCTCACAATATAACTCTCTATATTATACTATACTACTATCATGTATTATCTTCTGAAAAATACTCCTTTGCTACTGATATGTTGTTTCTGTTACTAGAGTTTGGTTCAGTGGATGTCATGTATAATGGTCTGGAACATAGTAAAGTTTACAAAGGCTGTATGCTATTTGGAAGATTTCTCTTATGGACAGTTTAATTATTTTCTGTCTTCTGAAATCTCCAGTGAATGTCACTAATTGCTTGTGGGAGAAACACTTCTTATCTGAACCTTATAATACTAACACAGAAATTGAGTATAAATGTAGGGCTTTACCTCTCATCTTAATGTAATATTTACCATATTATATTTGTTAATGCACTGCCTACTGTAAATACCAAGGTTGAAGCCATACATACAGACTCATGTTATTACATATATGTCCCTTTTCTCTATACTGGTTGCAGAGTTTTTGACCAATATCTAATTGCATGAAATCTAAAAACAAATATGGCCTCCTGCTCCCCAAAGCACATCTTTGTTTAAAGCTGGTGATACAGGCCAGTAACAAAAGGTGGGAGTGGGTGGGGCAACATTGCTGGACAGATTCTTATACCCATAGCAAAAGAAAATTCTGTTAAATGAAAAAATTGGAGAATTTGTGGTGTAAGGGGATTCTAGTGAAGAGCTGTAGCTCTAGAATGTGAAAAGATAATTTGAGAGGTCTGTAGTAGATTGTCTGTAGGCCATAATTAATGGTGTGGTGTATACTAAAAAGTCACAGATATAAGATGAGACATATTTGTAAATGACTATGATCATAAGTGACAGTAAATTACATTGTATCCTAGATGGTAGTTGAAGTCAATCTATAGTTGCATAACGCCCACGTATTACACAGAGTATTTTAAATCTGGCACTTCCCCACTAGAGCTTACAGTCCAACCATTGTTTAACTGGATGTGGGGTGAGGGGCAGAGTATTAAAACATTATGGGGCACATTTACAAAAGCACGAATGCTCCAAGCATATTTTCACCGATTTTTTTCGGGCATCCGCACGACTTTTTTGGACGCCGCACAACTTTTTCGGACGCTTGCACGAAAAAATTGGAAGGTTTTACCGCTGTTTACAATTGTTCGGTACGCAAATTTCGTGACTTTCGGATCGCCAATACGATATTATCGTGACTAATACGATTTTTTCGTAAGCATTTTCGTGATATTTGCGATCTTCAGAAATTTTTGTTTCCAATCCGATTTTTTCCCATTCGTGATTCGGATTCGTGGATTAGTAAATGTGCCCCTAAGGGGCTGATTTACTAACCCACGAACGGGTCGAAATGAGTCCGATTGCGTTTTTTTTGTAAAGATCGGTATTTTGCGATTTTTTCATATTTTTTGCGATTTTTTCGGCGTCTTTACGAATTTTTCGTTACCAATACGATTTTTGTGTAAAAACGCGAGTTTTTCGTAGCCATTACGAAAGTTGCGTAAAATCTTGCGATTTTTCGTAGCGTTAAAACTTGCGCAAAAAGTTGCGCTTTTTTCGTAGCGTTAAAACTTATGCGAAACTTGGCACCTTTTAAGTTTTAACGCTACGAAAAAGGCGCAACTTTTCGCGTAAGTTTTAACGCTACGGAAAAATCGGGCGACTTTACGCAACTTTCGTAATGGCTACGAAAAACTCGCGTTTTTACACAAAAATCGTATTGGTAACGAAAAATTCGTAAAGACGCCAAAAAAAAACGCAAAAAATACGAAAAAGTCGCAAAATGTTTGTTTTCAAGTCGGAACTTTTCCAATTCGGGTCGGATTCGTGGGTTAGTAAATCAGCCCCTTAGTGTGTAGGCTATCAGGTCATGTAACATTTACATTTCAAATTTTTCCTGTTCTAAAGTAATTATTCAGATTTAAACTTTTGCACAAATTCATATTTTCATTATCTTGTCTCAGCCATTCCTTAATTGGGTGCTTAGAATTGGTTGTTTCTACAAAATCATGTTAAGTTTTAAAAGAACTGTTAAAAAAGCAAGCAACTTGAACCAAAGTAGTGTAGCATTTGATATGTTTTATTTCATCATAATACATTAGAGATTTTTATATACAATTAAATCATAGGATTGCAAATATAAGCATGCCCTCCCTGCACCAAACAATGATTAAATGTACCTACCTACCAGTGGAAGGTAGGTACAATTAAAAAAAAAAAGTATAGATTAGAAGCAAGCAGCTTATATATATATATATATATATATTCATGTCACAGATGGTTATATAGAACCTAGTGATTTCCAGCAACCCAGACTGTATTACAAATATACAACAAATTGAATGCCTGTATAAAATAGTCATGCCTTTAAGAACCAGGGCTGTGGAGTCTGAGTCAATTTTGGGTACCTGGAGTCGGAGTCGGCAAAAAATTAACCGACTCCGACTCCTACTAAATTTAAATGGGAATAAAATGTTTTAAATGTCCCAATTCACAAACAGTCATAATTAATTACTTCTCTGCTATAAGAATAAAGCCCAATGCAGAGCCAGTAGTTCTGTGGTTAAATGACATGTATGTCTCCTTCCTTTCCTTCAATGAATGTATAAAATACATTAGCATATTAAAAACAGAGGAGTCGGAGTTGGAGTTGGAGAATTTATCTACTGACTCCACAGCCCTGTTAAGAACCTATAATTGTTACAGCAAGAGTTGTAAAGCAGTGATCAAGCATTTAAAAATAAAAAATGAGCATTGGGTTGCTTCCCTTGCAAAGGCAAATTTACAAATTTCGGCGTATATCAGCAGTAAAAAACTGCAGGTTGTGAATGTGGGTTAATTAAAAATTAAAATATATTTGTTTCAAGGGAATCTAAATAAGGCAAGTATCTAATGATTTCTGTTCCTCATTATATAGACCAGTGCTGTCCAAGATTTTCTGTGCCAATTTATGCTATTTCGTATATTTGGGGACCATATTTTTATAAAACTATGATATCATACTAATAGAGCATATCTGCCCTGGGGACCTACAGTGTGACATCCCTGGTATAGAGAGAAGGGCATGGCTCCTACTGCAGTACACAAGGTTTATTGATAATTCATGATAAATGAATGTGAACAAGGTTTCAGGGCCTGTTGGAATATACCCATGAGTAGGTCAGTTTAATGAGACCTATTAAAGGCACAGTATCATCAGAAAATGTAAGTGTGGTAAAATAATTAAAATATAATGTACTGATGACCTTCACTGGTAAATATCTCAAGCTAGCCAGGCAATATATGTAATTCAGGGACAGTGTATTTTCCCTCAAAGCAATATTTTGGAAATGTAAAGTGTGCTAATGTTAAATTTCAGTGTGATTATTGCAGTTTCTTAATTGTGAGTAGGAATAACTATACTACTCTGTACTATTATTTGTCACTCTTCTGTGCTGTGTAATTCTGTACTGTTACACCATTTGAGCAAATACATGGCCTTAAACATTGTAGTAGTTTCAATAGATAATCACTGCTAAAAATAGATTTTTTTTTCTTGAGCTGTCCTGAGCTTTCTTTCTGTTTCTAATTTTATCCCTGTGTGTTTAATGTTGTGTGGGTGAGTGCGCCAGGGGAAGGGGAAGTTTTCCTAAGAGCTTCTACCCTCGCATTTGTAAGTGTTGGAACCATAATGTATAATGTTGGCTGGTCCCGCAAGATGGTCATACAGAGGCAGATTTAGCCTGCTGGCTCAGTGATTATTATCATCTTGTTTGTGAATTGTGAGAGGTATTTATTTGTAGGGTGAAAAATCCAGTTGGCTGAAAACGTAATCAAGCCATGGCTGGGATTTTTGGCAGATGCGCCTATATGGCCCCCCCATGGTTAGCTATGGTTTGAACGTTTGAAAATTATAGGCGAAAAAGTGCTTGGGGAGAACACTGAAATAGTCCATTTTAAGAACTGTTTTTTCCCATTTAAATCTTAAGCTATTGACAAATTCTTGTTTTTTTTATTAACCATCATTTGTAAGTTGTGTTTCCACCTGTAAATCTGTCAGTAGTTACTGTATCTCAGAGTTCCAGTTCATGCATTATGTACACTAACCTAATACCCTTAAAAATAAAGCCTGCTCATGAAGATGTTGGTCATCAATGTCATTTCTGAAAATTGATTTTAGAATTATGTTTCATTTAATGCATGCACATACCAGTAACTGCTCAAATGTCATAAGATCCTTTGAGCTTGCATTATTATTGGCTTATTTGAGTAATGCTGGGCTTTTAAAACTACAGAAATGATTCATGCTTTCCTTTTATCTTTCTTTTGAAAAGTGTGTGTAAGAGATCCTCCCTGGGTCCCTGGTGGGTTATATTTAGCCCCACTTGGTTGGTCTCGCTTGTGTATACATATCCTGTGTATTTGCATTCATAATGTTTTGTTTGCAAATTTACATGGCCATTGTCTTGTGTTTTTTTTACTTAGATGTTTGTACCTTGCCATTCCTGTGCATGTGGCACGTAAATAAGATATAGTGACCCTATACTGAGTGTATAGTCTATGTGCAGCATTCAGCAGCTCTGCTGTCTGTTCCTATTCTTCATTGTAGTGCTCTTTCATGGGCCTCTTGGGTGCTTGTAGGATTGTACTAGTTGAGGCACTGGCTGTCCTAACAAAGACATTGTCTTGGGAGGGAACCACAGACTTGGAAGCTATTCAAGCATATATAATATATAAGCTATTTAAGCTGTATAAATACGATGGAGGGATTTTTGCAACCTCTGTTTAGGTTATGTAAGGCTGACATAGAATGCAGATCATTGCATCCTGTGTTATTTGCTTTATTATCACTTATATCATTTTTGCTGTGGGACTTTTTGTGCAGTAAGAACATACAACAATTAAATTTGATGCAAATGACTAAATAGTCTTAAAAAATTTATAGTTAGGCATACTTAATTATCAGTTTTAAACTACTCTATTAATCTGCTAGATCAGGACCATAAATTTAATTGACCAAGTAAATACGCTTATTGTTCACTTGCACTTAATTATTTTATTCTAACCTTATTCTAGAGAAGTAAGACTTTTTTTCACTTTTCAGCTGCTTCTGCTCAGTGTTGCCTGTGACTTGAATATGCAGGCCGTTCAACGTTCAGTTACCGTTCTTTTCCAGTTTGCTGACAGCTGAACAAAACTCCAGTTAGAACAGTATTAAAGACAGTATGAAGGAAAACATAATAAAAAATTATTCTATATGATACACTTTAAAATCAAAATTCTCCCAATTGCCAATTTCCTACTCAGTTCAGCTATATTGTGATGGTAGCTACTGATTCAGATACCAAAGGTCACTTGAGGTGTAAAGGTAAAGTTTATTTGGTACGTACGTGGGTTCTGAGCAAAGTCAGGCGTCAGAACTACAGAACAAAGACAGCACAGGGTTTTATAGACTTTGACACAAGAGCATATTGAATAAGAGAACCTTGAGTGAATAAAAAAACTTAAATGCCTGGAATTTTTTGAGGAAAATTTGAGTTTGAAAATATGGCTTGACTTTACCTAGGACAACTCCCACTGACTTCTGTAGAAACTCGCAAGCTTTTAGATGGCAAATTTTTGTTTTGGGTTTTTTTTGCACTTAATAAATACCAGACATTTGAGTTGGATGTTTGCTTTTGCACAGGGGAATAGTGAGTGCTCACTCCTGTTTGGTTTGCAATTTGCACACTTTTACACTCATTGTAAGCTATGTACACTTCCACAGACCAACGCTAAGGTTCCTCCTTTGGCTGCATCCTCATTTTGCCAATGCAAGATTACTTCTGCTTTCTTGTTTTTTTTTTTAATATTCCCACGTCATATTTTCTTAAGTTGCTGTAGATCAGTACTCTTCCTTTTGAGTCATATATGAAAGGAAAGTGCAGCTGGGAGAGAAGTGTTTTCATGTAATAGTGTGCTCAAAAATATTGTTTTGCATTAACTAAATGCAGCATTTCTACTACCTGCAGCCCAGGTTATGTGTCTTGTGCTGTGTCTAAAACTGGCAGGCAGCATGTTTCCCACATACATATTTTTTAGGTTAAGGGCTCTGGTACACGGGGAGATTAGTCGCCCGCGGCAAAACTCCCTGCTCGCGGGCGACTAATCTCCCCGAGTTGCCTTCCCCCTGCCATCCCACCGGCGAACATGTAAGTCGCCGGCGGGATGGCAGACGCGGCGGGGCGATTTCGGGAAATCGCCGAAAAAGCCTCGCGAGTCTTTTTCGGCGATTTGCGCGAAATCGCGCCGCCGCGTCTGCCATCCCGCCGGCGACTTACATGTTCGCCGGTGGGATGGCAGGGGGAAGGCAACTCGGGGAGATTAGTCGCCCGCGAGCAGGGAGTTTAGCCGCGGGCGACTAATCTCCCCGTGTACCAGAGCCCTTAGACTTTTGGCTGTAGTTGGCAGTAAAAACCTGAATTGTGCCATATCTATCAGCTGCAGAATCAGCAATTCTCTTTAAAGGAGAAGGAAAGTCATTTTGGCATTTTACTGCCAAAAGATTCACCACATTAGTGCCACCTAGAACAATATATTTATTCTGCAGAAAGCTTTGCCATACCTGAGTAATCAGCCCTAGAAGCTTTCTCTGTTTGCTTAAGATTGCAGCTGCCATTTTAGCTTGGTCTTTGTAGATTCTTGCTGTATAGATGTAGCCCTTATAACTATATATAGAGGAGAGAGTTGGCCAGATTCTGGCCCTTGGAATGAAGGATTTTTTGAGACAGGAAGTCAGATACCTAAAGTACATGTTTACACAAGAGGAGACAAAAAATCCTGTGTTTATTTTGATAGAGGACTCAGTGCAGTGTTTCTGTGAGTGCTTATGGCTGTATTTACATAGACCTTTCTGATAAAGCTTACTTAGTTTTTACCATTCCTTCTCCTTTAATACGGATTAGGCTGCAGGGGCAGCAACCAAACTCTTGGAGACATATAGAGTGAAATACAAACTAACAAAGTGCACTGCTGTCTGAACACAGTACTGAATTCTGCACTTTGGAGACAGAAATTTGGAGGAGACAGAAATTTGGAGGACACAGAAGACATACTACAGGCATTCAGTCTTTTTAGAATTTTTGCACAGATTCAGAATCTTAGACCCCCAATCGATATCTGGCTGAAAATTGACCAGGTGTTGATCAGGCAAATTTGATTTTCCTGTTGGATGGGGGATCGCATTGGCTCATTGATGCAGTCCTCACTCTGAAGCTCCTATAAGTACAAATTAAACATTTTGAATAATAGTGTCCTTTTTGTCTAATACTTAGCAACTCTGTTCCCTTGGAGGGATACTCCCTAATTTGCACATAGCACAACTGAAGCACAGCTACTGCATACTGTATGTTTTTATGTAACTGCAATGCACAACAAGTAAAACAGACAGAAGAGTAACCGTTGCGTATACGCGGCAGGATTTGACCCAATTTCCTCTCTGGTAATCCAGTTTAGACATAAACAAGTGAAAGAGTTCTAGATTTGGGGAAATGCAGTTGAGGGAATACGTTTAATCACTTCACCAATTTACACCAATAGTTTAAACTCTCTTTACTCAAGAGGTGACTCATTAAGTAGGGCGATTACTGCTTCCAATAAAACAGTCAGAGGTGGCTTATAGGAAGAATTGTAAATGAAGCCATGCCTTATTTTTGAATCACAATGAAACTGTTTAGAAAAGTTGTGAAAAATGAATTGGTTTGGTTGTTGTATGCAATGGCTATAAATCAGTTTTGTACATTGTCACATATTGCGCAAAATGTAATATCCTATTTACAATAAGGTATCATGTTACTTTGTTATAAACAATCTGTAAAACATATCAACACAGGATATTCTGGTTTATTTATATGACTGGGAGTCCTACCTCCATCAAACACTTATACCCAACATTGTTGGTTGTATGTGGATAAGAACAAAGCATAGCACACACATTGTGTTAACAAACCCTTGCCTGAATCACAGCAGATAAGGCCATGTAACCCCCTTTTGGCTAATAAGTCAAAATGTCATGGGGTACATTTAGGTACATCGGTCTCTTCTGCCACAGGATGGGCCTCGCTAAGGGGAAGTTACAATACGGAGGGTGTTGTATAACTACACCTCCCACTGCAACATGTAAGTGTAAAATGCAGTAAATAAGCAAAGGACGCCAGAAGCTCTTGATGAACTAATTACAACTGGATTATTTATGCAGACAACATGGTATAGCAGGGTTCAGCACATATACATAGCACATGAGGTGTTAAAGCAAGGCAGACTCAGTAGATGGTACAATAGATATGGAACAGTTCTGCACCATTGTGGGTGGTACTGGGAAATGGTCTTTGCCCAGTAACAAGGAGAAAGGGAAAGATAGGGTTTAAAGCCATAAGGGCACATTAACCCTATGGGTCCCTACAGTCATATGCCCTAAAAGGTGTATTTTTGTGGCACTTTTGCACTTATGCATGAGGCAGTAGTAAATTAGCCCTCTTATCTTTTCCAAATGCATCATTTTTAGTGTATTGTATGGTGCATTAACCTCAGAAAGGGAGTAGTGTGATTCCGTATATCAGCGATACAAAATTGCAGACAAAAATCGTGCTAAAGGGTAGCCAGTTAATATCTTCTATACACAAAACAAAAAATAAGCTTAATAATCTCTGCACTCAGGTGTCTTTGTCAAAAATATTTATTTAATCATATGCAAAGTACAATGTTTTGGTCACTATAGCGTGACTTTTCTCAAGAACCTGTGTATCTGTGTTTGTATGCTGGTGCTCGAAACATTGGAATTTTGTAAATAAAACACTTTTCTTTTTGATGACATTATTAAGCACTGATTATAAGGATATCATTTACAGGATATTCATGGCTCTTGTGTATATTATATAGTAATAAATTTACCCCTAATTGTAAACTATAAAAATATTATAAGTCACTGAAAATTTACATGACTATGTGAAGGCCATGGAATATACAGGTCATGGAACTCCGAGGTGACTTATAGTTGTATATTTTACAAAAGGGGGTACATTATTTATTATAATACACATTTCAGTGAGTCTTGTATATTCATATTTAGTGTCATGTAATTGGTGTTTAGTGTGTATATCACTAAACACCAGTTATAACTGATAACATCAATACGTGTTTAAGTATATAATTTATAGTATATTCATGACTCTTTATTATTTAGTGGATATTGTACCCCCTACTGTAATTTATAAAGATATTAGAAGTCACAGAGGACACGTAAAAGTATGAGCCCGAGGGCCTTATGTAACTCAGAGGCGACTTCCAATATCTTTATACATTTTAGCAGGGGGTACATGATTCACAAGAAAATCTTTGGTGCCCACCATAAGTATAAGCAACAGTAGTACAGGTATGGGATCAGTTATCTGGAAACTCATTATCCAGAAAGATCCAAATTATGGAAAGCCTGTCTCCCATAGACTCTATTTTAATCAAATAATTCAGATTTATCTCGCCCCCACACCCACATTTTTAATCAAAAAGGCAAACAGCACTGCTTATTAAGCATATGCTTAAATCCAGCACCCGGGACTTGCACACCACCAATTTACTGCATTGTTTTCTCTGTGAACATAGTCCTATAGTTTCCTGGGAAGTGTTGGGAGAAAGGGCGGTAAAGTTGAGCAGCAGCATCTTCAGCAGGAGAACAGTGGCAGCGAGTAAAGCTTGGCCATACATGTTAAGAAGCTGAAGCTTGGAAAACCTGCTTGGTCCTGCAAACAATTGGACAATGGGCAAATGTCCATTGTCCAATTGGCAACTTCGGCGATTTGCCGAAATTGCCTGCGCAGCGTGTGCCATCCCACCGGCGACTTACATTTTCGCCGATGGGATGGTAGTTCCGGGAGATTAGTCGCCCCTGTTGCGGGCGACTAATCTTCCTGTGTGCCAGAGCCCTAAATGAGAAGGAAAGGCATTTTCACATTTTACTGCCATAAGATAAGTCACCATAGTGCAAGCAAAAATGCTATATTTATTGTGCAGAAGGCTTTCCTATACCTGAGTAAACAGCCATTGAAGCTCCCTCTGTTTGTTTAAGATAGCAGCTGCCATTTTAGCTTGGTCCCAGTAGCTTCTGTGCTGCAGCTTCTGCTACTGGGAGCTCAGATTACACAGTTGGAAGAGGGGAGCAAATTATTATGGGGGGGGTGAATTTAGATGGGAAGGGGGAGGAGGAAAAGGAAGGGGGAGAGAGTAGCAAACTGAGCAGATTCCTACCTAGCCCTAAAGGAGTCAGCAGTAAGTCTGACACAGAAGAACATGTGTACACAAAAAAGAAAAGAAATCCTGTGTTTCTTGAACATTTCCTGAGACAAAAATAATTTTCAGCAGAGGTGACAACATAGAACTATTCCTTGTGGGAGAAAGCACTTGCTTAAATAAATGTAACAGGAGTTTAGTTTATAATGAAAATATCCAGATGTATAGGTGTGTTATGTGTACAACTAATTTTTTTTTCTTTTAGAACTGATGATGATATATCCGAAATGTAGCCCTAAATGAAAAAGTAAGTAATGTGCACAATACCATATACGCCTCCTAATTATCTGGTTTGCTTGTGTTGAATTAATTATACAATGATATTTCTAGTAGCCTAATTAGGAGAACATGAACACCACTGCCAGTGTAGGCCTTTACCCCTGACCTTGCCACGAACACATGCATGGCCCAAATTACCCCTAGGTTTTACCAACTGCTTTCATGCTGGGTAAAGCTATCATTTCTTTAAGAATGTTGTGTAGCTGTAAATCCACATATAACAACCAGGCACAATTACATGTATAGCATCCTCCCCCTTACCTTTAAGTGAAGTATGTTTTGCAGTAGACAGTAGGGTGTGGGTTTTCTTCCTGTGATAGAAACCACTCCTCAGGATTTCAGTTTAAAATGGCATTCTTTATTCAGCAAATTAATTGCCTCACAAATGAGCCCTAGTGTTATGTTATCAGTGCAGGCACCTATGAACTGAAAAGGGCCAATACATTTTAAATTTTAGTCTGATTAGGCAAGTATTACTCTACTGATAGATTTAAGTTAGTGACTGACTGACTTGGGCGACAGTACTGCATATTGATATAGTACTTATGGTTTCCGGACACCAGGGTTTACATAAGAGGATAGGTCTCCTCCGATTGCAACCTTTTTTACCTTTATGTTTTAATGTCTCCAATAATGATTGTTCCTATAACCTGGTGAAATGTACTTTGAAGTATGCATACATGCTTATTTGCTATTATGATTACAATGCTACTTTTATATTAAGTCTCTAAGGTTGTTAATATAGGTATTTTTTGCTACTGCTTTCTCAGATATATGAATTTCTCTATGTAAATATACCACTTCATATACATATATAAATAAACCAGAATCTTATTCTAGCACAGATAGAACAGTTGTTTTTGAGTTAGACTAAAATATTAAATGTATTAGCCCTTTTCAGTTTTTAGCTCATAGATGGTTGTTTACATGGATAACATAAAACTGGCACTCATTTCAAGTGCAGTCTAGAATTGACATGCGCCATTTTAACAGAACAGACCGGGCAGGCGCAATGGCACTTGGTGCAATGACATGCAAATGCAAGCAGTGTGTTTAGGTGCAAGTGCCTTTTATGAATTGCATCTGAACGCACAATGATTGTGTCCATTTTCGTATTACCACAACCACAGCTGCTGCAGCTTTATAAGAGCCCTGCTGTGCAGGGTTAAATTATATTTCTTTATGTCTTTTGCTGAAATTTCTTTCTTCCATTTTGTAGCACTTTAGGTTTCACAAGCCAGAAAGGAAGCTAGCCTTCCTTATGACAAGATGTCTGTAAGAGAGCACAGTCCGCGCCATGGTGCCAGGCCTCGCTCCACTATCGATGTCAGCTCTGAAATGATGGGCTTGTCACTGGCGGGTAAGTGATCTTTAGGCCTTTGTAAAAAGCATGTTTTTAGGCTCTTTATTATTTACATATAGTGCCTTGTTGCCTGTAGAGGTCTGTTTTTTAGGTTTAATGATAGATTATGGCTGTGATCCCCAACCAGTGCGTTGTGAGCAAGCTCACCACCCCCTTTGATATTGCTCCCAGTGGCCTCAAAGCAGGTCTTTATTTTTTCATTTCTAACTTGGAGGCAAGTTTTGGAGACATAAAGACCATGGCTACCACCAAACAGAGCCTCCTCTAGTCTGCCAATCCACATTGGAGCTACAAATTAACCAATTATAGCCTTTTTTGGTCAACCCCAGGAACATTTTTCATGTTTGTGTTGCTCCTCAACTCTTTTTATATTTAAATGTTGTTTGCGGGTTAAAAAGGTTGGGGACCCCTGGATTATGGGATAAAGGGGTTGCAGGTAGTGAGCATCCATATAGACAGAAACATCACATATAGACAACCTGATTCTCACACAGCCTGTATTAGTCAGTTGCACTTTATAGGCTGCTCTTTAGGGACTATACACTTTAATTGTACATGTCAATGCATTTAGTGTGTATATTATATAGAACAACCAGGAGGAGTACTACTAATATAGGCATGAGATCCCTTATACAGAAACCTTTTGTCTACCATGCACTACAAACTAGCTTTGGAACACTATGGGGCTGATTTACTAACCCACGAATCCGACCCGAATTGGAAAAGTTCCGACTTGAAAACGAACATTTTGCGACTTTTTCGTATGTTTTGCGATTTTTTCGGATTCTGTACGAATTTTTCGTTACCAATACGATTTTAAAACTTAACGCTACGAAAAATGCGCAACTTTTCGCGTAAGTTTTAACGCTACGCAAAATGCGCAACTTTTTACGCAACTTTCGTAATGGATAGGAAAACTCGCGTTTTTACGCAAAAATCGTATTGGTAACGAAAAATTCGTAAAGAATCCGAAAAAATCGCAAAACATACGAAAAAATCGCAAAGTACCGATCATTACGAAAAAAACGCAATCGGACTCCATTCGACCCGTTCGTGGGTAAGTAAATCAGCCCCTAAGATTTTCACCGAATTTTTCGTGTCTGCGCCCGTGCCACTTTTTCGTACGCTTGCGCGAAAAAATCTGAAAGGTTTTCCCGCTGTTTACAATCGTTCCGTACAAAAATTTTGTGACTAAATTTTGTGCACTAAACGGAAAATCTCAAATCAAATGCCAATTTCTGTTTTTAAGAGTGGAGTAAAAAAAACACCATCAGTCTTCTTAAAAACCTCCTTAGGGCTCTGGCACACGGGGAGATTAGTCGCCCACGACATATCTCCCTTGTCTCGGGCGACTAATCTCCCCGAGTTGCCATGACCCGCCATCCCACCGGCGAACATGTAAGTCGCCGGCGGGATGGCACACGCGGCGGCGCTATTTCCCGAAAACGAGTCTTTTTCGCCGCCGCTGCGTGTGCCATCCCGCCGGCGACTTACATGTTCTCTGGTGGGATGGCAGGGGAAGGCAACTCGGGGAGATTAGTCGCCCGCGAACAGGGAGTTTTGTCCCAGGCGACTAATCTCCCCGTGTGCCAGAGCCCTTATCTCACAACCGGACTAACACTTTAGCTTAGATAAGGGAAGGGTTTATTTATACAGGGGCTTGTCAGTAGATGATCTGTTTAGATTGTGATTGTATGAACCAGGATGTACAGTGGGACTTTATTTCCAGTTTCAGATTTTGCTGCATGAAGTTGCCTGCTGTAAGGAAACTTTGTGCGACTTGGAAAACTGACGTGGTGTGTAGGCCTTTCCAATGGCGATTTATTGCTGGTGGAAAGGCTTTTTGGGGAGATTAGTCAGACACAGTAGCAGAGATTTATCGTGGGCGACTAATCTCCCCATAGTGCAAGAAATAACAAAAATGCGTATTTCATATTTAAAACAAAGTACAAAAATATTTTCAACACAAGCCCTATTAGTTTCAGTAATGTTGAACAAGGGGGTACACAACCACTTTATGGTAAGATATAGCGGTCTTAGCATGTTCATTTTTCAGTTTGAAAAAAATTATATCTGTCTTCAGGGTTAATTTTACTTATTGCATTATGTTCACAGGAAACTTCCAAGACCCTGATGAGCCAATATTAGAATTTAGTTTAGGTAAGATTCCTATTTGCCTATATCCCTTATCCTGTTCAATACTTGTTGGTCGTGTAAGGGGAGAGCATCAATTCATATTTTTAATCAGCTGCTTCTACAGTTTCTATAACAACAAAAAATGTAATGTGAAATGAATGACAATGCTTTTAAAGGGTTCTAAAGGCAAAAAATAAAGCATTTTTAGGTTCTTCACTTAAGAACAAATACATCTTGAGTATACCATTATTAAAAAATATGTACCATTTTAATAAAAAAAAACCTCCAATCTTTTGCAGTTGAATTCCCCCTTCTCTTTACTCGCTTTGACTGCTGCATTGCTCAAATCTTTAGACAGCAGCTGGCAGCACTACATTACAATGATCATGGCTGAACAGCAGGGAAAGGGTGATGGGGGTTTTAAATGTTTTTATTCCTTACTAAGGGTAACGTTGGGGAGAACCAACTCTGCTTCCCTGCCCTTCAGAATTCAGAGCAGTTATAATTTCCATGCCCCAGCGGGGGCAATAACAAGCTTTGAGAATGGAGCAGATTGACAGAGTAAAAGATTGGGATTCTTATAAAAACATTATATATATAATTAATAAAAGTATATTGAACATATTCTTTTCAAATGAAGAACCTGAAAATTGCCTTATATTTATATTGGGACCCCTTTACAGGCAGTGCCAAACAGACATATGAGCGTTGGCTCATCTGCCCTGTGTGGGGTGGCCAAGAGCAGACTGGTGCTTTAATTTGCGTCCATTATTGAAGTAGTAATGGTTCCCATTTAAAGTTTTGCATTAAAAAGACAAGAAAAAGTGAAATTGCTTGGGGTGCCAAGTTTTTAGGCCATTACCTTCTTCAGTGTTTCAGGGTCCCTTGTCTGGCTTGGTTAGCGCATGTGCAGTACAGAAAGTTTTCCTAGCTTTTCAGATTGAAAATGTGCCCTCCTATAATTAGTGCAGGGGAAACCTGGGGGGGACAAAAAAACCTGCTGGCAGTGTTTTTGGAAGAACAGCAGGCCTGGATAACGGGTAAGTGCAGTAGCAGCACTAGGAAGGTGTCTAACAACTTGGCAATCCCAGTGACTTTGCTTTTCCTTCTATTGTAAGGTGGCAATGTGTCTCCTTACAAATACAAGGCACTATTTTATTATTACAGATAAAGGGAAATAGTTTTTAAAAATGTTAATTATTTAAAATGGAGTCTGTGAGAGATGGCCTTCTCATAATTTGTAGCTTTCTGGATAACAGATCCCATAACTGTATATTTTCATATACTTCAAACTGCTATATACTGCATCCAAAACTCTCACTTCTCTAGTGGAGATTTGCATCCCCGTACAGTTTAAAATCTTTGAAATCTTTATACCACTAGTTAAGTAGGTTACGTTGAAGTGTATATTATCAATGTAATGGAAAAAAAAAATAGCTGTCATTTAAGAAAGAATGAGGAACTGACTGGAATAGAGACGGAAATAGCCCTTGAAAAATCTGACAGGTGAAACATTTTGGGCGGGTAGAACTGCAGCATACTGGAGATTTAGAAGGAACGTAGCAGAGAGAAGACGAGAGAAAACAGCGACAGACCAGTACAATATATATAAAAACTATTGTGTACAGCTTTTTATGTTTTATTCCGCAATAGAATCACACTTTTGACTTTTCTAATTCCCTGGAATCCAAAGGAGCGGGTAAATGATTGCTGGCAAACTAATGGGGATACAACATTAATAACAAAGACCTGGATTGTGTGTGTAAATAAGAGCACAGCACCGTGGAGATATACCTTAAATAGATCACTTACTGTTGTTGTGAATTTAAACCTGGGAAGTATGTGGATAGCATCTATGTTTTTAGAGAACTATGGAGGTGGTAATATTTTTCGTGTACAGATTACACAATTTTATGGTGTAACTACAGCAATCTACATCCATGAACTTTATATCTTGTATGTACACAGTTATATCCAAGTCATGTTTTTTGTGTTTTTCAGATATAACAATCTGCTTTAGAGAAGAGAGTTTTGGTTGCAATACTTGTGTGTTTGTGTATACTGTATATGAGCACTGGCCTTTTCATTATCATTTCTTTAGAGGATTTGGTCTTCTTCTGTGTCTAGAGTGTAAAAAATAATTACATGTATGTCAGGCCTTAAATCTGTCTTGCAAGAACTAAACGCGGAGTAGCTTCATTTTCCCTTTATGTCCTGTTTAGTTCAAGTCATAACAAAATCCATTGTTTACGATTAATAAAATAGTAAACTATGTTTAGCACATTCCCTGTTCAGTGAACTCACATTGGAAGAATTCTTCCCTTTTAAGCTAATATGTTATTGTAGTAAGTATTACAGCCAAGCATACTGACAAGTGGGTTTAGCTAATATTATTTTCTTGTTTTGTCTTTCTTAAAGCATGCAGTGAACTTACTACACCATCACTGGATCGAAAACCAAATAGTTTTGTAGCAATTAGTGTTACAACTCCACCTCAGGCTTTCTGGACAAAACATGCACAGACAGAGATCATAGAGGTGAGAACTGAGTCATTGCTTCTGCAAAAATTATTAATACATTTACAAAGTTTACGGTGATTTTACTGAACTCAGATGTCTTGTGCAGTGTACAAATAGGGTATGGGGGTGTAGCCTTATTATAACAACCCTTGCCATTCTAGTTTTTAAAGAGATTGGCACAAGGGATACACAAGGCTCTCTTAAATGCCTGAACCAGAATCAACATTTTCTAACCTCTTGACAGTGTTCAAGACAAAATCTGCAAAGATAGAACACCATACTTAGATGTGAACATTTACCAGTAGAAATATTATGTGTGATGATGGGATAATGTGGCTTGCAAGATGGTATTAGCAGAACAGTTCTTTCTGTATAATGTAGCGGTTATAGCTGCTTTTTAAGGAAATGCATATGCTACATATTTCCTCTCTTTATATAACCTACATTTAGACCTCACCCCATTTATGTAACCCTTCAAGCCATCTTATTGTATAGATTTATAGCATACAGCAACTTTAGGAGCGATAAGTAGGGTTGTGACAAAGAAAACTGTTTTCTGTAAGTGTGGCAGAATCTGAAAGCAGTATATTTAAAGGAGTGAAGGGAAACTCTGATTAAAGGTAATTATAAATACTTTTCCTTAGACAATGCAAAGTAAATATAATTATTGTCAGTTCTTTATATAGTGGTGACATATTTTGCAGATCTTTACAGAGATTATATATTATTTACATGAGTCCCTGCTCCAGTGGAGGCTACATCACGTACTGCATTTCTCTGCCTTGTATCTCCCCTGCCTGGTGCCATTGCTTTAATGGGAACAACCTGTTTTTTGTTCTGAAAATATTCATTTGAGTGTTTTTTTGGACAAAAATTGCTTGTCACAAGTAGTTTTAATTCATGTAAATGACAGGAGGCTTGGAGTATCGGAAGTTTCTCAGACTGAATTTTTCTAAAACACTGCTCATTACAAGATTATGGTCCCTATTATTATATTTACACATAATGGTCAGTATTATCAGGAACCAGTTAAACTAACTGTGTTTCTAGAAAACCAGAGTACCTCATTCTTCTATAACATGTTCAAGAGAAGGATTAAATTAAAATGATGTCATAGAGTAAAGTTTATGGAGCCTTTAAGTAGCCTGGGGGCCATAAAAAGCCTCTTGAGGGCCCCATCCAGCCTGCTGGCCTCAGGTTGGACAGCCTTGCTTTAAGGCAACAATGCTAAGCACTGAAAAAAAGGTTTACTGGTGTGACTTTACCAGCAGTGTCTATGGAAATAAATTGTTAGTAGGATGAAAAAGATTTCTCTAACAGGTGTCTGTGGGACACAGGGACCATGGGGTATAGAAGGTACCAGCAGGAGGCAGGACACTAGAAGAGGAAGAAGAGAACTAACCCCTCCTCCCTGCTGCTATACCCCCCAGTACTTCCTGCCTTCACCAGTTTTTTTCTAGTGTCCCACAAGGAGACAGGATCATCACATCACTCTTCAAGTATTTCTTCGGCCAGACTCATCTGGCAACAGGGGTTGTCCTAGAGATCTCCAACAGGAGACACTCTTTTCAGGCTTCCCCCTACGTGGGAAAAGTAACGGACGCTGGGGCACGTAAGTTTTTACAAAAAACTAGCCCTGCAGATACCCTGCCTCTGAACACAGAGTGCAGAAGCTGCCCAGCGCTTCCCAGTGCCATGGCCTGGCTTAAAACTGCCTCTAACTCAGTAGCCCTGCTCCCTGCAGGCTACCCAGCCCGACCAACCCCCCCTCCCCCCTTTTTTTGTACTACTCTGCCTTCTCCATTGTAGCCATACTCCCAGCACAGTCCTTACTTAAACCGCTCCCCAGATCCCCCTTAATCAGTACTGCCTTATTCCTGCCTCTGCCTCCAGCCCTGCTCTCCTCTTACCATCCATCAATGCGGCTCCTCTGTCCCTTCGATTCCCTTGCGTTCGCCATGCGTTCCGCCATGCGTTCCACCATGCGTTCCACCTTGCGTTCCACCATGCGTTCCACCTATGCGTTCCACTTCCTGCTCGGCGCGACGTCAATAATCTTCGCGCCACTCTTCGCGCGCTTCTCCTGCACTGCGCTCTCTCTCTCCTCTTCGGACCGCACGGCAATCTCGCTCTCCATCCTGAACAGAGCAAGAAAAAAGGGGCAATTCTCGGCAGAGGCTCTGGCAGTAGGGGATCACAGGGACCACGGTTTACCCTCTTATTTTCCTCTATTGCAGGAGTTAGGCGCTGGCTAGAGGGAGAAAGGCATAGAGGGGGTTGGGCAGTCATTGGGGCTGTGTGTGTGCGTGTGCATTCTTTATGTCTCTGTCTTGCTGGCTATGCATTCTCAGCATTGAACACTCCTCTCCCATGATACTTATACTTCATGTTTCTCATAATATCAAGGGGTTATTTCACTGGCATGTACTGACACCATGTACTAGACCTGTACTGGCACTGTATACTAGCTCTGTACTAGCTCTCTGTACTAGCTCCGTACTAGCTCTCTGCATTAGCTCTGCATTGCAATACTCAGACACGGGTTGTTATTACTGACTTGTACTGACACCTTTTTCGGCACAGCACTCTTACTGCGATTGTACTATTTTACCGCACAGTACCACGCTACTTGTTCTGTTCTGCATTAACTTTTCCTTCCTGCACTAACTCCGGTACTATGGCAGAGGGCAATTCAGGGGGTCCCTTTTCCAGAGGGGCTTCCAGCTCCTCCAAGGTAAAATTCCTGGCCTGCGCCAGGTGCTGTAAACGCCTACCCTCCGGCAGAAAGGAACCATTATGCTCCTCCTGCTCCAAAACTACGGCTGAACCTGCTTCCCAGGCCCAGGACCCTACTCCACCTGTCCAAGCTGCAGAACCCGGGGATGAGCCTACTCCCGCAGAGACGCAAACAGCACAGACACCTACTGTGGCGCCTATCCAGGATCCTCCGTCCTGGGCAGTCTCTCTCTCCACGGGCATCCCCAAACTAGCCGCATGTCTGGACAAGCTCCTGGATAAGCTGGATCGGGAAGACTCAGACCCTCGTCCAAGGCCCCTTAAACGCCATGTCCCCATACACACTGAGGACTACAGTGACTCCGAATCACCTCAACCTTCAGCCGACTGGGACGGACCATCACTAAGTGAGGGCGAAATTTCCGATGACGATGACCCTGCTGACGCCGAAGAACCTTCCAGATCTCCGTCAGAATCCGTAGACTCTCTCATCGCGGCAGTCATCTCCTGTCTAGATCTCAAGACTCCAGACTCTCAGACCTCAGCACAATCACTTTTCAAACGCCAGAAAAAGCTACTATCCATGTTTCCTACTCATGAACAGCTAGACAACATTATTCAATTGGAATGGGATCAACCTGAGAAGCGCTTTCAAGCCAATAGGAGGTTCCAGCGCTCCTACCCATTTCCACAAGAATCTCTTCACAAGTGGTCCACGCCACCTTCAGTCGATGCACCTGTCTCGCGCCTTTCCAAGAACACTGCCCTTCCGGTCCCTGATGCTTCCTCATTCAAGGACTCCATGGACAAAAAGACGGAAGGCTTCCTCAGAGCCGCGTTCACAGCGGCCGGAGAAAGTCTAAGACCGGTCCTGGCATCAGCATGGGTATCTCGGGCCATCCAGACCTGGTCCGACTCCCTTATCGAGGGAATCAATTCTGGCGCCCCCAGACAGGAATTGGCGACCCTAGCATCTCAAATCAAGGACGCCAACGAATACCTCTGTGAAGCATCTCTGGATGCGGCTCAAGCCATTAGCCGCACCTCAGCTCTCTCGGTAGCGGCACGTCGTTCCCTATGGCTTAAACTGTGGTCGGCCGACCTCTCCTCCAAAAAGTCCCTAACTTCCATTCCCTTCAAGGGCAAGCTCCTGTTCGGCCCTGAGCTGGACAAAATCATCAGCCAGGCTACCGGGGGAAAGAGCACGCTACTCCCACAGCCAAAGAACCGTACCTCCTTTCGTCGAGGACGCTTTTTTCGAGGAAGGCCATCCAGGCCATCATCTGCATCATCATCCAGGGACTTCCAATCCCAGTCCTCCAACAAGCCTAGATTCCAAGGCCGTCCCAAATTTTCCTGGCAAAATAAGAAGCCTCGCGGCAAGCCCTCCGACAAGTCCACCACAGCATGACTACCTCCCACAGGACAACACCCCGGTGGGAGGCAGACTTCGCCTATTCCGAGACGAGTGGCTTCGCCTCACTGCCGACCCCTGGGTACACGACATAATCTCCTCAGGTTATCGGCTCGAGTTTGTGTCCAGACCTCCAAACCGTTTTTTCATGTCAAGACTCCCTCCGGATTCAAACAAACGCAACGCCTTCCTCTCCGTCATCCAGGACCTGCTGGACGAAAGAGTGATCGTTCCCGTCCCTTCGGGAGAAAAATATCGAGGTTTCTACTCCAACCTCTTTATTGTTCCAAAGAAGGACGGATCCTTTCGGCCCGTCCTAGACCTGAAGCACCTCAACGCCTTTATTCGTTTCTCTCGCTTCAAGATGGAGTCTCTCCGGTCAGTCATCTCAGCCATGAATCCAAACGAGTTCCTGGTGGCCCTGGACATAAAAGATGCCTACCTACACGTGCCAATTTTCCCTCCCCATTGGAAGTTCTTGCGGTTTGCACTCAAAAACCAACACTTCCAGTTCACCGCACTCCCCTTCGGCCTCACCTCGGCCCCCCGGATATTTACCAAGATCATGTCGGCGGCCGCAGCCTCACTGAGGTCACGAGGGGTCTCCATCACACCATACTTGGACGACCTACTTCTCAAAGCCCCCTCCTTACCAGCAGCCACATCCCAACTCTCCCTGGTCATGCAATCTCTCACCGTCCTGGGATGGAGGATCAACACGGCAAAGTCCAGACTAACACCTTCCCAACGCATGCCTTTCCTAGGCATGGTATTCGACACGGCGGAGCAGAGAGTGTTTCTCCCACTGGAGAAGATTGCCAGGATCCAGAGCCTTGTCCGTCAGCTCCTACGCAACCCCCAACCCTCCGTCCGCCTGGCCATGCAGGTGCTGGGGTCACTTGTGTCCTCCATAGAAGCAGTTCCCTTTGCCCAATTCCACCTAAGGGCCCTACAATGGAACATCCTGGATCAATGGAACCGCAGCTCTCTTTCCCAGCCGATCAACATTCTGCCCAAGACGAGAGTGGCCCTGACCTGGTGGCTCAACCAAGCCCACCTGGAAAAAGGACGCTCCCTACAGGAACCCCAGTGGCTCATACTTACCACGGATGCCAGTCTCCAAGGCTGGGGCGCAGTCCTGGGACACCTTACCGCACAGGGAACCTGGACGGCTGCGGAAGCCCGCCTTCCGATCAATATCTTGGAAATCAGGGCGGTACGCCTAGCTCTCTACCATTGGCAGAACCAACTCACAGGGCGCGACATCAAGGTCCAATCGGACAACGCCACCACCGTCGCTTACCTCAATCACCAAGGGGGCACGAGGAGTCGACAGGCCCTCAAAGAGGTCAGCCGCATTCTAACGTGGGCAGAAGCGAGGGAAGTCCGCCTCTCTGCCATCTACATTCCCGGCCTCGAAAACTGGCAAGCCGACTACCTCAGCCGACAACGGATCGATCCGGGGGAATGGGCTCTGAACCCCGGAATATTCCAAGACATCGTAGATCGCTGGGGCCTTCCAGAGGTGGACCTCATGGCCTCCCGTCACAACCGCAAGGTGACACAATTCATGTCCAGATGCCGAGACCCCCTAGCGTTGGCAGCAGACGCCCTAACGACTACGTGGGACTTCGATCTCGCATATGCCTTCCCGCCTCTCCCTCTTCTTCCAAGGGTCATCAGAAAGATCAGATCAGAGCGATGCACAGTCATCCTGATAGCTCCTCATTGGCCAAGAAGAGCATGGTTCACCGAACTGATGGCTCTCAGCAGATCAGAACCGTGGCCGCTACCTCAGACCCCCGATCTACTCGCTCAGGGACCAATCCTTCATCCCAATCCAGCCTTCCTGAATTTGACGGCGTGGAGATTGAGTCGATAGTCCTCAGACGTAAAGGATTCTCCCGTGACGTCATACGCACCATGATGGCAGCCAGAAAACCCGTCTCTTCCAAGACCTACCACCGAGTATGGAAGACCTACAGAGACTGGTGCGAAAACACTGGCCACTCCTTTCAGGACCTATCGGTCCCTCGCCTCCTGTCCTTCCTACAATCAGGTCTGGACAAAGGTCTGTCGCTAGGCTCCCTCAAATCTCAGATCTCCGCACTCTCTGTGCTCTTCCAACAACGTCTAGCCATCCTACCCGACGTCTCCACATTCATCCAAGGGGTAGCACACATTTGCCCTCCCTTCCGGGAACCTCTGCCCCCATGGGATCTCAATCTGGTCCTTTCTGCCCTACAAACTCCTCCATTCGAGCCGCTAGCCACCATTCCCCTAGCCTGGCTATCCTGGAAGACCGTATTCCTTCTGGCCATCGCCTCAGCTCGCAGGGTGTCAGAAATCAGCGCACTGTCCAGTCAACCTCCATACCTGATATTCCACGAGGATCGAGCAGTACTACGGACCATTCCATCCTTTGTCCCTAAGGTGGTCTCGGCCTTCCACATCAACCAAGATATCACCGTTCCATCATTCTGTCCTAATCCGGCATCACCCAAGGAGGTAGCGCTACACTCCCTCGACCCAGTGAGGGCCCTTAAATTCTACCTACATCGCACCCGAGACTTTCGAGCCACAACCTCTCTATTCGTCCTCCATTCCGGCCATCGGAAAGGACACCAGGCATCCAAGACCACCATATCTCGTTGGATCCGGGAGACCATACGCAGAGCATACATCGCCCGCGGAAAATCTCCTCCCATTCACATCACAGCTCATTCTACCCGGGGCATAGGATCTTCCTGGGCCTTCAGAAACAGAGCTTCAGCCGATCAGGTCTGTAGGGCCGCCACTTGGTCCTCCATTCACTCTTTCACCAAATTCTACCAATTCGAGATCTTCGCAGCATCTGACGCGCACTTCGGTAGAAAAGTGCTCCAGGCGGCAATAAATTAGTCCTCCTATTTGACCTACTATCCGCTTCTCCCACCCTGAGAGCAAGGGACAGCTTTGGTATGTCCCCATGGTCCCTGTGTCCCACAGACACCTGTTAGAGAAAAGGAAATTTTGTGATACTCACCGTTAAATCCTTTTCTCTCAGGGTGTCTGTGGGACACAGGGCTTCCCCCCCTGGAAGCGGATAAACCTTCTGAACTTCCTTCTGCCTACATGTACATAGTTTTCAAGTTGACTGTTACCTTGTGGTTCTTTGTGACAAAACTGGTGAAGGCAGGAAGTACTGGGGGGTATAGCAGCAGGGAGGAGGGGTTAGTTCTCTTCTTCCTCTTCTAGTGTCCTGCCTCCTGCTGGTACCTTCTATACCCCATGGTCCCTGTGTCCCACAGACACCCTGAGAGAAAAGGATTTAACGGTGAGTATCACAAAATTTCCTTATCTGATCCATAACCATTCTGCACAGGGAGGAACAGGCCTACCTGTCAATTATGACTCTTTAATATCCCAGTTTTTAAAGAACATGGGATTGTAATATCGATAACCAACCGCTTAAGGAACAAAGATCCAACTTTAAGCTCTATTGGATGAGGTAAAATAAACCATCTTTTGTGCTTAGAGTCACCTTTCACACAAGATCAAAGTAGCTGATTAGTATTTAGGATTGCAAGGAAGTACCTCTAACTGAATTGTAGGAAAAAAATAAAATGTATATAGTGCTTCCTGTCTTCGTGAGAATGCACCAAAATCTTTTGTTAAAAATAAAATTAAAAAAAAGATACAAGAAAACGCAAGCTTTGAATTGTTCAGAAGAGGTAAGAAGAGTCTGAAAAGATAATTAATGATGGTAATTTATGCTACTTTGCTGTTTCTAAGACTGAACTTCCATTTTCTTCTTTTATAGGGGACAAGCAATCCAACATTTCTCAGCAGCATTGCCTTTTTCCAAGACTCTCTAATTAATCAGATGACCCAGATCAAGTTGTCAGTCTATGATGTTAAAGACAGATCTCAGGGAACGGTGAGTAAATGAAATGTGATTTATTTTCAAATATATCATATTATCTAGAGCAAACATTTACCCCATAGAGGCAATAGGCTCTTTTACCACTAAGTAAGATATAGTACAAATATTTATTTATCAAATAAATTCACATTCATATAAATATATTTATCATGAATGTTTGGGACCTGAGGTTTTTCCTCAGGGATCTTTCTGTAATTTAGATTTCCATACATTAAGGATGATGTCCCATGGGGAGATTAGACATCCGCAGTTAAATCTCTGCTACCACGGGTGACTAATCTCCCTGAAATACTTTCCCACTGGCAATAATGGGAACCTCCGATGGGAAGGCATGCGTATAGCTAAGTCACCCAAAGTTTCCTTGTGAAGGAATTTCATATTAAATCCTTGTGAAGGAAACTTTGTGTGACTTTGAGATGTGTATGCTTTTCCACCAGCGATTTACTCTATTGCCAATGGAAAGGCATTTCGGGGAGATTAGTTGCCCATAGTAGCAGAGATTATCAGCAATTCAGAACTTTCTGGATAATGGGTTTACAGATAAAGGATCCCATACATATTTATATGCATTTATATTATTCACAGCAGCCACAGAAGGTCACTATGATCTTTCTAAAAATAGCTCGTACTCTCATTTTAACAGTCAAAAATTACCCCTGTTCTGATTTTTGTACTTAATGCCACATTTTTATAAAAAAACATAGGTTCTTTCAAAACAAAAGCAAAATAAAAGCAATATGTTACAGAAGAAAAAAAGCATTTCCAACTTCTTTTTTCCATAAACCAATGATAAATATTTTTCTCTGCCTGCATAGATGTATTTGCTGGGCTTTGGGAAGTTCACTGTAAAAGAAGTTCTACGGGAGAAGAATCACAGGCTGTGCTTACCACTATGGTTTGTATTTCATATTAAATCATTGTTTTATAATGAAGTCTTGCTTGTATTGGTTATTTCATTTATGAGATTTGAGTTAAAAATCCTGTCCAAAAGGAGTTATCACATAAACTTTAGGGATGCACAGAATCCAGGATTTGGTTCGGGATTCGGCCAAGATTCTGCCTTTTTCAGCAGGATTTGGACGAATTCATGGTCCTGGCCAAACCAAATCCGAATCCTCAAAATCATTTGACTTTGTCACATAAACACGGAAGTTGAATTTTTTTTTGCTGCACGTGGTTCGTTTTCACTCTTTGCTGTCTTGATTTACATATGCAAATTTGGATTCAGTTCGGTATTCCAACAAATCTTTCATGAAGATTTGTGGTTCGGCTGAATCCCAAAATATTTGCCGCATCCTTAATAAACTTACATAAAAAGAACCAAGGTTTAACATTCTATAAACTATTAAATGTCATTTAGAACTAAGAGCTGTAGCATGTAGTGCTAAGAACTGCTCACAGTGGGATGTGATCCATGATGATGGGTCAGAACTCCAGGGACCCGCACCAGTTGGTCTGATCAGTGCATTTGGATCTCTAGGTGTATGACTAAATTTAAAACATATCAAGCCTTTTCATATATTGTGTGTTTGTTTTTTTGACCAGCTTCAGCTCCTTTGGGTAGATGTTTCCCAATCTATTATGTGTTAGACTTTAGTACTGAACGCTAAAGAAGATACAATGTTTCCTCAAACTTTAGCTGTAACTGTAGCTTTTGGCAGAGAGCCCAGAAAGTTAACAAGCCACACCTGCACTTAGTTCTCCCAAGAGACCTGCTTAGCTTATTAGTTACAACTGTATCTCAGACTTGCAGTTTAAATAGCAATTTCACCTTTTTTTTTTAGCAAAACTGTAATAACACATAAAACAAGACCCCCAGAACCTCCAGAAATGTGTTCAAATTTTAAATAACCTACCAAATTTTGTAAAAATGGGAGTAGTATTTAGGGGGTGTGGTCAAAAAATTTCACTGCACTAAGCACTGCATTTCTTTTTGTCTCTCTTTACACTTTTCAAATATTGGGAGGTATGCATTCTGCTGAATTATCTGGGCATGTGTGCCAGATTGGGGGTCAGTTCATCAGACAATCCTACCATCTTGTTGGACCACATGAACTATAGGATTTGAAACTTTGCTGATGAAACATCAGCGCACAAAGAAGTGAAGAGGAACCATAAGCTCTTCTATTACCTGCAATTCTGATTTTTCAACCTGTCGCCCAAAAAACCCCAAAAAACTTGTGTTAATGCTTAAAGCATGGATTCCAAAACCCCCAAAAGCATCTGGATCCTGCAGTTACCAGGAGCATTGCATTTATCTGCAGAAAATAAACGCATGCATGTGCGCATAAACACACTAATACATATACATATATGTATTTTTTTCCCATGCAGGTCTGCCGAGCAAGAACCTGTGGGTAAAATCACAGTAATAGGCTGGCAAATGGAGGAAAAGACTGACCAACGGACTGCTGTGACCAGATCACCTGATACCATTAATGGAAGGGTAAGTAAACGCAGACAGTGAAATTAAAGGAGAACTAAACCATAAAAATGAATATGGCTAGACATGCCTTATTTTATATAGTAAACTTATTGAACTAGCCTAAAGGTTCAACATCTCTATAGTAGTAATAAACTAGTCCTTTAAAATTGTCACAGGGGGCGACCATACTGAACATGGACTGGACACGTCTGTTAGAAGTGTCGGAGACACTGACATGCTCAGTGCGCTCTGAGCAGCTGTTGAGAAGCTAAGCTTAGGGGTCGTTGGAAATTATCAAGCAAAGAAAATTATGTTTTAAAGGCTGATGATTAAGTAAAGATAATGATGATTAAAGAAGATGGGGAACTACTGGGGTATCTTTGGAAGCACAGATCTTCATTGCTAAAGGGCTGGGGTTGGCTTGGGCTGGTACAAAAGCACAAAACATAATGTACAACATTTCTAACCAACGTCTTTAGTTCAGCTTTAGTTCTCCTTTAAAGATATATAAATAATCCAAGGATGACGCACACATGCACTGAATCTCTCACTGCCCCTAACCTCTTCCTGATGTAAAGCCAGCCTACTCTGCTTTCAGTGCTTGTACTCCATCAGGATGCTGCAGAACTAGGAACAGTTTTGTTTCAAATCAATCCGGACTGTAAATTTGCTTGTTCCAATAAGTACTATTTTATATAGGAAACAAAAATAGCTGTTTCATGATATAGGGCCCTACTTTGTTAGTGTTTGTTAGGATTACTCTATTGTCTATTTTATTAGGATTGCTCTTCTAAAGTCAGCAAAATTTGCATTTGTGTAAATAATAATAACAAATTCAATTAGTGCAGTTCATCCCCCAGATAGATTGGAAGCTCTTCAGTGCAGGGACCTCATCCCTAGCAGCAAATTATTGTTACTGTTTAATTAATCCAACAAGAAAATCAAGCCTGCCCGATAGATATTTGCCCAATTTATGGTTCTCATGGCTTATGCCTTGAGTTTTTTTTATTCCTCGTGTTGATACCAGTGTTAAATAATGGAATTATGCTAAACATTTGTAAAATTTTTCTCTTTTACATGGGTAAAATTTAATTTAAACTTTTTCTTTTCCCTTAGACTGTTCTTCCTGTTGATGAAAGTTTAACAGAATCTCTAGGAATTCGGTCAAAATATGCATCACTGAGGAAAGATACATTACTGAAAACAGGTAAATACAATGGGTGTCCCAAATGCCAGTGCATGTGGTATAAGGGCATTAACTTTCAAAGCCCTTTAGAGAATTAGAATTCCAATTTCAATAACACTTTGTTTTACAGACTAAAATAAAATATTAGATAACTATCACTGATAACTTTTACTTGTAACTGCAAAGCAACTCATAAACCTTGCAACGGGTTTTCTGCAAAGGGTGTACTGCTAACAGAAATGGGCAGAAGTGGAGACCACAAAGGGAAGAAGAGATACACTACTAGTGTTAAAAATTAGAAAAACACAGGCTGAAAAAAAAGGAGTTAATGGTGAAAGTAAAGTAGGAAAGAAAAGAAGGTGTATGCTGAAGAAATGATGGGGAAATGAATAAGGAAAGGATAGGTAAGACCAGAAACAGAGTACAGAAAAATTTTGCGACCCACTATTGGACTTTTATGATCTGAAGATGACCCATAACTTAGCAGAGGGCTACATTAAGGCCTATGTCAAACCAAGATTTGGTAATGGATTTGGCTAAATCCCAACACTTTGCAGTGTTGTATGCAGTTTAACAGGATTTATCTGAAGCAAATTTAAACCCAGAGAGTGAAAAGGCAATTCTCCATAAAATAGTCAAAATGCCTATACATATCATTTTGGATGTCAGAGTATTATTTTACTCTTAGCTAAAAATTGGCCTGGGCTATAGTTGGTGTGAAAGATAATAATGCTGTACAGTATGTTAATTGTTTAATTATATGTGCTTCTAACGTCCTAGTGTTTGGCGGGGCAATATGTAGGATGTATAGGTTCCCTACCACGGACGGTAACCACCTGCGGATACTGGAGCAGATGGCTGAGAGTGTGCTCTCTTTGCACATTCCCAGACAGTTTGTGAAGCTGCTTCTGGAAGAGGATGCTGCCAGGTTAGCCATTATCAATTAACCCTGTTCCTTAACAAGATGTTTCCTAGAGTATACATGTTATTGCAGAATGCTGACAATGGGTTGCAGCCTTATGCGAATCCCACATATATATAGTAACTGTCTGTGGTTAGGCTCTTCCTGTTCAGCCCTTACAGACTGTCATTTTGCAAGCATAAAATTTCACACCAGGCAAAGCTAAAGATTACTGCCGTTAATGCCTGTATAACAGAACCTTTGTTTAAAATTGCTAATGTCAGGCAGATAAAAAAAAAAAAAAGCATTGTGGTTCATCACATGCTACAAAGTGAGAATTCCTCTTGGCTTCATTACTGAGCATAGCCCAATGTGCTACTTTTGAGGTCTACAACTGTGACTGTTCACAAATATATTTCCTTTTTTTTAATACACTTAATCTCAGAAAGAACAAGATGTAATGTTCAGTCATTTGCAATGGTTTGTTTTTAATGGAGGTCTTTTCATACATTTTATTTATTCTGCCCATGACTATTTTCTAATGTTTATTTGATAAGCCACTTTCTGTTTCTGCCAGGGTTTGTGAATTGGAAGAACTCGGGGAGCTCTCTCCATGTTGGGAAAACCTTCGCAGGCAGATTGTGACACAGTACCAAAACATTATACTGACATACCAGGAGAACATGACCAACCTCCATCAGTACAAAGGTCAGCTGAATATTATTTTCCTCCGTGCCAGTGTTATGTATGTAGCACAGATTATGACGTAACAATATGCCATGCACGGTTGGAACAAGGAAACTCATCTCTTTATACTTGCATGTCACATACTGTTTTTTTAGGTTTCAGCTACAGAGACATTCTTGTTCCAAGATTAAAATCTCTGTGAACCTTTGCTTACTAACTAACTGCCATGGGTGAACATCAGTGAAGAAAAGTGAGAGTTTGCATTTTAGAGCTAATATCTGTTGCATTTGTTTGTACCTGAGCCAACACTGTGGTTCCGGGCTCATGCAAAGAAATCTGTTACTAACTTAGGGGCTGATTCTCAGGTGCCGTTTTTCAATGTCCCGTGTGGCATGAGCCATAGGGTAACAGCAGACAAGTACATTTGTTGGCCAGGTGAAGTCTGTGCTTCTCGTGGCAACAAATCTCCTGAAAATTAGCACTGGTAAAACATATGAATCATGTAATCACTGAAAATGACCTTCTCTTGCATTTTGTGGTGGTTACACAATTCAAATTCTTTCATTAAAGATAAGTGCTCCTTGCACTTGTCGCCGCTCAGTCCTTTCTGCCGTTGGTTCCGAACCAGGTGATGCTGCGCCTAACTGGTGCAGGGCACTGAGGGAATATTGAAGCTTGTGTGTAAAGAATCAGGCGCAGACATAACTCACACACTGAACACTGGAACTGATACAATTAAACACCAGAAATTACGCCAGACAGACTTTGAAAATATTCATTGCCCTGTAATCCATGGTGCTTATGGTGGGAAACTGTCACTGATATCCGTTTTGACAAACTGAGCATAGTTGTGCCGGACGTAGCTCGAGTGCGGCAGATGCAGTATAGTTGCATCCAGTTCAATTACCTCATTGCGTCTGAAATGACAGATGCTTTCTGGGAAAAACTGGTGCATTGAAAAAACATGGTAATTGTGCTCACTATTGCTCCCTTGTATTTTGCAGTACCAAAACATGAATCATCTGCTGTGTGTTTTATTAAAATGTCATAATAACTGCAGTAAAAACACTTCTTTCTTTTTATAGGTGTGTCATTTAAAGCAAGTAGCTTAAAAGCAGACAAAAAATTAGAATTTGTTCCTACGAATTTACACATTCAGAGAATGCGAGTTCAAGATGAATCTGCATCAGGTATTTATGAAATGTATGCATTAAATACCACTGTACGCTGCAGTGTCTGATGCATTTGCAGATAATGTTATGGGATCCCTTATCCAGAAAGCTCTGAATTACAGGAAGGCCATATCCCATGGAATGAAACTTTAAGCTAATAAATTTAAGTTTTTACATTATTTAATTTCTTCTATAATAATAATACAGTACCTTGTACTTGATGGTAACTGGGCCTGCATGAATCCACGTCGATGGCAAAACAATCCTGTTGGGTTTATTTAATATTTAAATCATTTTAGCAGACAAAGTATATTAATGTAAATATGGAAAGAACTATTATCCAGACAACACAAGCATTCCGATCAATAGATCCTATGCCATTTTTCTCACTGTTTAGCTGTTGTTGGAGATTTGGGTTATTATATTGGGAATTCTCTAAATCTGCAGTGTCAAGGTTGCAAGTTTGCAGTTTTTACATAAAACACCTTAAATCAGAAATTCAAGGCGTTTGAAATGGTGATTTTATTTTTTCCATATTAAAATTTATTTCAGGGCTGAAATATTTAACAATTTAGAAAAAGTATAGCAGTTCTTATCTTTTTCCCTGCATGCCAAAGACAACTTGGGCCAAAGATATGACCTGCATGATAAACAAGTTATTCTTGTTCCATTATATCAGAACTGTTCTGAGCAAATTAAAAACACTATGTTAAATTAGCTTTGATTTTAAATTTTTAATTATTTTTTTTAGATCAGAATTATGATATAGTAACAATTGGGGCACCAGCTGCTCACTGCCAAGGCTTCAAGTCTGGGGGCTTACGGAAGCAGCTGCACAAATTTGAAGAAGCTAAAAAGCAGTAAGTTATGTATTTATATGCAATACTTTGTTATATATCAGTATGAAAGAGGAGATAACTAACACACATATATGTATAGAGAGAGAGCAGTTTCTCTGTTATATAGGTTACTGTGTAGTTGTAATATAGCTAACTCCTGAGGGGAGCAGTGTGGGAGGAGGTTGAAGGCAAGGTGAAAGCAAGGCCTTATGTATTTCCACTAATATACAGCATGTGCATTTTGCCATTGAGAGCCAGTGACACATAGCTAAAATCATATGTTCCCCAACTGTTGGGTTTTCTCTCCTCAGAGTGATTTAAAGTTATTGATAGGGAAAGGCAGCCTGTATTTCAGTTATGGTGAGATTTGTGATAAATGATTATTTACAATTCTAATATAGAATGCTATCTACCTTTAATTTTCAGAATGAAATAGTGGTATTAATTGAAATATAACATTTCACAATCTGTATGCAAACAGTGCATTAGAATGAGTTTATTGCTGATTTATGTTCAGCTGGTATCTATGTTATTATATATGCATTAACCTCTTCTTGCTGGTTTTGTGAAACATTGTGCATAGAATTCTGTGCTAACATTATTTTCAACTATGGACAGTAGAGCTGATATACTAATATAAATTATACAAGTGCCATTAAAAATGAATTGGCAATTAGCTTTGTATTGTCTACTGCAAATTAGCAAATCAAAGCAAATATCTAATTTGGTGCACCTATGTTCATATATCAGCCCCCATTCTGTTTAGTGTCACAGTGACTAAGACTATGTAATGCTGATTTACTAATGGCAAATTAGCTCATTGCAATGGGCAAATTGCAATAACAGATGCTGATCTCAATATTTTTATGTCATTTTTCCCTCAGAATCCCAGGGCAATAGAAGTACAACAACTTTCTCCTGTGGACATAAATTTGTGCTTATAAGTGTGCAAATACTTTAATTAATAGTGTTTAAATGTGCACAAAGTAGAGCCAGATTTTGCACTTTGCACTTGCTATTGTGTGTGAATCACAATGAACCTTTGTGTCTTAAAGTGCTTACTAAACTACTGCAGACACCTTAAGTCAATGTGATATAAACATGTCTGGACACTGCTTGGAGAAGTTAATGCAAAATACTGGTTTGCTTTATTTATTTACTTTTTTGGTAATTGGTGGGTTTTTATTTGGTTGTGTTTGTGGCGTCCAGTAATCTATTTTTGTATTGGTTCTGTTTTCCTTTATAGCAGTTTTGAGGAAAGTTGGTGAGTTTTTTTCTCTGTTTTGCAGCACCCTTAAAATCATTTTTATGTCATGCATACCTTTTTTGCTATATTCTTCATTTTGTGTTTGCAGTTTGCCAGTGCTTATGACTCCATTGTGTGCTTTCATTTGGTTTGCATTTCAACCCTAATGATCTTAAAGCAGACTTAAGCAATATTGCTGTTGGGTGCACCAGTGCAAATATATTGCAGTTCTCTAAAGCTCAGCAAGAATGTTTAGAAATCTGCAAAGCCACACATGGAACCTTTGCATACAACAGCTTGTTTGTTGTCTTTTGTTCCAAACCTGGGCACTGTGTGTTTCTTAAACAGAAATCTTTAGTTTTGCTTAAGCAGATACAGAGCAGTGAATATTAGGTGTGCTTTCATATTGCTAAAGGCAGACACCTCTTATGTTGGTCCTTTAATTCTGCATTCCTTTAGTCAGTAAAAATTCCACCCAATAGTATCACTCTGTTTGGAATGTACCCTAGAAAAAGCAAATATAAAATATTAAATAGAATACCATTTAAGAATACTGTTCAGAAGGGCAGTAGAGCTCAGCGCTGAGCACTTTTACCCATCTGAATCTTTGCTTCCCAATGAAATACATGCGGAATCACAAATTGACAAATAGTAAATGCACAGGGGTGTAATTAACTGGCACCATAGAATTGGAACATTCATGGCATCATTGTGGTAGAATTTAAGAGTATCTTAGAGTATCTTAAATCCCAAAGGTAGGTTAAGATGGTTACTCAGGGTCAACAATTAAATTAATGGGGAAGAAAATGGTATTTACCAATGGAAAGAAATATCTACTGATGCATCAAAAAGGCCTGCTCTATTTGTACTGGCACGTGTGCATGCCTATACATATTTATTAAACTGGAGGTGAAAAACACGGAATGAACCCTTTCAGTGTAGAATGGAACATCTATTGCCAATTAATTTTAAAGCAATTTTGTATTGTTACATTTGTTAAGGTTTTTCCCAGGAAACCCTCCTTAACATCAGGCATATTATATATCATTACATTACATAGTGGGCTTTAACATATACATTTTGTTTTGGAATTCTTCTTAGGATGTAACTAAACGTTTGGGTGTAATATGTAAAATATAGAAAAAAAATAAATACATTTCTTGATGTTTTGAGTTTTTCCCAGGAAAAAGTAATTTTTCTTCAGAAGGTTACTGTAAAAACGTTAATTCTCCTGAATGCAATCATACAAAATATGTGTAGGTAACCCACTTTTCTGGACACTTTTCTGTCTAGAAGATACCCTAAAGTAAAACAGACCTTTTATTTCTTAATTACGTATTATATAATTTCTTACATTACATATAAAAGACACAGGCACATTCTCAAATGTGTATGTAACATAGTGCAAACCAGCACTAAACAGATCTAACAAAGTGTAAACTGTCCAGTTCCAACCAGAATCCTGTGTAGCCACTGGCAGTTCATGCGCATAAATTGGCAGAGTATATACAGCAAGCTAGGAGTTGCTTTCTGTGTGATTCCCAGTTTAGAGTCTCACCTTTACAATAAAAAGCACAAAGTTTGCCCTGGTGTAGCAACCAAAGGACCAGTAATATGTTTTCATTTAAACAGGTATCTAGTTAATAGTTACTCCTGATTGGTTGTTGTGGGTGACTAGACCTGTAGCAAACTTTGCACCTTTTATTGCAAAAACCTTCTCATGTGGTTTAGAAATTTAGAAGGTGCAAGTTGTAAGAACAACTGTGTACAGCTACAGATAAATACAGGTATGGGACCCGTTATCCAGAATGCTCGGGACCTGGGGTTTTCCGGATAAGGGGTCTTTCCGTAATTCGGATCTCCTACCTTAAGTCTACTAATAAAATTATTAAATATTATTATATTAATATTATTATTATTTAAACAGTAATTAAACCAAATAGGATTGTTTTGGCTCCAATAAGGATTAATTATATCTTGGTTGTCATCCAGCACAAGGTACTGTTTTATTATTAGAGAGAAAAGGGAAACCATTTTTAAAAATGTGAATTATTTGATTAAAATGGAGCCTATGGTAGATGGCCTTTCCGTAATTCGGAACTTTCTGGATAATGGGTTTACAGATAAGGGGTCCGATACCTGTACCTTCATTGCAGGAAAATACTATAAGCCAACCAGCTTTTACTAGTTTTGTGCAGAATAATTAAATCAAAATCAAATTGATGTTAAGGGCTGCTGACCCTGACTAAAGGATGTTAAGGGCTACTTTGAAGCTCTTGTATGTCTGGGGTTTTACATTGCAAATCACTTAAGCAGTATTTTATCAAAGCATGATCTCCATGAATTTAGTCTGACTCCAAATCATCCACGTGGTTAACATCATATTTTCCGTAAATGTGTCATGTAAGCATATACTCTGGAATTATTTTTGTTCCATTTATTGATGGGAATTTGGAAAAAGAAGCCCTAAATTGTTTGTTTTTCTTTACCACAGTACTACGTCATGCCCACAGTCTATTGTGTACATACCGCAGGATATAATTCGGGCTAAAGAGATCATTGCCCATATTAATACGCTAAAGACTCAAGTCAGTTACTATGCAGAGAGGCTGTCCAGGGCAGCCAAGGACCGATCGGCCAATGGACTTGAGAGAACACTTGCCATCTTGGCTGATAAGGTGAGGTATTTTTTCTTTTTTTTTTTTTTTTTTTTTTTTTTTAATGTTTTGTTTTTGTATTGATATTGGTATCACATACTGATATGGTATCTGGTATTTTTTGCTATTTCAGACTAGACAACTAGTCACAGTCTGTGACTGCAGACTATTAGCAAATTCAATACATGGACTCAATGCTGCTCGACCAGACTACATTGCATCCAAAGCCTCACCTACATCTGGTGAAGTCGATCAAGTCATGCTAAGGAATGACCAGGACACCTTGGTGGCAAAGTGGACTGGGAGAAATAGCAGGTCTTCTCTTCAAGTTGACTGGCATGAGGAGGAGTGGGTATGTAAAAGCTATATAATGTCATCATGGGAATGTGCTTTTTACAGTTCTGTAGTATAGTTATATTTGGTGAATTTTATTAAATCTTTACAGTAAAACAGTTGAACCCCAATTTGTTGCCCGCCTGCTTTATGCCTTTCTGGAATTGACAACATTATTTTTGCAGATCCACACAGGCAAATTTATGTTTTTTCTTCCTGAATTTCAAGTCTTCCAGAAATTCATGCTGTTTATGGGTTTATAAATGTATGCAGTATATGAGGTTATTATTGTGCCTAACAAATTTGCTTTAAGAAAAAGAAGTGACTTTTGCAACTGTTGCCTTTATGTCAATTCACAGGATAAAGTATGGTCGAATGTGGAAAAAAGTCTAGAATGTATTATTCAGAGGGTAGATAAGCTTCTACAGAAGGAACGTTTGCACAGCGACAGCTGCGATGATGTCTTTCAGTGTGAAATCAGTTGTTCTAGCAAGAAAGGTAATCTGAGAAATCAAGCATACTGGATAAATCCAACAGCCTCCGATGACGAGGCCCTATCATCTCCATCATCATCTCCATCATCTCCTGCATGCCATCCTCCCCAGTTTACAAGTGCGTATGACTGAGTCATTCTTTTCTGACCCACAATATCAGAATTGTCTACTCCTGTCAGTAATTAGGAACTGCAGTGCTGTCAGTGTTCAGCCAAACCAAATTAGAAACCTTCAGATCACACAGCTTTAAAGCTCTTGCCAACCGAACTACTAGTTTTTCTTCAGAGCTGATGCAATAGTTTTTATTCATTTTTCTCAAATTTTAATTTTAAATGCTCATTAGAATTTGGATTTTTATTTGGCCAAATCTTTTGTGGAGGATTCAGTATTTAGCTGAATACAAAAATTATGGATTGGGTGCATCCTTAATATAAAACACTGCTGTTTCCTTAGAGAGAACCCCAGGGGTCAAATCATTCATGTCCATGGATAGCAGCTTCCCATTATTTGTCAGAAGCTTTTGTTTTTAAATAGTGATACTGACTTACATATTAACATGGAATGTTTGTAAAATATTTTTGTATATTAAATATTCTTTAAAATAGATATGTGGAGTTTAGGAAAGAAGGGTTTGAGTGCTAATAAAATAGAAGCCTTATATTTTGAATGGATTTCGGTACTTGCCAGGACATGTTTTTCTCTTCTAGTATACAAGTACTGCAGAGCTAACATGAGATTTTGGATCAATTGAAGAGACATTTCTGATCCTGTGGATACTTCTCATTGTGTATTTACTGACCTTTTCTGAAGCTGTGTCTACTTGGAAGCTTTCTAATCTCCGCTCTCTTCATTGTGTGCGTGTCTCCTTGGCATTTTGTATGTTTGTCACAAGTTACTTGTCATGTCTAAGCTAAGTTTTATATGTCCAGGCCACGTTTCAGGTAATTTAATGCCAAGCCTAAGCTAGGTATCATGAGGTAACACCTATTAGGCTACCTGAGCAGAGTGTTCCTAGAGACAACTTGTACTTTTAACTAATCCCACTTATCAAGATAAACTGTTGGCAATGGCACATATCTCAATCTCCATCGGGATATAGAAACTATGTCAAAGCAGGGACCTCATGTAAATCTTAAAGTACAGCATGTTGTCACAGTAGCATAGTTTCTAAACAGGCCCTACAGGTTCAGTACATATCCAAAGTACAAGGAAATCCTGGGATACCCATAAGTTTTGGTTTTTTTTTTTTATGTCATAAACAAGTTGAATACTAATCATAGCATACTTCACTTCTCTTCCTTAAAAAATCAATCCCCCCTTCTTTTTGCTTTTACTTTACCACTGTAAAATGCTACCAGGTCAGGTTCTGCTGATACTTGCTGTCCTACGCCTTGCGCATGCTTATTACCTACTCTGATGGGCTCTAGCACTCTAAGGCCCAATTGGTTCCAAATGTATGCGGTCAGGACAGCCAGTTTCAGCAGTACCTGACCTACCAAAACCATTCATTGCTTTTTAAAGGAGGGATAGTATCACTTTTGTTTTTTCCAATGATTATTTTTCTTTATCCTTGTGACAAGGTAATGATTAAAAAGTTCGGGAACAATATTTTTTCTGGTTGCAAATCATTCAAATAAAAGAAAAAAAAAAATTCATAGAAATATAGTTTCTCTATGCTGTAAACTATTTTCCTGAAAACCAACAGTAAGCTTATTGTGAAGACAACTGAACCACACTTTTATGGTATTTTGGTCTACTAATGACCATAAAGAAGGCACCCAAGAGGTCAGCTGACAGCTCAACAAGTTGCTAAAAATCACCGTTAACACCCCCATGCACCGAGACCTGACTTTTAAAGTAATAAAAAAAAGACACTATGCCTTATGCTGGGTTTATCGTGGTACGGAACAATGGGTGTTTTGGGGTTTGCAAGAAAATCATATAAATCTGGATTTCAAATTTCAAAATTTTTTTTTGTTCAGCTGACCTTCCTAAAAAAAAAAAAAATGTTGTTTGTGTAATAAAAGTCTAACAAAGTATCATTAGCTGGTGTGTGTATATTAGATATTTTTTGGTATCCAAACTTTTGATATCACACATTTTACACAGACTATAGCAAACATTAAATATAGTTGGTATATGCTACAATTTTGAATCTGATCCATCCTGCAAAAAAAAAAGACAGGAATTCTGTTAAAGTCTATGGCACATTGTATAGACTATTTATATCAAATATTTTTTTACATTGTTTTAGTAGATATTTGAAGTTCCCTAACTGGTTCTAAAAGCAGCGGCTGCAGAACCCAACCTGTTAGGGCAATGACAAGATGAAAAGATTTGATAAAAATGTACTAAAGCCCAGAAGAAGCCCATTCCCTGCAGTTAAGCCAAATCGTAATGTAATTTACTTGTGGCGATTCAAATGTTAGAGAAGGGGGATGAGATTTTTGGGAGATTTGTCTCCCGTGGTTTACGCCGGTGTCAAATCTCCCCTTGTGCCATTACCCTTAGGAAGTAAGGCTGACCAGATGTTTGACTAGTAAGGATGGTCTTATACCCAAATCGCCTGAAACCCCCCTGATACATACCCTCTGCCACGGGCGACTACTAACCTTCCTCACCAGCTAAAGCGCAAATTGGCAGTGGAAAAACATACGTGGCATGGGTTGCTTTGCAATATAACCCAAAGTTGCCTCTCAAAGAAACTACAGGATGCTTCAGTAGGTGGCTGATTAGCATTAGCCAGTGGGACGGAAACAAGGAAGATTAGTTGCGAGTGACAAAACATTCTGTGTCATTGCCCTAAATCAGTGTGTCTCAAACCAAACTTAAAGGGATTGTTCACCTTCAAGGTCCAAATAATTTTAAACCACCAACAATGCTCTCAGCTTGTTATAAAGTCCATTTTCAATAAATTAAGTCAAAAGGCCACCGTAAAAGCTACTTTTTATACATGTTAAATCATTCCATCTCTTGTCTCTCTGATCAGTTTTCTAAAGGGATGGGAGTGGTCTATTTTCAACCTGACACACAGTGAACTTCCTATATGCTTACATCATCACATCCAGGCTTTGCCCTTATGTTTTTCCAATTGGACCAGTTCATTGGTTGCTTGTGCACTCTAACCAGTTGCATAAATTAAAAGGTCATTGGTTAATTTCTCCCTTGCATAGGCAAACAGACTCGGCATATCACAGATACTGTTATGTTAGATTTGCAGCACTCTGTCAGAAACTGGCAGGAGACACAGCCAATAGGAGTTAAGTCTGCTGCTAGTACTATGCGTAACATCATATAAGGAAGTTAAAAAGCAACTGACCCCCCCCCCCCAGCACAGGGTCAGTGCAGAAGTGAAGGCTCAGCAGAGGGATGAATATCAATTTAGCTGCACATTTTTGTTGACTATGTATATGGAAAAGATTATTCTATTAATGTGAACTGTTAGATTTGTGAATGTTGTACAAAGGTGAACTACCACGTCCATTTGTCTGAATTGTTTAATAATAATATATCCATTAAACAGGTTGTCCCTATTAGAGTAGGTTTTAGCAAAGTTATGCTTTATGCAGCAAGTCACTGGATTTACATGAGCCTTTACACTAATTTTTAATACAGATTCCTATCCCCGGTAATTGCAGCTACTGCCTGTCTCCTTCCCTTTGCCAGCTCTGTACTAATTGCAGCTGCACGTTTTAAGTGCATACCTTAATTTGCTTAAGTATGTTTTTTTGTTTGGTTTTGTTTTTCAGTATATACTTTTGCTTGTTATTTTGCTGCCCCTTAACCATTGCATGTTGCACCTCCATTTCTGTGCAGATTCCAGTTCGGCATCTGAAGATCCCAGCCCAGGTACGTACCTTCTCCATTCACGGCTTTAGTTCAGCAGTACTAGGGGACATATCGGTACAAAAAGTTATGGCTCTGATGATTCATTTCCGTCCAGCCATAGGCTTTTTAGAGAAGTTAAAAGATTGTAAAACAAGAGCAATGAATATTCTTGTGCCATTGGTCTTCTTGCCCTACATTGCAGCTGATAAATCTAGTGACAGATAGTATCAAAATGTAAGAGAGCTCACCACAGAAAAACTCACTTTTTATTCATTCCTATGGGATTTTTAGAAGCGTATTTATCAGTGGATGAAAGTTCACCAGTTTTTCTGTGGTGAGCACTGATTTCACATTTTGATAAATTTGCCCCTTAATAATACCTCAAATGAGTAACCTTAAAGGAGAAGGAAAGGGTAATAAAGAGTTAATCTCAAGCTGCAGGCATACCCTCAGTTCTCTCAATAGTGCCCTTAAGTCTCCCCATATTTCACCTGTTCAGATGATCAGAAGCCAAACAGAAAGAAAAAACGCTGAGCTGGTTAAAGAAAGTTCCCATAATGCCTCGCTTGTGCACTGAGACCGAGACCAAGTGTACATGCTCAGTTTGTAAGACTATGGGGCACATTTACAAAAGCACGACACTCCAAGCGTATTTTCGCCGATTTTTTCGTTCGCCACACGACTTTTTCAGACATTTGCACGAAAAAATCGGAAAGGTTTTACCGCTGTTTACAATTGTTCGGTACGAAAATTATGTGACTTTCGGTTTGCCAATACGATATTATCGTGACTGATACGAGTTTTTCGTAAGCATTTTCGTGATATTTGCGATCTTGATAAATTTTTGTTTCCAATCTGATTTTTTCCCATTCGTGATTCGGATTCGTGGATTAGTTAATGTGCCCCTATGAGTCAGCTTTCTGCTGATTGGCTCAGATCCACATTCCTAAGGGGGGGAGTGAGTTCTTAGCATTCTTGAGGGAAGGGGGAGCAGGAGAGGGCAGAGAGCTGCGTGTCTCTAGCACATGAATTACAGACACAACAAATCTTTTGACAGAGAAGTCAGTGCAGCGTTTCTGTGAGTGCTTATGGCTGTATTTACATAGACCTTTCTGATAAAGCTTACTTAGTTTTTACCTTTCTTTCTCCTTTAAGTAAATAATTTCTTAATGTCTCCAGGGCAGACATGTTTGCACAAAGAAACAGTGTTGAATATGAGGGCCACAGAAAGACTAAACTCTCCCAAAAGCATCAGGTTTTACCTTTTTCTTCTTCCTTCTTTTGTTAAATGGATATTTAGGGTGCACTTAATTCTGAAACACATGAATTACAGTGGTATATTTTGTAACCTAACTGCAAGCAGCTAATTAGCTTTCTTTTTCATACAATATAGCTCTCTTGTCTTGGCCAGGAATCTTACTACCGTTGTATATTATCAATCGTTAGAAACCCACACCTTCCCACTGTCTGTCCCAGTGATTTCAATATTACTGGCTTCAACTGTTTTTCCTCAAAATAATTAAAGGCATTTAGAATGACCTGAATGAATGAATGAAACTATCAAAAGCATTCATTTTGAATGACCTACAGTAAGAATCACCCAGATTTTTCAGCATCCTTACAAGAACTCTTTTACTCAAAATAATATCTACTTTATTATATTTTATTGTACAAGGTAAATTAGTACAGTTAAATAACAAACATTTCCCTGTGTAGTGTACCCATCAAGTATCCATATGGTGCTCACAAATTAAGCAGTCCTCCTACAATTTTTGTAGCTTTTGTTGTAAAAAGTTAACTACTATAGCAGTTGTTTTATTTGTTGGCTCAGCAACAATGGTTTTTTTGCACGTAAGTGCCCTTTTTCTTTATCTTGCAGAAAATCAAATTGCTGCTTTCCCATGAATGAAATATAATTGCAGCATCCAAAATATACACCCTGTTGTGGTGAATGACTCATTTCAAAAATAGCAATTGTTGAGTTAGAAAGTCATATTTTCTAGTTTTGTGATGTGGAAAAAATATTCTTCTCCACCAGGTGAATGGAGTGAAGCCCTTTACCCCTTGCTGAGCACACTTACGGACTGCGTAGCCATGATGAGTGACAAGGCAAAGAAAGCTATGGTGTTCCTGCTGATGCAGGACAGTGCTCCCACTATCGCCATGTATCTCAGCCTCCAGTACCGCAGAGATGTGGTCTTCTGCCAGACCGTATGTACCAGCCATTTTCTTTTTGGGTCTGATGCACATTGGTGTGTTAAGTGAAGTCTGATACAAGTAATTGCAGTCAGATGCATCTTCTTCTGGCTTTGCTTTCCTATCAGCACTACGTAGCCAAACTGACTGTGACTTTTACTAGTGGCTGTAGTGCAGGGATCCCCAACCTTTTATATGAGTGAGCCAAATTCAAATGGAAAAAGTTTTGGAGAGCAACACAAGCATGAAAATAGTTTCTGGAGTTACAAATAAAGGATCTGATTGGCAATTTGGCAGCCCCTATATGGACTGGCAGCCTACAGGAGGCTCTGTTTGGCATTATACTTGGCTTTTATGCAACCAAAACCTGCCTCCTAAACAGAAATTCAAAAATAAGCACCTGCTTCGAGGCCACTGGAAGCAACATCCAAAGGTTTGGGGAGCAACATGTTGCTCACGACCCACTGGTTGGGGATCACTGCTGTAGTGTGACCCAACTTTGTTTATCCACACAGTTACACCTGGAATTACACTTATATTTATCTCTGTGAAGTGTGTTGTTATTGCTGCCTTCCCCACATTCTCTCTTGCCTCTTGGTGATATACTGGGGACAGTCTTACTAATGGTTAAGACATTAGGGATAAAAATCTTAATTTTACATGCGTAACCAGTAGGTTGGTAGCTATAATGGTAAGCAATTTATTTAGATGCAAATGTTGCATTTTAATATGTACACCTGCAGTTTACAGTGTGCTTAAATGGGGGAAAAAGCCACAAACAACAGTCATGGACTGAAGTAGTATTGCATGCAGTGCCATGCAGATGACCTCTGTGGAACGTACTATAAACACTTAGTTTAAGGAATTTTCAGGCTGACTGCTAAGAAGGGGGGTCGTGTATGACAGTTATTTGTTTGTAGAGTGGCAGCACACACAGGGAAGCTATATTTTGAAAGTATATTCCAGTTGTACAATTCTAATTCTTTGTGACTTAAAAAAAAACATGAGCAACTTTTTTCATTTCCCTTATCCATTATAGCCTAGATCATTTAGATCAGCTTTGTACCTCTCCAAGTAATTGGGGGTCATTGCTGCTTCTCTCTATAGTTGTTAGTTCTCCAACAAATTTAGAGAATATAGTTGTGTAATCTGTAGATTTGTAATTTGTAGAGGGTTTTGTTTGCTCAGTTTGCTCTTTCTTTCCAGTTAACAGCGCTTATATGTGGCTTTATTATCAAACTAAGAAACTGTCTTCATGATAATGGATTTCTGCGGCAGCTCTACACAATAGGTCTTTTGGCTCAGTTTGAGAGTCTCCTAAGCACATATGGTAAGTTCATAATTTTGCTTCTGTAAATGCCTGGGATGGGATATTACCAGGCTGAACTGAACAAAGAGTATGGGTTGTCACAAAATGTGAGGGTTGTTAAAGAATCCTAACATGTTTTAAAGATGAAATGCTACAAATCTTTATTTTACTGGTTAGGAGAAGAATTGCCAATGCTGGAAGACATGAGTATAGGAATCATGGACTTGAGGAATGTAACATTTAAAGTAACTCAAGCTATTTCCAATGCCTCATCAGATATGCTGCCTGTTATAACTGGAAACCGGTAAGTACATATTGAAACTATGCTTTTTTGTGCATCTTTAAAAATTAAGTTACAAAATCAGTAAGTGAATAAATGTATAATGTATGTATGCTTATAATACGCAGATATTTTCTTCTTTATGATTATTAAATGCAGTATCACTAAGTGCAGACTATTAGTAAGATTGTCTAGACATGTTTATAATGTAGTTATTGGAAAATGTTAGAATTTTAGTTATTGGAAAGTTACAATTTTGTGTTTCTTTCATCTGAAGTGATGGATTTAATGTGCGAATCCCATTGCCAAGTGCTTTATTTGATGCTCTTCCACGTGAGATTCAGAGTGGCATGCTGCTAAGGGTTCAACCAGTCCTCTTCAACGTGGGAATCAATGAACAACAAACGTTAGCAGAAAAGTATGCATTGAATGTTACTCCTGTGGGTTAGCAAATTCATACGTGTTGAAAGAAACAACCCCCATATACAAGTTGGTACATTTTGAGTTGTGCTGCCTTACTTGAAGTTCCACTAAAATCTACTAGAATGAATGTTGTGCAGTTCTATGTTGTGTAGAACTGTCCAGTCTCCAGGTGCTTTTTCAGTTTTATATATTGTTTTATTAAAGGTACCATTTTAGTCAGATTTCTAGATTTACATGTTAGAAATCGTTGACATGCGGCATGGTTTGTTTTTTTTTGTTTTTTTTAAATTATTAGCACAATGCCCTCAAAATTCATGCATATTTTAGTTATTGGCAGCTATGTTTGTGGTAATACACTTTTATATGTATTGCTTAGACACAATGCACTATTATTGTTTTCCATTATAAGCACTTATTATAAGCAAATACACATTCTCATTCTTTACATTTATTTTATGTTAAAGGTTTTTTAATAGACAATTTGTTTCACTTATTGAAAAATATGTAAAAATTGAACAGTCTTGGAATGACCAGGGTACATTTCACTACATGTTGTTCTTGTATAACTGTGTATGTGATGAATAAAAATAATCTTGAATTTTATAGTACCAATTTCCTTTAATCGCTCTTTGACAAATCAGCTTTTGTGGTTTGTACAGGTTTGGAGATACATCCCTTCAGGAGTTAATAAATATGGAGAGTCTGGTGCGGTTAAATTCTTATTATGAGCAGTTCAAAGAGGTTTTACCAGAAGATTGTAAGTATTTTAAAAATATATTTTTGGGAAATAAAATAATATATGAAATTTTATTTTTCTGTGATTGTTTTGTTTTTAGGGAGTTTTTAGCCAAACAGGTGACAGATCAGGGCTATGAAAGGCATATATTATGTTTAACATAGGTGGTAAGAAAGGGAGGGAGGGGTTGGCTTCTAAACTAAATTTATCACCATATGTATATTTTTATTTATAAAGTGCTGTTAATATAAGTATGTCTACATATTCCAACAGTACATTAATGGAACAGACAGGAAACACTACAATACTAACATAACTACTGTTTATATGATATTACAGTTAAAAATCAAGTGCTAATTGTTTAGACACAACAAACAACACAAAACAGTATGATCCGAGTGCTGCTTGACTGTTCTTTGTAAAACAAAAAAAAATTCCTCCATTTGACTTTCAGGTTTAAATGAGTTTTTTTTGTACATATTTCTGTGTTACTGAAGGATGGGTGTGTGTGAATTTCAGACTTAAATTTTCTGTTCTGTAGTTCTTCCTAGGTCACGTAGTCAAACCTGCCTCCCTGAACTGCTTAGATTCCTTGGTCAAAATGTTCATGCACGAAAAAACAAAAATGTGGACATCCTGTGGCAAGCTGCAGAGGTATTTTGCTATTTATTTACATTACGGAAAGGGAATGTACACTGCCCTAATTCATCATTTATTTCATTATAGCCCTAAAGATGGCTATTCATGAATCCATATGCTTGAAAAGATTGGTCCATATCAGTTTTACTTTCTGACCTGTGAGTTTAAAGGCGACCATACATAGGATGAACAGGTACCCTCTCCACCTAATTGGTGGATGGCTATCTGTTGGGCTTAGTGGTGCATCACACATGTACCAATAATTGCATGAAATTTAATTTTGTACAATATTGTGTTAAATGTATCGGCAGTTTGGACCACAGTCATTATCCCACTGGTTTTGTTTGGTTTTCATTTTATTATGTGCCTTGCTGCACCTTACCTCAAATATATTGCAGTGAAACAAAACAGCCTTTACAATGATTATGAAGCATGTTTTTCAGTGTGCCTTTTAATTAAGTGCTTACTTCAATTCCCCCCAACACCTTCTTAATGGAGAGTTAAAGTGGAAGTTGCCAAAATCATAATGACCTAACATGTATGGCAACATCCTAATTAGGAATCAAGAGACATTCTTCAGTTAGGGCACCTGCATTAATATATTGCCTTTCTAGATATGTCGAAGGCTGAATGGTGTGCGCTTCACAAGCTGTAAGAGTGCCAAGGACCGTACAGCTATGTCGGTGACACTGGAGCAGTGCCTTATCCTGCAGCATGAACATGGAATGGCGCCCCAGGTTTTCACACAAGCGCTAGAGTGCATGCGAAGGTAAGCACTGTACTGCTTGCTGCTTATTCCTCTACCCTTATGTTCAGGAACTATGTGAACTACAGATGTGTTTTCATACACTTTTAGGATCGAGAAAGAAGATTTTACTGTTACCAGAACAGTTTTAAAACTGACATTTAGGCTTTTTTTAAGGTGCCTCTAAAAAACTTCTTCTGGCACCTGGCTGATTGGTTATGTATTATAGTAACATGGCCTGTGTAGGTTTCCGATACACAGTCAGTGACTGCTCACAGGTAGAATTAGCACTGTAATCTTTTTTTTCAACTGTGAACACATCTGCAGGTTAAACTGGTTCTAGAGCGTTACACTACAGAAATCCCTAAGCTCTTTTCCCCTCAAATCAGGCAACCCCTGCTGAATGTTTGCCACAAAATTCCATTAGCCTGCTCCATCACACTGTTATTTTGGCATCCTCACATCTATGTTATGTGTCAATCAGCAGCAAAGTGTTACTGTGGAATTAAAAAGCCTATAGGGAAACTTGCTACCAAATTCACCCCCAGTGTGCTGTCAGGCGCTGCCCACCTCATTCAGATTTGCGGTGGGAAGGATGAGAGACCTGTCTAAAGTTATACCATGTGTGTATTCCTTCCACCCATATTTTTCATCTTTAATCTTCCATTATTTTCTAATTGGGGGGTATGTAGTACCTTTTGCCCTGTCACTTATGACAAAAAAAAAATAGACTATCAAAGTTGCAGAATTTCCGTGCTCTGCAACTTTGATCTCTCTATTCTTTTAACTTTTCTGTCTTAGTTTGACCCTTTCCTTATTTTACCAATCAGGGTAGCCATGAACTGACTGGACTGGGAATGTGCTGAAACTGAGGTGTGGTGTTTCAGGGGACTATCAAGTAGGATTATGTATACATTAGTATTCGAATCGGCATAACAGATATTCACAGCAAATGTCGTCAGAATTGTATTTGTGTTACTGCATAGGTAGATTATCAAGATTCTGCATTTGTGTTAGGAACTCCACTTGGATTATATGTGGCTGCAATCATCTTTTTGCAGGTGTGGATGCCCCACCTCAGACACCAGTATGGTGCCCGCTTTCTTGGCAACTTCTGTGTTGTTTATGGAGTGCGAGTATATATATATATATATTATATACATATATATGTGTGTGTGTTTTTATATTGAAACCTATGTGTGCGTGTAAATATGTGTAAGAGGTATAGGTGTGAATATTCCATTAGATGCAAGTATATCTTCTGTAGTACACAAAAGAAAATATGTGACAGTGCTTGCTGTAACGTTGACTAACTGCTAGGAGCACACATATATCATCCCTCTAAAGCTGCTGCCCTAGGCATGGGCCTTTTATTTTCCATGCATTGCTGGCGCAGTAAAAGGAATTTAGGGCAGTTTGACCACTGCTGTTCTCCACTAGATCACCTCAGTGGTCAAAGAACCCTGTATGGTAAAAGCCTCACAGTTAAGGCAGAAAGCAGACATTTTATCAAGCTAAGGTTCACTTGCAGATGCTAGAATGTATTCTTGCTACCCATATTTAGGGTTCCTGACTTAGATTTGACAGAGCTAAAGGTTTTATTTTTTGTTTCAAAAGCAAAACCTGTGCATTTTAGTTCCAGTGTTTCCTTTGGCAGAATATACCAATATATTTAGCATTAAAGCCTGAAGGTAGCCATAACCTTGCGTATAAATTTGTTAGTGATGACTTACCCATATACCAGACACTAGGCATAGTTATGCCAAGATTTTTTGGTGAGGTTAGACTGTAGAGATTTTCTAAAAAACAAAAAAAACAAAAAAAATTCAGTTGATTATTACATAAAAAGGATTCCTGCTATATAAAATGGGGTGGTGGCCTTTTTTTTTTTCCTTTTAACCAAAACAATTATTTTAAATACGCCCAATCCTCATGCCACAGAAGCCAAAACCTTATGTTAAAGAGTGCCAAGGAAGAAGGCACATTATCTAGAGGAATAGTAAACTACTAAGGTTTCTTATTTTATTACTTAAAATAATTTGAGGCATACCTATTTGTGCTTTTCCCAGAGTACATAATATATTTAACTTCTTAGTCCCAACAATGAAGTCTTCAATAAACCTTTATTTCCCATGGGTAATACTACAAGAATGTTTCCTTATGTACAGACACAATCATATAACTACTTTCAGTTAAAGGGGCCACCATACTCTTCTTAATAAATTGTGTTTAGTGGCAGGGAATATCTGATTTTTTATTTCTATACAGGCTATAATTAAACAAGAAGGTTATTGCTATTCCTATGTAAAGCTTAGGAAGGCTATTCTCCATGCTGACATGTAATAAGTTCTGTAATTGTGTAGGTAGCCACCTGATTGAACATTCTTAGCGTTAAATTGAGCAGCTGCAGCAGGCAACACATTTCCCTTGCAAATTGGAAGCTGCTGCAGAAAGGAAAGATTGTTTTGCTTACAGTGTTTCTCCTTGAGAAGACATGTGCTGTGAACATGAATCAAACTTGCAATCAAAGGAAAATAATACTCAATTAAACAATATCAATTAGATCTATACAAAGGGGACAATGAAAATAAAGATGTAGTGGGCCTTTAACAGTAAAATATTTCTAGTTATTTCTAGTTCTTATAGCAAAATGATTGTTAACTGATGATGAAAGGGTCAAATGCTCCAACTAAGGGACATGTTGCATTCGCTTGTCTGATGGCCATTGCTTTGCAGCATGCTGATGCATGGCCGCATGGTCTCAGAGCTGTCCAACCCAATATCCAACATGGAACCCCATTCAGTTCTGTTTTTCTTTCCTACATTCTCTACTAGACTATAGTGCTTTCTTCTTATGCTTCTCTTTTTGTTCTCTCTCTCTCTCTCCTCTTTTTTTTTTTTTTTTAAATTATTTCTTTAACCTGCAATCAATTTAATTTGGTTTCTGTGCATCTCTTTTGTTCTGTGGCCTTTGCGTCTGGTTTCTGTTTATACGTTGGTTTGTTTTCTCTGTTTTCCTGCTTTTTATTTTTTATTTTTTTACATTATGAATTTTATTTTTCCACAATATTTTTGTTTTTCTTATTTATTTCTTTGCTGGACCCCTTTACAGCATTGGAACAAGAGAAATAGTCACGCAGAAGAACTTATGTGGCTTGGTTCCGATCCGAGATTTCAGGCTAGACCCAAGCCTTCTCTACTCTATCCCTTTGTTAGCGATGAGCCCAAACTTACTGATAGTCTGGCTGTGCCTCAGCATAGCCTACTTGGTGGCCAGATTTCGCTGCAAATGAAGAGATGGCAGAAAAACAAACATTTGGAAATATTCACCCCCTTTAGGAGAGGGGAAGGAATGTATCGCAGACATGGTCAAGCAATGTCACTGTACATGCCTTACAAGTTGACATTTCAGTTGGTTTTATAAAACTTTCTCAGAATGTAGAAAGGTCTCAGTGGAAGAAAAGAGCAAATAATGTTTGTGCATATGTTTACTCATAATACCTTCTTACCTCACAATGTCCTTGATGCTGCTTCCAATCATGCAGTTAGCACTGCGTAGCTCACAGATTGCTACTAGTCTCCCCGATGAATTCATGCTCACTCCATCCAGCATGCTGTAGTCTTAATGTAGCTGTAGGCAAAAATCTTAGCATGAATCTGATTTCTTTATATAATCTAATGGTGTGATACTGCTTTCTTTATTCTTAAGCCATAATTGTTGGACGAGCGTGTCTTTTGATTATGGCATGTGAATATATACATGTGAATATATATAAAATATATGCACACATATCATCCACAAGGCAAATCTGTGCAAAGGTTAAGAATTTATAAAAGTTGGGTGCTGGTGTCTCAAAAAAACATTTATAATTGAAAGATTCAGTATCTTATTAAGCTTTTCAATGAACATGACACAATAACATGCTCAATCACCATGTCACAAAGCCAGTGAGGCTAGTGCACATACTCCAATGAAGCCCCCTGTGAAATGCATTTAGTTCCAAAACACACGGGCGTGCTCACTGACAGCATTTGCAAACTTTGTGGGTAGCCAGCTAAAATCTTTCACTATTAAAGGCGCACTATCCCCCTTTTGTTCAGCGTGAGTTAAGTGAATAGGAGTTGTGCGAAAAATATATAGTTTTAGATATTTTTTGAGCTGCCCAATAGAGCTTAGATTGTAAGCTCTATGTGGTAGGGACTTGACACTATGGGGCACATTTACCAAATCACGAACGCTCTGAGCATATTTTTGCTGATTTGTTCTGGGGCGTCCGTACGATATTTTCGTACGGCGCACAAACGCTTGGATGAAAATATCGGAAAGGCTTTACCGCTGTTTACAATTGTACGGTACGAAAATTTCGTGACTTTCGGATCGCTAATACGATATTATCGTGACTAATACGATTTTTTCGTAAGTATTTTCGTGATATTTGCGATCTTCAGAAATTTTCGTTTCCAATCTGAATTTTTCCCATTCGGGATTCAAACTCATGATTTTATAAATCTGCCCCTAAGTCTCTGTATATTTATGCTTATTTTTTACTATTCTTATTAGTTATTTACTTAAGTTTGTCCTCCCTGTGTGTACTTTTCTACTCTTTAAAATTGTACAGCAGTGAGTATTCATGTAGCACTTTATAAGTAAGGTTATTCACACATACAGAGAAATTAAAGCTCTTTCATGTTTGGATTTTGTGAGGTCAATAATAAGATTCCCAGTGCATAGATAAGGGAGGGGGATGAATACTAGTAATCTAATTATCTGCCTTACATGGTCCAAACATTGAGAAGCTTCTGTTTCTCTGTATGCCCGGATTAGTTTAAGGGCTCTGGCACACGGGAGATTAGTTGCCCGCGACAAATCTCCCTGTTCGCGGGCGATTAATCTCCCCGAAATGCCATCCCACCAGCGAAAATGTAAATCGCCGGTGGGATGGCATACGCGGCTCGCGCAAGTTGCCTCGAGAGGAAACTTGCGCAATTTCACTGAAATCGTGCCACCGCGTATGCCATCCCACCGGCAATTTACATTTTCGCCGGTGGAATGGCATTTTGGGGAGATTAGTCGCCTGCGAACAGGGAGATTTGTCGCGGGCGACTAATCTCCCTGTGTGCCAGACCCCTAAGAAAGAACAAAAAACATAGATTTTTCATGATTAATACAATGGGTAAAAAGTGTGTTCAACACAAGCCCTTATCATTGCAGTTACGTTGAACATGGGGGTATACTGCCTCTTAAGGGTGAAGACACACAGAGCTACTAGTAGCAGCTACTTGCCGTGGCTACTAAAATAGACAATGCTGATCTTTTACTGATAATTGTCTCTACGTGTGTTCTCAATATTGTCTATGGCAGGGTATTTTCCTGGTGTTTAGTAGCCATAACAAGTAGCTGCTACTAAATAGCTCCATCTGTGTTCGCCCTAAATTGTGGCACATTTTGAGGGTGACATGCAGTAGCCTGCTGGTGGTATTGTTATTTAAACTTAAATTGTCTAAGTGGGCTGTATAGGAGTTATACAGCATGACATATATAAAGACATTTACATTATAAAGTAGAATATGTCTAAAATATTAAAGATTCCCTGACCTAAATAATATAGGAACATGTTGACTTCCCAAACCCTTAGAAATGATAGCAGGAGGTACATGATATAGTAAATTAAGCACCCACATTGTAAACTATAAGGATTTCATAAGTCACCGAGGAGTCCCAGGACCCTATAAAGGCTTAAGGCCAAAGGCCAAGTGCTGCTATAGGGTCATGGAACTCTCAGGTGACGTCTGATATCCTCATAATTAACAACAGTGGGTATATTACTACTTATAATACACAAGTGAGTCAGTGAGTCATGTAATGGAAATTACATCACTAAAAATCTATCAATGACATCACTTAGCACCATGTATAAGGATATAATTTACAGGATATCCATGGCTCTTGTTTATTTTATATATAATGTACCCACTTTTCTCCAGTGCAGTCCAAACAGAATGCTGTTGCTAAATATACTAAGCTTGAATATTGTTCACAGATGCATGCTGTTTTCTTATCAATATTTATATGTATATTTTTGAAAGAACAAGAAAGCTTTTTGAAAAAAAAAATGCTATAGAATGTTCCCTACTTTGTATCTGCTGCCCATTAGTGCTTCCAAGGTGTACCTCATTTCTTCCAGCTAGGACAGAAATGTTGCATGCTACAAATCCCAGGTTCTTTTGCTAGGTTAGGATGCTGCTGGAACCTGTTGTTCACAACTGCTAGAGGGCCAAATGTTCTGATCTAGGTTCATTTTTTTGACAGTTTTCATGTGCATTGTGCTGGCATTGTTTTTAGGAACATTATACAAACCTTGCAAAGAATCAGTTGTATTCTTGTTGGGAAATGAAGCTGGCATAATATAATAATGGGGTGATCCTATGATATTAAGTGCCTTTTGCACATAACTGCCTAAAATCCAAATCATGTCTAGTTAGCTGCAAGCTTTTGTGCCAAACAATCATATTGTAATCTGCCCATATGATTCCGGTGTACTTTTTATAGTTTGTCAGGCTTGTATTATAAAAAAAAACAGATTGTACATTAAATATAAAAGCAAACTATACAACAAACCATCTGTGACCTCTTGAATTCTATTGAGTAATTACCTGATTTGATTTTTGTTCTGTAACAGAGGAGCAGACCTAGTAGGACAGCTGGGGTGGTTTTGAACAAGAAAGCCCAATCTGTAGCGAGGTTGAACAGCAACACTGGTGTGCTCTATCTGAAGGCTGCAGGATATACTGGCAACAGAAAGGGCATCCCTGACTAAGATTATGCAGAGCTATGTTTATTTTCTCTTCTAAAAATCTAAAATGTATTCAGAAGACAAGGCAATCCTTATTCACTGGGGAGGGGGATGCCAATATGTTAAAGGGGTTGTTCACCTTAAAATTAACTTTTAGTATGATGTAGACATTGATATTCTGAGACAATTTGCAATTATTTTTTAATTTTTTATTTTTGGTAGTGTTTCAGTTATTTAGCTTTTATTTTAGCAGCTCTCCTGTTTGGAATTTCAGCATCTATCTGGTTGCTAGGGCCTTGCATACTTTAGCAGCCAGGCAGTGGTGTGAATGAGAGACTGGAATATGAATAGAAGAGGGACTAAATAGAAAGATAAGGAATAAAAAGTAACAATAAAAAAAGACTGTAGCCTCACAGAGCAATAGTTTTTTTGGCTAGTGGTCAATGACCCCTAGCCCCCTAGAAAGAGTACACTCTCTAACATACTAATAATGATAAAAATGAATGTAGCAGTGTGCTTCCAATTGATTTATCTTGCATTGGCATTCCTAGTAAAAATAAATTACTCTTCTGTGCATATTCATTAGAGTCTGTCAAGAAATGACCGAGAACAATAAAAACAAAACATGACAGTGCTATCATATATTTCTCCTCAGGCTGGTGTATTGTTTTGCCAAAAAGTAGAATTGACCATAGGAAAAAAATGTAGTGATTGGATTTACTGGGGTGGTGCCTAAGATATTGGCACTCGCCAGCAAATCCGCTCTCCTTGACCATTATGCTATGTAAGATTAATTATAACTATTCCTAGCAACATTTACATTGGTCTGCATTTTTATTTTATAAAGTTTTTGAATTATATGCCTTAACTTTCTGCCTCTTTCCAGCTTCCAGATAAGAATCATGGACCCCAACAGGCAAAAAAATACCTTGTATTATTATCTGTTCCGGCCTCTATTCCAGTTTCTTATTCAAATCACTTTGTGGTTGCTAGGGTAAATTGAACTATAGACACCAGATAGCTTCTGAAATTTTAAACTCAGAGCTTCCATGCTGAGTTTAATGTTTTCATATACAACAGAATCCTCATTTTACATTTTTTTGCGGACTAGAAAAAATATGGGAAATGCATTATATATTGGTGGAAAGACACACAAAAAAATAGTAAAATGAGGGAAAACATAAAATCTGGGTATGTAAGATTGAGGTTTCACTGTGTTCAATTCTAGCATATACATATGTAATATAAATAGACATTTTTTCTTAGCTGTATTTAAATCTTTCTCTTCTAAAATGGTTTCAATAATGATATTGTACATTTTAGCGGGGTGTGTGAGTGTATTTTTGACCAGTGAAGCCATGAAAACTGCCACATCAGGCAGGCATGCAGTAAGCATTTTTAGTGTCTAGTTTTTCATGTTGTAGTGTCCCTTTAATGAAAATGGTGACAAAATGGCAGATTAGGCAGTGGCAGATTGTAAATGTTAACAGTTCCTGTTGTAATGTGTTAAAACTGCTTACATCCTTTGGTTAACGTGTTCTAGGCACCGGCTTAAGCTGTTAAGGTAGGTATCTTAATCACCATCAGGGTGGATAGGGTCTGAGCAGAATGCTGCCGTTTTGTTTTTCAGAGAACCTACAGTGCCTCAGCCCCATCAAGTTTTTTGTTTAGTATTATCCAGAGCTATTTTTTTTTCCACCAGAAACACAGCTGCTGAAAATCTTAAAATATTACCAACATTTAGATTTTCTGTTATTTTCTATCTTATCCACCAGCCCCTTTGCACAATGCTGCCATTTTACTCTCTGTATCCAACTGTTATCCTTGTTACCTTTTTTTTCTCTTTCCTTTAGCGAGGGCTGCCGTCGAGAAAACACAATGAAGAATGTAGGATGCCGCAAATACGCATTTAATTCTCTACAACTAAAGGCTTTTCCCAAGCATTACAGGCCTCCGGAAGGAACCTACGGCAAAGTGGAAACATAGAATCTGTTGAATTCTTCTGTACCATTATTGTTCATATTCAAACAGATTTTTTTTAATACTTTACTTTTTAAAGCAACTTTTATTTTATTAAACTAAGCATGTGTTAGGACTGGTTATGTCACCTTTGCTAGAAGTACTGCCCATAAGCTGCTCATGGGGAACTGTGAATCCGACACGTCAAGCAAAATGGCTACTTCCCTCCTGAACGAGCAGTGACCATGATAATGTGAATAGTGATGGCCTGCATTTTAATGGAGGTTTCTTGTCAGTATTCCTGTTGTTTTCTTATGCTGTAGCTCATTATGACTGTGTGATTGCACAACACCCTCCAGTAGAGTAAGTAGGAATCCACAGCATGCTGATTATGAGATTACAGCTGAAGTGCAAATCAGCAGTTTTCTTAGGCTTTTATATGTTTCATGTCTGTGTTTAATGGTAAAATAGAAAAACATGACGGTAAATCTGTTTCATTAGGAAGTCAGAATTGAAACATTTAATTTAAAAGCTAAAGTAAAATGATAAGGATTCACCAGCAGCAAACAAGCTTCAGAGCAATGTCCAAAGTCTATTTACTTGTAAGCTATTTTCGTCAATCCCATAAAGCATCTTTTCAGCAAATATTCTAACTCATTTTACTAATGCATAAAGAGAAAGCTTATGTACACCCCAGTATTGCAAAGCATCCTTCCCTGTAGACTTGGCATGTTAACATTTTACCTCAGCAGAGTGCTCATTTTGGCTGCCCCAATGTTCATGCTAAAAAGGGACACTTAAATGAAAAATACTTCCTATGTTGTCTTTTCTTTTTTTAAAGGGATATTCTGACTGTACATGTTGTGTACAAATTTGTTCTTCTTATTTTAAATGTGTAGAATCATGGCGGAACATAGTTCTTATAATGGTGTGCCTAGCATCTGCTTCCTTATGACACAAATACGTCGTGTTTTATTCTAATAGCATCCAGTTAACGTCACTGTTTAATATTTACAACATTAAATTATGATAAAGCTGCTGTGTGGATAAAACAAAATGTAAAGAGAATACAAGACGAGTTATCCAGTACTGGCAGGATTTTTTCATTCCTATTTAAAAAAAAAAAAAAAAAATCACTTTTTTAAAATCATATTTTCCCAGAGCTGTTTTGCTTCCAGGGTTCCTGATCACTGCTTTGGAGATTGGCAGTTTTGGGTAGGAGGCAGGCACATGCACGTGTACATGTGGAGCTCAATTGTAACAAGCTGCAGACACCTATATCTGAATATAACCATTTCCTTTTACCTGGATTTTGAACAAAGGTCAAGAAATGTGTTATAGGGGATATAGATGGTCCTGCCTATTGTAGGTGTCCATATAATTAATTAAGAATCCCCATTCAAAAACAACTGTGCCACAGTGATAACACGGAAAATAACACAACACTATTTAATATGTAAATAACATATCATTTACTGTAGTCATGATTTTTATTAAAGAAAAAGTGAGTAGTAGTCGATTATTATGGGGAAAACTAGCAGGACTGCAAAAGTACCAAAATGTGTGTGTTGTAGGTAGTGTCAGCCTACCAATATATTGCCCGTCCTTACAGGTACCCAAGATTACTTCTGGTGGCCAAAGACTAGCATTTATTGTCTGCACAGTAAGTGCCTCCTTGGAGCTAGACTGTCTCCAAGGCTGAACCCTACATACCCCTCTGCATAGCTGTATAGCACAGCAAGTTCTAATTCCTCCTTTCACATACCTCCCAACATTTTTAAAACGGAAATAGGGACAAAAACAAATGCCTTGCGCAGCGTAGCAAATTTTTTGACCACGCCCATTTTTTCAACAACACCCCCTAAATACCACTCCAATTTGACTAAATCTGGCTGGTTATTTAGAGTTTGAACACATTTCTGAGGGTCTTGGGGTCCTGTGTTATTACAGTTTTGCTGAAAAAGGTGAAATTGCCCTTTAAGCAAGTCTTAGTTCCCCTAAGAGACCTGTTTAGCTTATTAGTTACAATTGTATCTCAGTGCAGGGGGGACTTTTTACCTTTCTGGACTCTCAGCCCAAAACCCACTTGTTTAATTAAAAGTGAGAAACAATGTTTCTAAGTGCAGGTGACGCTCGTTAAGATTTCTTGGCTCTCTGCCAAAAGCTACTTTTGATTACATTTGTATCTTTTTTAGCTTCAGTGCAGGAGATCAAAGGGTAATGAGGGACTTTTCAGTAACAGTTGGGAGAAAAGAAATGTATCTGTGACAGATAAGGTTATGTGCTAGACTTTAATAATATTTTGCAAATAAGTATTGTAAATAGGATAAGAGGAGGAGTTCCTAGATTGCTGCTAATTGGGCTATGACATACGCCATAATGTGATACCAGTGGCGCTGCAAGCATCCAACTGGCAATATTTACCTGCTGACAGCTATTAAGAGTGGATTGGGCAGGAGATGATTTGCCAGGATTATATAGAAGAAGATGCTGCTTAGATATTCCCAAGAAGCCTTAATGTGATTAGATGCTACGATTTGACTTCAAGCAGACATCATTTTTATTTCGAGTATGTGCCATGCAGGTGGTTGTTCAGAAGGTAGATATGTGTTTCTGTTAGTTTTCAGGAAATATTATCTATGTCTGTATGCCGTGCACGATAACATGCTTAGAAATTTGCATTGGATTCCTGCTCTCCTGTAGTTAAGGAAACAGTGTAAAGATACAGACATGAAATATATAAAGAAATGCTTTAGAAGCAATGATAAAAATAGATTTTTACAAATGTAGAAACAAATGACGTATCTCTATGCTGTAGCAATTTGCATTTCATTAGTAAAACCTTGAAGGCTTGCAACACTTTATATTGCCTATATTGATATTAATGTTATGTTTATATAAGCATGAAGTAACATTCTTTCCAGAAAGCTGAACAGGAACCTATCACCCTAATTTAATAATCAGTTTTTAATAGTGCTGTGTTATTTTCTATAATGTGAGATCATAATTTGTAATTTTCCATTCTTGTGATAATATCCCAAATTTGTCATGTAATCCTTTATCACTCACAGTTTTGCACAAATCCTTCCAAGCAGTTCTAGAGGCTTTTGGCCAGTAATGTCAGATTTATTGTATTATTTCCACATACATTCATAAGCCTTAGCTATACAATTTTGTGTGCACTCCAGATTGCTTCTTAGTAAACCCTGCAGATAATGTTCTGATGAAGAAATTAAATATCAGCCTTATTACTGTAAACCAGGGATCTAGCACATTCAGCTGTGGCCTTCCAAACAACTTCCATCAGCCAGTGGCCATTGGGCAATACCTGGGATTTGTAGTTAGGCAACAGCTGAAGAAGCACTGGTTACAGATCCCAGCTTTAAACACAACAGTGGTCTTTTTATTAATGAAGTTTTTGTTACAGTAACATTATGTTAATTCTATTACCTGTTCATCCACATGTGAAGTAAAGTTATGGTTTTCATTGCCTTTGCAGTTGTACAGATATTCTAATATTATTGAAAATTTAATACCTTTCTACTTGCCAAGCACTGTACACTTTATTTATTTAATTTGGACAGTATTATAGTATATATGGTTCTGGTTTTTTATCGTTTCATGTAATGCTGTAAATGTGCTAGTCTTTGGGATGAAATAAAGGACTGACCAACATTGTGGACTGCTAATTGGCATCTTTCCTTTAGTACATTGGATCTTGTTTGTCAACAGAGCAGGGCAAGTAGTAATTGGCTTATATTGGAAACATCCTAGGAACATTTGCTGAGCTATAAATCTGGAGCAGATGTAAATGTCTGCTCATTTGTCTCAGGCCAGTACAACGTAATGCACCCTTGTGAGCAACAGAAATGCGGTTACTTTTTCTTAAAAATGGAAGCTAGGGAGCCAGTGGACTCTCTTTCTGTGGTGCACTAAGCAGCTTGTTTCATGCACAACATTAATCCAACAGCTGAGCGACTGTGTGTGTGTGTTAGGGAAAGGAGTATGCAGGTAAAAGTATTCTACATAGCAGTGACCAAGGGAGAGAAGGGACATTTAGCAAGGGGTGGGCAGCAGAGTTACATAAAGACATAAGTAAAGTAGTGGGTATGAAAGCAGCAAAATGTGGAGAGCAGAAAGAGAGTGAAGACATAGATGGAGGTGGAAGGGGGGAGGAGAGAGCATTTGAAGAAGGAGGCAGAAAGCAATGAAATGCAAGAAGGGTAAAGAAGAGACCATTGAATATGTTAATTTTGTGTACAATTGATTGGTTGGTTGTTAATATGATAGCCCACTCCATTTGTAAGCACAGATTTATGACTGCAACAAATGCCCCCATGCCCCATAGATACAATCAACTTGGTTGTGTAAGAATGCCCAGCCCTGGCACATGCTGCTTGTTTTGACATGACTGACATTGGCCTAAATATGTAACTAATGCAGAACCCTTTGTGGAACAAGATTTACATGCCTCCCTTAGCTTATAATAGGGTCACAAATATTAAAAGAAAAGGAAGGCTTTAGTCACTGGATGGTGCTGATTTGCAAATGGCTTCCTGCTTACACTCAGCTGCTGCTCCATTTCTTAAAAAACTGTACCCACCGTCATGATTTTCTTCAGGGAGGACCCCTGCCATCAACCCAGACATCGTCCTGCTTGATGCATGTACAGCTGTCCAATTTTACATGGTCATCTGGTTCATACCTGCCTGCCCAGGTTTTACAGGAAAACCCTGCTGTGGGACACTGGATTTTAGCCAATCCCTGCCTCCAAACATCATCCACCTGCCTTCCGCCTCTGATGTCATAACTCACCCCAAACGTCACCCACCCTCCCCTATACATCATCCACCTGCCTCTGACCAGTCAGTGACCAAACTCTGGTACAAAACGGGAGAGGCGGCAACAATAGTATTATAGTATTATGTACCCTTACTCAGCCCTAAACTTATATAAACACAGGGTTGTGTGGTCATAGAACCATTAGTTCTATGAAATTGTTCTATAGGCCATGTTTCTACCATAGATAATAGATAAAACTGTGAAGAATACATAGTTTTAGTCCAATATGACGTACCAGTGTCCCCAATGGTGAATAATTCACTGGTTTGGCCTTTGTATGTGTTCAAATCCACCTGTCAATATACAACCCAGAGTTTTTTTGGCTGAAATCCAGCTGTGCCAGTGACTGCACTCCCGCCAATGCACACACGCACCACACGCCTGCATACCTCCCAACATTTGAAAAATGAAAAGAGGGACAAAAAGACTTGGTGCACGCAGCGCGGCAATTTATTTACCATGCCCACTTGTGTGGCCACGCCCCAATTACCACACCCCATTAAAAAAAAATACTCCTTTTATATAGATGAAATGGCAGGATCAGACACAAATGTGCTATACCCTCATACTGAACGACCTAAGGAAAACAATATAGCAACTCCTACATTAAAATACAAATATAGAGAGAAGGCTGTCAGTTATAAGTGAGTTATAACTATGTACCAGTTTTGCCCCCCTATACACAGTGCCCCCATACACAGTAGCCCCCCCACACACAGTACCCCACACACACAGTACCCCCCCACACACAGTAGCCCCCCACACACAGTACCCCCCACACACAGTACCCCCCCACACACAGTAGCTCCCCACACACAGTAGCCCCCTATACACAGTACCCCCATACACAGTAGCCCCCCATACACAGTAGCCCCCCATACACAGTAGCCCCCTATACACAGTACCCCCACACACAGTAGCCCCCTATACACAGTACCCCCAGTACACAGTACCCCCCATACACAGTACCCCCATACACAGTAGCCCCCATAGGGCTCCGCCTTCGTCACACGTACCCAGGGGCGCAACCTTATAAAAGGGCCTGTCGCGCTGTATATGAAGCCGCATAAGGAGAGAAGCTGCAGGAGAAGTCGGAACGTCCGGCGTCCGGCGCAATGTGGGACATTCATGGAACTATCCGGGACAGCGGGATGCGCCATAAAAATCGAGACTGTCCCGCGAAAAGCGGGACAGTTGGGGGGTATGCGCCTGTCATTTAAGGGCCAAATTAGTTATGTTTCCATTATAAAGAAACTGATCGCTTTTAGTATAAAACATAGAGAAACATGGAGTACAAGACATTTATGACTTGCTATATACATTTATGGCATTACGGTCCTTGAAAAATTACATTCAAATGATACCACCTGCTAGCATTCCATTCTATGGACTGCGTCACCACTTGGTTGCCTAGCAGCGGGGAAGTCATTTCTGTCCTTCCCGCCACGTTATCCCTCCCTCCTCCCACCCATGCCTCCTCCTCCCTCCCTTCCCCTACCCGTTAGTAGAGGCACTAGGAAGAGTTAGCGGGAGTCTTCATAAGAAAAGAGCAAACTTTTGCGCGGTGAGTAAGAGGGCTCTGATTGGTGTTCCGCCGGAAGCTCGCTGTTTCCTAGGTGGCGCTCGCTAGTAAAGGCCCCCGGGCCGGAGCAACGGCGGGGCGGGATTTAACACGTCGCCCCTGGGGATTTTTACTTTTCCTTTATTTTTAACTTGCCAATAACACAGAGAGATTCCATTGGTGTTAATGATTAAAAATTATTAGTGTGTCTTCTCACTGATAGTGTAAGTAAAAGTTACAGGGCTCTTTAGCAAAATCACTTGGACCCCTCATTAACTTATACTGAACTGCTTCTCATTGTCATTGCTCCACTGGTCCCATTTTGCTACCCTGCCTCTCTCTGGCAGCTAGAGTTATCCGATAGGAGTTCTCAAAACATAACCTTATTATTGCTGGAGCAGCTAGCAGGTTATATATAGGCATTTAGCTTGAACTTCATGTCTTTTTGACCTAGTGCTAGGCACACTGGGAAGGCAAGCTCTGCTCTAGGCAGGAAATACTCTTTGAGAGACCCACACAAGTAGCCAAGTACTTTCCACCTGCCGATCTCTATGTGAGAACTATGGACTTTGAAAATAAATCCCAGTATATCACTTGGGTTACACAAGGAACTGACCAAACTGCCTTCTTGAGTTAGCTTTCCATGCCAAATTCACCAGATGCTACAGAAACTCATGCTCTGGTTACAGATGAGCCCTCAGTCCCAGGCCCCCAGCTGTCAGACAGACCACACAAGGTCTTGCTAATTACCAAGATGGAAATGAAAGGTTAAGGGTAGCTTGATGGGATTCCAGCCAGCGATGGCCCAGGGGAGGCAGCCAAGTTGATGCCGCCCCTGCAAATAGAACAATATCACTCTCTGCACTAGAGGAGCCATGATTCTGCTTTAAAAATCAGAATTTCGGCTCTTTACAGTGAGCGGCTTTTTGCCACCTCAGTAACTTGACATTTCTCAACTCGCCTCATGGCAGCCAACGCCCCTGATTCCAGCACCCCACTACAACAAGGCTAATGTATTTCATAATTGGGGACATAGGGCCTGATTCACTAAAGGGCGATAAAACGTGCGCTATTTTTATTGTGCGCTAAAATTTTTACCGCGTCTTAATTTTGGCAATTTTTCGCACGATTCACTATAAGCATACTCGCGCTTTTTTACGCGCGATATTGCATGCGTTATTTAACTCGCGAAAGGCTATTTCAATGCGGTATTTGCTGGTACATGTGCTAAATTACGCCCGCGAATAGTCGCCGCATATGAATGGTAGCTTAGAAATAGTGTATAAAAATTGTCGCCGCATATAAATGGTGTATATAAATATTAGCCACATATAAATGGTAGCATATAAATGGTATCATATAAATAGTAGATGCTTATAAATAGTAGCCACTAGTGATAAGCAAATGTGTTCTGGTTATCTTTAGTGAAGAATTAGCAAATCTTTCGAAAGATCCACGAAACGGCAAAAATTGTTGCTGTGACTATTATTGTTTGACACTTGTATCAATTTTTGTATGTGCGGTGAATTTTTGCGTGGCGAATTTTTTCATGCGTTTTGCCATTGGCGGATTGCGAAACGCATGAAAAAATCCGCCGCGAAAAAATTCAACGCACGTCCAAAAATTTGCTGCAAATCCATGCCTGGCGAAACATTTCATCACTTGTAGCCAAATATAAATAGTCGCGCAAATGAACGCACGCCATGTTAGCCATACAAGCCAATACTTGCAGAAAATTACTGTATTAAAAATGACCATTTCCCTGCAAACTGGCGGCTGCGTCACTCTAGGGGAAACACATACTTGAATAAATAACACTGTAAGTCCATATTTTATTGCAAAAAATCATTTACTGTACTTTTGTATAATTTTTCACCTGCCTGTAGTAGGTGTTAATTTTCGCATAGCCGAATGCGATATTTGGCGCGCAAAAGTTATAGTGAATCATGCGATCGTATTCTTTTCAGCGCAGAAATTAACACATGCGGTAAAACTAGTGCGAGAAATAACCCATGCGAAAATGGCAATTTTTCGCACGCGATAATACTATGGGGAATCGCACGCAAATTATTTTGCGTTTTTTAACGCAAAAAAGCGTGCGATAATTTTTATCGCCCTTTAGTGAATCAGGCCCATAATGTCACTTTCCTTGCACCACCTAGGTCCGAGGGACCTCCAGTGCTAATGCAGTTGGTCCCCATTGGGTAAAGACTACCATCATTATATCTACTTTGGTTATAATTATAGGCCCCAAACAAGATAAAAGACTGTTCTATTACTTAGTTGCTTTTGTTTCTCTCTGATTTCTCTCAGGAACCAAGTGAAGCTGCACCACCAATAGCACCCACAATTTACAGCACCTTTACTTGTGAAAAGTGATATCTATACTAAATTAGCCAATCCAATGAATAATGCTTGTTACTATGCATATTTTGCATAGTATGGATATATATATGGATATTATGGAGATATATATCCATGCCTTACATTAGGCCAGTATAATACCACTCGATCAGGCAGCATAAAAATAGAACTGTTGCACCTGATAAATTAGTTTGAGAGTGGCATTTGTGTTCATATGGCATTTGTTTTAATATTTCATCCCTTGCTTGGGGGAAACAAAAGTTTGGAAATTGAATTGTTCTGTTGCCCCCTTTTATTTTCATAAGCTTCAATATTTATTTTTTCCTCTTTTTTTAATGTTTGTGGAAAAAGAGCATATGGGTTCTCAAGGTATGTGGACGATCCTGGGATCACTCCCTTCTACATGGTACATGAAAGCAAATGATTTCAAACTAACTAACTAAAGCTCTGTTTGGCATTCCATGAGTTAACAGAAAGGGCTTCAGCCTTATGTCAGATCTTTCAGTTTTGCTGGACAACGTCACCAATGTAACTTATTACATAGCAGAAGCCGTAAAAATACATTTAATGAAAGTTAAGCAAATGAAAGAGTTTCTATGCTAATCACACTGAACAGTCCATCTTTTAGATTCAGCAACATGGTTTAAAGGAACAGTAACACCAAAAAAATGAAAGTGTGTAATTAAAGTATAATGCACTGCTGCCCAGTACTGGTAAAACTGGTGTGTTTGCTACAAACACCCTGCTATAGTTTATATAAATAAGCTGCTGGGCAGCCATTCAAGCTAGAAAAAAGGAGAAAAGGCCGAGGTTATTTAGCAGATACAGATATGCTTCTAGAATATAATTGTGCTTTATCTGTTATCTGCTATATACCCTGTGCCTTTCCTCCTTTGAATGGCTGCCTGCATGGCTACACAGCATCTTTGTTTATATAAACTATAGTTGTCTTTCTGACACAAACACAACAGTTGCGCCAGTGCAAGGCAATAGTACATTATGCTGTAATTAATGTTAAACACTTTAATTTTTTGGTGTTACTGTTCCTTTAAAGACATCAGCATATTTCTTTATGATATATATTTAATATGTTCCTTTGGAACAAGAGGGAGAACTGAGAACAACATTCTGTGTGTGCAGATTCCCTCGTACAGACCCCCCTGACTTGGATGGATTCTGTTCCCAAGCTAGCCTTGGTTACAAATACCATAGCCTTGAGGGCAGAGCCACCTGTTTGGCTGTGCAAGCAGTTCTTTGTTTTCGAGAAAGATCTCTAGGCTCTCAAACTGGTATCTCCCTGTGCAGAATCCACAGAGCTTTCCTGTTCCCCATGTTCCTGGGCATCAACCCCCTTCAGCCCTGCTCACAAACTGCTTCTACAGAGCTGCACTGGGGACTGGCCAGCCATGAGCTGCTGACATCTCTTTCAATCTCTTTTCCCCTGTGCAAATCTGGCATGGATGGCTGCCACCCAGGGAAATCGTGCTACTTTATGTTTACCACAAATCTGGGCTTGGCCCTCTCTAGGAGGGCATGGCAACACACACATGGACATTTGTTTACTTCTTCATCTCCCAACAGGAAATCTCTGCCATGGGTGATACCAACCCTTTCACTTTTTTTCAATTGCCACATGTAAAACACATTACACAATTCCAATTAGTTGCTCAAATATGCAAAAAACAAATTCTGGATCTTAGGAGAATTCAGTCAATGCCCTAATCACAGTTCCATTCTGAATAATATGAAAAAAAAATGTTATTTCTCCAAATGTGGGGGCTCAAGATGACTACTTTGCAAAGGACTGACTATCTAGCATTTAGTTATCATTCCTTTTTTTAAACTGAGACTTTTTTTTTTTTTTTACAGAACTATGGCAAAAAAGTTGCTCCTGGTTGATGTGGATTGTGGAGTCGATGATGCACAGGCCTTGATGGTAGCCTTGGCAGCCCCTAATGTGGAGATTCTTGGCATCACCTGCTGTCATGGGAACTCAACCATAGAAAATGTCTGCCAGAATGTATTGCGTGTCTTGCATGTCTGTGATAGAATGGAGGTGATAACCTTTGTTTTTTCAGTACTATGATATTGTGTTTAGAGTGTGGCTAATGCAGTCAGGCTTAGCACTTTTTTGTTTTACTGTTATTAATTACTAAAAATTGCTCAGAATAATTAGTAACCTATCACTGATTAGGCTTGATAAGAAATTTTTATTAGGATGCCACAACCTGTCTGACACAGGCACCTGAGCAGCCTTCCATTCATTGCAGTGGAAACTATTTGATAGTAATTTGAGCCAGAGACACACCATGACCCATATACCTCTAGCAGGATCTCCCCTTCCCCCCCATGTATTTATGAAAGACTAATGATGTGCCTCTGATGTTACATGCTGTAGGGAGTCTGTGGAGATTTTGGCACCAACCAGCACAAACTTTCATTGTGATTTGAAGTTTAAAACATAAAAACTCAATTCAAAGCAGAAACCTGACTGTAACACTAACCATTTAGATACAGGGAGAATTTTCTAATTGGATTTGCATATTCTGATGCCTGCATATTATTTGGCAGATCCCTGTATATAAAGGGGCAAGTAAGCCTTTGCTAGGAAACTGCTTGCATGCAGACCCGTACCATGGTAAAGATGGCCTGGGGGATGTACCCGATCCAGGTGCTCCTGGTCTTGAACTGCTGCAAAAGGAGCATGCAGTCTTGGCAATGCTAAGGATAGCCAGTGAACATGCTGGCCAGGTGAGTACAATTTATTATTTGTCTTCACCATATGAGATTAATGGGATGTTAATAACCAATTCTGGAAACACTGCCTTTTTCTGATGAGTAAACCAAGGCTACAATGTTCAGATGTAATAAAAATAATACTCTTAAGGCAAGGTCCCCAAACTTTTTTACCCATTTGCCACATTTAAATGTAAAAAGGGTTGGGGAGCAACAAAAGCATAAAAAGTTCCAGGTGCTTATTTTCTAAATCATCTGAAGGCTAGGTGAGCAACATGTTGCCCTCGAGCCACTGTTTGGGGATCACTGCCCTAAGGGATGGTGATCCACGTTAAGGAAGTACCTTAGTTTTTAGATATAGTTAGCTTTATTTTTAATGGAGGTGTGGTATTTGTAATTTAGCAAGGTCATTAATGTTCACTTTTTAACCTAGGTATCCCTGGTTGCCACAGGCCCCCTGACTAATTTGGCTCTAGCTGTGAACATGGACCCGAACTTTCCAAAGAAGATCAAAAATCTTTTTATTATGGGAGGCAACATGGAGTGTAAGTGTCTTGCCTGTGGTGCAAAATGAATTTGTATATAGTAAATAAGCTTTCCATATGGCTTTATGGTTTTGTATCATTACATATATGGTGCTAAAATACATATTTTGGTGACAAAATCCACTCTGTGTGCCTGCAGACAGGCCTACGCAGTAGTTTAGGGTGCAGGCAGCAGGAAAGGCTGATGCCAACAAAGGGGCAATTCTCAGACGGCAGGGCTGATTTTGCCCTGAGTTTATCCGCAGACCGAGAATCATCCCTGTCTGGCATTAGCCTATAGTTTGAGACTCTAAGGCAGCCAGATACATTCCAGATGGTATTCTTGACCTATTGCCTTCTTCATTCAGAAGATACTGTTTCAGGTGTTATTATTACAATGTGTTTGTGAAAATCAAAGTACAGAAACCTTTTCTTATTGCTTGTAGCCAGAGGAAATGTCACTGTTTGCGGGGAATTTAATTTTGCATGTGACCCAGAAGCAGCCTATGTTGTCCTGAATGCCTTTGACTGTCCTACTTACATTGCCACTTGGGAATTCACTTACAAGAACTACCTTCCTTGGGTAAGAAAAAGCTATGTTTTGTTTTCCTTTTCAAAATGAATAAATACTGTTTGCTAGACAGTTGACATTTATCACAAGAAAGAACAAGTAAAATAGTTTACGTTCTTGAGAAAAAAAAAGACGACAATAGGATTCATATACATCCGCAAAGGCAGGTGCGGACCCCGCAGTGAGTTGTGCCCAAAACAACTTGCAGAATGCACTCCTTGCACTTCTGTATAGTTACACTTGCCGCTGCTCATTCTTTCCTGCCTTTCATTCTGTTTTGAGTACTGCTGTGCCTTTTGACACAGAGGAACCCTGGAGCTACTGCCACTTCCAGACCAGGTGGTGACGTCTTGACACAGCGCAACTGCACTTACTTTGCAAAGAAGCACGTGTGTTAATTTTGGCGAAAATGGATGCAGTTACATTAGGTGCAGTACAATTGTCTCAACAGCATTGCCCCTTTACAATTGCAATGATGCTGGAATTCTGGGAAAAATGCTACATTGTGGGTAAAAAAAAATATGGCGATTGTGCTTGAAATAGAACTTTGCTCACTGCACTTGTAATGTTAAGAATTAATCTGCCTTAGCAGCACCTTGGTGCACCACCTGTTCATGACAACCACACTGTAACAGAGGCTTAATCAGAGTTGTCTCATTTACCCTCCACAGATAATGAACAATGTACTAAAAACATGACTTAAAGGAGAAGGAAAGGCTAGTAAAGAGTTAATCTTAAAATGCAGGCATACCTTCAGTTCTCTCAATAGTGCCCTTAAGTCTCCCATTCAGAAGATCTGAAGCCAAACAGTTAGAAAAAACGCTGAGCTGGGTAGAGAAGATTCCCATAATGCCTCGCTCCTTCCCAGACTTGGCGACTTGAGATCTTAGGCGATGCATGCGCACCCCCCCAGAATTATAGCGTTTTTACACAGCAATAGTAGTACTTTTTAAAAGTGTGCTTCATAGATTTTGACTTTCCTTGTCCTTTAAAAACCATCAAATAATGGATTTTTGTGTTTATGTATTGCTTTAGACATTCCATGATGAGTGGATAATGCAAGGCACTAGGAAGTCAGAGTTTATGAGGAAGATCTCAGCTCATTCTGCAAAGTACACAGAAGAATGCAATAGTAATCCTGGGGAGGTTTGGACGGCAGGGTTTGTGTCTTGTGATTCCTATGCTATGGCTGCTGCTATTGATGAGAGCTTTGTCACTGGTTCCATACATTGTGGCATCAGTGTGGAGCTAAATGGGGCCTTGACCCGTGGGATGATGGTACTGGATACAACAGACAAGCTAAAGAAGAAGAACAAAGTCTTTGTCTTGACAAAATGTGACCTGGAAAAACTGAAATGCCTGATGATGGCAGCATTAAAGTAATAAACGTCCCTTTAAGAACACTAATATAGAAAAAGTAGTACAGTATGGAAAAAGGCAGCTTTTAGGATTGCCCAGAATTTAATACTGCTCATTCTGTTTTACTATTAATACTACTGTAGTAGAGTTAGTACTTCAGTCTTAGAATCTTCTTAATTTGTTTTTACTTTGATGCTCTTTATGTGGTTTTACTGAAAGGCCAAAATAACAATAGGGCTTAAAGTAAATTAGTTTATACCTGTCGCAGAGAAACTCTTGTTTGTCTATATGAACTATGAGACTGAGCAGAGTATATGATTGGCAGCTGAGATTTTTAATACCTGTATAGCTGTTTTGATACAAAAAATATATTTTTTGTCTGTGTGACAGGTGCACTGGCGCTTGGCTCTGCCTTAAAGAGGACTCAGGGTGTTGGCTTTGTTGGCATAGGCTAGCTTCCAAGCTAGTAAAGATATCAGGTGATTTAGAACAGGTAACTTAGCTTATGGAATACAATAGATTCTGCTTCAATTCTACAAAAGGATTTAGTTTGCTATTTGGCTAAATCTTTTGGGGAGGATTAAGTATTTGGCCGAAGGCAAAAATTATGGTTCAGTAAATCCCTCATTATATTCCTGCCCAAATGAAGTGTTTACCAGTATCTGCACATTTTACATGGTTGCACAAGTTAACCATATTTTTGCAGAGACACGTTGCAAAGTTCTAGCCTTTTACAAACTAGAAGATAAAAGGCAGAATGTGTATATTTCCTACCTAAATTGCATTCATTTTGTTAAAGGAGAAGGAAAGGCAAAGTCACTTGGGGGTGCCAAAATGTTAGGCACCCCCAAGTGACTTTAATCGCTTACCTTGTGTACCCCTGGCTGGAGAAAACAGCACCAGCCCAGGGTACCTGTAGGAAGCGCTTCCTCCTTCCTGCTCGCGCTGCTGCTGTTTGCCCGGGACTGGCGCATGCGCAGTAGAGTGAAAAGCTGACTTCTCTGTTAAAGTTCGGCTTTTCACTCTACTGCGCATTCGCACGCGGCGATACAGGAAGGAGGAAGCGCTGCAGCTACCCCGGGCTGGTGCTGTTCTCTCTGAACAGGGGCACCAGCCCGGGGTAAAAGGTAAGCGATTAAAGTCACTTGGGGGTGCCTAACATTTTGGCACCCCCAAGTGACTTTGACTTTCCTTCTCCTTTAAGGGCCATTAAATCCCCTTGTTTACCATGAGTGCAAGGAATATGGCTTGTACTGCATATTCTTTTTGATTGTTTTTAATTGTGAAAAAAAAATATTTTTTGTAATTTTCCTTAAGATAAACAGGGGAATCTGAAGCTACTTCATGTTTGGTGCTTGTAGATTACAAGATCACAGATAATCCCATTGCATGAGAGGTTCAGCGTATGCCCTATATGAGGAGAACATACGATAACCTCTCTGATGCCTCTAAATGTTTAAATCCTTCTAAAGGATGAAAGAGCATCTCCTTGTGATTGGACACAGGAAAGGGTTTCTTACAGTGAGAGGTATGAGGCTGAGCAGTTATGCTGGCACGTAGATGTGAGAAAATACAAGGTTACTGCAATTCTGTTTGCAAATTTTGGATGAAAGCTGCAGAAACAGAATTCCCCACGTCACTGCCCGCAATCCTCATTTTTGTCACTTTCACCTACAAATGTACAAGTTGTTGATATTATATTGGCAGTAAATATTGATCCTTAACAAAACCATGCACTCTGTGATTATTTTATATAGCTTTGAACCCAAACAAACCAACAAGCATTGAGAGGCATCGGTGCCCCTCATATCCACTGTTAAACATACAGCCATCTTTAAATTTTCCCTGGAGGTGTGGCCTGATGGTCTCCATGAGTAATTGTGCAATGCAGAGCAGTAGGGCGGGCAGGGGAGTGGGCCCTTGACTTGTGTACCCCAGTCTGCCACGGTACATGTTTGGCAGACGACTCCTTTAATTCTGCACCAGATGTAGGAACTTAGAGCAACCAATAACATGTTTACTTCAAATACTGGTAAGCACAGCCTATTGGTTGATACTGGTTACTGGGATTGATCTATATTCACATACACAACTTAGAAATTACCATAAACATTACTCTGCAAAATAACCAGTTTTCAATAATATTGAACTGCAGCATCCCAATTACAGCTGGTCTGGGAGCCACACTGCATTAAGCTTTTTTTGTTACGAAATGAGAGGAAAACAATATGATTTGAAAGAGATGGACATTGGCTGAATGAAGTTGCTATGCTGTGTGTAGATGTGGGCTTGTTTTTGTGTGGAGGGGGGGCTAATAATTCCCTTGCGGTACATCATTCCCAAAGATCAGGCCTGTTGTTTGTTGAGACCATGGTACAGTGAGCCTGAATGGTAAATCAGCTTACCCATTTACTGCCTGATGAGTGTGTAATGGAAAAAAAGAGAGCTCCAGACATGGAATTACTGAAAAAAGCTTCATTTATTTAAGGTACAACATAAAGTTGCATGAATTGCCCCACTAACCTCGTTTTTAATCACAAGATTTTTTTGTTGAGCAATTCAACTTAACTATAAAATGCATCCCGGTAGATAACCAAGAACACAAATGGAAGAGCTGCACAGCCATAACATCCCGCTTTCTGCACTCTCATCTTGCTGCATTTTGTTCACTTAGCCGGCACAGAAACAAACTTTGCATGAAAAATACTCAGCATTGTAGCACAGGCGGCTATGTGCCTTTATTAGAAACATAATACTGGGGAGATCCTCGCTTGTCACATAAAAAAAATAGATCTCTTTTTCCTTGGTGATGCTTATCTGACGGGGCTGATATTGTTCACTCTGGGCCAATTATTACAGGGCTCAGTGGCAACATAAATAAATAAACATGGAGGGGGAGGAAACGGAACAGCTATAAACAGTCTGTGTGGGTAACTTCTGTAAGGCAAGGACTTTGCCAAATATTTTTTTTGCCCTTCTTAAAACGGAACAGCAATATCAAGTAAACAGAACAGAAGGCAAAAGGGAGAATTAAAACCAGTAGAAGTTATACTTAAGAGGTGGATTCTAAGAAGGCCAGGTGTTGGAATTTAAAAAAAAAAATCAAATAAAACACCATTAAGATAAAAAGCCTGTTTGAAAGAACAAACGGACACTCATCCAATCAAATCACAGGCAGTTTTTTCTGCTCCACGAAAAGAGACCAAATTCACCAGAGCTCTAATTATCAGGTGGGTAATGGGTGTTGGGCCATGGATCAGAGCTTCTCCTCCCAATGGTGGGACTCCAAATCCTCCAAGGATTGTAAGTCTGGCCTCCGATGGCGTCGGGGTTGTGTGAAACAGCTGCCGAAGCAGAGTTGGAGGAAGAGCAGACGCTTTCACTGCCCATCAGATCAATGCCAGGAAGAGTGTTGGCAGGAGTGCTGTATGGAAGGCTGTTGTTAGGGTTGCTTGACCATATGGAACTGCTGAAAGGGGTGGTTGTAGACCAGAGACTGCTAGTGTTCCCAAGGATAGACTGTAAAAAAACAAAAAAAAAAACAAATAGAATTTTCTAACAATTTAGAATGGGAGTAGATGTTACATAGTAAAGGTTATTTTGTACACACAATAATAGCAATAATAAAAGAAAAAACAGCACGGAGCAATGAACAAAGCACCTTAACTTTTAGGGCTGTATTTACAAATTGGACCAAAGAAGCCTGGGCCTAGGACAGCAGCCATAATAGATGGTGTTTCCTAAGTCAGGGTAGGGCTAAACCGGGGGATATGTGTCATTGGAAGGGTGGCAGAGGAGGTACTACGGTTTTTAGCATTTTACATAGTTGGTATTTCCTTTGCATGCTTTGGTCCCTTCCCCATGTTTTAATGGGGCATCATAAGTAGGGAATTATGTTACATTGTTATGTTATTATATATTATGTTACATTGTTCAAAAGATTGTTTTCTAATGTGCTCACAGCACCCTCTGCTGACCACGAAGGAGAGTACAGATACCATTTCCAGTAACAATATTGATAGGGGACGCTATAATATAGTACTCTGTAGTATTATACCAATAGGGTATTGCGCAGACAGCGCTACATTCATTTATGTCACCTCAACCACAATAAATCCAAGTCGATGGAAAAACAAGAATATATATATGTATTTTTTTTTTTTTGTAATATTAACACCTGATTTGAATTTCAGGTACAGTGCTCTAAAAAAGAGAAAACCCATAATCCAGATAAATTAAGTTTTTATTACTGAAAAAATTCTATTATATTCTTTTTGACAGTTGTCATTACATTTTTTTATAGTCTGAGATGTAAAATGGGTAATCAGTGTGTGATCATATCATCCTGATTTGGCCCAGTATGTTGGTGGCAAGCTGCCCAAACTAACAGATCTTAAAGATTATGACCATGGAACATAATAACCTGGGTGGAGCTTTATTTAGGCAACAGATAAAACACATTCGAGTGGAGTGTAAATACATTTAAAAAAAAAAAAAACTAGCCTTTCTGCCTTATATAAAATATATTTAAGCACAAAGAAAGACTTGGTGGTCAGTACACGTTTTAGAGTTCATTGTTGTATTATGCTGTTTGAGAGGAAATGAAATGATTCATCACAGCGTACAAACCTTTCCTTTATACTGGCCATGCCAACAACATTCTGTTTAAAGGAGACATATTGGATAAATGGAAAAAACCTTAATTTTGTAGGCAGTTATGAATAATATAAGGTGCTGGTTTCACTTTGGGCTAAAATTGAATACAGTTTTCAAAAATGGCCTCCCTATAGATCCTCTCAGGTCCCTGTGTTTCAAATGAGGGGTGGGCGTACCCTAACGGTCCCTGCCAGAAGCACAGTAGGAGGGGGAGAGCCAATCACAGCCCTGCATTCACACAAGCAAAGACAGGCTTCAGTTCCCTATCAGGTCAGCCTAGCTGCTGATTGGTTCCTATCCTACAGTGCACATCCACAGAATTCAGCCAGCAGGAAGTGGAACAGATGGGCGGGACTAGTGAGGTTTTGGGGGAATTTTTCAATAAATCAGTCCGAAACACAACTTTTTTTAAGCACAATCCTTCTATGTTTAGAGGAGTATAATTTACTGGTACATTCTTAATTTTTACATGATATGTCTCCTTTAAAGCAGCCATATTGCAGCCATGGGATTAATATATTATCACTGTGACATAGAGAAAGGGATGTAACTGTTGTAACAGACTTATATGTGCTAAGGCTAGCAGTACAGCAGCTCAAACACTGGTATTGTAAATATTTAGAAATAGAATGTTCTGTGTAAATAATAAACTGTTGGTGTTAATTGGTGAGGAGTACAGGAAATAATTTGCTAATAATTTAATGCAGTGTTTTTCAACCTTTTTTGGGCAAAGGCACACTTGTTTCATGAAAAAAAATCACGAGGCACACCACCATTAGAAAATGTTAAAAAATGTAACTCTGTGCCCAGCAGCAGTGCCCCCCTAGTACATGGTGCCAAGAGCAGTGCCCCCCTAGTACATTGGTGCCAGCAGCAGTGCCCCCTAGTACATTGGTGCCCAGAGCAGTGCCCCCCTAGTACATTGGTGCCAAGAGCAGTGCCCCCCTAGTACATTGGTGCCAAGAGCAGTGCCCCCCTAGTACATTGGTGCCAAGAGCAGTGCCCCCCTAGTACATGGTGCCAGAGCAGTGCCCCCCTAGTACATTGGTGCCAAGAGCAGTGCCCCCCTAGTACATTGGTGCCAAGAGCAGTGCCCCCCTAGTACATTGGTGCCAAGAGCAGTGCCCCCCTAGTACATTGGTGCCCAGCAGCAGTGCCCCCCTAGTACATTGGTGCCCAGCAGCAGTGCCCCCCTAGTACATTGGTGCCAAGAGCAGTGCCCCCCTAGTACGTTGGTGCCCAGCAGCAGTGCCCCCCAGTACATTGGTGCCAAGAGCCAGCCTCCCTAGTACATTGGTGCCCAGCAGCAGTGCCCCCATAAGTCAGTGTGCCCCGTGGCCCCCCCTAATACATTGGTGCCCAGCAGCATTTTACTTCTGCTCTTCGGCGGCTTCTCCGGTGGCTTCAGCAGCATCTTCGTATCCCTCAGGCGCGACGCCTCTGCACTTCTGCCTACACGCGACCGCACACAGGCCCTTTTATAAGGTTGCGCCCCGTGCATACTGACGTCACCCGTACACACGGGGCGCAACCAATGACAGGGCCCGGATTTTATTAAAGGGGGCCCGAGCTACTAAGAAAAACTGTAGCATCGCCGGGCCCCCTTTGAAAGTAAAAATTGCGGCCCTGCCTACGGCACACCAGTCAACATCTCGCGGCACACTAGTGTGCCACGGAACAGTGGTTGAAAAACGCTGATTTAATGAAAGACTATGTTTTCCGTTTACCTATCTGTCACAGATGATCTGTTGGAGTTGCAGAGATCATAGAGCAGAACTCCCAATGCCCATAAATAATTCACAGTATGCCCATTACACACTAATGAATAACACACATTGATTGTGAAGGTTGCCACTGCCAACGTACTGTAGTAGGATGAGATGCCATCTTGCAAACACAGTGCTACTTACAGGTGATGCATGGGTGGGAGATCCTGTGCTGGTTGGCCATGTGGGAACAGGGTCAGTGCTGGGTGCATCCCAGATTGATGATGTTGACTCAAACTCACTCCATTTCTTCTGAGGATCAGGGCCATAGGCTGATCTTGGAAATGCCAAATTATTAAACACCTCTGTAGGGAAAGGACAAACCGTGTGAAACAGAAGTCCAACCAGTGTGTGAACAAACTGAAATATTAGACATGCATGAGATATAAAAACCAGTTTTCTAACAAGAGAGACAAGAGAGTTAAGTGGATACTATCACACTAGCACTATCACATTCTCTAAGTATATAAGCAATACATAAAAACAAAGTCTTGTTCTGATTCTTCTTGCTTGAAAGGAGTTAGGCTTGCTTTGGTTTCCTTTTAGCTAGATACTTCCGTTGGCACTTATAGGTACTGTCAGATATTCTATTTAGCCATGATGCTCAGCAAATAGCACTGATTTGTTTGCGCAGGTTGATGGCTTTAACAAGCAGATCTGAAGTGAAGAGAAGATGTGTTCCTCTGCTGATGCACCAACCAAAAACATATACAGGACAGGAAAATGCCCCTTTAAGTGTCTTTAAGTGCTGTATTGGAAATAATTGGCATATGACATGAGTGGATACTCATGTCATATGCCAATTATTTCCAATACAGCACAGATCTGCCCAATGTCTGCAGACAGTGACAGCATTTGCATCTTCCCATCATTGAGCACAAGGCGAGGGTTGTGGCACAAAAATACACATGTGGGATCAGGTTGTATACCATTAGCCTTACATTGGCATAATATTGGTTACTACTCAGCAATGCTCAGATCAACACAAAAAAGACCTTGATTGCTGTTTATAGTGCTCATCATGCAGTTGGCCCATATGGATCTTCTCAGTAGCAAAAAATCAGTGGGCCCATTGCAACTAGAACCTTAAAAGGAGAAGGAAATGCATATTGGCATTTTACTGCCAATAAATTAGTCAAAATAGTGCAAGCTAGAAAGCTATATTTATTCTGCAGAAAGCATTACTATACCCGAATATACTCACCCCCTGTTAAGTTGAAGGAATTGCTGGGTCCAAAAGCAGAGAATGATTTAAGTGGAACTAAGTCTGGGCTGTTGGGACTGCTGATGGGGCTCCATAGGCCAGAGCTAAGCAGGAAAGTAAAATGTAAAAATTAGCCAACTTCTAAACTTAGTGGGTAGTAACCCATAGCAACCAATCAGTGGTTAGATTTTTCCAGACAGCTGCAGGGTAAACACTGAAAGCAATCATCTGATTGGTTGCCATAAGTTACAGCCCAGGTGTAAACACTTAGCACTTTACCTTTATGCAGCAAGCTACCAGACTTTATCAGGCAATAAACATAATGGCATGCATTTGTAGCCTGGTAGTTTGTATACTGTCTTTCTGTTGTATGTTTTTAACATAGATGCACAGCAGTGCACAGAAACCTGGACCTTGTGACCACAGGTCCATTATTCAATGCCGATACCAGAATGTTACATATAAGCCAGCCAACATAAAGCTTGGCACCACAGTAATATGCGCTTTGCTTTCTCTTACTATTATATCTCCTCTACTGACTGTTCTCTATTCTGTGGCTTCTTGTGACAGTGTTTATATCTCTTACTTCTCTGATATTCCCCTTTTCAAGGCCACAAGTAATTAGCAACTAAACCTAGGTTCAATAAAGCTGATCCAAATGACTTATCTCCTGAGCTACTCATCCAAATAAAGACAGTAAGACAAAAACTTCTGAATAAGCCATACAAAATGAAACAATAGGTAAGGGCTAAATGGGAAGAAAGTCATGCTTACCTATCAGAGCCATCGCTGTCAAGGGAAATGGTATGAGAGACACAAATGTTGCTTGGGGCATCACATTTAGTAACGGCTGGTTTTGCCACTCCATTACCACCTGTTAAAAATGACAGAAATAATATAAACTGTGTAAAAAAGTAAAGTAGTAAAAAAATGCTGCAGATGCCATTTCTTCTGTAAACTGATTTCAGGGCCCACCTTAAAAAGTAGGGAAGCACCGAATCCACTATTTTAGTAGTAAGATTCGTCAGAATACTGAATCAGAGTTTCCATATCCAAATTAGGAAAAATAAGGGTTCAAGACAACCGTGCATGATGAAAAATGTTTAATTTCATTGTTTATGTGACAAAAAGTCACATGATTTTATGGATGAATCCTGCTGAAAAAGGCTGAATCCCATACCAAATCCTGGATTCGCTGCATCCCTATTAAAAAGCAAAATTACCTGGGTTTTTGTCATATCCTGCAGCTACAGCAGCAAAGGTAGGGTTGCCATTTCGTCCAGGTAAGGAGGTTGCCTTAGTTAGCTTGTGTTTGGTACCAGTAAGGTTGCTCCTTAGATCACTATAAAAATAAAGACAAAGCCTATTTTTCAGAAAATAATGTACTAAACTAGAATGGCAGCTTTAGTGGGCTTCTAACTTTTATTTTGTTTGAAGAACACGAATTGAACTCAGAGAATTCTGTTTCTCCCAGAAATGTCACTCTGGTCATTACATACAAAATATATTTACATAGAAAAAAAGGGCATTAATATTTTGGAACAACTATCATCATGGAATGAAACAAACAGAGCAATTGCCCTCTTAGGAGAGACTATTATTTTAATGCTTTTTCCCAAAAGCTAAACTATATAATAATCCTTATGTCATAAATAAAGGATGATTAAGGTACCCTCATCTGCTGCAGAGCATGGCAAACACTTGTGCTAGTGGCAGCATTGCATGAGAATGCTGACTTTCATGTACCCAAATAAGAGCTGCCTACCAGCACAAGACTCTTCTAGCGCAACAGTTAGTATTAAAATTGATCAAGGTCTCTGAGGAAGTGCGCTGTCACGAAACGCGTAAAACCTCAAGCTGTGTTTTTACGATGTGCAAATAAAGGTTGATCGATTTTTAATACTAACTGCTTTTTATGCTGACCTAGAGTGCACTGCCAATGTGTGTAGTTTTGTGACAGGTTTTTAATCTGCACCCAACCCTAACCTTCTGCCTGCCAAGCTGCACCCAAAGTACCCAGATGATGTCACAAAAAGCTGGGCTGGCATGAGGATGTCATCAGAGGTGGAGGGGTTCACGTGCATCACAAAATTTTTAACCTGCCTAAACCCATGCCTGGGACTAAGCTTCCCGCCCCCCACCACTAGTGTTTATTGGCAAGTACTTACAGATTATTTGTGCTATTGACAATGCTGCTGTAGCTGCCTCTTGCCACAAAGCTTGCCGAGGGGGGAGGGGACGGAGAGGTAGGAGCAGGTGAGGTTTGTCGTTGTTTCAAAAAGTCATCTGCATGGTGTGTTCGTAAAGACAGTTTATAAAGGCTGTCTGCTGCTAAAACAAAATGGCAGAGAGAAAGAGAGGTTACTAAAATTGCAAGAAATTCACTGCTGCAGAGTTGCAAAGTTACTCCTTCAACTACAACTGTAACCATAATTGACAACTAAATAACTAAAGGTCCCCATACACCATAAGATCCGCTCGCTTGGCGATGTCGCCAAGCGAGCGGATCTTCACCCGATATCCCCACCTACGGGTGGGCGATATCGGGTAGCACATTTGGGTAGTACATTTGTGGCCATGGGGCAGTCGGTTCGGGGACCGAATCAACGAGCCGATGTGGTCCCCGATCAGACTGGATTTTCTAACCTGGCCGATCGAGATCTGGACAATTTCAGGCCAGATATTGGTCGGCCAGGCCGCTCTGTTCTGCCCATACACGGGCCGATTAGCTGCCGAATCGGTCCAAAGGACCGATATCGGCAGCTATAATCGGCCCGTGTATGGGGACCTTAACAAACCATGTGTATCTTAGAATACCATACTGGTGGAGAACAAAGCAATGCTTGGTGTCTCTACGTCCCCCTGCAGAAAACTCCTCCAAGGGGGCCTGGTGCGACCAGACCCTCCTGACCCACACACCATGCTGCTATTTTTAAAGGTAAGAAAATGGGCAGGGAAGGGGGATTATGGTTCAGCAGGCCCTGCAATTCTGGCCCCCCTAGTTATGCCACTGAAGCTGGGCATTTACAGAACAATATGTTTGGTCGTTTTGAACAGGAAATGTATGGGGGTGGAATGACTAGATTTACAATTTTTTTCCCCTTTGCACAAACAGGAAAATGTATGGGACAAAAATGACCAGATTTACACATTTAAATTCATGCTTACTAAAAATAGATTGCTCATTGTTTATGTCAGTTAGTTGAACTGAACCAAATGTTGGGCTCAAATATTTAAACACCATCAGCCATGTACATGATCTCTGGAAGAAGCAGAGAGCACACTGTATTCAAACTTGCTACGTAAATGAATAGTCTCCTAATGATGGACTAAAGGTGATGTTATAGCACCTAAGCTACCTCTTTTATCTGTGGAGACTGATTTATGCTTCTACTATGCCACATAATTATATGTGTTTATACACTGTTATGTCAGATCTCTAATCTTTTGTAGTAGCAATCTCAAATTGTTTAATAATATTATGCCATAAAAAAGATGAACCTGTCTTTTCAACTTCCTTTACTATATAAATAACTATGCAGTCTCAGTTCTAGTAAAAGCTACAGCGCAAGGAGTATGTGGGGACTGGCATTTACATGTCTTCTTTAATGAAAATGAAAAGAAAGAGTTATAACAGCTTCTGAACTTAAGTACATGAGAAGCTTTGCCAAGAACCAAATGAAGTCTTGTGTTAAATAGAGCAAAACTACAAGCAATACATTGATCCAAGTGATAAACAGGTATACTCACAGCTGCCTGCTTTATGAATTGGCACAGAGTCCCACTCTGGCGGTGGGGAATCTTTCTCCCCTTCTGAACTGCTGGTGTTGCCCAGTTCCTGACCAGTGCGACAAGGGAGATATTTTGCCAGTGACTGCCTGTTGTCCACTAACTTACTGCTGGTACCTGCAGACAAACATTAACACACCAAGCAGTGTAAGATGCTCAGCAGAAACAGTGTAAGACAACAATAGGAGCGTTTATTAGTAACCTGCATCAAAAACAAATGAAAAAAAGAGCAAAATACCTCTTGCTTTCTGCAAAGTCTTTGGTTTTGAACCATTCAGTAATGGGTTCTGTACTGTAATTTTGGAGAAATTTTTGCGTTGCTTGTTTTCAAGAGGTGTGGTATATGGTAATTCCAAGGAGCTGAAATGGTGAAATACATGACTGAAAAGGAGATTAGCCAGCAGAGCAGCAGACACATTGCTTGCCATGCTCTACTAGAAATAAGGTAATAAATTCATCTTTTAGGAATACTCAGGAAGTCATTTAGATAGAGTGAACTCAAGAGTGGATACAAGACTGGCAAAAGTGCAGATATTGGTATAAAGGGTACATTATTGTGTAGTAGTTCTGCTACTCACCTTTGCTTAACCTCCGGAATGCTTTCTTTTTTGTTGTTTGCGGCTTTCTTGCCTTTCGGCTTCACCTTCAAAATTTCTCTTTCTGATTTAACAGGAATGGTTTGTTTTCCCTTTAACTTTTCCCCATCCTGCACAGAGAGGAATACAACAGAATAAGAACATGAGGTATTCCTAAAAATATTCTATTACGTTTTATTTTTAGTTTCCAGATTTTTGAATTTCAGATCTGATTCCAGCCTTTGGCATGTATGCCTCTACACCTCCATTAACTTCATATAAAAACACATTTTGGAAGCACATAAAAATAAACACTGCACCTCTTTGACAGGGGGCTCAGTATCAGGATTAGAGGTTTCTGTAGTGGTTGAGGAGCTGTCGTCATCAGCAAGGGAGTCTTTAAGCTCATCCTCCAGCTGCTTGCCTTTTATTCTTCTGTCTTTCTCTTCTTGCTTCTTTTGAAATTTGGATTTGTGCATAACAGATCTTGTTTTCCCTGTTGAGATGGAGGTATGTTAATTGGTGCTTTGGCCATAATTATAAAACTTAAACAAAAGTACTATCTTCATTTAAAATAGAATTGTATGAACCAGAGCATATGAATGCGCCAATAACTGTGCATTTCACAAAGTTAATGTTAGATAAATGTTATTAGAGTTAATTAAATAGAAAACAGAAATGATTTTTTATAGCTGTCTGCCACTCTACCCAACTTGGTAAGTCAAGAGAAATTAATTCACAGATCAGATATAAATGGATATGGCTAAAGGCTATTTGGCATAACAAATAAGAAGTGCCTCCAAAATCAAGTGAATCCAAAAGTCATCCCAATGTAATTCAGTTAAAGGCAACTTATGATCCATGAACAGAAAAGTTAGACAGTTCTGGTAGCAGTTCAGCAGTTCAGTAGCAAGTCTCAAACTGAATGTCAATTAAGGTACTATGTGGGATAGAGAACTATTTTCTCTTACAAATATACTTTATCAAAGCCCAGCCTAAAGGGCAATTAAGGTGGGATCTGGGATGAAAACGTATGTCCTATCCTAGATATTCTTGAAATTGTGTATGAATGACTTGCACACCAATAGACCAAAGGTGGGTTTCCAATGGGGCTTTGAAAAATGTAAAAAGTGTTCTGTTGCCTTATTTAAATAGTCCAATATCCAGAAACAATGATTTTATTTTTTTCTAGTGATTTCTTGTAATTTCAGTCCTCATTTTACTTTTTGCAGGGGAAAACATTATGCATATATTGATGGAACCACAAAAAATGGTGTACAATGGAGAAAACTTAAAGTGTGAATGTAAAATTGAGGTTTTACTGTATTTTCTTTTTATACAATTTCCAGTTTAATACTGTAGCTCCCTTTTCTTTTAACTCTATGTGGCCATTCTCAAGTCATGATGCACACTTCCTTGCATGCAGATTCCTTATAGCATAAAAATATTTTAACAAACCTACAGATACTGGAGCAACTACTATGGCACTGTCTGCCTGTACATCATCAGGTATACTTTATACATAACAATGAATTTCCCATTTAGCAGTCTAAAAATATATTCTTTATATCCTTTTTAATGAAAAATTCTCCAAACAATAAATCAACTTCACTCATAAAGGCAACCATGAAGTAAAGAAATGTTCTATAGGTGCAAAAACTATGCCTTTACATTTTACATCTACACTGTCTTACAAACAGACAAAATTCTCATGATACTATTTACCTTTATTTTTAAGCACTGGAGATGGGGGCTGTTCTGTAAACACATCTGAATGTGTGATTTCAGACTGATCAAAGTCTTTATCCATAGCTTCTATAAGATTAGTTATATCAGAATCATCTGAGCTATGCCGGGCATTACTGCTGCTAGCCCGAAAGTACTCTGGATGGGAAGTATTACTGGTCACCGGCTGTGAGATTTCTGCTTGCTGTTCTGCTTGGGGTGGAGGCACTGCTGGTGATGGTGTAGATGGAAGCTGTTCCTGTGACACTTGATTCTGACTCAGTCTTGTGCCCCTGGTGCGCCTGGTTAAAGCTTGGTTTTGAACAACTGTATTTGAGTCTGTTTGCGGGGAAGGGGCTTTACTACTTGGTTGTGCAACAGCTGCTTGTGAAGATAATTTGCTTGCTATATTTGAGCTGTTCTTTGGCCGACTGAGTTCTGCGTCAGGAGCACTCCTACTGTTCTGCAGGTTGGATACTGGGTTGCATGGCTTCTGATTACCTGCGCCAGTCCTCGTGGAGGTACTCCCTGTGTATAGCCCTCTGTTAGAACTGTGATTGGAGTCTGATCCAACGGAATTAAAGCTAAAACAGTACAAGAAATATATTACTGAAGATGTAAACAAAATGTAAATCCTAATCTCCAGCAAAAACTGGTCAGTTCCAAACATAACCAAGAACACTCCATTTTATTGTTACCCAAAGGCAAACAGTATAGTTTGTTGCCATAGGGTTGCCAGTGCTGTAAAGTCTTCCTTTTTTGTGACTTCTCAGTGTCTACAGCCTTAGGGGTATGAGTACTGCAAAAAGAATTCTTAAGGGAGAACTAAACCCTAAAAATGAATATGGGTATAAATTACATGTTTTATATACTGAACTTATTGCACCAGCCTAAAGGTTCAGCATCTCTATAGTTGTAATGATTCAGGCCCTCAAAGTTGCGCACAGGAGCTCCCCATCTTGGAATCTGTTAGAAGTGTCAGTGACACTGCACATGCTCAGTTTACTCTGGGCAGCTGTTGAGAAGCTAAGCTTAGGGTTTGTTGCAAATAATCAAGCAGAAAATGAGGTTTGTCTGTCATATAAGCTGATACTACAGGTCTTATTATTCAATTCTGAGGCAAATTACATTGGTTTCAGAGCTGTCCCTACTAGTAATCTGTATTATTTACTAATCAGCCTTATATTGTGACGCTTGTATATACAGTATATTGTGTAGGTCACTAAGCTCAGGTAACTGACAGCAGCACAGAGCATGTGCAGGGAATCAGCAGAAAAGAAGATGGGGAGGTACTGGGGCATCTTTGGAGGCGCAGATCTTCATCTGTTGTTGCCTTGGGCTGGTACAGAAGCCAACAATATTTCTGTTCTGCTTTTTTAGTTCTCCTTTAATTTCCTGTGGCAGAACTGAGAGCATGCCTTCTTGCTACATTTTGAGATATATTTAATTTTTTTTTCATGCACCTTTTCCTTATTTCAAACTGCATGAATGAAATTACCCCTTGAAAAAACAAAAAGTAAAACAACTACATTCCCTTTCTCACTCTACTACAGTACCTTAGATTATAAGCTGGACAGAGACTGTACTTGATATATGCATTGGCACTATATAGATAACAATAAATTATTTGCAAATCCCCAATTAACAAAGTAACTTGCCTGCTTTCTGATGAAATGCCCACAATTCTTCTGAGGTCAAAGGGTCGTCCAAAAACAATGGAAGGGTGTGCGGATTCAAAGGAAAGCCGCCTTTTAAACGGTTCCCATATCCCTTGAGCTTCTAAGTAAGCTGTAACAATTACTAATAGAAACAGCAAACTGCAGGGGACAAAAAAAGGGGAAAAAAAGTTACAATTTTATTTTTGTGAGTTAGTGAACTTAATTTACTAGGTAATAAAGTTGTTGTCGATATATAATAAAGTAACAGCGGATGACTGATCACCCCAAAATGCTTTAGCGCCAGCAAGGAGAAAACTTTGTGTGACTTTGTGAAAAACAAAATGGCATGTATGCCTTTCCACTGGCAATTCACTGTATTGCCAGTGAAAATGCATTTAAAGAAGAGTAGTTGCCCACAGTAGCAGAGATTTAACCACAGGCAACTAATCTCCCTTTTTGACATTAGCCTTAAAAGGTGTGTGTTTATTCACCAAGGGGATTCCTAGAAGGTTTAGGGAAGGAGGGTGCATATAGGTATAGGTTTTTTTTGTAAAGTTTTACAGATAGTTTAAAGCTTAGGGAAAGAGTATTGACAAAGAAAAGTGTGCTTCAAGTGTTGAGAACAAGGAGCAGGGGTTTAAAGATTTATGGAAGGAGCAGAATGGTTTATCATAAGGATTCAGGTTTAGGGAAGGAGAAACAGGGTTTTATGTTTCAGGAAAAGATAATAGCTGAAAAGTAACTGGCAATGTTTGGTAAAGCAGCCGTAAGGAGTTTTCTAAATGTTAGCAATGATGTCTCAAATTGAAATTATGTATATCAAAATGCAAATATATACATATAGGTTATATTTCATACAAAATATGTAGAGTTTCAATTTTATGGCTCATACTCACTTTATATTTGCAAAAACAAGCTAAAACAGAGATACGTGCCTCATTATCCCTGAGATGATGACATAAAGTGCCAGTTCCCAGTTGGGTCGTGGAAGTGCTTCTGCGCATGTAGCTAGCATGTGATATGGAAGGGACGCATTTAATATAAAAACAAACTCAGAACCACCTTCTGTTACAATTCTAAGTTCACGGATCACTCGTGAGGAGGTGAAATCTGGTGTAAACCTTAAAAGGACCAGAATAAAAAAAAAGTGTCAGAACATAAAGATCTGCTAACCTATGCGAGCACACATAAGAAGACATGTTTCTGTGAAGAACACAGTCTGTTGTGTATCTCCATCACTAGTGTGGGTGCGCATTTAGACAATAATGATATAATATGATCTACCTTACGATTATGTTGCAGAGACAACAAGGAAATTACTAAGACACTACATTTTAAACACACTAACTTTGGCAATAAAAACGCATCTCTGCAACATATTAACTGGGAGAGACTCAGAGGCTTAGAGACAGAAGTAAAATGCAATGTCTTTAAGGCATTTACGTTACCTAGGTCAGCCAAAAATGTAATTAGGTACAAAAAGGTCAATAAAGAATGCAAAAAAGCAACAGTACAAGCTAAAATAGTGAATGAAAAGGACATTGCAGTGAGGAGCAAAATAAATCCAAAATTATTTTTTAAATATGTAAATAGTAAAAAAAAAAAAAAAAAATGCAAAAAGGGGGTGAGAGAATCAGTATCAGAAGAAGATAACTATTGGCTGACACAAATGAGGAGCCTGCTAATGAAGGCTTCCTTTAGAACAGACCCAGTTCTATGAATGTAACTAATAAAAGCTGGTTGACTCAGGAGAAAGACTAGAACATGTAAAAGTTCTAGGATTTGATGATGTTCACCCCAGGGTACTAAAAGAGTTTAGCACAATTAAATCTGTCCTTATTGAAACAGAGATTCTGTTCTTACCCTGAAAATATATGCCTATTAGTTTAACATTAGTGGTGCAAAAGCTTTTAGAGGGGTAATAAGGGATAAGATACTGCAATACATTTCACGATACTATAAGTTTATGCCAGCATGATTTTACATGCAATACATGGAACATTTTTTAATTTGACCAGTGTTAGTGGAGTACCGCAGGGGTTTCTCCTTGGTCCTTTGCTTTTTAAAAATGTGTTTATTAATGACGTTGAGGTGAGCATTGTAAATACTATCTTTTATTGTTAAAAATACTAAATTGTGGTAAACTGTGTATTTTCCATGAAGGATGTTGCTGCTTTGCAAAGACATTTGAGAAAGTTGAAAAACTGAGCAGCAAACGGGCAAGTCAGCTTTAATGTTGATAAAGGCAAGGCATACAAATGCTATTTATAAACCAAACTGAAGTATGTTGTGGTCCTCGAAAAGGATTTTAGGGATTTTGGGAAATAAAGCTGTCTAACTCTAGGCATTGTTAGCCAGTAGCTACTAAAGCAGATACAATACTGGCTTGTATAAAAAAAGGGGCATAACCTTAAAGGATGAAAACATAATTTTGGTTCTATATAGACCGCTGGTAAGGCCTCACATTGAGTATGCAGTGCAGTTTTGGGCCCCAGCCCCAAGGAAGAATATTAATGAGCTGGAGAGAGTGCAGAGACTGCAACTAAACTGGTAAGTAGAATGGAACAATACTAACTAAGATGGAAGCCTGTCAAGGTTCAGGTTGCCTACCCTGGAGAAAAGGAGCTTGTGACAGTACATGATTACTCTTTACAAATACACTAGAGGACATTATAGACAGATAGCGGAGGATCTTTTTTTCACACAGAAAATAACAAAGACCCAGAGGTCACTGCATAATACTTGAGGGAATAACTTTTACTTGAAAAAGCAAAATTGTATCTTCATGGTGAGGGCAGCAAGGTTGTGAAATACACTGCTAGTGTTGTTATGGCAAATTCTGTTAATGCCTTTAAGAGTGGCTGGGATGATTTCCTAGACAGAGATTTATAGTTAGTTAGACATATAGAGAAAGAGTACCGCACACTTAGGGACTTGGTGCAAAAGAAAAAAAGTTTATTGAAAAAAAACTCCAACGTTTCGAGTACAAACAGTACTCTTCTTCAGGTACAAACCAACAGACTGAATACAAACACACAATTTAAGTACCCTTCCACAAAAATGGTGCCAAAAAAGTGAAGTGGAGTGAAAATAGGTGAATATATAGTGTTATAAGTGTTGCAGTTAAGTGTAAGTGTACATGTATCAAGTGAAAGAATGTTGCAAGAAGTATCTAAACATTAAAGTTTAGGGAATAAGTTTCATACAACATATCAGGGACAAACAGAGCAACAACAGCAGGACTCAAGGGAGAATAGTATCGAATTGCCCACATAAACTCCTGAAGGACACAGTCATGCGTGTTTGAAACACTGTAACAGTATGTGATCTCTCAATCATCATTTGGAGCGAATTGCGTCACTTGCACGAGCAGTGCCCAATCATGGACGCACCAAATAATGAAATTACACAGGACAAGCGCTACTTAGCAGGCATGCATATATATATATATATGTTGCAAGAAGACAGGCACTCACGTATAAGTAGGTCCAAGGGAGCCTGGGTGCAGTCCCAAAATAATAGATGGAATAGCTGTAGAGAGAGTCCGCACTCACAGGTCTTAAGAAAATATAGAAGTTTTATTCAAATCAACATCTTGATTTGAATAAAACTTCTATATTTTCTTAAGACCTGTGAGTGCGGACTCTCTCTACAGCTATATATATATATATATATATACAGGCTCGGATGACGGCACACACAGGGTTTGCATATGAAAGTCACTGGGTCAAATGAAAATTAATTGCATCAGAGGTTTATTAGTTCCAACGTTTCAGCTCCACACAGGAGCTTTCGTCAAGCTCCTGTGTGGAGCTGAAACGTTGGAACTAATAAACCTCTGATGCAATTAATTTTCATTTGACCCAGTGACTTTCATATGCAAACCCTGTGTGTGCCGTCATCCGAGCCTGTATATTGTTTTTGAGCACAGGCACCCAGGTATCAACTTTTAACTAATGGTGTGCTGCTTACTAGCTTTTTTTCTATATATATATATATATATATACACACACACACCTTTAGAAAGCACTCACAGCATAGGCATCTCAAAGTTCAGTTCTCTATTCAGACATGTTGTCTACACGTTTCAATCCCCACGGGGCCATCATCAGGATATATATATTAGGGATTAGGGATATTACATAATGGTCAGAGAATGGGGATTGGGCACCTAATTTCACATGCTAGGGTACACAGGTATATAGATGTGATGCACTATTGTTTTTTATCCTTGAGAAAGGTCCTAACAAGGACCGAAACGTTGGTTTTAACAATATATCTGCAATAAAAAAATTTTTGATGAAACATTGAAGGGTGTGCTGGCCACAGATGATTATTTTCTATGCATACATAATTTTGGCTAAGCACCCCACAGAATATTGAGCCTTGGAGTGCGGACACCATTTGGATTGATATATATATATATATATATATATATATATATATATATATATATATATATATATATATATATATATATATATATATATATATATATATAGAGCATGAAATAATCCATGGCCGGCACACCCTTTAAGGGTGTGCCGGCCATGGATTATTTCATGCTAAATATTCAGATTTTGGCTGTGCACCCCACAGAATACTAAAGCCTTGGAGTGCAGACACCATCAGGACTGATTATATATATATATATATATATATATATATATATATATTTTTTTTTTTTTTTTTTTTTTTTTAAATCTAAGTGTAGCTAAGGTCTATTGGTCTTAGTGAAGTCGTTTGCACATGGATAGAAAACTGGCTACAGGATCGGATACAGAGGGTGGTTGTTAATGGCACATTCTCTACTTGGAATAAGGTCCTCAGTGGGGTCCCTCAGGGTTCTGTACTGGGTCTACTTTTGTTTAATTTGTTCATAAATGACTTAGGGGAGGGTATTATGAGTAATGTATCAGTGTTTGCAGATGACACAAAACTCTGCAGACCAGTCAATTCTATCCAGGATGTGACATCCCTGCAGCAGGATCTTGACCAACTGGCAATCTGGGCAGCTAAGTGGCAGATGAGATTTAATGTGGATAAATGTAAGGTCATGCACCTGGGATGTAAAAATATGCAAGCCCCGTATACCCTTAATGGGACTGCACTAGGCAAATCCATAATGGAGAAGGACCTTGGAGTCCTTGTAGATAATAAACTTGGCTGTAGCAAGCAATGCCAGGCAGCAGCTACAAGGGCAAACAAGGTTTTGAGCTGTATTAAAAGGGGTATAGATTCACGGGAGGAGGGGGTTATTCTTCCCCTTTACAGAGCGCTGGTAAGGCCCCATCTAGAATATGCTGTTCAGTTCTGGTCTCCAGTGCTCAAACGGGACATTATTGAGTTAGAGAGGGTCCAGAGAAGGGCAACTAAGCTGGTAAAGGGTATGGAAAGTCTCAGTTATGAAGAAAGACTGGCCAAGTTGGGTCTGTTTACACTGGAGAAGAGGCGCTTAAGAGGTGACATGATAACTATGTATAAATATATAAAGGGATCATATAATAACCTTTCTAATGTTTTATTTACCAGTAGGTCCTTCCAACGGACACGAGGGCACCCACTCCGTTTAGAGGAAGGGAGGTTCCATTTAAATATTCGGAAAGGATTTTTTACAGTGAGAGCTGTGAAGTTGTGGAATTCCCCCCCCGAATCAGTCGTACTGGCTGATACATTATATAACTTTAAGAAGGGGCTGGATGGATTCTTAGCAAGTGAGGGAATACACGGTTATGGGAGATAGCTCTTAGTACAAGTTGATCCAGGGACTAGTCCGATTGCCATCTTGGAGTCAGGAAGGAATTTTTTCCCCTCTGCGGCAAATTAGAGAGGCTTCAGATGGGGTTTTTTGCCTTCCTCTGGATCAACTAGTAGTTAGGCAGGTTATATATAGGCATTATGGTTGAACTTTTTTCAACCCAACTTACTATGTTACTATGTGTATAGATAGCTCTGTATATATATTTGTACATATATGCAATGATGGTCATTTGGAGAGGTTGAACTTGAGGAACTTTTGTCTTTTTTCCAACTCAAATTAATTAAGTAACCATGTTGTTAGATATCCACGCAGTATGGACAGAAATATACCTTAAAAAAAAAACCGTGGTGCACATATATATAAATACAGATGATTGCAAAGAATACTTACAATATGGTAACCTCCCTTGAGGCATTAGGACCTAGTGCAAATTCATTGCAATTCAAAATCTTGAATCCATATCCTTCACAGGAATATCCACTGATTTCCATGGATTTAACAGTCACGTCAAGCTGTCCTGTGTTTTCAAGTTTAAATGTCCTTTTCATTGTGAAGTTTGGTTCTCTGTGTTTAATTTCTATCCAAGGGAGAAAAACAGGTCTAATGTATTTAAATTTGTCTATCCGGCTATAGATGCTAAAGCAAATTCTCACATCACTACATGAACAGAAAATACATTCTGTAATAAATGGACACATGCAAAAGACAAATAGATAGTTTAACTAAACACTTCATAGCTATTGCAACTAGATATATCTGTTTATATTATGTGTATAATGTAATTTAGGTGGTCACTTTTTTAAAGAATTAAATCACATTGTAAGAGGAGGGGTAGGTTGCTAGGGTACAGATCAAACACATTGTTAATAAGCATATAAAGTATCTATCCATTAATATATAAAGGCTTTTTTTTAGCCTATATCAAATGTTACTATATTCAGTCTGCAATACAGAACAAAAATAAAAGACATTAAGGGAACATACTCTGGCTTAACATTTGTTACTGTAAGGGCAGTCAGCCATATTGGTTGGGGCACCTTCCTTTACATGCCATAACTGACAGGACACAGCTTTGCCTTCTAGAATTGTGCAAAGTTACAGAATGTAGAAGCTAAAGCCAACAAAAATAAACCAATAGGATTGTTCTGCCTCAAATAAGGAGTAACTATATCTTAGTTGTGATCAAGTACAAGCTTCTGTTTTATTATTACAGAGAAAAAGATAATCATTTTGAAAAAAATTGATCAAAATGGAATCTATGGGAGATGACCTTTTTCGTAATTTGGAGCTTTCTGGATAACAGGTTTTTGGACAATGGATCTGATCCAAGAGAACACTTACTGTCTGTGCAGTCTTTCAGAAAAGCTTCTGTGATTTTAAAGCGCAATGAGCTTCCAGGGCCTGGGGGTTTTCCCGCAACCTTAAGGTTTTCCTTTGCTCCCTGCCCTTCAACCATAATCACATCAATTACAGTTAAATTATTTCTGGAAAATAACAGAAAACATTGCAGTTTAGTTTGTTTACAGAAAATTGTTTTGGAAAAAAAATGGTCAATATAGTACAAAACTGCTGATTCTACAAAATCTTTTATTATTCTAAACAAGGGCATGCCATCACCTTACTGTTGTGCCATTGTCAAAAAGTGTATTCATATGCTTTATATACTAGAACTATCCTAAAAAAAACCAAGCTGTTCTTTTATATTACAGTATATTAGAAACATTTCAAAATAAAAATGGCAAGTTTGCATACAATCGTATAGCCAAATATAAATGTTGCCTTAATATTTTCACTAGGCTGCACATGGAAAATTTAATCTCTCTCTCTAGGTCAAGTGATGCCTACAATGATAAGAGCAGTTATTGTGCTCTAGTATAATGTAACTTTTACTAATGTCTTAGCATCAGAGTTGTACAACACAAGTCATGAATTGTGACTGGCGGCAGATTCTTATTATCAGATATAAAACACTTGTCAGAAAAATGAATTTGTTTTTGGGGGGAAAGTTTTGTCCAATACTCAAATTCATTTATTGCACATATATACTTCTTACTTGAGGCTTTAGGTGGCACAAGATGCCACTGTTTTCACATTTTCTGGCCACCACCTTAATCCCCCTGCAAGATGAGAGCAGGGGTGCAGCAGCCCAGCAGAAATGTGGCATTTTCAGCCGCAATGAATACTATATATTTGCCATATGTATAGCTGCAGCAAGAAGGATCCTTAATAGGGAGACAAATATATTTTGCTTGGCATTTTTGACTAGAAAGAATTGTACAAGTAGATATTAATTTTAAATGAGGCTTATTTACCAACTGGGCAAATCTGCACCTGGGCAGTAATCCATGGCAAACAATCAAATTTGGCTTTCACTGTTCTACTTGCAGATAACTGAAAAAAAATATCACAGATTGGTTCCTATGGGTATCTGCCCAAGCACACTGTTTATAAAGGAGCCCCAGTGTAGAGATTATTGATGAACAGTGCATAACAACCATTGCAACAAACCACCAATCATCTTTCTGCAGGTTTAAAAAGTGCATTTGACTTATTTCTGTGTTAGTGAACTGGTGCAAAATTGGTCAGTGTTAGTGAAGATTTCTAGTAGTTACAGCTTTCTCTGGAGATTTTTCACTGCTCAAACAAAAGGCAAAAATAACTAAAAGATAAAAAGCTTCCCCCTAAGGTGGAGGAAATACACACGCACAAAGAATATACTTCATTTTTAAACAAGAGTCTATCTATAAAGATTTATGTCTGTACATGTCTTTCATGTCTATCAGCTGCCATTCTCTGTTTCTGTCCCAGTGAGTTCTAATCATTAATGATTATTCCTTACAAGAAAGTATACTTACCTAACAATAAGTAAAGAGGATACCGTTTGATTCTGAACTGGAGTGAATTTTAATTTCACATTTTGTTTCTCCCCAGACTTTAAAACAAGGTTCAGTACGGAGTGGCGTGAGGAGCCCTCCACAAAGCTGTGACTGCTCTGCACAGGGTTTACCTTGCAAGGTTCAAAAAAAATACAGATCAATTACCTTACAGTATAGAAGTATATACAACAGATAAAAAGTGCATTGTGTTTCACTTTAATCCTAAGGGGGAAAAAAAACACTCTAGAAAAGTATTGGAACAGACATCACTGCAGCTGTTTTCTACTGGAAGGCATCACTGGTCAAAATGCCCCATGTGCCACTAAATTAACAGAAAATGCATCATGGTACGCGTTTGGGACCTGTTATCAGAATGCTCAGGACTTGGGGTTTTCCTGGATAAGAGGTCTTTCTGTAATTTGAATCACCATACCTTAATTCTACTAAAACATCACTTAAACATTTATTAATCCCAATAGGATTGTTTTGCCTGAATTAAGGATTAATTATATCTTAGTTGGGATCAAGTACAAAGCACTGTCTTATTATTAGAGAGAAACAAGGAAAGTTTCAAATTTTGAATTTTTTTTTTTAATTAAAAAATTAAAGCATATGGCTTTCCCGTAACTGGAACTTTCTGGATAACAGGTGTCTGTATAATGGATTCCACCTGTATCTTAAAAAAAACAGACAAACATCTCTCCAAGCATGCATCTTCCTCCACCCTATATGGGAGAATATGAAAAATGCCTTAACACAGGTAGTTCCTTATACAATTCACTCATGAATAAAACTCACCCTAACAGGCAGACATGGACAAACAAATACAAAAGAAACATGCCCTAATGCACAGCACTGCAAATTAAACCCTCATTTAAATACTCCCTAAATACTTACATTATTTCTGAAGACTTGGAATTCAAGGGTTTTCAGGTCTATATCAACTGACTTACTAATGTTAAATCTGGGGGAAAATAGAAAGTTAGTTTTTACTTACAAACACAAAATAAAGAGGTTAAAGAAATGACATGACAGATAAATGATGTATGTGCAATATGTGTCTATATATATATATATATATATACATATACATATCTTAGTGTGGTACTGCATTACAAAGACAAATATCAAAGTGTAGGTGATCCACAATCCCAAATGATGTTGGGCAGAGTGCAGGATTCAATAAACAGTGGCGATTAAACATTTTTAAAGATTAAACTCAAAAGAAATGTGAAAATTGTGTGTGGTGCAGTAAAACAGTAAAAAAAAAAAAAAGTGTCCCACACTAAGCAAAAGCTAGTTCCTGTCTTCTGCTGTGGGTAAACTTTTGAGTTTTGCAGTTGGCGCCTTAGTAACTAATTCCAACATAATCACAGATTAATAGAGGGTAGCTATTGCAGGTAAACAGAATGGACATGGTAGTAACTAAACATGAATCAAATATCTAATTGGTAACATTAATATTTTAGGCATATCAGTTATTTCAGTTTTTCTTACTCTACACACAGTATAAAGCCCAATTTGATTCTGAACAGTGCATTGCCATTACTAAGCAGCAGACTCTGTGGGCTTGCTAAATGTGCTGTGGGATATCATATCATCAGATACAGTGCTCAGACCATGCAACCATATAAGGCAAGCTAATACGATAAATAGGCAAAAAGTGTTTAAATATACAGCACAGGCAAAAAACTTTAACAATTTCAGTCAAAGTTATCTGTGGCCAAATAGGCACCTGCAAGATCTGGTTGTTCTGGCAACTGCAAAATCATCAGTTCTGGCCAATGATCGGTGTATCTGGCCACTTATGTAGTCAACTGAAAGTACTGTGAACATACCTGTCTATTATTCTTTCTAACAAGAATGAATTGTTAGAATAGAGAGCCAGTGGAAGGATCTGGATGTAAACTGGAGCATCAGAAGGATTTTCTAAAAACATTTCTTCCACCTATTGCATAAAAATAAAAATATAGTTTCTTCTACATCAAATAAACTCATTTTTTTCTGAAAGATAATATAATTCTGGATACACAGGGAATTTGCTGTGAAAGCCTTTCTGATGTGAACTGCAGCAGCTCCATTAACACTTACTGTTGAGCTGTTGGTATTCGTCAATGGAAAGCGAATATATCTTGATGAACTAACAACTGAAGGCCACATAAGTTCAGCTTTCACATCTGAAAGGATATTTTTCTGGAGGTCAGTGTCAACCTCAAACGCAGCTTCAAGTCTGGAGGCATAAATAAAGATACTTTTCAGCACTGGAAATACTAAATCTTTTGGATGGTTATGAAGAGCAATGCATTAATCCCAATGCCATTCAACATACTGTGAAGAACTATGCATAAAAGTTAATCAAAGACTACACATGAGTATACAGGATGGTCTCAGAGTGTCTCTAAGGCCTTTTACAAACCAGCTCCTTAAGCTTTTTACAGTATATTAAGAAGTTTAAATTCTGCTGCTTTTCTGCATATCAGTCCTTGCTGTAGCCGCAACAAGATTCTCCCACCTACTGAAGTCAAGGCCTTCCATACCACATCATATCAGTTCCTCCAAAGAGGGTACTCAGGTTGCTTATCTTTTTTTTTATATAATAATTTGGCTTTAATGTCGACTTAAACAATTTTTACTGGAAAAGCAAACACAATTTTATTTATTTCTTCGGAGTATTCCGAAGAAACTGATGCAAACACAGGAAAAACAAACTCCTTGCAGACTATGCAATTTGTAATAAAGCCCAAAATGCTAGCACTGTAAGGGCAATGGCGCGCAGGGAGATTAGTTGTCCGCAATAAATCTGTGCTACCACTGGCTAATCTACCCAAAATGCTTTCCCCCTGACAATGTAAATCATTGAAGGGGAAACATATGCATTACCTTATTTTTCCTGAAGTCACCCAAAGTTGCCTCGCAAGTTTCAAATCACCCTGTGCGCCATGGCCTTTAGGCAGCACTGCTCCTTATGCCCCACCCCATTCAATTAAATGTACCTTAGATCAGGGGTCCCCAACCGCCAGGCCGTGGACGGCATGGCAGTGGGCTGCATCAGTTCCCGCAGCAAACAAAAACCACGCGACGCACACCTAAACAAGCTAAAGCTAAACTAGATTACCTTTTTTAATCCACTGAGCTATGCATCACAATATTCTCCTTCTCAATCTTTTAAAAACTCTAATAACCACTACTTTCTCTCCACACTCTTAACCTCATCTATTTAAGGCTAATGCTCCATGGAGAGAAATGCCTTGCCACCGGGCAAAAAAGTAAATCACTGGTGGAAATGCATACGTATTGCTTTGTTTTTCCAAAGTCACACAAACTTTTCTCCTGCAGGCAACTTCAGGTGACTTCTGAAAACCAAGCAACACATTTGCCTTTCCCCCAGCGATTCACATTGTTGCTGGTGTAAAGGCATTTTGGAGAAATTAGTCGCCCACGGTAGCAGAGATTTATTGCGGGTGACATTTTTCCGTGGGGCATTCGCCTATTTAAAGGGTCAGAACACCCCCTTTTCTGTGTGTTATAAGGACTCTACACCATCAGGCTGAAACTGTGGCCACCAATGCAGAGGTTAAAGAGAAGGAATAAAAACATCTGTAAACATGTAAGTACCCAGACTGGGCTTTGATCAAAACTAAATCAAAGACAATCAAAAAGACCAGAATAACACACAGAAGGGAGGAACATTGCAGGTGAAGCAACATAGTCATCCATATGTTGCTGGAACATCAGAAAAACTTAGGAGAATTTTCAACAAACATTGCATTCCTGTGTGTTTCAAACCCAGAAGTTGGTGCACCCTAAAGACCCTACACCAAAGCACATGAAAAGTAATGTGGTCTATGCTGTCCAGTGTAGTGAAGAGTGCTCTGACTTATACATTGGGGAGACAAACCAACCTCAATTCTCTGGTAAGAGAATAGCCCAACAAAGGAGGGCTAACTCCTCAGGACAAGACTCCACAGTCTATCTACACCTCAAGGAAAAAGGACACTCTTTTGAGGAGAGTGACGTGCTTATTTTGGACCGAGAGGACAGATGGTTTGAAAGAGGTGTAAAAGAGGCCATTTATGCCAGCCTGGAAAAACCATCCCTGACAGAGGAGGGGGTCTGCGACACCGCTTGTCAACAACATAAAATTTCGCTTTGACATCCTTACCCCATGCGATTCGTCATTGCCACTGCCACGTAATAACAAGCGACGGGGGGCAATGACAAATGAGCGTGGACTAGGGGTAGGCAGGAGAGGCTCCTGCATGGCACCCCCCAATCGTTGCGCTCTAGGCAGCTGCCTCTTCTGCCTACCCCTAGTTCCGGCCCTGGACTGTACTACCCTCAAGGGTTTAAATGCCGGGGAATTCCCTACCAGTCACTTGAACTGAAAAAAGCCACTCGGATGAGTGGTGAAACATTTTCAAGAAAAAAAACTCAGAAAAGTCCAGTTGTTTTAGACTTAATTCTATTAGATACTGTATATCATGACCTGGATGAATGACAATCTTCATAGACATCAGGTTTCATGTATGTACACAAGTGCAGCTGCGGTCCCTGCAACTTTCCCCACAGATAGTTGCCTGTAAAACCACTTTCATTAATGGTACTTGTGTCAAAATCTGCTCCTTGTACTTCCCTATAGATATGCTTGGCGCCTCTGTTCCAAATCGAATGTTGCTGTGCCAATTGATGCCGGAGTTACTGCCACCTCCTGACATGGCAGTAGCTTCAGGGTCCTTTTGCACCCAGCATAAACAGGAACAGCACACTTGTCATACGAATGAACTGTTGCACTAAGATACCTATTAATCCTTACCACTGCTGTTAGCCTTATGCACCTATTCCTGAGTTCCGTTTTTTGAGAATAAAGTGCTAACATCCTTTAAGAGGCATCTACTACTACTACTATGATTAATGTGCTGGCTGCAAATACATTCAACTAATTGAAGGTTTACTTACAAATGATCAGAATTTTCACGAATTTCTGACCACTTCTTGTATAAATTCTCATAATAATCCCAGTCAGAATCCCACAAGTCCTCTTGCATTGCTAAATGTTGTCCCTTAGATTCACCTAGGAGGTAAAAACATGTAAGTTTTATTAACATGTAATGAGCCAAGTAAAAAATAAAAACATGTTTAGAAGGATGTGTATTTTAAGCAAAAAGGAGCATCAGTCAAAACTCTACAGTTGTCTCATTTTTAGTTTGTGGGGTTTTTCAGGCTATGCATTGTCTTCAGATTTGTTTTACTGTGTATGCCATATTGTGCATCATGAAGCCATCAACTTTATTATAAGTGAATAGATTTCAGGGTATTTACATACTAACTAGCTACACTACTATGTGTATTTACTCCTATACAAATGTAAGGTTTAAAGTAAAGAAGATTTGAAACTATAATAAGTCAAATCTGCAAAGCAAGTGCAGGAGCTGTAAATAAGTATCCTGCATGTGAAAAATTGTATCATTATAGATCAGGAAAGGAATTGCTTTTGGTATACAGCAGTAAGTAATCAGTGTCAGGAACACGCCACTCTCAGACGCACATGACACCGGGATGGGGAAACAAGGGGTTCCACTCAGTCACCTTTCACAAAGGTTGGACTACCATCAGGCACCCCCAAACACACCATCGCCCCAAATAACTATTCCCTGCCACCATCTATCATTAACAGGCGATAGAAACCCAATACACAAACTGTATCACACACTTTCTCTTACTGTTCTTAGGGTTAGCTTTCACTAAATCAACAAACACTCTAGCAGCCAAAGGATTAAATTACAGTCAAACACACTCTCCTGTTAGTAGATTCAATCTGTAAACCCCTGTATTGTTTATACATATAATCCCCAGTACTGTTCACACCTTTTAGTCCCTGCATTGTTCACACTTCAGGCTCAGACTGTAAGCACCCACATTGTTTACACCTCAGGCAGCATAGGGCAGGCAGAGTATGGCACACACAGGCAGGGTAGGGCAGGCAGAGTATGGCACACACAGGCAGGGTAGGGCAGGCAAATTATGGCACACACAGGCAGGGTAGGGAAAGCAGAGTATGGCACACACAAGCAGGGTAGGGCAGGCAGAGTATGGCACACACAGGCAGCATAGGGCAGGCAGAGTACTGCCTGTGTGTGCTGTACTCTGCCTGCCCTAAGCTGCCCGAGTGTGTCATATTCTACCTGCCCTACTCTACCTGTGTGTGCCATACTCTGCCTGCCCTACCCTGCCTATGTGTGCCATACTCTGCCTGCTCTACCCTGCCTGTGTGTGCCATACTCTGCCTGCCCTACCCTGCCTATGTGTGCCATACTCTGCCTGCCCTACCCTGCCTGTGTGTGCCATACTCTGCCTGCCCTACCCTGCCTGTGTGTGCCGTACTCTGCCTGCACTACCCTGCCTGTGTGTGCCGTACTCTGGCTGCACTACCCTGCCTGTGTGTGCTGTACTCTGCCTGCCCTAAGCTGCCTGTGGGAGGTGAACCTGGCAGGGTTTGTTCTGGGAGTTTGTTAACATTTGAAAATAGCCATTATATGTTCCCTAAGGTGTGACATATATGCTGGGGGTTGCTGTGCTATCCACAGGGGAAGAGAAGCATATGGATTTAAGTACCACAGAAGTTGGACAGCAGTGCTTTAGGGGAAATAATCAGAAAACTCTAATGTAAACCTTCGGCATCTAAAAGTTTGCAAGTTCACGTAGAAGTCAATGGGAGCTGTCCTAGACAAAGTCAAGCCATTTTTTTTGAGTTTGTAAACTCCCAACATTGACATATTCAAGTTTTTTATTCAACCAAATTTCCCTTAATAACTAAGCAAGCATACGAAATGCAAGTTTATTCAAATTACAAAAACTTAAAGTTACAAACTCGAGAACTGATAAGCCCAGAAGCGTATGGATGTACTGTGGATGCAAGTGTACAGACAGACTTATACATTTTACATTGGGGTGCCTAGCAAACAGGAGTCAAACAATTCAGTGCATATGTAAGCTATGCAGTGATTATAATAACAGATGACAAAAAATACTTGTTTTTATGTACCGGAAATTATAAGGAATACTTACTTTTAAATAAAAAAGGAAGTCCAATATAGCAGTGGTCTCCACAATTTAAAGCAGCATCAAAATAAATGTTTGCTATCTATAAAAACAAAAAAAAATGCATTTCTGAACATAGCAAGTATAGTTAACAGATCCTGCAAAACAGTGGGGGTTATTTATAAAATTCACACAGCGCAGAATCAATTGCACAGTGAACATATTTGCCCTGCAGTTAAGAAACTGGACAAGACTGGTGCATTTAATGTGGGCTGTGCACCAAGCAAGAATTGTTGGAGGAGGTAAGGGTGTGCTGGGTGAACTTTCTTTGTTGCATTTAATGTGCAAACATAATTGCAAAGTTGTAATCGCAATGCGAATGTCCATAAAAGCTATTTAAATATGTCATTCTCAAATTGTGAATATTTATGCTTACACTCAGGGGCTCATTTATCAAAGTATGATTGCTTCCGACTACTTTTTTTTTTTTTTTTTAAGTTTTCGTACTGTGCGTATTTTTTGTGACTTTTCCGTTAATATGCTCTACTTTTTCGTAACTTGCGACAAAAAGCGTGACAATTTGTGCGACAAAATCGTATTTGTTGCGCTGAGTGCAATAGTTTTGGATTCATTCAAGCTTCGGTATCGTGACTTTGGCCAGGTTGGAGCTGCCGAGTGCCACTGAGTCCTATAGGAGGCTTCCAAAAACATGCATAGAAGGATCAAAGTCAGAAAGGTTTTCCCACCATTTATGATTGTTCAGATCCAAAGATTTTGTGACTTTCGGATCGCCAATACGATATTATCGTGACTAATATGATTTTTTCATAAGCATTTTCGTGATATTTGTGATCATCAGAAATTATTTTATCTAATCCGAATATTACCCATTTCTGGATTCAAACTTGTACTTTGATGAATCAGCCCCTCAGCTAAACTGATTTCGCAAATTGCGAAATGAGCACAGCAGTGCAAAATTAAAGCATTTTGGGGAAATGTTCAGATTACCACTACACTATAAATTATTAGAGATACTCACCAGTTAGTGTGACCCAAACAATTTAATCACCAACAAATGAAGTGTTAATAGAAAAGTACTTAGCAGTCTCCTTGTACAGTTTACAGCTGTCGTGGATTTAGGCCACTTGGCAATGATTGGAAGATCCCTTCCCTTTTACTCTGCCCTAGCAATTAAATGGAACTAGACTATCAAAAGGACAAGTTTCTATGGGTTTTACTTACAAAGGTGTAAAATTAAAGATTACCTTTGACTTCTTTCCAGGCTCTAATTCATCTTTATTGCTCCGTAATCTCTTATAAAAAAATCTAACATCCTCCGATAAGGAGCGTATTTGTTGTATTTTCACCTTCTGTGAGAAGGAACTCATTATATTTAAACTCTGATGGACTACTTTTCCCTGCAGTAGGAAAAAAAAATAGCATGACATTTAGACTTGTGTTGTCTCTTTCTGAAATACAATGCAGTTAAAAGTGTTACATTTACTAAAGTTTTGCATGTGACACTGAATAAGCTGTTTCTTCATACGTGTGTGTGTGTGACATCTTGTTTTTCCAGCTCAGTAACAAAAAAATATACTCGACATGGCGTAGTGTGCAGAACTGCCCAAACAAGTTCTTTAAGGAATGCATACCTTTGAAATCTAGGTGCCATGGCCAAAATATTACACAGAGTGGTTTTACAGGTATGGAACCTGTTATCCAGGGTGCCTGGGTCTTTATGTAATTTGTAAGTCTGCTAAAAAATCATTTAAACATTAAACCCAGTAGGATTGTTTTGCTTCCAGTACGAAATGAATTATACCTTAGTTGTGCTGAAGTACAAGGTACTGCTTTATTAGTGGAGAAATTTGAATTATTTGACTACTGTAAACTCTATGGGAGATGGCCTTCCCGTAATTCAGGGATTTCTGAATATCAGGTTTCCAAATGAGGGATCCCATACATGTATTTGTGAAAAGGACTTACATATATGTATCTGAGCACTTGAAATTAGAGACATGGAACTCCTATTGCAAAAGTCTATTAATGCATTTTAGAAGCTTATAAATGCTAGGGCCTATTTAATTACTGTGTTAAGCAGCTGCAATTTCAGATAATAACCAGTCAAAATGGATATAAACTATGATAACAGTACATTTAAGAAGGTGACCCTCAATGGAACCTAACCAGGAGCTCTGGCTCCCCTTCACTTCATTGTCTGCCAATGCACTGTACACTGGCAAATATGTTGGATTTGCCAATTACATTTTCAAACTTGCCCAACCAAAGAGATAATTGATATGTATAGTACATTGATATTGGTCTGGATCATAGAGTCAACATAACAAAACTTTTTAGGTATGTGTGTGCTAGTTTTACTTCCTAATGTCTCCAATAACTTTTCTTTCTGATTAGATTGCACTCCCACACATACCATTTAGCTTAAATATTTTAAACTTACATATACAATATGAACCACAAAAGATTTTTTTTTATAAAATGATATTCTGTCTTATTTAGTGGGAAATCCAATCTCAAATACTAGCATAGTATTGTTTCTCTAAATGCAAGTAACGTCTTCGAATGGGCTAGCATGGCAGGTTTGAACCCCTTTGGCTTGTTGATGCGGTCCGGTGGCTCATGTACCTGCCATTTTAATTTGATCGTGTGGCAACTTAGATGAGTATATCGGGAGAAGATCTGCTTGTTTTGCGACCTCCCCAAACGAGCAGATTTTAATGTGTATGGGCACCTTTACTCAATTTCGTTATTGCAATGGCAGCTTCCCTAAAGGCAGAGAAAATGCACAGATAGAGAGAAGCTGAGGTTGCGCCTTGTGTGCCATATAGTAAATGTTATTTTAAAAAAACAATAGCCACATCTTAAGAAATTTTATAAAATGGTAACGTTTGTAGCTGAAAAAATTATCTTACCGGGAAGGAAGGTGGAAGAGTTATGCGCTTTGGAGAGCACGTCAATGAGCCAACAGCTACCACTGCCTTTACAGGAACAGTTAGTATCTAAAAGGAAAGAACAGCACTGAATAAATGCTGTGTGTTCTCATACAGTGTCTATTGCTATTCAGTAAATTACATGTTTTTTTTTTTTTTTTTACTATAAAAAAGCAACTCAACTGTACTGAGCGTCCAGCGTGAGTATGCCCTACTGAATAAAATTAGAGCTTTATATAGTTTTACCTCAGATCCATCAAGATTTTTCCTTAAATTACGAACTACTTTAAAAAGGTACCTGTCCTCTTTCCTAATGATTTATTGCTGAACAGCACATGTACTTAAAAAACCCATATATTACAGGCATTTAAATAAAAAAAAATTAAAAATAAGTTATTAATTATTTCATTTATGGAATGATGGGATAAAGTTAATTGTAACAAACACGATACAGTTCAAAAACACTGCAAACTGCACCCTTGCATTCATTCCCTGAAACACGCCATGGTTTCAGTTTTCAACTATTTTTAGACAACAGGAGAGCAAGAGGGAGGTAAGAGGTGTGGAAGCAAACAGCAAGCTCACTAGATATCAATTACTGGCAACACACCCAAAAAAAAAAAATAACACCAGTTCCTACCAGCAAAGACTGCAGTACAGAAGTGAGAGATGAAAATACTTTTTTAAATGCAAATTATATTATACTGGATCTTAAAATTCATACCTCATAATCTGTTGTTATTTGTATGCCTCCATCATAGGATCCTTCCAAATCTTTAGCAATAATAGAGACACGGAACACCGCATAATAACCTGAAGTTAATATAACCTGAAAGCAATAAAAATCTTACTGAAGAGGTGCATGCAGAAAAGAGTCAAAGATTTTACAAACACACACACACACACAGATATTATATATATATATATATATATATATATATATATATATATATATATACACATACAGAAAAGAACAGAGCACACCCTAATAGTAATCAAATGCCCCAGGTGCTTGTAAAAACCATGTATATAGCAAGACAATGAGCCGCACACGCAGGGACTTTGATAGAAAACAAACATTTTTTTAATGAAAACGATCCAACATTTCGAGCACCAACTGTGCTCTTCCTCAGGGACAAACCTGAGGAAGAGCACAGTTGGTGCTCGAAACGTTGGATCGTTTTCATTAAAAAAAATTTTGTTTTCTATCAAAGTCCCTGCGTGTGCGGCTCATTGTCTTGCTATATATATATATATATATATATATATATATATATATATATATATATATATATATATATATATATATATATATATATATATATATATATATATATTTATTATACATATATATATATATATATATATACATATATATATATATATATATACATATATATATATATATATATATACATATATATATATATATATATATACATATATATATATATATATATACATATACATATATATATATACATATACATATATATATATACATATACATATATACATATACATATATATATATATACACATATACATATATATATATATACATATATATATATACATATATATATATATATATATATACATATATATATATACATATATATATATATATATATATATACATATATATATATACATATATATATATATACATATATACATATATATATATACATATATATATATATATACATATATATATACATATATATATACATATATATATACATATATATATATATATATATATATAAGAAGTCAAAATGCAATACTGGCACTCACGTATAAATCACAAATCCGCCTGGGTGCAGTCTTCACAGTGAAAACGAGATAAGAAGAAAAAGAAGCCGCTCTCTCAGGACTTAGGTGCAAAAATAAAAAGTAATTTATTGAGTAGACGAACTGACGTTTCGGCTGAACACCTCTGCCTTTCTCAACTGTTCAGCCGAAACGTCAGTTCGTCTACTCAATAAATTACTATATATATATATATATATATATATATATATATATATATATATATATATACACACATATATATATATACATATATATATATATATATATATATATATATATATATATATATATATATACACACACACACACAAATACAGAGCATGGAGGAGCTCTCATTAAACAAAAATACAGCATGCCTGGGTGCACGTAAGGGCTCTGGCACACGACTAATCTCCCCGTGTGCCAGAGTCCTAAAATGTGTACAGAGCAACAAAAACGTACTGCATTCAACAGGCTCAGTTGGAGTATCTGATTTCTACCCCTGAACTATTTGTGTCCTTTTCTGTTCTCTGGTTCTAACTCATAATATAGCAGAAGCCACTAATCCTCAAGTCTGTTAATCAGCTGGCTTCTGCTGCACTGTTTTAGGAGTCAAATTGTCAATGTAAAAAAATAAATAAATAAATTGTTCCCTTAGTACTGGTCTTTAAAACATACCTAGAGAGAATAAAACTCCAGTGGGAGAGGCACAGAAACTCAAGAAACACATTATGAACTAAACAGGAAAAGTAAATTGCATTAACAGTGTAATACTTGTCATTTGCCAGCTGTTCACAAAGATTGCCTCACTGTGCTCATAATTTTTAGGGCTGTGAGACATGGGAAGATACATTAAGTTGCGCCGCGACAAAACTCCATTGTCACAGGCGACTAATCTCCCCGAAATGCCAACACAAATGACAATTTGTTCCTTATCTGTTATTTTATGTGTGTTTTATCTTTGTATACCATATATTACAGCTACAAACATGAATCAATTTTATTGGAATTCCACGTGAAAGACCAATACAAAGTGGTGTACACGTGAGAAGTGGAACGAAAATCATACATGATTCCAAACATTTTTACAAATAAATAACTGCAAAGTGGGGTGTGCATAATTATTCAGCCCCCCTTGGTCTGAGTGCAGTCAGTTGCCCATAGACATTGCCAGATGAGTGCTAATGACTAAATAGAGTGCACCTGTGTGTAATCTAATGTCAGTACAAGTACAGCTGCTCTGTGACGGCCTCAGAGGTTGTCTAAAAGAATATTGGGAGCAACAACACCATAAAGTCCAAAGAACACACCAGACAGGTCAGGGATAAAGTTATTGAGAAATTTAAAGCAGGCTTAGGCTACAAAAAGATTTCCAAAGCCTTGAACATCCCACGGAGCACTGTTCAAGCGATCATTCAGAAATGGAAGGAGTATGGCACAACTGTAAACCTACCAAGACAAGGCCGTCCACCTAAACTCACAGGCCGAACAAGGAGAGTGCTGATCAGAAATGCAGCCAAGAGGCCCATGGTGACTCTGGACTAGCTGCAGAGATCTACAGCTCAGGTGGGGGAATCTGTCCATAGGACAACTATTAGTCGTGCACTGCACAAAGTTGGCCTTTATGGAAGAGTGGTAAGAAGAAAGCCATTGTTAACAGAAAACCATAAGAAGTCCCGTTTGCAGTTTGCCACAAGCCATGTGGGGGACACAGCAAACATGTGGAAGAAGGTGCTCTGGTCAGATGAGACCAAAATGGAACTTTTTGGCCAAAATGCAAAATGCTATGTGTGGCGGAAAACTAACACTGCACATCACTCTGAACACACCATCCCCACTGTCAAATATGGTGGTGGCAGCATCATGCTCTGGGGGTGCTTCTCTTCAGCAGGGACAGGGAAGCTGGTCAGAGTTGATGGGAAGATGGATGGAGCCAAATACAGGGAAATCTTGGAAGAAAACCTCTTGGAGTCTGCAAAAGACTTGAGACTGGGGCGGAGGTTCACCTTCCAGCAGGACAACGACCCTAAACATAAAGCCAGGGCAACAATGGAATGGTTTAAAACAAAACATATCCATGTGTTAGAATGGCCCAGTCACAGTCCAGATCTAAATCCAATGGAGAATCTGTGGCAAGATCTGAAAACTGCTGTTCCCAAACGCTGTCCATCTAATCTGACTGAGCTGGAGCTGTTTTGCAAAGAAGAATGGGCAAGGATTTCAGTCTGTAGATGTGCAAAGCTGCTATAGACATACCCTAAAAGCCTGGCAGCTGTAATGTCCGCAAATGATGGTTCTACAAAGTATTGACTCAGGGGGCTGAATAGTTACGCACACCCCACTTTGCAGTTATTTATTTGTAAAAATGTTTGGAATCATGTATGATTTTCGTTCCACTTCTCACGTGTACACCACTTTGTATTGGTCTTTCACGTGGAATTCCAATAAAATTGATTCATGTTTGTGGCTGTAATGTGACAAAATGTGGAAAAGTTCAAGGGGGCCGAATACTTTTGCAAGCCACTGTACATATACCATGAAGTAGGGCCCTGATTCTTATACCTGGGGACCAAGATGTTGCTGGACTACAAATGCCAGAATTGTTCAACATATAATGAAATAGTAAAGCATGCTGGCAGAAACAGGGAAGTAGGGCAATAAGGGCAACACGCCATATACTAATTATACATGGAAAACATTTAGGGAAACAAGAACAAACATTAAGGGGCATGTTTATTAAGACTGGAGATAACTATCTGGTCATAGCAACCAATCAGCAATTCGCTACAAGTTATGAATCAAAAGCAAAGATCTGACTGGTTGTGATGGACGACATCACCAGTGATATTTATTTTCAAGCTTATTAAACATGCCCCCAAAGCACTTACTGAGGTGCGGTCTGACACTGTGGCATTTTCAATCTCTGGAAGGCTTGCAATGATGGAGGTTCTGTTGCCTTTCTCTGTAGTGAGCAGATCTATAGAAAGACTGTCTCCAATAACAAGCCAGCTCTTGATGGCTAACTGAAGAAAACAAGCAAAACAGAAACATTCAGGGGTGCTTAACTTCATTATTAAAGGCATTTGATTATGATTACTATATTTATTACCAAGTATTTATAAAGTAGTAAAAGAAGGGTGTATACAGCAAACATGCAGATTGCATTTAAATAGTGACAGATACAGGAGAGAAAGAAGGCCCTGCTAGTTATAATCTAAAGGTAGAAAACAATTTGGGTCACAAGGTTAAAATCAATCTTTTTTTCTTTCCTTTTTTACTGAAATGAATTATGTAGATGGAAGGAAAATGTGAATAATGGAAGAACTACAAATAAGGAAACTAGCTATGGTGGCTTACCTCTATAGGGTTGCTATTCATGATGGCAATTAGAAGACTGCTAGATTCTGAAGCACTTAGGATGCCAAAATCTATAAAACGTTCCTCCAGTTTAGGAGGTAAAATAAAGTACTGTAAAAAAAAAACAAAAAAAAAAAACACACGTTAATGTACAATAAAATGTACAAATCCATATAAAATACAGCAGATTTATAGAGTTTAAACATGACAGGCAAAAAAAATATATGCATGTTTGAAGTTTTCACTGTAGACAATATCTTGTTGACCACACACTAAGCAAAATTGCTTAGATTATTGCTGTAGATTATGCAAAGAGAGACATCACTGCATACTGTGGGTCAAGGTGTTGACTGGGTTTCCCTAGTGACACTTTGCAGTTCAGTCTTACTTCTCTATGTTCAGGACTGCATTTTCTATGCACACGAGGGACTGTGCTAGGGTGGTAACTTTGGGTGGGTGGTTTTTGGATGCCTACATAGAAAACCCCTCAACCTGCTGCCATATGCTTGTGAAATAAGGTAGCATAGCTGAGGGGGGGGGGGGGGGTGTTGTTTACCCCTCTTTGATCTTAACAAGCACAAACATATATGGATAAGACATGGTGGGGGCATAGATATGGGTGTCTAGAGCAGCTCTGTCTACAAATGCAGTATTGTTCATATATGTCCTACAAATGTAAAATCTAGCAATTAATTTGTATCTTAGCTCAGTAGGGCACCCATTTGCCAGCTCAAGGGAAGCTTTTTCTCCTCGGGGGGTTAATTCCCCTAACCAGGCAGCCCTGCACTGACTGATATTTTTAGTACATTTTATTATTTTTCTTTCCATTATTACACATGTATACAGTTTTTTATGCAGAAAAAGTTACATTTAATGTGGAACTTTGTCTTAGATATATATGAAGGGGAGGTGCATCTCTTTATGGTCATACTTTCCATTTGTAAAGAAATTGTTCATATGTCCTCCAATATCTGTTTACATTGCCTCAACCAAAAATGGGCATACACTAAGATTTGCTCATTTGGCATTTGGTCGCCAAACAAGAGCATGTTTCCCCTGATATCGGGGTAATTCAATCACTTGGCCCTAGGGCCAAAGTATCAAATTACAATACATAGAATAGGAACCGTCTGCCCAATTTTCGCCCAGATATCAGACAGGCTACTATTGCTTGACAGAATGGTAATTAAAATGGTCAGGTGACTACCAAGATATAGATCCCATCATACAAGCACAAAAAGGGCGCCCAAATTTTAAAGCAGTAGAATACAACTTTTACTTCCACAATGTAACTGCTTGATGTATCTATATGAAATTGCTACACTTGTTGCCCTTTTTCAAGTTCATTTGTGCTACTCTCTCCTGTAATGTAACTTTTTAGTAACTGTCTTGCATTTATGCCATATGGTCCCAGTCACTAATATTACTGACAGAGAACTGAAAGTAACGGGAATTGTAGCTCTGTGGCAAATAGGAGCACCAACTCTGTAATATCTTCAATTCAGAAATCTGCACTAGCATATAAAAAATAGGGCAAATATGTTGCCATCATGTGGGGAAATTGACAGTTAACAAAAAAGCTCCCATTATTGTTAATCTAGACAGATATTCAAACAAAGTAACAGACACATCAAGGAAGCACAAAATACTTACATCTAGAAATCCAGTGTAAGCACGCACTGGAAGATGGAACTTTGATGCATTGGTAATAAGTAATATATTGCTGTCTATATGAACTGAAGATGTGGACGGTGTGAAGAGAAGTGAAAATATATAGCGAGATTCACCTGGTGGAATTAATACATGGGAGCTGAAATTCTGGATCTATGTTTAAAATAAAATGAAACAGAAAATTAGGTCTGAATGGAGTACATATAGTACATATAAAATTACCGCTAATCTTTAAAAGAAAAATCACTTACTTTAAACATAGGTTTTGCATCTTCAGGTAACAAGACATCATGTATGAGGACAGCAAAATTAAAGGTGTTTGTTAGATATATTGCTCTTTCTACTGGATCAGATGGGCTGTCCCTTATGTGGAATAGTGTGGCAGCATGGTCAAATCCCAAATACCTTTTTATGAGGATCAAACAGAAAAAAATTCCATTAAACATAAACCATTCTGAGTTACAGGAACACAAAGCAAACCGCTCTATCTGCAGACCAAAAGCACCACAAAGCTACATACCAGGCTGCCTACAGAGCAGTAAGGCTTATGACACACAAGGTAAATGTAAAAAAAAAAAAGTAGGGATGAATCAAATCCACTATTTTAGGATTTAGCCGAAGCCCGAATCCTTCATGAAAGATTTGGCCGAACACCGAACTGAATACAAATATTAACTTGCATACACAAATTAAGCGACCAAAGGGCTACTGTGAGCACAGCGTGCTGCAAAAAGTTTTCAGCTTCCATGTTTATGTGACAAAAACTTGATTTTAAGGATACGGTTTGGCCAGGACCATGGATTTGGCCAAATTCAAATCCTGCTTGAAAAATGCAGGATCTTGGCCAAATCCGAACTAAATCCTGGATTCCGTGCATCCCTAAATAAAACACATTAAATTTGCCTAGGTGCAGTAACTCATAGCAGCCAATAAGATTTTTGCTTTTAAACAGGTGACCAGTAAATGCTTCCTGCCGATTGGTTGCTATGGGTTACCACACCTGGGCAAACTTGGTGCCTTTTATTACATAACCCCCTTAGTGTCCTTTCTCCACTGGCAGAAAAGTCAGATCCATCCTATGTGTATAGTGACAGGAATAAATGAGATCTGCATGTCACCATTTGCATTTTCTTGCCAAATTCTGTCTCATGTGCACAGTAACAGGCAGATCTCATTCAGACAGGTGCAGGGCAGATCTTTCTCTTTGTCAGAATTTTTACACTGGCAAAAAATACAGTGTGTGACATAGCCCTTAAAGCATGGCTAGGGAGGGACAGAAACAAGCATTTTGCTTTTTGAAAGGTTTAATGCGCAGGTAGGGGCAAGGGTCATTTGGCACAACTGATACTGTTACTAACCCATCCAGAACTTCTGCCTGATATGGAATTTCCAATTTGGAATAACTTTTCTCTTTAGCTTTGACAGTGATTTTTCCAGAAAACTGTGATGGCTTCTTTGCTTTTGATGCTGTAAGAATCAGGGGGGGGGGGAAAGTTATTTGAATACACAGGTTTTACAGTGACAGTTTAAACAGGAATACTGCAATAAATAGTATTCCCTTATTTTTCAAAGATAAACTTGTAACATAGGCAGCATGCAGAATTTAGCTTTGCTTTAATTAATAACACAGAAATATGTTGCTATGATTAAAATAAAAGGAACACCTCTACTTAAATACACTAAGGGGCACATTTACTAAGACACGAATCTGAACCGAATTGGAAAAATTCCGATTTGGAAACGAACATTTTGCGACTTTTTCGTATTTTTTGTGATTTTTTTTGGCGTCTTTACGACTTTTCGGAAATTGTCGCGACTTTTTCGTTACCAATACGATTTGCGCGAAAAAACGCGAGTTTTTCGTAGCCATTCCGAAAGTTGCGCAAAATCTGGCGATTTTTTTCGTAGCGTTAAAACTTGTGCGAAAAGTTGCGCCTTTTTCGTAGCGTTAAAACTTAAAAGGTGCGACGTTTCGCGCAAGTTTTAACACTACGGAAAAATCGCAACTTTTTGCGCAAGTTTTAACGCTACGAAAAATCGCCAGATTTTGCGCAACTTTCGGAATGGCTACGAAAAACTCGCGTTTTTTCGCACAAATCGTATTAGTAACGAAAAAGTCGCGATAATTTTCCGAAAAAATCGCAAAATACCGATCATTACGAAAAAAAACGCAATCTGACGCATTCGGCCCGTTCGTGGGTTAGTAAATGTGCCCCTAAGTGACAATAACAATGAACTAAGACAATGAACCAAGAGCCCAGTTAATACGTACCATCAAAACTGATACTTGCTACTTTGGTGTATTTGCTCTCTGAAGCTTTCAGTGTTATTGGCTTGAAGTGAACTGTTACTGCATCATTTTGAGGTGTCGACCGAACACTCTGTTCAAAATGAGTAGTGGTTATTTAACAGAAGAAAGGAATAAAGCTAAACCTAGCTAAAAAAGTAACAAAAATTTTAGGAAAGGTACAGAGTAAAGTTACAGAGCATGCAAATGAATAGAAAATAATAGACAGAATGCATGGTAAGTAGAAATCTTGGAGAAAGAGTCAGATCAAAAGGAAAACATTACACTTCAAATCATTTGCAAAAAGAAACTATCAAATGCAGTTTCATGAACAACATGTATAAAATAATTACTCATAGTACCTCCCTCTTTTTTTCTGTCAATTATTCTACACTATACCCCTTGCTTATATTAAAGAAACACCTCCTTCACCAGGAAGCAAAACTAGCTGTATCTCCTTTGGCTAAATATCAAATCCTTCACAAAAAAGTCAACTAAATCCTTAAAGTGATACTGACACGAAAAAACGACTTCAAAATATGAATATACATAAAAAGTTACCTATAGGTCGTGTTGACGGTTTTTCGCTGACAGGTTTGGTTTTGTAAGTAATTGTTACTTGAAGTCCCTAAACCTGACTGTTTTGCCAACCTGACTGTCCCTTCTCAGCCTGTCAGTTATAGCTTCTAATGCTAACAGACAAATATGGCCGCCCCCTCTAATCAGACAGGTTATGTAAGGGCCTCAGGCAAAAATTTTTATGGCAAAATTATAAAGTCCTTGCAAAGACAATGTTATGATAGATGTAAAAAAAGATTTACTTTCTGGTGTCAGTATCACTTTAAGCAAATCCAAACACTATTTTGGGGGGGATCTACTATGAAAGAAAACTCAGGCACTCAGATTTGTACGAATCCCACCAAAACACACTTGTATTCAGTCAAATACTGAGCTGAATTTAGGATTTGTTGTATACCTAATCATGACCCCTGATTCTTTGACCTGTGTGTTTATTTTCCCTTCAATCCCTGTCTAAACGCTTCAGCAGTTTCACAGTCAGAATATTTCTCATTCATTTAAATGGAGATAAAAAGTGTTAGCAGTGAATGAAATTTGATGTGTGTTCACAAGCTTTCACAACTTTGCCTGAGAATAAAAGGCTGTTCAAGTTATTAATGCACTACAAAAACAACAGAAAGATGGCAAGCTCGCTATTCTAGATTTTCTGATTTTTAACGCAGGCAGGATGCAGAAAATAGAAATCAAAACTTAATCTACAACAAAGGGCTCTCCAAAATTTTTTTTACATTTAAATGTTGCTTGCGGGTAAAAAAGGTTGGGAATCCCTGATTTAGAAGATACCCTCAAAGAAACTCAAAGAATCTAACCAATTGCACTCAAATGCACACTTTAATTCAGAATGAATTTATATTTTCTAGCTCGACAGAGATTTCATATTTAACCCTACCTATCCAGTAGTGTCCTAAAAATATCATTTGATATTAAAAACAAAATATTACTTACAGTTATAGGAACGTCCTTCATTCCCGAATTTAAAAGGTGGAGATTTAAAACTTTGGGTGCATCTGAAATAAGAATAAGAACACACTGAATTTAGTTGTCCATACGAAGGGTGTAGGCACAGTCAAAGAGCCAATGTGGTCCCGGATGCAACAGAAAAATCAAACCTGCTCAATCAAGATCTGGTGATTTCAGGCCAGATGTAAGTGGGGCAGACCTATTGTTCATTCCCATACATGGGCAGATAAGCTGCCAAATCAGTCTAAAGGACCGGGCGGGGGGGCACCAAGCCAGTGCTCCTCTGTTTCAGGAGCATAAAAACATAGGTATAAGGGAAAAGGGTAGTAGATACACATTAGGACTGAAACCCAGTGTCCCAGCGCAGAGATGTGTCTGTGTTTCAGAGCTGTAAATACTGAACATTTAGTTCTGAACTGTAAATTCCAAGGGAAAAGCAAATTTGTCCACAAACCAAAATGTAACCGAATTACATTTTTATCATAAAATCCCCCTATACAATTAATATCCAGTGACAGTAAGGGAAACTATATGGAATGTACATTCCAACAACATTTTTTATTCAGAAAAATATTCAGCTTATGTATAAAAAAAAATAAAAAAATAAAGGTTTGTCAATCATGAAGATCAGAATTCTTTGTGATATTTTCTTCTAATAATGACACCTACAGCAACCATACATGCAACATATACACATGAATTCATGACATTTTTTTTTACCTTGTGTTCGTAATGTACCAAAATCTAACATTTCTGTTGAGGAATATATCCCAGGAGCTGAAATGACAAATAAAACCCTTAATTTAAAACCTTGCTGGCAATGTACAGGACAACAGGACAGAGAGAAGGCTCTGTAAGACAAACCTGTGGTGACTTCTACCTCCACGGGCAGTATAATAAACTCTGCGCTGTCTGAGGCATTTGTTTTAATCCTAATAAATGCAGTGTGATTGTCTGCTTCTCGCGAAGAGAAGCTTGCACGCATTACACCTTTTGTCTCATAAGGTGGGATTTCCTGAAAAGCAGAACACAAATACAGATAGGTCACTTTAGTGTGACAAAGTACATTTTTTTCATCTTTAATATGGCCTTTACTCATAGTGGGATTAAACTAAAGTGCGTTATCTTTTCATTCTTGCCATGCTGCCAGGACCCATGCGGTGTGCCTTAATGTAGAATCTACAGCACTGACACAATGTCTGCACCATATATTTTTATGTTGATTGGCAAGTATAGGGTTAAACAACCTGTGTTCTAATACATGGGCAGTTGTCCTGCATTTTCCTGTGGTGAAACCTTTATGCGTTCCACCACAGGAGTTAACGCAGCCTACTCTTATTTAATCAGTTTGTACCCTGCCTCAGCCAAAGAGAGTCAGTACAAATGACAGTGTGTTAGAGTTAGTACAAACTGATGGAAAAGAAGCAATTATGTTTCTTCATGAAAGATCCACCCAAAGGAACCACATGCAGAAGCACTTGTATGTAGGAGCCCTTAAAGAAGCACACCCAACATTAACCTATATTATCTTGGTCACAGCAGAAGTCTATGTAACTCATTTTCAAAACTCTTAAAAGGGTAGTTTATTAGCTATTATAGCAGCAATAACATTTTTTAAAGTTACTTCTTAAATGTAAAAGTAATATTTCTGTTTTCTTTGTCTAGAAATCTCATTAATCCAGGTGCAGAATCTGAACTAAATTTGTTACATTCATCAATTTGCTACATTGATTCATTCAGCATCTGTGTCAGCAACAATTGTATCAATTATAATAGCCTGCCTCCAGGATTATGGTCAGCAAGGCCAAAAGATAAAAAGGTATCAACTAATGTAACAAATTAGAGTAGGTTACAGAGTTGGAAACCCACACCTTCCAGAGCTGATCCAGGGAGAGATGAGAAAGTGAAAAATTACATTTAAAATTGTAATACTAGAAAAACATTAAAAAAAAGCTATTGAAAAAAACAATTCATTTCTGGTGTACTGAAAACACCTGAACTAAAAAGAGTATTTGGAATGTGAACCCCTTTAAATGACTTGCATTTTTGTCTCTCTGTAACATGGAATGAATTCCAGATAAACAAGAAAGCAAACCAAGATGCAAGCAAGCTTTTCATTTTTCTTTTTTATGTGAACTCCACTTTACTTATATTTGAATAACAACAATAAGAAATTATCTGATGTGTTTTTAGATTATTTTTACACTGATCTAAAACACTTCAAAATGAATATAGCAAAAATGCAATGCAGTTATTGCAAAAATGCAATGCAGTTATTCTAAGATATCAAGACATATGCAACTTTAATTGTTACAAACAGATAGTTGTATACTGTGTAACAAACACTAGCAATCATGAGATCGCTTAAGGTGCCCATACACCTTCAGATCTGCTCGCTTGGCGAGGTTGCCAAGCGAGCGGATCTTCTCCCGATACCCCCACCTACGGGTGGGCGACATCGGGAGAATCCAGGCTAATTATAATGAGCCAATGCGGTCCCCGATCCGACTAGATTTTTTAACCTGCCCGATCGAGATCTGGCCGATTTCAGGCCAGATATCGGTCAGGCAGGTCCGTCGGTAGTGCCAATACACGGGCCGATTAGCTGCCGAATCGGTCTAAGGGACAAATATCGGCAGCTAGAATCGGCCCGTGTATGGGGACCTTTAAATTGAGTTGGTTAACAGCAAGGGAAAATATCTTGCTATTGTCAAAATCCAAGAAATGCTAACATTACAAAACAGCACAATAGTTACCTAGCAGAAACAAACTATTTTATAGAAAAAAAAAAACTTCATTGTAAATTTACCCCACTTTCAACAAAAAAAGATAATAGTGGTATGTCTTTTATTTCCACAGCAACATCTGATTTCTGGGGTGTTTTCTGAACAAAAATTTTAGTGAAGCAGTATTTAAATGTATGAAATGAAATCAAATGTGAAAAACTGACAAAACTGTGCAAAAATGTGGGTACCCTTGTAATTTTGCTAATTTGAATGCATGTAACTGCTCAATACTGATTACTGGCAACAACAAATTGGTTGGATTAGCTCGTTAAGACTTGAACTTCATAGGCAAGTATGTCCAATCACGAGAAAAGGTATTTAAGGTGGTCAAGTGCAAGTTGTTTCAACTGTCAGGAATGTAATCAGGAAATGGAAGGCCACAGGCACAGTTGCTGTAAAACCCAGATCTGGCAGGCCAAAAAAACATACAGGAGCGGCATATGCAGAGGATTGTGAGAATGGTTAAAGACAACCCAAAGATCACCTCCAAAGACCTGCAAGAACATCTTGCTGCAGATGTACATCTGTACATCGTTCTGCAATTCAGCGCAATTTTTACAAAGAACATCTCTATGGCAGGGGGATGATAAAGAAGCCCTTTCTGCGCTCACGCCATAACAGTCGCTTGTTGTATGCAAAAGCTCATTTAGACAAGCCATAATTATTTTAGAACAAAGTGCTTTGGACTGATGAGACAAAAATTGAGTTATTTGGTCATAACAAAAAGTGATTTGCATGGAGGAAGAAGAACACCGCAATCCATGAAAAACACCTGCTACCTGTCAAATTTGATGGAGGTTCCATCATGATGTGGGGCTGTGTGGCTAGTTCAGGGACTGGGTCCCTCGTTAAAGTTGAGGGTCAGATGAATTCAACTAAATATCAGAGATCGCACTTGCAGTGCTTGTGAAAAAAAGTTTTTTTCAAAGGATGGAATAACATTTCGACTACCAATCTAGCCTTTCTATGTAGGATAGATTGCTATCTGAAACGTTAGTCCATCCTTTAATAAACACCCTATTTTTTCACAAAACCTGCAAGTGCAGTCTCACTTCTTTATATATATATTACTGCGCCACCACAATGTAGTTATAGCCATTTTTATATATAGTTTTTCCATTCTCAGGGGCTTAAAAGAAAAGCAAGGGCTGCCTGAAGTCGAGATCCCATAGACAGAACCAAATGCTGGGTTTCCTCTCTATTTATCCCTTGCCAGGCCTTTAGGCTGAGGTCATGCCATTGAAGAATACTCCACTCTTTTGCCTTTAAAGTAAGTAGGCTTTAAGAACATTTGTAAAAATTGTTATTGCTTATAAGTAGAGACTTACCCACAGCTTCCTGGTACCCCCCTGCTGACCTGTTGGAAGCTCCAAGTGCAAGTCACCCCCACTGGAATACATTTCTACAACCTGATTAAGAAACAAAAACAAATATTCCTTAAATTGTTTTTTCATATGATTTAATTAAATTGAATTTCATGTCCATATTAGATAAAATGTATGCAAATGTGGTAAACAGTCAGACGTAATTTTTTCTTGTGCAATATTATATTATAATGTATTGTATATTGCTGTATCCAGGGTTGGATACAGCATTATACAATACCACCCCAGGGGCCCCTGCACCCCCCACTGCATACAGCAGTTCTTCACAAACATCTTACGCATAAAAGCTGTCAGATATGGATAAATTCCATTCAGGTGCTTTTTGTCCATCTAATATAATGTTTTATATAAGCACCTATTAAAGAACTGTGTACTGGTATTTTTTATGAGCAACACATAGGAATCTCCTTAGCGCTAATGGAGGTGCACCCTGACTCCCACCAGCTCACCCCTTACTAACTCATGTCACTCTCTGACATGGTTTCAAGGAAAGCAGCTTTGGGAGTAATGGCACGCTTGGGGGCGAGGCAATGTTCAGATAGGCTGGAGGACAAATGTAAACAGTGCCCCAAAATATTGCCCCACTCCTAAAGAGCTGCTCTTGTCCAAGATGTGTCAGAGATCAACACAGGTTAGCCACAACAGAGGTACCATCCTACACAATGCAGATTTGCAATAGCTTTGGAAGACCTTTCCCAGATATAGTGACAATACCAAACTTGAGACATACTGTCTTTTTTCCCCACACAAGTTATAAAACTGAATTGTATGTTATAGATCTTAAAGTACATACCTGTAAAGGTTCACTGTGTGGATTGTGAATATTAATTAAAGGTGAAAAACTGCTATTTACAGGGACCCTTGCCCCAATGAAAGGGCGTAGTCGATAAGGGTTGGGAATCCCAATTCCAAAAACCTGCACACACAAAAAAAAAAGTTTTAATTTAAAAAATATATATACATATACCTCATATTTTTTTGTAGTTTAGTTGGATCTATTTAAATATCTATTTTCACTGACTACTGAATCTATTTAAAAAAGAACTAAAGCTTGACAAAAGTAGTAGGCTAGAAATGTTGTACATTATGTTTTAGGCTCCTGTACCAGCCCAAGGTTCCAAAGATGCCCCAATAGTTCCCCATCTTCTTTCCTGTACATGTTCTGTGCTGCTGTCAGTTACTAAGCGTAGGGACCAACAAACAATATACTGTATATACTGAATATAAATGTCACAATATATGGCTGACTAGTAATTAATTCAGATTCTCATTATCTTTACACTCAGAAAAAAGTGCAATTAGCATCAGCTGTGTAGCATCAGGATCTATGACAGGACAGCCTCATTTTCTGCTTGGTAATTTACGACAACTTTGTAACAGCTGCTCAGAACCCACTGAGCATGTGAGTGTCACTGACAAAGTCCAGGATGGGGAGATAATCACTGTTATCAAGATGCTGAACATATAGACTCGAACGCAAAGTTCAGTATATAAAATATGGCATTTCTAGCCTTATTCATATTCATATTCATATTAAGGGTTTTGTTCTCCATTACCAAAATATTTAATTCCCATACCACATTTGACCCATCATATTTACTCAAAAGCTATTTCATGCAGGAGTCACTCTTTATGTGAACAGTAATCTGCTTCCACCATCCACCTCTTCTGAAAATGTTGCTTTTAACAACTCACCTGTTATTTCTACCCCTTTGCTCTACAAAATGTTTAATTGTAAAGCTTCCCAAATATAATTTGACCAGTACTAAAACTGTCATGCCATTCTTTACAGCAGGGTTTCTAAACACAGAACCCAAAGTAGTCTCTCTACACATAAAGTGAATGAAAGATTAGAAAATTAAAGTATCACAAAAAAACAAGCTTAACTGGATTGGTCTGGTATTATATTTAGGCAGAAAATAATGCAGTATGCTTTTTCCTTTTAAGTGCTGAACAATTTGTTTTTTGTTTCTCATAAGTAATTCTTTAGAATACTATAGTACATCTGTTACACACCCAGTCATTTTTCAACAGTAAATGGTCGAAAAATTCAGAAAATGTGTAAGTGTAAAATATAGCAATGTGTCTCTGCCTCTGTCTGACAACCTAAAGGTGGCCATACACAGGCCAATTCTAGCTGCCGATATCGTTCCCTCAGACCTATTCGGCAGCTTATCGGCCCATGTATGTGCACTAACGACAGGCCTGCCCGACCGACATCTGGCCTGAAATTGGCCAGATCTCGATCAGGCAGGTTTAAAAATTTAGTCGGATCAGGGACTGCATTGGCTGCATTCCCTGAACCAAGGACGCCTACACCCGTCGTTCTAATTCAATCGTTTGGTCCAAGGGCCAAACAACCTACCGTAATTAGCCTGATGGCCACCTTTAGTCAGTGGTTTCACACATTTAAAACCACACTTCGTCTTTATCAGCATATACAGGTATCGGACCCCTTATCCGGAAACCCGTTATCCAGAAAGCTCCGAATTACGGAATGCCTGTCTCCCATAGACTCAATTTTAATCAAATAATTCAGAATTTTAAAACTGATTTCCTTTTTCTATGTAGAAATAAAACAGAACCTTGTAATTGATTCCAACTAAGATATAATTAATCCTTATTGGATGCAAAACAATCCTATTGATTTTGATTAATATTTTATTGATTTTTTAGTAGACTTAAGGTATTGAGATCCAAATTACGGAAAGACCCCTTATCCGGAATACCCTTGGTCCCGAGCATTCTGGATAATGGGTCCTATACCTGTACTACTATTACTACTTTACTATCCTCAAATGGGTCTCTGAATTTTCTGCATATAGTCTCCTCTTTGCAGTACCTGCTATACTAGAGTATCACTGCTAATATTTTTCTTTAATACCTGTATCACGGTTAAATATACAGAAGAACAAAAAAATACATTTTCATGGGTTTTTTTTCCCCACATATGTATTAAATACACAGGTACCCTGCTCTGGTAAAAATGATGTGTTTGCTTTAGAAACACTACTTTTGTTTATATAAATCAGCTGCTGTATAGCCATGGGGCAGCCAGATATGGTGAGAAGGCACACATTTAAACAGTAAGGTAACAAATAAGTTGTTTTCAGTACAATGGGTTTAGATCTTAATTGGGATCTGGAGTTTTCCAGATAAGGGTTTATCTGGTTTATCTTTCTGTAATTTGGATCACCACACCTTAAAGCAGTGCTGTCCAACTGGTGGCCTGTGGGCTGCATCCGGCCCGTGAAACTACTTTGTGTGGCCCGTGACAATCAGTAGAAAAATCTTATTACTTTATTAGTCTGGCTGCTACCTTTCGAATGCATAGAGGGGTGAGATGGTGTTGCATTACATTCTGGAGAATGCTCTGCTTTTCTTTTCGAGGGGTCATTAATGCTGGGTATTATTATGAAGTTGATGCTGCCATTTGATATTGGTGATTATTGTGCCATGGCACAGAGCCATTTACTGCTGACATTTCTGACCCATATCATGCTGAAGCAGGGTCAATACCATTTGATGCTTGACATCACTGTGCCATTTAATGCTGGAAGGTTAGTTTCTAACACCATTAAAGTGGACATAGTCTCAATAGTGGGTGTGGTTTTTAAAAATGGGAGTGGTCAATGCTGACTTCCATTACCAGACCTCTAGCATATAAGCCAGGTACAAAAGAAGGTAGAAAGACTTCCTTAAGGAAATATATACTTTCAGAATGAACACTTAACCAAGAGTAAATTGATATAATAAATGACCTATTAATCACTCTAGATATAGAGTGATATATATATCAATGCTGATAATACTTTCTATGAACGACATGTAGCACTTTTTAATACAGATATACTATATGCACACAAAGTCTGGTAAAACTGAATATAGGACTAATCATTTCACAAAGCAATATCTGTATTGATTTGACAATTTGAATTTGTATAGTGATTGTACTTAGCATATTACATCCATTGTCTGTCCTTTGCCATATTTTCCATACATTAGTATTTTTATATTAGTGATTAAAGGCCTTACCTGATAAGTAAAAACCCCATGATTTGAGGTGTTGATAAATAAAGTATTTTCTACGTTTCCCACTACTCTTGCAAGAAACACCACGTCAAATGACGTATTCCCACCTGGGAGAATTTTCTGGAGAATAAAGCAAAGCAAACATTACAATTAAAAAAAAAATCTTATTTTCCACAGATTATATTAAATTATATTAATCTTTAAATTAACTTTTATTTTTCAGATGCTGGCAGCAACTATCTGCAACAATTTACAGTTGCTCTTTTCAAAAAAATGCTATGCTGTCTTTTTGTTCACCACCCCTCCAGTGTTGACTTTCACCTGCTATCTGTTTGTCAGAGCCCTGTTCACCTAAGCAACCAGGCAGTGGGTTGAATGACAGACTGGAAGATAAATAGGAGATGGCCTTAATTGAAAGGTAAAAGTAATAACAAAATAATAATAACTATAAACTTGTAGCCTGACAAAGCTCAAGTTTTGGTTTTTTTGGGTGCTGGAGTGTTTGAGCAACAACCAGATACCAATTTAAACTGCAAAAAGTCAGAAAAGGAAGGCAAATTATTCTAACACTGTAAAAAATTTGCTAAGAATGCTGTAACATCAAATTCTAATATATTCAGGTTTTTCTTCCCTATTTCCCTCTCAGCAACTGTCTCTCTTTACACAGGCTTGTGTTAAAGTTGGTTGGCTCTAATATGCTGTCTTGGCAAAGGGAGCACACACAAATATCAATCAAATTCTGACGTTGACTCCTGCATAAAGAAATGTAGATTGTTAAGAGGGGAATGCTAATGATTAACTTGATTATTTATGAAATGGTACAAAAAAACTTTATTGGTTATATTTAGTAAGTTCCTTTTTGCAAGTATAACATTTTCGCTTTCACGGTGGTTTCCCTTTGAAGACTTTCAGATTTCTTACAGCAAAACTTCGCTTCTTGCAAAATTAATGTTCTTGTTCCCCCATTAACACTCTAGGTTTTCTACAGTGAATAAGATTTTTGCAGAATACCACTCGAGTATATAATTATACACACACTCTGCATGCTAGGTGTTTGTATGTTCTTTTTTCAAAAAAAAATACAGGCAGGTTAATTGTTTCCTGATGAAAATTACCATTGGGTGAATGACACAAGGACTTTAGACTGTAAGCTCCACTGGGGCAATGAGTGATAATGATGAGAGAGATGATGTATAACCTTAGTGAAGAGGTGCAGAAGATGTCAGCACTATATAAGGAATAATAATAATGCTGATTTTTTTTATGACCAAAGCATGACTTACATACTGGCATATAAATGGTTTTAGTGCCACACTGAGGAGGTGGCAAAGAATCTGCATGTGTGTTTCTGTCAACTACTTAAGTAGGGTACAGATGATTATGAATTCACAGCTAGAGTTTTACAAGCGTTCCAAAAATAATAGGGCAATAAAAATGCAAGCTGACCTCTGTTTGCTATCAGCTGCACAGCACTATTACATGTACATGGCAGTGCTATTAATAGGTATTCGGGGAACTCTAAAATCATTTCTGAACATTGGAAACATTTATTGAGGCTTTTCTACAAATTCAACAATTCCAGTTTCATAAATGATTTTTGATACATTTTATTAATGGATATTCAAAAGTATATAATGTTTAGGCAGAATACAGTGCTTTCCCAAGGTACTTTCACCACAGACCCATTTTCCGAATCACTGATATTTTGCCAAAGATTTTATTCGGATAGTTAAATTTAGATTTTAATGTGAATCTTAAGGTTAAAAATTTTTTTGCATGTAAAAGGGAGAATTAAAACAAATTTTAATAGAAAAAGCAGAAAAATCCCTACGAAATAGCAATAGACTCTTTTATGAAAAAGGTAACAAGGCAGACACCTTACTAGCTAAACTATTGACAAACAAAAACCGTCCCCAAATGATCCAAGCCCACAGGCACTACAACATACAAACCTAAAAATATATTAAACCAATTCGCACAATACTACGCGAACTTATACAGCAGAAACAGAACATCCCCAACCCTAACAACACCACCAAAACTGAAAGAATTTCTAGAAAGCTGCAATTTACCTAAAATCTCACCAGCCGACTCCCAAAAACTACAAACAGAAATCACAGGAGACGAAATAACAGCAGTCATTAAAAACTTAAAACCAAAAAAGGCCCCGGGTCCAGACGGATTCTCCATGCTATATTATAAGAAATTCATTAAAGAACTACTCCCACATATGCAATCCTTATTCAACAACCTCCTCCAAAACAAATGTAAGATACCCCCAGATATGCTGCGAGCGAACATAACAGTTATCCCTAAACCACCAAAAGACCCCTTGTACTGCCAAAATTACCGCCCTATATCACTAATCAATAACGATGTCAAGATTTATGCCAAAATTTTAGCAGATAGACTAGCCAAAATTATGCCACAACTCATACACCCAGATCAAGTAGGATTTATCATAGGCAGAGACGCTACCGACAACATTAGACGAATTACACATTTGCTCCACCATGTCGAAGACCTCTCCATACCTAGCATATTTCTATCATTAGACGCTGAAAAGGCCTTCGACATGGTGGATTGGCAATTCCTAAAAGCCGTACTAGAAAATACAGGATGCCACCTTAACTTTAGCAATGCAATCATGGCCCTTTACAACAACCCAACACTCATCAGGCTACTATTCAGACCCATTCTGCATCTATAATGGGACAAGACAGGGATGCCCCATGTCTCCCCTGCTGTTTGCATTGTGTATCGAACCCCTAGCACAAAGAGTCAGACTGAACCCAGACATCACAGGCATAAACATTGGGAAAGACACATTCAAAATAGCACTATTTGCAGACGACACTCTCCTCACCCTCACACACCTGCAGACATCCCTACCAAACTTATTTAATGAAATAACTAACTACGCCAAACTATCCGGACTCAGAGTTAACAACTCAAAATCAGAAGCCATAGCAATATCTCTCCAACATCATCACCAAAAACTCTTGGAGATGAACTTTGAATTTAAATGGAGGAAAGATACTATGAAATACTTAGGAATCAACTTAACCCCAAAGCATAAAGAGCTGTACAACAAAAATTACCCCCCAATGATCCAAAAATTGATCTCATTAATAAACTCATGGGAAAAACAACACATCTCCTGGCTAGGAAGATTGCACACCCTGAAAATGATGATTGTCCCCAAAATACTGTACCTTTTCCGCACCCTCCCCATCCCAATTAATGCAACAGATCTAGAAAAATTACAGAAAAGGATGCTTACCTTTCTCTGGAACAACAAACCCCATAGAATAAACAAAAGAGTTATTATGAGATCAACACTACAAGGGGGACTGAATTTCCCAAATCTACTTAATTATTGGAAAGCAGCACAATTAGCCCAAATGGTTAAAATGCATTGTTCACCCACAGCTGTCAGATGGGTCGCCCTAGAAACGCAATTACTAGCCCCCCAATCACCAAGATCCATACTCTGGATCACACGAAACCATAGACGACAAATTACCTTAACCAATCCAATACTCAGACACACAATGAGACTCTGGGATAAACTATTAGTAAAGCACAAACCTTGGATCAGCTCAGACCCCTCTCCCTTTACCCCAATTGTAAACAACCCTGAATTCCCTCCAGGTACAGATTCCCAAGCATTCCAATGGTGGACAACAAACCAATACACAGATATTGGCAGCCTCACCCCACTAGGCAATCTTCTGACATGGGATGACCTAAAACAAAAAAAAAAGCAATCCCCAACAGAGAATTTTTCCGATACGCACAAATCAAACATTTCATCCAATCAAAACTGGGGCGGTCGAACAGACAAAAAACAACCTTTGAACGGCTAAGTTACCACCCACACCACAAACAACAAATAACATGGCTCTACAACGAACTCAACACCCATAAAACACCGAACAAAACACATGATACGATGGGAACAGCGACTTAATGTGACCATAGACGACGACCAATGGCAGTCAATCCTAGAGAATATCAAAAAAGCCTCCATCAACACCATAATCAAAGAAAACGCCTACAAAATACTATATGACTGGTACCTCACGCCACAGAAGTTGCATAAAATATACAAGTCAAACCCCACCTGCTACAGAGGATGCGGTGAAATAGGAGATGAGCTACACATCTGGTGGACATGCCCTCAAATTACAACACTCTGGAAAGAAGTCTTCAGCTTCATAAGCCAACTACTACAGAAAGAAATCCAACCGGACCCCCAACTAGCCCTTCTACTTAACAAACCACACCATCTGACCAGGACCGAATTTAAACTATGCTCCCAAATATGCCTAGCAACCAGATGCGGAATAGCAAAACAATGGAAGTCAACACCACCACCATTCTCTGAAATTATAACAAAAATCTGGTGGACATCTACAATGGAAAAACTGACTGCACTCATCCACCACAAAATAGACACATACGAAAAAATTTGGGCACCCTGGATCACATGGACCAATAACCAAAACAACCAATCATCGAACTAAACTTAAACACAGATAAAATCAAGGAAAAACCCCAGAAGCCAACCTAAAGCCCAAATTACAAGAAAGGACTACCCAAATAAAACGGCTAAGCGAGAGCCCAACCCCCCTCCCTACCCCATACCCTCAACCCCCTATCTAACCCCCCTTCTTCTTATTTCTTTCCTTTTGTTCTATATATTGTATATGTACTTTACCTTGCTGTAAAACAACCAATAAAAACAAAGTTAAAAAAAAAAAAATTTATTAAATTTATATACAATATATTGTACAGCCATCTTTTGCAGCAAAAACAGCTTTCATTCTTTTGGATAGGTATGTACCAGCTTTGCACTATTGTCAGGGTCGGACAAGGCTCTAAATATGCAAAAAGGCTACAATGCCAAGCATTTACACCAAGCAGTGGTGTAAAAATGAATAGGAGATGGCCCGAACAGCAAGATAAGTAATACAAAATAAAAAAATTGTACCCTAACAGAGCAATGATGTTTTGGCTGCAGGGGTCAGTGGTGCCCATTGGAGGCAGCAGAGGAAGACAAAATTTTTTTCAAAAACTATGCAAAATAAATATTAACTACTATTATTAAAACTGCAAAGTTGCTAGGAATAAGACATTTTATAACATAGTAAAGTAAAGCAATCCCTTGCTTTTGAGCACTCACTATTACAGGGCGCTGTAAATTATGTAATGGGTTTTGTCTTTCACAGTCAAGCACTGCCCCCCAGCCCACCAAGAAAGGGATGGATGGGTTATGTAGCAGGAAAATGACAGTATATGACTGGAAAGAGATAGTCTCCAATGCAGCCACTTACCAAGATTGTTTCTCTTAGAAAACTGGGAAGCGTATCAGTGAATAGAGAGTAATGAGAACAAACCCCTATTTATCCAAAGTCGTAAAGGGGTAGTTCACCTCGATACTAAATTTATGCTATCATGATATTTAGGGGCACATTTACTAATCCACAAATCCGAATCCCAAATGGGGAAAAAATTGGATTGGAAACGAAAATTTTGCGACTTTTTCGTATTTTGTGCAACTATTTCGTCGCCGTCGCGACTTTTTCGCATTGAACGATCGGAAAAACCTTTCCGAAACTTTTGCACTCGATGCGACAATACGATTTTTTCGCAGCAGCGACGAAAAAGTCACGGAAAATATACAACAAATTCGCGACGGCGACGAAAAAGTCACAAAAAAAACGCATTCGGACTGTTCGTGGATTAGTAAATCTCCCCCTAAGTGTAATAAAAGTGTCCTTAACTCACTATTGACCTTTTTTTTTTTTTTTTTTAGATAATCGTCTAATACCTTATATATAGTCTACTCACCCTCTTTCCTTTCCCTGTGGCAAAATTGTGGACTTGTTCAGAAACTCCTTTCCTAAGCTTTACACCCTCCCTGTATCTGTTGCCCTTCTGTTAGTTGCGCTGAATTCACTGGAACATGCACACTTAGGGCTTGAAGCTGACTGTACCCTCATTTTGAGTAATCATCACTGAAGAGGAAGGGGGAGAACTGTGGAGCAGTGTCGCTGATCCCTACTGACTGAGCCAGCCTGTAGAGATTTTTATGCTGTTGAGTTGGATTTTGCGTGTCAATTTTTTCTGCAATGGTTGATTTTAGATAATGGATTGTACAAATATTAGGGTGAACCACCCCTTTAAAATACATTTAAATACTGCAAAAAGCATAAAAAATGGCTAAAATATGGAGAAGCTCCTACTTACCCTATTTTGAAAAAACGACGCATGAAAATGCGATGTTGTTGCTGATATAGATATTAATGTAATAGTTTCTTCTGAACTAGGATTGTGCAAGTAAACTTTTTCCATTTTTGGCATTCCCACTGGCCTGAAAGGAAAAAAAAAAAAAGGACATGATGTATTAATAGATCAAAGATTTACAGGAAAGTTAATATATAATTAGCAAGAGAACATTAATAACCTGACACAGCACCTACTGTCCAATTAATGTACTAGTAGCCTAGGCAATCTACCAAAACCAAAACATATTATGCATATGCAGCACACCGTAAAGGATAATAGTGATTTCTTTAAAAAGGTTACTACCTCTGCTACTACTACGCCATACAGAACATGTTTCAGGCCCCTTTGTGCCTTTTATCAAGTTTATCATTTGATAAAGGGCAGGGAAGGTACTCAAAACATGTTGTGTATGGCATAGCAATAAAGTACTTTTTGCAGTATTACTGCATTTTTTTCTGCTCCCCCTACTTGCTTTTTTGGATCGACGTCAGCAGAGAGTGCGGCTCTATCGTTTTGGGGGTAGATAAATAAGGTCTGGAAGGCTGAGCGCAGAGGACCTATTTACATCTAATAATTGCAAATAAATGGGGATTACATGGTTTAACTATGGAATTCTCCAGAATTTGGAGAATCCTCTGGTATTTTTATTAAAATTCCAAAACTTGTAAGTTTTCAAAGTGTTTTTTAAAAATATACAATGCAGACACAACTGACAATGCAGAAACAACTGAAACCGCAAAGCAATAGAAAACCAGTGAAGTTTAACTTCCCCACAAACAGGTGTCTAAAATGTAGGTTACAAAAGGCAAAAAAAACATTTTTGTGGTGTACCCACTTGTAAAAATCTATAAAGTGTGCAAATCATGTTAAGAATATGAAAGAAATAAGAACAAATAGCTTAACATAGTGATCATACCCAAGGCCACCTAGGCTCCTGCACTGGCACCAGTCAGTGAAAATGGCCCCAACAGTGCTGGGAAATCCAACCACAACCGCTGAAGCAGCAGCATGGAACACACGTTTCTTTGGGGTTTTTTTTGCTACAGTGCATGAGGTGTAGCAGCATGCAAGTATATGTCAAGCAATGGTAGCACATTTAATTGGATACACTATAGGGGGCATTACAAAGATCTGGGGAAGAAGTACAAAAGAGCATGCATAGAGCCCAGCCCTGTCCTTTCAGAGCCGCCGCTGCTGCTCTGAAATGTTTGCATTTTACACCGTGGCATGTTTGTAAATAAGCCCTTATGTAAAAGGGTACATACAACACATTTGTCTGGTACAGAATCACTTTACCAAAACTGGACAAATTTGTACATGGGCATTAACACATACAAACCTATTACCAGCCATATGCACAGCAATAAAAGCAAAATTTTATTGGTAACTGCCCAGGTGCAAATGTTCCCAGGGTTGATAAATGAGCCCCGAAGTGCACTCAATGTACAGTGGCTTGCAAAAGCATTCGACCCCCTTGAACTTTTCCACATTTTGTCACATTAAAGCCACAAACATGAATCAATTTTATTGGAATTCCACGTGAAAGACCAATACAAAGTGGTGTACACGTGAGAAGTGGAACGAAAAATCATACATGATTCCAAACATTTTTTACAAATAAATAACTGCAAAGTGGGGTGTGCGTAATTATTCAGCCCCCTGAGTCAATACTTTGTAGAACCACCTTTTGCTGCAATTACAGCTGCCAGTCTTTTAGGGTATGTCTCTACCAGCTTTGCACATCTAGAGACTGAAATCCTTGCCCATTCTTCTTTGCAAAACAGCTCCAGCTCAGTCAGATTAGATGGACAGCGTTTGTGAACAGCAGTTTTCAGATCTTGCCACAGATTCTCGATTGGATTTAGATCTGAACTTTGACTGGGCCATTCTAACACATGGATATGTTTTGTTTTAAACCATTCCATTGTTGCCCTGGCTTTATGTTTAGGGTCGTTGTCCTGCTGGAAGGTGAACCTGTATTTGGCTCCATCCATCTTCCCATCCACTCTGACCAGCTTCCCTGTCCCTGCTGAAGAGAAGCACCCCCAGAGCATGATGGTGCCACCACCATATTTGACAGTGGGGATGGTGTGTTCAGAGTGATGTGCAGTGTTAGTTTTCCGCCACACATAGCGTTTTGCATTTTGGCCAAAAAGTTCCATTTTGGTCTCATCTGACCAGAGCACCTTCTTCCACATGTTTGCTGTGTCCCCCACATGGCTTGTGGCAAACTGCAAACGGGACTTATTATGGTTTTCTGTTAAAAATGGCTTTCTTCTTGCCACTCTTCCATAAAGGCCAACTTTGTGCAGTGCACGACTAATAGTTGTCCTATGGACAGATTCCCCCACCTGAGCTGTAGATCTCTCTGCAGCTCGTCCAGAGTCACCATGGGCCTCTTGGCTGCATTTCTGATCAGCGCTCTCCTTGTTCTGCCTGTGAGTTTTGGTGGACGGCCTTGTCTTGGTAGGTTTACAGTTGTGCCATACTCCTTCCATTTCTGAATGTTCGCTTGAACAGTGCTCCGTGGGATGTTCAAGGCTTTGGAAATCTTTTTGTAGCCTAAGCCTGCTTTAAATTTCTCAATAACGTTATTCCTGACCTGTCTGGTGTGTTCTTTGGACTTCATGGTGTTGTTGCTCCCAATATTCTTTTACGGTAGACAACCTCTGAGGCCGTCACAGAGCAGCTGTATTTGTACTGACATTAGATTACACACAGGTGCACTCTATTTAGTTATTAGCACTCATCAGGCAATGTCTATGGGCAACTGACTGCACTCAGACCAAAGGGGGCTGAATAATTACGCACACCCCACTTTGCAGTTATTTATTTGTAAAAAATGTTTGGAATCATGTATGATTTTCGTTCCACTTCTCACGTGTACACCACTTTGTATTGGTCTTTCACGTGGAATTCCAATAAAATTGATTCATGTTTGTGGCTGTAATGTGACAAAATCTGGAAAAGTTCAAGGGGGCCAAATACTTTTGCAAGCCACTGTATATAACAACACCAGAGCAGAATACATATTTACTGACTTGTAACACTTCTCCACAACTGGCATACATAATTGATTCCTGAATACAGATGGTTTACAGCTCTGCACCTGGTGCTCAGCTGTTTTTAAGAATAACCAAGTGTTTCTCTGATGGACTTACCCTTGTAATGGCTTAGCACAAGCCATGGCGCATAGTAGTGTTCTGTAAACCATCTGTATTTATAGGGCCAGTCAGTAGCAATTCCGCAAAGAAACCCGGAAACCATTTTATTTAGCCACATATTAGTGAATTAACTGGGTACCTGTAGCACTGCTGTGTTTGTATCCAGAGAGCAATATTTGCCATGGAACTTACTCCACACCAGTCAGTCTACTGAACACTTTAAAGTTACAATTTTTAAGTGACTATTGCAAATTCCTTTAGACTGAACAACCACCTGACTGACTGGAACTGTGCTACAGTTAAGCACCCCTCCAACACAGAGCACTTCACAGAATTACCATATAGAGAACAGAAACAGCAGTATATAATTTTCAGCTAAAGACAAAAAACTTCCTGGGGGAATCAAATTTTGAAGCAATCTCATCTATAACAGAAAATTGAAGAGGACAGTGACCAACCTCAACATAAGTAGGGGTATTTATCAAATTTATGTAGTTTTGCCATCTATGTGTGAATGGATTATGACCAGCTGATCTCCCCAAAACACGTTCTTGTGGGCAGGGCCCTCTTAGATAATAGGGGTTATGTAATAAAAGGCACTAAGTTTGCCCAGGAGCAGTAACCATAGCAACCAATCAGCAGGTGCAATCTGGTCACCTGTTTAAAAGCAAGCACCTTACTGGTTGCTATGAGTAACTGCTCCTGGCTAAACTTAGTACCCATAGTCTTTAATGTCTTGTTGGTTTATGCCTATACCATTCTTTATAATGAACACACATCCCTCAAATGATGACATAACTAAACTACATTTATAAGTATATAATTTACAGGATGTCTGCATTTTGCTGCTAAGGGGCATATTTATGAAGCTTTGCCTGTTTTGGGTCAGTGAGTTCCTGAACTTAGAAACTCACTCGCAATTTCTGCAATCATTTGCCTGGACATAAACTGGCTTTATGCTTTATATATATGCCCTAAGAATCATCTTCCATAACATCATGGTAAGAAGATTCTAGTTGTTATGAGCAAAGCTGGAAATTATTCCAGCATGGAAAAGATGGCCCATAAGGAATCCTGGTGAACCTCAAAAGGTTTTTAAAGTATAAAACAAAAAAAATGTGTTATTAAACAAAAAGGTAGACTGTAAGTACTAATTATTTATAGCAATATTATTCTTTACCTTCCAAACATTTTTTTATAGTTTTAGTGTTTTTAGTTTTAGTTTTTAGAGTTATAGTTTGCACGCTTCTTGAAGAATGCTCTAAAAAAAAAATCACAATCACATTTAGGGAAAGGCCAGCAAGCAAGGGCCTTAGAAAATATATCAGTTTGCCATCTTTGTAACTGTAAGAAACCTGCATGTGCTACCTGCTGACTGGCTGCAATAGGTCAATAGAACCAAAGCAAACTTTGCACCAGTTACTATTGTACACACCTTGCTAACCATGGGTGTGTGTGTGAGCATTCCCTACTCCTTTTTTTTCTATGTCATTTCTATGTCAAATCAGAGAAGCCATAGAACTGACACACAGACTGAAAACTCTTAAAGGGCCTAAATAGTTTTATATACTTCTCTGTATTTAAGTAGCATTACATAAAAACTTAAAAAGTCATGAACCTAACTATATTGGAAAAACTGCACAATGACAATACAAGTCTAAGATTACAGATTAGACAGTTTTCAGGACACTAATTTGTCTTTAAGCAAAGTTTTGAAATACTGTATAACATGGCTTTTACCGTTAAAAGAAACCACAGGCTGGTAAATTTAAATGAAATGTTTCAAGATTTTTGCACAGAAATTGCAAAGGAACACAAGACTCCACTAATAAATGTGATATGCATGTATTAACAGCAAACATGTTTGTTTATGTAAAAATAACGACATTTACCCACAAATCCCCAGAGGGATCAGCAGATGTACAATACAAAGAAGTTACAGAATTAAGATCCACTGAATGTACACTTGTGCTTTGTGTTTTACAACAGGTGTTTATCCCACAGTTTTAAAGGGGCACTAAACAAAGAGAGAAGGGAAAAAACGAACACTGCCCTGTACTTTAGCACTCCAACACTCTATAAACAACAGTCCCACCTATCTCTCATAAAAAACCCACCTATATCACCCAATTAATAAGAAATTCTCTAGAATGCAAAGGTCACAACAATGACCTAATAAGACATAAAAACACTAATTTACATCAATGATGCAAAGTTACTGGTTTATATCAATGATAAAGATAATCCATCAGTATTTTTTAGTGGAAAAACAGCAACTCAAACGTCAAGATATGGCTAAAATCTGAAAATACACAAAGCATTAAGTAACACATCTAACAATGGAAATAAAAGGTAAAAGTAACTTTCTTTTACATCAAGAAAAGAACAACTTGGGACTTACAAAAAAAATCATGACTTTTCCTCAGTATGCAATGATAGGACTTGCACTGAACATACTATTGGACTGTTATGTTAATTAGGAAATACAGTATGTATGGTTTTTTGTTTCTTAATTAAACAGGTAAATCTGAAACTGAAAGTAAAGGCACATTCTATCTTCTTGTTCATATAAGCACAATTAAAAAAACTAACCAGTCTACTTAGAGGCCCTCTATATAGAAAAAAAACTTTGCCCCAGCTGTAGCCAGTTAGGCTTTTAGATAAAGAGCAGTTTGTTATATAAATATGCTTATGACTTGTTTGATTGTGCTGGTAGGTAGAATTGTATTCAATTTAAGATTATGCCCTGTTTAGTAAAAGAAATCACCTAAACCATACATATTTCCTAATTAAAACACTGAATTAATGTTGGATTAATGTTAAGGGGGTATATTACCCATTTACCTAGCAATGTGGGACACCTCAGTAAAACAAAGGGCTATGACACACACGGAGATTTGTAATAAATCTACTCTACCACGGGTGGCTAATCTCCTGAAAATTATTTCCCAGAGGCAATAATATAAATTGCTGGTGGGAAAACATATATGGCATTTCAGTTTTCCAAAGTAGGCTGAAGGTTCTTTATGGGCGACTGATCTCCATGTGTGCCATCACCCTAAAGATCTTCATAACCTATCTTGCTAAGCTGGTTTTATTATACCTCCTCTGCTATATTCACTGCTACCGAGGTTACCCTTCCACCAGACTAAATGACTCACCATATCTTTCCGGACACACTGGTTCTCAGGGTTGTCTTTTAGCTACTATATCATAGTTTTTACTGCCTTACTAAAAAGGAAAAAAGTCCCAGGGACACTCAAGGATTGAATTGGCTTCTGGCAACTTTAAAGGAATTCTGTCATGACTTTTATGGTGTACATTTTATTACTAAATTACACTGTTTATATAGCAAATAATTCACTCTACCATTTAAAATCGTATTCTTGAACCAACAAATGTATTTTTTTGTTGTTGTAATATTGGTGTGTAGGCGCCATTCTCAGTGCATTGTGCATTGAGCTGTCAGAAAGAGCCAGCGCTACACATTAGAAATGCTTTCAGGTAACCTAGTGTTTCTACTATTCCCATGTAACTGGAGGAGTCATGAGTCAGACTTGGATTTTTTATTATTGAGTGCTATTCTTATATCTACAGGGAGCTGCTGTTGTTCTGCTGACTGGCTGCTGGTGGGGAAAGGGAGGAGGACGAAATAACAACTTTCAGTGCAGCAGTAAAGTGTGACTGAATTTTCTCAGAGCACAGGTCACAACAGCAGTAGCACCCTATGTGAAATTCCAAAATCTGTTTGCGTTTTTGAAAAATGGATTTCAATGCAGGATTCTGCTAGAGAAGCTCTGTTAAGTGATGAGTTTTGAAAAAGACATGTTTTCCATGACTGTATCACTTATACTTTCAAGATGGGTTTCCAACCGCTTTAAAACTGACTATTAATAGGTATTTCAAATAAATGTTCTGCCATTATGTATAACTGACTGAGCTTTTCCATTAAGGCCCTGTTACAAGATGTTGCTGGACGACAACTCCCAGCATGCAATACATGTTGAAAGAATTGTGGTAATTGCCGTCAAGTAACATCTGGGACCTAAGGTTAAGAAACACGGCATTAGGCTGTGCAAGCCAATAGCACAGACAAACATAAGGTTAAAGGCTGCATACAAGTTTTGAACAAATGCTTGACATAATGTATATATCAGAAAAATGTTGTCCAGCTACTTTTTTTTTTTCTTTTTTCTTGTGACTGATACACATAAATTCAAGTGCTGGCTTTACAAATAATAGTAAATGTAGCATAATACATTTTTACAGCACAGTTTTTGTTTTAATTAATTTGGCTTTTCTGAGCACTGTTGTTTCAGTTTTCTCAGATCACTGTCAGAGAACTTTCTATTCTTGTATGACACATCATTATGTGAAGCATTAAAAACATGGTTCCATAGCTTAATAAAGAATTGTATCTTACAAAGAAAGCAATCATAGAAAAAGCATAAACAAGTTTATAGTTTAGCAGAGCATTTTCAATTATTTTTTTGGAGAAATGTGCCAGTCTGGCCTTCAGCAGACAAAATTTGGTTCTCCTCCTTTCATAAAAAGTTTAGAGATTTTACAAGATGACAGTTGAATTAACTAAATACAGGTATAGGATCTGTTATCCGGAAACCAGTTATCCAGAAACTTCCGAATTACGCAAAGGCCATCTCCCATAGACTCAATTTTAAACAAATGATTTCCTTTTTCTCTGTAATAATAAAACAGTACCTTGTTCTTCATCCCAACTAAGATATAACTAATCCTTATTGGATGGCAACAATCCTATTGGGTTTATTTAATGTTTTAATTTTTTAGTAAACGTAAAGCATGGAGACCCAAACTACGGAAAAATCCCTCATCTGAAAGGCCCAAGGTCCCGAGCATTCTGTACAGGTATGGGATCAGTCATCTGGAAACTCTTTACCTAGAAAGTTCTGAATTACAGGAAGGCCATCTCACAAAGAGTCCATTTCAACCTAGTAAAAAAAATGTAAAAACTATTTTCTCTCTGTAATAATCCAAACTAAGACATAATTGATCTTTATTGGTGGCAAAACAATTCTTCTGGGTTTGTTTAACATTTAAATTATTTTTTAGTGGACTTAAGGTACAAAGATCTAATTTACTGAAAGATCACTTATTTGAAAAAACCCTGGTCCTGACCATTCTGGATTACAGGTCCCACACCTGTACTGGAAGGTCTATACTGACAATTGCTACCTGACTGCATTTTATATGTTGGTGGTAGGACAACATTCAAAATTTAGAGACCTCACATATGGCTCCTCACTAGAGAAAAGACTAGATGGTGCAATATAATACCATGAATACAATAAGTCAACAAAACAAACTAGCATTTTGTCTATGACTGATGCCTGGTTCCGTTATCTGGCTCAGGGGTACTAATGGAATATTCTAATGGTTGTAAGCTCTAGTCTGCTTCAATGTGGAGCAACTAGCATAGGCCAGCATTTGCATGAGCATTATGCTTAAAAAAAAAAAAAAAAAAAAGGCCATTATTTGTTTCTGATGAGGTACAGTGCTGCTCTGCATAGTCAGTTAGAGGTGAGAACAGAAATTGTTACTTTTTACTCTGAAGAGAAAAACCAACTATGGTATTGCTAAACTTGTCACTTAATTGCCAGGTTAAAATTGCACCTACCACATTAGTACTGCAATCAAATTCTAGGTATTAAAAGGCAAAATTGTTAGGATCCCCTTAGTGAATTAAATCACGATATCTTTTGTCTACATCTTTTACCCCCCAAGCAAGTATTTTATAAGCTACAGCTTCAGTCGTAACACTGGAAAAGCAGGCCCTGTGTCATCACTGTTTTATGTATACACTTACTCACAGAAATGTGATTATCACTGCCTGGGCAACTACATTACTATAGTGTGCCCTGATAATGTGCGTGTCAGCAGCACAGTATATGAGTTTCAAAAACCCTCTGCTTAACAGCTAAACTTTTTATTTCTTCACCTGTGCCCCCATATAAATTGCTAGAAACTCCTCCATACACACAACCTACTCCATTCATAAGTCTCCTGCTCTTCATTACTTCTCAAATTTTATTACAATCAGCCTCTGTAAAAATCTGCTGCCAACTATAATCAAAACAAAACAGAAATGCAAGATTCTGGAGGTCAATATACTCTATTTTACTTCTATCAATGTGTACAAAGTCCTGCATTTATTACCAGCTGTAGAGACAGCTTTCCTCTTGTTCCCATTTCGGTCTAGCTGCTTGTCCATTTAATATATATTTTCTTCACAGATCTGTCTTCTCACAGTGTCAGTGTGCGTTTGCTCTGAGTACTCCCATTTCCTCCTACACACTAAAAACATACAGGCAGGTAACTGGCCCTTGTGTGTTGTGTGAATGTGGCCTTAAAATGCTCTAATGGGGCAGGGAAAATGTGAATGACAAACAATGTTTGTGGTGTGTGTATGAACATGTTGGCAATACATATTATTAAAAGATGCTAATGATAGTAATAAATTCTTGTACTTGTTAACAGAATTACCTTTTCTTAGGGTGAAGACACACAGAGCTACTAGTAGCAGCTACTTGTCATGGCTACTAAAATAGACAATGCTGGTTGTCTACTTTTAATTGTATTTTTAATTAATCTACGCGTGTTTTAGTAGAGGCAATTCTCAGTATTGTCTATGGCAGGGTATTTTCTAGTGTTTAGTAGCTGTAACAAGTACCTGCTACTAAGTAGCTCTGTGTGTCTTCACCCTTAAAGATAAACTATCACGGGAAAACTTTTTTTTAAGTTTTAAAAGCATATACTGATTTATTTATGTTTCATTTTGAAATTTCACATGGGGCTAGCCATCTTCATTTCCATGGGTGCTACAGCCATGTGACTTATGCTCTGATAAACTTCAGTCATACTTTACTGCTGCGCTGCAAGTTGGAGTAATATCACCCCCTCCCATTTCCCCCCAGCAGCCTATCAGCAAAACAATGGGAAAGTGGCAAGATAGCAGCTACCTGACACCTGTATTAAAAAAATAAATAAATATGTAACTGTCATTGTGAAACACTGCATGCACATTTCACTACTGTTTATACAATTTCAGACAATGTTTTCTTGTAAGTGTATTAATACGAGTCTATCAAGCTATAAAATTATTATGTGGCAAAATTTGGGGTTTCATATGTTAAGAAATGGCAAAACTTGGGTTTCATATGTTAAGAATTGACTCAGTATTAGAATAATAATAAATATCCCTGTAAAAATATATGTTTATGGCCACCTTTAGGATTTAGCAGAAAGTGATTAAAATCAGATACATACTAATTTAAACTTTCAAAGTTTTCTGTACCTTGCTAAAATCTAGCTTTAAGACAGCTAGAAACAATAAAAGCTTTTAAGAGGTGTTGACTGTTCTTATTATTTACTTTAAAAAAATCTGCTGCTTCACATAATAAATTCTCTGTGCCAAGGCAGTAGCCCCAAGTTCTAAATTCATGCATATAATAAGAGAATTATCAACATTATCACGAGTCTGTGGAAGACACACCTGGCAGCTAAACCAATCCTACAAGACCTTCCATCCACTGAGAATACATATTTACAGAGAGCTTTTAGCATTAAGGTTGCAAGCAAAAGTCATGCCTACAAAACAGGACGAGGTTTTTAAAGTTACATTACCTAAAATATATACATAGCATACAAATGGAGCAAATCTTACCAATCTGTATACACCACCCCTTCTCTAACTGAAATAAATCTTTACCCTGTAAATGAATATCAGCTCCTCGTGTCTGTAATGTATGGATGCATTTGTGTGTAAAAGTGCAAATATGAATTTGTTTGTGTGTATGGGCTTTTGTACATAATAGAATTCATACTGGAATATCCTTACGAAGTTCTATTTCCAAATTAAGACACAATTTTACAACTGCAACATTAAAACCATAACCGTACTAATTTATGACTAATTTTAGGCTCTGTAACAAGATAAGTGCTCAGGATAGTAAACAGATTTTCTATGCTTGCTCGTTTAAGAGCTCAAAACTGGATCTATTAGGCAAGATCTTGCCCCAGAGTCATGCTTTCCTGCAGCTTCAGGCTGATTAAGAAACTTCTATTCCAGGGCTATGGATCTATAAAGAAAGCTGTCTAGATTTAGACACAAAAAATCTATTTAAATTGCCAGCATTTTAAACTAGCAAACAAGCTCCAGAGCCTTGCTCCTAATTTCAGCTTTACTCAGAAGTAAAAAAAAGTTTTAGCTATCCCTACCAGTAAGCCAGTGATGTGGAATAACAACTTCAATTATGCAGGTATTGTTATAGGACCCATTATCCAGAATGCTCGGGACCAAGGGTATTCTGGATAAGGGGTCTTTCCATAATTTGGATCTCCATACCTTAAGTCTACTAAAAAAATCAATAAAACGTTAATTAAACCCAAGAGGATTGTTTTGTACCCAATAATGATTATTTATATCTTAGATGGGATCAATTACACAGTACTGTTTTATTACTACAGAGGAAAAGGAAATTAGTTTTAAAATTCTGAATAATTTCATTAAAACGCAGTCTATGGGAGACGGGCTTTCCATAATTTGGAGCTTTCTGGATAATGGGTTTCCGAATAAGGGATGCCATGCCTGTATTTTATCCTGCTGAATTGTGGCTCTGCCTTTATAATGACATTTGTATAATAAGCAAATATTGTTACAAAATTCTATATAAGATGTCATTACAAAGTGAAAAGTTCAAATCAGGCTGGAAGTAAAACCAAATTCTGTGTTTACAAGGTGTGAAAGTACTGTTTATTATTCCATGGAGGGAATTGTTAGTGTGAATGTCCACAGGAGTGTTTGTGCCAGGGTTTGTATGTGCAAAAGTGTGTCTGTAAGTGTTAAAAACATGCATTTCTGGCACATTGCTCACTCAATAAATAAAATAAAGGAATTACAAATAAAGTCAGAACTTTGTTCAACAACTGAGACATATATTTTATTCTTTTTGCAAGGAGAGCATAATGTGTACATAGTCTAATCAGAAATCACTGCTTCTCCTGTTTTCCAATAGTTGGCTTACAACCAGAAGGATGGTAGTGGTATTCAAGACAACACATTTTTTTCACAATGTTCCTGTCTTGGGCTTTAGAAACAAATACATTCTGAGCATGACAAATGAGCTGAACAGCTGAATAAAAAAAAAGGCATTTACTTACTGCTCATGGAAGTCCAGCATGGGTGGCTCAAACCTTATAGGTCTACAATTTCCTCTGTGTAATGACATACTGTGGAAATAAAGAACCATTTTTAATACAAAGAGTGACATAGAGCCCATCTTCTTTACAGTCAATTCAGAAGAGGTGTGAGCGAATGTGTGTCTAACAAAGCAATACCCAGAGGACGGCACTGGTTACAGTACTGAACAAGAACTTGACAAACTTGTTTAACAAGTAAATGATTCTGAAATGCTGAAGCTATTGAAGCTAACCACTTGGTAACGCTGTTTTTAGAAACCATACTCATTGTGCATAATCATTTGTTATATCCTTTAGCCATTACTAAATACACACACAATACACAAATATAGGCTCCATAAGTCTGTACTAAGGTCAGTGAATAAAAAATAAAATCAGCGGCAGCACTACAGGGCAGAAAATCCTACTTACTTGCAAAGTATTTATAATAATGGCATTCTGTGTAACAGAAAAGGTTAAAGTAAAAAAAATATATATGCTTTCAGACATGGCGTCTCAATAGTACATTTTCCAAAATGTTATCTCAGTTATTGATACAAAGGTAGCCATCTTCAGCTTGTGGTACTTAGTTGCAGAAACACACTCTGATGATCAAAATTTTACTGGCTTCCAGCATTACAACCACCTCTGTTCTAAGCCCATACATTAACAAGGAAAACACTTGCAAAGGTTTGTCATTTGCACTAAAAATACACATTGTATGAGATGCTCTGTATAAAATTAAGTACAAGAATCTATGTTGCGTCTAGGATAGTCCTTTCTCAAATGGCTTATATTGGTTTTCTGCAACAATAAATGAACACCTTAAAACACTGAACAAACAACGAACAAGCAATTTTTTCCCCTTTATGAAAATCTGCAGATAATTCCAATCAATGCTGCTTACTCCACATAATCTTTGTAATGCCCATGATGTAGTACAATAAGCACTGGGTTTGGCCTTAGCCTAAGTCATTGTTGAGCCAAATGAGAGGGCAGCTGTACATGCATACTGATCTTCTTCTTCTACAAAATCTTAATATTAAAGGCATCATACAATCTAGAATACATCACTGTGCTCCTCTGACTAGTGCTGAAACTGGTGGGCTGATTTGGAGAGTGTACTGTATGTTTGTAGCAACAATATCATGAAAAAAACAGAGAGCAGAGGCTGATGTCAAATATATTTACTGTCAGGAATAGGCACAATCTGGGGACCTCTTGCTACCTGACAAAACAAGGCAGCAATTTAATTGAGGAAATGTGGCAAGGAGGTGCTAAAGGAATGGTGTGTTTAGAAAAGCTGTATTTCAACCCCTCCCACACTCACAGGTAAACCTATATGCATCTTAAAAGTCATAAAAGGCCAATTCAGTAACATAATTAATCTATTCAAAGATCCCATGGATGTATTTGGAGAAAAACACCATGCCAGAGGCTAGTTGTTCCTGAGACAAAGCTATTTCTTTTCACTCTAACCCAGTTCTTTTCCCAGAAAAAAACAAGGCTTGCTGTACAAACATAATTGCAGCAAATCATATATAAAAAATTATCCAAACAGTTCTTGTTAGATCAGTGGTGCTTGATAGTTTATATATATTTTTATATGAATGTGACCTAAAAAAAAAATTTCATTTTCAAACAAGTCCTAAAAGTAGAAGAAGGAAACCTAGTAGGACACATGAGCTCTGAGCTACTTAGTAGCAGCTACTTGTCACGCCAGAAAATACCCTGCCATTGACAATACTGAGTATTGCCAAAACACACGCAGAGGCAATTATCAGTAAATGATCAGCATTTTTCTTTTATTTTGCAGCTGTGATAAGTAGCTGCTACTAGTAGCTCCGTGTGTCTGTGGGTCAGGGCTTTGCAGAAGAAGCCATGCTTAAAGGGGTTGTTTACCTTTAAATTATGTCTTAGTATGACATAGATCCTGCATACATCTTTCCAGCTTTCAAATAGGGGTCACGGACCCCAGCAGCCAAAAACTATTTCTCTGTGAGGCTACAATTTTATTGTTACTTTTTATTACTTATCTGTCTATTTATTCTCTCTCCTATTAATATTCCAGTCTCTCGTTTAAACCACTGCCTGGTTGCTAAGGTTAACAAGGCCCTAGCAACCAGATAGCTGCTGAAATTGAAAAGCAGATAAACAAAAAGCTAATTAACTAAAAAACAGTTGCAAATATCAGTCTCTACATCATTCTAAAGGTTAATTTTAAGGTGAACAGCCCCTTTAAAGGGATTCTGTAATGCAAAATCAGTTAATATTTCTCCTCCAGCAGAATCCTGAATTGACATGGGGCTAGCCATTTTCTTACTTTCCCAAATGCCCCAAACTTTAAATTTGTGCTTGTATAAACTTCAGTCACTCTTTACTGCTGCATTGCAAGTTAAGCTGGCCATAATCAGGCCAACATTCAGATGACTGTGACAGGAATCAAAGTCAATGAAGAAAGAAGTACATCAATAAGTTGATATTGGTCAGGCAAGCCTTTCAGAGGGCCCCATACAAGGGAAAATAAGCTGCCGAATTAGCAGAAGTGATGTAATTCCCCCCTCCCTTCCCTCCACCACAGCAGCCTATCAACAGAACAATGGGCAGGTAACAAGAAAACATTTCTTATGTTATTATCTGGAACTCACCTTTGGACTGCTGTCAGTGGGAATCTATATATAAATAGGAAGTAGCATGGGTGGCTTCGGGCATTTCTCTGCCAGCTAAAAAGCACTTTGGAAATACTCGCTATGAGCCACCAGCCTAAATTAGTTTGTAAAGTAAAGGATATATAGATGTAGCCTTGTAAATAACGGTACAGTGACCACCAAGAACAGTGATCCTAAATACATTATATAGTGAGATGCAGAGGGCAGCGGCACCATAAATACATTAAATTTACAAATACTGCAGATGCATTTACATTTTAAATTGTAAGCTCTATGGGCATCAACCTCCATCCCCTTCTATTTGATTCTTAACTTATTGCAACTGTACATTTGAATTTATTTGAATTTATCATACTTTGAATGTATCTTTTTTTCTAATAAGCCCCTGTTGCATTAATGTATTTTTCTACTATACAGTATTGCTACAAAAGTAGCTTTATAAATAAAGATATACATACAAATACAGGGAGAGGGACTTGGTACTTTAGCCCCAAAACATTAAATACAGTGTGAAGTCCCTCACACCAAAAACCCCATTACCATATCAAAAAGCAGGAAACCTGAAGCCTAGAGATGGTTTCAACATTGTACAGATCAAAACTAATTCATAAATCAATTGCATTGCAAAAAAAATGCTCCCACATCAACCTAGTGGTAGATTTTAGAACTGCACCCAATAGAAGTAGAAACAGCAGAACATTTGAAGTCTATGACTTGGGAAATAACTTTAATTAGAAGAAACAATGGCTTATCTGAAAACAATTCTATTGTGCAGTGCTGGATCTTTGAGTAACAATTTGAGGTTTATCATTATCATTATTCCTGAAGATGAAAAGTGCAATTTCAGAAACAATTGCAGACTTAAGTTGTAGATAAACCCTGAAGTTTCTCAGTGCAATCAGAGCCGTATTTGTGTGCAGGCCACATAGGCCTGGGGGGAGGGGCACACGTATTTAAAATCTGGCCCTGAGTGCACTTCTGTACTGGACAAAAAAAACTTCACCATTCCACCCCCTTCTTCCGTATATAAGTCCAGGGGTGTTTATTTATGTCTGCTGGACAAATCTAGGACAAAATATTTCTTGCATGTAACATATGAGTAAAGCTATCATGTTATATGCTAAAGCCCTAAACTGCATTTGAACCTGTTTAAACCCACTTAAGTGAATAGCTTATTGTATTTGTTCATATGTGGACCCTACAGCCCAACTAAAACTTAATGGCAGAATCCCACCTACATTGAAGTTACCAGCTCCTGAAGCACATAACATTTTTCTGTGCAAGATACAGGTGTATCATGTATTACCCAGAATGATTGGCACCTGGGATTTCTATATAAGGGATCATTCAGTAATTTGGATCATCATACCTTATATTTGCCAAAATCATTTTAACATCAGAGTATGACACACACAGGCAGTATACAGTGACACAATGCTGGCACTGCACCTACAGTCTGTCTGAGGTGTAAACATCTGAACAAATGCTGGCGCTTACAAGTCTGAGCATGAGGTGTGGACAATGCAGGGGGTGAACAACGCAGGGATTAAAAGGTGTGAACAGCACAGGGGATTACATGTTTAAACAATACAAGGGTAAACAATCTTAGGTGTGAACCATGCAAGGGGCCTCAGTACTGATACCATTTAAATCTTACAGACAGGTAAGCAGTCACAGCAGCCAGACAGGTGGGGGGCCACGGACTACCAGCTGGACAGCACTACCCTATACAGTTCAACTAACTTCTTTGTAAACACCCTAAATTTAATAAAGTAAAATTCTTGGAAATTGGCCTTAGCTGAAAATAAAAAGTGTGCTTGCTCAGCGCTCAGAAATGTGCAAATAAGATAACATTTCAAAATTAAATAAAGTATAGTCATATGATGATTATGTGGCAATCCAGGTATCTGTGCCATCATTCTATCGGTCATAAAGAGATTAGACATATATAATAAGTAAACAACAAATAAAAAGACACAACTCATTTTAAGCTCAAGTTCCCCTTAATATAATATAGTAAATAAATATTTTGGTTTATTACATTACAAAAGTAATTTGATCAATTTGTAAAGGAGAAATTAACCCTAGCACGCCCCCCCTCCATGTCCCCCCTTCAAGCTTCCTCCCCTGAGTATCTGTTCTTTTCAGAAGTCTTACTGTGTCCTGACCTGCCAAAAATTTGCAGACTTACACAGTAAAGTTCAAAGGGGCCATTTTTCCCTGTCTTTTGATTCTCTTCTGTTAGAGTGCAGACATGGATCTTGAAGGAGCTCGCACAGTTGAATCCACATCCTGAAACAGCTTCAACTGCGCATGCTCCAGCATACAATTGAGAGAAGAGAATCAGAAAATGGACCGAATATTGCATGTTAAACTCAGTGCAAACTCTGTATGTTTATAGCAGGTTAGCACACAAGGAGAATTCTGGACATAACAGGTCCTACAGGGAGGGCGCATAATGATGGGGGGGGGGGGGGTGGAGGCTGAGAATGGGCATGATTAGTTCTTTAAAATTAATATATTTAAAATTAGTTTTAAACTTGGGGCCCCGCACAAGTTATTTATATGGGCCCGCCCATGAACACAAGCGTGGAGTACAAAAACAGCTATATGCTGTTAGGCTAATGTCAGACAAGGCGTCTGGCATATATTTTCGGCAAGCTGAAAATTGTTTGCCGAAAATAGCGACATCCGCCTCCTACCTGTGCCTGCACCCAAATGAATGAAATACGCTCGTGTACAGGCACATGTAGCTGATATCCGCCGAAGATACAAAGTCTGTGAGGGCCAATAACTAGTCAGTATTAGTTTATAAAAAATATTAAACATAATTAATGTGCTAATAAGTCAGTTAATTGGTGGATCAATGGATTCTATAAGTAGTTTACGTATGTTTCTTTAAAAATAATGTACGTTTTTGCATAAGCTGTGTAAATTGCATAAGCGTAGGGTCCCAATGATGTTGCTGTGGGGCCCAATAACCAGTTATTCCCACTACTGCAAAGTTCATGTAGAAGATGTATATAAAAATATAATTCAGTAAATAGACCCCAGTATAAGCAGTGGATGTTAGTCTATAATAAGCAGTTCATATAAATAGTTAAAATGATTAAAAATTGTGTTGTTTTCTAAGCGATTTTTGCTGAAGTTGGGGTATATTTTGGTGTAACCGGGCCCTTAGGAAAGAAAACTTTATGGGGCCCGACACAATTGTGCCCTCTCCCCCCCATTGTTGGCCCTTCTAGTATTAGTAAAATGCTGATACTTTTAACGTGAGCTTCCCTTTTCAAACTGACATCTTTCCATGTAACTTCCCAGTGTCCTAAAAAGTAGTCAAATATTATGAGGCTTGGCACTGTTGGCTAAGACATATGATGCTACTAATAAAGTGATATAAACTGATGGCATGTGTATAACTGTAAAATGTAACCATTTTTTAACGTAGAGGGAAATCTTCAATCACTTAGGGGTGCCAAATGTTATGCACCCAATTTTTTTAATCACTTAAATAATACTTTGGGTCGGTGCTCCTGTTAGCAGAAAACTGCACTTCCTGCCAAACATTTGGCGCTCCCCAGTGATCAAGAGGTTCATTCTCCTTTTTGCATCATTACAGAATTTACTGCCCATCAACCTCTGTGGTCAGAATTAGTATTGAAAGTGACAAAGTAACTTCCAGAAATGATCTGCCTCTAGCAAATGGGCATGGGATGACGGATGAAAACAAATACGGTAATAAAGAATAAGTGTATGGGGAAAGGGAGCAATAAAAGGTGTTGATAACTTCAACATATTTCTTTGATTAACCATTTTTGTAACAAGTTGGCCCTGCCAGTACCTGTATTATCAAATAAAATCAAAGTTTTATCTTTTCCAAAAAGGACTTTGAATAAAATAGATGTGCAGTTATTTTTAGCTGTGTATTGGCACGGCTTTCCCTATTTCCAATAAACGCTGCCTGCAACAGAACTACTGCAGCAGCGTAATCAAAGGCCAAGCTGTAAAGTCCGAATCAGCATCTCTGTTATCTTGGCTTGATAGAAGAGCACAAGGTTTGATTGGCACACAAATAACCTATGCGTAAGATGCAAAGATCTCTGTGCCAAAATACTCTACCCTTACTTTATTGATCGATTTGTCTACAAAGCATGTGATAAAAGTAACACTAAAAAATAAAAATATTTTAAAATAATTAAAATATAATGTACTGTTGCCCTGCACTGGTAAAAGTTGTGTGTTTGCTTCAGAAAGACTACTGTAGTTAATAGAAATACCTGTTGTGTAGCCATGGGGGCAGCCATTTACATTGAAAAAAGGAGAAAAGGCACAGGTTACATAAGAAGATAACAGATAAACTGTGTAGAATACAACGGGAATCCATGCTACTTATCTGTTATCTGCTTAGTAACCTGTGCCTTTTCTCCTTTTTTCAATTTAAATGGCTGCCCCCATGGCTACACAGCAGGGTATTTATATAAACTGTAGTAGTGTTTATGAAGCAAACACACAACTTTTACCAGTGCAGGGCAATAGTAAATAATATATTAATTATTTTTATACACTTTCATTTTTTGGTGTTACTGTTCCTTTAAGGAAAAAGAGAACTATCCCCAAACAAAAACAAATACTATTTTAACTAATAATGCCTCTGTACAGTCGCCTGCCCTCTCCTGAAATGCAAAATAAGCAATCTAAGTGCTCTGGCCTCACAATCACGAGCATGCGCAGCTGAAGCCAAGATCAGATCAGCTTCCCCCAACAAATGCTGCTGCTCAACAATTAGCTCCACAAACCAGAAATAATGTGGGCAATTATGACTGCCACCAACTCTCTTGCCTCTTATCTGATTTTTTTTTTTTGTCAAATACTACCCAAGTGGCAACCCTAGCAGGGACTGATGTGAACTCCGTAAAGCACTACAACATATAAAAGGATCAGAATAATTACTGTACAGACAAAAATAGCTGGAGTAAAGTCAAAAGGGGGGTTTACTTCTCTTTAATGAAGACAAACACTTTGTCCAGTGTTATAAATTGCAACATATTCAATTTACATGTATTATATTCTTCTATAATTTTCCAATTATATTAATTGCTATACTAATACTATAATTCACTTTAGTTAATTCCACCTTTGTAAATAACCCCCATGGTTTCCAATTGTTGAAAGTACTCTGAATAATGGATCAGGAAGCAGTAAAACATCTTCTAGAGGTGGGGGAGTAAAGTTGTCACTGGAACTTTTTAGACAGTTCAGAGCTAAATGCAAAATTTGCAATTAAACTGTTACTAATTACTATATGTTTTTATTTAAGTTTATATTAAGTGATGTATCTGCTTTATACAAGAAAAGAGAGCTATAAACACTAAAGAAAAACCATGAGAAACTGTTTTGGAATTTCTCACACAGAAGACTTAAGAGAAAAAAAAAAGAACATATTTGGAGTTTTGGTACACTTGTACTTAGTGGAACGTGGTGGATTGCCATCCCTCAGATAAGTGCAGATTGACAATTCACCACTACACACAAAACTACTTCTAGTTGTGCCTGTACCCGGAAGCACTGAATCCGTCAGGGTGCAGGCACACACAGCCAATATCCACTAACAAGCACCAAGTATTTTGTTTGTTGGAGGAAACTGGCAGCGTGTCCAGCACCTGGGCGGAGTCAATTCTTCCAGGTGCAGGCACAACTAGAAGTATTTTTAAGCATAGAGGCAGAACCAGATCTGCCCTGGGTGATTTTGCCCTTAAGTCTAAAGACATCTTTGTCTATTGTGTCCAAAAGGAAGGATCCAATTGTATATTTACAAAAAGATATTGCTTAAAAAATGTTAACCAATGTCGACAAATGGGGGGTGGGATTGAACTGCTTACAGGAAACCATGTTTAACTGTACTGGCAGACTGCAGGTGTTTTTAAGACATGTGGGAGAGCATTTCTTTGTTCACTATTAAAATTCTTGCATTAACCCTTTTACTGCCAGGATTTTTTTTTGTTTTTTAACTTGCTGTGCTGCTTTTCAACACTGTATATCTATCTACATTTTTATTTTATTTTTTCAAAAACATAAGTTTTCTAAATATACACAAATTTGCATGTATTTTTTGTTTTGAAAATACAAGTATGGTCCATCATCTTACAAAAATTACAAAATGAACCAAAAAATACATATTTTTCATAACAGAGAAATGTAAATATATTCTTATATTCTATAACAAATAATATGTCATATAATGTACATTCCTAACAGCAAATGCTGAAAGCTCCATACCAGAAATAAACATATTTTAGATTGCACATCCAAAACATATACAGGTATAGCACTCATTATTCAGAATGCTCGGGACCAAGGGTATTCCAGATAAGGGAACTTTACGTAATTTGGATCCGCAAACCTTAAGTCTTCTGAAAAACCAATACAACATTAATTAAATCCCATCAGGGCTGTGGAGTCGGAGTCGAGGAGTCGGAGGCAATTTTGGGTACCTGGAGTCGGCAAAAAATGAACCGACTCCGACTCCTACTAAATTTAAATGGGAATAGAAAAATAAATAAAGCAAGTTTAAATGTCCCAATTCACAAACAGTCATAATTAATTACTTCTCTGCTATAAGAATAAAGCCCAATGCACGCAGTGCATAAACGAACATGTTGAGCGACCATGAAGCTTTTCATTGGCTGTATGCTTCACTAAATGGGACGTAACGCACAGTTATGGTGCGGCAGCTCCACTGCGTCGGGTTCCTCTGGGAACCCAGCCTAACTCTCACTGATAACTAGAAATACCTGTATACGTGAAGGGAATGGATAGTCCATAGTTTAAGACTGAAGCTTTAAAACATTTGAAAAACTGCTGTAATTCAGCTGTAATGTTAGCTAAAACTTTAAACATGACTATGGGATTCTAGGGAAATCATTAGAAGTAGGAGTATAGATAAAATTGTCTATCAGTTTATTATCAGTTCAGTCGTGTTTTAAGTGCCCCTTCCCCCCTGCCCCTTCCTGGATGTATAAAATACATTAGCACAGTGCTGTCCAACTTCTGCGGTGCCGAGGGCCGGAATTTCTCGCGCATACATGGTGGAGGGCCGCTAATGAAAGCCAGTTTTGACCACTCCCCCCTTTTTAAACCACACCCACTTCAAACCACACCCATTTTATCACAATGGTGGTAGTGCAGCAAAAACCCAAAGGCTTGGTCCTCACTGCAGGGATATCCAACCATCATTCATATGTGAAAAAATTATATTATGTCATATTAAGACACACCCTAAAATCCATATGACTCCTCCTCCCCTGTGGATAGCACAGCAACCCCCAGCATATAATTACACACCTTAGGGACCATTTAATGGCTATTTCCAACTGCTAACAAACTCCCAGAACAAACCCCTGCCAGGTTCACCTCCCACAGGCACCATAGGGTAGAAAGAGTATATGGCACACACAGGCAGCACTCTGCCTGCCCTACGCTACCTGTGTGTGCCATACTCTGCCTGCCCTATGCTGCCTGTGTGTGCCATACTCTGCTCTACCCTGCCTGTGTGTGCCATACTCTCCCTGCCATACGCTGCCTGTGTGCGCCTTTGCCATACTCTCCCTGCCATACGCTGCCTGTGTGTGCCTTTGCCATACTCTCCCTGCCATATTCTGCCTGTGTGTGCCATACCCTGCCTGCCCTGCCTGTGTCTGCCATACTCTGCCTGCCATATGCTGCCTGTGTGTGCCATACTCTGCCTGCCCTTCCTGTGTGTGCCATACTCTGCCTGCCATATGCTGCCTGTGTGTGCCATACTCTGCCCTACCCTGCCTGTGTGTGCCATACTCTCCCTGCCATATTCTGCCTGTGTGCCATACTCTGCCTGTGTGTGCCATACTCTGCCCTACCCTGCCTGTGGGTGCCATACTCTGCCTGTCATATGCTGCCTGTGTGTGCCATACTCTGCCCTACCCTGCCTGTGTGTGCCATACTCTGCCTGTCATATGCTGCCTGTGTGTGCCATACTCTGCCCTACCCTGCCTGTGTGTGCCATACTCTGCCCTACCCTGCCTGTGTGTGCCATACTCTGCCTGTCATATGCTGCCTGTGTGTGCCATACTCTGCCCTACCCTGCCTGTGTGTGCCATACTCTCCCTGCCATATGCTGCCTGTGTGTGCCATACTCTGCCCTACCCTGCCTGTGTGTGCCATACTCTGCCCTACCCTGCCTGTGTGTGCCATACTCTCCCTGCCATATGCTGCCTGTGTGTGCCATACTCTGCCTGCCATATGCTGCCTGTGTGTGCCATACTCTGCCTGCCATATGCTGCCTGTGTGTGCCATACTCTGCCTACCCTGCCTGTGTGTGCCATACTCTGCCTGCCATATGCTGCCTGTGTGTGCCATATACTCTCCCTGCCCTATGCTGCCTGTGTGTTCAATACCCTCCCTGCCCTATGCTGCCTATTTGTGCCATACCCTCCCTGCCCTATGCTGCCTATGTGCCATACTCTGCCTTCCCTATGCTGCCTATACACAGGCAGCATAGGCCAGGCAGTACTTACAATGTCTGAGGTGTGAACAGACGAACAATGTGGGTGATTACAGCCTGAGCAGGAGGTGTGAACAATGCAGGGGGTGAACAATGCATAGATTAAAAAGTGTGAACAGTACAGGGGATTAGATGTTTAAATAATACAGAGGGATTACAGCCTGAATCTGAGGTGAGAACCATGCAGTTAATCTCAGTACTGATACCATTTAAAGTGGGCCGCCAGTTGGACAGCACTGCATTAGCATATTAAAAACAGAGGAGTCGGAGTCGTGGAGTCGGAGTCGGAGTCGGGAGTATCAGAAACTGAGGAGTCGGAGTTGGAGAATTTATCTACCGACTCCACAGCCCTGAATCCCATAGGATTGTTTTGCATCCAATAAGGATTATTTATATCTTAGTTGGGATCAATCACAAGGTACTGTTTTATTATTACAGAGAAAAAGGAAATCAGTTTTTCAAATTCTATATTATTTGATTAAAATAGAGTATGTGGAAGACGGGCTTTCTGTAATTCAGAGCTTTCCGGATAAGGGATCCCATACCTGTAGTAGATCTCAAAAAATACTATTCCTTTAACCTATATTTTGTACAGGTATATATCCCACTGAATTCAAAACAGCACAGCTCACCATCTTATTTGGGCATGATTTAGTTCTTTAAAATTAATATTTAAAATTAGTTTTAAACTGTATTTTATAATGCTACTTAATTGCCATTATCCAGGGCTGCCATCAAAAACTTGGGGCCCCGCACAAGTTATTTATATGGGCCCGCCCATGAACACAAGCGTGGAGTACAAAAAATTTGTCCATGCCCCTTGTGTGGGCAATATAAACAGCTGATGTTAGGCTAATGTCAGACAAGGCGTCTGGCGTATATTTTCGGCAAGCTGAAAATTGTTTGCCGAAAATAGCGCCATCCGCCTCCTACCTGTGCCTGCACCCGAATGAATGAAATACGCTCGGGTACAGGCACATGTAGCTGATATCCGCCGAAGATACAAAGTCTGTGAGGGCCAATAACTAGTCAGTATTAGTTTATAAAAAATATTAAACATAATTAATGTGCTAATAAGTCAGTTAATTGGTGGATCAATGGATTCTATAAGTAGTTTACGTATGTTTCTTTAAAAATAATGTACGTTTTTGCATAAGTTGTGTAAATTGCATAAGCGTAGGGTCCCAATGATGTTGCTGTGGGGCCCAATAACCAGTTATTCCAACTACTGCAAAGTTCATGTAGAAGATGTATATAAAAATATAATTCAGTAAATAGACCTCAGTATAAGCAGTGGATGTTAGTCTATAATAAGCAGTTCATATAAATAGTTAAAATGAATAAAAATTGTGTTGTTTTCTAAGCGATTTTTGCTGAAGTTGGGGTATATTTTGGTGTAACCGGGTCCTTAGGAAAGAAAACTTTATGGGGCCCGACACAATTGTGCCCTCTCCCCCCCATTGTTGGCCCATCTAGTATTAGTGAAATGCTGATACTTTTAACGTGAGCTTCCCTTTTCAAACTGACATCTTTCCATGTATCTTCCCAGTGTCCTAAAAAGTAGTCAAATATTATGAGGCTTGGCACTGTTGGCTTTGTGCTTCAGCCCTAAGACATATGATGCTACTAATAAAGTGATATAAACTGATGGCATGTGCATAACTGTAAAATGTAACCATTTTTTAACGGAGAGGGAAATCTTCAATCACTTAGGGGTGCCAAATATTATGCACCCAATTTTTTTAATCACTTAAATAATACTTTGGGTCGGTGCATAATTTTACCTTCACAGACTTAATTATGCTATGTAAAACACAGCATAGAAGCTTTCTGGAGAGAACGGAGACAGTTTGAATGAGCAACTCAAAAGGTGGTTCATGCCTTTTTCAAACTATACTTAAATTACTGTTGTATTCCCCAGCATTCTCATGTTAATGACTTTCATCCCAAAAAATGCTGCCTGACAGGTTTACGATATACGAATATACGAATAATTTAAGAATCAAGATCTTTCTTTCCATTTTTTTTTCTTTGTTTCCATTTAGAGCTGCAATATATAGCTTTGAGAGTGGTAGAACTTTGTGTCTGTCAGCATCACAGTTTACACTGCACCTTACCAAAAAAAACACTAGGCAGCTTTTAAAGGAGAAAGAAAGGTAAAAACTCAGTAAGCTTTATCAGAAAGGTCTATGTAAATACAGCCATAAGCACTCACAGAAATGCTGCACTGACTTCTCTGAAAAAAGATTAGTTGTGTCTGTAATTCCTGTGCTGGATCTGAGCCAATCAGCAGGAAGCTGACTCATAGTCTTACTAACTGAGCATGTTCACTTGGTCTGGGTGTCTGTGCTGGAGTGAGGCATTATGGGAACTTTCTTTACACAGCTCAGCGCTTTTTCTTCCTGTTTGGCTTCAGATCTTCTGAACAGGCGAAATATGGGGAGACCTTAAGGGCACTATTGAGACAACTGAAGGTATGCCTGCAGCTTGAGATTAACCCTTTACTGGCCTTTCCTACTCCTTTAAATACCTCATATCTATAAATGCAAGCTAATATTAAAAAAAAACATATTACATTTAAAAGGCCTGTTGAAAAGCACTTGGCCTGGTATGGCCATGGAACTCCTCAGTAACTTATAATATCCATATATTATAAAACAGGGGTGCATTATTAAGTATATCATTTACAAAACTGTTACACTGGGTAAATGAAGTAGAGGAGCTACAAAGCAACATCCTGAGTGCTCCCATGCACCCAATTAAAAAACTATAGTCCTGTGAACACTTTTGTGGAATATTTTGTGTGTGTGTTTATATCCTTATAAACAGTGCTTGGTGATGTCATCATTATAATTAGTGCTTAGTATTTGAATTTGTTTGATTAAATTCTCATTTCTGTAATTTAATAAACAATTTACCTCCTTTGAAATATATGAGGATATAAGACGTGGGGTTCCATAACATGTATAAATGCATTTAGCCTTTGGTCTTGTGCCTTTATATGGTCATAAAACTGCTTGGTGACTTATAATATCCTAATATATCACAACAGGGGGTATGTTGTTCACTATATAACACACAAGAGCCAAGAATATCTTGTAAATTGCATCCCTATGATTGGTGCATTTATACAGGTCATGGACGTGGTGACGTCTAATATCCTCATATTTTACAACAAAGGAATACATACACGCATACACACACACAGTCCCTTTTTTCTTTATAACAGCTTAAAATAATTAACGGAGTACAGTGGGCTATTGATTCTTTCCATTTTATCAAAAAAGTTTTCAGCTCTTTGATGGATAAATCTACTACACAGAAGTTATAACACAATGGGCCCGATTCACTAACGTCCGAAATAAGGAGTGCTATTTATAGCATGCGTTAAAAATCTTATCACTTCTTATTTTTCGTTCGATTCACTAAAAGAACACTTGTCATAGTTAAGAAGCGATGTTCTTGGCGTTATTTATCTTGCGATGACATATTTTCAAGCAACGTGCTGCGTAATATGTTGTGTGCTGTGTAATATATTGCTTGAAAATATGTCGTCGCAAGATAAATGTCAAGTGTCCTTTTAGTGAATCGAGCGAAAAATAAGAAGTGATAAGATTTTTAACGCATGCTATAAATAGCACTCCTTATTTCGGACACAACCCTGTATCTGTAAGCAGTGACATTACTGTTATGAAGTTATGTTTAGACTAACATTACAGAGTGATTTTACATAGACTGCCAATTAAAGTATGTATCAGATATAAAAAAAAAAAAAATGTATGGCGAGTCTCAAAAGAACATTTTCAGAAACAGAAATTACACAGAAGCAACTTGCATTTCCCTTAAACCTGAACGCCACAAATTGCTTAAGTGCATTACGGGCTTGCATCATCACTGAGCAATCCAGCAGCAGCATAAGAGTAAACCACACAGAAAGCTTATTACCCAGTGACACTCCTACAGAAATGTGCGGTCATAGCTTCCTTCCATTTGCTGCCTTTTTTAGCAAAAACATTTGGTGGCACTCATACAGCTTCCACCAGGTTTTGTCAGATTTCATTGTTTCATTCTTTGTATGTCCATAACTGTTATGCAATAAATAAAACATTCTTGCCTTCTTAAAACATTATTATTAACAAAGAAATGGCCCTCAAATGATTATATAAGTCAGGGTGGGCTTTACCTACTGCACTTTTCCCCAGATGAAGCTTTAAAACTTAGCACCCTCTGTGAAGCTTTAGCTGTAGGGCTGCAAGTTACCCAACTTTAAAGGATGCGATGTTGCTCCAAAAATTAAAGGAATCCGTAATAATAACCACAGAATAAAAAGTGAAAGAAGTTTTTTAAGCGTATTTTTTCACAAAGTAAGCTGAAAATGGCTGAATGAAATGAGAAAAAAATTGAAGCAGAAAGCTAGCTGAGTTTCTATGGGAACCAGCAATGCCATCTCTTCACTGGCTGCTAGACTGGTGGGCGTGTTTAGCAATCTGAGCTGAGAACAACTGAGTATGCCCACAAGCCAGAAGTCAAAACAATTTCCCGAGGGAGGGGGCCGGAGTGGGTTACAGGAGGAGAAGGGACATCTAAGTGATTAAGGGGATGATGCAGCCTTACTATTAACCTCAAAAGAGGCTGTTCACTGATTAAATTTTTGTGAGTGGGATTTACATGTCCCTTAGGCTGACCATACACAATAAAATCACATAAAGATCTTTTAGTTAACGTAGGACCAAGCTTATCCTGAAATGACTGTTTAAAAGTATGATTTGCCCATCAAGAATAACTATCATTTCTAGCGATATCATCTAGCTGAAGCTAGGAAAACTGCCTGCTTAGTACTGCAAACAACTGGACAATGGGCAAAATTTTCAAACTTGCCCAACTGATTTTCTGACTGACGCCGGATGAAAAATCACTAGATGTGCGACCGTCGGTGCCTACTAACCTTATGATAATTTGACAGATCACGCGGAACATAAGGGAGAAAAAAATTGTGTATAGGCCAGCATTAGAATGTTAACGATTCACAGTATTCTTGCAGATGCAAACTCGTGTGAAATCCAGATATGATGGAGTCACAATATTAACTTTGGAGAAGAAAAACCTCCAAAATATAGTAGAGAGAGAGTTGACTACCACAAGTCTATGCAGTAGGTACTGCCAATATAAAGTCAATGATCCTGACAAATGAGGCACTCTCCACTGTTTATGGCTTTTACTATGCATTTACTTTAACATGCAGAACAATTCCAATGAAGCGAATAACAGATTAAGCATCTCACCTTTTCTGCTGATAGGAGCGCAGGCCAATTGTTGTTTCAGCCTGTAAACATAAAAATCAAGATTAATCTTCCAATAAATATCTTCTGACTACTGTGAGACAGTGGTTAAGCAAAAATTGTTCCATCTGCCTCCTTTGTTTTAGGGCAAATATTTCCTCACTCTTCTACAGGTATGGAATCTGACTCTTGAAACCGGTTATTCTGAATCACAGGAAGGCCATCTGCCACAAACTCCATTTTAACCATAATTTTTTTTTTTTAAAAATGCTCTCCTTTTTCTCTGTAATAATAAAACAGCACCTTGTACACAATCCAAATTAAGATATAATAAATCCTTACTGGAGGCAAAAAATCCTATTGAATTAATGTTAAATGGTTTTTAGTAAACTTAGGGGCAGATTCATTAAAGTGTGAATTACGAGTACGATTTGCGACAATTCACATTAAATATAAAAATTTCTGATATGCGTTAAAGTTGCGAAAAGTTGCATCGTTTTTGTATGAAAATATTGTGGTACGATCCAAAAGTTAAAAAATTTTCGTATCCGAACTATCGTAAACGGCGCAAAAACCTTTCCGACTTTGAACCTTCAGTGAATGATGGCTGAATGAAAGCTGCATACTTTGACATGGATTCTACTGATGCCTTAGATTGTGGAAAACTCAAAGCAGAGAACAAGAAGCTGAAAAACTACAAAAAGTGAAAAATTAAGACTTATTTTATCAATGTTTTCATTGTACTAAAAGTTCATTTAACCCTTTCACTGCCAGCCAATTTGGCTCTACTGGAACTTTTATTGCCAAACATTTTTGAACATTTTACGCTCTCACACTTTAGGGGCCTTTCCTTGGGGGAACTTTTATTTTACCCAGGAACACAATTTTTTGTGTAATTCCACTTCTGTAACAAGATATAGGCTTCTAAATGTCTAAATAAGAAAAAAAAATATTTCCTTAATATAAACACATGTATCAGAAACATAAAATTATTTTATGCACGAAAATACAACCAAATTGAAAAGTTCCATGTCTCCTAAATGCGCCAATATCATATAGTTTCATGGAGATTTCTCACTTGTCAAAAACTCCCAGCAGTACACTACCAAGTTTTCAAAGCAGTGCTCCAGAAAGCTGCATACTTTAGATTTCAAGGTCAAAAATTCCATTAACAGTAGGTTTACCCAAGAAAGCTATACATTTTTGTATAAAAATCTAGAATAGATAAAACTATTTTATTGGTTTTTTTTATAAAAATTTGTGACATTTTTCAAAGCTTCCAGTCTACAGCATGTTGTTATCTCCTACAGGCCCTAACACAACCAGATAAAACATCCTAAATATGAATGCCAGGGGTCCACTAAACAGTTTAGTGCCCAATGTGCATAGGTTTACCTAAGTATGTGGCATGCAGGGGCCCCAAAATAAAAATACCCCCACATGATCTATCATTTCTGTCATTTTAGCTCCTACAAAATCAACATGTTTACATCATTTTATGTTGGGTAAAGCTACAAAAAAGTAAGTTCACCCCAGAAAACCATATATTTTTTAAAAGTACACATTCCCCCAAATCCAAAATTGGTACACATCTTAACGAACCAAGCCACAAAGCTTTCCTAAAATTTGTGATTTTGATAAAAATCATCTCAAAGTTTCTACTTTGCAGATTGGAACATATCATTAAGTACAAAGATAAAACATCCTAAATGTGAATGCCAGGGGTCCACCAAACTGAGGCCCAATGCCCAATTTATTTCTCCCCCCAAACTACTAAACACCAAAGCTTTCCTAAAATTAGCGATTTCGATGGCATTTCTAAAAAGCACCTAAAATGTTGTCATTTGCCTCATTTATCTTGCACATTTCTTACATAAAAGGTAATTCATCCTAAATATGAATACCAGAATTCTACTAAACAGTTTGATGCCCAATATGCATAGATATACCAAAGTACACAGTATGTACAGACCCCCAAAAGAAAATAGCACATACAGATTTTTCTCTCCTCCTAAATCAGTTTTTACAAAAAGAGCCCCATGACTGTGTAGTATATCTTGACCCCTAACTGTACAGAGACTCCCCAGAAAACCATATATTTTTGGAAAGTACACATTCTGACATATACAACATGGGTAAAGACGCCATTCTAAGAAAAAAAAAAGTATATGTTTTTGGGTATGTGAGTGTGTAAATATGTAAAACAGTCAGAAAGGCAAAAATAAAAAAGCGCTACCATTAGTAAAAGGTGTATTATGTGTGTGCTTGTGTGTAAATGCATATATGTAAAAAAAAAAAAGCCACTTACAATATCCTTGGCAGTGATGAGGGTTGCAGGATTGCAGAATCTTTGCAGCAGGAAGTGCGTGGGTGGACACTGGTGGTGGGCTGCAGGAGGAAACACGAACAGCAGACATGTGGGTGATCATGTCTGCTGTTAGAAATCAGGTCCTGAGACAATTGCGTCGTAGAACCAGCTTCACAGCCCCCTTGGCTCGTTGCCGAGGAGGTTAGGGGGCGATTCAGACTCTCTGTACTGGCGGGTTTTGCTGGCCTTTAATGCAAAGCAGGTAGGTACTACATGCTTGGCAGGTAAAGGGTTAAAAGTGAACTGCCCATTTAAATGCCACTAAACAGAGAGATGCCTTATTGTTCCACAAGTTGCCTTTTACGCAGAAAGAAAAAAATTAAGAATAAGTTAAGTTGTAAACTCATGATAATTGGATCATACATACTAATGATTACAAATAGCTCAATAGTTTATAGGTGATCCAAGGATAAACATCATAGAACAGTAAAAGTATGGGTACATTTTAAAGCATCTGATAATAAAAGTCATGTAAATACTGTGCTTGCCAGCATCTGATTTACTTTAATTTAGTGTACATATTTTCCTATCAAAACAAAGGTTTTATTCTTTTAGACATTTTGTGGCACAATCTGTGAAAAGTAACTATCTGCAGAATTCCCATTATGCACAGCTTACAGCAGAATATTATTTATATAGAATATGCAATGGTGACAATAAGAAAAAAAAAAAAAGTTTACCTCTAAAAGGCCTCCATCATCAAAGCGAAGCACTTCAATTACGTTTTCGGATTGGATGAACGCTGTGGAGGAAGGAAAACAAACTTTTTTTTAAACAAGAAAATGTATTCATATATATTTCACAAATATCACATTTAAGCAATTTATTTAAATTCTTCTTGAAAAACACACTAGTCACATGAGAGCTTTTCAATCTGGCACATTTCATGCACTTAGAAGTGCCCATAAACTCCTCCCATGGGTTGTATTTAATAAAAGAAGCAGACTGGAGCCAAGGAAAGGGGGTTTCTCAGCGGCCCCTTAGCTGAGAAAATGCTCCGTGTGGAAGTACCCTAAAAGAGAATGTGGAACTGCAGAGGGCTTCATGTCTGACATTAGCCTTAAAAAGGAAAATTGACATACCAGAAGAAAAAAAAACCCAAAAAACACACTTATTTGTTTCTATAATGTTGCCATACTGGTCTTATCACATCAGATAACTACAGTAAAATAAAAATAAAGTGGCAGTTCTCCTTCATGTCTTAATTTCAAATAGTACACCACAAAAAGATTGTTTTCCTATGATTTTCTATTTTGTACTTTTGTAATATATTATTTCATTTTTAAATTAACTTTTTATATGTTACATATGAAGCCATTCTAAGCAACTTTTCAGTTGGTTTTACAGTTTTTTTTTTATTATGATTCTTCCTCTTTTGCCTGCAACTAAAAATGTGTCTGGATCATAGTCCCTGGCAACCAGAAAATAGATTGGCTGTGAACTTATGTACTATATTATGGCTACTTCATATATGGAAAGGAAGTGGGTTAAAGCAGCCCAAGCTGATTCAGACTTTTAAATTGAGCACAGCACTAGGGGGAAGTCTATTTTAGTCCACACAGACACTGCAAAAACTTCTTATGGAAAAACACTGGCCTATAAATAATAAATCTGACCAAATTTATAAAGAATTTCGTCCACTATTATGTGATCCAAAGAGACTAATAATTTAAGGTGGTTATGTAACTGACCACAGAGACACTTATATATTTATCATGCTGTGTAAAAAGTGGAGTGACGCATTACCAGTGTTGTTGCCCAGGGCAACCAATCAGCATTTCGATTTCAACAGTCAGAAAATCAAAGCAAAGCATCTGATTGGCTGCTATGTGCAACCTCCCGGTGATGTTTTACTCCACTTTTTACACAGGATGTTAAATATACCCCTTAATGCATGGCAATCCCAACTTTAACCAGGCCCCAACTTGCAATCTGGATATTTTGCCAAATGCCAGAATGTTGCTGGCACTTATTAGGCTTGTGGGGTCTCTTTGGGCCCCGGTGTACTTGAAATTTGAGGCCATATTATGGATAGCAGTTTGAGAATGTGTCATTTACCAAAAAACATGAGCCAGGATATGTATGCCAGGAGAAGCATATAATGCAAAATATGGCATTTCTTAAGCACTGGACAATGGGATAAGTAAGGGGAAAAAAAACAGAAAAGCAAAAGTACCCTCTCATGGAAAACAGGTACAGGTATAGAATTTCTTATCCATAATGCGTGGGACCTAGAGTTTTCGTGTTATATAAGGTCTTTCTGTAATTTAGATCTCTGAATTAACCTTAAAATAATGTAAACATTAAATAAACCCAATAGAATTGTTTTTCCACCTATATGGATTCATGCAGCTTAGTTAGGATCAAGTACAAGGTTATTATTATTGTATTATTACAGAGAAAGAGAAGAACATTTTTAAAAATGGACTCTATGAGAGATTATCTTTCCTTAAAGGAGAAGGAAAGACTAAGTCACTTGGGGGTGCCAAAATGTTAGGCACCCACAAGTGACTTTAATCACTTACCTTTTACCCCGGGCTGGTGCCCCTGTTAGGAGAAAACAGCACAAGGCAAGCGATTTAAGTCACTTGGGGGTGCCTAACATTTTGGCACCCCCAAGTGACTTAGTCTTTCCTTCTCCTTTAATTTGAAGGTTTCTGGATAAGGGATTCCATACTTGCATTATAGGGGGAAGTAATGCTATGATTTTCACTGACCAATATGAAATTAGTTTTACAATTTAGACAGAAAACAAAGGAAGGGCATCTCATCCCACTACTATGATTCAGTAAGGTAAAAGGGTAACATTATTAGGCATTGTCAATCCACATAAGAGGTTAAACAATTTGCAGGTTTTACTACAGACGAGGGTGTAAGGTGACAGTATGTAAATGTTATCCAAAGTGTTTCCATGGAGACATGCAGAAATACTTCTATCTAATTTGTATGCAAATGTTGTTAATCATCCTCTCTACTAGTGGGTAGCATGCCAGCTCAGTTCACTGACTCCAAGGGACTTAATAAATACACATTTAATTTACATTAATAGAATCAATTAAACTTAAATGCATAAACAACTCCTTGTAAGATATATTGCCAGTAGAATACAATCTATTTGTAATATATAGATTTCCTATATTGTAGCTATCACACTGTAAACATTTTAATTTTTGCACTGTGACAGTGGTAATACCCAAGGGTAAAGCAATTAAACAAGACTTTTACATGCTATCCTCAAAATGCATTCGGATTACTGTCATCATGACTTCAAATATTGCCCAATTAAAATAATCCAGTGACTGGCACTCTTATTTTGATGGGAAAAATGCAGAAAAGTTGCAAAGCTGACAACCATACTTGAAGCAGTATCTAGTAAAAAATCTTCATATTATATATTACATAGATGACAGAGAGACAGATTGTGAGATAAATCTAAAGAAAACAGACAAATAAAAGTATTATATATATATAAACAAAGGATGGCACACCGCTACATAACATACCTCGGGTGCTCGGTAAAGGGTTCCAATAGTATAAAAAAGACCAGCAACTCCGGGATTTCTTGTGAAAAATGAAAACATATATTCAAAGTAGCATAAACAGCCTAAACAGGCTGTTTATGCTACTTTGAATATATGTTTTCATTTTTCACAAGAAATCCCGGAGTTGCTGGTCTTTTTTTATACTATATATATATATATAGACATATGAAAATGCTGTTCATGCATTTTTTAATATAATCTACTATTCACAATAGATCCGGTGTTGCTGGTCTTTTTTTGCTATATAGACATATATATATATGACGTCACAAGATGTGTGATACATCTCATTAGCATATGCGATAATTAGATGTATCACACATCTTGTGACGTCGTGGTTTTGGCGCCAAACTGTGTTTTTTTCAGTGCACTGTTTTTCACTCACTTTGTCTTTGAGAAAGGCTGCGGAGACAGCCGAAACATTAGATGTACTTTGAATAAACACCTTTTACTTTCACTTAAGACCTGTGAGTGCGGGACATCTCTACTTGCTATTATTCTTATATTCATTGGGACTGCGCCCAGGCATCGCTATTGTTTCTATGACGTGAGTGCCTGTCTACAAGTTAAATTATATATATATATATCTTCCAACTGAGCCGCACTCCAAAAGTAAAACATAGCTTTTATTAAAGCATTTGTTAAAATTAGTTACAACGAGTGTTCAAAAATAGTACAAAGTTCATACTTATCAGTATAGCATAACAGTATAGGAAATAACAAATGTATGACTCATTGTTTGCGACTGCCACGAGGTACGCTTGAGAAAGGGGGAGGAATGCCCCCGAAACGTCGCGTTAGGTGGCATGCTATACTGATAAGTATGAACTTTGTACTATTTTTGAACACTCGTTGTAACTAATTTTAACAAATGCTTTAATAAAAGCTATGTTTTACTTTTGGAGTGCGGCTCAGTTGGAAGATATATATTGATACACAATTGGACTCTTTGTGCTTGGAGCCTTTTATGCACCCATATCATCCTCCATAGTTCGAGTGCACCATTCCTTGGTTTTTTATATATATATATCCTGACGACGGTCCCTGGTGGAAACGCGTTGATGTGAGCGTGGAGCAATAAAACTTTTGATACTTTTGCACAAATTGGAGCCGTGAGTGCTTTCTGCTGCAGCTATGTATGTATATGTATATATATATATATATATATATATATAAAATAATCATCTGTGGCCAGCACACCCTTCAATGTTTTATCAAATTTTTTTATTGTAGATATATTGTTAAAACCAACGTTTCGGTCCTTATTAGGACCTTTCTTTATCCTTGAGAAAGGTCCTAATAAGGACCGAAACGTTGGTTTTAACAATATATCTACAATAAAAAAATTTTGATAAAACATTGAAGGGTGTGCTGGCCACAGATGATTATTTTCTATACAGACATAATTTTGGCTAGCACCCCGCAGAATATTGAGCCTTGGAGTGCGGACACCATTTGGATACCAAGGGTATTCCGGATAAGGGGTCTTTCCGCCCAGTAGCTAGACAAACACTGTCCAGCTCCCTTTCGTTAGACTAGAAAATATTGTGCATTTTGGTCTGATATGGATTTGGAACAAGCCCAGTCATGAGCTTTCAATTTGAATGGGGTGTGGCAGTGATGGTTTCCAACACAAGTCTCTCTTTAGTAGATTGGTATGTATTATAGCAATTGTACCACACAATAAATAATAATAAATAAAGTAAATATGGATCATCGAAACCCCCCCGTAGATGTACACATGAAAGCAGACAACAAAAGGTAGCTTGGTGCTGGTACAGGCAGGGGATCCCATAGCCGGAAAACCGTTATCAAGAAAAGTACCGAATTACAGAAAGGGCATCTCCCATAGACTCCATTATAATCAAATAATTCTAATTTTAAAAAATTATATTTTTCGGTCGGCAGGTCCGTCGTTGTTGCCCCTACACGGGGCGATAAGCTGCCGAATTGGTCCAAGGGACCGATATCGGCAGCTACAATCGGCCCGTGTATGGCCACCTTTAGTCAAAAACTGAGCAGGATAAATGGATTAGGAAGAGGACATGCAATAAGATGGGTGTAGCATCTAGCACTTCATCACCTGTGGAAGGCCGAGATACATGTATAAATGTAGAAACTTTGATGCTCATCAGCAGATGTGAATTTGTATTACCACTCTCACTGCAATTTCTAATAGCAGTTACACTCACATAAGAATATTATATATAATCACATAAGAATTTTACAATTGCAGCCGCAAGTGTAGTCATACAAAAAAATTATACAACTGCTGCAAGTATTGGCACCATATATCATACATTAAAGGTAACTTCGCCTATATATGTTCTTTGAAATTGTATTTGCAGCCAATACAACCTTATTTCCAACCCTTTTAAGCTGGATGTATTCATTTTATATCTTGAAGAATGTACATTTACAAGATGGGTGGAATAGATCCATTAAATTCCTTCAGTTACTTAATTATTGGTAAAAACATGTACCTTACAGCCATTACTTTCAAACTAAAGAACAACATTTTTCTGTAGTAAACACTTTTTGCTAAAACATCCCACGAAAGTTACAGTGCTAAATAAAATTCAGTCCACTAGAAGTTACATAACTGAATAGATACTGTACTGATGGTTATTTCACCCACTTAGGTAGTACTTGAATTAAATATGCTTTCACTACTACAATCTTGCAAAAGAGTTTTCATAGCAGTAATTGAAGAGACTTCCTGCATGCGCGGTGTATCCAAATGAAATTGCAGTCAGTTATTTGTAGTTCATACAAGTAAATGTTAAGCATTTATAAAACAATGTCCTGGGAATTCTCTGGAGCAGAAATTAATTCCACAGTGGTTGCTGTATGCATATGTATAAAAACAAACAAAATTTCCCATGCTCTCATATCTTTTAACTAGACAAAGGTTACTCTTTAATGATTTCTACGTATAAAGAAATACACTTTTATTCAGTGTATGTATGTGTATGTGCAGTATTTAACATAACTTGAGATCTCTCTCTCTCTCTGCAACACAATTTCCATCAGATACTGATGGTATAGGGAGAAGTCTTGATGGGGGTGGCAAAAAGAAAAGTTTTTTTTATTACTGATAGTTGTGGATTTTCTTATCCACAGGGGGATAGAAATCAAGTAATCATAAAGAATACCAGAGGGAGTTTACTGTTTTTACAATGACATTCCAGCTTTGTTTGTATAAACCCAAGAACGAAGATACAAAGCAGATGTATATCAGTAGTGCAGAGATTTAAGTGTTGTTTACAGAGGCACTATTCATTTCCAGTTTATTAAATTACATTTCCAGCTTAGCTGAAATGAAGAAAAATCAGAAGAAAGCTTCAAGCCTCAGTATTTCAGAATATTTTGCAGAACTTGCCATTTAACTGCTGTACCAAGTAACCACTATCCAGTGACCCAGTCCTGGAAACCTGGTGATGAGGTAGCAAAAAATAATATTTGCTTTAGCATATAAGTATTTTTGTATGGGCTATTAAAAATTAAAGTATGTTCTTACCCTTCTTGGCACATGCTTTGGTACGCAACCATAGTATGCTATGGTACGCAAATGAGCAAGGAAGAGTGTTGTAACACCAAGGGGCACATTTACAAAGGCACGAATGCTCGAGGGTTCATGCGAACGCTCCGAGCGTATTTTCGCCGATTTTTTCGGCGTCCGGACGACTTTTTCGGACGTTTGCACGAAAAAATCGGAAAAAAGGTTTTACCACTGTTTACAATTGTTCGGTACGAAAATTTTGTGACTTTCGGATCACCAATGCGATATTTTCGTGACTAATACGATTTTTTCGTAAGCATTTTCGTGATATTTGCGATCTTCAGAAATTTTCGTTTCCAATCCGATTTTTTCCCATTCGTGATTCGGATTCGTGGATTAGTAAATGTGCCCCTAGAAGTCGCATTGCTCTGTGTGCAATATTTATTTCCTGCTGCTTTTCTCTGCATTGTGGAATAGAAGGTAGGCATACTTCGATTACTAATATTCTAGAAAGGAGACGTTTTTGTTACTAACCATTTTGGTAAAATTAATTTATATATACTGCTACTATGCAAAAAGGTAGGCATCCTTTCAAGCTGGTAAGTGTGACAAAAACCTGTGCAAAACTTTGCTGATTTTCCTTATAGTTACGACAAAAAGTAAGGAAAATGCAGACATGACAAGATTTGCTATGGCAGATTGCTGGTACAGGCATGGAATCCCTTATCCGGAAATCCATTACCCACAAAGCTCTGAATTACAGGAAGGTCATCTCCATTTTAAGCAAATAATTTTCAATTTTAAAAATTATTTTCTTTTTCTCTGTAATAATACAACAGTCTCTTGTACTTGGTCCCAACTAAGGTGCATGAATTCATATTGGCAGCAAAACTATGTAGATGCAGGAACAAAACACACCATCTGACATTATCTGATCTGACTGGCATTACAGCTATGGGAATCAGATTTGGATCCTACATAATCTTGTGTTGCTGATTTTGGGTGTCAGATAAAATTTGATCTCCCGTGTAGTTTAGCCCATAGACTGCAAAAAGCAAGGTGAGATGAAGGTAAAACAATATTTAAATTGGTGCAATTTTAGCTAAGTGAGAAATGATGAAGGGTTTATTACTTTAATTCAGAAAAAGCTAATGCATTCAAGCCTTATTTAGGTGCAAGGAGCTTTTGTTGGGTTTTTTTTTTTTAAAAGTCAGATCAGATAAACAGTATTTAAAGGAAACTGTGGAACTATATACAAAGATTCATGAAAGGACAAAAGTGTTTTTACATTAACAGAACACAAGCCTTTTGAATATAAAGCACTTTTGACCAATTTAACAGGAAATTGCTGAAAACATAACCACATAGTGTGAAGATAAATACATTAATGTTCAGGAAGCTATGTTCTTTTCTACACATTGACCAAAAGACACAAGTTAAGCATTACAGTGACAGACCTTTTGCAGAGTGTAAAGGAATTAGAGCATAAGGCCAGTGTCACACTTACTGTTTTATCTGCTGGCATATATTATTCCTGTGTGTCCTATCTTGTGTATGTGCTGACATACATGGTATCAAAAAACACCAAGTGCAACTCAGCTGCTGTTGGCGTATAATTTCCAGCACCCGCCAATGAACAATGTTTGTCAGGGGTTGCAGGTATATGTAATTCAGCACAGGTCGGAAAGTCCTTCTTTATATAAAAAATTGATTCCCATAAAGCAGGGGTCCTTAACCTTTTCCACCCATGGGCCACATTCAAATGTCAAAAAAAAAAAAGTTGGAGAGCAACACAAGCATGCAAAAAATTCCTGGGGGGTGCCAAATATGGGTTGTGATTGGTATTGGAATTCCTTATGTTGACTGGCAGCCTACAGGAGGCTCTGTTTGGCAGTCCACATAGTTTTTATGCAACTGAAGCATGATTTCATGGCAGAAATTAAAATATAAGCACCTGCTTTGAGGCCACTGGGAGCAACATCCAACAGGTTGGTGAGCAACATGGCTCATGAGCCTCTGGTTTGGGATCACTGCCATAAAGTCTACTTTCATTTCTCCCCACAAACAAGATAATCCCTGTTTAGGGGTTGAGGAAGGGAGAATCATCACCCAGAGCAATTTAACAATTAGGTTTCAAAACATAAAAAAAAAAAAAACTTATTGCAAACATTCAGTTCCAAAGTGACTGCACTTAATCCTTTTGCAACACGAAGTGCACATTTAAAAGAGAGAGAGAGTCTTTAAGCACCTTCAACTCTTAGTTATTTCACCCAGTTAGAAGCGGGGTGTATGATCAAAATTCATATATAGTCCAAACATATATACAAAGACTAGATGTCCTCTGCGCTCACCTATAATCAATATGGTAAAGACATGTAGACATTTTGTGCATTAAGCTATCAAAAAATGCGCTCCCTTTTAAACAATTTGCACACACTATGGTGTCAGCAAAACCCTAATATAATTTGAACACTTCTTATGTAAAGGCCTGCAATTACACTGAATTCTGGCTAACACTGTATTATGGGTAAAGTCGTGGAAATCTACAACCATTTATGCACTTGGGTCAGTAAATTAGCCCTTTTTCGTACATAACCATATTCTTCTAAATATAATGCTAGGTTTTTCACATCAAGAATTAGCCCAAACTCTATCACAATTTTCCTTCTATTGCTTTAACTATCCGTCAGGGAAAAACTATTTTAAGAGAAAATGACTTCCAGATCAAAAAAAATCTGTGTACTGGAGTCTTGAAAGAGTGCCAGTAATACTAGCCAGAGGGAAGGCCTTACAAGATGATTAAGTATGTGAAGTGCAACTTACTGTGCGTGGTTACACCTGCCACGTACACACATGAAAAACCACATGTACTTGACAAGTACCTATATCACCTTTCTAACTGCTATACCTACAAACACTCCTAAAGATGTGTGTTGGGAAAAAAGATGAATTTGCAGGAAAATATAGCCACAGAAAAATATAAATACTTAATATACGAGTATCTGAATTCCTGCAAAAAATAGATATTTTCCCCAAAGCCCTGAGTTGCAGTTTAGATTAACTTTTCCTGCTGTGACTTCACAGGACCTGGGGGTTTCTGGATAAGGGATAGTTACACAGGGTTTAAAAAAGACCCGAGTCCATCAAGTTTAACCCTTCCAAGTAAAACTAGCACACACACAAAGCTGACCTTTACTTACTAGGGACACACCAAATGTAAGCATTTTTTTGTCAGGATACAGATTTAGAAAAATCTTCTGCCTAGCTGAACTGAATGCATACCCTTAAAATCGCATGATCTTAGACCACATAAAAAGGGAAGTATGCTTTTTTTTTGCCCCCCAAAGATTTCACTGATTTGTATTTCCAACAAACACAGATTTGGTGCACCCCCTATTATTTACAAATAAAAACATACAATCTGTTCTAATTACAGAATGGTATCCTACAATATACATTATACCGTTTTTTTGTTGGAAAAATGAAAGCCTGCCCACACACAAAATAAAGAGAAAAAAGATAAAAACTTCAGTAATGTTTGTGCCCTTGCTCTTTATGTCATGGCTTTACCAGAGCTGTCAGCCATCTTAAAGGGGGCAAGATGCCGGAAGTGACATCACACACAGCTGTGTGCCACTGGAAGTGATGTCTTCATGCACATGAGCAAATGCGCTGCATGACATGTCCCACATTTAAAGGGAACTTTTTCTAGAAAAAAAAAATTGGGATAATGCTTAAATATTGGGAGAATGATGCAGGAGGGCAGCAGATCGGAGAAAGGGTGTCAAAATTGGGTAACTCCCGAAGAAAACTTTTTTACAAAACAGTAAAACTATCATTGGGTAGGTTCCTAGTCAGCAATTTGGTCAGTCAAGTATTATTCCCCAAAGTGAAAAACAAGGTTAGTTGATCAATGTGTTTCTAGGGTTTTTAGGAACTCAAACTCTATGGGACTGCTTTCATGTTGTAGTCATACAAATGTGGTTATGTTTTCATGAGCATAAACAGACTACTATTAATTCATGCCACTATCTTGGCATCACAACAGGAGCTAATATTCTTAGTGCACTGGATTGTCTTGGGAAAGGGGAGCTCATTTTTATGTGCCAACATACATTTTTAGCAACAGATAAAAACCTTTAGCCCTTATTAACAAATGTGTTCTGTGTTGCTAAAAGACCTCCAAGTAGGCTTGCCTGTTGCTAAGGCTAATGCCACACGAAGCGTATGGCGCATATTTTCAGCAAGCAGAAAGACGCTTGCCGAGAATACGCTCCATATGCTTGAAACTCCCCCTACCTGTGCCTGCACCTGAATGAATTGAATACGCTCAGGTGCAGGCACATGTAAGCAGATATCCGCATAAAAATGCGAAAAAATGCAAAGGCTCGCGTTTGAAGGCAGATGACGGTTACATGTCCCTTCACCCGTATTCACGAGTATTCAATTCATTCGGGTGGAGGCATAGGTAGGGGGAGTTTTAAGCACATGGAGTGTATTTTCGGAAAGCATTTTTCAGCTTGCCGAAAATATGCACCATACGCTTCGTGTGGCATTAGCCTAATAACTCTGATGAGGCTGTGCTTGACAGCGTGACAGGTGTCCTATAAATTACTTTAATGCATATGTATGTCAAACAAATGGTACATATGAGAATGGAGCAACAAACCTTTCTTCTGTAGATATGCAACAAAAGTCATTGGCCTTATGGACACCTACATTTAAAAAAAATCCTGCTACAACTGTAACTGATAATGGCATTCAACTTAATTCTAATTTTACTATTTCACATTATGCCAATAAATGCAACCCAGTTATATTAAAAAAGCTATTGTATTTTCCTGGAACAGTTTAACAAATCCAGATGAAAATTGCAAAATCAGGCAGACAAATTACCAAAGTGCAGGAAGCCACTCAGCAAAATATGCCAGAGTAAAAGAGTAAACACACAATTTATTTCTATTCTCTACTGTAAAATATAATCTTATTAGAAGTAACAAAGGACTTCTCAACTGTAAAATATAATCTTATTACAAGCAGCATAGGACTTTCCTCATTATATATACTGGTCATGGATTGCTTCAACCGCCAAAACAGGTACTTTAAGGAATCTTGTGTCGTTACTAGAAAGCTATTTTCTTTCAAAGGGACTTTAATTTTGCAGGGCATTGTCTTAAATTATGAATGTCCTGAAAAGTTACAAATAAACATAAAATAAAAAGTACATAATTTGCCCAGGTCTAGTATCCAATAGCAACCAATTAGATTGTAGAATTTACCTGTCAGCAGTTAAAAGGAAAACCAAAACATCTGATTTATTGCAATTAGTGCTGCCACCCATTTTGATAAAAAACAGATTTTCTATCTACATTACCTTTCTTCCAAATATATAACAATTTCCATGAAGTACCATTTTAACTAGCTGGTCTAGCAATATACCAGCAATGTGGCAAGCACAGCTTTAACCAATCCTTTAATCCTATTCGCCTTTATGTTTTTCACTCGTGCACTTTATAAAGTACTGTAGCAAAACTAGGCTCCAGATAAACTTACTGTAAATGTGACTATCAAGTTGAGAATCCCCACTTTATCATGACAACAGAGGACTCCCTCCATTCATGCAACTGCAGAGTAGCTTCAGATTAAATTCAATATATTTGTAGGCAAGTCAAAAAAATTAGATATTTACAAAAGTGTTGATGCAGATTTGGCTTTCAAGGTGCTTTGATACCTGACAAGTGAATGCATTCGGGATCTGCCATGATGTAAAGAGGGTTATGCAAGAATGAACATTTCATCAGTGAATAAGTGGCTTGAGCAGCAGATCTAGCTAGGAAAAATGTTTAAATATATAAATAAAAAATAGTTAATTAAAGGAACAGATAATTGTAGCATGAATATAGCACCATAAAAAAACAGAAATTTAAAGAACTGTCATAGAACACCATATTGTGATCAGAAAAAAGCCTAATCATGGGCCACTAGAAGAAAAGTAGCTGGTATTAAATTACAAATACTGCAACACGATTCTATCTCACTGGGAGCTCAGCCAAAGCACAAAGAACACTAAAAGGACTTCATAAAATAATAAAATAATTTATTTAAAAAAACAACATGGATCTGTATCATGAAGGCTTTATCAATCACTATTCAGTTACTGTGCTACAGATTGTGCAGAACATAATTAAAGAAATGTTTTTATTTCTTGCTCCAAACAGGGTGATTAATCTGCGTGACTTTTTAAAAAATTGGTAGCAGTGACCAGTCACTGTGATTTAGCTGTCATAGCTTACTATACAAGTTGCAGTGACTTATTATGTGTAGCCACTAATCATTCTGCATCTTTGCCCTTAAAGGAAAACTATATCTCCAAACAATGTAGGTCTCTTTAAAAATATATTGTATAAACAAGTTTGTATGTGATATTAGGTACTCCTAAATAGAAATTTGCCATTTTAAGAAACCTCCTGGGATCATAGGATTCACAGTGCACACAAACAAGCCAAGGCACACATACATGCTAGGCCACATAAGCCAATTAATGGACAGAGTTCTGCCTTTTGCTTCCACACTACTTCCTGTTACAGTTAGACCGGCATTATTTTTGGTCATGTGATCTCTGAGGGAGCACACAGCTCATCACTAAATGGTGGATGAAGGGAAAGGGTGTAAAATGGCAATATTTACAGATATATATATTCCAGTTTGGCAAGATTCTTTAATAGGTCACTTAACATAATATAAACTATCTGCTGGTTAAGTATTCATTCTGGGGATATAGTTTCCCTTTAAAACAACTCTGATTTACAACTATTCAGTTCTTCAGAGTGAAGTGGGGAGGAAAATAAAAATTCCCTGTATAATGAACTCCTCCTTATCTGTAACCTGAGACACTAGATACTGATGAGGGAAAAGGGGCTTCAGTGCAGGTATAACAGGTATAAATTCATATGCTTTTCATTCAAATACCTAATATATGGATTGCAAATTAAAGTGGTAGTTAACCTTTAATAAAAAAAAACACAGTAGTCACTAGGAGCTCAATGAATAGGGCTTGTCTCAAGCATATTGTTTGCTAAGCTACATTATGCATAGTCCTTGAGCCCTGGATAATGGTAATCTAAAGATATACCTCACAAAGACAAAACATGGAGTAAATTATATGCCCCTGTTGGTCTTGTTTAGCTCAGTTAATAACAAAAATAATACATTATTAGTTATTAAAGTAATAGGCAAAAAGGGGTGGTTCACCTTTAAATTAACTTTTACTATGTAATAGAATGGCCAATCCTAAGCAACCTTTCAATTGGTCTTTATTATGTTTTTGAATTATTTGCCTTCTAACTCTTTCAAGTACTCTCCTATTCATATATCAGTCTTTCATTCAAACCACACTCACTCACACAAAAACTGAAATAATTAAAAAATTACAAATAATAAAAAATGAAAACCAATTGCACATTATCTCAGAAAATTACTCTCTACATCTTACTAAAAGTTAACTTGAATGTGAACAGCCCCTTTAAGAACACACTCTATTTTCTGATACACATATTGTGGGACAGGGTAAAAGAACACTAGTGGCTCAAGACTAGTGGTTTAAGTCAGCAAGATCAAAATTCCATATATGGCTGTTTCAGATCCATCATCTGAACAAGTGGCTTGGCAAAACATTTGGTAGACAAAGACTCACGGGAACACAGCTACCTTCCATCAACCAGTCCTACCCTCTGACTCAGCTCAAACCAAAAACAAAAAGTTAGGGTTACTTTTTCTTAATACAGAGAAAAAGGGAATCATTTTTAAAAATTGGAATTATTTGCTTATAATGGAGTCTATGGAAGATGGCCTTTCCATAATTCGGACCTTTCTGTATAATGGGTCAGATACCTGTACTTGCCAAAAATGTTTTTTAAATATCTTGTCACAGGCAATTTAACAAACAAGGGGGCTAGCAATGAAATAACTATAAGCAGAAGTGGCTACTACAATGTACAGGAAGCAATGACTCATCACCAGAATTGCAAGTCTCCAAGACAGACAACTATATATTCTGTGGCACTACAGCTGTTCTGGAAATCCCTTGGCAGCCATTTTGGCAATTACGTTTGCTCCCATACACCTCTAGCTTCAACTCTGATCAAGATCCTAGATAATCATAATTGGGTAAACGCTTTTCAACCTTGCACCAATCCTAATCCGCCCCAACCCAACCCGAGACAGATCCGGCCAACCTCACTGATTTATATACCTGTGACCACCCATCTAGGATATTACCACCGGGGCTTGGTTGAATGTGATTATATAAATAAGCACCCCAACTCATTTGTGGCATCAGTAAGGGTGCTAGAACAGGGTAGAGAGAGCAGAGAGGGTCTGGTGGAGAAAATGGCCCCAAACTTGCCTGTGACCTGCTTCTAGTGGTAACTGGACGGGCTGAACCCACCTGACCCATGGGTTTTGTGTCCCAAAGTTTTGTCTAAAGTCTGCCACAAAGTAATCGTTATAACTGATATTAAGGTTACTGGTCAGACAGGCAAATCTATGATTTCACGGGTACAAAGATCACATATTAAAACAGAGTACCTAAAAACCCTATGTATGTGTTTTGTCCTTCCAATACTGTGGAATAATACAGTAAAAAAAAAAATAGTAGTAAAAATGGTAATTATACACATCCTTTATAAGGAGGATCCAAGCCCAGCACAGTAAATAGAGATTGTATTTGGCATCTTAAGGTCCCCCATACACGATAAAATCCGCTCGCTTGGCGATGTCGCCAAGCGAGTTTATCTTCTCCTGATATCCCCCACCTACGAGTGGGCGATATCAGGAGAATCCAGGGTAATCTGACCGTTTGGCCCTGGGGCCAAACGACCAAATTACAACGACGGGCAATGGCAAAGTAGGTTCGGGGACCGCATCAACGAGCAGATTTTCTAACCTGCCCGATCGAGATCTGGCTGATTTCAGTCCAGATCTCGGTCGGGCAGGCCCATCGGGAGTGCCCATACACGGGCCGATTAGCTGCCGAATCGGTCCAAGGGACCGATATCGGCAGCTACTATCGGCCCGTGTATGGCCACCTTTAGTCAAAAACTGAGCAGGATAAATGGATTAGGAAGAGGACATGCAATAAGATGGTTACCAATACCAATACAGGTTACCAATTCTGGCCTGGATGAGTCCATTTAAAGGACAATGAAAGGTTAATATAAATTAAAAGTAAGTCTAAAGGCATTCTTTTTAAGTACTTACTGCATATCTAAATTCCCAGATCCCTGCTTGCTTCTCTGAGATATGGTGCTGGCAGCCTACAGCAGTGTTAAGACTACAGTGACATCACTGAAATCTCTCTGTCCTTCCTGTAGGTGCCAGCGGCAGCCTTCCTATTCTATGAGCATGTGTGTAACTTGATCCCGTCTCCTGTTCTGAGCTACACATGCCCACCAACCAATCAGAAGCGGATCTGGCAGAGGGAGTGGGGGGAGTGAATGAAACACATGTGCAGTATGAAGCAAGGAGGGAAAGGCAGGGAGAATACCTTTTTAGAGATGGCTGCCTGTTCTAGAAAATGTGATGTAAGCGTGACTGAGTAAATATTTGATTAGGTGAGCCAAAAGTGTGGCGTTTTTACTAAATAGGAGGACTATTGGGCAGTATGCTTTTTAAATTTTGACTTGCATTCTCCTTTAATGTTTTTCTTAAATTTGGTGGTAACTTATGGATTAATAAGAGAGCAGAGGGCAGATATAGGTGTACTTTATAGGTGTACTTTTTCTATGTACTTTATCAACAGAAAGTAGTCACTGACCTCCTCCCAGATAAGAGAACAAAACGTTTAGGGCTCTGACACGAGGAGATTTGTCGCCGGCGATTTTTAAAAGAGCGATTTGGCGACAAGACGCCAATGCTAAATCAATGGAAATCGCCAGCGTCAAAACATACGAGGCTACTTCAAATCGCCTGCTGTTTCAAATCGCACACAGACCCTTTTCTGAGTGACTTGAGTAAACATGTGGGAGGGGTAACTGTTGAGTGTACCATGGGTAGCAGATAGCCTGGAGCTCAACTCGCATGAAATCTCTTCGTGGGTATTGTCGTGGCGAAAAAACGCAGGCGACAAATCTCCTCATGTGCCAGAGCCCTTAGTTGTATTTCAAGAAATTACACTACAGGCAGTGGCAAGTTTTTGCAATTGTAGTTGTAACTGAACACAGTATTTGTTTATCTTATTCTGTTATCTGTGCTCACTCATTGTTCTGACTCTGACCATAAATTTCTCTATCAGGTCTGTAAGTGAGCTCTGAGTCAGAACAGCAGTGCACAGAAAAAAAGGTACTGCTGTCTATAGCACTTTTCAAAATTTTTATTTAATGTTTTTTGGAAAGTTGGAATTATGACTCCTTAAAGGAGAAGGAAAGGTAAAAACTCAGTAAGCTTTATCAGAAAGGTCAATACAGCCATAAGCACTCACAGAAACGCTGCACTGAGTTCTCTGTAAAAAGATTAGTTGTGTCTGTAATTCCTGTGCCACAGACACGCAGCTTTCAGCTCTCTCCTCTCCTCCTGCTCCCCCCTCCCTCAAGAATGCTAAGAACTAACTCCCCCACCTTAGGAATGTGGATCTGAGCCAATCAGCAGGAAGCTGATGTAAGTCGCAGGAGGGATGGCACACGCTGCGCAGGCGTTTTCGGCAAATCGTCGAAAATGCCTCGCGAGGCAACTTCGCCGATTTGCCGAAATCGCTTGCACAGCGTGTGCCACCCACCAGCGACTTACATTTTCTCCGATGAGATGGCAATCCGGGGAGATTAGTTGCCTATGACAAGGGAGATTAGTCGCCCGCGACAAATCTCCCTTGTCACGGGTGACTAATCTCCCTGAACTACCATCCCACCGGCGAACATGTAAGTCGCCGGTGGGATGGTACACACTGCGCAGGCAATTTCGGCAAATCGCCGAAGTTGCCTCGCGAGGCATTTTCGGCGATTTGCCGAAATCGCGCTGTCGCGTGTGCCATCCCACCGGCAACTTACATTTTCGCTGGTGGGATGGCAAATGATGGCAACTCGGGGAGATTAGTCGCCCGCGAACAGGGAGATTTGTCGCGGGCGACTAATCTCCCCGTGTGCCAGAGCCCTAAAGCGGCAACACTAAGGCCAATGACACACAGGGTGGATTCTCGGCCTGTGGATAAATGTAGGCCAATAATCTGCCACTACAATAAAAAAAAAGCTTTTGGTTGTACCTTCACCCGAAGCCATTGCGTCAGCCCATGTGCAGGCACACATAGCAGAATATGGCGCAAAATGTACTGTAATGTGTTGTTACACCATAGGGCCTTGAATACGGTTTATATCAGGAATACCATTTATCTTTTCAGTACTCTGAGAGCTAAGGATAACGGACGCTACTTTGTAGAATTTAATATGATATTTATGTCTGCAAAAATATGTCAGGATAAATAAAATTTAAATTTCACAAAATGCACCAACTACAAAGCTGGCCTTATAAAGAAACACTGCTACAAAGATCTTGCCGCATGAAATGCATAAAAGTGAAACACATGAAAACAGACAGACAGAGAAAATACTTTACGAGTTCATTTATACATACATACAGTTGGCCTTCCTCAGAGAAACCAATAACCCATTGTTCATAGACTCCAGAGAAACAGTAAGACAAATACTCATTACAATAACACTTTATTAGCTTTAATTTGGGATTACTTTTAAATGCTGTCTCTCTCACACATATAAGCACCCTTGCCCTCGAGAACAGATCATAAGCTGTTACAGACACTATGCAATGTAATACAACATTTAAAGCTCCTGGAACTGTTAGTAAGTGATAAATAGAAAACAAATCAAACATTTTGGGTCAGCAGACCCTTTTTTAATCTGACCTGAAAACTTGTGTATTACATGCTTTCCCAATAAAATAATGAGTTGAAAAGTACTGAAAAAATTTGTATCCATCTAAAAAATGCTCCAAGGTCTTCCGAATATCATAACCTTGTATGTAAGTAAATGAATTACAAATTATATGAAAAGATAGTATATTTATCATAAATAGATAAGATATTCTTCGTAGAATGCTTCAAAGACCTTTGTCAAGGAACTCTTTTGAAACATCATTTGTGAAGAATTCTCTTATCTCACTTTATCAAATATGGGCTATAAAACATTTCTCAGGTACCTAGGAAGAAGGACCATAACACTAAAAGCTGGCCATATACACACCGATATTACTATATTCAGTGCATGTATGGTGGATCGACGAGACACCCGATATCGGTAAAAGCCTTGGTCACAGGAAAGATCGTAATTGTAACAACCAATGGTCGCTGGAAAGATTTTAATTGTAACATGTATGGCCAGCTTTAGGCTAGTGTCCCAATGGGGAGATAAGTCGCTCTGCTACCGCGGGTTACTAATCTCACCAAAGAAACTTTTCACCAGCAATAAAGGGAATCGCGGTGGAAGGGCCTACACAATGCTTAGGCTTTCCAAAGTCCCATGAGGTTGCCTGCAGGAGGAAACTTTGTGTGACTTCATAAAGCCAAAGTGATGCAAAGGCCTTTCCACCAGCGATTCCCTTTATTGCCAGTGGAAAGGCTTTTCAGGGAGATTAGTGGCAAAATTCAGTATGGCATTTACTAGCAAAATCAAAAATTGTGATTGGCACAAAACACACACAAATCACCATATTTTAGACACTTCCACACAAATTTCATTGCTATTTTTTAAAGTATCAGTACAGGTGTGAATGGAATCAATTCTGCTGTAAGTGATTCAGTTGGTGCAAGTAAAGTTGCATGGGGGCACAACAGGCTAAATGAACCCTGAAAGAAAACACATCCGCAAGCAAGTACCAATTCCAGGGGTTTCTATGCACCAGTGAGTCCTATACTTTGCTCCTTGCAAGCAATTCATCAAAGCAGGCTAAAGAGTTGCACTGGCACAAGTATGTTCGTCAGTTGTGTTTAATGTGTGCAATTTTGCTCTTTGCACTTGCATTTGTAAATTACCCCTTTTGACTTATGTATTAATTATCTTTCTATTCATATCTTCTTCTATAAATTTTCCAGTCTCTTATTCAAACCACTGCATAATTGTTAGGGTAAACTGAATCTTAGCAACAAGAGACCTGCTTGGCAGATCCTTATCATTCATCTAAAAAGAAGGCCATGGTGATGCAGTTGTGTTGACTGCACTTAAATTTGAATACACAAATTATGTCTTCATCTCAGTGCCATGTTTGGATGAATCTTTTGTGGAGGGGCCACTTAAAACTTCATCTAATAATTAAGGGACTACAATTGTAAAATGCACAGTAAATCATTTTTTTTGGTTTTAGTAAAACATGTAGTGTTTCTGGTTGTTGTCATCAAAGTGTTCTGTTTGAGGGGCTGTTATTCCTATTTATATCCAACAATTGTTTTGGGGATGTGAATGTTGTTTTTTTTTTTTTAAATTGTTGCTAAATTTGTACCCCCCCCCCCCCCCTATTTTCATTATGTGTATTTGATGTGTCAACAGCCCTCCCAATGGCTTATTCAAAAGGATATCTTTCAAATATATATAAATGAGACAAATCCATTCATACATCGCCATCAAATGTAACGCAATGTTGAATACTAGATGGTATTGAAGTTTGTTGTACCCTTGGTACCAGTCTCTACAGGGACACATAAAAACTGGGTCTGATTGCTATAAACTAGAATGATGCTTATTACATTTATTAAGCATGTCCCTGAAGTTCCCCTTTCAAAACCTGGATCAAGACAGTGGTATCCGATTTTCATACTGTCAAAACTAGGCAGGAGACAGAAAGTGTTCAGTGTGCATGACTTTCTATGAGAGCAGATAGGGAGCGGCAAGAGAGCCGTGCTTACCCTCGGTGTGGGTGCGGGCGGTGTGCAGGGTGAGCAGGGCGATGAGCACGCTGTAGATGCCATTGCAAGAAATGCGGCTGCTGCTCTCCTGGGAGTTGTTGTTGTTGTTGTGTCCGTGCGAGGAGCAGCAGGAGCAGCACAGGAGGCTGAAGGGCCGGATACGGGCCATGCTGTGTGGAGCAGCAGGGTAGGAACTCAGGAATACAGCATAGGAAGGGAGGCAGTGCGACTCCCCGACTGTCTCTGCTCTCCTTCAATCTGGGTGCAAAGGGTGTCTCAGTCTCAGTCAACCCCGCGCTCATGCAGTCACTCTGACACCAACTATGTGGCTGCTTCCAGATTTGGTGCCAGCTGGTCGGGCTGCCTCCTCGCTGCCCTCTGACTGGTTTTCGGATCGTTCCTCGATACGCCCTGACTAACTGGGTTACTTTACCGTTCTTCGCTTTGGGGTCTTTCCGCGCTGTCACTCAACCCAGCTACCGCTCTATATTATAGTTGCTCTCACCTACACAGTAGTCCACCAGAACAGTAGAGACTTCCCAGCTAGAGCGCCTAACTCACTTCTCTATTTCCCTTACCATACACACGTCCGGCTTCCGGTGACACAGTGTGTTCCGCCTACACTCATTGTACAACAGCTACAGCGACACTTAGGTGCTATTGCTTGTTTCCAGTTTGTAACCAGATAGAATGTTCTATTTAAAGGCTTAAGTATTGATGCTGCCCCATAATTTCATGATTATCGTACACGTAGGCGATAAAAAATACATTTGGAGGACAAAATGCTGTATGGGGGAATGATGGGGAATAATACAGATTAATATATTAAGTGCTACATTGGACCCCATATGTATGCGTTAAGTTTAAATATATGGCTTTTGGCGCATTTTGAATGTTTGTGTTTTTGTATTTATACTGGTATAATATTGATCCCTGTCTTATTAATGCATTATTTTAATGTACCATGCTGTATACAGTGGTGCTAAATAAACATAAAAATATATACAAAGTTATTAATAGAGATATAAAAAAAAAACAGTATGTGGGAAGAACAGCATCTTGTAGGTGTACCTGCTTGAGGGTGAAGACTCACTGAGCTACTAGTAGCAGCTACTTTTTCATGGCTACTAAACTCCAGAATATACCCTGCCATAGACAATACTGAGAATTGTGTCTAATAAAACACACGTAGAGAAAATAACCAGTAAATGATCAGCATGGTCTATTTTAGTAGCCACAACAAGTAACTGTCTTCAATCTAAATGGTAATGTTGAAGATCAAAAGAACATTTAAACACAGTTTACAATCATTGTCATGCTGACTGAATTTGTAAAAGCCTTCCTGGCTTTTAAATTGATCACATTAATTTATTATAGTAGTAGATTTGACACTTTGCTAAAAATAAAATAACACCATCCATCCAATCTCTGTGGTCTTTCTTCTAATCAAGTATTCTTTCTACCTGCCAGATGGCAAACTTACTGACAGGGTTACAAGATAGCTGAAAAAATAATAATGGCACATATTTAAAATAAAATAATAATAATAAATATTTGAATGAAGTAATGAAGCCCTGTATGTTTTTAAAATACATTAATAGTAGACGTTGGCAGAATTACTATGTACATTTACAAAAGCACAACATGCCATACCTCTCCTGCAGTGTGGCAAGATAAGAATTAAGGCACCACTTTATCTGAGGTGGAAAATAGCTATCTCTGGTAATTTTAAAAGTTGAATTTCAGTTTTTTAAACTGGAATTTGCCTTTCTTTGTTAAGAAAGTGCAAGTAAGCTTTTTGCACTAGCAATGGGGCCAAACGCGTCCCAGTCTAGAGTAGGTTTGGCTTTTGTTCAGCTGACACAGGCCAGAAACTGCCCAGTCACTTGTTAAGTTACAGGAGCTTAATAGATCTAACAATCTACTGAAATTCTTGATGTGAAGCAGTGCTTACATAAGCCTATTCTTATTGCGCTAATAGTAAATAACATTGTATTATTATACAAAAATCTAAAACAGCTGTGCATCCTGTGTATACCTATATAGAATATAAAGAGAACTTGCCTGCATAACAAATGGGTGTGTGGGCATTTCGTACATGTTTACTTGACATTCTTAATAACGTGGTTCACATAATTAATGCATAATTATTCTAACACAAGCTTAAAGTAATAGTGACTCACTGGAGGTAGTCACAGTGATCACACTTTGATGTCGGAAGCACTGGTAGGAAAACGTGATCTAACTTGAAGGTATGAGTAATCAATAAATATAGTATTTTAGGGTTAATGTATTTGGCCATTCACTAAACTGTAAGTAAAATTAGCGGAAGATAAAAATAGTATTTTTTATTACAAATGGATATATGAGATTTAAATAGATAAATAATGGGTATAAGCTTGCTACAATAGTTTTGCAACAGTAATCAAAATGATGCAAATTCCAGGAAATCATAAAATCTGAGAAGAAAAAAAATGCAGTTTACCAGGAGAAAACAGCAATTCTGCAAAACAGTTAAAGGGGCATAATAGTGTTAAGTAAAGATTTATGTAAAGTGTCCAGTGTCGGCAAACAATATCATAGGTCCACTATGGCAGTGCATGGGGTAGGAGTATACTAGTACTGGTTGGCATATAGTAATACAGCAGTCCATACAGTCTATCTTAGAAGGCAAGGATCGAGGACCACATCGGCTCACTGATGCAGTCCTCATCCTGATGGCCTGTATGCCTGTCGTTATAATCCAATCATTTGACCCCCAGGGCCAGGGGCAATGCTGCTAAGAGGAGAGATGAGAAACTCGCCTCAGATGGCAAAAAGGCTTTCTTGGTAACTTTAAGAGTCAAATTTACAGTTTTTAAACTAGAAATGTGGCTCTTCTAGTGCAGAGAGTGCAACTGTGGGCAGCCCCTCTGGCGCTGTAAAGGTAAGCATATTGAGGCTGAGGTGGGGGTGGCATTGGGAAAGCTGCCTTAGGCGGCATGTGGACTAGAATCGTCACTGCCCAGGGCCAAATGATCAGATCAATTCAATATAGCCCATGGGGAAATATATGGGTAACTATACTTACTGCTCTCTAGAAGCTTGCTTGCTCTTGCTGATGTTTTGTAATTGCACTTATTGCTTTTTCAAAGCTTTGAAAAAATAACACACACAGTTTCAAAATGTCACTGTATGACATTGAAATGACATGAAATTTCAGAAATTTTTTTGCAAAACACCAGCCTAGGCCATTGTCACAAAATTGTTACCTGCAAATGGGAAATTGTGTGTTTTTAAGAATCATATGACAATAACATGCCATTGTCTTTATGGGATTCTTATCGGAGTAAAAAAAAGTGTGATTTTGCATGTTTGACTCAATGGGGCCTATTTATCAAAATTAAAGTTTACATCACAATTGAAGAAAATTTGTGGCAGAAAAAACACAAGGATATTCATTGGCACATTGAATAGTCTGTTAAAATAAAAATCCAGAAAATTCAGCAGAAAAAACCCAGCAACTTAAAGCTGGTGATGTTCAAGAGAAGTCAATGGGAATTGTCTCTAACAAATGTATTTATTTATTTTCCCAGAGAGACATTATCATATCTACATATTTAAATACTTTCTACAATAAGTAAAATTGTGAAAATTACATTACTATCTGTAGTAATAAGACTTAAAGGAGAACTAAACCTTAACAAAGAATAAGGCTAGATATACTACACATTATGTTTTGGGCTTCTGTACCAGCCCAAGATGGTCACAGTGAAAATCAGTGTGTCTTATTACGCCACTAGTAGCATTCCATATTCTCTTCTGCTGATTCACTGCACATGCTCTGTGCTGTTGTCAGTTCCCTGAGCTTAGGGGCTGACTCACAATATACAGTAAACATAGAATGCAAAAGTCACCATACCAGGCTGATTAGTTATTAATATAGGGTCACGTCACATGGCAATTCAGAAATCAGTGCAATTTGCATCAGAATTCAATTATCAGCCCTTAATGATCAGCTTCTATTACAGAGAAACCACATTTTTGATTTGCAACAATAAAGCTTAGCTTTTCAAAAGCTGCCCAGGGCACAATGAGCATGTGAATGTCATGTTTCTAACAAAATCAAAGATGGTGAGCTCCTGTGCACAGCTTTGAAGGTCTGGATCATTACAGTTATAGAAATGCTGAATGTTTAGGCCAGTGCAGCAAGTTTAGCATATAAAATATGGAATTTCTAGCCATATTCTTTTTTTGCAGTTTAGTCCTACTTTAAGGGGTGGCAGAGAAAAGTATAGATAGTTTGTATACTGGTAGTAGTCAGTGACTGTTTATTGTTGATTGATATGGCTTAAAGGAAAAGTATGTGAGTGTATAGATTGGTAGGTGTGGGTTAGGTGTGCTGGGTTTACTTGGATGGGTTGAACTTGATGGGCACTGGTCTTTTTTCAACCCTATGTAACTATGTAACACTAGATTTTTTTAAGTAAAAAAGCTATTCTATCCTGCACCAATAACTGCCCTATCCTGCAAACCACTTAGTATTTTAAATGCTTTAATAGAAAATACCTGCTAAAACTTGGCTTCCTGTCAATTGAACTACGGCGATACGGCGAAGGAAGGAGCAGCAACCACTATGCAATGATCGATTGATCGAGCCTAGCCTTTTTTTTGTATAGGAAGGAGTCAGGCTAGGCTCGATCAATCGATCGTCGCATAGTGGATGCTGCTCCTTCCTTCGATGTATCGCTGTAGTTCATTGACAGGAAGCCAAGTTTTAGCAGGTATTTTCTATTAAAGCATTTAAAATACTAAGTGGTTTGCAGGATAGGGCAGTTATTGGTGCAGGATAGAATAGCTTTTTTACTTAAAAAAATCTAGTGTTACATAGTTACATAGGGTTGAAAAAAGACCAGTGTCCATCAAGTTCAACCCATCCAAGTAAACCCAGCACACCTAACCCACACCTACCAATCTATACACTCACATACATAAACTATAAATACAACCACTAGTACTAACTGTAGATATTAGTATCACAATAGCCTTGGATATTCTGATTGTTCAAGAACTCATCTAGGCCCCTCTTAAAGGCATTAACAGAATCTGCCATTACCACATCTCTAGGAAGGGCATTCCACAACCTCAATGCCCTCACCGTGAAAAACCACCTACGCTGCTTCAAATGGAAGCTCCGTTCCTCTAATCTAAAGGGGTGACCTCTGGTGCGTTGATTGTTTTTATGGGAAAAAAGAACATCCCCCATCTGCCTATAATCCCCTCTAATGTACTTGTACAGAGTAATCATGTCCCCTCGCAAGCTCCTCTTTTCCAGAGAAAACAACCTCGACAGTCTCACCTCATAGTTTAAATCTTCCATCCCCTTAACCAGTTTAGTTGCACGTCTCTGCACTCTCTCCAGCTCATTAATATCCTTCTTAAGGACTGGAGCCCAAAACTGCACTGCATACTCAAGATGAGGCCTTACCAGGGACCTATAAAGGGGCAAAATTATGTTCTCATCCCTTGAGTCAATGCCCTTTTTTATACAAGACAGCACTTTATTTGCTTTAGTAGCCACAGAATGACACTGCCTGGAATTAGACAACTTGTTATCAACAAAAACCCCTAGATCCTTCTCCATTAAGGATACCCCCAACACACTACCATTCAGTAGATAGTTCGCGTTTATATTATTCCTACCAAAATGCATAACTTTGCACTTATCAACATTGAACCTAATTTTCCAGTCTGCTGCCCAGTTTTCTAATTTTGTCAAATCGCTCTGCAAAGCGGCAGCATCCTGCATGGAACTTATAGGGGGAGATTTACCAAGACACGAACGCTGGGAGCGTATTCCTGCAGTTCTTTTCGTGCTTGTGCGACTTTTTCGCGCGGGCGCACAATTTTTTCGCATGGCCGCGTGAAAAATTCAGAAAGGCTCTGCCGCTGTTTACAATGGTTTGGTACCAAAATTTTGTGACTTTCGGATCGCCAATACGATATTATCCTGACTAATACAATTTTTTCGTAATCATTTTTGTGATATTTGCGACTTTCAGAAATTTTCGTTTCCAATCCGAATTTTTCCCATTCGGGATTCGAACTCGTGTTTTCATAAATCTGCCCCATAGTTTTGCACAATTTTGTGTCATCAGCAAAAATAGAAACAGTACTCTCTATGCCCTCCTCCAGGTCATTAATAAACAAGCTAAAAAGCAAAGGACCAAGGACTGACCCCTGCGATACTCCACTAACCACACTGGTCCAATTAGAAAATGTTCCATTTACCACCACTCTTTGTACTCTATCCTTCAGCCAGTTCTCTATCCAATTACAAATATTATGTTCTAGGCCAATATTCCTTAATTTGATCATTAACCTTCTGTGAGGTACTGTATCAAACGCTTTAGCAAAGTCCAAGTAGATGACATCAACTGCCATTCCAGCATCGAGGTTCCTGCAGAATTTCCATTTTAAAATTTTGGCTCTTAAAGTTACCAGAGGTGACTTTTTGTTGGCTCTGGTAACTGGTCGCTCCCTTTCGCCTGGGGCAAGGTTCTTACTTTAACTCATGGCAGGAGCGGCCCTGGATCTATTACAAAATATAATTCTGGAAAGTATTGGCCTCTGAAATGTACTGTTTATTTTTACATTACCAAAACCCTTGATAGACCAAGCTACCAACAAAAATGGGAAACACATATAGAAGAAACTCTCATGGCGGAACAATGGCCCAAATTATTTGGGGACATGGCACATACCATCAATGATGGTCAATCAAAATGTTCTACACATTGCCGGCACAAATACAGAAATGGGATTCTAACTACCAGCCCTAAGCACCGGACCTGTGAGCGCCCATGGCACAGAGTGTCTGCACGTGACGTTGCTTCAGCTCGCTTGTGGCTTAAGAAAACCTCGACCATACATGTCTGCTGCTAGATATGATAGGAAAGTATCTGGCAGCAAGGAAAGGATTTTTTTTCGTCTAAAGTTTAACTTTTGGATTTCCAGAGTGCCCCCCTATTTTCTTTTTTTGTTCCTGTGTTAATGGCTTGTTCGTTCCCTAGAGCTGAGGATTTGGGTTGGAGCACCTGGATTATCCTTTTTACTCTGGTGAGTTTTCTACAGATCAGGGATGCTAAATTGGTAGACAATTGGATTTTGTATCCGAGGGTCACCCCCTAAAGCTGCCGCCTAGACACAGGCCCTAAAGTGCCTATATGGTAAATATGCCACTGACTTCCAGGTAACATGCTTTCGGGACTGCATTCCTGGGCAGACGCCTTACAGACCCAGCTTGCAACCCAGATTTGCTCTGCCACAAGATATCCCTTGTCTCTTCTTCATGGAAAGTATCTGGCTCCCACCAACAGATGGTGGAACAGAATATCTGGTGGATTGTGGGCAATTAGAAAATGACTTATATGCTGAATTGGCTTGTCACCTTTGCCAGGTCTTAAACCCAGACAAAGGGGCGCGCGCGACCCCTGACTTCATTACACAAACCACTGACGTCATCACACGACATCATGTGATGACATTGTGCATCGCATGATGACTACAGGGATGGGGTTATTGCATCTGTCGGACGCAATTTCGAGGGCGTCTTCCTGATTTTCATAATGTTGAAAACCGAGCAGAAGATTTTGACCTGAACAGCCCGTTGAAAAACCAGGCTGTCCAGGTCAAAACCGGACAGATGGCAACCCTAATGCTGGAAGACAAATACAATCAAATCTGGAGCCCATGGATAAACAGACAAGCCTGGAGCTCTGATGGTGCCTCATAATGCAATATTTTTGGTCAGTTAAACGATACTCACTTGTAGACAATAACAACATGGTGATGACATGTTGTTATTTTTTTTTTATTTTCAGTTTACGCTATTTTTCTCATCTTTCTCTCCTCCCTCATCTGTTCCCCTTTACCCTAATTCTACAGCACAGCTTCTCAAAATATGACTGTAACAATATTTATAGTGTATTTCTTTGATATATATGTGCTTGTGACAAAGCTTGTGGTGATAATTTTTGGAAAATAATGAAGAGTAAAGTTAAAAAAGCGGACCTGTTTATTCAGACATAAAAAAACTGTATTTTTTAGAGAAAAGAAAAAAACATTTTTTTTTCCTCTTACAAAAAAGAAAAAATATCTTTCTCTTTAAATGTCCCAGGTCTTTATTGTATCCTTGCCGGCTCCACTCTGCATCTCCTCTGGATTTAGTAGTGAACAGGTTATAGGTATATAAAGCCAGCACTAAAAGCACAGAAAAAAAGAAAAAACAAAAATCACAATATGGTGCAGTATTCTTTATAGGGCTGTTCCACCTTTCTGTGTCACTATGGATACAGGAAAGAATGTGTTCCTACAACCTTTTTAATATGCAGATAGAAAGTGGTGTAACTGATCTTTAACTCTATATGGTAGATGCAGGGAAAGGTGATGTACCGTGTTAGCCAGTCAAAAAATTTTTACAGGGTAACCCTTTTGAAATAAAAAAGTGGTATAAAGGTGATACCTTTATTGGCTAACTAAGATAACCATAGCAAGCTTTCAGAACATTCTAGTTGCTTTTTCAAGCTTGAAAAAGGAACTAGAATGTTCTGAAAGCTTGCTATGGTTATCTTAGTTAGCCAATAAAGGTATCACCTTTATACCACTTCTGTTATTTTTTATTTCAAAAGGGTTACCCTGTAAACACTCTATATGGTAGAAGTGAGTAGTCACAGACTTCAAAAACTTTCTTGCCTTAAATAAATCCCCTTTTCTTTCTTCAGACAGAAGACTTAGAATTTTATAAAACAGGAGTGCTTTAGGCATAAAACCTTTTTATTTTTATATAGATTAAAAAATTGCCACACTGACAATTTAAAAGCCATTATAGTGCTTTAAAACAGTCTCTCCAAAGGTGTCCGCATCTGTTCCACTGGTTAGGATGTTCCAAGCGTTCTAAACTGCATGGTCACGAGGCGCAGCCTGACGCGCTTCGTCTTGCGACTTACTCAGAGGCTTCCCTGGCATTTGTGTGTATGCGTCTTTTCTTATACGCGAATAGTCTCCATGGTAACATATTATTGTATATGTGCATGCGTAAACTAAATTTCACCATGGTTAACATGTTTACCTTCCTGGAATTCTTGTGCATGTGTTTTTTTCTTTCTATACTAATAACCAATGCACAAAATATTGGCGTATGTACCTTTGGCGTTCATTATTTCGCATGCGTTTTTTTCTGGCGTGTATATGTTTGCATTCATTATTGTAGATAAATTTGCTTTAACTATAGATAAATTATTATAGATTAACTAATTGTAAATTATTTTTTGTAAATACATTTTTGCCTTGGTAACATATGTACCTTAGCATACATGCATGTTGAACTCTTTATGCGGGAATCGTTACCATGGTGACATAGAAACAGTTTTTCATGCTGCTGTGTAATATCGAGACCAATTCAAGTTTACATTGAAAACCATACTTATACAGAGAATACTATTTCATCATTCTTATTTTCTCTTCTTACTTTTTTCTTTAATAAATTTTCTCTTTCTATATTATGGACTTTCTCAACTGCAACCTTCAATATTGGTTCCTTATATCGTTTTTTTTTAAACATTTTTTAATAAAATCAAGCTGTTCAATTTTGTTCTGTACAGTTCTTTTTTACCCTGCACATCTGACCATTATTTATCCATTGTGGATGGTTATTACTACTAGGGATTATATAATTATTAGAATCCACTTTTTTAAAGAAGGTTTTATTACATTGTATTCCCTTATTTTTTCTATAAATCTTCAAATTTAGGAAATGTATCCTTTCTATAACTTAAAGATAACTAAGTTTAATTAATTTTGGTTTTGATAAGATAAAACGCTGTAAGTAAAAGTCCTTTGCAAATTAAATATGAAACTCAAATTATTTTTTGTATTGAAACATCCATACATGTTATAAAGGTATTTACAAATTTCAGCTGTCATTTATATACTGCCTGTCCTGCCTCTGTGCTTTAGGCATACAGGCAGGGCAGGCAATTTCACTTTTCATTCTGCAGTTTCTAGAGTGCATGGACATCAGGTTCCCTATTTTGGTGCATACACAATATTTTGGGATGATGATGTAAAGCTTGCCTTAATAGAATTATCCACTAAACAGTGCCTACCTATCAAAGGCAATGCTTTTGGTAACAAGCTGCTAACATGGTTGGGGCAAGGTGGGACTGTCCCAAGCAAATGCTGCACCCTCCTGACAGTTACCTACACTACTAACACATGGACCTCACCCTTGCTCTCAGGTACTTCCTCCTCACTGTCGGAACCAATTAAGTACTACGGGGGAAAATGCAATGTACCCGCCCCTTTCTTGTAACTCGCAGTGGGATTGGCTGGCCGGTAGCAACCTATCCGTTTCCATAGACAACAAAGTCAGTAGCGGAATAGCCTAAGTCCCGGGGAATATACAGGATCTGAGCCCGTGTGAGGATTCGGATGCGAGCGGTATGTGTAGAGAGGGATTATGCCGGGCGTTGTGGTGTAACATAATATGTGCCCCGTGCAAAGAATGGCTTTCCGACTGTGCTAGTTACCTGCTGCCTTCCAGCTAGGTGTTTGTGTTATTGCTGGTAGCTGGAGCTGGCTGATATTGACTGATACTGATAGTACTGACTAGTAGTAATATGTGTTAAAGCAATAATAAGACAAAAAGTAACTAAAGGATTTTTTGTGCACTAAAATATGATTTAATAGTAAACTTCAAGTCTCAACCTCTATGTTTCCTTCAAAATATAATACTATTAATAGGCTGCTGTATAGCCCAGGGAGCAGCCATTTCATTTGAATAGAGTAAGAGGCTAATGTAACACATAGGTTTTTCTCCACCCTGGGTGTATAGGCAGTGAAAGGAATGGCATCCACCTACCACTACCCCAAGGGATGTATTTCAGCCAGAGAATGCACACTTGAGTGTTTTCTGTACAAAAACTGTTGTCTTAAGTCCTTAAGTCTTAGGGCTCTGGCACACGGGGAGATTAGTCGCCCGCGACAAATCTCCCCGAATTGCCATCCCACCGGCGAAAATGTAAGTTGCTGGTGGGATGGCACACGCTGCGCAGGCGATTTCGGCAATTAATGTAAGAAGGCAATGGTTGGAAGGAAGGTAAACATGGGGACGGGGCCCAATGGCATTCATGACGTTTTGCAGAACTACAGAGTGACTTGCTTATCTGATAAAGCTGAAAATTGTGTTATTTGTTCACCCCAAGATTTATTGTGAACAGGTACTATGGGGCTTTAAATATAGGCGCATTCATTTTGATGTAACTGCATATCAGCATTAGTGGCTTTCACAGATTACAGCATTTATGTAATAACTAGATCCTTGTACTGTGTATTAGGGGCAGCATTAGATACATAGAAAAGATTGAAGTTTGTAGCTGTGGCCCTCAAACTACAAAGTGGCAGCTAGAAGCCCAGTGGTTGGTCATCCATGGTTCACTACCTGAATCTTGCTTTAGAAATCCACTTCAAGTTTTCTTTATTCCATAATGGTTGATGCACATATTCTTTGGAATGCAGAGGGACTTCAGAATTCATCACTTCACAATAAAACAATGTGAGGGTAGGTTTGTACACTGTGAGCTTAAGTGGGGTGGGGAACTGGTCCTAAAGAGCACGGAGAAAGACTGTTATGGTTTCCTTTCAGTCTTTGGAATTAGGTTTGTCTGTATAAAAATATATATATTTGGAATAAAAAATAAATTATTTTTGGAAGTTCATATCATAAGGGGGTATATTTTACCTTTAAACAAATTGTAATTAGAATTTGTAGACAACACAGTTGCATGGAAACCAGTGCAGTTTTTCCAGTTTAAATAGGTGGTTTTTCAAGCCTGTAAGTACAGATAAAGCCTCAGTATCTGAGCCTTTATGTTCAGAAAAAGGTTTAAAGATACAAATCCCCACACACTATTTTCTACATAATTCTGTGGACTTGTTAAAGGGATATATCATTTGTATGTAGAGATTTCATTCTGTCTGGCTTTTTTCACACTACGGGCTGCCAGACCAGAAGCTTAGGGCAGTCATTCAGTTTTTAAAGGAGGTAGGGTGGCCCAAATTATTGCTTTGTATGTGGGCCTAAGGTGTAGCTGCACCCAACAACAACTAGAAATGTATTTGATACTTTTAGTCAGAAGTATAAATAGGCATGCACACAGCAAGTGATTTCCTCATACTTTAACCACAATAAATAGGCATATTTCCAGTTTAAGAAAAATGTATTATTGGCAAGTACAGTTTCTCAAAATACTTACCTTTTGTCAAAAAGCATTACGTAAATGTATGTTTGCCTTCTTTTTTGTTAAATGCTCAGTGAAAACAAATGTAGAGGAGTCACTTTTATGCAGCATCAAATAAATCCATTTAGAAAGAATGTCAGCAAAGGAAGATGCACACACTCTTACATCCTCCTCAAAATGGTTGAAAACACATGGGCTAAAGAAGAAGAAACTTTCTATGATGAAGATCCTTTCACAACTTGGATTCCAGCAAAAAGAAGGTATTTGATGTTTTCAGTGCATCTTTTTTATGGCTAGTGCAGTCTGTGTCCACTAACCTCCTGCATTCTGTTTGTCCAAATAATGCAGCAGCCAAACTTCCTTTCTATAAAGGATTATTAAGTCATTAGGCCAGTTTAACAATAATATAAATCACTCATTCTACTATACAGCTATATGCCTCCTGCAACAAAGACCTACATACTTGTGGACAAGCAAAGAAATATAAATAAAACAATAAAGAGTAGGCATTGTTCTCAGGATTGGGGCAGATATAGGGAATAGAGAAGGGCTGGTGTAACTGTGTAAGCCTTAAATGGTATCAGTATTGAGATTAACTGGCCCCCCTGCATTGTTCACCTCAGATTCATGCTGTAAGCCCCTTCATTGTTTACACCTTTAAGTCTGTGTATTGTTGACATCTGTAAGCCCCTATGGTGTTCACACCTGTAAGAATGGACATTGTTCACACCTTTAAGGTCCTGCATTTCTCACACCTGTAAGTCCCTGTACTGCTGTATAAAATGTTCGTTATGATCAGTTACTTACATAGACATGATAGGTTTCCCTGTCTCCTTCCCTACTCGGCCACCCTTGCTCTGCCCTGCTTGTGTGTGCCATACTCTGCCTGCCCTATGCTGCCTGTCAGGGCCGGAACTAGGGGTAGGCAGAAGAGGCAGCTGCCTAGGGCGCAACAAATGGGGAGTGCCAGGCAGGAACTTCTCCTGCCTACCCCTAGTTCCTTTGTCATTGCCCCCGCCGCTTGTGATTATACTTGGCCTGCCCCTGCTGCCTGTGTGTGCCATACTCTGCCATATGCATGTAAGCATAAGCATGTAAACCACATATTCATTACCCCATGTAAAATGTCCACATATGTCAAATTTCTTTCCTGAATATGGATAGCTAAATCAAGTTGTTTTTACTGTGCTAGAGCACTGGTTGCATCCACTACATGGAAACATTAGGTCTTTGAAAGGTGGTGATAGGTTACCAGAGGTAGCTCAAACCTACAATTTCAACATAGGCTTTCCTTAGCAGTGGCCAACTTTTGAAAATAATACTGTGGGCCATCCACATTCCTGGATGGTGTGTGTATATAAATAATATATGTTTTAAAGTATTCATGTAATAATTTCTACTCTAAATGGTGGATTTGTGGTCAAGACACTGAACTTGATGAACCTTCTTCTGTAGTTATTCTGTGGAGTATCCCCTTTGTTTAAAATTGTTTAAAGTCTTCTTATTCAGGAACAGGAACAGTGTGAGAAAGGCAGTTGTTTACAAGTAAACTCATTTTTTTGCACCTTTGCACATGTATAGTGTGTGTGTGTATATATATATATATATATATATATATAAATCCATGATGATTGGACTGTAACTAATAATGTCTTTTTTCTATAGATTATGTAAGCAAATTAGGGAGACCAGTATCCTCTCGATATTCTCAAGGCCTTTTTCCTCAATATAATTTTGCTGGTAAAATATACAATGTAAGTATGCAAACCATTGCTTAGTCCGTGTTTCAGTGTTTGCAGAAAGGATCTTAAAAAGAAAACTCCCTTTGCATTTTTACATCTGTAGCAGTCACATTTGTGTCTGGTGTATACTGTGAAATTTAGGAGCCACAACTGATCTGGATACAGCATCCACCTAAATATGTGCTATTCACTAGGGGGCTGATTTACTAAGACACGAATTCGAATCCGAATTGGAAAAATTCAGATTGGAAAATGAACATTTTGCGACTTTTTCGTATTTTTTGCGATTTTTTTCGGCGCCTTTACGACTTTTCGGAAATTGTCGCGACTTTTTCGTTACCAATACGATTTTCGCAAAAAAACACGAGTTTTTCGTAGCCATTACGATTCGCTCGTATCTTGTCGCGACTTTTTCGTATTGAGCGCTCGTAAGCTTTTGGTTGATTTTGGAAGCCTCCCATAGGACTCAATGGCACCCTGCAGCTCCAACCTGGCCCAAGAAAAGTCACCATACTGAAGCTTGAATGAATCCGAACGCTACAAAAAAATCGCAACAAAAAGCGCAACTTTCGGAATGGCTACGAAAAAGGCACTACTTTTCGCGCAAGTTTTAACGCTACGAAAAAATCGCCAGATTTTGCGCAACATTCGGAATGGCAACGAAAAAGTCGCGATAATTTTCCGAAAAAATCGCCAAATACAGATCATTACGAAAAAAACGCAATCGGACGCATTCGGCCGGTTCGTGAGTAAGTAAATGGGCCCCTAGGTGTTGCAGTCAAAAGGGAAATATGTGCACTTAATGCTGGAGCATAAATATTCGCCCCAAAGAATGGGGGATTGTGGGAAATACACTGCCGTTTGCCCTGTTTTTCACTGTAAATGAATTCTATGGTCTCTTGGCATGAGCTGTGGAAATCCAAGGGCTCTTCTTAAACACAGTGGCATGGACAATGCTCTGTTTGTGTCAAACATGTTAGGTAGGTAAGTATTGCTTAGAAGTCACATTCATGAGCAGTAGCCTCCTGGTATAATTGTGTGCCGTAGACAGTATGTGCCTTATTTATAGTTGTTATCTGTGGGTAGTGTGCCAAAACATCCTGGCTGCCGTGCCTTTGTGTACCTTGGATACTGTTATTTTACTTTATTTGCAAGCTATAACAACAACAATATTAACATTATGATACCCCTTTCTTTTTGCCTAGCTGACAGCCAAGAAGGAACAATTCCTGCAAAAGGTGGAATCTCTCACAAACACTATTGAACTTTACAATGAAAGACTTGGTTGGCTTACCAGTGGGAGCAGAGCAATATTTGGTGTTATCCAGGAAAATTCTGTTATCTTTGTTCTAGAATGTGGCTGTTTGTCTAAAGAGCAGTTTGAAATGTACCAAGATGCTTTCTGCCTTTTAATTAGGGAACAGGTCGCACACATTTCAAATTTCAATATAATTTGGTAAGTTTTTGTTTTGTTCAGTTGTCTTCTAGTGCATGGTCTCAGATGAGTATACTGATCCTTAAGGGCAAAGACACACAGGGTGATTAATTGCCACAACTTTTTAAAAAGTTAGTAGCTTTGATTAATCGCAGGCATTTTCGATGTGCGAATTAGTCACAGCGACTTTTTTAAAAAAGGTGTGTGATAAAAAATAGTCTAGCTTGCGGCTTTCCACCAGGATGATGCTGGAAGTTGCAGTGACCAGTAACAGGAGGGCCATAGGCTGTTAGGTCACTTGTCCTTGTTTAAACTGCTGTCATTGCATAAAAATGAGAAACCACATTATAAGTAGTAAAGTGACCTTATCTACTCTTAACTCTTTTCTTATCATGACAAACCACTAAGAAACCCCGGGCAATGGTTTAAGTGTGCATTGTAGCTGATAAGAAGCACAAGTGGTCATAGATACAGCTACGATTTGTGCACACTGTTGCTATACAGATCAGTATACAAGCAACAACTACCCCTCAGTTTCAATTTACAACATTTTTTTTCTTGTATTGCTAAAGTTATATATATATATATATATATATATATATATAAAGTTGTTATAATAACAGTATATAGTCCACGTGTTACTATACGTAGTGCACACGCAGCTGCCTGTATTATGTGTTAGGAAGCCCATTTGGTCTACATCTGTAAATATGAAATCTTTAAAAAGGGGTAGTTCACCTTAACATTGAATTTTTAGTATGGTATACACGGTAGTATTCAAAGACGAACTGTATTCAACGACAAACTATTTTGTATTTTTTTGTTTTTATGAATGATTTATATTTTTCTTCTTCTCTCTGGCTTGTAATATAGACTGCTGTTTGGTAGCTATGTCTTATTTATCCTAGCAACAATGGTTTGAATAAAGAATAGGAAGGAAATGATAAAAAAAAAAACTATTTAAAATGTGCTTAGAATACATCCATAGATAAAATAATAAAAGTTAATTTAAAGAGATACTGACACCAGAAAAATAAAGTTTTTTCTTACATCTTGCATAACATTGTCTTTGCATGTTATTTATAATGTTGCCAAAAATGTATTTGCCTGATGCTCTTCCATTAATCTGATACTCCATGCGTCTCCATGAGGGGACTGCCATATTTGTGCAGCAGGAGTTTGTTAGCATTAGAAGCTGACAGGCTGAGAAGGGACAGCCAGGCTGACAAAAACAGTCAGGTTTAGGAATTTCAAGTAACAATTACTAACAAAAGCAGGCCTATCAGTGAAAAATGATGAACATGACCTATAGTTAATTTTCAATTTGCATTAATATTTTAAACAATATTTTTGCTGTGTCAGTATCACTTATAAGATGAACTCCTTTAGATGATATATCTGTAGTAATAAGTCAAATCAAATGTTTTCAAGAAAAAACACAGCAAGTTCAGTTGATTTGACTTTTACTACAGATATACCGTGACCTGGATGAATGAGAATCTTCACAAACTCCTTTAGATGAATTACATAACCAAATATATTTTTTGTACCTGCACATTTTAGCCTATAGTTTGCATGTATTTAGTTTCTTACTGCCTTGTTGTAGGGTTTCACAGGTGCCAGAGAAGTGGCATGACAAACAGGTCCATGTGAGTCAGGACTCTATCGAGACAGCTGTGGAATGGGTACACAACACACAGCACCCTCCAGTGGAAAACCCAGAATGTGCTGCAAACGCTCTTTCAGAAGCACTGCTTTATCAGGTTGTATTTATATTACAAAACTATGAAAAAAGTTTATTGTAATGTCCAATCACTCCATAATAGCTTTATTATTATTTTTTATATTTATTTCCTGGTATTTATGTATTTATTTTGCTTTACAGTATTAAAACTGACCACAATAGTGGTTATTTCCAAGACTGAGTCTGCTAAATTATGTGCTGTAAGCATACTTCTGAACTCTCAGGGGAATTGATATTATCTTTGAGTAAAGCATCATTAGCAGTACAAATGTAATTATCCCAGCTGGAGTAACATAATAGCTAACAGGACTGATTCCACTTCTTACGCTTCACATCACATCAACGCTATTGTTCTTGCAGTGTCTTATATATTAAAGTTTCATGTGATAGCACAGCAGTGTGTTTTGATCCACGCTACTGGATAGCAAAGCATTTGAGCATGCCTTTAAATGGGTTATTTAATTGTCAGTGGATGTGTAGTACTGTTTATTTGCAACATAAACCAAATATATATATATATATATATATATCACGGGTTATTGCTAGAGGACAACGACCATACTGAAAATATTTTTATTGTTTTTATGATTTATGTGTAGTAAGTTTATTCTGAGCCAAAAAGGCATATACTACAAAAAGGAAATATATTATTTCCAGGGCTAACTAAATCAGGAAAAGAAACAATTATAAACTACAGTATAGGAATCATGGGCTACCCAAAGCTGGGGTGGTTTAAAAAATAAATCTACTGGCTTTCTAAATGATTCTGACATGATTCCTTTTATTGATTGCAGCATGCCAGCATTTTTAATATACAAGAAAGCCACAACCTTGTATTAATATTGCGTATGTAGACTATGTCATTAAAAGTGCTGGTTCTAGACAGGTCATAAACTACAGGCCATAAAACAAGCATAGATACAGGAAAACAGGTTATGGTAAAGGCTAAAGTAAAAAAACTCCTGTTTTGGGGTTAGCATCCTTGCTTTAACTCTCTCAAGGCATACAAAAATTAAAAGAGAAAGAAAGTAATTTTGGCATTTTTTCTGCCAATAAATTCACCACATTAGTACCACCTAGAACGCTATATTTATTCAGCAGAAAGCTTTACTATACCTGAGAAAAGAGCCCTAGAAGCTCCCTCTAATAGCAGCTGCCATTTTAGCTTGGTCTTGGTAGCTTCCTGCTGCAGTTATAGATGTTGGAAGCTCAGATCACACATTCCTAAGGGTGGGGGAAGTGAGTTCTTATGCATTCTAATGGGAGGGGAGAGCGGGAGAAGGGAGGGAGAGAGGAGAGAACTGAGCTCAAGCCCCAAACCTAAAGGAGTCCTAAAAGAGAGGAAGTCTGGTACCAAAGAACTTGTTCCCAAAAAAGGGACAAGAAATCCTGTGTTTCTTTTGATAGAGGGTTCTGCAGCATTTCTGTGAGTGCTTATGGCTGTATTTACATAGATCTTTCATAGTAACATAGTAACAAATCTCCCCGAAATGCCATCCCACCAGCTAGAATTTAAATTGACGGTGGGATGGCATATGCGACACATCGATTTGCCGAAATCACCGAAGTTGCCTTGAGAGGAAACTTCCGTGATTTCGGCGCCACGTATGCCATCCCACCGGCAATTTACATTCTAGCCGGTGGGATGGCATTTTGGGGAGATTAGTTGCACACGACAAGGGAGATTTGTCGCACGGCGACTAATCTACCCGTCTGTCACAGCCCTTAAGCTAACAATTTAAGCAGTTTTCATTTATTTGTGAGGTCACTGCTCCATGTCTTCAATCATCAAAGGCACGCGCAATGACACCACCATTGATTAAGCAAAAGCAGGTAGCTGAACAAGTGTACTTATCTTGAATGCTTGCGTTATTACATTTATCAGTTAGCTAATAAATAAGCTAATAAATAGTAATAAAAGGTATCAAGTTACTATAAACCACATTTCTCTATTTCTGAACTATGGCTAACACTTTGCTACTACTAAACTGCCACCTAACATAAAATAAAACAGATTGGCCTCAGTCAGTCAGATAAGCTCATCCCTTACTTTGATCAGCCGTAAAGTTGTCAAACCATGACTTCCCGATGTCATGATGAGTTACTGCAATGGGATGGTCTGGCTGATAGCCAATGGTTCACATTCTCTGCTGATACTCACACATATAACTCTAAGGGCTCTGGCACACGGGGGAGATTAGTCGCCCGCAACAAAACTCCCTGTTCGCGGGCGACTAAACTCCCCGAGTTGCCTACCCCTGCCATCCCACCGGCGAACATGTAAGTCGCCGGCGGGATGGCAGACGCGGCGGCGCGATTTTGCACAAATCGCCGTATATGGGCACCTAAAGGTGCCCATATACGCACCGATGATATCGTACGAAACCTCGTTTCGTATGATATTCGGTGCGTGTATGGTATGTTGGCGTGTCGACCGATAACGCAGGAAGCTGCTGATATCGGACGACTCGCCGATCGGACCAGTTGGAAAATTTTGATCGGGCGCCATAGAGACTAAAATCTCCCTTCAGCGCTGAATCGGCAGAAGGAGGTAGAAATCCTATTGTTTCTACCTCCTTACCTGCCGATTCAGCCCTGAATGGTGTGTGGCGGATCTGACGATGTTTCGTGCGACTGATGGTCGCACGAAACATCGTCAGATCGCCACGTGATGGCCAGCTTAAGAAGGCATGCCAGTTTTTGGGCATTTTTCCTGCAGCAACTGAAGCAACACCAATAGAAATCAGCAGGTTGCACATCATAGCCTAGACAACAAAACAGTAGTTTCATTGTTCACACCAGTAGTTTGTTATTAAGAATTTATAATTGACATAAAGCATATCCTTTGTATGTGTTTAATGGGCGATGACAAGTATCTGGTTTGCAGGTTGAAGCTGTATATTATTTCACAGCAGAGGATATTTCTGAAGTCAAGAAGCAACTACTGTTAAAATATGTCTCTGACAGCCCATGTCCAGTCCATTTTGTGTCCTATAACCCCCAGAAAGAAGAAACAATTACATTTTTGAAAGAGATAAGTCACCAAACATCTGGAAGGTAAATATATATTTGTCTATATTGAAGCTGTAGCTTGCAAATCCTTGTAGTGGGTGGGTCTTAGATCCTGGTATTATTTATACCTTTGAACCTTTGTTTGTCAAAGGACAGAAAAAAATAATTTTCCTGATTAACTGTGTAGTGCTAATTTAGCTGCACTGTAAACTCTCATTAGTTGTGTTGCCTTTCAGAAAATGTTTTGGAAGTAGATGACAAACATAATCAAACTTTTGTACAATACACAGCGCAGAAAATGTAAACCTATTATCCAGATCAGCACAGGTACCTGTACCTCAATAGGACAAGAATTAGTACTAACTAGTTCTAATGCCCTCTGATTTGTTCTATTTAAAGCTGAAAGATAACAGCTGATCTCTGCATAGCATGTCTTGTTTACAACATCTACTGGATCTTGTTTAAACATAGTAATGTGTTAGATGCCTGTAATATTATCTGTTTTCAGCATGTGTCGTGCACCACTTAGACCCTGCAATCCAGTCAGAAAGTATTAGGCATTAGGGGTTCTGAATTTTTTTAAAAAAAAATGTTTGATGGGGTGGAGCCCAACTATATAAATATTATCTTCAATTACAAATTAAAGGCTATCCCATACAATTGCGTCTAAATGCACATATTAAACAAGAACCATTGATTCATTTTTATTGAAAATAAAAGAGAAAATTTAATAATAAAATCAAAGTGAACAGCTGTCAAGCTTCAGTAAAAATAAAGTTTACACGTGTTAATTAAATTTATCTCTTCTTGTAGGTGCCACGTATACAAAGCAGACTGTAAGCAGCTGAATACGGCATTAAAACTAAAGGAAGTTAATGCTGCTCTACCCACATCAACAACAGAGAAAACACATGAAGGTACAGCAAAAGAATGTGAGGCACAAAACACAGTTTTTTAAATTCATAGCAGTCGTATGTATGGTGGCCCAGGTTGTATTATAGCATTATCCATTTTCTTGCTAAGTGCATGCTATGCCTACATAAAAACCATCAATTAAATTAAAAAACCACACACAATGCTAAAAGTGTGCACTTACTGCTGTGGCCAGTTGACTTATTTAAATCTTTGTGAAATAGCATGCAGTTTACATAGTACACACCCAACATTTTTCTACAACATAGTATAAAAAAATGTAAGTATTGAACTGTGATTTTCATATATCTTTGTATTTTTATTATTCATTAAGTATCATATATATTATATACAGTGACATTCTAGTACAAACCCAATACTAATACTGCTGGTAACTGTGTTTCTAGAGCTTGATTTGCAGCAAGATGAATTCTTGATGATGAAAGAACTGGATGAAGCACAAAATATTCTAAAACAATTGCAAGATATTTTAACAAACTTTTATCCCAGTGATGATGGTAATTATTGTTTATTTCATTATTTCTAATAGCTAATAGAATCAGTATGAGACCCACATATTTTTACATAAATTAATTTGCAAAGCAATTTTGGAGCAAAAATGCATTTATTCAAAACTGTATGGAAGTGCATATACTGTATTTTCTTAATACAGTGCCACAGATTTCACAGAGCACAGAAGTACAAAAAGTCCAGGCTGTTGTCACTAAAAAGACAACTGACCAATCAAATAATTTTAATCTTTTTAATTTGAATTTACTGCTCTAAAATTAATAGTTTACTAATAAGGAATATAACATATAGTATACCTATCAGTGTCCCTGTGACCTCATCGGCATCCTCCTCATCCTGTTTTTTTATAGTTTTTTTTAACAGATATCTTCTCTTAATCTCATATAAGAAATTAGGTGCCTACAGGTGTACACTCACCACTAGAATCAACTTCAACTGTGATCTTGTTATTGTTTGATTGTGACTGGAATTGAATGTACACAAGTATTCAACTCTAAAAGACATTTCATAAATAAATTACAAAATAAAGACAACTATTGAATACATAAATTGGAGACTTTACATCCTAATGTTCTTTTATTTTATTGTAATCAGCAGGCAGAGTGGATTTTGCGGGAAACTGCTTGAATATGCAGTTCTGCCCCAAAATCTGCTCGTGTGCCAATCTCCGTTGTCTGGCAGTAGCGAAGCTGTGTCAGCCTGGCTGTCTTTTCCATATGGAATAGTTTTGATAACTAATTTGGGAATTATGGGCTACTGCTACTTTATTATTTTATACCCCTGTTTTAATTTGCCAAGAGTTTTTATAGCTGTCTAGGCATTGTATATACTATTGGCTAAATTAACATTATTTTGTGTTTTCATAGTAATCAATAATCATCTCATGCCTGAAATTAAAGTTGAAGACTATGTTAGCTCCAAACAATGGCTAATCAAATATGGGCTAAAAGCACAAAAACTTCAGTTTTACGATGTTTTTGCTGACTGTGCATTTCGTCATAGCGATGGTGTTGTGGATATTAAAACCAAGCCAGAAGATGAGTCAATGCAAACAGACGCTGTAAGTACACAACCTCTATACACACATTGTTGTTGCCCACAGGTGGCTCAAGCTGCCAGAAAACTTTTGCTTTATGTATGACCTGCGGTTCGTAGAGAAAAGTCAGAGCTGGCATATGATTCCTTTCTCTCCTCCTGCATTTTGCAGGCAGGTGATAAGGGAACACAGGCAGCGTAGGGCAGGCAGAGTATGGAACACTCAGGCAGCATAGGACTGGCAGAGTATTGTACACAGGCAGCATAGGTCAGGCAGAGTGTGGCACACACATGCAGGGTAGGGCAGACAGAGTATGGCACATAGTCAGGATAGAGCTGGCAGAGTACTGCCTTTGTGTGCCATACTCTGCTTGCCTTATGCTGCCTTTGTGTGCCATACTCTATGCTGCCTGTGTGTGCCATGCTCTGCCTGCCCTATGCTGCCTGTGTGTGCCTGCCCTATGCTGTGAACCTGGCAGGGGTTTGTTCTGAGAGCTTATTAGCATGTGGAAATAGCAATTATATGGTCCCTAAGGTGTTTAATTATATGCTGAGGGTTGATGTGCTATCCACAGGGGGAGGAGAAGGCATATATATTTAAGGGTATGTCCTAATATGACATATTATAATTCTTTCACATATGAATGAAGGGTGATATCCCCACAGTGAGCACCAACTATTTGGGTTTTTGCTGTGCTACCACCATTAATGTGGGTATGGTCTTAAAAGCTCTTGTGATAACATGGATGTGGTTTGAAGTGGGTGCAGTTTTAAAAAAGGATAGTGGTCAAAACTGGCTTCCATGAACAGCCCTCCACCGTGTAGGCCAGAAAAATTCAGGCCCTCGGTACGACAGAAGTTGGACAGCACTGATATGTAGGACTTGCATATTTTACTCTACAGGATACCAAAATGAAACTTATCAATGCAAAATACTGTGACCAGTTTGTACATACACAGTGGAAAGATGGTTCTGTGGTGCATTTGTATATTACTAAGGAAAAATGGAGATGGTATGAAGAAAGAATGAAGACTGTGCTCGAGCAGATGGAAAGAAGGTAATTCTCCAAAATAATATATAAAAGTACAGGTATAGGATCTCTTATCTGGTAATTCTTTATCCAGAAAACTTCAAATTATGGAAAGGTCATCTCCTATAGGGTCTATTTTAAGGAAATAATTTAGCTTAATTTTGCAAATTTTAATATTGGTGGCCAAAAAAAAAAAGTGTGTTCACTAGCTTATTTAGCAGAAACCTCAGACAAAATATTTGGGGCCAGGCATTAAAGGGGTTGTTCACCTTCAATGTCCAAATCTTATTAAACCATCAGTGATGCTCTCAGGGTGTTAGAAAATCCAATTTTCCATTAAAAAAGGTACTGAACGGATGGGAGTGGCCTATTTTGAACCTAACACACTGAGAACTTCCTATATGTTTACATCATCACGGCCAGGTTTTGCCCCTGCTTTTTCCTATTGGACCAGTTCATTGGTTGCTTGTGTCATTGGCTAATTTCTCCCTTGCAAAGGCATAGGCAACCAGACTCAGCATATCACAAATCTAACATAGTGTTATGTTAGATTTGCAAAACTCACAGGCACAGGAAGCGGTGTCAGACTTACAGAGACACATCGTGACTTCACAGACTAGGGGTAGACAGAAGTACTTGCCTGCTGCCCCCCATTGTTGCGCCCTAGTCAGGTGCCTTTTCTTCCTACCCCTAGTTCCGGCCCTGGATTTGTGAATGGTGTACAAGGGCGAACAACTCTTTTAAGGAGTCACCTGATTGTTAAAAAAATGCTGGGATTTGATTTTGAAATCAATGCATTCTTCATTGTTATATACAACAGCAATGTTTACTAAAAGTAACCAAACAGTGCCGTTGTTTTCTTGCTCATACTATTTTTCCTGCCAAACAGTGGTGAATTCATAAAGCAAGGGCATCACACCTAGCAATATAGCAATAGTATTAGTTATCCTTGTAAAGTTAAGTGAACCTCAGAATCTCAATAAAATGCAGACTTGATCTGGATCAACCAGGAGGTTGCCATTTGCCTTAGGTACAAAAAAAAGGAGAGCTAATTCATTACACACAAGAGTCAATTAGTCTGCTAAATAAAACAGTCATAAATCCCCTGCAAGACAAAACTTCCCCCTTCAGCAGAAATATTTATATTGCCATTAGAAAACCCTAAGAATGTGGTTGATAAGAGATGCATGGCTAATCCATCATAGAAACCTTACCCCAGGACAAAATCCAAATATTTTCCATAGCAATTTGTTATTGCTTAATGTATAACAAGCATTTTTATAATATGACTTTTAATAATATTTTTCTTTCAGAATTCAATGGCTACAGCAAGGGAGTAGAGAACTATTTGGGACTATTCTTGAAGACCGGGTATACATTCTTATTGATACTTCACATTCTATGAAGGACAAGTTGTTTTTGGTGAAGGAAAAAATGTTCCAGCTAATAGAGGTAAGGCTGTCATGCTACCACTCCATATCTAGATAAAAAATACAAAAGGTGTTAAATTTGTTGAAAAAAAAGAAGGAAGATACTATAAATGCAAGTATAAAAGTATGCTAACCTCTTGACTAAACACATTAGATTTGACTGCTTCCTTTTCTTTCTCTTCCGTTTCCTCTCCTTCTCTTAGCAACCTTCTCTATCCTTAAAGTTTTTCTTTACTTTCCAAAAAAAGTACACATATAGTTGTAAAGTATTGCAGAAAATATTAATATGGCCTGCTTTTTCCCAACTTATAGTTTGGTTTTATGGTGGATGGGCCTACATTTTCTATATATGAACCTTTGTTATTTGATCACTATAACATATATGTCAGGGTGGTTACACATCGGTTTGCTCCCAGTGTCACTCAGTTGTTTATTGCATAGTGTAGGTTAAATTCTATTCTATTCTCTTTATAGGCTTAGGGGAACTTAAATCAAATGTGAAAAACTGGCTGTGCAAAAATTTGGGTACCCTTGTAATTTTGCTAATTTGAATGCATGTAATTGCTCAATACTGATTACTGGCAAAACCAAATTGGTTGGATTAGCTTGTTAAGCCTTGAACTTCATAGGCAGGTGTGTCCAATCATGAGAAAAGGTATTTAAGGTGGCCAATTGCAAGTTGTGCTTCTGTTTGACTCTTCTCTGATCCTCAAAGCAACTCTCAAAAGATCTGAAAACAAAGATTGTTCAGTATCATGGTGTAGGGGAAGGCTATATAAAGCTATCTCAGAGGTTTAAACTGTCCGTTTCAAATGTAAGGAATGTAATCAGGGAATGGAAGGCCACAGGCACAGTTGCGGCATATGTGGAGGATTGTGAGAATGGTTACAGACAACCCAAACATCACCTCCAAAGACCTGCAAGAACATCTTGCTGCAGATGGTGTATTTGTACATCTACAATTCAGCGCAATTTGGACAAAGAACATCTGTATGGCAGGGTGATGAGAAAGAAGCCCTTTCTGCACTGAGGCCAAACAGAGACGCTTGTTGTATGTAAAAGCTCATTTAGGCAAGCCACAATTTTTTTGGAACAAAGTGCTTTGGACTGATGAGACAAAAATTGAGTTATTTGGTCATAACAAAAAACGATTTGCATGGCGGAAGAAGAACACCACATTCCAAGAAAAACACCTGTTACCTACTGTCAAATTTGGTGGAGGTTCCATAATGCTATGGGGCTGTGTGGCTAGTTTAGGGACTGGGGCCCTTTTTAAAGTTGAGGGTCGGATGAATTCAACCCAGTATCAACAAAGTCTTCAGGATAATGTTCAAGCATCAGTCACAAAGTTAAAGTTATGCAGGGGTTGGATATTCCCACAAGACAATGACCCTAAACACAGTTGGAAATCTACAAAGGAATTTTTGCAAAGGGAGAAGTACAGTATGCTGGAATGGCCGTCACAGTCCCCCAACTTGAATATCATTGAAAACTATGGGGTGATTTGAAGCTCGGCAGCCATCGAATTTAAAGTGGACCTGTCACCCTAAGAAATAACTCCAAATTATTTTTTATATTGTTAGTTGAGCAAAAGAAACTTTACTTACTCTATATAAATTATATAAATCTTGTTTCCTTCCGTCTTGGAATTACTCAATCAAAGCAAGCAGACAGGTTCCATTTTGTGGACACTGTTATGAATGCAAGCTTTGTATCATGCCAAAATCTTGTTTATGTGCCAGAATGGAGGAACCAGATGCCCATGCACTGGCTACACAGTTAGATGAGGAGGAGGGAGGGGAAAAGTGAGATGTGCAGTGACATCTAGGTAGAGCTGAATGGAAAGCTAAAGTTATTGTCTGCCCCGCCTCTATGCCTAAGGCATAGAGGCGGGGCAAGCAATATATGATTGACAGCTGTGATTTTTAAATGCCTTTATAATGGGTTTGGATGCATTAATATAAAAATTAATTTGGGTTTCATGTTTAATTTGAACAGGACTTTTATTATACAGCTTTTTATGTCTGGGTGACAGGTCCTCTTAAACTGAACTGGAGAGATTTTGTATGGACGAATGGTCAAAAATACCGCCATCCAGAATCCAGACACTCATTAAAGGCTATAGGCTAGAGGCTGTTACATATGTAAAAGGAGGCTCAACTAAGTATTGATGTAATATCTCTGTTGAGTGCCCAAATTTATGCACCTGTCTAATTTTGTTATGATGCATATTGCATATTTGCTGTTAATTCAATAAACTTTATGTCACTGATGAAATACTACTGTTTCCATAAGGCATCTTATATATTAAAAGGAAGTTGCTACTTTGAAAGCTCAGCCAAAGATAAACAAAAGTCCAAAGAATTAAGAGGGGTTCCCAAACTTTTTCATATGACTGTATTTTTTGGATATAAACCATCTATAACGTGTGTATTATATTTATCTTATTTCATGTCATGTCATGCAGTTGTCTACCTTTAGCTTTTTACCCAGTACTACTGGGCAGCTTTGTCATGGGGCATTTACAAATGCTATATTTAAATTATCCACTTTGTTCCCTACTGAGTAAAAAAGCCATTAAGAAAAGAGTAATACATTGAATGTGTTCTTTTTGGAATAGGAGCAACTAAAGCACAAGCTGATGTTTAACTTTGTAAAGTTTGATTCCAAAGTAGAAGCTTGGAAATCAAGATTAGCCAAAGTCACCGAAGACACTCTACAGGAGGCTTCATGTTGGGTAAAAGAACTTCAGGTAAACTGACAAACAATTTTGTGTCTGGTAAATCAACTTTAATTGCAGTGGCTCCAACAAAACCTCAAAAGGCTCAATTGATCACATAAACAGCAACTGTGTGTACATATATATGTATAATATATTTTTATATATTTTTACAATAAAGCAAAGTACAAGCAGGAAAGACAAACTGTGATAAATGTACATCAATACAGAGATAATATGCTATGTGGTAATTAATGTAGCAAAAAGATGGAGACAGAAGCTTTTTTAATGGCAAATGTTATTAATTTTAACAAACAAAACACAACGTAACATATAATATATGCTACAGTGGTGTTGGATTGGTATTGAATCAGGTACTGCATTGTGCAGACAGCAGATTATTATCACTGAAAATTGGAGGTAAATGGAGGAATACATGGAAGGGGCATATGACAATGTGACGCAGGTCTCACAAAAATGAGAGAGGGGAGTCTTAATTGCACCAGGCCCACCCTCACATCATGTGCACCCCTTGTTTTGTATGTTAGTTTAAACTAGAGGTAGGGCTCCGTCCACTAACTGCCTCCAGAAAGTTAAGGAGGGGGGACAGAAGCTGTTTTTAATAACAATTACAAATAACTGAAATGATTTAATATATATTGAAGCATTGCAGCCATATTTAATCACCAGCAAATAGTTTGTCAAAACTTAGATGAACTTTGGCTATCTTTGTTAATATCATGTTACACAAATTTATATTTCAGCATTACAAACATTTTTAGAATTTCTATTCAGTTATGCAGACTCATTTATTAGGGATGTACCGAACCCAGATTTTTTGGGTTCGGCCAAATACCGAACTGAATCCGAATCCTAATTAGCATATGCAAAAATTATCACGTTTGCAGCATGTGGCTAAAATGTTTTTTCCCTAACATTTAACCCTTCTGAATGTTAATTAGCATATGCTAATTAGGCTTTGGTTCAGCCAGGACCGCGTATTCGGCCGAAACCGAACCCTGCCAAAATGGCTGAATACAGACCCAAATCCTGGATTTGGTTCATCCCTATCATTTAGTTTTTGAAAGTTTTGAAAGTAATTTTAAACAGCACAACTACTGTACACACACACAAAGAGCAAGGAGACATTAGACTGCAAACAAATACAAAAAGCTAATTTGACTTTTATGATAAACACTGAACAAATTGGTGGCAAATGAAATGGAACAGAATGTTCTATTCCTCTACTGGTTTGTGCAATCTAGTGTAATACAGAAATCAGATGCATCGCCTTTACTAAATTTTATGCCTGTGGTGAATTGCTCAGAATGATCTGCTTAACACCATAAACAGCAAAATCTAAATAGGAAAATATTCTCAATGAGAGCATGAGAGACAAAACTCTTGGCTCATTCTATCATATTTGGAGACAGCCAGCTACGTGACCTTGCATGCTGCAAGAATAACAGATAGTTCTAAATAATAAACAAATAGACCTTTTCATTTAACATGATTCTGAGGCAAGGTTTGCCTTGAAAGGATCTGAACCAGTGGAGCATTTCTGCAATTGTATACTGTGTACAAAATGTTGCTTTATGAAAATATTAAATGATGAGAAAACTGAAAAATGGTATGATATTCTTCAGCTGAAACTGGAATTCTTTGTATATAGGATTTTAGCTTGGCAGCAATTAATTAGTTTAGTTAGTATTTTTTAAATGTATTCTGCATTCTGCCACTACGTGAAGTAGTCAAAAAGTAACAGCAGAGAATACTCTGAAAAAATAATTTTACATTTTACTGTTGCAAAGGCTCTGGATCAGACCTACAGGATTCAATATATACAGACCTTCAGTATTCTGTATATATAGAGGAAAATTATAATACATCATATAACACAGCACGCACATGTCTTTAGTGATGAACAACAAATAAATTAATGAATGTGGTGTTATATGATGTTATATTTTTATTTATATAAACAAGTACCAGCACTATGGCACACCATAATTGAAAAAAACATTTATTCTGCCACCTCACTGTGATTCCAAGATTTTGGTCCTATATTACAAACTTTTTCAAGAATAACACAAATGTGAACACACTGTGTTGTGAAAGAAGGAGGTGCCAAAATTACATCACATAACTCATTATTATTAAAAATAAGCATGAACAACATAAAGAGCTATAGTACAGGTATAGGACCCGTTATCCTGAATGCTCGAGACCAAGGGTATTCTGGATAAGGGGTCTTTCCATAATTTGGATTTCCATACTATAAGTATACTAAAAAAATCAATAAAACATTAATTAAACCTAATAGGATTGTTTTGCTTCCAATTAGGATTATTTATATCTTAGTTGGGATCAATTACTAGGTACTGTTTTATTACTACAGAGAAAAAGGAAATCAGTTTTAAAATTCTGAATTATTTGATTAAAATGGAGTCTATGGGAGACACGCTTTCTGTAATTTGGAGCTTTCTGGATAATGGGTTTCCGGATAAGGGATCCCATACCTGTAGTAGCTTTTTATAAAACTGGAGTGACTACACATTTTTCAGATTGGCATTTCTTTTCTTTGCCATATCTTCACCAATAAGTGTCAGTTTTATAATGGTAGGCACGCAGGTTTCTTATGCAGAGAAGAGACAGGGAAACAAAAATGCTGGAACATAAGACTTTGCCTTTACTATATCCACGCATCACTTCCATGTAAGCTTCGCTGCTACTCTTTCTACTGCCACTGCCTTTCTCCAGGCACAGGCCCCTTGGCAATCTCTATCAAACTCAGGCACCACAGGCCCCTTGATTCTCAGTCTCTCAATCTCAGACACTCTCTCTGTCTCAGGCTCTACAGGCCCCTTGGTTCTTTCTCAGGCTTCCTCTCAAACACTGAGAACAGAGAGAACCTCATGGTATGGGTGCACACCCATTTACCTATACAGGCAGACTCTCTCTTATCTGACACCTAATTATCTGACTGAGCAATATTAACCTTATTAACCACTAAAAACACCATTTAAATAAAGAATGATTTGTTTTCAGTAAATCAGTAAAAACGCCACTTAAATAAAGAATGATAGTGTCTCTTTAACACAAAACCATAGGACAAGTCAGTCTAATGAACCTTTGGTTTTATTAAAAGTCTTAACGTCTTTTTCTTGAAAGGTCGGAAGCTCAACCAACACCCTCAGAGCTCTGCAGGTGGCATTTAATGACTCTAGTACTGAAGCTATTTATTTACTTACAGATGGACGCCCTGACCAGGTACTTACCAGACTTTTAAAAATAAGTTTGTTTAGTTTACTAAAGACCTGGCACTTTCAGCACGAAAAATAGGTTTGGGTTACAGTGTTTAGTTCTGACAGCAAGGAAGAATTATGTCTGTGTGTCTATTCTTTTAAAAGTGACATTATCACTTTAAAGGAACAGTAAAACTAAAAAATGAACATGTTGGTCTGTGTTTGCTTCAGAAAGGCTACTATAGTTTATATAGATAGGCTTCTATATAGCCACCGGGGTAGCCATTCAAATTATAAAAGTCTCAAATTACACAGAAGATAGCAGATTAGCTCTGTTGAATAAAATTGTGCTCTACAGACCTTATCTGTTATCTGCTATTTAACCTGTGCCATTTAGCCAATTGCCTTCATTGCTAAACAGCAACTTTTTATATAAACTATAGTAGTGTTTATAAAGGAAACAAATCAGTTTTACCAGTGCAGGGATGGGGGCAGGTAAGGCATTAACAAAATGATATGACAATGAGTATTGCACTTAGCAGGTGGTAGTGTGTAATAGTAGCACAGGCCTAATTATCATAGGTGATGATGGCATGGGTCGGTGACATACATAATACTTTGCCAAAAATGGCTTCAGAAGAAAATTCTTATGTAATCACATCTAAATTGTATGAAATTCTAACCATTAAAGCCAATATTACTTTGCCAGTTTATTGGTTTGCTTTCTGTGGTCACTGTGCCCATAGTAGGTGCTCTTGATTCTCTTGTATCGTTATGTGTTCTTCTGACTTGTTTCCTAGACTTTGGACTTGCCCTCTGCCACCAGGCATAGGACCTCAGCCTGTCCCTGTGTCCCTAGGAATGGAGCTTTATCATGTCTCTGTGCACAAGGAGTGGGGATTTAAAACTGATTTGTCCTCAGATCTTTAGCTTAATATTGTACCCCCATGATTGGGACTTCAGCTTGACTATGTGCCTCCTGGAGTGGGGTTTTTGCATTGCCTGCAGTTCCTGACCATTCCTGAACTTCAAACCTTTTGAAACTCTTGCTGTGCTAGGTTTGGGCTTTTGCCTGCCTGCCTATTTCGTGCTATGTGCCAATACCTTTACTCTGCCTTGCAATATATTATCTTGCTACAATTTAGTCTTGCCTGCCAGTTAACCTTAGTGTGCCAGTGCCAACTTTTTGGCTTGTATGTGCTGGTGTCTTAATACATTTGCTCCTGTTTGCAAGTACTCTTGTCCTGCCTGTTTCCCAGTCAGCTTCCTTATTGGTCCTCATTAAAAACCTTTAAAAAAAAGCAAGAAAACAGCTGCATCAAAATGTGGCTGCATATATTACGGTGCATATTGCGGTGCAATCTCTGGAGGGAAAAGCCAGTCAAAAGAGAGCTGCAGTAGTCATTATGCAACATGATGAGAGAGTAAATTCGAATTCGTGTCTTGTGTGATATGCATCTGTATATAAATATACTCTCTCCACAAAAAAAGAATGACAGGGTAATAAAAGGCCAAGAGAACAAAGGGAATTGAGAAAGAAAGGGTCATACTTGGTGCCAAATGCTGGAGTATTATAGGAAAGCAGTGCAGATTTATAGCTGCAAACATTTGTTTCTGACTTGGTTACTTTTTATTGCTTGTTTTTCTATAGTGCATTTTCATATTGATCTTGGCAACCAACCAGATGCTAAAATTCCAAGCCAGAGGGATGCAGAACAAAAAGTTATATAAGCCAATTAGAAAGTAGAATATTATAGCCTACATCATACTAAAAGTTAACTTTAAGGCCATATAATATGCTTATTTATAATATACATGATAGTAAATGGCAATATATTGTTAAGATAATGAAGAATGTAATTATATTTAATGAAGTTCCTTAAGTCATTATTTACTCCTCTAGGGATTCTAACATATGTAAATAAAACTATATTGGATTTTTTTTTCTGTGTTTAGACAGCTAAAGCATATTATTGCCTTGACTTGGCATGGCTCTCTGTCTTTCAGCACAACAAATCAATTTCTAAATCTTTTGGAAAAATATTCAACAGAATTTAAAATTTAGGCTGAGGTAGCCAACTCTGTTTATGAAATAAATATTCTCTAGTATTATGTTTGTATTTTTGCAGCCAGCTGAAACAATTCTTGCTCAAGTGAACTTTCAGAAATCAGTCCCTATTCATACAATTTCCTTCAGCTGTAATGATGTAGATGCCAATAGCTTCCTTTATCAGCTTTCCTGCAAAACGGAGGGGCGCTTTCACTGCTACACAAGTAACTTGAGGGACCCTAAAGCTCCACAGCCTTTTGTGGTAAGATCTTATAGCACCAAACCCTATTAATATGCATAAAAACTAACATAATTAGAATTAATGCAGAAAACACAATCTTTCTTGTACCTTATTTGGATTAGCTCAGAACCTGTGTTTTCTAGAGTGAAGACATCTGCCTACTTCAAAATGAGATAAAACAGGGAAAAGCAGATCTACAGAAAGTACAAAAATTCTACACAGAATGTTTAATTTTAGACTGGTACCACAATGGAGACAAAGAAACTCCTTATAAGTAAGTTCAGAATTAATGTTTTTGGAGTAGAAAGGTAAAAACTAAATAAGCTTTATCAGAAAGGTTTATGTAATTAAAGTCATAAACACAGAAAGCTGCAAAAGAAACACAGGATTTATTTTCTTTTCTTGTTTTGTGTATACATGTTCTTCTGTATCAGACTTAATGTTCTTAGAAAAATCCTTCAGGGCACAGTACAAGTCTGTTCAGTTTGCTCCTCTCTCCCCCTCTCTTCTCCTCCTCCCCCACCCATCTCAACTCTCTCACCCTCCCAACTGTGCTGTGTAATTTGAGCTACCAGCAGCCAGAGCTGCAGCACGGAAGATACTGAGACCAAGCTAAAATGGCAGCTGCTATCTTAAACAAAGCGAGATTCCAGGGTTGTTTATTTAAGTATGCTAAAGCTTTCTGCAGAATAAATATAGCGTTTTATCGTACACTATAGAGACTAATCTATAGGCAAAATGTCAAAATGCTTTTCCTTCTGCTTTAAATAGGTTTACCACGTCACTCCTATAAGAAACTGTGCACATAAAATAAAACATGCTATGCAATATGTGCATATAGAAACTAGTACAGTCTGCAGCACTCATTTAAATCTACAGAATGCATTTTTAATGTCAGTGATTTTAAAGAGATGAAGTGCCAACTGTAGCTTTTACAGTTTCCTGTTTTATGTATGAATCATATATTTTTTGCGATAATACATTATATCCTTATAAATGGTGCTTTGGATGTCATTAGTTAAAATCATTTTTTAGAGTTTAAAAATTATGGACTAAGTTGTGTGTCTGAGATAGGTAAGGTCAGAAGGGGGAAGCCTATGTGCCCACCTGCCCCTTCATGAATACAACACTGCTAAAGGCAGGCAGTGCTGTATTCATGTGGTGCAAGTTGCAGAAAAGGGCAGGACGTAAAGTGCAAAACAGAAGATTTTCCACTTTTCACCTTACGCTGCACTTTCATCAATGTTTGTTTGTTATATATATTCATAATATTCATAAGTGAAGGATTATGTCACAGCCTACTCGTGAAATGGTTGAAGAAGACATACATTTCCTGGTTTACAAATATGTCCTCTGCTGATTTACTAGGAGTAACCATGAAAAAGCTCAGCCAGTTCAAGAAATGACAACTGCTTCAACACCTTTGCACAGGCAAATGAATACTTCATTGAGACAGCTACGGCGAAAGAAAACCAGGCATGCAGGTATACAGTAGATCGGGGTTTTTTTTTTATCTCACCCATTTAAGACATTATTACCAAAAGTAAGGTTATCGGTATCTGTAAAAATATTCTTAGTACGTAAACCCCCTCCAAGAATTATGCATTCCTTAAAAAGCATACCAGCCCATGCTAGAGATTTTTATTTTAATGATAGTATGCTTTTAATGATATACTGAGGAAAAATAAAATAATAGTGTCCCTTCTGCTTTATACTACTTCTTGCCAAAGGCTCACTTGAGATGCTCCATCCTGCATGATGAAATTAAAAATAAACTAGATGTGAGAAATGAAAAATAAAGAAGGTTCAGTACTCTCTTGTTTATTCAGCTCTTTCTTAACTTATTGTTTATTCTGCTTGTTCTGACAACCCCAACAGAGCAAACAAAGTCTAGTCTGCTCAGGGCACAAAGCCATGGGGTGAAACTCGGTGAAAGCCCAACAGAAATAAACATGCCCCAGGAAACCAGGGAAGGTTTTCTCAGCAACAGCATGAAACCAACTACTGATCTTAAAGGTAACTCTACACACACACACACACACACAAACATATATATATATATATATATATATATATATATATATATATATACACCAACATTGTCTATGGTGTTCTGTTTTCCTTCCTAAGTGCTTGTTTTAGCTCTCCTGAAAAAACTGCCACTTAGGAACTTAAATATGGTACAGTTGGGTGCAGCACTGATCCAATAATGATTCTCTACCTGATCTGTTTTAAGAATCAGGCTTAGTTATATGTTAAAGGCAGTGTAAAACCAGAAGATAACCAGTTGAAATGTGTGTGCATCTGTTTTGGGTGGGGAAACCTGCATTATAGGAGAAGGAAAGGTAAAAACTAAGTGTTATCAGAAAGGTATGTAAATAACAGCCATACACACTCACAGAAATGCTGCACTGAGTCCTCTATCAAAAGAAACACAAGATGTCTTGTCTCCATTTTTGTAAACATGTTGTTGGGGTGTCTGACCTGTCTCAGAAACATCTTTAATTCATGTGGTCAGAGCCTGAGGCAGCTCTCTCCTCTTTCCCCTCTTCTGCCCCCCTCCCATAAGAATGCTAAGAACCGCCTCCCCCCACCCTTAGGAATGTGTGATCTCAGCTCTAATTAGCAGGAAGCTAATTAAAATGGCAGCTGCTGTCCTAAGCAAATGGAGAAAGTTTTAGGGCTCTTTACTCAGGTATGGCAATGCTTTCTGCAGAATAAATATAGTGTTCTAGGTGGCACTAAATATGGCAAATCTATTGGCAGCAAAATGCCAAAATGACTTACCTTCTCCTTTAATCCATCACACTTACCTGGTCAGGTGAATTTCATTTGGTACTTATTAACAGGTTCTATAAATGAATTATTGTACTACGGTGAAAACTTCATATACAAGTCATTTACAATATACAAGCTGTTTTATGTATATACATATAGGTGCCCTATAATGTGTACTAAGAAGAAGGTGCATTTTTCGTAGTATTTCAGCATTATTGTGCTTTTCACAAGTCATTACTGCAAAATTATGCAGCTGCCACTAGAATCAGGGTATAACGGAATACAGACATAAAACTTGTGCCAGTTTGTAAAGAGTGTGCAGGTTGTATCTGTGGACATAATTCCCTGCATGTGTGCTTAACAGGTTGGACGAAGGTAAGATCTAGCCAACCTTTACCTGGTTCTTGATTTCTTACCTTTCTGAATCAATATCACTTCTTCTACCACTTTTTTGCTTAACCTCCATTAGCCTTTGCTTTAAGGGCAATGGCATACAGGGAGATTATGGAGTTTTTTGGCAACCAATGTCACCTTCCCAATCACCTCTACAGCAATCACCGGAAAGAAATTGTATTGTCACTTGTCAGGCACTTGTCAATTAAACCATGGACTATCACATATCCAAGCAATGATTGCCTGCCAAGTAAAAAATGCACTGGGTTATTGTGAATATTGTGTTTGTTTTTTCTTTTATCCTCTTTTGCCATGGTTTTTTGAGCAGTACTTAAATATTATTAGGAACTAATAGGTGTACATTTTACCAGTGGTCAAAAGGACTGTATAATTTACACATTTGTTTGCCAAAACAGATGAAGTATGTCTTAAACAGTGTGGGGAAGGTTAAAATTGAAAGTAGAAAGGCCTGTTTATAAAGAGATCTTCTCAAGCAAAGTATACCAGATAACAGCTACAGTTGCATTTTATAGGGAAAAGAATTGATATAATTACTTTCTGTGGCTCTGCTAATTAATTCTATGCCTCAATTATAATATCTTGGCAGTTTTGCCTTTGGGGTCAGATGTATTGGTGTTCAAAATAATTTATCTATTGTCACAAGGTGCTGTGAGGAAAAATGTGAATTAATTTGAGCACAGGTTTTGAATGCACCATACTGATAGCTGAAGCCAGTTCAGTTCTGGTGTGTAAATAGCATTTTGAAGACATTCCTTTATAAATTATGACTTATATTTGTGCTTTTCTGTAGAGTGCAACATTATTGACAGCAACACGTCTTTAAAAAAATCCAAAAAGTCACCCAAAGAGTAAGTTCATGTCAATATTATTTAAATATAATTTAGAAGTCTTTCTGCTGAGGTTTATGTATCTTTACTGACAGTTATTATTATTCACTTATTGGACCAGCTGCTTGGACATGTCTTCTTCCCGATGGCTGAAGATCCATGGTTTGGTTGCTAGAAGGCTTACTATAATGGACTCTCTGGCTCCCACAACTGTACCACACACAGCTAAATATGTCCCAATTCTTGACAAGCATATCTTTTCTAAAGTGTTTGATGAGGTAACATCACTCCGATATATATATATATAATGTCTAATTACAATGTAGTCCATGTAATTCCTGTCTTGAAATATCTTTCATTATGAGTTCCAATACATATAACTGTTCTCAAAGCAATTAAAGTACAGAATGAACTCTTAAGAGGACTCACATTATAGACGTAATCTTTATCCACTATAGCAACACACTTTTAGTAAGTCTAACATCTCATAACATTGCTGTGTGATATTCAACCTCTAAGTTCTTTTCACTGGATACCCCTAGTCTCTACAGGTTTTGGAAAGTAATGGTAGAAAGAGTGGAAGTTTGCTATTGATTTATACAAAAAACAGTACAGGCAACACTGCTGCAAGTGCTAAAAAATATATATTGTAAAATTTTGTTCAGATGAGCAGTGACATATATTATTTCAAGTTCCTTTGGGTCTCATGATGTTTGTGTAGTCATATATGAAAAAGGTGGTTAAAAAAGGTGTTAAGTAATAGATATGCAAGAAACTCCTGAAGACATTTGAGATTCTATCACTGGGTGGCAGTGTGGAGCCACAGCAACAGAATTGTTCTCACCACTTGGTTGGGCTGTGTATGGTTAGAATGAATAGAGAAGAAGAATTTAGTGAACAAGCAAACAAACAAGGAAACCATGTCCCTACAACAATAAGGATTTTGTACTGCTTATTATTATGCTGTAGTAGGATTCAATTGAAGAGTAAGGTTTTTACATACATCTCCGTTGAATACACACATGTTTATACAAGAAGTTAGATTTCACTACAAAACATCACAGTTTGTTCAGCATCATAATTAAACACAAAGACAAATTTAAATTTGCAGTTGCTGTGACTGTTCTAAATGAATCTTGCATGTTAATTAATTGATTTATTATTGTAAGAATCCCAGTACCATTAAAAAAATTGTAATGTTTTCAATGCCAGTTTTCCACTGGGAGACACTGCTAAAATATCTTTTGGGTTGGTATTCCTTTGCCTTCTAATAGCAAAACCTCCAAGTCTGCCCCCATTTAGGTTTAGGTTCCAACAGTGCAGCCTTCAATTTTCTTTTTTTTGGGGGGAGCAGCACATGTGTGGTTAGTACCCCCAAAGTTCATGGTACTGTGCCGGAGGAACCACTGTAGGTAAAGTGGATGGTAGATTAGGTTGGCTCTGTGCCTCATGCCACAGGGGTGTGGGAAGTGGCACCGAAATCTTTTGTCTGTTCTTAGCAGCTTTTCGGTTGGTCTTCATTCATTTTTAATCTTAATAGTTTTTAATTGTCTTCCTCTTACCCTATTTAACTTGCAGTTTAAACCTTAGCAATCAGCTGCTAAAATACGCAAAAAATGAAAAATTAAGACCCATAGCAAATTGCCTTACAATCTTTTTCTTACTACACTGTAGTAAAAGTAACTTTTAATGCAAACTGCTCTACTTAACATTTTTTTTTTCAACCAATAAATAACTAATTTTTATTGTCTAAAAAAAAATCAGTGTATGAAATATATACCGTATACGTGTACACACTGGTTGGAATTTTCCTTTTCAAAATAAACAGCTGGCTCTGTTCTTCCCTGCCTTTCTGTTGCCTGCCCTCTATTAACCATATTAATTTAAGTGGTGTGCATCTGCGTTGCTATGGCAGCCGCTCATTAACATCATGCCAGTCTGTGTTCTCAGTGTCTGGATGACAAAAAAGTATTAGTCAATCTATTTCGTAAGATGTATTCATTAGAACTGTCATTAGAATGCATTCTATCTGCAATAATAGCCGTGTGAGACGCAGGCTTTAAATAATTATGTTTCTCATTACATTGCTCAGCTGTATGTTTGTATCATCAGGCTTGGGCTCTACTTATAGAAAATAATATATGTTCTGTAAAAGTTTAGATGCAGCTTTGATAAAAATAAAAATCAATAACAAAAATATAGCTTTTTTGTTTCTTGCGTTCCCTGATGCCAATAAAGTAATTATACAGCAGCATGCAATGCTTTGCCAGTTCACAACATGATTTAGTTTTATTATAATAATCCTCAATTCAATTGTTTGTTTTAACAAAGCTATGTTTAAACATACAGAGCCCCATGACACTCATTGCATTAGGTAATTATACACAAACTGTAATGCAGATTTGCTTAGGTTATATGGCAAAGAAATGAATAGGGATATTTAGGGATAATTAGGGTAGTAAATATCCATTGTTCAAAGAAGTTGTAGCTGTATCCCCCCACCCAAATGCATTTGCTCTATCTTTAGGGCTCGTACTGATAAATATTTGGTTCTGTAGTACCCTGTGGTGGCGTTCTCCTGTGCAGGGGAGCGCAAAACCACATGCTATTCAGTATAAGCCCTTAAAGAGATTCAGCTTATGGTCCTCCCCTCCAGTCTAACCTTGCGGCCTGCAGTCATCCAATTTTACACCCTGGTAAGCTATGTCTGTGTATTATAAATCTTTAAGCAATAATGTCCTCTATTTGTTTCAGGTATTGCCTTTGGCCCATATTAGTGGAGACAATAAGCATATCTTGTTAGTTAATCCCAAGGCTGTGAACCTGGAGGATTACAAACACAAGTTGGAAAAGGCAGTTACAAATTATGAAAGGTATCATGCTAATCATGTTAATGTTTTCCAATACTGGTCAAGTTCACATTACCTGGGCAAAACCATTACTCGCCCTATTTTTCTGTTGTTTTGTGAGTGGGGATTATGACACCACTGGGAGGCTAAGAAAGATAATGAGAAAGGTTGTGGAGAACAGCGACAGCAAAGTCAGCAGTACCTTCATAGAGCTAGGAAAATGAAATCACAAGAACAACAATTAAAAACTCACTTCTTAATACTGACAATTTCAAATAGAAAGCATAAAATTTAATAGCAGTTTTACTGCTGAATTTCCTGATGTTGTTAAAATCATAGAAAAACATTTGTCAAAATGGAAGCATGGATAAAATAAAAGTATTGATGGATTAGTTCATTGGCTGAAAGTGATAGTTTTCATGTGTTGTACAAATATATCAAATGTTATTTATCACACCATCTTCCACTGCTTTTTCAATGAACTAATTATTGTGACTTTTGCACATGGTGTAGTACACCTCACTTAAGGTGCTTGATTTCAAAACAAAGTTTGTTCCATTTGTAGTTTGTAGTTCCAATAGGAAACTGTTAATGCACTTGTGCCATATATTATGGTTTCTTCAACTGGTGTATGCCATAGATGCTGTAATTGAATACAGCAGCTTATTGTGTTTTTTGAGCATTCATGAACATTCAGGAATCTTCATTAAACACTCTTTCAGAAAAGGGTAGTGATTTCCAGGAGCCATCCAATGTGACTGAAATAATGACTACATTGGCAGAGGATACTAATTTAGCATGAAGAAAATAGAGCTTACTGATTACTTATCTCAGTTTGTAAATGCTAATTTCATGCCTATGATATGATGTGGTATGATGTTGCAATGCATTTGAAATGTAAATCATTCTAGATATTTCAACTGTGTAATCTGTTTGTTTATATTGTATTATGCTAATCAACTAAAATGTATTGAATCCAACGTTTGTGTCATTTGCCAGGCGCCTAAATCTAGTTATTTGGAGAGCGTTATCACAGGAGGAAAGAGACAAGTAAGTTGTTACTATTACTTAATGTGCTTGGGACCTCGAATTTTCTGCATATGTGGTCTCTCTGTAACACTATGCCTGAAAGGAACAATAACATCAAAAAATGAAAGTGTATAAAAGTAATTACAATATAATATAGTGTTGCCATGCACTGGTACAACTGGTGTTTGCCTCAGAAAGACTACTATAGTTTATATAAACAAAACTGCTGTATAGCCATGGGGGCATCCATTCAAAGGAGAAAAGGCACAGGTTACTTAGCAGATAACAGATAAAGCCCCATATTCTATAGAGTTTATCTGTTATCTGCTATGTAACCTGTGCCTTTTTTCCAGCTTGAATGGCTGCCCCCATGGCTACACAGCAGCTTATTTATATAAATTATAATAGTGTTCCTAAAGCAGACACAACTGTTTTACCAGTGCAGGGCAACAGTAAATATATTGTAATTACTTTAATACATGTTAATTTTTGGTTTTACTGTTTCTTTAAGGCTATAAAAAATGCTATGATTTAAATGGGTGGTTCACCTTTAAGTTAACTTTTAGTATGTTACAAAATTGATTATAACATGCCAATTTTTTAATTGGTAAGAATTTTTTATTTCTTATAGTTTTTGAATGATTTGCCTATATTTATTTTAACTATTTCTAGTTTTCAAAAGGGGGTCACTGACCCCAGCAGCCAAAATGATTGCTATGTAAAGCTACAATTCTATTGTTATTGTTCATTTTTATTGCTTATCTTTCTATTCAGTCCCTCTCCTATTTATTTTCCTCTCTCATTGAAACCATCATTGAAAATGCCTGGTTGTTAGGGTAATTTGGACCCTAGCAACAGATACATACTGAAATTCCAAAGTGGAGAGCTGCTGAACAAACAGCTTAATCTTTAAAAAGCCACAGGAAATAAAAAGTGAAGACCAATTGCAAATTTTCTCTCAGAAACCAAGAATGGAATGGAAGTTATGGTGTTGACACTTTTATGTTGACTATTTAGGTTTTATGGCTGGTGCCATTTAAAAGCCTTAAACCAAATTGGATAGGCGTCAACATGAAATTATGATATCTTAGCTAATAACAAGTAAGAGAATTGTTATATTTGTTTTTATCACCATATTTCAGAGCTTTCTAAAGGATAGGTTTCTGAATAATAAATCACCTACCCAAATTTACAAATGAGGCTGTTTTACTTTTCACATACAGTTGTTTGGCTTCTCTGATGGAGACGTAAAAGTAGTTTCAGGTGGTGTAACTTTCTCATACATTTATCTTTACCTGCAGGTTTCAAAGTGATGTCCCAGTCTCATACATGGATAATAAAGAAGCTTTTTTGCAAGCATTAGACAGACTAGGTTGGCCAATAACATCTGAAGATGTGACTCTGCTTGAAGATGAAATAAACACTGGGAAAACATATTTCAATCAGGCCTGTCTTCTACAGGAAGCTATAAAAAACAATGCATCAAAAGAACTGGTAATTCTCATCAGTGGCAGAACATAGAATTTCTCTTGAAGTCCTTTTGTTGTTCAAGAGTAAGACGCTTGAGACTAGGTTGCAAGGGGGCCATCAGGAGACAAACGACTAAAACAATCAGTAACACCAGTCATCCATATCCTCAACATTTCTTTTGCCATTCTATACTATCTTTTTAGGCCTTGATATACAAATCAAGTCTTATCACTTTTCCAGTCTTATCACTTTTCTTTTTGTTTTTGCTATATAATAGTTTTCCGGATCACTGCAGGGTGCATGAATGCTCAGAAATGTGGTGAAAAGTCTAAGAAATGGCACCTTACATTATGCTTTCACTATAGGTAGATCCAACAGAGTAGTACCCAAGCTGGCCAAAATTAAAGAGGTAGTTCACCTCAAACAATATTGTTTGGTTTTATTTGTACTGAGTACAGTACAAATAATTAGTTTAGTTGTATTTCAAGTTGCTTTTTGTTTTCTATTATGGACTGTTTTTCTAAATATAGGTTGTTAAAATGATTACCCTTAATTTTCATCCTTGTAAATTAATCTCTGTAGCAGTTCTGTGTAGATTGGCCTAAAGCCTGCAGTTCAGGTGTGTTTGGGCTGAAAAATTGGCCACTGGTTTGGGTTTTTGTCAGGTACAGGTCACCCTTGCCCAGCTAAAAGCTAGTTCTTTTGTTGGCGGTATAGCAATTCCACAGCCCACCCATCCTTATGTAATTTCGATCATTAATTCTCAAAATATAAGAAGTTATAATATTTTTAACGCATGCTATAAATATCACTCGTTTTTTTGGCCTTTAGTGAATCGGTCCTAATATGTTTTGTGGTGAACTGCTTTTTATTTTATTTTATATATATATATGTACATACAGTGGCTTGCAAAAGTATTCGGCCCCCTTGAACTTTTCCACATTTTGTCACATTACAGCCACAAACATGAATCAATTTTATTGGAATTCCACGTGAAAAAGACCAATACAAAGTGGTGTACACGTGAGAAGTGGAACGAAAATCATACATGATTCCAAACATTTTTTACAAATAAATAACTGCAAAGTGGGGTGTGCGTAATTATTCAGCCCCCTGAGTCAATACTTTGTAGAAGCCCCTTTTGCTGCAATTACAGCTGCCAGGCTTTTAGCATATGTCTCTACCAGCTTTGCACATCTAGAGAATGAAATCCTTGCCCATTCTTCTTTGCAAAACAGCTCCAGCTCAGTCAGATTAGATGGACAGCGTTTGTGAACAGCAGTTTTCAGATCTTGCCACAGATTCTCGATTGGATTTAGATCTGAACTTTGACTGGGCCATTCTAACACATGGATATGTTTTGTTTTAAACCATTCCATTGTTGCCCTGGCTTTATGTTTAGGGTCGTTGTCCTGCTGGAAGGTGAACCTCCGCCCCAGTCTCAAGTCTTTTGCAGACTCCAAGAGGTTTTCTTCCAAGATTGACTTGTATTTGGCTCCATCCATCTTCCCATCAACTCTGACCAGCTCCCCTGTCCCTGCTGAAGGGAAGCACCCCCAGAGCATGATGCTGCCACCACCATATTTGACAGTGGGGATGGTGTGTTCAGAGTGATGTGCAGTGTTAGTTTTCCGCCACACATAGCGTTTTGCATTTTGGCCAAAAAGTTCCATTTTGGTCTCATCTGACCAGAGCACCTTCTTCCACATGTTTGCTGTGTCCCCCACATGGCTTGTGGCAAACTGCAAACGGGACTTCTTATTGTTTTCTGTTAACAATGGCTTTCTTCTTGCCACTCTTCCATAAAGGCCAACTTTGTGCAGTGCACGACTAATAGTTGTCCTATGGACAGATTTCCCCACCTGAGCTGTAGATCTCTGCAGCTCTTCCAGAGTCACCATGAACTTGGCTGCATTTCTGATCAGCGCTCTCCTTGTTCGGCCTGTGAGTTTAGGTGGATGGCCTTGTCTTGGTAGGTTTACAGTTGTGCCATACTCCTTCCATTTCTGAATGATCGCTTGAACAGTGCTCCGTGGGATGTTCAAGGCTTTGGAAATCTTTTTGTAGCCTAAGCCTGCTTTAAATTTCTCAATAACTTTATCCCTGACCTGTCTGGCGTGTTCTTTGGACTTCATGGTGTTGTTGCTCCCAATATTCTCTTAGACAACCTCTGAGGCCGTCACAGAGCAGCTGTATTTGTACTGACATTAGATTACACAAAGGGGCACTCTATTTAGTCATTAGCACTCATCAGGCAATGTCTATGGGCAACTGACTGCACTCAGACCAAAGGGGGCTGAATAATTATGCACACCCCACTTTGCAGTTATTTATTTGTAAAAAATGTTTGACATCATGTATGATTTTCGCTCCACTTCTCACGTGTATACCACTTTGTATTGGTCTTTCACGTGGAATTCCAATAAAATTGATTCATGTTTGTGGCTGTAATGTGACAAAATGTGGAAAAGTTCAAGGGGGCCGAATACTTTTGCAAGCCATTGTATATATATATATATATATATATATATAATATATATACTATACACATTACTCCAGTACTCCATTATATAGCTTCAAGAGAAAATTAAAAAACAATTTTGCACACACTGAAGGAAAAATGTCTGCATTTTAGTGAAAAGAGACACGTTTAGTTACATGGTTTGTACAAAGTATGCATAAGCTGACGCGCCCCGTCAAGGCAGTGTCCTTGCGTCAGTCCTAACCTAGTGAAAAAAGAGAATATATTTTCTTTGGGGGGAGAAAGACCATACCTGCTTTTCTCTTTATATGGCATGACCTATTCCAAAGAAACCATTCAGTGATTAAGCGAATAAATACCTTCTTAGCTGCAAGGCTATCCTTAAAGGGGCGGGTTTGGGAGAGCAAGTATTCAATTAGGTAATAGCCACTTCCCCTTACCATACAAATATATCCAAAAAATACAGCTCATCCCATGAATCAATTAAAACTAATTGGGTGCACATTACCCCAGCACTCCATTATATAGCTTCAAGAGAAAATTAAAAAACTATTTTGCACACACTGAAGGAAAAATGTCTGCATTTTAGTGAAAGGATAGCCTTGCATCTAAGAAGGTATTTATTCGCTTACTCACTGAATGGTTTCTTTGGAATAGGTCATGCCATATAAAGAGAAAAGCAGGTATGGTCTTTCTCCCCCCAAAGAAAATATATTCTCTTTTTTCGCTAGGTTAGGACTGACGCAAGGACACTGCCTTGACGGGGCACGTCAGCTTATGCATACTTTGTACAAACCATGTAACTAAACGTGTCTCTTTTCACTAAAATGCAGACATTTTTCCTTCAGTGTGTGCAAAATATATATTTTATATATTTTTGTCCCTAACCTGCAAGACAAGTGTTATTGAGGTATATCTCAAAGCTAGGCCTAATCTGTGGTGATGAAACATTTAACATTCTAACCTGGACCCTTAACCCTATTATGGGAATTTAGAAGCAAAATATAACCTAGAATACCATCTTCATGACAGAAAGGCAAAAGAAGGAGGAATAAATACAATTGCACCGATACATACTCTTTCATTCTCTGCACCTTCAACCGTATCCTCAAAAATAACAGACCACTCAGTACAGTAATCCAGAACAGCACTACTACATAATTGGTTGTTTTTTTTCCATTTCTTTCCTTGTTACTGTCTTGACATTTGCTGTCACTCAGGGCTGTGTTTGGGTCCATTGATGCACTTGGAACCAGATTCCTGCCCCCCATTCCCTCATGATTGGCACATGAGCTATTTAACAATACTGAACAGGGATTATTAAAAAAATAAATCAATAGGAAAAGACTTGGCTTAAATTATTCTCCATGCAATTTCTGAAAGTATAATGCCAGTGGCTTGCCATGTGTAGCATCTGGATAAATTATCATGGGGTCCAGTTATTTACTGGTCATGCACATGTCCTAGATTTTTCCTCAAACTTATTTCAGGGTACTTTCTTTTAAAATAGTATATATACTTAGGTACATTGCTAATTGACTACTGATTAACTGGCTCATCTTCAAAACGTATAATAGTATAAAAGTATGAACGGTATACCTTATGTAAAGCATAACATACACCCCATTTCTATGTTTTTTAGTAGGTCCAGATAATCTCCCTCCCCCCGCCATTCATTTATACAGTGCTGCCAAACACAGGCATTGGTGTGTTTATGGTGGTAGCTGTAGGTCTCTGCTCTTCAACATGGAGCTCAAAGCACTGTGGCAATTCTGTATTGCACCAGTTTTTTGTATTGCACACACTGCCTTCCTAATACTAAACAGCACTTAAATATTTGACATTTTAAACTTTCAGTTGCTTCTTTAAATACATCTACACTTTTACTTATCCTTATTTTTCCCTATTAGCTGTTTATAAACTGATGATAATAAAATGATATCATATTTATTGCAAATCTGTATTTCAAGGTTATTCCTGAACATATTGCAGTTCAGTGATAAATGATTCCCACCCAGGGTTCACTGAAGATTCTTACCTTTGCGAATACAAAGACTATACTGTTAACATTGATAAATGTATTCTGGTTCACAGAGATACAAAGTAGTACTATAAAAATAAAATCAGATAAACATCTTCAGACAGAACAGATTGGTATTGTATTTCTAAGTGAACAGCCTAAAAAGTCTTTATATACTGTACATTCTCTACTTTCAATAAAATATGTTGTCTTATGTTGCCACTATTACAGATTATTTAACAACCAATGTATGTTAATGTCACATTGATAGTAAAGTTGTATTATAATAATGATGGGGGGAATTCAATTTACAGAGTAATCAGAAGGAGGAAAAGAAGCAAATTCATCAAAAGATCACAAAGAAACCATGGGACTCACTGAGAGGTCAGAAAGTCATTGCAAGATCGGACATTGATGGATTTTATTATCAAGGTACCAAAATCTCATTTGAAAGTCTGTTATGGAATACTTACATAAACACCAATGACCATAATTAGTAATTTTACTTAGTAAAACTAATCATTTAGCTGCTACACTTTAGAAGAATAAAATCCGCAGTCAGTTCTAAATGTTTTCCTTGAGTGAGATACTGTATGTTTGTACTTGTTTTTGTAGGAACTGTGTTGAGAAGTACAAGTTCAAAGTGTGCTCTTGTGGATTTTAACCATGGAGAAAATCAAATTGTTCCAACCAATTTTATCATAAGAAGAGGAGGTGCTGTGCCATGTCCATCTCTAAAGGTTATTGCTATACTTTGCCAACTACATTTTAAGCTTACACAATCCCATTTCACTGTCAACTGACTGCTGCTGGGCTTTAAATGAGTTCCCAGGATTTTACTGCCTGGCACCTCACCCAGGTTCATGTGTTTTATCTGAGACTTGCTTGTTCTTGGCCCCATAGATAATGAGTGATTACAGGTTGAGTGACTGTAACTTGGGGAAATCTAGATCTGACAGTATTCTAATGAATTCCTAATGGATTGCAGTACTATGCACACAGCAATTATGGATATGAAATTCAGAAATAGGAATTGCAGTTTAACACAGGAATGACTGTTATCCCATACAGTTAGCCTGTGGCTGATGCCCCTCAGTTTGATGAGTCCTTTTAATTTTTATCAGGATGTGAGTTATCCTAAAGCCACTGACAAAGTTTTGGCCCATATTATTATTCACCAGTATATTCAGTATGTTTATTAAAGAGTGAAACATAGCTTACCACAATTCACCAATGAAAAATTCCCTTTCCCTTCCCACATTCAATTCCCTTGTATATATACCCTAAAAACCAACACAAATGAATCTAAAGATCAAAAGATATATGGAGATAATTCTACTGTAGTGGCCTGCAATGAACGTTTTCACTCTTTGATAAATATGCCCTGTTACACTGATTTAATTATAGTGCTAACATAAGCTTTGTATAGATTGAATTGCTTCCTTTAAAAATGTAGCACTGCTTAATAAATTGATGCCTAAATAATACCTTTCATCTATAACATCTATAACAAAAGAGACAGTTAGGGGCAGATTTATAAAGCTTTGCCTATCTGAGTTCCTGGACTCACTTGCATTTTCTGCATTCAATTGCTTTGTCTTAATGCCAAATGGGTTAAAAAAAAACTAAGCATTTTTTTCCCCATGTTTTTGACAAAAATAAAAAGCTTGCTAGGTTTTAGGTGCAAAATGTTCAAAAACTGTCTGGCAATACAAGTTCAGCTTTGACCAAAATGGCTGTCAGTAAAAGGGTTAAAGTATGGCAGGAATCAGGTACCAGGTATATGTTCTGCTACCCTGGAGTCCAGTACAACCTGTGGGAGAGAGATTTATACAATTCTTTCATTATACCTACCTCTACCGCCAAGCAGGCATTAAACATTATCATTTTAATTATATTTCACCCTCTTTATTTTAATAGTTTTCGCCTGAGTTCTAAACATAAACAAAGCATTTTAATTTATCCTCATTTATGCTCTTGAGCTCTAAACAACCCCCAGACTCACAATTAACATAGCATTTGGGCTGTGTTGTCTATTGTAGATATTACAATACAGTGTGGATAATACAGTAATATACTTTCCATTGTGGATAATACAAAATGCAGAGTTTTTGTATAGTTCAGTGATCCCCAACCAGTGGCTCGTGAGCAATATGTTGTTGCTCATCAACCCCTTGGATGTTGCTCTTAGTGCCCCCAAACCAGGTAGTTATTTTTAAATTCCTGACTTGGTGGTAGCTGATAGTGTGTATAGAGGCTACCTAATAGCCAACATTAGCCCTTATTTTGCACCTCCATTTATGATGCTTTAGTTGCTTGTCTTTTTACATTTGACTGTGGCTCATGAGTAAGGACCCCTGGCATAGTTTGTATTAGATAGATGGGTCTTTATACAGTGGCATCAAATGTATACGTTCAGAATTATCTTGAATTTAAGCATATTTAGGAAAGATACACTCTGTATTATCATGTGGAACTGCTATGCTTTCACAACTTTTGGTTTGGTAAATGGAGGGAGAGGACCTGGAGATTGCTGCTTTGAAAAATCAGATAATCCTACCTGCTTTGATTGTCATATTCTTTACTGAACACAAACAGGCACTTTCTAGAGTAGAGTTAGCCTAGAAATTAGAATGAGTTTATCTGCCTCAGCAAGTTATACTGTTTGTATAATATTTTATTACAGGTTGGAGATTTTGTATTTTCAAAAACTCGAGCAAGAAGTGGTTGCTACGTACCTGCAGTGGTCATAGCAACTCCAAGGATGGAAGCAATAGATAAACTGTACACTGTTCTGAAATACAACAATAGGAAAGTAAGTGACTTGTGTCTGTTGTTTGAGCTGTTGAGCACAATGCATGCTGTAGCCTCCGATACTTCACATGACAATGCCTTATGCTGGTAAACAATTAGGGCAATGGCTCTCTAATCTGTGCATTAACTCCTTCACTGACAGCAGAGCCTACAGCAAGGGAATATGTTAATCCCTTTAAAAGCAATCTTTATGCCACAGATAATTAGTCAGTCCACTGACTATAAGTTACAAGTTTAAATATGAAACTCACCACACTACCTCAATTTCAGCATTAAAAGGGTCATCGACTCAAAAACTGTGTTTTGAGTCATGAAAAAATGCAACTATAAGTAACTTTGTTAAAAATGTTCATTGGTTTTAAAGTTATATGTAATTATAATGGCTAATGAAAGTTGTGCCTGTCTGGCTGTTTATATTCTCTGCACTTCTGATTCTGACTCCTGAAACAAGGTATCTGAAGCCAGTAGAATAACCTGGAGGAGAGCTGACTTTGGCTAAATTGTTAAAAAGATATAAATACTGCTTTTAACACCACCATAATGCATTTGGTTTTTGTATTGTTTAGGAGCACTGTTTAAGAAGTGAACTTATCAAAATCAATCAGTCTCTGTTTACCTTTGCCTGTCGGTATATTAGAGAAGCACAAATGGTGGATCATACCATGTAAGTATGCATGGAAAAAAAAAATTTCTAGTTCATTGTGAAATATTATACAATACTGAAATTTGTTTTGTTAAAATGCAGTATGCAAAGCAACGATAACACAGATTCTTCCTATATAAATTAAAATTAAATAAAATTGTCTGATGTAATTTTGTGGTGTGTATAATAGGATAATAGGAGTATTTTTCGGCGATTTGCGCGAAATCGCGCCGCCGCGTCTGCCATCCCGCCGGCGACTTACATGTTCGCCGGTGGGATGGCAGGGGTAGGCAACTCGGGGAGATAAGGGCTCTGGCACACGGGGGAGATTAGTCGCCCGCGATTAACTCCCTGTTCGCGGGCGACTAATCTCCCCCGTGTGCCAGAGCCCTTATCGCGGGCGACTAATCTCCCCCGTGTGCCAGAGCCCTTAGAGTGAGGTATAAAAGAGCAGACTGCCTGCTAGGTCTCATTCCTGTTCTAGAGTTTCAATTGTTAGCGAAGATATTTTGATGTATTTCAAGTGCACAAACCCCTGCTTAACCCCTAAAGGTTAAACGGTCCCACATGGGAATATGTATATATGTATATATACTCACCTCCTGGTCAGCAAGGCAAAGCCCAACAAATGTATGATTATGAAAGTACCTTTGTAACATATTAATATTTCAATATTCCTGATTTTACTAGGACCCAAAAACTGCATGATTTGGGAACAGTTAACGTTTGGTTACCATGTGGTTACTCAAACTGATATTGATATTTATGTAAAAAGAAAATATACTAACATTAAATTAATCCTGTTCATTTATTCAGTGTATGTTTTGTAATAAAATGGCTGGGTTAGTTGTAGATGGACGATATGTCTCTCCCAGGGTTTTGCATAGTTGGTACCCTGGAACATGGAATAATTAATCACAAACCCAGCCCTTTAATACAGACCTTAGCAGCAAGGTGATTGCTGCAGCTGAGAGCCTTTTAAAAAGACTCCAGTGGGGGGAGGGAGAGTCTCTTCCCCACTACACAGGTAGCAGGAGCTGCGCTGCATGGGAAAGGTACTTATGATTTCTGATTTTGTTCGCTTCTACTAAGTTGGAGTTGGAAAAGCCACCCGACTGTAGTTAGGCTGCCAATTGTGTTTAGCCAGCGCTCTGGTGCAAGGGTTTATTTTCCTGTTTCTTATTGTGTGTTTGTTACTGAAGTTTTGTAACAAAATAAACTGCTGGCACTTGCCTTTAAGAGAGCAACCTCTGTGACTGCTATGTTTACCCTAAAAGACTGTGGGAAGCGGCCCTAAGACACTGAACCAGATCCCCCTGTAGGTTCGAGTGTCACACGTGGTGGAGGATGCGGGCACCACACTCAAGTCTGAGGGTAAAAGTACTGTTGTTGCCAAGATGGAGGATGTTATAAAAGCTCTCATTCAGTCCACTGCAGTGCAGCAAGAAACAAACAGACAAGCTGCTCAGAGTGTTGCAGCTTTGCAGCAGCTGGTTGTACAACATGGAGAAAGTGTTGCTACCCTTGCCAAAATCCAGAAGGAAAGCACTGAAACGTTAGTGCGACAATTGGCAGAAGTACAGGCAGAGGCCCGTGAGGAACAGCAGGCGGCTGTACAAATGGTGCAACAGGAAATCCAGGCCTTATCAGAAAAGGTCAATGCAAACCCTGTGGCCACACAGCAAGCGAATAAGCTGATACGGGCAAGTCATTACCTGCAAAAGATGGCAGCCACTGATGATGTTGAGGCATACCTACTAGCCTTTGAACGCACCGCTGAGAGGGAAGGATGGCCAGCTGGAGAATGGGCAAGTTTACTAGCGCCTTTCCTAAGTGGAGAACCCCAGAAGGCATATTATGATCTGGAACCTGCAGAGGCCAGCAACTACAGTAAATTGAAGGCAGAAATTCTTGCACATCTGGGAGTGACAGCTGCAGTCCGGGCCCAAAGATTCCACTCTTGGTCTTTTGTTCCAGACAAGGCTGCCCGATCGCAGATGTTTGACCTGATACATTTGGCTAGGAAGTGGTTACAGCCTGACATCAACTCTGCCATCCATATTGTAGAGTTGCTTGTAATGGATCGCTTCCTGAGGGCTTTACCAGCTTCACTACGACGGTGGGTAAGTCAAAGTGACCCCCAGAATGTTGACCAGTTGGTCGCCTTGGTCGAAAGATACATTGCTGCTGGAGAACTTAGTAACCCACCGAGAGCAGAGCGGTTCTCTGGTACCAAGATCCTAAGTCACACTAGGTCTGGTAAGACTGGTTCAAAGTTAAAGGACGATGGGGAACAGCTTGGCACTAGACGGCAGTTTGATAATACAGTAAAATGTTTCAAATGTTTTGAATATGGACATATGTCTAAAGACTGCCCTTTAAATGTTGAACCTATGCAATGTGATATGAGTTACAGGGGTAAACCCCACTCGTTGCTTACAAGAAAGGCAGGTTCAGAGGTTGTAAGTTGTTATGCGGGAAAACCACAATGGTGTACCATAAAAGTAAATGGGAAAGAGGTACAAGCATTACTTGACTCAGGGAGTATGGTAACCCTAGTAACCAGGTCCCTTGTGCCTCAAAGTAAAATTAATCATGCAAAACAAGTGGGAGTTGTCTGTGTACATGGAGATAGACAGGATTATCCTACCGCCCAGGTCACCCTGTCTACCCCATCTGGGTCTATGGATTACCAAGTCGGAGTGGTTCCCCAGCTGGCATACGAAGTGGTTTTGGGGAGAGATTTTCCTTTTTTTTTTGAATTTATGGGCTTTTGTCACCTATAAGTCACAAGAGTCCTTAAGGTCAAATGACCTTGAATATGCATTTCCCTTTGCTGATGTGCAGTCTGATGAGGTATTACGTAGTGGGTAGGCTGCAAGGCCCCAACCCCGCTTCAGGTTTTGGTAGGGGACAATACAAGCAGTGATACAGAGCCCCGCACCTCTGATGAGCCTGAGAGGGAATTAGCTGACTTAGAAGTCAGCCCCGTTAATTTTAAGAGTGCACAGTGGGAAGATCCCACTTTGCTGGAACCTAGGCGTAATGTTCAGGTGACAAATGGTGTTAGAAATAACCCAGATGGCTCCCTTTTTTATCCTTATTTTGAAGTGTCTAAAGACCTTCTATATCGTGTAGAAAAGAGAGGTGATGACATACATAAACAGTTGTTGGTTCCCCAGGCCTTCCGTAATACTGTGCTAAGGCTAGCACACAGTCACGTATTAGGAGGGCATTTAGGGGTGGAGAAAACAAAAGAACGTGTTTTAAGGCGATTTTACTGGCCCGGGGTGTTTGCTGCCATTAGCAACTATTGTTCCTCATGCCCTGACTGCCAGCGTACTGCTCCCCAGAAAGCATATAGGAGCCCACTTGTGCCTTTGCCAATAATTGATGTACCGTTTGATAGGATAGCAATGGACCTGGTCGGTCCACTTATAAAGTCTGCTAGGGGTCACCAGTACATTCTAGTTGTTGTGGACTATGCCACACATTACCCTGAGGCTATTCCCCTACGCAATACTACAGCAAAGAGTATAGCGAAAGAACTAATGTTCATGTTTAGTAGGGTGGGTATCCCCAGGGAAATTCTGACAGACCAAGGGACACCATTTATGTCCAGGGTTACAAAAGAGTTGTGCAAATTGTTGCAAATAAAGCATCTCAGGACATCTGTATACCACCCGCAGTCAGATGGTCTTGTCGAAAGGTTTAATAAAACCTTAAAAACCATGCTCCGTAGAGTGATTGATAAGGATGGGAAAAATTGGGACTTCTTGCTGCCTTACCTAATGTTTGCAATCAGGGAAGTTCCCCAATCCTCAACAGGTTTTTCCCCGTTTGAATTGTTGTATGGTCGGCACCCCAGAGGGTTGCTGGACACCGTTAAAGAAACCTGGGAGCATGAAACTACCCCTCACCGTAGTGTGATAGAACATGTGGCTCAGATTGTACGTGAGCACATGCTAAAAGCACAGGAAGCTCAAAGAAACTCATACAATAGGAACGCTAGGCTGCGTGTATTTCAGCCAGGGGACAGAGTACTTGTTTTAGTCCCTACTGTAGAGAATAAATATCTAGCAACCTGGCAGGGCCCTTATGAGGTAATTGAAAGAGTTGGCGAGGTTAACTATAAAATACGGCAACCAGGTAGAAGGAAGCCTGAACAGATATATCATGTTAACCTGCTAAAGCCATGGAAAGACAGGGAAGTCTTAATGGCAACACAGTCTCCAGACTCTCCGATTGATATGAAAGAAGCACCAGAGGTTAATATAGCAGACACCCTGTCAACTCCCCAAAAGCGTGAGGTCAGAGAATTTGTTAACCGTAACAAGGATGTTTTCTCCGCTATGCCAGGGCGAACTAAAATAATTGAACATGACGTTATTACAGAATCGGGTAACAGGGTACATCTTAAACCATACAGAATACCAGAAGCTCGTAGAGAGGTTGTTAGTAGAGAGATAAAGAAAATGCTGGAGCTTGATGTGATTGAAGAATCCCAAAGTGAATGGAGTAGTCCCATTGTCCTTGTCCCAAAACCCAATGGGGAAATTAGGTTCTGCAATGATTACCGCAAGGTAAATGCTATATCTAAATTTGATGCTTATCCCATGCCCAGGGTTGACGAACTGATAGAGCGGTTAGGCAAAGCAAGATACCTCACAACTATTGACCTGACAAAAGGTTATTGGCAGGTGCCTCTTACAAAACAAGCAAGGGAAAAAACTGCATTTTCCACCCCAGATGGGCTGTTCCAATATAAGGTCCTACCTTTTGGGCTACATGGGGCCCCAGCAACTTTTCAAAGAATGATGGACCGAATTCTAAAGCCCCATGGTCGTTATGCTGCTGCCTACCTTGACGATATAGTCATTCATAGCACAGATTGGGAATCACACCTAGCAAAAGTTCAGGCTGTGGTAGACTCAATTAGAAATGCTGGTTTAACTGCCAATCCCGCAAAATGTACTATTGGGCTTGAAGAGGCCAAATACTTGGGGTTCTCAATAGGAAGGGGACTAGTTAAACCACAAGTCACAAAGGTGGAATCTATTCAAAATTGGCCAAGGCCTTCCACCAAGAAACAAGTCAGGACATTTCTGGGCTTAACTAGCTACTACAGAAGGTTCATACCTGACTTTGCTACTATTGCCAGCCCTTTAACTGACCTTACTAAAGCAAAAGCCCCTGTAGTGGTACGGTGGTCAACAGAAGCTGAAGAAGCATTTGTCAAATTAAAAGAAGCCCTCTGTGCCCATCCAGTTTTGGTGGCACCTGATTTTAGGAAGGGATTTATTGTGCAAACAGATGCCTCAGATGTCGGCTTAGGAGCTGTTCTGTCACAGGAGATTAATGGTGAGGAGCACCCAGTTTACTACTTGAGTAGGAAACTTAATTCCCAGGAGAGGAATTATTCAATTGTAGAAAAAGAATGTTTAGCCATAAAATGGGCTCTAGAATCCCTAAGATATTATCTCTTGGGTAGACAGTTTAGGCTCATTACAGACCATGCCCCGCTTACTTGGATGAGCCAAAACAAAGAGAAAAATGCAAGGGTTACTAGGTGGTTCCTGAGTTTGCAACCCTTCAGTTTCACTGTGGAACACAGGGCTGGAATTAAACAAGGCAATGCTGATGGGCTCTCAAGGTTATATTCCTTAATGTCCATGGTCGCTCACCCCTCTAGGGCAGAGCTGGGTGGGGGGATGTGTAATAAAATGGCTGGGTTAGTTGTAGATGGACGATATGTCTCTCCCAGGGTTTTGCATAGTTGGTACCCTGGAACATGGAATAATTAATCACAAACCCAGCCCTTTAATACAGACCTTAGCAGCAAGGTGATTGCTGCAGCTGAGAGCCTTTTAAAAAGACTCCAGTGGGGGGAGTCCCCACTACACAGGTAGCAGGAGCTGCGCTGCATGGGAAAGGTACTTATGATTTCTGATTTTGTTTGCTTCTACTAAGTTGGAGTTGGAAAAGCCACCCGACTGTAGTTAGGCTGCCAATTGTGTTTAGCCAGCGCTCTGGTGCAAGGGTTTATTTTCCTGTTTCTTATTGTGTGTTTGTTACTGAAGTTTTGTAACAAAATAAACTGCTGGCACTTGCCTTTAAGAGAGCAACCTCTGTGACTGCTATGTTTACCCTAAAAGACTGTGGGAAGCGGCCCTAAGACACTGAACCAGATCCCCCTGTAGGTTCGAGTGTCACAGTTTGTAATGTTTTTTCTTTACATTCATTGAAGTGCCTATCCCTGTAAAGAATTCTTATTTTTTGCCTTGCCTTCAAGCCTACCTAACCAACACTTCTTTGCTTCCCTTTACCACTTAAAGTATATGTAAAATGCTGTGTCAATTCAGTTTAAATTTTACTATAAACTAGAATGGACTATTTCATTACATAAATCACAAGATACATTTTCCTCATCAGCATGTTAAAAGTTATGTAAACAAACAAGCTGAAAACAATACACACTGGCACCTATTAATATGTGTGTCATGCTGGGCACTATTGTGCTTATTACTGCATTGCAATGTTCAGTCTGCTTTATCAGACAGTACTTTAGGAAGTTGACATAAATGTCAACTGAATGCAGGTACATTTTGACATATTGCATTCATGCCTGCTACATGTCAGAAAAAAAGCCTGTGTGTAAGACCCCTAAGAGTAAGCTTCTTTACTACTGCAGATCAGACTTGGCAGTTATGTAAGCTCCATTGCCTCCATCAGACCCTAGAGGCAAGAATCTTGCAGGAACTCAGAAGCTGAGAGAAGGGATTACTGGCCATGCATCAAACTATACCTAGGGGCTGATTTACTAAGACACGATTTCGAATCCGAATTGGAAAAATTCCGATTGGAAACGAACATTTTGCGATTTTTTTCGTATTTTTTGCCTTTTTTTTGGCGTTTTTACGATTTTTGCGTAAAAACGCGGGTTTTTCTGCGTCTTTACGATTTTTGCGTAAAAATGCGAGTTTTTCGTAGCCATTACGAAAGTTGCGCAAAGTCGCAATTTTTTCGTATTTTTTCGTAGCGTTAACACTTGCGCGCAAAGTCGCGCCTTTTTCGTAGCGTTAGGGGCCTATTTATCTTTCTGTGTTAAAAAGGTGACCAAATACATCACATATAACACATCACATATCACCACCGGCAGGCATTGTCATGTTAATAAAAGTGCATTTATTAAGCTGTATACATTTTTGTACACATTTTCAGCAAAAAACTTTGGCATAAAAAGCAGCAGCTTCTTGAAAATGCTGTGTAAAAAATGGTGAAACTTCAGCAAAAAAAAAAAAATTCATATTTTTTAATGGCGTTTTTTATTGTAGAAATGTATTTGCTGTTTATGTATTTGAAGTTTTTCCCATTGACTTGAAAGGGGTGTGCCATCATATAATGGTAGAAAATAAATGTCAGCAATTGAAAAAATACACTTTTTTTTTTTTAGAAATCAACCATTATTTTTCTGGCATAAATCATTTTTTACACAGTATGATAAATAGGCCTCATTGTGTAAGTTACTGAGAAGTACACTGTACTCCGTTTCCGGCAGCCACTTAAGAAATCACCTTGGATGGTAACATTTAAAATTTAAAAACATTTAAAAAATCAGACTGATTCCAAGACTAGCTGAGGTCCTGTATCATATCTTTAGGGATAAATGCCCAACAGCTTTTGCTCCTTTTATGCATCTTCTTGCCATTTTAGACCTGCTCCACTGAAATGTGGTAAAACTGACATTAATTCATTGTTTAATGGGGTCAGCAGGTACAATTTATAGGTGCTTTTGTGCTCATTTCATATTCTTTTTAACATACACAGAATATTGTTCTGTTTTTTACTCACTATTGACAGAACACTCTGATTTCACATGCGAGCATTCAGGTTATGGTTTTGTGCCAAAGGCAGCATCTATTAACAGCAGTGCAATTTGTCTTAATGTATACAGCGAAAGCACACTGATTTAAAGGACATGTAAACCCCACACTCAAAAATCAGTGAACAGCCTCTTTGAAATCTTTCAGTACCTGCCACACTGGTTGTCCAGAGGTTAATAGTAAGGCTGCAACATCTTCTTAATCACTTAGATCTACTTCTGTAACCCACTCAGCCCCCTCCCTCAGGAATTTGCTTTGACTTCTGGCTTATGAGCATGCTCGGTTGTTCTCAGGTTACTAAACATGCCCCCCAGTCTAGCACCCAGTAAAGAGATGGTATTGCTGGTTCCCATAGAAACTCTGCTGTAGCTGTCTGCTTCAATTTTTTCTCCTAACCTCCTCTCCTGAGCTCAGCACAGACAAAGCAGAACTTTTATCAAAGACAGTTCTGCCTGTGTGAGACTGTATTCTTGATGAATTGTATGCTGAATAAGGGTTTTTGTGTGTGTATGCTGTTTGCAGATTTAAATGCCTGATTATCTATGAGAGGAAAAATGACCACCTGGTGAAAGCTGCTATTTGCTTTAGGAAAATATGATGGGGCTAGCAAATGGAGAGGATATAAGCAGTACAAATGATGACATTTAGGTGGGGGAGACGTGCCCAACTGATATATATTGTAGGCAGATGTAGGCTTTACATGTCCTTTAGGCTGTTTCTTTTGGCTTGCATGTACTTCCCAGGAGGGGTGCAATGCACTGAGCCTAATTTATCTGAGGTCCCCATTCATAAAGCTGTAAACAATGCTTAGTACTTTTTTGTAGCTGCCAGCACCTTAGCCTTACAATCTTTACATGGCACAAGCAATTGCTGATGCTATTAATTTGGGATTTATTGTATGAGTAGGTTATTTGCTGTAGAAACAAATGTTTGTCTCATAGATCTCACACACTGCCAGTGCAATTTAGAACTCATTTTAGTAAATAATTCTTTTAAATCATATGATAAATTATCTAAAAAAAAAGCATCCTCCTGTAAATTTGTTATATTCATGAAATAAATGCTTTGTTACAAATACATATCCAGCAAGCTCAAACGCCTAGTAAGGCTGCCCTTAGCTTTGGAAACATTATTAACTGATAAAATACTATAATTACTTTTAAACCATGTCTGTGCAACGATAGCGCGTCTATTAATGAAAAGTGCTTTGGGCTTTCTGTAACTACTTAAAAAATCACAGTAATGGATCACGTTAGTTTTTTCTCTTGTATGCCTCAAGTCATTCTTCTTGCATGTTGCTGAAACACAGGCTGGCAGAACAAAAAAGCACCAAGACTAGAAATCTGCTTTTCAGTACAGACAATTAGGCAATAAACTATGTGGCATTTTATTATGAACATCTATTTATCCGCTATTTCTTTCGTCAAACCTTTTAATAAATCGAGGACCTCCCTTCATTGTAAGTGCGGATAATGTCCCACTGTAAACTGGTACAAGTATCCATTATTTATGGGAGAACCAGAAGGGGCATTTAGAATGTGTCTCACTGGCAAATGAATAAAGGCTTTCTATACTGGATAACTTTAATTTAGCTAGAATAATCACTATAATATACTTTCACTCTCACAGGATGCTCTGTAATGTGTGGGCTGCATATTTAGGGCATAGTGGGGGGCATGGAAGATGCAAAGGGTTAGCATCTAACAGTAGCATTTTTTAAATGTATACATTTTTATCTATATTGTATTTTTAAAATGTCCCAATACAATGGGGCATATTGCAAAGGGTGAAAATAGAGTTCACTGCAGTTCCCTGGGAGGAACTCTACAGCTCTCTATTCACTTCTATAGATGTTCACTTGTATAGAATGTTTTTTTAGGAAATGTTTTATTTAGGGGTTTCTGTTATTAACTGCCTATTGCATTAATATGTTTTATTGCAATCCTGTTTCCAAAAAAGTCGTAGTAAACATATCAAAATGTTGAAACTGAGATAGCTTTGAATACGCTCAGGTGCCAGGCACATGTAGCCAATATCAGCCAAAAAATGTGAGACTTTGCATTTTCAGTGGATATCAGATACATATGCCTGCACCTGAGTGTATTCAATGCTATCGGGTGTAGACATAGGTAGGAGCATTTTTAAGCACATGTAGAATATTCTTGGCAAGCGGCTTTCAGCTTGGTTTTCCATACGCTCCATGTGGCATTAGCCTTAAATTTAGAAATACTCTGTTTATGTTGGAGTGCTCCTCAGCAAAGTTGACCAAACTTCATTTTCTGTTCTTGCTCTTACAGAATGAACAACAACAGTAAGATAATCATTTGATTTTTTTAATTTAGAGCCTGTCTTTTTCCGAGATACCTTTTTTGACTATGTGTGTGTTTGTTCCTAAAGCGTGCTGCAAAGAAAATTAAAATTGAATTGTGTTTTTTAGCATTACTGTGCATTTCATTTGTAGATTCATTCAAATACCCTTTAGCAAAACATTCTATTAATCTGATTTTGTGTTTTTCCAAATTAAATGTCAGACCAAGTGTCCAGTTTGTTAAACCCATCCCAAAGCCAACACCCATTCCTGGAGAAAAGAAAAGGAAAGCAGGAAAAGCCAGAGAAAACAGATCTAAGGAAAACCAAGGAATAGGGGAAACTGATGAAAATCCTCTCACTAAAGCTCATTCTGAAAATCAGTCTGTGATGTCCCAGAGCCCAGTCAGTCATTCATCTCGGGACAGTGCAAGTGAAGTGGAAGGTAGGTAATGCTTAGAATTTGTTTCTTCACTAATGGCCCAAAGTATAGCACATACTGTATACCTATACGCTATGCCACAAATTAACAGATAAAGTAACATTTCATTTAAGGAAAATGTGCTCCAAATAAAATTAATTAGCAAAAAAAGACAAATTGTCTTTCGACTTGACATGGCTTATATGATGCACTGTGGCCTAGCGCATCACAGCATTCATTGCTATGGAAAAAGATTTGATAATGATAAGCTTGAATTAATTGACATGATGGGACATGGGAAGCTATCTAAAATGTATCTCTATACACATTTTGTACCTTCTGTTGTTTTTGTTTGTTTGGTTTAGCTTTGAAACTGAATGGATATTTAAAAATTGGCAAGGTTGTACATGATGCCAGCACTAGTCATCTTCTCTTGTGTTTTACTAAAGGGGTCTTCTACCCAAAATCTGTATATAATAGAAGAAATTGTAATTTTCCAATATACTTTGCTTAAAAATGTCATATGGTTATGTCCTAAATTATTTGAAAATGTAGTTGCTATTAAAAGCTACATTTTCTGCGCTTCTTGCTGTAATAGTGTTGCAAGCTGTCTGGTTAAGGCTGATTAAACCACCCAGAGAAGAACTGACTCCTGCCACATTGTTTTAAGAATGAGATTCAGAGAACCAGAAGGGATAAACAAACTCTGCTGTTACCTGCCATTACATTAACAAATAACATTTACAATAACTAATACATTTTGATGAATGTATATTGGAAAGTTCCTAAGAATTCCATTTGGTTGACAAAGCCCTTTAAGTTTTTTTTCTGTTTATGAGGCTTTGTACATAATTCGTAATACATTTAGTTTTATAATTGGAAACAATGTAACATAAAACTATGGTCACAATATTAAAGTGATTACTGTACCTCTAGATTTCTGAGAGATGAAAATTATTCATCCTTTGCACTGCTAATGTGTTGCTTTTTGAAGCAGAGAACTGCCCATTGTATGGGAGGAAGTCTCTTTCCTTTAAGTAAGGTACAGTTTTGTTGTATAGGTATGGGATGCGTTATCCGGAAACCTGTTATCCAGAAAGCTCAGAATTATGGGATAGCCATTCCCCATAAAGTCCTTTTAAATCAAATAATTCAAATTTTTCAAGAAGATTTCCTTTTTCTCTATAAAAATAAAACAGTACATTGTACTTGATCCCAACTAAGATATAATGAATCCTTATTATAGACAAAGATTCTATTAAATGGAAAGAGCAAGGAGGTATTATATTGAATTGTTACTTTGTTTAATCTAAAAGTAATCTTATCACATATGACTTTCACATATTGCTCTTTCTCTACTCTTATTTCTTCCTGCTGCAGAGGAGAAGTAAATGATCATTTTGCTGCAAACCAGGGAAGTCACTTGATACAAGGATTGTGTGTGTGTAGTATTTTTGGGGGGTGTTCTTTGGTTCCTTAAATAAGGCAAAAAGCACAAGTGGAGTGTGGATTTTCTGTGTCTGCCTTCTTAAGGCTATTTATACTTATAGTTTCCAAGATAATATTTTTCGATTCCAAATTTCTCTGTCAATATGAAAACTATAGGATTAGTATACTTTGCTATATTTATGTGTGGATTGAGAGTCAGTTTTTATTGATATTTTAAAACTGCACTATCCTTTCATGCCTTCCTATGTATTTCTATACACCACTGTAACAGAAAACAGTTTAATAAAAGAATTAATATGGCTCAGTATCAATGCTCTTGTGTTTGTAATGCTGTTAAACAAACTGCACTATAATTTTATCCATTTTGTAGATACATTTATTTTTTTTATTTAGTTCTAGATTTAAGAAATTAAACCTCTTCTTACAAAGTTGAATGATGACTAGGTCAATTAATTAGGGTATTGAGGCTGCCTGTAAGTAACATAGAAAGTGTTGTTTTAATGTCTAAAAACAGGCTACTTGCCAAACATAAACCGCAAGGCAAGGGTATTGAATTTTTGGTTATTTTATAGACAAATTGATAAGAATTAAGAGGCTGCTGCTGAGTAATGGCTCTGTATAATTTACTGCCATAGTAAATGATCCATTGTTATGTTATTGCAGTAAAATTTTGTTTTACCTGTTCAATGTAAAATTAGATGTTTTTTTTAGTTTGCAAAAAACTGGGCATCATTTATCATACAGGTATCAGACCCCTTATCCGGAAACCCATTATCCAGAAAGTGCCGAATTACGGAAAGGCCACTTCCCATAGACTCTGGACATTTTAATCAAACAATTCACATTTTTAAAAATGATTTCATTTTTCTCTGTAATAATAAAACAGTACCTTGTATTTGATCCCAACTAAGATATAATTAATCCTTATTGGAGCCTAAACAATCCTATTGGATTAAATTACTGTTTAAATAATTTTATTAGCAGACTTAAGGTAGGAGATCCGAATTACGGAAAGACCCAGGTCCCGAGCATTCTGGATAAAGGGTCCCATACCTGTGTGTATATATATATATATATATATATATATATATATATATATATATATATAGGGGCACATTTACTATGGGTCGAATCCGAGTCCGAATTGGAAAAATCCGATTTGAAAACGAACATTTTGCGACTTTTTCGTATTTTTTCCGATTTTTTTCGGCACCTTTACGACTTTTCGGAAATTATCGCGACTTTTTCGTTACCAATACGATTTTTGCGAAAAAACGCGAGTTTTTCGTAGCCATTCTGAAAGTTGCGATTTTTTCGTAGCGTTAAAACTTGCGCGAAAAGTTGCGCTTTTTTCGTACCGTTAAAACTTAAAAGGCGCTGCGTTTTTCGCAAGTTTTAACACTACAAAAAAATCGCAACTTTTTGCGCAAGTTATAACGCTACGAAAAAATCGCAACTTTCGGAATGGCTACGAAAAAGTCGCGTTTTTTCGCAAAAATCGTATTAGTAACGAAAAAGTCGCGTTAATTTTCCGAAAAAATCACAAAATACCGATCATTACGAAAAAAACGCAATCGGACGCATTCAGCCCGTTCGTGGCTTAGTAAATGTGCCCCATAGTGTTGCTAAGTACAAAAATGAGCGCAAACTTTCATTAATTTATTCTTGTGCCTAGTATCAATCCACACAGTGTGCCTACTACTGCATTTAGGTGCAAGGGAAAACAGTGCTGTTTAGTGGCCTTTGGCCACATGTTAAATTCACAGTTGAATTTCCACACTGTACCAATGTACACTCATTGTTTATGCCAGAGAGACCACACTTAACTAAAGGGTATGTAAGCGAATGTCTATGATCCTCTTACATGATGCCCCTTACAAATCTGATTCTAGGTTTTAGCCTAACTTTCCCCAAACAGCTTATGCTAAATTGCATCAATGATATCAAATTTTGGTGGAGACAATTATCTTAGGATTCTAAAACAATGCAATTTTTTGCACAGTGTTCAAATCTCGCAGTATATAAGTGAATCTTCAGCCAGCCTAAGGGCTCTGGCACACGGGGAGATTAGTCGCCCGCGACAAATCTCCCTGTTCCCCTGCCATCCCACCGGCGACAATGTAAGAAATTGTGCCATCCAACTGGCGTCTTACATTGTCGCCGGTGGGATGGCAACTTGGGGAGATTAGTCGCCCGCAAACAGGGAGATTTGTCGCAGGCGACTAATCTCCCCGTGTGCCCGAGCCCTAAAGATTAAGGTAGAAGTTAACATAGATTGTTATCGAAATATATAAGTTTATTTTTGAAACAATGGGAAAGTTAAAGAGATTATTTTATATTTACATTTTAATAATTATATTTAAATATTAAGAATACAGGTATCAGACTCCTTATCTGGAAACCCATTATCCAGAAAGTTCAGAATTACGGAAACGCCATCTCCCATAGACTCCATTTTAATAAAATAATTCAAATTTTTAAAAATGGTTTCCTTTTTCTCTCTAATAATAAAACAGTAGCTTGTACTTGATTCCAACTAAGATATATTAAATCCTTATTGGAGCCAAAACAATCCTATTGGGTTTAATTACAGTTTAAATACTTTAATTAGCAAATTTAAGGGCTCTGGTACACAGGGAGATTAGTCGCCTCCCCGATATGACATCCCACCGGCGAAAATGTAAATCGCCGGTGGGATAGCATACGCGGCAACTTTGGCATTTCTGCAAATCGCACCACCGCGTATGCTATCCCACCAGCGATTTCCATTTTCACCTGTGGGATGTCATATCGGGGAGATTAGTCGCCCGCAACAAGGGAGATTTGTCACGGGCAACTAATCTCCCTCATGTGCCAGTGCCCTAAGGTAGGAGATCCAAATTACAGAAAGACCCCTTATCCGAAAAACCCCAGGTCCCAAGCATTCTGGATAACAGGTCCCATACCTGTAATATAATAAGACCAGTGGGTAGCATTTACTGGTCGTTTGTGTAAATATTAAAAAAAGAATGTTCAGGTACTTTTTGAGCTCAGTATTGTGGTAATCAGCAAGCATAGAATGTCTGTATATAAAGAGCATATTTTATGCTTGGGTGATATTCATATAAGGCAACTGGAATTCATTCTGCCATGTCCGTTCTCTCATTTTCCTGATATATGTCTTTCTCACTTATTGCCATTTCTGCCTTTTGCATAATTCATTTCATTTAGATTGAACAAATTGTTTAGGCATTATCTTAATCACACAGTGCCCATTTGAAAGCACTCATTAAAGTCTCAGATGGTCTTTTTTCTCTCATTTTCACAGATAAATTATATCTTTTAGATCAGGGATAAAAAAAATCCTCTTTTCCAACACATGTCTGTATTATTAGCAAAAGACTTTGTCACAAGAGAAAATGCTATAAGATTCTTGAAAGAAGATGCACTTGGGAAGTAATTGCACTATTAAGGAGCTTTTTCTGGAATCAGAATGGGAATATCACAAATATTGAATAAATTCTGTCTTCTTTATGATCTTCTGTTTTTGTGACTTAAGGTCCTGGGGCCAAACGATCGAATTATAATGACGGCAATGGGGCAGTCGGTTCGGGGACCACATCAACGAGCCGATGCGGTCCCCAAACTAACTGAATCTTTTAACCTGCCCGATTGATATCTGGAAATTCAGGCCAGATATCGGTCCAAGGGTCTGATATCAGCAGCTACAATCGGCCCGTGTATGGGGACCTTTATACAGAAGCTATCAATAAGCATTAATTGTTGTTAATTCTGAAAAGTAAGAACCAAGTGGTTGGTGCATTTGCAAAAACATTCCTAGGGGAAAAAAAGGTTTTGTATCTGTGAAGAAAATATTTGTAGAATGTTATGTGATGCTTCATTGTTCACCAGGAACTTTGCTATGCCCAATAATCAACAGTTTTCTATCACTATTTACCCATATCCCTTTACTACCTGCATACATGATTGTATGGCCGCTTCATGTAGCAGACTCTGCTTTGAGTTGAAAACAAAATTGTTAGGTACCTTTTCCAGTATAGTTGCAACTCTGCATTTCTGTAGTTACTGTTTGGTATTTAACTGAAAAAGATTAGTCATTCAGACATTTACTCTGAATAGGATTGTGTGTTAAAAGTTTGTTTGTCTTTTGCAGATAATGTTTTTGATTCTGAGAAAGCCAAATTAGGGCTCCCACAAGATCCACTTTCACCACTTACTCCAGTCCCTTCAATTCTACAGTCATCACAGAAAGCAACACCCAGATCTTCGCTTTCTTCCATAACCATTCGATCTTCAGAGAAGCCCCAAAGCATAAATATCAGCAAAAAACTAGAGAAACTGATCTTTGAGATCACTGAGTTCCAGCAGAAACAGCGAGAAAAGCAACAGGTGAGGTAAAGAAGTAGGATAACTTTATGAGCTATAGCTACCAATACCAATATGTAGCATTTACTTGTCACCTTTTTTAATGTAACTTATTAATTTGCACCTGGTAACATTGTGCATTTTAATACATATGTACTATAGGGAGTAGTAAATGTGAAGGTATGGTCTTATGGCCTCTTGTGTTAGTTATTGGTTGTTTTGTATGTTTTCTTGTATGTTTAATGTATACACCCATTTATTGTACAGCGCTGTGGAATATGTTGTTGGCATTTTATAAATACATGTACAGGTACTACTGCTACTACTAATAATAATAATAGTTTTTGACATTCATACAGAACATTTAGCTTCCAGTTTAGTCATAGATACTTGTCCAAAAATGTACTACCTTGCTGTGATGTTCTAAGATTTGTACGAGGCCAAGGCAACCACAGCCCAGTAGGAAAGATCTGTTCCTCTGAATAAGCTCCCAGTAGCTCCCCATCTTCTTTTTCTGCTGATCCACTTTACATGCTCTGTGGTGCTATAAGCTACCTGAGCTTAATTTTATTTAGAAAATTTAAATATCATGAGATAGGGCTGGTTAGTAATTGATCAGATTCACATTACATTTCAACCATTGCAAATTGTAATATTTACCCTTGCAGCATCAGCTTATATGACAGGCAAACTTCATTTTCTGCTTGATAACTTTTGATAACCCCTAAACTTATATTCATAACAGCTGCCCAGACCACACTGAGCATGTGCATTGTCACTAACATTCCTAACAAGACCCTGGATAACTTATTACAAAGATGCTTAAAGGAGAAGGAAAATCTAATAAAGAGTTAATCTCAGACTTCAGGCATACCTTCAGTTCTCTCAAAAGTGCCCTTAAGTCTCCCCATATTTCTCCCGTTCAGATGATCAGAAGCCTCATAGGAAAAAAAATGCTAAGCTCTGTAAAGAAAGTTCCCATAATGCCTCATAGTAAGACTATAAGGAAGCTTCCTGCTAGATTGGCTCAGATCACACATTCCTAAGGGGAGGGGAGGGAGTTCTTAGAATTCTTGAGGGAGGGGGGAGCAGGAGAGAGGAGAGAGCTGCCTATCTCTGGCACAGGAAAACAAAGAGACAACAAATCCAGTTTCTTTTGAAAGAGAACTCAGTGCAGCATTACTGTAAGTGCTTATGGTTGTATTTACATAGACCTTTCTGATACAGCTTACTTAGTTTTTACCTTTCCTTCTCCTTTAACCTTAAGGCTGGTGCAATAAGCTCAGTATCTTTAAAAGGAGAACTATACACCCCGGGTGCAAAAATCACCCATAACTATCACTGCCTAGTGTACCATGTTATAAGACTTTGAGGGGGCTGCAGGTGGGGAGGTGGTTTGTGAGAAATATTTTTTAGCAGGAAGGGGGTTAGCAGACTAAGAACTAGAGAACTGGGTTGGGGGGTATTCAAAAGTGAAAGTAAACTGAAATTGAAGTAAGAAATATTTTTTTAGTTAAAATCAAGTTTAAAGGACATAACAGCAGTCTTAATCTGTTTTGTAAATATGGTGGTTTTCTACACTTTGGAGTTAAATTATCATTACAGAATGCCACTAGTGAATTCAGCGTAACAGTGTAAGTACAACTTTAGTAATGAGCTCTGTTTTGCTACAGTTTATAAAATCACATTCAGAAAGACAGAGTTAGATTAAATTGGCAAAATTGCTATATGGCAACATTTTAACATTAAATGTATTTTTTTAATGTATTTTGAGAAGAAAAAAAATTAGCTCCATAATGATTTTCTGATGTAAACATTTTACTCCATTTTAACTCCAAATTTATATTAATTCCACTACAGTGCTTTACTAAAGTATTCATAACCTCAACTGTGTCTCTGATGTTTATATTTGCAACTCTCCAATAAAGGCCAGTGTTATGAAAATAATAATGTATGAATAATTCTGAAAATAATGCAGGGTAATATGCATCTGAACTAGCTGTAATACCATTCACAGAATAGCTATGGAATTTATCATCTTTTCTCAAAAAAGTTTTTTTTTTTTTTAATGAACAGTCAGTTCAAGAGTACCTTAAACAGCTCATAATTTTAAAGTCTCATCAAGATAAATGTGGGCTGGAGGAAGAACAGAGGGATCATGTTAAGCAGCAGATTGATTTACTGCAGCAGCTGAGAATGCTAACACCTATTAGCAGTATTCAACAGACAAAGTCTGGTAAGCATTTATTTTGTTATCCTGCTTTCCAAAAGAAGACTTCTTTGTACATTGCTTTTTCCACTTTATGTACACATACATTTATATTCGAGTATTCATTAGCACCACTACATGGATACTTATATGTCCATGATTTGTAAATGTAATTGCTATCAAAAGCTATATCTGCACTTGCTGGTCCTATCTTAACTAGGGGTGCACCAACCATTCTTTTACCATTCTTTGACCGTTCTTCTAAGTGGGAACTATACCCCTGAATATTGCAGGGGTATAAATATATGTTGCATAAAACAACCCATATGTAAAACACTGCTTCATTTAAATAAATCATTTTCATCAAATTATAATTTTATAGTAGTATCAGCCATTAGATAATTCTAAATAGAAAAAGTGGCTTATTAAGTACTAAGGGCCATTCTCTAGCTCATGTGATTCACAGTGCATACAAACAAACAAACAAAGTGTACATATACATGCCAGGTTACATCAGCCAATAAATTTAGTCCTTTCGACAACCCTTCACTTCTTCATGTTACAGTTACTGCATGCATTTTTTATTTCCTGCCAGGTGATCTCTAAGGGAGCCCATAAAGCATAACAAAATGGTGGCTCAAGCAAAAAAAGATTTAAAAAAGGGCAATATTTAATGATATGTATATGCCTCTTTAATAGGTCTCATATTATGACTTAAATTATTTGTTTGTTAATTAACCAATCATTCCAAAGGTATAGTTTTCCAAAGGTTTCAGTTTGTGGTCATGCGTTTAACCACCAAGCAGTGCATTCTTAAAGAGCAGCATGTTATTGAGTTTATGACTAAACTGAAATCAAAGTGAAGTGTAGTTTCTACAAAATATTCCATAAATGAATAGGGGAATAGGGGCAAAATGTTCTATATAGTCAGAATAGTTGTAAGTTTACTATTTTACCTTGTGATACATGTATGTCTTAATGTATGCCACTCACCATAAATATAAGTTAAACATATTAACTGGTCAGTAACATCAAACAATTAAATATAATGCACCATTTTATGTAGTACACCACAGTGTGCATTTCTAACATGCCTTCATCATTTTTAGAAAAGTATTTGTTTTAAGGGGACACAGGGGCCTGACAAATGACTGACGGTTAACAAAAGTTCAGATTACTGCAAAGAGCTGTGTGAAAGCAGTTTGTGTATTGTTTGGTAAACAGTGGCATCTGCCAGCTCATATGAAAAACTGGCAGGAATATACAATATAAGATATACTTGAAGAACATTTTGTTTCAGGTCATGCCTGGCTCTTTGTGGAAACTCCTTGTTACCCTTCAGTCAGTAGAATGTAGGACAGCCAAAGTGTACAGGTATATTATCCAGACCTTGTATGCTTGAGGCCTTGGGTTTTCTAAGTGATCTTATAAAGCAGTGCTGTGCAACTTCTGTACTAAGGGACAGAATTTTTCTGGCCTAAGTGGTGGAAGTAAATGGAAGTCAGTTTTGACCACCCCTCTTTTTTAAACCACGCCCAGGCAGGTAGAGTATGGCACACATAGGGAGCATAGGGCAGGCAGAGTATGGCACACACAGGCAGAGTAAGGCAAGCAGAGTATGGCACACAGGCAGTGTAGGGTAGGAAGAGTATGGCACACACAGGCAGCATAGGGCAGTTAGAGTATGGCACACACAGGCTGGGTAGGGCAGGCAGTGTATGGCACACAGGGGCAGCATAGGGCAGGCAGAGTATGGCACATACAGGCAGAGTAGGGCAAGCAGAATATGGCACACAGGCAGAGTAGGGTAGGAAGAGTATGGCACACACAGGCAGGGTATGGCACACACAGAGAGGGTAGAGAACAGGAATATATATAATAGGGTATCCCACGGGTATTTGCCCGACTTGCACATCACTACGTGCAGCGTTAAATTTGCTAATTCACATTCTTTTACACTTTTATGTTTTGCTTTGTTTGTATTTTCTGTCAGTCCTTGCTTTCAATAGATACTGAGATTGTCAGTTTTTGTAACTTTCCTTTTGTGGTTTATTTCTTACGATCTGTCCAACCTCTTCCGGTATAATTTACTGGATATGGCTTTTTGATTTATGGTGTGTTTTTAATTTGTGACTGTCGCTCTTTATGTAACATTCTCCTATAACAAATATCTATGTTATCACAATAATATACCCACATTTTCTAGCTATGCTAACACCAGCAAACTGATTATTTGCTCACACATGGTTTCTTAGCAACTAATTCCAAAATACACACGCACACCTGACTTCTTCACAAAAAATAAGCCCGGTGCTGTATAGTTTAAGGAGGGCGGCACCTCCACCATACAAAGAAATCAAAAGGAACTTACACCGCATGGTTAGAATGCTGAAGCAGGCATATGCCCTGTGTTTATTAATGCCAAGCCAAACAACACAACATTTTAGGGGTGGGCCCCCTTCACTGTGTGCTGGAGTTCCTTTTGATCTTTTAGCAACTACTTACACCTTTTTTGTGCCAATTTTAAGGGGGAGGAGTATAAGGTTTTAATGTTTGACAACAGAATTGTTGGAATAACAAATAAACTTTATTTATTGTTTACTTTTGTTGTTCAAAATAGATAATGGCTTTGGGCTGTACTATATGTCTCGGATTTTATAACAAGCGGCAAACTAGAACATTTTGTCCCTATTATACTTCATAGTCCCTTGTCTCTGAAATCCTTTCTCCTGATGGCAGCCGGATCACAGTTTCTTATTTAGCCATCCCAAGACACCAGAAGATTAGTTGTAGCCACTTACTACGACTAATCTGTATCATGGTACAGAGAAGCAAATTGGAGCAGAAAACCTGAAAATAAGAACAGTCTGTATTTCTTGCGGTCCCAAAAAGGGCATGCCTTAATCAATCATGTTATCATTATAATGAATTTGTATACTACCAGCAAAACTATTTATAAATATATATATATATATATATATAAAACAAGGGTTTTACAAATAAATACAGCATAAAACTGCAGGACTAGAGGGTCTGCTTCCAAGGGCTTATATATTAGTTAGATTCTCTACAGTGCAAATTGTCACCAACATTAAAATAGTAAAGTTAATTGTTACTGTTGGTTTCCTGGACATTTCTGAACTGCAATACAACCTGAAAACCAGAATCCTCCAGCTGTCAATCCTGTAGCACAACAACTGGAGAGGCACATGTTGCAGATTCTCATTGGTATCATTGGTGTTCATCGCTTTGTAGCCCAATAACATTGCTAAAAGCCAGCGGCAGACTCGGTGTTTAGGGCCCACCCCCCCAGCAGCCCTACACCCCCTCAGGGATCACCCACCCCCCCCTGAGGGGGTGTGCCGCCGGCCCAGTCTGACCCTGCGGAAAGCTGGATGCAGAAAGAAGAATATGCAAATTAATGCTAAGCAAGGTTTAAATCCCTGATGAACAGATTGCCTAATGGATTTTGCTGGATTTTCCAAGGCTGTCTGTTGCTTCTGAAAGTGACTGCAAAGATGAGAGATCAGAAAGCTGCCCACATAGAGTCCTGTTTACTCTGCACGTGCACACTGAACAAGCTGCAAGCTAGGCAAGGCCATGGGACTATACCACTTTACATAAGACCTTTATTGCCCTTCAACAATACATTCAAGCTTCAACAGCTTATTCGACAAAACATTTAAGTTTCAGAAGCTTATTTAAAATATTTTCACTTCAACTTTCTCCATACTTTAATATTATGCTCTTGATACATTTTTACAATCACCCACTTGCTGCATGACATGACTAATTAGTAACTGTTGCAATAACCACTTAATACTGTAATGGTCAGGTTAGTATTTTGACTTAGGTGTCGCAAGTTGCAGTGTACCAGTGACCAGTGTATCAAATACAGCCGCAGATCAATTGTAGAATTCCCCTATCCTTTACACAGTGCAACATTAATTACATGTGGTGAAATATAATTCCACAGATTTATAACACTGTGTTCTATTATAAATCTGCTTGCTCTGGGTGCACACATGGACCTTGGCATAGTATACCAATGCTGCTAGGTGCTTAATAGTGCAGATAGGGAGAGGTTTGACCACCATAGCCCTTTAGTTCAGCAGTGGATTCTGGCAAATGTCAGAATCATTATTTATAAGGCTGGTGGGAGGACCTGTGTACTAGAAATTGCAGGGTCTATTTTGGATCCAAATCCAGGCCTAAAGTTCAGTATTACCAGTCTGTGGGTGAGTGAATGGTACTCCAGTCAGTGGTGAGTTAGCTTGTTAATAAAGATTAGCAAATTCTTGTAAAGAAAGAATACCCAGAGCTACCCAAAAGGGGCTGATTATGTTTTCTGTGTTGTCGCTATAAGCTGAAATTCTTTTTCTTACTAACAACTCCTCCCTTAGTGCAGGAAACTTTAAGGGGTTGATTTATCAATGTTCAAATTCAAATATTTGACACCCTAAAACATGTTGATTGGAATTATGGCTTCCAAAACTTAACTGTTCGAAATTTATTAAGCACAAAAAAATGGTAAAACTTGACTGCAAAATGACTGCATCTAAAAGCTTGTAAATTCATTGAGAAGTCAGTGGAAGTTTTCCTAGGCAAAATGTTAGCTAGTTTTTCAATTCAAGTTTTTAAAGTTTTTCGATTTTTTTTTTGAGAGTTTATAGACCCAATAAAAATGATGAATAGAATACAAATTTGAAGCATTTGAGTTTTTTTACAGTAGTATTCAATCAAATGTTTTAGATTCATTATTTTTAATAAGGAAGTAAACATTCAAGTTTGGTAAAATTTCAAATTAATTTGAATTTAAAAAAAAGCTATTAAAATTCCCAAATCCCAATTTTGATAAATAACCCTCCCTGAGTAGGTGTAATCCTCTACAGGGTGTAGCCCAAATGTGGAATTATTTCCTACTCTATGAATGGTGCTTTTCTCTTCATGGTAGGTACTGGTCTATTTGACTCTATTTTGGGTATAATAAATAATTGTAATGCTATCCATGTAGTTAGAGAACAGAGCCAATAACCTACTGTGTGTATGTACTAATAGCAACAGGGGAAAAGGTGACTATATGATGAGAACCACAATACAAAACAGCTCAAATGAACAGGGGCCGCTTTACATGTATTTGTCAGTACAGGTACTGTATCCAATTAGGATTAATGAAATCTTCGTTGGGACCTTTCTGAATAACAGGTTTCCAGATAACGGATCCCATACCTGTATTATGCAATCGGCATGTTTCATGTATACACCTTCCTATTGTACAGCAGAAAATATAGAGGAAAAGAAAGAAAAAGGAAAACATCCAACTTATTGTGGTGTTAATCATTTACTTACGTGCATATTTTATTTTTTTCACAATACGTATTTTTTTGCCAATATAAAACAAACATTTTTCGCCATTTATTTTACGTCAAAACCATGAAAAACTCAAATGTAAAAATACACCATCTAAAAGCTGTTGAGGTCACGTAAAAATCAATGGGAGTTGTCTTAGGCAAATTGTAACAATCTTTAGTTAATTAAACGGTTTTATAGGTTTTTGGAGTTTTTTTTATTCGTAAGTCCATGAACAATTATAGGAAAACGTAAAAACGACAAAGTACCTGTTTTTCATTCTGCATTTGAATTCGCTTTTTCAGTTCAGATCTTTTAATAAATGACCAGACATTCATTGTTTTTGTGGAAATAAGTATATTCATGGTTTCAGAAAACTCTATAACCACTAAAATCAGAATGTTGATAAATCTGCGCCAAAGGTGTGCTCAAAGAAGTGGAAAATAGCATAAACCTCACATTTATGCGATTATGTACAGTAAACCGATGCTGCAATGTGAATGAAGCTGCAGACTTCTGTGTGTCCTTGAATCTAACAAATACAGAGACCACAAAGCACGAATCCCATGTAAATGAGTGACTATATAAGATGATTATTACCTTGTCCTTCATGCACAGGGAAGCTGTCTCTATAAACAAAGCATAACTCTTTTCCCAGAACAGTTTATTATCCTCAAGGTAAGAATCTGCACTCAGAGCCGCATATGCTCTAGTAAGTAAGCAGAAGCATTTGTATTGAGGAGAACGTAACTATGATACCTCAACACTGTGCCGTTCATGCTTTTAGCTGCTATTATGTTTGATTTCTGTGTTTGCAGAAAGCACAACTTTCAATTAGAAAATATATGTGTTCATTACACTTAAAGGAGAACTAAACCCTAAAAATAAATATAGCTAGAAATGCCATATTTTCTATACTGAACTTATTGAACCAGCCTAAAGGTTCAACATCTCTATAGTAGTAATGATACAGGCCTTCAAATTAGTCACAGGGGGTCACTGGAATCTGTTAGAAGTGTCAGCACCACTCACATGCTCTGTGTGTTCTGAGCAGCTGTAAGCCTTATAGGTCATCGCAAATTATCAAGCAGTAAATAAGGTTTGCATGTTATAGCGGGTGATGCTACAGGGCTGAAAATGGTTTCTGATGCTAATTGCATTGGTTTAAGAACTGTAATGCAGTACTAATCTGTATTATTTACTAATCAGCCTTATATCATGACAATTATATGCTATATATACAATATAGTTAGGGTCCCTAAGCTCAGTAACTGAGAGCAGCACAGAGCATGTGCAGTGAATCAGCAGAAAAGAACATGAGGAGGTACAGGGGTATCTTTGGAGGCACAGATCTTCCCTGGTAAAGGGCTGGGGTTGCCTGGGGCTGGTACAGAAACCAAAACATAATCTATCACATTTCTAGCCTATTTCTTTAGTTAAGCTTTAGTTCTCCTTTAAAGGGGACGTTCACCTTCACAAAATGTATTGTTTTCCAATAGTACACCATAACAATGTGATTCCTTTTTTTTAAAGTCTATTTTTTAAGTTTTAAAAACATACTTCCTTTTACCTCTCATGTTCGCCAGTAGAAACTCATTAAGCCAGGTTTCCAACTATCAAATTTGTTTGCTATAGTTGTTGCTTTCATTACTTTTATCTTTAATTATGTTTATACTAGAGTGACTGTTACAGTTTAGGGCTCTGGCACACGGGGGAGATTAGTCGCCCGCGATAAAACTCCCTGTTCGCGGGCGACTAATCTCCCCGAGTTGCCTACCCCTGCCATCCCACCGGCGAACATGTAAGTCGCCGTCGGGATGGCAGACGCGGCGGCGCGATTTCGCGACTCGCGAGTCTTTTTCGGCGATTCCCTGAAATTGCCCCGCCGCGTCTGCCATCCCGCCGGCGACTTACATGTTCGCCGGTGGGATGGCAGGGGTAGGCAACTCGGGGAGATTAGTCGCCCGCGAACAGGGAGTTTTATCGCGGGCGACTAATCTCCCCCGTGTGCCAGAGCCCTTAAGGGCCATGACAGACAGGGAGATTAGTCACTCGCAAGAAATCTCCCTTATCACGGGCGACATTTGATACCATTTCTATTGATTCTTGCTTTGATTGCTGCACCTTTAGTCGTTGTTTTGGTTAATTTACAAGTATTACATAACCGGCGTCACTCAGTGGTGGTATAGCCCAATGAATAGTGCAGTGTACCATGTCAGCAGTGGTATTAAAAACACTAATGCTCAATTTTAGTAGCATGTTAATTGACAAAGTTTTCTCTCAGAGGACCTTGGCAGCAATACCCTTGTACCATTGGTAGAATGACATTTTAGAAACACTAAATAAATATATACATATATATATTTAACCAGAAAAACGAAAAGATAGGAATGGTTAGGAAGTGCATGTACATTTGTAAAAGTCTACATTATCTCTCTACGGCAATATTCATAAGTGCATTCTCTGCATGCTCTATTTTATTTCTAGACCTCCATTCCAGTCTTATCAATAAAAGCCAATCATACAAGTGCCCACTCGTTCCTGGACAGAATGTTCTAGCTCGATCTTCATACACTGGATGGTATGAGAAAGGTAAAATCCTGGACAAATTACTTACTCCCAAAACAGATAATTCATTTTGTTGTACTATTGGATTTCATTTTTTTACTTAAACAGAATGTCCGCAGGATTAAAATTGAATGATTTTAATGGCAGTTTTTCTCTGTTAATATTGTGGTTGCTTGCCTTGTTCTAATTTCTGTTTAACATTTTCATTTTAGGAACTGTAATTCATGATTGCGGGGATTTCAGTTATTTTATTAAGAGATCCTCTGGAGAGATTGCAAGGATGTGGCGAGAAGATGTGTTTAGTGATACTGATGACTACGAGAAAGATATCAAGGTATTAGTTATATAGATCAATAACAGAAGAGAACAGAAGAATAACAACTAATTTTCAGAGTAATATAACAACTGATTACTGGTAGCAGCAGATGAGCCAGTAGAATTTGCATCTAAAATGCAATGGCTTACTATAGCTGGACCAAACATTGCTCCTGTTACTACATTACAGGTATGGGACCCATTATCCAGAATGCTCAGGACTTGGGTTTTTTTTGGATAAGGGGTATTTCCATAATTCGAATCTCCTACCAAAAGTCTGCTAAAAACATTATTTAAACAGTAATTAAAGCCAATAGGACTGTTTTGCCTCCAATAAGGATTAATTATATCTTAGTTGGGATCAAGTACAAGGTACTGTTTTATTATTACAGAGAAAAAGGAAACACATTTTTAAAAATGTGAATTATTTGATTAAAATGGAGTCTATGGGAGATGGGGTCCCATACCTGTACCTGCATTTAGGGTTATACACTTTTCCCTAAACCATTTACTTGCAACCAGTGAGCAGTTAGCTTTAAGTGGTGCAATAAAAGCAACAACTTGGTTTTATGAGTTATTGTACTACGTCAAATGGTAATTTTACTACCAACCCAGCAGTGTATGTTACATTTAGGGGCCAATTTACTAATCCACGAACAAATCGAAAGTGTCCGAATGCGCTTTTTTTTTCGTATTTTGGGATTTTTGTTCGTCGCCGTCGCGACTTTTTCGTAAATTGTCGCGAATTTTTCGTAGCCGTTACGACTTGTGCGAATTGTTGAAACTTTTTCGTAGCCGCTGCGAAAAAATCGGAAAGGTTTGCCCGCCGTTTACTAGCGCTCAATACGAAAAAGTCGAGACAATTCGAGCAAGTCGTAACGGCTACGAAAAAGTAGCGACAATTCACGAAAAAAAGTCGCAATGGCAACGAAAAAATCGCAAAAAATACGAAAAAGTCGCAAAATGTTCGTTTCCAATCCGATTTTTTCCCATTCGGGATTCGGATTCGTGGATTAGTAAATCAGCCCCTTAGAGTAATATATGGTACAAACGATAGGTGGATTACTGATGGACATGATCATTTTTAGCAAATGAATGAAGACAAAATTCCGGATGGACTAGTTTAAGGTTATATTCAACCTTTAGTCCAGGTGCCCGAACCGCAAAAAACCTTCAGCTCACAGGAAAACTCCAAAACAAAAATACCTCAAAATGAGAAAACAAGGCTGGCACTAGAAAAAACTGGACCAATCAACAAGTGGTGCAATTAAAACATATTTTTATTTAAAAAAAAAAAAAAGCATCTCAAACATTTTGTGCCAAAATAGACTAAAGAATCTTTTGAAACAACAGTATTTAAAGCTAAAACAACCAATCACATTGCAGAAATATATAAACAATGACGGAACCCAATTTTTCTACTAATCTAATAACTGTTGTCAGATTGGTAGATAAATCAGGTTCCGTTCTTGGTTATTTAATTCTGCAATGTGATTGGTTGTTTTAGCTTATATACTGGTTAAAGTTTATTAATGCTGTTTTTGCCACTAAATCAACCTTTAAGGGTTACTCTAAAAAATTATATTCCTGACTATTAACTTACTGCTTGCATTAGCTTCATTTGGAAGATTGTGTTCTCTATCTATTGTGGTGCAAAATTACTCAGATTGTTACCAGTGGTTTTTATCCCAATGTATTAACAGGAACGGGGTCAAATTCAAGTGATACAATAAAATCAGCAGTCAGAGCTTCAGAAGCAACACTTACATAACAGTACCTGATAATTTACAATAATCACACTTGGCTTCCAGCAGCAGCTCCCTAAACCTCATTCCCTATACCCCTGACCCTAAGTTCTGCTCCTAAAGAAAATAAATATAGGATCTAAGCTTCCCTTAACTAGTCTGCATTCACCATGTCCTCCTGCCTCAACTTGCAAATCTCACTCTTTACTGGAACCTCATATGGAAAGCTTGGGTGCATATTAATTCCTTTCCTGAGAAGTTCCAGGAAGGGCAACCTATATTTTTGGAGGCAGGTAGTAGTACCAGTAATTGCAGTACACATATTGGGTGACTGGAGAGAATGTATTATTTTTTTAATTTACATCACTAATTCAACGCCCACAGTGGACTGCTGGTTCTCAATCAGTTACTTTGGTAAGAGTATATGATCATGATAGATGATAGGATATATCAATACATGAAAAGCAGCAGAACTTAGCTTATTTCCCCTTAATGCTACCAACAGCTATTGGTGAAAATAAATAATTTCTCTTTCTATTATAAGACTTACTGACCATTTCCAACACATTGCAATCACTTTGAGACTCTTTCTTTCCAATTTTTGGAGCCCTTATTTGCTTGCTACAGCATCTCCCCAATCTTTGCACTCATTATTAAGCACAAAGCTACACCAATACTCATAATACAGTAGTTTGTGGCATAGCCACTGTCCCATTAAAAGTAAAATTTTCAAAGCCTAATGATAAATCTTTGAATTGAAACATGAAAGAAAAGCATTGCAATATATTTGAAACCAGATCTCAAGAAAGCATTTCTGCCACACATTAATCATCTGAAACATTTGATTTTTTTAATGAAGCTCCTGGGAGAAAAATGAGAACATAACACATTTACTTAAAGAAATGATTAAGCCTACATCATATGTTGAAGTTGAACATTTATTAAAACATCAGCAAAATCTCTTCCTGTTCAGAGAGAAGCATCTGCTAAATATACCAGTAAAGAGAAGTGTGTCAAGGGACATTATTAATGCTTGTGGTCTATGCTCTGCTATGGTATACATGGTATGTTTCTGATCTCTAGTGATGACTTTAATGCACAGGACATTTCTGCATTTCATGAGTTTACCTTTAGTCGGATACCTTAATGTTACGTTTAATAGCTATGAATGGGGTCTAAAGCTGTGATTAATTTAAAACCACCCGGTAATAAAGAGTTAAAGCTGACTCTGTGGGCTGTAATTCTTATGTGGACATATATCCGTAGGGTGGGGTTTGTATGTCACCTAGCTATTATTTATTTTATAATGTAACAAAGAATAGGTGGGTACAGTAGCCACCAAATTTCTTGTGGCAACATGCAGAATAAGCCTCAAACTATGTTAGTTCTAGGTGAGAAAAGGCTAAATGCAGCCACTGTATAATGAGATCAGCGTGAGTGGGAGTTATTAAACTCTTTTGTGTACTGGTTGCCTGTTAGTTTTGGCCTGATATTTAAAAACATCTATTACCTGCCACATTCTGCTACCATGTTAGCTTGAAGTTTTCAACTTCTTCACCACAAAGCCTGAATCATGAATATTGCTTCCAGGCATTCATATACTATACCATGAAATATGTGTAATCGTATGAGGCAAACTTTGTTTTATTCTACTATTTTTTATCTGTGCAAATTTCCCCACCTGTATTTTTATAGCGGAGAGATGCAAAACTGTATTACTTTCCTTAAGCAATAGAAACAATATTTCCTATCAAACTGCAGCTATATATGGTTACAGAGATGGTTTATTTATTGAGAATTAGACTTATACTGACCTGAATCCTCTCACTACCATTTCCTACCCCTTAACTAAATCCCATGCCATGCCATTGTTACTTAAAATTCTCTATTGTTGTAACATGACATGGTTCCTGTCATTGCTATTGTCAGAATTACTCTAAATATAAACCTTTTTTTAAACTGCAGAAGGTTTTTAAATAAACAGTTATGGCACTGAATGAAAACACTAATTATCCATTGTTTTTGCAGGATTCTGATCCAGTGATTGTGGCTCATCCCCTGCATGAAGGATGTTATTGTCCAGGGGTGGTATTAAAAGTTATGGCAGATTTAAAATTGGTGGTAAGATTTAATAAAACACATTCATTTTTATAGTCCTATTCATTTTGAAGGACACAAAACAGTAATGGTGTATCTCTAGGAATTTCTATAACTATAAATGATTGAGAGGCTGTGGGTGTTCAAGGGGAAGAGATCATAGATGTCATGTGATCACCTGATGCAAGCTGACAATGAACTCATATCACTCATATCAAATTACTAGAAAATAAAGCTCTCTTGCCAGTTAGGGTCAGCAGTGCTTCTTCAGAAAGCTGTGTCATAACAGATCAACAGACTTCTGGTATACCTCATTAAGGAGGCGACAAAGAAATGTCTAACACAATTGCTGGAATTACTTTCCATCGGGCTTGCAGAAATGAACCTGCAGCTAGAAAATTCATCCACTTTTCAGGGAATAAATATAAATGTTCCACACCAGTGATAACATTAGCCGTGTTGTATTTTAGACAGGTGTAGTATAGAAAAGCTGAAGTTTGTGGGCTTAGAGAGAGAGGTCAATAAATCTCACACCGAAAAATAGTTTGCTTCTAGAACATGTATGATTAAATGCATTGTTTTACCCTAGTTTAGTGTAAACTATTGTCCGGTTTCCTCAGCCACACAAGAAACATTATTGCTGCAGGATAAAATAATTGATTATATTGTTTTCTATAGGAAGAGTCTCAGCAATTTATAGTGCATGTGGTTTGTGCCCCTCAGATTATTAAACCAGCATGTGAAACATGGAATATGCTCCATACTTAAAGGAGAACTGTAAACCAAAACAATGTAGGTCTCTATAAAAAATATATTGCATAAACAAGACATTGGGTACTCCTAAATAGAAAATTGCTATTTTAAGAATTAAGGGTCGCCTCCTAGGATCATAGGCTTCACAGTGCACACAAACAAGCCAAGGCACACATACATGCTAGGTCACATCAGCCAATTAATGGACAGAGTTCTGCCTTTTCCTTCCAGACATCTTCCTGTTACAGTTAGAGCTGCATTATTTCTGGTCATGTGATCTCTGAGAAGGCACACAGCCCATCACTAAATGGTGGGTCAAGGGAAAGGATGTAAAAGGACAATATTTACTGATATATATATATATATTTCAGTTTGGCGAAATTCTTAAATAGGTCACTTAACATAATATATGTTGGTCAAGTTTTCATTTGGGAGTATTCTTTTCATTTAAGCAAATCTCCAGTTCTGGACTTCAAATAGCTAATCCAAGATGGTGCCAGGCAGGGAGACAGTATCCCACTATCTCTAACACCACCATCCCCAGAGATTTTAAGTCAGACAGTCTTTTCTCTCAGCTTCCCAGTAGTGAGGCTGGAATAGCAGACAATTTACTTGTCTACTTACTATACGGATGAAGTTGGCAGATACACCACTTTATGCACTTTGCCTATCATTATAAATAAGCTATAGATATTATTTTAGAAATGATATGGGTACAAGGGTTGCAGGGGTTCACACCTCACTTTTCTTAGCCAGGATTGCTAAGATTCTGAATTAGTGCGCACATGGCTGATACAGTGAAATATTGTTTACTGTGGTTTATTGAAATAATATCCATTCACCATTTTTCTGCTAAATGTGATGGTGTTTGTTACTTTTGCCAAAATTTCTAGGTAAAGTATTATGATAAGACTGAAGATTTGGTCCCAAGAGAACAAGTTTTTTTAACAACTATAGAAAGATTTGAGAGGGACACTACATATATCACAGAGTGTGAAGAGCGATGGGTTAGTCAGCCGGTTGTTGCAAGGAATGACACAACTGGGACTTTTCAACTAGGTAAGGAGGTATATATTTTGATGAACTACTGAAAAAAAGTGATTTATTTTTAAAGAGAAGGAAAGGTAAAAACTAAATAAGCTTTATCAGAAAGATCTATGTAAATACAGCCATAAGCACTTACAAAAATGCTGAGAAAGTCCTCTATCAAAAGAAACACAGGCTTTCTGTTCTTTTTTTGTGTGTACATGTTCTTCTCTGTCAGACCTTTTCAGAAAGATCCTTCTGGGCACGGCACAAGTCTTTTCAGTTTGCTCTTCTCTCCCTCTCCCCTGCCTTTCTCCTTCTCCCCCTCCCATCATCTCTCTTTCCCCCTTCCAACTGTGCTGTAATCTGAGCTACCAGCAGCCAGAGCTGCAGCACAGAAGCTACTGTGGCCAAGCTAAAATGGCAGCTGCTATCTTAAACAAACAGGGGGAGCTTCTAGTGCTTTAAAGCTTTCTTAAGAATAAATATAGCGTTCTAGCTTGCACTATTGTGACTAATCTATATATAGTCATTTTTAAATCTCATTCAGTGACCTGCTAGTATAGAATTGGTTTGGTATTATAAAAAGATGATGTAAAACAGGAGATCTATCTGCAGGGTCGGACCACGGGTGCAGGGCCAACCGGGGCTTCAGCCTCAGGGGCCCCTTCACCCCCCAATGTCCCCCACCGCCTTTACCCCCCCCACAGGGGCCCCCAACACCCTCCAACCCCCTCTCCCAAGTGCTCCAAAATGAAATATACCTGGGAGGCGGAAGGAGACCGGTGGATTGCGGGAGCGCCTTGGGTTTTTTCCCCGGCGGCCCAGTCCGACGGTAATCATCTGGAATGCTTGGGACCTATGGTTTTACAGATATGTTTTTCCCATATTTTTCATAATTGGGGCACCAAGCTGTAGAGATGCTAAAAAAAATGTAAACATTAAAAAAACCTAGTATGGTTTGCCATCAGTACACATAGAGAGTGGAGGAATAATATGAACTAAAGAAGAAAAGGCACATGCCTTGGGTGCAGTTGCATTGGGGGGCAATGGTGGGGGGGCGAGTGGAAACAGCAGAAGGGAGCAATTGGCAAGGAAGCAGCACAAACAACTACATACTGAGCAGCAGAGTTGGAAGGTTGGCTGGGAATGTGCAGGGAGACCCTAGGCCAAGTAGTATTGCATTGGGCACCAATAGTACTTTACATACATTTACATACTTTACTATACATTTATGGCAAAATTATTACAAAGAAATAGCAATTTCATTCTAAAAAATAGCTTTTTTAAACAGGTCTCAATAGGAAATAGTAATGGCATATTTCGGAGGTTTCTGGATGATAGGTTTGCAGATCAAAGATCCTACACCTTTATTGTAACGTTGAAGACTTTTTTCCTGTTCATATATGCTTTCATGCATAGTTAGGCTGTGCTGTTTATGCTGTGCTTCTATTCTCTCAGCTGAAGTGCAGAAGCGCATTGGTAATGGGAAGCAGTACATCATTTGCTGGGCAGATGGGAAAACTGCAAGACAAGACATTGCGTGGATCTTTGGGAAATTTAGCCAGCCACATGTACTAAAAGTTGGTGCCCACGTCCTGACTTTAGCAAATCCATCTTCCCTCACATTTTTACCTGGCATTATTACTGGGTACAATGGAGCACGGCTAAAGGTTACATTTTGCAATGGCAATAGGTAAGTGAATTTGGTATATAAAGGGGCAGATGTATCAATATTATCATATTGGGGTATATATATATAAGTTCAGACAGGTCGGCCCTCACGAAAAATAAGCAATAGAAGCCTGGGTGCAGTCTTCACAAACGTAGATTATCAATCAAAAAATAGGCCGCTCCACACAGGACTTATCACAAAATTTTGTAGTTTATTAGGTAAATAATGAAGAACTGATGTTTTGGCCACTCCTGCAGCCTTTCTCAAAGTTAACAAACAAAGAACTAAACTTAGAATCGTAGCAAAGATAGGTAGCCGTTAGGACACTTTGTTGCTACGATTCTTTTCTAGGATACTAGGCGCTTTGCTCTAATGTGTATTCATTTCTGAACCACATGACTTTAAAAAAGTAATTATGAACTCCAACAACAAATTAATCGGTGTATATTGACTTTGATGGTTTGCACACTGTAAACCGGCGCTGAACGAAATGGATATGGACACATGGTAACGATCGTTATTTATTTATTTATTTACATTGACACCAAGACGCGACAAGTATTTTTACTATGTACATTTTTTCATTTTTTGACTTTGCCTTCTGGTTTGACACTTTATTGGTTTTTGGATTTCACCTGTTGTATGTGTAAATTGTGTATATCACTGAAAGGTACGTCATGCCCACGTCACAGTCTGTGTTTCCCGCAACACTGGGTATTTAAGTTTGGTTCTTTTTTTTCGTTTGTTAATTTTGAGAAAGGCTGCAGGTCTTCGTTATTTACCTAATAAACTACAAAACTTTGTGATAAGTCCTGTGTGAAGCGGCCCATTTTTTGATTGATTATATATATATACATATATATATACCAGTGCTTAGACACTCTTGATTAATGAGGTTTCTGCCTAATATCTTCTAGCTGCCAGAATGTGGAACCCCCTCACTGCTTTGGTCTCTCTGAGAAGAAATTCAGCATGGCTGTGGCATTTTTCCATCAACAACAAAACCATGAAAAAGATGGCAGTGTAGTAGGCTCAGATACTGAGAATGAAGACTCGCTGTCAGAGATCTCCTCTATCACCCTATCATCAAGTGATTCAGAAAGTGAAAAGAGTGACTAGAAATGCACATAATTTGAACATTTACGTATTCTAGATCTGAAAAAGGAAGTTTCTAATGAGTGACTGATGTATATTTTATCCCATGCTACCTACAAGATTCAATGTGAAAAGTTATGGCTGAACTAAAGGATTCAATAAACTTTAATATATTGAGATTTATTACAATATCCTTTTAAGCACTGACATTATTTCTTGATTTGTTGCACCTGAGTGGGTGATATCTTGAACATGATGGTGAGCATTTAAGGACCAGTACAGGGCACAGTGGAAATGAGAAATTGTACATCAGCCTTGTGCATTCAAGCACATAAAAGCTAGCATGTATCATTCACTTTATTCATCATTAAAAACATATTTTGAGGAAATACTTTTATTTACATTTATTTGTTATACAATCTAAGGGCTATAGTTAAATAAAAGAAAAAAAGTTTTTCTACAAACCTGCCATGTTATTTGTTGTGTTTTGGTTGCGCAACTAGATAAGGGTGGTGTAGTGGAATACCTGGAAGAAGAATCTTCTTTGGTTTTTATAATGTTATACTAAGCAGTACAAAACTATTACACTGAAGACAACTTTCATTTTACATTTAATCCCACAACTGAGGAGGAGGAGAAGATATTTAGTGAAAGTAACCCTCCAAGTTACCCTTCTGTATAATGAACTCCCCCTAATCTGTAAGAGTAAGGCACAGACAGCAAAAAGGGCCTCATTATACAAAGTTAATTATCTCTCTTAAAACTAACATTGCTCATTCCAGGGGAAGGCAGTAATGGTAATTGGTAAATTAAACCATAAGCATTAGTTCTATATAACTAATGCTTAACATAGGCATATATTATTGAGGAAAAAGCTTATTCATGATAGAACATTACTCAGCCCACACATTAGTGGCCCTGGAGGGTTAATGGACTAGCTGGAATGGACCCTTGTCCTTGCCAAAAGAAATATTGTAATAAACAAGCTGTTATCGCTGGGAAGCGGCCCAGAGTTACAACAAGTGAACTGGCAGCCTAGCAGGAGCACTGGAAAGCTACGTGACACAAAGAAGCTGCACAACAATGCTTACATTACAAATGCTGGAAATGTGTGTCACAGGGCGCAAGCTAACAGAAAGAGAAAAAGGGGAGAGTTTAACAGAACTATAAAGCAACAGTAACATTAATGTTGAGCAGGCTGAGAGACAGATTCAGGCTGAGCAGATAATAACAGGAAAGAATGTCACATACTACAAGACATGGCAAATAATCTGCTAAGTACAAAAGCAAAAATACCTTCACTCGCACACCCTCAGCTCTCCATACAAAATCACCGCTCGGTGCACACTGCTGGAGGGGTTGGCACCCTCCCAAAAATTGTAAATAGAAAAAATAGCACTGGCACTCCGGAGCTGTTTTTGCCTTGAAACTTTGGATTTCCGTAATAAAGATACCTAAAGGGCTAGTCCCGTATACAGCTCTGGAGTGCCAGTGCTATTTTTTCTATTTAAAATAATCTGCTAAGGACATTAAATAAAACAGCAATGTTATACTGTATGTTCTAATCAACATGACTGACAGGTATAAGCATGATATTCTCTCACTCAGCACTTCAGTTGGAAACTTCAGGGGAATAGACAGAATAAGACATGAGCAATGCATTTAATAATGATTGCTTCACTCAGTGTTTGTACCCACAGTGAGGCCATAAGTGGAAACCTGAGGATAGCGGCTAACTGTTTCATGAAAGCAGCAATCAGCAGTAATATAGACAGGGCAGTAAGAGGGCACTCCACTCTGCAATTAGGATGTCATTAAATGGTAAATAGTGCTCAGGGAATAATATCACCATGTGACCCTTATGACATTTGGAAAAACATATTACAGAGATGTCAACGAACTCTATTTCATCCGGGTGATAATTCCACTTTCTGCCAAATAAAAGCATGGAATACACTATTCTAAATGCCAGGAGTGAATTACAATTTCATTGATGACATACTTAGTTGACATCTCTGCTATCATCAAACTTACTGCCTTAACTGAGACCTTATTTCATACTACCAACCAGTGTGAAGAGAAATTAGGTTTAAAAATATCCAGAAATGGGTCATTATCACGCTTATGAGATAGTTAGTTGACCTTGCTGCATATATAACCTCTCCCAATTTATAAAATGGTTAGGAATATATTCCAGATAAATATGGGTCACTAACTCCTCGATTCCAGCTATATAAAAAGCCAATTCATCTGCAAGTCTGATGGCTGCTTTCCCCTGAAACATGGTTACAGCTGTTCTGAGCTGAATGAGCAGAACTGTTAGCACTGGTTTAGCAGATAAACTGCATGTTATATATAGTTTACGTTACAATTTAATAAAATACCTATATTTGTTTCTCTTATACAAAGCTAATAATATGTAGAAAGAATCATTTCAGGCACAGCTGGGCCCTGTGTTACTTGTCCTATTTACCAGCTATGCTATGCGATTAAAACCCCTTTCCTGCATCGCAGAATTAAAAAATTATTTAGATGAAATTATTTGTGGGTGCAAATAACCTAATTCCAGGTCAGTTAGATTTAATGTGTCCTCAGGCTTTACCCAAATATCTAAGCCCATGTGGTTTGATCTTTACACAAATGGATTGGTTATTCAGCCACGTATTGGTGCACCTGCCCTCCTGCAGGGACAAGCAGTGTAGGGAAGGGGAGGAGGGAGGATGGAAGCACCAGTTCAGATAGCTATTACAGAGCATATGTTGATAAACTGCTGCTTTTTCCTACAGAGATGCAGTTGTAGTTTGGATGCCTCTTTGGCAATATCACACGATGAATTGCCTGTGCTTACTGTAATTCCTTTTAGTGAGGTAAATCATACAAGCCAATTGAGGATGGAACAATGTTGATGGTGTGAAAGCTGTGCTGAGTGGAAGAGAAGCTGTTGCTTCCCTCCTGTGTACAAAACAGCTTTCTTAATGTAGCGAGAACTGTGCTGAGTGGCATCTATTGGAGACGCAGCCTGAATAGTCAGTTAACCATCCAGCAGACATCTGGCATAGCAACTCAGAGCTGGGGAGCTGAAAGCCTGATATTTATAGTGTATATAAACTTGTAGTATCTCCAAAGCACAAAAAAACATAAAGTTAATGGAAAAGTCCTAAGAAGAGCACTCTGACCAGTGTACCTATCACATCAAAAGTATTTCTTCAAGACAACCCACCTTGTGAGCACTATGCCTATGCATGTGTGTGTCATAGGATCATACAATGCAACAACACTTGAATTATGGGAAAACTACTGTATTGTGTGTAAAAAACAAAAATGGTGATGATCCAAATGTGCACTTGGCACCTGATCCTTACAGTAAGAAATGGGGGGCAATCACCTGAATTACTGCCCCCTTCTACCTGTCCCCAGCCCCAAAATGTCAGTTGGAGCTGGGTCTGAATACCTGCAGCCCTACCTGAAAGTGGAACAACAAAATTACAGAATTACAGGAAATTTAAACAGCTTTTCCAATAGGCAGCACAATGCTGTCATAAAACAAAGACTTTCTGTTAGGTATGGGGAAAACTGCACTGCCAGTGCTTCTTAAAGAAAACAAATATACATTGGGGGGGGGGTCAGATGTTTTACTTTCCTGGTTCGCCTCAATTAAAATATCTGGCTAGGTAGTTTGATATATATTCAGTGTTGATAACAGAATGTATGTGTGTGGGTTAATAATAAAAATGATAATAATAATAATAACCAGCTATACCAGGCAGCCGCACGCTATCTCCCATGGTGCTGAGCGCATGGATTTGCCTGGCACTGAGCTGTCCACACTTATACGGTGCTGAAATCCCAACAGAAGCCCGAACAGCATTGCTAGCTCCCACCCCCTGAATAAAATGCATCCATTCACATTCCCAGCTATTGAAGTCATTATTCCTTGGGCGGCCAAGGAGGGAGCTATGTGTCTCCTTGCTGAAGCAGAGGGGGTGAGAGGGCTGGCTGATGATCTTTCTGGAGCACAGACTGAGAGCTGTAGATGAGAAGAAAAGGATGAACGACAAAAGCCCAAGAGCCGATCATAGGAGCAAGTGGTATAGGAAAGAGCCATCTGCTGTTCTCATATTCTCATTATAAGGGTCGTTTGTACAAGAAGATTCTGCTTGATTTGTTCCACAATGTCCCGAAGAGTTGACTCACACAGCTGATCTCTTATACCTGTGGAAATAGCAAACCCCCCCTTTTCTGGAGCATGCGGCTAACAAGCACATAAACCAGGTAACTATATGTTCTGTAAGTTTGTCTTATCCCAAGATGTTACACTGTCCCTTTACATATATTCAAATGGAAATGGTCTTAGTTGTCATAGTGATAGAATTACTAAAGCACTTAACAAGATAGCAATGAGATATTCTCAAAATGTATGTAGGATGCACTGAGATAGCACATAAGTCTAAGTGTATGTCCGTTAGTTTCCTTCATAAGTGCATGATTAATACTGATACTATACCGAAACTATGTTCAAGTATCCAGCAGTTTAAGGAAAAGTACAGACTTTTACAGATTAAAACAGACAGGATACTCCATAAGGGAGAAAGAGAATGTGGGAGAAAGAAATGACTGTCTTTATGGCTGGCAGTAATATTTTATATTTACTAACATGTACTTTATGGTATGGGTTCCCTTATCTGCAAATTTGTTATCCAGAGAGCTCCGAATTACGCATGGACCATCTCTCATAGAATCCTTTTTAAGCAAATAAATGAAATATTTAAAAAATATTTCTTTTTTTCCCTATAGTAAAAAAGTACCTTGTACTTGACCCGAACTTGACCCGAACTAAGATATAATTACTCCTTATTGGAAGCAAAACAATCCTATTTTATATATGTATATTTAATGTTTAATTGATTTTAGAAAGTATTGTGATCCAAATTACTGAAAGACATAAAAAAAATAAATAAAAAATCTTTTTATTGTATCAAATGTTTTCACTGTATAGTCAAGCTTTGCTGGCTGTGAATTGGCTGTCTCTGCTGAACTCTATCACTTCTAAGAACAGGTTTGCTGAACTGGAAAAACACCACTTTAATTGAAATGACTCTGTCTAGAAAGGTGCATTCAGAAAGTCACAGCATGTAGGCATGCCATGACATTTATGCTGGCTGCAGAAACCAAACAAAATAGGGCCTGAATGTGATCTGAATGTTCTGTTAAGCAGTAAGTATGTACTGTAGCAGTTACTTCATAGTCCCTTTTTGACCATCATGTAATTAAAAACAAACAGACAGATTCATAGGGCACCATGCTACTTGCTCGTTAAATACGCAGGACGGTTCTTAATCTTTCTTGCATTGACTTATACAGGGTTTGTTTGCAGTATTATTACTGTAATCAGTTTAGTGGGATGACTGCATCTGATTACATGTCAGTCAATGGCTTCTTATTAGTGACAACCATCTGTAGATTCCTACTCCCTCATTCTGCAGATTCCAAGTTTTGTGTGTGAAACTATCTGATGATCTTCATGGCTACATAAGCAGGAGTTCTTTATATTCATATAAATCCTATGTCTATCCCTGACTACATGTCTTACCTCACAACTCAGCAACCTGTACCCACTGGTGACTTGCATAAGGCTGTCTGAACAGATTAGAAAACAACACATGCTTCTTAAGAGATCACAAATGCGGTCCTAGAATCAGTAGGAAGAGGGTTTTTCTCTGCTGCCGATGGCTTCGACCTTGATTCATATTATCATGGCTATAATGACCTGATAGTTTATGGGGAAATATTATTTCATGTATTTCTGCATAGATGGTTTTGATTGTTGTATTCTTTGATATATCAGCTAGTATACTTCATGTTATTTCTGTACTGTACTTCTGATTTTAGTTGCTTCTGATTTGGAACACAAGAAAGGGTCAATATTCCTCTGCATTAGGAAAAAACTGCTAGTCCTACATCTTAAATTTGAACCCCTTTTAGAAAACCAATAGCTTAAATATTATAGCATTGCTGAGACTCTACTACTGTATTACGAGAATGAGGGCATTCCATGCCTTAAAGAGATACTGACACCAGAACAAACCCTTTTTACAACTCATATCATTGTCTTTGCATGATCTTTATAATTTTGCCATAAATGTATTTGCCCAGGGTTTTATATTACCTAATACACAAGTACAGTCCATCCTCCATATATAGTATTTTTGGCATTACTATTGGGTTGTATCAACACAGCCCACCTCTTATTCTAGATTGCTCAACTGTCTTGGTGTAATATGCACAAAGCTTATGCTCATGCACTGCGTTTTTGGGTAGTTTAGGGGGAAGTATGAACATAGAAAATCTCTTTACAGAATTATTACTTTATCTGGGGGTTGATATGCGCATTGCACAACTCTGCATTGTTTTATATTGTATGTTTATCTGGGCTCATATGTGCACAACTCATTCTCAGGCATTGTAATCCTTAAAGATAAGAAGCATGCTGTCAGTTCTTGTGCACTGTATCCATTTTTTTTCCTGGCAATGTTTATTGTCTTGCACTGCACTGTATTAATGCTTCTTCTTACTGTGTCAGACTAGAAAAATATGCCACATTGTAGCATGGTGATAGCAAGTGGTGATGGCTGAAATACTCTAACTACATTTTGTACTATAGTGCGGGCAGACTAGTTACATAGTTACATAGTTACATAGGGTTGAAAAAAAACCAGTGTCCATCAAGTTCAACCCATCCAAGTAAACCCAGCACACCTAACCCACACCTACCAATCTATACACTCACATACATAAACTATAAATACAACCACTAGTACTAACTGTAGATATTAGTATCACAATAGCCTTGGATATTCTGATTGTTCAAGAACTCATCTAGGCCCCTCTTAAAGGCATTAACAGAATCTGCCATTACAACATCACTAGGAAGGGCATTCCACAGCCTCACTGCCCTCACCGTGAAAAAACACCTACGCTGCTTCAAATGGAAGCTCCATTCCTCTAATCTAAAGGGGTGACCTCTGGTGCGTTGATTGTTTTTATGGGAAAAAAGAACATCCCCCATCTGCCTATAATCCCCTCTAATGTACTTGTACAGAGTAATCATGTCCCCTCGCAAGCGCCTCTTTTCCAGAGAAAACAACCTCAACCTCGACAGTCTCACCTCATAGTTTAAATCTTCCATCCCCTTTACCAGTTTAGTTGCACGTCTCTGCACTCTCTCCAGCTCATTAATATCCCTCTTAAGGACTGGAGCCCAAAACTGCACTGCATACTCAAGGTGAGGCCTTACCAGGGACCTATAAAGGGGCAAAATTATGTTCTCATCCCTTGAGTCAATACCCTTTTTTATACAAGACAGCACTTTATTTGCTTTAGTAGCCACAGAATGACACTGCCTGGAATTAGACAACTTGTTATCAACAAAAACCGCTAGATCCTTCTCCATTAAGGATACCCCCAACACACTACCATTCAGTAGATAGTTTGCGTTTATATTATATTATTTCTACCAAAGTGCATAACTTTGCACTTATCAACATTGAACCTCATTTTCCAGTTTGCTGCCCAGTTTTCCAATTTTGTCAAATCGCTCTGCAAAGCGGCAGCATCCTGCATGGAACTTATAGTTTTGCACAATTTTGTGTCATCAGCAAAAATAGAAACAGTACTCTCTATGCCCACCTCCAGGTTATTAATAAACAAGTTAAAAAGCAAAGGACCAAGGACTGACCCCTGCGGTACTCCACTAACCACACTGGTCCAATTAGAAAATGTTCCATTTACCACCACTCTTTGTACTCTATCCTTCAGCCAGTTCTCTATCCAATTACAAATATTATGTTCTAGGCCAATATTCCTTAATTTGATCATTAACCTTCTGTGAGGTACTGTATCAAACGCTTTAGCAAAGTCCAAGTAGATGACATCAACTGCCATTCCAGCATCGAGGTTCCTACTCCCCTCCTCATAAAAGGCGACTAAATTAGTCTGGCAAGATCTGTTACGCATAAAACCATGCTGGCACAAACTAATAGTATTGTGAACTGCAATGTATTCAAGTACCCTATCCCTTATTACCCCTTCCAAAAGTTTTCCTGCTACTAGGCAGAGTATATCATGTATAAAGCTCCTCCCTTGCTGAGTTAAGTGTTCTAAAAGTTTTCACACTTAGTTGATCAGCTATTTTAATTTTTTAATTACTGTTTGTTATTTAATGGATATTATAGAGTAATCAAATTATGTCAACTTCACATTTAATTTATTAGGAAGCTTGAAAGACCAATTGCAAAATCCAAGGGAAAGCAAAGGGTCCAATTTGAGCTTTACAAGAAATAGCACATAGTTTAAAACACGCTCCTCCTCCTGCATATTAAATTACAAGCCCAATCTCAATCCAATCTTCAAGTCACTCTCAGTATCCTACCAAGTGAGATCAGAATCACACAGTGTAAAATATTTAGGTCAATCTTTTTATTATTAAATACTGACATTAATATATTAATAAAAGTGGTAATTAGGCCTCTTCACAGATTTATAGTCTCTGTTACCAACTTAAATCAATGAATAAATAAAATAATTTCCATGGGCCTGGCCCTATGATTACTGGATATATCCTGCACATGGCTTATTTCAACTTATTTCAGCCCTTTTTGTGGCAGAAGATCAGAAGCAGAAGGTATTTTTATAAATAGGTGAAAGTGCTATAAAATAAGAATAAATTAGATCTAGGTTGATAGTTGAGCCAGGGAAGGAATTAACAACCCCTATCTAAATCATAAAGTTTGCCTTATATGGGAAATATTTATTTTAGACCCCCCAAAGGGCATCTGGACAAGAAAGGAAAATATAATGCCTTGTTCATTTATTTTGTTACCTGTATTCATTATTACAGGGTTTCTCAGAATGTTGGTCAGGACCCAAAAATACTTTTATACTATTTAAGGTGGCCATACATGTAAAGATCCACTCGCCTGGCGAGGTCACCAAGCGAGCGGATCTTCTCCCGATATCCCCACCTACAGGTGGACGATATCGGTTTAATTTAGGCTAATTCGGTCTTTTGGCCCTGGGGCCAAACCATCGAATTATAACGACAGCAATAGGCGCAGCCGATTCGGAGACTGTATCATCAAGCTGATGCGGTCCCCGATCTGACTGAATGTTTTAACCTGCCCGATTGATATCTGGCCAATTTCAGGCCAGATATAGGTTGGGCAGGCCAGTCGTTGTTTCCCCCACATGGGTCGATACACAGTCCAAGGGACCGATATCGGCAGCTACAATTGGCCCATGTATGGCCACCTTTAGTTTGGACCTACATAATCCATCCAAAAAAAATTGAAAGCTTCTCCTACAACTGAAAATGTTAATTGAAATAAAGCATATTACTGATCTAGACCAATTTCTGGGTTGCAGATTGCTTTTAGAACTTAATTTAGGTTCCCTGAGAAAAAGGTTAAGAAGCACTGCTTTAGCACTTGGTATACAACTACGTTTCAATATCAACACATTTTAGAGTTAAAAAAAGCTTATTATGCACATAAGCCTTATATCTGTTTTTATCCGAATGAGTGAAAGCTGACATAATTACTTTATCCAAAGATTAAAACAGTCCCTACTTAGGGAACCCTTCAGAACTATAGTCCAAAAGAGCAAATCTGGGAGCAGACCTCAAGAAAGGATTGGATTATTATTGGACTACTGATTAGGGTTTCAAATGTGTTGACTTCTCCTACTTCGTCTAGGGAAAGTGCTGACAAACTTTGACCCTTATTTCACACCACAATAATCTTATAAACCACATAAATGAGTAAATCTAATGGGGCCCATTTATGTTTTATCTTTTACTTGGAGATATGCACTCTGCATTTTTCCCTTGATTTGTATTGTATGTGCTATTGCTCTTATTTAATAAGATACAGAAATGCCCAGCAGAAATAAAATGGATAAATTACAAGGCTTAATGTGAGTAACCCACACAAATATAAAAAATGCACACAGTGTTCCTTAACTTCTGATTATTTGAATAATACTCTGTAAAATAGAGTACTTCTTCCTCTTTACTCCCAGGATTAGATTTTTAAGTAGTGGTTGAAAGACTGCTGAAAGTGCTATACTATAAAGATAAATGTGCCCTGCAGTGCACAGAACAATGCTTATTGATGTCTTTGATTTGTGAGGGAGAGAGTAAACTTAGTGATAAAAATCGCTTCGTACTGGCACTTATTTCTCCACAAGGAGTATCCAACCTGCAACCTCTGAAGTATGTGTCATAGGGCTGAATTACAACCAGAATGCTGTGTGCAAACTTCAATATTAGGTTGCAACTTGCTGTGTTTTTACCCACAATTCAGCATTCCCCCATAGACTAAGAAGAAATGCAACAGTTTTGTTCAATGGATGCATTATTTGAACCAAACAGCCTATTTATTCAGCAGCACGAGAGCTGTGTGTACTTTACAATGGCTTTTTGTGGTAAAAATTCCAATTGGATTTATTTGGTAAATCCTGCTAACACTAAACGTAGTAAAACATCAAGCTGGAATATATTTATGTTGCCTTGGGATACAATCTGGAGTTTCTTTTACTTAAAACCATAAGAATTAAAACTGCCTGCCATTTTTTCTTACATATTGCAGATTTATAATCACCCCTTTTCTTTTAGTTTATGTCTTGTTTTGCTATGTTATTATACTTATTTGGTTGGGATTACCATAGGGAAGGTCAGCTCTTGCCACGCTGTATTATCCCTTTTAAGCACTAATTTTATTATCGAATGAGTTCAGACTTAGATGCAGATTGGCTTGCCCGGCAGATGGTCTGCACAATTAGCCCAGTGAGTACTGTGTTTACTTGCACAAAGCATCACACTTTTCCTTTGCTATCAAACTGCCATGTCTGAAAACAAGGTGAGTGGGATTCACATAATGATGTAAATACAAAAAAAATTCTTAGCCCTATGTGGTATTAGTTATTACATTCCTGTAGATGGATATATGCCAAACACATTAATTTGATATGTCTATACATATAAATATACCAAGTATACTGACCAATTCTGTTGCTACCCCTTGTTCTGCAGCCTTACTATTTACCTTATATTTTATATATTTATGGCATATATACCTTATATTTTATATATTAATGGTATCTCCATGAACACTGCATTGGTTGTTGCTTTTTTTTTATAAGGAGACTGTTACCAGAGTTTTTTTTATAATATTTCTTGACTTGTGAATGCACCTGTGGCTTTATGCAATTGCCATTAAAATGGATAAAGGGTGATTGATATGCAGACAAAGTAATTAGTAATTAATGAAGCACCTATAGGATCCATAATGCTGTATAGAAACCAGTGCACTCTACAGTATGTATCAGAGCTGATAAAGTGTCAAAGTGTTTTTTTACAGATCTGTGAATCTAAATAGGTGCAGGAAAAGGTTTGAACTGTTTGATTTAACCCAGAATTCCAATTAGTAATGCATCAAGAACTAACCCTTTTATTGGGATTTAAGTGGCTTGAAAGGACATGTTACAGGGCTGAGAGATCAAATGCTGTGTGTGGGCATTCTCTGAATGTGATGCATATATTAAATAGTACTTTATACCTGCAGGAACCATTTATAAGGTACAGAACCTCCATGATAACATGCATTCTAGGGCTTGCAGGATGAACACATTGTACAACACAATACAGCTAATATCATTGTACAGGGACATCTTTGTAAGGTCTGCTAGATATTACATTTTTCAATACAAAACATACATATTTTTCTTATTTTGTTTTTTTTTCAAATATAATGTTGTGCTATTTACAGGAAGATCATTTTACATTTGTGATTTAGAGACAGCATACTTTATAGATTTAATAATTGTACTTTTTGTTACAGGAAACCTTTAAACCGTGGAACTGTGAATCAAGATGGCCAGTCTTGTCAGCAGCCAAAGTTCCTATCCACTGCCGCACAGGCTGTCTGTCAGGACAATTGATGAAGAAATAGAAAGAATTGAAAATGGTACAAGCAGGTAAGTCACTAATCATATTCAGCTCTAGAAGCTAGATGTGAAGGAAGCAGAGATTTGCAACAATATTATTTGGTACCTAGAATAAAAGAAGAACTTTTATATAAAATAGAAGAGCTCACACTTAAAGATAAATGTAAATTAATTTCATCCTCAGCAACGTAAAGGGTTAAACTATCAGAAGGGTGGTAAAAATGCAGACGTCAGTGGCAGACAAGGTTAACTAATTCCCTCAATACCGTCATATTCAAAGCAAGGGTGCAAGGGTGAAGAACCACCTACGCTGCTTCAAATGAAAATTCTGTTCCTTTAGGGTGAAGACACACAGAGCTACTAGTAGCAGCTACTTGTCGTGGCTACTAACATAGACAATGCTGATCAATTACTGATAATTGTCTTTACGTGTACAACCTCTCAGCCACAGGAGACTGGGTTCCTGTTGTGCCATTATCATTACTGGGAATTCCTTGTAGCCTTATTCTCCCACCTTTTGCTAGGTGTTGGCAATTATTCATTTTGTTCCCTTTAAAAGGCCCCTCCCTCATTGGGTCCTGGCTGGATAATTGTGTTAAATTTGTTCATTTGTGGGTTGTTACTGAATCTGTATCCTTTGTTGTTCCTGAACTGGTTACCTTGTTATGCAATGAGCTGTTCCTGAGTTCTTGGGAATCCATATTCCTGTACCTTAAGTTTCTATTAAAGTTCTGTGCTTAAAGGACAAGGAAAGGCTATTAAACATATTAAGTTACAATACAGGCATACCTGCAATGTGTTCTGCCGTGCTGTACAATCTGTTGGATGTCAATCCATTTTGCTGTGTAAACCCTGTAGTTCAGAAAAGACTGGCGACTACTTTAAAAAAAAACCCCCAATGTGCATCTCTCCTGCACCAAGACCGGGCACTTGGGCATAAGCTTGTGTAAGACATTGGCGCATGTGCATTACCCACGATCGGGAGCGAGTATCTGTCTCCATGAACAGCAGCACAAGGGGAGCAGGCTGAGAGAAGTTCACACATGCGCAGTAGATATGCGGTGGCCATCTTAATGATGTCAAGGGAGCTATTGAAATATAACTGTGTGCAAAGTAAGAGTTATTTAAGCAAAAAAATGTAGTGATCTGGTACAGCAGGGGGCATTGAATAATATGCTTAAAACTTGTATTAAAGAGTTTCCTTGTCCTTTAAGATTCCTTGTTCCTGTCTCCTGGTAACCTGTTACCCCCTTATTCTGCATATATACAAGTCATATAGCTAACAAAGGATATCAATTAGGCCTCCATTGTGCGCCAAGCAATTTATACCAACTCCTTTCTTCCAGTCCCTTTGATCTTCTGTCTGCTACCTAAGAAAAGGTAAATGAATATTCCATGCAATTTGCCAAATACATGAAATCCAAAATAAAGTAAGGTGGAGATGAAGGCAGTTCTCCACTGCTAAATGCCATATAATACATTATTGTCATTCTGGGGTGGGGTGTTAGACCTGAGTCCACAGGGCACCACATGAAAGAAGGAGATACTAAACTAATAGCCCTCCCTATGTATAGAGTGTTTTAACATGAAGCTCAGGACATTATTACTGTAAGTTTATACTGAAATGGAACATATTACATTTTGTGCTGATTTTCTGATTGTCACGGTGCACCCACTACTGTATTCTGTGCAGGTTGCATTTAAGTAAAGAGAAAAAATAGTAAGTAGTCACTGCTCTGTTTGGTTCTTACTGACAGGGTGTAAGTTACACAGCGACCAGTTTTTACAGAATATACCCAAAAGTATTACAGCATGGACAGCACTGTAAAAAAAGATCATTTAAATTTTGTGTACAGATGTGGGTAGTAATGCTGTATTTTATATACTGAACTTAATGCACCAGCTTAAAGGCTCAGCATCTGTATAACTGTAATGATTCAGGTCTTCAAAGTTTAAAGGGGGTAACCATCTTGAACTTTGTTAGAAGTGTCAGTGAAGTGTCAAGTGTGCTCTGGGCAACTGCTAGAAGCTGAGCTAAAGGTGGCCACACACGTGGCGATCTGTGATCTTTCGTGCGACCATCGGTTGCACAAAAGATCGTCAGACCCGCCACTAACCTTCAGGGCTGAAACGGCAGATAAGGAGGTAGAAACAATAGGATTTCTATGGCGCCCGATCAAAATCTTTTGACCTGGCCGATCGGCGAGTCGACCGATATCTGCAGCCTTCTACGATACCGGCCGACTCGCCGACTTGCCATACACGCACCGAATATCGTACGAAACCCGATATTATCAGTGCGTGTATGGCCAGCTTAAGGGGTTATTGTAAATTATCTAGCAGAGAATGATGTTCCTCTGTCATGTAAGCTGATGCTACAGGGCTGATTATTACATTTTGATGTAAATCACACTGGTTTTTGAGCTGCCATTTAATTAGAATCTGAATTATTTACTATTCAGCTTTATATTGTGACATTTATATTCTACATATACAGTATATTGCGTGTTGGTCCCTAAGCCCAGTAACTGACAGCAGCACAGAGCATGTGCAGGGAATCAGCAGAAAAGAAGATGGGGAGCTACTGGGGCATCTTTAGGTCTTTTGGGGGCACAGATCTTCCCTGCAAAAGGGTTGTGTTGCCTCGGCTGGTACAGAAACCCAAAACATAATGTACAACATTTTTGCCCTACTTCTTTGTAAAGCTTTAGTTCTCCTATAAGTAATCCAGCCTTAAACTACATCTGTGCATGGTGGGCATTGCAGTATAACAAATAAAGGGCCACTGGTTTACGTCCAACAGTTAGTTAAAATATCCAAGATGTATTGTAGTGTTTTGTATTGTGTTTGTATTTGTGTAGTGTATTGTAGTGTAATCTGCATCTTTAACCAGGTGCAATTTTGTTCGAAGATACTTCTCAGAAGCTGGGAAAGAATGGCAAAGGCACTTGTGCTTTGTGTTATCCTAAAATGGTTCAGAGTGTATATGATATATCTGCAATATATGCTCTGCTAGAGTCCCACAGTATTTAATCAACTAAGAGACATCACAAGAGATTACCAAAATTACATAAATAAAGCATCCTTGTGTTGCTGGCATGCTTTAACTTTGATTTATTTATAAACCATGTTTTTCTTGATGTATTAACACAAGCTCAGTTAATTAATTTTCTTATGTACACAGAATAAAACCAGCACATAAGAATACATTAGTTTTGGCAAAGCATGGAAATCAATTATATTTTCTTATCAAATGCTAAAAGACAATGCAAGTTCATTAGCAATTACCTAGCATTTAACCACCTTCTATAACCTACTGCAGATCACTGCCACCTACAGGTCTTTCCATGCCACACATACACTTTCACAGCCAGATTGCTCTTTCAAGCCTGTTGTATTGCATGTGCAAAACAACAACAAATATCAAGGTAGAGTGGTTTGCAAAGTAATGCATTATGCTGCCATCATTAAATATATTATAAATGCCTATTAGCAAGTGCTCTCAGACTTAGTCCACAGTCCCTGTGTATGTATAAGGCCAGTACCGCTTGGTACACGAATGGAATTTTGGAAATGGTGTAGTTATATTCTCTGTACGTGAGAGAGTTGATTTGTTCTTTTGAGTTGTTCTTTTTTCCCATAAAAACAATCAACGCACCAGAGGTCACCCCTTTAGATTAGAGGAACGGAGCTTCCATTTGAAGCAGCGTAGGGGGTTTTTCACGGTGAGGGCAGTGAGGTTGTGGAATGCCCTTCCTAGTGATGTGGTAATGGCAGATTCTGTTAATGCCTTTAAGAGGGACCTGGATGAGTTCTTGAACAATCAGAATATCCAAGGCTATTGTGATACTAATATCTACAGTTAGTACTAGTGGTTGTATTTATAGTTTATGTATGTGAGTGTATAGATTGGTAGGTGTGGGTTAGGTGTGCTGGGTTTACTTGGATGGGTTGAACTTGATAGACACTGGTCTTTTTTCAACCCTATGTGACTATGTAACTATGTAAAAGCAGAAAGGTATATTTTTAGTTTGTTAATGTTAGTTTGTTGATGTTCATAGCTGACTTATTATTACTTGTCCAAAAGAGCTTACGATCTTAAGAATGAGTGCAGGCATGGGCTGAGTTTCCTAAGCCCTGCACAAAGGGAATCCCTGCAGCCAGAATTTTTCGGTAGACCACAAAGGCCTGAGCCTAGGGGGGGGGCACCTCACAACTTCTGCTAGTATTAGAAACAAAGGAACCATATTGTGGTCTAGATGGGACATCCAAACTGCTAATAAAACTCCTGTCCACAGTGTTGCTCCCTTGAAACTAAAATTCAGCCATGAGGTCCAGAAGAGCATCAGTTATAGATAGAAAGACTGTCAGGCCCGGATTTGTGGTGAGGCCACAAAGGCCCAGGCCTAGGGCAGCAGGAGTTTAGGGGCAGCATCCGGCCCTGAAGTGGGAAAATCTTAGCAATGCAGCACAAATGTACATCTTAGATAAAGCAGAAGGGATCATGACTGTTGTGGAATTGGCTGTAAAGCAGGGCAGGATGACTGGTGGCCATTCAGGAGTAGTTGTTATACAAATATCATCACCTACCCAATTGTTAGGGGGTGTTGGGAGATTTAGGGGTAGTTGAGTAGCGGCTTAAGGGACATAATTTGCTTTGGGCCCACAACAGAGAACACCACACAGCCATTTTACAATATAGTTTGACAACATAAAACACATTACAATGAAAAATATTCCGTGATCTTACACCCCTGCACAACTATAGTTCTCTGTGCAGACAAGGGGTAAATACTGTAGATAAGAAACGTAAGCTGGGTGGTCTATGGAAAGTAATAAAAACAGGACTTGTTATTTTTGCAAAGTATTGTATGTTTTGACTAATAATAATATGAATGCAAGGTAAAATATCCAAATTAGAGAACACAGTCAGCTGTACCATATACATGGCTTCATAGAAATATAACAAAATAGAAGCTTAAACTAGTATGGTTATCCGTGAATTGTTTCATGTTGCAGGAACCATTCCTTATGTGAAGACACTTCATCAGAGCTCCAGCGTGTGATTGCATTGGAGCCTAGGGGCCTAGCAGAGTCCCGCAGGAGTTCTTTCACTGGAAGGGGAGGAATGGCTAGGTAATGTTTGTTTTACATTTTATTTAACCAGTCATGTTCCGTCACATCCCTTAAAGCAGCTTGAGGCTGAACTAAAGGCTGTGGGCCAGATGTGGCCCTCCAAAGGATTTTTATGGCCCCAGTGTGCTCAGAAGCTACATAGTCGTCACTATATAATGTCATTATTTTAATTTAATCCGGCCCTCCAACATGCTGTACGAGATATAATTGGCCCACTACATGTAATTCGTTGCACAGCACTGGTCTAGAAGCCAATGCAGCTCATTTACTAACAATGGTCATAGTTGTACTGATGGGATAACCAATAGTACCCAATCAGATATTTGCTTTTGTTGTTCTACCTTCAGCTGGCTAAAAAGATATTTGCCGATTGGTTGCTACTGCCCCCATGCAAATGTGCTCAGTACCTTCAGCTGTATACAAAGCTGGACTCCAAAGAACCCTAAACAATAAATATTATTCCAAAGCAATGAGGACAAATGCACAGAAAAGTATCCATGTAACACATGCAGGATGACATAAAGTTGTATTTCATAAGGCCCCTGTGTGTTAAATTCACTCACACCCCATAGTCAGCCATCTACGAGCAATACGTCACCTAGGGGTGACGTATTGTTCGTAGATGTTTTACTACAAGTCTGAGGGCACACAGAGTGTTTGCTCTGCTGCTCACAGTCTGGGTTTCTGCAGGCTGAGAGAAGTGGATGCGCTCCATTTTGCTCCTCAGTAAAATTGCATTGACAAGTACAGTTTCCGCCTCTGCTCAGCTACACAAATCGGAACAGAGCAGAGATTGGCCCTGAAATGCCTGGTTTCATGTTTTTTGTCCAATCCTTATTAGGCTCCTCTTCGAGAGCCAAGTGGAGGCGGAAGCAGTACTTGTCAATGCAATTTTACTGAGTAGCGTCAGGGAATGCATCTGCTTCTCTCAGCATGCAAAAAAAAAAATCAGACTGAGACTGAGAGCAGCAGAACAAACGCTCGGTCTGCCCTCAGCCCAAAGCCCCCCTTCACTTATGAGTTATGTTATATGGACTTCACTAGGCTAGGGAGAGAAAATGTACATTTTTGTTGGCTGAATATGTTCTGCTCCAGATGTGGCTACTCTATTGTACTATTCAACAACTGGTTAGAAAATCTCATTAGGCAAGGACTGCACTGGCTATACGCTCCTGATTTGCTTACGTAGACACCAATTTTAATCTGATTATTGGCACTTGAGACAAACTATTGGTTCAACTTAAAGCCTGCCACTTGGGTCACCAAATCAGGCAAAAACAGGGCCAAAACTAGGGGTAGGCTAAAGATGCACTGCCTAGGGTGCAACAGTGGGAGGGCACTCGGCTTGTACCTCTTCTGTTGCCTACCCCCGGTCCGGGGCCCTTGTTCCTTACACCACCAGTCAAAAATCGAGCCCACCAAGGCTTGGGGAAACACAAGAAATATGTTATAGCATAGTAATTTTTATATAGTTTGACACTTTAGTGTAGGGATTCCACACACCATTGGGATGGGCTACCACCATATATCAAATAAAGATGAAAAGGAGTAACCTTACCATCCACTGATATGTATAGGTACTCACAAGAAACATACGCCAACAGTGCCTAGGGCAACCAGTCGGCTTGGCTCAGTACTGGGAAAAGCACCAATCATTTTGTGACTTTACCAAATAATCAGATCTTTTCACATATTGTCACCTTTACCAAAAAAGAGACACCTTGGAAGCTGATTCTGATGATCTTCCCTTCAACAATGAATAGTCTTTGTCTACATCAGTAATGGGAAACATCCATCATATCAGTATAACCCCCAGTAGTTAAAATTTGTGTTATAACAGCTACATGATGCTAGACACGATGTATTCATAATATTCCTTTATATTATAACTTCACAGCATCTCTACATCTCTAGCTCATTTATAGCAATAAATAAATCATACACTATCCACTTTCTTGTTACCCATTCACACATTATTTTACAGTTTCAATTAAAATATTGAATGATTTTATCTGTGTGCACATTGCAATCATCAAAGTATTTCTAATGGGCCCCCTAGCACAGAGGCTGCAGCTGAGCACAGAGGGGATATAAATGTTATACTAGGATAGCACTGGTTAAAAGTGACAAAGAAAGACAAATCATTTGTAGCACAGTGGTTGTGTAATATTTATAATACAAAAGTGGCAATGCATTGTGGTAGAATATTTTATGGTAATGAATAACAGAGACTGAGTAACACAGTATTATTAAGTACAAATATTTCACCCAGGATCTTATGAACTTGGCGATTTTAGATATATTAAACATAGTGAATTGTCTTTAGGTTAACAAGACTTCTTATTACACTGAGAAACTGGGCCATGAGGCACCTTACACAGGAAGACCAACGCCCAGATTCCTTCCTGGAACGGTTCCGAGGGCCTGATCTGAAAGAAGTGTCCAGCAGGGAAAGCAACATCCAGTCTCTCCAGGAAAACCAAGAGAGGTTGGAAAGGGTAAATAGGTACGCAAATTGTTTATTAGCAACAGTTTTGTTTTGTTTTAATTTGCCCAATAGCACTTGACAGAGTTTATTTCATTTCATAGCTCTGCTTAACTGCTTAATTCATATATGAAATGCAATGCCATAGTCACTCAACTCTGCAAGTGTCTTGGGGGGGAGCAATAGTAGATACAGAGATATACTTTGCATAACATAGGCTGAACTGTATTTCATATATTGGTCCTGGTAAAATGAAATGAAAGTTTGTGATAATGTTAAAATCCCTTAGATGGAAATATAGGTATAGGACCTGTGATTTTCCAGATAAGGGGTCTTTCTGTAATTTGGATCTTCATACTTTAAGTGTGAGAAAACATTTAGGTGATAAATAAACCCAATAGGATTGCTTTGCCTCCAATAAGGATTAATTATATCTTATTTAACCAAGATACTATTTCATTATTACAGAGAAAATGGAAATCATTTTAAAAATGCAAATTATTAAATTCAAATGAAGTTTTCGGATTTGGAGTTTTCTGGATAAAGGGTTTCCGGTTAATTGATCCCATACCTGTATGTGCAATACCTGTATGTGCAATATATACACATTTTGTGACACATTTGTATAATGGAAAGTGTGCTTCTAGACTGGGTGTTTCATTTGCAAATGTTGCTTCTTGCCAAAGTTGGTACAGGGCTGATTACAGTAGTGGGGAAAAAAGGGGCACCTATGCCAGAGGCATTTAGCTCTCCAGAAGGAGATGGGTATTTATTTTATTAAACATTTAGGGACAAGACATTAATAAAGGTGCAGTTAGATGGAAGGAAACCAAACAGACTCCAAATATCTGGCCCCTCTTCCAAATAATTTCATAATTATGGTGTATTTCATATGACTGGTCATGAAACAGCTAAATAACAGATTAAATGCTTTTTCTCATATACACACAAGTTCACCAATAAATGTACTGGCTTTTACTTAAGCCTCCAATATTAGGATAAAGCAGAATAAAGTTCAGCTCTTTTTCTGTACAATATTCAGGGTATGTATATTGTACTCTTCATGTTTAGGTTTATTATATGTATATATGTATTGTACATTGTATGTGGGACATCATAGCATTCAAATGTTATTCAGTAATGATCTCATGATACCTATAAACATTTATAGAGTGTATATACAGTAGTGTATATTTATATATAAAAATATATATCTTTTTTCACATTGCCACAGTCACTGGGTTCTCGCCAGTTTCAATGTCAACAACAGCAACAATGCAGAGGAGTAAGTCAGTATGTGAAGTTTTGTGACAATAGGAATAAAACCCTATTAAATCCCAAACTTCTATGCTCTTTATGTAAGTTGGGCTTATATCCTTCTTAATGGCACATTCATATGTGTGTAAACAGATCTTGCCTGACTCTATATTCACTTATGAATATATACATTTAGGGCTGCCATGTTGCTTACTTGGATGGTTTCACTGATCAACAGAGAATGCCATATTCAAAGCAGTCAGTATGGCAGTTTATAGACAGAGGATTAAGCCTGCTTATAAAAATGGCATATTATCCTTTTAAGCTTAGTAACTTAACATCTATAGTTTGTATTAGATAGCTTGTGTCTTGCCTGTAGAATATATATGTATTTCCTCATACATCATTTCCTGTCTTCCTTTCCTTTGTACCTTATGTTAACCGTATGAACTGTGGCCATTAAGTAGTATAAATCATATATTGGATATTCTGTAGATTTTAGTAAAAATAATTTGCATTTAGCAACAAAAAAGTTTTAATTCTGGCACAGCTTTTTAAGAAACATAAAGAAATAAGAAAGCACCAGCAATTGAGTACAAGACCTTAATGCCCCATTATATGCTATAAGGATGCACTGAATCCAGGATACGGTTTGGGATTCGGCCAAGATTCTACCTTTTTCAGCAGAATTCCTGGTTCGGCCGAATCTTTGCCTCTGGCCACACTGAATCGTTAAAATCATGTGACTTTTTGTCAAATAAAGTCAGAAGTTGAAACTTTCTCACTGATCTGAACTTTTTATTTAGATCAAGGAGAATATTTCCAAAAAGCAGATGTATAAATACAAAAAGCACAAAGTGATCATTTCCAATATTATATGTATTAAGAATAGATTATGTCTCTGGGGTTCTCTCTTGTGCAGGGACACTACTGTTACATTCACATGTACCTTGTGCTCACCCTGAGACAGAGAATGGGCTCAAACTTCATGCAGTGCAACTTGATAAACAGTGACTCTTGCACAGTGTGTGCCACCTATACGGTTGTCATTGCCTTCTGCTTATACCAATATAATATACATTATATAATATTAAAGCAATAGCAAAGCTGGAACCTACCAGGGGCCTGCAAATATATAGCTAACATAAGTATACACCAGAAACCTTACCTGTTGCAGTAACTAAAAGATATTATTATATGTAAGGCTTAGGGGCTGATTTACTAATCCACGAATCCGAATCCCGAATGGGAAAAAATCGTATTGGAAAAGAACATTTTGCAACTTTTTCATAGCCGTTACGACTTGTGCAAATTGTTGCGACTTTTTCATAGCTGTTACGACTTGCGTGAATTGTTGCGACTTTTTCGTATTGAGTGCTATTAAACGGCGGGCAAACCTTTCCGATTTTTTCGCAACGGCTATGAAAAAGTCGCGACAATTCACGCAAGTCATAACGGCTATGAAAAAGTCGCGACGGCGACGAAAAAAAATCGCAAAATACCGATCATTACGAAAAAAACGCATTTGGACGCTTTCGATCCGTTCGTGGATTAGTAAATTGGCCCCCTAGTCTTAAAACGAGCACTATAAACAAATGGCTGCATATTCTAACTCACCCAATGGCTTCCTAGTCCCATAGCTACAGTGTACCCATGTCCCCCCCTGCTGAAAATAAAATGCCCTATCACCACTCTTGTGGAAATGCATTGCCATTAACAGCACTAAGAATGATAAGAAGCCTGCAAATGAAAACAAAGATCAAAAGCCAGAAGAGAAGAAAGAGGAAAAGAAGGACGATAAAAAGGATGATAAAAAAGACGATAAAAAGGATGACAAAAAAAAGGAAGAGGAGTAAGTATGAATGATCTGGGTAACATGTCTAATGAAACATTACTAAGAAATTTGGCGTTTCGATAATTAAGTTAAAAATATCATTAGCAGGTGATTTGCCTGTGCAGCTGTTGGTACAGCGATGCAGGATTCCTTGGGGATAATGATGGTGGAACAGCGATTTAATTATAAGGTCTAATCCTACTGCAGAGAGACCAAGTCAGGGATCCATTATCTGAAGGATTTTATCCGTGAGTCCATTTTAACTGCACAAACAAGAACATTTGCTATTTTTACTGCCTATGTGGCCTACAAAATAATCAGAGGGACTGTTGCTACTGTTCATTTCCTCTTGCACATTTAAAAAGGAACCAGACCTGTAGAAAAGGCCCATTACATTTGTTTTGCAGTTTTTTTTTTTTCAGTACTGCGACTAAAATACATTACAGACCGATGTCTTAACTAGCCTTAGGCAGTGGTTAGTCATTATTAAGTATTTATACAAGGCAGTCAATCAAAAGCCATGAATCTGCCATCCAATATGTGAACTAACTCCTGGTTAGCCTGTGCGTTTACTAAAAATCCATGCAGCACTAGAATCATTGTGCTTGGGCACCCTTTAAATTGAACAAAAATGTTTCTTTCTAAATCCATTTACTGTATGCTAGATTTAAGCAGGCTTTAAAAGCCACATTAATTTACCAATTGCACTGCCTACGTATTAACCATTCTGAGTATTATCCAAGAGTGTTTTCCATCTTTTTTTTTTTAATCAAATTTGACTATTAGTTAGTGAACTATTTTCCCCTAAGCGCAATGTGCAAAGTACAATGTTGAAGCATTTTTTCCACCATAATTCCAGCGTGCTTGCAGCTGCAAGGTGGTAATGTACCTGACTCAATTGTGGGAAATGTGTTAAAAGAACAATTGTGTACTGAATATCATGTGTAAAAAACCTCCAGAAAAATCCAGGTTCTAAGTATAACGGTAATAAGTTCCATACTTGACATAACAAACATGTTCCAAGCTCATTCCTGGTGTATGCATTTTTATATGTGTCTGACTTGCAAGCAAATTGATTTACTCATAGCTACCGGTAACTTAATTTCAGCTGCATGTTGGAAGTCGTTTCAACTAGAAAAACATCCCAGAAACAGGTTGGGGCTTACTGACTGCCAATGGAAGTGAAATATACAAACATGGCTGCCACTAAAGGTGCCAGTGTCAGGTTTTGCATTGTCAACAGTTTGAGTAATGTATTCCAATATTTATTTACAGAAAGAAGAAAGAAATATTTGTAATCGACCCTTCAAGCAACCTCTACTACAGATGGCTATCAATTATCTCTGTCCCGGTGCTTTACAACTGGTGTTTTCTAGTATGCAGGTAGGTTTGCACAGACTTACAAGTGCACATACCTAAGAGTAGGTAATAGCATAATAACCTTATTTTGCTCTTTGTATGTTTTTCTCTAGAGCTTGCTTTGATGAGCTCCAAAGGAACTCTATTATCTTGTGGCTGGTTCTGGATTACACGGCAGATGTTATATACATCACTGACACACTTGTAAGATTCAGAACAGGCAAGTGATCTGGTTCCATCGTGAAATGCAGGATTCTAGTCCTAAAAAATGTTATCTGTTGACTGTAAATTATTAATCTTAAACTAGTGGTGCCCAAGGGTAGCTTGGGATCAGTTATATTCAGATATCCACCAATATCTTGGGAAACGTGTGTTGTTCATTTAAAATATATGATATAAACATCGTAATAATTATCTACACAGTACCTATAGAAAGCAGTCATCCTCTTGGAAGCGGCCATGTTTTATTGTCATAGAACATGGAATCATGGTGTATTTGATTTTGTTTTTTGACACCAATCAACAGGAACAGACTCGTTAAAGTGAAAACAGATATCTGCAAAATGATTTCAAGGAATTATGATTAAAAATAAACACAAAACAAAACACCCCATTCAATTCAGTACTTAAAGGAAAAGTAACACTAAATTGTTTTAAGTAAAAAAGCTATTCTACCCTGCACCAATAACTGCCCTATGCTGCAAACCACTTAGTATTTTAAATGCTTTAATAGAAAATACCTGCTAAAACTTGGCTTCCTGTCAATTGAACTACGGCGATACGGCGAAGGAAGGAGCCAGGCTGTATAGGAAGGAGTCAGGCTGTATAGGAAGGAGTCAGGCTAGGCTCGATCAATCGATCATCGCATAGTGGATAGCTTTTTTACTTAAAAAAATTTAGTGTTACATTTCCTTTAAGTGCAGCTTTGGCAGTAATTTCAATTTTAAGTCTGTGTAGAGCTCTGTCAGGTTGCATGGGGATTAGGAGTGAACAGACACACATTCTCAGTTGGACTTTCTGGCCATTCCAGGACATTCTGATTGTTGTTTTGAAGCCACTGCTGTGTGGTTTTGACTTAATTCTTGGGGTCATTGTTTGGCTGAAAGACATAAATTTTCCACCAGAATTTTACCCCCTTACAAACCTTATGTGTAGTGTTGCAGAAACGCATCTCCACAGCATAATGCTACCACTGCCATGCTTCACAGAAGGGATGGTGTGATTATAATCATGTGTATTGTTGGGTTTACACCAAAAATTATGTTTAATTAAAAAAAAAAAAAAAAAAAAAAAGCCATGTTTTGGTCTCATCAGACCATGGAACTTGATGATTTCATAGTCTACCACGTGCCTTCTGGCATAATGTAGGTGAGCTGTCTTGAATTTTAGCGGTTCCGTTTTGCCACTTTCCATATAGCTGCCAACTGAAGCAACAGAAGTTGTATACATAACCCCTTCAGATTTGCCATAGGTTTCTTGGTGGCCTTGCTATCAAGTTTTCTTCCTACACGGTCACATACTTTTAGCGGACTACTGGTTCTTGGAACTTTTATGGCTGTACCATTCTTTTCCCCTCTTAATGATTTCTTTACCTGACCATTAAAGGAATCCCCAATGTAGGCCTCTATAAAAATATATTGCATAAAAAAGCTCACGTGTAAAACCCTGCTTTATCTGAATAAACCATTTTCATAAGAATATACTTTTTTGGTAGTTTGTGCCATTGGGTAATTCTAAATAATAATTTTAAGTACTAACAACCTCTCCCTGGATCATACAATTCACTTTGCACACAAACAAACCAAGGGCACACATACATGTTAGGTTACATCAGCCAATAAATAGACTGGGTTCTTTTATTCCCGCACTTCTTCCTGTTACACTGTAGCACCAGCTTCCATGACAGGCAAATCTCATTTTCTGCTTGATAATTTTTGACAACCCCTAAACTGCTCTGCCCTATTCCTATGTCAAATACAATATGTAATCATTTTTATTGGTTAATTTTGTTCCCTAACCAGGTTTCCTTGAACAAGGATTACTCGTGAAAGATGCTAAGAAGTTAAAAGAGAATTACTCAAAGACCAGACAGTTTAAGCTTGACCTATTGTCTTTACTGCCAACAGACCTTACTTATCTTAAAATAGGACTTAACTATCCAGAGCTGAGATTTAACCGGCTGCTTAGGTTTGGTAGGATGTTTGAATTTTTTGACCGCACGGAGACAAGAACCAATTATCCAAATATATTTCGCATTGGAAATCTTGTCCTGTACATTTTAATCATTATACACTGGAATGCCTGCATCTACTTTGCAATATCTAAAGCTATTGGGTTTGGAACAGATACATGGGTTTATCCAAATATATCCCATCCTGAATATGGACGTCTTGCAAGAAAATACATTTATAGTCTTTACTGGTCAACCTTAACGCTTACCACTATTGGGGAAACTCCACCACCAGTTAAGGATATTGAGTTTCTTTTTGTTGTATTTGACTTTCTCATTGGTGTACTGATTTTTGCAACCATTGTAGGTAATGTTGGGTCCATGATTTCAAATATGAATGCATCCAAGGCAGAGTTCCAGTCTAAGATTGACTCAATAAAACAATATATGCAGTTTCGAAAAGTAACCAAGGATCTTGAGGCAAGGGTCATAAAGTGGTTTGACTACCTCTGGACAAACAAAAAAACCATGGATGAGAAGGAGGTATTAAAGAGCTTGCCAGACAAATTAAAGGCTGAAATTGCAATTAATGTACATTTAGATACTTTAAAAAAAGTTAGGATCTTTCAAGACTGCGAGGCTGGATTGCTTGTAGAACTGGTACTGAAACTGAGACCTCAAGTCTTTAGCCCTGGTGACTACATTTGCCGAAAAGGAGATATTGGAAGGGAAATGTACATCATCAAAGAGGGGAAACTAGCTGTAGTCGCTGATGATGGTGTGACTCAGTTTGTGGTCCTCAGTGACGGCAGTTATTTTGGTGAAATCAGTATCTTAAACATAAAAGGAAGCAAGTCAGGCAACCGAAGGACTGCCAACATTAGAAGTATTGGTTATTCTGACCTGTTTTGTTTATCTAAGGATGATCTGATGGAGGCTCTCACTGAATATCCTGATGCTAAAACAGTATTAGAAGAAAAAGGACGACAGATCCTTATGAAAGATGGTTTAATTGATGAAGAGGCAGCCAAGGCAGGCGCAGACCCAAAGGATGTAGAGGAAAAGGTGGAGAAAATGGAAACGGCAATGGATAGCTTACAGACTAGATTTGCCAGACTATTGGCTGATTATAACTCAACTCAGTTAAAACTTAAACAAAGAGTCACAAAGTTAGAGAGTCAAGTAAAGAAATGCTATGGTGACAATGCGTCTGAAGGTGGAGACAGTGCTGCAGAAGGAGACCCTCAAAGGAAGGAAGATAAATAACCATGTTTCTCTATTTCAAGCACAGATTTAACTAGAACATTCTCTTCTGACACTCCTATGAATCTTTGATTAAATATGGTTTATATCTTCATATATTTTTATATGCAAGAGCTTTGTAGAGTTTTAAGATTTTTTTTAAATGCACTAGCTTATAAATCAGAGAGGTTCTAGATGTAGGGCGGTAGATTTCCATCTTTTCTATTTATTATTGATTTGCATTATAGAAGTTTATACAGAAAATAATCCCTTGATATTTGTTCTACCTGAACTATACATTATACACATATATGCTCCTTATGAACACTGACATTTTCATTTACAAGTAGCTTAGACAATTTTATATGTTGGGAGGGAACTGAATTGCTTCATAACAGAAACTTTTTACTTTGTCTTTTTACAATTTTATTACAGTATTTTAATTATATTATCTGTTTGCACCATTCAAACCTTGTATAGTAAAACAAGCTACATTTATTCTGTTTGGACATTCTTAATGTGTATGTGTTCTTTTATAATGGTAAATATCCCTTATACACTGAATAGAATGCAGATTTGGTTTTTGTTGCCTGTACTTGGCTATGTTATTGTTGCACTAAATCGACTTACGCTGCACCCACTTTTGAGGTTAAAATGTTCGTACTTGGCAGCTTGAATGATAACATTTTTGCCAAATGGCAGCCTCTGAAATAATGTTTACCAGTTTTGGATGTTTGAAAATGAAGGCCTTTGAGGCCCAAAACAGGCTTGTGGCGGACTACAGTTTATGGTGCTTCAAAGTGAGCGCACAGATTTCAGAAGATGTATAAATTATAAAAAATAAATTATAATTTGAAACTACTTGTTTGTGTTCCACTGACCCACCTTTACCAGGCTGGGTCTGCTTCCTTGATTGTTACCCTCAGTATTGCTCAAACCTTCATCTTCAATCATATCATTAGTTAACTTTTGGATGTTTTAATCTTAGGGGGACATTTACTAATCCATGAACATCCGAAAAGCGTCCGAATGCATTTTTTTCGTAATGATCGGTATTTTGCGACTTTTTCGTGAATTGTCGCAAATTTTTAGAGCGCTCAATACGAAAAAGTTGCGACAATTCGCAAAAGTCGTAACGGCTATGAAAAAGTCGCGACAATTCACGAAAGTCATAATGGCTATGAAAAAGTCGCGACAATTCACAAAAGTCGAAAAAGTCGCAAAATGTTCGTTTTCCAATCCGAATTTTTCTCATTCGGATTCGTGGATTAGTAAATCAGCCCCTTAGTCTCCTAACTGCTTTCTTTGCAAAATTTGGGTTTGAAAAAGTATCTGGAAAGAAATGTGAATCTTCATTGAATGGGGGAATATTGTCACATGAAAAACAATACATCCATTAGAAATTGATACAAAGGCAAGTGTTTCCCACAATACAGCATTTTGGAGGGCCGGGTTATATTCAAATGCTGATGTCATACATGGTGATGTCTATGGAGCCTCTGAGCAGACTGGGGGCCATTAAAAATCTTTTTGAGGGCCATATCCAACCCACAGGCCTCAAAGTTGGCCAGCCCTGGTCTGGAGCAAAATGTCACACTGGTTTCAGATGCACGTCTGTAAAATTCATGTACATACTTAACCATACTACAAATGGTGTGGGCCAGATTCAAGTAAATGACATTTTTACTGAGCTTTAATTTGTGGGTTTAATTTATATCACTTATATTCGGACACTTTTTTGTTCACCTTTCAGTCGTCTATTCAAAATGCCGCCTAGTTGCTAGCATTGAGACATTAGCGGAAAACAGTTTAAATTGCCAATCTGAGAGCTGCAGGAACAGATGAAACAAATAAATAATTAAGGAAACTTGAAGGCCTTTGGTTAGTGGGGCCCCCAACCTAGGGGTGATTAACTGTTTCACAATCACATACAGGTATAAGATCTGTTATCCAGAAACCCATTACACAGAAAGCTCAAAATTATGGGAAGGCCGTCTCCCTCATACTCCATATTAATCAAATAATTAAAATTTGACTTTTTCTCTGTAATAATAAAACAGTACTTTGTGCTTGATCCCAACTAAAATAATGAATTAATCCTATTGGGTTTATTTAATGTTTAATCATTTTTTTTAGTAAGTATGGAGATCCAAATTAGATACAAAAGATCCCTTATCTAAAAAAAAAAAAACTAAACACAGGTCCAGAGCATTCTGGAAAACAGATCCCATAGCTGTACAGCAATCTTTCCAGGCCCTACGTCCCCCTTTGCACTAATACTGATGGTGCATCTGACCATTTTGATTTGACTTGATTTAACAAAACTGCACCTTATTTTATATAATGTGCTGCTGAAGGAATGTCAAACAAGTACTGTAATTTTGCTGATAAATGTTGTTTTCTCCACCAAAATGTTGCTGCCACAATGAAAATGTCAGGGAAAAATGTTAATGATCTGGCTTTTCTCACTTTGGGGAAGAAGTTTTGGGTCACTTCAACAAATTTGTGGAGCAATAATTACATTTTTACTGTATATACAACAAGTACCATACCATGGAGCATGATGCGCAATGGAACGTGCATGTGCCTGTACAACCAGGCTGGAGAAAGTGGACTGGATAAGCACATGCAGGTAGATGAGCTCAAACCCGATTCTCAAACCCATGAAACATGCAGGTGTTCAGGATAGGTCTGGTATGGAATTTAAAATCGGCATTTCAAGTACACAGAGGCCCAAAAAGTTCCCTGCCAGTCCAAAACATAGTGACTGTCTATGGCAGTGATCCCCAACCAGTGGCTCAGGGGCAACATGTTGCTCGCCAACCTCTTGGATGTTGCTCTCAGTGTCCCCTAATCAGGTAGTTCTTTTTAAATTCCTGACTTGGTAGCAAGTTTTGGTTGAATAAAACAAGATTTACTACCAAATAAAGCCTCCTCTAAAAGGAGATTATGCATAGAGGCTACTAAATAGCCAATCACAGCCCTTATTTGGCACCTCCATAATTTTTTATGATGCTTGTGTTGCTGTCCAAGTCTTTCTACATTTGACTGTGGCTCACGAGTAGGAACGGTTGGGGACCCCTGGTCTATGGCATCTTACAGCAGCCCCTCAGTGATTTGCCAGAACCCACAAATAGCTAGTCCAGGCCTGGTTCAGGACCTTGCAGCATTTGCTAAACTTCTATACACTGTAAATCTGATGGCTTCATATTCTGCATACTCTATGCTTTATACTGTATATGCTGCAGACTGTTCTACCTAGATCTAAGCAGCGACAAGGGCTGCTTTGCTTTGAAAATTAAATCAGGAAAAGGCCCCTCAAGCAAAGAAATACACTTGTAGTATAGAATTATATTCAACACCTGCTTGGGAAGAATAGCCATTAGTTAACACTGTCACAAAACAAAATAAACTATAAAAGGGAATATAAATGTATAATTATAATGATGAAAAGCCTTGCATTACTGTTCATGTTATACACTCTGTATCCAGGTTACTAACAACAGGCAGTATTTGTTTCCCCATACAAAGGTGTGTATTGTTTTGGAATGTGGCGTTGCTAAAAGAGCAAGTTATTGAGGAACACCATTAATTAAACCTTAAGGCTTTCACACAAGTAGACATAAAGCTGCTCCCTAACTACAGGTTTAACAAACAATTGCATTTTGAAAGCCTTTTGCTCAGCACCTGCCACCAAAGGAAAACACCTACAGTCACTTCTGATTTTGCTGGGCAGTAAGTCCAGAATGACAGAGAAAAAAGTCAGGGAAGCCGAGAAATCCTCCCTGGTAATATCCTTTAATTCCAAAGAGGAATGCCTTTTAAAAAAGAAAATGTTATCATTAGAAGCTATGAAAAAGCAAGCAATGGAGTCGATGTGCCTCGACCAGAAGGTATTGTACAACCGATTTATCCTAAAACTTAGAAGATCAGAGTTGGCACATGCCCGGCTTGTGGGCAATAAGGAGATGATCAGGAGCCTGACACAGTCCATGTTCTCCAACTATAATACTACACTGAATGATGGAACAGAGGAGGCAATGCGAGCAATGCTGAGAACCAGCAAGCCTATAAGAGCTGCATCTGCACCGTGCAGACCCATGTCTGGTTGGAGCAATAAATCAAAATACACAGCGGATATCAGCCATGGAATGAGGACAGGAACCAGCGCTCTGGACTTTAGATCATTGAATTCAAATAGAAAATCTTTGATATCTGCAGCTCGATTAAAATCAGCACCATTGGCACAAGCAGCTCGAGACAAGCATGTTAAATATCATGCCTTAGAGACACTTAATTCCTTGTCAATAAACCAAAAATGTCAGAACGTGAAGGAAGGAGCAGAGGTTATACATCGCTCGCAAGACATGGCTGCAATGAACAGAGACAGACATACAAATGGCATTAGCTGGCCTGAAAACAATTCCCAGCTGCTGAGAAGACCTAAAACTGCAGGTATTTCCTCAGATACAGCAGAGCTGGAGTCAGAAGGCCATTTGCTACAAACGAGGGGCCATTCTTTTCCTAAGAGCATGGATTTTGACAGGCAATTCAAGCTATTTATTGAAAAGGTCAAATCTATGCAGCAAGAGGACTCTGTTCTAAGGGACTATTACTCCGACAGGCTTCTAGATGGAGCCGGAAAAAGAGAAACCGTTCTGCTTCCAAAAGATGAGGAAGAACGGAGACAGTGGTTGCCTGTAGGAGAAGAATCCCATCACCGCAGTGTCACACTCAAACAACTTGATAGGAACTTCTCAAAAACAGATGTTCCTCAGGATATTCTCTATATGGAGCAATACAACTTGGTTCTTACCAAAGAAAACTTCACTGTAAGAAACTGGCATAATAATGACCCATATGAAACTGGGGAAAACCTTTAAACTTGTACAAACAAACATGATAATATATAAATGTATTATCTGAACAGATCATAGTCCCAAATAGCACTTACAGGACAAGTACATTGTGCAACAACTTCCACAGTCTGAAGCAAAGCACTGGCTGAGCACAAGGTTTTATATGTGGTAAAATTGCTTACGTTAATGAAATTCATTTTCTAAGTAGAGCTATGCAGAAAGATACAATATGCACCTTTAAATTATTTATAGAATAGTGTAGAGGATTTAGAGCATGCACTTATACCACTTGTGTTGTTGTTAAAGGGCTGGTATTCCTTTTTTTAGTATGTTCTTGGCAACTTTTCAACTGGTCTTTTTTGTTTTTTGTTTAGTATTTTTGAATTATTTACTTTCCTCTTCTGACTCTTTTCAGCTTTTAAAAGGGTGTCATTGAACCTGGCAGCCCAAAAGAAAGATTGTCCTTTTGAGGATACAATTTTATAGTTGTTGGTACTTTTTATTACTTCTCTTTCTATTCAGACCCACTCCTATTCATATTCCATTCTCCCATTCAAACCACTGCCTAGTGGGCCATAAAAACTATATAGCTTCTAAAATTCCAAACTGCTGAATATAAAGCTAAATAATTCCCAACTGCTTGGTTTGAAACACATTTAACCCCTTTAACCTGTGAAATGAATCCATGTTTGTATTATGATTACCTGCTGTTGTTGCCCTCACTGTACCATTAAAATCACAATACTTGGCTCCAAATAAAATAATAAATAAAAGCAACTGATAAGGGGTAAAATTACATAGCTCGCTGGCATTTTTCAAAGAGTAAACCTGCTATTGGAGAGTGTGATTTTTCCTTAAGTATAAATGAAGGTGCCGAGACCCTCATTACTAATGCCAGCAATACAGTGTGTCGCACTCCTGTTAGTACAGCAAGCCTACAGCCTAGGAAAACTGCACAATTTCCTCTAGGAACCATGCCGCTCCAATAACTCTAAAGCCAATCAAAATGCAGAGGGTGCATGCATGATAACTTTATAGTGTTTTCATCTCTAAAAGTGTTACTGCTGATTCTCACACACACAACATCTTTCCTGTATAAGACATTGTGAGGTAGCAGAACTAGTGCTGATGCTTTCACTCCCTTAGAGAGAGCTCTTTATCCCATTCCTGTTTGGCTATTTATATGGCATTCAGAGAGTTTCCAGTTGGCACAAACAGAGCGTTCCTATGTTATGTAACTGCTATACATGTCGACAAAAAAAGAACAAAGTAAAGTAAGCACTAAGGATACAAGTATGAAAGCAGAATAGGAACACAGGCCTTCTTTTTAGCATGATAAAATCAATGTGCCTGTAGGCTCTCTGGACTCCTATCCATTATCTGAGCTCTAGTAATTTACTTTGTAGTAATATATCCTGCTAAAAGCTAGTATCCGTTACCACAAAGTATCCCCAGGATTCCTCATTTTCTAGCAGTTTCTCTCTATATTGTATTTACTGGTCTATCCTAGACATATCTGTTGGACATGCAAATTTATTAGACCAAGATGTTCAGTTTCCATGGTTAAGAGAGACTGGAGTGGTATTTCAAGCCTGTATTTCCAAGGGGCTTTTCGCAAGAGACTATTATCCTCTTCTCCAAACTCTCCTGATAACTACATATTCTGAGCCCCACAATGGTGTCTCGCTATCCCACTTTCCAAGGGATACCGCAACACAATGGTTCCCCTAAACATGTGTAATTTAATATTAAAGGGACTCCAAAATGCATCAGTTAACAGTGCTCTTCCAAAAGAATCCTGCATTGAAATCTGTTTTTCAAAAGAGCTGATTTTTTTATATTTAATTTTGAAATTTAATGTGGGACTAGATATGTTCATACTTTTCCATGGCCATAAACTTCAGACACGATTTACTGCTGAGCTGCAAATGGGAATATCACCCCCTTCAAGCATCTGATCAGCAGAACAATGGAAAGGTAGCAAGATAGCAGCTCCCTGACAGCTGTATTGCTAAAAATGCTCCTGTGCCCACCTAGTAGTAGATATGAGAATATCCCAAGTTCTGCTCACCAAAGTGAAAGAGTAGATTATCTGAAAGCAGATCTAAAGTGCTGTGTTGGCTTCTATTGAAAGCTCAGATTCAGGCACAATGCTGCCTACACAAACACTATAGCAGCTAAAAAAAACATTATTTGTCAAGTGAACAGTGCACTATAGTAATAAAAATCATAGAATCCCTTTAAGGATAAGAAAATGAAGTTGAAGACTCATGACAAAAATTGGTTACAGGCTTAGGGGTATATTTATCATGCTCTGTAAAAAGTGCATGTAAAAAGTGGAGTAAAACATCACCGGTGATGTTGCTCATAGCAGCCAATCAGATGCATTGCTTTGATTTTTAACTGTTGAAATCTAATTGCTGATTGGTTGCCCTGGGCAACATCACCGGTAATGCTTCGCTCCACTTTTTACACAGCATGATAACTATAGCCCTTTAGTGTCAGACTATTTTCTATCATAGGACATCTCGTTGTATTCAGTGTGAAATTCTTTGTGTGTGCCATAATTGATTTAAATTTCACTCTATTCAGCGGAGTCATAGAGCCCCACAATAAACTGCAAGGTACAGAATCCCTGCTCCAAACCATAGAAAGTTATATACATTTTTTACATTGCCTCAAAGAAAAAGGTATTTTTGATATTTATTCTGGTATAGGTAATGGTGCAGGATCCATTTAAGTTCAGAATAAAAGTAGCAATTTACGGGGTGCAAAGAGTTTGACTTGATACAGATAATTATGGCTGTCCCTATATACTATGGACTTATTGCTTAGCCTATGAACTTTATATTTAGACTCTGCATAATTTTAACATTGTAAGGTTGAAAAAAAAAAAAGACACATCCATCAAGTTCAGCTTTTTATGTCTATATAATACCTGCCTAACCACTAGATAATCCAGAGGAAAAAAAAGTCTAGGAGGGGGCAAATAATCCCTCCTGTGCCAATGCACCTCTAAGTTAACCCTTCTAATTGGTTGTTCCTTCATATATAATTGAGGAGGATTAGATGTAATATGGGTAACACAAGTCCTATACAAGTGGAACTCACAGTAAACCTGAAAGATGGCATACAGAGGTTGGGCTTGTATATAAAGACTCTACCATATTGATATCTGATACAAGTTTTTCCTATGTTAATCAATGAAAGAGCTGGAACACAAAGCAGTTTATTTGTTGTCCTTCCAGTTTCATTTTCTGTGGTTTTAGGTCTCACCCTTTCCCTACTAAAAGCTTTTTGGCCTACACCACCAAGCTTTCCTGATACCATGACTGTTGGATGTCCTCATGAATAAATGGTATTTATGTTTGACAGTCTTAACCAGCAAGTGTAATAAAATAGCTTTAATAAAAACCTTTTTTCTGCATGTTCTTATTCTACTCTCACACAAAAGTAGTGCTGCTAGACATACATTATAAAAGAAACAGTCATTTTAGGCATACTGTAACCAAATATTTTACAAGCTGTATAACTGAAGATCCTTCCGGGCCTATGTGAAACATCTTGGACAGATGTAGAGCAGACTATAATCATTTATTAAGTATAGGATTCACCTTTAAACATTATCATTCCTATATGTCTGGGAAGATTCTCATTCATCCAGGTCATAGTATATACCTGTATGTAGTAATAGTTCAAATCAACTGCACGTGCTGTGTTTTTCTTGAGGACTTTCACCAGTCATCCGACTGGCTTTCTCAATTCAGAATAGAACTGAGAAAGCCAGTTGGAAGACTGGTGAAATGTCTTTAAAGGAAAAGTAACACTAAATATTTTTAAGTAAAAAATCTATTCTACCCTGCACCAATAATTGCCCTATCCTGCAAACCATTTATTAATTTGAATGCTTTATTAAAAAATACCTGGTAAAACTTGGCTTCCGGTCATTTGAAAAAAGGCGATACAGCAATGCAGGGGAAGCATTGACTATGCGGCGATCGATTGATCCTAGCCCGACTCCTTCCTATACAGAAGTAAGGCTAGGATCAATCGCTGCATAGTGGCAAACAAGCTAAATACATGCACCTATACGCAAGTACAATCAAATGTAATACTGCATGATGTAAAAAGAAAAATAACTCTAATAAATGCAGCTTATTGGCTGCAGGTGGCTTGGGGCTGGTTTGGCTGGAGACAATTTTGGAAGCTGCATTGTCAAATCTTAACTAAGGACTAATTGTATTGCTGATAACACAAATGCACTGCGGAGTAGTTGGCCAACACTCTACAAGGCCTTCTTTACTATCTTATACATAAACTTGCAACAACTGACTTCTTCTCCTCATGTTTAGGAATATTTCTTGTAGGGAAATTCTAGTACAAAAAATGAACCACATTTAGTAAAGTCACAGACAACTGGCTGTAGAAGGTACAATAACTGTACCAGGAAGAAGGACGATTATTCCCATGTGAACTGAAGGGACATTATCAGGGGATAGTTAAACCTACATTTTATTCAGGACCAGTACTAGGTCAAACGAATGAGCACACATGCACAGCTAAATGCACACAGTGGGTTTGACGTGGCCAGCCGGGTTGCCTAGGATGGCTTGGCCTGAAACAGCTTTTATTTAATTTGTGAATCAAATTTACAAACTGGGGAGCCAAACAACAGCTGCATCCCCCTGACTACTATATGATAAGCGAAGGTAGAATAGCTCATTAGGAAGTACTGCGTCAAATATGTACAAAAAATTGTTTCACCCCCCCCCTCCCTCAAAAAAACCTAAAACCTTCTCAGCAAATTTAAAGCCTAAAATATGTTTTGCCATTTTTTGGACTTTGTAGGCAGATAGTTCAGGGGTATTACAGTACAACCACAATTTTTCATGGGACCAAAAAAAGTAGTGTCAAATCCAGTGGTAAAACCACAAAAACTTCAAAATCAGGGGATATAAAATGGAGGTTTCACTGTATCTTGTTTATCTTTAATAGTAAAATCTCATCTGATGGCTTTGGCCGACTGACGGCCGAATTTCACATGAACAATCAAAGTGTCTAGGACTTAAGAAGTTTATTGAGCAGTTTATCAATAAATCATATTAGTCTTGAACATCTGCAGTCATTTTCCTGAACGATATACCAATTATGTCCTCCGATAAAAATGAATAATTCCTTTATTTTATACTGCAACATGAGAAGTTAACATTACACACGCAGAAGTCGAGGAAAGGTAAACACGTACATTTGGATATGGTTTATTAATGGCGTGAATCTTTTACCATACATTTAAAAGGGCATTCATACTAAAATGCAAAAGATTTCAACATTTACAGAGATATATATGTAAAAGTTTCCATATCTAGGTAAAATTTGGTAACTGTTTTTCTATTGAAGGGGTATATTTCTTTGCCTCGCTTCTTTGTAAAGGGTCTTTGTAGGGGGTACTTCACTAAATTAAATTTTAGTATAAAGATTTAATCTAATCTTCACTTTATGATTTTTGAAATATTTGTTTCTGCAACTCTCAGACTTAGAATTTCAGCTGGTTTCTCAAGCTTAAATGAACAGTAACACCAAAAAATTAGTGTTTTTAAGCAATTTAAATATAATGCGCTGTTGCCCTGCACTGCTAAAACTTTTGTGATTGCTTCAGAAAGGCTACTATAGTTTATATAAATAAGCTGCTGTGTAGTCATGGGGGCAGCCATTCAAGCTAGAAAAATGTGAAAAAGCACAAATTACATAGCTCTGTAAAACACCATTGTATTCTACATTAAACTCTGTTCTATCTACAATGTTGATATTGGTTATCTGCTTTGTAACCGGTGCCATTTAGCCCTATTTTAAGTTAAATGGCTGCCCCTATGGCTACACAGCAGCTTTTTTATATGAACTATTGAAATCTTTCTGTACCAAACACAACTTTTACCAGGGCAACAGTACATTATATTTTAATTACTGTGATACATTTTCATTTTTTGGTGTTGCTGTTCCTTTAATTTAACTTAGAAACTAGGCAGCAGTTTGGAAGTAAGAATGGACAAATCAATAGGAAAAGAGGGAAAAGCAATTCAAAGTAAAAAAACATTGGACCTTTAGAAATGATCTGTGTTTTTGGGTACCAGGGCGAGTAAAACAGGCAAAATGGGAAAACTAATAATTTGCTGCATTATGGTAAAATAGAGCAGGTGATAATACAAGCAAGTTAAACTGCTTCCCTTAATGTAACATATTCTGACTGGAGAAATGTAATGAAAGGGTACAACATGTGCCAGGTCTAATAGCCCATAGCAACCACCAGCAATTTGGTTTTTAAGGGTTTCTAGACTCATAACTAGCTGTACCTTTTATTACTATACCCCCAAAGATTCTTAAACTTGTATGTGACACACTGAGTGTGTATTGTAGGTATCTACTCAGCAAAGTAGGTGGATGTGGCAGCAGCACATGGGGGTCAGACAGAGTCACAGTCCCAAACCTAACCTTGAGGAACTGCTATGAATCAAGACATGAAGGGCAAATAAAGATGTGGAACTTTTACACTATCCTCTGAAACTTTAGCAACATGCATTTTAGTGCTAGCCCTTCAAATACAGGCACAGAATATCAACTAAGATATTCATTTGATGTAAAAAGGTGGCCAGTTGACATGTATGAGAATGTTAGTCTGAACAAAACTGTCTGTTATTTACCTCTTTTGTTCCGAGGTAAGTGTAAAGAAGCAGTAACAATCCTTATTAATTACACAGCAGCACTGATTATGTGCCTTGGATACGGTTAAAAAAAAAAAAAACAAACATAAAATCAAAGTATATTGACATAATATGCAGGGAAGACTTTGGATTGTCTATTTAAAATGTTAACTTAATATGCAGTAAATATTCTTCATTTAAGTGCACTTCCACAAGCTCCTTGTTGAGGATATAGCAAGCAATCATTTGTTTCCTGACAACCCACCATCTACCACAGAAAAATTTGGCTGAAAATGCACTTCTGCCAGTAAACTCTTGTCGAAAAATAAAACAGCGCTAAACTCTACCCCTTCACACAACCAAGAGATCAGGTTCCCTAATAGAACACGGTATACTTTACAAGACTTGAAGACAACAATAGTGAAATTATTTTTTCCTTTTAATTCTTTATGTATCTTTGTGCTGTGACTAAAGTAAAAAGATTGCAAGGCTGCAGTTTAACATTCCAAGTTCGCCCTCCCAACTTTATTAACTACAATATTCTTTTCTCACAAAATCTTTGGGGCTAGAACAGCAGTAATGGTATCACACGTTTTTTTTCGTTTTCCATGAGTTCAAGTTTTATAAGCAAACTGTAAAAAAAAAAAAAGACAAACAAAACCCAAAAAGTACAGTTCCTGATTTGAGTAGATGCAAGGACATTAGCAAATATGATATACTTGAAAGTTGAATGGGCTGCAAACTGACACAGCACTACATGAGTGGACCTGTTTTCCCAGACTCAAATAGGCTCAACTTCAAGCAATATTTAACACAAGCAAAAAAGTGATTTAAACCCTTTAAATAAATATTCAGGAAATATTTTCTGTACATACATGTGAAAGATTTAACCCTTTCACGCTAGGATAAGAAGAAAAAAAAGAGCTTTTGTTCATATAAGCAGCTGAAATCTGCTGTTCCAGCCCATTGTCCCCAAGCAAAGAAGGGAGGCACAAATAGACATGACTACTTGTAGCTTGCTATCTTATGGCCTTTTTTTGGAGAGAGACATCAGTTCGAATTATTGTTATCCCTTTATTTTTTATTTTATTTTTTTTTAGCACGCTTGCCTTTGTTTTTAGAGCATACCAAACCCCTTAGCATAAGTGATGGCCTTTAACAATCTCTCCTTCAGTTTCTCTTTATTTGAGTACTCCGGAAGCAAAAGGACATTAAAGCAAGTATGAGATGTTGGTAACCTGAAGAAAAAGAAAAAAAGTCAATCAATTTTAGAAGGCGAAAATTGTACTCAGATTAATGCAGCGCTATTAGCCCAAACCATATTGTACATTTTCATTTTAAAAAACTGAGTTTTTTATGTTTAGTTCCATTATGGGGCCTGATTAAATGCTAAAGTATGATTCTATATTTTTCCCTTGGTTGAATATGTTCGGGGGTTTTATGGGATAAATATATTTGGTTGTAAAAAATCTGGGGCACAGTATAAAGGCTAATTAAGTGACATTTGAGGGTCAATGCTTATTTAGAGCATTGGATTTCGTTGGGAATATATGAGAGTGACTATTATGACCATGTTTATATAGATGTAACCTTGTAATGAACTAAGGGGAGCCCAACCAAATGTTTGATCTCAAAAGAGAGCCATGACCAAAAAAGCTTCAAGATACCCGGCCTAAGTGAGTTTTCAGGCCTGAAAGCTTAGAGAAAAACCTGTCAGTGAGTTGAAGGTTATAACACCAGAGAACAGATGAAGCTCACTGGCAGGTTATTTGCAAGAAGTAGACAGGAACATAGATAGACAGGCAAGGACAATGTTGTAGTTTATAAGATATATGTGCAGACGCCTACATAAGAAACTTACCTGTCTGTATCAGGGCCGTTTTTGGCTATAATCATCTTTAATTTGCCTAGCCCACCTACAGGTGCTCTGTCCGTGCCTGTTGTAAATTGCAAGAACAATCTTTTTTGTTCCTCTGTGAAAGAATTTACAATTTCCCAAAACTCCCTAAAAGAAAAAGAAAAGACCAAAATGTTAAATAGTTGCTTTTACAGAAAAACTACAACTGTGAACAAAAAAAAACCCATCCCATCACCGTCTGAGCATCAGACATTGCCGTGTAAAAACTGCTGTATTAATTAAGCTGTATATTTATTTTTGGTGTAATTTTTTTCCACTGGCCACTCGAAAATGCAGTGAAAAAAGCAGTCATTCTTACTGTTTTTATCTGTGTGTTAAAGTTTTTTCGGGGTCCAGAAAAAAAAAATGGTATTAAAATGTGAAATCAGGGAAAAACATTATGCATTATATACCACAAAAAGTGTAAAATACAGGAAAACTGAGCGACTTACATACACCATACAAATAATGGTGTTAAATGCCACATTCAGGCAACATATCAGAAAATTCCTTTATAAATTCACAATTGACTGCTTTTTACACATATTCCCCAGTGTAAATAATTTTGCACAGAATGATAAGTAGGCCCCTAGCGGGTGCACATCATAGTACTTACTTTATTATATTTGAATCTCTGGTATAGCCACCATCATATTCCGTAGTATCTTTCAGAGCTTGGAAATCTAAATTCTATGAATAACACACTTTATTAATGTTCTGAACTGTTAAAAATCCGCAGAATCACAAACAATACAAAAGAATAATGAAAAATGAAACTCACCCTACTTCCACAAATAAGAAGTTCAATCTCCTCTGGTCTAAACAGATATTTCAGAGGCGATTCATTGGTAACCATGTGAAAGCCCCTTCTGAAGGCTTTAAATTGCTTTTCCACTGATTTATTTAGAATATAGTCTGTGTATAGACTGACAAATTCCTAGGAAGAAAATATGATTTGGATCAAAGAGACACTCTCACATTAAATATATAACTTCTTGGGCAATGGCAGGGCTTGCATGGGGACAGCTGCAGGTCTCAGTGGGCAGAAGAGTGTACTGATCAAAATTCCCCTTAACAATGAACTTGGGGTTGCAGTATTACCTTTAGGCATGCACCCAATCCATAAGTTTTGGATTCGGCCATCATCCACAAAAGATTTGGTCAAATTGTAAAACCTAATTTGCATCCGTGAATGAGAAAATAAAAATAAATTGCATATGAAATTGATGCAGGAGTAAAAAAACCCCCCAAAAAACTATACCCCCAAACAACATAGCTCTATATAAAACTATATTGCATAAACCAGCTTATATGTAAAACCCTGCTTCATCTAAATAAAGCATTTTCATAAAAATATACTTTTTTAGTAGTATGTGCTATTGGGTAATCCTAAATAGAAAACTGCCATTTTTAGAATGAAGAGCCGACTCCTGGGATCATAGGATTCACAGTGCACACAAACAAGCCAAGGCACACATACATGCTAGGCCCCATCAGCCAATTAATGTACAAAGTTCTGCCTTTTACTCACACACTACTTCCTGTTACAGTTAGAGCTGCATTATTTCCCGTCAGGTGATCTCTGAGAGCACACAGCCCATCACAAAATGGTGGCTCATGAGATGCCTCAAATCCAGGTTTTTATTTTGTTTACAGATTTTTCAATATATTTAATATGTGAATATGCAAAGTAAGGTTTTGATCTGGATTGGTATTAGGTCAAATGTTTTGTGGAAGATATGAAATTCGTCTGCATTCAAAAATGATGGATTCAGTGCATTCCTGGTTTTATTAGGACCCTAGGAAAACACAGCATTTAAGAGTTAACCTGCTTCTTGAGGCCACACCCCTGTAAGCAGTCAGTATGCCAATGGCATATAAAAAAAACAAAAAAAAGCACAGAAAATAATTTTTTTTAGGTGTTCATTTAAAGGAAACAAACATCTTAGTAAGCATATACAAGTCTGCTCTGTGAGCCTAAACGTGCTACAGTTCCGCAGACAATGCCCCTGAAAATGGCCCTAACAGCCAGCCCCCTTTCGAATGAATAAAGGGCAGACTAACTGGCACTTGCGCAACTTTAACTGGAAAACTAGCACAGTGCCCAGACATTTGTGAACTACAGATCACAGCACAAGAGGGTGACATGTGGTCTTATACTGATCTGAAAGGAATCCAGCTCTGAAATACTGTAGGACATAGTAAACACCGGTGTTTTGAAACAATCTGCAATGGGAGGCAGAAGGGGCAGTTTTGGGTGACCCGATAAAAAAAACAGTGGGCAATCACCCTGTGTGTTATGGACTTATCAAGCGGTATATTAGCTATATGAAACACGTATTTAGGGGTATATTTATCATGCTGTGTAAAAAGTGGAGTAAAACATTACCTGTGATTTTGCTCATAGCAGCCAATCAGATGCTTTGCTTTGGTTTTGTTAAAATCTAATTGTTGATTGGTTGCCCTGGGTAACATCACCAGAAATGCTTCACTCCACTTTTTACATAGCATGATAAATATAACCCTTAGTGTGCTGCATTTCAGCACATTGATGGACCCCTGATTCTTATCCAGGGGACTGTCGGTGAACACGTAATTATATGCACCAATTACATTGGGGTGCAATGCCATAGCAGTAAAGATGTATTAAACAAATTATAATACAATGCAACATATTAAGACGAGAAAGAAATATACAACAAAAATAGCAGTATATATTGGAGGGTTTAGTTTTTCTCTATAATAAAAAAAAATCTAGTCACTTGGCTGGATATTGGGGGAAGATTACCTCTTTAATGGTGGACAGCTCAATTCTAGAGTCAGAAATGAAAGCAAATGTAACCTATGTACCAGTTGCTACACAGCTACAGGTGAGCAAGGCCAAATAAGTCCATAAATACCCGTTTAAGGGAGAAGACACACGGAGCTAGTAGTAGCAGCTACTTTTTCACTGCTACTAAACTCCAGAAAATACCCTGCCATAGACAATACTGAGAATTGCCTCTGCTAAAACACATGTAGAGAGAATTATCAGTAAATGATCAGCATTGTCTAATTTAATAGCAATAACATGTTGCTTCTAGTAGCTCTGCATGTCTAGTTCCGGCAACTTTCCCGCCATAGGTTTTCGCTGCGTAGATTAGTCACTGACTTTTTAACCCTAGCGGTCCAGGAAGTAAATTTAGTTAATTTAGAAGATGTACCTTTCTGTTCTCATTTGTAATGGGGATTTTATCTCCATTTTCCTTTAAGTCGTGCATTAAAGGATTTCCAAAGAGGTCAGTCTGAGAGATCTGGAAAGTCATCATCATATCTTCTTCAACATTGCCTTCATACTCCAACAATTCTTTTAAACTCTGATAAAGAACCTGGAAAAGAATGGCAAAACTTAAGTCTCCCTTGTGTGTGATTTTGTATCAGTCAAATGTAAGATTTTGTACTTTTTGGGAAGTGTCCTGAGAGAAAAACGCCTGCTGCTCGCTTCCCCATGATTTATGCAACAGACATGGCATCTGCCAGTAAGTGCACACTTGGGGTGGATTTCTATGAGTAAATGAACAAAAGAATTTTGGACCATTAAATGACTGTTCCTGGCACATGTGAGCTGGAATTACAGCACTGGATAACAGCAGTTAGTCCACTTTTTCACTAAATGCCTAATTTAAATTATATTGTCCCTTTAATCTTTAAACTGATTGAATTACTTGCCATAATTGTTCTAAGGAAGCAATTTAAATAAAAAGTGGCCTTGAAATACACTGTTCTGCACTGTCTGCTACAAGAAATTAAAAAAAAAATGACTGATTGTAACCAAATTATAAGGTTGAATGCAGCTTAAAAAAATGGAAAGTATTTTATACTGCATGGACTCTGGTCTTTTTTCAACCCTATGTAACTATGCATGCACTGTGCAGGGGATATTTGCAAAATGGCATCACAACAGCTTAAACCAGTGCAATTTTGTCCTGGACCACTGAAGAATGAATAACATAATGGCATCTTTATTTTTCCCTTTAAACTTACACTGAATGGAGTTAGCTTAAAAGGTTAATGCAGCGGAAAGCATGGTTTCCCTGCAATCTTTCATTAACAGCAGCTACACAGAAAAAGGGTAAAACAGATCTTACATTAGTATGAACTTACAGGATGAGAATCAGCAAGGTCACGGAAGGTTCCTTTTTTCCCCATTAGTTTTCTATATACAACCATTGGAAAATGCACATCTAGAATGCAATTATTGTAAATTGCAAGGCCCAGCACAATGCCAATAAGTGTAAACTGTCCTTCTGTCTCAAAAGATGATGGATTGAACCAAGAGTGTTTAGTGGACTCATCATACGTAAACATACCTATAAATAGATAATAAAAAGTGAATTCAAATTTTCATATTACTCCAGTTACCCTAGTATAAATATGCATTAATGCAAGCATTCAAGATTTTTAATTTCACTCCAATATCCAAGCAGAAGCCAAAACGCTGGTGAAATTTATGGAATAAAGCACTTTAAGAAACACGGATACTGCAGTGTGGACCACAGTTATTGTATGTATATTAGGGATGCTCCGAATCCACAGTCCTGGCCAAGCCAAATCCTTAAAGTCACGTGCCTTTGTGTCACATAAACACGGAAGTTGTGAATTTTTCGCTGCACGCGCTGCACAATTTAGCCCTTCAGTATCCTAATTTACACATGTAAGTTAGGATTCACATCTGGTTCAGTATTTGCCCAAATGCTTTGTGAAGGATTCCGCCTAATATGAAAATAGTGGATTTAGTGCATCCCAGATGTATATAATACATTTATATGTTAATCAGTAAATGGTATCAATGTTACAAACCAGCCCCCTTTTTTTCCCCCTAACTTACCAGGGACACCAGGAAAAGACAGATAACATTCACTTTGAGGCAGTTATAACATAAAAATAATAATCCTCTTTTTTTTTTTGCCAATTTCATGTGTAACAAATATATCTCAGGTACTGCATGAACTCAAGTGATTTAGAACAAATGAAAATAATGCCATTAGGTTTACATTGACTTGAATGGTAAAGAGAATCATGAATTCTTAGGGCTGTGACAGATAGGGAGATTACTCGGCGCACGACAAATCTCCCTTGTCGCGGGTGACAAACCTCCCCGAAATGCCATCCCACTGGCTAGAATGTAAATCAATGATAGGGATGGCATACGCGCAGCGACTAATCTCCCCGCCTGTCACGGCCTTTAAGTACCTGCAGTGACAAATAGATTTATCAAAAAAACAAAAACACAATGTACCTATTGGTTTGAATGGATCTCAGTGGTCGCAGAAAATTTGTGCACCACCTACACACTTTGGTTCAAGAATAACATTTTAAATGGTAGAGTTGAATTATTTGCTATGTAAACAGTGTAATTTAAAAATAAAAAGTACACCATAAAAATCGTGACAGCATCCCTTTAAGGATCTTGTTTTTTTCCAGCCGAGGATCCACTACATGAGTCAAAAGATAGGGGAGGTTTTATGTAGGAAACATAACTGTCGGCTGAATACAGCAGAATTGATACAAAAAAAAATAAAACTATATATGTAATGTAAACCTGGATTTCTGATAAAAGAAAACATTTTTTTATGTGAAGAAAGAAAAGGTTCAATTCAATCCATTTTCGTTTTGGTGTCACTGGTCCCAGTAAAATGTATAAATGTTAAGCAGTTTTACTGCAGTGAGTGAGACACACACTTACCAATATCAGGGTTGAAAATTTCTTCAACAACTAATTGGAAAAACTCTTTAGAAACACCTCCTTCGTCAACTCCTTGTTCTCCCTCAAATTCCACATATAATTGCTTCTTCAAATCTGCAGGATTTTCCATGGCAATCATCTCAAGCTGCAGATGGTATGTTTAGTGAAAAGAAACAAGAAAATTAGGTTGAGGCAGTATATAAATACAAAGCTAACAAGCATAGTATATATGAAACAATACACACTCCATTAAATACAGGTATGTGATATATTATCCAAAATTCAATTACATGGAAATCTCAAACAGGAGAACAACATTTCCTGTAGAACCCAATTTAAACAAGCAGTTTTTCACTTTTAAAGGATTATTTTTTATAATAAGACAGTATGTTGTACTTAATGTTAACTAAGCTGGCATACATCCATGTTGATGGCAAAATAAGCCCATAACTCCTTAATGTATACATGTAGCCTTAACTCTTTTACTGCCAACGACGTATGGGATACGTCGTGGCAGTAAAAGGGCTTAAATGCCAACGACGTGTCCCATACATCATTGCATTTAAGGGCTGCTCTCTGCAGCGGCGGCATGTGCCTGTGAGCTTCTATTGATGACAGCCCCCCTGGGCAACGTGCCAGGGGGGCTGTCATGAGGGTCCTGCGATCGATCGTGTCGCAGGACCCTCCAGGAAGCAGCAAACGCGATCGCATATGCTGCTTCCTGCTTCCCCCCCAGCGCCGGCCCACTGAGGAGGAAGCAATCGGGTCTTCAGGACAGGTAAGAGTTTTTTTTTATTTTTGCATTTACACACTTACATACATTTATACACACTTACAGCACACATTTTAGCATTTTTTTTTTCATTTTACCACTTTGTTTTTAGTTTCTTTTACCTAAAAACTGTTTATTTTGACAGCATGACTATTGGATCAGATATTCTGACCACTAATTACACGGTCATGTGACTTATTTTGTTGTTTCACTTATTTGCACAATTTTTGTGGTTTTATCGCATTTTATTCCTGTATAAGTGTTCCTAATCTGTTTTTAGCGTAGCTTTGCCAGGTGTAACTTTGATGTACAAAAATAACTTTGCCTATTTTGAACTCATCAGAATGTGTACTTTCCACAAATATACGGTTTTCTGGGGGTCTCTGTATAGTTAGGGGGGGTTACTGCACATAATACACTGACAGGGGGCTCTGTGTGCAGAAGCTGAGATGGCAGGCGAGAAATCCATATGCGCTATTTTCATTTTGGGGTCAGTACATACCGCAGACTTTGGTATATCTATGCATATTGGGCATCAAACTGTTCAGTAGGCCATAGGTGTTCCTATTTGGGGTGATTTGCCTTTGTATGCAAGAAATTGTGTGAGATACAGTGGCTTGCAAAAGTATTCGGCCCCCTTGAACTTTTCCACATTTTGTCACATTACAGCCACAAACATGAATCAATTTTATTGGAATTCCACATGAAAGACCAATACAAAGTGGTGTACACGTGAGAAGTGGAACGAAAATCATACATGATTCCAAACATTTTTTACAAATAAATAACTGCAAAGTGGGGTGTGCGTAATTATTCAGCCCCCTTTGGTCTGAGTGCAGTCAGTTGCCCATAGACATTGCCTGATGATTGATAATGACTAAATAGAGTGCCCCTTTGTGTAATCTAATGTCAGTACAAATACAGCTGCTCTGTGACGGGCTCAGAGGTTGTCTAAGAGAATATTGGGAGCAACAACACCATGAAGTCCAAAGAACACACCAGACAGGTCAGGGATAAAGTTATTGAGAAATTTAAAGCAGGCTTAGGCTACAAAAAGATTTCCAAAGCCTTGAACATCCCACGGAGCACTGTTCAAGCGATCATTCAGAAATGGAAGGAGCATGGCACAACTGTAAACCTACCAAGACAAGGCCGTCCACCTAAACTCACAGGCCGAACAAGGAGAGCGCTGATCAGAAATGCAGCCAAGAGGCCCATGGTGACTCTGGACGAGCTGCAGAGATCTACAGCTCAGGTGGGGGAATCTGTCCATAGGATAACTATTAGTCGTGCACTGCACAAAGTTGGCCTTTATGGAAGAGTGGCAAGAAGAAAGCCATTGTTAACAGAAAACAATAAGAAGTCCCGTTTGCAGTTTGCCACAAGCCATGTGGGGGACACAGCAAACATGTGGAAGAAGGTGCTCTGGTCAGATGAGACCAAAATGGAACTTTTTGGCCAAAATGCAAAACGCTATGTGTGGCGGAAAACTAACACTGCACATCACTCTGAACACACCATCCCCACTGTCAAATATGGTGGTGGCAGCATCATGCTCTGGGGGTGCTTCTCTTCATCAGGGACAGGGAAGCTGGTCAGAGTTGATGGGAAGATGGATGGAGCCAAATACAGGGCAATCTTGGAAGAAAACCTCTTGGAGTCTGCAAAAGACTTGAGACTGGGGCGGAGGTTCACCTTCCAGCAGGACAACGACCCTAAACATAAAGCCAGGGCAACAATGGAATGGTTTTAAACAAAACATATATTAGAATGGCCCAGTCAAAATCCACAACTAAATCCAATCGAGAATCTGTGGCAAGATCTGAAAACTGCTGCTCACAAACGCTGTCCATCTAATCTGACTGAGCTGGAGCTGTTTTGCAAAGAAGAATGGGCAAGGATTTCAGTCTCTAGATGTGCAAAGCTGGTAGAGACATACCCTAAAAGCCTGGCAGCTGTAATTGCAGCAAAAGGTGGTTCTACAAAGTACTGACTCAGGGGGCTGAATAATTACGCACACCCCAGTTTGCAGTTATTTATTTGTAAAAAATGTTTGGAATCATGTATGATTTTCGTTCCCACGTGTACACCACTTTGTATTGGTCTTTCACGTAGAATTCCAATAAAATTGATTCATGTTTGTGGCTGTAATGTGACAAAATGTGGAAAAGTTCAAGGGGGCCGAATACTTTTGCAAGCCACTGTAAATGCGGCAAATTGCAACATTTTTAGGCGATTTTCTGAAATGTCATAAAAACCAATAACTTTAGGAAAGCTTTGCAGATTGGTACTTTGGTGCAGAAAGGACTCTTTACCCTTGTTGGATTTGTCAGAATGTGTACTTTCCAAAAATATATGGTTTTGTGGGGGTCTCTGTATAGTTAGGGGAAGTTTCGGCACATAATACACTGACAGGGGGCTCTGTGTGCAAAAGCTGAGCTGGCAGGCGAGAAATCCATATGCGCTATTTTCATTTTGGGGTCAGTACATACCGCAGACTTTGGTATATCTATGCATATTGGGCATCAAACTGTTCAGTAGACCTTAGGTGTTCCTATTTGGGGTGACTTGCCTTTGTATACAAGAAATTGTGTGAGATAAATGCGGCAAATTGCAACATTTTTAGGCGACTTTCTGAAATGTCATAAAAACCAATACATTTAGGAAAGCTTTGCAGATTGGTACTTTGGTGTAGAAAGGACTCTTTACCCTTGTTGGATTTGTCAGAATGTGTACTTTCCAAAAATATATGGTTTTGTGGGGGTCTCTGTATAGTTAGGGGAAGTTTCGGCACATGATACACTGACAGGGGGCTCTGTGTGCAAAAGCTGAGCTGGCAGGCGAGAAATCCTTATTTTCATTTTGGGGTCAGTACATACCGCAGACTTGGGTATATCTATGCATATTGGGCATCAATCTGTTCAGTAGACCATAGGTGTTCCTATTTGGGGTGATTTGCCTTTATCTGATCTTTATCAAGAAATTGTGAGAGATAAATGCGGCAAATAGCAACATTTTTATGCGATTTTCTAAATGTCATATAAATCTGCAAACTTAGGAAAGCATTACAGCTTGGTACTTTGGAGCAAAAAGAAATGTTTACCCATTATAGATTCGGGGGATGTGTACTTTCCAAAAATATATGGCTTTCTGGGGTGAGTGTACTTTTTTGTAGCATTATCCCACATAAAGGATGTAAATGTGTTGATTTTGCAGGAGCTGAAATGATACATCATATGGGAGTATGTTCCCATTGGGGCCCCTACATGCCACATACTTAGGTAAACCTATACATATTGGGCATCAAACTGTTCAGTGGACCCCTGGCGTTCAAATTTAGGGTGTTTTATCTTGGTACCTAACACTATGTAGGAGATAAGATGCTGCGAAGTGGAAGCTTTGAGGGGATTTTTGGAAATGTCATCAAAATTGCTAACTTTAGAAATGCTGTGCGGCTCGGTACTTTGGAGTAGAAAGACATGGGTACCCATTTTAGATTAGGGGGAATGTGAACTTTCCAAAAATATATGACTTTCTGGGGTGAGCGTACTTTTTACTAGCTTTATCCCATATATAATGATGTAAATGTGTTGATTTTGCAGGCGCTGAAATGACAAAAATGATAGATCATATGGGGGTATGTTCACATTGGGGCCCCTACATGCCACATACTTAGCTAAACCTATACCTATTGGGCATCAAACTGTTCAGTGGACCCCTGGCGTTCATATTTAGGGTGTTTGATTTGGTTACTTTATGACCTGTAGGAGATAAGATACTATAGACTGGAAGCTTTGAAGCAATTTTTAAAAAAAAATCAAATTTTGATAAAAACCAATAACTTTAGGAAAGCATTGCGACTTGATAGTTTGAAGTAGACAGACAGTTGTGCCTATTCTGTATTCCCCAGAATCTGTTCTTTCCAAAAATGTACAATTTTCTGGGATAAACCTTCTGTTAGTGGAAATTTTGTCCTTGAAATCTAAAGTATGCAGCTTTCTGGAGCAGTGCTTTGGAAATTTGGTAGTGTACTGCTGTACAAGTGACAAATCTCCATAAAATTATATATATTTGGTATTGGCACGTTCAGGAGACATGGGACTTTCCAAATCAGTTGTATATTCGTGCATTAAATAATTTTTGTTTCTAGTATGTGTGTTTATATTATGGAAAATTTGATTTTTTTGCATTTTTAGATATTTAGAAGCCTATATCTTGTTACAGAATTGGAATTACACAAAAATTCTACCATATTTTGAAAGCTTAGGTTGTTCTGAAAAAAACAATATATTGTTTTCCTGGGTAAACTAAAAGTCCCCCCGAGGAAAGGCCCCTAAAGTGAAACAGTGCAAAATGTTCAAAAACTGTCTGGCAATACAAGTTCCGCTTTGACCAAAACAGCTGGCAGTAAAAGGGTTAAAGGAACAGTTCGGCTCTCTAACCTCTTAGTTAGTCAGTGACTTTGGGGGGGGGGGGGGGGGGGCACATGGGACATCACTGTTCAATTAGTTTGTGAGCAAGTTTTTCCTGTAAAATGTACAGAACTGCAATGTCAAACAGTACCATGAAAAATCCAGATGGATATCTCCAAAATGTATTAAACAGTGCAAGGGTAACTAGAGCCAAATGCAGGAGAGCAAATTTTATCATTAAAGGCATATTGTTTAATAGGTTTTCAGAGATTTTGGATCATTTTAATGCATTACAGTGAAATACAGAACTAAAGTCTGCAGTCTGTGCTATTGGGTACTCCTAAATAGAAAATTGTCATTTTAAGATTAAAGGGATCATAGGATTCACAGTGCACACATACATGCTAGGCCCCATCAGCCAATTAATGGGCAGCCTTTTGCTCCCACACTACTACCTGTAGAAGTAGAGCTGCATTATTTCTGTTCATGTGATCTTTGAGGGAGCACATTCTACCAAAATACAAGATGGGGAGCTCCTGTGTAAAAACTTTGAAGCCCTGGACTGTTACTGTTATAGATGCGAAATCTTTAGCCTTGTACATTACCTCCTTATATAAGACACAGTATTCATAACCATATTAGTATTTAGGGTTCTGTTTTAAAAGAAAATGAAAGCTGAATTCATTGTGGGGTGCCAATATGTTAGATACCACTATGCTAATTTAATTATCTGTGTATTATGATCCATCGCTAGCACTGAACTAATCTGTTCTGCCAACTTTTTTTGCAGCTATACGAGTCTAAGGGCATTTTTTGGGGGGCAAAACCTGACAAAAATTCCACTCAGTGCTATCCTTCACAGCCCGTCACTAACTAATTGTACCATTGCAATATTGTGGCACAAGTCATCTCTCCAATTCCCATAGTGCCTTGCATGTTCTGTGATTAAAGTCCATTAACGCAATTACATCATCTTCAAAACCACTGGCAAAAAAAAACAGTTTTTTAGGGTGGGCCCATTTAATAGACCTGCAAGACCTTGCTCCTGGGATTATAAGCACTTCCATTTTGGATGGAGAACAGTTGATTTCTAAATGACAAAAACCGCTTTCCACTGTGCATTAAATGAGTACTTTAATTTCACAATGTAAACAAAGAAATCATTTTTGAGTGGACTTCCCTTTTAAATGTTGATTCCTGCATTCATGAGCAATGTCTTTGGCAGGAAAGCTGCTTTCCTTGTTCCCAAGCAACAATCACCCACTGTGGGAAGCATTTTCCATAGACTAGTATATGGGAAGTTGCTGTGAGATAAGATTGCCATAATGATCACAGTGATTATCTGCGAGAGGACAAAGGTGATCGTATGATCAAGGGCAGTAGAGGAACAAAAAACCTTCTTAGAAAGTAACACTACACTTGTCAAAAGTATTAACTTTGTCTAGCACTGAGAAGAGTGCTCTAACTGGAATCAGCATGTATAAAGGAGAAGACACACAAGAGTAGTCACCACCTCTAGAAATTAATCTCCTTGAATGCTTTACTACCTGTCGAGAATTTAAATTGCCCTGTATGAAAATATATGTGTTGCGTTGGCTTTTCAAGACGCCTTGTGAGGAAATTTCGAGCGACTTCAGAAAGCTAAAGGGACGCATATGTTTTCCTAGCAGAGATTTACATTCTCACCAGGTAGGAAAGCATTTGAGGAGATTAATCTCTAGGGATGGTGACTAGTCTTCTTGTGTGTCATCGCCCAAAGGGAGGGACTGTAAGCATTTACAGGAAGCTGCACGAAAAACCACAAAATCTAAGGAAAAACATAGGGAACATAATTAGATTGGTAAATATACCGTAAATAATTGTTGAATCATTTACAGGTCAAATCTTTCCCCAATATGACCACCTTGGGTGGGCAATATCATGCTAATGCGATGTCCTAGGGCCAAACAATCACATTACAATGAAGGGGATATGAGTAGTCGGAGAGAGGACTGCATCACTGAGCTGATGCCGATTTTTGGCCAGATACTGGTCATGAAGGCCTGCCATACACAGGCAGATAAAATCTGGCCACCTTAACTTGTTGATTTTCATCAGATCACAGTAAGTTGTTCCACAGCCACATTCAACTAATTAGAAGGTAATCAGCAAAAAATGTAGAAGTGTTCAGTGACCATCTGGTTGCAGAACTCGCAAGCAAAGAGTCAAAACAGACTGCATAGAACTGGCAAGTGGATTTGATTTTAGCATTTTTAGGGAAAAAAAAACCAAACTAAAAATGACTGAACTGACCATTCATTCATGGTTTAAGAAGAACTACACTTTTAAATAACTTTCATTTTCTTGTGCTATCTGCCCTAAATTGATTCAACAGAAAATGCCTGTTGACACCTGAAACACAGAAACAAAAACTGTGACTTCTGTTTCAAACAAAATAGTAACTTAAGGAGAGACATAAGGTCAATTCAAATGTATTTTTTCAACATTAGAAAACAAAACCCTCAAATAAATATGGATAGAAATGCCAAATTTTATATACTAAACTTACTGCATCAGCCTAAAGTTTCAGCATCTCAAAAGTAGTAATAATCCAGGCCTTCAAAGTTGTCCAAGGAGCTCCCCCTTCTTGGATTTTGTTAGCCCTGAGTTCTGAGCAGTTATTAAAGGAGAACTAAAGCCTAAATAAAGTAGGCACGGATCCTTCCTGCTAAAGGGGTGCAGCTGCCTTGAGCTGGTACAGAAGCCCAAAACATAATGTACAACAATCTTGCCCTGCTTGTTTAGTTAAGGTTTAGTTCTCCTTTAAATTTTGTGTCTGTTCTGAGAATTAACAGTCAGGAGTTGTACACAGTATTCTTAGCAGAAGTGAATATATTATCATAAAATTAAAACTAAGGATCCTTTTAGATTGTACATTATTATTAAATATATTTATGTATTATTATTATTATATATATTATGTATACAAAATACATTGCAAATAGACAATTATAGATATTCTTTAGTAGATTTAGGATAAAACTTACCCTAACAAGAGCATCGTCAATGATGTGATCTCGCCGTACTTTGAGCCTCAAATAGGGGTTAAGTTGCTGTCCTTGCACTAGACTATACAGAACAGTTATTCGCCTTTCACTGTACATGCGGATTCTGTTGTCATAATACAGACCAAGATTCTTTGTAACTGCATTCAGGATAAAGGGGCAAGTCATAAAAGAGAATTTGTTTTCAGTCTCTACTTTAAAGAAAGTATAATCTTTGTCCATTTCTAGAACATCATTTAGTGGTTCGTTAACGAATTCCTCGAAAGGGATGAGAGGTTTCCTGCAATCAATGCTTTTAACACCAAGTTCGGTTTCAAGGGGATCTACTCGAGGGCCTTTTTTGTTTCTTCGTTCTTCCCCTAGCAGCTCCTGCAGAGTTAACTCACTGGACTCAGGAACAGGTTCATCATCTTCCTCTTCATTATGGTCAGTTTCAATCTCTCCACCAACAACATTTGAATAGTAAACCATTTTTAAGCACTTTGTTGCTGCAACAATAGCATCATCATCATTGACTAAATTTCGACTGTTGAACTCGTTACTTATAACTTTATAGGTTATAAGCTGCTGAAATGTTTCCATCATTCGGCGAATCTGCTCAGCGCTGTACTTTGACCAAAGACGGATCAACTTTGCTTGCGCTGCTAATGGCAATTTACTCATTGCTTTGCAAAACAACGGTAAAGCCATTTCCAGGTATTCAGGACTATGGAGATTACCATTCTCCATGACGATTATAAACAAATTGAGATAGTTGGGATCTCGTGAATAAACATTATGATAAGTTAAGTCACATTCCACATTAGGAGAAAGGTACACAAGTGCATTCAGAAAGGCAGTTTCTATTTTCTCATTAGAAAGTAACCTGTGATACACCCGTCGAACTGCTTCTATATCTAGAGACACTTCTTCAGGGCCTAGTTTCTGTATGTTGTTGTCTCCTTGTGAGTTGTCACTTAACCTTGAGGATGATGCTCCAGAATCCTCTTCCATTGCAGCAGCAGATGATGCAGCTTTTTCCTTTTCATCTTCATCCTTATCTTCATCCTTTTCTTGCAAGGATTTTAGCTCCTCCTTTGTATGGTGCTTTGCTTTTCGGAAACTCTGAACCAAAGCTTCTGCACTGGAAAATACTCTCCCGATCACCCGAATTAAAGGCGAGTAGTCCTCTTTTTCTCTACACAATTCAAGAATTTCATACACTTTTTCTTCAGACAGGAAAGTGACATCTAAATAAGTGGAAACATTTTGTTTTACTCAGCAGTTCTTTTGGTTTATAAAAAAAAAATATTTAGTGGAGGTTAAACTGACAATGCCTGCCCACCAGCCAACTAAACAATTTTCCTACAGGAATATTTTTACTGTGCATATAGCACATTGTCCCTTCTAAAAAATGAAACCTAATTTGGCCTAGAATTAAAGCGATTACATTTGATGAGACTCATTAGGGAAAGAGTAGGTTGCAGAACTAAGCTTAAGTAGTTATACGGATTGTCTTCATTTTTCAGCATGCCATATTTAAGGATTCTATTCTCTACTGCTCTTATTCATGATATAGTTTCACAGCAGGCCAATAGCATCTCTACATGTAACATAGTTACTTGAAATATGCAAGTCCCATCTGCCAAAAGGCTTTTAAATGTGTTCAGCACAAATTGTTCTCTTCCTTATGTTACCTTAAAGAGGTACCAACAACAGAAATTAAACCCTTTTTACAACTGCCTTTGCATGCTATTTATAATTTTGCCATAAAAGTATTTGCTCAATGCTTTTATGTTACCTATCTGATCCCCCATGTTTCTTTATGAGGGGGCTGCCATATTTGTGCAGCAGTCTGTTAGCATTAGAAAATTTAACGGACAGGCTGAGAAGGGTTGGCAAAACAGTCAGGTTTAGGAACTTCATGTAACAATTACTCACAAAAGCAGCCCTGTCTGTGAAAAATGATCAACGTGACCTATAGGTAACTTTTTACGTATATTCATATTTTGAAGAGTTGTTTCTTAGTGTCAGTATCACTTTAAAGGAAAAGTATACTCTTGCACAAAGGCCTGCAAGTCCCAGACAGCTCACATGCGCATTAGGGACTTAAATGGTTGCGCAACACAGGGACACACTGGCACTGTACCAAGTTTGCAAGAAACACCTGTCAAGTACAGAAGCTTCACAGAGAGAATTTTTATTACAGTGAGCAGCGGGGAAGGTTGGGGTCAAGGCGACTTACAAAAAATGCTGGGCAAGGAACCTGGTTAAAAAAGCCTTTGGGGAGAACACTGCAGGCATAGACAACAATTTAAATGTTACATGTGATACAGATATGGGACATGGTGTCCAGAATGCTCAGGACCTGGGGTTTTTCAGATAAGGGGTCTTTCTGTAATTTCAATCATAATGCGTTAAGTCTACTAAAAAATCATTTAAAATATTACATAAATCTAATAGGAATGTTTTGCCTCCAAAATATATCAACACATAACACAACTTTTAATCAGTATTTGTATCATGCACCCTTACAGTAAAAGAAAAAAGGAAAAATTGACTGTAACCTGGGGAGCATGAGAAAGTAAGGATAGAAGGAGGGTAAGAGTGAATTACAATAAAAGATAAGAAATTGGAGAATGGAAACATTCATTGTAAGAAATTTATGTGGAAAATACACGAAGGAAAACAGGGAAAAAAGTAGATTGATGACAAGGGATAAAATACAAAAGATAGGCATCTTTTGTAGCCCCTTGGGAAACTACTTCTGAATGACACATGCAGAACTGCTCTATATGATAAAAGAAATGTATTACTAAATTACCTTTAAAGTCATCTCTGGGTCCATGAAGGTCTTTCTTATTCATCTTTCTTTCTGTGCAGGAGTTGTTATGGGCACTTTTCGAATTGTTCTCTAGATAAGATGAGCTTGTTCCTTTCTTGGAGGGATGAGGATCACAGAGTTTTGCATTAACCTTATATAACTCGAGGGCCTTAATGGCTGCTGCATTGTTATCCATACGAAGAAAAGTGGGACAGGAAGCACAAAATTCATTCGTGCAGGTTTCATTTCCACAACCCTCAGTTAACTGGTGGTAGTAGCGTTCTATTAGATGCTTTGCAGCTGCTCGCTTCCTGTTCCAAACATTCAAACAGGCATGTGGATTAGTACAGCTTTCATATACAAAGCTCATTCACATTGTTAGTAAAGCAAGGTTAGTCCATCACTTATGCACAAAACAGAATGGGATCAGGGGATTTAGAAAACTAAGCTGGAATTCTACATTGTCATTTTGTCTATAGAGATGGTTTAACAAACACACTTACTTCCTATATCATATGTAATCTGTATGTTTGAGGCGTACATCCTACAAACAACCCCCCCCCATGCAGAATAGTTAAATGTTTTAGAAATAAAATAAACATAACATTGCCGTGTACCATTTTAAAGAAGGGAAAACGGAGCATGGCTACTTAACTAGGGCACACTAGATGTTTTGTAAGTCTAAAGCATAAAAGTAATACTATAGCAGACAGAAGAGAATTTACAATTACAAATATATCGCAAAGGTAACACACTTCTATTAGCTATTTCGCCATTATTTTAATATGCAGTAAACGTAATCACTAACTACACTTTACAATATTGTAGAGCCATTGTTAGCAGTAACAACAGTCTTTTAGGGTATGTTCCAATATTGTGCCCTCTTCACAAGTGACTTTGGCCTATGAGCAGTTCAGATTCAGCATTGTGAACATTAAAGGAATACTGTCACGGGAAAACATGTTTTTTTGTTTTTTTAAAAAAACTCATTAGTTAATAGAGCTTCTAAAGCAGAATCCTGCATTGAAATCCGTTTTTTTAAAAGGGCAGATTTTTTTACATTTCATTTAGAACTTACAAATAGGACTAGCCATGTTCTTCACTCAGGGTGCCACAGCCATGTGACTTGTGCTCTGATAAACTTTAGTCACACTGTACTGCGGAGCTGCAAACCGAAATGATATTGCCCTCCTCCCAGCAGCCGATCAGCAGTACAATGGGAAGGTAGCAGCTCCCAGTAGATATCAGAATAACAGTCAATAATAAGAAATGTCTGTCTTGGGACTCCGCCAGTTCCATGGGAGTAGGAGAAACAACTGGTTGCCCAAAAACAGTTCTAATGTGTATCGCTGGCTCCTTCTGACAGCTCAGACTCAGGCTGAGATGGCGCCCACATATCAGTATTACAACTAAAAAAATACATTTGTTGGTTCAAAAATAACATTTTAAATGGTAGTGTAAATTCAGAAATAAAATGTATACCATAAAATCATGACAGAATCCCTTTACGTTTCAAATTGTATGGTATATAACAGTATACCTTTTCAACATGAGTTCAGTGAATAGGGCTTGTATTTAAAACAATAGACAAAATATTTGTTCATCACTAAAAATCTATAGATTTTGATATCTTTTGAGCTAAACAGGGAAACTGAAGCTGCGTCATGTTTGGTCAGTGCAAGGTATATAATTAGATTACTACTTATAATCCCCCTGCATAATTGGCTCCTGCTAACAAAACAGTCATAACAAAGGGAGAAGGTTGCATACTGCCAAAATGCCACTTAACAAGGACCAAACATGGAGTAGCTTTAGGCTGATGCCACACGTGGCGTAGGGCTGATTTTTCTACGCCTGCTACTTGTGCCTGCACCCGAATGAATGGAATACGCTCGGGTGCAGGCATATGTAGCCGATATACGCATGAAAACGCGAGACTTTGCATTCTCTCGCGTTTTCATGCGTATATCGGCTACATGTGCCTGCACCCGAGCGTATTCCATTAATTCGGGTGCAGGCACAAGTAGCAGGCGTAGGGCTGAATTTTCGGCAACCTTTTTTCCGCTTGCCGAAAAAATCAGCCCTACGCCACGTATGGCATCAGCCTTAACTTCCCTGTTTAATTCAAGAAATAACAAAACAATAGCTTTTTTTCAAGATCAAAACAACAGGGAAAGATTATGTTGAGCACAAGCGCTATCCAATAAGCTCATGTTGAAATTTCTGAAAGAAACTTCCATCCTAATTGTTACACAGCACTCTTTCAAACTAACACCTTTTTTTTTTTTTAAACTTCATAATTTTATCACTCAGCTTCTTGTCATTACACAGATTTATAAATACACATTATATTACACACGTGGCATTGCGTTAACATTGCAATTGATAGTGTACACTAATGGTAGTACAGTACTTTATACACCCTTGTGCTATTTTATAAAGAAATGCCCACACAGCTGCTATAGCCTACTATGGTAAGGGCATATGGGGCATTTTGAAATCACTTTTCCTGCAGGGGCTAAAACATCTGAAAATACATTCCCATTGAGGAGTACTGTAATCACGGCACTCTGCTCAGCCATGACAATTTTCAAATAACAAAATGAGTGTACAATGGCTGGCATGACTACAGTACTATGAAAAGAAAGGGATTTTCGGGCATTTTGTTGCCCACCCAGAAGGCACTTTTGCATGGGCAGCAAAATTTTGTGCATGCCATTACCATAAAAGAGGCTATGATCAAACCTGCTTTAACGCTAATTCACATTAAGCATTATTTCCTGATGTATTTGCCCAAAATGCCAGGGATGACCTATAGCAAGTGACAAAAAATAGTTCTTGACTCTTGTAATGCACACTGGTGAAGGAGAGAATTGTGAAGGGCATATTCCGAAACTCCCATTTTAGTGGTAAGAGACTTGTAACGATTCACAGAGGTTTGAGAGCTGATGAGTACCCATGATAAAAATGACTAATTGCTAACAGCCCTTTTGGATAAGATTTACAGATTGTTTCTTTGGCTCTCAGCTTTTTTGATGACAACGGTCTGATATATTCCTGGCTCTAACGACTAACTTTGTTCCTTCTCTGTGCCATATGCAAATGAGTTTATATCTTTAATAATAAATTATTTAGCTGTAGTCCCTAACATTCAAGAAATGTTTCTTTATCTACTAACAGTACCATCATGGTGAAAATGTTTAACTGTGATAGAGCACAAACAATAGCAGATCTCTGTCCCTTCCAGCAAGCTCCATCTTTATTCAGTCAAGAGAATCAGGACTGTTCCAGGGAAAATGAGGATATATTGTAGTTGTCTAGGGTTTTTTTTCTGCAAGATCTATACCAGCAACACTCCTAAATTCTCTACCTATAGAACTGTCCGTATTTAGTTGCAAGGCATCAAAGTGGTATTTCCAGGGCAGTACTTTATCTGTTAAGGTGGACACAGGCAGATTTAAGCTGCCAATCTGGGCCCTTCATAGAGATTCGGAAGCTTAAAGTGGCTTGCAAAAGTATTTGGCCCCCTTGAACTTTTCCACATTTTGTCACATTACAGCCACAAACATGAATCAATCTTATTGGAATTCAACGTGAAAGACCAATACAAAGTGGTGTACATGTGATAAGTGGAACGAAAATCATACATGATTCCAAACATTTTTTACAAATAAATAACTGCAAAGTGGGGTGTGCGTAATTATTCAGCCCCCTTTGGTCTGAGTGCAGTCAGTTGCCCATAGACATTGCCTGATGAGTGCTAATGACTAAATAGAGTGCCCCTTTGTGTAATCCAATGTCAGTACAAATACAGCTGCTCTGTGACGGCCTCAGAGGTTGTCTAAGAGAATATTGGGAGCAACAACACCATGAAGTCCAAAGAACACACCAGACAGGTCAGGGATAAAGTTATTGAGAAATTTAAAGCAGGCTTAGGCTACAAAAAGATTTCCAAAGCCTTGAACATCCCACGGAGCACTGTTCAAGCGATCATTCAGAAATGGAAAGAGTATGGCACAACTGTAAACCTACCAAGACAAGGCCGTCCACCTAAACTCACAGGCCGAACAAGGAGAGCGCTGATCAGAAATGCAGCCAAGAGGCCCATGGTGACTCTGGACGAGCTGCAGAGATCTACAGCTCAGGTGGGGGAATCTGTCCATAGGACAACTATTAGTCGTGCACTGCACAAAGTTGGCCTTTATGGAAGAGTGGCAAGAAAAAAGCCATTGTTAATAGAAAACAATAAGAAGTCCCGTTTGCAGTTTGCCACAAGCCATGTGGGGGACACAGCAAACATGTGGAAGAAGATGCTCTGGTCAGATGAGACCAAAATGGAACTTTTTGGCCAAAATGCAAAACGCTATGTGTGGCGGAAAACTAACACTGCACATCACTCTGAACACACCATCCCCACTGTCACATATGGTGGTGGCAGCATCATGCTCTGGGGGTGCTTCTCTTCAGCAGGGACAGGGAAGCTGGTCAGAGTTGATGGGAGGGTGGATGGAGCCAAATACAGGGCAATCTTGGAAGAAAACCTCTTGGAGTCTGCAAAAGACTTGAGACTGGGGCGGAGGTTCACCTTCCAGCAGGACAACGACCCTAAACATAAAGCCAGGGCAACAATGGAATGGTTTAAAACAAAACATATCCATGTGTTAGAATGGCCCAGTCACAGTCCAGATCTAAATTCAATCAAGAATCTGTGGCAACATCTGAAAACTGCTGTTCACAAACGCGGTCCATCTAATCCGACTGAGCTGGAGCTGTTTTGCAAAGAAGAATGGGCAAGGATTTCAGTCTCTAGATGTGCAAAGCTGGTAGAGACATACCCTAAAAGACTGGCAGCTGTAATTGCAGCAAAAGGTGGTTCTACAAAGTATTGACTCAGGGGGCTGAATAATTACGCACACCCCACTTTGCAGTGAATTATTTGTAAAAAATTTTTAGAATCATGTATGATTTTCGTTCCACTTCTCACGTGTACACCACTTTGTATTGGTCTTTCACGTGAAATTTAAATAAAATTGATTCATGTTTGTGGCTGTAATGTGACAAAATGTGGAAAAGTTCAAGGGGGCCGAATACTTTTGCAAGCCACTGTATCTGTTTGTGTATGGGTCCCTCCGATGGGCCTACCCGACCAATATATGTTCAAAAACTGTCCAGATGTAGAGTGCGCAGGTTGGATTCTCTTGTTGGATCAAGGGTCGCATCTGTGCATTGATGCAGTCCTCAGTTTGATTGTCTGCATAGTGCCAATTAAGGCCAACAAGGTGGGCATATCACTCGCTTGGTGACCTCGCTAATGAGTGGATCTTCACCTGTATGGCCAGCTTTAGGATACCTTCATCAATAGATCATTTTGAGATATGTTTACAGTAATGTCACACTATCATCAGCCATGGTGTTAGTAGAGAAAGCACTTGCTTCAGGAAGGAGCATATAAGCTACGCTTTCTTTGGCATGAAAAGTAATACTTCATAGAGGTTATCATCTAACAAGCTTTGCTGGATGTGACTGGCTGTTATTAAACTAAATATGCAATTCAAGGTACTTGCGTGGCAAATTAGATTGTGGCAAATTAGATTGCATTCAAATTGCTATTGCTTCAAAATAATACTCTATACTATTCCAGAAATGCATTAGTGTTGCTAAAAAAACAAAAAAAAAAACAACCCAACCAGCCAGGAGCATAAGAGTTAAGGCTAAACTGTATGTCATATAGAAGGTAATTCATCACATGTTAGTGTGGAACTACCCTTAAATACAGACAGCTCTTAATAAAATAATCCACCATGCACTAATGTTACTCAGTGAAACCATGAACACATTTCTCAACTCTCAATGTCATTTCTTTTCAGAATTAATTTAAGGGAGCACTTCCATGCTACTTCAAGATCAGGCCACACACTGTCACATAGCAAACATATTGCAAGCACACTCTTTAAATAAAGCTTAGCAATGTCCGCAGACATGCACAACATGAAACAGAGCCAGCTATTGCTTCTAAAAATACAGCGAATCCATGAACATGTGCATCTTCCTGTTTCATTACACTGCATCTACAACTGCAATTAGCAGATGAGAAAAACAAATTTCCTTTGCAAGTATATGGACGCTCATGCATGAAGTTTGAGTTGAAATAATGTTTTATAACTGTTTACAAGGAAACATACAAGTAGCAAAAAAAACTAGGTAGCTTGATTGTACATTTTTTTTTCTAAACACATAAAAATATTATCCAAATTGTGGTAAAAACTTTTTGAATAATGTATTACTGACATATTTCATTTACATTAACAAATGGGTGAGCCGCTTACTGATTGTGCTGCTTATGTGCAATGGACCCAACAAGATATAAATAAATATACCCTTTTGAACCGCTTGCAAATTTTAGAAGAATTTCTAACAGTGTTTCAAGGAATAGGCATTAATAGTAACACATATTATAACATACGGGTGCAGGTTAGAATGGAGCTACATTTGTTGCTCTTTCCACTATTTCTTAAGGTGGTCAACTTACTGACACATGTACGGGGCCCAGACGACAGGCCTGCCAGACCATTATCTGGCTGAAAATCAGATTTGATTTGCCTGGGCGAGGATGGCATTGATAACATGACATGGCCCTCTCTCTCTGACAGCCTGTTTTGCCAGCAATTATGATCTGATTACTGGCCCGAGTGCCAAATGATGGGACCAGACCAAAAACACCCACCTCAGGGTGAGTATTTTGGAGAAAGATAATATCTTTATGATACGTATGACCACTTTCATTTGTCACTATAAAGTATTTCTTTAATCAAAATTAAATCAGCATCTAATAATGAAAATTGCACTGAAAAGATCTAATTTTAGTGGAATAATAATCTCTCAGTAATAGATGACATCTGTTTTCTGCATTACTATTAACATTTCCCCACTGCCCTAAACTCTACTACTGTTTTATGGGAGAGGGAGAACATTTGGTTTTTGAAATCCTTACGAGTGAAGGTGGGGCTAAAACTTTAGTGACCCCCCCCCCCCCAGTGATTACAATTGGGTAGTACTGGAGGACCGCATTTTATAAAGATATCTAAGTGCTAACTATTTCCATTTTCTTGATATTACAAACCCATAAGCACTTTTTATTAAAGCTATTATACCATGATTTTCTGTTCTATAAAGTAGCTTAGTATTTGAAATACTTAAGGTACAAGTGAATTGAGATATACTGAACTATGCTCTAGAATGCTTGCAACATGGTGTTTTCCTGCTAAGAGGTCTTCCCATAATGTAGAAGGGACCGTTACCCTCCTCAAACTTTGAACAATTTGTCACATCCATGTCTATTGTTAAAAGGTAATTTTTATAATCTGACAAGTGCTCCTTTCTATCTTTTCAAATTCTGAGATATAGTACAACAGTCCCATTCCCATTTTTAGATAGGAAAAATTATCATTGGCTATGGCTAGGTCCAGACCAAGAGTCAAAATAGGCCCTGGCTCCTCTGGCATTTGATATGGGACACAAAATCAAAAGAGACCACTTGTTCTCCAGCAATAATAGCAACTTGAACAAAAAGCAGTTTGGGGGCATTACGGCAGGTAAGGGTACTTGTACTGAAGTTGAAGCATGGTCAGAAAATGTTTTCTTAAATATTTGTCACTAAAAGCTGCCATGCAAGAAGTTTATTGCATGTGAAAGAAAAGTAAAAACGGTGACTAAACTGACATATTTATTAAACATATACAAGAAGCTTGGAAGGGATCTTCCTCTGGGAAATGCTGTGCTGATGTTAGTGATCTTTAAAAGATCACTAACTGTAAGCTCTTTGCGGAAGTGCTCTCTTTACCTCTTGTACTGGGTGGTTTGTATGTTTTCTTATATGTTTAAAGTATACACCCATTTATTGTAAAACACTGCAAAATATGTTGGCGTTTTATAAACACATAATAATAATAAGGTGGGGTTGATTTACCAACCCTTGGTAAACATTGCTAATGCTTCAGATTTATCTATTTATATTTTTGCTTTGTCCAACTCCTTTCTTTTTGCATGCCATTTACACCGGAGAGCAATTGGGGCATAGTGTAGAGCACTGCTACAATCACAAAAGGCAGAATGGTGTTTACCAAACAGACACACAATTTTTGAGAATTTGACACAGTAAAAAATCTTTCCTATTTTAAAATATTCAGGAAAGTCAGGAAATTGTTAGGCAGTGTTCTGAACAATAGACTAGAATATGGATAGGACAGGGCCTAAATAAAATATTGAGGAACAATAACAATGAAACTGTGGCCACACAGAGGAACAATTTTTTTCCCACTGCTGGGTTCGGTGAACCTCTAAAGTGGATGAACGCAGCAGCGAATAATTTGAAACATATAAAAAAAGGACACAAATTGAAAAGTTGTTAATTGGATCTCTCTCATACAAAAAATTAACATGAAGGTAAACTAGATCGAACTGCTTGGAATCCTTATGTATTCGATCTGTAATAAATGTATATATTTTAAGAAACGCAATTTCACTTCCACATTTCTGAACACACAGGTCCAAAATATTATGCTTAAGCCAGACACTAATACCAGGTAAAGAGTTCTGAAAAGCAATCAATATAGTTTAAATAATTGATCTACAAAGACATTGTATGCATGGAATGTGTGCTTCAGTTATACTTACATTCGGCTATTTTCTAGATTTTCTGAATAAGGGTCTCCTGGTGATCTGTAAAATATATAAATATTAATTTTCTTTAAGTCCTGTACCAGTGTTTTTCCATTTACTTTTGTCCAAATTTTCACTGTTTTCCGGGACATAAGAACTTTAGAGGTAAAGGGTTTTATTAGTAAGTTTTATATTTTCTCAGGACAATGGCACGTGGAGAATTTTGCAATGTTCTTGGGGTAAATTAAAAGGGATCAAAGAACCTACAAGTTCTTCTAGTCACTTTTCTTCTTTACTAAAATTGAAAAAGCTAAATATTTAGTATGCTGGACTTGATTATTTCCTAAACAGACATGATAAAGAAAATGGCCTTTATTGTTCACTAACAATGAAAATAGCCTTGGAGTGTTCCCATAACCCCTTTGTATATTTTAGCCTTTATTCTGCAAGAAGGCAGGCCAAACATCCATGTGGTTATAGCACCTGCCAAAAGCATTCCTTTTCATGGTGGTCATTGTCTTTTAAAACCGGTAATGGTCTTGGAGATCTCTCCCCTATAAAAAGCTAGATACTAGATATGAAGGACTTCATCTGTTAAAGGAATGTTGGCCAGATCAGTATATTAATTGCAGAATAATTACACTTTAACACTGTAATGTTCCCAGAGACACAGGTGACATGCAGAGATGACTGCTACTCAGCATACCTGCATGAATATAAGTGTGGGAATAAATACGCTGAAGCACAAAGCACTCAAAGGAAATTTCTCTTAGCCGTGAGTAACATAGCTTGATCTTGCTGGTTAGCTCCCTCTATAACAATGGTTCTCAACCTTTCCAATGCTGCGACCCTTTAATACAGTTCCTCATGTTGTGGTGACCACCAACCATAAAACTATTCCTAAGACCATCAGAAATATGTGTTTTCCGATGGTCTTAGGTGACCCCTGTGAAAGGGTCATTCGACCCCCAGGTTGAGAACCGCTGCTCTATAAAGTAACTTTTATTTTGCTCACTGGAAAATAAGATACTTTCACCCTCACCTACACCACATCCAGTATCATATCTAAATACCAGTTTTTGACAGGACTTAAACATACATACTTTTTAAATCATATTCAGTCGCTGCACAAAGAGTGGTTTTGTTAAATATTTTACGTATAAAAGATGAAGAAAATCGATCTGAACTGAGGATTTAGCAAACCTATACAGTGAAAGGGTGTGTTTATAGTGACTGCATGTTAAAATAAAGAATTTCAGACAGAAGCCAGCACTAACTTTTCTTCTGACTATTTTTTGGATATCTGACAAGAATGTCATGAAGCAGCAAATTCTGATAATCAGGCTAATGGTATAATAAATTAAATTGTTTTTGCCCTAGCAGTTGTGGAACTGGCATTTTCCCTGATGATGGCCACAAATGTATGCCATCCTTTCAGCCATGAGATTACCAACTGAGTAAGTGCAGATCAGTCCAAAAAGAATCCAGTAATACCCAGCATCTTTGCCTTCCCTGACTCAACTTTAGGTATACTGTGAACCCACAAGATTCAAAATTACACAAAAAGGGGTGTTTCACAAACATATGGGTAAATACACAAGGGCAGTTGGCATCATTAACCTATAAGTTTGCAAATCAGCCCAAATACTTGGAAATTAGGTTTGCAGAGTTAGTGATACTAAGTGATAAAGGGAATCATTTGCACTCAAGTTAGAAGACAAGATTATAACTTGAATCAGAAGATTTGTGCCCTATATCCCTATTCTCCTTGAATGGTAGCCCCAACGGCTACACAGCAGCTTACATATTTAACAAAATTGAGCCTTTGAAGCAAATAATGCATAGAAAATCTTTTTTTTTTGGAGTTTAATTCCTGTTGCACAGATAGGATATGACAAACTGAGAAACATGCGTAGGAATAGATTATGATGAGGGCATACGTATCTGCCACAGTAATGGTGTACAGATTTTTACTGTTGCTGGAAAGAACTCGAAGTGTGCAGGGAATTTTACTCACTGTGTGGTTCACTTACAGAAATTGATATTTCAATAACAATAAGCAAAACTTTTAGAATACAGCTACAGGAAGCAAGAGCTATTACGAAGTATTAAACTGCAAGTGTTTGCTGATGAAAACAAGTGTTTGAAAGTATGGCCAGAATCAGAGGTATTTTTCAGGCTAAGGTAACAGTATGTACTTGCCCTGACAGCTGCAACAGCCTCTATTTACAGTGACTATGTACATACGAACTGTACATTAATACAGAGATTGGGCAATGCATCACCCAGCCCAACAAATAGTCATATCTATAAAGAAGCAGACTTGCAAATTCATTTCCAGGTATTGCCGATTCCATTTTAAGTGCAACAATGCTATTAAAATATAACAGCTTTAGTAAACAGAATGTTCATTTTTGCTCCATTTTAAAAAATTGTACAAGCAGATACCATGACATTGTGCAACTAGGGAAACTCACACAGAAAGTCAAACTACAGTGCTGGAGAGCTTTACCCAAAAAAAGATTTATATCTGTTAACTTCACTAAAAAAAAAACATTTTCTTAAGCAACTCTAATCATTTTGTGAGATTTACTTTTTGACAACACTTCAGTAGTAAATCAATTGATTTAAACAGCTTACCGGTTTCTCAATGTAATTAGAGCCTTTCATTTCTACATACACTGGTGCTTGAAAGTTTGTGAACCCTTTACAATTTCCTATATTTTTATATGAATGTGACCTAAATCATAATTTGCTGAAATAGACGAAAAAACACCTAGTTAAACAAAATATAAACAATTATATTTGGTCATGTATTTATTGAAAAAAAAAAAAAAACATCATCTGCGTGTGGCAAAAGTAAATGAATTGTGCTCTCAGTACTTGGTGTGACCCCCTTGTCCAGCAATAAATGCAACTAAATGTTTGTGGTAACTGTTGATCAGTCCTGCACATCGAATTTTAGCCCATTTCTTCATACAGAACAGCTTCAGCTCTTGGGTGTTGGTGGGTTTCCTCATATGAACAGGACTTTGAACTGGCCGTTCCAGAACATTCACTTTATCCTTCTTTAACCATTCTTTGGTAGAATGACTTGTGTGACTTGACATATTTCTTTAGAATTCTCTGGTTAAGTTCACAATTAATTGTTCCATTAATGATGGCAAACCGTGCAGGCCCAGATGCAGCAAAACAGCGCAACGTTTTTCTTTCTCCATTTGTAACACTCCTCATTTAAGCCAAAACGTTCTATTTTGGATCCTCCATCCACAAAACATTCTTCTAGTATCCTTCTGAATTGTCAACATGATCTTAAGCAAATTGTAGACTGTAAGCAATGTTTTTGGGGGAGAGCAGTGGCTTTCTCCTTACTACCCTGCCATACACACCATTGCTGTTCAGTGTTTACCTGACAGTGGACTCAGGTGACATCTTGCAGTTGGAGTTATCTTTGATGGTTGACCACTTCTGGGTATGGTAACAACAGTCTTGACTTTCCTTAGTTTGTACACAATCTGACTGAGGTGGAGTACAAACTCTTTAGAGAGTCTTGTAACCTTTATGGGCGTCAACAACTTTTTTTCTGAGGTCCTCAGACACCTCCTTTGTTCGATCCATGATACAAATCCACAAATGTTTTGTATATGTGCTCAGGCTTTGCTGGATTCCCATTCTTTAAACACCAGGCTGAAGGTGAAATCACTTACTTTTGGAAACCTGCAGTTTTTGTTACTTGTTGTATCACGGTTTATATAAACTCATTCACTGTGCAATAACATGCACATGATTTGCAATTAGAAGACCAGGCCGATGACCATATGGATTCAACTGTGATAGTGTAGGAGACTAGATTATCTGTGATAAAACCCACTTGCATTCCTTTCTGGTAAAGCAATACAGGGGGTATTCAACATGAACTGCAGCCATGCTCTCAAATCAAAAATGACAGTTGATGTTTGCTGTCAAGGGCAAGCTTTCAAAATGTCAAAAATTACAGATGGGAGGAAACAGTTTACACTGCTATTCATTTCCTAAGTGTAAGAAAAAAAGGAGGTTTTGTAGATGTCCCTCTCAAACAATAGGATAAAATAGTACATAGAAACAAACTATGCTCTTCTTAAAAAGAGCCCCTTACAAAGGGAAAAAAAATAACCAGAAAACAAAAGTGCACCAAAATATTGATACCAAATTGAGACCAAAATATACCTTAGTGTGATATTGTTTAGGTTAGAAGACACACATTATAAAGTCAGCCTTCACAAAGGAAGCAAAGTGCCTCACCCAAGAACATGAAGCATACATTATTTTATTAGCTGTTAGTTTGACTTGCAATGATTCACCAAAACAGTTGATGATGATCCTCAGTGGTATCATTAAAAAAATTAACAGACACATTTGATGCACAAACTTCAAGTGGTATACAACAAAATAAGCTGCAATATTTCATGAGGTATGAGATATGAGATATGCAGAACACATAGAACAACCAATTATCACCAGTGCTTATGCTAAAACATAACACTTGCATGTATACTTAAAATAAATAGAATAAAAATAGATAGTAAATTATTTATCCCATGTTTAAACAATAGGTCCATCACAGACTAGTGGCACTGAAGCAGTCCATTACAAAGAACCTCCATGGAGATAGTCTGAATGAATTTTGCTTAGCTTTGCCAATTTGTCAGGAAGATGAAGGATAGGTAAGAATCCAAATCAATTTAGAGGTTAAGACATATCAGTGGGGGCATGGATGCTCCCAGTTGGCTCAGAGTGGTGCTGCAGAAGTGCATGATTCTTCCACAATAGACTTATTGTGTAAAAAACAAAAATGTGGCAGTGCATTATTCTCTTCAAAGTATTGAATATGCTTTTTAAAAAAAATCCAAGGCTGTGCTGGGCAGCCGGTGGCACTAAATATACTGAACTGTAGGATAGGAACCAATCAGCAGCTAGGTGGACCTGATCAGAAACTAACTCTGACTTTGCTTTGTGAAAGCAGGGCTGTAATTGGCTATGCCCACTACTACTGTGCTTCTGGAAGGGATAGTTAATATAAGCCCACTCCTCATTTAAAGCACAGAGAGGGACCATAGTGGATCTATGGGGAGCACCAATAAAGGGGTTAATTTTAAAGATAATAATGGAAGTTTTAATTATCCTATATGTCTTCTTTAACCAACTGCATGCCTGCAATCAGAGCAACAAACTATACCTTCTTTACATTGCGCTAATCAAACATTAAAACACAAGATCAGGGACACTGTTTCATATACAGGTACCTGTTATCCAGAATGCTGGGGACCTGGGGTTTTCTGGATAAGGGGTCTTTCTGTAATTTGGATCTCCATAACTTAAGTCTGTTAAAAACCATTTAAATATTGAATAAACCCAATAGGATTGTTTTGCCTCTAATAAGGATTAATTATATCTTAGTTGGGATCAAGTACAAGGTACTGTTTATTATTACAGAGAAAAAGGAAATCATTTTTTAAAAATTAGAATTATTTGCTTTTAATGGAGTCTATGGGAGATGGCCTTTCCATAATTTGGAACTTTCTGGATAACAGGTTTCCGGATAAGGGATTCCATACCTCTACAATATTTTTTAACAATATTAAAGATTTCTTCATGCACATGCACTTTATCAAATTGGCTTCTAGGCAAGTAAACCTACTACAGGCACAGATTGGCCACCCACACTGGTGAAGTAATTTTTTTAAAAAAAAGTTTTGCACTGGAGGCTATCCCAACAAGAACAAATATGGATCTGTCAATCCAACGATTTTGGGGAAATTGACACTCCAATGCAGGAGCTATGTTGCTACATCTTTAGACACTTAACACACAAATATGGCTCTGTCAAAATGATGGCAGCATTGATTGAGCACATTTAAAAAAAAGAATGGTTAGGGGAGGGGGTGTTTGTATTTAATCTGAAAATAGATACTTACCTGCCGTCTTTGTGTCATATCTATCTGCAACATCCATTTATTACAAGTGATTGCAGCCTTTGTTCTGCTTGTATTACCGTGTCAATGATGACTTTATAAGTGGGTTGGAACAGATACATTTATGAATTTATACACAATTATTGAAATTCCACTTACTCTCATTACAACTTTTCTTGTTATCCTACTCTGCAGTGCGCAGCAATTTTCCCTAGTTCTGACTAGTTTTTTCAATAAGCCTCCTAGTACAACGGGCAACTTTATTATAAATACGGATTAGGAGCAAGTTCTTATAAACTGGACCCTGTAACCCTGCTGTTTGATTACACAAGGCTTTTTTTGCTTGCTGTTGGTTGGAATATCAGAACAACTTGCCAGCAGTACATAAAGGTGATGATGGGCCAGACATTCCATGGATCATCAGTATAGCACATGGGAGCAGAGAAGCAATACATGGAGGAGCATGCATCTGAACTGATCACTATTCGGCCATGCAGTACGTCTTTGCTGCATGTGCAGTATTAGAAGGACGATATGGAAAGACATGTTCTGCTGCAGACTGAACACAATCCCAAAACACAACCCAGTTTAGCCAATCACTCCCCCTACACACACACAACTGGAGATGTTCATTCTGGAACATGAAAGTTGCTGACCTGTCTCCTTCAGGGCTGTGTCCCGGGCTGCTGCGGGGGGTGTTGGTCCTCCTCTCCTCGGGCTCCGGGGCTCCCTCTCTCTCCTGCTGCCACCTCTTGTCCGGGGAACTCATGCGAGACCCCCAATCTAAACCACAGCACTACTGCATACCGCCCAACACACCCGAATTTTTAAACACAGCCCGCAGTCCCAGATTGCTGCTTAAACGTCCCGCAACGCCGATAATACCCAGATTCCTGGCCCCTGCCGGACAGCTAATCCCGACGTCAAAAGTCTCATCTCGCGAGAGTGTGGCGTCACAGCTGACGTATAAGCGCAGTGACGCGGCACGTAGCCATTTGGGGAGTGACAGGGGACCTCAGTGTTGCGAAACCCCAAAGTGTTATTAACACGAGGTTGTTCGTTGAGTTCAGTGTATTTTTTCTTAGCTCCTACTTTTTTTTAACTCAGAACCTTTTCTTACAATTAGACCAATAAGGAAAGAGGACTTTGCGCAAAATAGGGCCAGATAAAATGAAGTCATGGTCTTATTTTTTGTACTGGGGATGTCAGTGTGTTTGGTAAACAACGGCCAGATTTTTCACCCAGTAGGAAAATTCAATGGGCGAGATTCACATGCAGTAATCTATAGTTTTTAGGCTCTTTATTCACCGCACCATCAGCATACCACAGTCATTTTGTGTAAGCAAGGTGTTGGTTTTTCACAATTCAAATTGAAATATAGAGTGTAAGCTCTACAGGGCAGGGACCTCCATCCTCTTGTGTCTTTAACTCTTAACTTATTGCAACTGTATCTTGTATTTATTGTTATACTTTGCATTTATCTATTATTATCTTAATAACTCTCTGTTTGTATTAATGTATTCTACTGTACAGCACTGCGTACATAAGTAGCGCTTTATGTATGTATATCTTTATTTATAAAGTGCTACTTACGTAGGTATCAATGTACAGTGGAATACATTAATACTAATGAGATTATTAAGATAATAATAGATAAATACAAAGTATAACGATAAATACAAGATACAGTTGCAATAAGTTAAGAGTCAAAGACACAAGAGGATGGAGGTCCCTGACCCGTAGAGCTTACAATCTATATGGGAGGGTAACTTACAGACACAAATAGGCAAATATAAGTGCTGTAGGTCACAGTGGGTGACACTACAATATAAGCTCTTTATAAATAAAGATATATATACAATTCAGGGACTGCGTGGTTAGGGTTGCCACCTGGCTGGTATTGTACTGGGCTGGTCGGTAAAAATGATGCTTAATGCCAATGTTATTAAAAGGAAAGAAATCTATAGGAAGGTCGTTATTTTTGTCCCGAAAAGGTGGCAACCCTATGCAAGGCTAATGCACTGGCCCCAACTGAAGTGTGCTGGCACAAAACTACTGTATATACTCGAGTATAAGCCTAGTTTTTCAGCACCCAAAATGTGCTGAAAAAGTCAGCCTCGGCTTATACTCGAGTCGGGTTCCATGGGTCCCTCCAGACTAGCACCCTCTGTCCTTTGTGTGCAAATTAGGCCCCCCGCAACCAGACCCTACAGTGCCTGTTGTTTTTGTTGACCCTCTTCTCCACTTACAGAGCTAGTTTACTGTTTTTCTTTGACATAAATATTTAAAAACATATACCCCACTGATGCCTCAATTAATGTAATTTTATTGGTATTTATTTTGATTATTGAAACTTAGCAGTAGCCGCTGCATTTCCCACCCTAGGCTTATACTCGAATCAATACGTTTTTACAGTTTTCTTAGGTAAAATTAGGTACCTCGGCTTATATTCGGATCGGCTTATACTCGAGTATATACGGGTATGTTCCATTTAATTCCTTCTCAGCTGTGTGTGCAGAAATATTTCATGCACACACTTTAGAGCAAAGACACAAGGAGCTACTTAGTAGCAGTTACTTGTCATGCCTACTAAACACCAGAAAATACCCTGCCATAGACAATACTGATAGTTGGCTCTGCTAAAACACACGTAGAGACTATCAGTAAATGATCAGCATTGTCTATTTCTGTAGCCATGACAAGTAGCTGCTTCTAGTAGCTCTGTGTGCCTTCACCCTTAAATGTGTGTGAGCATTTTAAAAACTTTTAAATACTTACAAAATGTTCAGCTTGCTGAGAATACTCCTTTAAATGTGTGTGAGCATTTTAAAAACTTCAGAATACATACTAAAAGTTCAGCTTGCCCAGAATACATTTGAATTACTTGCTAATTAGCCATGCAGAATGTAAACTACACAGGAGATTTTGTAGGATGGTATCAATCAACATTGCATCCTACTATTAAGATGTAGTTGCATGGGTTAAAGGAGACATAAAGGATAAGTAAAAAAATATAGAATTTCTTTAATAATGTAGGCAATGCTGAATAATATACAGTGCTGGTTTCACTCGGGGCTCAAACTGTTCATTACCTTTTAGAGTAAAGACACACTGGGCTACTGGTAGCAGCTACTTTTTCAAGGCTACTTAACACTAGAAAATACCCTGCCATAGACAATACCGAGAATTGCCTCTGCTAAAACACATGTAAAGAGAGTTATCAGTAAATGATCAGCATTGTATTTTTTTTAGTAGTCACAACAATTAACTGCTACTAGTAGTTCCATGTGTCTTCACCCTTAGGGCTCTGGCACACGGGGAAGATTAGTCGCCCGCGATTAACTCCCTGTTCGCGGGCGACTAATCTCCCCAAGTTGCCTAGCCCTGCCATCCCACCGGCGAACATGTAAGTCGCCGGCGGGATGGCAGACGCGGCGGCGCGATTTCGCGCAAATCTTTTTCGGCGACTTCCGGAAATCGCCCCGCTGCGTCTGCCATCCCGCCGGCGACTTACATGTTCGCCGGTGGGATGGCAGGGCTAGGCAACTCGGGGAGATTAGTCGCCCGCGAACAGGGAGTTAATCGCGGGCGACTAATCTTCCCCGTGTGCCAGAGCCCTTAAAATGTCCCTTTCATTGGAATTCCCCCATAGATGTACTGTGGTCCCTGTTTCAATTGGGTGTGCTTGTCAGAAGGGCAGTGGGAGAGAATTAGCGAATCACAGCCCTGCGATTATACAAGTATGACAGCCTTCAGTTCCCAATTAGATCCACCTACCTGCTCATTAATCCTTATCCTACAACACATTGTCATGAGTGCTAGGTGCTCCCCTGCACAGCCTGGGAAAGGAGGAAAAAGCAAGTGGAACATGTGGGAGTAGGGTTTTTGAAGAAAACAAATCAATAAATTAGCCAGAAACACCATTGTCAATAGCATATTCCTTTTATATTTAAAAGAATATAATGTCCTGGCACGTTTTTATTGCATAACAATATTTTGATATAGATAAAATCTTCTGTGTAGTTTAGCCCAAAGGGGTATTTGTAATAACCTTAAAGGAAAACCAACAGACAGTTTACATTATATTAAGTGGCCTGTTAAAGGATCCTACCAAATTGGAATGTATATATCAGTAAATATTGTCTTTTACCTTGTGCCACAATTTTGTGATGATCTGTGTGCTGCCTCAGAGTTCACCTGACCAGAAATAATGCAGTTCTGACAGGAAGAAGTGTGGGAGCAAAAACAGAACTTTGTCCATTAATTGGCATATGATGACCTAACATGTATACGTGCCCTTGGCTGGTTGGTGTGCCAGTGAATTGGAAGATCACAGGGGGCTTAAAATGGCAATTTTCTATTTAGCACTAATGAAAAAGTAAATTTTCATACATAGTAACATAGTAAGTTGGGTTGAAAAAAGACATACGTCCATCAAGTTCAACCATAATGCCTATATATAACCTGCCTAACTACTAGTTGACATGAAACAGGTCTTTACATATGAGCTGATTTATTCAATATATTTTATAGAGACCTACTTACTTTTAGTTTTATTTAGGTTGAGCCCGTATCCTGCCCACTTAAGCTCCTGATTCCCCCAAACGTACTATTTCCCTGATCTCTTTGTAATATGCCTTGGATCCTGTATTATCATCGATCCACCCCCACATTGTCTTCGCCCTTCCCCTTTGTGCCTTGACCCTGCTCCCCAGTGGGCAGTAAACATTTCTTAAAAGGGTGTTGGTGAAGACAGTGCTGGTAGGGGTTTCCCCTGTTTCAAAGAAGTGTGAGACCACCCTGCACAGCAGTAAAGTTTTGCGGAAGACTGGAGCTAGCTCAAGGAGTTAGGCAATGCTTGCCACCAGTCAGTTTAGAATGATTTGCTTAAACCTCATAAATGGGCATTGTTGATCTGGATGTAGTACTGATTGGATCTGAGTTTATTAAAACACTATGGGCCTGATTCACTAAAGGGCGATAAAACGTGCGCTATTTTTATTGTGAGCTAAAATTTTTACCGCGGCTTAATTTTGGCGATTTTTCACACGATTCACTATAAGCATACTCGCGCTTTTTTACGCGCGATATTGCATGCGTTATTTAACTCGCGAAAGGCTATTTCAATGCGGTATTTGCCAGTACATGCGCTAAATACGCAAATAATCGCCGCATATGAATGGTATCATATAAATGGTATCATATAAATGGTATCATATAAATAGTAGATGCTTATAAATAGTAGCCACTAGTGATGAGCAGATGTGTTCTGGTTATCTTTAGTGAAAAATTAGCAAATCTTTTGAAAGATCCACGAAACGGCAAAAAAATTGCAATAAAATATGGACTTCCAATGTTATTTATTCAAGTCTGTGTTTCCCCTAGAGTGACGCAGCCGCCAGTTTGCAGCGAAATGTTCATTTTTAATACAGTAATTTTCTGCAAGTATTGGCGTGTATGGCTAACATGGCGTGCGTTCATTTGCGCGACTATTTCTATTTGGCTACAAGTGATGAAATGTTTCACCAGGCATGGATTCGCAGCAAATTTTTGGACGTGCGTTGAATTTTTTTCACGGCGGATTTTTTCATGCGTTTCTCAAAACAATCTGCCAATGGCAAAACGCATGAAAAAATTTGCCACGCAAAAATTCACCGCACATCCAAAAATTGATACAAGTGTCAAAAAATAATAGTCGCAGCAACAATTTTTTTGCCCGCACAACATTTTTGCCGTTTCGTGGATCTTTCGAAAGATTTGCTAATTTTTCACTAAAGATAACCAGAACACATTTGCTCATCACTAGTGGCTACTATTTATAAGCATCTACTATTTATATGATACCATTTATATGCTACCATTCATATGCGGCGATTATTCGTGTATTTAGCGCATGTACCGGCAAATACCGCATTGAAATAGCCTTTCGCGAGTTAAATAACGCATGCAATATCGCGCGTAAAAAAGCGCGAGTATGCTTATAGTGAATCGTGCGAAAAATTGCCAAAATTAAGCCACGGTAAAAATTTTAACGCACAATAAAAATAGCGCACGTTTTATCGCCCTTTAGTGAATCAGGCCCTATATCCGCTAATGGGCAAAGGATCTGATCATCTACAGCAGGGATGTACTCAGGCTGCGGGCCAATTTTTTTATTAAGATACTTAGTAGTAGAAGGATAGATCCTTCCTTACCCTGAAACACCATATCACATGCCATCCTTGTGAATTAATCATGTTCTGAAAATAAAAACAAGCACAAAGCAACTGTAAGCAGAGCAGTTACATTACAAACTCAACAGATTTTCAATACATTTACTTATAATTCTATACTTGAAATTTAGTCTTTAAAATTGCTCATCTATTTGTTTTCTGGCTAGATGTCTGAGATCGTTTTCCCCTGGTCAGTGAGTCAATGTCTGGTTGAATATCTTGTTCTGCAGCAACATAGCATGGAGGTTGTCATCGGTGATGCGTGATCTGTGATTGTTCTTGTTTAGATTCATTATTGAAAACATGTGTTCGCACAGATAGGTGCTCTTAAACATGGACGGAACACGGGCAGCATGAAGTCGGAGATGTGGCATCAAGTCAGGGGGCAGTAGACAGTAAAAGTCCTCTATCGCGACATCCTGGAACTTTGCTCTCAGGTCACTATCAGTATGAAGCTCTATTAACTCTATCTGAAGGGCGCACTGTTGATGTTGGCTGTGAAAGGATTGGCAAAGATGCCAAAGCGAGAGTGCTGTGCTCTGAAGTCAGAGAAGCGCTGATTAAACTCATGAATTAACTGACTCACTTTGGTAGGCAACCAAGCACAAGGAAAAGCACTGAAAAGGATAAGAAAAGTTTTATGCTGGAATGTTGTGATCATATCAGACATCTTCGTGATGACTTGCTTGCGTCCCTGCAGCCTCTGATTCAGTTGGGCGAGATGCTCGGTTAAATCACACATCATAGCAAAATCACAAAGCCAGGTTGGATCTGATAGTTCAGGCAAGGGCGATTTGTATCCTGAGCTCAAAAAATCGTTCACAGCCACCTTACTTCTGTGTGGTATGGCATGTCTCCATGGTTTGCACCCACCTCTTGTAAAAACAGCTGGAACTGGCGGTGATTCAGGCCACGCTCCCGTATAAAGTTTACTGTTTTAGTAACCGTGGTCATATCATGCATTTCCAGAACCTTACCACACATAGCTTCTTGGTGGATAATGCAATGATAGGTAGTCAGATGTGTGTGTCACTTTTCAGCATTATCTCCTTCATTAGTCCAACCAAGCCTTTTTTTCTGCACACATTGCAGTTGCCCCATCGGTAGTTACCCCAACCACCTTTTCCCAGGGTAATTTAATATCATTTACGGACTTCTCCACCGCCTAAAAAATGTCCTTCCCCGTTGTCATCCCATGCATGGCAGCTACATCCAAAAGTTCCTCAGTGAGAAAAAACGTCAGGTTTTGGCAGAGTTATTAATATGGTTAGAGAAGGAGAGTGATGGTGAAAGGAGGAGAAGGGCTAGGTTTGGGTGGGAGGACCATGAGCTCTGTTTTAGCTAGGTTAAGTTTGAGATGGCGTCGGTTAGAGAGATAAGATACACAGAGAATAGAGATTGTTAGATTTCCTGCAAGATCTCGAACTAGGTCTGCAATGGTATTTCTTGACAAACTGAGGTTATGAAAAGTCTGTATCTGATCAGGGCACATGTGCACACACAATTTTAGCATGCATTGCTTCAAAAAGGTGCCCTCTTAAAAACACCTGGAAGCTCTGCCCACAATAAAGTTAGCTTTCACTGCTGCATCATTTTTGGTTGTAGCTTTAGGAAACATTTCCTGCTGCAATTGCAGTTTGCCTTTTAATTCTTGGGCAATTTTATGTCTTTCTTGAAGGGTATATTTAGCGTACTTAGCTCCATGTTTGGTGTCAATATGCCGACGTATATTGTACTCTATTACTGAAACTGCCTCATAACCCAAAATACACACTTGTTTTTTTTCGTGAAGCATGAACATATATTCACTTTCCCGTATTCCATTAAATTGTCTCCCTTCTGCATCAACTTTTTGGTTTTTGGGAGTAATTGCTTTCTTGTTCTTAGCAGCTTTTACTGTGGTAGGTGACCTGTTCTATCCTGAGTCTGGAGACATTGCTTCTGCAGGAGACTCCATACCTGTGTAGTAGCTACTGGCAGCAGGTGCAGGGACTGGGTGCCATGCTGGAAGCCATGGACAGCGGCACAAGGACAGGCCAGGACCGGGTGGGACAGGACACCAGGTGCAAACTTTTGGCTCAGGGTCGCAGTGCTGTGGAAGCTGTGCAGCCAGGCAATTGGTCAGCTATACGGCACAGTCAGGCACAGTCACAGCACCACTGGAACTGGAGTGGTGCAGTCAAGCGATTGGTGCTGTGAGGTCAGGTACAGTCACCATGGGCCACATAAAACAGCCAGACGGGCCTTGTGTTCTACAGCAGAGTATGGCACACACTGGCAGCATAGAGCAGGCAGAGTATGACACACACAGGCAGGGTAGGGCAGGCAGAGTATGGCACACACAGGCAGCACAGGGCAGGCAGAGTATGGCACACAGGCAGCATAGAGCAGACAGCGTATGGCAAACACAGGCAGGGTAGGGCAGGCATAGTATGGCACGCATAGTATGGCACACACAGGAAGCAAAGGGCAGGAAGAGTATGGCACACACAGGCAGGGTAGGGCAGGCAGTACATAAAGTGACACGATGGCACTGCTTCTACAGTCTGTATGAGGTTGTGCACAGGTGAATAATGTGGGCGGTTACAGTTTGAGCCTGAGTTTTGAACAATGCAGGGGCTAAAAGGTGTAAACAATACAAGGGGGAGCGATGCTAGATGCGACCTGTAGGCTGCCAGTTGGACAGCACTGATCTTGGCTTTTTTGGTCCACATTGACTAATAGTGGCGACGGACCAATAGTATGGGTCACTTTGAACTGGATGGTTGAAAGGAATTAAGCCAATATATTTGTTTTATAAGGCCTGATTTCCCAAACTAGTGAGCGGAGGTGGCAGTGAAGTAAGTAGATGTTACTGGGCCCCATAGCAAATTCATTTTAGGACTTCAGACATTGGTCAGTTGATCCATTCTGCCAAGATATCTTAAAATTGCTCATTAATAAGGGCCCTGTACACCCTGGGCTCTCCTGCAACCACAGGGTCTGCTTCCTCTGTAGTTACGCACTTGGGATGTGGCTAATGGTAAGGAGCAATGAAGGAATATCAGGAATACAAGTATGCAAGTGTATATTTCATCATCTTTTTATATCAGGGAGGTGTGAAAAGACAATGCCATCAATTTTGTTGCAGAGAAAGAAACTTCATCATGGGCATTAACAGAAAAGTTATTTGTCCTGCAAACTCACTTAGGAAAATAACAGTGTATTCAATTCTCTTGAGCCACTAACATCTTGTCAATATTTATTTCCTTTTTTTCCCTGCAAACTCACTCTGGACCTTTGCAGTGTGTTACAGATGAGTGGAGCCTGCATCACACTCCTAGGAATCATTGCCTGTAGACATAGGCCTCCTACAGGGTGCAGGTTTACAACTAGAGCAACCCAAACAGGCCTCTTTACTGAGAATGTAACCGTGAAAAACGGAGAAGAGATATTCTTACTTTGAAAAACTCCTTGGTTTATTTTAGGAGTATGCATGTGGGACTGAACCCTTTCTGGGGCAGTCAAATGAGGATTAAAGAAGGCAGAGTCTAACATCACTTTTGTACCTCAGAACAAAGAAAAAATGTCCCTCGTGTTTAAATTATAAAGGAGATTATACTCAACATTTTTATGGTTTTAGAAGGGAACTGAGTTTGAAACCACATGGAGTCTGTAGCATTTAAAGGAGAAGGAAAAGTAAAAACTAAGTAAGCTTTATCAGAAAGGTCTATGTAAATACAGCCATTAGCACTTACAGAAACACTGCACTGACTTCTCTTTCAAAAGAAACATGATTTCTTGTCTCTTTGATTTCCTGTGCCAGCGTCTGCACAGCTCTCTGCTCTCTCCCCTCTCCTGCTCCCCCCTCCCTCAAGAATTCTCCCTCCCTCCCTCCCTCCCTTAGGAATGTGTGATCTGAGACAATAAGCAGGAAGCTTCCTCATAGTCTTACTAACTGTGCATGTACATCGGTCTTGGTGCAGGAGCGTGGCATTACGGGAATTTTCTTTACAGAGCTGTGTTTTTTTTCCCTATGAGGCTGATCATTCCTGATCATCTGAAGAAATATGAGGAGACTTAAGGGCACTATTGAGAGAACTGAAGGTATGCCTGTAGCTTGAGGTTAACTCTTTATTAGCCTTTCCTTCTCCTTTAAAGAAACTGCATCCTGCATGAATGCCAAGGTAAAAATCCAACTTAACTGTTCAGCTACTCCCCTTCCTACTCTATACTGTCCGATCAGCTGAGCTGATGTGCTTGCTCCCACATATTAAAGGCACAAAGATGTCAGAAGGGGAAAGCAGAAATACGTTTTTCCAGCTTATCTTTGGGAGTGTTGTTAGGTGGCAATCTCCCATGGCAATCCCAATGTGGATCCATTTCAGCTCAGTTCGTAATATTGTTTTCTCACAATCACCACCCCTAATTGGTGGAGTTACAAAATCAATAGCCATACTCCGAAGGCTAGATAATGAATGTTTCTGTTCAAGAAAATTCACAGCTACTGGTGTGTCACCCTTTCCTGTGGTCAGTGCAGTTCATATTGCCATCCTGTCACTGGTTTACCATCCTGTCACTGATAGTAGTAATAGTTTTGCCCACGTACATCAATCCACTGGGGCATTTGATAATGTAAACAAAAAATTTGGATGTACAGGTCAGTCTATTTAATCTGAATACGTTTGCTGGAATGAGGATGGTAAAATACTGAGTCAGTAATCATTTGCCAACAGGTGGTGCAGTCCAAACACCAATAACAGCCAGGTTTTTATGTCTCCAGCCATGTACTGGAGTTAGTCATTTGGTAGCAATGGGTCTGTTTTGACAAGGAGCTAGAATTTCTCTAAGGCTGTCTCCTGCAAAGTCATGATTTTCTATTTTTCAGTAGCCTGTACTTGATCCTAACTATGCTGCATGAATCCATATTGGTGTTGAAACAATCCTATTGGCTTTATTTCTTGTTTCAGTTTTCTTTATAGTAGCCTTAAAGAATAAGTAAACCTTTTTTTTTCTATTAATAAAATTACTCTAAACAGCTTCCCAGATTGCATGCCTTTGTCCCTCTGTTCTTTCTTACCTGGTTGCTGAGTTACATTCTGCTCTATTCCTCTCCTTCCTTGTTCAGAGTGAAGCTCGGCCCCCACTTCCTGTTCAGGTCTCTCACTACACCGACAACCTGTCGGAGTGGAGAGCCCCTTCTGGAAGCAGCAGGAGCCAGCCTGTGTATGAACAGGCTTTTTTTTTTCCAGGAGGGTGGGGGCAAAACACCAGGGGGGAGTGCTGGATACGGTGGATTAAGGTAGTCTTATATTAAAAATTAAGGTAGTGTAAAGTGTAGAGAATAGTAGTCTAAGGCTAAATATATGATTTGTTTTTTTAACATTTACATCTCCTTTAAGGTATAGTGATCCAAATTACAGAAGAAGGGTCCCAGGCATTTTAGAAAGGGATGCACCAAATACAGGATTCGGTTCAGTATTCGTCCTTTTTTGGCAGGATTCGGATTCGGCTGAATCCACGGTGCTGGCCGAACCAAATATTCAAAACATTTGAATCCAAACATTTAACCCTTTCAAATCATTCATACTCTTATTAGGATTTCGTTTTGGTTCGGTATTCAGCCCAGTCCCTTATGGTGGATTCTGGGGTTCGGCCAAACCCAAAAAACTGGGTTCGGTGTATCCCTAAGATGCTATACCTGTACTTCATTTTGTGTAAGTATGTGTCTAAAGGATAGATTGAATTAATTACTTCACCTTGTATGGTGCTGCTCAGCTGAATTTTCATTAGAATTCCTCACCCAAGCAATGTCTCAGCTTCTACTCTGTATAAATGCGAGTTGGCTGCGAGTTGGCTGCTTGCAATTATCCGAGTTTAGGGGCTGACTTACAATGTACAGTATTTATACAATATAACATTCAAAATATAAAGTTTATAAGTAGTTAATTCAGATTCACATTACATGGTATCATAGAAATCAGTGTATTATGCATTAGAATGTAATAATCAGCCTTGTAGCATTACCGTCAAAACTTATGCTTAGCTTCTCAACAGGAATCCAGAGCATAGTGAGCATATGTAGTGCCACAAACACACCAAATATGCCCCGAGTACAAATGTGAAGGCATGGGCTGTTGCTGTTATTGGGCTGCTTAACCTTTGGCCTGGTGTAGCATTTATAGGCAGCATTTCTAAACATTTTAATAATAAATTATGGCCTACAACATACTGAAATTACCCTTTTAAATGTATCACATGTTAAATAAAAATAAATATTAAGGTTATTTATCCTAAATGGTACCTCCAAAAACTAGTAAAACATTGTTGTATGTAAAAAGGGTAGACCCATAATGTAAATATGATTTTGCATTTGTACTATCAAAGAGGAGTAATAGGTTGAGGCATCTTTATACAAAGGGAGCCAAATTTTGAAGTGTTTTAGATGTGAAGGGAGATGTATAAGAGAAAGCAGATTTATATAGGACAGCAGGGCAGCAGGAGCTTGTGTTTATAGGCGATCCTTCTTAGGTAGCACAATCCATATGGAAGAAGGAAAAATCACCCATTCTTTAAAAGTACACTGTTTATTAAGAGCAGAATTTCTGTTCCTAAAGTGAAGGACTAAGGGCTCATTTACAGAGAGGTCAAGTGGTATAATTTTTTCCATCCCTGACACATACAGTATCTGTCTCTCAAAAGACTCAAACAGACTGAGTTTGATTTAGCTATAGGACTAGTGTCGCTCATTATTCTGTAAGGAATCCTCGTGGAATTAAATGTTTAAAAATAGTTGAAACCTCTTTATGCTTCTAACAAAATTCACCTGTTGTGATACTGAGACATAAAACAGTGCTCTAACCTTTACTATGGGTTATTAGCACTCTATGATATCCTTCAGTCTGTGTATTGATCTATCTATTATCTATCTGTTCTCTTCGTACTATCTGACATAATTTATGATTCTTTTCTTCTTGACAATATGCATAATAAGAGACAAAACTAAACACATAGGGGCTAATTTACTAATCCACGAACGTCCGAAAAGCGTCCGAATGCGTTTTTTCGTAATAATTGGTATTTTGCGATTTTTTCGTTGCCGTCACGACTTTTTCTTAAATTGTCGCAAAAAATCGCAAAGAATACGAAAAAGACGCAAAATGTTCATTTCCAATCCGATTTTTTCCCATTCGGAATTCGGATTCGTGGATTAGTAAATCAGCCCCATAATGTTTTTCACTCTATAAGTCACTGAGCACAGGGCTACAATTGGTTGAATTAGCACATGTTTATACATGTGAGCAGTAACGCCACGTCAAGGCTTCAACCCTGTTACTGACCATTCACTCCGGGCGTAACATGCCTCAGGGGAGTTCCAATGTGAATAATTTGCCATTGGTTCCCCTATGGGTGAGATATTGTCTCACTCCACGTAGTATAGAATAAAACAACAACTTAAAACTTACCTATTATAAAGAATATATACTTATGAAGATAAATCATTTGCTCATATTATGCTAAAAAAGGCTGATCCAGAAGGCAAAAACCCCTTTCTAAAGCTTTGGCCAATTTGCCGCAGAATGGGAAAAAATCCTTCCTGATTCAACACTGTGCTGTAAGGATTTGCCATAAAGGCAAAGCGTGCTCATCATTAACCTTATATTATAACAACTATAATAGTATAATATAATAATGGAGGCTTTTAGAAGAGACATGCCTATGAAGTTCATTCCTTTGCTGATATAATTCTAAATAACATACAAGTTGATACAGGAGGTAAAAAACCCCTTCTGAAGCTGTTGCCAATATGCCGCAGAATGGGGGAAAAAATCCTTTCTGTATCAACATTGTAATATAAGCATTAAAACTAAGGAATAGATTTCATAGACATGAAGGCAAGGCAAGGTGCAGGCTGCCCCTGCTTGCCTTATTGTTACGCCCTTGGCCCTTTCATACCTCACATTCACTCAATCACACACCATTCACTCTATGTATATATATATACAGGTATATATTCATTTATAGCTTTTCTAATATATTTATATATATATATATACTTACCCATACACTTACCTTACTCTCAGTTTTTCCAGATGAGAGACTGTGCTTGATGGTATGGAAACCCAGGGGGCTCTGGAGCAGATGATATGACCAGACATTGCAGAAGATGTTGTAGTCTGTATGCAGCTGATGTTTTAATGCTAAGTCCATGGATAGTGGTTGTAGATACCATGAGGCTCAGATACTTAACTCTGCCAGGTGGAGCTGACAAATGAAAAGCCCAAGTTCTTCTTGCTGCCCCCTGATGTGGTGTCATTCCTTTGGGGCTGCAGGAAAGACGGAGCCTTACCTTCAAGCGGCTTAAAAAGATCCATAGTTGGCTGCACAAAAGTGGAAAATAATTGTTAGGATAATACAGAATATCCAGTATGGGTAAGTAAAAATCTACTGTAAGTGCCTTTATCTTTGCACCTATTTTTCAATAGGTCTCACAGCTTAGAGTATAAACAATTAAAACAAATCAAAGCAAATTCTGGAGGTGAAACTTAAATATAGTTTCCCTTGATATCAACATTTTTTATGCATATAAATGCTACAGCACCCATAGTATTTAAAAATAAAAATGCCTGTTTGTGCAGGGAGAATTCATCTGCAAAGGCAATCAGTAATAATGTACACAAGTAAATATGCAGTACTGCAATGTGCTCTACATACAAGAAGCTCCAATTTTATACTTTTTTTCTGGCCATACGTTATGTTTCCATTGTTTTGCTGAAGGAACTTACTATTGGCTGAAAAGGTGGTGGAACTTCCTGGCTCTCCAGCTCCTCCCAATCAATACAAGAAAAAAAGGGGTGGTCTTTGATGGTGCCACACACCCCAAGGCGCTGTTGAGGCTTCTTCTTGAGGAGCTTAAGATAAAATAAACCGTTAAAAAAACAACTAAATAAAAACAATACATCTCTAGGAACCTATATAATAAGCTGCAAAACAAATAACCACTGTCTGTAAATATGTGCAGTGAAAATGATGTCCATATTTTTCAAAACCTTAAGAAAAAAAAATTTATATATACAATTTTCAGTGTGAATGACTCAAAATCACTGGGGAATATTAATTTCTTGGCATTTCCCAGAGTACCAAAGGATATCCTAATGAGAAGTAGTACTATTGGGCCCCAGCCAAGGGTGATTTCCTTAAACCTTTTTTTTATATGTCTGCCATAGGGCAATATGACATTATTACATTTAGCAATATCTACATCTAACTGTTGTGAGAGTGGGCCCTCAAAGTCAGGTTCTCCGTTGGGCTCCAGGAAGCCTAGACCAATTCTGCACCCCACAATGACTATGCCTACTAAATTCCTATAATATGCCAGCATTCCTCTACTTCAAAGCGGTTAAAGAATTGGCACACCCATCCCCCAGAAGTGTTTCATTCTACATTAACCACTACAGGCTTTAGGTTTAAATTGATCAACTGAAAAAAATTAGCTCAAATGTGAGTTTCCTGCTGATAAACAGCACAAATGCATAAATTTGACTATAATTCCTCTATATCACCTTTTTTAGAAGATCTTTTAGATCTTCATCAATCCAATGAGGAAAGCCAGGCTCTTCATAGATGACAGAGTCAGTATGCTCCTCCTCATCGCTTCCATCCAAGAATGGGGACTCTCCGGTGGCCATTTCGAAGATAATGATTCCAAGGGACCACCAGTCCACTGCTGCAGTATATTCCCTATTTTCAAGGATCTGAATAGAAAAAAACATTTGTCAATTAGCAAAATGTTCTCAGATATTTACTCTTTTGATGGCTTCACCTTAACCATCTTATAATTTGTTTTTGAGACCTATAAATAAGGTAACGGTTTAACAAAATTTGTATTGAAATAAGAAGTGAAAGTTGAATGCGATGATGCTGGCTTTACCTGAGATCAGCCCTTCCCATACTGTACCCAGCAGTACTTCTTCCCTATGAAAAGACATCCCACAAACCCTTGTGTCTTCTGCCTTTATCTTATAAAGCCAGCCAACAAATACACAAAAAAATAAAGGACAGGCCATTCTGTAGGTAATAATTTACAAAATACTGCCTGCGTTGTGGCATAGAGACCATGGGATATTGGTGCATGGCTAAAGGAAACAGGAGCCAGTGTAGTAATAATTATAACTGCATTTAGAGAGTTTTTTTATTTTCAATAGCTAAACCTCATGTTAAATTTTGGTTTTCATGATAGTTCCACTTTGACAAGAGGCTGCTTATATAACCTCAGAGTAACTTCTAAGAATGGCATTGGGGTAAGTAACTGCATTTTAGCAACTGACCAATTGTTGTAAGCAGCCACTGATACTTCCTATACATATGTCTATACGTGTTATCAGTTTGGCTATCGATACAGTTCTGTTGTTTTGGCCACATAACTCTATACATACTGCTGTTACTAGGTTTCCCTTGATAAGAACAATACTAGAGTTGCATTTCTTACCTCCGGGGCAATGTATCCCATTGTGCCTGCCCGGCCAGTGATGGTCTTGTTGCCGAAAATATTCATCTTTGCTAGACCGAAATCTGTGATTTTGATGTGACCTTCTTTGTCTAGCATGATGTTTGCAGGTTTGAGATCCCTGTAATAAAGATTTAAATGGAAAATCAAAAGAGGGGTTTGGGATTAATATAACCACATAAGGCAATGAAATCTGAAAATTAAATGCTAAATTTTAAGAAACCAGATGACAGAAATATAAGAAAAAAAAACATTGGTAAGAAATAGCTGAGTTACACTGACCGGTGAACGATGCCCATGTTGTGAAGGGATTCCAAACCACATACCAACTCTGCGGAGTAGAAACTGTTAAATAAAAGTAAATGATGATAAAGATTAGCGCATGCTTTCCTACTTTTGTAGGTGTATGGGAAATAGCTCACCATTAAATTGGAATAAGATGCTTCTTTTATATATTCTGTAAAACTGTTAGCAAGTTCAGAATTATTAGTAAATATAATGGCAAAATAGCCAATGTCTGCAACTTAACAGAATATAGTAATTTCCTGTATTTCTCAATGTGCTACTTACAGTACTCTGGTCATATCCAGGCATCCGTGTGTGTTGATCTGATCCTCCAGGCTGCCCCCACTGAGGAGTTCCATAACAAGGAATGCGTGCCGCTGGTTACACAGACAAATACAGTGAGAAGGAATCATTGGAATAAATGGCACAAAACTGAACAGTGCAGTTCAGGGGAGCACACAAGATTTAAGATGTAGTGAAGATAGATACTGTTGCAGCAGAGTGGCTGCAACAATAATGTTTATACATCTATATCAAATACCTCTCCTTATATAATATTTTATGCAAATACAGATTTCAGGCATAGTTTGCCCTTATCCAGTTTGGAAATTTGACTGTTCAAGTTTTTGCAATGACAGGTACCCTTTAAAGGAGAAGGAAAGGCTAAGTCACTTGGGGGTGCCAAAATGTTAGGCATCCCCAAGTGACTTTAATCGCTTACCTTGTACCCTGGGCTGGTGCTCCTGTTAGGAGAAAACGGCACCAGCCCGGGGTAGCTGTAGCGATGCGCTTCCTCCTTCCGCCTTCGATTTGCTGGGACTAAACGACAGGCGCATGCGCGGTAGAGTGAAAAGATGACTTTTCTGTTAAAGTTCGGCTTTTTACTCTAGGAGGAAGCTCTGCAGCTACCCCGGGCTGGTGCTGTTCTCTCTGAACAGGGGCACCAGCCCGGGGTAAAAGGTAGGTGATTCAAGTTACTTGGGGGTGCCTAACATTTTGGCATTTTGGGGTGCCTAACATTTGGCACCTTCTCCTTTAAGCAATTACACTAGAAACTGGATAGAATGTGCATGTTTCTCAGGGAATGAAATATTGTTTTCCTTACATGGGGGGGGTTTAAGGTTGGGTATAAACCAGTTGTGTACCTGTGTTTGGAACGCTGCATACCCATGGCACAGATATGGGCATTCGCTGGTGATCTGTAGCACGTTGGCCTCTGTCAGGATGCTGTTGGAAATGCACTTCTTGATGACCTTAATCGCAACTGGTGGTCTGTTACCTAATGTGGCCAGCATAACCTGAGAAAGGGAGACAGATAAAAAATATTAAATATGTTAAATTAATATGTTAATTAAATATGTTAAATTAATAAATAAGTGTGTTCTTATAAAGTATCATACACACTTAATTAAAAGTTGAAGAATCAGCATACAGAATTAAGTAGAATATATTTCTACTTCTAAACTGGAAGACAACAATAATATTTAATGTGAGATACTAAAAATCCTTTTAGAACATATCCTTAATATTACTTCCCTCTCTTCCCCTATAACGTCTATATTTAAATCATATGCCCAAAGAAGAGGTTTCCCTAGTGGGAAACTGATCTCTCACCCTGCTGTATCCTCCTTGTCCCAGCTGTGAATGGAACTCATAGCTGGTTATTGTTTGGGGGTTAGGCTCTGTAGGATCAGCCCGTTGTCTTTTCTGGTCATTTCCATCTAGTGAAGAAGAGATTTGATTTACAACTTAAACACTTTGGGGTATATTTATCATGCTGTGTAAAAAGTGGAGTAAAACATTACTGATGATGTTGCTCATAGCAGCCATCAGATGCTTTGCTTTGGTTTTCCAAGGGATATATTTATCATGCTGTGTAAAAAGTGGAGTAAAGCATTACCAGTGATAGTGCCCAGCGATTAGCTTTCAACAGTTAGAAAACTAAATCTGATTGGCTGATATGAGCAACATCACTGGTAATGTTTTACTCCATTTTTTACACAGAATGATAAATATACCCCTTACTGTTGAAATCTAATTACTGATTAGTTGCCCTGGGCAACATTACTGGTAATGCTTTACTCCACTTTTTACACATAATGATAAATATACCCCTTAAACTTAAGTTAAACAGTGGTACTTTAAAATTTCAGGTACAAATGCATCCCCAATTGATTAGGCAGCCCATAGTCCCGAATCCTGCCAAAGGGCTGATTTAATAAGATAGCTTTGAAGTTGCATAATGCAGTTGACATTGGCAAATAACTAAATATTTGCTTTCATTTCTCTAGCTGATAATAGATAATAGATCAATTTCCTGATTTATTGCTAGTGGCAACTGCAAATTAGGACTTTGTAGCTAATTCTAATATAGTATACTATACAGACTTATATACATGCACACACACTTACTTAAAGTTTACAATAATTAAGTCAAATTTTAAAGAAAAGGTTTTGTTTTTCAGCAGTACTGACAGTTTGCCCCTGCTTCTAACAGCCTATAAACTCATAGCCTCTCTACTAATCCAGGCCAAGTTCACATAAAAACACTGATACAAGGGATCCCCAAATCTAGCAAACAGGAGGGAAGGAAAGCAGAAAGCATTTATGGGCAGGGTCTTTGATCACAAGGGAGGTCTCTTACCTTCTTCACTGTGCTCTCTGTCCCTTTTTTTCTTCTTCTGATGATCACAGGGGGGTTTACCTTCTTCACTGTCCTCTCTGTCCCTTTTCTTCTTCTGATGATGATCACAGGAGTGTTTACCTTCTTCGCTGTCCTTTCTTTCCTTTTTCTTCTTCTTCTTCTTCTTATGCTCTTCAGGAACTTGTTCACTACTTGAAATCTTCTCATTCTTCTCCTTTGATTTCTCTTCATAATGATGCTTTTTGCATTTCTTCTTTCTTGTGCTCCTTCTTCTTCACTCTCTAGCTTTCTCTTTATCGCTTCCAAAGGTCCTGGTCCCAAATCGCCGCAGTTGAAATCCTTCTTCTCCATGTTGGAAGTGGCTGTCAGCTCTTCTCTCTTCTAAGTGCTCTGCCCAACAGTCATTTCCCAACAGTCATTTTCCAACAGTTGCTTTGTTGCAGGTTGCCACTGTGACATCACCACCTTGGGCTCATTGCAGGGAGATATCATTGCAGACATTGTGAAAGTTTAAACAAATACTGTCATGGGAAACATGTTTTTTTAAAAAAATGCATTAGTTAATAGAACATCTCCACAGAATCCTGCATTGAAATTAGTTTTTCTAAAGTGAAGATTTCATTATGTTTCACTTTAAGATTTCACATGGAGCTAGCCATATTCTTCATTTGTCAGGGTGCCACAGCCATGTGACTTATGCTCTAATAAACTTCAGTCACACTTTACTGCTGTGCTGCAAGTTGGAGTTGGAGTTGATATCACTCCCTCCCTTTCTTCTCCTGCAGCCGATTAGCAGCAACTGCATACCTTGCGCTTCATTTTCCAAAGTTGCCCAAAGTTTCCTGCATGTATGTTCCAATACGTCAGTCTATGATCCAAGTTTCCTTTGCAATCGTTTAATACCAAAAAAAAAAAATTCTCTTTCTCTTGCATGTATTTACACCTTCAGTGCAAGGGATCATAGAATCCATGGCGCTGGCTGTAAAGGACCTTAGTATTAGTGTCATAGATACTTCATTTCTGGTCCATGCAGTTGTTTATGTGGTAACATTTGATAGATGTGGCAACTGCTCACATGAGCTTGGCCAACACAAAATCTACTCTTTCCTACCTGACATGGTGAGGCGGTTAGATTTTTACTTCTGCCAGCACACATATAATTATATAATTATTACTGCAGCAGTCACAGGCAGGCCTGGATCCATGGTAAGGCCACAAAGGCCCGGGCCTTGGGACATGCCGTTCAGCCGCACCTAAACTTCAGTGCATCCTTTCCACAGTGCTCCGTATGTGAGCTAAATGGATGCGCATGCATGATCCTGAGTGGGTAAGGGGGGCAGGGAATGGGGGCGGCCTCTGGGCGCTGTCATTAGAAGCCTGGCGCTGGTCACAGGGTCAGGAGTACTTATACTGGTGATCACAAGCAGTGATCTTGGGATCACCTGTTCTCCCTCCCACCTTATCTAATGCCTGGCTAACCCTGAGTGGTGTCAGTGCTAGCTAGCCTGATTCTAGAAGTGAATCTATTAATAAAATGTACACAGGATGTATAAAGATTTTAGTTTGAATATCAATTCTAGAGGCTGTATTGTTTGTTAATAGCAAAGTTTGCCACATTGTCTCCATAGATTTAAATATATAGATTTAAATATATTTAACCACTGGCCCATTACATGGTAAAAAAATTGACAGCACTGCGTGTACATATTATTCATTTAATGAAGGCTAAATGTAAACTTCTAACTTCATTGATAAACATTATTTTCTGAATGTTAATTGGCTAGTTTCCATGGTTTTATGGCCAGCCAGGATTTGGGTTGGTATAATACGAGACTATGGGGCCGATTCACTAAAGGTCGATAAAGTGTGCGCTATTTATAGCATGCGTTAAAAATTTTATCGTTTCTTATTTTTTGCGAAGCAATTGAAGTGGAAAGTGAGGAACTTCACAGTATTTCTACAGTAAATAGGGGGGTCATTAACATAACATTCCCAAAACTTGTAAATGCCCTGTTAATTCTTAATGCCCCTTAATGAAGGAGGATCATTGTGGAAGCATTGTTTAATACAGAATATAAGGGAGAGGGTAGGGAGTTAGTAAGGCCAGTTAGTAGCAAGTTGCAGTAGTTTAGTAGGGTTAGGGGCTGATTTACTAACCCACGAATCCGACCCGAATTGGAAAAGTTCCGACTTGAAAACGAATATTTTGCGAACTTTTCGTATGTTTTGCGATTTTTTCGGATTCTGTACGAATTTTTCGGATCCAATACGATTTTTGCGTAAAAACGCGAGTTTTTCGTATCCATTACGAAAGTTGCGTAAAAGTTGCGCAGTTTGCGTAGCGTTAAAACTTACGCGAAAAATGCGCAACTTTTCGCGTAAGTTTAACGCTACGCAAAATGCGCAACTTTTTACGCAACTTTCGTAATGGATAGGAAAACTCGCGTTTTTACGCAAAAATCGTATTGGGATCGAAAAATTCGTAAAGAATCCGAAAAAATCGCAAAACATACGAAAAAATCGCAAAAGACCGATCATTACGAAAAAAACGCAATCGGACTCCATTCGACCCGTTCGTGGGTAAGTAAATCAGCCCCTTAGTGTCAGAGCATGCCTTAGTATTCTATTGCTTACACTGGGAAGAAAGGGATTCATTTGGGCAACAATGAGTAGCAAAAAGTCACTACGTTGTGATGGGATTGCTTATTGTAGCCAACACAATAAAAGCATTCATATATTCTGTATAAGAACTGGAGGTGGTCCTTGTAAAAAGGTTTTCTTTACATGAACTTTGTAATGTCCAAAAATATCAGAATTACATTATTGTCCATGAAGTTGTATGTTTCATGTCATGATGATCATCATTGAGAAGATTGGCAAAAATATATCATTTTTTTCAAACAACATAAAAAAGGTCAGGGACAGTAATACCAAAAAATGAAAGTGTATAAAAGTAATTACTATATAATGTAATGTTGCCCTGTACTGGTACAACTGGTGTGTTTTCCTTAGAAAGACTACTATAGTTTATATAATAAAGCTTCTGTGTAGCCACGGGGGCAGCCATTTACAGGAGAAAAGGCACAGGTTACTTAGCAGATAACAGATAAACCTCCATTATATTCAACACAGCTTATATGTTATCTGTTATGTGCCTGTGCCTTTTCCTCTTTTTTCCCAGCTTGAATGGCTGCCCCCGTGGCTACACAGCAGCTTATTATATAAATTATACTAGTGTTACTGTAGCAAACACACCAGTAGTAGCAATGCAGGGCAACAGTACATTATATTTTAATTACTTTAAAACACTTTCATTTTTTGGTGTTACTGTTCCTTTAAGTGCTTAGTGAATCCTAGTTACTGTGAATGCAGAAATTTGGCATATTGCCACTCACTACTGCTGAGCTCAATAAAATAAATGAGCATTTTTTTTTTTAAAGTGTGCAACTATTTTCACAGGAAATAAAAAGAGTATTGTTTGAGATGTTGTTTTGTGTTTGTTTTTTATTCTAGTAAAGATTGTAGGTACTTACACGCAAAGTAATTGTTTACGATTTCTCCCCTTACTCGATTGCCTCTGTCATCTGCACTTTGTATATGATTTATGGAATGAATTGGGTCATCTAGGTCATCAGCCACAAACCCAGGCAATCCATACAATTGGCAATATTGTGCAGTACAGCAAAGGCTACTACAATTTGTGGCACTTTACTGGGGCTGTACATCAGGCTTCCACCCGACTTATCCAGGCATTTGAAGCGGATTTTCACAACCCCAGCACAGAAGTTTGATAGTGCCAGGAACAGCATGGCTTTTGTGTGCTAGTGGCTGCAGATAAGGCTCCCCGTACCTCATACAGGCCATAGATTGCTGCTCTATTTAACCTATAGGGCCTCACTATTTCCTCCTCTGTTAATCCCTCTAGAGTTGATCTTTCCCTGAAAACTGTAGGCTGCATCACTCTAGGATGATCACATACTTGATCCTCTTCTTCACAAGGCAAGAAAAATCAGACTGCAAAGTCCATGTTTTGTTGCCAAATGCTCACGAGCTGCAATGTTCTTTAAGTATCGCCTCCCCCAAGTAGGTGTTAATATTCGCACAGCTTCTCGCGATATTTTACGTGTTTAACGCTTCATATGCGTTTGTGAATCATGCGTTAGTATTCTTTCCATTCGATAATTACCGCAATGCGTTAAAAAAAATGCACTGCAGTAATACACTATTTAGCGCATGTGATATGCGCGTTAACGCATGCATAATGACTTTGATGAATCAGTACTTATTTATCGCATGCTTTTTTTTTGCTGTGAGTCCTTTCTAGGGCCACTCAGAGCAGAAGCTGTATTAAGAAGGTGAGTTATGAAATTTAAAGGAGAAGGAAAGGCTAATAAAGAGTTAATCTCAAGCTGCAGGCATACCTTCAGTTGTACCAAAAATAGGCTCAGTGGCACAATGACACTTTATATAGATAGAAAGATTTAATGGATAACTTGGCTTATACTTTAAAGGCGACATATCATATAAAAAGAAGAATTAAGAATGTGCCAGTGAATTATACTCCTCCAAACATAGAAGGGTTGTGCTTAAAAAAAGTTGTGTTTCAGATTGATTTATTGAGAAATTCCACCAAAACCCCACTAGCCCCGCCCATCTGTTCCACTTCCTGCTGGCTGAATTCTCTGGATGTGCAGGGGAGCCGGTGGCACTCAGTACAGTGCTCTGTAGGATAGGAACCAATCAGCAGCTAGGCTGACCTGATAGGGAACTGAAGCCTCTCTTTGCTTGGCAGGGACTGTTAGGACATGCCCACCCTTCATTTGAAACAGGGACAGAGAAGTGATAGGATCTATAGGGAGTGCCAATAAAGGGGCCATTTTTACAGATAGGATTAATTTTTAGCCCAAAGTGAAACCAGCACCTTATATTATTCATAATTGCCTACAAAATTATTGATTTTTCCATTTATCCAATATATTGTCTTTAAGTGCTGCTCACCTCCAGGCATCATATTTCCCTCCCCTGTTCATAGCAGCTTTACCTCCTGCCATTCCTTCCTTTGTAAACCAGTTTTAGAGGAGACATTTTATATAAAGTTCATATTCAGTTATAATATTCATCCTTCCTCAAAATGTAAAATGATGCAGAAAGAAAGAGGTTTTGAAAGCATTTTACCTCCTAAACCTGCCATTATATGAGAGCTGCATACACAACCTCTCTAATCAGAAGCCACAGCAAAATAAAACATGGGAGTGTCCTTCAGTCTCCCACAGGAAGTGGTCACAGCACTGACTGACAGGCTTTACTCAACAGTAGCAGGGAAAACCCCTCCCTCCTTCTGTGTCTCTCTGCTTGTGAAGCTGCTGGGGGGGGGGTGGGGGGAGAGGAGGGAGTAGAGCAAGAAGGACTGCCTGTGAGCTTCCTAAGCCCCACCCACCCTATGCATATTCACTGCACTTTAAGTAGCTCTGCTGAAGTCTATGAGGGCCTGCAGCTCAGAGCCACATACTGAAGAGTCTAAACCGGAAGCTGGCATAAGGGTGTGGGTAGAGCACAGTTTTCAAGCAGTTATGGACATATTTGAACCCAAAGGTATTAAAATAAAATCACTTACTTCTATTTTACATTATTTTACATGGTTTAGTGCATTATTAAAATGTATGTTATATATCCGCTTTAAAGAATTCAGAGTATATACAGTAGCTCTAAAGGCAATGTCTTAACCTCTATGGTAGATATATAGTAAGAGTTCTTTTCAGAGGTAACATGATAACAACAACAATAATAATAATAACAAAATAATGTCTATAAAAGCTACAAATTAATGTTACTGTATATTAGGGGGCCTATTTATCTTATTCCATACAGCCCATGCTTTTTATGCCAGAATTTTACACAGTGATTACTTAAAATCACTTAAAATCAATACACAGCTTGTTGATTAAATGATTTACATATTGTGTTGTGTATTTGCTTGGCCCCTAGGTTTTACACTGTTAGCAAATGATTGCCCTTGCAAGCAAGGTTATTTACTAAGGGCCATGGCCCACACGTAGATTAGTCACCCATGGTTAATCTGGGCTACTGAGGGCGACTAATCTCCCCAAAATTCATTCCCACTGGCAATAAATTGGGAATTTATACAAGCCACTTTGTTTTCCAAAGTCACACATAGTCAGTCACCTAAAAGAGACAATAGAATTACACTTGTTATGTGTATTTCCTTTATATTGTAGCCATAAAAGGAACATTTTATTCGGTAGCAGCCTTGGAAGCCTTTGCTAGATAGCCCATGTAGTACTCTAGGAACAGCAGCCAAGTTCAGAGAAAAATCTCCCCTGGCACTTCATCACCTTCCGCATAGAACTGTGTAAGTGAGTGATGGAACCCAGACAGAGAAGGAGACATCAGTATAACATCAGTAGCACGCTGCTGTCCTCAGTGCTGGATAAAATTCAAAAGCAGCTTGATCATTTCATCCCAAGTATTAGTCCCTTCAGTATTGACAGCAAATATATAGTAACCATGTTTCCACATTTAAGGTTATAATTTGGGCAACACATCTTTTCCTAAGTGCAACTAAACCCACTTAAAAAGGATTAAAGCTAACCTATGCAATCACAAATGGTACCCTTCAAGTGAAAAGGAAGAGGCTCTATACAAAGCAGGCTCACACTGCCATAGACAGTCACTGTTTAGTGGGCCTGCCGGGGGCTGTTTGGGCTTCTGTGTACTTGAAATGCCAGGGCCTGTTTTGAATCTCAGTCCAGGCCTGATCAATGACTGGTGTTTTGAGCATATGACTGGCATTTTGACAGTCCCGGTGTTTAGAGCGCATCCCGCTGTCCCGGGTAGTTCCATGAATGTCCCGCATTTCTGTAATAGATTACGGAAACGCGGGACATTCATTGAACTATCCAGCACAGCGGGATGCGCTGGCTGCAGCCGGACGTTCCGGCTTCTTCTGCTGCTTTTCTTGCTATGCCTCTCCTTGTGCAGCGCAACAGGCCCTTTTATAAGGTTGCGCACTGTGCGTACGTGTGACGTCATTACGTACCGGGCGCAACCTTATAAAAGGACCTGTTGCGCTGCACAAGGAGCCGCATAAGAAGTAAAGCAGCTGACAAAGGCGAAGCTCCTATGGGGGGTACTGAGTATTGGGGGCTACTGTGTATGGGGGCTACTGTGTATGGGGGCTCTGTGTATGGGGGCTACTGTGTATGGGGGGCTACTGTGTATGAGGGCACTGTGTATGGGGGCACTGTGTATGGGGGCACTGTGTATGGGGGCACTGTATGGGGGGTACTGTGTATGGGGGCTATTGTGTATGAGGGCACTGTGTATGGGGGCTACTGTGTATGGGGGCTACTCTCTATGGGGGTTACTGTGTATGGGGGTACTGTGTATGGGGGCACTGTGTATGGGGGGTACTGTCTATGGGGGCACTGTGTATGGGGGTACTGTGTATTGGGGGGCAAAACTGGTACATAGTTAGAACTCACTTATAACGGACTTCCTTCTCTCTATATTTGTAATTTATATGTAGGAGTTGCTATATTGTTTTCCTTAGGTAGTACAGTATGAGGGTATAGCACATATGCGTCTGATCCCGCCATTTCAACTATATAAAAGGAGTATTTTTTTTAAATGGGGTGTGGTAATTGGGGCGTGGCCACAAAAGTTGGCGTGGTCAAAAAGTCTTTTTGTGCGTCTTTTCATTTTTCAAATGTTGGGAGGTATGGTTTTGAGTCCCCTTTCTGTGTATAAAGGCTGCCAAAGAAGCAAGAAACTAAGATTTCTAATATGGTCTTGTTTTCATTATGGTACACTAAATTCTGCCTTGTGTCCTGTACTCTGTCTCCAGCGCAGATGCAGGCCTGGCTGCCATACTGCCTCTAAAATTCTTGCTGCCCTAGACCTGGCCACAAACCCTCAACTGCCTGTACTGTGCTTGCCTGTCTGGACCAAGTTGCTACTGCAGAAGTGCAGAGATGCAAAGATTTTTCATTTTTGAATACTATTGCAGGAATTAAATTAACTTCATAGCCATTTGTCACCATATTGTTGTACACATAAGCAATTCATAGTAACATAGTAAGTTAGTTTGAAAAAAGACATATGACCATCAAGTTCAACCTTAATGCCTATATATAACCTGCCTAACTGTTAGTTGATCCAGACAAAGGCAAAAAAACACATCTGACTCAGATTGTAAGCTCTACGGGGCAGGGACCTCCTTCCTACTGTGTCTCATACCACATGGCACTTATATATATATATACATATATGTATTTATTGTATTTATTTATTATATCACTCATCCTCCCTGTGTGTAATTTTGTATTCTGTAAGACTGTACAGCGCTGCGTACCCTTGTGGCGCTTTATAAATAAAGTTATACATACATACATACATCTGAAGCCCTGACTCCAAGATGGCATTTGGACCAGTCCCTGGATCAACTTGTACTAAGAGCTATCTCCCATAACCCTGTATTCCCTCACTTGTACTGAGAGCTATCTCCCATAACCCTGTATTCCCTCACTTGTACTAAGAGCTATCTCCCATAACCCTGTATTCCCTCACTTGTACTGAGAGCTATCTCCCATAACCCTGTATTCCCTCACTTGTACTAAGAGCTATCTCCCATAACCCTGTATTCCCTCACTTGTACTGAGAGCTATCTCCCATAACCCTGTATTCCCTCACTTGTACTGAAAGCTATCTCCCCTACCCCTGTATTCCCTCACTTGTACTGAGAGCTATCTCCCATACCCCTGTATTCCCTCACTTGTACTGAGAGCTATCTCCCATACCCCTGTATTCCCTCACTTGTACTGAGAGCTATCTCCCATAACCCTGTATTCCCTCACCCTGCTTGAAGCTATCTAATCATCCAGTACAACTGATTCAGGGAAATTCAATCCAGTAACCAAAAAACTAATGGTTTACATTCTTTTTTATAATTACACATCATTATACAACATGGTTATAATCCAAAAGATAAGATACAAGTCAGAGAATAATTTTTTAGCCAGACAAAGAGATTCTGAATGATGAGACCTAGATAAGTTAAAGGAACACTGTCATGATTTTGATGGTATATTTTTTATTTCTAAAAATAAATAGCAAATAAATACTTAGCACATAATTCAGTCAACCATTTATAATTTTGTTCTCAAGCCAACATTTTTTTTTAGCTGTAATATTGGTGTGTAGGCAGCCATCTCAGTGCATTGTGCCTGAGTCTGAGCTTTCAGAAGGAGCCAGCGCTACACATTAGAACTGCTTTCAGGTAACCTATTGTTTCTCCTACACCCATGTAACTGGAGGCCGGACTTAGATTTCTTTCTAGTGAGTGCTATTCTGATATCTCCTGGGAGCTGCTATCTTGCTACCTTCCCATTGTTCTGCTGATCGGCTGCTGGGGGGGAAACTCTGCGAGGCGACCGATATTGCAGAAGGCTTCAGATATCGGTCGTCTTGCCGATCAGACGGGTTAAAAGATTTCATAGGCGCCCGAGGGGTGAATCGGCAGAAGGAGGTAGAATTCCTATTGTTTCTACCTTCATATCTGACGATTCATCCCTGAATGTCAGTGGAGGATTGGAAAGATCGAAAATCGCCACGTGTTTGGCCACCTTAAGGTTTATCAGAGCACAAGTCACATGGTTGTGGCACTCTGGGAAATGAAGAATATGGCTAGCCTCGTGTGAAATTATGTATATAGTATAGTTTAGTATAAGTATAATCTCCTTTAAATTGCTGACAATTGTTAGAAATGAAGGGGGCTCTGACCAAATTTTGTTTTTTTTTCTTCCAAAGGGAGCCTAAACCAAAAAAAAATACCACTGCTGTAAAGTATACTGCAGACAATCCCCTAGATGCTTAGGTAGATGGTATGAGGGGTCTGGGGATACCAGATAGCCAATACCCATGGGAAAGAGTGTAATATGAATGTTGCAAAGTGTTAAAACACAAAAGGGCATGTCATGGCCATGTGCATGTTAGGAGTGATTTTTTTGGGAAAGGTATCCTCACCCCATCTCTTACTTCTTCCACCCAAATGCCTTACCTTAAAGAAGAAGCGCACCAAAGAATACGTGTATAAATGCTACATGTGAAGGTCTGTGACTCAGGACACCCCCCCAGTAGGTCCCCATCTTACACACACTCTGGGCTGTTCTCAGTTTCCCGAGTTTAGGGGCCAACTCTTAGGGGCACATTTACTTACTCACGAACGGGCCGAATGCGTCTGATTGCGTTTTTTTCGTAATGATCGGTATTTGACGATTTTTCAGAAAATTGTCGCGACTTTTTCGTTGCCATTCTGAATGTTGCGCAAAATCTGGCGATTTTTTCGTAGCGTTACTACTTGCGCGAAAAGTCGCACCGAGTACGAAAGATTCGGATTCATTCAAGCTTCAGTATGGTGACTTTTCTTGGGCCAGGTTGGAGCTGCAGGGTGCCATTGAGTCCTATGGGAGGCTTCCAAAATCATGCTAAGTCTGAAAGTTTCGCCCGCTGCTTACGAGCGCTCAATACGAAAAAGTCGCGACAAGATACGAGCGCATCGTAATGGCTACGAAAAACTCGCGTTTTTTCGCGCAAATCGTATTGGTAACGAAAAAGTCGCGACAATTTCCGAAAAGTCGTAAAGGCACCGAAAAAAACGCAAAAAATACGAAAAAGTCGCAAAATGTTCGTTTTCCAATCAGAATTTATCGGATTTGGATTTGTGGGTTAGTAAATGTGCCCCTTAATGTACAGTATATATACAACATTGCATTCACAATACAAGATTCATCAGTAGATCATTCAGATTCACATTACATGGCAACCAGAAACATACTGGGTGGCAAAGTATGTCTTTTCAACAATGGACTCCTTATTGCTAATATATAGGACCAGGAGTTTAGTAGGGTGGTTAGTCCAAAAGATTTCAAGATTCAATATTGCATTGCACTTGTACTGGTTATGTATTTTCCTTTAAAGGCAATAGCTAAATATGTACCGCAATACTTGAAGAATGAAGGGCTTATTTACAAACAGACATCAAGGTTCAAAGCGTTATGATTTTTGCCCCCCTAATGCATATCTGCTAATTTCAAGTGACTCAAACCTTTTTAGTTTGATTTTTAGCTTGATTTATCTATATTACTTGTGACACTCCTTCTTCTGTAAGGATGGAATTAAATATGCTGGAATTAAATATTTAAAAACAGTTGAGTTGTCTTTATGCTTCCAACTGCATTCATAGGGTCAACAGTTTTTACACTCAAGCATAAAACACTGCTCTAAACCTTACTATTGCTATAAGCACTGTTTATTTTTAACTCCCTATCTATCTATCTATCTATCTATCTATCTATCTATCTATCTATCTATCTACTGTATCTATCTCTATATATCATTGTTCTATCCATCATCATCTTTTTTTACTACCGGAATTAATATACTGTATGATTATTTCTTTTCTTCTTGACAATATGGATAAAAGACTGAACACATTATGTGACTCTGTAAGTCACTGAGCACAAGGCTACAATTGGTTGAATTAGCACATGTTTTTACATGTGAGCAGTAACGCCACGTCAAGGCTTCAACCCTGTTACTGACCATTCACTCCGGGGCGTAACATGCCTCAGGGGAGTTCCAATGTGAATAATTTGCCATTGGTTCCCCTATGGGTGAGATGTTGTCTCACTCCATGTACCATAGAATATAACAACTTAAAACATACCTATTATTAAGAAGACATATACCTATGAAGATAAATCATTTGCTCATATTATGCTAAAAAAGGCTGATCAAGAAGGCAAAAACCCCCTTCTGAAGCTTTGGCCAATTTGCCGCAGAATGGGAAAAAATCCTTCCTGGTTCAACACTGTGCTGTATGGATTTGCCATGAAGGCAAAGCGTGCTCATCATTAACTTAATATTATAATAACTATAATAGCATAATATAATAATGGAAGCTTTTAGAAGAGACATGCCTATGAAGTTTATCCCTTTGCTGATATAATTCTAAATAACGTACAAGTTGATACAGGAGGCCAAAAACCGCTTATGAAGATGTCGCCAATATGCCGCAGAATGGGGGAAAAATCCTTTCTGTATCAACATTGTAATATAAGCATTAAAACTAGGGAATAGATTTCATAGACATGAAGGCAAGGCAGGGTGCAGGCTGCCCCTGCTTGCCTTATTGTTACGCCCTTGGCCCTTTCATACTTCACATTCACTCACTCAATCACACACCATTCACACCATGTATGTATATACATATACCATAGTAGCGAAAGGGCACTCTCCTTAGACCAATAATTACCTGGGTGCCGGGTGTGGGAACCAAAAATGTCAATATCAAAATGACACAGCATTTGCAGGGTTTTGATCAAAAAACGAAAATATCCTTTATTAGTGCAAACATATCAATGTTTCAGTCACAATTCCTGGACCTTTCTCAATATCTAGTGTTTATAAATAAATATGCCTGTTTGTGCATGGAGAATTCATTTGCAAAGGCAATCAATAATAATGTACACAAGTAAATATGCAGTGCTGCAATGTGCTCTACATACAAAAAGCTACAATTTTATACTTTTTGTTTTCTGGCCATATGAGGCCAGAAAAGGTTGCATCCTCTTGGATAGGCAATATGCGGAGGGTTGCGATAAATAGGGGGTAAGTTTTATCCTTTTGTAATACCGCCAATAACTGAAAATTGCAGAAGTTTCTTCCTGGGTCTGTGAAGTGAATGTAGTTGGAGAGGTCAGATGCTCATCATGTTCTCATGTCCGTTATTTTTTTGGTTAGGGTAATTCCTCCCCTTAGTTAGGAGCTCATGTAAGGGGTAGCCCCTCTGGACAAAGCAAACTATTAGTTCCTCAAATTGTTGGATTAAGAGATCTCTATTAGCATTATTGCACACCATTCTGACCATTTGTAAGCATATGAGTAATGTGGTAAATCAGTGGGCTTGTGATATGTTATTGTCTCTAGGTAGTTGTCCCTGATAGTCAGTGTGAAATCAAGGAAAGAAAGTGGTACTGATCTGTGTTGTAAACTTAATGGTAAAAGGTAGAGAATTTGAGACCTCAAGCATCTAAAAAATGTTCATTGGTTCCCACCCACAAAATAAACAGATTGTTGATAAATCTCCATATTCTATATATAAAAGGAGAAAATGGGGTTAGCATATGTTGTTGTTCAATGGTAGCCATAAATACATTTGCAAACATTAGATCCCATGCTTGTTCCACTGATTTGTAAGAAATAAGACGCCTCAAATTTAAAGTAATTTAAGGTCAAGCAGTTCAGTATATATAATATATATATAAAATATATAATAGTTCAGCCAAGAACTCAGTTTGGTCAGGATGTTAAGTTAGGTAGGAATAACTGTATACAAGAAAGGCACACTGTTACCAATTTGGTGTCTGCGGGTAGTGGAAAACGTTTCTGTAATTTTTCAATAAAATCTCCCATGTCTTTATTCTAGGTGGTATTTGCTTGTACAGTAGGTTGCAGAAAATGGTCAACAGATATTGGCAACAATTGTAGGATGGAACCTCTTGCACTGACCAGGCAACCAGAAGGATGGATAGGGTCTTTAAGGATCTTCAGAAAGGTGTACAAAATAGAACAAATGGGATGATCCTGAGATAAAAAGGTATGTGTAAATTCTGAAATCTACACATGGTTTCAGATGAGATTTTATGTTTTTGCTATGTGCCATGATTTTTGAAGTATTTTTTGTTTGATGACGATATGTTGTGATGTCACTGCACCAATATCCCTATCTTTCCTCACCATTGTTGGTTTATAAAGCAGCACTGTGGTTGTATTTATACTTAATTAAAGGAACAGTAACACCAAAAAATGAAAGTGTATAAAAGTAACTAAAATATAATGTGCTGCTGCCCTGCACTGGTAAAAGTTGTGTGTTTACTTCAGAAAGACTACTATAATTTATATAAATAAGCTGCTATGTAGCCATGGAGGCAGCCATTCAAAGGAGAAAAGGCACAGGCACATAGCAGATAACAGATAAAACACCATTGTATTCTACAGAACTTATCTGTTATCTGCTATGTAACCTGTGCCTTTTCTCCTTTTTTCCAGCTTGAATGGCTGCCCCCGGGGCTACACAGCAGCTTATTATATAAATTATAGTAGTGTTACTGTAGCAAACACACCAGTTTTACCAGTGCAGGGCAACAGTACATTATATATTTATTACTTTAAAGCTCTTTCATTTTTTGGTGTTACTGTTCCTTTAAGGCCTTAGAGGAGGCCAAAACATGTTTTACAAAATTCCACCCAAACCTAACTATAGCATTACTGTATGGTTACACTCTGTGACATAAGTTACTACCACAGCACAAGGAGATCCTGTACTGTTAGGCAAAACGTGCCGGATTGATGCAATGTTCCTAAATACTGTAGCATAACAGACAGAACTCAGCATGACTGGTGGGTTACCCTCCACTGCTGAATTAAGACATGTCAAAGTGTCTGATCCTTTCAGCAAAACTGGGCTCAAGATAGGGGAATCTGAAAAAAATGAACAACCTGGGCTTCCTTTGCAAGTGCTATTGACACAATTCCTGTAAATGAAAGGCAACTTTGTGCGACTTTGGGAAATCGTAGCGATGCATATGCCATCCCACCGGCGATTTACATTCTTGCCAGTGGAATGGCATTGGGGGAGATTAGTAGCCCGCAGCAGATTTGTCGCGGGGTGTCTAATCACCCCGTCTGCCACTGCCCTTAAGGGCTCTGGCACATGGGGAGATTAGTCGCCCGCGACAAAGCCAGAGCCCTAAAGGAGAAGGAGAGTTGTAATCAGCAAGGATTGCCAAATGTTGAACAGACCCCCCAGTGATTATAATTATTCACCAGAAAACTTCACCGGCCCAGGGTACTTCTATGTAGGTACCGTGTCACAATCTTCTATGCTTCTTCCTTCTTCTCCTGTTAGTAGAAAACAGCACTATCCTACGTCTGTATCAGCACTACAGGGTATCAGGTAAGCGATCACTGGGGTTGCCTAACATTTATCCATCCCTAGTGATTTTCATATATATGTGTTTTTATGATTTTTTTGGACTTCACAAGGTAATCAGTTGGTAATAAGATTGTGAGCTTCAGGCCAGGTATTCCTAGTGAAACAGGGGAAAGTGGCTTTACACTCTTAAGTGGTCAGTAATATTCTCACATGTCCCAGGCTCAAACTGCACAAAAGGAGTCCCAGGAAATAAATCCCGATATAAAAGGCTGATTATTTTTTATTTGGGACTGAACGGTACAAAAAACACCTAGATGGAATTCCTTCATCCAATATAGGAACTACAGTCAAGATGTCTGGTTAGAAAGTGATTATATTCCTGTTCTTGACACAATAGAAGCACATGGTGTTTTTCTGCCAGCTGAGACAAGCCATATGACATAGCCCTAAAGTGATTGCCAGCATTTATTGGTAGGGGTTACGTGGCTGTGTGCTTCAGTATAACACTTTTTTAGCAATGGATGTGGCTTGAACATGCCCATTGGAAAGCCACCTTAGGTACAAAAAGTTCTGTTCAAATATATGGGGGATTAGCAAAGGAAAGGAACTTTTTTTAGTTTTTATTGGGACATTATAAGAAACAAAGTGAGATACCAAAGAATTACAGTGGCAGTGTGCTGCCTTCTGTTTTGAGTGACTGTCTGTTTCTATCTGCTGTAGGCTTGGGGTTGTCTGCACTATAACTCTTTTAGGCATTCATCTTTTTTATTCAGGTTCTATGAGTTTATAGAGTTAGAAAATGCAAAAAATGTTATGCTTTTACTTTGTTACAGATCATTTTATGGCATTCCATTACTCTTGCAAATTCTATTCTGATTTTCCTGAATAAATAACTTTGTGTAGCCTTTGAATAAAATGCATTACTTCAGTAAAATATGTAATGGGATGAAATAAAGTTTTGTTTTGAAAAATGTAAATAACTTGTAAGCCAGTCTATCTTTATGATTTTTATATTGATCATAATATTAAAATGTTATTAGGAAATAATGTGACTATTAAAAAGATGAATTTAATATATATACCTTATAATGCAGCCTGATGCTTATATTTTTCATATTTCCCTTTTTGTCAACTGAGCAGCAAATTATGAATGCACTTTTATAGCTTAATAGCTCTAATAACTTTATTTTAAAAGCTCTGGTATAAAAAATGATTTCGACACATGTATTTAATAATTATTAGAAAATCTATAAAACAAAAGCAATGTTTATAACATCCCTGTTCCCTAGATAGATTTACTAGGTTTTTAAATGTATGTTGTCCATTATACACAAATTTTTTCTATGGCAAATAATAGAAAAAAATTGTCCTTTTAATCTGATAAAAATCCTTCATTAACGCTAACCTTAGTATGTGCTATAGTAAATCCAATAAAAATGCTGCATTGCATGCTGTTCCTAAACTATGAAAAAGGGATTTTGCAGAGGTTAGAACAGATACCCCAACTTGTGTTTAAGTGTAATATTACAAAGCAATTTTTATGGATGATATGAAACTTCAATACTGGACTTGCAGTGGCCTTTGCATTGCTAAGCCACTCTTTAGTATAATCCTACTGTGGTACTGTCACATTTTGGAAACATGAAAGATTTCACAGCAGTCTGTAACGCAAAGAAGATTATGACTTTCATCCCTGGCAAAGTGAAAGGTCTGGTGCTTTCCACTAAAGGAAAAATAAAGAAATGGAACAAGCAAAGCTCATGACCAAGATGATTGATGTTAGTAGAAACTATATATTGTGGAGTTATATGATAAAATGAAGAAGCTGTTACACAGGATATATGAAATCATCATTTACATTTATATGACATATTGGATTAAAAGAGAGGCTGACATTTTAAATACATCAGTTGACCAAGAAATAGCATACAGCCAATGTATCAATTTTTTTGTAAACCAATTATCCATATGTAATAAAGTCCCGAATATGAAGAGAAAAGAACATCTTAAGCTACTTCTTATGTATGTAAGCCACTTCTTTATGTTAAGATCATATTCGCCTCATGCTATCTAGTGGGGTCATAGGATTGCCACCTGTCCGGTTTTGACCCGGACAGCCCGGCTTTTAGAAGGGCTGTCTGGTTAAAAACTGCCTGCCCCATTTTCCAAATTTGTAAAACCTGGCACGGACTTCCTGTGATTGATGCGGTGATTGGGCAATTGCCAATCACCACATCATAGCCCCGCCCACGTGAGGGCACCCCGATTGTGCTGAATTAATGCAGAACTGGCAATGCTTGTAACTCTAATCATACAAAGATAAGTAAATCTATTTCATTCTATTATTGCGTGTGTGTAAGGTTTTATATTGATCCTCCATAGTTTTATTAATATTTGTTATGAATAAAATTGAATGGAGACAATGACAGACAGACAATGGAAGGACAGACAATGGAAGGACAGACAATGACAGGTGAAAGACAGGCAGACAATGACTGACAGACAGACAGACAAAGACATATAATGACAGAGAGACAATGACAGACAGGGCGGCTCCCCCTGGACCCCCTCCGGTGCTGTAAAGCTAAGTGATGGAGGCGGCTCAGGGGCCGAAAAGGCCCCTTGCATAGAACATCTCAAAAAAAGTTGCTGCGTTTTTTTCCCCTGTGATTTTTAGCCGAATCAAGAGAATAAAATCTGATGGTTAGTAAATGGGCCCCTCAGTATGTGGTGCCCTCATTATCCTCTCCCCTGTGTTAAGTTCTTTCTTATATTAGCTCAACTCTCTACTCCATTAAATGTATGTTCTGCATTTTCCCCTTGCATGCAGATACCCCTGTCTCTCTCCTGCTCTACATGTGCTCCCTCCATGTACACTTAAGGATATTTGCCTAAAAGGGTAGATCTTTTCCCCTCACTGTAATACTTGGGCTCTCTCTTTTTCATGGTTTAGAACCAGATAACCTTCCAAGGCTTTTGTGGGCTCTTAAATGCCCCTTTTGGCATAAGTACCCTGTTGCCATGTTATCTTACACTGGGGAATTGCTCCTCTTTCCAACATGTTACTCTTTAAAAATTTTCAGATACATTTTATCAGACAGAAGGGCTGGAATGGAATTTATGTCTTAATGCCCCAAATGAATGTACAGTAAATGATGTACTTAGCTTATATAATGTTGCTTTGCTAAATGTTTTACCTAATTCACTCAAAACTGATAAATGTGCTTAAATTAAAGGTTAGCAGGGAAATCAGATAAAAATCATTCTTTATTTAACTTATTTAACTTCTCATAGGCTTTATTATATATATATATATATATATATATATATATATATATATATATATATATATCACTAATACACTTATCACACTGTAATCAATCAGTCTTTTCCCTGATTTATCTATAAATGTTTATCAGTGTTATGGGATATGTTGGTGCTTTATAAATTAATAATGTTAATAATAATAATCTATAATAATAATAATAATCTATAAATGTTTAAGCAATTAAACCTTAAAGGTCACCTTATTGAATGCATTTTGTTTCAGTGTTATACATTTTAACCAGGAGATGTCACTGTTACCAAGCATAAATAGCTTCACTTCTACTGCAGATTCTCTCTCTTTTTATTTAAATAGGTTTTTCTAAAATTCCAATTGCACTGCACATTATGCTATTATTCAGTAATAGCTCCAATTAACTCTTTTTTTGCTGCAGACAACTATAGTGTATCTCTACTACAGGCCCATACTGGGGTTCAAAATAGGCCCTGGCTTTAAGAACACATCAGCCCAATCAGTCCCCCACCTGCCTAATAAATAGTGACTGTCTATGGCATCTTACAGCAGCAACTCATTTGCCAGAATCCATAGATTGCCTGCTCTACTACCTCACTAATTCATATACTTGAAAATAAGTGTTATGATCATGGCCTCTTTAATAATTAACAAAGGTAGCTTTTCATGTATCGGATACTGTCCTTTTGCTGTTTCAGAGAGAAAAGAAACCAAAGTACTGTAACTCCTTTTGGCACAAATTTTTCTAAAGTATTTTCACATTAGGGTGGGGTACAGGTGGTATGCTGAAAAAAGTAATACAAGGATCAGATAGATAAAACTTAAGTTAGCAACTGTTTATTATCTAAATTGTAATAATTTCTAATAATAGAAAGAAAAGCCATAAAGGCACAAGAAGTGTTGGTAGATTCACAAAAAAAAGAAAGTTGTGGGAGACTGCTTAAAGTGGTTGTTCACCTTCAAATTAACATTAAGTATGATGTAGAGAGTGCTACTGTGAGACAATTTGTAATTGGTCTTCATTTTTTTCATTATTTCTGATTTTTTTAATTATTTAGCTTTTTGTTCAACAGCTCTCCAGTTTGGAATTTCAAACTCTATAAAACACTATAAAAAAGTAAAAAATGAAGACCAATTGAAAACTTTCTAAGAATAGGCCATATCTACGTCTATAATTAAAAATTAACCTGAAGGTGAACCACCTCTTTAAAGGGCACCTGTCACCCTGAAATTGGTTTCCCCACCAGAGGTGCGGTCTAATAGCGGCCACACTCCAGTTGAGGAACACAGAATTTCTTTTTAAATTTCCCCCACTAGTGCTAGGCTGCCCGCACCGAGAGGGAGCTCCTGGTGTGGGTAACCTTGTATCGCCCCTGGTGGGGGAAACAACTTTAAGGTAACAGGTACCCTGTTACGACTGAAGAACTGAAGCATGGTCTAACGATTGTGTAGAATACTCCAAAGGAGAGGTGCACCTCCAGAGGAATATTCATACAAAATGGTATAGTTAGAAAACATTTTACCCTTCATGTATGATAAAAAAGTGAAATTATAATTTCTGCTTGGGCACGAACAGATGAGTACAGGTATAGGACCCCTTATCCAGAATGCCAGGGACCAAGGGTATTCCGGATAATGGGTCTTTCCGGAATTTGGATCTCCATACCTTAAGTCTACTAAAAATCAATGAAACAATAATTAACCCCAATAGGAGTGTTTTGCATTCAATAAGTATTATTTATATCTTAGTTGGGATCAATTAGAAGACACTGTTTTATTATTACAGAGAAAAAGGTAATCAGTTTTAAAATTTTGCATTATTTGATTAATATGGAGTCTATGGGAGATGGGCTTTCCGTAATTTGGAGCTTTCTGTATAATGGGTTACCGGATAAGGGGTCCGATACCTGTACTCTGTGACATAATGCAATCAAAAACAGAGCAAACTTCGAATGAAGTTAATGTGACAGCAGGAGAAGGGTATAATACTGTCCCATATTCCTTGCTTTTCTCCAGGGCTGAGGTTGTGGCAGTTGTATTGCCCTCCATGCAAGTGGGTAGCTAGTGAAGCATAATCTTTTTTTTATCATTATTAACATTCATTTATAAAGCACCAATATATTCCGCAGCGCTGTACAATAAGTGGGTTTCAAACATTGGACATACAGAGTAACATATAAAGCAATCAATAACCGATACAAGAGGTGAAGAGAGCCCTGCGCAAAAGACCTTACAATATTTTATATAAACATTAAGCAAAATATAATCCTAGAATGCACTCCAAAGCACCATTATAAATAGAAAAAAGTGTGTGTAATATATACAAACAATGGTTTGGGCTGATGTGTTGGGATAAATATTTAATATTGCAAATGTGTCACTTATCTTGAGTTAATATCCCATATAAGTACAAAATTGTACATAGCCAATTTAAAGACCCACAAATCATTGATGTCCTGCAGCTCAGAGAGAGACAGGCAAACATTTCATATAAAATGCCTTGAAGGAAGAGGAAATGTCCCATTGCTCAGAGGAACATAAGTGCACATGTAATGTGGCACTTACAGCATTTACCCCCTCCCAAGAACTGGGACATTAGTGCTGCTGATGGGATAATATGGCATGTGCTTTGCCCTGCTGACAATCTACATACATTGGATATATTAAATTACACATTTGCAACAGGATTGTATTCAGACATGCAAGAGGATAACATACTAGGGCCCAGCAACCCCCTACTGAGCTCATGTTGCACCTCTATGTATTCTTTATGTTTGATCCATGCTGCAATACTTATTTGTTTTATAAAACTATATCAAAGAAATAACCGTAAATCATATCAATATATAATTTACAAATGCAAATATCATACAGAAGCCATGTTTTCAAATAAGTTTGTTGTTGACAAAAGAGCACAAAATCTTGGCCGTAGTAAGGTAGGGCTATAAATATGGTTTCCATGGTGACTACCACTGAACAATAGTCTATTTTTACTGTACTGATGACCATTATGAAGCAAGTGTGAAGCAAACATTAATGTTCCCTGACTGTGTTTTTGTGGCAAAATAAAAACAACGTAGCAGTGCCAAATAACTCAGATGCTAGCTATGAAAGTTGTTCAGTTGTTTTTTTTATAGAAGAGCAAAAAATTGACAGGTAAATGTATTGACATATGTATGACTGACTGCAAGTCCTAGCAGAGAACCTCCCATGTAATGCTAAATGTATAGAGAATAGAACAGTTATGGCCTGGGTTAAAGTCCATTTACAAACAAGGCACACTAAAGCAAGCAGTAAAATTTGTGTCATTCAGTTGGGGTGCAAGTACTTTTACAGGGACACTAGTCAGTTATGGACTATCAGTGCAGACTGGGCTCACCAGTATTAGACTAAGGAGTATTTCAGATGTTGCTTGCTTGTAAAATTATACCTTTAGGTGGCCGTAGCCCTAGACTCCATGAAGACAGTGTCGGACTGAGATGGCAGGGGCCCACCAGAAAACCCTGGACCATGGGCCCACTCGCAAAACTTTAATTCCTGCTCTCTTCCTCAAACTCTTTATTACCCTAGTCTCTTTTCTATCCATACTATACTCTATTCTTCCATATATCAAGCTTCCTTGTTCCCATACAGTAATAGTGAATGGCCATGAAATAGGCTAAATAGTAAGAAGCAAGAGGGCTCACTGACACCTGGGCCCACCGCGAGTTTTCCTGGTATCCTGGTAGGCCATTCCGACACTGCGTGAAGACATTGTGCAAAATGGCATAATTGTTCCAAAAAAGGGGTTAATGGCCTGTACAGCTCAAAAGAATTTTATTCTTGGCTACACGTGTTCCAGAATTTTTAATACAGCTTTATAACAACATGTTATTTTAAACAGTTTTCATGCGACAAGTCGAAAAATTTGCAATTTTCACAACTTTTCTGAGACTTCCCGCGTGGATTTTTTTCATTTCACATTTTTTAGTAAAATGCTGACATTCATGGAAACAAATTTATTTGAATTTTAAAATAAACAAAATTTTAAACGTTAGCGTTTTAGTAAATCTGCTCCCACGTCTACAATTTAAACATTAAAAAAAAAAAAACAATTGGATTGCGTGGCATCCAAAAAGGATTAATTATATCTTAGTTGGGTTTGCCTACAAAGTACTTTTTTTTTATAAGTACAGAGAAAAAGGAAAGCATTATTCAAAATTTTAATTATTTGATTAAATAGAAGTCTGTGGGAGATTACCTTCTGTAATTGGGAGCTTTCTGGATAACAGAGTTCCAAATAATGGAGCCCATACCTGTACCATATTTTGAATGGGCCAGTAAAAGTTTTAGGCCACAGTGTAGGGATAAGTGAATATTTTCGCCAGGTATGGCGAAATTCCACTTTTTGCCACTGGGGAATTTTTTTGCTAAACTGACCAAAAATGCGCACATTAGTTTTGCGAATTTTTCAGCAGTTTCGCAAATTTAAGGGAAAACGGGACAGATTCACTCATCACTACCACAGTGCATTTCCTGTACATAGGCTTCAGCATATGAGGGGCTCTTAAGTGAGTTGTGTTGATTAACTGACAGCCCTCAAGCTGTAGAAATGCAACTCACAGCACCCTACAAACAGCTAAAGGCTATCGGTGAGATGCTGGGAGCTACAGTACAACAACAGCTGGTTCTAACTTTATCTGCTTTTATTTTTATTGAGCCTATTGTACTATGATTTTCCTTTCTCCCTATTGCATCCCTTTTATCTTTGTGTCTCGGAGGGAAATTCATTACAACAGTGGTTTCGATATATCACAGTAAATGCACTTGAATCTGCAATATTTATGAATGTATGCTTTGTGCTCATAACAAGATTAAAATTAGAATCCACTGCATCTAATTCAAGCAATACTGCTCAGTACATTCTGTATGTTCTTGGAATAGGTATGGTGGCAGTCCTGCCGGGTTAGAAAAACACTGCAGAAAATGTAGAAATATCAAAATAGGCACATTGTTACATAAAGATTGGTTCATCTTTACTTTTTATTGTAGATTTTTTTTCTAATTTCTTCCTTAGTCCATACTGTCATTACATTTCACCTTTAACATGTTTTTTCCTAAGCATCTTGTATTAAAGAGTAGGACGGGTTATCCCACTTTTTAACCTTGATCCCATTTCTGTAAATAATAGTGCTGATATTACATGACATCCCCTGTGAGTATTACAAGGTGGCACAAAAGCACTGTAAGCATTATGACACTGTCATGCTTTTTTTTTTTTTCTTTTAAAAAACAACCTGAACAATATATCAAATGACAATGACTTATCTGGGATTTTAAGCATCTGCAATTATTGACATTAACTTAGCAGCTTTATTTACAAATGGGTTCTGACAGCAAGCAAAATGAGCTTCCAGAATTAAATATCACACTTATGAAGTGCTCACTCTGGTGCCAAACTGATAAAAGTGCCAACAAAACAGCATTGTCATCATGCATTCCTGAAAGCAGAATAGTTTAGAAGTCCTCTGTTTAAATGTTCTTTGTTAAGACTGATCTCATCATCTAAGTGGTAACTTGTGATTAATTTAAGATTAAGAATGAAATTCAGTGATCTCCAGAATTTGCCCAAAGGAAGGATCCATCTGTGCATGACTTAGTGGAGATTTTAAAGATACATTAAGACTACAATTTGAGATGCTGATACATTATTACATTCACACATATTTGCAGGAAAATTACCATAGTTTGAGATCTATGTTGCATGGTTACTAAAATGTTCATCCTGTGCCTGTCCCAAAAGGCTCTCTTTAAGCGTGAAGACACACAGAGCTATTAGTAGAAGCTACTTTTTCATAGCTACTAAACAGCAAAAAATACCCTGCCATAGACAATACTGAGAATTGCCTCTGCTAAAACACACGTAGAGACAATTATCAGTAAATGATCAGCATTGTCTCTTTTAGTAGCCACAACAAGTAGCTGCCACTAGTAGCTCTGTGTGTCTTCACCTTTAGGGAGTTTTGCCGCGGGCAACTAATCTCCCTGTGTGCCAGAGCCCTTAGAAGCATTTTGGTCAAGAAGATATCTTCCTTATTTGTATGCAAATAAGAAGGAATGCTGGGAGAAAGGCCCTGTATTGCTCCTAGGATTTCCATTTACATGGAATTCCCCCAAGACTGAAGCTCATTTTCTGGGTTTTAAAGCATAGCCAGGGGTTTCATGTGCTGATTAGAAATCCCAGTACTACACTAATGGTAAGGACAAAACTGGTTTATAGTTGGGAATTTGATCAATATACTGACCAGGCTGTGCTGTGAGGTTATTCAGTGTAAATCGTAGGAGTAAACCTGGGCCTGTTCCCCAGAATCTTTTCTCAAAAATGATGTATTTAAGCTGCTGCAGGCTCCTTGTCATTATGCCCTGCACCGCAGCCTACACGTATTACATATTCACATAGGCTTCTGCAGAGTGGATAACTCATGGCCTATCGGCAATGCTGCTCACAAATTTCTGCCAATTCAAATCAAGAAAGATGGAAGCTGCCGACACCATGCGGTTCTTTAACCTGCAGACACCTTTATGGTGTAGCTCACAACATGTTTTGGGATTACCTTCCTTTCTCAAGTTTAACTATCCTTGTCTTGCTTTCACATAAGGATATGCTCATTTCTAGCAGGTTATAACCCCATATAGCTGGGCTGTCCAATTGGAGGCCCATGGGCCGAATGTGGCCCTCAAAAAGATATTTATGGCCCAAAGACTGTTCAGAAGCTCCATAGACTTTACTATATGACCAGGCCCAGATTTGTGGCGAGGCCACAAAGGCCCGGGCCTAGGGCGGCAGAAATTTAGGGGCGGCATGCTGCTCCGCCGCAATAAAATTGTGACATTTTGCTCCCATACGGAGCAATGGGGACTTCTCCCCACTGCTCCATATGGGAGTTTAAATGACCGCGCATGCGTGATTGCGTCGGTGCGGCACAGGGGAGGGTTTGTTTGCGCATGCGCAGGGGGGCGGGGCGCGAATGGGGGGGCGGCCTAGGGGCAACCGGGTTTGAAATCCGGCGCTATATATGACATCATTTTATGAAGGGTGAAATTTCGGATTGGGAAAATTAATGCTAAGCCCCTCTAAACCATCATTTTTCTTACATGGCAAAATCAGTACAGGGTACTTTTAAAAAAATAAAGCCATACATGGAGTAGGCTTACTTAGCCAAGCAAATGTATGCATTATATTGATTCAATATAATAAGATGATAATCTGCATTTAAGCATTTTGGGTTTAAATGACAGATACCGTTCAGGGATATGGGGTTTACCTTGACATTTATGGTGGCATTTGCATAGATACTAAATTACTAGTGAAACAGGAAGAGGTAACAAACGAAGTGGTGCATGTTTTAAAGAGGAATGACAGCCTGGGGTCTCTTGTTTAGCTATTTTAATCACTTGGGGGTACCTATCAATTTGACACCCCTCCTCCCCCCAGGGATTTTAAATTTCATTTAACTTTACAATCCAAAAATGCAGCAATAGCCTTTGTAATGATAAAGATTGACTCTGACATACAGTTGACGAGTATGTCAGTTATTTGTTCTATTCCTTCATTAATATTTATTCTTGCAGCAAATGAGTCTTATTGATTTCTTAACAATGCTTTGCCCTGAACTCCTACAGAATTAAGAATAATCAGCCTTTTGAGTTAAAAATACTTCCAGAAAGAATGGTATTGATTTTGTCCAATAAATCCTTAATGGATGTAGGCAAACCTGGAATCTAAGCATTACTACTGCTGTAGACAGAACTCAGGCTGTTACTGTGCAGAGATAAAACAATGCAGAGAGACCTCATCTGATATGAATGTTGGGTTTTTAAATGTAAAAAGAAAAAAGCCCTTTAGACTTATCACACATGAATTGACATATTGTCACAGCACCTTACAAAAGGCAGAAGCAATTGTATGGAAAAGAGAATCATATTGGTTATGCATACACATGTAACTATATTCTTAATGCACAGATGTCTGCATTTTGAGATTATAATCTATATGTATCATTACCTCAATAGATTTCATTGCCTTTTCTTGGGTACAGTTTTGGATGAAAGCAATTGAGAATCGTATTCTTCTGTCTTTGGTTAAAACAGTTTTCATCACCGGCTGTTTACAAAACACAAAAGCATCCGCATACAATTGTGGGTACAAATATGGCATTATCATTTCTGCTGGTGTCATGTTAGTACTTAAAGGGGTGGTTCACTTTGAAATTAATTGTTAGTATTTTAAAGGAACAGTAACACCAAAAAGTGTATAAAAAAAGTGTATAAAAGTAACTAAAATATAATGTGCTGCTGCCCTGCACTGGTAAAAGTTTTGTGTTTACTTCAGAAAGTCTACTATAATTTATATAAATAAGCTGCTATGTAGCCATGGAGGCAGCCATTCAAAGGAGAAAAGGCACAGGCACATAGCAGATAACAGATAAAACACTATTGTATTCTATAGAACTTGTCTGTTATCTGCTATGTAACCTGTGCCTTTTCTCCTTTTTTCCAGCTTAAATGGCTGCCCCAGTGGCTACACAGCAGCTTATTATATAAATTATAGTAGAGTTACTGTAGCAAACACACCAGTTTTACCAGTGCAGGGCAACAGTGCATTATATTTTTATTACTTTAAAGCTCTTTAAATTTTTGGTGCTACTGTTCCTTTAAAGAAGACCTTAGCAACCAGAGCGCTGCTATAAGCCCAAACTGGAGAGCTGCAAAACTAAAAGCTAAATAAATGAAAAACCACACAAAATAAAGACCAATTTCACATTTTCTCAGAATATCAATATCTACATCAAACTAAAATTTAAAGTAAAGGTGTGCCACCCCTTTAACTAAGTGACAAGCCTGTTTAGCTATCAAGGTATTGTAGGCAGTAATCTTTGGTTGCAATGTTGATGAAAGGCTAGATGGCATTACACCTTTATGTCATTAGTCAGCTGACCTCCTGTTAACTTGTTTGATTCATTTTCTATCTCAGTCCTGGGAAGCTTTCCAATACTTTATAGACGAGAAGCAGCCACTTAAGAAAAATGCACAAATAGTATAATGCCAAAAGATCCACTTTGCCTAACAGTGGAAAGGGTTTTAGCTTTATGACTGGCACATAGACTTTCTCTGCCTGGTAAGCCAGTGCTCTCTGAAGCTAAGGTTACGGTTGCCTTGTTGTATCTATCATTCCTTGCTTGTGTTCTTTCTGTTCTACTGCAGGCTTTGGAGTAATGAGCTGATCTATGGGATATCAGGTATGATTTCAACTTTCTTACCCTTGAGCTTCATTGTGCAAAGGGATATTCAATGCCTTTGATTTCTTTATTCTTATCTTTAGATATATGCCTTTCTACAACATCTTGGAGTTATTCTGAAAGCTCTTTAATCTTCAAGATTGAATCTTTGCAATACCTTACTGAGAGGCCTGAGAGACCAGCGAATTTCTCCTGCTATTATGTGAATTATAGCTTGCGTTCATTCAGTGAAATCTCGCTTCTCTAGTTTTGTCATAGTATAGATGTAGGGAGCTGAATGTCCATCTCTGCTGAATATAATATATATATATATTTATGCATAGATACATAATTAAAAAAAAAAAAAACTATCCCGTTTTCAAGTACTGTTGTTGATTTTTTAAAACGTAATAATACCCCTATTCGTTTCACATTAATTATCACCCTCACTACTTTTCGTAGAAGAAAGAATACCCTTTAATTATTCCGTTAAACACGAGCGCCTCATTCAATCACAGAGTTGCACTCATTATTATGAATGGGATCTGCTGTTCTGCTTACTCACCCATACAAGTGCCATTCACAGAATCTCATTCAAATCACTGAGGTGGCTGCCTACACACCAGTACTACTAAACTAAAAAATACATTTGTTGTTTCAAGAATAACATTTTAAATTGTAGAATGAATTAGTTGCTATGTAATTTAGAAATACAAACCACACCATAAGAATCCCAACTTGCCCAAGGGTTCTACACACTTATCTCTATAAAACCACTATTTTATCTCTGCTATCTCTGTTGGAAAACAGACCAACTTTATTGAAAAGCTCCAGTACGCTGCCATAGTTACATAGGAAACAGTATGAAATATTCTTTTGAAATCATTTATCTTAATTAAAAGTAACCCCAAAGTTTAATACCTGCATCATGCTAATGTAAAAAGCATTGCTCTTTGACATTGTGCTTTTTAAAATACTATGGATAGTTTATGCTTTATGTATAGTTACGCTCTCAACAAATTGTTTTTCTTAGCACCAAAGACTTTAAGACCATATAGATATATATGGAGATCCAGCTGTCAATATATGAGTCACACACAAGTCTAGTGTGCTGCAGCCATAATGGCAATATGCAATAGAACACTATTACACAATTCTTTTTGAACTCAAGTAATGCATAATATATCTTCTCAACATCTATGAACAAGTCTGGTATCCTATACTTTTCTCAAGGACATGTCCACTGTTATGTTTGCTTTTTTTGATGATACTTATCTGCTAGCTCTTGGGTGCTGGGGAAAGGAACAGAGCAAGAAAAGGTCACCTCATAGAATCTCATGGGAACAGCTAAATGGATTGGAGTTATAGCCAGATGCTAGCTGTTGTATTTTTTTTTGGGTGGGGGGGCAGTGGCAAATTGCAATCTGCAAATCTGTCAGTGCCACATGATGTTGTATTATTAGTTTCATCTCTCTCTCTCTTTCTCTCTCTCTCTCTGTCGCTCTCTCTCTCTCTCTATATATATATATACACAAACTAGTGATGAGCAAATTTTCTCACCAACCATGGATTTCCTGTGAAACTGTGCATTTTACCTAGGCATTTTGCTCATTTTTCAGCAGTTTCGCAAATTTTGCAGTGATTTGCTCATCACATAAGTGGGTCTCCTGATTTAAACTTTATAATAGTCTCATTTTCCTGTTGTTTAAATGATGTAAATGATTTGGCATATAAAAAAAGAAAAGTGTAAAAAATAAGAAGACAAGAACTACACTGCACAAAAAATACTGCTTCTTAAAGCACAAACTGTAAAGGCAACTTTATTACTCCAGAGTACCCCTGATGCATGAAAATGTGGGTTTATTTGTGTCACAGAACAGGCAAAATTTTGTGCATCATACCAGCCCAGTCAGTGCTGCAATGCACATACTGTAAATTACAGGGTCTTGCAGTGCTAGGCCCAAGCTGTAAACCCCACTGCAGAGTGTGAATAATCCTAGAATTTACCACTCCAAAAGCACCCCTGATAAGTGAAAATGTGCGCCAGAGGACATGCAGTGTAGCAATGTGCAAGAAGGCCACTTTTTAAATCCTGCCACATTTAGTTCAAGTAAAAATAGTTTGATGGAAAATATTCAAATTATTGAGCGAAGGCCTGGATACTAGTCATATGTTTAGCACATTTACTGTTTTGGGTTGGGACCTTTATTATTTATTTTGTTCTTAGTTTATGAGCTGCTAAGCAGAAAAAGCCAGCAACATACTGCAATGTTTGGCCCCATTCTTTATTAAGAGTCTAATAAAGGTTGGAAGCCAACTTCTGGTACTGCCAGAAGGATAAAAGAATAAAGGGCACATTGCAGAACAAAATAAAATAATAATCAAGCCTAAATAAGGTTGCTGAATTCTTAGCCTTTTTATTGAGATGAATAAAACATATAGGCACACACAAACAGGTTAAAGATGCAAAGGTCATTGTGTTTTTTTGGAGTCTTATTCAGTTCCAAATGTACTGTTCAACACATTTCTATTTGATGCAGTGCCTTGTTAAGCTATTTATTTGCCTGCTTACCTGATAATCAGGCCAAAAATCTGAGTGGGCAAAATAATTGGCTTAGTAACATCTCAAAGCTTCAGCCCTCACCCAGCTGGGAATAGATATATCAAAGTGAAAGCTCAGTAATACTTCACCAAATATACATTTGTCTCTGCAAGTCAGAAAATCAAAGCAGATAAAAGAAGCCAACCTAGCAAATATGAAATCTGAAATGACTAATGAGATGAAATCCTTGCTTGGTATGAACTTCTTCGCTTCCTTGCAATGTGCTCTACTTATATCCTAAAGTCTTCGGACATCTTTTTTGCATTGATTATAGGTGAATATCTGGAGCTGGGCTGGTCATATTTCCTGCCTGTTGTATACATGATCAGTGTCATTTTATGTGTTTTTATTAGTATTGTAAATGTTACAGAAAATAACAGCATCATTTCATTTCAGTATAGTTTCTGTTGTACAGTTATGGTATTTTTATCCGGAATCCTTGGTATGATAAAACAACTTTTCTAAGCTCAAGGAAAATGTTCCCCATTGCCCCCTCCTGAACTGTTGTACCAAATGGTATATACTGTACATGATAACATTTGCTCTGTGTGTTTATTGTTGTGTAGCAGCCTGAATTCCTGTTCTCCCCAGGTAACTCACCCCTACTGTCGGGGCAAACAAAGCCAGGACCCTCTGTAACACAATACACATAGTAACCCCAAGTCCCTCTGTAAAAGCCGTTTACTGTATGGATTCTGCAAGCAGACTAAACTGGACATACTCTCCAAATGGCACTCATTGGCCCACTGGTATTAGCTGTGATTGGTGCTATCAAAATTCAGGGCCAGATTCCTATGACAGCCCACCTGAAATGTCATGTGATTGGCCCCCTCTGGAAGCTCCCTTTGTGGTTGGCTGTTCCCTTTCTGGCTTACAAAAGTGGCTGCCAAAAGTTCCACAGTTGTTAAAAAAAAAAAAAAAATGTACTGTTATTGCAATAGGACACTATGACACATGGCATTGCTGAAGAAGTAAAACCCAAACAAGTCACTTATTTTACTTAATGTTTGTATTTGTGAATCAAACCCAGAAATGTGTCATGAATTGAGCCAATAATGTAAAATGAACATGAATTTTATTTTTCACAATTAACGCCTTTACGTGATGTCTATGTTACTTTTATTATTCATAGTATGTAACAAAGATACTTTGTGAACTGTCAAAATGTGTTTACATTAATTCTCTGTAGATGATGTATTTAACTGATCAAGAATAAAGTTTTTTTTGCAATGACATTAATTGATTTTTTGTATGTTAACAAACAAACATTATACCTAAATAGAACTAAGCACATAGTAGTACAGCCATTTATGGGTACTTGATCCCTCATTACCTTATTCATGAAAACCCCTTAGTAAACAGTAAGGATGTACCAAGAGCTTAGTGTATTTCAGGGATGTCTGGGGCCTGTGCAAGGGGCTTTCAGGAAAATACCTAGATATGGGTCCCAGTAAATGAAGACTAGCTAAAGGAGTGTTAGCTCCTATGTTTAGGTGCTCTTTGATTACAAGGTAATGAGAGATTATTTAGTGAACATCTTGGAGTTACAGTGGAGTGTCATTGGGGTCACAAGGTGAGTATTTCCCCAGCAAAGGGGCGCCCTTTGAAGTCTGTTCTTAGAACCTGCAAATTGCTCCCCAAGAGCAAACTCAATATTTATTGAATTTTGGATCGTGCCCAGCCATTTTTCTGTTATTTTTGTTAATAAATCATTGTCAATTACTTAAGAACCACCAATGGGTAGACCTTCATTTGAAGCACTACTGTAGAGTTTATTGTTGAGTCTTTGACGCAGCAATGATTGTCGGTTGTTCATTAATGAGGTTTGATTTACAGTACTTCTTATAACATTAGTGTATTATTCTAGGAAATGTGAGTCTAATGGGAATTGCTGATGCAAGAATTTTCTATATATACCATTAATAATGACAAAAAAAGAAATGTATTCACAAAACCAAAGCAGTTGCCTTACAATAGAACACATTCCAGTGCAGTTGTCAGTCATCCCACACTGCCCGCATAAAAAGGCACCCTCTGTGCCTGCACGTCAATCCACTCTTGTCCCGATGTCCCTAAGCGCGCACTTTGACTCACTGACATTTCTGAACACACACCAATACATTTGTGCGCATGTTTTGATGTATTCACACAGCACATAGACATCAAGGCATTCATTCCTTCCTAAATTACACTGAAAGTTCTATTTTTCTGATTCATTGGTTTTGATTTTGGCATAATCATATAAACAATCAAGTAAATTAAAAAAAAAATGTGAATAAAAGCACTTGCCTGAAGACTCGCTTATGGATGTATTTATTATTTATCACTCACTCCATCCTTGTTTCCCCTTTTTTTCTAATATTTCTCCAAGATAATCTATTTTACAACCAAAGGATATACACCTGAGGCAAATGTCAAGTTCAAAAGTCTTCCAAAAATGATCTTCCAATTAGAAATGAGACCAAATCCAGGGATTTACCCAAATCATCTGTATAAGATTTGTATGTAGCCAGCCATGTTTTAGAGAGCCCAAAATGCCACAGATAATGGAGTAAATGGAGACAGTGGAGCAGAACGATCCAGCTACAGAACATAGAAAAGCAGAGGAGGAAGAGGTTTTTCTCTCATCCTTAGAACACCAGATCATTTTCTAAGATCCTTTTAATATGATCCACCAGGATCCTACAGGCATAACATAACTTCAAATGAGATTTCATTGGTATTGCAGTTGCAGGACAAGACCCCGCTACAATCTCACAAATATAAAGCAACATGGGCCGTTAAACATGCAATATATGCCTTCAAGGATGAGGAAAGATTAAAATCCGAGATGGCGCCTGCAAGAAAAGAAGCACTGGAAGAAAGCCAACACAATCTCTCAGAATCAGAGAATGAAGATGAGGAAGATATATGCTCATACCTAAAATGATTACCCTCTGGATCAGAAATCAGACTAATGCTACAAGAGCTGACCACTGCGATCCATAATGAAATGATATGAGAAAAGACTTGATCAGTACAGCAGCCAGAATGGACACAGTTGAGCAAGGCCAGAAGAAACTTATTAAACATAACACATACCTCCACAATGTTGTACACAAACAAACATCACAGATTGAGGATTTAGAAAGACAAATTCAGCACTTTGATAACAGAAGTTGCAGGATCAATAAAAGAGTCAGAGGAATACCAGAAATAGTGACTCAAGCAGAATTAAAAGGCGCACTACTACAAATATTCAATAGTATTCTACATAGGGATACCTCTGCAGAGATTGAAATGGACAGATTCCATAGAACTGGTTTTAACTAAAAATGCTCCATCTGATTCATCTTCATGAATACACACTCACTGAGGATATAATAATTACTGTAAAGCCAGAGAGATACAAAATATCACATCTGAAGAAAGTAAAATCATTCTTTTCTAGGACTTATTATACAAAACATTAAACATCATTGATAAGATCAAGGACAAAGGACTTCAATGTAAAAGGGGTTTTCCATTCTGCCTCACTGTTCATTTCCCCCAAACCCCCCAAAGACGCTGAAGAATTTCATAAGAGACTAGAAATAGAAAGAATACATTTGCCAGGATGGGACACCAATTCAGAGACTTATCTACCAAAGATAACAGAATTCTGGAACACCCCAATGTAGCATCCTAGAAACTCTCCTCATACTCCCGAGCTCAGAGAAGAATGTGAAATGATGTTCTTTACAGAAAGAAGAGATACCTGAATATTAAGTATCATTTAATATAACATTGCACTTTTCTCTGAGAAAGATTTATTGTTTTCTACATAAGTCTATCTTATGTTTGATACTAAAAACACAGTTTGATACTAAAAACAGGGATTTATTGTGATTTCTACCAAGAGAGACCAACTTTGCTCTCTCTTATTTTAACTTTATATTTTATTGCATACATTTTACATTATACCTTACTTTTAACCTATTACCTTTCCCTTTTACCTTACTATTAAAAATTGCATGTTTAAGGGGCCCATTTACTAACCATCAGCTGAAATCGAGCTGGATAGAGCAGAAAGCTGCTACCTGCTATCCCACAGCCCCAGTCCCTTCCCAGAGGCTATTATCCCACTGCTACTATAGGCACCATCTCTCCCTACTATACCAGCTACCCCACAGCCACAGTTCCTCTATCCCACAGCCAGTCCCACTATCCCACAGCCATAGTCCCACATCCCCAGCCATCCCACACTCCCACAGCCACAGTCCCACATCCCCAGCCATCCCACAGCCACCAGCCATCCCACTATCCCACAGCCACAGTCCCACATCCCCAGCCAGCCCACATCCCCAGCCATCCCACACTCCCACAGCCACAGTCCCACACTCCCACAGCCACAGTCCCACATCCCCAGCCATCCCACACTCCCACAGCCACAGTCCCACATCCCCAGCCATCCCACAGCCACCAGCCATCCCACACTCCCACAGCCACAGTCCCACATCCCCAGCCATCCCACACTCCCACAGCCACAGTCCCACACTCCCACAGCCACAGTCCCACATCCCCAGCCATCCCACAGCCACCAGCCATCCCACACTCCCACAGCCACAGTCCCACATCCCCAGCCATCCCACACTCCCACAGCCACAGTCCCACACTCCCACAGCCACAGTCCCACATCCCCAGCCATCCCACACTCCCACAGCCACAGTCCCACACTCCCACAGCCACAGTCCCACATCCCCAGCCATCCCACACTCCCACAGCCACAGTCCCACATCCCCAGCCATCCCACACTCCCACAGCCACAGTCCCACATCTCCAGCAATCCCACAGCCACCAGCCATCCCACACTCCCACAGCCACAGTCCCACATCCCCAGCCAGCCCACAACCACAAGCCATCCCACACTCCCACATAAAACCAGCATCAAACATAATTAAATTTATTTTATTTATTATTAAAATAATTTATTTTTTTAACATTCAATTTGACAGTGAAAGCCCCCTCAAGCGCAATTAGACTAAAAAAACCTAAGCGCTTCAAACCCACCTTTCCCCAAACTTACATTGCAAATATGGCTGCTGACAGACAAGCGCGCCAGTCTTAAGCGTTACGTCAAGGGGTCACAAAGCTGCGCATGCGCATTAGACGAAGGGGGGGAAGTGACGTCAGCGATTTTGAAAATGTCGGCGCCAAACTACAGACACAGCCGAATCTTCTGAGGGATTGTGCGCCGATACAAAAGCAGCAGGTAAGTTTTTAATATAGCGATTAAAGACAGGGGCTCATGCCCTTTCCAAATATATCTATATAAAAATTTTTCTTTCCTTCTCCTTTAATGGATCAATAAAGGCGACTTTTTAAGTGGATGTCCTGGTGTCCAGAGTCTGTTGGAGTATTCCCTTTGATATTGCTTTGCTTCCCTCAGCTACGGGTTTGGGGCTTCCTGCACCCAGACTACCTTCTGAGTTCTTTCCTGGTTACAGCTATCAACAATTGGTGTTGGGATAGTGACCGCAGTTACTTTGTGATAGACCTGGGGTGTTCAAACCCAGGTCTCTTTTTAGACTTGGTACAGGTTTATATATATTTACAATTACAAAGGGTGTTGTGGATCTAAATAGGAGCTTGATATAAGCTCTTGTTTCATATTCTGTTTTAAAAATAACTTTTTGTTTGTGCTAACTTTCAAAATACCGATTTGATTGATACAAAGCTTTAATTGGAAAATTCCCAGTACATTATATAAAGAGAAAATCGCTGAAAAACTGAAAACACGAGACGAAACTTCTGTTTATAATCAATGGGAAACTCATGCACAATACGCGGGTTCTTGGTTTCTTTAGGTTAAATCAACCAAAAGGAGAGACAAAAGGAAATCAATAACCTATTAAAAGAAATTGATACTTTGGAAACACAACATAAAATTTCCCAATTAGAAAACATAGACCAAAAACTATTGGAAAAAAAGGAATGAACTGAAAACATTACTTGATAAGGATTCTACAAAAGCCTTTATGAGAACAAAACACAAAATATTCAGCAACAAATGTGGCAAATTTAGCCAATATGTTAAAATCTCAATTTTCCAAATCTTACATCATGATAATCAACAGATGGTAAACACAACTTCTGAAATGACAAAGTGTTTCCAATTGATTTTTTGGGGAAAAAAAGGGAATGAATTATCAGCTTCCTATCAAAACTACAATTAGCAAGAAAAAGACCCTTTAATATCTAGATGATCCATTTGAAGTTGAAGAATTACCATGTTAATTAAGGTATTACTTTAAAGAAGAAAGAAAGCCATTTGGTAAACGCTATGGTAAAATGTTCCCTACCACCCCCCCATCCTCCTGAAACGGTGTTTTATTTTTCGCAATATACTTAGTGAATCGGTGCACCAAGGTAAAGAAGATCGGCTCCTTTTCACGGTTTGCGGCTGCCATTTTACTTTTGAAAGAGTAAGTTTATGTTCTCTTAATTGCCATTAATTTGACATGTACTTTTTTTTTACCTTTAGTTGTCCTTTAAAGCAGAACACCTTGATAATTTCTAATTTAGTAGAATTAACTGGAAATATATTCAAACTGTTATACAAACTGTATGGCAGCCAAGAAGGGGCATATGCACATTAATTTTGCCAAATACCTAGGCAGAGGCAGGCTGCCTATGCACCCTAAGTAACCCAGGCGATCCTGCACCCTCCCCCCGTGTGTGTGACGTCATGGTTGGTGCCACACAATGACGAGGCAGTGGAGGCAAGAGAGTGTGAACTAGGGATAGAAAGAACAGGTATGTACCTGGCACCCCCCATCATTGTGCCCTAGGCAGGTGCCTCTTCTGCCTACTCCTAGTTTAGGCCCTGTACTTTGGTAAATCTATGCATATTGTGCATCAAACTGTTCAACAGAAGGAAAAAGCACAATGGCTTTGCTTTAAAGTAGGTGAAACTAAAAAGTGTTGGTGGGTGAAGTTTATTATAACAGTGGGTGTAACTTAAAATTGTAAGAGGGGCATATTTTTGTATGTTGCACTGTATACTGCATCCCTCCACTTTTTTCCCGATTATACCTAGTTTATTGATATTGTGTCTGTTGCCTAATTTTAGTTATATTGGTAGCACACAGTTTTGGTTATGCTTATACAACTTTTTCTTGCCACTTAAATGCATAGATTTCATATATCAAAATGAATGGAAAGGAAGATCCAAACAGACACAGCATAAATAATACTGTAGGTGTTTCATGGAGGATTAAGTAAACTGTAACTGAAACTCATATTCTGGCAGCCAAGCAAATAAACGGGGGAAGTACATTACACCTCTTATGGGACATTCAAACCTAAAATAGAATTTGTACAAGTTAGCATTTCATTTATAACATTTTTAAATATATGTGGAAAAAAGTTGTTTGACATTATCCTGTTATCAGGCTACTGGAATGTATTGTTCCCTTATTGGCTATATAAGGCTGAGAAGGGCTCATTGCATATCCCAGCCAGCGGTAATGCAGCAAACCAATTGCTAACTGCAGTACTGAGTGTTATTGCTACTTATAGCTCTGTATATAAGAGCTGCAATACTTATGCAGCTCTCCTTCTACTGTTGGAATACAGTTTTGTAACTGCTATTCCTACCAACAAAATAAAAGCGTAATGTTAAAAATCAAAAGTCAAAAAAAGTGCCAGGGAGATCCATATAAAAAGCTACATCTTGTTGATCAGGTTAGCTGAATTATTTGATGTTTCTTTTCATAATTCTGAATCCACCTTCCATCTTTTGACAAAATCACAGCATCGTTTGAAGGTTCCTGCTCGCAGCTCTCCGAATGCCAAGCTCTGCTTCTGAAACTTGTCAATATTACAGCTTCTAATCCTCAGTAGCCTTGACATTCTTGAATATTTTATGCTTTGTTTTGCTTTTTACATGAAACTCAGTTTGAAAACCTATTACTACACAAATAAAATTCTCTGAATCAGTGGACAGAAATCATTTTTAGCTGCCATCACCTATATGCTGAAATAGAGCTTAACAGCTTGTGTTTGGGAACACGGAAACATGAAATAGCCCACTTACTTTGTATCAGTAGGACCCCCCCCTCCCACTGACTGCGGGGTGGGTGTGCAACTGCAATCTCCAATCCGGTTGGTTGCTGGCGGGAAGGTGAGAAAATGACTGGGGCTATATGTTGATTTGATAAAGCGTTATGGGACCTGAATATTATCAAAAGTTATTCCATTGGAAATAGTAAAACACAGTATTTTTAGCTTTGAAAAAAATGTGCCAGTGTCTTTTAATACCTATTTTATATTTTAGTATAATGCCTTCACTGAATCCCTCAGGCCCTATGGTTAACTCCATTTGGGTATCTGTCTTGTTGTTCTGAACTCATGTCACAAAAAAGTCCTGAGTGTCCCAGCATTGTGGGTGAGACTAAAATGAGAGACTAGAGCCTATACTGTAGGTGGATCTAACCTTGCAGCCAATGCCTCTAGCTCAACTTATGGTCTTACAATTATATGTTCTTGTCTCTGTGACCTTGTCTTGGGGTAAAGTTGGGGGGAAATGCACTCTTATCCCAGTGCTCCATGGTACGTAGTTAGCCTTCCTCACAAGCAGACCATAGGTAAAGGTGGCCATTCATGTGTAAATTTGTAAATTATTTTTTTTATTATCGTACAACCGTTCTTATCATGAAATTATCATTTAAGAAGTATGATTTGCCTGTCACTTCTATCCTCTATATTGGAGTCCACCCCTCTGTTCAAAAGACCTTATAGTTTCCCATTTTACCAAGTTCCTTTTCAATCTGTGTCGTTAAAGCCTTGAGTTATCTCTGTTTGGCTGAGAGAGAGGAAGGGAGAGGACTTTATTAAACATCTCTCTTCAATTAGCTTTCTTGGCATGAATCATATCATTGTGCATATCAATGCCAATAGCTGGACTCGCTTAGAAGGAAACTCAGTGTGTCTGATCCCTTCCTTCTGCTATACTTCCCTTGTAGCTTCCAGCTGCCCGACATAGGATCAAAGCTCCAGTAGAAGCTGTTTTACCATCCAAGAACAAAACTTTCCTTGTGCTTAAAACTGTATGCAGTAGGGAAATAGAGGAAATATACATCCCCAAAGTACTTTTATAGCTGCCACTGTGTGTATTAGTACACATCATTCACCTCAGTGCCTCAGTATGCATAATTCTCATGTTTAAACATTTCTCTTCGATTTTTGTTTTGCAGAAACTGATGTATAAACATAAGAATTGATCAGTTCATTTTTGTTTTAAAGCTGAAAAATTATGATTCATTTTTTATGCATTTATCAATCTTATTTATAAAGAAATCTATATCTACTCTCTGATATGTACTGTATCACTTTACACACAGCATTTAAAATCCTGATGACATATTTAATAAAAAGACACATTTTTTCAGTGCTATAGTTGTCTAAAGCCCTTGGCACAAGTGAAGCATTGCTTCTGCATAACATTTCTTATAATGATGGTAGAAGAGGGATTTACCAAATATCACAAAAGCGACATTATCTAGTGGAATGCACATTCTATAACTGATTGGATTTTGATTAAGTATGTGATACGGCAGCTTTGACTTATGTATTTAACTGCTTATATGCTGTGACTTTATACCACGATACATTACTGTGCATTAAGAGACAATGATAAACTTAAACAATAAACAGTCTTTTGCCTTCTGTATCCCCCACTTAATATGTTGAAAAATAAAGAATATATATATATATATATCCAAAAAAGACCAGCAACACCAAGTTATATTCCAAAAACAATCAATTGTGTATTAAAAACACATGAACAGCCAACGTTACGTTTCGGTCCCCATCGGGACCTTTCTCAAGGCCTTATATATATATACAGTGGCTTGCAAAAGTATTCGGCCCCCTTGAACTTTTCCACATTTTGTCACATTACAGCCACAAACATTAATCGATTTTATTGGAATTCCACGTGAAAGACCAATACAAAGTGGTGTACACGTGAGAAGTGGAACGAAAATCATACATGATTCCAAACATTTTTTACAAATAAATAACTGCAAAGTGGGGTGTGCGTAATTATTCAGCCCCCTTTGGTCTGAGTGCAGTCAGTTGCCCATAGACATTGCCTGATGAGTGCTAATGACTAAATAGAGTGCCCCTGTGTGTAATCTAATGTCAGTACAAATACAGCTGCTCTGTGACGGCCTCAGAGGTTGTCAAAGAGAATATTGGGAGCAACAACACCATGAAGTCCAAAGAACACACCAGACAGGTCAGGGATAAAGTTATTGAGAAATTTAAAGCAGGCTTAGGCTACAAAAAGATTTCCAAAGCCTTGAACATCCCACGGAGCACTGTTCAAGCGATCATTCAGAAATGGAAGGAGTATGGCACAACTGTAAACCTACCAAGACAAGGCCGTCCCCCTAAACTCACAGGCCGAACAAGGAGAGCGCTGATCAGAAATGCAGCCAAGAGGCCAATGGTGACTCTGGACGAGCTGCAGAGATCTACAGCTCAGGTGGGGGAATCTGTCCATAGGACAACTATTAGTCGTGCACTGCACAAAGTTGGCCTTTATGGAAGAGTGGCAAGAAGAAAGCCATTGTTAACAGAAAACCATAAGAAGTCCCGTTTGCAGTTTGCCACAAGCCATGTGGGGGACACGGCAAACATGTGGAAGAAGGTGCTCTGGTCAGATGAGACCAAAATGGAACTTTTTGGCCAAAATGCAAAACGCTATGTGTGGCGGAAAACTAACACTGCACATCACTCTGAACATCCCCACTGTCAAATATGGTGGTGGCAGCATCATGCTCTGGGGGGGCTTCTCTTCAGCAGGGACAGGGAAGCTGGTCAGAGTTGATGGGAAGATGGATGGAGCCAAATACAGGGCAATCTTGGAAGAAAACCTCTTGGAGTCTGCAAAAGACTTGAGACTGGGGCGGAGGTTCACTTTCCAGCAGGACAACGACCCTAAACATAAAGCCAGGGCAACAATGGAATGGTTTAAAACAAAACATATCCATGTGTTAGAATGGCCCAGTCAAAGTCCAGATCTAAATCCAATCGAGAATCTGTGGCAAGATCTGAAAACTGCTGTTCCCAAACGCTGTCCATCTAATCTGACTGAGCTGGAGCTGTTTTGCAAAGAAGAATGGGCAAGGATTTCAGTCTCTAGATGTGCAAAGCTGGTAGAGACATACCCTAAAAGCCTGGCAGCTGGAATTGCAGCAAAAGATGGTTCTACAAAGTATTGACTCAGGGGGCTGAATAATTACGCACACCCCACTTTGCAGTTATTTATTTGTAAAAAATGTTTGGAATCATGTATGATTTTCGTTCCACTTCTCACGTGTACACCACTTTGTATTGGTCTTTCACGTGGAATTCCAATAAAATCGATTAATGTTTGTGGCTGTAATGTGACAAAATGTGGAAAAGTTCAAGGAGGCCAAATACTTTTGCAAGCCACTGTATATATATATATAAAACTCGGTGTTGCTGGTCTTTTTTGGATATTTAAATCATTTACCTTGCACCCGAGCAGAGTGCCACCCTGGGTTCGCTATATTATATATATATATATATATATATATATATATATATATAAACAAACAGTAATTTTAAATAATAATAAAATAATTTGCATTTTACCTGCTTGAACTAATATTAACGGTAAAACGCAAGCCAATGACATTCTTTTCTTTAAAATGAGTTTAAAATGCAACTTAACAATATATCTGTCAGTATACCCTTGTAAGCAAAAAAAGACATAGAAAGCAAAGCCATTATGGTTTGATAAAAAGGTTAATGTTGAGGTTTGTAAGAAGAAATGTGCATTTAAGGCATTTAAGTTAGCTGGGTCAGCTGAAATGTTTATTAGGTACAAGGAGGCCAATGCATGCAAAAAAGTAATCAGGCAAGCTAACATAGAGAATAAATGGCAATGCAGCAAAGAGTAATACAAATCCCAAATGATTTTTTTAAATATTTAAATAGTATAAAAACGAAGCAGGATTGTTTGCTGCCCTTAGTCCACTCTCATCAATGAACTTGCCTTCCCTTGATACTAACAGCAGAAAGTCTAATCTTCTTATTATTCTGTCTACACAGCTGAGAAAACATTTAATGGGGGTTTCCTTTTTTAAAGACTGAATTACAAAAAGTACTGATGGCTAGTTGAACATGAAAATGCAAACAAATGTTTAGGACCAGACGATGTTCATTCTAAGGTAGTAAAAGAGCAGAGCACTGTGATTGCCACACCTCTTTAATTCATTTTCCAGGATTCTTTGTCAAGACATGGTGCAGAGACAATTGCTGCCATTATTCCTGCTCTCAGCCTGAAAACTATAGGCCTGGTAGTTTGACACAAGTGGTAGGAAAGTTTTTGGAGGGGCTAACAAGGCATAAGGTACTGGAAACATTGCAAGTAACAATACTATAAACTTGTGCCAGCATGGTTTTATGTTTAATAGTACATGCCAGACAAATGTAATTGCCTTCTGTGAGGAGGTGAACAGAAACCTAGACTCTGGGATAGGAGTGGATGTGATCTGCACACATTTTGCTGAAGCATTTGATAGTACCATACCATGCAACAATATAGGGTTTTCTTTTTACAACCACTGCCAAAGTTGTGGGACTGCAGTTAACTCTTAGGGGCTGATTTACTAATCCACGAATTCGAATCCGAATGGGAAAAATTTGGATTGGAAACAAACATTTTGCAACTTTTTCGTATTTTTTGCGATTTTTTCGTCGCCGTTACGACTTTATCGTAAATTGTTGCGACTTTTTCGTAGCTGTTACGACTTGCGCGAAAAGTCGCGACTTTTTCATAGCCTTTACGATTTGCTCATACATTGTTGCGACTTTTTCCTATTGAGTGCTCGTAACCGGCGGGCAAAACTTTCAGACTTGGCATGATTTTGGAAGCCTCCCATAGGACTCAATGGCACTCTGCAGCTCCAACCTGGCCCAAGAAAAGTCACGATACTGAAGCTTGAATGAATCTGAAACTTTCGTACTCGGCGCGAAGGCTACGAAAAAGTCGTGGCAATTCGCACAAGTCGTAGTGCTACGAAAAAGTCGCGACATTTTGCGAAACAGTCGCAATGGCTATGAAAAAGTCACGACAATTTCCGAAAAAAAACGCAAAATACCGATCATTACAAAAAAAACGCATTCTGACGCCTTCGGACCGTTCGTGGATTAGTAAATCAGCCCCTTAGTCGGTTTTGTGAAAAATCCTATTCTTTAAGGGTACTTACATCAAAAGGTATTCCTTTTCCACTCAGTCCTTGCTGCACAATGTACTGAGTCAAGCTCAGAAGCTCCTATTAATATATGGGAATCCTGGAGCTACAGCCACCTCTGAACCATATGGCAGCTTCAGGATTTCTACAATTGCCAAAGGATGGATTGAGAGCATTTGTTCCAGAAGAATAGGGTGTATGTGTCCCTTGCATGGCGAATGCTGAAAATGACACCAATCCGAATTTTCAGAACAATTGTGTCCGACTAACATCAAAGTGTGAGCACTATTGCGCTAATGGTAATGCATCGGCTGCATGCATCAGATGAGATGAGATTACCTGGGGTAATAAGAACAACAAAAAAAGCAGGGGAGTGGTGGTCAAAACTGCACTGCATTTGCGTATTAAATGACCCCTTTCTAATTTCCATGCAGGATGTTGCTGCTTTGCAGAGAAATAAGAAGAGAGACCAAATTGTAGATCTGGGCAGCAAACTGGCATACGAGGTTGAATGCTGATAAATTCAAGGTAATGCACTTTGGTAGAAGTAACATAAATGCGAGCTATACACTTCACAACGGTAATGTGTTAAGGTACTTAACTGACAAGGATTTATAAAGTATTAGCAGTTCTAGCTGCAGGAAAAATACTGCAAATAAAAATATGATTGGTTTCCATGGGTTACTACACTAGTGCAAACGGGCACCAGTCACAAATTGTTTTGAAGAAAGAGTATCCTGCTATAGACAGCTGAGGATTCAGCCTGTCAGGCTTTTCTTAGTGCATTTTGTATAGTTTACCACTGAGCAATGATGGGGACATAATGGTATCACTGATGTTGTTAATGTGACAGTTACTCCCATTTCACATGTACTCTGCACTCTAGGCAAAAACACCAGGAGACAAAACAAATCCAAGGCATCTGTTTATTCATGCTGATAATATCGATGGCATCACTGAACCAGAGAAATAAGGGAATCCGTTGTCTTAATTCCAATGAATTACTTATTTATTTAGAAGAGTTGCTTACGTCTGCTGCTGGCAAGAAAAAAAGAAAATGCTTCAGATAGACTCCTCTTCAGGGAGTTAGGCTGCCACTTTACATTTTGTTATGATCTTATTTTACATGTGTGTAAAAGTCTGTAAAAGGTTGTGTTGCACATTTCTCCTAGTACTTTGCAGATACTGCTTGTTTTAAAGAACATGTTGGCCTTTTTCCCAGATAAAGCAAATGGAATGAAATTCCATTTTTCATCCACCTACATGCCATCTGTACATACCTACACAAGATGGAAGGATAACTGGTCCAGCCAAGAACAATGCCCCAACACCCTGGCCTACTAATACCTGTCTGGTACATATCAAAACTGAAGGAACATAAATCTAATGTTCATATAGAAAATTATATTAAAATAAATAAATTATTATTTTGGAAGACAAGAAACTGTGGGGGCAGATCTATTACCACTGGAGGATTGGTTTAGGGGAGATTTTTTTATGAAACAAGGATGGTTTGGGGGCAGATTTATTATGAAACAAGGATGGTTTGGGGGCAGATTTATTATGAAACAAGGATGGTTTGGGGCAGATTTATTATGAAACAAGGATGGTTTGGGGGCAGATTTATTATGAAACAAGGATGGTTTGGGGCAGATTTATCATGAAACAAGGATGGTTTGGGGGCAGATTTATTATGAAACAAGGATGGTTTGGGGGCAGATTTATTATGAAACAAGGATGGTTTGGGGGCAGATTTATTATGAAACAAGGATGGTTTGGGGCAGATTTATCATGAAACAAGGATGGTTTGGGGCAGATTTATTATGAAACAAGGATGGTTTGGGGGCAGATTTATTATGAAACAAGGATGGTTTGGGGGCAGATTTATTATGAAACAAGGATGGTTTGGGGCAGATTTATTATGAAACAAGGATGGTTTGGGGCAGATTTATTATGAAACAAGGATGGTTTGGGGCAGATTTATTATGAAACAAGGATGGTTTGGGGGCAGATTTATTATGAACAAGGATGGTTTGGGGGCAGATTTATTATGAAACAAGGATGGTTTGGGGGCAGATTTATTATGAAACAAGGATGGTTTGGGGGCAGATTTATTATGAAACAAGGATGGTTTGGGGGCAGATTTATTATGAAAACAAGGATGGTTTGGGGCAGATTTATTATGAAACAAGGATGGTTTGGGGGCAGATTTATTATGAAACAAGGATTGGGCATTTTGAGGGTGGGCAGATTTATTATGAAACAAGGATGGTTTGGGGGCAGATTTATTATGAAACAAGGATGGTTTGGGGGCAGATTTATTATGAAACAAGGATGTTTTGGGGCAGATTTATTATGAAACAAGGATGGTTTGGGGGCAGATTTATTATGAAACAAGGATGGTTTGGGGGCAGATTTATTATGAAACAAGGATGGTTTGGGGGCAGATTTATCATGAAACAAGGATGGTTTGGGGAAAACATGTGAGTTCTATATATTACATGCATTGTGTTAAAATCAGTTGTTTTTTATCCACCTTTTTTTTGTGATGTTAACAACGCCAGTGAGATACAGGACTCACTCTTTCTTTTTTACATCATTTTATCTGAACCCGACCCTTGGATCAATGTGCCCCATGTCTCATGTTTTAATGCATCAAGCAATGTTGGCGATTTCAAAGGCTCCTGCCGTTTGACTATTCTCAGGTACGATATCTGCTTACGATGGAGTATTTGAAGCTACTGAATATTACATTCAAAGTATAACATCAAAATCTTCCTGCACAGACCTCTACCATGTTGTGGTCCACAAATGAAAATGGAAGTTGTGTCTTTGCACACAGACCCACACCACCTGCTTTGAGCTTTCCAGTTTATTGCTGCTTGCCCTGAGAACTACCCAGTGATGCCTTTTGAGCAAAAGAAGTTATTCTTATTCACCACTCTCCTCCCTCTTACCATGGTGTCTTTTGAGACTCTGTAACTGAATCCATGACTGACCAAAGCTTTTGCTTTAGGGAAGGTGATTCTGATTTATGGCAGCCAGTCAGCACTGATGGTTTTCACCCGTTAATTACAGATTGCTATGTAAATGTGTAACTGGATAAGTGTGGTGTGAGACTGAAAGATATGAAATATACACCTTTATCTATTTGGCAGTTATGGGGCTACCTTAGAGCAGAGAGGCCGACCTACAACCTACATCCTAAGTTCTGGCTTTATTGTGACTGTGCTTACACTGTCCCTGTTCTGTCATGGCCTCACTCCTGTCCTGATAATGCTCCCTTCTCTTCACCTTCTGACAATCTTGGATAATGTTTCAATGCATTTTAGTTAAGCAGGAAAGAATTTGGGTGCAGATTATAGTAAAACTGTAAATGTGAGAAGTTTTTTCTTAATAAATTGCATCTGGCTCTGTAGGAAAATCTGAAATTTGTCATCAAATGGAATCTGGCCCACAGAGACAGATGCAATTCAGTGAGAAAAATGTAACTCTGTTTATCACATGAAAACTCTATTGAAGTCTATGGGAAAAAAAACTGGAACTGGCTTAGGAGAAAAGTTTTCTCTCCTCAAATTGAATGTCGTCAATAAGTTTTTATGTGATGAACCATGAAATTATCTAATTGAATCCGACCCTTAATCTTTTATTGTGTTTTCATGAGCTATACCATAAGCTCTTCTTTCTGAATTGAATCTGCCCAATAGGGCCAAATATATAAGCTGCCTTGATGGGGCACTTCAGCTTATGCATGTTTGTACAAACAGTGTGACCATATGTCTTGTTTTCAATTGAATGAAGGTATTTCCCCTTGCTGGTAATTCACTATTTTCCTTAAATGCATTTATATCAATTTATACTCATGGAGTGCTGAGAGATTGTTTAACTGTATATATTTTAGTCATGTTTCATGCACCCAAATGTGCCCTTTCAACTATAGAATAAGCAAGGCTGAATGTTAAATGTATTAAGCAAAAAGCACCACACGAATCTAGCTTAATTAACACAAATTTATTTTAATAGGGAAAAAATACAAAAAAAGTTCCAATGTTTCCATCCCAACAATGTGATCTTCCTTAGGAAGAAATTATCGTTATCTCTATCTATCGAAAAAGCCATAGCCTCTACATGACATCCTACCCTCACAGCACTCTCCTGGATCCATTCACCTGTCCCTTTTCTCTGTTTCTTTCCTAGACGTAATTTTTTACAACTTGAACCCTCTGTTGGGGTCCCTAAAGGCTCTGTTATTAGGCTACTTTTCTCACTCTGTACTACATCTCTTGGTAAAATCATAAGCTTTTTTTGGTTTCCATTGCCATCTGTATTCCATTTACTCTCAAATCTATTTCTCTTGTCCTGATCTTTCCTCCTCCTCATACTGTACATCAAGTATCCAACTGTCTCTCTGTTATACGCTTTTGGATGTTCTCTTGCTATTTAAAGCTCAACTTAAACTGAACTCAGCTGATTCCATCATTCCATCACACAGTTTTTATACCTTGGGGTCACATTTGAAACAACACTTTCCTTCATTCCTAACATCCAATACCTTGCAAAATCTTGTCAACCTCATCTTCAAAATATTGGAAGAATAGGCCTTTAGTCTTAAACTTAAAATATTACTATACTAATTAATCAGCTGTCATCTGAACTACTGCAACCCCCGCCTTATTGTCCCTATTGCTGTCACTTTCTATAACTCATCCAAAATGCATCTGGATTTAGGCTGGAAGATAGATTACAAATAATGGTGATAAATAGAACATTTCCTAGTTGGGTCATTGTTGTTACAGCAGTAACTTAGAGGGCTGTCCATGGACCATTGCTTTTTTTTAGTTTATTTCTAAACACCCTTAAGGTTGGCATTGTAGTAATGCCCCTGCGTCGATGCTGATATTACTAAAGGGTGCAAATCAGTAGGTTCCATGCAGGATTTTCAGTTCTGCAGATTTTGGAGGAATGAGCAACAGGCTGCTAATGATGCAAGTTTTACACTACAGGGAATTGTGTTGGGAGGTCTCTCAATTTAGAAGGTTTGAGAGGTACATACAGGTATGGGACCTGTTATCCAGAATGCTCGGGACCAGGGGTCTTTGGGATAAGGCATCTTTACTTAATTTGGATCTAGATACCTTAAGTCTACAAAAAATAATTTAAACATTAAACCCAGTAGGATTGTTTTGCCTACAACAAGGATTAACAATATCTTAGTTTGGATCAAGTACAAGGTAATCATTTTTAAAAATCATAATAATTTGCTTATAAAGGAGTCTATGGGAGATGGGCTTTCTGTAATTTTGATCTTTCTGAATAACGGGTTTCCATATAACTGATCCCATACCTTCTATTTCTTTCTTTGTTTTATTTGTAATTTACAGGATGGTTAAACTCAGACTGAGCACACACGATTTTCATCTTTATTTAAATAAGAGAAAACAGACAAGGCATTTCTAAATGGCAACATGTTTTATGGTTTATGTTCCAGTTCTGGAAGTAATGGGATTTACAGTTTTTGATCATTTATATTCTCCTAATTAACAGCCAGGCTTCTCTTAGTTTTTATAACTCCCCGGGAACCTTCCTTCCAATAAAGAGACAGCCGCAGCCTTTGAACAATTCATAACCTTGATTAATATTCCGTTTGACTTCATTTCACATGAAACATTTAAAGCAAAAACAAAGAGGGCCCCTAACAGAAATGTAAGAATGCGTGCTTGGGAATGCATGCCGTGTGCTGTGAAGGGTTGGTAAATTTAATAAGTACATAACTCACCTTGTCTAAAGCACGGGGCTCTACAATGGTTTCTTTATAATTAAAAAGGAGAAAAGAAACTGGAGCTGTCACTATTCCTCCTCTCATACAAGTCCCTAAAAAAAGAAAGAAAGAAATTATTTAACAGCACTTTGAGCTCCAAAGGAGTCTCTAATGAATTGTGTTGTGACGCATTCATGCGGAGTCCAAATGAATGAATAAGCATTATATTAAGCAACTGTAACATGGTTTTATGTATTTGGTGCTGCCTAGACTCTCCTGTCTAATTCAAAGTAAGCTAAATAAAGCATATACACCACCATCAAACCCCACCACCAAATAATATAATGGGGCACTCTTTACTCTCTGGCCCCCAACACCCCAGCATGGAGAGAAGATGTTGGTATTTGGCTTTGTACTGTCAGTATTGGTGCTGAAACTGTAGGACACAAAAGAATGTGATTTTGGTCATGCTTTGCAGTTGGGTTAAAGGTGAGTGTGTGTTAAGTGATGCAGCCAGGTCATAAATAACCCCCTCAGTCACTTATTAACTCACTTGAAACCTCATGTATTCCTAAGCATGGGAATAAATTTTAGATTTACATTTGCAGCTTTTTTAAAGGACATGGAAAACCAGATTCACTGGCGCACCCCCTCCCTCCAGAGCACCGTGCTGCCATTTTAGTTATTCCTAGTGCTGAATGTAAACTCAACTCAGGAACCCAAGTGGTTGGGCTTAGGGATAGGATATTCCTGGAGAATGGAATCACTGGGAACTTTGCCTAGCGTTGATGATTTGTTGACTGCAGTTATTGTGTATGTACTGTATATATATCTGTGTGTGTGTATATATACATATATATATATATATATATATATACACACACACCTTCAGAAACGGCACTCACGGCATAAAGTCCAACCATAGTTATTTCTAAATGTTTCAATAAAGCAAGTAGGAAGCATTGGTTGTTCCCAGTTTTTCAGGCTTAGGACTTGTGTTAGGTTGTACACACATGGTTAGGTCCATTTTATATTTGTGAAACAAAGAGTATTTGTTCTGTGGTCCTATACCTTTGTAACATGTCAGTGATTGGGTTATGTGATCTCACATTTCCTAGTAGGTCTGTACCCATAAGAACTAAGATCAAAGCTGATCTTGCTGCACTGAGCAAAATGTTCCGTATTCATCTTTGTTCCCCTTTGACATCAGTTAACACATGCACTGCCAATTATTGAGCACACAAAATGGCTCTGCAAAGGCAATGTATTTATATAAATGTCCTGTGACATATGTTACAACAACAAGTTAAGTGAGAAAAATAAAATACAGTAAGAGAGAACATTTCCAGACCAGATTCTTTGAAGATCACAGGACAATTTCCTTATCTCTCAGAGGAGAGAGAGCCCTCAGCTATACAACAGCCTGAATAAATCAGCTCAGCATAGGTGCTATAATTATCTGAACCAATCCCAGTCAATCCAAGGCCTTAACCCCTGGATTACTGGTCTGAAATGTATTCCAACACATAGGTTCTGGGTGAAAAGCAAAATATAACCCTTCTTTTTAAAATGAGCTCATTCACTTGCCCTTATGTAGAAACTTCCAGGAATAGATATAAATTTATTTTTAGCGCAGACTTACCCGAGTGATCTAACCCCTCCATCACTTTTTTCCTTTGTAAAGTAATCGATTCTGGGACTTAAAGTCACTCTGCTTTCCATAAAGGAAAATCCAAGAATCCATCAATTCTCAACTGAACAAGGTGAATGGGGTTGCATTACACTGGGAGCCGAAGAGAAGGTTGGGAATTGGCTCCTATGGGTTACCTGGCTTCTTTTCAGTGTGTGCAATCAACAGAGCTGGGCCAAGTAGGCTTGCCCCGCCCCCTCCCGTGGGTGCATGCACATGCGCAAGCGAGCGTATTTATGCATGCACACAGGTGGGGGGGCTGCAGCAGGCGCTGGAGGGGGTTGTGCAGTGGGGGTTGTGCAGTGGGGGTAAAGGGCACGGAAATAGGGCAGGTGCCTCTTCTGCCTATCTCTAGTTCTAATTGAATAAGCAGAAAAGAAAAAAAAAGACACATTTTTTTTGGAATCTTGGCTGGAGGAGAGCCGGCTACTAATGCAATGTTGCAGTGTTATGAATAGTCTGAATAAGGAGGAGGGAAAGGCAGGAGGGAATTGTAAGGCTGATATTGCTCTCAGTTGTAATTAAGTTTACAAAAAATGTTAAAATCATTGCTAATGTTTCATTACCATACATAGAAAATATGCTTATAATTAAATTCTCTTTTATTATGAAAAGAAATAGTTCTTCATTTCATCCTGTAATTTCATACCAGTCAAAAAAACATACATTCCTCCTGCTTTTCTTCAAAACTAGCAGGTTAATTGGCTTCTTATAGAAAATGACCATAGTGTGTGGCTTAGGTTTCTCTGGGCAGGGGCTGATGTGAATGGTGTATAATCTCTGTAATCCCTGTGAATATGTTGGCACTCTATGTTGGTGTGGATCTTTGGATTTGCCTGGGGCACACAAAGTAGCCTGAACATTATTCCTGCTGTAGGTTTTGGATTGCTAGTTTGCATGTGTCCAGGGAAAACTGAAGTGACTTAGTAGTTTTAATGCCAGAACAAGGAAAACTGTGGTTTAACAAGTCCAGCAGCCTGAAGTGATATTTTGTTCTGCTTTATTTTTAGAATGGTGAATAAACCTTTCCATAATCACACATAGATGTACTTCTGGCTCAGTAAATAGAACCACTTGTTCATAAAAAATAACACACACAAAAAGACTAACGTCAGTCATTGCTGTCATATTATGCCCCCTTTTTTCTTTCTGTTTCATATACATTACTTTTATTTTCTTGCATATAAGCTATCTGTTTTTCTTTCTGTTTCATATACATTACTTTTATTTTCTTGCATATAAGCTATCTGTTTTTCTTTCTGTTTCATATACATTACTTTTATTTTCTTGCATATAAGCTATCTGTTTTTCTTTCTGTCTCATATACATTACTTTTATTTTCTTACATATAAGCTATCTGTTTTTCTTTCTGTCTCATATACATTACTTTTATTTTCTTACATATAAGCTATCTGTTTTTCTTTCTGTTTCATATACATTACTTTTATTTTCTTACATATAAGCTATCTGTTTTTCTTTCTGTTTCATATACATTACTTTTATTTTCTTGCATATAAGCTATCTGTTTTTCTTTCTGTTTCATATACATTACTTTTATTTTCTTGCATATAAGCTATCTGTTTTTCTTTCTGTCTCATATACATTACTTTTATTTTCTTACATATAAGCTATCTGTTTTTCTTTCTGTCTCATATACATTACTTTTATTTTCTTACATATAAGCTATCTGTTTTTCTTTCTGTTTCATATACATTACTTTTATTTTCTTACATATAAGCTATCTGTTTTTCTTTCTGTTTCATATACATTACTTTTATTTTCTTGCATATAAGCTATCTGTTTTTCTTTCTGTTTCATATACATTACTTTTATTTTCTTACATATAAGTTATCTGTTTTTCTTTCTGTTGTGGGAGAATAGGGTGGTAAAGATAATAAATGGCAGGTATGTACAGGGCTGCTGCCCTTTAAAGAGTTCAACCTGCAAATCATATGTGTGAGACGCTGTGTGTGAAAGAGAAGACTGTGTTTGGCAATGGGTCCTTGTTTGTGTGTGAGAAGAAGAAACATGGTGCTTCCCTGGATGTGAGAGAGGTCGACTGTACTCCATGTGTTGCTGGAGCTCTGTGCAGCTTAGTTCTACAAAAGCCAGGACAGGAGGTCTTATATGTTTAATTTAAGTGGAAGAGTTGGAACCACAATGTAAAAGTTATATATACCAAATGAACAACATGCATACTTTGCTAAAACTGCACACTTTGCAGGTCACATTAGAGAATTGCATGGGCCCAGTTTCTGAAACCCAGACACAGACCCAAACCCACAAGCTGACCTACTACCTGCTGGCCACCATGAAACTAAAAGTGAGATAACTGCAAACCGAAAGCATCCTCATAAGAAGGGGAGTCATAAAAATACAGAAAAAATGAGTAAAAAGAGTAAAATTTGCTTAAATTGACACCTACAACCATAGACACACTAAAACCTGCATCAAGTGGTACCTGCATCCTGCCTAATAACCACTTTTCTGTGGGTGACCTGTGGGTACCTGACCTGATGCAGGACTCTAGGTCACAAAATTAAATGGCCTTTGCTACCCGAAATTAAATTTTCAGGATAATATTTTAGATTGGTCTTCAATTATACAGTTTTCCAAAAACATTTCTTAGCTTAGCTGTCTTATGCCACGGTCTCCATTTCCAGTAGTTTTCCAAAAGCCCCAATGTCTGTCATACTCCGAGATAAGAGCATTTCTCTGTTAAAATTGTCAGCGCTTCTGTACATCACCAGTTTGTGACTGTTTTATGCTCTATGTGGCACAGTAGAAAAGGGCTGACGGACACCTGCACATCTCTTAAAAAGCATCTAGTAAAAGTATGAAGCAACTAGATTTTTTTGAGTTTCCCCACTCATCCGAGTGGCTTCTTCAGTTCAAATGACTGGTAGGGAATTCCTTGGCATTTAAACCCTTGAGGGTAGTACAGTCACAGACAAACTTGGGTAACCAAACTTGGGTTCAACTAAACAAGATAGGGCATTAAGGTTACATAGTTTATGAGACAATCACAATGGTTCCATTGAATTTATACAGTTAGGTGTTGGCTGAAACTGACAGGTGTAAGAAGGTATGATCCAGTCACAATGGTACCATGATTCTCAGTGATGCAGATGTTAATCTTTCATGACTGGGAGTGTGAATTATTGTGAAACCACCGGGGTAAGGATGTCAAAGCGGCGTTGTATGTTGATGACAAGTGTTTGTATGTTGATGACAAGATGGTTTTTCCAGGCTGGCATAAATGGCCTCTTTCACACCATCTGTCCTCTCGGTCCAAAATAAGCATTTTACTGTCCTCAGAAGAGTGTCCCTTTTGCTTGAGGTGTAGATAGACTGCGGAGTCTTGTCCTGACGAGTTAGCCCTCCTATGTTGGGCCATTCTCTTACAGAGAGGTTGGTTTGTCTCCCCAATATCAAAATGGAACATCTAGCACACCGGACTGAGAGAGTCTGCTAAAAACACGGTCTTTATTTCTTCATTTTAAAAACAAAAATGCCTGACGCGTTTCATGCGTTCATGCACTTAATCATAGGCTTGTCTCCCCGATGTACAAGTCAGAGCACTCTTCACTACACTGTACAGCATAGACCACATTATGTTTCATGTGCTTTGGTGTAGGGTTTTTAGGGTGCACCAATTAGTTTTTCTGATGTTCCAGCAACATATGGGATGACTATGTTGCTTCGCCTGCAATGTTCCTCCCTTCTGTGTGTTGTTAAGGCACCTTTTAGTTACTTTAATGAACACATTAGGGCTCATTAACAAAAACAGGTCATAAATAGCATAAGTGCAAATGTTCATAGTAACCAATCAGCATTAAGTTTATTACCAATTAGAAAATTAAAGCAAATGTCTGATTGTTTGCTATGTGCAAGTGCAATGTAACACCTTATTATGATTTTTTATGGAATTTAACTTTTCCCCAACCAAAAACAAAAAAAAGTGTAAAGGACAAAACCTCATGTAATGTAGTTGGCATAGATAGTAACCAAACTTGGGTTCAACTAAACAAGGTAGAGCATTAAGGTTACATAGTTTACGAGACAACTGAAGTACCTTTAACACATTGCCATTGCTATGTCAACCAATGTGGGTAAGATAGCTAATAAAAAGAAATTTTTCTAGGGTATGTAAAGGTATCTAAATTGTATCATCTTGTCTTTAGAACTAATTAGCAATGCACTCTGGGATTCCAAGATATCAACCCAACTCTTCCTAATTTTAGACCAACCACCCCCACCCAGATATTTATAGATGGACAATTTGATCAGGCCAAAACTAGATAAAGAGTTGAAGTGGAAAAAAAAAGAAGAAGAGACACAGGTCATTTGTTATCCAAGAAACACTACACATTGTTGCTCAGCACCTGGGAACCCGAGTGACCAATAAGGCAATATCATTGTATATAAGTGCCATGTGGTATGAGACACAGTAGGAAGGAGGTCCCTGCCCCGTAGAGCTTACAATCTGAGTACATGCCCTGTATATACTTGATGAGAAGAATAAACCCAATGTTCTGGACTTGGAAGAGAGAAAAGCTAATCACAATTCTGTCTCTGAGGTGAAAGACCTGCCATATCCAGTATTACAAATTTACTGGAAATGTAGTAGCTGGCCTGTCCCCTTAGGCCCCTGATCTGCCAAGAATTTAGCAGAAACGTACCCTTTGTCTTCACTTTTCTCTTCCCCAATCCTTCTGGAGTTGTCTTGACTTCATAGCTCTGCCCCTTGCATCATCACCCTGCTCCTTTGATTTCATAAATTGTTGCCCTGCAAACGGGTAAAAGTTGTGTGTTTTTGCTTTAGAAAGACAATTATAGTTTATATAAATAAGCTGCAGTGTGGCCATGGGGGCAGCCATTCAAAAGCAGAAAAGGCATAAATTACACAGCAGATAACATAAACGTTCTGTAGAATACAATGGGAATCAACTCAGCTTATCTGCTATGTAACCTGTGCTTTTTCTCCTCTTTTTCCAGCTTGAATGGCTGCCCCCATGGCTACACAGCAGCTTTGTTTATACAAACTATAGTAGGGTTTCTGAAACAGACACAGACCTTATATTATGTGCGATTGCCCTGCACTGGTATATCAATTACTTTTATACTCTTATTTTTTGGTGTAACTGTTCCTTTAAAGGAAGCAGCAAGAAAACTGCTTTTTCCAGTTAAGGTGCTGCTTTTCCTGTGCCAGCAGCCGTGCGGACATTGTGCTGAATAGGCTTTTTCGTCAAACGTTTTTATTTATATTTGAAAGCACTGAAAAAAAAAATCCTTACTCTCTCTTTAATTTATGAGAAAATGCCTATGAGAGATCTATGATGTGCAAGGCTTGAGTATTCAGTATCGAGTTACACATTAACAGGAGACAGGCAAAACAAAATTGAATATTTAATTGCTTTGTCAGTGCCAACATGTACTATCATTATTACTATTACACTTCAATAATTACAACCATAAATAAGAAAATAAGTCAGCTGGCTACGATGCAGGATTATGGCTGGTTTGTTTTTCATTTCATCTACTTGTAACCTCAGGCAAATCCCGCTCCCTGTGTCCAGTCCAAAAATGATACTTGAAGAAAAGTACCGAAAGCCTCCTAAGATTACAGCAGCGGTTGGTTCACTATTTAACTTTCTTAAACAGAATGTGGCATTTTACCTAGACACGCATGTATAAAGCTTTTATGTATATGTATATCCACTGACTGCTAAATGACCTTTCCAGAACCCATTAAAGCATTAAGAGAGATAAATACATAATGTGATGGTAGTGACAGTAATCAGACTTGCACTTTATGTTGATTGTACAGGTATAGGGAACTGTTATCCAGAATGCTCGGGACCAAGGGTATTCTGGATCTCCATACCTTAAGTCTACTAAAGAATCAATAAAACAATTAAACCCTATGGGATTGATTTGCATCCAATAAGGATTATTTATATCTTAGTTGGGATCAATTACAAGGTACTGTTTTATTACTACAGAGAAAAAGAAAATCAGTTTTAAAATTCTGAATTGATTAAAATGGAGTCTATGGGAGACGGGCATTCCGTAATTCGGAGCTTTCTGGATAACGGGTATCCGGATAAGGGATCCCATACCTGTACAATAAAATCAAACCGAATTAAAAAAAATACACTCCCATATCTAAAATATAAGCACATATGTAGTGCAATGAAAGAAAGGGGAGGAGTGTATTATACTTAAGTTGGTCATACACGCTAAGATCCGTGCACATGGCAAGGTCACCAAGCGAACAGATCTTCTCCTGATATCCCCACATACGGGTGGGGGATATCGGGCTAATTCTGTTGTTTGGCCCTGGGGCCTGATGAGCTCCCCCATCTGACTACATTTCAAACCTGCCCGATCAAGATCTGGACGATTTCAGACCAGATGTCATTTGGGCAGGCCTGTTGTTAATGCCCATACACAGGGCGATGAGCTGGCGAATCAGTTTAAGCGACAGATATTGGTGGTCTGTGTATCTTTACTGTTATCTTCTGTAGACAAACTCCATGTGAGTACTCACCGGGATACACCCCCCCCCTCCTATCAGAAGGACACTGCCAAACCCAAATCCCGTTGGGCCCCGCCAATCCAGACCAGATCTCCGCTGCACTTCCCCAGCCCACTAATCCTCCCTCCCCGACGCCTACGAAGGTAACTATTGGGGGAAGGGGTTGGGTGGCATTTCTTTGTATGATTCTGAGCATCTGCCCAGGTGGTACAACCTGTCTTTATGGCTCATGTGGTTTGTCTTTCAAGCATCACTTGGTAACCTTATTCACTGGTAGGGGGGTGGGGGTTGTCATTCAGGGTTGGACGGTGCACAGTCACTTCATTCAGGTAATGTTGCATGAGAGGCCACTAATGAACTTTAAGTAATACAAATATTGAGCATACAAAGTTAGAAATGGTTGCACTCAATGTACAGTATAAGCCACCAATATTTCAGGTTTTTAAAAGGGAAAAAAATGATTTAAATTTCCTACTAAAGTAAAGGAATGTGTGAAACAAACATATTTACTGGAATATAAACAGCATATGCTTTGGGCAGGCATACTTCAAGTCACGTAAGGAATGTGTTCACAGTGTATAACGTGCTAACCCACAGCCCAACACCAATTTGAACCTGGTATAGCTACTGACACAATGACAGTTTGAAAAACTATGTAACATATTTTCCTATAGTGTTTATGTCTTCACGTGTTAAATCTATTAAAATATATTCAATTTCGACTGATTTAAAAAATGTTCTATACAGCATTCAGGGACAATGCCATCAAGAAAATCTCATTATTGTTCTATAATTGTGAAAAAAAAACAAGGTTTTTATACCATGCTGAAGCACTCTTCATATATTGCATGGCGTGGCATTCAAAGAACCCAAAATAGATTATAGCTCTGCAGTTTTATTGCTGTGGCCCTGGATAGCCATGACAAAAATAAAGCACTTCAGCAGCTACCATTAAAATTGTCTTGGGGCAATGGCAAATGAGGTGACTGCATGTGCACTGTACTTGCCAAACCAGCCAAAGTTGCCCACTGTGCCATTGCCCTTTTTTGTTTAAAACGCCGAGATTACTGGGGTCAGATAACTAACAATAGAGCTATATAAATATGCCCTTGTTAATGAAACCCCTTTAAGGAATACCACGGTACTTTTATTTTTACATTTTTTTAATTGAAAAGATATAAATGGATCTTTTACAGCAGCTGGATGACCATCTTTTGACTTGATAGGAAACATCCTTTAGAAGAGATGTTATGGCTGCCAAAACACTACACATGGGCAACTTTTGATACAAAGAAAAACCTTATGATTTATAGCTTCATATGACACGCATCATGATTTTCAACTTATGGAATATATTAACTGAGATGCAGCTATATGGTAGTACAGGTATGGGACCTGTTATTCAGAACACTTGGGGACTGGGATTTTCCAGATAAGGGGTCTTTCTGTATTTGGATCTCTGTACCTTTAATCTACTAAAAAATTATTTAAACATTTATTAAACCCAATAGGATTGTTTAGCATCCAATAAAGATTAATTATATCTTAGCTGGGATCAAGTACAAGGTTTCAAGATAACTAATCTCATGCCTGTACTTGTACATATTCAAGTTTGTTATTCTTTCTGTTTTTCTAGAATTTGCAAAAAGCTGATTGTGCCATGTGCAGCATGAGGATCAAAACTGGCATCAGTGTCCCATTTGCAGGACACAACACTGTACTGTTGATGCAACTAGCTTTGAGAACCCTGGAATTACTGCCGCATCCAGGGTGGCAATAGCTCCAGGGCTCACACTTGCAAACAGCTCTTCATTAGAGGCAGGATGGAAGCAATGGAACTTAGTGCAACTATGTAGAAGTGCAAGCAATGTAATTGGCCTGCAATGACCTTCAAAGAATAGTATACACAGTTATAGTTCACCTCAATATGATGCACCAGATTAATGACTTTTTCTAAACTCCCCTCTATATTTTATGATATTCAGACAAGCCATACACTCAATAAATTAGGGGCAACACAGTTCATTGCACTTGACCAAATGGATTAAGAACAAAGAATATCTGTGCCCGCATGCCCATTTGTAGATAAATGCTGCCTGGTTGCAGATTGGGAAACATATTACAATGCAGTAGAGGAGCTGGCTAGGCCAGAGAGGTATAGGCTGCCGATCTTATTCAGCTGAGATCTGCTGTGTAAAGAACAGGCCTTTCATTTCCCTCTTGCAGAGATGTTTGTTAAGGGGGTCTTGCACCCAAAAGCATAGACCCAAAGGGAGACAGGAGACCAATGGTCAATCTATTTTTTGTATTCTTGTAGCTAATCGAGCCAGATCAGTTGCATGTCCATTGTACATTTTACTTTGCTTGGAAATGCTCCCACAATCCCCCCCCCTTTTTGTGTTTTCTTAATAATCAAAAAGTAATGTGGGCCATGCAGATCCATGGGAGAGGACCACTTCAACAAACCAATGCAACCATTTTCCAATGGGATTTTCTAACCCACGCGATACATATCTGGCCAGATATTTGTTGGACAGGGTGTCCCAGGGGTCCCATACACAGGGGGCTATATCAGCAGCAGTGTGTGTATGGCCACCTTAACTGTGCAGCTTTGAACAAGGCAAGTTCTCAGCTTAGGGCACAATACACTCAAATTGCATCTCAAAATGCCTTACAAATGGTAGATGGTTTATATTCGGACTTGGAGACTGGGTTACACATACCCCTTACTGGATCTCCATACCAGTGTGATTCCTTACACCACAACATTTAGAATTCTAATTTCTAATATTTATAATTCCATACAGGAAATACACAATGCATGGTATGACCCCAGGTCAATGACAACGAATCAGTAGTTAAAAAAAAAATCCTGACAGTTTTGTGTGAGAACTAAACATTTAAAATGTTGAATTAAGAAACCACTTAAAAAATAAAAACTGCATTTTATTTTTTTCTTTAATATTCTACCACATTAGTACAGTTAAACAGACACTGGCTTGACAACATTTTTTTTAATTAGGTACGTGGAAATGCCATTAAAATGATATATTTATATAAAACTTGTCAACTTCTTTGTGCTTTCATTGAAAGTACAACATTAACCTTTTCTATACAATACTTTCTAACTCTTTTTGATAAGAATGATATATTCTTCATCAGGGAAAGGCACAGTGTTTATCCAGCAGAGAGATGAAGACCTATATATAAATATAAATATATATATATATATATCCTGTTTACATATTAATAATGTTTGTATTTAGGGGTTATTTTTAAATGAGAAAATGAATGCAAATAAACTAAATTCAATTTCAGCTAAAGATATTTTCTGTAAATGTTCATTAACATATTCAGAAAATGTATTGTTATTCTATGTTTGGTCCTTGCACTGGTAATCTTATTATCTATGTCGCAAGGACCAAACATGGATGAGCTTCAAATTCCATACTTGAAATTAAACCATCGATTTTTTTAAAGTTAAAAATAAAAAGGGTATGTTTAGCACAAATCCTAATTTTGTTTTGGAAAAGATTTCAATAAACATTACGTAACCCTCAAGATAATTTATAGCATTTTGTCACTTATAAAGGTTCATTTTTTAGCACTGGGTAAATTTGCACTTGGGCAGATACTAGCAACTAATCAATAATCAGTTTTCTTATGTAAGCAATATCAATGCTGAATTTTGAGGCAACCCTCGTACTTTATTGATGTGTAACCTGCTGCATCTTCAAGTGCTATCTTCAAGTTTTGTAGGCCATAATATCCAGATTGTTGTTTACTTAAAAAAATGTGAGTATTCAGACCAAACACGTCTAGATTCACACAAACAAAAAATATAAACAAAGGATACATTTATTTTACTGGAGCTTCACTTTAGTGTTGCCAATAAATGTATATATTTATCACCTATAAATAACATTAAAAAATGTGTGAAATGCTGTACATTTCAGTATAGCTAAGAATGTTCTTACATTCAATCAGTGTCATTGACTGAAACTTCCTCTAGAATCTATAAATTGTCAACTTAATGGCACAATAGCTTGCATACTATATAGAACTTTGTTAAAGAATACAAATATATACTTTTTAAAATTTGGTATAACCAGCTACCTAGCACTTGAAAAGAGATGAAAAACATTCAATATTTATTAATCTCTGACTATATATGTACACTCAATATATACTCTGTGTGTGTTTTTGTGTGAGAGAATGGAGATGGGGGGGTGGTTATAGTGTTCTCATGTGAATCTGTGATTCCTGCATGTTAGTGATGTGCGGGCCAGGCCGACGCCCGCAGGTTTGGGCCAACACGTACATAAATTCCTTGTGTTGCAGGCAGGTTTGGGCCAAGTTCTTCATGCCAACCTTCCTGCCCGCAACCTAACTGCTCCCCACTTCCCACCCCCTCCATGACAGAGATGGGCGGGTCGGGCATAGGTATATAAATAGCCACAGCAGAGCAGCAGGCCAGGTCGGCGCAGGGTTGAATTTTTGTTGACCCGTACATAAGTACTGCCAATGCACAAGGCTATTACTTGTACCAGCTCCCACAAGCACCTCAATGCCGATGTTTTGGGTTTGAAGGCATATCTTCCCCTTAAGACCTGTAAGTGCAATCAATTTAGTCGATCTTAATATGTCACACTAATACACACTTTTATATAAAAATTACACTTGCCCTACTCTTTGGACTTACTCATATATATTAATTATACTGTTCTTGCGTGTGCTATAAACTACATATATAATATTAATGTGCAGTGTTCTTCTTGCAGACAGCCCGTTGCATGTAGAGAATACATAGAATATACATCACAATGAAGCTTTACAGAATGATGGCTCTTGCAAGACTTATGTAAGACGGTTCATCACATATCATGACATCGTTCATTTCCTGAAGGAGGCAGTTTGTGAGCAAAACATTAGAACTGCACCTAGTCCTATGAATCTCGTCATTCTGAAAGCTTTTGTTTTGCTGAGGCACCCAGACCTTGACAACTTGTACATGAAGTGACTCAATACTAAGGATTTATTAAGTCCGTAGGCAAACCTTAAACTACAGAAATAAACCTCTCACTAGACCCCAACAACACACGCACAGATATAAACACACATATAAATCTGTATAACATAAAAAATATTTGTACCTCTTTTTTTTCCCTCTAGATTAAAATAAAATAACAAGCAAGTTACGGTGCAAAACAGAAAACAAAATATTTTTTGGGGGGTTTTTTCTTCATAAAAAAGTTGTTTCCTGGATTTCCCCATTGCCACTAGTCCTAATTACTGTATCTTCACATAAACGTGTATTGCCTATGGCAATACTATCCTGGTCTTTAGGGCAATAAGAGCCAGCTAGTGAAACGGCAGTATCTTTCAGACTGTCCTGAATACTGTTTAAATGTTGGCTATACTTTTTAAACAAGGGAGTTGATGTCATCCAGTTTATTAAACTGATATCCGACTGGTCTAACTTTGAGTTCCACTGGAACGTTTCATCCAAGGGTAATGTGTCAAGTAGTACAGAAGAGTCATGGTAAAAAGAAGTATTTTTTGCTTCATCTTTCACACAAATGGAAGTATCCTCACAGGAACAATAGCTCTGATCGACTGACTCATTCCTTTCTTCTTTGGGAGAGGAATAAAACTTGACATTTTGCTCAGGATCCATATTATTTTGTCTTTGGTTTGTGTTTAAAGCAATGCTGGTGTTATTTGGTTCTGTTGTCTTACTTCGCATTTCAGATGCAGTGCTGGATTTCAATATACTAAAGTTACCAGTAAGGCACTCTGGATGGGCTCTCAGCAGTTTGCGGCCAAGTTGAATTTGTGTTGGAAACAGAGTTCCCTGGACAGATTTGTATAAAAACCTACAAACATAAAAATGGAAAAATGGTTTAAAATATATATCTACATATAACAGAGAAGCTTGCCTTGCTTAGCAAATGTATGCTGCTTGGTCATTACACAATGTGGCAGTAGGTGAGAGACAAAAAATCCTGCAGGGCTGATGTATTAACATGGGCATCATTTCACCTGGTCTAGTCACCCAAAGAAACCAGACTTTTTATAATTCTAATTGTGCATGACCAGTTGATATGGAATACTGTCATCAGCAGCGGCCGGCACAAGATTTTGCTTATGCAATGTTTGAGCTAATGGCTTCATTTTGCCTTACTGCGGCTAAAATGTTGTAAGATATCAATTTGCATAACCCAGGGACATTAATAACCAAAATTACATTTGTGCAGAAAGTTTTACTGACTGAAAGATAATCTAGAAAAACATTTTATATTTTATTTTTTTTACTTTAGACTATATTTGTCGTACTGTAATGCTGCATTCACATTTTAAGGCTTTGGAATTATACTGCATATTAACTAATGCATTTTGCAAATAATTTTTACAAAGGACTGTATTATAAACCTGCTACTATAACTCTGCTTAACTGATAGTCTTATTTTACATCTTTATTGTTAAAAATATTATGCCCGATGCCTTCTCTAAAATACAATATATGTAAAACTGGAATTATTTGGAAAACTAGCAGCAAAATGGAAAATGAGGTTCAATGTTAAAAAAGTGCAAAGTTATGCACTTTGGTAGAAATACTATAAATGTAAGTTATAAACTAAATGGTAAGGCTTTGGGGGGATCCTTAATTGATAAGGATCTGGGGGTTTTGTACATAACAATTTTTATAATTCCAGGCAGTGTTATTCTTTGGCTACTAAAGCAAATAAAGTGCTGTCTTGTATAAAAAAGGGCAATGACTAAAGGGATGAAAACATAATTTTGCCTCTTTATAGGTCCCTGGTAAGGCCTCACCTTGAGTATGCAGTGCAGTTTTGGGCTCCAGTCCTTAAGGAGGATATTAATGAGCTGGAGAGAGTGCAGAGACTAAACTGGTAAAGGGGATGGAAGATTTAAGTTATGAGGTTATACTGTCAAGGTTGGGGTTGTTTCCTCTGGAAAAAAAGCGCTTGCGAGGGGACATGATTACTCTGTACAAGTACATTAGAGGGGATGATAGCCAGATAGTTGATGTTCTTTTTTCCCATAAAAAGGATCAGCGCACCAGAGGCCACCCCTTCATTTGAGGTTGGGAAATGCCCTTCCTAGTGATGTTGTAATGGCAGATTCTGTTAATGCCTATAAGAGGGGCCTAGATGAGTTCTTGAACAAGCATAATATCCAAGGCTATTGTGATACTAAAATACAGTTAGTATTGATGTTAGTTTATATGGTTTTGTGAGTGTGTACATAGGATAGTATAGGTTGGTGTGTGCTGGGTTTACTTGGAAGGGTTGAAGTTGATGGACTCTGGTCTATATCTTACTAAAGCTGGTCCCATATGATAGATGGCTGAGCTGGTCATATCTCACAGAACCAGCACTCCATCTGTGAGGTCTATGCACAATCAGTATTATTCATGAACCTTCAGATATGAGCAAACTAAAGTCTAAAGAACTGAAAATCCACCACTGTAAGGTACAGGAAGATCTACTGTGTTAATGGAGCGTAGATATTTTTTCCACATTAATGTTTTTGATCAAATTAAATGTAAAAAAAATGTTATAATAATAAGCTGGCTAAGACGTAATAAAACATACATTTTATTACATAAAATTACTCAAGTCTATAATGGATAAAATGCAGCCATAATTTAGGATATGGATCCAGTAGGAAAAGCCAATTGTGGCTTGGTTTGGAAAGTGCGGATTGTAAGTGTTCCTACAGATACTGAACTTTATAAAAATACTGCCATTCCCAGGCCTTTCCACAAAAGATTAGATCTTTTGTGGTTGTATCCACTTCCCCACATTTAAAGTACACTTTATTCTGCCTCTGTGTCTACCACCACAGGGCTTGAAAAGCCAAATCAAAATCTGGAGTAGAGTATGGTGTATACTAGAGATGATCAACAGAAATGTTTAGGTGCAAATAAAACTTTCCCTTTGCAATTAACAAAAACAAATGACACTGAATAATACTAAATAAAAAGAAAATACAAATACCTTGGCAACAATGCAGTAACAGGTGACAAAATGCAAATAAGATAAAATAAAGGGTTGGCCATTAATTTCTGCATAGTCCAATAGGGATTGGAAGGAGGGTTGCATGTTGGACAAGATGAATTGTAAACAAGAGCCACAGTAAAAAACAAAAGGATGCTGAACACAATTGAAGATACATTGATCCATGTCTGAAAACAAAGCAAGAATAAAAAGTTATTTAGAGAAACCTAAGGAGGACCAAGGTTAACAGGAATTTGTTTATATTTTTATTGTAGGGCCTGCAATACTTTGTCTTAAATTACTTAATATACCGCTATACCTGGTAATATTTTTCAGCCCTGACTTTACTCATTTTTTAATACAACCTTTTGGTAACGTTTTACCAATTAGAGCAATAAGGTTAACTGACAAAGTTGAAATGGTATTTTCCCTCACCCATGTTTTTGTTTCCATTCCCAAGTGCATCATAATTGTCAAAAGTGCACAAGTGACAATTGGTGTTCCCCAGGTAAATAAATCAATGTCAGAATCGAAGAAACTCTGGAGAATAAAACACATCATTATTTTGATTGACATAGCTTTTTGCATGGTATCAAACAAATACAAGAATTCAGTAAACAGGCAGAGGGCACTGTGTGAAAAAAACATGCATAAGAGAGGTTGCAAGTAAATGGGTTGATGAGGATGCATAGCAGAACATGTGAGGTAACATCAGAAAAGCATCAGAAAATACTTCAACCAAAGATCTCTAAGGTAGTTTTAAAATCATGAACACTATATAAATGGCTTATGGAGCAATATCTTGTTATGCAAGGTCAGGCTTTTTTGGTGGTATAAGATGAGATTCTAAGAATAGAAAGAATAATTATAGTGTGCATGTATAGTGCAGACAACTTATGAGGATTAGACAGAAGTGTATATACAGAATATATGAGGAGTAGAGAATTATAATGTGTTGGCCATAGTTCAGAAAATGAAAAAACAATATATCATTGTTGGCTAATATACAACAAGAAATGCAAGCTATCAAGATTAACATATGATGAACAAGTGAAGGAATAGTCAGAGAAGGACAGTTAAGAGGTTGCTTTAAAAGACAATTCAGTATAATTATGAAAGGAAGCAATAGATGGAAATGAAGGTCAGTTTCCACTGTTAAAGATGAACAGTAATTACAATGATGTTAATGCACAGAATGAAAATACCATGAGGGCAAGGCAAGATCACATTCTGGAGAGAGTGATGTATACAAAAGGGTGAAGAGATAATTCCTCACAAAACCACCAAAGACAACTGTACATGACAGAAACTAAATGGATGGGGTTAAACCTTGAGAACAAAGCAGACTACAGAAATTAAGAGAATATATACAGTAAGTAGGAGAGCTAATATCTCACATGGAAGAGGGGAGGGAAAAGAGAGTTCACGTGCACACGGTGTAATTTAATTGCCAAAGCAAGAGATATACAGAAAGAGAAGATGCCAAAGAACATCATTTTTTAAATAAAGTACAGAGAAGAGGTAGATACTTTATAAATACTGGGACAGATTTGATATGATTAAACAATATAGATGCAGATGCAGTAGGCAGACAGTTTTGCCACCGAGAAGCAGAAAAAAAGAACCGCTGCATTAAAAATAAAATTGAAGCTACTTACAAAATATGGGATGAAAAAACATACAAGGCTTTGGTAGAAAGCGTCAATCATATTAAGCCAAAACATATGTGGCTTGTATTCCTAGAAAGTGCAAAATTATTATTAAAAAAAGAAATCAGAAAAAAACAAAACACCCTTCTACATAGGCCCTGCCTTTGATTAAATCTAGTGTATCTTTTGTATCAGAATGCACCGAATTCATGATTCACTTCAGGATTTGGGCAAGATTTTGCTTTTTTAAGCAACTAAATTCGGATTTTTTAAAAACATGTGACTTTTTGTCACATAAACACAAAAATGTAATATTTTTCCCCGTGCGCTTCACATGCCCCCTCAGCGCCTATTTTGCAGATTCAGTTCGGTATTTGGCCAAATCTTTCACAAAGCATTTGGGTTTGGCAGATCCCAAAATAGTGTATTTGGTACATCCCTAATCAGAATATATACTTTTTTTTTCTTTTGCACCAAGTCCCTAAGCGTGTAGTACTCAAAAAGACTTTTAAATATCTGCTTTGTTGGTATATAGCTGCAATCAAGCAGTATACCAAAAGGTATTTCTATAAACACTTGATGGTGTGACAAGAGTATCAGAGTACCTGTTTGAAGGCAAACAGGGTCCAGACAAGGAACCCAAAGCAAATGCCTGCTTCCAGTTAATACAAATAAGTTTTTTTTTAAATGATAAACATATAGAGATCAGTAGCTCTGCTAGACAGACAATCATGCAAAGTAAGCCACATTCAGTTCATCTTTCTAGCAGCTTATCAAAATTAACCACCAGATATTTCTCATACTCACTTACTACTTACTTACTTACACTTACTAAATTAGAAAATCCTAAAAATGTAATTCTAAAAACAAAACTAAAATATTACTACATAAACTGACGTAACATATTTATATTAGTGAAACTTTATCTGCTCTGTGTTTATGTGGCTAATATCTTATCATATCACCTCCATGTTGGGTCCACTTTTATAGAGCTCGGGATTTGCAGTCAGTAATTCAGCTGGCAAGTCTTTGTCCAAAATTCCAGTGATAAGTTGTGGAATGGATGAAAATAATAAATTAAAGAAGATCAAATACCATTGATCAATCATTGCTGAGCCAGAAAATCCACAATAGAACTGGTACCAGAAAAGAAGAGCCACAAACATCTAAAAAGCAGAAAGAAAACATTTTTTTTGCAAATAATATTGGAAAAAAACCTGCAAAAATCAGATTCCCTGTAATATAAGTACAATAAGAATTAACACCTATACATATATGCATACTATTTCTGCACCATTTTTATACTTCCCATCACTGTGTAAAAGCAGGTCAATTTAATATGGTTTGAAATGGAAGAAATAAAAAAAAAAAAAAAGAGAAAAATGGAGTAGCATAGCTAATAAATTGTGCGAGAAATGCAACTTTACCAACTATTCCTGTTTGTATGCAAGTCTACTGGACTTGTACGGCATCCCTATCTTAAAGGGGCAATCAGCCATCTTTTTTAACATTAATTCAATGGATAGCACTTGTGATAACCATATTTTCTGCCTATAGTTTTAATTATGAAATATGTATGGTTTTTGTTTTTTCTTGCACTAAACTGGGCAAAATTGAAATTTACGTCATATTTTTACATGAGCATAACCAAGCAAATTACAAGTCCACTCAGATATATAGTGGGCTGTGCTACTGGGTGCATATTTTTAGGCAAGTGCAGTGAGCAAAGTGCAGTTTCAAGGGCAATTGGCATGTTTTCCCCCACAATTAAGCATTTTAGTACGAGGGGGGAAATGTGCTTGGAGCAACTGCACAGTGCAGTTCACCAAAATGTGTTGCAAATTGGACACAATTGCACTGAAGTTCGGCTGGTGTCATTTCAGGTATTTTATGTGCAAGTGACGTCTGTGCCCTTCTTTAGGCACAAGTGTACTGCGCCTATTGACACTGGGCATGAAGGGAACCCTGGAGGTACCACCTGTTTAGGAGGTGACGGAAGTTCTAAGGTTTCCCAACGTCAAAGGCGTAGCAGCACTCAGTTGCAAGAATAAGGAGCGGATTTGACGCAAGCACCTTTAAACTGAAGTGACTGGTGGGAAATTGCGCAACTGCACTTTCAGAGGTACATGAGCCCTTTTATCTAAGAGACTGCAGCTTGTTGTGAAGAAGAAAAGTGGTGGGGTTGAAAGTAAGCAACTTGAATCACTGAGGGGGGGGGGGGCTTGGCACACCTGGTGATTCTACCATTCATTGCACTAGTAAAATCAATCCTTTTCTGGGGGAGAAGATTTAAGGATTTTTATACACCTCGTCAGTTAAAAAAAAATAAAAAAATGTATACTTCAGGTTATTATTCAGGACACGAACAAGGATAAGAAACAGAGAGTAAAAATTGCAGATGAAAATATTAATTACGTGTTTAAATGAGAACATTGAGGCATTTAAAACTTTTATTTCCCGCATAGCTTGGGGAATTCACTGTACAAAATGCCTACATATTGAAGTTTTGTAAAGTAGTCAATTTAAGTATGCAGTTGTGTTCAATAAAACTGAATTTTCTTATTGAATCTATGTTAAAACTGCTGAAGTGGAAATTGCAAAGCATATACTGCAGATCATTTATTCAAGAGTGTGTATTTTCCATACATAGCATTAGATTATAATGCAGTACGATATAGATGAGGGGTGAAGTTATACTGTAGTTTAATGAAGGAAATGAAATCCATAGATAATTCCTCTTGCACAGACAGATTTATATTAAACTTCTACCCCCACAGACAGAACTTATTATTTGCAATTCCTTTTTTTTTTTTTAAATAATGGATAATGAAGATATATTTTTTCCAGAATTTAAACAGTTATGAAAATGAGTCCCATATCATTTCATTAAACTGTGGTCTGTAAAAAGGTGATTTCCTTGCACATAAATTTCCAGCTCTTTAATCTGCAGTTTTAAAATTAAACATTTAATTTTAAAGGAAAATACATTCTCCAAAAATGGGATTTATACTCCTTATTCAAAATGGTGGAATGCTTGTTGTGAATCTATACAATTAGAGAGATCTATTCCTTCCATTCAATCCATTCATCATTAAAGGAAAAAACCCAGTGGCTCCTTGATATCTGGCAGTATGCCAAGAGTCATATGCTTAATATCCTGGCAACGTTCAAAACGGGAACTTGTTCTCAGCCAGGAAACTGCCTGGTCTGTAAGTGTCCATTAGATTTATGGAGTTACGTAAAAAAAGACACTAATAAGGTAATGTAATAAAAAGTCTAAATTTTGCCCACAACTAGTAACCCACAGCAACCAATTATAAGCATGTTTTAAATAGATGACTGTGCTAGCTGTGGATAGGATGCTGTGGGTTACTAGACAAATAGCAAACTTTAGACTATTTATTAAAATACTCATTGTTTTCCTAAGTGCAGTAAGCCATTGCAGCCAAAAAGCAGGTAGCCTTTTCTTGTCACCTGTTTAAAAACAACATCTTATTTTATAGCGTGGGTTACTCCACCATGGCAAACTTTGTATCTGTTTTACAAAGGATGCTTGTTGTCTAGCAACCACACAGTTAAGACCCTTTAGTGTCCGGGAGGAAAACCATGGGGTCCTGGAGCTTAGCAAAATACTGACAGTTTGAACACAGAGAAAGCAGGCATACTTCCACTATTTGGGATTCAACAACTTAGATGCATATAAAAGGTTTTGGCAAAATGATTACAGAAACAGAGTAAGTTCCGGAAAGGAAAGGGGTGGCGCTGGAAATGATATTTGGAGAAACTGGATCTGAAAAGTATGCTACAAATATATAAGTAAAAACTCAAGGTATATGTCCTCTTTAAGTGCCTTCAATATAGCTATATAATCTATATTGTACATATACCTGGGAGAAAAACTTGTATACTTTTGATCATTTGACAATATTCCTTACAAGCTGTAACTTACTGCATTCTTATAGAAGAAATACAAGACCATGTTGGCAAGCCTGGAATAACACCATCGACCATGTACAAGCAAAAGCTTTTCCAGGTGCCGAAACCTTGGAACAGCAAAATCACTTGCCATTACTGCCTACAAGCACAAAAGAAAGACAATTTAACTTTGTATTCACATTACATTAAATTACAATCTTTCAGGTCATTAACAGTAGTTGATAAGAAAAAAATTTCTGGACTAAATAAATACCAGTTCATAAGGCCTTGAATAAAGGGAAAAACAGGATGCCCATATGGGCTACATTAAACCAAGCTGTACCAGAGTGTGATTTTGTTCACATTTATGTTTTTTTTTCTGTTTTGTGTTGCTTTACACAGATGCATGCAAAATAATCTAAACGAACACTCAGAAAATATTTAGTAGCCAGCATTATACTGTGCACTGAATGGAAATGTACACAGATGTCTTTTTGCCCCACTGAGCAAAAATTTGTGCAATTAGATGTAAAATTTGGTCTAATAAGTATAATGGCACAGAACTAAAAGTCAGTCTGATGTGTTGGGTTTAGAATTTGTTCTGGTAGGTGTAATGGAGTGAAAAGGAAAATCAATTTGCTTTATTGCATATAATGGAGTGCAAGGAGAGGTTAATTTAATTTGCTACATTTCCATTTTCTCTGTGCATAATAAGAGATTTCATTTTAGGTATTAACAAAAAAAAACCCTTTTCCCTATTTCTGAACAATGTGTGTTTACACCTGCTGTCACTTAACTAAATTACATTGTGTTTTAAATGTAAATATTCCACTTACAAAGAGAGAAGTCAAGACCATTACTGCTAGTTAGAAAAAAAGATCAAAAACATAAGGCCATTAGATAAAGGTCGAAGTGAGGTATTTTTCTGCTTTGCAAATGATTAAAAATAAAATTAAGAAAACCCATACCAAATATAAAACCAAAAGCAAAGAAAAATAAATCCCCCTCACTCCTAACAGAGATACAAGCATTTGTGGCTAGTAGAGGGGCTTGCTACCTAATTTGGTGGGGAGAATAGTCTAAAGTACTATGCATAGCAAATGGCGAGAATTGATTTTTTTTTACACAAATTAAAACTGAGAACAAAAACCTGACCTGCATTCCTTCTTGACCAGAGATTCCAACCCCAACATCAGCTACCTGTATCATGCTGACATCATTGGTTCCATCCCCTATAAAATAGGTAAAACACAATAATAATAACTGCCCATCTAGCAAAAAGTGGAGCAAGTTACTATTGGGAACATTAGGGATCAAATGAAGCCGACTACTCTAAAGGGAAATGTAGTAATAGGCAGTACCGGGGAGGGTCATGCTTGGAGGAAAAGTTGTGCAAAAGGAATTATTTTTGCAACTATTATGAAATAAAAGTATGCCACACAAACCCAAGAAACGCTAATATAAATGAAAATAAGAAATAATGACATAACTATAAAACTGGATACTTACCTACTGCTAAAGTCATAGCTCTGAGCTTATCACGGACAAGCTTTACCACCAAGCTCTTCTGCAGAGGGGTAGAACGACAACAAAGAACTGAACGGCATTTTCTAGCAAGTAAAAGGAATTTGTCTGACTGTGTTATATCTAGCGCAAAGGCCAAGGTTTTTCCATCTATTACAAGTCCAAGGCTAGATTGCTTTAAATTTGGAGGCCAAAGAGTATTGTGTTGGACAGAGTCAATGCCAGTCCCTCCAACGACTTTTTCCTGTAAGCCACTTGAAAACTTGGATTGTATGTAGTGCAAACATTGTTCAAGCAAAGTAGAACATTCTTCCTGGAAAGTAAAAAATGGGACACTGAGAGCTTAGTCAAACTTAGCTGCCATCTAGACATTTTGCAGTTACTATATTGTACAGTCTAGAAGTTCATTTTTGTACTTAGACACATACATACTTAAAGCTATACTTAATTTTTAAAAATTTCATGCAGCCCAAGCTTGCTTTTTAATTATTACTCATTATATATAGAATATTACTTAATTTCCTTTAAAGGGAAACTATTGTGTATTAAAAAAAAAAACACAAGGATAAAATATTTGCAAAAGGATTTCATTTCTTTAAAAAAAAAAAAAAAAAAAATTGGTTAAGCCCATCTCTTGTCCTACTAATTACCTGCTCAGACAGGAAGTTACAGGTTGCACTGAGAAAGGTAGGTGCGGTCTAAGTCTGCTCTTGCCCTCTTGCCTGAACTAATATATGCTAAAATATACACAACTTCAATTACATTGATTTTATGTTGGCAAATAAACCTTCATTCTGCAAAACTGTTCCATACTTATTGAAACACTGAAAGACAAGTTTTATAGAGTTCTTCCAGAATTTTCTTTCAACAGAACACGTTAATGTCCACAGGAGCTTAGGTTAGAATCTGGAGATATGCATAATGTCAGACACAGAGACCCTTGCTATAGAAAGAGAAGAGTTATAGGCCACAGAGAAGCCTGTTCCAGCATGTAGAACAGGAGTTTTAAATGTTCTTTTATTTTCTATCAGCACTGCCCTTATACAGATAAGGATTAGGCCATGATCTAGGCTCTAGTTCACTTTGACTTAGAAATGTTTTGACAGGTATCTTATGCAAAGTCAGATCTTGAATTCCACTGCATATGTTCTACAACAGATATATCTCAAGACAGCACAGATACTTACGACATCCCCATGTGACCACTGTCCTGAGGTACTTTTCCTTCTGAGCACCAGGCCGCTATATTTAAGGATGTCCTGGACAGCTGCAAGGGATCCTTGAGATATCCTTGAAGACTGAGGACTGGCATACAATGCTAGTGATTATATTTGCTGGGGGTGTTAAATATATTGGTACGCAGACCATGAACAACATCTCCCATGTACTTAAATAGGAAAAAAGGTGAAGAACTCTTTGGGTGTAATGCAATAAAAGTTGGCAGTCATGTACCAGGCTTAGTACCCCACAGCAACCAGCCAGATGTTTGCTTTAAAAAGGTGGCTGATTTGACTTAACACTTTGTTGAGACATTAGTATAGTGATATCATGTTACAAACCCAGAGATATGTTGTTGGAAGTTTTTCAAATTATCAGGAGAATGTGATTACATTTCAGTGTTTCTTAAGTTTTTCATTAACTTATTATGAAGATGAACACATCTAGCACATGAGATTTTGGAATTTTACCCACTGCTTTTTAGTATCCCAATATAGTATTTTATTGGCTCCTATGAAAATCACCTGAGAGTGTAAGACTTGGAAACAGTGTATGTTTTCAGGTAGGATTCAACTTATAAACATTTGCCTTTTTCGAAAATTTTCACAAGAGATAATTAAAGGGCAAATATACCCCCTTTTTGACATGAGCTGGGTATATGTATATCACGTTCCAGAAAGAAATATAAAAGTTTTTTTTGTTTTTGTTTTTTTTTTATATTAAACAAGTTTACCTGATTTCAAACAGTGAAGGGAAACCCTAATAATGCTTCTGTTTGCAGGGAGCAGATCCTCACCCCCCTTAAGTGTAATGCAACCCCATCCTCAACTTGTTCCTTTGTGATGTGATAAATTCCTGCATTAACAACCCACTAGAAGAATTAGAAAGAGTTTGTGCCCCAAGGGTTGAATTACAATGTAAACCTAAGGGATGCTGGAAATGGTTCGTAAGAGTACCAGAGGGGTATATTTTTCCTTTAAGGACAAATACAGGAAACTTGCTTACACAAGTAATATAAGCAAAGCTCACCAGAGATTCAGCATTCAAAGTGATTAGATCATCTTCATGATCTAGAAGCTTGCAGGAATAGCCAATATTTACAGCAGTTTCTTGTTTATCTCCAGTTAAAACCCATATCTGTATGCCAGCTTTGCGTAACCTTGTGATCGTTTCTGGAACACCTTCTTGTAAACGATCTTCTATGCCAGTGGCACCTAGGTTTAAGAAATAACATAACAGATGCAAAATGTCCATAGCTTAATAAAGCAAATAATAATAAAAGTTTTCAGTTCCACTTGCTTCTGCAAGAATCATTATGTTACTCCAAATAAGTGTTCCTTTGAGACATTCTTAAAACCAGTCCAAAGGTTTGCCTGATGCAATGTAATAACTATCCAAATTCAATACAAATAACCTGGAGAGTACACATGTTCTTCAGTGCAACAGTGTAATTTATTGAGATATCACTGCAGTGATATCTCAATAAATTACACTGTTGCACTGTAGAACATGTGTACTCTCCAGGTTATTTGTATTGAATTTGAAAGTTGTACAGCCAGCACGGGGCCTGTTACCTGTTGACGAGTACTCTCTTTGAATACTGGAACCTACAGCAGGACTTTGAATTTTCAATGTAATAACTAACATTATTTAGTGATGAAGAAATACATTTCTGCCTGTACTTTAACTAAGACAAAGTGAAACTACACCCCTATTCCAACTTGCACAGTCTTACCTCACATTTTTAAGGCAATGGACATAGGCACAGTCTGCTGAACATTACTTCAGTGAACGCAGGGGCTTCTTAAATACTGTATGGACTTTATTCCGAATAGAAGCACTGCTACACAATTTAGATTTTTATATTGTCCATAAGGAATAACAGTCCTTGACCCACCAAAATTGCAGGATTATCAGTTTAAACTGCCTCCTGATTTGTCAAACATGCACAGATGATCATCCACTATAATCAATATTGCCCAAACTGCCCAACCAAATCTGGCCACGTATGGCTCCCTTAAAGGAGAAAGAAAGGTAAAAACTAAGTAAGCTTTATCAGAAAGGTCTATGTAAATACAGCCATAAGCACTCACAGAAATGCTGCACTGACTTCTCTGAAAAAAGATTAGTTTTGTCTGTAATTCCTGTGCCAGAGACACGCAGCTTTCTGTTCTCTGCTCTTTCCTCTTCCCCCTTCCTCAAGAATGCTAAGAACTCACCCCCCCCCATAGGAATGTGGATCTGAGCCAATCAGCAGGAAGCTGACTCAGTCTTACTAACTGAGCATGTTCAACTTGGTCTGGGTGTCTGTGCGTCTGTGCAGGAGCGAGGCATTATGGGAACTTTCTTTACACAGCTCAGTGTTTTTTCTTCCTGCTTGGCTTCAGATCTTCTGAACAGGTGAAATATGGGGAGACTTAAGGGCACTATTGAGAGAACTGAAGGTATGCCTGCAGCTTGAGATTAACTCTTTACTAGCCTTTCCTTCTCCTTTAAGTCAACAAGCAGTTCTGTAACATTTTAAAGCATGACTTTTAATTAGTGTCACTGTATCACAGTGTCAAATTCTGCATTCACATAAGCAGCAAATATTATAATTTACTATTACACCAGACACAAGTACCACTAACCACAATAAATGTTTTGCAGTAAACCTGCTAAAGATTTTTTCCTATTTTTTGCATTTCTACAATTGTATTTGGTTGAGCAACAAATAGGAGCTAAAGCTTTTGTTCGCAAGTATTCTATACAAAGTTCACCAATCATTTTTTATTTTTGTACCAGACACAAGTACTAAAGCATTAAAGAGCACCCCACAGTGCTCATTCAAAAAGCACTTGTGTTTGGGCTATGGCTGATCTCTACCCTAGTGCTGGATTAAAAATTTGGACAGCACTGGTGGGCACAAGGAAGGCCCTGTAGAGCTTCACTTCTGTCTGTGTCCACTGGGCTCCCTAAATTGTGCATCTGAATGAAGCCACCCCCTGTCCTTCTCCATGAATACAGCATTCTAAACGTAGGCAGTGATGTATTTATGGGGCACACACATGGGTCCCTGTGCTCTATTTATTTATTTAGAGACATGCAGCAATTCAATTTATATGAGACAGGGATGATAGTGTGATAGAGAACCTAGTGTTGCTAAGGGTCAATACAGCAACAAATAATCTGCCTTTAAGGTATGTTATTACACAATAAATGAGGGGCTGGATTCTCTTATAGACAATTTGTTGTGAACAAACAGTGGTTGGCCAGCTTACTACTAATTAAAATACAACAAGCCAGTAGACATAATTTCATATGTAATTGAAGTGATATTAGTCCAGCAACATAAATAACATAATGTTGTTTTAGAGCAGGACACATTGTTAATAAGCACAGTGATCACAAAGAGTCGATTACAAGGAATGCAGGCAAAACAGCCACAGGGAAATATCTTAAAATAAACAAACTGTTTTGGAGGCCACAGGGCACTGGTATGTCAATATGGTAATCCCAAATTGGCACAAATAAAACACTGTCGCCCATGTGCTCCCAGAAATAGAACAATGTATCCAAAATCTCCCATATATTTGTTTTATGTCAGTCACCATAACTCTTCCATGATAGGTAAGTGCTGGGAAATATATAAAGTCAGGTCATAGATTTTCTTGAACAGCTGACTGTTGCATGATATGTAAGTTCAATTGTACAAAAAAAAAAAAACGTAAAACTGTTTATCTAATAGCTGACTTGATCATCTGATAGGCACCAGGATACAAGAGCACATGAATATTTGCCATCATTCTAAACAACAATGTGACAGCTTCAGCATGGCTAAAAATGTGTTCCAAAGTTAGGATACAAAAGCAAAGATAAAAATATTTTTCCCTAAAATAAAAGAACCCCTTGGTTTCACAGACATTACTGTGAAAATAAAGATATGAATGAGAGCATTTTTAGCGACAGTGGTGAAGGTGAATCAACCCCTGGCTGGTGCTCCTGTTAGGATAAAACTGCACCAAGCCCGGGGTAAAGGCAGGTGAGTGATCCTCCTCCTTTCTTCTCCTTTTGCAGTGATCCCAGGGCCCATGCATGCACAGCTGAGCAAAATAAACAAGCTTTTTTGCTCAGCTTTTTACTCTACTGCACAAAAACGAAGACCAAAGGAGGAAGAGGAATGCTCGCGTGTGTACACCCCGGCTGATGCAGGTTTCTCCTAACAGAAGCACCGCCCGGGGGTTTCAGGTAAGCGATTACAATCGCTGGGAGGTGCCTAACATTTTGGCACCCCAAGGGATTCTAACTTTCATTCTCCTTTAATACTGTACTGCAATCTTTATTCATACAAACTAGGGATTCACCAAATCCAGGATTCGGTTTGGGATTCAGCCTTTTTCAGCTGTATTTGGATTTGGCCAAATCAACGCTACTGGCCGATCCGAATTCTTAAAATCATATGACTTTTTGTGACAAACATGGAAGTTAAAATTGTTTTGCTGCACATGGCACTCTATACTAATTTGCATATGTGGCTTTGGTTTGGTATTAGGCCGAGTCTTTTACGAAAGATTCGGCCAAATCCAAAAATAGTGGATTCGGTGCAACCCTAATAAAAACATGCACAAAATCATGTCTAACACTTTAAAGTGTACCTCAACCGAAAGTACAGGTTAAAAGAATCCACACTCTGGGAAGGCAATAAGATATTTGGAAAATAATAATACTTGTAGCAGGCGCTATGCCAACAGCACCATGAGGAAGAGCGACTGTCCATCACAATGTACAGTGGATATAAAAAGTCTACACACCCCTGGTAAAATGTCAGGTTCCTGTGCTGTACAAAAATGAGACAAAGATAAATCATTTCAGAACTTTTTCCACCTTTAATGTGACCTATAAACTCTACCACTCAATTGAAAAACAAACTGAAATCTTTTAGGTGGAGGGAAGAAAACTAAAAAACTAAAATAATGTGGTTGCATAAGTGTGCACACCCTCTTCTAACTGGGGAGGTAGTTGTGTTCAGCATTAAGCAATCACATTCATGTTAAATAGGAGTCAGCATACACCTGCCATCATTTAAAGTGCCTCTGATTAACCCCAAATAAAGTTCAACTGCTCTAGTTGGTCTTTCCTGACATTTTTTTAGTCGCATCCCACAGCAAAAGCCATGGTCCCCAGAGAGCTTCCAAAGCATCAGAGGGATCTCATTGTTAAAAGATATCATTAAGGAGAAGGGTACAAAAGAATTTCCAAGGCATTAGATATACCATGGAACACAAGTGAAGACAGTCATCATCAAATGAAGAAAATATGGCACACTGACAAGAACTGGACATCCCTCCAAAAATGGTGAAAAGATGAGCCGAAAACTGGTCAGGGAGGCTACCAAGAGGCCTACAGCAACGTTAAAGGAGCTGCAGGAATATCTGGCAAGTACTGGCTGTGTGGTACATGTGACAACAATCTCCCGTATTCTTCATATGTCTGGGCTATGGGGTAGAGTGGCAAGACGAAAGCCTTTTCTTATGAAGAAAAACATCCAAGCCAGGCTACATTTTGCAAAAACACATCTGAAGTCTCCCAAAAGCATGTGGGAAAAGGTGTTATGGTCTGATGAAACCAAGGTTGAACTTTTTGGCCATAATTCCAAAAAATATGTTTGGCACAAAAACAATACTGCACATCACCAAAAGAACACCATACCCACAGTGAAGCATGGTGGTGGCAGCATCATGCTTTGGTGCTTTTTATCTTCAGCTGGAACTGGGGCCTTAGTTAAGATAGAGGGAATTATGAGGAAAAATACCAGTCTATATTGGCACAAAACCTTCAGGCTTCTGCTAGAAAGCTGAACATGAGGAGAAACTTCATCTTTCAGCATGACAACGACCCAAAGCATACATCCAAATCAACAATGACTTCACCAGAAGAAGATTAAAGTTTTGGAATGGCCCAGCCAGAGCCCAGACCTGAATCCGATTGAAAATCTGTGGGGTGATCTGAAGAGGGCTGTGCCCAGGAGATGCCCTCGCAATCTGACAGATTTGGAGTGTTTCTGCAAAGAAGAGTGGGCAAATCTTTCAAAGTCAAAATGTGCCATGCTGATAGACTCTTACCCAAAAAGACTGAGTGCTGTAATAAAATTTAAAAAGTGCTTCAACAAAGTATTAGTTTAAGGGTGCACACTTATGCAACCACATTATTTTAGTTTTTTTTGGTTTTCTTCCCTCCACCTAAAAGATTTCAGTTTGTTTTTCAATTGAGTGGTACAGTTTATAGGTCACATTAAAGGTGGAAAAAGTTCTAAAATGATTTAGCTTTGTCTCATTTTTGTACAGCACAGGAACCTGACATTTTATTAGGGGTGTGTAGACTTTTTATATCCACTGTACATAAATGCAGTCAGTTTGATATTGATATTTGATATGCTCATTCATAGTGGCATTTAGATTAAGAAAACATGACTGAAATCCAGTTCTGAATCTGTGTTTTGTCACATACTGTAGGACTGTTAATGTGGGCGAATTAACAGCTACGCTAACCACCAAACTTTACTCTGAGATGCATTCTCTCTTTTTTAATATAACTGATATTCAGTGCTTATTTTTTTGTATTAAACAGAATGTATTACTGAGGATTCTCTTGAGGGTGCCTGCATTGTGATGAGATTATTTTTGTATCAGACAAATCTTTCAACATAAAAGGGTACATAATTGATTTTAAAACTTATTTAGGTTTTGATTTTGCCATTTCAATTAAAATATGTTATATCTGGAATCTGACTGAGAACACCGAGGGCTGAGATGTTTATTAAGGCGAATCATTAAAGGAATCCCACTTCAAAAATCACCACACTTCCCTTTTTATTCCTGAAAGCAAAATGTTCCAGTTATATCCTCTGCACTCTTCATGCGGCTATATCTAATGTCAGCTGACGTGAATCAGTATTAGAATAGCTTTTCGTTTTTACTTCTAGACTTTTTTTAACAATAAAATATAGCATCTGTATTAAAAAAAACCTGCATGATGCAGTAGTTAAGTAATTTAGTAGTGTCGGCTGGTCCAGTAGGCGACACTGTGCTTGCAAAGCCAAACCAGTAGTCCAGCCTCTTGGTTACTTACATCCAAAAGTGGCACTAAGCAAACAATACCATCCTATGTGTATCCAGCAATGTTTATGTAATATGTAAATGTAATATGTTTATGCAATAAAAAGTTTTAGTAATCTATAGCAACCAATCAAAAGGTAGTATTCACAGGTAAACAAAGGCAGTATTATTTTACCAAGCAAGTGTAGATTAGTCTCCAGACGAACTGCAGATTGGAACAGTAGTTCTTCACGATTATCTAAAGAAGATTCAGCTTGCAAATGAAATTTCAGCCAACAGGCATATTCTTCTTTACTGAGCACCTAAAGATGATAGCAATTTCAAATGTTTTATTTTGTACAAAATATCCAGTTGTAAGTTGTGTGAAAATTTCCTTCACCACAATGAATAATTCCTGTATAATTATACAATTGGATTTACAAACATAGCAGCAATGAAAATACAGAATTTACCTAATAATAAATATATACCTTAAATGTATAGGTATGGTATATATTATCCAGTAATATTACAAATACATTCATGAAAATCGATGATGGCAATGATTTAAAAATGCATTTTCATATTTTTTTTTAGTATGAGCAAAATAAATAGAACTCAAATTGAAAAAACATTCTGCTTATTCTTTTTATTAAAAAAAACCCATACATTTTACTTTTATTTTATTACAAAGTAGTATTTCAATCTTATCTATTAATTATTTGCATTAGTTTAACTAGAGCTAGAGTTCTGTATAAACAGCACCCTCTCTTAAGCCTTTGTTGTGACTGCTGTGGCTTACAGAAGTCCATTAGGCAGGGGAATTTGCTATGCAATGGTAATCTAATTGTCTACCTTGTGAGAACCAAACAGAGTAGCCCATAACACTATATGAAACATCTTCATTTTCAGTGTAGCCAGGCCTTCAATACATAACATGCAGAAATCTATTTTAAGGGCATTAAAGTATGATGAAATTTCCAATTTAGTTTCAGCCAAATGTCAAAACAGCAAAATAATAGAATATGAATCTTTGTAGCTATAAAATAACTTTTCATTACCATCCAATTAATTCACTTTATCAGATATATGAACTGGCGGAACTAACTAGCCAACAACGGTTTTAGAAATGAACTGTAATGGTAATCCAAACTTACTCGTTTTGCAATACACAGAGTTCGTAAACCATCAACTGCATAACAGTTCAAATACTTTTGAGTTTTGGCTTGAATTTTTCTTTGGTGCTTTCCCAGACGATCATCTAGATAATGGCAAACATTAGTTACTATCCTTATCTGAAACGATTCTTCTAACGTATGTTTATTGTTTACCAACATGAAGTTTATTCTAAATGGTTTTCCACCTATGGGGACAGCACCTTCTTTTTTGTCAGTGTAGGAGAACACATTAAATAAGTGCACAGATGGTTGGCGAGCAAATGAGTTATGCAAGCTACTAGTATTGTTCCTGTTAAATTATATATAATATATAATTATTGCCAAAATTTAGACCATAGCTACTGTACACGGTACTACCATGTGATGCTTCATTACATACAGTGCAACTACCCACATTGGTAAACATCACTCATAAGAAACAGCCAAAACCTATATATGTTTTGCTTCTGTGTGGTAAGGAAACTGCTATGTAGTTTAGTTCTAGACTTTTTTGCTGTTGCTAAAATGAGCTTACTGGATATATAACAACCCTATTTTTTTAATTAAAACGTTGCAGTATTTATTTACACTTTTTTGCAAATTTTCTGTTTTAATATCAGTATTATATTTGCCACATATAACATTATAAATAAGCCAAATAAATATTTTATAACCCAGCTATCTGGGTGCCTGTTCAAATATAAAAATATAAATATGAATGTATAATGTCAATTTAACATGGAAAAATCCATATCTAGCAGTTATTTATAATATACAGTTAGGTCCATAAGTATTTGAATAGCGGCACAATTTTCTATTAACCACAGTATTTCTAATAGCGTGTATTGTATTTTTACGATAATTCATGCTGTTTTTGATATACACTTAAAGGGGAAGGAAAGGCTAAGTCACTTGGGGGTGCTAAAATGTTAAGCACCCCCAAGTGACTTGAATCGCTTACCTCGTACCCTGGGCTGGTGCACCTATTAAGAGAAAACCGCACCAGCCCAGGGCACCTGGGGCGAAGCGCTTCCTCCTTCTGCCTTCCTTTCCCCGAGACTCCAAGTCCGGCGCATGCGCAGTAGAGTGAAAAAGCCGACTTCTCTGTTAAAGTTCGGCTTCTCACTCTACTGCGCATGTGCGCGCAGCGAGGGAGGAAGCGATCGCTGCTACCCCGGACTGGTGCTGTTTTCTCCATACAGGGGCACCAGCCCGGGGTAGAAGGTAAGTGATCTAAGTCACTCGGGGGTGCCTAACATTTTGGCACCCCCAAGTGACTTAGCCTTTCCTTCTTCTTTAAACCTCATGTAAGCCATTGAAGTCAATGGAAAAAAAAAAAAAAACAGACGGCGACCAAAATGTGGCAAATTTACCATTGTTTTAAGCAGCCATTGCTTTTTATCCTGAAATTTCTCACAGGATTTCAAGATTTTGTGCATACTTAAAATGCAAATACTTAATATATAATATAATTTTATAAGGTGATGCCTAGCATTCAGGTAGAGATTTGTTATGTATTTGATCCCAGGTTTTTGAACATAGCTTTAAAGATAGCCCCCTAGAAGTTAGAAGCTGTAGGTAAGAGATTGAAGACTAAGACAGTCCACTCAAAGTATAATTAAGAGGGCAGAAATATTAATTTATATTGCACTTTTACAAATGTATCCCATTTCTAGAAAGCACAATTTTTATTTAAAGATGCTTTATTACAAAAAATGCTTTAACATAAAAATAGGGCATTTACCTCCAAAAGTAGATTGTTAAGTAAACAGCATGGAAATAAATTGTATATCAAATTAAATATTTTTAAATTTGGTGTTTGAGCACAATAATGACACATACAAAGCTAAAACTTTCACACATAGAAAAGAAAACCTAATTCTACTTAACAATATGAATTTATTACAAATTTATAGTGGTTTAAAAAGTATTTGTAAATGTAGTTGCTATTGAAAGCATCATTCACTAAACTCCTGCTTATGATTTTTTTTTTTTTTTGACAAAGGCCAGTCTCCTCCAGTCCTCCAGGTCTGTCAGTCTGCTGCCTTGTGTTACATTGTTTCATAAGTCAGAGCCACCAGGGCAGAGAATAGAAAAGGACTGGCAAACACTGCTTTTTTTTTTTTTTTATAACTAATAACTAACCATTACAAATCTGCAAAGTATATTTCAAAGTTGTTTAGAATGATGCTTTCTTTTATTGGGCAACATTTTATTTTTGGCTTGACATGTCCTTTAACACAATATCCCAACCCTTTAAAAATAATCCAAAAGTCTTACCTTTAGAGCATGGCTGAATAAGGTCCAGAATAACGGAATCTGCTCCTTTAGCGTAAACCACTATTTCATCTGTAAGTGGGTGTCTCACCACAACAGACATTCGTTTTCTGACCGAATCAAAACCAAGGGTATGCAAAAGTTCAAAGTTTAGCCTACCCAAATGTGGTAACTCTACAGTTACCTGATCTGAAAGTCTTCCAACAAGAGCACAATTATATGCTCTGGAAGCATATACAAGAGCAGCTTCATCAGGACTCTCTGCTTCAAAGCGCAGATCCCCTTCATGTCCATCTACCTGTTCTTTAAAACCTGGCTGAGTGCCTAGTCCAGTAAAATTTATCTGTGGAGAGCTGGAAAGTTTTCTTTCTAATTTTGTAAAACTGCCTTCAATGGAACTTGAAGACATGATGCTGGATCCAGCTCTGTGCATTGACTTATTAGTTCCAAGGCTGGATGAACTGCTGCTATTAGATCCTGAAGTTAAACGGCTGGGTGTAAATCTGCGGATAAAGTCCTCTATGGTTTTCACCGGAGACTTCAGTTCAAATCTTACTCTTACCTGCAAGGGGAAAAAAAGTTAACGTTAAAAAAAAAAAAAAAAGATAAAGTGAAGGCTGTTTATGAGTATTTGGCTCATTGTTGCCTTGAAAAACAAATATTTAGCGTTCTACAGTACAGCACAGGACATATTAAATATCAAACCAATGGAAAGTTTCTGATTGGTGTCCTACTTTATATATTATGTACATTTTTATCACTGGGGTAGTTTCATATTAGATTAAAAACAACAGATAGGTTTTGTTGCATTTAATCAGTTTTCCCATGGACTTTGTGTGGAATAATTGTTTCAAGCCAGCAAATGGGCCATACTTAGCGTGAATGACACACATCAGCCTGCAACTAAAGAATTAAGTGCATGGGGAGTTAACATGCTTGGGGTGAAAGCAGCTGCAGTCTAGCACAATGTTATGTGATTTTCTGTACTTAGTTATTGTACTAATTTACATAATAAAAATATTGAGAATGCATTTCATTGCAAGCAGGTCAGGGTCTGCTTAAATTATTCAGCATTTTTACTTATCATTAACACTATCAACTACTTTCATAGACTATTCTGGGTTATCATCAATCATTCATGGTTGTAGACATGTGCATTCCTGCAATGTACACCTTTTCACAGTCCCAGTAATGTTTAAATCTCAAAACAAGGCTTTGTATGTTTTGAAGTAGTTTCCATTCATTTGGCCTTATTTTGTTCAACATTTGTCTAGATACAGTGCCAAGCAGGGTCAGAGAAAAAGTAAACTACAACTGTAGTGCACAAGTAAAAAATCCCTACAAGATAACTTACACAAAGACAACATACTTCACAAACATTTTTCACCACCAAAAAATGCCTTTCTCCTATGCAGGAATCGGTTAAAAGGGGTTTGACCTTCCAAATCACACTGTTTTTCACCATGCCCTGGGCCCAAAGTTGTATTTTTTTCAGCTTGAAGGTTGCTTACTAAAAAACTGAACTGAAAGAAAGTGTTTGGAAGGTCAACAACCCCTTGAAAAATTGGAAAAATAGTAACTGCTTGGTAAAATGTATCAACACTTAATTTATCAATCAGGGCTATGTCAGATGTTGCGCTTTGTCAATCATGGGAGATTAGCTCCCAGTGCATGACAATGTGTCCAAAAATACCATGTAAATCAGAAGAATGGACATCACCACTTTTTATGGTACAATCCAGCATAATCGTGGGAAAACAAAGAATATGCCATTTTCCTGCGATGAAGCTGGATCGCTGCATCCAGCAGCGACCCCCATTCTACAGTGATTAAAAGGTAAATTTGGACCCTTGTAATGTATAGGTGAGGAGACCCCCTGCAGACAACAAAACATTATGTCTGACACTGCCTAAGGGCGAAGACACATGGGGGCAGTGAGTCACCATGACTATGATTAGGGCAACTAATCACTGCAATTTAGCCTTCATAGGCTAATATATAAGTTGCTGTGACTGATCGTGCGGCACGGCCATTAGTCGCCGCAACTTTTTAAAGTTAAAAAGGGACTAATCGCCCCATGTGTCTTCGCCCCAAAAGGAAAAGTTACTAAAAAGATAATCTTTACTATTTCTGTAGGAGCCAACACATGAGAAGAGGAAACATTTGTGTAACAATCCAGCTACTTACATAAATGAAACAAATCAGGTTTTCCCCTTACCTTCTGTCGTGGTTGATTTGGAGAAGTAACAACAACAGTGTTGCAAATTGTCAAAGCAGTAAAAAAGTCAAAAATATCTGAGAGTTCTGCAGTGAGCTGAGAAAATGGTTGCTTGTGGTTTCTCATAATCTTCAGAGTCTTTGCACATTCATTGACCTTTTCTTGCAATTTTGGGTCTGGTGTAATGTCCTTTTCCTAAATATCAAAAACCCTTATTTCAGATAAACCCAAAAGAAACCTTGGTATGCATTTATATTAAATAGACAGTTAAAAGATGTTGTGAACCATGCCCAGAATATTACTCCTCTGGTTACTAAGATATCCTGTAATAGTGGGAGACATCATGCTGCACCCCTTGACTAAAGTGGTCTTCTCTATAAACTGCAACACTATTCATCCCTCAGTGGTCAAAAAACCAATAATAATTATGATATTCCTATGTTGAACCAATTACTACTGTAGCTAAAAGGGAATTCTCATTGCACACATTAACTGTGTCCTCAGATGTTCGTGTTTATTTTAAGGCAGGAATCGTTAATATCCCCTAATTGGGTAACACTTTTCTGCAGACTGTGAAGCTCACTTTGTAAAGCAGATTTTTTTTTTAACTAATTCTTTTTATTTTTATTATTTATCTCTTGGCAGCATGCAATTTCAGTTGCTATGTATCTATTGGAGTCACTCACTCTGGCAAAAAAGACTCTCTGCAAGGCTTCATGTTATGTATGTTATTGTTTATATTTATTGCTTTTCTATTTATAGAGGTCTTCCCACTTTCTGAATTTTAACAAGATCCTTAGCAACCAGCCATAGAAATTTCAATCTATACAGCTGAATAACAAAATGTTAAATTATTACAAATCCACATAAAGTAGACCAACTGCAAAAATGCCTTGAATACCAAAGTCTACTCTACATCATACAAAAAGTCAAGTCAAGGTAAACTACCACTTGATGGAAGACACTTCAAAACTATACAGACCAAATAAACATTATCACTGACTATTTCACATTACTTCATAGGAGCAACCAGATGGCATCCCCTTATTTATAAAAAAATAAATATTAATGTGCAGACCAACCTATGTGCAGCATGTTTTAGTGTCAGGACCTGTCTAGATTCAAACCCTGACTGTGTGAAATTCCTGGTGCATTTTTCAGATGATGCACTGAAAGCCTTTTGAGCTTGTACAGGCCTAAAACTCTAACAGTCAGCCAGTATCTCTTACTTTTTTTTTACCATTTCTGCCCTCTATGCCTGACCTGATCCCCAACAAGCATATTGAAAAATGCTTCTGCCTGCCCTGACCTCTAACTGTGCTTTATTCCATCCACTGACAATGAGCAAGCTTTGCCCTCTTTTTTTCTGCAGATTTCTCATGGCCTCATTTACTGGCATTTTCCAGATTAAACACTTTGGTGCATCCAGAAACAGTCGGTCCTTCCTGACATTTACAAGAAAATAAGTTTTATAAACCAATTAATAAATTGTGTATACATTAGAGTTAAGCTTGAAACATTTTAATTTGCACAATACAAATCTGATATATCTAATGATGTATAACACCATTTGTATTGTTACAAAATAGAATGCCCTAAAGAAAGGCAGCGGCTTGTACAATTATTTTAGTCATCTATTTTTCTAAAGTCTTATAAAAAAAATATTGCCTTTTCAGCTTTTCTCAAGGACTACAATATGCATGTTTATGCATATCATATATACAATAAATATATGCACATGTAGCTACAGTTAAGAGTCTAGCCTGTATAACTTACCATTGGGCTGCTGAAAGCTGTGTGTTTGGACAATATGTTGGCTTTCATTGCCTCAGCTCTGCTTCCTGTACGTCGATGAGTCTTGGTACTTTGGCTTCTGTGTGCTGCTTTAACACTATGGTGACTGCCACTACTATCACGACGCGGAAGTGTTCCTGTTTTTGGCCCATTGACTTCATCTTCAGAGTCTGCTTCTTGATACATTGCTAGACGTTTTGCTGTAAAGTGATAAAGTGCAACTGATATACAAATTTTACTAGGTGACTTGTAAGCTTCCCAAACAGCCCAAAAGAGAGTGCTACTGTCAGCAATAGGATGAATGTCAAACGGATTATAGATGAAATATGTATTCCCTACTAAAATATATATATATATATATATATATATATATATATATATATACAGAAACAAAAAAGGAGCACACCTTTTAAATGAAGCAAATGCCCTTGGTGCTGGTCAAACAATTCAATAGACAGACAGAGTACCGCACACATAGGGACTTTATAGAAAAAACAAAAAATTTATTGAAAATCCGACGTTTCGAGCACCAAACTGTGCTCTTCCTCAGGGACAAACCAGGTTTGTCCCTGAGGAAGAGCACAGTTTGGTGCTCGAAACGTCGGATTTTCAATAAATTTTTTGTTTTTTCTATAAAGTCCTATGTGTGCGGTACTCTGTCTGTCTATATATATATATATATATATATATATATATATATATATATATATATATATATATACACACATACATATGATATTAGAACTTACCATGGAGTAAAATGACCTGCACAAAAAAAAAAAAAAAAAAAAAAAACTTCTAAAGAAATTAGTTCTTCCATCACAGGAAAAAAATAGATATACAAGTATATTTTTCAGCCTTTCTTGAAACAAATTAAATGCAATCCTAACATTAATCAGTTTGATCCACATTTGTACAGCAGCCCATTTTTTTTAAATAATTCACATTGTGCATCTACTCAAGTACATAATAACAGTAAAAAATTGATAGGTGGAATTATAATTTACAATATACAAGATAGTTTAAGCACAAAAACAAAAAAACTTAGAGAATCGATGCGTACTGTATAGATTTTGCTGCTTTCCCTATATTATATTGTGGTAGGACAGTTTGCCATTTTAAAAATGCTTTATTTCGCAATAATCAGTTGTATTTGTCTTATTTCAGTGGGTACCAGGCCTTTCGAGCTTGTAATGTTTAAACCAGGTAAAAAGCTGCTCACCTTTTTAAAATGGGCGACTATTGTATGAGCCTTTTTATACAGCATTTATTGCTGTAACAGCAAAGCCAAATATAATGCTCTAAGCAAGCAAAGCCCAACTCTGACAGGGAGAGAAAAGTAAAACAGATGCCCATCTCATGGGGCACTGAAGTGCTCAGCTAAAAGCCAACAGCTGATACATTATTCTCACAGATGGCATTGTTTTGGTTGATATCTAAAAGTACTTAGGTAGATTAGCATGCATTTATCCAACAGACTGCTTCCCTAGGTTCAATGGAAAAAAAAAAAACGCTTTAATGCTTAACACCTAATACAACTGTATCTAGTTATCAATTTACAACAATGGTACGTGGCATTATATGGTGTTGTATTTTACAGAGGATGATAGATAGGACATCCTTATAATGTATATATTATAATATATAGTGCCTTAAAAATCAAAGGTTTTAAAGAGTGGGCCCCCTGGGAACAATACCTCACTTCCACTATTTGAACCATGCCTTCCCCATACATACATAACTCACGTAAGTTATGTAAGATACTTCAGCTATACAAATCCCAGAAGGTTATCACACAATCACCCCTCCAGTAGGAGGGTAGGGAAACAGAAGGGATAAAGTCAAACCAGATGTTGACCTAAGAGTCCCAGGGATAGGCCACGAGGGAACTAGAAAGAAATAAAGTCAGGTTGGACCCGGATCCCAGAGAAAAGCGAAATCTGGAGAGGAGCAATGAGAAACACCCCACCCGGCATGGTTTAGTTATGGTTCAATTATAGTTTAACTAGTTAAAACCATAATGTTTTTCTACTATATGCATGTACATTTTTCCTGTATTTACCCACCACCCCCCAGCAAGTCAGGAAACTGGAAAAACAAGACCCTGACTTGCACACCCCCCCCCCCTACCCAACCCCTCTCCCCACCCTTTCCTCTCCCCCTCAAGGAACAATACGCAAAAAACAAACTTGATCAACAATAATGCTTTTTATTGTCATAATTGTCTACAACTGGAATTGTCATTGTACATGTCATGTATTTTACTATCTCTAATAAAAAAGTTAAAATTCAAAAAAAAAAAAAAAAAAATCAAAGGTTTTCCATAAAAAACAAGACACTTTTTTAATTGTATTGTGGAAGTAATTTTTTACAAGCAGTGGTGAAACAGAAACACGAGTCAATGAATTGCTTCTGTCTACTGAAATATTAAAATAATTAGTTTGAAAATATTTTGTGTGTAGGTTATAGTGCATAGTATGGAGCTATACAGTGGCTTGCAAAAGTATTCGGCCCCCTTGAACTTTTCCACATTTTGTCACATTACAGCCACAAACATGAATCAATTTTATTGGAATTCCACGTGAAAGACCAATACAAAGTGGTGTACACATGAGAAGTGGAACGAAAATCATACATGATTCCAAACATTTTTTACAAATAAATAACTGCAAAGTGGGGTGTGCGTAATTATTCAGCCCCCTTTGGTCTGAGTGCAGTCAGTTGCCCATAGACATTGCCTGATGAGTGCTAATGACTAAATAGAGTGCCCCTGTGTGTAATCTAATGTCAGTACAAATACAGCTGCTCTGTGACGGCCTCAGAGGTTGTCTAAGAGAATATTGGGAGCAACAACACCATGACGTCCAAAGAACACACCAGACAGGTCAGGGATAAAGTTATTGAGAAATTTAAAGCAGGCTTAGGCTATAAAAAGATTTCTAAAGCCTTGAACATCCCACAGAGCACTGTTCAAGCGATCATTCAGAAATGGAAGGAGTATGGCACAACTGTAAACCTACCAAGACAAGGCCGTCCACCTAAACTCACAGGCCAAACAAGGAGAGCGCTGATCAGAAATGCAGCCAAGAGGCCCATGGTGACTCTGGACGAGCTGCAGAGATCTACAGCTCAGGTGGGGGAATCTGTCCATTGGACAACTATTAGTCGTGCACTGCACAAAGTTGGCCTTTATGGAAGAGTGGCAAGAAGAAAGCCATTGTTAACAGAAAACCATAAGAAGTCCGGTTTGCAGTTTGCCACAAGCCATGTGGGGGACACAGCAAACATGTGGAAGAAGGTGCTCTGGTCAGATAAGACCAAAATGGAACTTTTTGGCCAAAATGCAAAACGCTATGTGTGGCGGAAAACTAACACTGCACATCACTCTGAACACACCATCCCCACTGTCAAATATGGCGGTGGCAGCATCATGCTCTGGGGGTGCTTCTCTTCAGCAGGGACAGGGAAGCTGGTCAGAGTTGATGGGAAGATGGATGGAGCCAAATACAGGGCAATCTTGGAAGAAAACCTCTTGGAGTCTGCAAAAGACTTGAGACTGGGGCGGAGGTTCACCTTCCAGCAGGACAACGACCCTAAACATAAAGCCAGGGCAACAATGGAATGGTTTAAAACAAAACATATCCATGTGTTAGAATGGCCCAGTCAAAGTCCAGATCTAAATCCAATCGAGAATCTGTGGCAAGATCTGAAAACTGCTGTTCACAAACGCTGTCCATCTAATCTGACTGAGCTGGAGCTGTTTTGCAAAGAAGAATGGGCAAGGATTTCAGTCTCTAGATGTGAAAAGCTGGTAGAGACATACCCTAAAAGACTTGCAGCTGTAATTGCAGCAAAAGGTGGTTCTACAAAGTATTGACTCAGGGGGCTGAATAATTACGCATTATTTATTTGTAAAAAATGTTTGGAATCATGTATGATTTTTGTTCCACTTCTCACGTGTACACCACTTTGTATTGGTCTTTCACATGAAATTCCAATAAAATTGATTCATGTTTGTGGCTGTAATGTGACAAAATGTGGAAAAGTTCAAGGGGGGCGAATACTTTTGCAAGCCACTGTAAAGTGGCAGCAGACATAGCATGGTTGCGGATGGGCACATGGTAATGTTTAGCCTGAACCCGCCCACAACTTGCAAAAGCTGTGTGGATGTTGGTCCAAACCCACCTGACCCGCAGGTTTTGGGCCAGCCCACAAATCACTACAGTGTATACTGAGGAATGGTGCACAAAGTTATGACATAATATGGCATCTGTTAGGAGAAATAGTGGTCAAAAAATAAAGCAGACTGAAAAAGACAATGCTGAAAAGGTTTAAGGATGTTTAAGAAAATCAATCTCTATAGTAAAGCTGCTTCTGATATACCACAGGAAATAAAGATGGTGCAATAAGAGGAACAGGGCATACAATGATTGAAAATCTGTCAAATGGTAATGTTCAGATTAGACATGGAGCAGTACCTGGCATTGGCAGCAATATTATGGTACTCCTCAGGTCCCATTACTCACCAACATGGTGTAATTATAGCCAGTGACTATAGGGTGAAAAGCAGAATTTCTTCTGCAGTTACAAAAGCACACAAGCCTCTGTAACGGCGCTAACTGGAATGTAAAAGGCAGTCACAGCTATCCTTGTATTACCCTAGGCCTAGAGGAAAGACAATTGGAAGAGGCTACCAAAGTGGAGTGCTGGAAGATGTCACTCATGGTGCATGCTTTAGCAATGCTGCTGGAGAATTTAGAAAAGGATGAATGCTAAGTCAATTTTAAACATGCATATGAGCAGCTTGAAATATTACTGCCCTGCCTTAGTTTTGTACACACCCATGCATAGGCGGATTTTCAATAAGGCTAGGGGAGGCTAAGCCTCCCCAAACCTGCTCTGGCACCCTAAAAATAAAAAAATAAAATAAAAAAACCTGGCTCTGTTTCTGCGCTGTGCTGCAAATCTTCTCCTGTCCCTGCAAGCTCCGGGTTCTGCTCTAATCAGCTGTGCTCTGATTGGATCTTTCTTCTTGTATATTCTCCAATCAGAGCACAGCTTTCTTGACAGACAGTAAAATTGACCAATCAAGACACAGATGCAGACAGGGATCGGGAAATTTTGCAGACTGCAGAAATGAAGACTTAAAAAATGAACCAGCTTTGAACTTTGCTGCAGTTTTCATCCCACAGGTACTATACTGTATATGTTCTAAAGGCTGACCCACTAGCTGGAATTAAATTGTTTGTCATCTGACATTTATAATATCCCCTACCCTAACAGATGGAGGGTAAGTTAAGTTTTCCCCCTGACAAAGCTCATTGTGCTTTTATATATTTGTTATGGTTTTTTGCACATTCTATTTTTTTTTTTACTTTTGTCATTGTTTTTTCCAATTATAGTAAGTTACAGTGGGGCCAATGCTGTGCATCAGTGCCAGTGTTATAGTGCCAGGGCCTGAATATCTGCCATCTGTACCCACTGCTCCTCATGGCATATAATGTGCTGGTTTTGTATATAAAGACTGTGTCTCGCTGTATATAACGTGCCTGGAATGTCAGTACCTGCTGCCTCACTTTCTATAAAGCTAACTTAAACACATCTAATGGGGAGGTTCACTTTTAAGTTAACTTGTAGTATGTTATAGAATGGCCTATTCCTAGCAACTTTGCAATTGGTCTTCCTAGTTAATTTTATATAGTTTTTGAATAATTTGCCTTTTGCTTCTGCCTCTTTCCAGCTTTCAAATGAGGGTCACTGACTAAAAAGTATTGCTCTGTGAAGCTACAGTTTTATTTTTCCATGCAGCCCCTTAACTATTCATATTCCCATCTCTTGTTTAAACCACTACCTGGTATATAAGACCCTAGCAACCAGATAGCTACTGAAATACCAAATGGAGAGCTGCTGAACAAAAAGCTAAATAACCGAAAAACCATTAAAAATAAAAGAGGACCAATTGCAAATTGTCTCAGAATATCAGTGTCTACATCATATTAAAAGTTAATTTAAAGGTGAACTACCCCTTTAACCTAACTGAACACAAATGTATAGAGAACCCCTAACAGAAGTGCACGTATGAATGCTTTTACATCCTAAGCATTTTAGGGTTAAAAAAATCCCCCCCACCCGCACTTTTGCACAGTATCCCTGGGAGTCAGTGGGAACGGCAAGAGGTAGTTGGGAGGTTAATTTTTTACACCAGCAGTGAATCCACTAAGTGTCACATTAGCTGTAGGTCAGTCTGTGTATGGGCCATCTTTAGCCTCCCCAAATAAAAAAGTCATCCTCCGCCTATGCACCCATGTAATAAGATGCACCCCTACAGCACACATACTGTAGCGCCTCCAACACCACATGATAATTTTCCAGTACACAGAAGGCCATGTGCTCAATTTTGGTTTTAGGAACATAAAGAAAATCCTGAACTTACAGATAAGTTTATGGGGGCAATTTGGCCAGTCTAAATAATTTTGTCACTGTAAAACACTGAAAGATGTAATCATCTCCACAGTCACTGCATTCATTTGTAGATTATTTACATAAGAAAGCATGTGATCCTTTTGTGATAACGTGACCAGCAATGACCAGCAGTAGGATCCATGAGGACACTCCAAATCCACACAGATTTAATAAATACAAAATATAGCAGACTTCTGGCTGAATACAGAGAGAAAAGGCCTAATTTTTCATAAGATGCTTACATACATTTGACTTCTGTGGCAATTTAATTCAAATATTTGCAACTTGAAATATTACATTTCATCTGTCCATTCTGGGAACAAAATGAACATTTAAACAAATATATTCCAGAATAGCAAAGTCCTGTTTTAAATTATAAGGGAGGATCCTACAATATATTCTTTTTAAAAAAAAAAAAAAAAAAAAAAAAAAGCACTGAGCTCTTTTAAAAGTTTATACGGTTTAACAGGACTTTCTGGACCTTTTCAATGGAGACACCTTTGGGAAATGGCTAGATCCTGTCCCTGCTGCCTTTATTCCTGATACTCTCAAACTTCACTTGAATGCAATTAGCATCATCCCCTCTAGCCAGTGCAAAATCATGGCGGCCAATGCCTATCCGAAGTTAATAAAGCACTAGTGGAAGGACTTGCCACAGAAACTAGGAAAGCCATGTAACAAGTATGGACTTTATTCCACTCTGCCATCCATAAACACTGTAAAAAATAAGCTACATATTTTATTTTCTATGGATTGGGTGAAGGTGTCAAATAAAGAAACTGATACATAATGTGACACTCTGTCAAGTTATTCCAGGTAACTATATATCAGGGGTGGGCAAACTACGGCCCGTGGGCCACATCCGGCCCCTTGGCCTTTTTAATCCGGCCCGCCGACGAAGCCAAGTCTCATCACGCGAGACTTGGTGTCATTGGCGGGCCGGAATTAAAGAGACGAAGGGGCGTAACGCTGGCCTGGCCCTGCCCGGCCCGGGGGTGAGTAAATGTGGCCCGTGAGCCAAAAAGTTTGCCCACCCCTGCTATATATGTTGCTGGTAGAAAAGCTGATTTATGTTGGTTTGTCTGATTGTTTTTGATTTTAATTAGGATTAACTTATGGCTACCAGTTGCTTTACCTTTCTAAATACCTAGGGGGTGATTTATCAATGGTTGAGTTTGATTTGAATTTAAGTTATGGTTCGAAAACTCGAATGTTTGGTATTTATTAAGTGCAAAAATACCAAAAATTTGCCATCTAAAAGCTTGCGAGTTTCTATAGAAGTCAATGGGAGTTGTCATAGGCAAAGTCAAGCCATATTCTCAAACTCAAGTTTTCATTTTTTTTTTATTCAAACGAGTTTTCCTTATTAATAAAAAAGTGACCATTCGATTACGAGTTTATTCGGATTTGAAAAACCAAGTCGAAAATTGATAAATAAGCCCACTATTGTTCTACACACACTGTCTTGATTATTTTGATAATACAGGTATAGGGTCCCTTATCCGGAAACCCATTATCTCCCATAGATTTTTAAAACTGATTCCCTTTTTTTCTATAATAATAAAACAGGGCCTTGTACTTGATCCTAACTAAGATATAATTAATCCTTATTTGAGGCACAACAATCCTATTTGGTTTAATTATTGTTTTAATAATTTTTTGGTGGATTTACGTAACGGAGATTCAAATTAAGGAAAGATCCCTTATCCGGAAAGCCCCAGGCCCCGAGCATTCTGGATAACAGGTCCCATACTTGTATACAACAGATTTGATTAAACTTTGCACTTTAAAACCTCAAAAGTGACATGCTTATAATGTTGTGCTACAACTGGGTATAATGTTAATAATGTGAAATCCTATTATAAAACTTAAATAAAAACATTTAAAAAAAAATAAATAAATGTGTATACAGTCTAAACTGTCTATACAGTTAATGCAACAACTGAAAGCCTTACCATTATCATCATGAGAATATTCTACTCCGGAGACGGTGCACCTTCGGAAAACCATTTTATTTTCAGTAAGTGTTCCAGTTTTGTCAGAGAAAACATACTGTATCTGTCCTAAGTCTTCAGTAATATTGAGAGCTCTGCACTGAAGTTGGGAATCTGTTTCTTCATCATATAAGTCTTTATCTTGGTGAATGAAATACACTTGGCATATTTTCACAATTTCAATTGAAACATACAAAGACACTGGGATAAGCACCTATAATTTAAAGAGGAGAAAAGGTACCAATTAGTCATTATGATTCAAAAACAAATTTCAGTTTTAACAAAGTGCAAAATGTTTCCCTGTAGGTAAACTGAAGAATAATACCTTCATGATATCGTCATAAGTCTAGGGATTTGACAAGGGAATCTATAGGACTTGGTGCAATCCCTTATACTAAAATCAAGAAGAACGATGAGCTTTTCAGGCTAAAGATGCTTGGGCTCAAAGGCAAGGCAGAAGTAGCAAGAGGAAAGGATGACCACAATTAATGATTAGAGTTAGGGAGTCAGCAGCAGTGCTTAGCTTAAAGGAACAGTAACACCAAAAAATTAAAATGTATCAAAGTAATTACAATATAATGTACTGTTTCCTTGTGTGTTTGCTTCAGAACGCTACTATAGTTTATATTATCAAAGCTGCTGTGTAGCCACGGGGACAGCCATTCAAGCTGGAAAAAGCAGAAAAGGCACAGGCTAGTGCTAGGTGTTTCACTGATTAGCAAAAAATTTATCATAAACCATCATGAACCCTAAACACGATCCATCTAACAAGCCAATGCCCCACATGCCTCCCAAAAGTTAATATCACTGCCGCATAATCCCTAGTCATAGATTTTCCCCATCAAAAAGGCAAAGGCAAAAGCAAAATGTAAAAAAGTAAAGTTAAGCGACATGCACTTCAAGCAAGTAAGCCTTTTCTCTGGCAGTCTTTCTTTATATTTTTTGGAGTTGTCAGCAAGTCCATATCTAGATCTTCTACTGGGGAAATTAGTGGAAATGTGGTGCAGAGACAAATAGCACAAATATAGATATTATGAGTATGACAACATGCAGGCAGAAGCAGAGAGCCGGGTGGCTTCCTGTCACATGCAGAAAGTGGTCTAGACTCCTTAAAAGTTTCAATAGGAAAGGTAATCAATAAAAAACATATTAAAGGAATGTGAAATATTCTGAGTTATAGTTTCTGTCTAAATATCTACTTCAGGTTGTATCAAGAAGCATATTTGGAGAGATATTACCAGCTGAAAGTAAATGCCAAAAACTGAATTAACTAAGCAAGACAGTACCTGCAATACTATTATCATGGTGAAAAATAAATATACAGCTGAAAGAAATGGCTTTACATATTTTCCATCAGAGCCTAAAACATCAAACACAGGTCGCTTTTCTCCATATTGCCAGACCCAGAGAGCATGTCCTGTACAAGAAAAAAGGTCTGTTATTACATCTTAAATTTCATGACATTATATGATATTATTCTTTACATTTGGAAATACAATGTAAAGGACCTTTAACAACATAAAAGCTTGCAAATCAAGCTTGTGCCACAATTGTTTTTTTTTAAATGCCTATTTTTTTTCCTATTTAGTGTTCTTTAGTTGTGTACAGTTGCAAGAAAAAGTATGTGAACCCTTTGGAATTATATGGATTTCTGCACAAATTGGTCATAAAATGTGATCTGATCTTCATCTAAGTCACAACAATGGACAATCACAGTCTGCTTAAACTAATACCACACAAATAATTAAATATTTCCATGCTTTTATTGAACACACCATGTAAATCACTTTCTTGAGGTCATGCCACAGCATCTCAATCGGGTTGAGGTCAGGACTCTGACTGGGCCACTCCAGAAGGCATATTTTCTTCTGTTTAAGCCATTCTGTTGTTGATTTACTCCTATACTTTGGGTCGTTGACCTGTTGCAACACCCATCTTCTGCTGAGCTTCAGCTGGTGGACAGATGACCTTAAGTTCTCCTGCAAGATGTCTTGATAAACTTGGGAATTCATGTTTCCTTTGATGATAGCAATCCATCCAGGCCCTGACGCAGCAAAGCAGCCCCAAACCATGATGCCCCCACCACCATACCTCACAGGTGGGATGAGGTTTTGATGTTGGTGTGCTGTGCCTCTTTTTCTCCACACATAGGGGCCGATTTACTAATCCACGAACGGATCAAAAACGTCCGTATGCGTTTTTTTCGTAATGATCGGTATTTTGCGAACTTTTTCGTAAATTGTCGCAACTTTTTCGTAGCCGTTACGACTTGTGCGAATTGTCGCGACTTTTTCGTAGCTGTCACGAAAAAATCGGAAAGGTTTGCCCGCCGTTTACTAGCACTCAATACGAAAAAGTTGCAACAATTCGCGCAAGTTGTAACGGCTACGAAAAATTCGCGACAATTTGCGCAAGTCGTAACGGCTACGAAAAAGTCGCGACAATTCGCTTAAGTCATAACGGCGACGAAAAAAATCGCAAAAATACAAAAAAGTCGCAAAATGTTCGTTTCCAATCCGATTTTTTTCCCATTCGGATTCGTGGATTAGTAAATCAGCCCCATAGTGTTGTGTGTTGCTTCCAAACAACTCAACTTTGGGTTCATCTGTCCACAGAATATTTTGCCAGTACTGCTGTGAAACATCCAGGTGCTCTTTTGCAAACTTTAAATGTGCAGCAATGTTTTTTTTGGACAGCAGAGGCTTCCTCTGTGGTAACCTCCCATGAAATTCATTCTTGTTTAGATTCGCTAACAGGGATGTTAGCAGATTTGTCTTACCGTGGACTGATGTACAGCAAGGCTTTTGGAGATACTTTTATAACCCTTTCCAGCTTTATGCAAGTCAACAATTTTTAATCGTAGGTCTTCTGAGAGCTCTTTTGTGCGAGGCATCATTCACATCAGGCAATGCTTCTTGCAAAAGCAAACCCAAAACCGGCGTGTTTTTTTTTAGGGCAGGGCAGCTGTAACCAACACCTCCAATCTCATCTCATTGATTGGACTCCAGTTGGCTGACACCTCACTCCAATAAAGCTCTTGGAGATGTCATTAGTCTAGGGGGTTCACATACTTTTTCCACCTGCACTGTGAATGTTTACATGGTGTGTTCAATAAAAACATGGAAACATTTAATTATGTGTGTGGTATTAGTTTAAGCAGACAGTGATTGTCTATTGTTGTGACTTAGATGAAGATCAGATCACATTTTATGACCAATTTGTGCAGAAATCCATATAATTCCAAAGGGTTCACATACTTTCTCTTGCAACTGTACAGTGGCTTGCAAAAGTATTCGGCCCCCTTGAACTTTTCCATATTTTGTCACATTACAGCCACAAACATGAATCAATTTTATTGGAATTCCACGTGAAAGACCAATACAAAGTGGTGTACACGTGAGAAGTGGAACAAAAATCATACATGATTCCAAACATTTTTTACAAATAAATAACTGCAAAGTGGGGTGTGCGTAATTATTCAGCCCCCTGAGTCAATACTTTGTAGAACCACCTTTTGCTGCCATTACAGCTGCCAGGCTTTTAGGGTATGTCTCTACCAGCTTTGCACATCTAGAGACTGAAATCCTTGCCCATTCTTCTTTGCAAAACAGCTCCAGCTCAGTCAGATTAGAAGGACAGCGTTTGTGAACAGCAGTTTTCAGATCTTGCCACAGATTCTCGATTGGATTTAGATCTGGACTGTGACTGGGCCATTCTAACACATGGATATGTTTTGTTTTAAACCATTCCATTGTTGCCCTGGCTTTATGTTTAGGGTCGTTGTCCTGCTGGAAGGTGAACCTCCGCCCCAGTCTCAAGTCTTTTGCAGACTCCAAGAGGTTTTCTTCCAAGATTGCCCTGTATTTGGCTCCATCCATCTTCCCATCAACTCTGACCAGCTTCCCTGTCCCTGCTGAAGAGAAGCACCCCCAGAGCATGATGCTGCCACCACCATATTTGACAGTGGGGATGGTGTGTTCAGAGTGATTTGCAGTGTTAGTTTTCCGCCACACATAGCCTTTTGCATTTTGGCCAAAAAGTTCCATTTTGGTCTCATCTGACCAGAGCACCTTCTTCCACATGTTTGCTGTGTCCCCCACATCGCTTGTGGCAAACTGCAAACGGGACTTCTTATGGTTTTCTGTTAACAATGGCTTTCTTCTTGCCACTCTTCCATAAAGGCCAACTTTGTGCAGTGCACGACTAATAGTTGTCCTATGGACAGATTCCCCCACCTGAGCTGTAGATCTCTGCAGCTCGTCCAGAGTCACCATGGGCCTCTTGGCTGCATTTCTGATCAGCCTGTGAGTTTAGGTGGACAGCTTTGTCTTGGTAGGTTTACAGTTGTGCCATACTCCTTACATTTCTGAATGATCGCTTGAACGGTGCTCCGTGGGATGTTCAAGGCTTTGGAAATCTTTTTGTGGCCTAAGCCTGCTTTAAATTTCTCAATAACTTTATCCCTGACCTGTCTGGTGTGTTCTTTGGACTTCATGGTGTTGTTGCTCCCAATATTCTCTTAGACAACCTCTGAGGCCGTCACAGAGCAGCTGTATTTGTACTGACATTAGATTACACACAGGGGCACTCTATTTAGTCATTAGCACTCATCAGGCAATGTCTATGGGCAACTGACTGCACTCAGACCAAAGGGGGCTGAATAATTACGCACACCCCACTTTGCAGTTATTTATTTGTAAAAAATGTTTGGAATCATGTATGATTTTCGTTCCACTTCTCATGTGTACACCACTTTGTATTGGTCTTTCACGTGGAATTCCAATAAAATTGATTCATGTTTGTGGCTGTAATGTGACAAAATGTGGAAAAGTTCAAGGGGGCAGAATACTTTTGCAAGCCACAGTATATATTACAAAAACATGAGCTCTTGCAAAATACAGTACCAAGCAGTAAGAGAACAGTAGCCAAAATAAAACCCACCCAAAGCCAGGAAGGAGAAGTAAACGTACCTACAAGAATGCTGCAGGGCAGGCAAGAAAAAAGACAATTTCAGGTTTCTGTTTACTAATAAAATAAGCTGCATGCAAAAATAGAAAAGGGCATTTGAATCCTTTTTAATGAAAAAGTTCTACTAAAATCTGCCTGTTGCCAGCAAACATGACACAGCACTGAACACAAAGAAACCCTGAATAGGATGTTTGGCATTGACACAATGTTGTGACATGTATGGAGTTAAAAGCATATAAATAATACTTTCAGGATATTAATAGATTAATTTAAATAATAGCAGTATATAGTAGGTATGTAAATTGTGTGTGAAAGTATTGGATAATGGTAGCTCAAGAGAAAAAAAATCTAATATTGTTGGAGCCCCTAGACACAATTTATGAAGGCAGACTCTGCTGCTTTAAATTTGCATAAATAAATGCAAGAAGTTTATAAATATATCTTTTTTTTTTTTTTCTTTTTTTTACACAAAAGCAAAGTACAATAGGACTGCACGGCCTGCACACCCTGTCAATAGGGCAGTAACAATTTCCAAGAAAAGAGAATTGTAAATACTGAATATTTGGTTAGCTCATGAAAAGGAGGACAATATTGTTGTGCACTCTAGTGGTATGCTGGCTTGCTGGTCCGTGATGCCCCCATAATTCTCCCTTTCTGATGTCATCATACAGGGGAGGGTTAAACACATGCTTTTACATCTCTTATGAAACTCTGGCAGAATGGTCCATGGTTAAGAAGGGTGAGGGTTGGGAAAATCTCAACCCAGCATCACTAATACAATTGCCCTGCTACTGTTCTAAGATTAGTTGCACGAGAATCCAGTCTTATATGAAGGATTATTCTTTATACAAATGCAGAATATCTTACCAACAGCTGAAAAAAGACACATAATAAGGAGGATCAGAACACACCAAAAGACATCTTTATTCATTTGCCTCTCAAGTTTACTACGTTTGTAGCGAGGTCCATTGTTGTTTAGCAAAGCTTTGGTCTCATGGCCTAAAAGAAAATATATATAAATATATATTAGATACAGATACAGGTTGCTAGTAAGCTGCACACCATAAGAGAGATAATACCTGGGTGCCAGTGCAGGGAGCGTAGGTATACAGAGATAGAATGACAGCACACGCAGGACTTTTCACACAGGAGTCATCAGCTGTCCCTGATGAAAGTTCATTTAGGAACTGAAACGTCGGACTGAATAAAGCCTCACATTTATTTATCTAAAAACTACGAGACTCCTGTGTGAAAAGTCCTGCGTGTGCTATCATTCTATCTGTGTAAATATATATTAGAATAGAATTCTTTAATAAAATAGAAACCCCTCAGGAAGAGTTACATACCTGCATAGATAACAATGCCAGACACAACTTCTGTGTTACGAATAGTGCACCCACGCAAAAGAAGGTTTTCCTTAAAAAGTCCAGATTTTTTCCCATTTTTATGGCTGTTAAATAAACATAAGAAATTTCTGAAAATTAACAGGGGAATTAAATTGAATGGTACCAAAAGGATTAAATTATCACATACGGCTGTACTAGCTTTCATACTACTGGCTCCTTTTAGCTTTTAGACTAAGGAATCTCTATATTTTTTTTCAGGAAAAACTTTTTATATATGATTAAATTAGTGTGTAATTTAACTTTTGTAACAAGATAAATCACACAAAATAATAATAGATAACTAATGTTCATTAAAGGAGAAGGAAAGGTAAAAACTAAGTAAGCCTTATCAAAAAGGTCTATGCAAATACATCCGTGCGACATTAACCTAAGGGTATAACAGTCTCAGCTACCAAAAAAGTCCAAGACTCCCTTCATCTAATTGGATTATCAGATGGGAATAACTGGGCAGGGACAAGTCACACAGCATTGATGTTTAGCTTTTATGACCAACAAATATAGTTACAATTTCTAGCAAGTTCCTCTGCAGCAACAAGCCCTTAACTTATGCACTTTTTCCCCTTCCTGTTTTCTCTGTCTCCTCTTCCTAATAGAATGTAAGCTCTTCAGGACAGGGCCCTCATTCCAACTGTACAACTGGTTTGTGTTTATGCTTGTAAACCACTGCGTACCTTTGTGGTGCTATATAAATAAGTACAATACAAAAATGTGTGAGAGCACAGTATATGATTAACTAAAGACCAAATTTAAAAAGTGTTTGCACTTACCATATAATAAATTCACATTAATCTAAAAACACCCAATTTTAAAGTAAAGCAATGACCCTGGGTTAAGAAATGCTGCTACAGATAATATGAATGGCTCTGTAAAATGACAACTCAAAACTAAAACTCAAGTGAACAGACAAACTGTATAGCAGGTAAATCTTAATACCATTTGTTAGAATATACCTCTCTTAGCATTTTCCAGAACAATAAATCTAACCATCAGCAGAGCATTTCTTAAAGGTTGTGAAGAGAATATGGTTCAGGCACCCTGATTCTGTGCCCTAGGAAACATATGGTCTAATTTTAATGATAAAGAAAAGGTAAGAGAATTTTCAGATGCTGAAAAATTACATTTCAACATCCAGAGGGTATGGGCTTGAAATCCCTCCAAACACTTCTTCATACACCCAACAGCATTTTGTAATATGATGTTATAAAAAATTAATGATTTTCCTGCTACCATTTTTATAAAGTATTGCTTTATATCATTTTGCCCCTGGCCTAGTGTTTCAGATCATGACGTATCGTTTTTAACATCTTGATATATATATATATTTTTTTTTTTTTTTTTCTTTAAAGCAAATTCTCTCTTTCTAATTAAACAAAAAGTTATCCATTTAAGTTTTTAAAAATTTCATATTTAACATTTATTACTGGAATGTAACCATCTGTATAAATCACCACTTTAATTTATGCAGTTTTTTGTTTTTTTTTAGTCACAGTCCTCTGGGATTTGAACCAAAGATCAATGACCTTGGAAGCAATGATCATATATCATCCTTCAATGTACTATTTCTCTCCCTTCCTTCATCACTTTCAAGATGAAAGATCTTCCAACTTATGATGTCAACAGGTGTCATTTATTCCTTGTCATCAAGCATAACTTGACTTTCAGCAACACAGAGCCTTAATGAGGCCAACCCTGGCTCAGAGGCAGTGAAAGTTGCCATTTGCCCTCCTGTTAATCGGTTAACACAGACATACATAGGCCAAATATTCAGAACAGCCTGATATTGCTCATCTCAAGGTGGGCATTCGGTGAAAGATGTGCTAGTTTGGCAAGCTCACCACATGTACCCCTCACTTACATTTAAGGGCCTCTCTATATTGAACTTAAGCTTTCAATCTGGTTCAGTATCTGATACTTTGGAATTCACTCTTTTTTTATATTCTTTTGTGTTTGTATGCAAGACCTATTTCTGTTGATCATTTTTTTCAGCTCTTAGCTTCATTACAGTGATCCAAAGGATGATAGCAATAGCACAGATCAAAACCTTTCATTCCATAGCATGTATTGTTCTATGAAGCTTGCTGTTTTTACAATTGTTGGTTGCCATCTTCTAAATTTTACATTTATTAGGTTGAATGTGCCTGTTATATTGTTTCTCCCATTCTTTTTGTACACACCTCAATTAAAGTGATTTTTATGTAATAAATGCTTTCTTTAGAGAAAGCAGACATTGACTTAAAATACTTACATGTAACCACGAAACCTGGTCAAATCATTGTTTGGTTTCTCACATTCAATGATGCTCTTAAATGTCATTGGATCAAATTCAGATTCCTGAAAGACACACAGGAAAAAATATATATATATATATATATATATATATACACGTGTGTGTGTACAGCCAAATTTTAAGTATTCAGCAATAAATATTCAGTGACCGGCACACCCTTTAAAATTGTCATAAGTTTATTTAAGGCATATTAGGGTTGATTCACTAAAGTGCGTTAATTTTTATCGCATGCTTTTTTGCGTTAAAATAGACGCGAAAATTACCGCGCAATTCACTACAGTATTACCGCGTGCGTTAAATTTTGCACTACCTCATGCGTTAATTTTAACGCATGCGTTAATTTGCGCGCAGAAATGAAAACTAACGCATGATTCACAAACACTTCGACGCGCTAAATGTCACATTAGGCTATGCGAAAATTAACACCTACTTGAGGCAGGCGGTAATTATAGAGCTTTTGGCAATAAAATATGGACTTTGCAGTGTGATTTATTCAAGTCTGTGTTAGCCCTAGAGTGATGCAGCTTTCAGTTTGCAGGGAAATGGTCATTTTCAGTACAGTCATTTTCCGAAAGTATTGGCATATATGGCTAACATGGCGTGCGTTTTTTCGCACGCGGCAACTATTTATACGCGGTGCGTTAATTATCGCTCGTTCCGGCAAATACCGCATGAAAATAGTCTTCGTGACTAAAATAACGCAAGCAGCATCGCGCGTAAATTAACGCAAATATCCTTTTAGTGAATCACGCGAAAAATTAGATGCGATAAAAATTTCAACGCATGCTATAAATAACGCATTTTAGTGAATCAGCCCTATTGTTTTAAAAGAATCCGACGTTTCGGTCCTCAATAGGACCTTTCTCAAGGATAAAAAAATAGTGTTCACACCAACTTTAAATACACTCTCAAAATGTGCCCATTGGGCACATTTCCACTTTGCTGATTTTGAGAGATTTTGATTTTTGATTTCAGCCGTCCAGCTCTGAAGCAAATTTTGCATTAAAGTATAACCCCCTTATTTAAACTCGAGATTAATGAATAGGACTGTGCTAAACTTACGTTTTGCCTACAGTTTTAATCACGAAAAACCCATGTTTTTTTTAAATTCATTAATCTAAACTGGGCAAACAGGGAAACCAAAGCTTCTCCATATTTGATTCTTGTGTCAGTTTCTGAGATTACCAGTTCACAAAAAGTATGTTCAGAACAAACCACACTGTGTTTAAGAATTGAACAATTCAGAGTTGTTTGCAACAGTTGCCTGATGTGCCCTTGTGACTGACATGGAGGTAAATCGTGTAGCTTCAGGCATACAGGTATTTTGAGATATTTAAAAAGTAGAGCTTGAAGGCCCTGAAACTGCCCCATCTGCAAGTTGCAAAACACAAGGATAACACAATATTTTATGATGGATGACTCATTTCCATGTGCCTGCATAGAAACCAATGCAGTGTGCAGTATTCCTGTGAGCAGCTGGTTAGACATATTCTAAGTAATACATAAATGTCCCTGTTTTGCCAATTATTGTGTCAAATTTGTGGAATTTGATATCTGCGATTTTCATTCCTTGCCTTCAACGATTCCCCAACATTCTTCTAATGGTTTTCACTTTATATTCTTATATAGGTACAGAGAAAAAGTAAAATCATTTTGAAAAAATTGAATTATATGATTAAAATAGAGTCTACAGGAGATGGTCCCGTAACTCTGATCTTTCTGGATAACGGTTTCCAGATAACGGATCCCAATCTAAATAAAGCTATAAATGGTCTAAAATAGATCTATTTCTTAGCATAGGCTAGATTTGCAGATGCAAGCCTTTAGCAGCACTGTTTGGTAATGTAATCATAAAAGGCTGCACTCTTAATCTGCCAGTCATGCAGCAGGCATGTAAAACCAAGCGGAAAGCACAACTTTGTAACATTAAATATTACCACTAGAGGAGGCAACGGTGCAGATATTAATGACTGGGTTAAATTCAGATTTAGTTATTTTTTGTCTGGTTTAAAAGCTTCCCTTTACACTGACACTTACAAATACATTTTGAATAACAAGTTTTTAAGCCTGCCTAAGATAAAGAAGGTTTTTCTATATGCTTACCGCTCGTGAAAACTGTTGTTGTCAAAATAAATACTTATATCGCTTGTCACAATAAAGCCTTTGATTTGGTCCATGCTATAAATACAGACCTGTTATACTTGTACCAGTGGGAACTTTTCCCAGATTATCCCATTAAAAATGAAAACCTACAAATAGTCAACTGTAAAATTAAGCTGCAACTTAACCTTACTCTGGCAACTCCAAAAATATTTTTAGAATCCTTTACTGCAAATCATAACATCTTGCCTATTGTTAGAAAGAGGGTTCTTTGTACCCAGTTAACACTGCTTTTAGCAGAAGAAATGCTGGCTTGTGCTTGTTATATATAGAATGTTTCAGCCATCTTTAAATACATTGTGTCCATTGCCTTAGTATATTTAAATACACTAAGACAATGGATAAATAATTATCTGTTTTGAGTGTTTCAAATCACCTAAATTGATTTTTTTTATTTAAGTGAGCAGAACAACAGATATTTTAAAGATTTAGTTGCACCAAATGAACAAGATAAACAAAAACAGCACAGACAAAACATATGACTGTTAGGTACATAATACTTCTGGTTATAATATGAGGTGGGCTTACAGTTTAAAATTACATTCTAAGTAATGTGCAGAGGGAGCATGGAGAATGCAGACTGCCCATTTACACACCTATAACCATGAGCATATGAATAAAGAAATCAATCCAGGAAAGTTATGTGGCAAAGGAAGGTGGTAGGGCATGATCTGCATTCAACTGCACTAAATCTATATTCTAAAAATCCTATATTGCCTGGATCAAAGCAATTTACTCTCTTTTCCCAGGTGCCTACGGTTGGTTTATATTCAGAAGTACTGTAGTAATCAGTCAGGCAAAAGAAGGCTTCCTTCTGTAAGCTGTAACACTATATTTAATATAAAAAAAAATGTATTTTTAGGACTGGCCTATCTTACAAAAATGCCTGAGAACACAAACACTGAAAAAATAAATCCTGGCCTGGGATATTAGGAGCAGCGCTTTTCCCAGGGTACTGAGTAAAAGCACTGATGCCAAGTTAAGGTGACATTACCATTTAAGATCTAATGCTCTTAGGTCATGCTGTTGTTGAATTTATATTTCATCCTGTAGAAATTGCTTATGGACAGTTATTTATACTGATGTGCACAGTAAGTCTAAATACAAATGTATAGAGAAAACTTTCCAGGCCTACACTGAAAGAAACATGAAAACCAGTTCTTACACTGCCAGCTTGTTATTCCACATTAGTTAAAAGGGCTGTAAATGTACTGTCTGGAATATTAAAATAAGCTCAAGCCACTTGCATACATGTATTTATTAAATAACAAAATCAGAGGGGTCTCAATGCCCTTATTGCAGATGAACCAAAAGCAGTTTAAAACCTTTTCAAAGCAGAGTAAAATAAGTAGAGGAAGACAAACAGAGCCACTGATATTATAAAAACATTTTTTTTGGCATAAAATGAAAAAAAGTCTCATTGCCAGCTCATTTGTTTGCAAGCATTCTGTGCTATTTCCCCACAGAACCAAAGGTATGGATGAAATGTCCCTAATTAAATCTACTGTATAGTCTCTGTTCTGTTCACAATATGGTTATGTATGCCACATATGGAAAAAGAAAATACAGAAAATAACTGGAAAACATAAGGAACCTAAATAATTTTGTTCCTGATTTTAGGAATGATGCACTGGATTTGTTACTTCCTAATCCAACACTGTCATGGAGCCAGGGGCGATTCTGGCCATATCGCCGCCTGAGGCGGCTCCCGGATGCCGCCCCCCCCCCCCCCCCGGCTCCCCAGCGCTTACCTTCTGAGCACAGGAGCGGGTCCGGGGGCGGTGAGATTGCGCTCTCTGCACTAGAAGAGCCGAATTTCCGGTTTAAAAAATGGAAATTCGGCTCTTAAAGTTACCAGGAGCGGCTTTTTGCCGCCCCTGGTAACTGGGGCGCTTCTGCATGGAGCAAATGATGGAAATACAACATAAATGTATAACTAAAAATAAAAGTTTGTTAAACTTTGTTGCCTTTTCAGGAGGAGGACCGTATCCACATTTTTATAAAAATAAAGGTTTAAAAAAATTGAAATAAATAAATGGTGACCTCCTGCGATGTCTTGACTCCCTGCCAAGTGTTAGGCACCTCCCCAGTGATTGTAATTACTTACCTGATATAGTTAGCAGAAAACTGCGCCATCCTGGGGTACATTTCAGCAAGCACCCCAGGGAATTCTTCTTTATTCAATTCCCTGGGACTGACACATGCAGTACAGTAAAGAAGAAAAGACATATTTTCTGTTAATGTTTGGCTTTTCACGCTACTGCACCTGCACGAAAAAAGTAGAAAAAGAAAGATAATCGCTCCGTGGTGCTCACGCAGAATAACCCTGTGCAGATTTCTGCTAAAGGGAGCACCAGCTGGCGGTGTTAGGTAAGTGACTACAATCACTGGGGGTACCTAATATTTGGCACACCTTAGTGAATAAACCTTTCCTTCTCCTTTTAAACTAGTCACACCAGCAACAAATACACTTGATACTATAAAAAATTGCATTGTGGGTGTACAATGATTATGCCAGTGCCCACTCCCAAAAAAGTATATATGTTTAAGTATTATCAGTGTATACCACCATGTGCCCCAAAATGACTCTGTCGAGCAGGGAAAGTGTATTTACAAATCTATTCTTTTTTTTTTTTAACGCTTGCAATGACAACAGCAGACCTGTGATATTTATGTCTAAGGGGGGGGGGGGGTGTCACACCTTTTCCCCTTTTTGCTCTGTGTCTAGGGACAGAGAAACTAAAAAGAAGTGAATAAATCAATGGCTGTGAAAGTCCCTTTGCTCCACCTGGAAGTGATTCATATTGGCATTATGTCTCTTTACATACAGATCACAGATTTTACAATCTGTGGCACTTAAATGTCACTTGATTTTCTTACAGTTTTACCAGTATTATATCTCAAATATCAATTTGATATATAATATATATATTATATACTATATACATAATATGAATTGAAATACATTTAATACCTCAAACATAAAGCTTCCAGGTACACAAAATAAGAAATCACTTCATACTGAATGAGTATTTCTCTGTGCAATGATTTAAGGACAACTATAAATAAACCCCAGCTAACAATAGTTACAGCTACATTTCTCAAAAGTCTGTAAAAAATGAAATGCTTATTCGGGGAGGTTAAGCGTGACTCTGGCAATGTAAAAATCACAAACTATGACATGTAGCCAAACAAAACCCTTAAATTTTAGCAGAAACACAAAACCTTTGAGTCATTTCTTATGGCTTAATGTCTTCTACACTTAACTTCAACTGAAGACATGAGTAAAACATTCCATAAGCAATTATGGGTGCGGCACCATAACACAGAAAAGGCATTGATTTCTGTCTCACAAAGTGACTTCTGTTTCATCATTTTGTAAACTCCAATAGCTCTAACTGGAAAGAGGTGCGTCAGGGTTAAAGTTGATGTTTTGACAACACTAGAAAATCTGTATTACAACAAGTTACTTGTTCTTTCCAGAGTACACTATGAAACACATACTAAAATTTGGCAAGTAACACTGAACCTCAATTTAGCATAAAACTTCATGCATACAAATCTATCTTAATACCTCTCCATTTTTTTTTAATATTTTTTCAGTTTTACATAAAAGTGTTCATATAAAATAAAATAAAAAATTAACATTTTATATGAGGTATGTAAAAGGAAACCCTTATCAAAACTGTGGGCATATGTTAAGAGTGAGCCACAGAATTTTTGCTTGGTACAATATGGTGCTTGTTAGGCACATAATAAAAATCAGTTCTTCACACTGGAGGAATACATATTTGCCAACACCATTTTCGAAACAGTCAGCTTCTGTTACAACTCAAAGCTCTGATACCAAAACCTAAAGTAGAACATTCTAATCAAGCTTAATTTCTACGAAATAGAAAGGTAGTGTGATATATTTATGCCTCTGTAGATAAGACAACCTTCTGCCATAATATGGAACTAGCCCAGATCACCACTTCGGTGTAAAGGTGGCCATACACCGGCTGCTTCTAGCTGCCGATATCGCTCCCTTAGGGCTCTGGTACACAGGGAGATTAGTCACAGGCAACTAATCTCCCCGATATGACATCCCACCGGCGAACATGTAAATCGCTGGTGGGATGGCGTTCACGCCACCGTGCATGCCATTCCACCGGCGATTTACATGTTCGTCGGTGGGATGTTATATCGGGGAGATTAGTCGCCCGCAACAAGGGAGATTTGTCGCGGGCGACTAATCTCCCCGTGTACCAGAGCTCTTAGATCGAATTGGCAGCTTATCAGCCCGTGTATGGGCACTAACGACGGGCCTGTCTGACCGCCATCTGGCCTGAAATCAGCCAGGTTTGAAAGTTAGTCGGATCGGGGACCGCATTGGCTTGTTGATGCGGTCCCCAAACCTATACCCAAATGACCGAATTAGCCCGATATCGCCCACCCGTAGGTGAGGATATCGGGAGAAGATAAGTGAGCGGATCTTAGCGTGTATGGCCACCTTAATTCCTAAAGTGAGCAAGCTAACTTAAGGATCAATATAAAAGATTTAGTTTTAAGTGTGGCCCAGGCCAAAAAAGAACCGAACAATCAATTACTCAATGCACACCTATTTAAACCTCAAAAAAAAGGCAGCAAATGGTATGTTTAACATATAATGTTCTTTATATGGTAGATATTCACAAAACTCTTGGCACAATTACAGTGCATAATATACATACCACCAGTTGGACAAAATACAAAAAAGCAGACAGTAATTGTTCTAATAGTTTTGTGAATATCTACCATATAAAGAACATTATATGTTAAACATACCATTTGCTGCCTTTTGTTTGAGATTTGAACAGGTGTGCATTGAGGAATTGATTGATTTGTATTAATATTCTGTTTGCCCCTGTGTTTGCTTGGGGAACAGATTCACGTTTGCACACTTTTTCTGTTTTAAAGCTAGTTACTTTTGTTCTAGCAATTATGGTGTGCCCTCCAAATTGTGTGTTCAAAAAAAGAACTGAACACTAAAGGCCCAATATATCACAGTGTTAAAGGAAGGGTACAGAAACAGGAGCAAAACGCTATAGTATTTGCCCACAATGTGTGAAGAGATGAGCCTGCCTTTCTAATGCCATGCTTCCTTTATCAGCTAGTGCAGCTATAAGGCGACACAAATGGCAGGCTCAAGGGTGTCCACCATTCCCACTTTTCTTTCACACTATAGCTTGCATTAAGGTAACTGAATATGTGGATTTTAAGTATGGTGGTCATCATATATGAAAGAAATGCCCTGAAGCTTGATAAATAGGCTCTCAATACCTGCAAGAAGAACAGATCTGAATTTCCTGTATGTATAGACACAGTAAGGTTGGGGAAAGCATACATATTTTATTCAAAATCAAAATATATTTGTTTTCATCTGATCCCAATATAACAGACCCTGGATGAATAACTTAATACAAATAATATAGATAATACTTATAATATAGATAAAACCCATTCTAATAATCTTGCTGCAGAATTTTCCATTAACTATATGCAAATATTTCCATCATAAAATTAGTGACCTTATTATAAAACCATGTTTGTTGATGCTTTCAATTCCTCTGCTCTTTCCTCTGTCTATTGAATATCCAGTGTCACCTGCATTTTTTTATGGGATAAAAAGTTCCCATAGAAGACACTGGAAAGGTCTTATCTTGGAAATGTAGTGATGTGCTTTTGAATGTGGAGAATAGGACAACTGAACTATGATGAAATACTAGGAACACTGGGTTTGTTTTCTCTGGAGAAGAAGCACTTGCAAGCAGAAATGATAACTCTGTAAAGCAGCGCTTCTCAACCTGTGGGTCGGGACCCCTTTGGGGGTCGAACAACCCTTTCCCAGGGGTTGCCTAAGACCATCAGAAAACACATATTTCCGATGGTCTTGGGAATAATTTTATGGTTGGGGGTCACCACAACATGAGGAAATGTATTAAAGGGTTGCGGCATTAGGAAGGTTGAGAACCACTGCAGTGTAAAGATATGTTTAAAGGAACAGTAACACCAAAAAATGAAAGTGTATAAAAGTAACTAAAATATAATGTGCTGCTGCCCTGCACTGGTAAAAGTTGTGTGTTTACTTCAGAAAGTCTACTATAATTTATATAAATAAGCTGCTATGTAGCCATGGAAGCAGCCATTCAAAGGAGAAAAGGCACAGGCACAAAGCAGATAACAGATAAAACAGAACTTATCTGTTATCTGCTATGTAACCTGTGCCTTTTTTCCAGCTTGAATGGCTGCCCCCATGGCTACACAGCAGCTTATTATATAAATTATAGTAGTGTTACTGTAGCAAACACACCAGTTTTACCAGTGCAGGGCAACAGTGCATTATATTTTTATTACTTTAAAGATCTTTCATTTTTTGGTGTTACTGTTCCTTTAGGAGCTTTTTAGGCAGATAGTGGAAAGAGTAACATAGGAGGCCACCAGTGTAGCGTGAAGCAATTTTCACGTGAAGCAGTGTGTCAAGTAAAGTCATGTTCTACTTCTTGATTCATACCAGCACAACCAAAACAAATCAGAAATTCACTAAAAAGCTCTCTGTTTAAAGGAGAAGGAAAGGTAATAACTAAGCTTTATCAAAAAGGTCTATGTAAATACAGCCATAAGCACTCACAGAAAAGCTGCACTCTATCAAAAGAAACACGGGATTTCTTGTCTCCTTTTTTGTAAACATGTTGTTTGGGTGTCCGACTTCCTTTCTCAGAAAAATCCTTAATTCCCATGACCAGAGTCTGCGCAGTTCTTTCCTCTCTACCCTCTTCTGCTCCCCCCTCCCATAAGAACTCTCTCCCCTCTCCTATAGGAATGTGTGATCTGAGCTATAACAGACTGCAAACAGGAAGCTGTCATAAAATGGCAGATGCTATCATAAGCAAATAGAGAAAGCGTCTAGGGCTCTTTACTCAGGTATGGCAATGACCTTTCTTTTCCTTTAAGAAGGCCCTTCCTACCCCCCAGCTGATGACTTTCTTAGTTTGTAAACTTAAAGTTACAGGGGGATTCTCAGTGAACAACTTTTTAGTAAACTTCTGAAGAAAGTAGAATCTGAATTTGCTTTCAGTTTTCAGCGCAAGAAATAACAAAACCAGTGGAATAAAGTATGCTGACCACAAGCCCTATACGTTGGACTAATGCTGAAAAGGGATGTATGCTTCTCATTTAAAGGTAGGCATATAGTTAGCTAGTGTTTCCTAATGTGGGTCTAGGATGATGTAGGATGAAGGAATATTTAACATGGGGACACTTTTTTATCAAATCAATTATGTAAATATGTTGTCTAGTAGAATAACTGTAATAATTATAAATCAGCCTGTATAAATTATGTTGATCATCCATTAATATAAATTTGTCTAAATGGCTCTGAATTATGCCTTCCCCATCAAAGTAAATGGGAATCTATCACATCACAAAAGAAAACAAAGTTCATTATTATCTAGAGCAGGGATCTTCAACCTTTTATACTAGTGAGCCCCATTTAAATGGAAAAAAAGTGTTGGGGAGTAACACACGCATGAACAAGGTTCCTGGTTGTGCCAATAAGGGCTGTAATTGGCTACTTAATAGCCCCTATGTGGACTGGCAGCTTACAGAAGGCTCTGTTTGGCATTATACTTGTTTTTTATGCAACCAAATTTGCCTCCTCAGCAGAAATTCAAAAATAAGCCTCTACTTTGAGACCATTGGGAGCAACATAAAAAAGGGTTGGGGAGCAACATGTTGCTCCTGAGCCACTGGTTGGGGATCACTGATCTAGAGAGAAAAAATATGGTTACAAGAATCTGAACATGTGAGATCCCTTAAATCTACCAAGAAAGTGTAAAGCATAGTGGAAAGCAAGGGAACACCAGCTTTAAAGAATACTACACTTTTACAGGCAGTTAATATTTGGCACAATTACAGTACATTCCTCTGCTTTTGTAAAACTACCTACCCCCTAAATATGCCCCATTTTTCCCCTCCTCAATACGTTCTGCACATTATTAAAATTAACTATTATTTTGTATGATTAGGTTATTCCGAATGGTAATTGGTCAAGAACTTTTCTACAAGGAAAGGTACCTGCCCTTACATATGTTGTTCTAAGTTACTGAAGTGCGATATATTTATGCCTCTGTAGATAAGACATTAGAAGATGTGGAAGTGAGTGGGGCTGCAGCTCCCTTCAGCATCAGTTGATGGCTGAATAAGGAAACCAACACAATTTGTACATCCATGCCCAGTTATTTATCCATGTGTTGTGGCGACTAAAATTAGGGTGATATGTCTGTTTGACAAAGGCATGTGAATCCCAGAACATCACACATTTTTTATGATGTTTTGCAATATTATTGCCATTTTTGAATGTTGGTTATTTGTTTTGACTGTGTTTTCACCCACACACACATGGAAAATTGATGTCACAAGACCTAATCCACTTGTTATTTATAATTAAATAAAATGGCAACTTTTTTTTTATCAGGCTGGTAAAATCTTTTCTGAAACATTCGCATTATTTACAAAGCTTTTGTTCACTGTGTGAACTTCCGTCATCAAGAACTCCTTTACAAGGAAAGGTACCTGCCCTTAAATATGTTGTTATAGGTTACTAATGCCTGCTGTGTACAGACACATTTATTTTTAAGGGAACAAAGTGATAATGCAGGATACTCCCAAAACTCAGCAGGCAACCGTGCTCAAACCTGTGTTTAGTTCTTATCAGTGTCCTAAACCTTTAAAATTATTTAACATCAGCATGTTATCACACATGGAAAATTCTTCCTTGGAAAGGATAAACAGGGTGTTGTTTAGAAATTCAATTTGGAAAAGCAAAATATAATTTAGCGCATTACAAAATGCAGTTTAAGCAAGCTGGAATCAAAGCAGTACTACAGCACACTAGTTAGAAAGCATACTTTTCACCAGGCACAGATTTCGCAAAACTCTAGTGAAATTTCGGTGTGAAAAATTGTGGCGTTTAAAAAAAAAAATACATAAATAAAATACACAGTTACACAAAAAAAAAAGGACTCGGCTGCGTAAAAAAAAGGCGCTGTTGCATCAAAAAAGGGTGCAGGTGCATTTTGCAATTTTTTCCATAGTTTTGCAACACTACTCATTACCTTTTTAAAGGAGAAGATAAGGTAAAAGCTAAGTGAGCTTTATCAGAAAGGTCTATGTGAATACAGCCATAAGCACTCACAAAAACACTGCACTGAGTCCTCTATTAAAAGAAACACAGGATTTCTTGTCTCTTTTTTTGTAAACATGTTCTTCGGTCTGAAAAATCCTTCATTCCTGGGGCCAGAGTCAGCGCAGCTCTCTCCTGCTCCCCCCTCCCATAAGAATTCATAAAACTCACTTCACCTCCCTTAGGAATGTGTGATCTGAGCTACTAACTGCTAGAGCTGCAGCAGTAAGCTATGAAGACCAAGCTTAAATGGCAGCTGCTATCTTAAACAAACTAAGGGAACTTCTAGAGCAGGGGTGCCCAAACTTCTTCCCCAGCTATCTACTTTGACTCCTCTCCGCGACTCAGCGTACGTACGCATACCCAATAAACCCAACTTCCCAGCTTAGGCGCAGTCCACCAAAAATCCACGGGGGATCGACTGGTGGACCGTGATCAATGTTTTGGCCACCCCTGTTCTAGAGCTCTTTACTCAGGTATGGTAAAGCTTTCTGCAGAATAAATATAGCGTTCTTGGTAGGCAGTAAAATGCCAAAATGACTTTCCTTTTTCTTTAAGATACCTGCAAAATACTACTACATCCACTTAGTACATGGAAAGATCTGCCATACACATAACACACAGGCAGGATGGAGAATACAAACTTCAAAATAATTCACTGTGAGCAAAACAGGGGCCTTATATAATTTGCATACAAGATAGAAGATTTTAATAAAAGATGACCCCGAAAGGTGAGCAAGAATGCAGTAATAATTAAAAAGCACAGTATTATAATAAGTGTTGCATTTTTCAACCGTTTTAAAACACTAGACGTTATATGAACAGAACTTAAAACAACCTTCCCCCAAGCAGGTTACATTTAAATATTAAAAAAATTTAATTTTTCTCTGTTTATTTTTGGGCACTGGATCTGTGCTGGGCTGTTTCATAACTGAAGACTGACCAGATTTTTTTAAAACGTGGCACATGGAGATCAATGTTTACCCCAAATCTCAATTAACTAACTTTCAGAATCATTCTACCCAAATCTCACCCTTAACAGTCTTCAGACTGGAGCCCCCCACCCCCATTGGCGTAGAGCAGGGATGGCCAGACTTTTTTCGGCCGCAATCAATGAACGGGGAATGCGGAAGTGCCCCAGCTTCATCACGGTCCACAAGAAATCCATGGGGAATCGACTGGTGGATCGTGATCGACGTATTGGCCATCCCTGGCTTAGAGTATATGAGATTTCAAACACACGGCAGCATAGAAACATTTCAATTTAAAGGAGAAGGAAAGGCAAAGTCACTTGGGGGTGCCAAAATGTTAGGCACCCCCAAGTGACTTAAATTACCTACCTTTTACCCTGGGCTGGTGCCCCTGTTCGGAGAGAACAGCACCAGTCCGGGATAGCTGCAGCGCTTCCTCCTTCCTGCTTTGCTCACGCACACATGCGCAGTAGAGTGAAAAAGCCAAACTTGAAGTCGGCTTTTCACTCTAATGTGCATGCGCCAGTTCTGAGAATTTGCCGGCAAAATGTAGCACAAAGGAGGAAGTGCTCGCTACAGGCTGGTGCGGTTTTCTCCTAACAGGAGCACCAGCCAGGGGTACAAGGTAAGCGATTAAAGTCATTTGGGGGTGCCTAACATTTTGCCACCCCCAAGTGACTTAGCCTTTCCTTGTCCTTTAATGGGCAGTTTACAAACTTTCCAACGAGTTGAATGAATAGTACTACGGCTGAACATCCTTTTTGCTTATTGTTTAGGAAGAGCTCAGGTAGTCCCCTTACATAATTGACTTTTTTCACATCTCTACACTGTTATTCAAATAATTTACCTCGCAAGGACCAAATGTGGAGCAGAATCTATTTTTCTGGGAATATGAAAACCTTATTTTTTTGTGATTAAAAGAGGCAAAAAAATATGTTCAGCACAAATTTGAGTCGTTGTTTTCAACTCATGTTTGCAATTCCCCATTTAAGCAAATACAAAGACTAACAAAGCTGGTTGTGAAGATCTTATTTTAAGTTTTTTTGCACGTACCAGGCACTTGCTAAGCAGCCCCTACTGCATTAGGGCAAACATACATGTAGACTTTATAATAAGAAAGCAGCATACTGAATTTATGTTGAAAAAGTATCCAGAACTGATTTATTAGCTCACCATGGCATTTAGACAGCGGAGTTGTAATCTGTTGCATCATGTCTTAGGAATGAAAAATGTGTTGAGCAGAACTAAATGTAAAAGTAAAAAACCTAAATAAACGGGTTCTGTCAGAGCTGTCATGTGACCAGACAACAGTCCGATTACAAAATATGTGGGATTTTGCATGCTGTGCATGATCCCTCCATTTTTAGTACAAAATACCTGATGATATAGAATGGCAATGTACAAACCGGATTCCAAAAAAGTTGGGACACTAAAGAATTTGTGAATAAAAACTTAACACACTTCTAATATTTTATTCAGAATAGAACATAAATCACGGAACAAAAGTTTAAAGTGAGAAAATGTACCATTTTAAGGGAAAAATATGTTGATTCAGAATTTCATGGTGTCAACAAATCCCAAAAAAGTTGGGACAAGTAGCAATAAGAGGCTGGAAAAAGTAAATTTGAGCATAACGAAGAGCTGGAAGACCAAATAACACTAATTAGGTCAATTGACAACAAGATTGGGTATAAAAAGAGCTTCTCAGAGTGGCAGTGTCTCTCAGAAGCCAAGATGGGTAGAGGATCACCAATTCCCACAATGTTGCGCAGAAAGATAGTGGAGCAATATCAGTAAGGTGTAACCCAGCGAAAAATTGCAAAGATTTTGCATCTATCATCATCAACTGTGCATAACATCATCCGAAGATTCAGAGAATCTGGAACAATCTCTGTGCGTAAGGGTCAAGGCCGTAAAACCATACTGGATGCCCGTGATCTCCGGGCCCTTAAACGACACTGCACCACAAACAGGAATGCTACTGTAAAGGAAATCACAGAATGGGCTCAGGAATACTTCAAGAAACCATTGTCAGTGAACACAATCCCCCGTGCCATCCGCCGTTGCCAGCTGAAACTCTACAGTGCAAAGAAGAAGCCATTTCTAAGCAAGATCCACAAGCTCAGGCATTTTCACTGGGCCAGGGATCATTTAAAATGGAGTGTGGCAAAATGGAAGACTGTTCTGTGGTCAGACGAGTCACGATTCGAAGTTCTTTTTGGAAATCTGGGACGCCATGTCATCCGGACCAAAGATGACAAGGACAACCCAAGTTGTTATCAACGCTCAGTTCAGAAGCCTGCATCTCTGATGGTATGGGGTTGCATGAGTGCGTGTGGCATGGGCAGCTTGCATGTCTGGAAAGGCAGCATCAATGCAGAAAAATATATTCAGGTTCTAGAACATCATATGCTCCCATCCAGACGTCATCTCTTTCAGGGAAGACCCTGCATTTTTCAACAAGATAATGCCAGACCACATTCTGCATCAATCACAACATCATGGCTGCGTAGGAGAAGGATCCGGGTACTGAAATTGCCAGTCTGCAGTCCAGATCTTTCACCTATAGAGAACATTTGGCGCATCATAAAGAGGAAGATGCGACAAAGAAGGCCCAAGACGATTGAACAGTTAGAGGCCTGTATTAGACAAGAATGGGAGAGCATTCCTATTCCTAAACTTGAGAAACTGGTCTCCTCGGTCCCCAGACGTCTGTTGAGTGTTGTAAGAAGAAGGGAAGATGCCACACAGTGGTGAAAATGGCCTTGTCCCAACTTTTTTGGGATTTGTTGACACCATGAAATTCTGAATCAACATATTTTTCCCTTAAAATGGTACATTTTCTCACTTTAAACTTTTGTTCCGTGATTTATGTTCTATTCTGAATAAAATATTAGAAGTTGGCACCTCCACATCATTGCGTTCAGTTTTTATTCTCAATTTGTTTAGTGTCCCAACTTTTTTGGAATCCGGGTTGTATATTCCATGACGTGACTGAATATATGGGGATGTTACCATAGATAGCACATAATGAGACACTGTTGGAAGAGTTGCTCAATCACCACAGAAGAGGCAGAACAGTAGGCTAACATTCACACCTTTCAGCACATGACACTCATATGACAAATGTCTGTACAGTTTAATGATTTATATATTTGGGCACTACAACGTTTAGAAAAAAAACACAGGATATTGGTACCAAAAGCAAAACAAGACAGTGGGTCTCATCTTTCCTTTATCAATAGCAAATGCTGAAATATATCTCACCAGTTCTACGAATCCTTTCACCACTTGTCTTTGTTTCAGGTTTGTTTCTCCATCCAGATTGGCAGTTTCAATGTGACAGAGCCCATCTGGATCACTAGAGGATAGCAGCAATATATCAGCGGGAATTATTTCATTGCAACGTAGTTGTACAAAATCTCCAACTTGAACTTCCTTCCAATACTTTTCACGATATTTCTTTTCACTCCTAAAAAAAACAAACACCCTTTAAAACATATTTTTCCAAGTAAGCCATCGTTTCATTTAATAAAATGTAGCTCTAAAATGTAGACTCTCTAGAAAAATGGTGACATCGTCATCATCTAATACAAGACAAAAATACTTTACAGGAATACGGTCATGGGAAAACATGTTTTTTTTTTCAAAACACATCAGTTAATAGAGCTTCTCCAGCAGAATCCTGCATTAAAATACATTTTGTAAAAGTGCAAAAGGATTTATTTCATTTTGAAGTTTCACATGGGGCTAGCCATATTCTTCATTTCCCAGGGTGACACTGCCACATGACTTGTGCTCTTATAAACTTCAGTCACACTTTACTGCTGTACAGCAGCCAATCAACAGAACAATGTGAAGGTAGCAAGATAGCAGCTCCAAGTAGATATCAGAATAGATATCACAATCAGGGCCAGAACTTGGGGAAGGCAGAAGAGGCACCTGCCTAGGGCACAACAGGCAGTTACCTCTTCTTTTACCTACCCTCTAGTTCTGAACCCTTTCCCCCCACTGCACGCAATCCCCGCCACCCTGTGTGCGCACATACACACACGGTGGGGGGGGCAAGTTGCTTAGGGCCCTTGGTTGGCTTCGCCGGGCACGAATCACAATAGTAAGAAATCCAAGTCCGACTTGCGACGCCTCCAATTACATGGGAGTAGGAGTGTAGGGAGTAGGTTACCTGAGAGCAGTTCTAATGTGTGGCGCTGGCTCTTTCCAAAAGCTCAGACTCAGGCACAAAGTACTAAGATGGCTGCCTACACACCAATATTACAACTAAAAAAATACAAGATAAAAAGATTTGTTGGTTCAAGAATACAATTTTAAATGGTAGACTGAATTATTTACTATGTAAACAGTGTAATATAGAAATAAAAATTACACCATAAAAATCCCGACAGAATCCCTTTAAGAATTAAATATCACACCATATGCAAACAGTTTTCAAGATTTAAATATCATCAACATAAAATTTTGCTCTGTCAAAGAGACTTCACATTTAAATTTCATATGGGAATTGTAGACACTTATGAAAAGGCTTAGCAAACAGGCTGAGGGTATCAGCTCATTGTTTCTAAATGGTTGTGAGTGTAAAGATTATTTAAGCACAATGTTGCCCTTTCCTCTATTTGAGCAACATGGTCCCTGACCTTTTATTTACTAAATCATGCCCATTTAGTATTTAGTTACACCAGAAAGAAAATAAGACATTCTGTACTTAATTATTCTGGTGCTTGTGAAGGTGAATGGCTCACACGGCAATCTGAGCTCATTTGGAGGGAGGGAACAAATTTGTTTTAAAGTGTCCCCCATTCACTTAAAATTTAAAAGGCTTAGTGGCACTAGACCAGGGGGTCCTCAAACTTTTTAAACAGGGGGCCAGTTCATGGTGCCTCAGACTGTTGGGGGGCCAGATTATAGTCCCTAAACCCACTCTCCCTGCAGCGGGGCCAAACTACGGGCCACTCCTGTGTCCTCCCTCTCCCAGCTCCCCCACTGCCAGGGGTGCGGAGGCAGCGGGGGCCGGATCTGGCCCACGGGGATTCCTGCACTAGACAAGAGGCTTTATTATTGCAATCTCACAAACCCAAACAATATTTATATAAGCACAGGTTTGTAACAGCCAACTGGAAACATTCACCAGATATTTTAAGTATCTTGCTTTATTTTTCATAGTTTTTGGTTTTGTGTGCACTGTACCTTCATGTTTAAAAACAAATGCTCATGTGCTACCCGGCAACTTTACATGTCTGATCCCAGATTAAAAAGACAGATAAGTAATAAGCAGATGTTTGAACAAGCTGAATGGAGCTGACCATGAGAATTAAATTTTTGCCATACACCCCAAACCTTGGCCAATGCCAAACTATTTATGCCAGGTTAAAAAGGAGCATATATTACTTGCGACCCCATTTCAAATGTGTGCAGCTATACTTTAATCTAATGCAAATACTGCAGTCATAGGTTCAGTTAATTATTTTGAAGTTATTTTTAGATAAGCTAGCACCCCCCCATACCATTGTTAACAGATTTGAAAAGTTACAAAACCTAATCTGTTAAACACCACCCCCCAAATGTGTGCCAGACACAAAATAAAAACAAACATTAATAGGCAATGTCTCTCTTATCAACGTTTACGGTCATCATTTTCTTACAGCTTTGAGGAACAAGGTTTCAATTATTATCTGCTTGGGTGGCCATACATCCCATATGTTTTTACTCCCAATGTTGGTCTAATGCAAGCATGTTGTACATTACAGAATGCCACCCTTGCGTTTGGAAAAAGAAGTGGAATTACAGACAAACATATGTGGAGTAACAATGTTTTCATCTGCTCCAATAACAGCATTAACAGAGTTGCCTCGCCAAATTTAATGATAGGTATGTATGTAAACAGATGAGATCAAAACTTACCATGTAAATGGTTGAATATTTAAAAAAAAAAAAAAAAAAAGGGGGGGGGGGAATATCCCAATTCTTGACCAGATTGGCATATCCCTCTTGCCAAGATTGTCTCTTGGCAGTTTAAGGGCTGCGACACAAAGGGTGAATAGTCCTCCCTTGTCGCGGGCGAGTAATCTCCCCGCAATGTCATCCCACCGGCTAGAATGTAAATCTCCGGTGGGATGGCATACACGGCGCCGCGATTTGCAAAAGTCGTGGAAGTTGCCTTGAGAGGAAAATTCGGCGCCGCGTGTCACAGCCCTACGGCTGTCATTCATAACTAATCACGCAAAGGTCATTTGGGTCTAGGGGATGATAAAATGAAGCGCTGGCTAGGAATAACTGGAAATGTCTGTCTCCTGCACCATGTTTATATCTCCATTTTCACCAGTTCTGGAATTTTTAGCATTGCCACTTTGCTGGCTCAGTTTAATTACCTCTACTCACGGTTAAATACCCACATTTTATTACCATTGTCTTATTATTAATCAGTATTAGTAATTATTAATTTCATAGGTCATTCAAATTTTTTATTCTGTTTATGTCTTAAAATGAGTGACTGAAACAGCTGCTAAACATTTGCTGTAAAATGTAGGGGTTTAACTTAGAATATATTTATATTCAGATTAGTAAATCTCAGTTTCACTGCAAACACCTGCACTTCTTAAAAAATGTATCTGGGAGTGTCACATTTTCTTAAAACTGAATTAAGATAAAGCAAACATGAATTATATATAAATGTGGATGGGAGGCATGAATTATGTGCAAGTCTGCTATTTTGTTTCATTTTAACTGTTTTTTGCTTTAAAAATTAGTAAGGCTAACATTTATCACAATAACAAACAGAACACAGTTTTTCTTACATAGGAAAGGGAGAAGGAAGACAGGCATCTTGTGCATGTACTGGGAGCAATATGCTCTAAGAAACGAAATGTACAATTATTATCTGCATGTTAAGCTCTTTCAATAAAAATATATAAACAATAAATTATACACACAGCAAACAGAGCAGTCTTCTCACAAAATACACACAGCAAAATAGATTTAGCATTGGGTGCAAAAATATAAAGAAAATATTTAAATTCTATAAAATATAAGGTGTCGATATTAAGAGCACGCATTAATCTACCAACCAATGAAACAGTTAGAGTGGTATGTTTAGTTATTCTTTATACAGGTATCAAAAACCATATCACAAAACATGTAAAACATTAAAAAATGCATACTACCAAAGCCACCAAATGCAATAATTTGCAGGAAATATAAAGTAGTAGTTGGAGAATGCAAGAATAGTCCCTGACCCATAGAGCTTACAATTTAAGTTCTTTGTTAGGGCCCTAAGCAATGAAATTTGCATCTGTACTTCTGACTCTCTTTAATCAGGGACCATCTGGGTCTGCTGCTGACACAAACTCCCACCCCTCCACTCTTATCATTTTCACTTTTGTGCAACAGTGATCTCTATGCTAAAAGGGCTGATTCCAGTTAAAAAAGGAAATCCAACTCTTAGGCTGATGCCACATGGAGCTGATTCAGTCCCTACGCTGGTATCAGTCTTCATCTTTGCCTGCACCCAGAACCACTTTGTCAGCCTTTGATGCTACCCAGAAGTAAAAGTGGCCTGAAATTGGCCAGATATCGATCATGCAGGTTAAAAGATTTAGTTGGATCGGGGACTGCATCGGATCATTGATGCGGTCCCCGAACCGATTGCCCCATTGCTGCCATTATAATTTGATCGCTTGGCCCCAGGGCCAAACAATCGAATAAGCCTACATTTTCCCCAATATCGCCCACCCGTAGGTGGGGATATCGGGAGAAGATCCGCTCACTTGGCGAGCCAAGATTAACCTCAAGCAATTAATCTCCCCATGGGTCATGCCCTTAGGGCAATGAGAGGCAACAAATATCCTCCAAACGCCTTCCCCCTGGTGATAATGTAAATCGCCAGTGGGAAAACATACGCATAGCTTCAGTTTTCCGAAGTCGCCCCATGTTTCCTCACAAGGCAACTTTGAAAAGCAGAAGCAACACATTTTCCAACTAGAGATCTACCGTATATACTTGAGTATAAGCCAAGTTTTTCAGCACGAAAAATGTGCTTATACTCGAGTAAATATAGGCTGCACTGGCAGCATTCTGTAACTGTAAAGAATAAGGTCATGGACATGGTTACTTCTGGAAGTTCACAAAAGTATATGCAGACACTAAACTTGGGCTGTTTGTACATTAACATGAATGGATGATTTAGAAAATGCAGGTATACCATGGCAGTTATTTTCATGTATTAATCCACTGGCAGGACATTATCATTCCTGTGTAAGTGCCATGATGGGCATTTAAAGAGTCATCCAACCTTGCTGTAAGGTAATACATACATTTTATATTATTCAGTCTTTGGTGTCATTGAAGTAAAGACTAGTTAATTACCAGCAATTACCTAGCAGGCAGCAGAGGAGCTAGGGGAAGTCACAGTGCTCAAGCTACAGATGCTAATACTAGGAAATAAGGGAACTGAAAGTGCTTAAATATGGCACACCTGGCTCTATATTGTGTGCACACCAGGATACGATGGGACGCGCACACAGAACTAATATGATGAAAGTGCACACAGCATATGAATAAAGCACACGATTGATATGATGGGAGCGCACACAGCAGGACGGATGGCAAGTACTTGATACTTAGTATGGCAGCTTCCTTAGCCTTTCCAAACTTGCTTTTGTCTGCTGCTGTAGCATTTTTCTTTCCCTAAAGTTATCAGCAGTGCTGTAACTCTTCAAGGCAGGAGGGTAAAAGGGTCCTCCATCCACCTTTCCCTAATCTGCAGCTGCCACCATGATATATTTATGAAGAGTTCACAGGGGCTCACGCTGAGTGTCCTTTTATTATTTATTTGATTATTGAAACTTAGCAGTAGCGGCTGCATTTCCCACCCTAGGCTTATACTCGAGTCAATACATTTTTCCAGTTTTCTTAGGTAAAATTATGTACCTCGGCTTATATTCGGATTGGCTTATACTCGAGTATATACGGTACATTATCGTACCGTACCGAAGATTAGCACCTGCGACAGAGATTTGTCATAGCTCTTAACAAGGTACAAGAAGGAATCTTGACATTAGAAGAAATATTATTTCACCTTCATCTGTGCATAGGAAGTGGATGGAAGGCCCAGAATAAAGGACAATAGCTCTGGGTCCTGTCCTAAATTCATTTGTGTAATTTTAAAATAAGCAGTTTACTACGATAATGTACAGAAAGTTGCCAAAAATCAAGTAATCAGATGCATGCTGTACAGCAGTGATCCCCAAACAGTGGCTCGTGAGCAACATGTTGCTCCCCAACCCCTTTGATGTTGCTCCCAGTGGCCTCAAAGTAGGTGCTCATTTTTTAATTTCTGGTTAGGAGGCAAGTTTTGGTTGCATAAAAACCAGGTATAATTCCAAACAGAGCCTTCTGTAGGCTGCCAGTCCACATAGGGGCTATTAAGTAGCCAATTATAGCTCTTATTGGCACCCCCCAGAACCTTTTTCATGCTTGTGTTGCTCTCCAACACTTTTTCCATTTAAATGTGGCTCGCGGATATAAAAGGTTGGGGATCCCTGCTGTACAGTGTACTGATCTCGGTAAAATTAAGTGGTGTGCAGAGTACACTCAATTGTTTTATAAGTGCTGGGTGAACAAAGAAGGTGACAATTCAGCAGTTTGGAACTTTGTATGTACCGTTATCAATAATACACATTAAACTTTAAGAGCTCTGGCACACGGGGAGATTAGTCGCCTGCGACAAATCTCCCCGAACTACCATCCCACCGGCGAAAATGTAAGTCACCGGTGGGATGGTACACGCTGCGCAGGCGATTTTGGCAAATGGCCAAAGTTGCCTCACGAGGCAATTTCCCGTGACAAGGGAGATTTGTTGCGGGCGACTAATCTCCCCGTGTGCCAGAGCCCTAAATGAGCAATTCATTAAGAACAGTCACACACTGTGTGAATGGAAATTGGACTTTTTAATAACATGTACATACAAACACAATTATATATTAGCCCTAACAATGTGCCTACACACTCACACACACATCATACACATACATTTAAAGGCCCCCACCTTAAAACTATTCTTTTTTTCCATAATGAATATATATTGGAAATTGGCTTAACAAATTTATAGTTATGCAAATGTAATTGCAGCCAAAAGCAATGTTTCTTTATGCCTTTCTGTTTTCTGGATCTGACTCTTAAAAATGTAATGGTCACATCCATTCCAGTTCTTTTAATCAGATTTTATGACCTGGCTTGCAACAATGTTTCTGGAGTCAGAGCCAGAAGTGCAGAAATTGTAAACAGCCAGAGAGAATAGCAATTAAATGTACAAAATCACTGAAAAACTGTAATCATGGATATTAAAAAGTTGTTTATATTTCCTTTCACTAAATAAAAAAGTTACTGGGTTGAGGACCCCTTTTCAAATCAAGAGATAAACACTCCCTGCATGAATAATGGTACATTTTATTTTCTCACTATATTGTATGAAGGCAAACGCTGTACAATGTAGTGAGGAAAAAAAATGTCACATTATTCAAAGGAAGTGCACCTTCTTCTGCATTGCAATTCTCCAATATTGCACCCCTTGAAATAAACATTTGGGGACTGACAGGCAAGAATTAATGCATCTCTATTAAGGGTTGGAGAGAGACAAAAAATTGTTAACGAAAACTATACACCCAAACAATGTAGGTATAAAAATATATTACATTAAACTCATATGTAAAACCCTGCTCAATTTAATTAAACTATATTTATAAAAATAAAATATTTTTAGTTGTATGTGCCATTGGGAAATCCTAAACAGTACTAAGTATGTAAAAGGGCAATATTTACTTAATATGATTTAACTATCTGTTGGTGAAGTATTCATTCTGGGGGTATAGGTTTTCTTTAAACCAGACAAAAAGCTGTATTCAGACAGACTGCAAGATGAAAAAGGTATCATTATTGGCTACATTATTATTATTATCATGTATTTATAAAGTGCCAACATATTTCACCAAGCTATACAATAAATGGGTGTATATAACTGAGCATACAGAAACAACCAGTGAACGATACAAGAGGTAGAAGGTCCTGCACAAAAGCACTCACAATATAAAAACAAAGTATGGTTAGTCTGATTGTGGCCATAAACGTAACAATCGCCAGAACCAGCATTCAGAAGCACCAAATACAAATACAGCTTGACACATAATGGAATGCAGATGAAGCATTAAGGGTGGGTTCCTAGATCTTCTGTCTTGCAGCTGTATGAAACACCCACACAACACATGATCAACAAAAATTTTAACTATTAATATAAATGTAGTTCTAAAAATTAAGATTATAACAGAAGAATGAATTAAAATTTAAAGAGGACCGGTCGCCATAAGAAACATTTTCAGATTCTTTTTAGGTTATTCAAGCAAAATAAACTTCACATACACTATATAACTTATTCAAAGGGAACGGACAGGTAAAAACTAAGTAAGCTTTATCAGAAAGGTCTATGCAAATACAGCCATAAGCACTCACAGAAAAGCTGCACTGAGTCCTCTATCAAAAGAAACAGGATTTGTCTCCTTTTTTGTAAACATGCTATTTGGTATCAGACTTCCTCTCTTAGAAAAATCCTTCATTCACAGGGCCAGAGTCTGCGCAGCTCTCTCCTCTCTCTCCTGCTCCGCCCTCCCATAAGAATTCATAAAACTCCAGGCTACAGCAGGAAGCTACAAAGACCAAGCTAAAATGGCAGCTGCAATCTTAAACAAGCTGAGAGAGCTTCTAGGGTTCTTTACTCGGGTATGGTAAAGCTTTCTGCAGAATAAATATAGTGTTTTAGGTGGCACTAATGTGGCAAATCTATTGGCAGTAAAATGCCAAAATGACTTTTTCTTCTCCTTATTTCCCTCAGCCTTGGAATTACACAACTACAGTAAGCAGACAGGTGCCATTTTGTAAGTAAGGAAAGCTTTGCATCATGCAAAAATGTGGTTTATGAAACAGAATGGTGAACCGGACAGTGAGGAGGGAGAATGTGAAAAGGGCAGTGATATCTACAAAGTGCAGAATGGAAAGTTAAAGTGTTTGTCTGCCCCACCTCTAGGCTAAGGCTAAAAAAAAAAAAGGAATTTGGATTTAATTTGAACAGGACTTTTATTAAACAGCTTTTTATGTCTGGGTGACAAGTCCCCTTTAAGGGGTAAATTCAAGTGCAGTAGAAAGGGATCTGTAACTTAAAGTACTCCTGAGGTTGCTAGTCAGTGAACTCACAGGTAAATACAATTTTATGCATTGTGAGTGTTTTATTTCTGCAATCAAACCAACCTCTGTATTTCTTGCCCTGTGGCAAATCACAAATAGTCGACTATATACAAACAGTTAATAATGATGACATGGATTATTTAGAAGCACTGGATGACTACCATCTAAGCATGATTTAAATTCTTAAAGTCAAAATAGGTTACAGATGGAGAAATGTGCCACGCTCAAAAAATATTCTTCAGCATTAGGCGTGTGAGAAGCACGTGTCCATGTCTGTCAGAACAATTTTGATCTGTACTTGCCAAAAGACAAGAACAGAACTATAGGCACCTATTGTGCTTCGGGTCAGCTGCAGACAAATAATCCTAAGAATTATTACTTGACAACAGAACCCAGGGTCTCTGGATACTATTAAATTAAAAGCACACTACTATTGCCAATATACTAGGCATTTTTGGAACCATCAGCATCTTAGTACTGGAAGCATCACTCAAAGAAACCACAAAAATCACTCATTTGGCCTGGGTAATAAAAAGGAGAACAAGAAATGAATTAAGTAAATGAGTAACGTGGCAAACAAGATAACAGTGTGGTGGGTAGATTCCCAAGAGAGCACTAAAGAAAAAGAGACAAATGGGTTGCATCACATACAATTATTTTGATTATTCACCTGTCTGAGAGGCAAAAGCAGCTTGGAAATGAAATCACCACACTCTTCCAGGCTACTATAAAGTGTGTTTACTTCATAGTAGTAATAAATATCATCAGTGATGTTACCCATAGCAACCAATCAGAACTTTGCTTTTGATTTCTAACTTGTATGTACTGTTTAAATCTAATTGCTGATTGGTTGTTATAGTGATATTTATCTCCAATCTTAGTAAACACGCCATCCTGACAAGTGCTAATATGCTTGCTTGTCAGACGGTCCACAGTCAAGTCTATGGGGACAGCTTTAAAGTGCCCAAATTAGCAGTTTGTCATCATGCTTAAAGAGGAATAAAAGTCTATGCAGCCACATGAATGTACTCAAAGTGTACAAAGGGTGCTTGCTAAATGTGGTTGCTGTGTGGTTCATTGACATGTGTTCCACTGCAGGCAACGTGCATTATTTGTGAGTTCAACATACAGAAATACCCTGTCATTTATCATTTTTCATACTCTAAAAAGTCCCACTGCAAAAAGGCTGATGTTTTAGATCAGTAAGGGACAACCAACAATCATGCTTGCTTTACATAGCTGTTATATAAAATGGTGAAAGCAAGAAACAAGGTCTATCTTCAGTAACACTTTCCCCTAACATAGATTCTTATTAGATTACCACACACCCACAAATAATACATTTCCCAATCATCAGAGCTAAAACAGGGTGGGCTAAAAGCCACAAATTTACAAAAACATACACCACATTACCTAAAAGAATGAGCCATGTACATTCGGCGTGGCTGTGATGTTAAGTCATTTTATTTGACCATCAAAAAAGACATGAACGTCAATGCTATAAAACCTGCACAGTTTAAGGAATGTAGGAATCCACTCAAAATGTTTGCTTTATGATCGTGTTGCCATTAAGAAAATGTAGGCAATTAAAAATAATCAAGGTGCTGTCCTATTTGAAAGATGTATCACACCCAACAGTTTAATGGCTGCCCTGTGTCAGGACCTGCCTGTACTCGAACTCTGGACTCTATATTAGGCAGGTTCTGCATTACTCCGCTGAGCCACTTGAGACCTTGGGCATCCAGCCCTAAACATTATATTCACCCCTCTTTGCTCCATTGTTCAGACTTGTCGCCTCCTCCTCCCTTAGTAAGCCCAGGTGGTTGCAATTGGACAATTATCGGGCTTTATAAGCCAGTTAGAAGCAACCCCTGGTTGCTTGTTCATTGAGCATTTTTGTGATCCTGTGTCCGTACCTGCCTGACTCCTACCTGGTTCCTGCACCCGTACCTGCCCGTGTTCCTGTGACCATACCTGCCTGACTCCTGCCTGGTTCCGTTCCTCGTCTCCTGTCCCTGACTTCTGTTGGATCTCCCGGTATTTGACCTCGGCCTGTTTATTTGACTGCTCTCTGTCTTCAGCCTGCCCCTGACCACTGCCTGTTATTCGGACCCTCCTTGCCTGCTGCCAGTCCTGACCCTCTGCCTGCTTAACGGACTTGTATTGTTTTGCCCCCTGCCTCTGACCACTGGCCTGTTTTATGGACTTGTATTTCTCGCTGAATCCTTAATAAATGTCTCTGCATCTCAATATGCCTTCTGCCTATATACAACAGTACCCGTTGTATCCATATTACACAGCATATAGGCTCCTACCTGCCAGCCACCCACCTGTGGCTGCTCCTGACACCCTGTCATTAAAAATTGGCTATTCATTTTGGAGACCTTTAACATATAAAAAGCTAAACTTGGGGAGGATCATCCAGTGAGAAAAATTAATTGGTCAGGAGCTTGCTTAGTTTTTACGTTTCCTTCTCCTTTAAATATTTATGCACTTGCACAGAATAAACTACTAATGAAGCCTGGAAACTGTTAGTGACTTGATCAAGCCCCCTTTTTTGTAAATTTGATGCATAATTTGGTCAGATCAGTCATACTTCCAGTTCACTTTTCTTGCCTAGGAGTGCTCCCACAGCCTGCTTTGCATGGATGTGTGTGTTACCAGCTTAACACGAAAACTAGTTTCCCTATATTTTCCTGACTTACTCTATAAAGAGTTAGGCTTCAATTGTTATCCTTACTCACAAATTAACCAAATGCATTGCCATTAGTGACATAAGTGGACAAGATTCTCACGGTCCATACTGGAATTTCATCACAATATTTAGATGTTCCCTAAATTCAGTTATTTGCTTTTACACCTCAGTTTGGACAAGATAAGAAGGAAACAGATGGTACAAAGTGATCTCTGGCCAAAAAATATATCTCTGCATTAAGGCAAAATAGAAGTGATGGTGCAAAATAAAAAAAAAAAGTTGTAGACAAGGTATAAGCAGACAATTTCAGTCATGGTAGATTTGACTAGTACAAAAACATTACATCTGTTATCGACCTGTAGGTCATGAAGAGCAAGGATTACACAAAGGGGCAACAGATTCACTATTGGATCATGACCAAGTACAAAACAAAATAAAATTAAAAAAAGAAAAACTCACTTTTTGGTCACCAACCAGAGAATTCACAAACAAATCATTAGGATTGAGGAGACCGCCGTATAATTCCTTTGTCATCCAGAGAATTCAATCTCTATAGACACACTGCATCGATATTCCTTCATTCCTTCACTTTATTTTGAAAAGCAACCTGGCCAAGCCCAGGGCCCCTGTAATGCACTCCGGGAGACATGCTCTCCTACTTTTTGGCACACTGGCCCTGGGCCAATCTGCCCATATGTGTGTGCGTCTTAAAGTGCACTTGCATACTTTATGATGGCATGTTTTCTGATGCACAGTGCTTTACTATGATGCCACTTTGAAATCAAAAGGTAAATCCATATTCTGTGCCATATACAGTTCCTGCCTAAGCATTATTTCTGTTTTTTAATCATCTGGTTTTTGACTCCTGCCTCTTTTCTGTAAGGGCTGTGACACACGGAAAGATTAGTCGACGCTCGTCAAATCTTTCTTGTCGCGGGCGACTAATCTCCCCGAAATGCCATCCCACCGGCTAAAATGTAAATCGCTTGTGGGATGGCATAAGCGGCACCGCGATTTGCCAAAGTCACGTACAATTTCAGTTTTATGCTACACTTTTGGATCAAATGCTTACTATCAGTGCTTATGGTTCCTGCTACACTGGTTATGACAGCCCCAATAAGATAACATGCAATGACATCCACCCCAGGACATTTAACTTTCATGCCCTCTACCAGGGTCATTACAGGACAGTCACTTTTTTGTGCTACTACATTATTATTTTATCCATGTGTCTGCTATCATGGTCTTGCTGAAAGATTCATTTCCCACATTCTGTTTTTCAGACTGCAGTGTTTACAGTGTTTTCTTGTATTTGGCACAATACATTGTTTTTTTTACTTAGCTGAATTAAAGACAGCTTTAAGAGGGTAAATGTAAGAGGTAGGGCAATTACATGCCAAACGTTTGCAGTAGTCAATTTAAGAGAGAATAAGCATTGTCAGAGAGAAGTGTGGCAGGGAGGCTTTTAAACTGGCTTTCCAAATATATGCCCCAAGGGCAGTGCTGTCCAACTTCTGCGGTGCCAAGGGCCGGAATTTCTCTAGAATACACAGCGGAGGGTCCCTAATGGAAGCCAGTTTTGACCACTCCCCTAAACCACACCCACTTCAAACCACACCTATTTTATCACAATGGTGGTAGTGCAGCAAAAACCCAAATGCTTGGTCCTCACTGCTAAGATATCAACCGTCATTCATATGTGAAAGAATTATATTATGTCATATTAAGATATACCCTTAAATCTATATGCCTTCTCCTCCCCGGTGGATAGTACAGGAGCACCCAGCACATAATGACCCACCTTAGGGAACATTTAATGGCTATTTCCAACTGCAAACAAACTCCCAGAACAAACCCCTGCCACCTCCCACTGGCAGCATAAGACACGCAGAGTATGGCACACCCTCCCTGTCCTATGCTGCCTGTGTGTGCCATACTCTGCCTGCCCTACCTGTTTGTGCCATACCCTCCCTGCCCATGCTGCCTATGTGCATAATCTGCCTACCCTATGCTGCCTGTGTGTGCCATACTCTGCTTGCCCTATGCTGCCTGTGTGTGCCATACTCTGCCTGCCCTACCCTGCCTGTGTGTGCCATACCATCCCTGCCCTATGCTGCCTGTGTGTGCCATACTCTGCCTGCCGTACCTGTTTGTGCCATACCCTCCCTGCCCCATGCTGCCTATGTGCTATAATCTGCCTACCCTATGCTGCCTGTGTGTGCCATGTAAACAGGTGAACAATGTGGGTGATTACAGCCTGAGCCTGAGGTGTGAACAATACAGGGATTAAAAAGTGTGAACATTACATTTTAAAACAATACAGGGGGATTACAGCCTGAATATGAGGTGAGAACCATGCAGGGGGCCAGTTAATCTCAGTACTGATACCATTTAAATCTTACATAAAGGAAACCATCAAAGCAGCCAGACAGGTGGGGGGGCCACACAGAGGGGGGTCACGGGCTGCCAGTTGGACAGCAATGCCCTAGGGCAGTGCTGTCCAACTGGCGGCCCGCGACCCCCCTCTGTGTGGCCCCCCACCTGTCTGGCTGCTTTGATGGCTTACTCTTATGTAAGCTTTAAATGGTATCAGTACTGTGATTAACTGCCCCCCCGCATGGTTCTCACCTCAGATTCAGGCTGTAATCAGGCTGTATTGTTTAAATATGTAATCCCCTGTACTGTTCACACCTTTTAATCTCTGCATTGTTCAACCCCTGCAGTGTTCACACCTCAGGCTCAGGCTGTAATCACCCCCATTGTTCCCCTGTTCACACCTCAGGAGCAGTAGAAACCCACAAATAATCCCTGCACACTACAAAAAGAACATATACTGAGGTGGTACTGCAATTAAAAAGTTTTTTAATATATAGTTATTGTGCAGACTGTAGGAGCAGTGCCAGCATTGTGTCACTGTAGGCTGCCTGTATGTGCCATACACACAGGCAGCATAGGGCAAGCAGAGTATGGCACACACAGGCAGGGTAGGGAAGGCAGAGTATGGCACACACAGGCAGAGTTTGGCACAAACCAGCCAAGAATGGCACACACAGTGAAAGTATGGCACACGCAGGCAGGGTAGGGAAGGCAGAGTATGGCACACACAGGCAGGGTAGGGAAGGCAGAGTATGGCACACACAGGCAGAGTATGGCACACACAGGCCAAGTTTGGCACACACAGGCCAAGTTTGGCACACACAGGCCAAGTTTGGCACACACAGGCAGAGTATGGCACACACAGGCAGAGTATGGCACACACAGGCAGAGTATGGCACACACAGGCAGAGTATGGCACACACAGGCAGAGTATGGCACACACAGGCCAAGTTTGGCACAAACCAGCCAAGAATGGCACACACAGTGAAAGTATGGCACACGCAGGCAGGGTAGGGAAGGCAGAGTATGGCACACACAGGCAGAGTAGGGCAAGCAGAGTGTGGCACACACAGGCCAAGTTTGGCACAAACCAGCCAAGAATGGCACACACAGTGAAAGTATGGCACACGCAGGCAGGGTAGGGAAGGCAGAGTATGGCACACACAGGCAGGGTAGGGAAGGCAGAGTATGGCACACACAGGCAGGGTAGGGCAGGCAGAGTATGGCACACACAGGCCAAGTATGGCACAAACCAGCCAAGAATGGCACACACAGTGATAGTATGGCACGCAGGCAGGGTAGGGCAGGCAGAGTATGGCACACACAGGCAGGGTAGGGAAGGCAGAGTATAGCACACACAAAGGCAGGGTAGGGCAGGCAGAGTATGGCAGGCAGAGTATGGCAGGTTTTTGCTGTACTACAACCATTAATATGGGTATGGTCATGTGATAACATGTGTGTGGTTTCAAGTGGGTGCGGTTTCAAAAAGGGGAGTGGTCAAAACTGGCTTCCATTATCGCCCCTCCACCACGTAGGTCAGAAAAATTCCGGCCCTCGGTACAACAGAAGTTGGACAGCACTGCCCTAGGGTAATGCTATGTGTGGTAACTTCTCAAGAAGACTCACCTACAAAGTGCTAACAATTGTCTTAGACCATTTTCTTTTATGATTACTGTGAAATGTCTATGGGTCTGCCAAAAAACCAAGATTATTCGTTAAAAACTTTTGGGAGGATCCAAACATCATATTCACTTTGATTAAAATGATAGAAAAAAAAAATGTACTATCCCAACAATTTGTTAATACATAGATCATCACATTTGTTTTGTGTTCCTGTTCATGTGCAACCTATTATTGGGGTAACTCAGATAATGAATAAAGGTGAAAATCTAAACCTCAAGCAATAAATCTAGCAGGATACAAAAATCTGCACCTAGGTTTTGAATACAGAAGCTAGAATAAGATGATCGAGCTAGCATATGTACAAAAGAATCCTTACAAGGTCTGTTTTATAGAATACTATATCTGCAGAGAGTTCTAGATGGAGGAAAAAGGGAATCAATCACACCTTTATCAAGGCAATCAAATGAGAAAACTTCCAGTTAAACCGATAAAGAAATAGCACTGGTTTCTGCATTCCCCCCTAAATATTACTGAAAAATAAATGCTGTGTTTACTGGCAGAAATGTGGCAAATAATCCAGGGAAAACTAAACACTGTACTAGGGAGAACAAGGCACTGAAATGTATTAGGATAAGTGTCTCAAAAAAAAAAAAAAAAAATTAAACATTACATACTCTTGCCCTGACTGATAAAGCTAGTGTGTTTGCTTCAAAAATGGTACTGTAGTTTATTTAAATGAGTACCTGCATTTAAGGAATAAAAAAAAAAAAAAAAAAAAGTACCAGGTTTAGTTAGAGGGGCATACATTGTCAAATCAGATGGTTAGAAACCAACATATACAGAAGGGAAGAAATTATCAGACTGGAAAAAGCAGGGAAAAGGAATTGGCTTGACCTTACATTAAGGGGTAAAAAGCTAAGTGATGCACATGGCTGGGGTCAGGGTGAGAGCAAAGATGGATAAACTAGGTTCTAACATAAATCAGATGCTACAGATAGTTATCAGTCATACCCTGAGCTGGTGACCATTAGATCACAGTAGCTTATCACTGGCCACAGAGCTTTATTAGATCACTCTTCTGGGTATTTCCAATTTCTTGGATATTTAAACAACATAGATATATAAATCCCAGGTTGCAATCAGTCAAATGGCTAAATATAGGAATAAATATAAGAGGATAAACATATGAAACATGGAAAATAGCAGCAGCACTCACAAAACAAATAAACATGACTTTTTTTTGTATGAGACAGGAAACCAAGGAAGTCTGTCAAAGAGACTACAGTATTATGGAAAAAGGAATGTCTAGAATGTTATGTGTTATTTGTCAATATTTCTCTGTCAGTGGCAAATTTGTTGTTATCCTGAGGCGGGCAAGTGTTGCAATAGCGCTCTCTGCACTACAGGAGCCAAAATTTTGCTTTAAAAATCTGAATTTCTGGTCTTTAAATTACCTGGTGTGGGAACCCCTGTCAACCTCACAAGAACCAAAAATGAAGCAGCTTCAATTTTTACCATTTTACCTGTTTAACACAAGACATAACAGAAACAATGATTTGTGCCACACAAACCCTGTTCATTGTACTCTTGTTAAAGTGGGTATATTGCCCTTTAAGTATTGCACTAAGGAAATCTGATTTGCTGTATATAGCAGTTTTAAAGCTATAAGACGCTAAAGACGTTTCCAATCCACTGTACAGAGGACATCATGCAAAATCGGTTACTAAATATAGCATTTGTAAGGATAGCATTTTTAGTATTCTAACCTAACCTCTTAGTAGAGAAAACATTTTTAAAAGGAAATTTTTTTCTGTGGCTTTAGTTTCGCATATAGGCATACGATTGGAAATTGGGAAGAACTGCAAGAAACTATGCTACTAGAAAAGAAACCACCTAGTGGTAGAATGTGGCTCAGCTTTAGTCAAATGTCATCAGACAGATGGTTTCTTTGAACCTTAGAATCATATGGCCTTATCTTTGGAAAAAAGAAAAAAAAAGCATGAAAAGCTATGCAAGCAACAGTTTAATATTTCAAGTTCAAGAAGAAATACCAAATGGGATCACATTTATAGTGTGATAACCCTGGATTTGCAAAACTGCTACTTACACATTCCCTTATGACCATGACATTAAGAGATTCTCATACTGTACACTGAAGGTCTCTCAGGTATAGAGCACCTACAGTTTTCAGCCCATTGGGATAACAAGCTCTTCAAGCATCTTTACAAAGGTTATTGTAGTTGAAAAGGCATATTCAGAACTAGCACTTCAGAGATTCATCTCACTTTAAACTGACAAGGTCCTGCAAAAATTATTACACTTTTTACGATAAAGAGAATCATCCCTGCAGCCCATCCTGAATTTTCATGCAACATAGCTTAGAATGAAAACCTTACATCTAGAAATTTAGATTCTACAACACACAAAAAACAATCACAGGCTGGAGTCACTACTACTGGAGGTGGTTGACACTAATACATTAAGGAAATTTAGGATAGTTGTCAGTTTCCCTTTAAACATTTAATTTAGTTAGAAGCTTTTCAGATTTTTGTTTGTTGTTTCGTAACAGGGAAAAAAAACAATACTCAACAATCTGCAATTAAGTGTTAAGTGGTTCCCAGTATGTTAGTGGGTCTGAAAAATTAAATCACTAACAACAAAATCTGTTCCAAGAAACCCCCATTATAGTCAGCTAAAACTCCTGTTGGTACGAAAATAAAGAAAGCTAAAATTAGTGAGTCTCAAATCTTTGTTACTAAATAGTTATGTAGATATTTTGGCAAGGTAAACACTGACTTGAAGTCAAGAAAGCCAGTTCACTCAAATTCAGCCACAAATAGCTTCTGTTCTGCTGTAGGGTTCTACAAGTGGGAAGGCTGCTTCAGTGTATTAGTTGGCACTCGGCCAAGGCCTGCACTAACAAAGCATACATGTCATTTATATACAAAAATAAAAGAGAAAATTAAGCATATTTTTTCCAGTGGGGATGAGGAAACCATAATATACTAAAAACAGTTATCTGACAACATTTGGATTAGCAGAGATCTTTAAAAAAATAATTTTACCTGGGTGTTCCTAACCTCAGTTCAATCCTAATATGTAAAACCACTGAACTTTCAAGGCTTCTTACACACAGACTTTTTTTATCCATTTGATGCACATTTGGGATGCATGTTTGAGCACACCTAAACACATCAGATAACTGATTCCATTATATTCTGACTGGTTATACTTATGGATGTTTAAAAGTTGTATTTTATGGCATTTATGGTTCATTGCTGTCATGCTTTCAAAATATTTCGAGATTTAATATTTACATTATATACTTATTTTCCTGCTTCTTTTATAGACAATATAATTATTAGTACTCTTGTAAAAAGTAAAACTTTTGGAAATGTCAGAAGGAGAGGGTAAGGTTGATGGCAGACGAGGTGTAGGGTGGATATTTTCGGCAAGCGGAAAAGGGATTGCTGAAAATACCGCCCTACGCCTGCTACATGTGCCTGCACCCGAATGAATGAGACTTCTCTTGCGCTTTTATGTGTATTTTGGCTACATGTGCCTGCATCCGAGCGTATTCCATTAATTCAGGTGCGGGCACATGTAGGAGGCGGCGTAGGGCGGTATTTTCAGCAAGCGATTTTCCGCTTGCCAAAAATATCCGCCCTACGCCTCATTTGCCATCAACCTTACATTCTCCTTACCACTCTATGTAGTTTGGGATATGGTACTATTTAAAAAATAAAACAGTCATTGGTAACCACAGTTTGAAAAATCACTAAAATGTTGTGAGTATACACACTAAAGCTTGTAAATTGTCCACAGAGAGAGAGCAGTGTGAAGATAATAAATGGACAAAACTTTTTTAATGTGCCACAATTCATGGCATTCTGCCACCTAGAAACATCGGAAAACAGATTTTAACCCAATGCACCAATGCTGGATCACAAATAATGTAACTTTTGTCTACAACAGGCGTAATGAAATGCCCCATGTGGTATAAGGCCTATTCAGGACCGAGAAAAGTGGAGGGTACAGCAGAGACTGTTTTCAGAGAAGAGACCAGGCAACTAGGTTGTCACCTACCTTATTTTTTCAGCAGTGAAATAACTAGTTATTGGGCCCCCTAAACTTTGGTAACAACATATATTCATAAACACAAATTGCAGCTGCATACAAGTCAACCACTGCATACTTCCTCAGCCCCCCCCCCCCCCCGCACCCCCAGCAGTTGCAGGATTGGTTTCCTCTATAGTTATACTCCTGCTTTTTATAAAAGTGATAAACGAGTTTGTATCCGAGTACAAAAAAGCACAACCATTAAGTTCAACTTTTATTCTAATCCTACCTACCTGATAGTAACTCCTTTGTGTAGCCTATACAAGGGGTGTGGTCAAGAATGTTGGCACTATGGACTTGTGTTCATGGGGGCGGAACCACAGCCCAATAATGTGTACAAGGCCATAAGATTGCTGACAGTGGCCTTGGGCATATGGCATACGTGGTGTTTTCTGTCCTGCTTCTGTACCGTATGCAAAGTGACAGAAATAAATAAGATCTCTCTCATTGCATTGCTCCTTTCTCCACCCCCCCTTCCCATCATCTCTCGCTTTCCCTGCCGACTGTGCTGTGTAATCTGAGCTACCAGCTGCTAGAATGGCAGCACAAAAACAACTGAGACCAAGCTAAAATGGCAGCTGCTATCTTAAGCAAACAGAGGGAGCTTCAGGGGCTGTTTACTTAGGTATAGTAAAGCTTTCTGCAGAATAAATATAGTGTTCAGCTTGTACTATTGTTGCTAATCTATTGGCAGTAAATGCCAAAATGCCTTTCCTTCTCCTTTAATGGACGACAAAAACCCAATTAAATCGGCAATGCCAATTTGTTAGGAACCTTCTCCCTCCAGAGAATAAAATCATTTTTTAACCTAAGCCAGCACTACTCTTCTGTAAATAAATGGATAAAGACCCAGAGTACTTTCCATCATAGCGTCACATTTTTTCATTCTCTCTGAAATCCCTTGTGTCCTGCATGCACTATATTATGGAGATATAGATTACCACATGCCTGAAAAAAAAAGTAACTTTGTTGGGGGGCATCTAACCAAGTCTGTGAACTTGGCTCTCCTAGAATGCTACAATTCTACTGTTGAGAATGAGTTAAATATTTAATATTGGTTTTCAACATTAGTTTATTCAGACATAACTGAACAAATATTTCAACAGGTTTCCATAATCGCATGACTAACATGCGTGTTTAAAGTAGAGGGTAATATAATAACAGACTCACAGGTTACTAGATATGAAGCAGACTTTAACTACCAATAAGATAATTGCTTTAAAACAGCAGACCAGTAAAACTACTTGTTGTATGCTTAAGTTACTAGTAGTGGACCAAACTTCGAGCCCAATATAAAATTTTTCACCAGGTCCTTTCAGTGGGCTACTCTGAATTATCAATGAGGGGTATTCACAACACTAGAGTAGGTTTAATCCAGTTGTTGCAACCCATGAGAATGCTACTATTTCTTTGCATTTTGGCATTTATAATGAAGTGGGAGCTAAGATATTACCTCCATTGGCTGGGGCTTCCATTGTGGATTTCAACAAAACAGCACTATTCCACATTTATATCTATTTTTCACCACTGCAGGAGGTCTTTTATTGAACCACAAGGAGGAAGCCTGTGGCAATACAAGCAATAGGACAAGGTTTATTAAAGTATTCAGAGCCTATAAGAAGGAAATGGAGAACATGTGCCCATGCACACTGCAAAAAAGGATTGCAGTGAGCATGGGCAGAATTGGTGTTTTCTCTGCCAGATGATAAAACACCAAGGTGTCCATTTATAAACAGTCTGGTTTTTCTTTTATTGGTTTCAGATTTTTAGAGCTAAAAGTTGCAGAAAAAAAAAAGTTGTGACTTTTCTGAGATTTACTTTGTGTCCAAATGGCTAAAATCCGAAACCAACAATTCACGAGCTAAAATTTGCAGATATCATAAAGAAGTCAATCGCAGCTGTCCCTACCATTCCTGGGGGATTCTTCTTTGCTTTGAAACTTTAGAGGGTTTTGGGTTTTTTTACGCAGTTTTTTGTGCAACAATTCAAAGAAGTCGCAGTTTTTATGTGACAAAATTCTGATTTTTCTAGACTTTTCTGCAACTTTTCCACGTGGACGTTTTTGTAAATGTAAGACATTCTTGAAACAAGTTTATTCGAATTTTAAAATGAAAACATTTTTAGTAAGTTTTAGTAAATCTGCCCCAAAGTGTGACATTAAGCCTTAATGCATGGTCCTCAGAATTATAAAAAAAAGTGCCAAGCTTTCAGAATAAAGGATGCATATATATTATTCCATAAACTTGTTATATTTTAACTGGTCATGGGACCATAGAACAATTAAAGGACAAGGAAACCCCAACAAATATATTTTCCTATATGAAAAGCCTCAATTCAGTGCTGCTGAATAATTTAAAGGGATTCTATCGTCTATTATTGCAAATAATTGATTCTACCATTTGAAATGTTATTCTTGAACCAATAAATGTGTTTGTTTTAGCTGTAATATTGGAGAAGCGCTATTAACTGATGCCTTTTGTAAAAAACATGTTTTCTTGTAACAGTATTCCTTTAACAGGATAAGGAAAGGCGCTTTGGAATTTTACTGCCATATTAGTGCAAGCTAGAAGGCTATATTTATTCAGCATAAAGCGTTATCATACCTGAGTAAACAGCCCTAGAATCTCCCTCTGTTTAAGATAGGAGGTGCCATTTCAGCTTAGATCAGATTACACAGAGTTGGGAGGGGGGAGCAAATTCTGATAGGAGGGGGAGCAGGAGAAGGGAAGGGGAGAGAAACAAACTGAGCAGACTCGTGCCCATGCTCTGAAGAAATTTTATGAGAGCAGGAAGTCTGACACAGAAGAACATGTGTACACAAAAGAAGAAAAGAAATCCTGTGTTTCTTTTCAATGCAGCGTTTGTGAGTGCTTATGGCTGTATTTACATTTTGTAAATAAAGCTTAAATAGTTTTTACCTTTCCTTCTCCTTTAACATTGCATCAATTTATGTGCGGCAGAAGCTGGCTTCCAAAAATAGGGCCAACTAGTTCAACCACAATTACCCATAAAGCTGCGCTTTGTAGTAAGTTAAAGACCCCCTTTCTGTTGAATGTAGCATAGATCAGAGCATGCACAGAACTTAGTGTCTAGAGAGCTTTCAAATGTGTGCATCACCTCTATCCCAGCTTCAAAAGCATTTCAGTCAAGTGCAAAAACAGCAGACTGGTGATTCTTCGCATCCGCTATATTGATGATGAAGGAGAAAAAAACATGGCGGCTAGCACTGATGCGGCAAACAACTTTATAAAGCAAAAACCACTGTTTAGCGAAAATAATTAGTGAGTCACTTCAGCAAAAGGGTTTTTTTTTCATATGGGCAAACAGTCAAACCAAGGGCCTGTTCTTTAAATAGGATGTAAACCCAATACACAACATTAACAGTTTTTTTTTTCTATTTATTTTTTTTTAAATATGATTGCTACTGAAAGCAGCATCTGTATGTCCCTTTCTATTCTCTAACCTGGTAGTTCAAACTATTAAAGCAATGTAACAGACCTGTGGTGAAGCATGCAAAGCTGGCTTCTACTACATGGTTCCAAATACCAGGAGCGCAGAAAATGACAGCAAAATTACAGCTTTAACTGTAAAACCTTTGACATTTGTAATAAATGTATATTTGCTTACAAATACATTATCTTTGGTTACACAAATTTGAATTTTTGTGTTTGCCTCCCCTTAAAAAATGAATAAAACTAGACAGTTAATATGCACTAGGAAGGTGTACCTACAGGGCACAGTGAGAAATAATGTGTTCTACAGTGTGAAATGATATGAAATTAAGTTATTATAATGTGTGAGATGGGACCAAGATCCTGTTAAGTTATTATAAATGCCTGAATTATAATACAAAACCTATAAAGAAAACACCTAGTGCTTAATAAATACAAATTGTCTTTGTGGTTCAGATATTCTAGGACAACAGAAGGTCCCAATAAAGATATTTACAAATCCTATGCAATTTTTCACATTTCTTAAAGAAGATGTCAGCTCTAAGTTTTAAATAATGTCTAATGTCAAGGGCGCCTTAGCCCCCCCTAACCGCATACACACCGCTGCCCCTACTTCCTCCTACAACCAGCACCATCGCTTTATTTCTTTCTCTGCTTCGTGTTTCACCCGGCGGCCATTTTGACGGGTGACGTCATCGAGCACACACGTGTACGTTACAAATGTGCATGCGCGCATAGCCTCTCCTGCCTGGATTTTATTTTTTTTGAACAAGCTTTATTAAAAAACGCCAGTGACAGATATTGGTTGCCCTGCACAACATGCACACTCATTAAAACAGAGTGTCAGTGCGCATGTGCACCACGCCAGGCAGACAAGCAGATTCTGAAGGGAGGGGGGAGAGGGAGTTACAGAGCTGTGCAGAGGGAGAAATTCCAAGGGATCGCTGCAGCTTTACTGTTTGCTTCTGAGGGACAGGAGTGGAAGGTATTTAAACAGTGCTGTGAGGCTTGTCTCTGCTAAAATTTTTGGTTGGGGGGTTGACATGTCCTTTAATACAATACATATAAAATAATGACTTGAACAGGATAACTGCAGCCTTTCTAAACACTGGAAAAAACAAGCCTACCAACCTGCCAAAATGTATTTGGATTGCCCAAATGGAAAATATAATATGTACAATCTGGATGTCGCACTTGTCAGGAATGTCAAATTTGAAATACAGGTATGGGACCTGTTATCCAGAATGCTCGAGACCTGGTGTTTTCAGAATAAGTGATCATTCCGTTATTTGGATCTCCATAACTTAAGTCTGCTAAAAATCATTTAAACATTGAATAAACCCAATAAGCTTGTTTTGCCTCTAATAAGGATTAATTATATCTTAGTTAGGATCAAGTACAAGGTACTGTTTTATTATTACAGAAATAAGGGGAATCATTTTTAAAAATTAGAATTATTTGCTTATAATGGAGTCTATGGGAGATGGCCTTTCCGGAATTCAGAACTCTCTAGATAACTGGTTTCTGGATACGGGATCCCATACCTGTAATTGAAATGAAATGAAAAACAAATCATATGACAAAGTCTGATATATAGTGCTGCTGAGGCTGCTACCAGTACTTTATTCATAATAACATTATGAAAAATTTGGAAAATGACCCTGTGTTCTAAATAGGCAACAGTAAACTTAAAAGTATTACATGCAGTAAAGAGAAAACATTATGGTTTTATGTGGTGACTGCAGATTGAGTTTGAGACTATAGGGTTGATTCACTAAAGTGCGCTAATAACGCTTATCGCATACTTTTTTGCGTTAAAATTGAAAAAAACGTGCGATTCGCTAAAGTATTATCGCATGCGTTAAGTCGCATATTGTGTGCGTTAAATAGTGTGCAACCCCCTGCGTTAATTTTACCGCATTGCGTTAATTCTCGTGCAGAAATAATACTAACGCATGATTCACAAACACTTAGACGCGCTAAATATCGCATTAGTCTATGTGAAAATTAACACCTACTTGGGGCAGGTGGTAATTTTAGAAAATTACAGTTCATGAGCTTTTGGCAACACAATATGGACTTTGCAGTGTGATTTATTCAAGTATGTGTTGGCCCTAGAGTGATGTAGCCTCCAGTTTGCAGGGAAATGGTAATTTTCAAAAAAAGTAGTTTTACAAATGTAATGGTGTGTATGGCTGTATGGCTAATAAGGCGTGCGCGCGATAAGTAGCGCACGTGCGTTAATTAGCGCGTGACAAGTAGCGCGCGTTGTGAAAATAGTCTTTGCGACTTAAATAACGCAAACAGCATTGTGTCTAAATTAACACAAATATCCTTTTAGTGAATCGTGCGTTAAGACGCGAAAAATTAGACGCGATAAAATTTTTAATGCATGCTATAAAAAGCGCTCGTTTTAACGCACCTTAGCGAACCAGCCCTTATGACTTTTAGTGTCTTTTAGTTAAAAGTCCAGAAAGCAGTGCAGTTTTTGTCAAGCGTCTGTTAGGTCAAGTCTGCAACACATAACACAACTGGTCAGCATCATCCCACCCTGACAGACTTGTGCTGCCCTGTCACAGCTCATGGCCACTGAATGGAAACAAAGTGCTCACCATGAAGGGATAAAAACAAACAGTCCCATTTTCTTTAAAAAAAAAAAAAAAAGAGAGAGAGAGAGAGAGCGAGCACAGGCACCACCGCCCTGAGTGGAAAGAGTAACAGAGGCGGCACCAGAGGGTCCCACCCACATACAAATGAATACAGCGCACTTATAAGCACTGTACAAAAACGTGGCAGGTTTTACTGAAACAGCTTCTTGTCTTCTGCTACGGGAAGGGCCTCTGTGGATAGCAATGTCCAAGCTGGAACCCCCAGCTATTTTACAACTACAATTTACAGTATGCCAACACTGCCAATGAGTTGCAGTTCAAACATCACTGCTGCAAACCTACCCTTCTGCTCTGTGCTTGACATTCACAGTGTATAATGCCTAATAGCCAGAATGAGATATATATCTAAATGCGGGTAACATGACTGAGGTGCAGCTCTTATCTCACCACCATCCATTCATCATTCAGTGGTTAGAACCCTACCCTGAACACTGGCACACAAACTGAAGGCAAGAAAATGTCAAACCTGTTCCAAAGTGGCAAGTTATTTATCTATTTGCCCCTTCCTAATTTGTAAGTAATTCACTAGACTGAGAGTGACACAAATATGCTCACTGTTAACCTTACAGCAACCCAGTTTACTGTTAGAATTTGGAAAAATCAGCAGAGACATCCATAATAAATGGAAATGTAAGGCAAGATTTAGATTTACTTGATAAAGCAATTTAAAGCAACTATCAATATTTCTCCACTATGGCAAACATTTGAAAATAATTACCAAATTGCCAGCCAAGAATACACAAGTGCCACAACTACAGTCTCTAACTATAAAATGACTGAAACAATCCCGAGCAGTGCCATTCCATGTACAGCGCAAAACTAAGGACCCCACATGCCAATGTCATACACTAAGGATTTAACTGGGGAAGCTGATGCTGAGGCAAAGCGGTCTCTAGGGGACTGATGGGACTTGTAGTTTAGAAACAGCTGGAGAGGCTCAGGCGGAGTTCCCCTGGCCGCACATACCTGCAGAACACCAGGCAGTCCATGTGGTTGATCTCCTTGTCCGAGCGGTACCTCCGGTAATCCTCCCACAGGTCCTTAATAGCGGTCACCGCCAAAATAAAGAGGACGGGGGCCAGGGCTAGCTCGGGCTTGAAAGCGTTCACCGCCGGCACGAAGTTGAGCAGAGCCATGAAGACAAAGTAGACATTGGCCAGCCGGTGGAACTGCTCGAAGAGGTTCTTGGGCAGGAAGGACAAAGCCGTGTACTTGGTGGTTTTGATTGAGTTGCCGGCATAGAGCCGGTTCGGGTTGTCGGACTCATAGAGAAGCAGGTTAGAGCGGACAGTCCTCACTCTGCTCTCTCTCCGTGTTTTCCTCTTCTTTTTCTTTCTCTTCACGTTGTCTTCTTCATCTTTAGCCGCCTGGCACTTAGGCTCACCTCCCCCGCCATCCGTCGCCATCCCCCCCTCTGCCCCCCTATTTTACCTAATGGTGTCTACTTTGTGCCTACCTATTAGCCTGATTCGCTTGGCATCTCAGGGATATCCCACAGACCAGAAAGGGGAGAAAACTAACTTGCTAAGTAATCATTGTGCGCGCATAGACCACAGTGAGGGACGGGCGGGCCAGGCTCATGTATTTCCCACTCTCTATCTAAAGGCTTTTTTCAAGGTCTGTGACTTTTTTAGATTCCCGCTTTGAACTTTGGTTTCCAAACTTTTTTTCTTGCTACAAATGAAAGTTCCGCCCTCCTCTCTCCTTCAGTCACAGACTGGGCTGCACCGCTCTGCCTCCTGTCTAGCGGTATTACTGTTTCCGCTCCACAGCTGCACACTGGGAGGAGGAGGAGGAGGTAACTAGCACGGCAAGCGGTACTAAAGATGCTCCAGGCTGCATCTGAATCATTAACAACCTTAAATTACATTAAATAAATTCCTATTTCATTTACTTATTAAACGTACGCTTCGGTAAATAACATTTAGAATATGGTGTTTAATAACAAATGTAGAAAACCCCATACTCCTATGGATAATAAAAATACAAAAGAGGTTGCAGAGGTTATACGTTTACTGAATGATTAAAATAGAAGTACCAATAAAATTATATGTAGAGTTTTGTGCAGTTTTCTGTACGTGTATGCTGGTCCAGTATACACATATTGAACACTACACAAAATTCTACATATTTTAATACTTGTACTTTAGTCAAACAATAAACATAAAACCTTTACATTATTTTCTCAACTTCTTTTGTGGCCAGAGTGCCCCCTGACCATGTTGGCCAATGTATGGGGAAGTAAGGATGTGACAGAACAATAGAAAAGTGCTCATTCTGTGCATGGCCATTTAATAGTATCCATCTGTTCAGTTTCCAGGCCAATTGTTCAGTTACCATATTGTATTAATCAGTGTATAGCCATGTTAAGATAATAAATGTTAAGGCTTGCCTACTAAACTTTTCCATGACCCACTTGGGTTATTGAGTATATAATACTATATATATATATATATATATATAAATATATATATATATAACTGGAAAATAGATGCCGCACTCACAGGTCTTAGTGAAAATAAAGAATATTTATTGTGTCAGACTAACGTTTCGGCTGTGTCCACAGCCTTTCGTTAGTCTGACACAATAAATATTCTTTATTTTCACTAAGACCTGTGAGTGCGGCATCTATTTTCCAGTTATTCTATACAATTTTGTATACTGCACCCAGGCATCTGTGATCCTATATAAACGTGAGTGCCTGCTTTTCTTCTTTTGGATTTATATATATATATATATATACACACACAATAATACAGAATATCTTTTGTGCAGATTGCATTCTACAAGTCGGAAGTACAGGTTTTGCATGGGCCAAAAAAATGAGACTGTTAGAAAAATCATTGATATTCAATGATAAAAAGTAGACCAACTGAAAAGACAGCAACACACTAAAAGTTAACTTCAAGTGAACATATTGTGTGAAAAACAATACATTGTTTCCATCTATATATATAGAAGGAATGTGCTTTACAAAGTTGTGTTTTGGGCTGATTTATTGAAAAATTCTCCAAAACCCCCACTTGTCTTGCCCATCTCTTTCACTTCCTGCTGCCTCCTTTCCCAGACTGTGCAGTGGGGCTGGTGGCACTCAGCACACTGCACTGTAGGATAGCTGGGCTGACATGATAGGTAACTGATCCTGCCTTTGCTTGTGTGAGTGCAGGGCAGTGATTGCCTATCCCCCTCCTACTTGTGCTTCTGGCAGGGACCATTAGGACATGCCTACCCCTCATTTAAAACACAGACAGGGACCTGAGAGGATCTATAAGGAACCCCAATTAAGGGGCCCATTTTTAAAAATAGTATTAATTTTTAGACCAAAATGAAACCAGCACCATATATTTTTCATAACAGTAAATATTGCCCTCTTACATCCTTTCCCTTTGATCCACCAGTGATGGGCTGTGTGCTACCACAGAGATCACCTGACAGGAAATAATGCAGCTCTAATTGTAACAGGAAATAGTGTGGAAGCAGAAGACAGAACTCTGTGCATTAATTGGCTGATGTGGCCTAGCATGTATGTGTGCCTTGGATGTTTGTGTCCACTGTGAATCATATGATCCCAGGAGGCGGCCTTAATTTTTCAAATGGCAATTTTCTATTTAGGGTTACCCAAAGCACTGAACTGGAACAGTCTGCGGGGAAAATGCTGCAGAAAAGACACAAAACTCAGAATTTTTCAAATTTTCCTAGCAAAATCTTTACTTTTTCGTATTGTTGCAGGCAGAGAATCAGCCTGTGTGGCATTACCCTTAGCCTTTTCTCATTTTCGTACCCTCTTTTCTACTGTGTTTTGGTTTTCTACTCTTCCTCTTTTACCCTTGAAACCTATTTTTGCTCCCTTGCTTTGTTTCTCACTTACTATTCCACTCAGCTTATGCTTTGTCTTTTATCTCTCTGTTTTGTTTACCAGACACAGCTAGACCCAAGTTATGCAGTATTTTAGAAGGAAAAAAATCCTCCATAAAGTTCACTTGTGTTTAGGTAATCAGTAGAAATATGAGGTGGGGTACAACCTGTTTGTGGGAACTAATAGAAGACTGTTGAAGTCATAAGTAGACTGCATCTGTAAGGAAAGAGTTTTTATGAAACAAATATGCATTGTTGTGGGTATAGCAGTGCCCTACAGAAATATGAATATTTTCAAATTACCCAAGCACTTCCTATTCTACTCTTTTGTGGATACGCTATAGATAAATAGAATCTAAAATCAAAGCATTAAAGCATGGGAACATGCCTAAAACATTGCCTTAAAAGCACCTCCATCGATTGACTGGGTATTGCAGATTGCTTCCATTGCACTTGGCATATCCCATGCCATAAAATTAATTTTAATGTGATGCCTTGTAAAATAATGTTTCGTACTAGTTAGTCTAATGTATCTTAATACACGTTAAGTTAGTGTGTAACATTATGAACTGCTCTGAATAATCCCTGAATACCTGTTTATTCTTCTTAAATCTTGGGCATGGGTAAAAGCAAAATATTTTGACTGTTTATATAATTCGGAGACAAATATGTTTATTTTTAATTGCTATATTTATGGGTGGCCAGCCACACACTGTGCCAAATGAATAAATCAAATATGTGAGGTTGGGCTTTTTAAGTGATACAATCTGTTTGTGAAGAATTTGGCAGAAGAATGCATGTTATTGCCATCTGAAATCTTTGTTCATTATCATTGTTTGACCTATACCCCTTACTTTATTTTGCCTTCTTGTACTATCTACATTTGAACAAAAAATTCCAATCCTCGCCTATTACTGATGCCAGAGAATGGGTGTGTAATGGGCTGTTTATAAGAGGTTTGATTTATACAAGAAAAATGGCTCAAACTGAGAGTCAAACATTTTTTTATGCACTTTTAACACATCTAGCACAAGCGGAACAATCTTTCAAGTTATTCATAATTATGGTTTTCCATATATCACTGGTTCAATATTCATACATTGCCCAAACAGGGTCACTTCTGTTGCAGGGAGCAGCTAGTTACCAGGGGCGGCAAAAAAGCTGCCTATGGTAACTTTAAGAGCTAAATTTTCATTTTTTTTAAAGAAACAATAGCAATTTTAGCGATTTTCTGCTAATAGGAGCCCGGGCCCGGGGTATCCGGTAAGTGATTACAATCATTGGGTGTTGCCTAACATTTAATTTTCCTTCTTCTTTAACAGTTTAATATGCCCATGCAATAACACTGAATTCACTGTGTTTCACATATGATGGGGTATACTTCAGTTTATTGCCCATTCCTTCCTGTTGATGTTTTATCTGTCCAAAAAATATTGTTCTACAACTAGGCAAGCTTATGTTAGATGTCTTTATGCAAAGTCTAATTTGGGCTTCTCTTGCATATAGACTTGGACAATAATACATTTACCTCCTTGCCTGTGTCCTGATACTTGTCTGTGTTGTGAATGGGTTTTCTTCACTCTTGGAAGCATTCTGTGATAATCCACTAAAGTTGTCTTCTGTGGTCATCCAGGCATTCAGGTGTTGCTTTGCTTATCAGAGTATTTCTTCTTTTTAAGAATGTACCAAATTGTTGATTTGGCCACTCCCGATGTTTCTGCTTTCTCTCTGATAGCTTTGTATTGTTTTCTCAGCCTAATGTTGGCCTGCTTTACTTGTACTGACAGCTCTTTGGATTTCTTATTTGGAGTTCACAGCAATAGCTTTTGTAGGTTCCCATAGGGTTAACATGCCCCTATGGCTTTAAACCCTACAATGTCCTAGTTTATCCTGTTACTGGGCAAAGACCCATGTATCCAGTTTAAAGTTTTACATATGTGCCTTATTGATTTACAGGTTGACTCCACCTTCTGGTGTCCATTATTTACTATTTTACTCTGCACACAGCTACAGTGAGTTCTAGTTACACTACACCCCAGGCTACTTCCATATAGCGAAGACTCATCTTGTTTAAGAGAGTCGCATGTACCCCATGCTCTAACCTGTTATAGCTGGTGTTTGTCTGTTTTACAGCCAAATAGGGGTTACACTTTCAAATGCAAACTCCACAGGTAGAGTTAACTCCAGAACTTTTACTTGTAGTTGCTAATGAAATAATGAGGTTCTTGCCCACACCTTGCCATGAAATAGCTTGTCAGTCAGTTGTCCAGTTACTTTTGTCCATTTAAAAGGAGCAGACTACATATAAAAAGATGCTAAATCATCTGTTAAATTGGATGTAAAGTAAGTTAAAAGCTGGCATTTTGCATTTTTAAATCACATTAACTATATAACCTCTATTCAAATATGTTTGGTAAAAAGCTAAAACACCTTGTCAATGTTCAAATATTTAGCAACCTTATTGTAATTCAAAGCAAAAAACAACTGCTACGATATTTGTACTTTGGTCGCCATAGGCAGTTCATTGCTTAAAAGCTGTATAATGAGTGAAGAGTTTTCCAGAGTTCAGAGACTAATTATTTATTTGGTTGCTAATTGGCGAAAAGTTGCTTCAGACCAGCCTACCAACATAGTAGTAACATAGTAACATAGTAAGTTGGGTTGAAAAAAGACATATGTCCATCAAGTTCAACCATAATGCCTATATATAACCTGCCTAACTACTAGTTGATCCAGAGGAAGGCAAAAAAAACCCCATCTGAAGCCTCTCTAATTTGCCGCAGAGGGGAAAAAATTCCTTCCTGACTCCAAGATGGCAATCGGACCAGTCCCTGGATCAACTAGTACTAAGAGCTATCTCCCATACCCCTGTATTCCCTCACTTGTACTGAGAGCTATCTCCCATAACCCTGTATTCCCTCACTTGTACTGAGAGCTATCTCCCATAACCCTGTATTCCCTCACTTGTACTGAGAGCTATCTCCCATACCCCTGTATTCCCTCACTTGTACCGAGAGCTATCTCCCATACCCCTGTATTCCCTCACTTGTACTGAGAGCAATCTCCCATACCCCTGTATTCCCTCACTTGTACTGAGAGCTATCTCCCATACCCCTGTATTCCCTCACTTGTACTGAGAGCTATCTCCCCTACCCCTGTATTCCCTCACTTGTACTGAGAGCTATCTCCCATACCCCTGTATTCCCTCACTTGCTAAGAATCCATCCAGCCCCTTCTTAAAGTTATATAATGTATCAGCCAGCACGACTGATTCGGGGAGGGAATTCCACAACTTCACAGCTCTCACAGTAAAAAAACCTTTCCGAATATTTAAATGGAACCTCCCTTCTTCTAAACGAAGTGGGTGCCCTCGTGTCCGTTGGAAGGACCTACTGGTAAATAAAACATTAGAGAGGTTATTATATGATCCCTTTATATATTTATACATAGTTATCATGTCACCTCTTAAGCGCCTCTTCTCCAGTGTAAACAGACCCAACTTGGCCAGTCTTTCTTCATAACTGAGACTTTCCATACCCTTTACCAGCTTAGTTGCCCTTCTCTGGACCCTCTCTAACTCAATAATGTCCCGTTTGAGCACTGGAGACCAAAACTGAACAGCATATTCTAGATGGGGCCTTACCAGCGCTCTGTAAAGGGGAAGAATAACCCCCTCCTCCCGTGAATCTATACCCCTTTTAATACAGCTCAAAACCTTTTTTGCCCTTGCAGCTGCTGCCTGGCATTGCTTGCTACAGCCAAGTTTATTATCTACAAGGACTCCAAGGTCCTTCTCCATTATGGATTTGCCTAGTGCAGTCCCATTAAGGTTATACGGGGCTTGCATATTTTTACATCCCAGGTGCATGACCTTACATTTATCCACATTAAATCTCATCTGCCACTTAGCTGCCCAGATTGCCAGTTGGTCAAGATCCTGCTGCAGGGATGTCACATCCTGGATAGAACTGACTGGTCTGCAGAGTTTTGTATCATCTGCAAACACTGATACATTACTCATAATACCCTCCCCTAAGTCATTTATGAACAAATTAAACAAAAGTGGACCCAGTACAGAACCCTGAGGGACCCCACTGAGGACCTTATTCCAAGTAGAGAATGTACCATTAACAACCACCCTCTGTACCCGATCCTGTAGCCAGTTTTCTATCCATGTGCAAATGACTTCACTAAAACCAATAGACCTTAGCTTAGAAAGCAGTCGTTTGTGGGGAACGGTATCATCTATGTGGTCCCCACCCAATGTCATTCTCTAACCTGCCCCACAGATACATGCACACATCACTTAGATGGCTATCAAAGGTATAATTTCCTTTGAACCTTCATGCATGCTCATAACCTTTGCAGGCACCGGCTTTACCCATATTGCATCATTCACAAGGAACAACTATTGCACCTCTGTTGGGTTTTCCATTTGCACAGGCCCTGCATGATGCCTTGAAGTATAAACTGTGTGACCAAGAATGTAGCATGCATTACTTTATGAACTGTTTCAGGGCACCTATACAAAAGGGGCAATTCTGGAAGGCTGGAGCCTTATAACCTGTGCAAGGACATTTTTTGGATTTCTAGGACTCGCCTTTTTTTAGGAGGGAAAGAACGTCTATCCAGGACTGCTCACAACCTGCTTAGAGACTACACAAGAGACTAGTCCATCTGTTTAAGTCCTGAGGAAGAAGAGGACCAAACCCCCCTCTCATTTCCCCATCCTCCCCCCATTGTGTGTTTGTCTGAAAATAAAGCTTCAGGCCTATGAACGCCCCCAACCCTTTCCCCACTTACCTCTCCCCAGTGCTCCGGTGCCACCCTAGGCACCAGACCTAATTACGCCCCCAGCTTGCAGCAGCGTGTGAATAAAAAAAAATCTATAATATAAGCACCCGAGGGCCTCCCCCCAAAAGCTACCGCCCTAGTCCTTGGGTGCCTGTATATAAATACTGCCCTGCTTCTCCCATATCCACTGCCCCTTGCCTCCGTAGCTTTATTCATGTATGTATATATTTTTTAAAAAAGAGCTCTGCGTAGCACAGATCTTTGCAAATGTCTTGTTTTTTGCATAAGTTACATGTATAAATTATATAATAAGTATATTTTTTTCAGTAAATATATTTTACTCAGTACCAAGAAAAAGATTTTTAAATACATTATTTAATAGTACAGGTATAAAACACATCCAGAATGCTTGGGACCTGGGGTTTTACCGGATAGCAGGCTTTTCTGTAAATGGATCTCCATACCTTAAATCTACTAAAAAAATCATTAAAACATTAACATTAAACTCGGTAGGATTATTTTGCCTCAAATAAGGATTAATTATATCTTAGTTTGGATCAAGTACAAGGTACTGTTTTATTATTACAGAGAAAAAGGAAATCCATTTTAAAAATCTGAATGATTTAATTAAAATGGGGTCTATAGGAGAAGGCCTTACCGTAATTCGGAGCTTTTTTGATATAGGGTTTACAGATAATAAACATGCCAGTGCAGGTTTATACATAGAGCAGTTAAGATTTGTACTTCATTATATTTTTTTTAAGGAAAAAACATAATGGGGAATATTTTTAAATCACCGAAAGACTTTCCTGAAAAAAAGTAGCAAGAGGTTAAACCTTTTTTTCTGAAAGTAACTTGCCTAGACTTTACAGATATTTACATATCTGTCTTGCAAAAAGACAATTGTTGTCAAAATTAGCTCTTCCTGTCAAACTGTTTCTAAGAGTAGATGAGAATTCTTGTATGACACAATACTTACTGAAAGAACAACCAAACAAAGCTATCCTCTGGCCAGTATATCAGCCTTTCTGTGTACTCACAGCCAAACAGGCACAGAATGAACTACCGTTCTGATCATCAATGCATTATAAGATATACTTCTGAAATATTTAAAAACCAATTTAACTGATTGGTTTGGACCATATTAATTCATTAGAGAGAATGGGAAGCATGTAGTCAACCAGCTTGAGGGTTCGTAGCTAAACAGCTCTATGTTCCAGCAAGGAAATACAGTGTATTCAGTACCCTGGTGGGTGATTCACAAACATATTAACCACAAAAAAATGCATATTTAGTAGAATTTGTGGTAAGGTCACTATTAGGACACTATTAGGACTATTATTAGCTTATAAATGTCCCAGGTTCCTAACAGAGTGGTTCTGGGACTGCTTGTCCAGCCCGGGTGTTTTGTGTCTACCTGAGGCATCTCAGGCAGCTTTCCTGTGTCTTTCCCCCAGACTGGAGCTCTCTACTTTGGCCCAAGCTGCCTTTTAATTAGCCATCTGATATGCCTCAGGTAGACACAAAACACCTGGGCTGGACTAGCAGTCCTGGAACCACTCTGTTAGGAACCTGGGAGATGTATAAGCTCCGTCCTGGACTTTCCCAGGTATCCTAATAGTGACCTTACCACAAATTGTATTGATATGTATTTTATTGTGTGGTTGTTGATTAAATCTTACTATTTAAGAACCACTGGGACCCAACACATCAAGTGGCCCATTCATGAAACCACTATTTTTTTTTCAGAAAAATCACATTTTTTCTAATTTTTAGAACTTTTCATAATGACCACGATAATATAGTTAAAATTGCACAACCTTTTCGTGGTTTTCATTAAATTCCACAAAATAGTTGTATTTTTCGCAAACACTATGACCATTTCAGAATTCATTGAAGCTTTGGTATCGTGACTTTCTTTTTGGCCAGGTTGGATCTGTAGAATGCCATTGAGTCCTATGGAAAGCTTCCAAAATCATGCATTGAAGTTTCAAAGCCAGAAAGGTTTTTACGCTCGTTTTACAATCGTTTGGATCTGAAAATTTTGTGACTTTCGGATCACACCCACAATATTTTCGTACAACCAACTAAATAATTTTCGTACAATTTTCACACATCACAAATTAACATGGTTACTCAAAATTTTTTCCAATTGTGCTTTTAATTAGCGAAAATTTGTGCTTTAATGAATGGGCCCGCAAGTGTCATAAAAGACACAAATTTGCACAGATGCAGTAACCTACAGAAACCAATAATATTGTTTCCTTAAACCAAGTGCTAATTGGCTACTATTAGTGAGCTGTAGAAAACTTAGCACGTTTTATTACATAGCCCTCCACCTGTACTTTTCTTTGGCCCTTGTGTAATACCTAGCATGATGTATGCACAATAGAACACACAAGCATGTTTGAGCATTTTCTTGACCCAAGCTGGCCCCACCTTTCTTGTTTGGTAATGTGGTTATTTACCATGTCCACCCAAGCCAGTTGATGTACTGCCATCCGTAACTATCACTTTAGTGTTTAGCTAATTTAAAGAGAAAACTTATGTAAAACATTTGCTTATTTTTACCAGTCTCAGTTTATATGTTTTCATGCCCAGCCCCTTTCAAATTGGCAAGTAAAGGAGGCATAAAATTGTCATGTGGCTAATAATTCAGTCCAAAAATAACTTTGGAACAAGCTTTTTGAACATAATGTACCAACGAGGTATTTTTTTTACAGTGTCACTCATGAAGAGCTATTACAGTAAATGTACACACCCATGCAGCTGGAGAGCCTACAAAAATGTAGTTTGGCAATGATTAAGTACAAGGTACGGTTTTATAATAAAAAAAGGAAACAATTTTTTAAAATTATAATTATTTGCTGATAATGGACTCATATTGTACTGATCACTATCAACAGGCAATTTGTCAATACAGTACTGTAAGGACCTGCTCTTGGTCTTATCTGCTTTCACATTCAAATTTTAAATATATTTTTAAATATCTCTCCACTCATTTTTAGGTACAGGTTTTTTTTGCATTGCCACATGGGAGCTACAAACTATAGTAGATAGGCTATTGACATTCATTCTTTACCCTTCTATATTGTTTTCCTTTTTGAGTTAGTTGAAGAAATCACAGCCCAAGAACCCTTTACTTTTTATAAAGGAGTTTTAAATTGGTTTTTAACCATCTTTACATAGTTTGTATGTTCTTCTAATGTTTGCATAGGTTTCTTTTGGGTGGCCCTGTTTCCATTTGCTGTCCCAAATAACATGTGCATACCAATTTGTTTATAAGGAAACTGGCGATATTTAGGGATGCACCAAAACCAGAATTTGGTGTGGGATTCAGCCAATATTTTGCCTTTTTCAGCAGGATTTGGACAAATCCATGGATATGGCAGAACCAAAACCAAATCCATAATATCTTCCACCAAAGGATTCGACCAAAATCTTCCACAAAGGATTCAGGGTTAGGCCAAATCCCAAAATTGTGGATTTGGTGCATACCTATAATTGTGTATGCCTTGTGTATGCCTCTGATTAAAAAAATTGTTAACTCCACTGACATATGTATGAATAGTTTTATTTATATAGTGCTCAGCGGCATAACTTGGCCGTGCCTGGTCCCTCTCCAGAAAAATCTTTTGAGAGGGCCCAGTGTGACCAGTTCATTCTCCCAGCCGTGGGGGGGACTAAGGTACAGCTGCCCGGGGTCTGCTATGTATATAGTTACACCACTGATAGTGTAAAGTATAATATTAAAGTATAAAGTATAGTATTAAAGATCATTATAATAATAAATACAAATACATACAAATTACAGTTGCATGAAAGATTAAGAGCTAACTGTGAAAGAGACAAGAGGATGAGGTCCCTGCTCTGTAGAGCTTACAATCTAAATGGGTCAGGGTAATTTACAGACGCAAATTGGAGGGTATTTATTAGGGATGCACCGAATTCGGGCCGAATCCAGCCTATTTTTTGAAGGATTTGGTTTCAGCCGAATCCACGGTCCCTGAATCCGAATCCCAATTAGCAGAAATTAACATATGCTAATTAGCATTCGGAAGGGATAAATGATCCCTTCCGAATGCTTCCGAATTTTTTTGCCGCATGCCAATTTTTAACCCATCGGCCAAATCCGTCAGGGTGGGTTCGGAGGTTCAGCCAAACCCAAAAAAGTGGGTTCGATCCATCCCTAGTATTTAGGTTCAAGATTTGCCCAAATCCGTCAGAGTGGGTTCAGGGGTTCAGCCGAACCCAAAAAAGTGGGGTCGGTGCATCCCTAGTGCAAACAAGCGGTTGCTCTGAGAGGAGCAGAAGAGTCAGCCAGGAACATATGGAGACACTGATATGAAATCCTATGCATACTCTGTAAAGCACCTCTTAATATATTAACACTGTATAAATATGAGATCATAATTATAATGTTCCTGCTGAAAGAGATTGATGTAACTGAGGGCTGCCACAAGTGGTAAATAATAGATGATCTTTGGGGGATGTGAATTTACATGAGTTAAAGTAAGGTTCATATGTATATATTATTTTGTTATTATTCCTTTGATAAATGAAGTCAACAAACCATTCATATATTGTCTTTAAACATACAAACTCAACATATGACAGGGGATGCATATTATCATAAGGTCTAGTGTGGTAAATACAATACCGTGTCCAAAGAATTATGGCAGGAGCGCATGTGGAAGTAAAGAACAAAGAACAAATAATAGTGCAATATTGTAATGCAAATCAGGGATCAGGAGTAATAACTACCGAATCCCAAAAAAGTGTGTGAAAGGCTAATTTGCTTAATGTATCACCACGTGCTGTAATGTTAAATGCTCACCAGATAGCAATATTGAATAGGCAAATAGAAATTTCTGATTCAACTTGTAGCCGTCTCCTCGCATATAGGCACAAAATGGAAGAGAAAGCAGCAAATAGTGCAAATCATTTATTATAAGTAACAGAATAAAAAGGATCTACTTACAAAGTGTAGATAATGTACAGGCTTTCAGAAAACTCGACGCGTTTCACGTACTGGCGGTACGCTTTCTCAAGAGTGTTTACAGTGTGGCCTCCTTAGGGCCTTTTTATACAGTGCTACAGCATGGGGTGAGTGCCCATCCCCCTTTATTATCATAAATATATTGAGTTTGCATGGCTAGCTTTGTACACCTGAATAAAGTTTTATGAGAAGAGAAACAAACAATTTAAATAATTTCCCCACAATAGTTATTTCAATTTCAAGTTGCAAGTAATCCACAAACAGGTGAACTTGGCACGGTTTTGCTCTGCATACTTTAGTTGTCAGAGTATTTTATTTCTAGTCTAGGAGACTAACTAAAATTTGGATTGGATACAAAAATGCAGAAGCTGCAGTAAATAGATTTCACTCAGAATTATTCCTGACCTTAAACATATGTTTACTCCCTCATTTTGTTTGTAGGAACCCAGTAACCAACCAAATCATATATACATTATTAATAAAGTCTGTATAGAGCTTAAAGGAACAGTAACACCAAAAAATGAAAGTGTTTTAAAGTACCGGTAATTGAAATGTACTGTGGCCCTGCACTGGTAAAACTGGGGTGTTTGCTTCAGGAACAAAACTATAGTTTATATAAATAAGCTGCTGTGTAGCCATGGGGGCAGCCATTCAAGCTGGAAAAAAGGAGAAAAGGCACAGGTTACATAGCAGATAACAGATAAGACACCATTGTATTCTACAGGGTTTATCTGTTAGCTGCTATATAACCTGTGCCTTTTCTTCTTTAGAATGGCTGCCACCATGGCTACACACCAGGGTTTATATAAACTCTAATAATGTTTCTGAAGCAAACACAAAACTTTTACCAGTGCAGGGCAGCAGTACATTATAGTTTAATTTCTTTGAAATATCAAATTTTTTGGTGTTACTGTTCCCTTAACCTTTTTGATAATGGTTTAGGTCATTTTTATATTATAGCTTACTGTATATACATACAGTAAAATTAAAATTTATGCATGTATGAATTTTATCTGTGCATAGGAAAATAGCACAATGTAGCATATTTATCATCTACATTTGAGATTAAAAGCCACTACATTGATGAATTCACAGTAACTGTGCCAAAAGTAATGATATATTTTATAAACAATAAAGTGCGAGCAGGGGCCTTCACCTACTGAAACCCAAGACAGAAGGCAACGTGTCAGTTCTTTCATCCTCAGTAACCTGTGTATGAAGTATGGTAGAAATCATAGAAATGGCTGGAGCAAAAAATGTATTTTTATAAAGCGTTGTATACTGCAATAGTCAGCTGAATTTCCCTTGAAAATGGACTAAGGACATGACATGGGTTGATCGAATGAAAGGTGTTTATTTAAACTTTCCAGCAAAACATATAATAGGAGGATGGTGCTTTAAAGTTCTGGGAGATAAAAAAAAGGAATACTGTTGTCACATACTATAATCATCGATGCACTCTTTAGCTTAATCCTGGCACATGGACAAGCAGGAGGCCCTGGAAGAGAAAAAAATCACATGATTTTTATTAAAGGAGAATGCAAGTCAAAATTTAAAAAGCATACTGCCCAAAAGTCCTCCTATTGTTTAGTAAAAACGCCACACTTTTGGCTCACCTAATCAAATATTTACTCAGTCACACTTACTTCACATTTTCTAGAACAGGCAGCCATCTTTGAAAAGGTATTCTCCCTTCCTTTCCCTCCTTGCTTCATACTGCACATGTGTTTCATATCCTCCCCCCCCTCCCCTCTGGCAGATCCGCTTCTGATTGGCTGGTGGGCATGTGTAGCTCAGAACAGGAGACAGGATCAAGTTACACACATGCTCAGAGAATAGGAAGGCTGCCGCTGGCAGCCTGCAGGAAGGGAAGAGAGATTCCAGTGATGTCACTGTAGTCTTCACACTGCTGTAGGCTGCCAGCACCATATCCCAGAGAAGCAAGCAGGGATCTGGGAATTTAGATATGCAGTAAGTACTTAAAAATAATGCCTTTAGACTTACTTTTAATTTATATTAACCTTTCATTGTCCTTTAAACCCGTCAAAATCATACAAACTTATTTTATCTGCAAGGGTCTTAAATAGGAGAGCCTTTTGTATAGCAAAAAGGAAAAGTTGTGCTCACCACTTACCAATGCAATGAGAATGTGATCTTAATTTATAATAAATACTTACTGAATTAAAGTGAATGTAGGACTGGCCAGACCAGGGATGACTTTGATCTAGTTGCCAGCTTGAATATATTGCAATATATGGACAAACAATCCCTGTTTTGTAAAAGGGGAGGACATTTTCAGTAGCTTTTTGTACAAAATGTCCGAAAATGCCTGTAATATATTGATAATCGGTGTGTGCAGAGGATCTCATGTCCTTGTGTATGTGATGTTTTGTATTTGTATTACATACTGAAATTACCCAGTTTTATCATGTTTTTTAATTTCTTATGCAAGCTTTAGTGATGCATTGTGTTTTCAGACACATCAGAGGAGATGTATTCAGTTTTTTAGATCCAGGACCTTTTTTTTTGGGCCATTATTTCCTCAGACTCTGCTTTAGCTCATTTAGCTCATGCTACACATACAGAAAACATTATTTGATATTTAAAAGAATATTCAGAGCAGCACTTTTCAAACTTCACACTAATTGCTGTTAAGCATTTCCCTCAGGCAGTTTGCATTATAACAAGCAGTTCCTCCCTAATTGCATTAATCCCATAGGGTTCAGGTGCTAGTCTCCTGCATCAAAAATGCCACTGCAAAATACACTGTAGGTCACTTTTGGCATGAGACTCAGAGATTCAGATATCACAAAGTTATGATCTATAGCACATATTACAAGTTCAGTGGGACCTCTTCCAACACAGAACAAAACCAGACAAATTTACTGGCTTTAGTGCAGTATGGGATCTATTATCCAAAATGCTTGTTACATACAGTTTTCCAAAGTTTGGATCACTGTACCGCTGTGCCAGGAAATAGGCACAGGTCTCTCACTGGAACTGGAGTCTGGGTTAGGAATGGGATGAGGCCAGGTAACATCAGAGCAACAGCAGTGTCAATTTACAGAGTTCAAAGGCACATTAATAATAGCATGAGTCGAAATTGAGAACAGCCAGGTCAAATCACTAGAGTAGTCAGTCAAACATGGGAAAATTTAGATATGAGTCAAACAAGCTGAAGATCAAAACCGGTAGTCAAAATAACAGAGAATGCTCAAACTGTAGAGACAGCTACCTTTCAGTAAACTGAAGGCATATATTTATTCCATATGCACATGCATCAAAATGCGAGCACAAGGGTGCCAGTGTACTTGGATGCAGCCAAATGTGCGTTCGAGTGCAGCAAGAGAGGTGCAGACCATCAGTGCTGACATGAATGAGCCAAGACTGGTGTGCAGTGTAAAGTGACTGACAACACTTATCTAAGCACAAAGAGTAGCTAACCCATGCCCTAAGCTAACCCAACCATAAGGGGCACATTTACTAATCCACGAATCTGAATGGGAAAAATTCGGATCGGAAACGAACATTTTGCGACTTTTTCGTATTTTTTGCGATTTTTTCGGCGCCGTTACGACTTTTTCGTAAATTGATGCAACCTTTTTGTAGCCGTTACGATTTGCTCGTATATTGTCGCGACTTTTTCGTATTGAGCGCTCGTAAACGGCGGGCAAAACTTTCAGACTTTGCATGATTTTGGAAGCCTCCTATAGGACTCAATGGCACTCTGCAACGCCAACCTGGCCCAAGGAAAGTCACGATACTGAAGCTTGAATGAATCCGAAACTTTCGTACTCGGGGCGACGGCTATGAAAAAGTTGCGACAATTCGCACAAGTCGTAACGCTACAAAAAAGTTTCGACAATTTACGAAAAAGTCGTAACGTCTACGAAAAAGTTGCGACAATTTACGAAAAAATTGCAAAATAGTGATCGTTACAAAAAAAAACTGCATTCGGATGCTTTTCGGACGTTCGTGGATTAGTAAATGTGCCCCTTAGAGTAGCTAACCCATGTCTCACCTTGTTGCAGTGTTTCTAACCCTTTTACTGCCAGCCGTTTTGGACAAAGCGGAACTTGTATTGCCAGACAGTTTTTGAACATTTTGCACTGTTTCACTTTAGGGGCCTTTCCTCGGGGGGACTTTTAGTTTACCAAGGAAAACAATATATCGTTTTTTTCAGAACAACCTAAGCTTTCAACATATGGTAGAATTTTTGTGTAATTCCAATTCTGTAACAAGATATAGGCTTCTAAATGTCTAAAAATGCAAAAAAAAATCAAATTTTCCATAATAGAATCACACATACTAGAAACAAAAATTATTTTATGCACGAATATACAACTGATTTGGAAAGTCCCATGTCTCCTGAACATGCCAATACCAAATATATATAGTTTTATGGAGATTTCTCACTTGTATAGGTCAAAAACTCCCAGCAGTACATTACCAAATTCCCAAAGCACTGCTCCAAAAAAACTGCATACTTTGGATTTCAAGGCCAAAATTCCACTAACAGAAGGTTTATCCCAGAAAATTGTACATTTTTGGAAAGAACAGATTCTGGGGAATACAGAATAGGCACAACTGTGTGTCTACTCCAAACTATCAAGTCGCAATGCTTTCCTAAAGTTATTGGTTTTTATCAAAATTTGTGATTTTTTTTAAAAATCACTTCAAAGCTTCCAGTCTATAGTATCTTATCTCCTACAGGTCATAAAGTAACCAAATAAAACACCCTAAATATGAATGCCTGGGGTCCACTGAACAGTTTGATGCCCAATATGTATAGGTTTACCTAAGTATGTGGCATGTAGGGGCCCCAATGTGGACATACCCCATATGAACTGTCATTTCAGCTTCTGCAAAATCAACACATTTACATCATTATATGTGAGATAAAGCTACAAAAAAGTACGCTCACCCCAGAAAGTCATATATTTTTGGAAAGTACACATTCCCCCGAATCTAAAATGGGTACCCATGTCTTTCTACTCCAAAGTACCAAGCCGCACAGCTTTTCTAAAGTTAGCAATTTTGATGGCATTTCCAAAAATCCCCTCAAAGCTTCCACTTTGCAGCATCTTATCTCCCACATAGCATTAGGTACCAAGATAAAACACCCTGAATTTGAACACCAGGGGTCCACTGAACAGTTTGATGCCCAATATGTATAGGTTTACCTAAGTATGTGGCATGTAGGGGCCCGAATGTGAACATACCCCCATATATACTGTCATTTCTGTCATTTCAGCTCCTGCAAAATCAACACATTTACATCATTATATGTGGGATAAAGCTACAAAAAAGTACGCTCACCCCAGAAAGTCATATATTTTTGGAAAGTACACATCCCCCCGAATCTAAAATGGGTACCCATGTCTTTCTACTCCAAAGTACCAAGCCGCACAGCTTTTCTAAAGTTAGCAATTTTGATGACATTTCCAAAAATCCCCTCAAAGCTTCCACTTTGCAGCATCTTATCTCCTACATAGTGTTAGGTACCAAGATAAAACACCCTGAATTTGAACGCCAGGGGTCCACTGAACAGTTTGATGCCCAATATGTATAGGTTTACCTAAGTATGTGGCATGTAGGGGCCCCAAGGGAACATACCCCCATATGTACTGTCATTTCTGTCATTTCAGCTCCTGCAAAATCAACACATTTACATCATTATATGTGAGATAAAGTTACAAAAAAGTATGCTCACCCCAGAAAGTCATATATTTTTGGAAAGTACACATTCCCCCAAATCTAAAATGGGTACCCATGTCTTTCTACTCCAAAGTACCAAGCCGCACAGCTTTTCTAAAGTTAGCAATTTTGATGGCATTTCCAAAAATCCCCTCAAAGCTTCCACTTTGCAGCATCTTATCTCCCACATCTCATTAGGTACCAAGATAAAACACCCTGAATTTGAACACCAGGGGTCCACTGAACAGTTTGATGCCCAATATTTTCATATGACATATGGCCATAGGATATAGGAGTTTAATGAAAAACCCATATTCATGATCTATAATTTTTAAAGATGATTCCATATATATATATATATATATATATAAACAGTACTTTACACCTTCTGTTATAAAGGGATCTCTATAAATTATCTGTCAGCCAGGGCTCTTTTCATTGCAAATGACTTGCAGTCTCCTTTGGGAATCTCTTTTGGTGTTTCCCTCTTTAACAGTCCTCTGTCAGGGTTTGAGTGAACTAAATTGAGTCAAGATGGGATCCCTGTGATTCTTAAGGCATTTGCCATCCTAAGGCTAGTACCACACATAAAGAATTCTCATCCTGCAGGGACTTCAGTGTTAGTATGCATTTTGGCTGTACATGGGCCTAAGCTGTTAGGAGTATAGGGCGGAATCTCTGCCTGCATTTATCCGCAGGCTGAGAATCCACCACGTGTGGCACTAGCTTAAATCTTACTCTGCTGAAGTAAAGTATAAAATGCAGTGGACATGTTCTGTTAAAATTTCCTTTGATGTTTCCAGTAAACTAGTTTATTAAACTGATAAAAAGAAACCAGTGAACTCTCTCTGTATCTAGGTCCTGGTCCTGCAGATGATGTGTTTTTGAACAATTTTGACAACATAAAGGCCAGACGGCACAGTTTAAATGTTAATTACTCATGTTGCAGTGCTGATTTGTAAACCTCTGCATGCCACATGCATAGCTTAACTTGTTCCAAACTGCTGTCTCCAAAAGCAGTCAGGTTTCTTTAAAATATATTTATTTGTTTGCACCATCAGCTATTAGCATACAAACAACTTCCCCATTCTCCTTATGTGTAAAGTGAATAGTCCAGAAAGTCTATGGTGTAATGTTTTATAACATATAGATAAACAATTTACAAGAATGTACTTAATACTTATTTAGGGTAAAATAAGACTTTATTATGCACTACTTCATACAGGTAGCCTACACATTACCTGGTACTGTGTGTGTATGTTATATATACAGTGGCTTGCAAAAGTATTCGGCCCCCTTGAACTTTTCCACATTTTGTCACATTACAGCCACAAACATGAATCAATTTTATTGGAATTCCACGTGAAAGACCAATACAAAGTGGTGTACATGTGAGAAGTAAAACGAAAATCATACATGATTCCAAACATTTTTTACAAATAAATAAGTGCAAAGTGGGGTGTGCGTAATTATTCAGCCCCCTGAGTCAATACTTTGTAGAACCACCTTTTGCTGCAATTACAGCTGCCAGTCTTTTAGGGTATGTCTCTACAAGCTTTGCACATCTAGAGACTGAAATCCTTGCCCATTCTTCTTTGCAAAACAGCTCCAGCTCAGTCAGATTAGATGGACAGCGTTTGTGAACAGCAGTTTTCAGATCTTGCCACAGATTCTCGATTGGATTTAGATCTGGACTTTGACTGGGCCATTCTAACACATGGATATGTTTTGTTTTAAACCATTCCATTGTTGCCCTGGCTTTATGTTTAGGGTCGTTGTCCTGCTGGAAGGTGAACCTCCGCCCCAGTCTCAAGTCTTTTGCAGACTCCAAGAGGTTTTCTTCCAAGATTGCCCTGTATTTGGCTCCATCCATCTTCCCATCAATTCTGACCAGCTTCCCTGTCCCTGCTGAAGAGAAGCACCCTCAAAGCATGATGCTGCCACCACCATATTTGACAGTGGGGATGGTGTGTTCAGAGTGATGTGCAGTGTTAGTTTTCCTCCACACATAGCGTTTTGCATTTTGGCCAAAAAGTTCCATTTTGGTCTCATCTGACAAGAGCACCTTCTTCCACATGTTTGCTGTGTCCCCCCACATGGCTTGTGGCAAACTGCAAATGGGACTTCTTATGGTTTTCTGTTAACAATGGCTTTCTTCTTGCCACTCTTCCATAAAGTCCAATTTTGTGCAGTGCACGACTAATAGTTGTCCTATGGACAGATTCCCCCACCTGAGCTGTAGATCTCTGCAGCTCGTCCAGAGTCACCATGGGCCTCTTGGCTGCATTTCTGATCAGCGCTCTCCTTGTTCGGCCTGTGAGTTTAGGTGGACAGCCTTGTCTTGGTAGGTTTACAGTTGTGCCATACTCCTTCCATTTCTGAATGATCGCTTGAACAGTGCTCCGTGGGATGTTCAAGGATGTTCAAGGCTTTGGAAATCTTTTTGTAGCCTAAGCCTGCTTTAAATTTCTCAATATCTTTATCCCTGACCTGTCTGGTGTGTTCTTTGGACTTCTTGGTGTAGTTGCTCCCAATATTCTCTTAGACAACCCCTGAGGCCGTCACAGAGCAGCTGTATTTGTACTGACATTAGATTACACACAGGGGCACTCTATTTAGTCATTAGCACTCATCAGGCAATGTCTATGGGCAACTGACTGCACTCAGACCAAAGGGGGCTGAATAATTACGCACACCCCACTTTGCAGTTATTTATTTGTAAAAAATGTTTGGAATCATGTATGATTTTCGTTCCACTTCTCTCGTGTACACCACTTTGTATTGGTCTTTCACGTGGATTTCCAATAAAATTGATTCATGCTTGTGGCTGTAACGTAACAAAATGTGGAAAAGTTCAAGGGGGCCGAATACTTTTGCAAGCCACTGTACCTGTATATATATATATATATATCCAGGGATGGGGTTACGGCACTCTCAGGAATTTACACAAAGAAGTCTTAAAGTTGCAGAAAAGGTGTGAGGCTTTATTCAATCCAACGTTTCAGTTCCAAAATGGAACTATCATTATATATATATATATAAAATTATACAAATAAATGACAGTTTAGGGACACATTTTGTAAGTTGTTTCCACACAAAGGTACTTATGGAAAATATTACTCTGGGGTTTAAAGGTGGATATATGGTGGATATGTGGAATATACAAGTCATTATATTGTCACTACCACTGAAGAAAAGGACCACAATTTTAATCTTTGGGTGTTCTTGTGTTATTTTTATCTGCACACATTGCTTCCACTTGAAACATAATTCTATCACAACTGCAACTGTTTGGAGAAAAACTGACAGTACTAACAGAACCCTGCTGCATTGTGGTTGCATTCCTTAAATTGTCTGGATTGTGGTGTGACATTTCTTCTTAACAAATTAAGCTTAGGGCTTATTTCTAATGGGAGGGGGGAACTATAAAATATTCCTCAGTTCACCACATTAAGGGGCAGATTCACGTTCTATTCATTCCAATGGGATTTTTAGTAGCGTATTTATCAAATGGAGAGTTCTAACTTTCACTGATTGTTTCAGTAATCCACATTCTATTCATTCCTATGGGATTTTTACATGCGTATTTATAAAATGGTAAGTTCTAACTTTCACCGATTGATAAATATGCTTCTAAAACAAAAAGCGTATTTATCAAATGGAGAGTTCTAACTTTCACTGACTGATTCACTCATCCATGTTCTATTCATTCCTATGGGATTTTTACGAGCGTATTAAATGGAGAGTTCTAACTTTCACCGATTGATAAATATGCTTCTAAAAATTCCATAGGAATGAACAGAATGTGGGTGAGTTTTTATGTATTAAGCTATAAACTCACATTTTGATAAATCTGCCCCAAAGTCTGTATATTTATGTCTTTATTAGGCTTGGAAAGTTTATTACCAGGGTGGGGGAAAAAACTACATTATCTCTCAGCATTATTTATTTACACTATCCTAATTACCTAGAGTACGAAAAAGTCGCCAGAAGAGAGATGTATGGTCCTTCCAGAGGATATATGACTCAAATGCAGACATCTATACTTTGACAATGATCTCCTGTATCAATACTTTGACAGTTTTCTCCTGTATTCAGTGCATTTCTCTGAAATATTTCCTATCGATTTTTCTTGACTTTTCTCTTGGAAAAATAAAAGACAAAGCCTCAGGTAAAAGAAAAAGACTCTAGGGAAAATTTATTAACATTGGAGACAAACATCACTGGTGATGTTGCCCATAGCAACCAATCAGCAATTAGATTTAAACGGTCACCTAGTAGTTAGAAAACAAAAGCAAATATTTGATTAGTTGCTATGGGCAACATAACCAGTTATGTTTGGTCTCCAGTGTTAATAAATACTTCCTCTGTGTACTATTCTGTATTCTGTCAGAAAGAGGTTGTGGGACATACAACATGAATAGAAGTGCTGGTTCTCATGTACTGCATCTGCAATTAATGTCAATAGAATTAGGCTAGGATAGAAACCACTATATTTTGAAATTTTCTAAAACATCTTGACCCATCCAGAAAACAAGGAGATTGATACTATTCATCTCTCAATGTATAACCACATTGGACAACCCAACCAAAATATTTGTGCACAGAACATTTTTGGCTATTTTTTGTTTGCTTTATAGGCAATCTTCTTGAGTTTAGTAGAATTTATGAGCCCTAGGAATTTTGAATTAAAAATATATTTGCAGAAGCAAGTGAATTGTTATTTGTTCTATGTATAAAAGTAAACATGAAGAGGATTGTTTTATGCATAGAACAAGATTCTCTCGTCATTACCTATAAACATGGTATTTTAGAGAATTCTTAAAGAACTGCTCTTAAAAAAATCTGTTATTCTGATTAATAATGACTGATACTTTTAGTTCACTTGATCAACTGGACCTCATTGATGATTATAATCTTTTAGTATTCAATAAGAAGTGATGACTAGCAATCCTGCAAGACTCCCTATTACATCTTTTTAAATTCTTCTACATAATATTTATTATTTTTGTCTATTACATGAAATTTATAAAACAGTTATGCTGTATACTTTAAAGGTTTATTTAGTTTTCTACACATATTTACTAATTTCCTTGCTAAGAAAAATTACAGGAGCTGTGTATAATTTTTTTTATTTCAGGGCTGTTTGATTGATGAAACAAAATAGCTTTGTCAGTAAGGTGTGAGCAAAGACAAGTACATGCAAAAACGACAATAATGAAATTGGTGTGTTAAAAGGAAAGTTCATAAATCACAATTAAATAGAGAAAGGTATATGGATATGATGTGCAATACAAAATGTAATATGTGACAAAGCCTTTGCATCATAAATAACAAAACTCTTTTCCAAACTTACTGCTACAAAATAAGCACACATCTAGTTATAACATTGATTGTATTGATTCAGAAAGCACTAGCTTTACCTCAGTTCACATGTCCAGTGACCAAGACAAGAGGAAATTATTGGGCTCCATTTATATATTCCAAGACAGGTGGAAATCCTTTGTCAATAATAGTGACTTTTTTAACCTTCTCTCATAGCAGCCTCTGAGCACATCCCCTTATTCTCATATTTATTTACATCAGTGCAGTGATGGCAAGCCAAGTATGACTCATATTTATAAATGGGTATAAGCTAGCATGATAGAATTTTATCTCAGTGTCTCTAAATACTTTGAGTTGTAGTTTGCCATTGCAAGTGCAGCCACAGTTCATTCCATTAATAATTATTAAACACAACTGTAGTTACTGGGGTTCTTCCAGGTACATTCCCTGGCCTCTTTGTAACCAGCATATTGTACACATTAACAACTCAGAGTACACACACAGAATTTGCAAATAGTGTGCGCCAAACTTTATTGAAGGTGTGTGAAAACACTCACATGCATAAAACATTTTGGGACTTGTTCAACCCTTCATTCAAATAATAATTATGCCAGTGCAGTCAGTAGCTTTTTAGTCTTCGTCAGAATGTAGGAAAGCTGCAGAGAAAAGTAATTGCGTTTAAAAATTGAATTTGAATGTTGATAAATTGGCCCCTTAGTATTTAGCCTTAATCTAAGCTCTTCCCTGCTTCTTAGGAATGGCTTCCTGTTTGGTTATTTACTTTTGACACAAGAAAAGGATTTTTGGACTGAGGAACGCTACCTCTGCAGATTGCATTTAACATTCTTTAAAATATTTCATTTACAAATTGGACAGTAATTTAGCAACGCACATTTCATACCATGTACAGCATTCAGATTATACTATTTTAATAAGCAGAACCAGTGTTTATAGAGAAATATTATGCAACACTTTAAGCATCATATCTCAAATAATCAATTACGGTAATAATTTCTGGTTTTTGGGTCACCTGGATTAACCTACACTTGTCTGCACACCTGTTCTTCCAGCTGCTATTGCTGAAGGACTGGTCCTGGTAATATGCGCTTCTAAAATGCTTGTAGGAGGGATGAGACCATACACCCTCTGCACTCATTCCACCTTTGGTTCGTTATCATTCTTCATATCAGCAGGTTACGATCAATCCATGATGGGTAGGATTTATTAAAGAAATTACCAAAGCATATTGATTCAGCATAAATTATTCTGAATGAGCCTAACTATTATTGATCTCTAGGAAACAAGTGATTTGATAAACATAGATCAATGTTCAGTGAAGTAACAGGAAAAAAAATGATCATTACCCATAATCTTGGAATTTGACATCCCAAACCAGTGTAAACTCAGCTTGTCTTGGACAATAAATCCTGAAGGCTTGGATAATGAGAAATATTGATATAGTTCAATATTTATCAAATAGGTAGAGCTGGCCTATGAAATTGACTGGTCAGTTGTATTGACTCCTAGATATTAAAAATGGCTGGGAATACTGCAGGTATGTTTTACAGCCTTATACACTAAATTTTGTGATGCAAGCCACTATCACAAACAAAACTACTGAAATTATTCAACACTTTATAATTCCTAAAGTACAACTCTATGGCCCATATTTGTACAGTTATTTTAGAAAAAAAGTCAAAAAGATAAAAGTCTACAGTCAATCAAGATTAACCCCTAAAATGACCCTCAGCTCATTTACAGTATATATATAAATACACACACACACACACAAATAGATATATACACATGCATACATATGCAAAACTAACTGAATACCTTGAGATTACTGAAGCCCTGGAGATTATGCTTGTCCAAGAAGTCATCCAAACCTCTCTTAAAGGCATTAATAGAATCTTCCATCACAACCTCGTGGGTTTCTAAAGTTGTGTAAAACAAATAAAATAGGGGATTGCTATTTATCCAAATTTGTGAATTTTTTATTTTTTCTTCTAATTTGAATAAACGTTTTAATTTACCAAACTTAAATGTGTGCGCTTATTATGAAAAACTTGATTTGAAAAAAATTGCCTACTTTTTGGTAGGAAAACTCCAAGTAGCTTTGATATAAAATTGCAAGCGTTTAGATGGCGATGGTTTACATTCTATTGAATTCACATTATTTCAAGTTTTTGCACTTGATGAATATTAACCATTCAAGTTTTTAAAACCATAATTTGAGTTTTTGCTGAAAAAAATCAAATTCAAACATTGATAAATTAGCCCTTTAAAGGTTATGTAATGAAAGGCACTAGGTTTGCCCATGAGCAGTAACCCATAACAACAGCAGGTAGACTTTTTTATAGACTTTTTTTTCAAGAATTTCCGCCTGAGTTCATAACATTGACTTTCAGTATTAGTCCATTCCACTTTTTCCTTTGCTCCATCTTCTGACTTCCAGCTCTAAGCTCCACTTTCACATACAAAATGAAGCAAATGAGGCTGCACATGCTGAGCATTTCTGGCAATCCTCATTAGACCCAAACAATTTACAAACAGCCAGGTGCATTAGACAGCGACCCATTCGAACACTAGGACAAAATCACAAAATGGCAGTGTCTGAACAAATATATGATGTTATTTAAAATGTAATTTCTGCTGATAAAAAAATATGCAGCCTCATTTTCTTAAATTATTTTGACAAGCTTACCTGTAGGGGGTACTTTGTTCCATGTGTTGGGATTACACAGTGTTACAACAGTAGAAAGAATATAACCAAAACAAAAGCTTTGTACCTACTGCTTCCTGAGCAACATATGTATAACTGGATGGCTTTGCCATGCCAACTTTATCAAAACAAAAATACAGGATAAATAACAAGCAGCACTTTCCTGGATGTACGCCTTCTCTTAACAGTATAGCCTGCTACTGTCTGGCAAATGGAAGTTAAGACACTCCTAACACTAAATGCCATTGTTTAGATTGTAAACTCTTGTGAGCAGGGCCCTTTGTTCCTAATTTTATTCTGTAACCCTTGCTTGTTAAATTATTGAAAGAACCCTGTTTGTTATAAATTGATGAAAGTACTGTGGAACTTACTGGCACTATATGAAAAAAAATGATTATGACAGTGGCACACTGGGGTGTCCGGAGCCCACAGGGGCCACTGCCTGGGGGCCCCCCAACCAGTGGCAAGCTTCTGCTCCCCCTCCCCTCTGCATACTACACCCCACTCCGTGATCAGGGTCAGAGCGCCAGTGCATGCAGTTCCTGGCAGGGGGAGCAGGTGGTGCAGGCTGGGTCAGCAGGAGCCTTGGGACCCACAAGGACCGGGGGCCTACTGGCTTTTTCCCAGTGTGACACTGGCCCAGTCCTACCCTGAATTATGATGATATTGCCAGAATGTCTACACCAGGGAAGAAAATGTCAATCTGATTTCTTCTGTCCCAAAATCTTTGTGCATGGATAGACACAGCATTGGCCTTTTAGTGCGCAGACAGGATAGAATTTGTAGTGAAAACGCAAAGCTATACATTTTAATGCAGGAATCTGACCCTTCTGTGCATTGACAGCCCAATTCTGTGCCTGCCAAAGCATGTTGATTTTGGAGCAGAAGGAAGCAGATCGCCATTTTCTCCCTCGAAATGGGTATACTGGCAGAGAAAATACCTTGTGTGACCTGGCCCTAAAGGGCAGGCGTAATGGCTGGGTTGAAGTTGTTGTTCAGTTTTGATAAGGGTAAAATAACAAACCCCTAGACCCTAGACCCTAACATCATTTACACATGCGTAGATTTCTCTGGACCTTTAGTAATCCACACAACAGCATAAACCTTGCATAACACATTTAATAAACCTAAAACTTTTTTATTAAACTACACACACATACATATTTATATATATTATAGTATAAGAGCCACAGATATTCTGTAAAGTAAATCCTTATAAATGATGCTTAGTGATGTAATGTCACATGACTCATTAAAAACTATATTATAACAAATAAGCATGAGCCTTTGGCCTTGTGCTTTTATATTAGAATATATTATATTTAGATGACCTAAAATGTAATCTGTTTCTCAAGCAAGTCCTAAAACTAGATGAGAGCCCCTATGATCTTCCTATCCCAGCAGTTGTGCCTGGGGAGTCAAGGATCAGGGTTTGAAGAGATATTAGTGCTGTTATTTTCACCTTCCCCATATACTTCATTTTTAAGGAGAACTAAAGTTTAACTAAAGAAGTAGGCTAGAAATGCTACACACTATTTTTGAGATTCTGTACCAGCCCAAGGTGACACAACCATTTAGCAGGGAAGATCTGTGCCTCTCAAGGTGCCCCAGTAGTTCGCCATCTTCATGCTCTGTGCTACTGTAGTTCAGTATATAAAATATGGAATTTTTAACCCCTTCTCCTTTAAGACTCAAACAAGATACTTGCTGGGCAGTAGGATGATGTATATGGAAACCATAATGCTCAGCAGTCCTTATGTATGTGCACATTTAGTTATGTAAATAATTAGGTAATAAAGGGACTCATAGGGTGGATGAAAATCCCCTACAAGTGTGATTTCCCTAGTTTCTAGGCAGAATCCTGTGTATCTAAGTGATCTTATTTACATATCTATTATGGGACCATAGGTTAATGACTACTTCCTGTCACACTTTAATATTGTTATCAGAAAGCGGCGGTTGTTTCTCTTTGGCCTTCCATCATCTGACCCTGGTGCATTCGCCTGGGGTACCTGGTATCAACAAGGCCCAGTAAAGAGTTCTGCCCTAGAACAGTGGTGGGCAAACTTATTAGACAACTGAGCCAAATATCAACAAAACAGTGATTGAAATTTCTTTTGAGAGACAAATTTTTTGCAGACTGGGCTGGTTCACTCGTACATGAAACGAGTGAGCCTCCCCTGCACTGCGTATTTCACCCCCTGCCTGCGCCGCGTCCCCGTAGCCCAAAGACCACCCCCTCCTGCTGATTTTTGCTACGGGCAACGAAAATGCGCTTGCACTGTACGTGCAAGCCTGCACCTGGAAGAGCCAAATTCACGGGGCTAAAGAGCCACTTGTGATTCAAGAGCCACAGTTTGCCCACCACTGCCCTAGAAGGACAACCCTTCTAGTGAAAGCTGGTTAACAGAGACTCCATGAATGAGATTTACTAAGATTACAGGATAGTTTTGTCAGAGCACCAGTACTACCTCATTGATCTATGAGTATTAACCCTGTGGAGTGTTTTTGTCAATAACCCCTCAATAACTTCTGTCCTATTTTTTTCTTCACAGCATCAGAGAGATGTAGTTGCACAACACAATATCCTTTCTCCTTCACTTAGTAAGGGCCCATCTGGGTAAGTTGGCCTGACCCATGTTCTGCCATCACTAGCTAAATTAGGCAAGGCATTTTTTAGCTAAGATAGGGTTACAGTAATTTTGCCATTTATTTTTTGGTTCTACTATACAAAAAGTCCCACAAACCTTGCCTGTGAAGTATGAAGTTTGATTCCCATAGTGGCCAATAGCAAGTCACTTTACCTCTCATTGCCTCAGGCACCAAAATAAGGTTGTTAGTTTTGTGACTATTATTGGAAAATACTGTCTATCTTACTGCATATTTTAACAGCTCATTGAAAAGAAATGTTCTCATTACGCCTTCTCCTTGCAGATAAAAATGTAAATCACAGTCATAGCAGACCAAACACTTCAAAAGCGCAGTGTTACCCTGCAATGATTTTAAAAAGTGCACAAGTCCCTTCTAACCATAATTGCAGAACATTAATCTTCAAAATTCATAAAAAATTCCAATCAAGCAAATTTACCATAAGCAATGCACAAAACTATGTGGAACACACTCACATAAGCTGTTTAATTAATTCATAAAGAAATCTGTTAGAGTAATAAATATGTGATATGCCTACTTTTAAGCAGGAAAATGAAGTGAACCAAAGGGCATTGATTTACTCCCAAGGCTTATACCCATATGAGGTGCCAAGCTTTGCCCTGATTTGAGCTGAAAGCTTATGATTGAAGTTGGGATGAGTTTTCAGGTAAAGCAAAAAGAAGTTTATTAAATAAAAAGCCAGATAGAATCACAAGATATGACCATTCAGAATTCCTGGGGTGGAGGGTGCCTCAGGTGCCGGATTTCACCATAACCAAAATAATGCAAGGGATGTTCTAATATCTAAAATTAAATTAAAGGTTATTATAAATGGTAAATGTATGTCTGTAAAACAATGGTAGAATTCATATTGGGAATTAAGCACCTGCCTCAACTGATTTGTTTCTCATAAATCTAGTTTATAGACAATTTTGGTTACCTATCAGTTTGTAAAAATGGATATTTTATTGTAGTGGTCCCTTATCCTCTAAATTACTTTTACAATTTTGAAAGCCAATTAGTTTGCTTATGCAAGCCACAGACCATTATTTAAAGTGTTCTTTTCTGTTGCATACATTCAGCCGCATTAAAGGACTAATTCTGTCATTATTTTTATGGTGTATTTCTAAGATACACTCCCTAAATTACACATTGCAAGTAATTTATTCTATTCTAATTTATTCTACCAGTTAAAATGTTATTTTTAACCAATTGTATTTTTTTAGCTGTAATATTGGTGTGTGGGCAGCCACCCAGGGTCTGATTCCTCTATAGCTGTGCTGTCCAACTTCTACGGTACCGAGGGCCGGAATTTTTCTGGCCTACATGGTGGAGGGCCGATGGAAGCCCATTTTGACCACTCCCCTTTTTTAAACCGCACCCACTTCAAACTACACCCATGTTATCACAAGAGCTTTTAAGACCATCCCCACATTAATGGTGGCAACACAGCAAAAACCCAATGGTTGGTGCTGACTGAAGGCATATTACCATTCATATGTGAAAGAATTACATTATGTCATATTAAGACATACACTTAAATCCATATGCCTCCTCCTCCCCTGTGGATAGCACAGCAACCACCAGCATATAATTACACACCTTAGGGACCATATAATGACTATTTCCAAATGCTAACAAACTCCCTGCCAGGTTCACCTCCCACAGGCCGCTTAGGGCAGGGAGAGTAAGGCACACACAGGCAACATAAGAAAAGGCAGAGTATGGCACACATGGGCAGCATAGGCCAGGCAGAGTATGGCACACACAGGCAGCATAGGAAAGGCAGAGTATGGCACACATGGGCAGCATAGGGAAGGCAGAGTATGGCACACACAGGCAGCATAGGGGAGGCATAGAGCAGGCAGAGTACTGCTTGCCCTACCCTGCCTGTGTGTGCCATACTCTGCCTGCTCTCCCCTGTCTATGTGTGCAATACTATGCCTGCCCTCCCCTGCCTATGTGTGCCATACTATTCCTGCCCTCCCCTGCCTATGTGTGCCACACTATGCCTGCCCTATGGCAAACACAGGCAGCATACAGAGACACAATGCTGGATGTGTCAGAGGGAATGTCTGAGGTGTGAACAGGGGAACAAAGTGGGTGATTACAGTCTGAGCCTGAGGTGTGAACACTGCAGGGGGAAAACAATGAAGGCATTAAAAGGTGTGAACAGTACAGGGGATTACATGATTAAACAATACAGAGGGATTACAGCCTGAATCTGAGGTGTGAGCAATGCAGGGGGGCCAGTTAATCTCAGTACTGATACCATTTAAATCTTACACAAAGGTAAGCCATCAAAGCAGCCAGACAGGTGGGGGGCCACACAGAGGAGGGTCGCGGGCCGCCAGTTGGACAGCCCTGCTCTATAGGATAAACCAAGATTAATGTATATCTCAGGTGGCCAAACATACACAACCTTGAGCAACTATACAATGCATATGATTTACTCCTAGCGATTTACATTATGTCCTGTAGTCCCTAATGCAGGGAGAGGACCAATGGAGGGGGCCTGGGAATATGGGGGTGGGTTGTTCTCATTTAAAGCTGCAAAAGCTGACTAACAGAATATCAAAGTGCCAAGATTGAATTACTATTTGGGTTCTGAAATTAAAATATCAGAAAATAAAAAAAATTGAGCCTTATTTGATATAGAGTGTTATAGACAGCGTTGAATATTGATTCTGATCAAATTAATGAAATTACCAAATCATTTTGATCAATTAAGTTCAGTCAAATATAAAACCTGCAGGAGTCACTGTATATAAAAACAGCCTAATTAGTTAACACAATATTGGTGGGCTGCTAGAAGCCAGAGAACGGACCAGTACACCTTAGCAAACTTAAATAAAAAATTACATTTATTTGGATTACCCATAATAGGACCAAATTCATAGAAAAGCAGTGACCTGGAATATATTTTCATTTCTGCAAAAACGGCTGCTCTAAAATAATAAAGATAAGATTTATATACAGTGCCTAGAAAAATGATTGTATATATTCATTCATTCAGCTGTACTTCCTATATTTTTTTCTTTTGTGGTATGCCTGTGTGCTGTCTATGGAGGTAACAAATACATTTTTAGTTTAAAAGTGAGTAGAGACGTCAAACAGGAAAACTGCATATGTGCTGTAATTGATTGCAGGATCACTGTCTCTAAATAAATTCTGCTTGGTTCTTTATCACTGTCTAGGCAATTCATGTTCATATAAGAATAAAAGTTCAGGTGCTGTGTAAATGTTTTATATGGTGTTTGCTGACATCACTTCATTTTATATGATAATTGCTAGAAACATCCAAGGATACATTATCATAGACACTTGGATTCTGAGAATCCCAGCATGCTCATCTTGGTATTCAGGTGACACAGAGAAGCACTTTTTGCCACTTCTAATTCTAGACAGTTTATTGTGGCTGAGAGACACTATTTTAATTTCTTCCCTGGTGGATTGATGCTTTTCTTATCCTGACATATAAAAATAGATAGGTCCCATGGCTACAATTTACTTGTGTGGTTGATAAGTACATTTAGCTTGCTAGAGGAGTGACCTCTTTTTCTGACAGCTTGGTCTAAAGTGACCTAGGGATGCTTAATGTAATGAATCGTATAGAAAACTATAACCCCACAGTAAATAAAAAAATAAAAACAGTTCCTTGAATGTGGTAAATGGTTTTATTTATTTATTTATTTATGAAACAGATTATATATAGGGGCATACTTTAAATAAAGCTCTGTTGAATCGCCTGACAGTAGACAGCAATTTTTTTGCATGAAACAGGGAAAGACTAGAATTAAAGTTTTTTTTTTACCTTCTAACTTCTGGTTCTTTTAATCAACTATTGTAGGAGAAAAATTTAGCTAAACAAATTACCATTCCTCAGATAAGCCCTCTGTATATTGAGCTCCTTCTAACTAAAATGCTTGCTACATTTACTGGGGTAAATTGGAGATTATACAGAGCTCATTTTTTATTTTACACCAACTCTCTTGGACAGGGGAGAAAAGTGTAAATAGTAAAGGTACCACCAAGCCCAATTATTTTGCTTTTATAAATACATACATATATATATATGTGTGTGTGTGTAATGCCCAATGCTGCCTGTGTGTGCCATACACTGGGTATGGCACACATAGGCAGCATATGGAAGGCAGAGTATGGCACACACAGGTAAGGTAGGGCAGGCAGAGAATGGCACATACAGGCAGGGTAGGGCACAGAGAGTATGGCACACAGGCAGGGAAGGGCAGGGAGAGTATGGCACTTACAGACAGTACTCTGTCTGCCCTATGATGCATGTGTACCATATTTTGCATTCCCTACCCTACTCTGCCTGTGTTATGTCATACTCTGCCTTCTCTATGCTGCCTGGGTGTGCCATACTCTGCCTGCCCTATGCTGCCTGTGTGTGCCATGCTCTGCCTGCCTCATGCTGCCTGTGTGTGTCATACACTCCTTGCCTTATGCTGCCTATGTGCCTTACTCTGCCTGCCAAATGCTGCCTGTGGGAGATGAACCTGGCAGGGGTTTGTTCTTGGAGTTAGATAGCAGTTGGAAATTATTATATATATCATTATATGGTCCCTAAGGTGTGTAATTATATGCTGGGGGTTTCTGTGCTATCTGTGCTATCCAAAGGGGAGGAGGCATATGGATTTATGGGTGTGTCTTAATATGACTCTTAATATAATGTTTTCACATATGAATGAAGGGTGATATCCCTACACCAACCATTTCGTTTTTTGCTGTCCTACCACCATTAATGTGGGTATGGTCTTAAAAGTTCTTGTGGTAACATGGGTGTGGTTCAAAGTGGGTGTGGTTTAAAAAGGGGAGTGGTCAAAACTGGCTTCCATTATCGGCCCTCCACCATGTAGGCCAGAAAAATTCCAGCCCTCGTTACCACAGATGTTGGACAGCACTGATCTAAGAGATACACAATGACTTTTTCTTGATCTCTATTTACCTAATTTTTCGAATTTAAAAAGAATTGTCTATATTATATAATGGTTGTATATATAGTTTATGTGATATGTGAGTTATGTGATAGTATAGATTGGTAAGTATAGGTTGTGTGTGCTGGGTTTACTTGGAAGGGTTGAACTTGATGGACTCTGGTCTTTTTTCAACCCTATTTAACTATGTAACTATGTCTTTCCAAATGATTGTTTAGGTGTGTCATGTTAAAGGGGGCGTATAATTCTGCAATTGGTTATTTTATGTTTTTCTTCCATAGTGTAGTTAATTTAAATCACTTTGCAGAGATTTTTTTTTTCACATTGACATGAAAATGTCTATATATATACATATATCCATCCCCACATCCTAGAATTTGCTGAATGATAAGTTTAATTACCAGCTGTTGAAGCAGGAAAGGTAAATTAACGCTAGACTATGTTTAATCTGCACCAGTACAGATATTTAATTTTTTCCCCACAACTCAGGAAAGAAAATTGGCTTTTTTTCTGCAGCCTCTTCCAACAATCATAACTCATAAATTATTATGAACATTCTTGTTTAGAAGATTTATGAATTTTGCCAACATATACTGCACAAAAAGTGAAAGAAAATCCTATTATGGTGCCAAGTTTGTTATAAATGATATAGTATGGCTTTTCACTTACACACAATAGAGAACACAGACACTGCCGGTTCGGCAAATGTAAGTACTAATATATTATTGTCTGTCTTTGCTGTGGTGGAATAAATGCTGATTACATACAAATTGCAAGGGTTGAAGCATATTCTTAATTAAATAGGAAAACATAAGATTAACTGTTACTAAAATTCTAGGCGGAAACAAAATGTTTCATATGATATCATATGATATAAACAATGTAACAACCTCTATATGTAATTTTCCTAACTTTAAAAAACCTGCCTGTCTTTAAAGAGCTAGTAACACCATTAAGTGAAAAAATGTTTCTTTTACATTAACATTTCTATCTGATCAAGCAACACCTAAAAATTAGCAAATTCTTGGCAACAAATGTCCTATTTTATATATCAGAAAGGTTTTCAATCAGTAGTTCAATATAAATAAATAATAATAATAAAGCAATTGTGTTCTGCATTGAACTGGGTGAAGACACCACTATCATACTGCACACTGGAAATGACACAAGGTGAACTTCTACATACTTGTGTCTGATGCGCGATGAAATGTGTGCACAGTTGTAAACATTTTGGCAAATCTGGCACAATTGTGCAGCACAGTTCTGCCAAGTGCATTGCCCCCTTTGGACCTCATTGATACTGGAATTCTGGGAAAAAAAACTCAATGCAATGTTGGGAAAAACATGGTGCTTCTGCTAAAAATTGCATTTTGCTAACTGCATTTGTAGACATACCTGTGCCCTATTTAAAAGTTTACAAAACCTCTATTTTTGGTCTTTTTATTTATGGTCCTTTAAAGAAAAACCGTACTAATTATGTATTAAGGATTTGCCTCCAAGCAACACGTAAAAAGGCAATGAAGAACAACCTGGTTCCCATTATTTAGCCACTTGCATTGACATTACCTGCAATTACATGGGGGCAGATTTCTCAAAATGTGAGATTACAGATCACAAAAAAAAAAAAAAGAATTCTCTTTTCATTCCAATAGGATATTTAGAAGTGTATTTATCAATGGTTAAAAGTTCAGTCCACCATTTGATAAGTACACTTGTAAAAATCCCATAGGAATGAATAGAGAATGAGTGAATTTTTCTGTGGTGAGATCAATGCTCACATTTTGAGAAATCTTCCCCTTAATCTGGCACTTGCATAGAAAATAGTTCTTAATGAATTACAAAATGAGGCCTTTCCCATGGAATGATGTTACCAGTACAGGTATGGGACCTGTTATCCAGAATGCTCGGGACCTGTAGTTTTCCGGATAAGTAGCCTTTCCGTAATTTGGATCTGCATAACTTAAGTCTGCTAAAAATCATTCAAACATTAAATAAACCCAATAGGTTTGTTTTGCTGCCAATAAGCATTAATTATATCTTATTGGGATCAAGTACAAGGTACTGTTTTATTATTACAGAGAAAAAGGAAATCATTTTTAAACATTAGAATTATTTGCTTATATTGGAGTCTATGGGAGATGGCCTTTCCGTAATTTGGAACTTTCTGGATAAAGGGTTTCCGGATAAGGCATCTCATACCTGTATATATTTCACAATCTTTCTATAAACTACTGTATTTAGCTGCATGGCTATGCTCAAAGCAGTCTTTCTGTTGTCAAAAGACAATTTTGTATATCAGTGGATTATTGTTATTTAGAAGTATATAACATACAGTGGAGGAAATAATTATTTGACCCCTCACTGATTTTGTAAGTTTGTCCAATGACAAAGAAATGAAAAGTCTCAGAACAGTATCATTTCAATGGTAGGTTTATTTTAACAGTGGCAGATAGCACATCAAAAGGAAAATCGAAAAAATAACTTTAAATAAAAGATAGCAACTGATTTGCATTTCATTGAGTGAAATAAGTTTTTGAACCCTCTAACAAAAAAAGACTTAATACTTAGTGGAAAAACCCTTGTTTGCAAGCACAGAGGTCAAACGTTTCTTGTAATTGATGACCAAGTTTGCGCACATTTTAGGAGGAATGTTGGTCCACTCCTCTTTGCAGATCATCTCTAAATCCCTAAGGTTTCGAGGCTGTCTCTGTGCAACTCTGAGCTTGAGCTCCCTCCATAGGTTTTCTATTGGATTAAGGTCCGGAGACTGACTAGGCCACTCCATGACCTTAATGTGTTTCTTCTTGAGCCACTCCTTTGTTGCCTTTGCTGTATGTTTTGGGTCATTGTTGTGCTGGAACACCCATCCACGACCCATTTTCAGTTTCCTGGCAGAGGGAAGGAGGTTGTCGTTCAGGATTTCACGATACATGGCTCCGTCCATTTTCCCGTTAATGCAAATAAGTTGTCCTGTGCCCTTAGCAGAAAAACACCCCCAAAGCAAAATGTTTCCACCCCCATGCTTGACGGTGGGGACGGTGTTTTGGGGGTCATAGGCAGCATTTTTCTTCCTCCAAACACAGCGAGTTGAGTTAATGCCAAAGAGCTCTATTTTGGTCTCATCAGACCACAGCACCTTCTCCCAGTCACTCACAGAATCATTCAGGTGTTCATTGGCAAACTTCAGACGGGCCTGCACATGTGCCTTCTTGAGCAGGGGGACCTTGCGAGCCCTGCAGGATTTTAATCCATTGCGGTGTAATGTGTTTCCAATGGTTTTCTTGGTGACTGTGGTCCCTGCTAATTTGAGGTCATTAACTAACTCCTCCCGTGTAGTTCTAGGATGCTTTTTCACCTTTCTCAGAATCATTGACACCCCACGAGGTGAGATCTTGCGTGGAGCCCCAGAGCGAGGTCGATTGATGGTCATTTTGGGCTCCTTCCATTTTCGAACAATCGCACCAACAGTTGTCACCTTCTCTCCCAGCTTCTTGCTAATGGTTTTGTAGCCCATTCCAGCCTTGTGCAGGTCTACAATTTTGTCTCTGACATCCTTGGACAGCTCTTTGGTCTTTCCCATGTTGGAGAGTTTGGAGTCTGCTTGATTGATTGATTCTGTGGACAGGTGTCTTTTATACAGGTGACTAGTTAAGACAGGTGTCCTTAATGAGGTTGACTAATTGAGTAGAAGTGTCTAACCACTCTGTGGGAGCCAGAACTCTTAATGGTTGGTAGGGGTTCAAAAACTTATTTCACTCAATGAAATGCAAATCAGTTGCTATCTTTTATTTAAAGTTATTTTTTCGATTTTCCTTTTGATGTGCTATCTGCCACTGTTAAAATAAACCTACCATTGAAATGATACTGTTCTGAGACTTTTCATTTCTTTGTCATTGGACAAACTTACAAAATCAGTGAGGGGTCAAATAATTATTTCCTCCACTGTATTTATATATGGTTGTCTTTTAAGGATTTATGTTTAAATGTATTCTAAATTATATTATTTATATAACTATATATGAACTGTTTGTGGAACAGTATTGCTTTATTAAAGAATTACATGCAAACACATTTTTGGTCTAATGAATTCTAATCAAATTATGGATATGCAGTCTATGCAAATCTGTGATAGCTATTAGCACTTTGGAACGGCTGTTTAATTACTGTTTTTTTGTTTTTTTTTGCTATAACAGCAATTACCTCTGAGTTGTAAATGACTTTGTTCATCTTGGCCTTTATTTCCAAGCTGTATTCATCCATGTGGTTCAGTATTATTTTTTAAAGTTACTGAAATAGGCCTATTGTTACTGTGATATGAACACATTTTTAGTTAATGGAGTAGCAAGAAATTAGCTAATCCTAATATGTTAATGATGATGTTTTAAACACAACACTTTTGTGATTTTGAATTATACCTGTTTAAAATGCCATGCTCCTATGCTTTCTGTAGAAGATTAGAAACAGAATGGAGTACAGTGGAGTAATGATAGGGGAAATGAGGAGATTCTGCTGAGGGGATGTAGTATAACTACACTGCAAGTAGTTATAACTATGCCCAGTGAAGAAACCATAAACAGGTTGGTAAACTCAGAATCTGGTCCCTGGTTATGAGAAAATGAATAAGACCCTGCTGAGAAAATATTAATCTAAACTGTGGTTTAGGGTGAAGACACACAGAGCTACTTAGTAGCAGCTACTTGTTATGGCTACTAAATGTCAGAAAATACCCTACCATAGACAATACTATAGAGAATATGATTTTTGCCACCCCTGACACATATCTGCCAATCTCAAGTGACTCAAACCTGGCTTTTTTTGTTTGATTTAGCTATATAACTTGTGTCACTCAGTCTTCTGCAAGGATTTCTGGTGTTTTTATACTATGGGCTATAAGCACTGTTTATTTTTACTCTATATCTATCTATCTGTCTACCTATCATTGTTCTATTTTTTTACTACCTGACTTAATATATGATTCTTTCTTTTCTTGACAATATGGATAAGAGGCTGAACTCATAATGTTTGTCACTCTATAAGTCACTGAGCACAGGGCTACAATTGGTTGAATTAGCACATGTTTATACATGTGAGCAGTAACGCCATGTCAAGGCTTCAACCCTTTTACTGACCATTCACTCCGGGCGTAACATGCCTCAGGGGAGTTCCAATGTGAATAATTTGCCATTGGTTCCCCTATGGGTGAGATGTTGTCTCACTCCATGTAGCATAGAATACAACAACAACTTAAAACTTACCTATTATAAAGAATATATACTTATGAAGATAAATTATTTGCTCATATTATGCTAAAAAAGGCTGATCAAGAAGGCAAAAACCCATTCTGAAGCTTTGGCCAATTTGCCGCAGAATGGGAAAAAATCCTTCCTGATTCAACACTGTGCTGTATGGATTTGCCTTGAAGGCAAAGCGTGCTGCATCATTAACCTAATATTATAACAACTATAATAGTATAATATAATAATGGAGGCTTTTAGAAGAGACATGCCTATGAAGTTCCTTCCTTTGCTGATATAATTCTAAATAACGTGCAAGTTGATACAGGAGGTAAAAAAACCCCTTCTGAAGCTGTTGCCAATATGCCGCAGAATGGGGGGAAAAATCCTTTCTGTATCAACATTATAATATAAGCATTAAAACAAGGGAATAGATTTCATAGACATGAAGGCAAGGCAGGGTGCAGGCTGCCCCTGCTTGCCTTATTGTTACGCTCTTGGCCCTTTCATACTTCACATTCACTCACTCAATCACACACCATTCACTTGCTATATTGTTATATATATATATAAAGTCAATAATATATATATACTTACCCATACACTTACCTTACTCTCAGTTTTTTCAATGAGAGACTGTGCTTGATGGTATGGAAACCCAGGGGGCTCTGGAGCAGATGATATGACCAGACATTGCAGAAGATGATGTAGTCTGTATGCAGCTGATGTTCCAATGCTAAAGTCCACTTAACTCTGCCAGGTGGAGCTGACAAATGAAAAGCCAGAGTTCTTCTTGCTGCCCCCTGATGTGGTGTCATTCCTTTGGGGCTGCAGGAAAGACAGATATGCCTGTTTGTGCAGGGAGAATGCATCTGCAAAGGCAATCAGTAATAATGTACAAACGTAAATAGGCAATGCTGGCTCATGCTCTACATTTAACAAGTAGTAAGTATCAATAGCTCCATTTATATAGGTAGTTATTCTTTGCCTTTCTTGGGATCAACTTAAGGCAGGAAAGGAAGAGTTATTATTTAAAATATAGCCTTCTTTCTGATGTGCATGGCTGCTTTACCTAATGATATATATGTGAGCTATAACAGAGATGTAATAATCCTTTGTTGCAAGGCTAATCAATATCTTATTTTATCTTTATTTTCTATTTTCTCATTACCTGCACCCTTTTCAACCTTAGTATAAAGGTGCTCCATAAGATTTTATGGCTGTTATTTGTTAAAGACTTATACTTTTAATATATAAACTATACATTTTATTGAAGTTATACTAAGGGGCAGATTTACTAATCCACGAATCCGAAAAAATCGTATTGGAAACGAAAATTTTACGTCTTTTTCGGCGCCGTCACGATTTTTCGTATTAGTCGCGACATTTTCATTGCCGTCACAACTTTATCGTATTTGTCGCAACATTTTCATCGCTGTCGCCATTTTTTCGAATTGAGCGATAGTAAACGGTGGAAAAACCAATCCGATGTTTTCGCGATGGCAACGAAAAAGTCGCGGAAAATATACGAAAAAGTCGCGACTGCGACAAAAAAATTGCGGGACATACGAAAAAGTCGCGACGGCAACGAAAAAGTCGCAAAATTAGTGACCATTACAAAAAACGCATTCGGACGCCATCGGACCGTTCATGCATTAGTAAATCTCCCCCTAATTGTTCACTCTCTACTATAATTAGCCTATTTCACTAGTGTAAAAATAATTCATGACTATGCTTCCATTGTTTTTTAAAGGGACTTACTATTGGCTGAAAAGGTGGTGGAATTTCCTGGCTCTCCAGCTCCTCCCAATCAATACAAGAAAAAAAGGGGTGGTCTTTGATGGTGCCACACACCCCAAGGCGCTGTTGAGGCTTCTTATTGAGGAGCTTTAGATTAAAGGAGCAGTTAAAAAACAACTCAACAAAAGCAATAAAAAATGCAGAACATACTCCATGTACAAAAACCCAAACTTTTTTAAAGGTGGCCATACATTGTAAGAGTGAGGTCGCCAAGCGAGCATATCTTCTCCCAATATGCCCATCTATGGGTGTGTGATATAGGGCAAATTTGATTATTTGTCCCTAGGGCCTATACACAGGCAGATAAGCTGCCGAATTGGACCAATATCAGTCGCTGAAATTGGCCCGTGTATGGCCACCTTAGGGATAGTGCTGCCAATACATCTTTAAGAAAACAGCAGCACTCCGGTTGTTTTGAAAATTGTGAATCTTTACTAAGTGCCCGGGCAGTGGGTACAGCGTGCACCTGGGGCTGCAAGAAGCTATTTTCACTGTGTAAGCACATGTTAACCGATTCTATTTGCCAATACATCTTTAGGAACCTATATAATAAGCTGCAAAACAAATAACCACTGCCTGTTAAGTACAATGAAAATAATGTTCATACCTTTCTAAACCTTCAGGAAAAAAACTAAATAAATTTATATATATATAACAATTTTAAAGGAGAACAAGACCCAAAATCTTCCAGTGGGCCGTAGTGCTATTGTACCCAGCCAAGGATAATTTTCTTGAACTTTTTATTATTTATCTGGTATATATGTGAGCTATAACAGAGATTTAATAATCCTTTGTTGCAAGGCTAATCAATATCTTTTTTTATCTTTATTTTCTATTTTCTCATTACCTGCACCCTTTTCAACCTTAGTATAAAGGTGTTCCATAAGATTTTATGGCTGTTATTTGTTAAAGACTTATACTTTTAATATATAAACTATACATTTTATTGAAGTTATACTAAGGGGCAGATTTACTAATCCACAAATCCGAATCCCGAAAGGGAAAAAATCGTATTGGAAACAAAAATTTTACGACTTTTTTGGCGCCGTCACGATTTTTCGTATTAGTTGCGACATTTTCATTGCCGTAACGACTTTATCGTATTTGTCGCAACATTTTCGTCGCCGTCGCCATTTTTTCGTATTGAGCGATAGTAAACGGCGGAAAAATCAATCCGATGTTTTCGCGACGGTGACTGAAATTGGCCCGTGTATGGCCACCTTAGGGATAGTGCTGCCAATACATCTTTAGGAACGTATATAATAAGCTGCAAAACAAATAACCACTGCCTGTTAAGTACAATGAAAATAATGTTAATACTTTTCTAAACCTTCAGGAAAAAAACTAAATAAATTTATATATATATAACAATTTTAAAGGAGAACAAGACCCAAAATCTTCCAGTGGGCCGTAGTGCTATTGTACCCAGCCAAGGATAATTTTCTTAAACTTTTTATTATTTCCACCATAGGGCAAAATGACACATTATATTTAGCATTGCTCCCAACTAACTGTTGTTAGAGTGGGCCTTTGATGTTAGGTTCTCTGGTGGACTTTAGGAAGCCCAGACTAACTCTGCACCCCCCCCCCCCCCCCATTGACTATAACTATCAATTATTGTCACAGGTGGATTCCTAACAAAATGTCTGTAGTCTGTAGTCTTTGGTTTTAAACTGATCAAGTGAAAAAATGAGCTCAAATGTGAAATTTTCCTAACTGCTGAGAAACAGCACATTCAAATTTATATATATAAATATATATATATACACATATATATTGCCTATTCTGTTTTAGTCAATGATGTGGTGCATTATTGTATCTGTGACTATTATTTTTCTATATCACCTTTTTTAGAAGATCTTTCAGGTCTTTGTCAATCCAATGAGGAAATACAGGCTCTTCGTAGATGAGTCAGTATGCTCCTCCTCATCACTTCCATCCAAGAATGGGGACTCGCCGGTGGCCATTTTGAAGATGGTGATTCCAAGGGCCCACCAGTCCACTGCTGCATTATATTCCCTTTTGTTTAGGATCTGAAAAACAATGTTAGCAAAATGTTCTCAATCATTTACCCTTCTGACATCTTCACCTTAATCATATTAAACTTTTTTTGGAGTATTTATAAAAGATTTAATAAGGTAAAGGGTAACACAATTGCATTGAAAATAGTGGCCAGAGATAAGAAGTGAAAGTTGAACACTATAATGTTGGCTCTACCTAAGATTAGCCCTTCCCATACTGTACTCAGCAGTAGTTCTTCCCTATGGAAAGACATCCCACAAACCCTTGTGTCTTCTGCCTTTATCTTATAATGCCAAGCAACAAGTACATAGAAATATGAAGGCCAGGCCATTTTGTATTTTGGTGCATTTCTGGTAGAAGGATTTCTCAGGTAACAATTTACAAAATACTGCCTGCGTTGTGGCATAGAGACCATGGGATATTGGTGCATGGCTAAAGGAAACGGGCCAGTGTAGTTATAATTTTATTTGACTGCATTTAGAAAGTTTTTTTTTATTATCAAGAGATAAACCTTATGTTAAATTTTTGTTTTCATGATAGTTCCACTTTAACAAGGCTGCTTACTTAACCCCAGAGTGACTTCTAATAGTGGCATTGGGGTAAGTAACTGCATTTTAGCAACTGACCAATTGTTGTAAGCAGCCACTGATACTTCTATGTCTATACATATTTTCAGTTTGGCTATAGATACAGTTCTGTTGTTTTGGCCACATAACTCTATACATACGGCTGTTACTAGGTTTCACTTGATAAGAACGATACTGGAGTTGCATTTCTTACCACCGGGGCAATGTATCCCATTGTGCCTGCCCGGCCAGAGATGGTCTTGTTGCCGAAAATATTCATCTTCGCTAGACCGAAATCTGTGATTTTAATGTGACCTTCTCTGTCTAGCATAATGTTTGCCTGTAATAAAGATATGAAAAGAGCAATCATGAGAGAGGTTTGGGGTCAATATAAACCTATAAGGCAATGAAATGTGCAAGAAAAGGTTAGTAAGAAATAGCTGAGTTATACTGACTGGTGAATAATGCCCATGTTGTGAAGGGATTCCAAACCACATACCAACTCTGCGGAGTAGAAACTGTTAAATAGAAGTAAATGATGATAAAGATTAGCGCATGCCTTGCTACTTTTGTAGGTGTATGGGAAATAGCTCACCATTAAATTGGAATAAGATGCTTCTTTTATATATTCTGCAAAACTGTTAGCAAGTTCAGAATTATTAGTAAATATAATGGCACAATAGCCAATGTCTGCAACAGTTTTGATAGAATATAGTAATTTCCTATATTCCTCTATGTGCTACTTACAGTACTCTGGTCATATCCAGGCACCCGTGTGTGTTGATCTGATCCTCCAGGCTGCCCCCACTGAGGAGTTCCATAACAAGGAATGCGTGCCGCTGGTTACACAGACAAATACAGAAGGAATCATTGGAATAACAATACTGAACAGTGCAGATTAGGGGAGCACACATATCAAGTACAAGATGTAGCAAAGATATAATACAAAGGCAAATTTGATGCAACAAAAATATTGAGATATAAATTTGTATGATACTTTCAGTCCCCCAGTTCAGCAGTTATTTGATTGTTAGGGTCAAATTTACAATTTTGCAATGACAGGTACCTGTTAAGCAATTACACTAGAAACTGGATAGAATGTGCATGTTTCCCAGGGAATGAAATATAGTTTTCCTTACATGGGGGGGGGTTTAGGTCAGGTATAAACCAGTTGTGTACCTGTGTTTGGAATGCCACATACCCATGGCACAGATATGGGCATTCACTGGTGATCTGGAGCACGTTGGCCTCTGTCAGGATGCTGTTGGAAATGCACCCTGAGTTCTTCTTGATGACCGTAATCGCAACTGGTGGCCTGTTGCCTAATGTGGCAAGCATAACCTGAGTAAGGGAGACAGAAAAATTACATTTATATGCTCTTATAAATACATATGTATAATACTAACATAATTAAAAGATGAAGGATCAGCATACAGAATTAAGTAGAGTACACTTCTAGTTCTAAACTGGAAGACAACAGTAATATTTAATGTTAAAAATCATCCTTTTAGAACATATCCTTAATACTGCTTCCCTCTCTTCCCCTGCTATGTCTATATTTACATCATATGCCCAAAGAAGAGGTTTCCCTAGTGGGAAACTTATCACTCACCCTGCTGTATCCTCCTTCTCCCACCTCTGAATGGAACTCATAGCTGGTTAGAATTTGGGGGTTAGGCTCTGTAGGATCAGCCCGGTGTCTTTTCTGGTCATTTCCATCTAGTGAAGAAGAGATTTTATTTGCAATTCCTACATTGGCTACAGCACATTTAAACAGTGCTACTTTACTATTTCAGGTCATATTCATGTATGATGCATAAAGTTTGTATAAGGATGTATAAAGTGTTTTATACATTATTAACTTATATTTATAAAGTGCAAACATATTCTGCAGCACTGCACAATAAATGGGTGTATCAACTGGATTTGATTTTGATTTCATTCATTACATATAGAGATATGACCAATAAAAATACAAGAAATAAAGAGGATTCTGCTCAATAGAGATCCCCTTCCTAAACCAAAGGATCCACACTCCCAAATATGGCCCTGCTCTTCTGTATTTTGAATGACCAGGAGTAAGTGCAGCTGTCTATGCTAATGTCCAGAGAGGCAGGCTCAGGAAGTCATGTGACCAGACAAGGCTGAGCATAGTATGATAGATAGTAGGTATGAACTGGTAAAAAATGATTCTATACAGGGCCTTAGATTGTAAGCTCTAAGGGACAGGGACTTCCTTACTACTGTGTCTCATACCACATGGCACTTATTCCCTGTGCATTTATATATATATATATATATATATATATATATATATATATAAAACGAAGAAGCCGCTCTCACAGGACTTATGTAATGGTGTACTAAAGTCCACCATTAAATAAAAAGAATTTGTAATTTGTACATAAGTCCTGTGAGAGAGGCTTCTTCGTTTTCTATTTTGGCTTCCTGCTTTGAAGGCTGCACCCAGGCGACTAATCTCCCCACAAAGCCATCCCACCGGCTAGAATGTAAATCGCTTAGGTGGGGAAGTGAAATTTATTATTGATGATTTCTTCTGTTGAGAATTCTGACTGCCCCAATACATTTGTGCTTTATTTCAGATAAAATGTCTGCTGTTGGGCCCAGGGCCGGATTTGTGATTGGGGTGCCCCGAGGCCGCCCCCTATGGCTGCCCGCCCGCCCACCTCGATTGTGCTAAAGTTTATGCGCGTCCTCTCGCCATTGCTCCGTATGCGGGCAATATTTTCTGGTGTGGCATGCCGCCCCAAAATTTCTGCCACCCTAGGCCCGGGCCTTTTTGGCCTCGCCACAAATCCAGGCCTGGTTGGGCCCCCTGCCTTGGAGAGCCCTGGGCAAATGCCCCTTTTGCCCAATTATTATTAATTATTAATACTAGGAGTCAATGCGAGTAAGGGACTGATTTATTAGAATGAAAAAATTAATGGGAAGTGGATATTCTCAGTTTTGGCATGTGAATAATCAACTTTTCTTTGTCCAAAACTGGAAAATCACAGTGTCTCTTGACTATTTAAATGACTTGGAAACACATGGATAGATGCTATATGCAAAAGTTACCACAATCATTTTTTGCTATTTAATATGATCATGATTAAAGTAAATATTAAGCAGATTTCACTGCATAGCGTTTTAACTGCCATAGTAATCAAACTGCCAAGCTGCCAAATATATGAATAATTACATGATATAAGCATATAATGCCTAATGCATTGATATCATCATAAAGTAATTTGTATGTAAAATATGCATATAATATCCTGTTTATAGACAGTTGCAAATTTTTATTGTGGTTATGTATCAAGACATAGGTTTCTACTATGATATAAATAAACTTCACATGATAAACAGTAAGATAAGTTTTCTGAATTTAATGGCATCTCAAATTGAATCATGTCCATAAGTTTCACTTGATAAACCATGAAATAATGATTTCTCATGGAACTGAATGTGGCCCGTTGTTGGTTACAACATACTTAAAACCGATGTAATTCCTGCTATAGAATGGCATTGCTGCTTGCACATTAAGTATTTGGAAAACTATAAAATAGATATAAAAATATTTAATGGCAGCAGAGGTATATGCATCTTATGCTAACTTTAGTGTTTGATACATGAGTTATCTGAACTGAATTCTCTTTACTATTACTGTAGTATTCTGGTCCTGACCATAATAATAAGGGTGGCTATAAACTGCATTGCTCACTGTGAATAAATGTCATGGGTTAAACTTTTTTACCACTCTAAATAGAATTAGATTCAGATATATTTCAGATATATGTCTGATAACATTGATATGGAGACAAATAAATATAAGAAAATAGTACTGGAGAGTTAGCCAGTTCCAGTAAGACCTAAATAACTCTCCAAAGAACAAATGCGTTTGAAATAATAAGTATACTACTAAAAGCTTTGATATGTGTTACATTATACCTGCTCTTTCTGAAATCATTTTAAATACTCAGGTTTCACTTTATGGACAGCTATAGATTGAGAGGGGATTCTTAGCAAGTGAGGGAATACAGGGGTATGGGAGATAGCTCTTAGTACAAGTGAGGGAATACAGGGTTATGGGAGATAGCTCTCAGTACAAGTGAGGGAATACAGGGTTATGGGAGATAGCTCTTAGTACAAGTGAGGGAATACAGGGTTATGGGAGATAGCTCTCAGTACAAGTGAGGGAATACAGGGTTATGGGAGATAGCTCTTAGTACAAGTGAGGGAATACAGGGTTATGGGGGATAGCTCTCAGTACAAGTGAGGGAATACAGGGTTATGGGAGATAGCTCTCAGTACAAGTGAGGGAATACAGGGGTATGGGAGATAGCTCTCAGTACAAGTGAGGGAATACAGGGGTATGGGAGATAGCTCTCAGTACAAGTGAGGGAATACAGGGGTATGGGAGATAGCTCTCAGTACAAGTGAGGGAATACAGGGGTATGGGAGATAGCTCTCAGTACAAGTGAGGAATACAGGGGTATGGGAGATAGCTCTCAGTACAAGTGAGGCAATACAGGGGTATGGGGAGATAGCTCTCAGTACAAGTGAGGGAATACAGGGGTATGGGAGATAGCTCTCAGTACAAGTGAGGGAATACAGGGTATGGGAGATAGCTCTCAGTACAAGTGAGGGAATACAGGGGTATGGGAGATAGCTCTCAGTACATGAGGTAGGGATAGCTCTCAGTACAAGTGAGGATACAGGGTAGGGGAGATAGCTCTCAGTACAAGTGAGGGAATACAGGGGGTATGGGAGGATAGCTCTCAGTATAAGTTGAGGGAATACAGGGGTTATGGGAGATAGCTCTCAGTACAAGTGAGGGAATACAGGGTTAGGGAGATAGCTTTCAGTACAAGTGAGGGAATACAGGGTTATGGGAGATAGCTCTTAGTACAAGTGAGGGAATACAGGGTTATGGGAGATAGCTCTCAGTACAAGTGAGGGAATACAGGGGTATGGGAGATAGCTCTCAGTACAAGTGAGGGAATACAGGGGTATGGGAGATAGCTCCAGTACAAGTGAGGGAATACAGGGGTATGGAGATAGCTCTCAGTACAAGTGAGGCAATACAGGGGTATGGGGGATAGCTCTCAGTACAAGTGAGGGGAATACAGGGTTATGGGAGATAGCTCTCAGTACAAGTGAGGGAATACAGGGTTATGGGAGATAGCTCTCAGTACAAGTGAGGGAATACAGGGTTATGGGAGATAGCTCTCAGTACAAGTGAGGGAATACAGGGTTATGGGAGATAGCTCTCAGTACAAGTGAGGGAATACAGGGTTATGGGAGATAGCTCTTAGTACAAGTTGATCCAGGGAGTGGTCCGGTTGCCATCTTGGAGTCAGGAAGGAATTTTTTCCCCTCTGCGGCAAATTAGAGAGGCTTCAGATGGGGTTTTTTGCCTTCCTCTGGATCAACTAGTAGTTAGGCAGGTTATATATAGGCATTATGGTTAAATGTGATGGACGTATGTCTTTTTTCAACCCAACTTACTATATACTATGTTACTATGTTAATATGATTATTTATACAAAAATGCACCATTGAAAGTAGAGTAAATTTAAATTCCTAAAGCCTTCAAATGAACTTGAATATAATTAGGACTTAAAGAGGGTTATGAAATAAAACGCCCTAAGTTTGCCTCAAGTGGCAGTGAGCAGTCAGTTACCAGGGGCGCCAAAAAGTTGCCTTTGATAATTTTAAGAGCCGAATTTTCGTCTCTTTTTTTCTGCTCAGTTGTCTGCAACAAGTTCTTTAGATGCAAGTGTGCTGTATCTATTGACGAAGGCTGCTTGGGAACCATCAATAGATGCACGAGATGAGGAAAGTACAACCATTCTGAAGCTCATGGAAAACCTGATGCAAGTACATTTTTTTTTTGTGCAATTGACTGTGGTAAACTTGTGCGACCACAACTGTTTGTCTGTTTGGTAAATGAGCCCTGAAAGCCCACTTAGAAGGTCAGTTAAAAGGGGATTTGGAGTGAAAAGTATTTATCTCCTACACTAATGATTTCTTATATCTGTACCTGAACAAAGCAAAGTTCTTAAAGAAGGGTATGAAGTGAAAAAGTTCACCCACAAGGTATATCGTTTATATCTTGGACTCCATTAATTGGGGACACTGTACAACTGTATTCCTTATTGCTGCTAATCACTCACTAAATAGAAAAATAATTATTTATGTTATTTTTGTATTATGTTTTTATGGCATACAGTCCATGCACAATGACTATTTTTCTCTTTGCCATACTTAAAATTGTATTGCTTACTTGTCAAAGCTGCCCATAGAGCCAGTTTCAACTAACATAAAAAGCCAATATAAGCACTGCATAGAACACAGCTCTTCCTATTTCAGAATGCCTTCTATATACAGAAACAAACAAATGAATTAAAATTGTTATGCTAAATGAAAGCAATTACAGTTAGCCATATTACAGCAATACATCTCCACTCATCTGCCAATATACTTTATGACTGCTGGGCAATTTTTGGCTCATTGCATTCCACATTTTGTAAGTTTGCTTAATTAGTTCCACTACAACAGCTACAACATTCACCGCAGAACACTTGAATGTAGAAGTTAAAGCTTCAGACCCACAAAGTTCCTTTTATGTTTATAAAAAAAATGTTTTTTAAAAGCACATAACAGATTTTTTAATATTTAGTTTTGAAAATTTCACAGGGGCTAGTCATATTCTTCATTTCCCAGGGTGTCACAGCCATGTGACCTGTGCTATGATAAACTTCAGGCACAGCCAATGAGCAGAACAATGGGAAGGTAGCAAGATAGCAGCTCCCTGACACCTGTATTGCTAAAAGTGGTAGATATCAGAATAGCACTCAATAGTAAAAAATCCAAGACTTGGGACTCCTCCAGTAAAATAGGAGTAAGAGTAGTTTTATTTAAATGCAGTTCTAATGTGTAGCGCTGGCTCCTTCTAAAAGCTCAGTATCAGGCACAATGCACTGCCTGAAACTGCCTGAGATGGCTGCCTACACACTAATATTACAGTTAAAAAATACATTTGTTGGTTCAAGAATAAAATTTTAATGGCAGAGTGAATTATTTGCAATGTAAACAGTGTAATTTAGAAATAAAAAGTACACATCATGAACTTTCTCCTTTAAAACACCCTGGATCCAATTTTCCAAGAAGTCAGTGATTTGTGTTTAAATTACTTGTATTATTTTGGCAGTGCAAAGTCCCTAATCCTAATGTAAAAGAAGAGAATTCATGTATCTTAATGCCTTGTTCTAAACAAGCCTCTTGGCAGCTTGATATAAATATTGCACAGCACTGCCTAATTACTTCATAAGCATGTGAACTGCACTTCATTTCAACCTGAACAAAGTGTTACAGCAATCATTTTCTGTTTTACTAGTCTCTTGTAATAAGCTTAACGTCTCCTCCATATTTTCTCATTATATAAGATCCTGTGAACAGAGAAGGTTAACTTCAGAAAACTTTCCAGTTTAAAAGTGTACCGCAGCCCATTAAAAAGACATCACAAATATAAGACTGTAAGAAGACTGCAACTTCTTTCACTCCATTTCCTCCCATCTGAGAAAAAATGGCATTTTAATGTATTAATGCTTACATTTTATATTTCTTTGAGCTGAATGTATTTTCTTATGACCTGTATTTTCAGATCTATTTATATATTTAATTCTGGTACGAATACTTTACAATAAAAAGTTATAAAGTGCAAGGTTCCTTTTAGGGGTTATTCTGGTCATAAGTAACAATAAAACCATTCTCTGATTTCTGATTGTGGAACACTTTCAAAGCAGCTTTTAACAAAGCATGATGCTAGGATGCAGTCTCTGTGCAGAACTACTACAGATATTAAATAACCTGTAAAATGGCTAAAGGGTAAATCAAACCCCACACTCTAGGTTTCTATATTTTTCTTAAAATTTAAACACTTTCTATATTACTTCCAGAAATGTACAGGAACTGCCCATTCTCATAAGAGGAGGGATTATAAATAGCGGTCAGCTACCTGCCCTTTCTATTTATCTAAAAAAAGAAAAACAATTTATTTTCAGGTTACATAAAAGCTAATAGAAATGAGGGAATATAAATATGAGATACCGGTCATTATGCTATGGCATACTTGATGGGAAGTTGGAAAGATTTTCTAACTGGGAAGTAGAGTTATTAAAAGAGTAATGAGTAATGGTCCAGGTTCAGGTCAATGAGCCGAGATTCAATTTGAGGAGAAAAACCTTTTTTCCTAATTCAGTTCCAGCTTTTCCCATATACTTAAATCAAATTGTCAGTCCAGATTCAATTCCATGAGAAACTGAATCTGCCTTGAAGACACGATAAACCATAAAATAATGCTTTCTCATAGGACTGAATATGGCCCAATGGGCCAGATTCAATTTGATGAGAAAAGTGTATCTCCGAATTCAATTGCAGATTGTCCCATAGAGCCAGATGCAATTCAGCAAGAAAAACTTATCTCATTGTTAATCATATAAAAACTGGAAAGATAAAAAGAACCTGAATTAGAAGAAAAGTTTTTTCACCTTAGAATAAATCTCGCTCATAAGTTTTCATGTGATAAACCAAAGAGTAACATTTTCTTGTGGAACTGAATCTGGGTCAATATGTGATGTTTAAGGGGGAGTAAGATGTTAGTAGTAAAATGTGAAATGTTATAATATGCTGTAATAGATATGTTGTTATGAAAAAGAAGTGAGAGATGAAGATGTGTGATGGAAATAAAAAGTATATGTGGTGGATAGCGTCCAACATGAGGATCTGTCTGAGTTTCAAAGGGCAGGATTCTAAAGAGGTAAAATATATTTTGAATGTAAATAGTTCATATTAACTGTTCAGCAGGTGACATAAACCAGTAAGGCTGGCCATTTCTGCGGTAGTTGCTAGCCAGGGGTAGTGAGATTTCCAATACCTCATTGTGGCGTTGTGAAGTATGACCCTGGTGTCAATTATGCACAAGTCAGGGGAAATAGAGTTGATGTTTAGGTTAGTGAGAACCTATGTGCACTGTAGTAGCGCACACAACAAAGAAGCAGGGGGAACAGAGGTGGTCAGATCACTCCCACCAACAGTTCATGACAATGTACTGGTGTAATTCATGGCCACAGCTTGCACTAGAAACTTTGCAATATAAAACAAAAGTGTGAGAAAAGAAGTGTCCATTGTGTACTCAGACAGGGCCACCAGTGCCTTAAGGCTGTACCACTGTAATTCCTGTGGCTGTCTGTAATTCCTGTGGAAGTCTATTTCATTGCTTGATTTCCACAGTGAATGCCTGCATATATACCTTTTTATATCACTGCATATGGTGACCCTGTTACAACCTGTCTAGATATGCAAGAGAAGCTTTGAGTCCCATGTAACCCTTATTGGCCTGTAAAAGACAAAGTGCAGCTATTGGTAGAGCTTGGGGTACACGGGACTCCGGTTTCACAGGATGGGCCTTTGCTGGATGGAAGTAATTTAATGGAGGGTGTATAACTACACCTTCCACTGCTAAGTGTAAGCATAAAGTTAAAGAAATATATGGAAGCCAGAAGCTCTTGAATACAAATTAACAACTGGTTTGTTTGCCAAAGACAAATGAAGATGTGCAGGATTCAGTACAAATACTCACAGCACATGAGGGGATAATGCAAGGCAGACTCATAGATGGTAAAAGCAGAACAGTATGACACCACTGTGGAGAGTGTAGGGAAAGTAGTCTTTTATCCTTAGGATGCCCACCTTATTGGACCAGATCACAAACAGCCAAACTGGCTCAGGAAAGGAGATAACCTGACACCCTTGTCTCTATTTTGGTCACTACAAAAAGGCTGCATAGCCTGTAAAGGAGACTAATCCTCTAACCTCCTAGTTAGAGCCAGAAACTGCTCTTACTAAGTAAGTCTAACTGCCACACATCCTTAAACGTGCTATAACAAGAGATATCCTATTCTTGCTATACCTCATTCACGGGGTCCTTGCTTCTCGACTTCTCTAAGGGTGATGGTATCCTTAGGGCCTAACACTTCAGGGCTGGTGTGGATCCCAGACTTCCTGGAGACAACCACACAGGTGAATTGCTGCAAGCCAAGAAGAAAGAACTACTCCTCTCCAAACACTATATCAAAATGTGGTAGGGTGTGGTCTAGCCTATGGGCCAATAACAGAGGTATATGTAAATACCAAAATAGATACATGGGTCTTTGCCCAGTAACAGGAAAATAAGGAAGGGTGGGGTTTAAAGCCATAGGGGCATATTGACCTTATGGGTCCCTACAATTAGAAGAAAAAGAATACATTTAAGAGCTGTAATCCAGGCAACATGAGTGCATATATGCATATTTGCTTTAAGCTCGTCACACCACTGAACTGAACTAGGCGAGCATTTTGCATGGCCTACTCTGTATACTCACTAATAATCCAAAGATTCAGTGAGGTCATGTGGATATAAATTTCTTACTGATGACCCGTAACAAGGTGTAGGGAAGCAGGGGCATGACAGAGCCGTGGGGGTTGTGAAGCAACTCCCAGTTAGTGGGGGATTGGTGGTTTTAGAAGTTGCAGGAAGTAGGGGTATAAAAAGTGACCTAGGAGTTTCCCGCTTCCTATTTCATCTTAGGTGGTACAGGAAAACGCCCACCCTCCCTATACAGGTGTGTTGGTATTGAAGTATTGAAGGCAGGGTGGTTGAGTCCAGAAGCAATGGTTATTTTAGGAAGGGAATTGCACAGTTAATTGGTGTCTGGCACACCTGGCACCTCAGGGGTAAGAAGGCATATAAGGAAGTGAATTTTGTTGGGGAGTAGGTGGTTACATGGTTATGATACATGATTGTTCAAGAGTTAATTGATTGTTAAACAAACATTCAAGTTACATTGGGCTGTGTTTATGATATGTTCATGATATGTTTATAATATGTTTATGATATGTTCATGATATGTTTATGATATGTTTATGATATGCCGTTTGTTCTTTATGGTACGTTTTAAATTAAAACTTTAGCTGTTAAATAAATGAATAAATGAACTGCAGCCCCTTTTCATCCAAAAACTGGTGTCTGTGTATTTTTGGGATTTGAAGTATAGGGTGGTGTTTAGGTTGGCAAGGGGCATGTCAAGTCCCAGCGATGCTCCTGTCATGTCCAACCTATTTGTATTTTAACCTGTGTTTTTCTCCCATTTTCCTAGGTTTCGCACCCATGTCCGTTTCATTTCCACATTCAAGCAGTTGCTAAAACAGCTTGTGGATGTCTTTCCAGAGAGATAGGAATGGAAGTATACAAAGCAGGGAATAGTAACCTTAAAAAATGAAAAAAGTAACATGGCACATAAAATTCTAAAGATTAAATCAACATCTCCATTTATTTATAGCACACTCTGTAATAAAATGTATTGGAAAGCTTTCTGACTCTAGGGTTTGCTAATGTATGAATTTAAATAATACAAAGATTGAAAGGTTTACACTTCTTGCACATCAAATGGTATAGCTTTCATCCAATAGATCTGATCATTTCCAAGAGGTTACATGGGTTACGGTAAGCCTGTAGGCTGCCATCAGATAAAGCAGCAATTGGCTACCAGAATCAGCGTTTACATATCGCTAAAATAAAGCTTGTAAGATTTGCAATTCAATTATGATCTATCTTCTAAGCTGCCATTTTACTTTATTTGAGAAATTTGCATTCAGCTTTAAATTGGAACTTTACTAATCTCTCTTATCTCATGGTGGTGTTGAAATGCAATTTGCTTTCAAAGATGAAGGAGAAAATCCGATATTTTAACCATGGTGTTACATGCATTTACAGCACAGAAGCAAGTGGCACTTGACTATAAGCTGTAAATTAGCCGAATGTTAATGGATATTTCATGCTTGTTTTACATGATCTTTAGTTCCTCCTTTATCTCTTTGTGTATATAATTCTCTGTGATCTGTATACAGTTTTAATTTCCAGAGAAATGTCATGTCTACAGCAAGTAAAGTCTTAAATTACATTTATCATGGCTATAAAACTGCATCATCTTAGCATTGGAAGAAAGTAGTAATGACTACTGCAGAAATGTGATTAAAACTTACAAATCATTTGAACACTGATTATAGACATGATTTCAAATATCTTGTTTTGTGCAGCAGAGCGTTTGAGAGACATCTGCAGAATTGGGCTATTGGTCTTGATATTTGATATTGATATTGCCTCAAAAAAATATTTTGGGCAGACTTTAGTGAAGCATGTGGAGCAATATGTTACAACATAGGACTTATGGAGAAAAATGGGTATGCTGCTTTTCATAGACCAGTTAACAGGAGCATAACCTTCTAATGGACCAGGTTCATTTCCGGAAGAAAACATGATTTTATGGTTTATCATGTGAAAACTCATGGGCAACATTCAATTTGAGGGGAAAAAAAACTTAGAATAAATTCATCTCACAACTTTCTGTTATGTTGTAATTCTCTGCATATTTTATTAACATGCTATGCTTTTTATTCAGTAATTTTTATATATAAGCAAGTATACACACAGATGCACAAGTATTCACTATAGAAGTATGAAAGAGTTTAACAAGTTAACCAGCTGCAAACTGACTTAGGGGATTTATCATAATTAATTTTAAAAAGACACAGACGTAAACAAAATAACCACTGCAAAACGTGTGCGACTTTTCCTCTCAAATGCTAGTTTTTTTAAAGAAAATTGAATTGTGTGGGTTTTGTCTCAGAAAAAAGTCCCACGCTGGCAAGAATCACATGCTATTTTTTGTTGCCTTATTTTGCCAGCATTAATCTTCTCATGAGAACAGGGGGTGGATTTCAGGCCAAAAACACAGTTCTGTGAATTTTCAGCACAAAACACACCCATGTGGACTGTAACAGGAAGATGCCGTTAATATCAATGCCTACATACAAGGTATTGGGTGGCATTGGCATTTCTTTCATGTTTGACATTACCCTAAGGCTTTTAGGCCTAAGTGCTGTATGTGGATATAGGTAAATGGTTGTATTATATACATCCAACTATTTTGTCTCTCTTGGCATTCAAGTATTTATGAAGTATCTGTTAGTGTTGTTGCCTGGTATTTAAGCCTCCCAGCTAGTGTTGTTATGCATGGCATATACAACACCAGCCTGAATGGGTACACTAGAAAGAGTGTATGACAGAGGGTAAACCTTTAGGTTGAGTTGGGGTATCCGATGGCTCCCCTAATTGTAATGCACTGCAACAGTGATTTAATTTTCCAGGCTATGCCCAGTTGCAGCTTGCTTAAAATCAATATCACTCATAATCACAATATTCAGCCTACTCTGTGGCAAGAAGAAATGAGTCAACTGGGAAAGAAGTCGGCTGAGTAACATAACAAGAATCAAGGCAGCTGAAATCTGTAATATATGGTCAGTAAATTATTGCATGTCTAAGCAAACTGTTAACTGTTCAGGTCAGATATTTCCTGCAGTGTGGGCACAGGTATGCTAACAGTGTAGTGGTGCCTTTGGTTTAACTTGTTTTCTGTGGTTGTGTAGCAGCTTCAATGGAAAAAAAAAACATTTTTGGTAAAACACAATTGTACAAAACATGGCAGTATGACTATATTTTATGTTGAGTTTTTAGCTTTCAGTATATAGAACAGGGTTGTCCAACTGGAGGATCATGGGCCAAATGTGGTCCTTTTAAAGGTTTTATGGCCCCCAGTCAACTCAAGGGCTACGTAGACTTCATTGTACAACATCATTATTTTAATATAATCCAGTCCTTGAACATGCTGCATGATTAATGGTTGGCGATGTACATTAAAGTGATACTGACAAGAAAAAATAAATCTATTCCAGTTTTTAGAATATAATACACTTCAAAGTATATCATGAAATTTGACTTCCTTCACTTTCTCTTCATGGGGTGTTGTACCTCTTTCTCAAATGCTAGGCAGTTGTTCTTTCTACTTATGCAGGTAGGAGCTGTTGTGGGGATATGAACCTTCTGTTTGAGCCTTTATTGCTGTTTCCTCTCAAGTGGTTATGTTTTTACATGTTCAAGAAGCCATCTCCAGGCCACTCTTATGGGAGACTCTTCAGGTTTGCTTTGTTCATGTTCAGGTTTTTTTCCCCTCTTCCAATATTTTCTATGGGGATGCAGATGGCATTTGTAGCCTTTGAAGAATTTGTAGGGCACTGCAACTTTCTAGTTAGTTCTATTTGTTGTCATAAGGGCAATAGCACATGCATCACTTTGGCTAGCCCTACTTGTGGTGATTAAATCTCAGTCAGATGAATGGAAAGTGCTGCAGATCAGCTGACACCCAGTAATAGCACTGAAGTATGCATACTGGTGAACAAAATGCCATGTGTGGTGTGACCTTAGGTATCTGGAAATTAAGTAAATCTATCTGGATAAGTAAATCATTGCAGTAATGCAGTTTGTTACATTCTTGTGCATAAAGAGATAAAGGTTTCTAAAAAACAAGAATGAGAAAAAGTCAAATGTTAAGGCAAAGCATTAATGACTTCATCATGCAAGAAAGAAGGACTTTTTTAATGACTTTATGTTCATTCTAATTGAATTTTAAAATACCTCTTGAGTCATATGTCTAGGGAAATAGACTACTGGAGTAAACTTCTATCTTAGACTTAATTGGATAATGAAAATGCTCTCATTGAATTAAATATGGCACAGGAAATCTCTTAAACACATTAAAATGACTAATGCAATAAAATCATTCCATCAAGTAAGTGCTCGCTTTGCAGTGCAAGGCAGACCTTTTTGCATAGTCAGTGGTGTTTATTAAATTCATTTCATATTTCATATTGAATATATTGAATCCATATGTCTTTCAATGATCAAATACATTCATTTATGCCTCTAGTGTTCCCAAACCTAATAAATGGTGTGCAATAGGTTGAATTTAAACCCCCCTAACAGGCATTTTATTGCATTATGTTATTAAGAATGAAGGGCTGGATATGTATCTTAAATCTGTTTAATCGTGACGTCCTCTATTACTCCTGTCTTTATATACACACCTCATAAACACATGCATTCTCTGTTTTTTTTAGTAGATAATTAAATGAATATCTGTTTCTCACTGTATTAAATAACTTGTCTTCTATGGGGGCACAAGGTGAAAGCTGCTAAAATGAGATGTGAAGACACACCTTGCCACCGCCAGTAACCAAATGCAGGCCTCTGCGCTCCATTTCAGATTCAGCCATTCCCTTCACTAATACAGTGCTGACTGGTTTAGTCATTGTTTTATTAGTAAAGGATGGGTGGGGGAGACAGCATGAAGTGCCAGCCCACACTGGGGCCCGGCCATAGGGAAGGAGGTAGGGACAAGGCTATCTGCACCTCTTGATGATGCACTCTCAGCCCTGGATTTTTCAGAGCATAGGGCAGCGCTCAGGGTGTGCAAGATCTTCCAGAATTAGCTCATTTGCATTAAGTCTTTAAAGTTACTTTGTACCTATCCCATGCCTATTGGAATTGCTCTAATGCAGTGATCCCCAACCAGTGGCTCGGGGGCAACATGTTGCTCCCCAACCCCTTGGATGTTGCTCTCAGTGCCCCCAAACCAGGGAGTTATTTTTGAATTCCTGACTTGGGGGCAAGTTTTGGTTGAATAAAAACAAGATTTCCTACCAAATAAAGCCCCCTGTAAGCTGATAGGGTGCATAGAAGCCCCTAATAGCCAATCACAGCCCTTATTTGGCTCCTCCATGAACTTTTATGGTGCTTGTGTTGCTCCCCAAGTCTTTTTACATTTGACTGTGGCTCTTGAGTAAGAAAGGTTGGGGATCCCTGCTCTAATGTGTTAGTTCCTATCACATGGGGAGTGTAACCTTTCAGTTTTCCTCCACTGAACTTCATCTTGTCTCTGCTAATTCTAATTATTCTCTATTTCTGCAAAATTCTTTTCTCCTGTTCTCCATTAACTGAAAATGCTCTCCTCCCGATCTGTTATTTCCAGTTAAATTGTATTCCTGGCCTTAGTAGGATAATATGTACACAGTCTACTGCACTGTACTGTTGGCCTGACTAGTGCGCTTATCACTGCTCTGCCTTGGGATAAAATATTGTATAGCTGGTCTGCCTTGGGGAATATGATTAAATCTCACAGAATTGTATTGCAAACCTGTCTTGGGTTTTATACACAAAGCAAATTACATTTTTAATGTTAGAGATTGTAATTCTGCAATTTTGAATGGGAGCAATCTAAAGTGAATGGTTGATGTTGCAAGTGATTAGTTTAGGATCTGCAATTCATGTGTTGCTTTACTAGAATATGTTGTATGTAATCATTTTATTGAAATTTAAATCAATGTTTACTTATCATTTACCCTATACTTATATGCGTAAACAAATTTTTATCCCGGGGACACATGTACAGTACTGTCCAAACAGTATAAAGTACACCTTGAAATGGCTGGTGATAGGGAAGATTAAAGTAAAAACCATATTGGCAGGGTTGCTAAGCAACAGGCAAACACTTCAGTATAATGGAATATTGAAAAAAATATAACTTTCAAGGCTGTATCTGGGATGGTAATTCTTTTATTTTTGCAATTTATTTTGAGAATACTATTTTTATCCATAAGCTCCTAAGCATTGATAGCTACAGATCAATGTTACATGACAGATGTATTTTTTAGGTAGTTAATTATGCTTTGGTTTAAAAAAAATACATATATATATATATATATATATATATATAAACACACACACACACACGCACAGGTATGGGATCTGTTATCCGGAAACCTGTTATCCAGAAAGTTCAGAATTATGGGAAGGCCATCTCCCATAGACTCCATTATAAGCAAATAATTCCAATTTTTAAAAACGATTTCCTTTTTCTCTGTAATAATAAAACAGTACCTTGTAATTGATCTCATCTAAGATATAACTAATCCCTTATCTGGAAAACCCCAGGTCCTGAGCATTCTGGATAATGGGTCTCATACCTGTATATATATATATATATATTTACACATATATATTAATTTTGCATTGCTCACCCAAGAGAGGTGCATATTTTTGTAAAGCACAAATCCCTTCCTTTTTTTCAAAACACAGTCACTTAGGGTCATAGGCCATAGGCTTGGGCATATTTCTCTCTGAACCTTTAAGTATAAGGAAGATACATCTAACAAGTTGTTTGAAATATGCATACCTGTATGAAGATGACAAGGTAGATATTGAAAAGATAAATGTCAGTCAATAATTTAAACAGGCTTTTCATGGCTCATTGACTATGTTGGCAAATGACTTTCTTTCTGTATTGTGTTATATCCTCAAGGACTCTATTATTCACAATCAATAATTACTTGAGTGTTTTGCCCACGTTAGGAGCCTGGGAAGATTTTACAAGCTCAGTCTGTTTTGCTGAAGGTAAACGTGAGCCTATAAAGGTCATCATATGAACACACAATATCTGACCTAAGTAGCCGTGATATTTATATAAGTACAGGATACTTTTGAGCACATAGTTATGCCTTTTGAGACTGCAGTTGCATGTTTTTGCACAAGCCTCATTGAGAGCAGCACAAACATTAAAGGGGTCAATTACTTACCAACTCGCATTGTGCAAAGTGCAATATAGGGTGCAAAGGCCATATTTTTACCCACAAATAAATAAATAAAAATCAAAAATATATGCACTATGATTAAGCAGTATGAATTATATTTAGCCCATTTACTTGTGCAGGCAGGATACAATACCTTCCCATATACAATAACTAGTGTGGCACAGTATGTCTTGGTTTTCTGTTTACTGTTTATATAGACTAGGATCCTCCATATGCAAGATGGTAATGCTTAGTTTATAACTTGTACTTTTCAGCAAGAAAAGAAACATTTTTAGGCCATTTTTCACAAAAGGATATGTACTGTGCTTGAAAGGTAAAGTGGCAACATATTAAAGCCATATATCAACAGTGAATGCAGTGATCAGTTTTATTTTGAATGTACAATTGCTACGGCTGTATTCTAAACCAAAGTAAATACATAGCATACAAACTTTACATTTGCTAAATTTAGTATTCTTAAATTTGCAGAGCTGTCTATTGCATTTATTATTCCTAATGGAAGTTTTTATATTTATGTTGATTAATATTTGACTTCATTTGCAATGCAGCTTTTGAAACAAGGTCAATGTATTTCTAAAACTCTAATATGAACCAGTACATAACATGAAAAATAATGTATTATGCTACTTCATTAATGATATTTAGGAAACTATTTGCATAGTTATGAACTTAATAATGTTGAGCTGAGATGCTGAAGGGCATGTAAAAACATGATGCAGTTGGGAGATTCAAACTGTGAAATTTAAAAGTGATCAGCTTCTTTCTCTCCCCTGGACCTTTGGTGCATTGTAAGTATCAGCTTTATATTAATTTCAATTAGAGCATTTTCCTGCATATATCAAGCCATTCCTATGCACAGGCATAGGTTGTGTCAGTTGTAGGACACATACCTTTTATTACCCTTTTTAGAGGTTGGTGGTATAGTGAAGTTTTGTTGTTTTACTTCTAATCATAACTATAATACTTTCGTACCGTGTTTATCTAGGATATGAAGATCACTAATTCACTTTCATATGAATACATCCACCAGTGAATAATTACACACCTTAAGTGTGTTCAACACATTTATTTGAAGATCTGTGGGCCATTTAAATTAACTGATATTTCAGAAGGGTCAGGATGTCATGCTTACTGGGGAGACCTGGTTCCTATTTAATGTACTTTGGGGAGTTTCAAGTTCAATAACAATTATTTCATAATTGTCATTGGGGGCGAGGCAGGATAATAAACTTTTATTGATATTAATCTCCAAGTTCTGCTACAGCGAACTCTGTCAGCTAGCCATCCTACAAAGAAAAGGGGTGTTTGTTAACATTTTATTATAGGATATAGGCTTTCTGCCACATCTGCTGGTCAAGAGTTCAGTGTGATTTTTAATAAGCACCAGTAGCTGGAAAAGAGAAGTTCTGTGATGGGACCTGTGATAATAATTAGTGATTCAATAGCGAGAGTGTTGGATTAAAAAAAAATATGGAAAATAATTTCAGGAATGTAGATTAGTGTTATCCTGACATAACTCTGAACTGTTTGAGTAAATTGAGGTGTGAGTACTCATTGTTGACTCGCCTGAAAGGAAGCCCTGAAGCTATAAACGCAGGGGCTGCATGACAAGGGATCCGAATGACCAGCAGCCAGATTACACTGGTTTATGTTTAAAGATTGAAAAATCAGATGCAGCTGTGATTGGGTGAGAAGCAGTATGTTAAGGAGGGGGAAAGCTGGGCTGGGGGTGGAGAAGGATAGGGATATGATGTCACAAAAGAAGGAGTTCACTTCCTATCTTCTGAACAGGTAGAAACATGAGGCAGAGCTCTCTCTTTAATATATTGTTATTAGCTGCAGTATATACACACTAACCCCTCACTATACTGCTGGCTTTGGGGGTAGAACTATTTGGGCAGCTGTTTGTTAGTCTCTTGCTGTTTGTTTGCAGCTTTACAGCAGTTAATCTCACTGTAGCCACTCAGGCAGCATGGAAGTCAGCCTGGGCCCAAAAATGTACCCTCTCTATTATATAGGAATCCAGGCTGTGACATTGAGCTGCAGCTACTGCAACTCATTACAGTGTACAGAGAGCTATAGTTGGAGTATACAGAGAGCTGTAGTTGGAGTATACAGAGAGAGCTATAGTTGGAGTATACAGAGAGCTGTAGTTGGATTATACAGAGAGAGCTATAGTTGGAGTATACAGAGAGCTGTAGTTGGATTATACAGAGAGAGCTATAGTTGGAGTATACAGAGAGCTGTAGTTGGAGTATACAGAGAGCTGTAGTTGGAGTATACAGAGAGCTATAGTTGGAGTATACAGAGAGCTGTAGTTGGAGTATACAGAGAGCTATAGTTGGAGTATACAGAGAGCTATAGTTGGAGTATACAGAGAGCTGTAGTTGAAGTATACAGAGCTGTAGTTGGAGTATACAGAGAGCTACAGTTGGAGTATACAGAGAGAGCTGTAGTTGGAGGTGGGGCTCAGTTGGTAATAAGGCAAAGCCTGAATTCAGTAACTTTCCTGGGCTTTGTTTTACTAACACTACGTATTATACAGTAGTTCTATAGATATAATCATTTGATTCAGCAGCCTGCTGTCAGAGTTTTACCTCTAAATTTACTGGGCCTTATCCAGTTGCGGATGTCATCTATCTATATATTATTAACCCATGCAGAACCTGCCAGATAGCCATCTAGTTATTTGGACAACATTCCTGTAGAGGCTACACTCAGGCTGTGTACCTAGGGCCGAAGTCGTTCTACTGTGTTTCGGCACACACACACACATATATATATATATATATATAGAGAGAGAGTGAGGGAGGAGGGGATTACAGTACTATTGCCCCTGTGAGTGTATCATGGACCATGTACAGACCTCTCCTTTTACATAATGTTATTAGTTGAAGTATATACAAATTTACTCCTCATTATACTACTAGCATTGGGGGTAGAACTATTTGGGCAGGCTGCTCAATAGTCGTTTCCTTGTTGTTGCTACAGCAGTTAATTGCACTGTAGTCACTTGGGCAGCAGGGGAGTCAGCCTGAGTCCAAAAAGGCATCCTCTCTATTAAATATAGAAACCCAGGCTGTGACACTGAGCTGCTGCTACTGCAACTCATCAAAGTACACAGAGAGCAGTAGTTTGAGTTTACAGAGAGGAGCTTAGTCAGGAATAGGGCAAAGCCTGAATATAGTAACTTTCCCAGGCTTTGGTTTAAGAAGTCTGTACATTGCATGGTATTTCTATAGATATAGTTCTCGATTTAGCAGCCTTTAGTAGGATCCTTACCTCTAATTTATTGAGTCACAGATTTCAGGTCATGCTCAGAGGACAATCTGCTGCTACTGCAGACAGAACCTAAATATAGTATAATCCTCTATTAGTACAACTAGTAGGAGTCTGATGGGTAAGTATAAAAAACAGAGCCTGCCTATTGTAGCTTAGCTGGGATGCAGCCGACTATTAGCGAGGCAGGTGCTTGATGGGCTTGGGTCCCACAGGAGTGTTGACAATTGGCTGCCTGGTTACACTTGCCCACCCAACCCCTAACGGTTGGGTGGCTGGCATGCCAGGTAGTCCATGAAGGCGGATGGTGGTTTATTACTGGCAAGCATTCCCTCTGAAAAAAGGTTTGTATAAGAAAGCCACAGCTCCTGTGAAAATACGCTTAGCACAATGTCGCTTGCAGTTTCAGGGCACTCAGCTTGCAATTGGGGGGTAGATACAATTTCACCATATCTGTGCAATTATATAGAATTAGCAACCCCAAGATTATATGATAGAGGCCTGCTTACTGTAGCTTATATGTGTATATATATATATGTATGTATATATATATATGTATATTTAAGCTGATCACATAGCTCCCTGGCACAATGCTAGCCTTTAATTCATAGAACTTATTTTTAAATTTTCTGGGCAGAAAGCAGTTCCCCACTGTCAGTATATGATTTGATCACCTGGGGGGGAGGGCATACAAGCAGGCAAGAAACTAATAGCCCCCATTCTCGACAAGGTTATTATTTCTTTCTTTCTGTGGCTAGTTGTCACTACAGTGACTATAATATCAAAGCCTAAGAAAAAGTGGTTGGTTGGCCTTTTTCCCTGAGCTGGGCCCTTATGAGCTAGGCTTGCAAGGTTGGATGGAGGTCTCTGCACAAAGGGTTGGGCTGTGGCAAAAAGCACAGTAGTCTGTACGGGAGCAGCGACAGGAGCAGTTTGGCCTTACCCTCAAAGCTGGGCATTCACAACGTGGAAGGGCTGCTACGGAAGCAGCATGGTGGAGTGGTTGGTTGGCCTTACCCTCAGAGCTGCGGTAGTGTGTACAGGAACAGCAAGTGTACGGGAGCAGCAACAGGAGCAGTTTGACCTTTTCCTCGAAGCTGGGCATCCACAACGTGGAAGGGCTGCTACGGAAGCAGCATGGTGGAGTGGTTGGTTGGCCTTACCCTCAGAGCTGGGGTCTCTGAGCTGGGTCTCCACATGTGTGGAAGGGCTGCTATGGAAGCAGCATGGTGGAGTGGTGGTTGGCCTTACCCTCAGAGCTGGGGTCTCTGAGCTGGGTCTTCACAGTATGGATGGGCAGCTACCGGACCAGTATGGCAAAGTGGTTGGATGACCTTACCCTCTGAGCGAGGCAAGTACAGCCGGAGGGAGGTCTCCACAGAGAGGACAGGCAGCTATGGAGCAGCTTGGTAAGTGGTTGGTTGATCTTACCCTCTGAGCTAGGCGTGTACAGCTGGAGGGCATGGTAAGTGGTTGGTTGACTTGTGCTCCATTGTTATTAATAGAAGTGCAAGTTTGGTATCCAGGATGGAATCAGATTGCCTTTGAAAAGCCGTGTTTGCATCCTAGTCTACCACATGGGCAGAATACATGGTAATTTGCAGCAAAATAATGCTACAAATTTTTAGTCTCTTGGCCAATAGAATGCTCCAGTGGTTTTTGTTTTTTGTGCTCATCAAATCCTCTAGTTGAGAACTATTTGGGCTGATATGCCAGGCATCCTAGTGGGAAGTTTTGCCTTGCTGTAACGTGTCCAAAAAATATACATCCATAACTGGCCATGTTGGTAATTGCACATGGTCATGGATTTAAAGGTATTTCAATAAAGGAAAGTATTTATTTATGTTTTGCATACATATGATATTTAAAAAATAAATAAATAAATAAAAAAATGATTTGTATTTATACCATAGAGCTAATGGCCAATTTTATTCTATCCTGTGGTACAGTATGTGTGATACAAAAAGAAATGTTTTATAACATAGTTAAAAATTTATGGTGGGGACGAACCCAACTGAAGGTTTTCAGTTGGGCTCGTTGTGGCGGTAGGACCTTGCCAGAGTACTGCACAGGAAATTTTAGAAGAGGGAGAAAGGAGCTTCTCTCCTTTGACTGCACGGTGGGTTGATTGATACAGACGCTACTACTGCTTGTGCTAGGTGACAGCCTGCTTGGATTTCCTATCATCGAGGCACTGCAGATTCAGGACCGGCAGCAGGGCTGCTGAACTTCTCTCATGGTGGGAGATGCAGCTCCTGCTGGTAGCAGAGTTTGGGGCCATCCTCTCTGTAGGTAGAGGCAGCCTAATACTCAGTGGTGGATATAATGACATAGTGCTGATCTCAAGTCTTCAGTAAGGAACAGCAGAGCATAGTAGCGATCTCTTATGGAATTCTGGCTTCGAATATTGCCTTGGGGTGAGGCTGGCAAGGTCCTATTTATTTGATAAAATGTAAATAAATGCTGTGGCCTCTTTTTACCCATTACCGTCTCCTGGTGTTTTATTAATGTATGTAACAATGGGGTTCAGAGGGATGGCTGAAGGCGAAGGGAAATTGAGGAGTCCCCTTGTCAAGGAAGCCCTGAAGCTATAAACGCAGGGGCTGCATGACAAGGGATCCGAATGACCAGCAGCCAGATTACACTGGTTTATGTTTAAAGATTGAAAAATCAGATGCAGCTGTGATTGGGTGAGAAGCAGTATGTTAAGGAGGGGGAAAGCTGGGCTGGGGGTGGAGAAGGATAGGGATATGATGTCACAAAAGAAGGAGTTCACTTCCTATCTTCTGAACAGGTAGAAACATCCCACCCACCCTCCCCTCTTTTTTGCATATTTTGTAAAATGCCAGGATATTTTCTTCTTTATGCTCTCATATTATCTGTTAATAACAGAATGTGAATGTTTTCCAATATGCACTGTTATATTGTGGTTTCGGTAACACTATACAGTATGAATGTGAGAGTCTGCATGGTATTATTTATGTTAAATAAAAGTCAAATCCTTGATCCAGGGAATTTTCCGATCGCCAGGTGGGGTCAGGAAGGAATTTTTTCCCTCTTGAGGCATAATTGGCACAGGCTTCAGGCTGGGTTTTTTGCCTTCCTCTGGATCAAAACAGTGGATATATGTTAATGTATTTTAAGTTGTTTCTGTCACAGCAGCAGTAGGACCTTGCCAGAGTACTGCACAGGAAATTTTAGAAGAGGGAGAAAGGAGCTTCTCTCCTTTGACTGCACGGTGGGTTGATTGATACAGACGCTACTACTGCTTGTGCTAGGTGACAGCCTGCTTGGATTTCCTATCATCGAGGCACTGCAGATTCAGGACCGGCAGCAGGGCTGCTGAACTTCTCTCATGGTGGGAGATGCAGCTCCTGCTGGTAGCAGAGTTTGGGGCCATCCTCTCTGTAGGTAGAGGCAGCCTAATACTCAGTGGTGGATATAATGACATAGTGCTGATCTCAAGTCTTCAGTAAGGAACAGCAGAGCATAGTAGCGATCTCTTATGGAATTCTGGCTTCGAATATTGCCTTGGGGTGAGGCTGGCAAGGTCCTATTTATTTGATAAAATGTAAATAAATGCTGTGGCCTCTTTTTACCCATTACCGTCTCCTGGTGTTTTATTAATGTATGTAACAATGGGGTTCAGAGGGATGGCTGAAGGCGAAGGGAAATTGAGGAGTCCCCTTGTCAGGTTCTGTGTAAAGCATCCACAGAGATTTCTGGAGTGAGTATAATTAAAGTGACAGTACTGAAGGAGCGCTCAAGGATTCACAGTATGTAGACCAGGGGTCCTCAGACTTTTTAAACAGGGGGCCAGTTCATGGTCCCTCAAACTGTTGGGGGGCTGGACTATAGTTAGTCCTAAAACTATTGGCCCCCCTGGATGCGTCATTAGTGTCGGCTGGTGAGACTTGGTGATGTGATGCGCTGGGGCCCAGGACAACGCTGAGGCAGACAGGTAGTAGCCAGGGATGAGGATGCAGAGGGGGCCGGGTAAATGACCTTAGGGGGCCGTTTCTGGCCTGCGGGCCTTAGTTTGAGGACCCCTGATATAGACTGTTTCCTTTGGACTGAGCTAAAGGACTTTACACAGTTAGTGATATAGCTTGCGCTGGCAAAGGTAGTTAGTAAGGCCTTTATTGCCACTTTGTTAGGAGTGTTATCTGTATTAGTTTCCCCTTTTATATCAGATAAAAGTTTATTCATTTATCAAGTACTGTGTGTGCATTATCATTGTTCCTAGTGGGGCCACCCGTAGGTGCACTCCCGGATCCCACTAGGTGGATTCACTGCGCTAATAAGTACCAGGTACCCAGTCTCTCCCAATACCACTGCGGAGTGACTCAGGTTTGTCCCGTGCCGTCAGGTAAGCGCCACACGTGGAGTGTAACACTATCAAAAGTGCCAGAAATGGTGTGAAGAGGGTTACACCTTTTTAATTATGTTAAGCGTCTGGTTCATTGTGTGGTAGGGATTTACTTATTTATTTTGTACATGGTGCAAATTAAACAGCTGGCTATACTACCTTTCTTAAGGGAAATCTGTGCTAATTTATATTTTCCATAACTTGGATGTTTGTACCTTAAGTCTACTAAAAAAACATTAAATAAACCTGATAGGTTTGTTTTGCATCCAATAATTACTGTTTTACTACTACAAGAAAAAAGGAAATAATTTATAAAATATTTGATTAATGGGAGATGACTGCCCCTAATTTAAAACTTTTTGGATAATGGGTTTCTGGATAACAGATCCCATACCTGTACCGAAATGTGTTACATTGTTTCTAGACTGGGGTAGCTTTGTAAATTGCGGAAAGTGGATTTAGCCTTTAATTGCATAGCCAAACATATGGCATAAATGGAAAAATGACAAGCAGGGATGCCCTACTTGACTGCTTAGATTAAGCTGTTTTCTCAGGTCTTGGAGCTGAAAGGTGAAACCCATTGTTGTTTTATTACTTGCCTTCAATTGTCTTTTACTGTATGCAGTCGGAGTTATAAAAATAAAATAACAAATCCCTTATCTTATTTGTATGAAATAATACATACCAGGAAGCACCTTTCTTTGTGTCCCTAGGCCTAGCCTAGTCTGCGATTCACTGGAAGTGTATAATGATTGAACAAGGTTAATATTTAATATCTGAATTTTCAGAACTGACTTAGAAGTAATCACAAGTAAAGCTATAGCATATTCATGTGGGCCCCATGCCTGTTTTTTTGTGTGCTTTTTTTGACATAGAAGACAAAGGACCTATGATTCTATTATTATTGGTAACAAGCTCAAGACTTTTTATTTTGTTTTTTTGTTTGTGTATTGTTGTGCTTCATTTCATTTTGGATTATTATTTATATATCCTTATGATAAAGGGCAGAAATAAATATCTGAATCATCTCAGGAATATAGATTAGTGTTATCCTGTCATAACTTTGAATTCTTTGAGCAGTTTAAGGTATGGGAGTACTCATTGGAACAAGTAGTTCTCACGTTTCATTTAATTCTGTGTACTATTTTTAATAGCCTTTATTGGGTAGATAGATGGTTTTTTAACTATGTGAAGCATCTGGACTACTGTATGGTATCCATTTTCTTATTAATTTTGTACAGGTTGCACTTTAAACAGCTGACTATACTACTTGGCTTCAGGGAGATTTGTGTTAATTTATATTAGCTGTTTAGGATCTAGGGCAACTCATTATAATACAAATAAAGTCTTGTTTTGATTATTTAGTTTTCTGTGAAAGTTTTGGAAAACTTTTTCTTCCTTGTTTTCTTGTGATGCTACCGTATTTCATGTTAAATACTGAACTGATCCTTTTAGCCAGTTGGTAGCCAATAAAAGTGTTGAATAAATGTTACCTATACAACAAGTGATAGCCTTCAATGGCATGATCAAATATACACTGAAACATATAAAACAGATACATTTTGTGATGCAAGCAAGAATGCTGATGGAGGTAACAGGTGGAACCCACCTTGTGGTGTTTAAAACCTGTAAGAATATGATTGTTTTACTACTTGCTATTTATTGTTCTTTTCTGTCCACAATGGGGGTCATAAGAATAAAAGAACAAATGTGACTGCTTTACCTTTGTGTAAGCTTAAATGGTAAATCAGTACTAAGATTGCCTTGTTTACCCCCTGCATTGTTCACAACTCAGGCTCCGACTGTAAGCTCCCACATTATTCACTTGTTCACACCTCAGACTGTAAGAGCAGCACCAGCAATGTTTCACTGCATTGAACTGCCTGCCCTACCCTGGGTGTGCCATACTCTGCTTGCCCTATGCTGCCTCTGTGTGCCTTACTCTGCCTGCCCTATTCTGCCTGTGTGTGCCATACTCTGCCTGCCCTATTCTGCCTGTGTGTGCCATACTCTGCCTGCCCTATGCTGCCTGTGTGTGCCCTACTCTGCCTGCCCTATGCTGCCTATGGGAGGTGAACCTGGAAGGGGTTTGTTCTGTGAGTTTGTTGCATTTGGAAATAGTCTTTATATGGCCCCTACGGTGTGTAATTATTTGCTGGTGGTTGCTTTGCTATCCACAGGTGAGGCATATGGATTTAAGGGTAAGTCTTAATATGACATAATAAACTTCTTTTACATACTGTATGAATGAAGGGTGATGTCCTTGCAGCGAGCACCAACCATTTGGGTTTTTGCTTTACTACCACCATTAATGTGGGTATGGTCTTAAAAACTCTTGTGATAACATGGGTGTGGTTTGAAGTGAAGTGGGTGGAGTTTAAAAAAGGGGGAGTGGTCAAAACTGACTTCCATTAGCGGCCCTGCATGTAGGCCAGAAAAATTCTGGCCCTCAGTTTGACAGCACTGCCTCAGTTTGACAGCACTGCCTTAGCCTATTTGTATGAAATAATAAGAAAACAAGAGGCACCTTTCTTTGTGTCTCGAGGCCTAGACCATCCTGTAGCTGCCTGGAAGTGTAAAATAATTGAACCAACTTTTTTCAGTCCTTATAAAAATAACAGCTCATTATCACGTAATCACAGAGCAGGTTGATGATCAATATATGAAATTTCAGAACCAACTTACAAGCTGTCACAAGTTATGCTACAGCATATTCATAGGGGTTCCATGTGCTATTGTGCTGAGATGCAAGGGAGAAGACCTGCTCAGAACTTTTTATTTTTGTTTTTTGGTTAAGTACCTAATTTAATTTGTGTTCATTTTTCATATATCCTTATGATGAAGGGGGCAATATATATATATGAATGACAACGGGTAAGAATCTGAGAGATAGAAGACAGGAAATGAGAAAAAAAGAAGCTGAGAGACTCCAATAAAATTCCCTTAAAGACACTGTTTAGGTAATTGATATATAAATGTTTTTTTCTCAAATCTTCAAACATTCCTCATTTTCATAGCTCTCTCATTTGTATTTATTAAATAAACTTGAATACTTAAAAACATTGCAGATGTAATGAATAATTGTAACACATTAAGTGATGTGGCTTATTTTCGAAGTAGCAAATGCACAGTAATCTGCACTGCTGTTTATTCAGATAGACTCTAGCCATGCTTAGCAGTTTTTGTAGCCCCAGGCATTCACATGCAGGGCCCTGTATCCGGATTTGCTGGAATATGTGGTACAGGTATCGGACCCCTTATCCGGAAACCCGTTATCCAGAAAGCTCCGAATTACGGAAAGCCCATCTCCCATAGACTCCATTTTAATCAAATAATTCAGAATTTTAAAACTGATTTCCTTTTTCTCTGTAGTAATAAAACAGTACCATGTAATTGATCCCAACTAAGATATAAATAATCCTTATTGGATGCAAAACAATCCTGTTGGGTTTGATTAAAGTTTTATTGATTTTTTAGTAGGCTTAAGGTATGGAGATCCATATTACGGAAAGACCCCTTATCCAGAATACCCTTGGTCCCGAGCATTCTGGATAATAGGTCCTATACCTGTACTTAAATAAAAGGAAACCAAAGCAATTGTAATGTGGTACCTAAGTCCTACTAAATGGCAGTTTGTTGGGGGTATCCTTGAAGGAGAAGAATCTAGGGGTTTTTGTAGATAAATTGTCTAATTCCTGGCAATGTCATTCAGTGGTTACTAAAGCAAATAAAGTGCTGTCTTGTAAAAAAAGGGCATTGACTCAAGGGATGAAAACATAATTTTGCCCCTTTATAGGTCCCTGGTAAGGCCTCATCTTGAGTATGCGGTGCAGTTTTGGGCTCCAGTCATTAAGAAGGATATTAATGAGCTGGAGAGAGTGCAGAGACTGCAACTAAACTGGTTAAGGGGATGGAAGATTTAAACTATGAGGTTAGACTGTTGAGGTTGGGGTTGTTTTCTCTGCAAAAGAGGCGCTTGCGAGGGGACATGATTACTCTGTACAAGTACATTAGAGGGGATTATAGGCAGATGGGGGATGTTCTTTTTTCCCATAAAAACAATCAACGCACCAGAGGCCACCCCTTTAGATTAGAGGAATGGAGCTTCCATTTGAAGCAGCGTAGGTGTTTTTTCACGGTGAGGGCAGTGAGGTTGTGGAATGCCCTTCCTAGTGATGTGGTAATGGCAGATTCTGTTAATGCCTATAAGAGGGGCCTGGATGAGTTCTTGAACAAACATAATATCCAAGACTATTGTGATACTAATATCTACAGTTAGTATTGATGTTTGTATATATAGTTATGTATGTGTTGGTATAGATAGGTCAGTATAGGTTGTGTGTGCTGGGTTTATTTGGAAGGGTTAAACTTGATGGACTCTGGTCTTTTTTCAACCCTATGTAACAATGTAAAACTATGTATGTAACAAAGCACAATAACAATAAAGATATCATATTTTTGCATTCTTGCTTTTGAGTAATTACACTGCATTGAAATAAATAACAGCTTATTTCCACCAGCTGCTTGCAAGTAATATATGCATCCTTTGCTGGATGTCTCAGAAGAATTTGGAACAATTCTGGGAAAAATTATTAGGTTCATGTATGCCAAAGCATACTATAACATTGGTCTCAACTGGCTCTGGCTGATCATTTAGCTCTTTTACTCATATACTTAATCTTAATTTTGTATTGGCTTTGAGATTATTAGTCTATGGTAATTTCTTTGCACTGCAGCCTGCAGGGCAGCTGTACATTAAAAGAGAATGACTTAATAAAGTACCACATTTTATAGCTGTAGAAAATAGTAGTAAAACAAAATAGCAAATAGCGACAAAGGGCAAAACATACTAGAATTAAAACTAAGACATAGTAAAAAGTCTAATTAAAAACTTACAAAGTAAGGGATATGGAAATGTTTAAAAACAGTTATATAAAAAGTAAGTAGGAAAAGCCATGCTGTCACAGCCACCTAACTTTTCCTCTAGTCTGTCTAAGGGAATCCTCCCTTTATGTGTTCTATGAGCTCTTGTGCTTTAAAAGTCACTCTCCTGCATACAGTAGATCCAAACCTCTTCACAGTTCAACATTTAATACATGAGAGTCATTGGGTGGCTGGGTTGCTGTTTGCCACCCTTGCATGAGTGCAAGCTTTTGAAGGACATTAATACAGTTGAAATTGCTTTGGATTGGCTTTATTCTTCTTTCACATCATTCCAATGCCCATGAGCCAACTTTTCTTTTTCCCAATTCCCATAAATATTCTGATTTCTCTTATCAACTCCTTCTAAAGAAGCTAGGGCATCAACAATCAGTAGAAGAGCGTATGAGATCAGCCTGTGTACGGTCACCTTCAATTTTTTGTGTAGTCTGTCACACATTATCATTGGTAGATACAGATCTATTGTAAGCACATGGTCTTAATACTCACTAGTTAATCAAAGTGGCCCTCTTATTCAACATGGGTACAGTGAATAGGGTTTTTGCTAAAGATGCTTTTTGCTCATTATTTTAATCATGATAATGTCTATGATTTTTGTTATTTCTTGAGCTAAACAGGGAAGTAAAGAAACTCCATGTTTGGTCCTTGTAAAGTAAATAATTAGATTACAAGTGCACAGATAATCACCATGCATAATAGACTCCTGCTAACAAAACAGTCAAAACAAGTATACAGTTTTTTTTATAAACCACTCTAGGGCCAAACAAATAGTACTTATCTATGTTTGCCCTCTATACAAGTAATTAAGTACATTAAGCCAGATCTCATTTGGGTAGTCATTAGTACAAAAAGATAACTCTCCTCATTTTATATATATATTATATATATATAAAATGAGTAAATACAGACTGTCATATAAAGCAGGGCACTCACAGGATTTAAAAGTATGGTGAAAAAGAAATAAAGTTTATTTGTTATTCCAACGCTTCGGTCTTCCTTGAGACCTTTGTCAAGTTGGAATAACAAACTTTATTTTTTTCATGTCCATTTAACATTATTTGTACTGTATGATTGTCGTATTAATGCATTTTTGCTTTATAAGTGTTATTAAGTACCTGGTGTATAAGGATACCCATTAACAAGTATAGATTAGATAGTTGACCCATATGAGATTGGGGGCCCCAATAGCTAGGATGGTAAAGTTAGTTAATAGGTTAATCAGCTTGCGCAGCGCAAAGAAAATTATACCCAATTTTGAATTTTAATGTCGTAATATGTCCTGCACATACACTTTATACATATATATATATATATATATAAGGTGCTTGAGAGAGGGTCAGCACTCACAGGACTTATACAAACAAATTATTTTATTAAAGAGGAGACTAACGTTAGCGTTAGTCTCCTCTTTAATAAAATAATTTGTTTGTATAAGTCCTGTGAGTGCTGACCCTCTCTCAAGCACCTTCAACATTATTTGGACCTGCACCCAGGCAACAGCAACTTATCTATACGTGAGTGCCGGCATTTACTTGGAAGTTTATATATATATATAAATATGTAGATACATGTTTGTAAAAGTATCTTATGCTGGATAGACATTTTATTACTAAATATACATGTGAATTTTATATTGATGATCTTTACTGAGCCACTTTACTATGCTGATGTCACTTAACACTGAACACTTTACTGCACTTTTCAGCACTTTCACTTTTTGGCTTCAGCCACTTTTTGGCAGTTCACCTTGAGGTCACTTCCTATTGATTTGTTGTTTTTTGGCTATTTAATGATGTGTGTTACAAGGCATGGTTGCTTTGAGAAAGGTCCCGAAACGTTACATTGGCTGTTCATGCGATTTTAAAATATAGATTTTCACTTTTTTCACAAGAAATCCTGGTGTTGCTGGTCTTTTTTGTACTATATATATATATATATAAATAAAATTTCTTGGCTTTTTTGGCTTATGATGAAAGTTATGATGGAAATATGACACTTGCAGATTGAAGTACTAATATGGAAAAATTATACCCTAATCCTGTATTGCATAGCAACCAATCACATTCAACCAATTGTATTCAGTAGAACTACTGAAGGAGCATTTGATTTCTGTATATTTCTCAGCATATATATATGTATTGAATCTTGGTTTTAGTAGTGTTTAGTGATGAGTGAATCTGTCCCATTTCAGAGAAAAATTCACAAAACTTTGAAAAATTCATCGAAAGGCAAAAAATTCTGCAGCAAATTTTTCCACTGCGAATTATTGCGCCCCTTTGTGTCCGTTTCTCCAGCAAATCCATTTCGCTCATCGCTAGTACTATTCAATGTTGGAATGATCTGCTATAAAACTGGAACTTTTCCTGGTGGGCCCTTAATGGGTCCTTTCCCTTTCTGGAGCACAGAGCATTAATTCTTTTATGAGTTTTTCAGGTGTATTTAATTTATTCCCAGCAGTGAGAAAAAAAAATAGTTTAGAACTGGGAAATGACAGAACCAAATTTATAGCCATGGATAAGCAGGAGAATCCAGGGAGGCTGTTCTTTATATTGAGCTGACAGGGGGAATTTGCACAGTGTAAATGGGAGAGCAAGAGCTCAAACAACCATATCATCCTGGCCATAAACAGCACAGGAATAGAGATGTTCCACCTGCGCACTGTCTGTCTGTACTATCTTGTGCAGTCTGTCTGTATCCACTCTAATGCTCTGGGTTCTTACACAGCTTGTACTAGCAGTAATGCAATAATGCTGCCTTCATATGTTTAGTTTTGAATGTGTCTTTTTAAAAGCTGCTACTCTGGTTGCTGTGGTATCTCTATGTATAAAATATTCCCCATAGAGTTCAGTGAACTAGCATCTAGTGCAGGGGTCGGCAAACTACGGCCCGCGGGCCACGTCTGGCCCGTTGGTCTTTTTAAACCGGCCCGCCGAGGATTGGTGTGTCTTGCTTTTCCTAACAGAGACCGCAGTCCCAGATCGCTACTCATGCCTTCAGAAAAGTTAACAGCAAACCTCACGCTTCTGTCTTTCAGAAAATCCCAACTTCGCAAGTCTCATCACGTGAGACTTGGCATCAAGACTGCATGTAAGCGCAGTGTCGCAAAACCTAGGGGACTGACGAGTGGAGACGGAGCTGGCCCAGCCTGTCAAATTTTAAAAGTCAATGTGGCCCCTTAGCCTAAAAGTTTGCCCACCCCTGATCTAGTGGGCAAACACAACATGCCTTCTAGGCTACATTAGTACAGTAATCTTCACAAAAGATACCAGGGTTTTTCCTCAATAAGAAAAAAATATTATAGGGTAGGCCATTGATATCAGGTTCTCTAGTGGTCCCTTGGTGTCCCAGTCGAATACTGGTAGTATTTTAACAACAACTACAGTAAACAGCAGAAATTGAAGGATTGTGTTTTAATCCTTTTATAGAGAATCCAGTAGGGGGAGCAAAGGTCCACAGAAATGTGTTATTCACTACATGTGTGAATAATAGCTAGTAAGTGGAATAATAGCATTGTTTTGAAAAGTAAAATGTAATCATTTTCATCTGACTGTCCTGCATTAAAAAAGTATCCATTTTGTTATTAAGAGAAATCATTTTTGTTATTTTTTGTTTTAACAGGAATATATGACATCTATATCTATCTATCATCTATCTATCTATCTATCTATCTGTCTATCATCTATCTATCTATCTATCTATCTATCTATCTGTCTATCATCTATCTATCACACAAAATCACATCACCATATACCACCTTCTGAAATCGTATTTCTATATTTTTATAGTAAATAGTATTGGCTGAAGGAGTAACAAAAGAAAATAGAACAAAAAGCTGTAATATTAGCACTATGAATCTTCAGTTTGTGAGCACAAGGTATTAAATTAAAATATCACGTTTATTAAGATACATTTAAAGGCCAAAAAAAGTGTAAATATAATATAAATTGCTGAGGCATAAAGCACTAACTGATATGTTGGCTGCCAGCTGGGGCACTAGGACAAATCATCCACTTTTGACAAAGCCAAACTAGCGTTGTGTACTTTAGGCACGCACTTCGTTTTCTTTCATAATCCCAGTTTATCTACCTCAGTGCCTTTATTGCGATTGGTATCCTAACACTTATGCTAAATTTGTGTTGCTTATTTATGCCCAATGTCATGCCTTTACTGAGACTGCAGGCTCACTGAGTGCTGGGAGCACCTAAATAAGTTGGGAATGCTGGGTGCACTTGACTTTAACTTCATTAAAGGGGTTGTTCACCTTTAAATTATCTTTGAGTATGCTTTATATATTGATATTCAGAGATGGTTTGCAACTGGTTTTCTCATATTTTTTCTTTGCGGTTTTTCAGTTATATAGCTTATTTTTAGCTGCTCTTCAATTTTGAATTTCAGCTGCTGATTGCTAGGGTCTTGTTTACCTTGGCAACCAGGCAGTGGAATTGATGAGAGACTGGAATATGAATAGGATTGGGGATGAATAGAAAAATAAGGAATTATTATTATTATTAACATTTATTTATAAAGCGCCAACATATTCCGCAGCGCTGTACAATAAGTGGGTTTCATACATTGGACATACAGAGTAACATATAAAGCAATCAATAACCGATACAAGAGGTGAAGAGGGCCCTGCCCAAAAGAGCTTACAATCTACAAGGAGAAAGGGTTGAGACACAAGGTGTGGGAATGGGAATAAACATAATATTAAAAATAGCATTGTAAACTATAAAAATAGACAAAAAAAATAATAAAAATGAAATAATGAAGACCAATTGCAAAGGAGTAGGAAATTGCTAACATACTAAAAAATCAAGGTTAAGATGAACAACCCCTTTAAAATTTAGAGAGCTGATTTACTTAGAACAGTGTGTTAAACTGGACCTGCAATTCTCTAAACTGTAGCGATTACTAGAAATGTTACAATGTAACTACAATGTAAACAAGTGTAGGGGATCTGAGAGCTCCCCCTGCTGTTGTGGCTGTGTCCCTTTCAGGTCAGTTAGCTGCCTTTACTTGTGACATCGTTCAGCTCAGTTACAGGCAGGCTGGGAGACAAGAAAATGCTTGAGGTTTACTGGGAGCCACAGAGACCATCTGGGAAAAGAGGAGTATCCAAGGAAAGCCTTGATTTGGCACCCAATTTGGGTTGGGCTACTAGAGGCTATAAAAATACCCTGCAGCAACTTCCAGCCAAAGTGAGAGAGACGGTCCAGTAAAAGAGACAATGTTCTATATCAGCCTGTGTTAAGCTTGGCCAGGAGGCAAGGCCTGAAGCTCCAGTTGTATAGAGAGAAACCATCCTGTTCCCTGCCAGACTAATAGATGTCCAGGAGGGGTAGAAGGGCCATTGTGGAGAGTGTGCTGCAGAGCTGCCTGTAAACTCTATTGTGTCGGCCCCAGTGAAGACCCCAGTGAGTGACCCTCCAAAGGAAGATATTGGCAAGGAAAGTGTGTGGCCCATATGTGAGGTCAGGTTTTGTTAGAGTACCTGCTATGTAGGAGCAGCTACTATTTGCAAGGAGAGATAGCTTAGGGAAGGAAGCCACATGGGGTAAAAAGTGCTCTTGGGAAGGGACATATTGCATGGAACTCGACTCATCTGGAGTCAAACTGTGGGTCTGTGATATTAAAAAGACTCTGCTAGTTAGGCAGTCATTGTGTTTTACGTGCTAGTAAGTCAAAGAGGTCCTCACTGTCCCATTAGATGCTTGTTGCCATTCCTCCCTTGCTTCCTTTCCTGTGCATTTTATTATTCTGCTCACAAACTAATTGAATGTCCCATGTGGCCCCCCCTAAAGTCACTGACTAACTAAGAGGTTAGAAAGCTGAAAGCAGGAAGTAGTGTTCTGGCTATTATGTTAGACATCTGTCCACTCCAGCCTTTATAGATTCCATTTTTGGCTAACTAACTATATTGCAAATATGTTTTATTTTGCACAGTTTATCCATTTTACCCAGTTTAATTTTTACACTGAAATGTTCCTTTAAAGGAAAACTATACCCCTAAACAATGTAGGTCACTATACAAATATATTCCATAAACAAGCTCATATGTATAACCCTGCTTCATCTAAATAAACCATTTTCATAAAATTATACTTTTTTAATAGTATAGGCGCTTAAGAGGTGACATGATAACTATGTATAAATATATAAGGGGATCATATAATAACCTTTCTAATGTTTTATTTACCAGTAGGTCCTTCCAACGGACACGAGGGCACCCACTCTGTTTAGAAGAAGGGAGGTTCCATTTAAATATTCGGAAAGGATTTTTTACAGTGAGAGCTGTGAAGTTGTGGAATTCCCTCCCCTCGTGCTGGCTGATACATTATATAACTTTAAGAAGGGGCTGGATGGATTCTTAGCAAGTGAGGGAATACAGGGGTAGGCGGATAGCTCTTAGTACAAGTTGATCCAGGGACTGGTCCGATTGCCATCTTGGAGTCAGGAAGGAATTTTTTTCCCCTCTGCGGCAAATTAGAGAGGCTTCAGATGGGGTTTTTTGCCTTCCTCTGGATCAACTAGTAGTTAGGCAGGTTATATATAGGCATTATGGTTGAATGTGATGGACGTATGTCTTTTTTCAACCCAACTTACTATGTTACTATGTGCTATTGGTTAAAGGAGAAGAAAAGTCATTTTGGCATTTTACTGCCAATAGATTCACCACATTAGTGCAAGTTAGAACACTATATTTATTCTGCAGAAAGCATTACCATACCTGACTAAAGAGCCCTAGAAGCGTTATCTGATTGTTTAAGATAGCAGTTGCTATATATTACTGTTGTAGCTGTAGCCATTATAGCTCAGATTACACATTCCTAAGGGTGGGGGGAGTTAGTTTTATGAATTCTTATGGGAGGGGGGTACAGGAGAGAGGAGAGAGCTATGTAGACTCTGACCCCAGGAATGAAGGATTTTTCTGAGAGAGGAAGTCAGATACCCTAGGAACAGGTTTACAAAAAAGTGGACAAGAAATCCTGTGTTTCTTTTGCTAGAGGACTCAGTGCAGCATTACTGTGAGTGCTTATGGCTGTATTTACATAGACCTTTCTGGTAAAGCTTTCTTAGTTATTACCTTTCCTACTCCTTTAATCCCAAATAGAAAATTGCCATTTTAAGAATTAACGGTCGCCTCCTAGACCCCTCTCCATAAAAAGGGCAAAAGGGTTCCCTTGAAACCTCTTGAAAAATCTGGTTCTTCCTGAGCCTCCAAAATATTTTACTTGAAAGGGATATCAACATGATTTGCAAAATTTCCCAACATTGCAGTATGTTCCCCAAATCTTTACCACAGAAAGAAGGTAGACCAATGCGCTCTGCTAAGTTCACCCTACGTGCTACTACATAAAGAGAGAGGAACCACAATGCCAAGCCAGGTAGGGATTCAGTACCAACGGACAGAAAACAGAGCAAAGAAGAAAGACTAGAGAGTGGGGTTCTGACTCTACTTATTTCTTTTACTGGGGGGGGGGTTGTGGTCCTGGGTGTTATGCTGATATGGAGAAGCCAGAAAAAAGGGGTTCTGTTCCTTCCAACCTGAGTAGTTATTCCTACCGTCTGATACCTTAAAAGTATCCTCTTATATCTGTAGATACTTATGTTATTGAGCAAAGTAGGGGAAACTGAAGGTATCTAGGCCCAAAAACCCATCTCCCACTAATGACCCTCTCCAGCCTGATCTCAAACATCTACCACTAGATTTCAAACATATTCTGTCCCTCTGTTGGTTTGATACTATAGTATTTTAACTGACCATATGAAAATGATTTGAACGTATCTAACTAGTTAATAAAATCATAAAAATGTAACTATTTGCCAAGAGTAAATGCTAATTTGTAGTTCATTTCTAAGCTTTCTTCATGGGGCTTCTTAAAAAAAAAATTCTAAAGATATTCATTTATTTCCACTGTAAATTATATTATAAAAGTTGTTTGGGTTACTTTCTGTAGACTATCCAAAGCTAATGAAATCATTTCCTTGCCATTTTATATTTGCACTTCAAGTTATACAATTTAATGAATAATTAAATTTTGTATTAAATTTAGTATTTGCTTGAGTAACACAAAGAGATTTTGTGAGCTGGGCAGTCCATAACATCTCCACTGAAAATAACTCTAAATAAAAAGTAGAAAGTGGCATTTGAAAGTTGAGTAATACAATAATTAAATGTTATTGAATTATTCTGGCAATCCATAAAATAATAGAAAGGGGAATAGAATACAGAAAAAAAGAAACTTAGAAAAGCATATAAGATTTATCACTGAGACATACTGTCACCAGAATGGCTTAATTAGTAATTGAATTCCATTTTTCTATAACTAGAAGTCCCACATGTATAAATTATAAAGTCACACTGCATTTCCTGCTGTAATACACTATTTTTGTGATTGTGACTTGCCGCCTGCCTTTGTTTTTTTAGAATTTAGAAAACCGTGCACCAACTTCTCCGTGTCAGGTATTTTTGACAGGTCAAATTCATATGTTGTCCAGTTCAGAATTACTTTTCAGTATATACAGTAATTATGTTGTATATTATAATATGTTATTTGGAACATTTCAAACACAATATATACATATAAATGTAATTACTGCAATATGCCAGTAGACCACCAACATATTTTAATACAGCCAAGCCCTATGTAATCTGGCCAGCTGCGTTGCTAGGGCTGAATTATGAATTATTACGTTCATGGCACATACGCATGGGGTATGTGCCATGAACGTAATAATTCATAATTCAGCCCTAGGTACACTGATATACATATTAGTATAATTCTGCTAAGCTGCATTTTTTGGGAATATCATTGCCTCATTGTATATGCATTTAAATGTCATAATAGAATTTAGCCTCATTTTGATTAAATTACCTTTAATCATGTCTATGTGTAAACTTTATTTCATGGAAAACTTTCAAATAAAAAAAAAAAAATAAGGCAATATCTCCTGGCTCATTAAACACATACCTCCACTAAGGTAAGGTTGGTCTCCAGGGTGGGACCACTAAAGGGCTGTTCTTCTATATGATATCATTATCACAGTGACCTTACTTAGCTTCATGCCTGTTAACTGTAAATATTACCAAAGTTTCCTGCACAGGTCTCTGGTCTATGGACTTCATCAGTATACTTTCATGTATAGGCACTTGGAACTGTTATTCTTTTTTAGTCCCTATATCTTGTGAATGATGGGAATCTTAGGAACCTTATAGGAGAATGCAAGTCAAAATTTAAAAAGCATACTGCCCAATAGTCCTCCTATTGTTTAGTAAAAACGCCACACTTTTGGCTCACCTAATCAAATATTTACTCAGTCACACTTACTTCACATTTTCTAGAACAGGCATCCATCTCTAAAAAGGTATTCTCCCTTCCTTTCCCTCTTTGCTTCATACTGCACATGTGTTTCATTCCCTCCCCCCCTCTCCTCTGCCAGATCCGCTTCTGATTGGCTGGTGGGCATGTGTAGCTCAGAACAGCAGACAGGATCAAGTTACACACATGCTCAGAGAATAGGAAGGCTGCCGCTGGCACCTACAGGAAGGGAAAAGAGATTTCAGTGATGTCACTGGAGTCTTCACACTGCTGTAGGCTGCCAGTACCATATCTCAGAGAAGCAAGCAGGGATCTGGGAATTTAGATATGCAGTAAGTACTTAAAAATAATGACTTTAGACTTACTTTTAATTTATATTAACCTTTCCTTGTCCTTTAAGCTAATATACCATCTTATTATTCAGACTTACTATATATTTTCTTTAACTTTATCACACTTTATATCCTACAACTGGGTTATTATATCTTTACACCATTTGAAAGTTTGTTGAAGGGGCATTATCATGCACTTTTTCTGAAGAAATTACTTTGGAAAGGCTACATATGTTTTGGTCAAACAGAACAAAAGCTCACTTGAGCCAAGATCTCCATCCTGCACCCCTCTTCCCCACTGCCTATTGTGCGCTATACTGTAAGAGTTAGGAACAGCAACTTCTGTTAATGAGTGTAACAACTGAATGAGATGCAAGCTTTCTTAGGATCCTCAGTGATGTCTGGATTTTCCATATGGCGGCAAAGAAACACCAGATCCTACTGTAAGGTAACGTGGAGCTTGAAATACTGTAGTGCAAACTATGTATAACATGCGGAATGTGCTTAGATTCTCCTATCAGTCAACATTTATATAACTCATAGAGCCTGTTCTGCAGTTCCTCATTGCAATGTTTGCAAGGTATTGCCTTTTTTGGCATTTTCCTTTTGTGTGGAGTTCTTTGTTACCATGGTTATACATTGCACCCATTTATATTACTGTAGTTTATAAATATTATATTCTGTGTTATGCTGTACAATGCAGGACTGCCATTTGGTATTTACTTTAATTCTAGTACATTTATACTGTATTAATAGGCTGCTGTCTTTTCAGGGCATTAAAGCTGTGTGCGTGTTTCTGTGCTAGATCTTTTGCAATATCACTTTCCCACTGGAAGACGTCTTGCATATTGTGCTAATTGTCTGCCAGGGTTCTCCATATATAAGAATTTCTGATGTGTGCTACCCTGTGAATTTTTCAATTGGTTATCAGATCCAAGCCTTTTGCTAGTTGGCCTATACTGTATCTGGTCTGGATTTTCATGGGCAATCTCACAGCTGTTTTTGCTCTACTAGATTTTTAAAAGCTTTTACATTTTTCACTCAGAAAATGTCCTTCTTTCCCATTTCTATGAGACTTACTTACATATGCTTGCTCTGGCAGTATCTTACCAATGACAAAGTGTAAGGGAGGAAGTCCTGACAAATTATTTTAGAAAACTAGGTGAAAGGCTGAAGGTGAGGACTTATAGGATACTTGTTTCAAAGATATTACCATCCCACCAGAGGCACAGGGCTTAGAGACATTAATGAATGGCTAAGAGGTTGGTGAAGAAGGAGGGATTTTTAGAGAACTGGGCTGATTTTATCATCAGCTACAGACTATTCGCCAGGCATGGGCTGCAACTAAGTAATTATACTGCGGCTGTGGTAGAGGATGACTAGATTTTTGGTGGAGATTATAAAACTGGTTATGAGGGATGGAATGCAGTAAGTCATTTTGTGGAAAATTGGGTAGATATGGATATGTATGAGAAAAAGGATTTCATTGGCATTACTGAAACATGGTTAAATAAGTGCCAGGACCAGGTGATAAAATAAATATGTTATTCCTTGTTGTGGAGGGATTTAGTGCCTGAATAATAAATATAAATTGAAACCAAAAATAAAGGAAGATGGTGTGATAGACAGAGAGGGCTAGTAAGCAAATATTGTATGAGTATGCTACAGATGCCCTCATTTAAGTGAAGAGAAAAAGGCTTATCAGCTATTGCAAATAGATAAAAGCTGCAAGTCTGGGGGCTGGTATTATTAATGGTGACTAGTGATGAACACATTTTTTCGGCAGGCATGGATACAGTGAAATTTCGCATTTCACCATCGCCAATTATTTAAATAAAGTTATGGGCATGTCAGAAAAAATCCCAGCTGTGTAAAAAAAGATGCGTTTTGCAAATTTTTTGCCCCTTTTGCAAAGTTTTCCTAATTTGCACAGATTTTTTGATGAAGTAAAACTAATGGTGACTACAAAGTTTGCCAAATAAAACTACAGCTAGCCATACCACCAACAATGTTATACAATTCTACCAATATCTTTCAATGTATGAGATGCTTTACCAGTAGTAACTGGAAGAATGAAAATCATACTGAGCAGTGCCTAAATTCACTACATTAGCTGAGTGATGGATCCCTTGATGTATGAACCATGTTTAGGCCCAGACTGGCAATCTGTGGATTCTGGCAAATGCCAGAAGGACTGCTGTAAGATGCCATAGACAGTTACTATTTATTGGGCTTGTAGGGACTATATGAAATGCCAGGGTTTGTTTTGAATTTCAGTCAGGGCCTGACCATGATTTAGCATAGCGATCTCACCAATGGTTGTACAGCCTGACTATTTAAATTATTGCCCTGGGCTTATTTTCAGAGAAGGAAAGGAAGAACATCTTTAAATGTGTTCATTTGGGCAGTGTACAAGTAGACACACTTGAAATGACTTCCTATCTCCTCTGGCCTGATGGTCTTGATCTATAGTATTAACAATTCTAGCTGTCATGAATTGGTAGGAGAAGGTTACCGAAGCTTTCGTTCTCCAGTTTGAAAACAAGAGTCTACAATATTTCCCTTCAAGTGCTCATCAGGTGAATTATTATTCATTTCCAAATAAATGTGGCATCCCTCTACTTTTGATTTCTCTAGTTCAGTTCTTATATTAAGCCATTAAGTAAGGTTTTCAGGTTTCAGGTTTTTCTCTCTAATAATCATGTGACTAACCAATTAAACCTGCAAAAAAAAAACCCTGTAAATTCTATTAAGCAAATGCTGACCTGAGAGTTAGGCTTTGAATTTCTCTTGAGAACTGAAGAAACAAGGAATTGTTGTCCTATAAAAGCTGCATGCCTTATTTACAGGAAGAATGTTACAACTTTGAATTTAATATACAAATGTGACTAGACATGCTAAATACATTAAGATGTTTGGTTATATGCAATTATTTTTTAAAATTTTGATAGGACACTTGACAAGAACTAAACAAAAAGCTCTAAAAATCTTTTGCTAAAGGGTTGGCATGTCACCATTAGCTAATTTAGCTTTCTATGTTAAATTATAAGACCATTTAAAGGGCAACTTCAGCCTAAAATAATTAATCTATTGGTACTATACTTAATACCTTGAACCAAACTAATAGCATTCCGGTACAGCCATGATTTATGCCTATAAAGTTATGTCATATACCCTTCATTCTTTTAGTTTCTTTACCTGCTGTTTGTCTATTGCCTGAGGAACCCATATGTTCTATGTACTCTGAACTGCAGTAGGTAATACAACTTTAGGGTTTGTTATAAAACATTCACTAAAAAGCACAGTGACATCTGTCAAATAAAAATATATTTTCTCCATTTCTCCATTACTAATCTGTTAGGTTAAACACAAAATATATCTTTCTGCAGCTCATAGATGTTTAAAGCAAACATCAAAAAAGTCACAAAACATAGTTGCTGCCTCAGCCCCTGAAACTTATACATATATAAATGTGTAGGAGGGGAAAGGTTTTGCTCATCTGTACTGTGTCAGGTGTCCCTAGTTTTTAAATAGAGAAGCACCATGAGTTCCTGCCTCTTTGGACCAAATTTGCAGGATAGGGTGGATGGTGAAGGAGACCCTGAGGTAGAGAAAAGACAGTAATAGCTATGGAGAGATTAGATCTAGATACTGCAATAGCTGAATGTCTTCTTTTGTTGATATTTGATTATAAAGAGATAGTGTGCTCTACTGGGTTAATAAGCAGTCAAATTCATGCTACATTCAAACTACTAAAAGACCATATAAGATGATGAAATATGAAGGATGATCTGTGAAATCTATAGACTGATAAAATCAATATGCTAAGTACTGATTAGCAATTAGTTCAGAGATGCATTGCATGACTGGACTGAATCCAAAGCAGTTGCCAGTTCATGGCTATTAGAATTCAGCATGGAGTATTATTTACCTCTGAATTGGCTGCAGGAAGAAGACTTGAGTTTTATAAAACTTAGGGGCAGCTTTATCAAAATGTTTATAGCTTAATACATAAAAACTCACCAATGTTCTATTCATTCCTGTGGGATTTTTAGAAGTGTATTTAATGAATGGTGTTCTAACTTTCACCTATTAATAAATATGCTCTTAAAAATCCCATAGGAATGAGGAGGGACTTGTGCTGCTATTGCACAGTTCTGCTTGTCACTCACTGACATCATCAGCTTATGCTAATAAGGCAGTGCCGATGGCTCAGGAAAGGTATTCAGCAGAGGAAGTGAAGGAAAGGGGAGGTGCAGGAAATGATTTTTGCTCCTTTTGCAGAAACTAGATCTGAAAGGTATGATAAAAACAGCACTAACTTCAATTTTTTAACATGTTAAATCATGTAAGAATAAGTGAAAAATCAAGGTATACCTCCCCATTAAAAGTTACATTTAACTGATATAACCTCGCTTTCTGCTCCCTGTATTATGAGTTAATTCAGCAGCAGCCAGAATGCAGAGGGGGCATGTAATGTGCTAGGTGGAAAACAAAGATGGGGGAGCTACTAGGCCCAGATACTTACTGCTATGGGGGGATGTACAGTAATCTGAAAGCATAATTCACTCTGTTTATAGTACAACACTTTTGTCAGGCTTTATTATTACCCCGCCGTAACTATTAACTTATTAAAGGAACAGTAACACCAAAAATGTTAAGTGTTTTATACACATTTAGGTATACAAAATAGGGCTAAAAGTTACAGGTTACATAGAAGATAACAGCTATCTGTTGTATGAGTACTATGACTTTAACCAACACTGAAAATGTCTTTCATTTTCATGGAAAGTAGAAAATGCTATGTTTTGCTGTATCACTACTACTTCTGACTGTTCTGAGACTGTAGGTCATTGCAAAAGATACCTTGCTATCTTATTTGTAATGGACCTATTCATCATAATCCTAAACTAAAAAAAATGTTGCAATCCCCCCCTGACTCAAATGGATTCCTTTGCCTGATTATGGCTGAACTGGCACTTGGGAGCATACAGAATTACCTTGTAAGAAGCTTAATGTATATATAAATTGTTTTCATCAATTCTTCTTACAAATTGCCTTGATGCATAAGTCTTGCAGCGTCTCCTGGGCTTTACAGAATGTTGTCCTAAAAATGAAATATGAGTTCATTAAGTATTAGCCACCTACCGCAGGACCGTTTACAACAAATTCACACTTTAAATTTGCTTTGCTTTTTCGATTTTTTTATTCGCTGTGAATTATATTATCATCATCATCCTTTATATATATAGTGCCAACCTGGTGTGCAGCTCTTTCGAGAACCACAGTGGAGATTACTATCTCTTTTCCTGTGGCAATGTAATAATAGCTGCAAAGTTTGCTACCTATAGGAACCAATCAGCACATATACTGGTCAGCGGTTATAAAACAAACATGTGGTTGATTTCTATGTGTAAGTAGACCTTGGGTACATTTATGAAATGACCACTTTACCACGCTAACACAAACTATAGTGACTTTCTTTAGGAGTCAATTAACCTGCTTGTAGATTTTTGGATTATGGGAGGAAACCCCTACAGATCATACAAATTCTTCCAAATAGATCCCAGGTTGGAATTAAACTCAGGACTCGGGCACTGAGTGGCAATCCCTCTCTTATATATTTTTCTCACTATAGGGAGATTATAAAATCGTATTATTTTTTTTTCTATCCTTGCGAGGAGCAGATTCTTCTTAAAGATGCTTTATAACTTTTTTCTTCTTTTATTTCTAATAAATGTCTGAAACATATTATTAACTTTGCACTGCAATTAACATTTTGTGTCCTGGAGCTTTAAGCCATAAATTATTCTGGACATTTTATGATATGCTAAAGGACGATTTTTCTCACATAATATTAAATTTTTTCTACTGACACAGTATTCATGTTACTTAGAAAAAGTCCTTGTAGGAACAAAATCAGATGATGACATAATTGATAGGTATCACAAGAGATATCTGTTTGGAAAAATTAACTGCTTTTCAGTAATTCTGTTCATTTAAATGAAAGAATCATTCAAGTAGTGTATTGTATTGTATTTATATATATAGCACCATAATTGTACGCAGTGCTTTACAAGGTGTGAACATAAATAGGGGTATTGTGTATTAAGTTATACAGTTACAATAGATAAGTCAATGCTTAAGAGCTAAGAGATTACGATACACAGTTTGGATGAGGTCCCTGCCCCAAGGAGCTTACAGTCTCTTAGGAAGAGAAGAACAAACAGAAACAAAAAGGATGTGCGGGGTATAAGTGCATAGGATAATGGAATTATTATCTAGTAGGTGGCTTTTAAGGAGTTTAGCAGGATGGGAGAGCATTCCAGAGATGAGTGCAAGGCCCTGGAGGAAGTGTATGGGGAGATAAGACATGATATATAAAGAGGAGCGGAAGAATGAAGGGCTCTGAAAGACAGCATAAGAATTTTGTATTTAATGTGCCACTTGACTCAGGAGCCGGTTAATTGATTTTAGTGAGTTGGAAGGCAGAGATCAAGATGCAGGTGAGATCATATGGGCAGCAGCATTGAGGATTGAATTCAATGGGTGGAGGTGTGATTCAGGGAGTCTAACCAGTAATGTTACAGTAGTCTATGAGTATGGTAGTATGAGAGCCTGGGGGCATATTTCTTTTTCAACTGTAATGTTAAACAGAGGGAGGGGGCCAGGTTTTGGTGGGAAAATAAGCAGTTCAGACTTGGACATAGATTTTATTGATGACCTTTGTCAGACCTGTTTAGTAGAGTGACCTGCACAGAAACCTGACTGAAAGCAGATCTAAAGCAGTATTCCCAGGTCCAGCTCTAGAATGTGCCACTGTGAGAAGAGCAATGAGTCTTTAGGTTACTATTGTCAGCCATAAAGGGGCAGCATACCCCCTAGTTCAACACAAATGCAAGGGATAGGACTTTGCTGAACAAACTATGCCTATTCATTTAACCTGGTTAAATCTATATTTCTTGAGATAAACAGGGCAAATGGTTAAACTGAAGCTACTCCATGTTTGGTCCATTCTAGGTAGATACTTAGATTACTATTACACAACCCCTTCATTTGTTTTGTTTAGCAGGAGTCTATTATGCAGGAGGATCATCTGTGCACAGGAAATCCAATTATCTTCCTTGCAATGCCAAAACATGGAGTAGCTTCAGTTTCCCCTGTTTGCCTCAAGAAATAACAAAATATGTACTTTTCTTGATTAAAATAGTAGGCAAAAAAAGTATATTCTGCTCAACAGCAATCATTAAACCTATGTGAAATAAGGGGTATACTATACCTTTAAGAAACTGCCTTGAGCTATGTAGATAGACATCAAAGGCAAGGCATGCTGAATATTCTAAATGCTTTAACTGAAAAGGCATATCCATAGGAATCATGGGTATCCAGGTTTTGAATATATTTTCTCTTTGACTCAGTCTATCAAGGTGGTTTATTCAGTAACATAAAGCTAGGTTGTTCTATTGAATTCCAAAATGTTATGTTTATTCTGAAGCTGAGCTCTATTATTCTGCACAAATGTTAGGTGTTTGCCCCAAATGTACTGCTGGGTATTTCTACAGTACTGTGGAAAGACACAATGTCATTGATTAGATACTGTAGGCATTCAGGCCTGTAGTCATAATAATACTTGCCTCATAATAATAAATGGCCCTTGAAGTCTGCAGGGGATGAGTACTGCCAAGGTGATGAAGCTGCACTGTCAGACGGAAGGAAGGCGTGATTCCCAGAAAGCTCACTTCAGTATGTCTCTGAGATTGAGTTATAGTGCCAATTCTCTTTAAGCATGCAGATGTGGCAAGGCAAGACTTTGCAGTGTTAGACAGAAAGGGCACCCAGCAGACACCCCAAGGCCATATACTGTATCTGTATATAGGTGCAGTGGAATATATATCTACAGGCTACCTGAGAAAGTCCAGTGGTGTCTAAACAAATGGAGAGACAGAGTCTATCCAGGTCAAGCCATTCAAGAAGTACAGATTTAGGAAACAGAACTGGGTCAGAAGTAAATAAACACTGAAAGTCCTCAACTGGATCAGCAATTGAGAAAAATAATAGTCATAGCCTGGAGTTATAACTCCGATTTGCCAAGTGTCAGTACATGTGCCACAGTGCTTCCTGAGTGGTGGAGTCATATATGAATCATTTCAGAAGTATATTAATCCCAAGCACTTTTTCATATAGTATAGCTCTTGTCTATTGGCTCTTAACAATATAGCATACCCTTAGATTCCATAGAATTCTTTGGTCATTAATATGTTAAGGTTGCTTTATTAGGTTTCATCAAACTATTTAGTCATTTAAATGTTAAGGCCATTTCATTGTGAAATGAAAAGCCTCCTGCAGAAATGAAAGGCTTCAAATCATGTCGAATAGAAGCCTATACTAAGCCATCAATGTTTTTTTAGTTGCTGCATATAAAGTTCAGCATTATTAGATAGTGACCTAGAATTGATTTTTTTGCTTGCCTTTTCAGTTCTATAGCGAGAACTTGAGAGAGCAGTATAAAAGTGCTCACAAATCTAAAAATAGTTGATGCAGTCTGAGGTTTGCAAGAAAAGTTAATGATCTCAGATCAGAAAGAAAAGAATGAAATAATCCAGAACAGCAAGGGATGCTCATTTTATATGCCTAGGATGACCTTATGACCATACACATATTAAAGCGTCTATCATTCTTATGTTCTCTTCATTCTAAAAAAAGTTAAGGTCAGTCTTAATGCTACAGTCAGTAGCATTTATATCACAATGAGAGAAGTCAGCTAATAAATCCATTAATTACATCTGTCTGTAAGAGACCAATTTAACACTGGCGGTATCCCTTAACAACAAGACATGCTTTCACATGAAGCTGAAATAATTATGCTAACCAGCCTGCCCTCAAAAGCATAATATTTGAAGGCAAAAATGTGTGCTTGAGTGCTTGTTCTAGAGTTTATTGTTCTAGAGTCGATTTGATGCACTTCATTGACTGCATGAATGCATACAATTGTATGCAATAGAAAGAAGTTAAGGACCCTCCCACACAATGTGGAGATAAAACATCCCAAAATCTATTAGTATTTATGAATAGTTTATATATATAGTATAACACTACTTGTGCCCAAATACATTTATAGCATTGTAAGGGGCAGGGGCGCTGCTGCCGAGTTATGAAACTCTCCTCAGGCAGCAGCAGCCTGCAAGTTAACAGGGGTGGAAAAAGTGTCACTCCTGGTAACTTCAAAAGACCTTAAATTCAGATTTTTGAATTAAAATTTCTGGTCTGCTAGCGCAGAGAGCTGAAAGGCTGTCTTAGGGCGGCAAGGGTCCCTGGATTGCCTTATGTAAATATATACAATCACGAACATTAGTTGCTAGGTGTTATGAAACAAATGAGGAAGAGGTTCCTGCCCTGTACAGCTTATTAAAGTGGCAAGAGGAAAAAAAAACCCAATGACTCTTAGGGGCTGATTTACTTACCCACGAACGGGTCGAATGGAGTCCGATTGCGTTTTTTTCGTAATGATCGGTACTTTGCGATTTTTTCGGATTCTTTACGAATTTTTCGGATCCAATACGATTGTAGTTTTAACACTACGAAAAATGCGCAACTTTTCGCATAAGTTTTAACGCTACGCAAAATGCGCAACTTTTTACGCAACTTTCGTAATGGATACGAAAAACTCGCGTTTTTACGCAAAAATCGTATTGGTAACGAAAAATTCGTACAGAATCCGAAAAAATCGCAAAACATACGAAAAAGTCGCAAAATGTTCGTTTTCAAGTCGGAACTTTTCCAATTCGGGTCGGATTCGTGGGTTAGTAAATCAGCCCCTTAGGGTACATGGTTAGTGTCTCCACATTTTTCCCCGCAGTCAAATGTACATTAAACCCTTTTCATTTAAGGTACATTGGTCAAAATGCCCTTGAACTTCCATATAGTTGCACATGGTGCTCCTTAATCCTGCTGCACCCATTGACACAGGGGAAACCTGGAGCTATTGCCACCTCTTGACTAGGTGGTAGCTTCCGGGTTCCCCCCATCAGTAGGTGCAGCACACTTAAGCCTAAGGAATTGGGTGCAGACATTGCCCATGCTGAACGCTGGAAATGATGGCAGATGAACTTCAGAGCAATTGCAGCTGATTTGGGGCATAATAAACACACAGTTGCCCTTATTTTGTCGAATTGGATATAATTATGTCAATTGCATCACCCTCTTGCAACAGCAATTTTAACGGAATTCTGGACCGAGGGAAAAATTCATGGCTTTTGCGCTTAAAATTGTGCTTTGCTCTCTGCACTTGTGAACGAAAATTAGCACTTATTTCTTTTGGGTTAAAGGAAAGCACAGCAAACAGAATATCCTTTTATACTTTCCTGTTGCTCTCTCCATAGCTCTTATATGGGGTTCCCCGAAAAATCTGCAAATCTGGCAAAGAAGTGATGGGACATTTATTGAAAGTGGAGACCTTAGGGTCAGTTCAATATAATAAATAAAAAACTTTTGCACAGGAAAGGCACTGCTATACATGAATGGTAATCCCAGTAGCATAAATTGCACCCCAGGGGGTGCAGGGAAATGGATCAGTTACCTGGGATTGTATGGTGAGCACAGTTTGAGGGGCATGGGATGGCAGAAAAGCAAGAGCTAATATAAATATATACTTTAGGAGAACAGATTGACAGAAATTATGTACAAGGATGGAACAGAAGCAAGCATGAGGGTGGAACAGAAGTGCAGTTGGTTGGAAGAAACAAAATATGGTTATGAACAATGAGAAAAAGGAAATTTACGAGACAGAAGAGACAGATACCAGAATAAAAGAAGAAGAGACAATTAATAGGTAAAGAGAAAAGCAAAAATGAAATATCAGAGGGGACTTTTATTAACAATCAGAGCAATAGAAGGCAACAGTGACAACATTTACTATCATTGCGAATGAAGGGAAAGCAAGTTGGAATTAATGTAAATGTTATATAAAAGGGAGGAAAACACAAAGTCATCAGGCAATATCACTTTAGCTATGTTACTTAGGCAACAATGTATCCTGTAGTAAAATATTATTAGGTATCATATTAAACTTTTTTAAAACATACCTAGATTACTTTTCACATCATTTCAGAATTAGCTAATATTGTATATATTAATATAAATAGGGCTATAAATTATACAACAAAAGGCAAGAATAGAGAAAATGGGCCCCTCAAAAGATTAAACTAAGAATAACACAAATATTCCTCAAACCTTTGTATTCTCATGGAACCTCCTGTCTTTTCCTTTCACTGGTAACATCACAAACACATGTGCGATCAGCCCTTAAACCTGCTTAGCAAGCACATACTTCAACCCAGAGCACACTAATCATATACATTGCTACAAACACTAAGAAGAGCCCTGACCAAGATCAAAGGGCATTTGGGTTATGTACATTTGTCCAGGTACTATAACCTATAGCAACAAATGAGTCTTCTGTTTAAAAGCAAACATCTTATTGGTTACTATGGGCTACTGCACCTGGACACTTCTGTGCCTTTTATTACATAAGGGAATAGAAAGGGTTGGGCCATGGAGGGCTCATGTACATCCACAAGTGCAGTTGTGCCCCCACACTTTTCCTGCAGTCAGTTACACATAAAAGCACTTTAATGGTGCTTGATTAAAATGTGCCCCGTGCACTTCCGTATAGTTCTGTGCCTCTGTGAATGAAGCGCTGTTACGCCTATTAACACAAGGGAACTACTACTGCCACCTCCAGACCAGGTGGGAGCTCCAGGGTTTCCTTAGCTTCCTGAATCAATTGCCGCAGGTTAGTTGTGCCCAAATAATAGGATGCACACATTAATTGCATGCCGAACTCCAGAAATGATGTCATACAGACTTTAAAAATATTTGGGGCAACTTTACCCAATGTGCAACTAAGCACACGCACAATTGTGTCAAGAGCATCACCCCTTTGTGAGCACAATGATGTGAGAAGTCTGAGAAAAAATGCTGGATTGTTACAAGAAAACATGGCAATGTGCTCAAAATTGCATTTTCCTCACTGCACTTGCAGACGTACATGCGTACTACCGGTATTCACTGTCAGAGAGCTGCAGTAATAACATTCTATATAACTGTACCACCACACTAGCACAATCATTATCATTATCTATTATGATTAGGCAACCCTATGTCAGACCCTAAAGTTTTCCTTTTATAAGTAACTTATAACTAGGTCCTCCTACGGGTCTGGCTCATGGCACACATGACATTTTCGCAGCCAGCTAAAAACTACAGGTATGGGACCTGTTATCCAGAATGCTTGGGATCTAGGGTTTTCCAGATAAGGGATCTTTCCGTAATTTTGCAAATATCACGAATATGCTTACAAAAAAATCGTATTAGTCACGATAATATCGTATTGGCGATCCGAAAGTCACGAAATTTTCATATCCGAAAAATCGTAAAATGCAGGAAAACCTTTCCAACTTTGATCCTTCTGTGCATGATTTTGGAAGCCTCCCATAGGACTCAATGGCACTCTGCAGCTCCAACCTGGCCCAAGGAAAGTCACAATACCGAAGCTTGAATGAATCCAAAACTTTCGTACTCAGTGCGACAATACGATTTTGTCGTACCAATTTTGTCACAAAGTATGAAAAAGTTGCGAAAACTACGAAAAAGTTGCGCAGGTACAAAAAAGTAGCCAAAAATTCGCCGAACGAACGCTTGGAGTGTTTGTGGATTAGTAAATCTCCCCCTAAGTCTACTAAAAAATTATTTCAACATTAATTAAATCCAATAGGATTGTTTTGCCTCCAGTAAGGATTAATTATATTTTAGTTAAGATCAAGTACAAAGTACTGTTTTATTAATGCAGAGGAAAAGGAAATTATTTTTTAAATTTTGAATAATTTGATTAAAATGGAGTCTATGGGAGACGATTATCTCATAATTAAGAGCTTTGTGGATAATGGGTTTCCGGATAGCGGATCCCATATCTGTACCTGAATCCATTCACCAGTGATTTTGGGTAGATGTTTTACATAGCGAATGACAGACAACAAGGTTAGGTTTGGGCTTTTTCTGTGGACAGAGAACCTTAATCTACTTCAATATCTGAGGTTGTTTTTTTCTTTTGTTAGGCATATTAGTATTACAGAAGAAAAGTGTTAGATTAATATTTCATAAACCTAATACCCAAAAACAAAACAGAATAATTTAAATTCCATTTGGGAATGTTGGCTATAAACGGTGATGGGGCAATATAATAAGTGGATTTTTTTTCCTTCCTTCTCTATTACAAATCTGTTTTGGCTTTGTCATACAATATTGTCTTTGGTTCACTTTCATACTCATTACATTTAGCAGAAAGGAGTAATTAGATTCTCATCCCAAAAGGCTTTGTGCATGAATAACCATAATGTGTCAGGTTTCATGCCAATCTTTTATCTCTCTCACTGTGACATCAGGAATACCCCAAGCTGATCACTGACCTACTTTTCCTGCAATATTTTCTTTGATTTTAATTACAGCAATTACAGTGTCCTGATTATTGGCTTTATCCCTGGGATGTTAATTTTTCTAATCTTATTGTTATAGGGATTTCACAGTTTCACTGCCAGTGTGGTATCTTGTATTGCTGAATTCACTGAATGTGCATTTGGAATCATGGTGTAGTCTCCTTCCATGACTGCTGTGTGTTACTGTATGCATTGGCAGTTGTGAACAACGTTGTAGGCCATATGCATGTATGTACAGACATATTTCTAATTTAAGCTTCCAGCAAAAGATTGGCTGCTTAAATCCTACCACATTTTATACAAAATTTAAGTGTACAAATGTGCAAGTGTACATGCCTAGAAGCAGACTTTTTTGATTCATATGGTGGCATGACCCAAGCATTGATTTAATTAGGTAATGGGTGTGTCAGATACAGCAAAAATCCATCATTCAAATATTCAATACTTTTATAAAAACGTATTAGCAGGCCCATTCTCAAACCTTTTAGGGTACTGCCCTAAAACATACAACCAATCCTGTACTCCCATGTAGCAGCTCCCAGGGTACTCTCCACTCCCAGCACCTCCCCACAGTCTCAGGCACCCTTCGTTAACCACTTTGGTGCCTGAAAGTCCCTATGGTAACTGCCTGATACTGTAAGCACCTAAATTTTGCTGCCTGTTCTCACATGAAAAAAGAAGTGTACCTTCTCAGCCAATGCTCAGGCAATTCTCATAGGGGCAAGTAATGTGTAATTGTGGGCAATTTGCCACTATATGTCACTTTAAAAGTCTCTCTCTCCCACCCAGTGAGAATCTTGCACATGCCCTATCCTGCTAAGCCAAGCTATCTCCTCAAAGTGTGGAGGGTTTAGGTGGTGTTCCAGCCTGGCCTGTCTTATTAGACGTAAAAAGGACCAAAAATACCGCATTTCACAATTGATATCCCCATCCACTAAAATCAGTAACCCATTTCTAAAATGAAACAAAAGCTACATATTACACCTTGTTATGCTGTTGCTGGGAGGGTAGTTCAGCTAATGGCACTGAACACTGTACAAAAAGCAGGTAGATGTGTATACATACATAAAAAAATACATACGAACCATAAATATTCGTTAAAATATGTAGTAAAACCTATTCTAGATATATACCAAAACCATACTTAGTGATTTTATCAGTAATAATCATTGCTTAGTGATGTGATTTCAGTCACATGACTCCCTAAAACATGTGTATTATAAAAAATAATGTGCACCCCTGTAAATTATGTGGATATAAGAAGTCATTTTGGAGTTCCTTAACCCTTATAAAAGTATTTGGTCTGTGGCCTCATGCCTATATATATACAGTATCTTTATAATTTACAATAGGGGTACCTATTGTATAAGGAAGTGACTAGAAAAGCAAGGGATTTTTTTTTTTCTATCATAAAACTCTCTGAGGAACACAGTAGGAGCATTGAATGGCTTAGAAGGATTGATACAAATTACTTTGCATTTACCTTTGACAGTGACAGAATATAACTGAACATGAACATAATTAATTAATGTCATGGTCCACTTCCCAAACTTTATAGTGTTTCATGTAAAATAGGCTCTGCATTCATTTCCTCATACTGCCTAAATCTATGCATTTATGCTCAGGTTCATTTTTTTGCGTAGTTCAGTTCTACATGCCTTAGTAAGCTAAATTAAACATGTTCGGCTACGTTCATCAATTATTCTTTTCCCTTATGCTCCGGAAAAAAGTGATAAAAAAAGTGACAGACATTTTTCAACTGCAAATCTGTAATGAAACATCAGGTGTGATAATATCTTGCAATATTTTTTCTGTTTGGGACACTTAAAATTTGAAACTACTATTTTATGTGTTTGTAGACTGCATATTCCCTGTTCTCGGTGATGCTGCTAAGGCACGATTGGCAGCTGGACAAAGTGGGGAATGCCAATATATAACACTTTGAAAACTGTGTCTGGGAAGGCAGCATCCAGGAGAACAGCTGGGACTGGCAGATGGCATAGGAGCAGAGCATTTGACAGATGACAAAGCCTGACTGGCTCATGTACTCTGTCCAATCTCTTTATACTTCAGGAATTGAAGATGAAATTTCATTACATGAGCAAGACAGCCAGGCATTGGTGAATTTGTTTCATTTTTAAATCACTATAGTGGGTAGGTCAAGGTAGCAAGTGTCTTTTCCTCTCTCTGTGGGGCATATTTACCTAGGGGTGAAACTATCATTACTACAGTTCACTCCACAGGTCTCTGTTTACAGCTCTGGATTTAGGGGCATATTTCTTGTAAGGTTATTTGAGATGCAGCTATGCACTGGGGCATACTGTATATAGCAATGAATGAAAGGATGAATTGCCCTCTGATATATGAGCTGCTAAAAATACTATATGGGATATATTATTCAGAATGCTTGGGACCTGGGGTTTTTTGGATTTTTTTTCTGTAATTTGGAACACTATGCTTTAAGTCTACTAAAAAATTATGTGACAGTATTAAAAGTATAGTATGTAAAAGTAACATAGTAGCAGAGGTTAACAAAGGACTCATATTGATCAAGTTCAACCTTTGTTTTCTTAGTGAGCCTCCCTAACTGCTAGTTCAACTAGCAGCTAATTTCTAGAGCTCTAGAGTACTAGAGTCAATTTTAGTAACTTGTTATTTCCCCACTTGCTACAAAGCCACCCAACCCCTTCCAATGCATCTGCCAGTACAACCACTTCAGGGGCAGCTCTTACTGTAAACAACTCTTTTTACTCCATCTTAAGATGGAACCTCCTTTCCTCTAATCTAACTGGATGATCTCATGTTTGGTGGAAGGATCTATTGCTGAATAAAGCTGAGAGTTTATTGTATGGTCTCCTTATATTTATACATAGCTATCATTTTACCCCATTAAGCACCTCTTCTTCAGAGTAAACAATCCCATTATGGACAGCTTTTTACATTAAATAAATGCAATAGGTTTGTTTTGCCCCCAGTATAGATTCATGCAGTTTAGTTACATCAAGTACAAGGTACTGTTTTATTAAAAACATGTCAATGGACTATATGGGAGATAGGCTTCCCATAATTTGGGGCTTTCTGAATAAGGAATCCCATGCATGTCCAAATACATTGAGAGCTTAAGGGTGTCCCTTGGCTGAACTGCGGGGAACTCTAATTTTACCCGTTGGAATATTTACCCCTATGCATATAAAATAATCTCCTTTAAAATATATTTTTAATGTTATCCCTAATTCTAGCTTCTTACAAGAAAAATGTTCATTTAAACATGATTATCGGGTTATAGGCTGTTCTAACAAAATAATTACATTCCATTTACAAAAAAGACAGGATGAAATATTAGATGGAGTTGAGTTTATTGATTCATTATAAAAATACCACCTACTGCCAATGCTAATAGGGAAAAGATAAAGTATGGTACATAAAAACTACACATAATTAGAGAATAAAATCAACAAGGTATATTTCAAAATAGCCTGAGTGGGTATGCTGTCTTTTTCTATAGGTGCTTGTAATGCACATAGGGTTTTTTTTATCTGACAGGATACTTTTCAAAATAGTTTGTCTTTTTCTATAGTACTTTTCAGGGTGCTACAGCCTTATGCAGCCTCCGAAGGGACGACCCAACCGATATCTGGCCTAAAATTGGCCAGACCTCAATCAGGCAGGTTTGATTTTCTGTTGGATTGGGACCACACATCTGCTCAGTGATGAAAAGCAAGTAGATCAGGTTTAATAACCATACACAGCTGCCTAATTCAAATATACCACGAAATAATAAAATCTGGAATATATAAATATTAAAACTGAATCGCTGCTAGATATGTAACCATATTTTGTGCACATAATTTACTTTAGGTATTTGTTTTTATATTTGCTCAATTAAACGATAAGATCTATGGGGCATTTCTATACATTGTAAGAATGTACAGCACTGCATATCCTTATCCTTGCAGTGCTTTATAAATAAAGTTATACGTTGCTACATACATCATTGGAAGGATGTATACTCCTAAGGCAAATTTTTGCCTTATTTTTTAATCTCCTAAAATGTAGTCCTTCAGTTAAGACTTGCTTCTGTGGGTCAGGTTCAGACCAGGAAGTCGTTTGAAGGAGAACCCTGATTCAGAGTTAAAGTAAATAGCAGCAGTGTGAATGATTAAACTAGTGACAGACAGTAATGATGCTAAAACGAGTCTTTATTCTACAAAGATGCTGCAGCAAATAGGAAACAAAGACAGTGCCACAGGTGAACGATAAGCAATAGTAGCCATAAGTCCTTCTTTTGGGTGAAGACAGACAGGGTGATTAGTTGCTGTGATTTTTTGCAGCGACTAATTGCAGGGACTAATCCTCATGCATCAGGTATTAAGTTGCCATGTTTGAATTGTATCACGCGGGACTAGTCACACGCAGCTTTTGCTGCAGCTGATTAGTCGCTGCAACTGGATTTTAAATGCCCTGTCTGTCTTTGCCCTTTAAAGGAGAAGGAAAGTCATTTCGGCATTTTACTGCCAATAGATTTGCCACATTAGTGCCACCTAGAACAATATATTTATTCTGCAGGAAGCATTGCCATACCTGAGTAAAGAGCCCTAGAAGTTTTCTCTGTTTGCTTAAGACAGCAGCTGCCATTTTAAATAGCTTCCTGTTTGCTGTCTAGCAGTTACAGCTCAGATCACACATTCCTAAGGGAGGGGGGAGAGAATTCTTAGCATTCTTATTAGAGGGGGGAGCAGGAGAGAGGAGAGAACTGCGCAGACTCTGGCAACAGGAATTAAGGATTTTTCTGAGAGAGGAATCAGACACCCAAACAACATGTTTGAGAGACAAGAAATCATGTGTTTCTTTTGATAGAGGACTCAACGCAGTGTTTCTGTGAGTGCTTATGGCTGTATTTACATAGACCTTTTTGATAAAGCTTACTTAGTTTTTAGCTTTCCTTCTCCTTTAACTTCACAGAAAAGCATTTGCAACAGTGATTAAAAAAGTGCATAGTCCAAGTGTAAATGGGTAGGTAAGTAGTAAGAGACTTTTCATTTGGTAGTATTTTTTCACCTCAAACTTTTTACATTCATGTGTTGAAACATGTAAAAAAAAGTATCAAAACTTTTAAAAATTCTTATATATTGCACAAGACATAACACAACACACACTTTTCCAAACATACATTGACAAAAATAAATAAGTCTCTCTCTCTGTATCTTACAAAAGATGACTTTCTTTGGCTAGATAAGCAGAGAAAGTAAAGCAGAAAGTGCTTTGGCAGGTAAGTTGCTGCTAGTTGCACTGTGAAGTGGTATGCAGTTAATAGTGATGAGCAAATTTTTTTGGCAGGCATGGATTCGTTCCGAAATTTAAATTCACCAATGTGTTCACCCTTGTGTTACGTACTGGGACACTCCCAAGATTCTTCTGTGGGGGAAGGTGGGGGGGGCGTGGTCTAGGTAAGCCACTGATGAGCAGAGTTCCAGTGATGTGCAGGGTATCTTACTCTGACGTGAAACAGATTTAATGTTGTTTTCAGGCAGAGAGGAAGCATGAAAACAGATTGGATCAGTGAGCAGAATATTAGGTGCAGGTTGTACATAAGAGACAATCCAATTCAGCACAGAAGCTGCAGATGGAAAGCAGGATCCAAAAGCCAGGAACAAGGGTCAAAAACAGTCAAGGAGTATGAGAATACATCAGGATATGGTATTTTCTCTCACACAAAATGTATTGGAGTCAGCGGGCGATTTTCTTCCCGCTTTCTACTCAAAGCAAATGCATTGGAGTCAAAGAGAGTTTTTTCTTAAGTTTTTTCTCTTCACCAGTAAAACTTAGGGGCATATTTATTATGCTGTGTAAAAAACGGCGAGAAAATTTGCCACACATCACCAGGCTTCGACGTGTAAAAACAGCGTAAAACCGGCGTAATTTTTTACGCGTTTTTTCTTCCACCGGAACTTATGGAAAGTAACGGCATAATATCCGGCATAATATCCGGCATAATATCCGGCGTTCAGACGGCGATCTTTTCCATTTATTTTACACAGCTTTTTACTCCGTTTTTTCGGCGAATTAGTTTTACACAGCATAATAAATACGCCCCTAAATGTATGGTGAAATTCTACTGGAAATTCACAAAAATGTTAGTGCCATTAGTGTAAAATGCAAATTTCATCACATACCAGGTGAAAAAAATGTGCTTATCTCTAGATGTTTTATTATACTTCCCAGTTCTTATTCTTACTCGGGATACAAAAGATACATTTTGTTTCTGAAACTGTAATGTATTTTCTGAAACTCCTTTACTGCTATTTTTTGTGCTCAGCAAACTCTTTTACAAACCGGTACTTTATTTGAATTCTCTATCCTTACAAGATATTGCTACATTTATATGACATTGCAGATTTCTTAATCTTAGTTCTCGCTCATCTATTACCAATTTCCAAATTACTTGGATGTTTCTTGTTTTTTAAGTCTAGTTTCTGTGCTTATAAGAATTTGGGGCAGATTTATTAAAGTTAAAACTTAGGACTCCACAAGCATTCCCAGCAGTTCAAACTTTTTTCCAGTTTACCAACACTTAACCCCCCCAAAGGGCGCTAAGTTTGCCTACATGCAGTTACTAGTTTTAAGTGAATCTGTCCCATTTTGCTTCACCAAAAATTTCGCAAAACTGCGGAAAATTTAGAGAAAAGGCTAAAATTTCACAAAATATGTCTACGATGTGACTTTTTTTGATGCAAGCGATTTGATGCAACCTTTTTTGATGGGCCTGCACCTTTTTCCTCACTCAGCGAATCTTTGTTGTGAAAATGCCACAAAAATTTGCAGATGGCGAAATACGGAATATCACAGCGAATCCATACGCTCATCACTAGCAGTTACCATAGAAACCAATAAGATGTTCGCTTTGAAAAGGTGACAGGTAAATGCTACCTGCTGATTGGTTGCTTAAGGTGATAAGATAACTGTAGCAAAATTTGATCCTTATATTATATAACCCCAATGTCAAACGCATCTGTTTTTAATGGGTGTCAGTACCCAGTGCCGCTCAGAAACGCTGCTAAGCCCTATAAACTATCTAAATCCTTGGGCTCCAAGGCAAATTGCATGCAAGGAAAAAGGATTCAGACAATTACTGTATCTCACAGAAAAAGAAATAATTAAATAGTAAAGAGATCAATATTATTTATTACCGGATACTAAATAATTACTGAATAATAAAATATTGGCCCCTGAAGTACTTTTTTTTTTTTTAAAGAAAAGGCAAATGATTACTTTACAGTTTATTGCTCTTTCCAGTCTTCCTTAAGCTTCTGTTGTCTCTACATCTGGGCTTATGAGATTTCATAGCTCTCCAAGTAAGATTGTTTTTATCAAAGATTTGATTTTAGTGGTCATTTGAGTGCAAGCACAGTTGTGCCCTGGCAATTTTTCTGTGCTGAGTTGCACTTAAAATCCCAATCCTTAAGGGGACTTCAGCACATTTGCCTCCAATTTGTAAAAAAAGGGTGCATGCAGTTGGTTGATGCAGACACAATCAGACACAATAGCAGCAGGCTCATAGCAATTGTGTCAGGTGCAATGCCCCTTGTGTCTGCAATAATGCTGGAATTCTGGGAAAAAAATATTACATTGTGGGTAAAAACCAGGGTGTATGCAGTTGGTTGATGCAGACACAATCAGACACAATAGCAGCAGGCCCATTACAATTGTGTCAGGTACAATGCCCCTTGTGTCTGCAATAATGCTGGCATTCTGGGAAAAAAATACTACATTGTGGGTAAAAACCAGGGTGTTTGCGCTTGAAATTGCACTTTGCTTACTGCAATTGCAGTTACAAATGTTTATGTGTAAATTTGGGTTTAGGGGTTTTGTTCCAGTTGTCACATGTACAGGATGGCATTCACAGACCAAGAGGGCAAGGAGTATTAAAAGTTATAAAGTCTGAATTACTTTCAACAAAAAAGGAAACTGTTATGAGGCATTCAGTGGTTGGGTTTAAATCTTGACAACATGGTTATCTTCTATTTTTCTTCTTATTTGATTTGACTGCATTTGGTGTAAGGATACACTAAGTTATAAACAGTGAAGATTATTATTTACTAGAAGTTATTTAATAGAAAATCTGTATTTAGTCTTCTGCTGTTCAAGTGATGTTATTTTCATTTATCAGATTCTTGAAATATTCTATATTTAAACTTACTACAAAGGGTTCAATGTAATGTAAGCACTGTTTAAATTGAACATTTTGTACTTCTAGCTAAGTGACATAGAAGAATGGGTTCATTGCCTATACTCCATTAATTCACTAAGTTTCAGAGGTGTTTCCTGATTCATAGTATTCACTTTACTGTTAAATAGACAGGCTGACCTTCACCAAGCCTTTATGTCTATCTTTCTGCTATACATCAAGTGCTGCAGAGAAGCATAAAGCCAATTCTATTAGAAGATGAGTTCTGAGTAAAAAAAAAGATTTTAAAAACTTGTATACACACACAAAAAACAAAATTGTTACCTATTATGTTAAATAAGAGACCATATAACTGCAGTCATGCAGTTCTTCTTGTATGTCCTTATTGACTTTTTCCATGTAATAATACAATAAAACCCACCATTACTCGTACCTTAAAACCACTGTCTACTTTAAACAGTTCTATTAGCAGGGTTGTTTTGAAGCTTGTTGTAGGCCGATCAAAACTAAGGGGCACATTTACTAACCCACGAACGGGCCGAATGTGTCCGATTGCGTTTTTTTCGTAATGATCGGTAATTTTGCGATTTTTTCGGCGCCTTTACGATGTTTGCGTAAAAACGCGAGTTTTTCGGCGTCTTTACGATTTTTGCGTAAAAACGCGAGTTTTTCGGCGTCTTTACGAAAGTTGCGCAAAGTCGCGATTTTTCGGAGCGTTAAAACTTGCGCGAAACGTCACGCCTTTTAAGTTTTAACGCTACGAAAAAGGCGCGACTTTGCGCGCAAGTGTTAACGATACGAAAAAATCGCGACTTTGCGCAACTTTCGTAAAGACGCCGAGAAACTCGCGTTTTTACGCAAAAATCGTAAAGACGCCGAAAAACTCGCGTTTTTACGCAAAAATCGTAAAGACGCCGGAAAAATCACAAAAAATACGAAAAAGTCGCAAAATGTTCGTTTCCGATCGGAATTTTTCCAATTCGGATTCGAAATCGTGTCTTAGTAAATCAGCCCCTAAATGTTGAATCAACGACAGGTATGGGACCTGTAATCCAGAAAACCCGGGACTTGGGGTTTTTCAGATACGGGATCTTTCTTTAATTTTGATCTCCATAACTTAAATCTGCTAAACATCATTTAAACATTAAATAAACCCAATAGGCTTGTTTTGCCAATAAGGATTAATTGTATCTTAGTTGGGATCAAATACAAGGTACTGATTTATTATTACACAGAAAAAGGAAACAATTTATAAAAATTAGAATTATTTGCTTTTAATGGAGTCTATGGGCAATGGCCTTTCTTTAATTCGGAACTTTCTGGATAATGGGTTTTCGGATAAGGGATCCCATACCTGTACTTTCAGAAGATCCCTTTCTTTTATAGTATGTAACTGTTGTCACATGGGCAATGACATGTAAATGGTCCTCATAGACTACAACGAGTAAGAAAAATTGAACCTAATTTTAAAAAGAAAGAAGTGCATACACTAGGACAATTCCAAAAAGGGGTGCAGAAGGTGTTCTGCTGTTGGTTAGAATATCGATGTAGGTAGGATAGTAGGAACAACCATGGAAACAAATAATATGCTTGTGTGTATGTCATTGTTTCATAAAGGAATCCTTGCAATATAACCATCTGCTTCTCCTTCTGTTTACAGCTCTATTCATCTACAGCTGCCAGCCCCGCATTTAGCAGAATATGGCATTGTATGGTTTTGCTTTTGCAGATGCTTTTTTTCTTTATATTAAAATAATAATGATTGGAATGGTAAAATATGTTATTTCTCATGGCAATAAAATGATGTTTTCACATACATGTTTTTCATATGCTTAGTTTAATGGGCTGTAATATTAAAGAAAGGAAGAAGCTAGCTTGTAGCTTAAGCAGTAAATTAAATATATTTTATTCACCATTGTACTAGAGCAGAGAAAATTGAATAAGAATATATTAATATAATATAATCAGTGGCTGCTCTAAATAATTGCACGTGACTGGCATTTATTTGGCTACAAAATTGTGCACCCAAATAAAACTTTGGGTGCAATTACACTGAAATTCAAATAAAAATGGAGGGAAAAAAGGATAATTGCATCAATATTCTGCTTTAGTTACACTTTAGTAATTGTAAAAATGTTAAAAATCCCTCTTTTGCCAAATGACCCATATTTTACAGATGTGAGGGTTTGTTTATAGAAACCCTGGATGCAGTTGAATGAGTACATTAGGGGCACAAAGTAACTCCTTAGTGGTCATGGTAAAAGAACTTGGGTCGGGCGTCTGACTGTACATACTGTATTGTCATACTGGAACATATCAATGACACTCACTAACATATCAATGACACTCACATTAGGGTATAGATAGGGTAAAGGAGAGAGGATGCCTTTGTGCCACCACCCAAAAACCAAATAACAGTTTTTTTGCACTTTGCACCCTTCCCTGCACTTAAAGTAATACGGACGCTAAAAAACTACTTTTCAAAATATTAATGTATTTTAAAAGTTACTTATAGAGCAATAGATATGGCTGCTTATGTAAGTAATTGTTTGACGTTTCTAAACCTGACTGTTTTGCCAACTTGACAGTCCCTTCTCATCCTGTCAGTTATAGCGTCTAATGCTAATTGGCTCCCACTGCACAAATATGGCAGCCCCCTCATAAAGAGAACATCGGGAATCAGATAGATAATCTAAAAGCATTGGACAAATACTAATTTATCAGGCTAAATTATCAATAGCATGCAAAGACATTGTTATGATAGATGCAAAAAAAGGTTTAATTTCTGGTCTCAGGATCTCTTAAACAAGGGCCTTTCCCCAGGTATTCATCTAATAACCTGTTTGGTTTTACATAAAGGCAGTAAGAAACTCTAAAAGAATCAGTAGGGGTCTGTAAAGAAAAACCTCCTTTACAGTCATAGAAGGCATAAAGTATATGGGCAAACTGCTTTTGGAAAGATGCCAAAACGGGATTTAACCACATACACTGATTAAAGGCTGTAAATCTTGGGATTTGGTTGACGGGATCTGAGTTCAAGATGACACAACACAGTTCTGGTAGGAAGGCAGTATGTTAAGCTTCACCAACTTAAAAATCAACTTATATTTCCACTCTACACTTGTTATTCTGATGGCAGTGATCTGAAACACATTCTCTTTAGTTTTTCTTTCTTGCTTTTTTAGAAACTGCTTTTTATCTTTTCCACCGTCATCAATTTGACTGCATTGTGGGTTGAATAAAAACGATACTGCTTATAATAAATATGATATAAGCTGACTTTTACAGTGGGCCGTTTCCAGTAAAGCTGTGAATGGGGTCAGCTGCATAAGGTTTATAGGCGAAAAAATAATGCTTTTTCATAAAGCAACTTAAAAGGCACTTTTCATTCTAGAAAAGAACAGCATTGTTATCTTAAAGCATAACTTTCAATCTACTACTGCTTTAAAATGTGCTTCTGCTGTTCATATACACTTATTTTTGAGCTAAAATCACACATATAGTTGAGTGAAAGCACAGGATATATAAAAAGGATCAGCTTAAAGTATAAGATATCACTTATCTTTTCAGCCTTATCAAACGATTGTGAGTCACTTGCTTGTGATTTTTCTGTGGTGTGCCAAGAACTACTGTGCTGTCTGTTCCAAACGTAGCAAAGGAAAGACACCTAAAAAGGCAAAAAGCAGGAAAAATAACTATATTAATATAGATGGATAGATAGATAGATAGATAGATAGATAAAAGGGGAAAATGAGAATGCAAGATGGGAGGGAGAGCAATAAAATCAGGCAGAAATCAAAGACTAGGTAAGACAGAGAGAAAATAACTAGTGCAGATAAATGTAGAAGCCTAGTGTAAGCCGTAGAGCATTAGTGATATTTATTAGGGCATATTTATGACTGCAGGTGTATAGTATGGAGATGACAGGCAGTGTTAGAGCTCACACATGAGTTCCCCTGTGGTGGGGATTTAATGAATTCTACCATGAGTTACCATGAGTTAGTGCAGTTAAAGAATGAACTGCTCTATTTGCCACCCATCCAGGCAGCAATCTGCCTTATACCAAAATGGCCTAACTGTTGATGTTTTTACTTAGTGGGGGGGCATAGGAAAAGAATATGCCATTCTCTCCTACCCACACATATGCAGTATACATGCTGTCCCTATCCCCACAAGTCACTCTTTCCTTCATCTACCCATGAAATGTGCCATTCTCTCCTGCCTTTAATTCTCTGCTTTGTGTGCCTTGTCCGTATTCCCTTGTTTGCCTATACCCTCTGACAAAAAACTCTTCATCTTCTTTTACCTACACAATTCTGCAGGACAGAGATGTGCAGGGAAAAAATACAACAACTGCAGCTCCCACCTTCCCCCAATTGCTTCACCAGAAACAAGTGGCTCACTGAGAGAAGTGGGGGCCTTGCTAATGCAAGTACATCATGGCCGGGCCCCATTAAGAACCAAAACCTGCCGGGACAACTGTTCCCCTCTCATGGTGGCCCTCCCCACCTCTCTTTTCTATAGCGCAGTTAGGCCTAGTGACACAGGGAAATCTTGTAGCTACTCCCTCATACAGTACATACCAAGTGGTAGCTCCAGGGTTCCTGGAGCACAAATTTTCATGCATCAAATGCAGGTGTACTTCTCTCTGGCAACGACAATTATGTTGAAATCATGGGGAAAAAAGCTGCATTGTGAGTAAAAAACATAGTGATAGCGCTCAAGATTGCTCTTCTGATCATAAATTGCCCCTAGTGTCTGTGATAAACAGGGATTTTATTGTAAAGAATGTCTTTTCTTGTTTAGCTAGGGTTTAGGAAAGCAGCCATTTAAAAAATTCCACTTTGCCTTTACATTATTTAATGCTGTTTGTATCTATAAAATATTGGTGTGTCTTTAAATAAAAGATATGTACAGTGAGGTATCTTTATACCTGATGGGTAGACTGTTAGTGAGGTTAAAAGCTTAAATGACTATTAAAAATGTTTACATATGGTAAGTATTTAACAAGAGCTTGTCCCTTTTGAATAGGATTTGATAAAATAATGCTGTCTGAGCATTCTGTCTATAGGGACAATACATATCACACATCAACGGAGGTCTCTTGGGCCTTTTCTAAATGTTCTTTTAGTAGACAGCACAAGTGTTTAGTTACATCAGGCACTTGCTCTTCATAACACATTTAACTTTCTCTTCCAGAAACTTTCACAAAATCAAATGTAAGGCTAGCTAGTAAACCCAAAGTTCCATGCCAGTCAATACCAACAACAAGGTAGCAAAAAGAATACCAGGTGTCTGAATAGATTCTCTTAGTAGAAATAATGGAAATTAAGGGAAATAATATAATACATTTTATTTAGCACAAGCCCAAGGAGGTTTGAGAGTAGAATATAGGGTGTATTTACAACATAAAAGGTGCAATGTGCAAAAAACAAGTGCAATCCTTTGGTCTATTTTGGAGTACATCTGGCAGGCAATACAGACCTGCCTTGCACCCACCAATGCTGTGCTCTGCACCTATTGCCAACTGGAGCATAATGAGCACCCCTTAGTGCTTTTGCACTAAATGAGCCCCTTAGTGTCTGAACTTTCCCAATGCTCAAGGTTTGTGGCAGTCAGGCCGTGTGGGTTTATGCATGACTTGTGGCAAACTGTATGAAACTGTCTGTCATTGAAGGAGAGAGATTAGAAACAAGGGCAGCAGCGGAAAGGATGGGTGACCAACTAGTCTCTAAAATAAAAAAAGTGTTGCACTAGTAGTGATGAGCAAATGTTTTCACCAGGCATGGATTCGCAAATTTCCGCATTTCGCCATTGCCAAATTGTTTCACGAAACTTCCGCAAAAATTTATGCTGAAAAATTTGTTGTGCGTCAAATTGGGTGCGGTCACAGCAACAAAAAAATAAATAAAATGTGCGACAAATGCATTTCTCAGATCACTATGCACTAGTCTATACTGAATAGGATAAGGGCCCAGATCAATGTTTTAGCAGTAGAGGGATGGAGCAAGGATACTGGATCCAACTACCAGCTGCAGTAATAACCTTAGCTCACACCAGTCTTAGGAAATATTATGGAATATCATTGATTAATCCTCTTAATTTGCTTGTTCCTAACAATTGCATGTTGCTAGCAATTACCTTTGCTTCCTTGAAATTCAATAATATAGGGCTGATTCACAAAAGTGCGTTAAAATGACCGATATTTATAGCATGCGGTAAAAATTTTATTGCGTCTAATTTTTCGCGTCTTAACGCACAATTCACTAAAAGGATATTTGCATTAATTTAGACGCGATGCTGTTTGCGTTATTAAGTCGCAAAGACGCAACGGGCGCTAATTAACGCAGCACGCAACCTTTCGCGCGCACGCCATATTAGCCATACGCAGCATTACGTTCTTAAAACTACTTTTTTTGAAAATGCCCATTTCCCTGCAAACTGGAGGCTACATCACTCTAGGGCCAACACATACTTGAATAAATCCCACTGCAAAGTCCATATTGTGTTGCCAAAAGCTCATGAACTGTACTTTTCTATAATTACCGCCTGCCCCAAGTAGGTTTTTGCAGAGACTAATGCGATATTTAACGTGTTTAAGTGTTTGTGAATCATTCCTTAGTATTATTTTGGTGCGCTAATTAACGCAATGCTGTAAAATTAATGCATGCGGTTGCACGCTAATTGCGACTTAACGCATGCGATAATACTTTAGCGAATCGTGCGTTTTTCGTGTCAATTTTAACGCTAAAAAGCATGCGATATGCGTTATCGCACTTTAGTGAATCAACCCTTATGTTTCAACCTTTGGTGACTTACCTTAGCTGTACTGACCGATAAAAGCAGAGGAAAAACAAAAAGCAAAATGGCACTCAGGGCTAGAGGAAAATAATTCCTTATTAAAGAATCTTTATTTGCGAAAAAAATGCAACGTTTCGAGGCAAAGCAGCCTCTTTATCAAGTGGTTTTTGTGAAGGTGCCGATCCCTCTAGCAGTGTGCACCGGGCGGTCAAACTTGGAGAGCTAGGGTGTGCGGTAAGGCCTCTGTTGTAACGATAAAAGCAGAGGACCATACACCCTGGGCATGAGCATCGGGGCAGATTTACTAAGCAATCCAGATTCCTAAAAGTTTGCTATGCTTCAGAAGTTTTTAAGATTACCAGAAAATGGTTGTTTAACGAATTCACACACAAAGTTTTCACTGATTAGTATATCAGAGCTACTGTTTGTTTACTGCTGGTGTAATTGCCAAGGAACAAGTTATAATAGAAAGAATATTCACTTGGATACAAGAACTTAATAAGCTTTGCATGGGTACTAGACAGAAATCACTACAAATGGTATAATACTGCCCTCCGTGGAATTTTGTTTTTTACACAGCATAATTAATAGGCCCCATAGTCAATGCTCTTTTGGGCACCTATGCATTTCTAGCCTTCCCTACCCCCTGGCAGATGTCATATGGCCCTTTATAAATATAAACCTCCTCCTTTAAAGTTAGAGGTTAAAGAGGTTAGATAGCTCAAAGGAAGAAGTAGTGTTCTGGCTTTTATTTTAGACATCTGCTCACTGCAGCCTTTATAGATTACATTATTGCCTAACTATATTAGAAATATTTTTTATTTAACACCTCCTATTCATTTACCCATTTTTTTACACTGAACTGTTCCTTTAAGAAGAATATTAATGAGCTGGAGAGAGTGCAGAGATGTGCAACTAAATAGGTAAAAAGAACAAAAGAAATGCACTACTAGGAAAGACATTCAAGGTTGGAGTTGTTACCTCTGAAGAAAAGGTTTTTGTGAGGGAAAATGATTACTCTTTACAAGTACATTAAAGGGGATTATAGGCAGATAGTGGGTGTGTATTTTTTCCCCTTTAGAAAAAGGGAAAAAAGTACAAGAGTCAAAGCAACTAAAATGTAACTATACAAAAAACAAAAGTCTTCAACAAAGGACAACCTACATCATGTGGAATGTTACTTTTGCATGTCATGCATTGTTTTACTGAATTAATTGGATGCACATAATAGCATTATGGCATTCAGTGTATCAAAACCTAATGAAAATTGCCCACAACAGATGGGACCATTCTATTTTCAGGAACAATATTTCTTCTGGGAAGGGTCAAGGTTTTTTTTTACTTTTTTTATAGCAAATTCATTACTGATTTTAATTGTGTAGCCTGTATATCATAAGGATACAGGTAAAATCTAATAATAACCAATATAATTAACATCTTTGCATGTTCATATTTGCACATGTAGGACTGAATTAATATTTTGTTAGTAGTTTGATCCATGTTAGAATCTTCATCAGAAACACTGTACATGCCCCACAATTGTGGAAAAATACAGGAATCCATGACAGCTGATTGACAACAGGTCTACCCCATCTAAACCCGTTTTGTCATAAACAGTTATTGTTGAAAGTGCCCATGCATTGTTTATATAACATTACGTTTATCACCTTTATTTTGTTACTGTCGGTAAGTAACTATTTTCCCAGTGAAACAACCTGCGGGTATATCTCTGCCGTCTGCTTGTTAAAGGCTTTACCATTGTGCAATTGTTGGATACTAGGTAGTCAGTTAAAACTCGAACTTTATTCCAGCATGTTTAAAAACAAGAAATGCCTGACGCGTTTCGTACGTTTGGCCTATGATTAAGTGCCCCAAACGCACGAAACGCGTCAGGCATTTCTTGTTCCCTTCGAGTCCGGAGTGCTTGACATCCTATTTCAAAGTTTAGAGATATCTCCCTTCAGCTGCGGGTTCGGGGCTTCGAGCACCCGGACCACTACGGAACTCTGGTGAGCACCTGTTGATTTCTCTGCTTCTGAACCACCTGTGAAGAATACTTAAATCTTAAGCGACTGACTCGGGGTTTGCACACCCGAGTCAAACCTGATTACTTGGTATTCACCTTACTTTTATTCACCTAATTATTAATTGGTGGACAGATTATGTTTAGCTGCCAAGTTTTGCTTACTCGTTGCTTATTTGGCTAGCTATTTACTTATTTATCTATTTACTATACTAGTTATATTTAACTTCTATTTTTTCGTTTAGTTTACTCTTTACTCTTTGAGAAATTTAACACAGTTACGCTCTTAGAGCGTTCACATTTCTGTTTACTAGGTAGTCAGCACTGGGCCAACAGGTAGCGGCCACTGTAAAGGGCCATGAGTTGTGTGACAAAGAAGAGAGCCTGTTAGTGATAGCAACACACACTTACTGGTGTAAAAGCAGTAGGAATGACTTGTCACAAATTATGTTTAGAAATCTTTTAAAACAGAGACAAAGTTATTCAAACTATTAAGTATGGATTTAAGCATATGGAAAACGTTTGTACGGGGAAATGCAATATTTAATTTTTACTGCACCAAGCAGAGTTTACTTTGCACACTGTGTGCTTCCTAGGTGAAGGTTTATGGTTGTATACTCCCAGTTTTACCAATCTTGTTCTATAACAGAGGTCAAGGAGGTATGTCTGCCAGCTGTACTATAGCTGGACTATTAAGGTGGCCATACATGTTACAGTAATGTCATTGGTCACTAAAAGATCATTCGTCCACTCCACTAAGGTTAAAAGCTGAATCATCAGATATCCGACAACTCAGCATTAGCGTATAGCCGATGTTCAGGAGCCTTCCAAGGGGCCCAATCAAATTTATTCCCCCTGCTAGATCAAAGAGACAACTGATATCCATGGCTTTTGCTGATTGGTCGCCTCATCAACCCACTATACATGTACAGAATATTGTTTGAAACCGTGTTTTAAGCTGAGCATGATATCGTCTCTCAAATGTTATAAACTTCTAACCATAAAAATGTTTACTGAAGGTACAAATGTTCAAAACTATTTAGAAATAATTTCTACATTTTTACATTGTGAACATATAGGAATTTGTTATGTTTCAAGGACAAACAATCAAAATAAGACTGGGTGTGGCAATGCACCAAAATAGGCACACAATGCCCTATAATATAATAATGTATCTACCAACAGTATGGGGTTTATTTATTAAATATTAAATTCTGAATACTAAAGGATTTACAGCAGCTTGTAAATTTTCTCATAAATAAACATGGAAAAACAGACACTCATGCAGAAACTGTGCTGCTGTCTTCTTTATTTAACACAACATGTCTTGAGTTGTAAGCACTTTCTCAAGTGTTACATATCAAATGGTTACACAGATCTTTTAAAGGTGCACAACCCCACCCCCTTAAAGGAAAACTATACCCAAAAACAATGTAGGTCTCTATAAAACTATTGCATAAACATATGTAACGTAACGTATGCTCATATGTAAAACCCTGCTTCATCTAAATAAACCATATCCATAAAAATATACTTTTTTTAGTTGTATATAGTTACATAGTTACATAGGGTTGAAAAAAGACCAGTGTCCATCAAGTTCAACCCATCCAAGTAAACCCAGCACACTTAACCCACACCTACCAATCTATACACTCACATACATACACTATATATACAACCACTAGTACTAACTGTAGATATTAGTATCACAATAGCCTTGGATATTCTGATTGATCAAGAACTCATCCAGGCCCCTCTTAAAGGCATTAACAGAATCTGCCATTACCACATCACTAGGAAGGGCATTCCACAACCTCACTGCCCTCACCGTGAAAAACCACCTACGCTGCTTCAAATGGAAGCTCCTTTCCTCTAATCTAAAGGGGTGACCTCTGGTGCATTGATTGTTTTTATGGGAAAAAAGAACATCCCCCAACTGCCTATAATCCCCTCTAATGTACTTGTACAGAGTAATCATGTCCCCTCGCAAGCGCCTCTTTTCCAGAGAAAACAACCCCAACCTCGACAGTCTCACCTCATAGTTTAAATCTTCCATCCCCTTAACCAGTTTAGTTGCGCGTCTCTGCACTTTCTCCAGCTCATTAATATCCTTCTTAAGGAATGGAGCCCAAAACTGCACTGCATACTCAAGGTGAGGCCTTACCAGGGACCTATAAAGGGGCAAAATTATGTTCTCATCCCTTGAGTCAATGCCCTTTTTTATACAAGACAGCACTTTATTTGCTTTAGTAGCCACAGAATGACACTGCCTGGCATTAGACAACTTGTTATCAACAAAAACCCCTAGATCCTTCTCCATTAAGGAAACCCCCAACACACTACCATTCAGTAGATAGTTTGCGTTTATATTATTTCTACCAAAGTGCATAACTTTGCACTTATCAACATTGAACCTCATTTTCCAGTTTGCTGCCCAGTTATCTAATTTTGTCAAATCGCTCTGCAAAGCGGCAGCATCCTGCATGGAACTTATAGTTTTGCACAATTTAGTGTCATCAGCAAAAATAGAAACAGTACTCTCTATGCCCACCTCCAGGTCATTAATAAACAAGTTAAAAAGCAAAGGCCCAAGGACTGACCCCTGCGGTACTCCACTAACCACACTGGTCCAATTAGAAAATGTTCCATTTACAACCACTCTTTGTAATCTATCCTTCAGCCAGTTCTCTATCCAATTACAAATATTATGTTCTAGGCCAATATTCCTTAATTTGATCATTAACCTTCTGTGAGGTACTGTATCAAACGCTTTAGCAAAGTCCAAGTAGATGACATCAACTGCCATTCCAGCATCAAGGTTCCTGCTCACCTCCTCATAAAAGGCGACTAAATTAGTCTGGCAAGATCTGTTACGCATAAAACCATGCTGGCACAAACTAATAGTATTGTGAACTGCAATGTATTCAAGTACCCTATCCCTTATTACCCCTTCCAAAAGTTTTCCTACTACTGATGTCAGACTAACAGGCCTATAGTTTTCAGGCTGACAACGGGATCCCTTTTTAAATAACGGCACCACATTAGCAATCCGCCAGTCTCTCGGCAGCATACCAGACCTCAATGAATCCTGAAAAATTAAGTGAAGAGGTTTGGCAATCACAGCGCTCAGCTCATTTAATACCCTGGGATGAATCCCATCCGGCCCTGGACCTTTGTTTACCTTTACATGTTCAAGTCTCTTTTGAATTTCCTCCCGAGTGACCCATGCGCCAGTAGCTAAATTACTAGAACTGGGCATATTACAAGGGAAGCCTTCATTATCTGGCTCCTCAGATGTATAGACAGATGAAAAATAAGAGTTCAAAATTTCAGCTTTTTCCCCATTCTCATCAACCAACTTACCCCCCCGTGATAATAAAGTATGTGCTATTTGGTACTCCTAAATATAAAACTGCCATTTTAAAAATTAAGGGCCACCTCCTGGGATCATAGAATTCACAGTGCACACAAACAAGCCAAGGCACACATACATGCTATGCCACATCAGCCAATTAATGGACAGAGTTCTGTCTTTTGCTTCCACACTACTTCCTGTTACAGTTAGAGTGGCATTATTTCCTGTCATGTGATCTCTGAGGGAGCACACAGCCCATCACTAAATGGTGGCTCAAGGGAAAGGATGTAAAAGGACACTTTTTAATGAGAAGCAACCATTAGTTTCCAAATACAGTTCAAAGTAGTCCACATAGTAGGTGCATTGTAGTTCAACTGGCTCCAGTGAAAACACTTGCCCCCCATATTGCCAAATGCCTATGAGCTGTAAACATGTCAAAAATCTAAATACACCCCAAACAAAGCTAGATTATTTCACACTGCATTCACAAAACATGAACAAGGCATGATAACAAAAGGAAAACAATTATAATCGCAAATAGCAAGGCAGCCATATTTTCAATTCTCACTGAAAAAATAAAATAAATAAAAGGTTAAACAATATCACAAGAAACTAGTTATACTCAAAGTATCATCCATTCCTACAGGACACAGACAATTCAGCCTCTTAATCCATAATGCTACTTTCTGCAATAGGGTTTGTTTCCTATTCCCCCCTCTCTGTGGATTGTAAACTACCTCCAGTACCTGCCATTTCAACTGTGCCACACTATGATTACTCATATTGAAATGGGGAGATACAGGAGTGTTAGTTGGGGTATTGACCCTGAAGTTTTTTATATTACAATGCCCTATAATGTAATAATGTTATGGGCTGTATTATTTTATATAACATCCTGAATCCTGAAGGATTTCCAGTAGCTCGTACATACATATGGTATGGCTGCCTTCCTATTGTTCTGATTGTTCATACAATAATACAATATTGTATTACGGGTATGCAGTCTACCACATTTTTGCGCTTGCACATTGCATGTGCATCCGTATCTCTAGGGCTGATTCTATCTTGCCTAGCAAAATAAATGAAAATGTTAGTTTCTATGTTTACAGATTGGATGATAAGCCATTGAGCATTATGCTAAAATAAGTTCCATGTACAAGTTTGCTGACTGTGCATTAGGCACCATGATAATTGATGAACATAATTTATCTCTGCCACTGAACAGGATAACAGATGCAGCAGTCAAACCCTGGTACTGTATTTGCAGACACCTGGATGCCTCAATACAGAAAAAAAACAATTTCTGGGAGCTTAAGTGTATTTTAGCGAGCAGTGAAACACAGATGTTAATCTAAAAATGTTCATAGAGCTCACTATCACATCTTATAAAGCAATGCTTGTGCAGATGTAGCCACAGGAACCCATTAATTTCCCACAGATAAGGCTTTATTTCCAAAGAATGTGCTTCTTAGGTTGCTGTGCTTGTTTTCCCCTTGCCAATGACAAAAAGAAGTTATTAATTTATCCAATCTGACATCAAAAGATTTATATTGAACTGCAAACTCTGCAACAAACATTTATCCAGGTACTAAGTCTGTACCATTAGCCAATAACAACCTTTTGTTGCTTTTTTTTTTGCATGGGTGGAAGTTTAAGTACTCAAGTACAGAACCAGCACTAAATAGCTCTTGTACTTCTTGTCCCTTTAATGGTACTAACAGAAATTTACCTCTTTCCAGTTGGGGCCTATAAAAGCCTTAAAAAAGTCTTGAGCAGCTTTTTGTAACCTATATTTTTTTATATAAAACAGTATGATATGAGCAGTGCACAGGCAGTATTAATAGTTACACAAAGAACTAATTTGGGTTAACAGTGCAGTAACATTATATAACAAAAGAGGTGACCCTTTAGTCTAGGATCCCAAAAAGTTAAATATGAGATATAAATAACCAACAGATCCATATTTACAGTAAAAATGGATGGTCTTTTGCCAGTCCCCAGCTGGTCTGGATTGGATTTTGAATCAGTGCTATCAAAGCATCAAATGTTCATTAGTCTTGTCCCTTGTTTTTACATCTATAATTGTCAGGGAGGGAGGAATGAGCTTTTCATTTGACAGCTACAGTGGTTCAAGTAGTAAAAAAAAACAGAAAGCGTTTGCCAATATTAAATCCCTGGGGGGTGGATAATGTATCATAGGGGTAATTAACCTACTCAATTCAGAACAAAAGGATTGAATCAGCAGGCATGACTAGAAGGTATCGCTGCATCTCCAGCATAGGGAAAATATTTTATCTAATTGGTGTGTTATTCCAAAACATTAGGATATAACAATGGTTTCCTTCTAATGCAAGTGACTATTCTTATGTTCTAACCCAAACTTTATTCTGCTGTTTTGATATGAGTTCTCTATTAATTCCTTCCACCAGTTTAGTACATAATTATGTTTTGAAGTTAAAATATTCATATATTTATTCTATTTAGTAGGTGTTTGGTACTGGTGCCTTCCATAGCAGCCAGTTATTTACAATATCTTCAAAAGCTCTGGATGGTGTAGTAGCCAAGGAGCCAAAGGTTTGTATTATATTTGTAATACAAAAAATAAATATTTATATTTAAAAGAAATGAAAAAATTAAAATGTATTTCAGTCATTTCAGTAACTGCATGTTAGGGCCTTGTCTCACAAGAGAACAATACAGGCAGAGCAAGGTAAGGGAGTCACATGGTTAATTGTCCATTTAATATAGAAGGTCTGATCTTTGAATTATTTACCAACTGCTAGGCAAAAACCCAAAGCGTCAATGGAATCTTGTCTTCATTGAAATATCATTTCTGCTTCTGTGCCATAAACCTGTTCTTTGCCAAATGACAGAATTACGGGGCTAACCACAGTTAACAGATCACCTGTTCACAAACAATGCTACTCAAACCTTCCTGTTCCTTTTAAATAGCCCAATACATTGTTGTACATCACACACAGAGTCTTGGCATGTCTACATATTTCTGTGCAGTTATCTGACCCAAATTTGCAGATATGGTATGTTGTAAGGACAATAAACCACTAACTTTAAACTACAGCATATCCAACTTTTTATGGTTCAATGACGATGAAATTATCAAGAAGCTTACTGTAAATGTCTAACTTTTACATATTATTTTAAATGATAATTTCCCTATATGTGTAATTATTATCCTCTATTAAATTTTCAACAGGATCTCCCGTTTATATGGCACCATTCAGTCTTGCAAAAAATGTACTCAATTCAATTACTTTTACTGAAGACTGGATGCTAAGTGTATTTAAGATTTAAGCTATGGAGAAAATAAAATCAGAAAAGAAAGCTAGGTAAAAAAGTGAGGCTGGAAAAAAAATACATGAAATGGAATCATGGAAATCCATAGGAAATGTGGATTAATGATTTGAGTTATTTTGTAAAATATTAACTAGGTGAATCTGGGATAAAGAAATACAATTCCCAAAGGTTAAATGTTTTAAAAGACAGTTCCCATATTGAGGTTCTTTAGACATCTCTGATAAGCTAAAAATACTGAGGGAGCCAATTTTCAGTACATCATGCAGATCTACAGTACATCATTTAAAAAGTACTATTATGTGTATGTGCCCAGGCCAAGCTCCTGAAAAAAACTCCTGGGAGTGAAGGAAAAGATGGCACTTCAGTGCTCAGCAGCAAATTAGCACATTGTAATGATTACCAGTCAATAGATAGGCTCATCAACTGGTGCCAGCTATAAAGGCCTATACCTTGCCACGTAGAATTCATTCTATATTTCCACAGTCATCATAAGACGTGGCAAAAAGGTGCCATAGGACCCTGCACTTGAGAAAGACATGATTTATTCCTCCATCAGTATGGGGCTTTGCACGGAAGAGCTTGCTCCAAGCCCCTCAAACTCTTACGACTGACCTACCTATTCCTAAAACAGCTACTATCTCTCAGGCAGCTTGATTACCAATCCAAGTTCCAGCTTATGCTATACTTTGTTTCCTATACCTTACTGATTTGGTGTCTTCAGAAAAAGCCAAGCCAAGAAAGCCTGGAGATCTGCTCCTACCTAATATTATCTAACTTTTTTTTTATTTTACAAAAACTAATGTGTGTTAACTGTTATTGTTTCATAGGCTTGTGCTTTCTGATTGGTTGCATTATTTTGGGAAGAGTGCCCCCTTGACCAACCTATCGGCCTTATAAGTTGCTCCTTTCCTGCAGGAGCTTTTATTGAGAGCACTTCAAGATGTGCCAGGGAAAAATTCAATGCGTGTAAAAAAAAAAGTAGCAGTCTCATCAAAATGGGCATGGTCAACAGACACGAGCAACAAAAAAGACGCGGGTGACCAAAAATAAATAAATAAATAAATTGCGTGACATACTGGGCAGATTCGCTCCTCACTACTCTTCTTAATAAAAAACGAAAAAATAGATTTTATTGCAAGAGCTGAGGAAAGCACTTTAAATACCTTTTTCAGAAGGGTTACATACCTTTAAATCTTGTTTTTACCATTAAATAATTGGGTTACTAATGTTGCAGCAAGACTTTTGTAGGTCAGGAGTTATATTACTTTAATACTAGCCTGTGTGCCCACTGCCTCATTTACCCAGCTCCTCTTATTGCAAGCTACATTTGGAATTTTCTCCGTTCAAGTGAAAGTTATTGCCAGTGATAACAGTAAAGTGTTAGGAAAGAATCAATGCAATAACAATACAGTTCAAGGAGTCACTATTAGTGGGTCATTTTTCTCTGTCATGTATATGCGCAGCTCACTGGTGGGAATAAAAATAGACTAATTTCACTTTAGCTTTTCGGAAAAGTTGTATGAGATAATAAAGTGTAGTTGGGATGGAAAAAATCATTTGCGCAGGCCCTACATTTAGGGTTTTGACAAGTAATAGTTTGTTATTAGTACTTTGTGTGTATGTATATATGTTTTTACTACTTTTATTTACAGTGTTTTGAAAAATTTGAATGCATAGCAGTTTCAGTCTTCTCAGGCATGGCAAAAGTAAAGCACTTAGTGTATTTTAGAGTAATAAAGCAATGGAAAAGTAGTTATGGGACTGGAACTGATGGATGTTTTGTATTAGTTGTAATGCATTGTGCATTGTATGTTCTGTAGTTTATTCCAATTGTATGGTATTACTTTTATAACTCACTCCTATTATAAAAACATATTGTAAGATGCTGTATGTTTTAGTAAAAGAGGTGCAAGCTATTTTAGTAGAGGAAGGCAGGGGAAGCATTTAAGTAGGATATCTTATAAATGGATATTATGTATCCCAGCTCTAAAGAGCAAATGTTTCAAAATTTGAGAAGATTTGACTTTTCAACAAAAAAATAAATCTCCTGAAGATCAGCTTATTTTTTTTTCATTTATCAGTGTTCCTTACAGTTGTATTTGCAACTAAAAAATATGGTTCTGAAGCTTGCCAAGATCCATTCAAACCAATAGACACATGCTTATTTGTCTGAATTAGGGGCGCTGCTGCCATAAGCCAAGTTGAGAAACTCACCTTAGGTGGCAGCACCCGGCACGTTACCTGAGGTGGCAAAAAGCCATTCCTGGCAACTTAAAAAGGCAACATTTTTAAATCAGCTCTTCTAGTGCAGTTGCTCTCGCAGTAACAATACATCCCCCCTTTGCCCCTCTGACACCATAAAGCTAAGTGAGGGGGGGGGCAAGGGGGCAGCATTAACTTTGGTCATCTCAGGCGGCCAGGACCCCTGAGGCGGCGCTGGACTGAATGAAAATATTTTCTTGACAACTTTTTATAGCAATACATTTCACTAACTTGGTGGGCTTATGTCAGTGATTTTGTGATTTATAGTTGTTATTGCTAACAAAGAAAAGTTGAATGGATTCACCCCCCTTGTTGTTGCAATATGTCCATTTTGTTTGGAGGACCAGCACTCTCCATTTTCTTGGTGCTTGGAGGCAACTGTTATAAAGACCCCCATTCAGAACAAGGCTAATTTCCATATCTGATGGAAGTCTGAAACAAGACTTAAAGAAAGCAGGTCATCTTGGGACTTATATAAGAGGTGTGAAATAGAAACACCCTTAAAGGAGAATGCAAGTCAAAATTTAAAAATCATACTGCCCAATAGTCCTCCTATTGTTTAGTAAAAACGCCACACTTTTGGCTCACCTAATCAAATATTTTCTCAGTCACACTTACTTCACATTTTCTAGAACAGGCAGCCATCTCTAAAAAGGTATTCTCCCTTCCTTCCCCTCCTTGCTTCATACTGCACATGTGTTTCATTCCCTCCCCCCCCTCCCCTCTGGCAGATCCGCTTCTGATACATACACACATACTCAGAGAATAGGAAGGCTGCCGCTGGCACCTACAGGAAGGGAAAAGAGATTTCAGTGATGTCACTAGAGTCTTCACACTGCTGTAGGCTGCCAGCACCATATCTCAGAGAAGCAAGCAGGGATCTGGGAATTTAGATATGCAGTAAGTACTTAAAAAGTGCACATGTGCACTTTTAATTTATATTAACCTTTCATTGTCCTTTAAGCTGATGTCCCACATGGAGATTAGTCGCCCACAATAGTTGCCTGCAGGAGGATACTTTTAGCACCTTCAAAACAACTCCTTTCCACCAGTGATACCCTTTGTTGCCAGTGGATTTTAGGAGAGACTAATTTAGTGCTTCTAGAAAGAAAAACAATCCTATACTCTGTTTTTAAGTACTTAAACAAGATGAAAAATCATCTTAAGGTATTTGCCATAGGAGAGGTGCCTTATTATGTTGAGCAAAGCATACCCTACTATGGATTGCATGGCTTATCTTTTTTTTAATTTTATTGCCTTCAGCAGCAAACAAGTGACAGAAGTGACTGAATGCTGTACCTTACAAATAGTTGCTGAGAAGCCAAATGAAATGACTGTACGATAATTAGTGTAAAATCCCAGGTGTTGCAGGAATAACACCAAGCATAATTGTAAAGTGCAAGAGAAGCAGTAATTGCCGAGCACAAAATCCTCTCAACAAAGAAACTATTTAAAGCATGAATGAGTTATACGTGCTGACACAATAAGGCAAGGGGGCCAATCTCTCTTCTTGGGATACTTCAGATTCTGAAGACAGAAACGTATTTGGACACACCGTAAGGAACAAGGTGATAAATATGCTGTGGGATAAGTTAGAATTAGCAAGACTTTGTTAATTATCCTTAGAGAGGTCATTACTTTTGTTGTACATATGGTAGGGTTATGAGGCACTTCCTGGTAAATCTGTCCCAGTTAATTTGCTTATTCTTTAACACAATGGATCCCAGCAGATACTTTCAGTGTTTTCTCAGCACAAAAGGATAGACAAACAGTCCCATAACACAGCATTAATGGTTGTAAATGACATTTCTGGCACACAAAAGCTTAAGAGAGTAATGCCATTGGGTGTTTCCCCGCCAGTAGGTTTGGCTAATTAAGCACTCCCAAAAATGGCTGCATAGCCAAAATAAGTACAGAATGGATAGTAAGCACATCCTGATTTTATCATCATATATCAGTATTTAACAAATGTCCTGTCATGGACCCAATTCAGTACGTTAATAAAGAAGAAAAAGTAAATTTAGAAAAGAAAAGCAAATTTGGGTAATATAATTATACTAAGTAGAGTCTATTCTCTCTTTCATAAATAAACTAATTCCAAAATACCATGAAATGCTTCTAAGTTTTAGTTATTCTGGTTGTGTCTCACTTTAGTATCAGCATTATATTAACTGTAATTTTTAGAGAAAATAAAGAAAATCCCAAATATAGCATTTTAACTAAGGGCACCCAGTCTTCATCAAGTTAAAAATAATAATCATACCTGTGTAAGGTTTAGCTTAATAGACTTAATGGGGATCATCTATACAGTGTAGCACATATTTATTAGCACATTGTTGTTCTTTGCAAGTTTTTCCCAAAATGCTGAAATATTGAGTCGTTGTGCCCATCTTTCCCTTTTTCCCCGATTCATGTTAAGATTGGCATGACAGGCACATATTTTCCAGTGGTCCACAAATGACAAGGTTCTTTGTGTAATTTTGCGAATACAGGTATGGGATCCCTTATCCGGAAACCTGTTATTCAGAAATGTCTGAATTACGGAAAGGCCATCTCCCATAGACTCCATTATAAGCAAATAATTACAATTTTTAAAAATTATTTCCTTTTTCTCTGTAATAATAAAACAGAACCTTATACTTAATCCCAACTAAGATATAATTAATCCTTATTGGAGGCAAAACAATCCTATTAGGTTTCTATAATATTTAAATGACTTTTAGCAAACTTAAGTTATGGAGATCCAAATTACAGAAAGATCCCTTATCCTAGGTCTGATATAACCTGTATGATATAACAATTTGTACAAACTGTTTATTCTATATTTTTAACCAAAGTTGTGGCATAATTAACTGAGGGAAAAGCTCAGGGACTGCAACTGCACTTGTTGGCCGAAGTACATGATCCCTATTATGTATTTTGTTTTCAGAACAATGTAGTGATGTTTAATCAACTTTTGTTTTACTCAGATACCACTAGCATGAAGGGTGAGCCAAGTGCTGTAATTGTTTTCCTGTCATTATACTTTAATATAAGCAGGGCTGGACTGTTAGCGAGTCTGCAAAGAAAAAAAACTCACAACAGCTGAGATATAAGACCCTAGGGCAGTCATTGTGGTCAATTGCTACTAATAAAACTTATGAAGTGTTTCAGCTGCAAATCTCCTCAAGCCTATTTCTGTCTCCCTTAACACAGGCTACTGTAAGTCAAGGCCATGGGATTTTCAGGATGCATATCAGCAGACATCTAGCTACAACCATCATCACTCTAACTGCATGGGCACATGTGGGTACTTATGATGTTCTCTTGTGGCAAGTTAGGAATGATGTTGTTGCAGAATGAAATAATAAATGTTATAGGGCACTGATGGGCCCAAATGACAATGTCAGAAATGTCAGCCAAGATGAAATGAATGCTCATCGATCATCTCTGCACGTAAGTTTTTTTATAAAGTAGCTTGCCTAATGTTCTAGATTCAGTATTAAATGTACTGAAACAGCCCAAGTTGAACTGTATTTATTATGACCAATGAGTCAAGAGTGAATGTTTCCGCTTTTCCACAAACAGCATAGAGAAAAGGGTAGACTTAATGAAGCTTTGCACATTAATTATATTATACAAGTCACTCAGTGTATGTAAAACTTTAAAAGGAAAATACAAACTAAATGAAGGGGCTGTGGTCGGTCTATCTATCTATCTATCTATCTATCTATCTATCTATCTATCTATCATCTATCTATCTATCTATCTATCTATCTATCTATCTAATCTATCTATCTATCTATCTATCTATCATCTATCTATCTATCTATCTATCTATCTATCTATCTATCTATCTATCTATCTATCTAATCTATCTATCTATCTATAAAAATTAGTGGATGTGTGTTTGCACACATAAGCAACAACCCTCTATGGAGGGTTCTAAGCTGCAGTGTGAAAATGAAAGAACCTGCACTGATGCACAGACGTAATGGGAATTTGCTGCTTACTTAAAGGCCAATGAAAGGTTAATATAAATTAAAAGTAAGTCTAAAGTAAGTACTTACTGCATATCTAAATTCCCAGATCCCTGCTTGCTTCTCTGAGATATGGTGCTGGCAGCCTACAGCAGTGTGAAGACTACAGTGACATCACTGAAATCTCTCTCCCCTTCCTGTAGGTGCCAGCGGCAGCCTTCCTATTTTCTGAGCATGTGTGTAACTTGATCCTGTCTCCTGCTCTGAGCTACACTTGCCCACCAGCCAATCAGAAGCAGATCTGCCAGAGTGGGAGGGGGGGGGAGGTAATGAAACACATGTGCAGTATGAAGCAAGGAGGGAAAGGAAGGGAGAATACATTTTTTAAGATGGCTGCCTGTTCAAGAAAACAGATAGAAAATGTGAAATAAGTGTGACTGAGTAAATATTTGATTAGGTGAGCCAAAAGTGTGGCATTTTTACTAAACAATAGGAGGACTATTGGGCAGTATGCTTTTTAAATTTTGACTTGCATTCTCCTTTAAACATGCCTTGACTTGCATAACATTACCAGTCTATGCACAGAGAGGCTGAACATGCACCAGCCATTCCCACCTGCCCACAATCCACATATAATTCCAGGGACAGTGCCCCCTACTTGGGCAGTGATTGACATATATGAACCTGCTGTGACAATAGGTAATCCAAAACCCAGAACACTTCTGCCTATAACAGCCACCCCTCCACTACTCGGGTGCTACCAGGTCTTAAAGTGAGAGGACCAGGGCAAAGAGTCAGACAGGCTGGGTCAAAACCTGAACAGTAATGCAGTACAAAATCAGAATCCAGAAGAGAAGTCAAAAAGGCAAAAGGGTCAGTCCAGGCGGAGTTCAATCAAAGTCAGTATACAGGCAATCGGAACCAAATACACAGAATAACAGCACACCCAGGAACTTTACTAGAAAGTCCTATAACGGGCCATGGCTGAGTGCAGAGCAGAGGGTCACATAGGCAGGTTGATGGTTAACACTGAGCTTCTGGGACCAGATTAACAACAGGTGAAACTAACCATACCAACATGAATATACAAGGGTACCATAGCATGGAACCAGGACCATAGCTGTCTACTCAAATAGAGCAGTGGTAAAAAAATACCGCACAGCAACCTGCAGGTCACTGGTGGAATTCCAGGCATGATGTTACACCTGCCTGTTGGCACCAGTGGATATGTCAGTAGATATCTGTTGCAGAAAAAATCCAGTAAGAGGTGGAGAGTGCAGTGTAGGAGGGTAAAGGCCAGCCCTGTGCTTACCATCTGCCACGGGCCCTTTCTCACTAAAGAGAAATGGGATGACACAATACAGTACAGATTTCAGTAGCCTGTACCCCAGGGCCATTTTGGATTAAGAACAAGTTTAAACTTTAAGTGAAAATTCAGAATCCATTATGTAATCAAAAAGTTGTATTCCTTATGAAAAATATATTTTGTAAATAGGATCAAATAAGTTAAAAAATGTTTTTAAAAAAACCTTGATTCTATCATGGCTACATCCTGGATAGTACCAGCAATGTTTCAGGCCACCACTAGCCTTTTTTCAAGCTTGTTGTGTCACGTGGAAATTTGCACCAATTGTACAAAATTGTGGTGAAGTTTTGTGTTGTTCCAGATATTTTTCTTTTCCTTGTGAAAAATCTCAAGAAGCAACAAATCTAACTTGTGCAGCCACGAAAGTAACCAAATTGACAGAGTTTGCAGGCATGTAACCAATAGCATTACATTTATATTACGATTCATGAACCTTGGTCTTGGTTGGAGCAACTGTCAGAGACTCTAACCCAGTGATCACCAACCAGTGGCTCGCAAGCAATGTGTTGATTACCACCCCTTGGATGTTGCTCCCAGTGGCCTCAAAGCAGGTGCTTATTTTAGAATTCCTGACTTGAAGGCAAGTTTTGGTCGCATGAAACCAGGTGTACTGAAAAACAGAACCTCCCATAGCCTGCCTGTCTACATAGGGGCTATCTAATAGCCAATCACAGCCCATATTATGCACCCTCAGGAACAATTTCTTATGATTGTGTTGCTCCCCAACATTTTTTACATTTGAAAGTGGCTCACAGGTAAAAAAAAGCTTGGGGACCTCTTCTGTTGCATAGGACTGAGATGTAAGGACCAAGAAATAATGGGTATTTAGCTTAGCAGAGCTCAGTCCAAGAGGTTAGTCAAGGAGCTTTGTTAGAGGTCAGGCATTTGGCATGGGTTATGGTAGGAAACAGAGGAATGATGTCAAGAGTCATTTTGCCAGAAAGTCAAGCAGATCCAGAATGTACCCTGAAATAAGAGACCAAACGTCAGCATCTTTCCAGTCGTGCCACCAGTAAGCAAGTAAGGAGCCATTTACCTGTGCACTGGATTTACCTTTGCACCAAATTCAACAGCACTAAAGGGGCACAGATTAGAGCCCTATAGTTCTGATTTATACAGCATCAGTGTGTAAATGGTGCATAATAGATCATCATGATGAAATCTAAAAATGAAGCATAAATGCTAAACAACGGTACTTTTTGGCAGTGTCATAGATTTCATGGCAGGTGGCATGTGAAGAGTTAAACATAGAAGCTCTATGTCCATTGACAAGAGATTGATCATTTAGTGGCAATCATTGCTTTTCCTGATAGCATAAGATGAACTGGATTTCTAATCAACATATGTGCACTATGCCCTCCACAACATTTATCATCCTGATCTTCCTAATTTCTCCCCAGTTCCTGATACCTTCTATTCATTTTTCATTCACTTCAATTCATTTAATGCTTTTACATGCTTATTTATTTTCAATGTCCATAGTGTTAGCCCATTTTATTTAAAAGCAAGTGTTTAAGTAAATACGTTCAGACCCACTACTACTATGTATGTCTACAAGAATAAACAGGCAGATTCTTGAAAAATTGCATATGGATATGATTTCTGTTTTTTCCCAGTTGGATGTACAATGACATATCGTTAAAGTCTTTTTTATCTTGCTCTAAGGTTTTCACTGTTAAATAATTCTAAATTGTTTCCCTTCAAGTCTTGCAGTTTCTTTTGTTTTATATGACACACCATTAATTGCTGTCTCACTGCCTTAAGGTTATTCTCTAATTGCAGAAGATTACTGCCTCTTTTCATTAAATTATACATCCCCACCCTTTGTCATAAGACTTCAACAGTGTTTTTGCAGTCATATGTAAAATTCACATGACTGATAACAAAGTGTTACATATTATCATCTGATTATAATGCAGCTGACTTGCAAATGGTGCCTGCTCATCAGCTTTCACTATCATTTATATCTATGTGGGATGAAGGATAGTTTGAGCATTGGGTAAGTCCTAAGTAGTTTCAAATCCATGTAAAAACACAAAGTTAAATGCTAGGTGCTCTTATACTGGTTAGGGATTCTAATATCATTATGTTTCATATTTAGGGGGCACATTAGGGGGTAATGTTATAAAAAGTGCAAAGTTTGCACCAGGTTTATCAACATATAACAAGCTATAAGCAAGTGCTATACAGGTTCCCTGTTTAAAAGTAAAGTCTCATAATTATAATATAAGGATTTCTCCCTAGATTTGTGCTCTATGAAGGTGTATAGGAAGTAGTTGCTACTGGTAGCTCTGTGTGGCTTCATCCTAAGTAGCCATGACAAGTAGGTGCTACTGAGTAGCTCTGTGTGTCTTTGCCCTAAAAGCTTGTAGAATATACCCGCTAAGAATAGGGGTGTTCATAAGGTAGAGAACAGTGGGAAAACTTAGTATTGCCACAGTGTAATTTAGTGTGTGCCCAGGAAACCTGCAAGTTCATTTCTGTAACAGTTTTCCAGTTATCTCAATTGCATGAACCTGCCAACATTCTGCAGAATTTTGAATATAGTTAAAGGTGCAGCACTTATGGTGAAGCATTTCCTGACCACTGACAGGGTGGCAAAACCTGAAGCAGGACTGTGGGTTTTCCCTATTTTCTGGGAAACAATGGTCACCCATATGCAGCTTTCACCACTTAGACATCAATAGGAACACCATTACAATAGAAAGCAGTTATAAGTTATAAGCAGAATATAAATGTAGCTTCAGGATTCTCCAGAAGTAACCATAAAGCCTATTGGGGTTATGTAATACAAGGCACTAAGTTCACCCAGGAGCAGTAACTCATAGCAACAGAGAAGATGTTTGCTTTTAAACAGGTGACCAGTAATTGCTACCTGATGATTGGTTTCTATGGGTTACTGCACCTGGATAAACTTAGTGCCTTTTATTATATATGGGGGTATACGTTTTAAACAGGTAGAAGACAGCTGCCTTTTAGGTAGCTATACTTTAATTTTTTACATGTATGCTTTTTTCATTTGTAAAATGCTGCAGAACTGAGCAATGAAAAATAAATAAATAAAGGGTTGTTTATTTTATCAAATCTCTATCAAAATACTCTTCAATTAATACAGGCAACATTCATAATGGATACCACTAAACATGCTGCACTTGGAGAGGCTCATAGAGGAGTAAATAAATTAACTCTTTTGGTAACACGTTTGTTATAATGGTTGGGCTAAATAGTGCAGAACCATTTAAATGTAAACATTCCTTGGTTCCTAATTCAGAGCAATTGTGCAAGTAGGGCAATGTGTATTAGCAAAATTCTTTGCTAGTGGAAACCCGTTGTTACAAGTGATGCCTCCTTATCTCCATTCCAGATACACAGACATAAATACTGTGAGACAAGTATTATTTTATAGTGGATTTCTCTCCAATTTTATTCTCTTGACCACTAGTTTCTGGCTAAGTTCTGTTGTTCCATTTAGTGCACTACACATTGATGCCCTTTAGATTTCGTTTATTCTTTTATCCGGTATACTCTTTTTTATAATATTGGCTTAATGTGCTATTATCCTTGAAATACAGAATTTGCTGAATTACCCCTGACATGTAAAAGTAAATTTAGAACCTGTTTGTTATTACAGTTAGAAAAACGTATTTTCAATGCCATGCTAATGTATGAGAAGTCCATGTACGCCCATGAGTCCATTGTCTGCTGCTTTTAGATTGACACAGATAACTTCAGTTCCTTTTTTCTGCTTTTTTGGAAATGTCTTTTTCTCAGCACAAAAAGAAGAGGCTCTTTCATGTAAATGGCTGATGTTCTGCAAAGTAAGCCATACCATCACTATCACAATCATTTGTCCATTCCAAACTCTCCAAAGAAATCTTTTCAACCAGACTCCATTACTGCGCTGGAGCATTCTGAACCAACCCCACCCCTCCCTATTCTTTTCTCCATTGTCCATTGTTGCCAATTTCAAAATTGTGTAGTAGCCTGCAAATTGTGTTTTGCCTCTCATCCAAATAGCAATTATGTCTGTAAGTGTGTCTGTAAAATTGCTACAGGAAAATTTTGGAGCCCATTTATCAATGTACGATTGAGAACTGTGCGTATTTTCTCATCAATTTCGTACTTTGAGACAATTTGTGCTACAAAATCGTATTGTCGCAATGAATATGAAATTTTCGTTATTCATTCAAGCTTCGGTATTGTGGCTTTCCTTTGGTTAGGTTGGAGCTGCAGTGCCATTGAGTCCTGTGGGAGACTTCCAAAATCATGCACAGAAGGTTTAAAGGCAGAATGTTTTTGTGCCTTTTACGATCATAAATTTTGATACTTTCGGATTGTACCACAATATTTTGTACTACCATGATGCGTTCCGAAATGTTTGGATCTAATCTAATATGCTGTCAGCCTTATGCAGAAGCACATTTAAATGAAGGATTTGGTAAAGATTTGACCGAACTATTGGCAGGTAGGAACAGCATATAAAGTTAAACCTAGACTGAACAGAACTTGAACTTTTTTTTTTGCATAAACTTGAAAAAAAGGAGGGTTCAAAAAAAGGGATTTTATCAGATGGTAATGTCCTTTTAAACCAGGTTTAAGTAAACAAAACTTTTTTACTATTACTTTGCTGAGACTCCCTGTTCATAATAACAATTTACAACCCATTATAAGACAGACAGATTTAAACACTTAGGGGCACATTTACTAACCCACGAACGGGCCGAATGCGTCCGATTGCGTTTTTTTTGTAATGTTCGGTATTTTGCGATTTTTTCGGGAAAATTGTTGCGACTTTTTCCTTACCAATATGATTTGCGCAAAAAAACGCAAGTTTTTCGTAGCCATTCCGAAAATTGCGCAAAATCGGGATTTTTTCGTAGTGTTAAAACTTGTGCGAAACGTCACGCCTTTTAAGTTAACGCTACAAAAAAAGACGCGACTTTTCGCACAAGTTTTAATGCTACGAAAAAGGCGCGACTTTTCGCGCAAGTTTTAACGCTACGAAAAAATCGCCAGATTTTGCGCAACTTTCGGAATGGCTACGAAAAACTCGCATTTTTTCGCGCAAATCGTATTGGTAACGAAAAAGTCGCGATAATTTCCGAAAAGTCGTAAAGTCGCCGAAAAAAACGCAAAAAATACGAAAAAGTCGCAAAATTTTCGTTTCCAATCGGAATTTTTCCAATTTGGATTCGAATTCGTGTCTTAGTAAATCAGCCCCTTAGTAAAAGTAAAGGCACCTGACTTTCTTATCATTTCTAGATGCATTTTATTCTACTGTGAAATTTACTCACTTCTCTGCTTTTGTTAAACTATTTATAGGCGATATAAACCCAAATAAAAGGTCCATAATTGATAACCTACTTAATTTCTCTGGCTTTCCTGTTGTGTGGTTTTGTTGCTTTTGCTTCATTTTATATTAGACACACAAACCATTTGAGGCTGTTTTTATATATCTAGTATTTATCATTTAGGCTCAGATGAGTGCAGTTCTTCATTTCTACAGGAAATCTGTATTGCGGATAGCAGATTTGAATGAAAACACAGTCCCTTCTGGTCAACAATCATGTTTGAGCCCCTGTTATCTTCTTTAGTTAGTGATTATTAGTGAATTACTTTGCTTAGTGGTACACAAATAATGCTCCATACGAATGATCATTTCCCATACACTGAAAATATATAGTACATTAAGTTACCTCTATTGTAAAATATAAGGATATTATAAGTCACTGTGGAGTTCCATGACCTTCTAAAAGTATGAGGTCAAAGGTCTTGTGCTTTTATACAGGTCATGGAATGCCAAGGTGACTTCTAGTATTTGTGTATAATACAACAGGGGATAAATTATGTTATTATGTGACAGAAATCACATCACTAAACACTGATTATAATTGATGACATCGCTAAGCATCATTTATAAGGATATTATTTAGAGGATAGTCATGGCTTTTTTGTATTATAAGTATATAAATATATGTTTCGGCTTTCTAAGTTTTGGAAGGATTCATTCTTTCTTTCTAAAGAATATTGGAGACAGCATCAGAAGGCCTTTTTGGCCTTCCATTGAATCAGCTACAACTTAGGTAGAATTTATCCATCAAAATTTGATGAATATGAAGATTTTTTTAAACTCAATTACTGTGTAAAATATTGTAATGTTCTATTCAGGTATGGAATTACTTATCCAGAAAAATAATATTCAGAAAGCTCTAAATTATGGGAAGGCCATCTCCCATAGAGTACATTTTAAGCAAAGCATTTTTATTTTTTAACATAATATCCTTTTTTGCTATTGTAATAAGATCTGTATGAGATCTGTTATCCAGAAACTTAGTATCCAGAAAGCTCTGAATTATGGGAAGGCCATCTCCCATAGACTCTATTTTTATTAAATAATTAAAATGTAGCTTGTAGTTTCTTCCAACTAAGATATAATTAATAAAACCCAATTAGTCCTATTGGGTTTAATTTATGTTTAAATTGTTTTTTAGTAGACTTATGGTATGGAGATCCAAATTATGGAAAGACCCCTTATCCAAAAAACCCTGAGCATTCTGGATAACAGGTCCCATCCCTGCATGCAAACACAAGCCATTTTGGTAGAAAAACAAACCTATTGAATTTACTTGTTTAAATGTGTTTTAGAAAATAGTGTACAGCTATCCAAATTAGAACCCCAGGTTTCAAGCATTACAAATAATAGATTTCATACCTGTACTTAGATGTTATGCAGTACTTGTCTACTTTAAATGGGTTCTTCCCAAAACCTCTAGCATCTTTTAAGATTTAAGGCCAAGGTTTTGAGGTACAGTATGTCATAAAGCTTCTGTTCCTAAACAGATTTCAAGTCGCTATATTCATTTTATCAAACTATTATTAGTAAAATGTAATAATAAATAAGGGCAATGCCAGAGAAAGGATAACATGGAGGTCATGAATTCATTATGCTGGCTTAACATTTTCATAAAAACTTTTTAATTTATTGACCATAGCTTTTGTGGTTTGCTGCTTCAGAGATTATCATTTTTCAGGCCATGTACTCTGTATATTAATAAAGTGTTATTGAGGGTGAAAGAAATACAAACGACCTTTACGGGATTCTGGATCTTTTGGATTTTCAACATAAATTAAATACATTTTGTTTTCTCAACTGGTGTTGCCTCAGGGAAGTTAATTGTAACTTGATGTTTTATTTGAAAATGTAATATTTCCATTCTTAGTGGGACGTTTATTTTAAAAAGGATATTGTTAACAGGGTTTATTGATATTGTATTACACAACAATAACATTTTTATTATTGGTGAAAAGCAACACCACCTAAAAAGACAGTAGGACGGTAATAAAATGAGAGGTGAAAATTTTACTCCAGTTCTGTTAACCCATGGAAACCAATCAGAAGGCTGCATTTTGTTGACAACCAAACATTTGGTGGCTATGGGTCCCTAGACCTGGAATTAAAGAAGTCCAATTATACTAATGACCCATGCCTTCAAAGTTGTCCACAGGAGATTCCTACCTGCTAATCCCGTTAGATCATCTTTGGAGTGTCAGCGACACTGCACATGCTTAGTAGGCTCTTGGCTGCCCACAGACTAGCAGGAAGTAACTGAGAATATTACATCATGTTATTGTGAATATTAGATTGTATCAGTGCCTCTTTCTTGCTTTCCAGCATGGCAGAACTGTCTTCATGATTGTTAGGTGGGGGGAGGGGGGGATGGGCATGCAGGCACCCTTTAGTGCTCTAGTACTTGAGTCTGGGATCATCATAATTGACCCTTAAGGTATAACATTTTAAACATAATTTTTTGTTGAATATAAGTGCCTGTGCCTCTTACCTCCTTAGCCCTAGAAGCTGTACTGCAATACTTTTATACTAACTGACTATTAGCCCAAGCAATGTAAATAAAAAGTAAACTTTTCAGATTGAAAACTATTCAGATTGAAAGATTTCAGGACCACAGTAGCTGCATGTGACCTCCCTAAAGTCCATACAGTAAGAAAATAAAATGTTGTATGTTTTAAAGAAATACCGTCACTGAAAGTGAAGTCAAAATGGCATATAAATAAAGATTAATGGCATATAAATAAAGATTATAAAGAAACTATAAATATTCCATATTCAGTGTTGCAAGGGTGATTTTGAGTAATAAATTATTTTGTGCTTCTAACTTATATAGTAGGATGGTGGTGGAAGCATCCTGCTTCTATGAGCAGGGAATGGGCATCTTGGATAGAAAGGATAGTGCAAAATACATGGAAAAAATAACAATAACCTGAAGTTTAACAAAGATTAATCTTTCACCAAGACAGTCCAAACCCAGGCTGAAGTAACAAATACAGCAAGTGGTTGAAAAACAAATGTATTGAGTTGAGGGAATAGACCTGATTGTCGGACATTCACCGTTTGAGTGTAACCTGAGCAACCTAGAGCAAATCTGTATGGAGAAATCAATTCTGAATAATGTACTAAGCTGATGTACTCCTACCCCCAAGAGATTGAAAGTTGTCTCCACAAAATTGAACTCTACAAAATATTAAAGCCCATTAATTTAAAAACAAGAGAATGTCAGATTAAAACAATTTTGAATTCTAGTTTTAGAACATAACACTATATAGCACAGACTTACCACTCCAGTGGATCCTACAGTACACCTGAGGTACACCTGTAGGTCAGGTGATTATTACTTGAAACTATCATTTTTGGCATCCCATGTATCACTGCCTCTTTTTTTCTAGTTTGACTGAATCATTTTTTCTTATAGCTCATCTTATATTTTACATGAGCCTGCAGAAATATTCACCCTTAAATTCTAAATGCATACATACAGTATTAATGTTAATATAATCAAACTAACCAAATAACTGCCTGAAAGCTATATTATGTAGTGTAAATGAAACCAGTCTCTTTTTGTCGGCTCAACATAGTGAAAGCAGCACCATCAAATCTGTGAAATCTATGGCTATGTCCTGAGAAAATGCAACACATAGAAAGTTTTAATCACTCTGCAAAATCCCTGAAACAATCAATAAAACATATTAGGAAATGGCATGCTGAATCAAATGTTGCTAATGGCAAGTCAATAAGAGCTTACTTTCTTTTTTTCTCTTTTGTTAACAAATAATTAAAGCTTGGTATCTAGAGAAGCCTTGATATGTCTATTTTCATACCAGTGCAAGAAACATATAGACTACATTGTTTTTTTGTGCAGGGATATGCCTGCTATTTTCTTTTATCTTCATTATAGTTCAGATTATGGGGTATATTTATCATGTTGTGTAAAAAGTGGAGTAAAACACTACTGGTGATGTTGCTCATAGCAGCCAATCAGATGTTTTGTTTTGCTTTTCTAACTGTTGAAATCTAATTGTTGATTGGTTGCCCTTGGCAACATCACTGGTAATGCTTCACTCCACTTTTTACACAGCATGATAAATATACCCATATGTCTTCAAAAGGGAAATGCTATAATAAGCAGGTAGTTCACATTTAAGTTAACTTTTAGGGGTGTCAGTCACTTGAAGTTGAGTAACATTTGGGTACCCCCAGAGTGATTAAACCTTTTCTTATCCTTTAATGTATGTAGGAGTGATGGAGATCACCTACATTCGAACACTAAAGATTTTCACTTCAATTGTGTCTCCCCATTGAAGTGCATGTGAAACTGCATCAGATGCATTGCCTCCTCTTGGCAGCAATTGCCCTGCAAGTGTGGGAAAAAGGATGCATTGTGGGTAAATAACATGGTGATTTGAACCCAAACAGCACTTGTGCCCATAAATGAGCCCCATGGGTCTGACTACAGGAAACTCTACCTTAAAGTAAATGGGCTTATTTATCATTCCATAGTTTGTTTTACTGCTTGCTGAAGCATTTTTTAGGGTTGAATTTTGCTCTGTGACAAATAACTTTTGTGTTTTTCTCCCAGATGCAATACACACCAGGCAGTAAGAATTTGGATGTGTCATTTTGTTAAAATGGTTTTGTCTCAATAAGTAATTATAATGAATACTATAACAGAATGAACTGCTGGGAACCCATCTGGATTCCCCAGTTCAATAACACACCCTTACTCAAGGAATACACACAATATTGGTTCCTTAAGAAGACCCACAGTTATTTGTCTCTTCATCATATCCATAAAAAAACACATAATTGAAACAAGAACATTAATCTTAAAACAAAATAAATAATTAATAATAACAATAATAATAATAAAAACTGAGTTGCTTTGGATGCTGTTACCTTAGTATTTAAAGGGATCTGTCACCCACACATTAAAAGCTGTATAATAAAAGTCATTTTTATATTAAATGTGATACTCAAATTATTTTTTTAATTAAAACATCCATACCTGTTATAAAAATATTTACAAATCTCAGCTGTCAATCAAATATTGCTTGCACTGCCTCTGTCTATGTCTAGGCATAGAGGCGTGGCAGGCAATTACTTTCACTTTCCATTTCCTGGACTGCACTCCTCTCATTCCTCCTTATCGCCTATAATTGTGTAGCCAGTGCATGGGCATCAGGCATCTTGTCTTACTAACAGTGTCCGCAGAATGGTGCCTGCCTGTTTGCTGTGATTTTGAATTAAAAGACTGAAACAAACACAATTAAACTGGTTAAGGGGATGGAAGGGTTGAACAATGAGGTGAGACTGTAGAGGTTGAGGTTGTTTTCTCTGGAAAAGAGGCGCTTGCAAGGGGACATGATTACTCTGTACAAGTACATTAGAGAGGATTATAGGCAGATGGGGGATGTTCTTTTTTCCCATAAAAACAATCAACGCACCAGAGGTCACCCCTTTAGATTAGAGGAAAGGAGCTTCCATTTGAAGCAGCGTAGGTGGTTTTTCACGGTGAGGGCAGTGAGGTTGTGGAATGCCCTTCCTAGTGATGTGGTAATGGCAGATTCTGTTAATGCCTTTAAGAGGGGCCTAGATGAGTTCTTGATCAATCAGAATATCCAAGGCTATTGTGATACTAATATCTACAGTTAGTACTAGTGGTTGTATTTATAGTTTATGTATGTGAGTGTATAGATTGGTAGGTGTGGGTTGTGTGTGCTGGGTTTATTTGGATGGGTTGAACTTGATGGACACTGGTCTTTTTTCAACCCTATGTAACTATGTAACTATGTAACTAATTTATATAATGTAAGTAATGTTTTCTATGATCAACTAAAATAAGATTTTAAATGATTTTTTAGGATGGCTGTCCATTTTAATAAAAGAGGTCCCTGTATGTCATCTGATATCCACCTTGAACCCATCTTGAATCTAATTCTTTTTTTCTACTGCTGCAAAATGAACAACTTGACCTTCAGTAACAGAAAGTTAATGTTGGTACTTGGGGATTGTGCAATGAGATATATTATTGCCAATGATGGCAATCACAGAAATAAATAGCCAGTATAGCACAACTGTAACACATTCAACCCCATACAGTGGTAAAACTTAGAAGTGGAATCTCTTGCCAATATTTATGCTTGGGAATCCATTCTTACTCAGTTTTCATATAGTGACCAACCAGAAAAAATGTGCACTAATAGCAGCAAATTGTATTTGTCCTGTTCTTTTTAAATAAATATGAAAATTAAGTACATTAAGTGTCTCCTAATATAGACAATTTTCTCCCCTGATAAAATTGACCAGTGTGTATGGATATGATAGGGACCTTAGATTGTAAGCTCCACTGGGGCAGGGACTGATGTAAATATTCTGTTAAGCACTGTGGAATATTTCAACACTATATGAAATATTATATTATTTAATAATAAATAGATTATTCTTCCTGCACTTGAACAGAAGTAATCACTGGTTGGCTTCTAGGGGAGGGAAGAGGGAGATGTAGAGACCTTGAATTAGTACGGTCTTCTGGAGCAGAGATTGAAGAGAATAATGAACAATCTCTGTATAGTGCTGCAGAATATGCTGTAAGATAAATAATGGTTAATAATATCAATATGCCCTGGGTTTCCAGCAGGTAGTCTTTTGGATCTGTTTTTCCTGGATCTGCAATCTATATAACTGCAAGCTATAAAATAGTTGCACATCTTATAACTCTTTACTTTTAATGTGTTATACACAAACCTGTTCTATTGTGGTTTTCATTTGCTATAGTTAGATTAGTAACAGATTTGAATACAAAATTCCTGACGCAAATAAATAATAACATTTCCTTGCCTTACAATCGGTCTGCCTTCTAATTATCCAGGTCAGTGACTTTAGCAGCCAGGCAACATTTTAAAGGGTTAATGTAATAAGGTACAAGGCCTGCTACTGGTCTAGTAACTTATAGCTCATTTGGTTGCTTGCTATGAGTTTCTGGACCTGGGCAAACTTTCCACTTTTATTATTTGTTTGTACATGGGATTTGTAGTTTAAAAATTCAGAGACACTTCTAATAAATACATGTGGCACCCTTAAGAGCCACACTAATCTTGGGGCAATTTTTATAGTGTGTGAGGGGGGTTCCTTTTTCCTGTTTCCCCTTTTGCTTTTTCTTAGTACGTTTCCATTTGTAATATGCTACATTAAAAGGTGGACTTTTAAGAAGAACAAAAACACAGCTATGATATGAAGAAGAATGATGAGATCTTTGGCCTCTTTCATGCACTAGCAACTCTGACAAGTTCAAGGAATGAAACTAAACTGAAGTGTTAGTGTCAAGGTGTGAAGTAGCATTAGCAAATTGTAGCGTTTAGTGCTTTTTATTAGGACATGAAAGTGCAGGCAAATCAGCAGTGGAATTGCACGTCCCATACAATGTTGTGTCTTTCTTCATTTTGAAACAGTCCGTTGACCCAACTGAACCACTGAAAATGCCCCTTTCTCATTCACAATACCATATTCCATGTTTATTAAAAATAATCAACTATAATCTCAGCATAAACAGTTTTATATTTTTATACAACGTCCTGGTGTGACCAAATAACCCAGCCGAGACCTTATCCCTGTTTGTACATGGGATTTGCCCACACTTGCAAAACCGGAGGGTCACAGTTTAATAACATCATTCGCATCATCAAGTGCCTGGAAGCAGTGAACTGGCCTGTGAAAGCCACCTGATTTCTGTGAATTGTATTGCCTTTGGCAAATTGCTTTGAATCAGCAAATATAAAAGTTCGCCACAAAAGCGCTTTCCCAAAATAGCTTGCCATTTAATATACTAGACCTTGATTTTAATGTCAGTTGCTCTAAGGGCCCAATGGGGAATAGTTCTACTCCTGTGATTCTAAAAGGTACTTGGCATCAGATTTTAAGCAGCGTCTGTATTTGCAGCGCTTGCATATTACACTCTCACCGGATACAATTTATATATAAAGGGAAATTACGGAACAGCACATAGCCAAAAAAGATATTATTTGGCAGAAAAGAATATAGGACATCAGTGGTGGAAGTGTAATGAGCTGAAGACAATATGCCTCCTGTCACACTGAGTGAGGTTGCTCATTTCATTTTCTCTGCAGTAAGCAGGATGTGCTATTGATAAGAGTTACATCAAAGTGATACCTTTTTCGTAGAAATTACAAACCTCTAATGCTCTCTCAGCATGCTTTTTCCTGGGAGAAAATGGCACGGTGTTATCTGCTAACAGTTTTCTATAGCTGCTAGTTATAAAGCAATTTAGGAAGTCCAAGCAGATTTATGATGGATGCCATGTTGTGATAAGCTGGAAAAACAGCTTCTTCGGTCATTAACAAGACGAAGCGAATATCATTGACTCATTGAACAGCAGCACAGATGATGTCCCAGCATCCTTAGTGGGCTTTATTTGTCACAAGGTGTAAAAGGAGTCTTGTGTCCAACATTCTGATATGTAATATAGATTTTTCTACAGAGAAGAGCATTGATTTTTTTAGTAGGGTAATAAAGCATTTGCACAATGCAAATTTGGGTTCTTATTCTGTAGATTTATGTTTCCATTTATGAGCAATCAGCAGTTAGTCAACAACAATTAGCTACAATAAAAGCTATATTTTAACCTAAGTCTTCCGAATGTATGACGATCCTGTATGTTCCTTGATAGTTGAGAAGATTTTATCCAACACTCCGTATTGTATTCCTGCAAGATACTTCACAAGAAGGTGGTGCTGGGAGATACAGAGTGCGGTGTGGCTGGAGCAATGAGGAACCTTTTATTTAAACATGATTCTGGCCCACACCTTCCTGTAACAGGCAATCTTTTTGTTACTTGGGATTACTAACACTAACACCAACAGGCTGAGGAAACAAGTAAACGAGGTAAAAAATGAGGCTGAATTGCTTATCTCACTGGCAACATTTTTTCCCTCAATCATTTTTTTAATTATACTTTTTTTTTTTTAATCAAAAATCAAACGATAAAACCTTGGCAAGCTTTTTATTTACAATAACAAAAAAATCTGTTAGATAAAGAATGTACTTGTTTGTTTACTTACTTGTGTTATTAACGTATTAACCTCAGTTAAGAATTGATTAACCGCCCAAACTCGCCTTCACTAAGTGGGACTTCATTTGGATCTTGCATACAAATATGAGCTGTTGTGTATTACTAAGTAACCATCAAATAAAAGATAATAGTAAATACAACTGAGCTACCTGCCTATACCTTTACCTACATATATATGGTATATTGGTTATGATTAGTACAGGGGTTACATGTCACACACCCTATATACTCCATCAACAAAACCCCATTACTGGAAAATGAAGATACAATCTGTTCTTTACAACCACACTAACTCATTAGTAGAGCACACTTGTGTGTATATTGTCTTGACTGACTTTCTGATAACTCAAGTTATCATACACTTAACCATACTGCAACAATGATAACGCACCAGTAATTCATCTCTAGCCACAATGCTAGATTATACCATGGCTGCAAAAGCAGAATACAGCCAAACGCACCCATACACACTCATGTGCATTTCATACAAGTGTACACCTAATTAATTCTGCTCTTCTTTAGAACAAAAATAACTCATTGTATTAAACATTATGCATGTAACCAACTAATATTACAATTGTTTATTGCAGTCACTTCAATGCTTCTGTGCAGTAACAAATCCCGCTTAAAGGAAAACTATACCCTCAGAATGAATACTTGACAAACAGTTTATATTATGTTAAGTGACCTATTAAAGAATCTTGGTATACTGGAATATATATATCTGTAAATATTGCCATTTTACACCCTTTCCCTTGATCCAACATCAAGGGATGCAGCTCTAACTGTAACAGGAAGTAGTGTGGGAGCAAAAGGCAGAACTCTGTCCATTGATTGGCTGATGTGGCCTAGCATGTATGTGTGCCTTGGCTTGTTTGTGTGCACTGTGAATCCTATGATCCCAGGAGGTGGGCCTTAATTCTTAAAATGGCAATTTCCTATTTATGAGTACCCAATGGCACATACTACTAAATAAGTATATTTTTATGACAATGGTTTATCTAGATGGAGCAATATATGCAATATATTTTTATAGAAACATTGTTTGGGGGTATAGTTTTCCTTTAAGGAGTCAACCACTGAGACTGACATGGCATTTGCTCTGGCGGAGCACTCCTTCACCACTTGTGGCAGGTATCACCATTCAAGCCAATGGCAGACAGCAAAAGTAGTAACAGGGTTTCTCCAAAATAGTCTATGCCATCAACCATTGAGCTACTGATTCTTCAATGCCACAAGGATCATGACTTCCTATACTAATATTGTACAAATATAATGTATTTATAGTATCAAGTTATAAATATAGTCAACAATTCTTCTGAGTTCTGAGACCCAGCCTGAAACCTCATTCCTGTATAAGGTCACAGAACTCCTTAGTGACAAGGAGTGTTATAAATTGTCAGATTAAGAAACAAAACTCCTATTTCATTCTAAAATATTTATGCTTCAAGCTGAAAACACATTAAATAGAACTTTTATTTCATTTTTAAATCTTTATACTTCAAGCTGAAAACACATGACTTTTTCTAAAGCATATTTATTAAATATATTTTAAAATTAATATCAATATTAATTTATTATGATGCCTATGAAGCCATTCACACTATAATCCTTAAAAAGATTTATTTGTATTTGTTTGACCAGCAGGTTGAGATATTGACAATTCAGTGCACAGTGGGGAGGAATGGATTTGCAGTGAAATTCTGCAATTTGGCATCAACAAATTGTTTTGTGAAACAGCCGCAATATTTCAGGGGAGAAATTTTGTTGTAACGTCAAAAAAAGTTGCATTTTGCGAAATTTTTCCAGTTTTTCAGGAGTTTCGCTGATTTTTTGCCGAAGCAAAACAGGACATCACTAGCAATAACCAAGATATTTGGAAAAGGCAGGGTTCATTTGTGGAAAACCTCAGTCAGTGCGGCCATAGGATCAGCTGAGGCTTCTGAAGCAGTATTTACTTAGGAGCACATTTACTAAGCAATTTCGAGAAAAAGTTGATTATTCGCCAGTACTCAATTTTCCAATATTGTTTCTTTAAAAATTCAAGTTTTACTGGAAATTTTCCCAGAAAAAAATGGTACTTTTCGAAAATAACTCAAATAATTTGCGATTTATTACATTTTAGGTTACTTTATTCTAGGGAAAAAAAATCAGCAGGTTTGATCTGTCAAGTACCATTGAGTCCTATGGAAGGCTTCAGATACTAGAAATGTTCGAAATTAAATCAAAATGTGAACATTCATTGTCAGCCTGTCCTTTTGCTATACACTTTCAAGGAGTAGTTAATCCCATCATTGTTTTCTATTTCACGCAATTTCAAGTGAAACTTATTCACATTATTGTTTTCTAAGAATGAGCACCAAAGTTCCTAAAATGGCTGCTGGGGAAAAATAAAGAGGATTCATGGAAACAAACGTCTGTTGAAACACTCATTTTTTGAGACAATTTATCTAATTTTTCCAGTTTTAACTATACTTTCATCTCGAAAAATGTGCGATTACAAAGCGCAAACTCGAAATTTACTCCCTGTAATATTATTTTTCCCCATTGGTGTATGGTGGATCTGCTTACATTCTTCATGGTTCCTTGGATTTGTCCTTCCTGAGGTTCACTTACTCTCTACATGCTTACCTAACTATATTCTTTGGTCATGCCTCTTGGGAGTCTTTAGAGTCTATCTTAGATGCTAAGGTTCAATTGCTCTCTTCATTCTTCCTTAACTATCATTTTTTGTAAAGCCCTTTGGGACTCTCCAGAGTCTCTGTCAATAGTAAAATTGATGTAACACAACCTGTCTACTAAATACATGATTTATGGGCATAGCAAGGTTTTCGGAAAGCAGCTGAGGTGTAATGAATCCCAAAAGTTCCTGTTTTACAGAGGCTTTTGTAAGTATTATATAACAGGGTTAAAACCTGGACATGCTGTATGTCAAAAGGATTACCATGTCCGAGGCAACACATTGGAGCAAAAATAAATAAGTCCTTAGAGAATATAAGTTAACTTAGTTGTATAAAAACACACAGGGACACAAGTCCCTTTGGGACTCTAAAGAGTCTCAGTCAATTGTAAAATTGATTTGACACAACCTGTCTAATAAATACATGATTTATGGGCATGGAAGGGATTTCAGGAAGCAACTGAGGTGTAATGAGTCCCAAAAGCTCCTGTTTTACAGAGGCTAATGTTGGCATCATATAACTGGGTTAAAATGTGTTCATGCTGTATGGTTATAGGACTACCATATCTAAAGCAACACATTGGTGCCATAGTAAATAAGCCCTTAGACAATATAAGTAAACTTGGTTGTAGAAAATCACACACAGGGGCACAATTCTCATTCATGGAATATGATGTAACTAGTATTTATGGAAAGTAGGACATTAGGAAGCTCAGATATCATCATGCAGCATTTTCAGCCCATACATAAATGGTACACATATGGTTTTATTAGGTTCCATAAACAAAAAACAATTGTATTATATTTTATTTCAATGAATTTTGCTTTACATTGATAGGTAGAAATGTATAAATTATATTTTGTTAGGTTAAGACAAATCTAATTTGACAGTTCATATGGATGTAATATATTTTCGTAATCCCCTGAGATTTGGCAACATCTGTTAATAATACTGGTAGTGGGTGATAATAAATTCCCTAAACTCCTTTAAGAGGAAGTTATGCAATCAATTAAAAAACAAACTTTCCACATACTGTATATAGACATTTATTCTAAGTCTATATATATATAATGTTAATGAGGTGCACTTCTGTTTTGCACAATAAGGGTAATTAATTGCACAGAGAACATTTATGTATATATATATATGCTTGATTTATACTGCTCTTCAAAAATCCTAAAACAAGGTGATAAAGGTTATAAAAATCTTAAGCAAGGTTATAATATTCATTGTGCCCACACAGGCTTTTACAAAGACAACTTACTTCCAACATGTGTGAGCCTTCATTTTTTTTCTTTTCTTCTAACTATTTGTGGTGAATAATATAACTGACAAATACAGAGGAATGCTGATATAAAGCAAAGAAGCACTTAAACATGCACACTGTACTGGCCTTAACATTTTACCCACACATGTTCATCATTTACACAAAAATGGCACCAAAATAACTGTTTTAATAACATACAGTTTTTTTGCCTGAGCATGACCCATGCATCAATCTACACTCACTCACCTCACTCACCAATAAAAACTGTGTGACAATATCATTGTCGGAATGATAATGGCCACAGCTTTATTTGAGATAAACAACAGTGCAAAAAACATTAAATACAAATTGTAAACATGTTTAATCAGAACAAGACATCAATGTAATAAGTACAAACCATTACCATACCCAGAATACTGACCCCGAGCCCCTTGCCAGTCAGTCCTTCCACATCCACCATGAATCGTGATATTCTCCAGCCACCAAATCCCTAGCTCAGAGAATACCCGCCGCCAATCGGGAAGCTATCCAGTCCCCTTCCTCAATGAGCCATGTTCAGGGCCCACCCAGCGCTTTATAGCACACCTTAGGGTTAATTCACTAAAGTGCGTTAATTTTTATCGTAACGATTTTTTGCGGTAAAAAAGACCCGTCAATTAACGCGCGATTCACTACAGTATTATCGCATGCGTTAATTAACGTGCAGAAAAGAATACTAACGCATGATTCACAAACACTTAGACGCGCTAAATATCACATTAGACTATGCGAAAATGAACACCTACTTGAGGCAGGCGGTAATTATAGAAAAGTACAATTAATGAGCTTTTGGCAATAAAATATGGACTTTGCAGTGTTATTTATTTAAGTCTGTGTTGGCCCTAGAGTGATGCAGCCTCCAGTTTGCCGCATATAAATAGTAGCATATAAATAGTAGCATATAAATAGTAGCATATAAATAGTAGCCGCATATAAATAGTGCATATAAATAGTAGCATATAAATAGTAGCCACATATAAATAGTGCATATAAATAGTAGCATATAAATAGTAGCCACATATAAATAAATAGTGCACATAAATAGTAGCATATAAATAGTAGCCACATATAAATAAATAGTGCATATAAATAGTAGCATATAAATAGTAGCCGCATATAAATAGTAGCATATAAATAGTAGCATATAAATATTTATATGCGGCTACTATTTATATGCTACTATTTATATGTGGCTACTATTTATTTATATTTGGCTACTATTTATATGCTACTATTTATGTGCACTATTTATTTATATGTGGCTACTATTTATATGCTACTATTTATGTGCACTATTTATATGCGGCTACTATTTATATGTTACTATTTATATGCACTATTTATATGTGGCTACTATTTATATGCTACTATTTATATGCACTATTTATATGTGGCTACTATTTATATGCTACTATTTATATGCACTATTTATATGTGGCTACTATTTATATGCTACTATTTATACGCGGCGACTATTAGCACACATAATAGGCGTTAATTAGCGCGCATGCGGTAAATGCCGCATGCAATATCATTCGTAAATTAGCGCAAGCATGCTTATAGTGAATCGTGCATTAAGTGGCGAAAATTTAGACGCGATAACATTTTTAACGCACGCTATAAATAGCGCACGTTTTAACGCACTTTAGTGAATCAGCCCTCTTTTGTATTCTGTCCACCAGTGGTCACCCACCTTAGGAGTTAATCCACCCATCCTACCTGATTATTATTATTATTTATACAGCGCCATCAATTTATGCAGCGCTTTCCAGAATAGAGGAGTACAAAAAACATAACAGTTAACATGTACATATAAACAATACACAAAAATGGTTTGCAGTTACACTAGATGAGGATCGGAGGATCGGATCGCGCAAGCTTACATTCTAAAAGGGAGGGCTGAGACATAAGGTCAAGGTAACTGGCATGGTGTTAGAGTTCATGTAGGTGTGTGACAAGTGACAGTAAGTGCGAAGTGAGAGGAGGAAACCAGTGGTTAGTGAATGTTTGGGGGGGTTTAGGTTATAGGCTTGAGTGAAAAGGTGAGTTTTAAGAAACCGTTTAAAGGCTTGGAGAGTCTGGCAGTGCCTAATTGGATGGGGAAGAGCGTTCCAGAGGATGGGTGCAGTGCGTGAGAAGTCCTGGATGCGAGAGTGAGAGGAGGTGATGAGTGAGGAGGAGAGAAGGAGGAACCCTCCAAAGCCACATATGTGACAACTATAAAACAACAAACCAAAACAATTAATCCACCCCCAACTAGGGGAGGGTGGGTGGAGACCTTTCCTTGGCTATGCACACAAAATGGTGGATAGCCAACCCTCCCTACGGCTCCAATATACACTCTCCACCTCGCCTTTCTAAACCCCCCTTTTTCTTAATTCTGACCTATCCCCGCTAGTGACGCTGGGCTGGGTCATGCAGTCCCTCCTTTAACCCTGCTGCTCCGGAGCTAACATTTTCAGAATGGGCACACAAGAATGACTTAAGTGCCTCAATATAATAGTCAAAATGTATCTTTCCATCTGTCTGTATAGAATGCTGGGACAATTGCTGATGCCATTTTGTAATGGAGGATAGTAAAGTGTCTGAAAACGTACAGCTATTCATTGTCATTGCTTTAGAGGACCAAAAGAAGTTGTTGGGGTAATTTGAACGATCACCTCTGGCATATATTTGAGACTTGTATGGTGCAAATTACTCTTGAGTATATTACATTGGCCCTGGGTTTGCTGGGAAATTTCGCCTTTCGCCATAACTTATACCCTCAATGTAAACACCCTAGGCTGGTATGTATCACTGGGGTATTTACCCACTCACACTGGGGAGAGACACAGACTGCTCACTAAATAAGCTCTAACTATTTTGTGTTTTGTGTGTGCCTTGGTATGAATTACATGGATTTGCTATGACAGAGGACATTAGGAGTGATGTAGCTAAGTCTACAATGATGATATATGTTTGTCTTTTTTCCCATACAATGGTGTAGTTATACAATAAAAGGTATCATTCTCTTACCTTGTACACTGTATAGTATTCTGGGAGACTTTTTATGAGACACTGGAACTTAATTGCAAGAAATTATAATAAAGGCACATGCTCAGTGTCCACTAACGAGAACAATGCAAATGAGCTTCATAGTTATTCTCTTGGGTCCACCATGCTGCCTTTCAGATGATTCTCAGTAATGGCCACTGTGAGGATGGTTACTTTTATCCTTGAAATAGATTCGTCCATGGTGGTGAAATAAATCTGACAAGGCTCATGATATTTTATACAAAAACAGTTTTTCCTCAAGCTCATAACATTTATGTTAACCTTTAGGGTAAAATTAAAGAATCTATGCAATTAATGCAAAATAGTAATTGTCAGTTCTTCAAGTTAGAACCTTGGATACTTTATAAGTATAGATACTATAGATAGGTATAAAGGATATCATACAATAAAATACGTACTTAGAAAGATTTTACAGGAACATTTTCCTTCCATGAAGAGCATGTCATGTCTAAATGTAACCAGTGTCAGTGTCAGGCGAACCTTACTCAGTGCCTGCTTGGGTTATATTCCTAAGGAACATTAGTCCAAATCACACTAATGCTTATATGAGGCCATTATTCCAATAGAGATCCCATTTTTACTAAGGTAACCAGTGTTCTGTAAGCTTGATATCTGTTAAAAAGAATATTGGGGGATAATATATATATAGATTTAATATCATATATAACATTATATGTACAGTATGGTTAAACTGTATAATAGGCCCTGCCAGACAAATATAGTTGTGTTTTAGAAAATGGTTGTACAGAAATTGAGACCTTGCATTCAATCTGATTAATTGAAATGATCAGTACCACACTGGAAGTTATTGATTATAATATGGAATACTTGTGTAGGGATCTCCAAGATTGGGCCCCTAGGATGGGTTCTCCTTTGACAGGCACTAGAGGGTGGCCTTAGGGAATTGGACACCTAAAGGTGGTCCTGGTTGTTTTTGTGTTAAGAAAGGGAGTATCCCTGAAGTTCAGGGTTATGGCCACAGGGTGGTGCACACAGTATATAAGGCTGTGCAGCCTTGTGCAGCCAGGTCTTCCTGCCTGGGACCCTCTGGCAAGAGGCCAGCTACAGGCCAGGAGTAGTTAGTAAGCTAAAGATTATAGGCCGCTCTAGGAGTGGTAGATAGGCTATTTAGCTGGGCAGCTTGGCCCCTACAGGAGATTTAATGAGATTAAGATCTCCCAGTACTCATTGCTGGAGTCAGGGAACCAAGTGGTAGTAATAGGTGATTTGCCTAATCCAGGGGATAGCCGGGTGATATTCCGGGGTGAGGTCTCAAGGGGGTGTCCGCTTGGCGGGAGTACCGGAAAGTGCCCTAGAGAGGGGCTTCTGGCGTGAAGTACCGGAGGGAATCCCAAAAGAGGGTCATCTGGCTGGAGTATTGACGGTATCCCAGGAGAGAGGGTCCCCTAAGGAAAAGAGTGTTCCCTGACGTGTTCTGTAACTCCTGCAAAGCCTATCTGTCATTCATTCTGCAAATAAAGAAATCACTTGGTTCGGCATAATACCAGAGTGCATTGTCTTACTATCTGGAGGATCCACACTGCCGGGTAAGCAACTACCCCAGGGAGGGGGCAAGGTGCCAGGAGTGCTGGGAGTCCCCAACGCAGAAGTATAATATCAAGTTCTCAGGAGGGGAGTTATAGTTCAAGCTATCCCTATCCTGGGTGGAGGCACGCCAAATAGTACAGCAACATCTGTTCCCCATAGTAAGCGGGGCTCAGGATCCCTGTAAGCGCCACAAGATCTCAGCAGGTAGCAGCACATTCTCTAAAGTGGGCTACACTTGCTTGAAACATACAATTACCATAGAAACCTAGCTCAAGTGGAGATTAAAAAGAGTGCTTATAAACTGAACATGGAATAATGTTGTGGTTCTTCAGAGATCTGTCCTTGGTTCATTGCTTTTAACTCATTCTTAAATGACCTTGCTGATGTGATGATGAGACTTAACTGTAGAAAACATTAAGTTCATTTCAGACAGCGGTTCAGAACTGGCGGTTCAATACTATTAATACTAATAAAAGAATAAGGACTTGGGCAAAAACATAGCCGCAATACACTGTACACAATACACTGGCATTGTGCAGAAGGCCTCTTCAGGTCTAGGCAGTTTTTCCAAAAGTACTCTTTTGTATACAAAGGCTCAAATAAATTCCTGGTAAGACATCAACTTGAATATGCAATGATAGTCCATTTGCACTCAGTTTCAAAAGCAATTGAAAAGTTGCTAAGAAGAGGCCATTCTATAAAAGGTTCCCCTGAAGATGAACAACCCCTTTAAGAAAAAGCATTTAATCTGTTGTAATCTAAGAATGTTATTACCTTATGGTCTTTAAAAGGCTATTGAATAGCTTTTTGGACAGGCAACCACATGCACCAACAATGCTTGCACTCTAAAAAGTAGCCACAGCACCAGGCTTCGGTCAGTAGAAATGGGCACCCAGTGTCCAAAACAAACCTTATTTGCAGAACTTATACAGTAGATACTTTAAAAGTGTAACTATCCAATTCCAAATCTCAGCCTGATCCCCAGCTGAAATATCCATGGCTACAGTTAGTATTACATACTGTATGTATATGCAAAGTTATGCACTTTGGTAGAAATAATATAAACGCAAACTATCTACTGAATGGTAGTGTGTTGGGGGTTTCCTTAATGGAGAAGGATCTAGGGGTTTTTGTTGATAACAAGTTGTCTAATGCCAGGCAGTGTCATTCTGTGGCTACTAAAGCAAATAAAGTGCTGTCTTGTATAAAAAAGGGCATTGACTCAAGGGATGAGAACATAATTTTGCCCCTTTATAGGTCCCTGGTAAGGCCTCACCTTGAGTATGCAGTGCAGTTTTGGGCTCCAGTCCTTAAAGGAGAAGGAAAGGCTAAGTCACTTGGGGGTGCCAAAAAGTAAGGCACCCCCAAGTGACTTAGAACGCCTACCTTGTACCCCGGGCTGGTGCCCCTGTACGGAGGGAACAGCACCAGCCCGGGGTAGCTGCCGGCGCTTCCTCCTTCCTCCTCGCTTGCGCGCGCATGCGCAGTAGAGTGAAAAGCCGAACTTAAACATTAAAGTCGGCTTTTCACTCTACTGCGCATGCGCCGGCCGGCGGATTTCGCCGGCAGCGCGCAAAGGAAGGAGGAAGCGGTGTCTACAGGTGCCCCGGGCTGGTGCTGTTCCCTCCGTACAGGGGCACCAGCCCTGGGTACAAGGTAGGCGCTCTAAGTCACTTGGGGGTGCCTAACATTTTGGCACCCCCAAGTGACTTAGCCTTTCCTTCTCCTTTAAGAAGGATATTAATGAGCTGGAGAAAGTGCAGAGACGTGCAACTAAACTGGTTAAGGGGATGGAAGATTTAAACTATGAGGTGAGACTGTCAAGGTTGGGGTTGTTTTCTCTGGAAAAGAGGCGCTTGCGAGGGGACATGATTACTCTGTACAAGTACATTAGAGAGGATTATAGGCAGATGGGGGATGTTCTTTTTTCCCATAAAAACAATCAGCGCACCAGAGGTCACCCCTTTAGATTAGAGGAACGGAGTTTCCATTTGAAGCAGCGTAGGTGGTTTTTCACGGTGAGGGCAGTGAGGTTATGGAATGCCCTTCCTAGTGATGTGGTAATGGCAGATTCTGTTAATGCCTTTAAGAGGGGCCTGGATGAGTTCTTGATCAATCAGAATATCCAAGGCTATTGTGATACTAATATCTACAGTTAGTACTAGTGGTTGTATATATAGTGTATGTATGTGAGTGTATAGATTGGTAGGTGTGGGTTAAGTGTGCTGGGTTTACTTGGATGGGTTGGACTTGATGGACACTGGTCTTTTTTCAACCCTATGTAACTATGTAACTATGTAACTATGTAACTATATGTACATATCTGTCTATGTCTTATTGGTGTGTATTGTTTGTGCACATGAACATGATGGTGCCATCACTAAAACCAGATTTGAATGGACAAGGACACGTGTTAACTGTGGTTTCAGCTGTGCATTAGCAATTACCTATCTGTATTTATGAGCCTAATTTCCTTTATTACACAAAATATACCTATTATTGCACATTTGAATTAATTTCTTCTGCAGTACTTTTTTGGTTGGGGACTGTAAGTATATTTTGTTATTTAGTTTAACATGCAATGTGTTCTCTATTAGCAGTGCTAAACTGCTTTATGTAAAATCAAAAGGCAATGTTAGTGTTATAGATTGGCTGCTTATTGCAGTGTATCTCATGCATGTTTCTTCCTATGAGGTTTTATTCCTATACAGCTTTTTCATTCTATCCTTGTAATCTTTTTTGCTGCTTGGTAAATGTAAAATAGCCTTTCTTTTTTATTTGCTATGTAATACCATGTCATTATTTCCATGTTAATCATTTAACATATGTAATAGTAAGCATTAAGCCCAGCCAGCTTTGATCTAGAAAGGAGTAGGGGATGTACATAACACTGAGCTAGGGAACAACTGAGGGAGGACAAGTCATGGAACAGCAGAGTGATTCAAGTGTAAAAGCAGACCAGCTGCTACTGAGTCATTGGAGAAAAAGGACATTATGTATAAACAAATCCCAGATCCCAGCAAAGCAGCAGCCAGTGTCAATTTAAAGTCAGGAAATTTCTACTAACATGTATATAGTGTAAGACAGCTAGATAAATAGATAATTAGATATACATATATCTGTAAAGAAAGATCTGAATGTGACACAAAAACGTTTAGGTAAAGCTGTCATCTTGCTAGTGATGGTCATGCACTTAATCACTTTTCATGCACTGAATAGGCATGTCAGAAATATTATGCAATTCTGGAATATTATTTTGATATTTCAAGCCTGGAGATATTGCTATTCAGTTCTTCTTGCAATCGCTGTGCTGTTTATCTGTCATACTGTGCAATTACTGCAGGGACAGCACAGCATCTATAGTTCTACACCCTAAATGGTGGTAAACCATGCAGAAGATGTACTGTTGGTGGACACTACAATGGGGTTGCACTTCTGTAACAATTGCCATTGTTTAATCGTTTCTATACTAATGCCTCATAAGGAACCTTTTTTTACTTTTTACCCTTACGATACCTAGTCATGATTTTGTGAGACCTTACAGGTTTCATTATAATAAGATTGTGATAAAGAAGAAAGGAATAGCGACACAGGCTGTTCCTTACCCTCCTTCAGTTCTACCAATGTTGGCTTCACGTGGTGAGTCTGGTGCTGGCTTGGCAGTGCTGCAACCGCAGAATGAAAGCTGCATCACTGGGGTCTTCCCTAAAACTGTGTTTATATTACTTGAAAGCATTAAAACATCACAATGCAACTTAGGTCAGACACCTGACATGTTCAGGATATTCACCCTTAATCATAGACCATGTACTGATTAGCCGGTCATTAAAGGAAAACTATATTCCCAGAATGAATACTTAACCAACAGATTTCATGTTAAGTGACCTATTAAAGAATCTTGCCAAACTGGAATATATATCAGTAAAAATTGCCCTTATACATCTCTTCCCTTTGATCCACCATTTAGTGATGGGCTGTGTGCTCCCTCAGAGATCACATGACCTGAAATAATGCAGCACTAACTGTAACAGGAAATAGTTTGGGAGCAAATGGCAGAACTCTGTCCATTAATTGGCTGATGGGGCCTAGCATGTATGTGTGCCTTGGCTTGTTTGTGTGCACTGTGAATCCTGTGATCTCAAGAGGCGGCCCTTAATTCTTAAAATGACAATTTTCTATTTAGGATTACCCAGCAGCACATATTACTAAAAAAAAGTCTTTTTTTTAGGTGAAGCAGGGTTTTACATATAGGCTTGTTAATGTAATATATTTTTATAGAGACCTACATTGTTTGGGGGTATAGTTTTCCTTTAAGGGCATGTGCACTTAAAATGAGTGAAGTGTCAGACCTAAGTTGCATTGTGATGTATTTAATGCTTTAAAGTGATAAAGACATGTTTTTAAGAAAGACTCTGATGCGGCTTTCAATCTTTGTTTATCCAGTTTGCTTGTAATAGTATTGATTTGTATAAACACTACCATATATGAGTAGCTTCACTAGTGTATTGGTTTCACAAGCAAAGATTGCTGGTCATCAGTAATGCTGGGCCTCCATCAGTCACTGGGGAGAAGCTGAAGACTCCTCCCATATCCACATGGGGATTTCATAGAATATAATTCCTTAATCAATGCCCACTATTCAGCAAATTGCTCAAATGTAGCTTAAGCTCAACAAATTGTTTGGCAATTGTTTATTCATGAACAAATGTAAAACTGTTCATTTATTGCCTGACAGGTGCTATATGTATTAAATAGATTCTATAATTAGCATTAAAATAAGAGATTGACTGATTTTTCCGCCAATCACAAGGGTCACCAAAGTTAAAGATTTTAGATTCTCTAATCAGGACCACACTGTTATTAAATAGTTATTGTTTACAGGATTTCTTAAATAATATTGCAAGCTTAAGAAAAAAAACACTTTTTGCAGCAAACTCCAAAACAAAGTACTTTTTTTGAACCCAGCAAGAGGACTGTTTACAACTTATATGGCACAAATAAATATCACAGAGGGTTATCTCAAATCTAAGGGGCAAATTTATCAAAGTATGAAATGAGAGCTCACCACACAAAAACTCACCAACCTTCTATTCATTCCTATAGGATTTTTAGAAATGTTTTTATTAAATGGTGAACTATTTAAATATGCTTCTAAAACTCCCATAGAGCAGGGGTGTCAAACTCAATCACATAAGGGGGCCAAAATCTATCGCGGGCCAAATTTTTTAAAATAAATATTAAGATACTTAGGGGCACATTTACTAATCCACGGACACTCCGAGTGTTAGTGTATTTTCCGCGACTTTTTTGTCGCTCGCGCAAATTTTTCGTACATGCGACAAAATTTGTGTGACAAAATTGTATTGTCACGCCGAGTACGAAACTTTCCGATTCATTCAAACTTCGTTATCGTGACTTTCAGGTTGGAGCTACAGAGTGCCATTGAGTCCTATGGGAGGCTTCCAAAATCATGCACAGAAGGATCAAAGTCGGAAAGGTTCTTGACACATTTTCAAAGACATATTAATTTCAGTTTTACCCAGCTTCAAAGGGGAACCTAATCCCCTCATTGTTTTCAGTTTCACCCAGCTTCAAGGGGAATTTAATCCTTTTGTTTGTTTTTATTTTCACCCACCTTTAATGGGAATTTAATCCTCATTGGTTTCTAGTGTATTTCACACTTTTCAAGGGGGAGTTAATCCCATCATTGTTTTCAGTTTCATCCAGTTTGAAGTGAAACTTAAACACATTATTATTTTCCAAGTGTGCTAGTGCTCCTAAAATGGCTACTGGAGCAATTATTCCTGTTAAAATAAAGAGGATTCATGGAAACCAACGTCCATTTAAACTCAAATATTTCGGGTTTTAACAATGCTGTCAGGATCAGCGGGATTCGAACACCACTTGGGGTGTTCCTGGCGGCATGCATTTGCCTCTGTAGCCACTGGAGGCATTTCGGTCTGTCTGTTTCTGCTCTTGTCTCCTACTTTCTGTCTGCTCCCTTTCCTCCGCCCACCTCATTAACCTCATGTGTTTCCCATCATCTAATCTTCTCCCTTTATAAGCCTTTCCCTGACCATTGCCCCTGGCTTGGTCATTAATTGTCTCCCGTGACCCTGCCTTCGTGTTCCCTGTTCCTGTGTCTGTGTTCTTGTTCTCGCTGGTTCCAAGCTCCAGTTCCGTGTCCTGATTCTGCCTTCTGCCTTGTTCCTGAGCCCTTCCTAGTTCTGCCTTGATTTCCCGGTTTTGACCTTGGCCTGTCCTTTACTTCGTTTGACTGCCGCTTGCCCTGACCTTTTTGCCTGTTTTTGGATTTTGCCTCTGCCTGCCGTTCTACAATCAGTCTGTATATTCTTTGTGTGTTCGGTTACATCACTCAGTTTATTAAAGTTCTGCATTTTCAACATGGCCTCTGGCACCAGTTCTGTGACTTATGGTTACACTCCGGGTTACCCAGTCTTCAGGCTCCCACCTTCCTGGTACTCCACAGCGTCTCCACAGGGAGACCGTGACAGAATGACCAAGCCATACAAAATGGAGCCTGCCGGTAACTCCTCCATGTCCTGTGATGTTGAACTACAACTCTCTACCGCTCCTTGGCTCTCTACCCTCAAGAAATACAAAGGTGAGGAAGATTCTTTTTCTGCCTTTCTGCTATCATGTAAAGCCTTAAGTTCTGCTCCATTTTTTGTACAAGCCACTAATCCTTTAAGGAGTAGACTTATAGCTCATTATCTCCTAGAGGGAGATGCTCGTGTATGGGCGGAATGGTGCATTGCTGAAAAGGCCAGTTTTTTGGAGGATCCCTGTGCTTTTTTGTCCTATCTGAAAGCTACTTTTACTGGGGATTTATTCCCAGTTACCTCTGACTCATTCTCTTCAAGTGCCACTGGGACTGCCGGTTCTGTAAAACCTTTCCCGTTTACCCCTTCAGTCCCAAGATATTCACAGCTTGTTGAGTTAAATATATTGAATATCCACCAGCCTACTGTTCCTTCCTATTATGATTTTTATGATGAGGAACTAGACTGTGAAGATGACTATACTGATTTTTCTGATTATGAGGATTGGGAAGATGTGGATACTGATGAGGATGAGATTCAAACTGCCATTAAGCCCATGTCTGTTCATTTACCTTCAGTTCAGTCTGTAACTGCTCCCCTGTCAGCTTTGGCTGTTCCGCAGTCTGACATCAAACCTGTGACAGTTTTCAAGTCTCTCAGACCTGAACCCCAGTTCGTGAGTCTGTCTATTAAAAACCAGTCTCTTACTCAAGTACCTGCAGCCAAGCTTCCACTGTCTGCTCCAGTGCCAGCTATCCCCCTGTCTGTTCCGGTGCCGGCTGCCCAGCTTCCAGTGTCTGCTCCAATGCTGGCTATCTCCATGCTACCTGCTCCAGGGCCGGCTGCCCAGCCTTCAGCACCTGCGTATTTGTCAATTTTTCTGGTACCTGCTCTCAGGCGGCTTGGTCCCTTGCCAGCTTTCCCACGGATTGGGTCCCTACCAGTCCTCGGGCAGTCCAGCTCTGAACATTCATCAGCTCCTGTGCCTGAACTGCAACCCTCGGCTCCTGTGCCTGAACTGCAACCCTCGGCTCCTGTGCCTGAACTGCAACCCTCGGCTCCTGTGCCTGAACTGCAACCCTCGGCTCCTGTGCCTGAACTGCAACCCTCGGCTCCTGTGCCTGAACTGCAACCCTCGGCTCCTGTGCCTGAACTGCAACCCTCGGCTCCTGTGCCTGAACTGCAACCCTCAGCTCCTGTGCCGGCTCCCCGAAAGCTGACTACTCCAGTGTCAGCTGACTCCCTGCCCGCTCCTGTGCCAGTCTCCGCTCCTGTGCCAGTCTCCGCTCCTGTGCCGGCTCCCCGAAAGCTGTCTGCTCCTGTGCCGGCTCCCCGAAAGCTGTCTGCTCCTGTGCCGGCTCCCCGAAAGCTGCTGCTGTCTGCTCTAGCACCTGCTGTTAACCTGCCGGTTCCTGCATCCGCAGTCCAGTCTCCGGTTCCTGCATCCGCAGTCCAGTCTCCGGTGTCTGCCATCCAGCCAGTGCCCGCTCCGGTGTCTGCCATCCAGCCAGTGCCCGCTCCGGTGTCTGCCATCCAGCCAGTGCCCGCTCCGGTGTCTGCCATCCAGCCAGTGCCCGCTCCGGTGTCTGCCATCCAGCCAGTGCCCGCTCCGGTGTCTGCCATCCAGCCAGTGCCCGCTCCGGTGTCTGCCATCCAGCCAGTGCCCGCTCCGGTGTCTGCCATCCAGCCAGTGCCCGCTCCGGTGTCTGCCATCCAGCCAGTGCCCGCTCCGGTGTCTGCCATCCAGCCAGTGCCCGCTCCGGTGTCTGCTACTCAGCCTGTGCTTGCACCCCGACGGCTGCCTGCTCCTGTGCCTGCACCCCGGCGGCTGCCTCCTCCTGTGCCAGCAGTAAGGTCTGTACCAGCTCCAACCTCCGTGCCGGTTCTCCAGCCATCAGCTCCTGAGCCGGTTCTCCAGCCATCAGTTTCAGCTCCTGTGCCAGTGGTCCTGCCAGCTCCCATGCCAGCAGTTGTGGCTGCTCCAGCCTCTGTGCCAGCGGTCGTGCCTGTTTTCGCTTCAGTGCCTATGCTTCTGCCACCTGCCTCTGAGGACAAAATTGCTTCCGGGCCTACCTTCCCTGCTACTAGATCTGGTGGTTCTGTTGTCACAGGCACTGCCAGTTCTGTTGCAGTGAGTGGTGGTCTTGTTGCTTCCCTGGGCATCTCTCTTCCACCTGTAGTGGGTGTGTATGATGGTGCTTCACCTGTAATGGGTGTCTATGATGGTCCTCCACCTGTAATGGGTGTGTTTGATGGTGCTTCACCTGTAATGGGTGTTTTGTGTGGCGTCTCATCCGCTGTGGCTCCTGACCCTGGCGTCTCATCCGCTGTGGCTCCTGACCCTGGCGTCTCATCCGCTGTGGCTCCTGACCCTGGCGTCTCATCCGCTGTGGCTCCTGACCCTGGCGTCTCATCCGCTGTGGCTCTCGATTCTGGCGTCTCATCCGCTGTGGCTCTCGATTCTGGCAACTTCTCTGTTCTAAATCCTGACCTTGGTGGCCTACCTTGTGTTAATGATCCTCTGGCTTCGGCTCCTGACTCTGGCGACACTCCTGTTCTGGCTCCTGGCTTTGGCGACCCTTTGGCTTCGGCTTCTGTTCCTGACTACCCTCTGGCTTCGGCTTCTGTTCCTGGCGACCCTCTGGCTTCGGCTTCTGTTCCTGGCGACCCTCTGGCTTCGGCTTCTGTTCCTGGCGACCCTCTGGCTTCGGCTTCTGTTCCTGGCGACCCTTTGGCTTCGGCTTCTGTTCCTGGCGACCCTTTGGCTTCGGCTTCTGTTCCTGGCGACCCTTTGGCTTCGACTTCTGATGACCCTCTGATTCCGGCTTCTGTTCCTGACGACCCTCTGGCTTTGGCTTCTGATCCTGGTTATTTTCAATTTTTTGCAGTTCTTTTGTTTTTGGTCTCTCTGGACTTGAAACTTTTGGACATATTTTGGACTGCAAGCCTTAAGGACATTTTTGGTAGGAAAATGTTTAAAATATGTCCACCCGATCCTGGGATCGCCCAGTGGTCGATCCTCAAGGGGGGGGTAATGTCAGGATCAGCGGGATTCGAACACCACTTGGGGTGTTCCTGGCGGCATGCATTTGCCTCTGTAGCCACTGGAGGCATTTCGGTCTGTCTGTTTCTGCTCTTGTCTCCTACTTTCTGTCTGCTCCCTTTCCTCCGCCCACCTCATTAACCTCATGTGTTTCCCATCATCTAATCTTCTCCCTTTATAAGCCTTTCCCTGACCATTGCCCCTGGCTTGGTCATTAATTGTCTCCCGTGACCCTGCCTTCGTGTTCCCTGTTCCTGTGTCTGTGTTCTTGTTCTCGCTGGTTCCAAGCTCCAGTTCCGTGTCCTGATTCTGCCTTCTGCCTTGTTCCTGAGCCCTTCCTAGTTCTGCCTTGATTTCCCGGTTTTGACCTTGGCCTGTCCTTTACTTCGTTTGACTGCCGCTTGCCCTGACCTTTTTGCCTGTTTTTGGATTTTGCCTCTGCCTGCCGTTCTACAATCAGTCTGTATATTCTTTGTGTGTTCGGTTACATCACTCAGTTTATTAAAGTTCTGCATTTTCAACATGGCCTCTGGCACCAGTTCTGTGACTTATGGTTACACTCCGGGTTACCCAGTCTTCAGGCTCCCACCTTCCTGGTACTCCACAGCGTCTCCACAGGGAGACCGTGACAAATGCTTTCAACTCGAAAAATTCAGGCTTTTGAATGTAAACTCAACATTTTTCATACAAATGATTCAAGCATTATAGTGACTTTTTATAAATACAGCAATGAACACGTTTAATTCTTATTTATACCATGTTGAGTTTATACAACTTTCAAGGCCATAAAAAAACTAATTTTAGTAAATGTGCCCCTTATTATATGAAAAAATGTGGCTAGCCACTACACCTATAATAATCCTATTATGAGCTTTATCAGGCTGAGTTGTCCAAACACTGCAGGGATAGCTTACAGCTATTATGTTATGTTAGGTGCATACAGTACCCTAACTGTCTTTGGAAAGAGAGGGATTATCACGTGAAGTTAAAAAGTAGCTTAAATATATTACATGAAAAAAATTGCCATTCTTTTTTCATTTAAGACCAGATTTGGCCATTTATCCTTATTCTTTAACCTTTTTATTCTGGTTAAAAACAATATTTTTCTTGCTTGGGTGGAGAGCTTCCTTCAGTAGTAGCCTCTTTTATGTACAATCTGCTGCCGTAGGTGATGGTTCTGTTTATGGAAGCAATCCACTTTATGGTATTGTTGCTTATATAGAAAGGAGTGTTCAGAATGCTGATGGGGCTGATATAATTATTTTCAGGAGCCTTTGCAGCAATGTATTTTTCAAACCTTTTTTTCTGAAAAATGGTAAATTTTGTTAACACTTATTAAAAGGTTCTATAGTTCTTTGAAAGTATGTCATTATACTGTATATTTAAATTTAGAAATGAATAAAAGTAACTTAAATTATTAGTGCAAAGCAAAAAGCAAATAATGGAGCCTACTGAAAGGGAACTGAAGGGTAACAAGATTACGCATGTCATTCCTTCAGCCCTAACTCCCATCTCATGTAACTCCCAAATTGCAAAAGTGATTCATGATTCCAGCTGAAAACAAATGGTTAAATATATAAAAATATGTGTTAATAGTAAATTGACTTATGTAGAATAAGTATAGTGAGAATAACACAAACAATACTAACACCACATTTCTTGGCATCTAAATCTGCATCCTTAGAACAAAACTAGATCTTTTCCTTTAAGAATGAAGAAAAGCTATTTTAAACACCCTTGGGACAAATGCCCATACATGTTTTTTGCTATGATACTGTATGTTCCATAAACACACAAAACCTGCTTGCAAGGGCATCTGAAGTACCTGGCAAACTCGCTGATTGCCATCCAGTCACAGTGATAAATTAATGTAGAATAGGTCACCCAACATAATAGTGGCAGTGGTTCTGCAGATACCACATATAATAATTTGAGAAATTAATTTATCACTTTATTCTTTAAATATTTAAGGAAAATTATACCCCCAAACAATGTAGGTGTCTATAAAAATATATCACATAAACAAGCTCATATGTAAAACCCTGCTTCATCTAAATAAACCATTTTCACAAAAATATACTTTATTAGTAGTATGTGCTATTGGGTACTCCTAAATAGAAAACGGACATTTTAAGAAGTAAGGGCCGACTCCTGGGATCATAGGATTCACAGTGCACACAAACAAGCAAAGGCACAAATACATGCTAGGCCACATCAGCCAATTAATGGACAGAGTTCTGCCTTTTGCTTCCACACTACTTCCTGTAGAAGTAGAGCTGCATTATTTCTGGTCATGTGATCTCTGAGGGAGCACACAGCCCATCGCTAAATGGTGGGTCAAGGGAAAGGGTGTAAAAGGGAAATATTTACTGATATATATATTCCAGTGTGTTGAGATTCTTTAATAGGTCACTTAACATGATATGAGCATCTGTTGGTTCAGTATTCATTCGGGGTATACATTTCCTTTAATTATATTTCTGCTTCAATTAAGATTATTTAGGAAATAATTATATTTACATTTTTTATAGGATTATAGAATATTATCTTTATCCTTAACAGTGAACAAGTAGAAGGTAGATTATTTGGTTAATAAAATAACCCTGAAACATTCTGCCTCCAAACCAGATAGAGGAGAGATGTGACTGCACAGTATGGCACCACTGATTGCTGTCTGAAATTTCAAAGGGGTTGTTTACCTTAACATTAACTTTTAGTATCATGTAGAGTGCGCTATTCTGAGACAATTTGCAGTTGGACTTCATTTTCTATTATTTGTGGTTTTTGAGTTTTTTTGTGCAACAGCTCTCCAGTTTGGAATTTCAACTGCTATCTGGTTGCTAGGGTCCAAATTACCATAGCAATCAGGTAGTGGTTTGGAAGAGAGACTAAAACATGAATAGGAGAGACCTGAATAACAAGTAATAAAAAGTGAAAATAAAGATAAAATTGTAGCTTCCCAGAAGGATAGTTTTTTGGCTGCTGGGGTCACTGATCACTGTTTGAAAGTTGGAAACAGTCAGAACAGAAGGCAAATAATGCAAAATAATAAACCAAATTGAGCAAAAGCTGCTAGGAATAGGACATACTAAAACATGCTAAAGTTAATTTAAAGGGGAATTACCCCTTTTATATAGTTTTAAGCTTTAATACAAATAAGTAATGGTTTTGGGATAAAAGAAAGAACGGAGCAGATTCTCTGCATAAATGTGGACATATCTGTTTCCTGAGGCATACCTGTATGTCTATACTCTAAAATACAGGTATGGGATCCAATATCCAAAAACCCTTTATTCCGATAGCTCCGTAGGCTCAATTTTAATAAAATAATTAACATTTTTAAAAATGATTTTCTTTTTCTCTGTACCCAACTAAGGTATAATGAATCTTAATTAGAGGAAAAACATTTTAATTGTGTTTAATTCATGTATAAACTAGTTTTCAGTAGGCTTAAGATATGGAGATCTAATCCCCAGGTCCCAAGCATTTTTGATAATAGATTGCATACCTGTACTTCTAATTGAGATGTGTTGTTCAACATGTGATAATGTTTATCATCTGCAATTCTGGACATGATGATCTCTCAAAAGTAAGCCTCACTATTTCCCTCACTGCTGACTCAGGAAAAGTGTCACTGCTAAATAAACATGTAGTCCCCTGTCTCATTAAATGGGTAATGACTAAGCAAGTTATGTTGAAGTCTCTATGGCCCTATTGGAGAAGCTTCTTTAGAGGGAAATGAGGTAAGTAATAAGATACTTGTCTCTGGAGAAATTTTATTTTGTATCTAATATCAAAGAAGGGAAATACAAAATATGCCTGAATACAAGGCCTTAGTATTGAAACAGACTATACCTTCCTATAAAGGTTTATTCTCTTTCTTGGCATAATTAATGATGTATTTCTCTATCAGTGAGATGAAGCCAAGTATAGTTTAAATATAATAAAGTCACTAGCAATTTTGATTCCCAGTATTGTTTTCCAATTTATTCAAGATCTTGGGTTTATACTAAGAAAAAAAATATAGAAACAATCAGTATAATTTGCCAGAAAACCCTGATTATCGGTTTGAAGTCTTGATGGTGTAACTTCTTACATAAATGCATATGTATGTATGTGTATAAATATTTATTTCTATAGCTCTACAGAGGTACAACAAATTGATAGAAAATGCAGGGATATTTTTTGCTTAGTAGCAGCTACTTGTTATGATTACTAAACACCAGAAAATACCCTGCCATAGACAATACTGACAATTGCTTCTGCTAAAACATGCAGACAAGTATTAGTAAATGATCAGCATTGTCTATTTTAGTAACCATTATAAGTAGCTGCTACTAGTAGCTCACCCTTAAGGGTGAAGACACACGGAGATACTAGTTGCAGCTACTTTTTCACTGCTACTAAATGCCAGAAAATACCCTGCCATAGACAATACTGAGAATTGCCTCTGCTAAAACATGAGTAGAGACAATTATCAGTAAATGATCAGCATTGTCTATTTTTGTAGCCATGACAAGTAACTGCTACTAGTAGCTCTGTGTGTTGTCACCCTTGAGAGTCAAGTGGCTAAAGTGGTCTCCGGTAAGTGAATTTCCATGACACCTGCTTATAGTCTGATACACAGGAATATTTGGAAATAAAACTATTACAAAAAGATGCTATTCTGTGTGTTTTTTTATTTTACAGGGAAAGTATGCTTCACAAAACATAAGATATTTTTAAGCACATTTCATTGGTGAGGAAAGCAAACGTTGTTATTGTTAAAGAAGCACTGATGTTCCTTTTTTGAGTCATGGCATGTGTAAGTTTGAGAGGATTGTGTGTCTTTTTATAGCACTTGCAGTAATGCTAATGACCTGAAAACTGGAACTGTAAAGTCTGCAGTGTAAGGTTACTTACTTATTTATGAATTAATTTGCCCTGAATGCAAATTACTTAGAATTAAAACATTCTGTTTCATATTGCCGTTCCAGTTTCATTCATGTTGTTGACAGTTGTATATATATATATATATATATATATATATATATATATACAGCAAAACCGGAAGAGAAGCAGGCACTCACGTTAAAATAAGGTCACTGATGCCTGGGTGCAGTATACAAAAATAGAAGAGTACAAAAGATAAATGGATGCCGCACTCACAGGTCTTAGTGTGAAAATAAAGAAAAATTTATTTTGTCATGCTAACGTTTCGGCTGATTCCACAGCCTTTCTCACTTTGAGAAAGGCTGTGGAATCAGCCGAAACGTTAGCATGACAAAATAAATTTTTCTTTATTTTCACACTAAGACCTGTGAGTGCGGCATCCATTTATCTTTTATATATATATATAGTACACATAGAGGAGCACACCCTATACAAGTCCAAAAGTCCAAGTATTTGCATTCATCTTTACGGAATTTGTAAAGTTAGAGCAAAATACACATAACATTGCTTTCACTGATATAAATTAGTTTTTTTGTAGTTTTGAAGTATTTTTCCTGTGAAATGACTTTCCATATGAAAAAAATGTGCCTAAGGAATAGCACAGCTGGTGCTTGAAACTGAATTTTTGTAAATAAAACTATTTTGTGTCTTTTCTTTCCCTACACAGAATTGGAAATTATATTTATATTAACTGTAATTCATTCAGCTATGCATTATTTTTTAGGGATTGGAAGAGGAAACACTAAAAAATATTTTCATAGACTTCATAAACTAAAGTAAAGTGCAGAGGTAGGTGAATTTAATACAAAGTGCCACGGTACAGTAAACTTATCTTGACGAATTGCTAGTACAGAGGATGTGTATGCTGACATAGGGGCCAGCTTGAGAAAGGACTCCTATTTGGGTTATGTAATAAAAGCTACTAAGTTTGCCCAGGTGTAGTAACTTATAGCTACCAATCCGCCGTAAAAAGCCAGTTTAAAAGGCAAAAATCTTATTGGTTGCTATGGGTTACTGCTACTGGGCAAGCTTAGTGCCTTTTATTACATATAGGGGAATGAGTCTGAAACATTGCTGTGATCATGCCAAATGTGTAGTGATGAGCAAATTTTTTACCAGGCATGGATTCACAGCAAATGTGCACATTTCACCATTGGCAAATCGTTTCAAGCGTCAAAAAAAGTTGGGGGTGTGTCAAAATAGGCACAGTCATGTCAAATTGGGCACGGTCGCGTCAAAATGGGTGTGGTTGTCTAAAAAAAAAAACTTGCTTTTGACAAAAAAGCTTTGCGACAAACAAACCATTTCGCAAATATTTCTATCGTTTTGCAAATTTTTTGCCGAAGCGAAACAGGACAGATTCACTCATCACTACAAATGTGAAATAAAGGGGGTTTCTAATATCCCATGGGAGTGCTGTGATTTCTCTTATATTAGGCTTTAAAGGGGCAGATTAATCAAAGACTGATTGTGGAATCATACAGTATTCCAAGCCATTCAATATTTGATTGAAATCAATCAAAGTGCAAATTTAATTGATCTGAACAAAATTATTTAAAATTGCCTAAAGCTTCCAGAAATTTTGTACCTCAGACTAAATGAACGAAGGTATCGAATCCCATAGTAAGCTATGAGAAATGTTCTATTTTTACCCCAGTGTATTGTAACAATGATTCAATTACAATTAATCAAATCCACTTTCATGTAAGTATGAACATGTTTTCCGGGAGGACTGATAAAATGTGATTGATTGATAAAGAATCAATCCTTTTTGGATTCATTGTTGTGTTAATAACTATTAATTATCAATTCAATCGAATTGATTATTCTATAATGAGTAAATAAGCCCCATAGGTTTACTTTATGTCTATTTGTGAACAGTGACAATACTTGGGGAATAATGTCTGCTGCAACTGTTCCTGTGAAGAAATTTCCTAGGTTTGTGGGCACTAGGCCATATATCATATTGTTCTTCTGTGAGATAATGATATCACTAGGGACAGCAAAAAAAAACCAAAAAGAACTCTAGGCATAAAAAACTTGGGAGCCTAAGGTATAATTTCCTCCTCTTAGTTAATTAAGCATAATTCCGGAAAAGCAAACCACCACTGTAACACTATCTAAGATAAAGCAATTATCCTCTTTTTAACATTTTCATCATGCTGCATACAGCTGAGGAAATCTAAAGAGCATTATAGTCTAACCATGGTTGAAAGCTTCCCCATTTATGCTGTTAGCACACATAAGTGAGAATAGATTTTTCTGAGTATATGCTGTGTGCCAAGTAATGCATTAGCAAAACCAAAAGCATTGTTAATGCAATAATACATGGAAAGTTGGAGGTAACTCTCCATTTAAGTCATTAAACGCAAAGAGTGTATACCTGCAAAATGGATGCTATGCTAATAAAGTATATAAATATGATATTTTATGAACCCACTCTAAAATAAATCATTTCATGATAAAGTTTATAGTATAGTTTGCAGATATGGCCAAGATTGAGTATGTAGTACCTTTTTTGAAAATAAGCCACTCTGGTACAGTTTTGGCTTCCATGATAGATTCAGCTTTCCATCACTCATTTATTTTGCCTTTAGTTTCTGCCTTTTCAATTAACACTTCTAATTTGGCTGTCTGATATATTTTAGCTTTGCCCATTCTATATGACCACAATACCACCTGACCTGCATACTTGGATGGGGTGGGTTCGGTTTTGTTTCTTATTAATTATCTAGAACAGAGCTACAGAGAATAATATACCCATCCCTTTGCTTTGCACTGTCAAGCAGAGAAAATGTAAAAGCCGTCTGAATAAAAGAGATGAAATACTATTATTCTTTTCAAGACAAAAACTGAAGCAACTAACAAAAATGGCAGACCTCTTTTGATCTCTAAAAAATGTTTTCCAGTGAAGACCACCTTTGCACGACCCCAGGCACTCACTGTGATCTAACTGTGAACTCAGTGATTGAGCTATAACCTTCTTACTTATCTAGAATAAATAAATCTAATAAATCTTTCACTGCCCATCCGAGCAGCTTCTTTAGTTCAACTGACTGGTATGGGAAGTCCTCAGCATATGTGTAGTGAAAAGTCAATGATTACTTAACAAGTCCAGTTGCTTTAGCTTTATTTATACTAGATAAACCATGACCTGGATGAATGAAAATCTTCATAGTCAAACCTTCTTACTTATTTACTTTGATAATGAAGGACTTGCATGTCAGGCAGTGTTGAACCATCCCTAGAATATATGCCACCACATAGATGGATTTCTGCACATAAACAAATGTATAAGGCAGGGGTGCCCAAAAGGTAGATCACAGTCTTCTAGTAGATCACTTTAAAGTTTCTGGTAGACCTCAAGGTGGAATGCCCTCAAGGTGGGATGACATCCCGCCACTTCATTTTTCCACTCAGCATACTGGAGCTTTTGAGTGCGGCTGCTCAAGCCATCCGTCATTGTAGTTTCATCCCAGTATAGAAGATTGTTTCCACCGGGCCACTGTATAGATTTGCTCCTACTTTATAAATGTTTCTGTGTGCAGACTACAAAGTGGCCCATGAAGAAGGGAAATAAAAACTACTACAATCCTTTCACATTAAACTTGAAGTTGGCACTTGAATAATGTTATGTGGGCATTAAATGTGAATTTGACACTGCATTTATAAATTGCTATGTGTATTTGTTGATACTTTTTTTTACTTATTGCGCCAAATGATAGATGTCGCACTATTTTAACTGTGGTAGATCTCATGATGGAGGCCAGGTCGCAAGAGTAGATCACAGGGTGACAAAGTCTGGGCACCCCTGGTATAAGGTGTAGGGTGGTAGGGGCAAAATCTTTTAAACAAGGTTACATACACTTTGCTTAAGAGATTAGCTCCATGTATAGTGCTGCTTTATGTAGATAATAAGTAAGGGTTTTTTTCCAAAAATATTCTGTGGCTTTGATGTCAACTGCTGCCAGAAAACAACAGAAAACAACAGTGGCATAGACCTACAACTTGAGCAGCTTTTTAATCTCCCCAATCTCCTAACCACTGACCCAAACAGAGCCTCTGGTCACTATGTAACAGCCTATAACTTAAAAACAGAGGATCTACAGTATGTACCTGGTAACTTGAGAGGCAGTAATGTAGATTCTACCTTGCTGGTAGGTAAATGTTTTTTAAAAATAGTTTTTTAATTTAATCTCCTTTTTAGTAAGACAATTTAGATTTAATAGGGTTGATTCACTAAGGTGTGTTAAAACGAGCGCTATTTATAGCATGCGGTAAAAATTTTATTGCGTCTTATTTTTAGCGTCTTAACGCATGATTCACTAAAAGGATACTTGCGTTAATTTAGACGCAATGCTGTTTGTGTTATTTAAGTTGCGAAGACAATTTTCTTGCGGTATTTGACGGAACACACGCTAATGAACACATCGTGCACAAATAGTCTCCGCGTGCGAAAAATGGCACGCCATATTAGCCATACACGCCATTACTTTCGGAAAACTACTGTTCTGAAAATGACCATTTCCCTGCAAACTGGAGGCTACATCACTCTAGGGCCAACACAGACTTGCATAAATCACACTGCAAAGTCCATATTGTGTTGCCAAAAGCTCATGCACTGTACTTTTCTATAATTACCGCCTGCCCCAAATAGGTGTTAATTTTCGCACAGACTAATGCGATATTTAGCGTGTCTAAGTGTGTGTGAATCATGCGTTACTATTCTTTTCATTCACTAATTAACGGAATGCGTTAAAATGAACGCATTCGGTTGCGCGCTAGTTAACACACACGATATGCGACTTAACGCATGCGATAATACTTTAGCGAATCACGCTTTTTTTTGCATTTATTTTAATGCAAAAAAGCATGCGATAACGCTTATCGCACTTTAGGGAATCAACCCTAATGTGTTTTGATGTCTTTTTTTGTAAACAAAAACAAGAGTTAGTATTATGCTCTGAAGAATGTAATATTCCCATTAGAGTTCTCTGTGAAATGAGTACCATAGAAAATAATGAAAATAAGAAAGTAAGGAAGTTATGTTGAGAGTAATATTAGGTACATCCAAAGAAGGTCTAGAAACATTCCCTGCTCAGCAAGATATTGAGAAATGGACGTATATTAGACATGTATAGCAGTGGACTTCATATAGCACATTTGACTGGATACCATTTAGAAGTTCAGTTCATAGTTCCCCTGAGTCTTTGGAAGCTATCAAAATTTTGCTGAACTTTTGAATATTTTGTGAACTTGATTATAGTACTTTGTATTTTCTCTTCAATATCTCTACTGGGAAATGTAAAAAGAGGGAGATTTCTTTCAATATTTGTTTGTCATTGATTTCAGTCACGAAAACACCATTCTGTTTGCTATCAGCAACCAGCAATCAGCAGGGTTGACAAACTAACACAAAAGAACAGCCTCTTATAATTATAAAAGTATTGCTCTCATGTTGCATTAGAGGCAGATTTATCAATGCGAGATTAGAGTTTACCACAAAAAAATTCACCCATTTTCTGTTTATTCCTATGGGATTTTTAGAAGGGTATTTATCAATGGGTGAGAGTAAGAATTCACGATTTGATAGATATTCTTCTAAAATCACATAAATAGAAAAAGGATTAATTTTTCTGAACTTTAATCTCCAATTTTGTCAAATCTTCCCCTAAGTGTGAAGTGTGTGATGGAGATTGCTAAGAATAAAGATCAACTGTTTTACTGTTTTAGGCTTAGCTTGAGTACAGACATGCCCTTTCTTTGCGTAATAACAGATTATTTCATTCTAAACAACTTTTTTATATACATTTATTACAAGTTGTCCATGATGTTATCATTGCTATCTGCCTTCCCTTCTGTGTTCTTTTCAGTGCTGGCTTGACTACATGAACCATTAAAACAACAGCAGTCATAATTATTGGCCGGCGTGTCAGTCTGAGTAATGTTAATTCTTTCTTGTAAAGTTTTTAATAAAAACACATAAAAACCCAGAACCACCATTGATATCAATAATCCCAACACGAACTTCAAAATATGGACAACCTTTCTCCCACATATGGAAGCATGCAAAATTCTCCAATACCACACTCACTTATGCTAAAAAATATTCCCCAAGACAACTACCACCTACCTCCACAATGCCATGATAATGAATTTGGAAATGTGAAAAAAACACTCCATTGCTATATGATTACTTGCTTCACTTTCTTCTTGGATATGCTTCATCCTATCTCTCATCCTATCTCTTTGATCAAATTACTATCCCTTTTACTTTTCTTTTTCGCCTAATAATGTTTACATTTTTCTATTTAATTCTTTGTTTTGTTACCTTTACAAAATTTAAATAAAAACATGTTTGAAAAAAAAAGGAGCGCTAAAGCCAAACTATATGGTTTTGAAATGTTTTACTTCATTTACTTGTACTGTACATACTGTACCAGCCTAGAGGACATCTGCTGCAGCTTAGCATCTTCTGACCCAGTTAGGCCATTTTTGAGTGTCAGTGGCACTACACATGCTCATTGTGTTCTGGGCTGCTGCTGAGTTGTTAAGCTTGAAGGTTGCTGGAAATCATCAACACATTAGTGATGTCACATTTGTCATAGAAGCTACAGGGCTGACTATGAATCAATTTTGATGAAGAATGAACGGATTTTAATGCTGCCCTGTAATTTGAATTCATTACTAATCCGTCTTTTTTTGTGACAAGGTCTAGGGTCGTGTACTGCAAAGGTGATTCTCACCCTTAGTGCTCTCTGTGCTAGAAGAGCTGAATTTCTGTTTTAAAAAAAGAAATTAAAGTTACCAGGATCGGATTTTTGCTGTGCATTCTGCTGCTGCCTGAGGGGAGTTTGCCAACTCACCTCATAGAAGCATAGTAGTGTTCCTGGCTGTAGTGTAGTAATGTTCCTTTTAAACACCATGCTAAGACCATTATTTTACACCACCTTTGACCTGTTATAATTTATTAAATTCAATGTGACAAATTCAGATATAAAATGTTGTGTCAAAAGTCGTGTACTCCAAAGCCACCTTTGTTACATTCATCATATGAACACCTCATTGTACACCAAATTACTACACAAATGTTCCATTATGTACCATTATTTTATGTTCCACTTCTGAAAATAATTGTTTGAATCCTTTCTGCCCCGTACGAGCATTTAGGCAGGTGATAGTGCCACTAAGTTGTATTTCTCTAGAGAACAGAATGGCAATTGCTTAAAGCAGCTGATAAACGTATCAGCTTTGATAAATGTATTCATTTACAAACTTCGTTAAAAACTTTCCTGACTCCCAGAACAATTTTGATAAATGATAAAATATTATGTTAGCTCTGGGAACTCCGGGTTCTGAACCAAAATTTGTTCACACAACACAGAAACTCCTAATATACATATCAGCACAATCTGTTCCTGCAAAGAGTATGAATAAATGCCATTTTTATATGGTGAAATCCAGCTGCAAAACAAACTGGTTTTGAACTGCATTTGAAATCCTGGCAGGGGAAGAGAGACTAAAACATTTATGTTACATATGACAGCATGCAGAAACTAAATAACCCACAATGCATTGCACTGATGTTGTCTTCTTGTAGACATCATGTGTGCAGGGAATTGTGGGGTTTGAAGGATGCAGATTGAAGGTAGGCTGAGGACAGGCGACTATTGTTACATTTTTTTTCATTGTAGTCAGCCAGATCAGCAGGAGAACTAAGGGAACTAAGTCTGGCCCCCTGCTCCAACCATATTATGACATTAAAGGAACAGTAACACCAAAAAATGAAAGTGTATAAAAGTAACTAAAATATAATGTGCTGCTGCCTTGCACTGGTAAAAGTTGTGTGTTTACTTCAGAAAGTCTACTATAATTTATATAAATAAGCTGCTATGTAGCCATGGAGGCAGCCATTCAAAGGAGAAAAGGCACAGGCACTTAGCAGATAACAGATAAAACACTATTGTATTCTACAGAACTTATCTGTTATCTGCTATGTAACCTGTGCCTTTTCTCCTTTTTTCCAGCTTGAATGGCTGCCCCCGTGGCTACACAGCTGCTTATTATATAAATTATAGTAGTATTACTGTAGCAAACACACCAGTTTTACCAGTGCAGGGCAACAGTACATTATATTTTTATTACTTTAAAGCTCTTTCATTTTTTGGTGTTACTGTTCCTTTAAAAATCACGAAATTATGTTTACTTTTCAACAAGATTAAGTTGCGTTTTGGTGGAGTTCTCCTTTAACAATCCTTCTTCATTTTCAAGTGTGATATATAATAAATCTTTCCCTAGGCTTAGGCAAGTTAATATCATATGCTAAGACCATCTATAGACTGGCTTTCTTATAAAAAGTGTTAAGTGATTTGTACACTGTATTGTTAAACCAAAAAAAATAAATAGTAATGTTTAATATGTGCCTTAGAGACTGGGGGAACATATATTTATATGAATATTATATATAGTAATAAACTAAAATCTTGCACCAAATATTTGTACAGTAGCTGGAGATTTAAGAACCAACTGCCAAGGAAAGGAAGGGTAACCTGCAGAAGTCCTGTATAAAAGAGAAATGGATGTCTACGGATCTGCAGACACATAGAGATTACCAGTTCCTTCTCAAATAAACATTTAGACACAACGTATGAGGAAAAGCTACTGGTGGAGGTGGAATATATATGAAGAGCTCAGCTCAGTTATACACAGGGTTTTATTCTTATTCTAAATAGACTCTGACTGGTCTGGTATGTTGCCAATTGATTTGTGGAAAGCAGATATAGTTTCAGTAGACAGAAGGGAATTACAGCCTCAGCTTGGAAACTATAGATCAGTATGTTTGACATTTACGTAAAACTAAAGGTGTATAATTCCACACTTTAAAAACCAGGGGGGGGGGAACATATACTGTATATCAGGGCTTGTAGAGCTTTGCTCTGTAATGCTGTAATTTTAAGATTACAATATGCAGTCGGCAAAGTATTTTAATGTTCACCAATACTTTAGATCTTCCCTGAAGACAGAAGGGTGTCCTTTGTTCTTATAAGAAAGGAGATTTCATCTTCAACTAGGGAGCAGGGTTCTACAGTGAGAGCAGTAAAGCTAACAATTAAGGATGCACCCAACCACTTCCACGGGGCAGGGACCTCTTTCCTACTGTGTCTCATACCACATGGCACTTATTCCCTGTGCATTTTTATATATTTATTGTATTTATTTATTATAACACTTGTCCCCCCTTTGTGTAATTTTGTAAGATTGTACAGCGCTGCGTACCCTTGTGGCACTTTATAAATACAGTTATACATACATACATACTCAGTTTTTTGGGTTCGGCCGAACCCCCGAATCCATTCCAAGGGATTCGGCTAAATACTGTTCAGCCAGGACCGTGGATTTGGCTGAATCTGAACCCTGCCGAAAAAGGCCGAATAACGAACCAAATCCTGGATCCCTACTAAAAATGCAGATCCCAAAATTGCACAGGCAAATTGCAGTCTCCCTAAAGACATAGCCAGTGGCTAGCATTTTTTGGTTTTCACATATAAAGGAATACTATGTTAATTCCTTCTTCTTTTATTAACCAGAATTCCTAAAGTCATTTTTTTATTCCTATCTCTTAGGGCCAGTATAATATCTAGCTGTGAAATGTGGCTCCTTGCCAACAGTTTGGGAACCATTACTAGCTTGGGTGGTAAAACACAGCAATGCAGTTGCCAGTAGCAACCAATTATATCTTTGATTTCATTTTGCAACAATTACTAGAGTGATTAAAGCTAATTGCTGGTTGGTTGCTACAGGTAACTGCACTTGTGCCATTTAGCACCTATGTTATTAAATCAGACCCAGTAAATATCTTTGTCCATTGTCCTATATTGCGGATATGTGGTTGCCATTATTGTTACTTTTTTTAACAAATAAAAATATTAGCTCAGTATGTCATCTTCCATAAATGGTACCATCATATGTGCACACATGAGATATAGCTTTTTTTTTTATTCAACATTTGTAGAAAGTTTTAATTTTAAAGTAACATGAATAAAAAACAAAAACCAGGAGAATCGGATTTTGTTTTTGTATGAACAAATGAACATTGTGCAGATTTTGGTTGATGAATACATTATTTCAGGGTATGAAAATCTGCTGAACTGCACGGATGCATTGTCACTGAGAGTTAAATACAAAATACAGCAGTGCAACTGACAAATGTATATATTTTTAATAAAAAAAACATTCAATAATTTCATATAGTCTGTGTTCATTTCCAAAGCCACAGAATACTAAAAAATAGATGCTTCCAAGAAAAAAATGGATCAATCTACTGTAAGGTCTTAACAATGGAAGATAGTTTCATGATTCAATAAAATCAAGATGGTAACTAGCATAACAAACCAAAAATCTGCATCCATAACTGACATCTTCTGCAAAACCGCAAACCTAAAAAGGTTTCATTAATAAAAAGGAGGAAATACACTACACATATTAGAAAAGGTGTGATCCAACATACATAATCATATTTCCCATGAGCAAAGTAGCCAGGGAAGTGAAATATTTATCATGGTACATCTAATATATCCTTAATGGCGTAACCTACAGAAGCTAAGAATACAAAGTCACTGGGATTATATTAAGCAGACATTGTAGATAAGAACTTGACAAGGTTAGAACAAAGGAATCAAAGCCTAATCTAGAACTTTTGCAATTTTTTGACCTTGGAAACACAATGTGGGAGGGGAGTACCTAAAATGGAAAGTTAAACAGATGGTCATAATTTTTATACAAATGAGTGCAGGTCTCCTTATGACATTAGGCAATCTCAGCCAAACAGCTGATCTATGAAGCTATGCATGTAAACAAGTAGGGTATATTTGCTAATAATAGAAACAGGGAAACAATGATTATCCTTTGTTTATATAGAACTGACAATTCCTTAGCACTTTACACAGATTATACATTGCTCACATCAACACATAAGTGGAGCTTATTTACATTCATGTACAGGTATGGGACCTATTATCCAGTATGCTCAGGACCTCGGGTTTTCCAGATGAGGGATCTTTCCGGAATTTGGATCTCCATATCTTACGTCTACTAAAAGATTATTTAAACATTAAATAAACCCAATAGGATTGCTTTGCTTCCAATAAGGAGTAATTATATCTTAGTTGGGATCAAGTACAGGTACTGTTTTATTATTACAGAGAAAAATTTGAATTATTTGCTTAAAATGGAGTCCATGCGAGATGGTCTTCCCATACCTGTACATTCATCTTAAGGAAATACTCAAACCGAATAGTTCATGTTTTTACCCCCAAAACACCTGCACATCAGCAGGGATCACATTATGCCATTAAGTTTTCAAGGAGAATCTTTTTTTAATAAATCAATTTAATTTAAATAAATTGAATATTTTTTTAATAAACTGGGAAAAATCAATGAATAAATAAAATTGCTTGGGACAATTCACATTCATTTTTGTAGATCCTTGTCAGCTTTTACTTGCCACGTTTTTTCTAGAAACTTTTTGAGTTTTTTTATTTTAATAAAGCCAATTAGAGGTTTCAAAAATACTTGGATGAGTACTCACATTTGTGTAAATAACCCCTTACTATGAAAGCATCCAATGATTCACTGTAATGAAATTGTGATCGCATTCATGCACAGCAGGGGGTGGGTCCAATTTACACCCCCTTGATCAGCTATTTGGGGATTCCTGGGAATGGTTAAGGAAGGCCAAGATTAATCATGAATACATCTTCATAAGGAAACCTGTGATTATAGCATAAATGCAACATAGATGTCCTTTAAAAAAAAATGTGTTCTAATACTTTGTATAAGACTCTTTATACAAAATTTTAACTATTGGTGAAGTCACAGGAGTTTCAAAAATATTGGTACATGTATGGGATTTATTATTAAAAGTGCTCTACTTTACAAATCAGGTTTATTAACAAAAACTATAACGGTAAAACAATAATTTCTATATTTTCATAATTTTTTAGCTTTTAAGCCTCGTGTTACAGACACACCAAAGACCATTTATTTGGAAAATCCCAGGTCCCAGATATTCTAACTAATCAATCCCATACTTGTATTAAAGGAAAACTATACCCCCGAACAATGTAAGTCTCTATGAAAATATGTTGCATTGATCAGTTCATATGTAAAACCCTGCTTCATCTAAATAAGTAATTTTCATGAAAATAAACTTTACTAGTGGTATGTGCCATTGGGTTATCTTAAATAGAAACTGCCATTTTAATTTCTAAGGGCCGTCCTCTGGGATCATAGGATTCACAGTGCACACAAACAAACCAAGGGCACAGATTCGTGTTAGGTCACATTAACCAATAAATAGACAGAGTTCTGTCTTTTACAAATGGCTCAATGGAAAAGGGTATAAAGGGTAATATTTACCGATATACAGTATATTTCTGTAAGATTCTTGGTAGTTTGGTTAGATAGGCCACGTAATAATATAATAATAATATAAACTATCTTTTGTTTAAAATGCACCTATTACTCCCATATTGTTTCCTCCTACCAGAGGTGTGGACTAATACAGCCTGTACACTGGGGAGCTCTTGGTGCAGACGTTCATGTTGTTTGGCCACAGAGCATAATAAGCGTATCTTCCCCACTTGCTCATTATGCTCATGCGCCTGACATAGGATCAGTCTCTGCCACTCACCCTCCTACATCATGGGCATAATGAGCGAGTGCCACAACATGGCTGCCTACACCAGAAACTTCCGGTGTGGGTAGCCGGGTGTGGCAGGGGTGTTTTTTTTTAAGAAAAACTATTTTTCCCCAATCTGGAGTGTAGGCTCTATTAGCCCGAACCTCCAGTGGGGGAAGCAATATGGGCATGATAAGTGTCCTTTAAGTATGCATTTGGGGGTATAGGTTACCTTTAAAGGTAATTTCAATTAATTACATAGAACAGATATGCACAAGAACAAAGCAAGATTTTTAAATGCAAAATGTTTTTCCACATACAATGTAAATACATCTAATTCATATATTTAACTATATAAATCATTTCTATGGATACATAAAGTGGGCATTTTATAATAAATCCAAAACCAGTTGCCAGGTCTGCTTTCTTGTAGGGGTCCCAGCGGGACACTGTGGCTTCTCCTGTTTTGACTTTCAGAATAAAATAAAATGGCTTTCATTAACCCACAGGAACTTAAGCAAATTTACAGACAGATAAACATAATAATAACAATGCCAGCTGTCGTTAGAAACGTTTTTTAAAGCTAATTTTTTTAACCCTGTTCCTGCCAATTCACTCAACATATTTCCCAGCAGTTGAGTATATTATTCCATTTTCTATTAGGCCTATGTTGCAGCTTATATTTATAAAGATTTCCAGATATTTTTCAATAAAGGATAACTACCATCTAATGAAAAATAAATGTGCAGTTGGAGCACACCTTTAAGGACATAACATTACTGAAATCAGCCTAATCTACAGTAATTCAACATAAATTTGTTTTTCACTTTTACAACAGAGAACATCAATTGTACTGGAAGATAGTCATATAAAGGTGACATACAAAAAATATATTATCTATTTCTTTTAAGAAATTGCTAGTTTAGATAAAAAGTAAATCATATTAATAGTTCAGAAATTGATGCAGCTTCATTTGTAATCACCAGTTTTTAGTTTTATAAATGTCGATTTCAATGAGGGACTAAAGTATGTTTTGAATAAAATCAAAATGATAGGTTAGAAATCTTTGCATATTAAACATTTTCATGTTTAAATTAGATATATTGTGCTCTAAGGTATTATTTGTGACAAAGTCATGCTAAATATTTGGGGGATTTGCTAGTATATATGTATAAAGCAAAATGTACATCAGTGAATATATGTCTAACTATTGTATCAGTAGAGTCTGTGACTCATTAACAGAAAGGAAAGTATGACAATGCATGCTGCCACAATATCAAGCAAAAAATGAATCCCCTCGATAAATGATACTTATATATGCATACTCTGTAAATATATGCCACATAAACATGCAGTTTAATAATAATAATAATAATAATAATAATAATAATGAAGGATGAGTGTACTTTTCTTTAAAAAAAAAATGAAATGTGCTTGTGTAAGTATCAAATATCCTGAGATGGATGTTATTAAGGTTGGACTTTCACCTACCGGCTAAATGTGCACCATTAAAGGTTAGACTGCTCTGAGAGTTTAAAAAGAAGTTATTTTGTATTTGAGATGTGGGCAGAGGTACATTGTAAATATTCCTTCTAATTAGTGAACTAATCCTATTCCTATCAATGAAAATGTTACAAAATGCAATGGTCTGTATTTTAATCACCCATGCTAAATAGTACCAATGTTAATGCTGTGTGTGCGATAGAGTTTTTAAATGATTAAGTTTACGTGCTATTTTTGAATTGGCTCTATAAGTACATATCGGCCCAAACAGGCAACATTTGTATTCTCAGCCTTTAGCCGGAGTGTGTGCTTTAAATTTTGGAGCTACTAGTCGCTTTAAAGTAGAAGTAAATAAATTAAATAAAAGGCATTCATAAAGGATTCGGAATGCCCCTTCAGATTTCTTTAGTGTATGACATACTGTATGTGATGACAGGACTGATCCTGAATGCTGTATGACCTAGAGCTTACTATTTAAACCCCACAAGCAGTCAGTAGCTCTGACACAGAGGTGTACAAAATGACACCTCTGGTAAATGCTGTTATCTCCATACAGACATGGACTTAACCAATAGGTGAAAGGTCCCATTTAGCATCATTTTAATAGTTTAGGCATGTATAGCCAGATAACACTGGCATGTTTAAATACTCAGTGCATTCAAAAGGGGGAAGGGTGGTTATTTTCACAAGTTTTCTATAACTGGTGTTAAGTGAAAAAATATACTGTACAATATTCTGTAGGACATAAAAAGTGGAATCCATCAGTTTGTAAAGATTCAGTGCTTTCAGATGGACCCCCAAACACTGTCAAAAGAATGCATTTTGTGCCATAACAGAACAATATATTGGATGTGAAAAAGACAGTACCAAACATGTATAATAACTTATTACAGGCGTTAAGGAATACATAGAATGAAAGAAGACGCTAGAAACAGTATATACTCTAAATAAGAATAGTACAATTGCCATTGTGCACTAGTAGCAGGACACTAGCTATCCTAGTGGTAGCTTCTAATGTTAAAAGTAAACAATAAGATGATGGCGGCAATCCAGTTGTCAAAATCAGAACTTGTTATTTGTATATCACAAGCAGTATTCAGATGGCTGAAAGGCATGTAGTTCCTTCTAAAAAGATCTGCATTGTCCAAAGCTTAAAAATAATTCTTGTGGTTCCTTGAAAAATTGTCCACAGTCACAGAATATACATGCTTACATGAATGAGTGAGCACGGATAGTGCACATACATTCATATCAGGACCAAGTATGCATAAAAAAGGTTTCTTATTTGCATACAATCAAAAACTATATTTGTTCTTTGACTATTGAGTGTCCATAGGCATAGCTTGTCAGTTAATATAATATAGCCAGTAGATTAAATTGAAGAGAGAGAATGTTATAGGGAAGACTATTCTTGACCACCTATCAATGGCGTTCACGTCCGTTAAATCAGGTATCTTAATTTTTAGCTGGGAAGACCTCCTCCGCAAATGGGTTTTCTTTGGAGGATGATTTCTGTCTGCAGTTCGCCGCCCAAGACTATCTCGAGCTGTACTCTGTTTTCTGTACTGGATTCCTGAGTTATCAAAGGATGTGGCTGAATTTCTTGCATCGCTTACGCTTGTGGTTATTTCATTGCCGGTTACTTCATTGTGGATTTCAAGTGTTGTAAGTAATATATTTCCATGGGCATCCACCTGAAAAACAAATGCAATGTGCTATGAAGGTTTCATATCCAATACAAAGAACAGATGCCCTGAAGTTAGCTCAAAGTGTTTCTGAATGGAAAATCACATTCTACTCAAAACTTCAAGTTCTTCTGTAGTCCTTACACTGTTTTCAATGTATTGGTCTATAAAGGATGACCGTTAGCAGAAACCATATAATAAATAATATAGACAATTAAAAACTACAAAATGAAGTTCATTATAAAATGAAATATATCTGAAATTGTAATCATCATGTAGCTTTAGTAGCAAATGGAAAATAATGTATACCCTGACCATGTTCATGGACTCTGCTAGGCTCCTAAATACTGTATGTAATTTATTAGAAATATGGATCAATTATGATTGCTATTGCTCATCAATCTTTAATCACAGATGCAATCACAGGCCACAATAATTATTATGAACCAATGTTCAGGTACTGCTACCACCCTAAAATTGCAGTATTATACACTGGTTTAGAAATGTACACTCATACCCTATTGCTTTCAAATTTGGAGTGATCCTTGTTTGATTTTGCACTCTTTTCTGCAAGCTTCTTTTGCATTTGGGGACCTCTTCCAAAGAAGATGTAGTTTACAAAGGCATATTCCAGTAAGGCCAGGAATACAAATACAAAACATCCCATCAAATACATATCAATGGCTTTAACATAGGGAATTTTCGGCAATGTCTCTCGTAGATGAGTATTGATAGTTGTCATTGTCAGCACTGTCGTAATTCCTATAAAATAAATACATTTTGTATTAGTTTTCGTTTATGGATGGCCTTTGTTTATCTTCTTGGGTTGAAGCAGTTTCAGTCAGGAATTCTGGTAAACAGATTCACTGCCATAGGGTCAGGGCTGGAACCAGGGGTAGGCTAGACAAGTACTTCTTTTATCCACCTGGGCTGGCTTTGCCTAGAGCTGCATAGGGTGGTTATTATGAATGTAAAAGTGTCTGCACACTTACTAATTTTACAGTGAAGGTGCGCAGCCAATATGTTTAGTATATCTTCCAGCAGAACCAGCACACAACCCTTTGCATCTAGCATTTCAGTCCTTATTAGGACCTTTAAAAAGCCAACATCATGACTATGACCATTTCCATGGTGTGTCACAAATGGTGACCTTGTGTTCAAGTACTGTATAACAATGGTACTAACTCCATAAAAAAGACATGGACCCTTTATTATTATTAAGAAAGAACTTACAGTTAGAATGGTCACATGAGCATAGGTAATAATAACAATATAATTGCATAGTGAAAAAAACAGAGGCTCCATACCTAGGGCAACACGTGCTGCTGATGCATCATAATTAATCCAAAAAGATACCCAGGATAAAATTGTGATCAGTATGGATGGCATGTAAGTTTGAAGAATGAAGTACCCAATGTTCCGCTTCAATTTAAAGCTTAGCGAAAGTCTGGGATATGAGCCTGGAAAAAGGAAATACAAATACACATACATAAAAAATGGTAAATTTTGTATGAAATCTCACACTGTATGTATTAGTTGGTGAACATTTAGCAGCTGAATGTGTTGAAACAGCACACTGTGAATACAAAGCAGACAAGGGATTGGTCACAAAATAAAGAACGGGGTGAAAAGTACCAGAAACAAGTGCACACTGCCATGTTTGTTTTGCACATCTGCACTCTTTCTAGAATGGAACTAAAAGATCAATGCTCTTCCCATCAGTACAGATGTATTTATGAGTGGTAGGCTGTGGGATGAATGTAGATGTATCCCATCTGGCCCCTAACTTGTGATTCAAACAAACACCGAGGTTGGGCACTGCCCTCATGTTGGATCTTTCATTTGCTGCAAGGTGCAGAGTGCAGCAAGACCCACACACAATTAGTTAGTAAATTTAGCACTAATGGGGATCAACATTGTCCCCCCTTAGTTTTCCATCATTTGCATCCAGGGCCTTTGTAAATATTACATAAAAAAGGCCCAAATTGTCTTATTACTTTCAGTGGAATTTATATTATATCAAGACTTTCTAAAAATAAAAATGCAATGTTTTTGCAGGTTAACATTTTTACTGGCCCTTTCAGACCAGTAGCAAAATGATTATTACATAGAGAAGAAATAGATGCTTGAAAAAAGTAACAACAACAAAAAATGAAAACTGTATTTTATGATATGACTACAAAGAAAATATGCTGATCCAAAGAATGTTGTGGCTAAATTAATGGTCCTTTTTACTCATAAATCAGAAGAAAGCAAGAGTTTTGACACAACAATTGGACTGTTCCACACTCCTATACTTGCAGTTTTAATCAAGCTATTTATTTGTGATTCTTTCCCTTTAAATAATGTTTGCAAGTGAATATTTCCGAATTTATCTGTACAGAGTATCTGTCACGCCAACTGATCTTGTAACATTTTTCAAGTTAACAGCACTTAAGAAGATGATGAATGTGTGCAGTGTACATGTACTTTATTTCATTACATTTTGTGCCAGTGTGCTCTCAAAAGGAAATGTTGGAGATTCAGCCAAAAAATCAAAATGGTGCTTCTGAAACATTAATCCAAAGTAGAACTTACTTTATAGACATTCTGCTCATAATTTACACAGGATAATCTTATATAACGCAGTCAAACAGTTACAAGGAAAGGAAAACTTTACCACTGAACATTGTAGGATTATATAAAATATGTTGCATAAAACAGCTGAAGTGTAAAACCCTGTTTTACCTGAATAAACCATTTTCATAAAAATACACATTTAAGTAATATGTCCATTGGGTAATCCTAAATAGAAAATTGCCCCCCCTGGGATCATATGATTCACAGTGCACACAAACAAACCAAGGGCACACATACATGCTAGGTCACATCAGCCAATTAATGGACAAGGTTCTGTCTTTTACTCCCACACTTCTTCCTGTTGGAGCTACATTATTGCTGGTCAGGTGAACTCAGAGGGAGCACACAGCCCATCACAAAATGGTGGTGCAATAGAAAAGATGATAAAGAGCAATATTTAATGATAAATATATATACACCAGTTTGGTAAGATTCTTTAATAGGCCACTTAGTTTATATCTATATTATATATATTATCTGTTGGCTAAGTATTCTTTCTAAAGGTATAGCTTTCCTTTAAAAGGCAAAGTTTAGCTATAAAAACAAAAAATCTCTATGAATAAATGAAATTAAAATTGGACAGTTGCATCAGGACTAATAATGCCGAACAGCCAATCAGATGTTTGCTTGTAAACAGGTAAATGGTAAATACTACCTGATGATTTATTGGGTTATGGGTTGTGCATCATATAAAGTCAAGACCAGAAATGCTGTAGTGCCAAAAAAGTACATTAGTGGAGGACTACCATCAGTAGCAGAATAAGGCTACATCATTCAAAAAGTACCAGCATTATATACAACAGAGTTGTACACTGGGGCTCAGCCTTGCATGACTTATAGGAGCTTACAATAAATAAAAGAGAGAGTTGGAATAGCTGTGAAAACATTAGTGACCAAATGAAGGGGAAAAAAGTAGAGAAATCCAACAAGAAAAAGATTATGTACTACAGCATGAATGTTTTACACCAGTACTAACAAAGAAAAATATGATACTTATTTACATTCAAAAATAAAAAGATGACTCTAATATATTTCACTCCTGCTGCTAAGAAGTCTCTAAAAGTTTGTTTATAGCAGGTGAGATTTTAATAATGTATTAAAGTTATTTTTATGTCTTCAAACTATGTAAATGTATATGTGAGACTAAATACTTCCTCTGCCCATCTTGCTCCCTGCTGCTGTTTGTTCTACTTCCCCTATCAATCTGTACTTTATACTCTTTGCTTTACAGTGATTTCTTGGCAAAAGGAAAACTATTTTAAAGTGCTGCTAGTGCAGAGTATCCAAGTGGGTAGTAGATTCAAAATGAAGGTGAACCAGAAGACCCTGAATATAGTCCTGCATCAGGTCAGGTTTTGGTTCTAGATTTCCTGGCCATGTGGGTGGTCCATAGGTACCCTGAGTCAATTGCAGGCTTGCAGTCCCTTCTACCTCCCGGAGTTAAAAGTTATTTTTTCCCCCTGACCTGGTTGTTCTGCTTCCATATTGACATCACTTCCAGCCACTGGTGATGTCACTTTCAGTTTTGCAGGTCCCTGGGGCAGGTTAAAGGTAATGGCAGCATGAGTAGGGTTGAGTATGGTTGGGTAGCAGGTATGGGGTGGCGCATAGCGGGTCAGCTGGCCTGGATCAGGTTGGGAATGGGTCAGCATGGGCATGGGTCTGACCAAGTGGACCCGCACCTAAAAGCTCCGAAGGGTATTCAGCTCCTACCCAGTACAAGTATTACCCATTACCCATTACCCAGAAAATGAAAAACCTGCAATAAATAACCTTTAGTGTATAAGACTGGTTCACAGAGGTCTTTGTGAGAACAAGGTATGAGGTTACAGCTCACTTATGGCACAACTTGTACACCCAAAGACACCCTCTAGTTTTGACTGTCCTGTTGTGTCCCGAGACACCAGTCAACAGCATATTGAGAAAGGAATGGAACTACATTATGGGCCAGATTCAATTCACTGAGAAAAATTTATCTAACTGTTTATCATGTGAAAGCTCATGAACGAAAATCAATTTGAGGAGAAAAAAGTTTTCTTCTAATTTACTTCCAGTTTTTTCCAATAGACTTTAAGGGGAAGGAAAGGCTAAGTCACTTGGGGGTGCTAAAATGTTAAGCACCCCCAAGTGACTTGAATCGCTTACCTCGTACCCCGGGCTGGTGCCCCTATTAGGAGAAAACCGCACCAGCCCGGGGCACCTGGGGCGATGAACTTCTTTCTTCCGCCTTTGTTAAGCCTTGACTGTCAGGCGCATGCGCAGTAGAGTGAAAAAGCCGACTTCTCTGTTAAAGTTCGGCTTTTCACTCTACTGCGCATGCGCACGGCGAAGAAGGAAGGAGGAAGCGCTGCAGCTACCCCGGGCTGGTGCTGTTCTCTCCTAACAGGGGCACCAGCCCGGGGTACAAGGTAAGCGATTCAAGTCACTTGGGGGTGCCTAACATTTTGGCTTTTCCTTCTCCTTTAAAGAGAGTTTTCACATGATAAATAGTGATATCATTTTTTTCTGAAATCAATTGCATCTCTAATTGAATCTCATTCATGATAAACCTTTTTCTCACTGAATTGAATATGACTATTAGTACCCTGTGTTGTATTATGTTCCTGGCTTTCTAAATATCTTGCTCCTGTTTCTTCGTGCAGCAAACCCAACCAATGAGCCCTAATCGATTTCTTTCTTACAGAACTTTTCACGTATCTCCATACCTGGCACCTGTGGGGTTAACATACACATGGGGTGTGGGCTAATAAGTGCATTTAAGGAACAGGTGTGTGTGAAACACTGTGGTAGCTTCTGAAGAAGTGGCGAGACGCCATGAAATGCGTTAGAGTTGTAGTTCAACAAGAATGTTTTTATGGACACGCAAATAAAGATAATTTTTTACTGAAAAGAGTTCCTGTAGTGCTCCGTCTCTACCTACATTCTTTTGCCTTGATTTACGCCCGGACCGGGGGCGAATCCAGACGTGATAGCACGGAACCCTTTGATCGTGGAACTGCTCCGGTGAGTGCTCCCCAAATATTATTAATATTGGCACGTATCTCCATAGCAACAGCATTCAATTCATCTCTCTTTGTTTTTTATATTTTTCTATGGTACCATTTTTACATTTTTTTTTTTGTGATTTTCTCTATTTAAACACATTACTGTTAACTCCCTTTTGTGAATGAGAGGCCTGGTTCTGGATCTTGTTCAGTATAAATTTTTTGTAACTATACCAATGCACTGATATACTTCCTGTAATGTACTATGGATGCCTGGCTGTTCTATCTCAAAAATGGTATGCTCTATAAAAGCACAAAGCTAATTTAGCATGCAGAAATGATGCAAAAATGCATAGATAAGAGTTACTCTTCTATGTCCCACTACATTTGTGCAATACTCAGCAAATAAACTTGCCTATAAAATATTTTGCACAAATGGTTAAAATAATAAAGTAGTAGCAAAAATGAAAACTGATTCAGTGGCTTCTTGGTAAAGAAATAAAATCCAGAGGCTTCTATATAGCATTAGAAAAGTTAGTTATGTTTTCTGTAGAGATACAAATCCCCTTCAAGAAAGCATAACTTACTGTATACTGTTTATCACAAAATGAGATCCTGCTGCCTGAGACCTTACTTGGAATCTATATTGTGTGTGTAAACAGACTTCACAAAGATAGAGCACGTCTGAGACTCTTGGCAATGAAAATATCTGACTCTGATACAAAAATGCCTGACATAATTTAGACTTCTATCTCCAGTAGGAAATATTTTAGAATGACAAGTAAAAAGTCATTTCTTGTTACGTTTCTCTTACAAGGTTTTATTTACTGCCAAAATAGCAAGTGTAGCTCTTCTTTTTAATGAACAGCCATGTAATGGCAACTTGTTTTCCATAAATCAAGGTTATGAATGAGTACTTGAGATAGGATTTTATTTCTGAATACCCTTTTGGACTGTAAAGATAAAAAATGGTTCATGATTTTTTGAGAGGAATTTCTGCTCTATCTCTGGTTTAGCACAAGCAGGTCTTGCCATGCTAATGTGATCCCTTTCAACAGTCCAAAAGGTTTCATTTCAGTCAGACCAAGACTATTATATTCAGAGGAATGACCAAAAAGAACACATTTTTATTCTTAACATCTAAAGGAGAAGGAAAGGTATAATTACTGGGCGGTGCCAAACCATTAGCCACCCCCAATGATTATAACTGCTTACATTAGACCCCAGGCCTGTGCTCCTCTGAGTTGAAAGCTGTTCTGGTCCAATGTACTACTGTATAAGTGCCATGCTACCAACTCTTCTTTATTCTGGCTTCTCTACATTCTTGTTAAGGTACACATGGGCAGAAAAGTGAAAAGCAAGACTTAGAAGTCAGCTAATTACTCTACCAAAACTGGTCAGGGGCCTGGGGCCTCTGAGAGGATTGAAGAAGCAGAAGAAAATTGAGGAGAATGTGGTTCTCTTACAGAAGGACTCCAAGCCTATGAAGACCTGCCCAAAATAATCACTGAGAGGTGCCTAACATTTGGCAAACCCAAGTGATTGTACCTTTCCTTCTTCTTTAAGCACTGTAGTTTATTTATAGATAGGAAGTTCTAGGCATTGGGCACAAAGAACAATGGATTTTTATATCCTTTGAAACATGGTAGTAAGCACATCCCAAGAGAGGATCTTTTAAGATACCTTAGTTTTTGCAAAAATGTATATTGTTGTACAATACAGAAAAGTACTAAATGAATAACTAAGAACAGGTAAAAGTCTATGAAAAACAATGGAACTGAATCAGGAGAAAAGTTTTCTCTCCTTAAATTGAATTTTGCCCTTAAGTTTTACATAATAAACCATCAAATAACGTATTTTCATGGAACTGAATCTAGGCCATAATGTCAAAAGTGGAGAGGAAGCACTTGGGATGTTTGACATTTGGCAAGTTTTGCTGGTTATCGTTCACATAGCAGGTTATCTTTCACATAGCCCATTTGATCTACTAGTGGCTAGCAGGTCACCCTGATACTGACTAGCCATTCACTGTAGTGTGGGTTTACAAAAAAAATTCTCCTAGACATTAATGTAAAACAAAACATACTGTTTGTGCAATGGAAGAAAAAAAGAAATACCACTAACAAAGACAGATGATACAAGTATTCACTAAGGGTTAATTAGATGACATTGTATCTCTAGAGATATATACTCATTCCAGTGTAACAAAGACTTTGCATTTAGCTCCAGTGTCTAGACGAATAAGACTACAAAAGGTTAACATCGTCAGCGGAAAATGGCCATTCTAGCACATGATTAATTACCACCCTTGAAAACTATAAGGTCCTCTTTTCCCTCAGGTTGTTATGATCCTATTCCATGTGACCCAGAGACATGCAACTTCTGCAATGTGCTGCCCCAGCATTATTACCACAAAACAACAGTTTCTCTAAACTTCATTTATGATTTTGGAATCACCTAGCTTTGCACAAACATGTTTTAAATTAAATTTACTTTATTTTTTAATATCAACCAGTGATTCAGAAAGATAAGGCTAATTTAATTTGCCCTTTTATTACAATTTTGTGAAGCCCCTGCTAAATAATGTTATTTTCCCAAGCTGAATGTAAGCCCAGTTCCTCTGCGTTTAAACAATTTTTAGAACTCTCACTGTATTTACTTTACTCCTTTTAAATAAGGGAACAAAACATTTCCAAATGTAAAAAAACACATTATATTGGGCATAACAAAAAGGGTATATAACCTTACTATAATCTTGTCAAAGTGCTTTCAGATTTGGCCCATGTGAACACAGAAAAATGTATATATTTACAACCAGTTGCTGTTTAAGTAGACCTTGAATTTTCTGCAGATTACCTATGTGCTTACGGCCTTTTTTACTGCTAGCCAGTATGATAGATACTGTTATTGGCAAATTCCACGGTTTTCCCTTTTTTCACATTTTCTTTTTATTTCTGAACAGAAAAAAAATCCTCACATTGGTTTTGTTGGCATCAGAAATTACCAGTTTGTAGAGGTGTTAGAACTCAGTGTTGTTGCTGAGCACTAACACCCCATAAAAAAAGAATGTCGTTTTGACTATTCAAAGAAGTTGATAGCCTTCTGACAAACTGACACCTACTTAAGTTTTGATAAATGATCCTGTTAGTCAGAAAAGTTTATCATAAATAAAACACTATAAACTGCTGGTAATTCTTTGGGATTTCCATGTTTAAATGGTTGCAAATCTTTTGTTTGACATGATCTGTCCTTCATTATATAATGGCATGCTCCTGGTATTCTCTTGAATATGATCTTCTAACAAACATGCAAATAATTTGCTCGCCACAAATACATTTACAAACCAATAATTTCAGGTTTCAATATCCCTCTAAAACAAGGAATAGTCCTCTATATTTACTTCAAATCTAAGTTGTGATGCAATTATGGTTCAACAATGCAACATAATACTTCTCATTCAGTGTAATTAACTCCAGCTCTCCCATTTTACCAACTAAATTTTGTGCATTAGTAAACATACATTTAATACAGGTAAGGGATCAGTTATGCAGAAACCTGTTCCCAGAAAGTTCCAAATTATGGGAAGGCTATCTCCCATAGACTCCATTTCATCCATTAGATTTTTCCCAAAACAGCTGCAACATAATTACTGAGGTGCAGCCCAATGAGCCCATTTCTCCAAAACCCAATGCCCTCCTGTGTAAACCAGTCTATTTAATGCCAAACATTAATCTCTGTAAGCTCTCTCCTAGTGTAGCATGCAGTATTGGTAATATCTCTGAGGTAAGTTCTTTCTTTTAACTTTTCACCTAGTTTCCTTAGGTAATTTTTAAAGAATTCTTTTTGACACCTAAAGCCTAGAAAGGTTATTAGACAAAGGGATGAAATAGCATCCTCCTTCTGAGGGGAGAAGTATGAAAGTGGTTGGATAAGTTGGGAAGGACTTTTCAAGTTGAGTGTGTATATGTCTGTGTATTCTTGAGAGACAGGGTAGGCAACTGGCACAATGGGTTGTGAATCCCATGGAGATTTCAAACCCTCTTAAGGAAGAGGAAGCCCTTTGGACTCCTTTGAAACCATTAGGTGCTCTGGATTTATGTCACTTTGAGGGCCAATATTATCAAGGACTGCCAGCCTATTTGTGGCTTAGCTACACATGGACTGTCTCTTGGACACTCTAGGCTAGGTAAGTCCTGCGAGTTGGTGGACATAACTATTGTGAACATATGCTTAAAACTGCATTGAAGTCTTGTGCTAATGGCTGATTAAAATTACTATAAAATCATGTCCCTAGCCTCTAAGCTCTCCAAGCCAGTATGAATCATGGGCAGTGATATAAATTATGCAAAGGAGAACTTATTAGTCTCCATAAATTTGCTTTTTATACTGGTTGCTGTGACGAGGTGCTAATAACCTTAGAAGCATTGAAAGAAATGTAATTTTTAAACATGTGTGTTTCTGCTAGCTTTGCCTGATAATATTTTGGTGAAAGCTCTCATTCTACAGTTAGCAGGAAACTTTGGAACACCAGACCAGTCAAAAACCTTGGAAGTGATATAGGAATTATACTTATGCAAAATGATATGCAGAATGTACTGGTCTCACTGGTGGAGGTTCTAATCTTGTTCCAGCAAGGTGTCTATCGAACACCATACCAGTCTATTTTCTGTATAGTGAATCTGCATTGTATAGAGGCAACTCTTTAAAGGAACTGTTCAGTAAACAAATGAAATGGAGTGATTGGATAGGCTGTGCAAAATAAAAATGTTTTCAATATAGTTAACCAAAAATGTAATCTATAAAGGCAGGGGTGATTGGATGTCTAACATAATAGCCTGAACTCAACTTCCTCATTTGCAGCTCTCTAAGCTGTTAGCAGTTAGTAACAAAAAAAAAATATGTTCAGCACAAGCCATACTCTTCAAGTTGAAAAGGGGTGTATACTGTCCCTTTAGCAACCAACAATAACCTGTCAGCCTGGCCAATGCCACTATACTGTAGGAATCTCTACTTCTTTTTACTACAGTCTGGCTTAAATCTGGATTTGCAGAATTGTTACATTAGTTAAGAAGTCAATGTTATAATAACTGTGAGCTTAAGGAAATGTCAGAGGCCTCTCTCTTGATATGCAACACCTCAAACAACAGGGTTTTAGGGACTATAATAACATATAATGTATAAACAAACATAGCTTTAAGTACCCAAAGTTCTACCAGTTTGGGCAGACTGATGGGTACTTCTCTGGAGGAGGGAAGGTGTCTGTAATAGGCTTGTATGCTGTTCCTAGTTATCTTGTATTTATAGTATATCTTTTTTTTCATGTGAGTGATTCAGTGATATGCGTTACAGAATATAAAGAGATACATTATTCAGCTGGTGTTATTTGCAGGCTATCTCGCCTGCCAGTGACTGCCTATCCACCCCTCCCCAAAGCTGTCCCTTAGATTCAAATTGCAAGAGGAAAACCCACCCAAACCTCTTAAAAGTGAATGCTCCCCTGGATTGGCTGGTCAAAGATTGCCTACATGCAACAGTGGGTTGCACCAACAAACTATTAAACTCATAGTGACCCGGTTACTGCTGTACAACACCTTTTTATTTTCAAACACCTTTTTTTGTTTTTAACATCTTTTTTTTGCAATAAAAGGTTAATTTCAGTATAAATTATATTGAGTTCAAGATAGCCCACAAACTCTGAAATTTTCTTTTAGTTTTATTATTTGTGATTAGACATGTGTATAGGTGATTTATAATCTGGCATTTTCTATCTGCACATTTCTTGTTACACGTTTACACCTGGTAAATATTTAATAACAGTGGATTTAATATAAATTCTACTCAAGCTCATACTGGCACCAATGTTATCATTTACATTTGGTGTTTTAAAAAGCCATGCATTATTTACAATTCTTTGGCAAGGAAGCAAGTGGAGGGCATAAGGGCGGGGGTTGAATCAAACTGCTCAGTACATGTAGGTTTTATTTTAAATTCAATCCACATTCAACCCTACATTTTTAGAGTCTATTTTGCTTTCTTATTTACTTTTTCTCTTTATACACATTTTTTGCCCAAAGTATCTTAAGACTCTATCTAAAATTACATGTCCTTAGTTAAAACACTGAGTTCCAAACTATCTCTGGAAGCAATGTAATAACAATAACTATTTGTAGATTGGGTTTGTTTTTATGGGTGCTCAGTGGCTAATTTTTGTACAAAGACATGCCTTAGTTGGAATGGTGTAAATGTCATTGGCATTGTTCATTGGAACAGTATAAACTTGTCCTCTGGAGTGATACATGTAATTCTACCATCTGGCAATCTGATGGCAAAAGCTGGACCTGGCAGATCCCAGAACCCGACCTGCCTGAATGCATAGCGACGGTAAAGCTGAGTGGGGAAAGAACAATGGTATGAGACTGTTTTCCATGGTTTGGGTTAGGGTTTTTTGTTCTATTACAAGCAAACCTTAAAGGAGAAGGAAAGGCTAGTAAAGAGTTAATCTCAAGCTGCAGGCATACCTTCAGTTGTCTCAATAGTGCCCTTAAGTCTCCCCATATTTCACCTGTTCAGATGATCAGAAGCCAGACAGGAAGAAAAATGCTGAGCTGTGTAAAGAAAGTTCCCATAATGCCTCACTCCTGCACAGACACCCAGACCAAGTGAACATGCTCAGTTAGTTAGACTATGAGTCAGCTTCCTGCTGATTGGCTCAGATCCACATTCCTAAGGGGGGGAATGAGTTCTTAGCATTCTTGAAGGAGGGGGGAGCAGGAGAGAGCAGAGAGCAAAGAGCTGCGTGTCTCTGGGACAGGAATTACAGACACAAGAAATCTTTTTTCAGAGAAGTCAGTGCAGCATTTCTGTGAGTGCTTATGGCTGTATTTACATAGACCTTTCTGATAAAGCTTACTTAGTTTTTACCTTTCTTTCTCCTTTAATACTACAGCAAACACTTTGTGGGAACACTTTAGGAATGGATCTCTTGACTGGCCTGTACAAAGTAATTTACCTCAACTAGAAGAAACTTGTAGGGTGAATTAGAATGCTAACTGGGAGCCAGGCCTGATCCCCATCATCAGTGCCAAACCTTACTAATGCTCTTGTGGATGAATCAAAACATATTCCACCAATGATCCCATGAAAATCTAGCAGAAAATCTTCCCAGAACAGTAGAGTCTTTAAATACCCTTCTTTTGGTAACAGTCAGATGTCTGGATACTTGCAATAGAGTGCTGCCTGCATTATCCATGATGGGTGATGACAGGCACATTTCTCCTACCCCTTACATATTCTGGGGTCATTCAGATGCACGAGTTAGGGAGCGGGATGTGCAGGCAGCAATGGGGACCTGTCCTTAATAAACAATAGACAGAGAAAGAGACCCTCTAATGCTTATATCTCACTGCTAAGTTTCTGAATATGAATGCAATACAGTACAACACAGATTAGCAGTGAAATAAGCAAACATTTAATGATTCTAATTAATTACAAAAAATCAAAGAGCAAAACATAATAACTATATCAAACGACATAAAGGTCCATCCCAATTCCACATAGTCCCCATACACCATCCTCCTTACGTTTTTTGCACCACTGGGTGCTTCATCAGAGAAGGTGAATATTGTAATGCATAATTAACGCGTAATTAATTAGAACCATTAAATATTTGCTTATTACACTGCAAAGGCTGATGGCAGACGAGACGTAGGGCGGATATTTTCGGCAAGCGGAAAATCGCTTGCTGAAAATACCGGCCTATGCCTCCTACATGTGCCTGCACACGTATGAAAGGAATACGCTGGGGTGCAGGCACATGTAGCCAAAATACCCATAAAAATGTGAGACTTTGCATTCTCTCGCATTTTTATGCGTATTTTGGCTACATGTAGGAGGCGTAGGGCGGTATTTTCAGCAAGCGCTTTTCCGATTGCCGAAAATATCCGCCCTATGCCTCGTCTGCCATCAGCCTTATCTGTACTGATAAGTGAATCTGTCCTGTTTCACTAAAAAATTTGCAAAACGCCGAAAATGTTGCATGAGTCATTTTTTTGATGCGTGCAATCATTTTTTAATACGCATGTCAAAAAATGGCGCACACGTCATTTTCTTGATGTGTGCAACAATTTTTTGTCATGCAGCAAATTTTTCCATTGGGAAACAATCTGCCAATGCCGAAATGTGGAAATTCACCGCAAATCCATGCCTGGTGAAAAATTTCACTCATCACTGCTAATCTGTGTTGTACTGACCTGTCCTTAATGCCTGCCTATGGTGTCTATAAGGACAGTGAATACCTGTGCCTTGGGATGCTGTGCTCTGATCTTTGAGAAGCAGAGTGTAGCCTTCCCTAGGCTGCAAGTAATCATTAGATCAGCACTATGGGCTACACTCTTATGACCGTTAGCTCTCTAACACTTGCATCCCAGGGATCTGTAAATGACCCCTAGTTATTATCCTTGACATATTACAATCATTTGATCCATTTGTGACTTAACTTCCTTGACTGGCAAAAACAGAAAATTAAATATACAGTAAATAAAGTAAATGATATAAACTGTTCTTTACAGTAAACTCATAAAAACTGTATTGCAGAACACTGTTACTGCACGTTCACCTGCATATACTCAAGTTGGCAGTTGGTGGAAGCAGTAAGGAAAAAAAAATGGAAAAAGACTGAGCTAAGGAAATTGCTGACCCAGGGGTAAGAATAGAGATTAAACCAGATTATTCTATTCAGTATTCAAGGCCTCCACCTCTAGTGCTGCAAGGCTGGCAGAAAGCTCAGGTGGCTCTGATTTTGAAGAAAAGAGTAAAAAAAGAAATGAACCTGGGAGTTCTAGACCCATGAGTTTAGCTTCAATATGAGGGAAATGTCTGAAAGTTTAATAAGGGTTAGTATTCAGAATGATATTGTTTATAAAAATTCATAAGATTTCAGGAGAAAATATCATATATTAATTTCTGTGAGTAAGAAAGAATAAATGTATATTAAGTACAGTACAGTAAATGTAAATGTTATAAATGTATTAATAAGGTATAAACCCATATGAACAACACATTTCTAGCAGTTGATTTTTAGAATTATTATTTTCAGAAGAAGATTTGCAAAGGACATTAAAGCACAAAGACTCAGATTCACTGGTGGGTGGGGGCAATTTGTTAACCTGGACCCTTGTGCTCTCTTCTGTACAGAAAAACCCAAACATCCACTGTACTTTCCATCTTAGCACCCCACCTTTTTTATTCTTTTTTCCTGGGATGCTGGAGTACTGCATAGTTTATTGTGAATGCACTGTGCTAGAGCAGTGTGAGACAACATGGGAAAACTTCACATGTAGCGGAGCAAGGTATCACTGCCACTAAGGTATCACTGAGATTTCTTAACGTGACAAATGTTATCACAAATTTCAATCCAATTTTTGGTTTTAACATCAACCCTGTGTACCTTTGCACAATATCAACATTTTTTTTTGTCTTTTGTATAACCATGTTATCAGCTAAGGGAGGCCAGACCCAATGTTATGAACAAAGGGAGGTCTGACCTCAGTATACCTGTACCCTAAACATCTGAAATCCTCTGCACATTAACTGAATGACAGGAAAGCTATGTACCATAGAGTCCATTTTAAGCAGATACATCTAATTTTTTTCAATCATTTTTTGTTTCTCTTTCTACTCCTCGTACTTGTTCTCAACTAGGCTAGCTTAAATCCATATTGATGGCACAACAATCCTATTGGGTTTATTTAATATTCTTAGTACCTAAGTACTTAAGTTATGGTGATACAAATTATTGAAAAATATTTATATGGAAAACCCCAGGTCCCAAGCATTCTAGGTAGAGATCCCACACTTCTATTAAGAAGCTGAAAGAAGTGCAAAAAAAAGGTAAAAAAGAAGAAGGAAGCATTTGGTTCATGGTTCATGGCATATGGCCATTTGATGATGATTAAACCCCTTTCCAACTTTGTCTGCCTCTCATAGTGCTCTTTAATACTCATTAGGTGAAGTTATAAGTGGGCCAGTGGGAATTTGTATATGATGAGCATGTATATGATGAGTATTTGATGAGTCTGTGACAGTTAAAAAGCAAGAAGGCACCCATAAACATATGTCTTTAACAGGGGGAACTCTTTTAGCTAATACATTTATATCAGTGAATGAGCTGGATAAAATAATTAGAGCTCTAGCCTGCAGCAACAGGAAAGAGTGTCAGTAAGTTTCTTTGTATAAGTTAGATAAGTTGCATACAGTAAGGGGCTGATTTACTAAGACACGATTTAGAATCCGAATTGGAAAAATTCCGATTGGAAACGAACATTTTGCGATTTTTTCGTATTTTTTGCGATTTTGTTCGGCGTCTTTACGATTTTTGCGTAAAAACGTGAGTTTTTCGGCATCTTTACGATTTTTGCGTAAAAACGCGAGTTTTTCGGCGTCTTTACGATTTTTGCGTAAAAACGCGAGTTCTTCGTAGCCATTACGAAAGTTGAGCAAAGTTGCAATTTTTTCGTAGCGTTAACACTTGCGCGCAAAGTCGCGCCTTTTTCGTAGCGTTAAAACTTAAAAGGCGCGACGTTTCGCGCAAGTTTTAACGCTACGAAAAAATCGCGACTTTGCGCAACTTTCAGAATGGCTACGAAAAACCCGCGTTTTACGCAAAAATCGTAAAGATGCCGAAAAACTCGCGTTTTTACGCAAAAATCGTAAAGACGCCGAAAAACTCGCGTTTTTACGCAAAAATCGTAAAGACGCCGAAAAAAATCGCAAAAAATACGAAAAAGATCGCAAAATTATCGATCATTACGAAAAAAACGCAATCGGACGCATTCGGCCCGTTCGTGGGTTAGTAAATGTGCCCCTAAGTGTGTGTATCTGGATCATTATTTGCTCATGTGTTATTAGTATAAACATGAGTCTAAGGAGCAGACTTGTGAGATTGATGGAAAAAAGCTATAATTGTAAAAAAGGATAACTTTTGTTGCAAATATTTGAGAATTTCAGTACCAGCTCACAAGTCAAAACCAGGCAAGTTCTCTGTGTAGCAGGGACCTCCTTCCTCATGTATGTCTTAACATCTGATGCTTTTTTTATATGTGTAACTGTGAATATTTATATTTATAAATGCACTTTATAAATTATATGTTATTTATACATATTGTAACCCTGCCTGATAGATCAAGCTTTGCCAAGCTCTTTAAATATATTCTACAGGTGCTTGCTAATTCCATTTTTTCCAGGCAAGTAACATATGTATAATTAAATGGTACTACAAAGATTCTTCTTGGCATGGGAAAGTATAATAAAGTATTGAATGATTTCCCCAGAAGCAGAAAGAAAGAAAGCACTCACCTGTAGCAAACACAACATTCTTTGATACCAGCTTATGATCCATTATGGAAAATTGTGGAAGTTCAATCCTTTCTACACCAGTGACAGCATTATCCCCTCCTAGCCAGTAAAATTCAATGTCGTCTGTTGTGTAACCATCTAGAACAAAAAAAAAATCAGCATAAGATACCCACCATAAAATACCAACTATGCAAGGAATTTGTAGCCACAGTTAGAAAAAGGACCAGTTCAAACAAATTTTAATGTGTATATGAGTAATCATTATGAACAATTCTATTTTTAAACTGGTTTTACCAATTAATGACTAGCGATGAGCAAATTTCCGCATTTCACCATTGGCGAGTTGTTTCGCAAAACTTCTGTGAAAATTTGCAGCAGAAAAATTTGTTGCACGTCTGAAAAAGTCACAGTTGCATTAATTTGTTTTTTTTTAAGGAGCTTATACTATCAAGAGAGAAGAGATCCATATAGACTAAACAAAATACCTAGTCAAATAAACCTTATAATATTATTTACTATATAAATATCAAATACAATATATGAATTTATCAGAACTCTAATGTCCTGTATATGAAAAGCACTTTTTATAGCACCTCACTGTTATTCAATTATTTGTAAATATAAAAGGATAACTACACCACCCCCAAGTATAAAAGCCCCCTTAACTGGCCTGCATCGACCCCACCCTCTCTTCCTTCTCGCATAGTCTATAACTTTAAAAACTGTCCCTATAGAAGAACCCAACCTAAAAGAGCAGACCAGTGCAGCCATCTTTAGTTCAATAGAAAATGCTTCAGGTCTCACCGCCGAAACAGACCCTGCTTGAGCATGTGCAGTTGGGGGTAGCCGGAAATCAGCTTCAACTGTGCATGCTCAAGCATTTTCTATTGAACTAAAGATGGCTTCTCTGGATTGGAGTTGTTTTTTTCATGATTTAAGCAGCTTGAGTTTTTTCAGAAATAAGCACACATTCGAGATTTTTGAGTTTTTTTCAAATTTAAACACGAATACAAATTTTGATAAAGCTGCCTCCAAGGGACCTGATTATTGAAATTCGACATTGCATATTATCTGAGAAAGCAAAGTCATATATTTTTTTTTCATTTGGGTTTCTGCAAATTGAATTGAATAAAAAAAACTGAGATTTACTGATAAAAATCTCAAAAATTCAAATGAAAAAATTTGAACAATCACATTATTTCCTCAATTTTTACAAATTAGAATGCTTAAAAATGTAAATTTGTAAAATGAATGAAACAATGTGACATTTTGCAACTGAGTTTATTTTGTAAATTAATGCAATTGAGTTAAAAGGAACAGTAACACCAAAAAATTAAAGTGTATAAAAGTAACTAAAATATAATGTGCTGCTGCCCTGCACTGGTAAAAGTTGTGTGTTTACTTCAGAAAGTCTACTATAATTTATATAAATAAGCTGCTATGTAGCCATGGTGGCAGCCATTCAAAGGAGAAAAGGCACAGGCACATAGCAGATAACAGATAAAACACTATTGTATTCTACAGAACTTATCTGTTATCTGCTATGTAACCTGTGCCTTTTCTCCTTTTTTCCAGCTTGAATGGCTTCCTCCGTGGCTACACAGCAGCTTATTATATAAATTATAGTAGTGTTACTGTAGCAAACACACCAGTTTTACCAGTGCAGGGCAACAGTGCATTATATTTTTATTACTTTAAAGCTCTTTCATTTTTTGGTGTTACTGTTCCTTTAAAATCTCTACGCCAACTGAATCTGATTTCTTAACAACTGAATTTCCTGTTTGGGTTAATTGTTGAGAGAGATATTAATATAGCTCTTTTTTGTGTTTTGTTTTTTCCCCTCTTACAGAAGTACTGTATGTTTACAAAAATAAATGAATCGCTTTAGGCTAATGCCACACGTTGCTGAAAAATGCTAGCCGAAATTACGCTCCATATGCTCCTACCTGTGCCTGCACCTGAATAAATTGAATACGCTCGGGTGCAGGCATGTGCAGCCAATATCCGCATAAAAACGCGAGAAAATGCAAAGTCTTGCATTTTTAGGCAGATTTTGGCTACACGTGCCTGTACCCGAGCGTATTCCATTCATTCAGGTGCAGGTACATGTAAGAGGCGTAGGGCGGTATTTTCGGCAAGCGCTTTTTCCTGCTTGCCTAAAATATCCGCCCTACGCCTCGTCTGGTATTAGCCTAAGACACAAGCAAGATTGCCATCTATACCCTGTTTTCTTCCAACGATTCACCTGAACACAATCTTCACTCATTAATAAATAAGCCCCCAAGATATCACTCCTTGGACCTCATTGTTTGTTTATGGAACTTATATATTTTGGAAATTAACACTAACAAACTGAAAGAACATCCACCTCCCTATATTTTTAGAATTGTATGTATAAAAATCAATCTCACATTCAGGTCCATTATAAACTCGTATTTGCAATAACACCCACAGCAGTCAGTTTTATTTAATGCATACTTAGTGCTGATATTTGTTTTTCTATAGATTTTGAAACCTTGCATTTATCAGCCTCAAGCCAATTAATGATAAACTAATGATAAAAAAGTTGCAAGGTACAAGGTAAATTTCTCCCACAAACACATTTTATATTATTCCTCATACTGACTGACCTTATTTATGGCCTTATTAACTATCACCCATACACCAGCAATCCCAGTAAGTTATTTTGTGTATATACAGACAAATATAGAGATCCTGAGCAAAGGCAATAAGTGGCATTAATTGTAGGTGAAATGTACCTATAAGGAAATGACCCGAGGTGAAAACACTAATTTCCATTTGAAAGGGCTCCACTAATCATAATTAGCCCTTTAGCCTTATTTCTGTCTAAGCACAAATACGGTAATTGTTTTCCAAAATGTAGTTTTAACCCATTCAATTCTAAGGGTTTTCAGACCCCAGTACTTTTTGTTTTTTTGTATGTTTGTTTTTTAAATGTCCAAATACACAATTTACTTAGGTTTTTGAGTAGATGTATTTTATTACAAGATACATATAGAATAACATTTTTCTCAGACATTTAGGGGCTGATTTACTAAGACACGAATTCCAACCGAATTGGAAAAATTCCGATTGGAAAACAAACATTTTGCGACTTTTTCGTATTTTTTGCGATTTTTTCGGCGACTTTACGACTTTTCGGAAATTATTGCGACTTTTTCGTTACCAATACGATTTGCGCGTAAAGCATTAAAACTTGCGCGAAAAGTCGCGCCTTTTCCGTAGCGTTAAAACTTAAAAGGTGCGATGTTTTACGCAAGTTTTAACGCTACGAAAAAAATTGCGACTTTTCGTGCAAGTTTTAACGCTACGAAAAAATCGCCAGATTTTGCACAACTTTCGGAATGGCTACGAAAAACTCGCGTTTTTTCGCGCAAATCGTATTGGTAACGAAAAAGTCACGACAATTTTCCGAAAAAATCGCAAAATACCGATCATTACGAAAAAAACGCAATCGGACGCATTCGGCCCGTTCGTGGGTTAGTAAATGTGCCCCATAGTACAGATAAAGGTTCTGTTGTCCAGAAAGCTCCTAAAACTAGCAAATCAGCAATCACAGTGTATTGCTTAAGGTGGTAGTAACCATTAGGCTGAAGACGCACAGACTAGACAATGCTGATCATTTACTGATCATTGTCTCTACGTGTGTTTTAGCAGAGGCAATTCTTAGTATATCCTATTGCAGGGTATTTTCTGAAGTTTACACAAGTAGCTGCTACTACTGTAAGTAGCTTCATGTGTCTTTGCCCTTAAGTTAAATTTTAGTAAAGAATGTCCTGTTCTTAGGAACATTTTTTTCGAGTTGATGACTTATTTTTTCTTCCAATTCTGCCACTTTCTGGCTTCCAAGTGAGTATACTTAATTCGGACAGCCAATCTATTGTTTTTATTAAATTACATTACATAATGTAATTGGGCACATTTGGTAGTGACCAATTTACTTTATTTCTAAACTGTGTTTTTCAAACTATCCTTCCTTTGATCCTTTTGCACAGGGGTCTTTTCTTTCTTAATTTCTGAAGCTTTCTGTCCTGTAATATATTTTATTTTATGTATTTAGTAAAAAGTATGTTTTGAGTTTTTGCACTTAGGTATTAGCCTCCAGGTGGAAAGGTGCAATTTAGCTGCCTTTTTTGTTGGATCTCTCGATTAATTTTGATTACAGAATTGATCATCTGCACATCTTCAGTAATCAATATTCCTGACCTTCTCTACTTTTAAAGTATAAGTAATATACCTAAAACACCATTGCTAAAAACACAATAAATAGGACTTATGTTGAGATTACATTGTGCCTATTATTTTAATGAATGTGGTTGTGATAGCTTGGGAAATTAATTGTTTTATAAATTTCAGAAAGTAAATGCCATTGGTTTTTCTGCAAAGGTTTTTTTATTATTTATTCTGCAAATTGTTGGAGATTTCTTTGCAAAATTTACTGCACAGTGAATAGCCTGCTAGCTGCTGCTAGGAATATTTTCTATATACTAGTGCCCCATAAGGCACAGAAGGGCTGCTTTGAATCTATCTGATGCTATCTGATGCCTGTGGGGCTATTGTATAGCCATGTGTTTCATTTTGTTACTCTACATAAAAGTCAATCAAAGATATTTTTGTATAAAAAAAAAGCTATATTTGATAGAATAATATCCCTTTATAAGAATTGGTTATCTACTAAGTGCATGCATGCACTGTCCCGCATAGCTCAATGGCAACTAGACATAAGCTCTTTTCTACTGAGGCCATGTTTTTGCTGCAAGGCAATTCCTAGGTTCACTTGGGGTAAGGATGTAACAATGTTTACTCTACAGCAAAATAAGTGTGGCAGAGACATCAGTGATGGCTTCATTATACTCATTATGCTGTGCTACAAGGCTCTACTGCAGCAACACTGCACAAACCATGGGAAAGCAGGGGCATCTACTGGCTTCTAAATGAAGCAGCAGACTTTGCAGTATCTATAGGTGTACATCATTTACTTGTTGTCCTAGATGCATTTAAAAGAATTATTTGTTGTTCAGCACCATTTTTATGATGTAGTTCTCATTTCTGATGCCTGTGTTTAGAACTGTGCTTAGTGAGCTACACATTTTACAATTTTGAGTTAGTAGTTTGAAGAACTCTCTTTTGTTAAATATGGTACGGTGTAATGCTGAAGATGAAAAGACAAAATAAAAAGCTGTTTGGGCTGTATATGCAAGAAATGTTTTGAATAACATAAACAGACATGCAGAACATCCAAACCAAAGTAATAACAGAATACTGCATCTTTGCCAATGCTCTACAAGGTCAAGAACTCCGGGGCATATTTTAAAATAGAAAAAAACTGTTTCCATTGAGTTTTAAATGGACAGTAAATTGAAAACAGAATAAATTCTTTTATACAAGAACATGCTGCAACTAGCACACAGTCTATGCAGGCTAAGATTTTCGTATATCTGGAGTCATGCCTATAACTTTCCCACAATAAACCATGTAACTTGTAGCCAATCTATAGATTTAAATAAACGATGTTGAATGAAGACTACAGCTACTCCTCCAACTCAAATGATGTAGGAATTCAGCAGTGTAAATGTGGGTATATGTTTGATTGTCAATAGCAATATTTTAATATTGTCATGCATTTGAAAAAAGTCTAGCAGGAAAGACATGTAATATACACTTTTTTTTGAACAGGAAGGGAATGGATTTACAGAGTAAGCTTGCCAAATATAATTGCAAGTTGGGCCAGGGAGCAACATTTTGAAGCTATTTTGAGCCTTTTTAAGCTCTGCTGTTCCAAGTAAAGAAGAATTCTGCTCTCTCCGTTCTTTTTTTAGTTCAGCTGGGAATCCTGCAATTTAAGCTTCCTTAGCTTGTTCTTTTCATTCAACCGATGCTGAACATTCTGATTAAATCACAGTTAAAGCATCAGCTATCAACATCTAGAGGGCAGTGCAACTTATCCTTTCTTGTAGTGAACGCTATGGGCCCTTGAGTTGCTGCTGAACTATAGTTCCAAGATTACACGGATAGCCTTTAATAATTACAGCAGTGTTTAGATGCTGGAGGATTCAGGTAGTTTAATAACACCAGGGTTTTTTATTTATGGAAGAAATATATCTCTACAATAACTTTAATATTTTTGCACTTTCATCTACAAACAAATAGGTCATTCACCATCAAATAAGTTTCAGTATGATCAAGACCAGTGGCTGCTGCCTTACTTTTTTAGTTCAAGCCCCTCTTGGAGGTCTAACTGATGTTCAGGGACACCCTTAGTTTATTAAAAGTTAGAATTAGACTGCATCTGAATGCAATCAAAAATCACAAAAAAGATTAAATGTTTTGTTCTTAGGTTTGGGCCCACTTACCCAAGCAACTAGACAATGGTTTGGAAATTAGTATGAACAATGAATAGGATATGACATCTACAGAAGGATAAGCTTTAAAAATTAATAGCAACAATAAAAATGTAGCCTCAGAGAGAATCGGTTATGTGGATGCCAGGGGCAATGACCCCGACAACCAGATTGCATTTTAAATTTATCTTAGAAGCAGAATAAGAAAATGAAGGGTTTAACTCATTCCACTATGCTCTAGTCAAAGGGCATACTGGTACAGGTATGGGGTTAAACAAAATGGGGGTTTTTGGATCGTCATAACTTAAGTCTGCTAAAAAAAATTATTTAAACATTAAATCACACCCAATAAAATTGTTTTGCCTTAAATACGGATTAACCCTAGCTTATTTGGGATCAAGTACAATGTACTGTTTCATTATTACAAAGAAAAATCAAGTAATGTAGTTTCTGGGAGATGGCTTTCACGTAATTCGTTACTTTCTGGATAACAGATCCCATACCTGTACCTGCAGACAGTGTTTTATGCATATCATTCATAGCTTATTTACTATATTGGTGGTGATAGTTGAAATAGCTGTTTTACACAATTCAAGTTTTTTGTGGTGAATTATTTTCTTGAATTTTCGATTTTAGCACTTGAAAAAAACCTTAAAAACATGAATTTATACATGGTAGGTAAAACCTTGTGAGCTTTTGTAGAACTGTATGGGAAATGTTTGAATTTTCTAACAAAAATTGAGACTTTGCATGAAGAAATAGAAGAATGCACAATTCATGCCAATGCATCGCAACTTCTGGACAGATTGAAAAAACAAATGCAACACCTCAAGCTAACTATGTCCCACAGAGACCTTCTTTAGGGTTACTGCTAAAAAATGTAACATTGCGGACCACATCAACCGCCACTGCAGTAATTGTTCAGTTACTATAAAATTGGCAGCCGCATATCTTTTTGGCAGGTAATTGGTTTGGCCCATGCATGTTCCAATAAGCTCCAGCCTCAGTCCAGAGTGGCCAAGTCAGCTGCTAAAATCAAACTGTGTAAGAAATAAGTTTACTGTAGCCAGGAGGTTCATTGTCTTCAATACTTTTAATCATGTAGGTATCACTAAATGGATACCGTTTTTTTTCCACTGCCCCCTTACCCAAATTACAGCACTATAATGCCTTCTACCTTTGTCACCACAGCACCCTTACTAAGCGTTCCCTGAGTGTAATCGGCCATGATAGGTATCAGGGTGTCAGAAACAGAAATATTATTATATATCAGTCCTATCTATTTAAAGCAAAGTATCAAAATTCTTGAAAAAAGACTATAAACACAAAATTGCTTGCTCGTACACAGATGAGTTCACAATGATAATAAGAGGGTTTTTCGTGTGCCCTGGAGAGGATTAGCAAAATGGGCGCTGATGCATACTGTATTAAACCACAGTAAAAGTAAATTGCTTCTCACTGTTTTCCCTATTCAAACAGAATCTGATTAAAATGTGAACATTAGTTCGTTTGCATTGCCGACAAGCATCCAAGCAATGGCTAATCAGTGTGGCGAGAGGCAGTGCTGTCTAATTCAGTCTAATTCACTGATCTCTGATCACTACATAATGCAAAGGAGAAATTAAACATTCTTTTAAGGGTTCATTTAATATTAATCATGTATGCCACAGTTATGGAGTACTGCATAAAAATACTGTCTTACAGACATTTGGATTCTACTTACAGCTTTCTATCTCAAGAGTGCAATTCTGCTCATCCAGTGGGTACCTCCTTAAGTCCATCATGCACGCAGCTGTTGTTGTTATTCTGATGTAAACAAACAAAACACATCAACACAAACAATTAGGTTACAGTGCAACTGTCACTTACAAATGCATAATTTAGAGCTAATTTAAAGTTGAAAATACATGAAGGATGAAAATAGGATGAGGTCTATTCAGTCTCAAATAAAAAACAGTTCCAAATGCTGATAAATAGGGCAAATGCATAGTGAATAAAAGAAAAACTATTTGTGGTTCATATGTAATAAAAGATACTAAGTTTGCCCAGTAGCAGTAACCCATAGCAACAATGTTTGTTTTAAAACAGCGACCAGTAAATTGTACCAGCTGACTGGTTGCAATAGGTTACTGCACATGGGCAAACTTAGTGCCTTTTATTACATATGGAGGCCTGTTGATTGTGTATGAACCACACATACCCTAGGCATTAAAATCAGAGAACAGGCTGCACAGGTCAGATGCAGCTAATCAGTTTTATGTGTTCTCCTCAGATAGTGACATCTACAGTATATTTTGTCCACCCTACAGTCATTAAAGTCTCACTCCCTAACTACAGATATGAATGTTGCATGTTTAAGTAATTTAACAAGTTAATTCATTTTCTGTATGGTGTCCTTACGGCAATAGATCCTAAACTGGGGGGGGGATGAACATTTACTCTCCTAGATACACCTAGATACACCTGAAAGATGTGTTTGAAGATCAGTTAATATGAATATGTATTTTCCATCCTAGATAGTCTTGAATCTTTGACTAAATGACTAATCCACTGACAAGGGGGGCAATAGCCAATGGCTGGACATTTGAAAAAGTTTAATAACCACTGGCCTGCAAAAACAAGTATGGCAGCTGTACAATATTATATTTTCCAGTTAGTAGATCCCATTATCTATCAAATAAACTGCAATTGAATTACAGCTTCAAGTAAATGGCCTGGGGGTGGGACTAAATCAAAATGACTAATAGTGTTTGGGTTGGAGATGTGTGAATCATCCACAATTTGATTCACAAAGATTTCTCAACTGAATGGCACAATTTCGTATTGATCCGGTTCATCCAGTCCTTTAATTTATGTTCTGATCACACATGTTAAAAAACAAATACAGATTCAGTTTTCACATCATGAATCATCATTTTCTTTACCAAATCAAGATTTATGGGGACAATTTAGCTCTTGTTTATGCAGGGGTCAGTCCCCTCTAGCAATTGGTAATTGCTTATAGAGATGGAGCATTTTTGCTATTCTCCCTCATTAAATTTTAAATTGTGTTGGCTAAAAGGCACCAAAAGGAAAAAAAAATACACTAAAATTGTATCACCTCCTAAAATCTTTTAAATGTGTAAAACTACTTGGGGGAACTCCTGCTTCTCTTTTAACTAATAACATCATATTAAATCCAAGTAGTGCCTAACTAGAATCCATTGCATCAGAATATCAATCTTAGCAATGTTTCTAAAACACAGACACTTGTTCTGTAAGCACCAAAATGGAGTTTGGATTTTAAATAAAAATATTATGCTAGTGCAAGGCCATCATTAGCAATGATTTGTCTCTGGACTGAAACTTCATCACATTCATTTGCAAATCCTGTAGACAATCTTTATAAATAGGCAGAAATGATGCAAGTAGGTATAGATAACAGATAATAATAGATATATAGTCTGTTTTCAACAAGAAAAAAAAACAAAATTCCACCAAAAATTTTCCTATTTCAAGCATTTAAAAGTAGGACCCATTGCTCTGTGATATTATTGATAAATACAATAATTGTGCTTATGGATGTTATTGTAAAAAAAACAAAGGAAAAAAACACTTTTAATGGAAGCACCTAAGCATTGGTCCAGACACCCTGCAAAGCTAGTTAAGGAGTCAAGGACATGGCTCTGGAACCATCTGGATATGGTATTTGTAGGGTAGTTTAATCGTACTGGCTATGGCATGAAAGAGAAGGCGTTAATATATCTTAATCTAACACTTTCTCCAGAAGTTCTCTTGGTTTGACTGTTGGTTGTTCAGCAGCCAACCTCCCTCCCATTCTCCTTTATTACCGTACTTTGATTAAAAGTTGTAAGGTTTTTATTTTTTTATACTTTGTTTATGTTGTCATAGCTTTATTGTCTCTGGTGGGTTTCTTGTGCACAGCATAGAGGTTATCAGCTCACAACATTGATTACATTAGTAATCTGTGGTGGGAATTTGACCTTATCGTAGCATAAGAATCCTGGTTGAATGGGAAGTTTCATGCCAGATGCCCTTGCCCCCTTTATCATTCATTTAGTTGTACTGTTTGTAATATTGTACTGTTGTACTGTTGTGGTAAAACATGTCTTTTTCAAAATGTATCAATTAATAGAGCTTCTCCAGCAGTATCCTGCATTGAAATCCATTTTTCAAAAATGTAAACAGATTTTTTTATATTAATTTTTAAAATTTCACCTGGGGCTAGCCACAACCATGTGACTTGTGCTCTGATAAACTTCACTGCTGCGCTGCAAGTTGAAGTGATATCACCCCCACCCTTTCCCCCCACCAGCCGATCAGCAGAACATTGGGAAGGTAGCAAGATAGCAGCTCCCAGTAGGTATCAGAAGAGCACTCAATAGTAAGAAATCCAAGTCCGGCTTGGGACTCCTCCAGTTAAATGTAGGAGTAGGAGAAACAATAGGTTACCTGCAAACAGTTCTAATGTGTAGTGCTGGCTCCTTCTGAAAACTTAGACTCAGGCACAATGCACTGAGATGGCTGCCTACATGCCAATATTAAAACAAAAAAAATACATTTGTTGGTTCAAGCAGGGGAGCTGCTACCATGAGGGGAGTTGAGAATCACGCCTCAGGCGGCAGCCGCCCAAAGTTACCAGTGGCAAAAAGCCACTCCTGGTAACTTTAGAATTGTATTTCTATTAAAACAGAAATTTGGCAATTGCACTCTCCACACTAGCAATGTGGACCCCCCAGGCACTGTAAAGGTTCAGGGGCCCCTGGGTTCAAGAATTACATTTTAAATTATAGAGTAAATTATTTGCTATGTAAAATGTTATTTAGAAATTAAAATTATACCATAAAATCATGACAGTATCCCTTTAATAGGAGCTACAGCAAGTCCATTTTGGCCCCCTTGGCAGTCACAAAAGCTTGCTATTAAAAGTGCCGTGCTCAAGCCCTGAATACTGGGTCCTGAGGGTGACAAAGTAGCAACTAAAAAAAATAGTTGATATGCCTTGGATCTACAGGTGTTGCTACAATACAACTCCAAATATGTTATGGTTGTCTGCTGCATCTTTGGAGGGGGATTGAGCTGCAGCTCAAAACTGAAGGTGGTGCTATAGTATATTAAATTATGGCTAGATTTTTGAGGCAATTGTAAAAATAAATGGTGTATAAGAAACTCCCAAGGCATCTTTATCAGTGGGCGAAAGTGAGAGTCCTCCTTCTGATAACTAGGATTTTAAAAATCCTATAGAAATGAATAGTGAGTAGAGGAATTTCACTACAGAATTTCATCACAGTAGCAGAACTAAAGAAAAATTCATCTGGGTGCTACAAAATACCCTAAGATCTGTCCTTTGTGCAACCACTGAGCTTTGAAATTAAGGGACAAATGTAACTTTGTAAAATCATTTTAATACTTTCTCATTTGAATTCCTTTTGCTACACAATGGGCACAGTATAAAACAAAAGAATAACAAGAACTGCATATGTAATATAAGAAAAGACTAGGAATACAAAAATACAGATGGGTGCAGCTTATAAATAATAATAATAAAATATGACAATTCTGGCTAAAATACTATGGGGCAGATGCATCAAAGCTCACCACCTGTGAAATAACAGCTCACCACAAAAACTTACCAGCTTTCTATTCATTCTTATGGGAATTTTAGAAGTGTATTTATAAAACGGTGAATCATATTTTTCACCCATTGATAATATTTTCTATAAATCCCATAGGAATGAATAAAAAGTGAGATTTTTTTTAAATGAGTTATAGTTGTACACTATGCTAATGGCGCATAGTACATTTTTAACAAAAACCTTTTCTGTCTATGGCAGCTTCCCTAACTTTTGAGGGGAAAACAGCATTAAGACATAGCATTAAGAAGCTAGGCAACACTGAAATTAAGCCTCTTTAGTTGCTACATTGCTAAAGCTGTTCATACTTCATCTGGGCAGGAGATACATTCAAGACCCATTAGGCCCAGATAGTACAACCAAACAAATTCTAGGAATTGTTACAGGTGTTATCAGTTGCATTTTTTGTGCCTCTTTGTGTATGCTTCCCTTTGAATTCTTACTGGGTATTACTACAATGTCACTGATATCTTGACACCATGAGTAAAAAAAAATTGCTTTAGATGAAGGGTGGGCCAAATTACCAGGCTGCCTCAGAGCACCAAAAAAAATAGAACCAACCCTGGCCCCACTTATTTTCATCTTGGGTGGATTAGGATAAACAAGGGACAACCATTTGCTTTATATACATTGGAGAAACTCAACAAACCCAATATATCAACAATCAACAGAGGAAAGAACAAGCCCCTTCCCCACCACAATCTTGTAATAAAAAATATACAGGGAAATACAACTATAGAACAAGCAGGACAGTCTTTTGATTTTTAAGTGATAACACATGCACTGTGTTGTGGAAAGATGATGTACATGATAGTAGAGGTGGCATCACTTTTATCATACATTAGTGCCTAACAGCGCACCATTCCATTATAGGCAAATCTGTTGTTCATCACACATACAGGCATCTTTTGTTTTCCAGTTTAATACTTACAATGTTACTTACAGCCCAAACGTGTCAACCAGAGTGTAGCACTTTGTGAGATTCCAGAGGATCTCTATGTGCCATCTGGTGTGTGGGAGGATCTTATGTACTGAAAATGCTTATTTTAAAATGAATTTGTAGGCTGACTGACAGAATAATTTTGCAGTACATATTCTGCACTATAAGAAAAAATCTTGCCCTGCTTTCTCAGGAATTGTTACACTTTCTAAGGAATAAATTGAACTAATACACACAAATGATTTTTATACAGTACCTACAAAGTTATAATTAATCCTTATTGTCTAACTTGCATATTGAATGGTCACTTATTTATTAATAAGGAAAACTCTATCAAATAAAAAACATGAAAATCTCTATTTTTTTGCGTTTATGAGCTCTAAAATCTCAAAAAAATTGAGTTTGAGAAATTGGCTTGACTTTGCCTATAACAACTCCCATTAATTTCTCAAGCTTTAAAAAGGCAAATTTTTACATTAGAGTTTTCCATTTTTTGCACTTAATAAATACCAGACATTCAAAGCATAACTTGAATTCAAGTTTTTTAAGCCAAAAGAAACTTGAATCGAGAAAAAAAAAAATCAAACTCAACCATTGATAAATCACCCCCATTCTGGATAACAGGTCCCATATCTGTACTATAAATCCCATTTGTTATTATCCTGTACTGAACCAACAGATTCTGTGTTATGTCCATTTTGATAAGGCAAGCACTGGACCTTAATCTGCTTATTAAATAGTTTGCTGTAAGAGCAAAGACAATTTAGATCTACAATCTACATTTGGCATTCTTGAATTATTTTAATTAATTAATTTCAAACAGAAGTCAACATTTCATGTGTACAGTATATCTTTTTTCCCCATAAGAAAAATGTTGTCTTAAAATGTCTGGACAAAAACTTATGTGAAATAAATCTTTTTTTTTAGGATTTCCCCAGTTATCAGTTGATGAAGGATGCAAAGGGAGCACCAAAAAATCAGAATGTAAAGGTCAGAGAAAAAAAAGATGGAATGTTAAAAATACACAGGTAGAGAAGATTTAATTGATGAGTAAATAAAATATGTTAGGGCAGATTTATCAAAATGTGAGATTAGGACTCACTACAGAAATATTCACCCACTTTCTATTTAGGGGTGACATTGATCAATGTACGACAGGTCCGAATACAAAAAATTTGTATCTTTTTTAAAAGTTACAACTTTTGCATATTTTCTGCGACTTTTTCGTACATTTGCATGGCTTTTTTGTACTTTGCGGCAAAAAGCGTGACAAAATGGTATTGTTGTGCCAAGTACAAAAGTTTTGGATTCAGTCAAGCTTCGGTATCATGACTTTCCTTGGGCCAGGTTGGAGCTGCAGAGTGCCATTGATTCCTATGGGAGGCTTCCAAAATCATGCACAGAAGGATCAAAGTCGGAAAGGTTTTCCTGCAGTTTACACCACTATACCAAAATTATATGATAAGATATGATTTTTTCGTAATTCAAGATACAAATTTTTTAAAAAGCACAATACAAAAAAATCGTACAGGTATGGGATCCCTTATCCGGAAACCCATTATCCAGAAAGCTCCAAATTACGGAAAGCCTGTCTCCCATAGACTCCATATTAATCAAATAATTCAGAATTTTAAAACTGATTTCCTTTTACTCTGTAGTAATAAAACAGTACCTTGTAATTGATCCCAACTAAAGGTGGCCATACACGAGGCGATTTCGCTCGTTGTGCGATGAACGATTATATCGACAAACGATCGTATGGCGATCGAGTTCCCATACGATATGCCACCCACGGGCAACGATAATTCGGGAAAGATTTCGTCGCATCATTATCGTAAAATACGTACGATCGTACATCTACGTACGATCGAATGTCGTTGACTTCCGGTATGGAAATCCAAATTACGGAAAGACCCCTTATCCGGAATACCCTTGGTCCCGAGCATTCTGGATAACGGGTCCTATACCTGTATTTGATACGATTTTTTTGTATCGTGCTTTTTAAAGCTACGAAAATCGTACTTTGATAAATCTGCCCCTTAGTGTACTAAACCTTTGCCAGTAGTGTATATGGTGTATATTATGTATTGTATAGTGTATATTGCCAGTAGTGGTATATGTCACTATAAGGTTTTTTTGTACAAAAAGTTGCATAAAGGACATCTACTATTGTAAAGACTGGCGCTTGTATCCTTTCTTCTGTATTTCTTAATAGAATTAAGAGTGCCTATCTTGGCATTTATCTACACTGCAAACTGTCACACCTAAATTACCAAAAGCAAATTTATAGTCAGATAGTGCACTATAAAAATTTTTTATATTTTCCTGTAAACCATGGCACACTGATGAAAAATCAGAATCATGTGATGTATATATAAATATTTTAAACAGCAGTCAGTGTGAGAATATAGGTATCAGTGATGCAAAATAATCAATTTCAATAATACCACATTCATAAACAAAAACACTTAATCCTTACACATAAACCATATATAACATAGTGGGCATATTTATCAAAATATGAGATTTTTAGAAGCATATTCATCAAATGGTCAACTCTGTCATTATCATTGATAAATATGCTTCTATAAATGCCATAGGAATGAATAGAAAGTGGATGAATTTTTCTGTGTTGAGCTCTAATCTCACATTTTGATAAATCTGCCCCATATAGTTTCTTTCCTGAGGCAAAGCGATACACTTGATTGGTTAGCCATTGCCAAAACACATCAGAAGAGCCTCCATTGATCATATTTCTTTATATGACATGAGCATTAAACCCTCAGCCTTTTTACAAGTGCCTTCTATAAGCTGTTAAAGTCAAGTATTAATGTAATTTTCAGGGTACTTTTATAGCGCGTACTTTTCAAGAAATTTATTACTTCCAATTACTGTATAAACTTGCCATCTAGAAACAGTTGAATTACAATTTAAATAAGATGAATAATCAGAGCATCCACAAATCTGCACAAGCATGCACGTAAGAATCATTTGGTTTCATTTTCTTCTGTCTATAAATAAAGCTGAATTGGCATTTGCATGAAATTACACAGAAGATCTTGTATAGTGGATATCTCCACAGCAATATCTGCTATGTTAGATCTATTCAACTATAGTAAATTGCATTTAGGAAGCGGCAGAATATAGTATCTGCAATGCTTTCAGTACAAGACCAGATTAAAGGGAATACAAAATTTATATGAAACAAAAGAAACCTCAATTCACGTTTTTTATACATGTTTTACTTGTTCAAATGAATGACATTAGAATAAATAATGGGTAGACGGTTTAAATTATGTATAACTTACAATGAGACCTCCAGGGCTAACAAATTGGGGAAACCGGGCAACAGTGGCATAACGATAGAAGCAGGGCCAGGGGGCCAGGACCACGGAGTCTGCTTCCTCTATTGTTGCATATTGTTCCCACTCCCCAGCACCTCTCAGGTAGGAGAACAGGGATTTATATGCAATTGATGGGGGGGGAAGGGGAATCCATAGCTCTTGGAGCTACCATATAAAAAAAGCAGAAAATGCTCGATAGATAAGAAAAGAGAGATTTAAGATTATGATGAGGAAACATTTTAAGGGGGTGCGTACTTGTGTTTTCTGTCTGTGTGTTCACAAACAAATCTGTGTATTGACTGAAGAGAAGTATAGAGGCCTTTGAAGGAAACATCACTACTACAGAAGATAAATAATGTCTACATTTAATTACATGCCAATGTATACCAGTTAATTTCAAAAAGGTGACAAGCAGGGAAAACCAAAAATTATTGTTTCTCGCAGTTGTGCTTGGCACAACTCCCACATCTATATTCATTTATGTATACAGGAACAGGGCTCTGGCATAAGAATGTTCTTCTACGATCTTCCACATTCATCCTGCCTGACATAGTCAACTGTAATACAGAAATAGCCACTCCAGATTAGACTTTGCTGATATGGTTTGTTATTCACAGGCCCTGTTTTCAAGCAAATGGATGTTATACAGAATGCTTGGGACCTGGGGTTTTCCAAATAAGAGGTTTTCTGTAATTTGGACCTCCATACCATAAGTCTACTAAAATCATTTAAACCTAAAAGGAGAAGGAAAGGCTAATAAAGAGTTAATCTCAAGCTGCAGGCATACCTTCAGTTCTCTCAATAGTGCCCTTAAGTCTCCCCATATTTCTCCTGTTCAGATGATCAGAAGCTTCATAGGAAAAAAAATACACTGAGCTCTGTAAAGAAAGTTCCCATAATTCCTCGCTTCTGCACCAAGACCAAGACCAAGACCGGTGTACATGCTCAGTTTGTAAGACTATGACGAAGCTTCCTGCTGATTGGCTCAGATCCACATTCCTAAGGGGAGGGACTTAGTTTTTACCTTTCCTTCTCCATTAATTAAACTCAATAGGATTGTTTTGTCATCATTATATCTTTGTTGGGATTAAATAGAAGCTACTGTTTTTTTTTTTATTACAGAGAAAAAGGAAATCATTTATAAAACTTAGAATTTATTTGATTAAATAGATACTATCATGATTTTTATGGTATACTTTTTACTTCTAAATTGCACTGTTTACATAGCCAATAATTCACACCACCATTTAAAATTTTATTCTTGAACCAAGAAATGTATTTTTGTAGTTGTAACATTGGTGTGTAGGTAGCCATCTCAGTGCATTGTGCCTGAGTCTGAGCTTTCAGATAGAGCCAGCGCTACACATTAGAACTGCTTTTAGGTAACCTATTGTTTCTCTTACTCCCATGTAACTGGCGGAGTCCCAAGCCAGACTTGGATTTCTAACTATTAAGTGCTATTCTGATATCTACTGGGAGCTGCTATCTTGCTACCTTCCCATTGTTCTGCTGATCGGCTGCTGGGAGGAGGGGATATCGCTCCAACTTGCAGCTCAACAGTAAAGTGTGACTGAAGTTTATTAGCACAGGTCACATGGCTGTGTACCCTGAAGAATATGGCTAGCCTCGTGAAATTTTTAAATTAAATATAAAAAAGTTTTTATATATGCCTAAGGCATAGAGGCGGGGCAGGCAATATATGATTGACAGCTGGGATTTTTAAATGCCTTTATAATGGGTTTGGATGTCTTAATATAGAAATTAATGTGGGTTTCTTGTTTAATTTGAAAAGGACTTTTATTATACAGCTTTTTATGTCTGGGTACAGGTCCACTTTAATGCATATAAGAACCAACATATTTCACAACACATTAGACATTATTTGTTGCCCCAGGAGAGTTTCCAATAACATGCTGGATTTATTAAATTGCTGCAATCATTGAAATCTGCCTGTATAAAACTATGTTTAACAAGAATTTGATTTAATATTGATATTAAATTGATATTTAATATCTATTTTGCTATAAATTGCTATTTGATATTAAAAATGTCTGTGAAATATAGATTGTTCAGTGATAACTTTATTTTATAAGTCGATATTGCGCTGATCTATGTTTTCAAGCATCTAAACCTGACCAAAATACAATACAAAACTGTTGCAGTACATTCAACCCTAATCAGCAAAAACGTGACCTAAACCACCCCAAACTTCACCACTTTGGAGTAAACCTGGCATTTCTTCTGGCTTGTAAATTGTGACCTGCTGCACTAAAATAGAAAATGATAGAATAATATAGTAAATATTGTTTAGCATTGTTTTAGCATTTGCTACAATATGATCAGATAAGATTGCATGAACTAATCTAATGCTAATTTTATTGATTTATTATGGGCACTTATGAAGAAATAAAAATGTCCTAAAAAGATGCATGGTATTTTTAGTTATAGCTTCTATTGGCAGCATTCAATATCCAGCATATAAATCTGTATGCAATTTAGTTAGGATTTCTATTTATTGGAATATGAAGTTAGTTTGGAAGGCTCACCAGTTCTTTGTGGACTTTTGGCACCCAAACCATATTGGGTGAATTAATTAAGCTTTTTAAGCTGCCTCTGCCTTAAGACAATCATCAAGCATTTCATTCTTCAGTCTCCAAGACCATTTATGAATGCCCAAAAAAATTGTTTAGTCCTCCTAGTTCATCTCCTGTTGTCCTTGCCTAATGGTCATCGCCACATGCATCTTTCTTTTTGGAGAAATTGACATAAAAATGGTTCTATCCATAAGAATACAGTATATATGAATAGGCGATACACATTTGAATTACGAATAGTAGTATATTTTAAGGCATGTTTTAAAGGTGGTGTAGCCTTCTGATTCAAAAACAGCTGCACATTTTTGGCAAAACCCAGAAGTGACGTCACGCGCATGCGTAAATGCCCTCCTTATGCCGCCGAATACTACCCGCACATTCGCAATTGCTTCCTATGACGTCAACAAATGCTTATTGTGAATGTGCGCCCAAAATTTAACACAAAACTTCTATGGAACTCTAGTCAAGGTGCAGAATTTTTTTTTGGGAACTGGGGTTTTCAGGTTAAGGAGTCTTTCTGTAATTTGCATCTCAATACCTTAAGGCCAGGAGTCAAGCAGACAATCTGTTCCGTGTGTCCCTGGCCTACTGTACATCTACTAAAATATAATTTAATAATTAAATAAACCCAATATTATTGTTTTACCACCAATAGAATTCATTATATAATAGTTAGGATCAAGTACAAGGCACTGTGTTATTATTACAGATAAATAAGAAATAATAAATTATTAATAATTAAATATTATTATTATAATTAATTAATTAAATAAATGAGTCAGAAACAACCTTCTCGTAATTTGGAGCTTTCTAGATAATGGGTTTCCGGATAATGGAAATTATCTGACAGAGTTCAGATAGGAAGATGAAAAAGAGAGGAAAATGGATAAAACCAAGAAACAGAACTTGACAATACCAGGATTAGCCATGTAAGGAGTAGAATATATATACCTGAATCTCTTTGCCATTACATTTTATGTATCAAATTACCGAATAGGGCAAGTTGTGGCAAAATTAGATGCAAATGTGTGCTGTGGGCCCTGGGAATATGCCGAGATTGTTTTATTCAGAACTCTGTAGAAGTACAATGTTTAGATAATTGCCCTTCCATGTTGAATTGCTCTGATGGATGGAAGTGTTCAACAACAACCACTTTAAGATCAGTTAGGACAGATGCCATTCAGATTTGTGTAAGATTGCCGATGATTGATTTTGTTAAGTTTGAAAATGTTCAGTCACTGAGAGAGACAATAAATCATTAGACCTAATAATAACTGCTTTTCCCAAAGGTACTGATAAAAGTAATGCTCCTAGATATGTGAATGTTATATTTCTTTATCCAAGATACAATATCCATATCTATTTTATCCACATTTATTTTGAACTTGAAATCTCTTTTTGAAACGCTAAAATCTATTAAAGAAGTGTTAATACTTGTGGAATGCTTTCAAGTGTTATTCTGAAATGAGGCATCATGGAAAGTCTCTAGAAAAGTCTTTTTCAACATTATTAAACTATAATGCCAGCATTAATATAATTTAATTTGTTTTAATACATTTTTTATTTACCTCAGACCATATAAAACTGTCCCATCTGGATGAAGCCGTATCATTCGATTTTTCACTGTAACTCCATGTACAAAGGACTTTTTGTCATTAAGAAAATAAGTGTCAGGAACCCAGAGCTGATCTGCCACTCGGTTGTCCAGAGTGAGGTTGAGTGGGATTCCAGTATAAGCTAGCCTTTTGTCTCTCCAGTACTGCTGAAAGTACATAGTCAGGGTGTAATCCTGCAACAAAAGAAAGCATACACTTCTATTAATGCTAATACAGGATATAAAAATATACATTTTAAAGGTCTACCGTGTCTGACCCCTTTGTTCCCTTGTAATAATGGAATCAAGCATATTTTTTACTGGTCAGGCTGGAAAATAGCAGCCAGATGACAACCCTTGCTCCATCTCTTCACCACTACATTGCAAAGCAAGGAAGAGACAGGGTGTGCAAGTGCACACTGTAACAAAAGATAATAAAAGGAAATTAACTTGTGATTATACGTCTGACTGATATCCACAGCCTGTATAGGGTGGTACTGACATTCTTGGTTCTGTCTTGTGTATTCTCATCCACTGACATCTTCCCATTTCCAATATTTCCAATAATGAGTAGTTAAGGAAAAACAGTAAACAGCACGTGTCTAATAACACAAAAGCAATTTTGGGTTTATGTACAGATGATAACCACTTACAGGATAAGGATAGGACAAGAGAGCTTGTAAAATAAAATCATATTTTTTGTCTTTCAAACAGTCTTCTCTTCAAGAAATGTGCATGCAGGTCTCCCACCATGTCTATGGCAGGCTAAAGCTATAACAAGGTTCAGAGCTTTATTTATTAAACAATACTGAGACCTTTGCTCTTATACACCAGAGTAAAAGTCAAAGATTTACAACTCACTAGAAGAAATTTTTCTGAAAGGGGTACCAGAGGTATGAGAGCAAATATCTTCTACCATTATGCCCCTTCCTACTTTATTATTCACTACAGTATATCAAGGAGTCATTTTCAAGTTTCCAGGCCTCATTTGACATCAGAAGTGGCAACATACTATAAGGCACACTATATCACTTGATTTAAAAAAAGCCCTTTCTTATTATTTTCGACATAAGAAAGGTTTGTTAAAATCCTTAGTTCCTGTTTGCATTTGATTATGGGATTCAATGGTGTGTTTCATAGAACACAGTCTGTTCTACATGCCCCACAGTAGTGCGTCTATTTGCAAGACCCAGACTAAGCACATGACTTGAATTAAAGCAACAGGAGAAAGGAAAGAAAAACCCAAGGAATTGGATGTCAGTCGCAGTTCCCAGTAATTCAGCCTTAGGCATTAAACTGTCTGTAATTACTCCTGCCTTACCCATTTCACAACTGGAAAGAAATAAATCAGGTTTTGCCATGCGATGCAGCAGCCGCAGACACATCCAGCTCTGTATGTACAAGAGTGCACTAATCGCATTTCCTTGTTATTAAGCTATGGTATTGGTGCCTAATGCACTGTAATAAACGCAAGGTGTCTTTTGTCAATCATAGCTGAAATTATAATGCCAGTAATGCTTCCGAAAACATGTATATCATAATGGACTTTTTGGCCTGCATGCCCTTTCAACTAATTTAAATGAAGAAAAATACAGTGCATTTAATCTGAAACTGTAGCCTTACAGGAGACCACATCATTCACTGTATAATGCACAGTTATAATTTATTTATAAAGCAACAGATTATTTAGCAGAGCTCTGCATTTTACAAGTAACAATTACACTCAAGAGTTAAAATATAGTATAAAACAAAAAAGGATAAGATATTATCTTGGTTTTCTACGAAACCGACTGTTACGAGATCAATGAAAATGAAGGTGGCCACTAAGAGGGTTTTTTGGGCAACTATCCTGTTGTAACATCACATTTCTGACAGTTTGTGGACTATGGGAAAGCAGGTGGAAACCCCTAATGCAAACATGTAGCAATTATAATGATTGTTAATCTCACACCAATAGAATAATAATAATAATAATAGTAATTCTGTAGAGGCATAAAAGATATAGACAATATACATTATTTTTCTAATTTCAAACCTAGCAGGGTGTATATACTTTTTAATGTCCCATTTGTCATATGCTTTAAAATAACAGTTCTATCACCATTTTATACCAAAACAGGGAGATTTCTAGAAACACATAACCTTACGGATAGACAATACGGGGCCTCATTTATAAACTATAAACTCTGCACATTTGCACATGGGCAGTGACCCATTGCAACCAACCAGGTTTTTTTTTGCCAGCTGAAGGTTGAACTTTGAACGCAATCATCTGATTGGTTGCCATGGGTTACTGCCCAGGTGCAAATTTACCCAGTGTTTATAAATGACCCCCACTGTGCATAATTAAAGTGATATCAGTATACTCTACAGGTACATAGTTATAGTTAATTTGTGTTAAAAAAAATACAAGTCTGTCAAATTCAATCCCTTTGTTGCTTTTGATCTATTTAGGGGCCATTTACTAAACAATTTTGAGATAATTTTGTATTTTTTCTAACTTTACGTTTAACTTACAGAACATTTTGGAATGTATGGGAAATTTAAAAAAAAAATTCAATGAGTTTTTCGTGGTTTTCTTTAAATTTCTGTGAAAAAATTGTATTTTGCGCAAAGACTACAAACATTTCAGAATTCTTTAAAGCTTTAGTTATACTTTCCTCAGGACTATCTTTTCGCCAGGTTTGATCTGTCGAGTACCACTGAGTCTTTTGGAAGGCTTCCAAAGCCAGACATGGAAGGCATCAAAGCCAGAAAGGTTTTCGTGGCTTAACAAACTTTTCGGCACAAAAATATTGGGACTTTCGGAATGCAATTCATACGAACGATAAAAGCATTTTTGTGACATTTTAGAACTTCAGAAATTATGCTGGTTTACCATATCGTGTTTTAAGCCCAGAAAGAAATCGGATCTTAGTAAATCTGCCTCTTAGTATCATTAGCAAAAATAGAGACACCTAAAATAGCAAAGGCCAAGGAGAGACCTCTGCAGTATTCCAAAACAAAATTGCTCTATTTAAAGTAGTGGTAAATTGAGCATTTTCTTCGTGATCTATCATTCAGTCAGTTCTATACAAATATTCATACAAATATTAGGTTCCAGGCCAATATTCCTTAATTTAAGCAGTAATTTGTGTAATACTGTACCAAATGCTTTGACAAAGTCTAAGTAGCCCACATCCACTGCCATCCTAGAGTCTAAGTTTTTGCTCACCTCCTCACAGGAGGCAAATATATATTCGCTTGCCAGGATCTATTTTGCATAAAAAGAATGCTGGCACAAACTAATAAGGGCTCATTTTAAAGGAGAAGAAAAGGCATTTTGGCATTTTACTGCCAATATTAGCCACATTAGTGCCTCCAAGAACGCTATAATTATTCTGCAGAAAGCTTTATCATACCTGAGTAAACAGCCCTAGAAGCACCCTCCATTTGTTTCAGATAGCAGCTGCTATTTTAGCTTGGTCCCAGTAACTTCCATACTGCAGCTCTATCAGTTGGTAGCTCAGATCATACATTCTGATGGGAGGGGGACTGAATTCTTATGAATTGTTATGGGAGGGGGAGCAAAAAAAGAGAGGGCAGACTCCTGTCTCAAACCTGAAGGAGCCCTAAAGGAGAGGAAGTCTGATACTGAAGAATATGTTTACACAAAAGATAGAGAACTCTTGTGTGAGTGCTTATGGCTGTATTTAAGCAGACCTTTCTAATACAGCTTACTTAGTGTTTACCTTTTCTTCTCCTTTAAAGCCACTGGGTGCAAGTGCAAAAGCACTGAGGCTCATAAGAGCGTGCCCCTTAGTACTCATTGTAAGAACATTTGTGCCCAGGGGTGTACTGCTCTTTGCAGGGAGCGCCAGAAAAAAATCTCTACTCTCTTCAACCAGTTGACCCCCTCTGATACTAAGAGTCCTATCCCTTCTTGCTTTTTTTACTATTTACATATTTAAAAGATGATTTTATATGCATTTTACTCTTTGCAGCAATGTCCTTTTCATTCTTTGTTTTAGTTGTCTGACAGCTTTGCATGCCTTATTGGCCTTTTTGTTTTTAACTACCAACCTTCACAGTGATGCTTCTATCAAATAATGAGGTTTGCAACATCTTCCCTTGCTTACAAGGTTAATATAAAGACATGTATATTTGTTAAAGGAGAAGGAAAGTCATTTAGACATTTTACTGCCAATAGATTTGCAACATTAGTGCCACCTAGAACAATATATTTATTCTGCAGAAAGTATTACCATACAGAGTTAACAACTTTAGAAGCTTTCTCCCTTTGCCAGCAGCTGCCATTTTAAGTAGCTTCATGTTTGCAGCTCTGTTATAGCTCAAAGGAGTTTTTAGCATTCTGGTGGGAGGGGGAGCAGGAGAGGGGAGAGAGGAGAGAACTACACAGACTCTGGCCCAGGGAATTAAAGATTTGTCTAAGAGAGGAAGTTAGACACCCGAACAACATGTTTACAAAAAAGGAGACAAGAAATTGTGTGTGTTTTTTTGATAATGGACTCAGTGCAGTGTTTCTGTGAGTGCTTATGGCTGTATTTACATAGACCTTTCTGATAAAGCTTACTTGGTTTTTACCTTTCCTTCTCCTTTAAGCAGCACATTCCATTTTCTATCTAGGTTTTTCTTTGTAAAACACCTTGGTAGTCTTTTCCTGAAAGTCCATGATTACTTACATTTATTGCACATAATTTAAAAATAGTCAGTACATATTGTGCATCTTAAATAATCTTATTTCATGCATTCACAGACATACAATGGTATCAAAAGCATGTCATTAAAAGGTATAACAGATATAACTGGTATTCCCTGGTCTAAAAAGGTAAGGAATTCCTTAGTTTTGTCTCTGGTTATATTTATCTGGATGCTGCAGTTATTTTTTCATTCATACCTTTCATTGCTTCATCCCCATTGATGGTCGTTTCTCATCTTTAGTTAGAATGGCACTTCTGAATCTTAGGCATGGTATTGCTTGAAGATTTTTGTACACTTTTAGACATGGGAACCTAAGTACATATATTACCCATTTGGTGTTACAGTCATTCACATTGTAAATCTGTCCCCTCTTATGTCAAATTTAAAATTTTATACATTAATACTATTGCTTTCTTTCCCAAACATGAATGTTCCCTTCATATATAAGTACCACTAAACATCTCAAATTGGTACCACATTATTGGGGTGCCCCCCACCATAATCCTGAAAAGAACCAGAGTGGTAACAACCTAACAATTAGAAATGCAGCAAGTTCAGGATTTAGTTTCAAATTTGTCAGAATCTTCTACTTGCAAATGTTGCATGATTTGGATGAAAGTGAGCAACATACCACCATCACTGCAGTCTGTCCCAGGAATCCTCTGTCCTGAATAGCCTGCACGCATAGGATTATAAAAATCTGAACTCTAACTTTACAGAAAATTTACTTTTTAAATTTACTGTCTATGCTGACTGTTTCACACAGCAAAGAGGATCACATTGACATTGGCAGAGATGGAGGCATGGTGCTCAAGGGATTGTACCCTGGGCCGGTGCACTTTTCAGCAAAAAGAAGTGACAGCTCAAGGTTTAAGGTAAGTGATTATATTTACTAGGGGGAGGGGGGCTAAAACATTGACACCCCCAAGTGAATTTGCATTGATTTGTCCTTCAAAGCTCTAAATGTAAACTTATAATAAATAATAAATAATAATGCAATCATTTTTTGTTCACAGGTAAGGCAATTTTTTATTTTTCTCAACTCTGGAAATGCAAATAAGGCTTTGGTATCTGGTAAAACAGATCTGAAACCCAAACAAATCTCTGGACTCTAATCCCCATCCTGATGTATCTTAACTTTGTCCCCAATCCCACCCCTAAGTCATCACATCATCACTCTGCCTCCAGTATCGTCGCTCTGCCATGTGACATCATCATCATTCAACCCCCTTTTACGTCCCAAAAGTTGAAATCCTTTTGCCTAGATTTCTCTCTCATTTAATTTTTAAATTTGGTATATTAGCATTTTCTGTGAAGAGCACCTTCCTTTTCCTATATAAGTGGCATTTGTATTTATATTATTTCACCTGTTCATAGTATTTAATGAAAACATGGTATAGGACCCATTATGCAGAATGCTCGGGACCGAGGGTATTCCGGATAAGGGGTCTTTCCGTAACTTGGATCTCAATACATTATGGGGCACATTTACTAACCCACGAACGGGCCGAATGCGTCCGATTGCGTTTTTTTCGTAATGATCGGTAATTTTGCGATTTTTTCGGCGTCTTTACGATTTTTGCGTAAAAACGCGATTTTTTTCGGCGTCTTTACGATTTTTGCATAAAAACACGAGTTTTTCGTAGCGTTAAAACTTGCGCGAAACGTCGCGCCTTTTAAGTTTTAACGCTACGAAAAATGCGCAACTTTTCGCGTAAGTTTTAACGCTACGCAAAATGCGCAACTTTTTACGCAACTTTCGTAATGGATACGAAAAACTCGCGTTTTTACGCAAAAATCGTATTGGTAACGAAAAATTCGTACAGAATCCGAAAAAATCGCAAAACATACGAAAAAGTCGCAAAATGTTCGTTTTCAAGTCGGAACTTTTCCAATTCGGGTCGGATTCGTGGGTTAGTAAATCAGCCCCTAAGTCTACTAAAAAATCAATAAAACATTAATTAAACCCAATAGGATTGTTTTGCATCCAATAAGGATTATTTATATCTTAGTTGGGATCAAGTACAAGTACAAGATACTGTTTTGTTTCTACATAGAAAAAGAAAATCAGTTTTAAAATTTTGATTTATTTGATTAAAATGGAGTCTATGGCTTTCTGTAATTCAGAGCTTTCTGGATATCGGGTTTCTGGATAAGGGGCCCGATACCTGTAATTACGATACCTGTAATACCATAAATTACTTTTAATTCATTGCAAAGTGGAAAATCAAAATGACTGAACATGTCTCAGCAGCTCTGTTTGCAAGCCTTAAAGGCATTTAAATCGTTTTTGTACCAGCTTGTTGAAACAGATGCAACTGCAGGAGTCACATAGCTCATCCAGCTAAGGATAAATAACTGAATGTTATTCTTTTTTAAGGCTGAATAGGAATGCTGATATTGCATCACTGTATAAATAGTAACCATGTATGTTTATGGTGTTTAGTAAAATAATATTACTCTACTTTAATAAAATTAGTTAAGAAATAAAATCATCAGGGTACAAATAATTAGAGATGTAGCGAACTGTTCGCCGGCGAACAAATTCGCGTGAACATCGGGTGTTCGCGAACTTTCAGCATATGTTCGTAGTTTGGGTTCGCGCAGCGTTTTCCGCAGCGTTTTTTATCGTCGCAAAAGTATTGTACAATACGCCGCACAAGTCACACATGCCGTTTTTCCGCAAATCCCGTTTTCATGGCCGCGTATTTTCGCTAGAATAGCTTGCGTTTTTTGCGCAACAAAGTATTTTTCAGAGAAGTTTTTGCCCTTGATCCCCCTCCGGCATGCCATTGTCCAGGTCGTGGCACCCTTTAAACAACTTTAAAACCAGTTTTCTGGCCAGAAATGGCTTTTCTAGGTTTTAAAGTTCGCCTTCCCATTGAAGTCTATGGGGTTCGCAAAGTTCGCGAATATTCGCGGGTTTTGGCGTAAGTTCGCGAACATGTTTGCGAACTTTTTTTTTTAGGTTCGCTACATCCGTACAAATAATATGTATGAAGGCTTTTAGTTAAGAAATGTGATTGAAGAAAATCGGAATTAAAACAATTTGGAAACAGAAGTTTAACACAAGAATTGCAGTAGCAAAATACATCTCATGTGCTTCAGTCTAATATAACTCTAAAATCGCAGAAGTCACATAAGAGTTTCCTGAATACATAAAATGCTCATGGCTGCCAGTCTCCCCACAGGTTATGTAACTCCAAGCTGACCTATATATAGGTCTTTCAGCACTTCTATTTTTTCTTTCAGTTTCTTCCAAGGAGCTTAAAATGAATTTATAATAAAAATCTTTTGGCATTTCTGTGTTTAATTTCTATTTCTTCCCTTTTTATTACTGAGGGGATGTGAAAGAGTAAATTTTCCTTTTAATGTGTAAAGTAACTTATGCCCAAATGGGATGCATCTATTCCTATTGGCTCAGGGGTGGAACAGTCATTATCTTCCTCTTTGGACTCCATTCTATGAAAGGGATGGAAGCAACTGTAGGGCCTGAGGCAAGAGGCTTCAGGGAAGGCTATGGTATGGGAAAACCTTAGTGGAAGACAGGTAGAGCCCCCTGTAAATGAGGGTTGTAGTAAGTAAAAAGTGGGCAGTTGTCACTGCCTACTCTAGCAGTGTCAGCTACAATGAGCAGTTCTATGGTCCACAAAAGAGGGACAGTGTGGGTTAGTTCCCCAGGTAGGGACTTGAGGTAGAATATTTTCCATTGGAGAGGTGCCACCACTGTATTAACGAAAGTAAATAAGCTAACTGCTAACTCTATCTTAAATATATAACTGTTTCAGCTGCACAGAGGAATGGATATGGCTGAATTAGATATGCAGATCTGACATGCAAGCATATTCTCATCACATGACTACTTTCTCAGAAACAATACGTAAAGGGCTTGTCTATGGAAATGTAAGAATGGATTTATTCCAGTAACCTGTATGATATGAGGCCAAACCTTTACATGAATTTCATTCTTTCATTATTCCTGTTTGCTTGGCCATTTCAAGTTCCAAACAAATGGGCAGGAAAAAAGATAATCTATACCTCATTAACTATTAATATGTTATCTGGAATCTTTGCTGCTATTAGTGTTGCAGCATGTAAAGTGCTTTTCTACCTCCAACTTCCCCTCATAACTGACAAATCTGTGGCTTTGCCATTATAATTGATTACCACTGCTTATTAAAACTGGCCCTTAGGGAGTAGTTATTATTGTAACAGGGTGTGGCATTATTAATCTCAGTTTCTGGGCAATGTACTTGCACATATGTTCAGCTACAAAAACTGGTATAACATGCCATCATCTAGATTGCCAATGTTTCAATCCTACTAAAACAAATGATTGGCTGTATAAACACAAGCAAAGTGGCTTAATGGAGACATTTATAAGGTACTGCTAAATTTCTAATATGCATTGTAGATAATTTTTGACACCTCTAATGCATTTAGTGCAATAAAAGACAAATAAAAGAAAATGTCAAGGGAATTATAGATTTGTCATCACTGAGGAATGGCCGCACAGATGAAATTAGCATGACAAATAGAAACAATGTCTGCTACTTTAGGAATGCATCTGTTTTTTTAGACAATGTCTAATGATGCAATTTACACAACCATTCTAGAAGAGAATAACTACCTCGTAGGTACTTTTCCCCATGAGAACCAAAATACTAAATTATGTACTCTCTCAGGTTTAATTTTGGGGGCATCAGTTAATATAATAATCTATGGTAAACTGAATAGAGGGAAAGAGAAATAATAATTTCCGTGAAGGCATTTATCTCACTTGCCCAATACACTTTCAGTGTGGTTTTTTTATTTTTTTATGTTTTGTCATAAGGCAAAATGAGGTTTTACATTTCCGTTTTCTTGACTGTTTATTAATCTGTGTATTTTAATACAGTGTGGTTTTACATATCTCACTGTTATTATTATTGCCTATGGTTTAGGTTCGTTGATCTTGCTATTTAGAATTAGGGGTTCTTTCATATTAATAAGTTACAAGAAGTCATTTATAAGGCAGGGTGTAAATGGGAAAAAAATAAGTGCAATCTACCATGATTTTCACATTTCATTCTGCTTTCCAGTGAAAACTAATTGCCACAGGTTAATTTGATCCATTTCTGGGCACAGAGACCTGCAGAAGTTCCCATTGATTCAAGGGCAAAGGGCAGCGGGAGGCACTTAGGCACCCCCTCCTAACCCATACACTTCTCCTAACTTGTGCAGCTTCAGACATGCAAATAGGGAATGGTGGTGGACACAGGACACAACAGTGTCCTATAACGAGCAATAGGGACAGGGCTGGCTTGAGTCAACTGATGCTTTGCTCTGCACCTCTGCACAGACAGATCACAGGCAGAAGTCCTCTCAGCATGAGCACTAGGAGGAAAGCTCTTGAGCCGCAAAGTGCTCTTGCACTTCTGCCTTAGTAAATGACCCCTAGGGGGTTGTAGAAGAAGACAGGGCTGCTAGGAGGCAGACACCGCCAAGGCAGCAGCCCCAATAATGCCCACTCTTACCCGCTAAGTGCTTACTTCTTTGGCACCAGAGTGGGTCAAGAGCAGGCCGCATCCCTAGTGCAGAGAGGGCAATAGCGCTCTTTCACCTTTCCTCATGATAGGAGTGACCCTGGAAGGAAAGGTCGAGGAAGAAGCAGATCTAAAACTTTTAATGTAGTTGAGACAATTGAATAATCAGATGTAGAGCTGTGATTCATTTGTGTACCTATTAAGGAAGCAGATCCTGCAACTGTTGGGCCTGGGTCTGCTTCCTCTGTAGGGGGGCCCTCAAAGTTTGCAAAATCTCGGGGCACATGCAATTTTTTCGGCATTGTTAGTGGCCTACAATCTTGTTCGGGGGTAGGTATGATACCGTAGGTGAGACTGCAATTTTAAGAAATAATTTTAAGAAGTTAGAAGTTTAAACTGGACAAATTAAAAATGTAAAAATGAGGATATAGGTACCCATTTACAATCCTCTGTAATTTATAGAGGGATAACCATAGTTACTGCTTGGTAAAACACTACTAATGGTTTTAAAGCAAGGATTTCGATGAATAGTGCTCGGTGCCACTGTTAAGCAGCGCTGATGACCAGCACTTCATAGATTTCTGAAAATCACAAATAGAAAAATCTGTCAGGTTTTATATGTATCAACATATACCTTTAGAGAATATTCATGTTTTTAATAGCATAAAAGATACATTTTTCATAATAAAAGCAAGAAATATTGCCCACATATTCTTGGAATTCTTAGGAATTGATTTAATTGCTATGTTGCTCCAATGAACAGGGCACTCTCTCCCTCCTGTATGTGTCATTATTTTTATGTTATTTGTATGTTTAATTCATGCGTAATTGTAATGGACAGTGCAATGTAATATGCGGTTAGTATATACTGTGGTTTATAAATAATTCTTTGGTGGTTTATAAATACTTAATAATAATATTGAATTGAAATGTTATAATTTGGAATAGATATCAACGTATTCTGGAATGGCATGCAAAGGGTTAGTCAGAGTGTTACCTTAATTGATCAATAATGCATTCATCATTGTGTAAACACTGTTGTGACCTTAACATCTCTACTGTAATAAAACTTTTGCCTGTACATACAGGAACGTACTGTGTGGTGGAAGCATATAGGTGAGGGCATAAAATGTGCCTGCTAACATCACTGCATTCTACATTTGTGATCAGCTTTGCAAAGAAAACCATTAGCACTTTGCAGATTAATCACATTTAATGGGGTAGCTTTCTCTTATTGTTGCACTGAACCGAGTATTTAGTCTGGGATGCAGAAAAATACTGGCACTGAAAAATTAAGATTCAACCAAACCCAAAGTACACACCTAAACCAAATACATCACATTGAAAGTGCAAGACTAATGCTCACCATACACTGCCAGCAGTGGCATAACTACCCTGGGTAGGGCCACCCTGCAAAATATCTTCTGATGGACCTGGCACAGAATAGCAAACCATACCAGGCTCTTCCCCCCTTCCCCCCTTCCCCTGTTCCCTCCACCCTTTCTCTTTTGTCCCCCAGCCTGCTCGCGAATCGCTCCCTGCCCGCTATCCTAACAAAGAGTAGGGAAAGAGCATTTATATGTGAGCTGGGGGACAGTAGAAAGCAGGTGTAAGAAAGGGGGCCATGCAAAAATAGAGGAAGTAGATGGTTCCTCTGTTGTTGCACCACTGAATGCTAGATCCGCTTGTTGGGCAAGGTTGCCCAACAGATCAGGGCCTGATTTGCCCAAAATTTGCCTAAAATTGTGCTGATATGATCGTTTGGAAGATCATTTTATGGTGGATAATGAATTGAAAAGAACTTTTCATTTGAAGCAGCGTAGTTGGTATTTCACAAGGACAGTGAGGTTCTTGAACAAGCATAGTATCCAAGGCTATTTTGATACTAAAATCTACAGTTAGTATTGATGTTGGTATATATAGTTTATGTCTGTGAGTGTATAGTTAGGTCAGTATAGGTTTGTGTGTGCTGGATTTACTTGCAAGGGTTGAACTTGATGAACTTGATGGGGTCTTTTTTAACCCTATGTAACTATATGTAACTTAAAATGATTAGTTCTTGACATTTTTAAAAAAAAGTATTTACATTAAATAGGTGCATGGACCACTCAACATCAGCAATACATATCCACATGTATATATATATATATATATATATATATACTGTATATAGATATATGGATGTACAGAGATAGAAAAAGAAAGTTTTTTTTGCAACTGGATAGTATAAAGAGGATTGGCTGAGGCTTGTAGTTTGGGACGACCCACCTTCCCCTTGTTGCTGTTGTATTTAAGCAACCAGTTGGAAATGATTGTAAAATTAGACACAAGGCAGTGAGTGCTGTTCCTATTTATGGCTGCATGATCTTTAAATAGAGGCAAATAATTAATTTAACATACACTCAGCAGGATTTCTATTCTTTTGCAGTATACAACGTGCAGAGACAAAAATGGAAATAATTGTTGTTTTTACATTCATTCCCATGATTAATATATTAAAGGGGATGTTCAACTTCATACAATAGTCTGAATTTGAACAAGCCCTGTGAAAAAAAAACCTTTTTATAATTCATCTTTTTTATTTAAAATGTGTGGTTTTTAGGGATGAACTTAAACCGATGCACTAGTGGCGAAAATGTTGCACGTCAAAAAAAAATTGTCGCCTGCGGCTATTCTTTTGTCACCCGGGCGTCAAAATAATAGCCGCGGGCGACAAAAGAATAGCCGCGGGGGACAAAAGAATAGCCGAGGGCGACAAAAGACTAGCCGAGGGCAACAAAAGAATAGCCGAGGGTGACAAAAGAATAGCCTTGCAACAATTTTTGGACGCCTGGCAAATTTTTTTATGGCGCAAATCCATGCCTGGCAAAACATTTCGCGTGTACAAATTGATATATATTAAACCTTATCCGCGCTAGTGAAAAAATTTTTTTCCAATGAAAATACTTAACTAAAGTGTCCCCACACCAAAAATGTGAATTACAACAAAGTGAATAGCTGCCTTCCTCCAAACTAATCCCCAATAGTAAATTCAACTGTTTAAACACAGAGGCGGCGCTCACATCAAATAAATGTGATAAATTAAACCAATGATTATTTATTAATTAATTGAAATAGAAAACATTCATATATAAGAATACATCTTGGCATTAAAAATAAAGTACATCAATACATAAATACATAAAAATATAATCAGAGATATATTATACAATTTGAGAACCTAGAGTGAATATTGGTCTAAAAATTCATAAAAGGAGAAATATAGATAATCGAGGGATATAATCCTTACTAAAATTACAATAGTAAGTTCAATATAATAGGGTAACTACACCAATATCCTAATCCATAATAAAAGAATAAAAACAGACTGCTATAATATCTAGTCCCCGGATGCAGTAATTAAAAGGTGTAAATAACCCCCATAGGGAACTAACTCCCAAGAATACCACCCAATAGGTAGGGGAAGCCAGAAAAAATAATAGTAGTAGTAGTACTGAGGATAAGTGTTCTAATGAATAACCAAACTCCTGGTGTATGGAGTAATAAATAGCGTTACCAATTGCTATATGTTTTACACACAAACACCACTTGCGAGCTGGTATATATAATAGGTAAAGAGAAAATCCCCCACGCTTAGAAATAAACAAAGTGACACCCTCTGTCCCGGCCGGGAACTTACTCAGGTCACAGTGAGTTACAAGCCTTCCGGAGGATCGCGCTCCTACACGCGGCGCCGCCGTTGCGCTCCTAATGATGACGTCACTACAGTGAGCCAAGGATCGTCACTACAGTGAGCCAAGAATCGAGCTACGGGTCCTCCTGGGTTACAAAATCCGACGCGTTTCGCGCACCTGCGCTTAATCATGGATTAGTCAATCACAGGGATCACCTCTCATTTATATACCCCTCAGTATTACATAGACCTACCCCCCTCCCCTGCTGCAAATGTTAACCCTTGGGTGGTAATCCTAAAATCTAATAATCATAAACCCTACCAATTGACCTATAAACTTATAAATACTAGCTAAATAAAATGAAATGATACAGCCCCACAAGGTTAAATGATCTACCTTCAAAAAAAATATAATATCAACAGCAATATCAAAAGTAACTCATAATAATCATTGATTACAACAGATAAAACTACCAATCGTAACCATTAATGAAACTGCCTAAACAAAGGTGCCTGATAAATGTATTGCTATATCAACATATAGAAACATATACAATAATCTTTACGCCTAATATTAGAGTTTAAAGGCGATTCTCATAGCTATCCCCAGGGGTTACCTCACTAGTCCTCCAGTGATGCTGCCATCTAGTGGTTAACTTAAAAAAGATTTTATGTTCCAATTTTCATTAAAACCTATCGGTTCAAAAGTGTTCAATGAGAACATCCAAAAAGATTCCCTTCTATCTAGGGCCATAAGTCTATCTCCCCCTCGATAATCCACTTCTATATGTTCAATCGCCCAGGCCTTAAGGTGTCTAGCATCTGATGTATGTACATCTTTGAAGTGCCTATATAGTGGTATTTCTGTAGATCCTAATCTGATTTTCCGAATGTGTTCATACAGTCTAGTGCGAAAAGATCTTATAGTGCGTCCCACATATTTTCTGTTACAACTGCATTCTATTATATAGACTACATACTGAGACCAACAAGAAATATGGCCCTTAATAGAATATTTTTTCTCTGAATTATAGTAATTAATGCTTACAATCTTCTTCGGACAATAATTACATTGGGAACAGTTACCGCATCTATGCCATCCCCTAGAGGTCATGTTGTCTGTCCTATCTATTCCCTTCGAGATACTGGAAAAATAATTTAGAATAGATTCTCCTTCGAACGTAGAGTTTTTTCTATGTAGTTTTAATACAGTGGGCGTTAGGATATCTCTTAAAGTCTTATTTTTCTTACATATTACAGGTAAGTGTTTTGGTAAATTGTTTTTTAGAAAAGGATCATATGTAAGGATAGGCCAGAATTTCTCAAGTACAGAAAGTATTTCGGGCAATTTATAGTGATACTGGACCACCAAGGCCAACTCGCCATGCTCAACGGACGACTCATTGACAGTGGTTTGCATCACATCTACACAGTCTATGAGTCCTGAGATATTATTCCAGATCCCATCTCCCTCCCCGTCTTTTCCCGATTGAATTTATGATGTCCTAACTTATTGCCTTTTGTATTCGGCTGATGTCTAACATACCTTTCCAAAATATCCCTATTCTCCAAAAAACAATCCAGATTATTTTTAGTCTGTAAATTTTCCAATTTGGCTGATGAAATAGTTCCTATCTGATCTGCTCTAACTACTTCACCTACTTCGGGGAGAAAAACCGCGAAATTGTCACCAGCTACCTTCATAAACTCTTTAACAAGATGTTCCTTATCATACATTTTCTCTAAAAATCTCTTAAAAAGGAATATGCTCTGTTCCATAAAATCATAATCATTAGTGCAATTCCTGCGTATTCTAGTAAACTGACTTCTGGGAATATTTCTGAGCCAGGTATCCTTGTGGTGACTACTTTTAAGTATATATGTATTTCTATCCACTTCTTTAAAAAAAGTTTTAGTACATAGCTTGCCATCTTGGACATATATCTCTAGGTCTAAAAAATCAATGCTTTCATCGCTACACTTAAAAGAAAATTTCAAGCCATGGTCATTAGCATTCAAGGTCATAAAGTAGTCCTCTAAAGAGGCTATTTTCGTATCCCAAATAAGCAGTAGATCATCTATATAGCGTCGATACATCTTTAGGGCTGGTGATCGATTCGGACCCCAAATAAAACCCAGGAGGACCCGTAGCTCGATTCTTGGCTCACTGTAGTGACGATCCTTGGCTCACTGTAGTGACGTCATCATTAGGAGCGCAACGGCGGCGCCGCGTGTAGGAGCGCGATCCTCCGGAAGGCTTGTAACTCACTGTGACCTGAGTAAGTTCCCGGCCGGGACAGAGGGTGTCACTTTGTTTATTTCTAAGCGTGGGGGATTTTCTCTTTACCTATTATATATACCAGCTCGCAAGTGGTGTTTGTGTGTAAAACATATAGCAATTGGTAACGCTATTTATTACTCCATACACCAGGAGTTTGGTTATTCATTAGAACACTTATCCTCAGTACTACTACTACTATTATTTTTTCTGGCTTCCCCTACCTATTGGGTGGTATTCTTGGGAGTTAGTTCCCTATGGGGGTTATTTACACCTTTTAATTACTGCATCCGGGGACTAGATATTATAGCAGTCTGTTTTTATTCTTTTATTATGGATTAGGATATTGGTGTAGTTACCCTATTATATTGAACTTACTATTGTAATTTTAGTAAGGATTTTATCCCTCGATTATCTATATTTCTCCTTTTATGAATTTTTAGACCAATATTCACTCTAGGTTCTCAAATTGTATAATATATCTCTGATTATATTTTTATGTATTTATGTATTGATGTACTTTATTTTTAATGCCAAGATGTATTCTTATATATGAATGTTTTCTATTTCAATTAATTAATAAATAATCATTGGTTTAATTTATCACATTTATTTGATGTGAGCGCCGCCTCTGCGTGTACAAATTGAACCTTAACCCGCACACCCTTAGCTCTCCAAAAAAACACTCACCGCTCGGTGCACAATGCCCAGGGGGATCGGCACCCCCTCCACAGACTCCAAACAAATAGCAGTGGCACTCAAGAGCTTCAAGTGGGACTAGCCCTTAAAATTCTTTATTGCGGAAAAACATGCAACGTTTCGAGGCAAAAACCGCCCCTTTGCTTGACAAAGGGACGGTTTTTGCCTCGAAACGTTGCATGTTTTTCCGCAATAAAGAATTTTAAGGGCTAGTCCCGCTTGAAGCTCTTGAGTGCCACTGCTATTTGTTTGGCAAAACATTTCGCCCATCACTACTCACTGATCTCTCTCTGCTCTCTCAGTAAGGATTTCCCAACCCAGCACTGTCAGGCAGCCAAAAAAAAAAAAAGCTGACACTCAACTGATTCTGCCCATCCGTTTCCTCTCCTGTTTTATTTAAATATCTGTTATACAATTGACTGCCAGGATTCAGCCAATCGGATCAAGGCAATGCAAATGAAGCAGGAGAGGGAAGGCATGGGCAGAACCAGTCAACTTTCTGTTTTGGGCAGAAAGCAAGCTGAAGTCGGCCAATCCCCTCAGAAGAAAGAACAGAGGAGACTGATCGTGGTCTGTAGCTTCAAAACGACACATTTTAGATGATAAAAATCCGTTACAAACATGTTTTTTTCACAGGGCCTGTTCAAATTCAGATTTTTGTCTGAAGATGAACATCCCTTTAAGACAATCTGTAAACAGAGATTTACTTTTCTTTTCTCTTGAATCAAGTCCCATTTATATATAAAGTTAATAAAATTAAACAGCACACTGATTGATTTACATACCTAGCTGATATGTTTCCATTACACACAGTAATAAACTCACAGCTCATTAATATTGCATTAAATGTACAAAGAGGAAGTGAAAGTAACTTACGGGAAAAGCTATTTTTTTGTTAGTTTGTTTGATCCAGAAAAAAAATGCATTATATCCACTTTGTGAATCTATGAAGGGAAATATGCTAGTAAAAAATCAAGTGAATAGACTACCATACCCTGCCTTGTAATACTAAAAGCCAGCAAGGGAGTAGAAATGCCCTTTGTTTGCATAATGAGAGCAAAGTGGCTGATTGTGAGAAAAAAGAAAATAAAATCCCTGAAAAAAGACACGTTCTCTAGGTGAATAAATAGCCAATATAGAGAAGCAAGTTATTGTTATGTTAAAGGCATCACTACATGCTTTGCTGACTTTATATCTTGCAGATCTGCTAGGAGGGTGAATTTTTAACCACTACCTCCTATACTAATTGATGAACACCCACCATGGGAATCCTGGCCTCGCAGCAGCTGAAATCAGCATTCAGATTTTAAGAGAAAGTGAAATGGGTTTTTTTTCGGGAAGTGTTTATTCAGCATCACCACCTACAATCTAATTCTGCATGTTTAGTTTTATTCTTATTAGAACCTGTATTTTCTCTGTACAATGAAAATATTAACAGTGGAATGTCTGCCTAGATGTGAACATTAAAAAAACAAGAGGATATTACAGGTATAGGACCCATTATCCAGAAGGGGTTATTCCGTAATTTGGATCTCCATACCTTAAGTCTACTAAAAAAATCAATAAAACATTAATTAAACCCAATAAGAATGTTTTGCATCCAAAAAGGATTATTTATATCTTAGTTGGGATCAATTACAAGGTACTGTTTTATTTCTACAGAGAAAAAGGAAATCCGTTTTAAAATTCTGAATTATTTGATTAAAATGGAGTCTATAGGAGACGGGTTTCCGGATAAGGGATCCCATACCTGTAAAAGTTCAAAATAAAAACTGAAAAATGCTTCCTCTCTCCTTGTCAGGATGTACGATGTCCCCAGAAAATCCTCCATATATAAATAAATAAAAAAGAAAAAATCCCAGTGCTTTGAAGCTGCGAGAGAGCAATAAGAAAATATGCTGAGTGGTATTTCTGTATAAATATATGTACCGTTGTGTGTCAGAAAAAGGAATAAAGGGGGTGCACAAAATATACAGTCTTTTTATCTCTAAACAGGCAGTAATAGATATAGTGTTAAACCACTCCCCAGACAGATACTGCAGATGGGTACTAACAGACCCCCATTCCAATACATCATATCACAATCCACTTCTGAAATGAGAATGTATTTACTATCTTCTCTCAGCTTCCCACTGAAAAGTATAAAGCAAGGGAGTGCACAATAGTGTAACACAGTTTTTCATGTTTCTCATTTCCTCTCAGTGCATTATATTTCCCAAAAACAAGGGTTGCAAAACCCCCTTCACGCTAACACATATAAAACAAATGTAGTGATATTATAGTTAAACCAACAGTAAGAATAGGCCCCATAACACAGATAAGAAGGCTACAGACATATTATTGTATAGTGTCAAAATAAATGTTATTACATATATGTTAAGTAAGGCTGAGTGTGATACAAAGATATTGGGAAAAAATGGTTTAAACAGTGGTTCCCAAACTATGAAACTCTCCCCATTAGGGAGCTATGAGCAGTGGCTTGGGGGGGACCCAAAAGGCCATTTAGGAAGCCCAGGTTCCAATTAGTTAGGACGAGATTTGGGGTGAACACTTATTTGGTCTCTATTCTGATTATAGCTTGAATGGCTGATACACATGTTTTCATACATCTACACATTTTTATGGGGTAAGGGGGACCCTGACCATAACTTGGACCTCAAAAGAGGGGCTTGAGCCAAAAGTCTAAAAATGACTGGTTCAGAATGTGTCACCTGAATGAGTGATCAGATGGAAAAGATATTGAATACTTGCGTCAGGTACAGCCACAGGTGAGGGATTAGCAGGTAGGAACCTATGTGCTTGGTAATCTAGTATAATACACGTCACTGGCTGGATGGAGACTGAAATCCATATTATGGTGAATACAAATGGGGCTAGTCAGGTTTGCTATTTCTGTTCATTTCAATTTCAGTGTAGAACAGGGATCCCCAACCTTTTTTACCCGTGAGCCACACTCAAATGTAAAAAAGTTGGGGAGCAACGCAAGCATGAAACATGTTCAGGAGGGTGCCAAATAAGGACTGTCATTAGCTTTTTGGTAACTCTTATGTGGACTGGCAGCCTAAATGAGGCTCTGTTTGTCAGTACACCTGTTTTTTATGCCTCCAAAACTTGCCTCCAAGCCATGAATTAAAAAATGAGCACCTGCTTTGAGGCCACTGGGAGCAACATCCAAGAAGGGGTTGGAGAGCAACATGCTGCTCACGAGTGAAGTGAAGCAACTTTTATGGGTGATCAGGGGCAAACAAACCTAACATCATCATGTGCAGTGCCAAGCATTGGCTGAAGCAGTGATGAATGGCATTTTACCATCTGGCAATCTGACAGGAGAGTCGGCATGGGGCAGGCAACAGAAGAACGCTGACATTACCTGCTTTCATTGAAAACAAATCTTAGGACAACAGTGTACATGCCATTCCACACAATTCTGTGTTTCCTACTTTGTGGCAACAGTATAAGTGAGGCTCTTTTCTTTTCCAGCCCATTAATTCCCTCATGTATAAAGCAAGGTCCATTCAGAACAGGTGTGCTGAGATGGGAGTGAAAATATTTGAATGACCTCCAGAGAGCCCTGATCTCATCCCAACTAAACATCTGGCACTGGAATGCCAACTGCAAGCCAGGGCTGATACCCCAGTGCCCAACATCACCAATGCTCTGGTAGCTGAACTGAAGCAAATCCCATCAACAGTGTTCCATATCCAGAAGAGTAGAGCAGCAAAGAGAGAACCAACCTTACTTAGGAATGGAATTTTTCACAGGTGTCTGCATACTGGTCATATAATGTATATCCTGTGTACATACTTTTAAATATCTACTATAACAAAGTCACTAAATATAAATTCTAATATTATAAATTAAGATCTAAGAATCACAAATAGTAAGCAACAGTCAAAGAAAAATAGTGAACAACATAATGAAGGCTTGGTAACTTAGTATAAAGAAGAGTCAAACACACAGATTCATAAAAATGTATTAAAGGCAGTGTTGTACACTCAGTACATAGGGATGAACCTTATGACCTGGATGGCAAGCATAGATATCATCAGAATCCAATGCAACTAAGAGATGGCATAACATTACAATAGATTCCTTTAAATACTTATATTCAGTGGACAGACACCGGAAAATGTGACACTAGTTAACAGAAAACAAAAGAAAATTATTAACTTTAGAACCATTCCACTTCCAGACTTCTCTGTAGATAAGATATAACTAACAGCAGAGCTTACACTGTGCTTAGCCCAAGCCTCACCTAATGCAGTTTCTTAACTCAGGCCACCTACATGTATATTATGTTACAGAATTGAACTCAAGACCCAAATACTGGTTAGGACAAGTTATCCACATTGTTTTAATAACTATTTTCTAATGCTGAGAGCGATTTTGCATTATTAAGGGGATTAATAGAGATCTACCACGGCTCTGTAAGGCCCTACTTTTAGGGTTCGTAGCCAGGACCAAAGAGGAAGCTTAGTTCAGGTAATCAAATAGTCCAATACGAAATATCCCAAAAGGTACTCCAAAGTCATATTCTAGGCACAGGCCAAAGAAGAACAGTCAGAATAAGTTATTTAGCGCACCAGAAAGTCACAAGTTGTATATTTGTGCATCAAAACTGGGCCTCTGGCATTTATTTATTTTGATTTTTTGCACCATGCGCTTTTAAGCTGATGTCACCACACCAGCTTGGTGTCCCACATGGTGGCATGGCACCACGATTTTGGACACAACACTAGAAGAGAATGACCATGTTTTTGTTGTGACTTAAATTTAATGGATTTTACTTATTGTCAGATTAGCTTTTTATGTATTAGGGCTAAACTCGACAGGAGCTTTTGTCGGATGGTGTTGACAAAACAATTCCTAAATGTTGGATGTAGTTGCATGGGCAGAAATATAATAGGACTCATAGAAAAATGTGAAGTGTAAACTACACAAAAGGATTACCATCTGACACGCATGTCAGAATAGAACACTGCATGATGAGTCTTTATCCGACAAGATAAAATCTAATGGTGTCTAAAAGACTAATATTTTCTTATTGAAATACATTGATGCAGGAACAAAACACCATCTGCCTTTATCTGATCCAACATTGCATTACAGCCTATCGAGGTCAGATTTAGTAGGATCCTGCGAAATCTCATCCAAGATAAAATCTGACCAACAAAATCTGATCAAAATCTCCTATGAAGTTTAGCCACAAGTACAGTACCTGTACTGTTCATGGAATCAAGTCTGACAGAAATATATAAAGGTTAACTCTAGATGAGAGCAGAGAGCCATTTCAAAGCTGTTTGAATTTCCAGTCATTAGTGAAGAAACAGGAGCTATTCAGTAATAGGGGTCAGCCCCTAGAAATGGGCGGTATCGGAAAACAACACATGGGTCAGTAATATTCACCCCTGGCAATGGCTCTTGTTTATTATTGATCCAAGGCTGTCATAATCATGCCTGGCAGCAAGCAATATTTCTAACAATTGCCAATGGCAAAAAAATACAGTAATGGTACCAGCAATTTTTGTCCTTATGAATGAACATTATTAACAGCCATTGCCCCAGGAAATGAGCAAAATTCTGAGGAATTGCCCCTGGCAACAAACAATATTACCAGTAATTGCCCCTGGCAAAAGCAATGTCCTCCAATATAAATGTGCAGCTTCTGTGTCTGAAACAACTGCAAATCAAGTATCAATTATCTGAGCTCAGTTTTGCCAACCTTCACTATGAAAGGAAAATGTTTCTTCTGTAAAGCAACAAATTTGTTAATAGTTAGGAATCAACATGTCTTTCCAGATACAACATTTTCACAAAAGGTCTGGCATTCAAAGGCAAAATATGCCTAAGTACAGGTTGTTCCTCTGTTAAGAGAAAGAACTTCCCTCGGGGCCTTGTTTTCAGTAAGAAGGAGAACTTTCTATTTTAATTATTCAGAGTGTTGTGAAGACATAATGTATTCTTTGACTTAATTTCCATATTTTCACTTCAAGAACCTGCAATTATTAATCCCCTATGATGAGTGAACAGACTTGTATGCATTAGCTGAATTACTTCACTTTCTGGTTGTTTGCACTGATTTAAGGTAAAACAAAATATATATATTTTTCCCCTTCGAAACAGGTATTTTATACAATTCTTCCGATGAATTACATTGAATGATAAACAATGCCATACTATATATACTATATATAGTATATAGTATACCATATTTATAGATGCAGTTTTATGGTTCTAGGAACAATTGCTTTATGTGCTTTAAGTGACAAGCCCCATAGCAAAACAGCTGCATGTGGGGTGCCAAAAATACCCAATGGAAAAGTTATATATATACAGGTATGGCATGCGTTAAAAGAAACCCAGTATCCAGAAAGTTCCAAATTATGGAAAGGCCATCTCCCATGGACTCCATTATCAGCAAATAATTTTGATTTTTAAAAATGATTTCCCATTACTCTGAAATATTATAACAGTACCTTGTACTTGATCCCAACTAAAATACACTATAATTAATCCCTATTGGTGGCAAAATAATCCTATTGGGTTTAATAATGTTTAAATGATTTTTCAGTGGACTTAATGTATGGAGATCCAAACTACGGAAAGACCCCTTATCTGGAAACCCAAGCATTCTGGTTAATGGGTCCCATATCTGTATATAAAAAGGGGTGCTTACTGGTATTATAAGTAACCTTATGAAGAAATAAAAGTACATAAATGACAAAGTCCAAATACTTTAAATAATATGATGCCACCAATGAATATTTAAGATGGGGTGCAGCCTCCTTAATACGCTGGTCCCAAGCAGGCTATAACCAAACGTAAAAGAAGGGGCACGTTTCCATTTTGTAAAATTGTACCAACGCGTTTGTTCACTAAGGGTGCAAATCCAGTCAGGATTCTAGGTAGAGAATAAGCAACTTAATCTAATCTAGCCCTCTATCTTAAAGCAGCTATACACAGGCTCTAACCCATTGGTTCTCAACCTTCCCAATGCTGCGACCCTTTAATACAGTTTCTCATGTTGTGGTGACCCCCAACCATAAAATTATTCCTAAGACCATCGGAAATACTGTATGTGTTTTCTGATGGTCTTAGGCGACCCCTGTGAAAGGGTTGTTCGACCCCCAAAGGATTGAGAACCGCTGCTCTAACCAACCCTCATCTTACTAATGTGTATTCATAGAATGCCTTGGCCAAGGACTTCCGCTACTTCATTCTTTCTAAGGGGATCGATGCGAGAGGTTTTGACTCCCTCCTTTTTCTTTATATTGCGTGAGGCACAGTCAACTGATATACCTGTACGGATGGGACTCTAATCCAACCAAAGGGCATCATATAGGTTCCAGTCCTCTTTTACTAAGGTTCACTGCACGCTGTAGGAAACGAATGCTGAAGGTCCAGCTACATTAACTACATTAGTTAAATATAACATTCAGCTAAAGTAATCTAAAAATACATTATTCTTTAGATTTCATTTAAATGATTACATTCTTTTCAAAAGAAACAATAACCACCCAACAGATGCAAAAAATTGCAATATTGGCTTTTAAAGTTGGCAAACCTTATAGAGTGTTACAGCAAGAAAATGTTTTGTTCCCATTTTATGCCAGTCTACAAATTCCTTCAAATACACACACATTCCAACATCCAGCAAGTGCAATATCATTTGCTAACATTGTCTCATAACATTTTGATTGCTCTGTTGTTACAATTCAGTTTTGTATCCTGGATCAATACTGTTCCGACTTCTGTAGTTCTAAGTATAATAATAACATGCTGCATATAACAAACATTTGCCGCCAAAGCGATATACTGCAATACTAGCACAAGTAAATTAAACTTTATAATTTGATAACATTTAGAGGGTGTTGTTCGATTATTCCAAACAACATTTGGAAAGCAGAATTTTAAGTCTATGTCCAGTCTAGACACGAACTTGTAATTTGTAATTGTAATGTGTTACACGCACTCACCCCTTTTATTATTAGATGCAACAATAATTACCCAATTATTAATATCGAGTATGTCATGTTTTGGAAACTGGGGATTTTGTGGAGATTTGTTTAAAACATCAAAATTCTTGTTTAAAAAAGAGAAAGAAAAGATTTTCCCCCAATCTTAATGATCATTAAAAATATACTGTAATTTACGGTAGGCAATCAGCTTGCCAAAGATAATTCAAGAAAATGTCTGCATTTCCATCCTTAATGATGTTGAGTGATATCCCTGCTCATTTAATTCTTCTAACATCTGCTCCTGGCAATTGTAAGCAGATGTTTCTAATTATTACCTTTCAGTGCTTCCTTTGGCAGGGCATGCAGAGAAACAAAAATGTAGCTTTGCTGTAAATTCTACTCAATGGTCAACTGTTTAGTTATGCAATGTCATGTGGTGCCATTGCACTCTTTAGGTTCCACAGACGGATCTTAAATACATGCTTTTCAATAAACAGTGTACTACTACAGTTAAAGGTATAGGTTATATATAACCCACCATATTTAAGTATGTGTTGGAGTGCCCACAGAGGGCATGAAACACATCTGGTTTTCGCTACCCATTGTCAGCATGATTGGAACCCAGTTACACTTCAATCATGGGTAAAAAAAAAGTTTTTAAATTTGGATTTAACAGCCAAAGATTCCAGAGACCAAAACATTCTGCCCACTTTTTTTCAAGAGTGGTACCCAAGCATATAATGTGCACACTTAGGGGCTGATTTACTAATCCACGAATCCAAATCCCGAATGGGAAAAAATCGGATTGGAAACGAACATTTTGCAACTTTTTTGTGAATTGTTGCAACTTTTTCGTAGCCGTTACGACTTGCGCGAATTGTCGCAACTTTTTTGTATTGAGCGCTAGTAAATGGTGGGCAAACCTTTCCGATTTTTTCACGACGGCTATGAAGAAGTCACGACAATTCGCACAAGTCGTAACGGCTATGAAAAAGTCACGACGGCGACGGAAAAAAACGCAAAATACCGATCATTATGAAAAAAACGCATTCGGACGCTTTCGATCCGTTCGTGGATTAGTAAATCGGCCCCTTAGTGTGCCTGTGCCTGGGCCGACGTAATGAAGCCGGGTGTAGGCACCACATGTGGTGTGGATTCTCACCCTGTGTTTATCCGCAGGTTGAGAATCCGCCCCATGTGACTTCAACCTTAAATCAGCCAGACTGCCTTAAATCGGCCAGGCTACTTTAATCAGCAGTATAGTAAATGTTTACAAGTCTATCATAAAAAAACTATTTGCTTCTCCTTTGTCTTGTGGGACACTGTCTGTGATAGTGAGAGTACTTATAATATCCTTGCCATTATTTTGTTTTTTTACATAAATTCAGCTCTTCTAGTGCAGAAAGCACAGTTGCAGCAATGCGGCCCCCCCTGACCCATTCCAACACCAAAAAGACAAGTGCAAAGCGGGTGAGGGGGGTTCAGCATCTGGGGCAGATAGGAAGTTCATAGAATTAAAGGGCAGTACAACCCCTTTTCAACATGAGTTAAATCAAAAGGACTTGTGCTAAACATACTTTTTGCCTATTTTCTAATTGTAAAAAAATGGTTACAAATTATTATTTCCTAAGCTATATAGGGCAGTCAGGGAAACTAAAGCTCCTCTATGTTTGGTCCTTGTGAGGTAGATAGTTAGATTAAAAGTGCATAGATAATCCACCTATATAATAGACTCTTGGTAATAAAACAGTCTCTACAAAGGGGGAAGGGATGAGATTGTATATTGGTAATAAAATTATCTACTTCTACTGTGCCATTTCCACCTACCCTGTCACCCCTTGAATGGTGGGGGGGAGGGGGGACAGGGCAATGCCCTCTTTAAAACTGGCCAAGAGTTAAAGTATACCGCATTAAAACAACCAAAAGGATTTTTCTTAGATTCACTGCACTTTATACATTAATAAAAGTTCAAGTAAAATTAATTACTTGAGAAACCACCCCCAAGATTTAATTTATGGCAATATTAGAAGAGAATGTTATTATGCTGGGTAATGTCAGCACTTCTGTAACAGTCGGAATCAATATATTTCATACTAAGTAATATTGCTTAAATTTCCCTTTTGTTGGAATACAAATAGAATAGGAAGTTAAATTATGATATTGGAAAGAGCAGAAGTCTACTTGGCTGTTCTATAATTAATGCTTAGATTATTTCCAATATATAAAAGTGCTGAAATTGCTGGAATAGTGGCCATTATTTATTTGTTCATTGGAAGGGAGTGAAAGATTTTACACTGAGCTGATGTAAGTTTATTTCATCTGGCGTCAGAGCGGTAAAATTGAATTTCTAATGCATGACAGTGTCAGATTTGCGCCATTAAACAAACGTGAAAGCTTAAAACAATTTCCTATGAATTCAAATAATATACTATGACATTTGGAGCAAATGACTTCCTGCACGTTTTGGCTGGGCTGCAAAATACAGGTCGCATTTATACGGTTGTTGTTCAATTTCACGTCTGTTATCTGTTTCTTTTAAGTTTGCCTTGTTTTGGTGTTGAGTGCTTTTATTTCATTCCTTTGTAGAAACTGTAAAACTTATATAGTATATATATATATATATATATATATACTATAAACACGGTATATATACATATGCTCTAAGTTTTAAACCACCACAGGTTGCTAAAGGGAAATAGTTTTAAATGGTTTTCGAGTTAATTAAAATTGCAATTGATTTTATCTTCCATTACACTTTCATATACGAGTTAAAACAACAATCCAACTTTTTGATCAAGGTATTATGTTATCAGCTTTGTCAGTAGACATTCTCAATATAAAAATAAGCTCTGCAAACAGAATTTACCTGATTGATATTCCAGCTTCAGGAGCTAAGACAGCTAAAAATCAGTTAGCTTACTTTAAGAAACGCTCATTTTTTCATTAGGGCTGATAAAAAGCTGAAATGGCTACTTTGCTGTTACCTCTGTGTAAGAAAGAAATATTTATGGTATAGTACAAGCTGTTTTTCAATGAGAGCATCTGCCAGTAGCACAAAACGGGACCTTTTGCCAGAAAGAGTATTACTTAATAAAACTGCAATAATCATTTATGTTCTTTCAACAATATTATAGTCCCTATATCTAAAATGCCTTTGTTTGAAAAAGTGCTGAAGTTGCACTGAATAAGCAGAATGCTTTTAGTGATAAAAGACCAGTTATTTGTTTGCTTGGTAAAATGCACACGTTTGGATTTAACCTGGTTTACAAAGATTATACAAGCTTCCACTACAATCATTACATGCTTTGTAAAATATTGAATATACAGTGTATGCAATCTTCTTCAGTAATGTCTGACTGTAATAATTCCTAAATCTGTACATATAGTTCAGTCCAAACTATTTGTTATAGACAAACTTCCTGTGGGAAAGAAACAAAAGCATTTTATTAAAGGGGAACTCTCATAGCTATAAAATGCACTGAGACTGTGGTAGATGAATAATTGAATGATGTTATATAAATAGATTATATCATACATACACTGCAACATCGTATGTTGGGTTGCAAACTGAGTGAAGCAAAGGAAGCTCCCAGCAGTTTATCTACCAATTAACTCAAAAAAGAGGAATATTTATATCCTGACCCCAAAGATACATTATTTTCAAGACCTCTCTGCCATTACTACAAATAATCAGGTAAGATAATAAGGTGAGATAATAAAGGCTATTCCCCAGAAACGTTGTATGTTCAATCACTCTCTCTGTGTCAGTCTATAAATGGGTTAAGCAAATACCTTGTGTGTTGTTCCTGTTTCCATTATATAGTGGTACATACATTGAATCACCTCTTTTCATACATTAATTTGATCTTCTTTTGTCTTTTTGCAGGAGGATGCCCAAAAGCAGCATTCCATACTCATAATATGGTCTAACCTAGCACCTGGCACTCAGAGCTGCAGCCAAGTTTATTATCTATTATTATTCCAAGATCATCTTGAACATCAGATTTGCTTAAAGTAACAGCTTTTAGACTATAATTATCCTAGATGTTACTACAGGCTAACCTGCATAACTTTACATTTATTCAGATTAAACCTCATCTGCTATTTCTCTGCCTTCCACGCATAAGTGTCCAAGGTTTTTGTCGTGAAGCGAAGACGATCAAACTTATGATTGATGTATCAGAAAATATTACACCTCCTTGGCATAACCAGACACGACGCAAAGGCGTGACCTGACACTCATTCAGTGGTATATGGTATATAACAACTCTCTCTGGCCACTCAAGTTTCTACCAAAAGTACAACCTTTCACCAAACCTTATGATCGTTAGATGGAGAGTATCAATAGAGGGCAAAAGAATTCCAAACCCCTTTTTTTTCTATACCTGCCTCATGAACTAATATAGATTTCTTTCACTAGAGATAGCGAACGTTCGCCGACGAACATTCCGCGAACATCGGGGTCGCAAGTCCGCAAATTCGGAACCTTTTCGGATGTTCCGCAATTTGGGTTCGCCGCTACCCGAACAAAACGCAAAACTTACGATAACAGTACGAAATTCTCGCGAACAAATCCAAAACTTACGTAACGGCAAACGAAAAGTCGCAACTAACGATAACGTTACGAATATCCGAAAAGTCGCAAAACTTACGAATAAACGTACGAATATCCAAAAAAGTCGCAAAACTTACGATAAGTTACAGTGATCGAAAAGTCGCAAAACTTAACGATAACGGTACGGAATGATCCGAAAAAGTCGCAAAACTTACGATAACAGTTACGAAAGCCCGAAAAAGTCCAAAACTTACGATCACGTTTACGAAAGCTCAGAAAAAGTGCAAAACTTACGATAACGTTAGCAGAAGCTCCGAAAAAGCGCAAAACTCTACGATAATTTACGAAGCGCCGAAAACGAAAAGTCGCAAAATACCGATCATGTTCGAAAACGGCGTGTTCAATTTTCAGAGTTTTTGCCCTGATCCCCCTCCTGCAGCCACTGCCAGGTCGTGCACCTCATAAACACTTTAAAATCAGTTTTCTGGGCAAGAAATGGCTTTCTATTTTTAAAGTTCGCCTATCCCATTGAAGTCATGGGCTTCGCAAACGCGCGAATATCGCAATTTTCCGGCGGAAGTTTCTCGACAGTTCGCGAACTTTTTTGAGGTGCTACTCCCTATTTTCAACGAGTTAAGCCCATATCATGGTGGCTCTCTGTAATCATTATATTGTTTTATAATGTAATACTAAATACAAAGTAGAATCCCCTATTACCTCTATAACTATGTTCTTAGAAGTAAAGTTGGCAGCCTTATGGCACCAACCTTGGTCTAGTTGGATTTTGTGTGTGTATTTAACTGTGTGACCTGTGCTAATATGATGTCATTATATTCATGTATGATGCTAGGAATTCATTTCTAGGTAATAAATAATCATTTTACTATTTTATATTGGTTAGAAAGTGGAATTCTTATCATGCATTTTCTTCTAATTAAATACTTGTGGTGCTATTTTATGTTATTCACAAACAGAATCCTTAGTATGCATTTTCTGCTAATTAAATACCCATGCTACTATTTTAAGAAAACTGCAAATAATATTCTTAGTATGCATTCGCTTTTAATTACTCAGAAGGAAGTGACTAGCATTGTGATTCTTAAAATGGCCAGAAGCAAAAATGTTACTGAATATATTTGTAAGCTTCTAAAGAAAGAGGCCTATATGTATATGGGGGAACCTCTAGATTCATAATCAGAGAAAAGAATACATAGCACATACTCTTTGCATCACATAAGCATATCCACATTCAATATTATCTGACCCATTATTACTAGAAGCTAAAAGTTGTTATAGGTTCTTTAGTAGGCCAGACCCCAGGGGTCACTGTCACAGCAATTTAGTTTGGAGAGCACCACTAAATATAGGTTTTATGTAGGCATACTGTGGAAATAATGACGGGCAAATGGGAATTATTTTAGAATAAACCCACTGTAGCCTGGGAACACCAAGAGATACTTAGGTGCTCTGGCAGGCCAGTACTACTCTACCTAGAAGAACATTATTAGATACCTGAGAAACAGATAAAGGGTACAGACCCGACTGGAGGTCCTTTGCACAGTATCTAGGTGTAGAGGTCAGAGCCTTTCCTATGACTGTACAGTTTTTAATTTTATGGTTGGGGGTCACCACAACATGAGGAACTGTATTAAAGGGTTGCGGCATTAGGAAGGTTGAGAACCAATGCTGTACATCAACAACCTTGATGTCTCTTTGTTTTCCTGTGCCAGCATCTGTGTAGTTCTCCCCTCTCCTGCTCCCCCCTCCCTCAAGAATGCTAAGAACTCCCTCATTTCCCTTAGAAATTTGTGATCTGAGCCAATCAGCAGGAAGCTTCCTCATAGTCTTGCTAACTGCACATGTACAGGGGTCTTGGTGCAGGAGTGAGGCATTATGGGAACTTTCTTTACAGAGCTCAGCGTTTTTTTTTCCCTATGAGGCTTCTGATCATCTGAACAGGAGAAATATGGGGAGACTTAAGGGCACTATTGAGACAACTGAAGGTATGCCTGCAGCTTGAGATTAACTCTTTATTAGCCTTTCCTTCTCCTTTAAATCTGTGTTTGGCAATGCTATAGTTTGTGTGATGATACACAATAATCTTTACAAATGTTAGATTTCTACAATTTCAACAATTGATTCCTTTTTTCTAATTTAGGGAGGGATTTATTAAAGATTAAACTGAGGAATCCAGAAGGGTTCCTAACATTTCAATCTTTTTTTCCTGTTTAACAATACTTTCCTGTCAGTAGGTAAACACATTCCTATTCTCAGCAGTGTTGAACACTTACACCTACCAGAATAATTGCTCCCTGGTGCAAATCGCATGGGACCAGAAAGAATTTCGCAATTAGGGGCAGATTTATGATTGCTCAAAACTTTTGACAATCATAAAGGGAACCCAGTGTGAGTTAAGGAACTCATGTGGGGTTTCAGGAAAAAAATCCATGTTAGTTAAGGTATTTTTCACCGAGCGGGCTCTTTAAAAGATTTTCTAAAAAAAATACCTAAGCTAACAAGGTTTTTTCAACGAAACCTACATTAGTTCCTTAACTTTTGCAGGGTTTCCCTTGCGATTTTTTCGAGCAATCATAAATTTACCCCTTATTGTCCCTAATTTAAACCACTTTCATAAATCAGCCCCTAATTTAAACCAGTTTTCATTAATATTAAGGTTTCCACTTGCATATCAAATAGCCTTGTTATCAAACATGTTTACGTGTCAAAAAAATAGATATTTATTTTTTAACAAGCATTTTAATCTTTCAAGTTACACGCAACAGAAGAGTTAAGGTTGCAGAGTGGTGGTGAGTCTGTACTGGACTCTGTACTGTAAAGGACAGGTGTTTTGGACGGACCCAGAAGTAGAAGAAATTGTGATGGGAATGAATATATATAACCTGCCATAATATTAATACATAACAGGAACCCATACCAGCCTACTATAATTCTAACTTGATTTGTTAGGGATTTCCAAAATAATTGCACCAGCCACATGAAACCAAGGGCTTCAGCGTTATTTAGACACTCACTGACAAAACAGAATTAATAATATTGATTTTAGCATCTCAGCCAAAGAAACCTATACACATCCATTGGTTATTAAACAAACATTACCACTGACATTCTCCAAATACTACAAGTTCTTATCTTTATTTCAATATACATATATATATATGTATATGTGTGTGTGTGTATATCACTATTTTAGGTCTAAATTTTAGGTCACTGTTTTTGGACTAAATTCTTTTAAAGACACATTAATTTCTCTTCCCAGATACTATCCTTCATGCGTGACTCTAGCAATTGCAAAAAGAACCCTACTAGTATATTCATTTTCTTTTCACCACTATACACCCCATTATTCATTCATTTTTTTTCTTTTTTTGCAACTCCATACATGCCCTGCTCTGGTTAGGGTCACAGTCTATTTCAGTTGTTCCCAATCTATGGGAAAAATGAAGTGACATAACCCTACCTAGGAGAATATTAGAAACAGATAAAGCGTACAGACAGGACTGGAGCTCCTTTGCACAGTGTTTAGGTGTGGAGGTCAGAGCCTGTCCCATGACTGACCATCAACAACCTATAGCACTATAGCAGTATTTAAATGTATCAATACTGGTTCATGCTGGTAAGCCCTGGGGGAAAATGTCTACCCATTCGGCTATTTGATGCTTTAAATCTGTGCTTGACAATGCTATAGTTTTTGTGATGATACAGAATAATCCTTACAAATGTTACATTTCTACTGAAACAATTCATTCCTTTTTTTCTAATTTTGTGAGGGATTTATTAAAGATTAAACTGAGAAATCCTAAAGGGTTCCTAACATTTTAATGTTTTTTTTCCCTATTTACATATTTTTATGGATTAAAATAAGCATATACAGGTATGGGATCCCTTATCCAGAAACCCATTATCCAGAAAGCTCCAAATTACGGAAAGCCCATCTGCCATAGACTCCATTTTAATCAAATAATTCAGATTTTTAAAGCTGATTTCCTTTTTCTCTGTAATAATAAACCAGTACATTGTAATTGATTCCAACTAAGCTATAAATAATCCTTATTGGATGAAAAACAATCCTGTTGGGTTTAATTAATGGTTTATTGATTTTTTAGTAGACTTAAGGTATGGAGATCCAAAATATGGAAAGACCCCTTATTAATACCCTTATTCCCAAGCATTCTGGATAACGGGTCCTACACCTGTACAATAATTTGACAACTGGATATCCATTTGCTGGATGCCATCCTCCAAGTGATTTTTATTTACTGCTGTCTGCCCATGGGCTTCATAGACTTCTGTATATAAATGTACTTTTTACTATTCTCTGCCACACCAAATCATATGGTGTGGTGAATATATGGCCCTCATAGTGGAAAAGGTTAAATATACCTGGTATTCTTCTGGTTTGCCACTTTAAAAAAGAGGCAATATAAATATAAATAGTGTCTCGTATGGAGATATGCCAAAAGGCTTAATTAGTCACAACTCTAAATACAGTCCAACATCATGCACTGAAATTCCCAATATCAGTCCCCTTAGAAATGACAATATTGTTACCCCACAATATTGTTACTAAAAAAGGAAATCTCAGTGCTCTATGCACAAGTTTCCAAACCAGTGGCATAACAGCCTGGATGTCAAAGCCTCATCATAAAATGAGTTGCTCTCATTTGGGAAACAATTTTGCTAGTCTGAGCTAACAGCTAGTCATTTTATTCTGAATGCAGCAGCATTTTTAAATCCCTGATGTGTACACAGAAATGTGGAATGCTGCCTCTCCTAAACTAGAGTTTACTTGGCTTTCAAATTCAAATTCACTGCCATTATTTACTCATAATAGTCCAAACCAGAAGTTCTAAAATGTCTCCCAAGTGACACATGGCCACATAATCTTTTAATGTTTTCTGACTAGTCTGCATCTAATCTGCATACAAATAAAATTGTGGATAATAATCCTGAAACTTTGGATTGATTTACTGCAGAGACAGGAATAAAAACATTATAATAAAGTACATGTAGACATTTTTCTTATAATCATTCCTTTTAAGCTTTCCAAATTTTGACAGACTAACACAAGAAATTCAGTAAAACAATTGAAGTAAAATAACTTCATTAAAGGAGATATAAATATTCCAATTTCTTTAACTCTTTCTTGTCTTCTCCCCAACTGCATGACTTGCAGTGTGTAAAAGTATGGGGCCCCTATACCAGTTCACTAATTGCAGAGTTGTGCAGCAGTGTTGGGTTATCTATGGGCTTATGTAATATTAGGCATTAAATTTTCCCAGGAGCAGTAAACCATAGCAACCAATCAGCAGGTAGCATTTACTGGTCATCTGGTATTGGATGCTACGGGTCACTGCTCCTGGGCAAACTTGCCGTGAGTTATTGCCCATGTGCAAATTTGCCCATTGTTTTGCCCAAATGCCTTTTATTACATATGAAGGCTAGTGTCTAGCAAGTAAGCTGGAAGCCAATCTACTCCTGGATCCAGTCTGTATGCTCCTGACCAGTGGATCAGACATGGCCAAAGCTGACAAAAAAACAAATACCATTGTGCAAATTTTTAGTTTAACAGCTCTAGCAATTCCTCCACAACACATACAGCAGGGTCAGGAGTAAGGGCAAAGACACACGCGACGATTAGTCACAGCGACTTGTACACTAAATCGCTGCTATTAGTCACCCTAAGAGAAATGCTGACAGCAAAAGCACCCAAAAAAGAAACCCTTTGCATTTGTATAGCCCAAAAAGCGTACTGATTTTTTTTCTTATAACTCATAAGGGTTTATATGGATGCAAGTTGCCATTTTTTTTACCCACAATGTAGTTATTATAATAATTGGAGATCCAAACTATGGAAAGACCTCTTATCTGGATTACCCTTGGTCCTAAGCCTTCTGGATAACAAGTCCTATACCTATGCATTCTCTTTTAGCAAGATAACAAAATGCTACCACCACCATCCCGGGAGATACTGAAAGAGAACCTGTTTCAGTCTGCTAAAAACTGTAGCTTGGGCTCAAGTTCATCTTTTTCAGTATGAAAAAACTATAAATACTGGAAAGGTGAGACTAAATACTTATGTAGACAGCATATTTAATTTTTTAAAAATAAAAATAAAATATGTATTAATAAGTACATTTGAGTTTTGTTTGTTTGTTTTGTGATAAAAGTATCACATCATAGGATATGTTACTGAGTAAAATCAGAGAACTGGCCAAGAGTCTGAACTGACTGACTATATCCTTTCTGCACCATGGAAGGTCAAAGTAATGCAATACTGAAATGCAGTTGCCTGATATACTGTACTGCAACACAGTAGTATAAGTATAGTATCCCGTTTTTTCATGAAGCAACTCCTATATTGTTGTTGTCTTTTTGTATTCTTGAGCAGAATGCACTGAGATTAGCGATGAGCGAATCTGTCCTGTTTCGCTTCACCAAAAAATTTGCGAATCTTTCAAAAGATTCGCGAAACGGAGAAAAATTCGGGAAACGGCGAAAATGTTGCACGTCAAAAAAATTGACGCCCACAACTATTTTTTTGTTGCCCACGGCTATTCTTGTGTCGCACGGCTATTCTTTTGTTGCCCGCAGCTATTCTTTAGTTGCCTGCGACAATTTTTGGACGCTCTGCAAATTTTTTCACCGGTTTCGCGAAACAATCTGCCAATGGCGAAACGCGGAAATTGCCGCGAATCCATGCCTGGCCAAATATTTTGCCCATCACTGACTGAGATGAAAATCTAGCAAAATGACCAGACTGTAGTGTTGGTAGCCAAGGCTTAAGCTCATTTACAAACTTGCATTTTTTGATACATTGCAACATTATAGCCTTTTTGCTTACAGACTGAAACAATCTGCATACTGATAAGGCTGCTTTATCTCCTCTACACCTGCATTAAAGAGTTCCATGCTTCAGTGCATATAACATAGTACATTCATACAAATACAACGAATAGGCTTAAAAGACAAATTATGAAAAACAATATTGAATACATTTAAACCAGCCTCATATAATCAGATTAAAGGACCAGTAACACCAAACAAAGTAAATCCTTTCCATAGATTCTAGGCTTTATCTGCCTGTCCAGCAACTGCAAGTACATTATATGTTGTTAAGTAACTGCAGCAATGTTATTTTTTATTAGAAAGGTTATCTTCATTTATTTGGGTAAATAGTCACAAATTACATTTAACCCCTGTATATTACTAAATAATAACACATCACTGTATTTTATATAGCTTATCTGTGCTATATACAGTACAGTATACTCTATTTTGGCCTGGCAGCTTCTAGTACTACAAAAGAGCTTACATAAAATGTATTGACATTCCAAAACAAACATGGGGTCATTTATAAACACTGGGCAGATTTGCACCTGGACAGTAAACAATGGCAACCAATCAGAATTCTGCTTTCACTGTTAAACCTACAGCTGGCTGGAAAAATATAATTGCTGACTGGTTGCTATGGGTTACTGCCCAGGTGCAAATCTGCCCAGTGTTTATAAATGAACTCCACAGACTTTACTAAAGATGGGCAGAAGTAAATTATACCTAGAAATACTTAAAGCCCTTTCAGAGTCTGTGTTACTGACCAATTAAAAGAAAGCCAAGAAATCATTTCTGAAGGTTCCTGAATTTGCTGACTGCAAGAAAAAGACAGAATTCCCTAAATAAAAGATATTTCCAATGACATTAAAATGGAAATTACCCAAGAAGCAAACTAGAAGTGTCTCCAGACCATTTATCTATATTGTATTTCTTGTCAGCACTAACATTATGTTAAAACAGAAAGAAAACTTCAGCTGGAGGTATGCTAAATGTGGCAGAAAGCTATTGGCATCTTATTTATTATGAATTGTGACTTTCCACTTTTTTTCCAGGATACAGAAAAAAATATATATCAATCTGTGATGAGAAATAAAGGAGTTGTGGCTCAGCGTACTGTGCGGTAGTGAATTAAAGATATAATTATAAACCATGACCAGGCATACACCGCTCTCACTTGATCCTGTGTTAAGTGCTGCATTATTTAAATCTACATGCTGTTATCATAATCTGCCTTTCTAATGAGATGACATCTACATGCATGTTTTGCCTGAAGTCTCTTTTGAGGACTAGCAGTAACCATGACAGCAAGATCTCGGCACAGTAAGAAACAGTAACATGTTATTCCAAACCTCTGAAAAGCTGTTTTTTTGTCTCATTTGTCAAGGATTATCAAGCAGATAAAGGCCCTGTGAATCTACAATACCAAAGCGAATGCCGGCAGGCGCTTTGTCTCCCATATCTACATCACCTTTGTCAGTAGGAAAAAAATGTGCTCTTGAAGGCCACAGAATTAGAACCTTGAATACACATGGAGGTCTTCATTAGAGCTGGAACAGCCAGCTTTAACTGTGTTGCCTTGAAACCCCCCCACTGATTTCAATTAATGAACAAGTCCCACTCGTCAATATTCATTGAGTGCTGCTGTGCTTGGAGACACCACAGACCAGACTATGTATGTCTGTTGCTCTACTGCCTGGGTGGGTCACTTTGCATTATTGAAGAGAATTTATGATATTAAAATGAAATTCCATATTTAATATTAATGATCCTGCTTTACTGTCCAGTCACGGCAACTAATGTACTCTTGCGTATATGCAGATATTTAGAGCATGGGATTTTATTAACTGCAAGTCTTGTGCATTAGCACCATTAGTGTACAGCATTTTAAATTCAGAGACATTACTACAAATATTGGCACAGGCTTATTTTATTAAACTACCATGATATAGTATTAGGAATGTAATGGAGATCCGCACATCACAGGGCTTAGAGGTGATAAAGAACACTTTATTTGGAGGCTGACATTTCGGCCTACACATATTATATTTACACCCAACAAATAGTTAAAAGTGGTAAGCAGTGTCTGAGTTTTCATGGTTAATCCCCAGGTATAGCTGTTACATATCTCTTACATAGGCAAAAACTGCATCCAGATAGTTAATGTAATTCAAACTTAAACAAGGCATCCTTTACTGAAATGGAATAAGAATGATTTATAAAACCAGCACTCACCCATATCTGAGTGTACAAAGAGAATTTCCCTAGTAACACTGTATAAAGCTTGGGGAAGTAAAATTGCAGCATTTCAAACTGTGAAGAGAAGCAAGGGGCTGAGAGCAAAAGGTGCTCACTACTACCCTATCCAAATGGGGATCCATTTGGCTGCAAGTCATCATCTAGAATCCAATTAATACAAAACAGGAAAGCACGTGGCTAGGAGTTTTCATTCTCAGCACTGTCATGTACATTTCTAATTTACTGCATTATACATTACAACTTCAACTCAAATCGCAGTTACAGATGAAGCCACTTGGATTTGTGAGTTAAATGCGTCATGACTCGAGATAAACTGAAGAAACTGAGTTATCTTAAGTTACATAAACTCATTTAGCACATTTAACCTTTCAAAGAGCACCATTGTTTAGTTATGAGCAAATTTTTTTGCCACAAATGGATTTGCAGCGAATTTACACATTTCAACATGTGTATCGTTTTGCTTAAGTTCCATGAAAATGCAGCATGGAAAAGTTAGTTGCACATCAAAAAAAAGTTGTGGTCATGTCAAATTGTGTGGGGTCATGTCAAATTGGGCGACAAAAAAGACCCGGGTGACAAAAAAAGATGCAGGCAACAAAAAAGTCACACAACAAACGCATTCTGCTGATTTTTTGCCGTTTTCCGAATTTTCCTGTTGTTTCGCAAATTTTTTGGTGAAGAAAACGGGACAGATTTGCTCCTCACTACCATTGTTTACATAGGGAAACTCCTTAATTAGATAGGACTCTGTGATGCAAATTCCTGTGTTGAATGGGATAAGTGAGTTATACCTTATTAGTAAATAGCCATGTCATATACATTAACAATTAATTAGCACAGTTCTTCAGTTCTTAAAATATTATTTATTTATGAGTGGTGTTTAGCTATAAGCACCCACAGCTGGTATAGAGCTGGTATAGTGCACTCATTCTGGTCCTTGCATGTATGGTGCTGCAAGTATTCTGTAAACATACTCTACCAAACTCTTTGTCACATAGTATTGCTTTACTCATGTAACAATTTTTCTTTGAGCACTTACTGTACAGAAGTGAGCATTACAGCAACTGGATAACACCTGCACCTCTCATTCTTGCAGCATAGCAACTTCAGCGTAAATAGTGTTAAGGAAATCAAAATGATACACCACTGAAAAGAATTGAAAAGGGCAGATACATTTTGCTAAATGTTTGAAACTTAGGGCCTTGGCTTACAAACAATGTGGATGATGTTCTACTGAACTACAAGTGCTCAGGCAATTCTAAGAAAGAAAATGGCCACTGGCATATGGGGAATCCCGGATAATCTCAAATGAGTATGCTGGCAAAAAAACCTGGATGAAAGTAAGAAGGAACTTGTAAAAAGGAAATAAAGAGGAAATGCATGAGTGGGGTTGGGTCTGAATAGGAGGAGAGACAGTGAAAGCTGCAGATAAAGTGGATTGTAGAGAGCTAATATAGAGATCAGCTAAGGGCACAACTGTGCATGCCAAATGGCTAATTAATAATGGCTCCATTTTTATATATGTTAGGGAAAATGACCCTGTGCAGAAAGCAATTCTTTCCAAACATGTTTTTGGATCTGTAAAGTTGGTTCACAGAAACAGGAATAACAATGAATAACCACCATATTTATGTGGTCAAACTGACAATATTACTGAGTTACATAGTTAATTTGGGTTGAAAAAAGACCAAAGTCCATCATGTTCAACCCTTCCAACCAGACCCCAGTGCACATATATACACACACACTTACCAATCTATCTATACACTCGCATATATAAACTATAAACACCAATATCTATACTAATTGTTGATTTTAGTATCACAATATAGCAAAGGCATAAATCGAATCTGCCATCAGAAGGGAATTTCACAACCTCACCGAGAAGAATCCCCTACACTGCACCAAATGAAAGTTCTGTTCTTCTAATCTAAAGGGGTGGCCTCTGGTGTACTGATTGTCTTTATGGGAAAAAGACTGCCCCCTATCTGTCTATAATCCCCTCTAATGTGCTTTGCAACTGCTACAATATTCGTTTTGTTGCCAGTTAGGGTTGTGTAAATTGAGACTTTTGGGATTTCCACCAGACATAAGCCTCTTATTGATGTTGCTGAATAGGTCAGGCTTTTTTTAAAACTTATTGCCATTGGAATGCTCTCTAACCTTTTCAGTGTATACTACCCTGCTGACTATTAGCTACCCTTTAGAGATATGGTAAATCAGGGTGCCTTTCCTATACTTTTCATTGCTACCCTTAAATGTTAAGGAAAATTGGTGAGGGGAGAAACACTAACTGCATGAGAAACTCTGTCGGACACCAAAAGTGCCTACAGCAAATTATATGTAAAAATGGTGCCACCTAGTATAAACTGTGTTATTAAAGAAATATCTGATGAACCAGAGCTGTCACATCTCATCAATAATATATTGCTATATTTATTAATATCATATCTACAGCTGATAATATATAAGAGTACAAATACATACACTTCTAGAGAAATTGGCAAACTGTAAAGGAAGGAGATTAATTACTAACATTATCACAGCTACTCATAAAAATGCAGTGCTTTCAACAATATGCTATGATTTCTTGGCAAAGTAATAGTTCAAAGGCTCGCAAGAGTATTGCACTTAGGATTGTATCAATCAAACTATAAATGCAAGACAGTGCTGAGTCATACTAGAAAGGGATCATCATTAAACTGGTAAGAGGACTGCATTGTGAGTAAAGTTGTTTAATACAGAAAACTGACTGCCAGCACTATAGTCTTAGAGGACAGGTTCAGTATGTCCATGTCACATAAATCAGCAACATAAAAATGAAAAGAATCTGCAAAAAAACTACCTTGTAATAACTTAAATTTTGATGTAGTAACTTTTAAGGGCTGTATTTATATATAGGCACCGAGGGCCTGTGCCTTGGGCGGCACTTTTGGGGGGCGGCCATCATGTGCCTACATATAAGATTTTTCTTTTAATTTTTAAAAAAAAAAAATCCCTACAGCCTCTGCCACAGGGTTCCTAAGGAAATCTGCCAATGGAGCTGGAATTATCCCTAACCAATGATTTGAAATTAACTGCATAGTGCTTAGTGGCTCATCTATACAATTACAGGAGCTAAGTGTATGATATCTAAAGCTGACATTACATTTTTGAAATCAAGAGTGTATGACTCCACGACTCTTATTTTGTAATGCCATGGAAAAAAGCAAATTACTGCACAACATTTCAACTAACATCAGTATGCACTATAATACCATACACTGTCTAACTAAAAAGACAACCCTTACTTGCCTTTGACACCATGAAACCATAATTAAAAAGTTATACCTCCATCTGTTTTTACACAGTGTCTAACCATACGCAGATTTATTATGCTTCATTGCTTGGGTTATAAGTAATCACTGTTTGAAAATGCAATCATCTGACTTGCCCTTTTTTGTCATCAATTGCTTTTTTATAACATGTTTTTTTCTACAACAAAGCAGGTTATGTATGGCAAGATTTGTATAGTCCACATAGGGGCTACTAAATAACCAATCACAGCCCTTATTTGGCACCTGCAGAAACATTTTCCATGCTTGTGTTGCCCCCTACTCTTTCTATATTTGAATGTGGCTCATAGGTAAGAAAGGTTGGGGATCCCTATCCTAAGTAATAAAACTAAGGCAAATTGGTTTCATTCACTCTGACCTGGGAGTGTCTATGTCAGTAGAATGTAGCAAAAAAAATCTACCTGCTGTGTTTTAAGATAGCTATACTTGTGCCAAGCTTACTCCTCTCCCCAAAACAAGAATAATACAGGTATCGGACCCCTTATCCGGAAACCCGTTATCCAGAAAGCTCCGAATTACGGAATGCCCGTCTCCCATAGACTCCATTTTAATCAAATAATTCAGAATTTTAAAACTGATTTCCTTTTTCTATGTAGAAATAAAACAGAACCTTGTAATTGATTCCAACTAAGATATAATTAATCCTTATTGGATGCAAAACAATCCTATTTGGTTTAATTAATGTTTTATTGATTTTTTAGTAGACTTAAGGTATTGAGATCCAAATTACGGAAAGACCCCTTATCCGGAATACCCTTGGTCCCGAGCATTCTGGATAATGGGTCCTATACCTGTACAGCTTTTCAATCAAAATAAAATGTAGTATACACGTATATACATATAGTATATGTATATTATTATTGTTTTGTTTACCATAACCACCTAAATGAAAAATATAGGTTATTCACCAATTTATACAGACATACTATGCCATTATATTGATTTACCGTATTTGCTTATTATGAACATACGGTAAGAATCAATTTACAGCCAATTATGCTCATTGAAAACATGCAGCAATCACTATTATACAGCACCAGCTCCCATTACATATGTATAGACAGTCTGCATTGCCAACACATCATATTCATTATAGAGCAAAAAGAAATGATTACGTAGTTACATTATGAGAAACGCTCATTTTATGAGTATGCTCAACCTCGTTATACACCTAATCATGTTCAGTCTGTACAGATAAGACAGACATTTATGCAGTTTGTTCAATAAAAGAAGCAACACATTGCACAGTTAATGAAGTTAAAAAAGACACATGTCCATTAGAGTCAAATGTCACAATTTCTATTTTTGTTATTACTACTTAGTCCTGATGTAGGCAACAGAGTCCAACTGGTTAAAACAACTTCCTTAATAAAAAAACAAAACAAAAAACAAAGCAGAGCAGCCATTCTGTGTAAATGCATGGTTTAGAAGTGTAATTACTAGAAGCTTTTATTTTGTGTTTATGGTATGTTTTATAACTCATTATGACTAAACTTTGTTAAAATGTTCTATAAATCATTTCTCATTAAAGCCAGATTAATACAATCTAAATGTTTATTGCCTTGCAATAACTGGCAACTGCCTCCAGTTACAAATGGAGTGCTGTTGCATACTGGCACAGGTCACTGTGGTAACACTGATGCTGCACTCACCTCTGAACCATGCAATAGCTCCAGGGATCCCAAAGTGACCTCAGTCAATCGACGCATCAAATGTACTGAAAGAATGGGGTGCACACTCTCACGTTAATGATTCCACCCAGGCTGAAAATGTTCAGTGCAACTGCATCTGATTCACATCAATGTGCAAGCACAATTGTGTCAATTTTCTTGCATCTGCAACATCTTCCCTGGGGACCGCAATTTACACTGGAAACATGGGGGAAAAAACACTCAATTGTGGGGAAAATGCTGATGGCGCTCAGAATTTCACTTAGCCAACTATGGTGCGGTAGATATGTTTTTTTGTAGCAATTTTGCAGACGTTTTTGTCTACTTTATTAAACTGCTTTTAATAGACACTAATGGACAGTCGAATGATGAGTAAAGTGTATTGAAGTAATTATGAACCATTTAGTAATGTATTATCAAAATATTTATGGACAATTAATGACCAGTTATCAATTATTTTCTTGAGTGGCTAGGTGACAATCTGCTAGATTCTAGTAAATGTGTGTGGCTTGCATAGCTAGGATGTGATAATAGCCTAAAACACATACTGTATGTGTGCAAAAAGACCTGGAATTTAGGAAAGGTTAGTTTAATAATCTGGCTCTGGTGATTTTTCTGGTGTAATTTCTAGCACAGGTTATTATCACACGTATTAGTAAACAGAATCCTTATTGTCTATTTTTCAAAACAATTTCACTTCTCTGGCTGGTAAATAGTAAGGCTGAGATGGAAATCTCCTATATAATTACAAGGGATGATTCTTTTTCACAGTAAAAACAATTAGCTAATAGGCTCCCAGATTTGCTTTTAAAAGGAGCATTATCTCTAGTGTATATATACCTAAACAGGGCATATGTCTGCTGTAATGAAACCATTTATTGGTTTAACATATGCAGTTTCAGGCTCATCTCTAAACTTTCTACATTTCAATATTTATATTTTTTCTAAATGGGCACTAAAAAGACAACTTTTCATACTAAACATTTATAAAAAAAGAATACCTTCCCAAAACCGTCATTCCTTTCTGCTCAAATATATCAACTTCTGTATCAACTGAAAAGCTAATTTACTGCAAATTCTATGCTAACATTTAGAACCTGTATGAACACAAATGGCACTTTATAACAGACTAATATCTGCCAAGTTTGCAGGGGTGGGGAGTTGGGAAACTCTTGCACAATTCAAAATTTTATAGCAGTTTTGTAAAAAAAAATGACCTATGGCACATTTTGCTGCAATTGATGTATGGCTAAGAATTTCACTTATCACTATACATAGGCATACCTCCCAACATTTGAAAAATGGAAAGAGGGACAAAAAGATTCGGCGCGCGCAGCGCGGCAATTTTTTGACCACGCGGAAAGCGGGACAGTTGGGAGGTATGGACATAGGGGCTGATTCACTAAAGTCCGAAACAACGAGTGACATTTATAGCATGAGTTAAAAATATTATCACTTCTTATATTTTGTGAATTAACGATTGATTCACTAAAAGGACATTTGTCTGAATTAAGAAGCGATGTTATTGTTGTTATTTATCTGGCAATGACATATTTTTAAGCAATATTTTAAACCCTGCGTTATATTTATGCGTTGTTTCATAGCACACAATATTAGCGCACGCTATTACGCACGTAACCATTACTTTCTGAAAACTAGAATTTCGGAAATTACCGTTTCCCTGAAAACTCTAGGATGCATAACTCTAGGGGGCACATTTACAAATGCACGAATGCTCGGAGCGTATTTGCACCGAATGTTTTGTCGCTTGCGCGACTCCCACGCAAATTTTTCATACACCCGCGCAACTTTTTCTTATGCTTGCGTGACTTTTTCGTACAATTGCACGGAAAAATTGGAAAGGTTTTCCCGCTGTTTACAATTGTTTGTTATGAAAATTTTGTGACTTTCGGATCGCCAATACGATATTATCGTGACTAATACGATTTTTTCATAAGCATTTTTGTGATATTTGCGATCTTCAGAAATTTTCGTATCCAATCCAAATTTATCCGATTCGTGATTTGATAAATCTGCCCCTAGGATTATCACGTACTTGATCCTCTTCTTCACAAGCAAACAAAAATCCAACTGAAAACTCCATCTTGTCTTGCCAAAGGCTCATGAACCGCAATGTTTTTTAAATACCGCCTACTCCAAGTCGGTGTTAATATTACCACAGATTACTGCGATATTTCACACGTTTAACGCTTCATATGTGTTTTTGAATTATGCGTTAGCATTATTTCTATTCGATAATTGCCGCAATGCGATGCAAATAACGCTTTGCAATAATGTGTATTTTGCGTATGCGATATGACTAGTAACACATGCAAAATGACATTGATGAATCAGGACGCAAAAAACTATGTGTTAAACGACCTTTAGTGAATCGGCCCCATAGGGTTCATCTGCAGTCTCTCACCTGACCATTTTGGCCATATACAGCCCACATCTGAGACTGGCCAGCTTAGTAACCCAAATCGTCTAAATTAACCCTCAAAGATAAGAAAACTATAGTTCGAAATATTTTCAAAACCCACTTGCAGGTTATTAGACTAGATACAGCAGATAAAAGCATTTTGAGACCTAGAAGCCTAGAAACTTGTTTATACTAAATAGAACTTTAGACTATTGGAAACTATTGAGTTTCCAATTTATTCAATTTAACTTAGAGAACAATATAATTTGTGGCACTTCCTGAAATGTATGTATAACAAGACCAAACCTATTGCAACACCACTACTTTCCTTTCTCTCATAAACGTATTCTAATGACTATAGCATTGTGCAAAACATATATTAATAATGTTAATTTATATTAATTATTATAAGAGTTTGGTTATGTGCATAGATAAATCCTTTACATCCTTTTTATTATTAATTCAGAGATAGATAAAAAATACTGCACAGATGTAACCTGACTCTGTTTTTAAATACTGATATTAATAATTATAAGAAGACAGCACAGTGAACTAAAAAAAGTGTTCTGATTTGCTGCTTTTTTGGGGTTTACTCACGCCTGTTTTATCCCTGAAGATAACAGCAGGACAAAAGACAAAAGGGTGGCAGTTGCATGGCATTTCTCTCGCTCTGGCATACTAAGAATTCATTAATTACATTGCCACAGTCTAGTGAATCATCCATCAAAGTTTAAAAGGTTAAAATATTATGCTTCTTTTCTTGTTCTAGAGGATTGTTTGGCGTATAATGCCGTGGTGCATTGTTGAATATCCAGGGAATTACCCCCTCAAACAATTATTTCTATCTAAGTAAATTTATACATACTTAGGGGACCTCAATTTAATTAAAATGAAAGGTCCTGATGAATTTTTCACCAGCTAATTTATTTTTTGTCGCCTATTACGTCCGTAGGCTGGCAAAATTAAGTTACACAATATTTTTTAATAATGATGCATTTCCACTAATGTCTATCATGCTAAATGTATTTGACGCAATAGATCACTTTTTCTCAGTGACAAAGTATACCATACGTTTTGACAAAATTGGAAAACTGGGCAGCAAACTGGAAGATGAGGTTCAATGTTGACAAAGAAATAATAATATTATCTACTGAATGGTAGTTTGTTGGGGGTATCCTTAATGGAGAAGGATCTAGGGGTTTTTGTAGATAACAAGTTGTCTAATTCCAGGCAGTGTCATTCTGTGACTACTAAAGCAAATAAAGTGCTGTCTTGTATAAAATAAAGCATTGACTCAAGGGATGAGAACATAATTTCGCCTCTTTATAGGTCCCTGGTAAGGCCTCACCTTGAGTATGCAGTGCAGTTTTGGGCTCCAGTCCTTAAGAAGTATATTATTATATAGTATTATTATATCTAAGTAAATATTCAAAGTAAACAATCCCCTTAGGGATTAGGGATTTTACCCTTAGGAAAACTATAACCCCAGAATGAATACTTAACCAACAGTTTATATTAAGTGGACTAATAAAAAATCATAACACATTTAAATTTACATCAGTAAATATTGCCTTTATACATCTTTTCCGTAAGGCACAATTATGATGGTCTGTGTGCTCCCTCCCTACAAATAAGCTGTTTTATGCAATATATTTTTAAAGAAACCTGTATTATTGGGGGGGGGGGGAGAAGGGTATATTTTTCCTTGAAAAAATTTTTAAGACAACCCAAAAACAGAACTATGCAGTATAAACATAAACTGGCACAGTATTTTTCAGTTAAAATTGTCTTGTGGTTTGATGGGCTCACAATATATGTAAAGATACAGCACAATAACCTCACTAGGCAACAGCATCCCCCAACCCCTTATTTGGGTAAAACCGAAACAAAAAAATACAACATGCTACAGCAGTGACAACAAATACCTATATTAGTTAACAGCTGATAGCAAAATTGCATCCTGTTAACCTGAAATACAATTCCTGGAGATGATGTGATATGCAGGACTAGTCAACAGTGGCAACCTATAGAATAGTCCATCTCTTGCAGTGTTTGCAAGTCCATCTCAGTGGAAACCATGGTTCCAACAAATCCATTTAGATATGTTGAGACCATATACAGAGCAGAAATTATAAAGTGTGACCTTCCATTCCTAGCATCTAGAGGCAAACCAAAAACCTGTTGGAAAAATCATGGGCTTGAAGGACAGCAGCTGCCAACTCTAATAATGAGCTGTCTTTATATACCATATTTTGTAACTAGCCTAACAGACTGGCAGAAAGGAACATCAGCTGATCATCTCAGATAAATCAGCAGGTGATGTATCAAGCAGTCAGTGGATAGATGTGAAGCCAAGGTAGAAGGAAACAATAAAAACGTTATGTAAAAATGAAAACATATCCACTTGTGCTGTAAAGACTTCAAACAAGTTACCAGGGATGAAAATACGTTGCCATTGGTTGTGTTATGAAACATTTGCACTGTGTGTCATAATTGCAACTGTAGCTATTATATGACATATAATTGCTATATGACATCCACCATTTGTGCAGTGCATTTCCTATCTTCAGGCTGGTGGCTGGTGATTCACTGGCCTAGCTGATAAGATACCAGCCAAGGCCGGGGCTGTTATTAAAAATGTATCGTCAATGTACTTACCGGTAAATTTGTAGTAGCTAGTCAAATTGGCCTGCCTCCAATCCACCCCCTCACCCCGCCCTGCCCTTTTTCCTCCCACTACAGTGTTGGACTGGCCCACCTGGATACCAGGAAAACTCCCGGTGGGCCCAGGGGTCAGAGGGCCCTCCTGCTCCCAACCATTTGTCCTACTTCATGGTCATTTCTGAATGGGAACAAAGAGGAGAAATGAATGGAAGGATAGATGCTAGCATGTAAATAAAAGAGATTTGGAGAATAAAGATGTTGAGTTAGGAAAGGAGGAAAAATTGTTTAGAGGGTGGGCCCATGGTCTAAGGTTTTCTGGTGGGCCGCTGGGGTCCCAGTCTGACACTGTCCCACTATATTCACTAAATCCTCTTGACAATGCAGTTCAGTACCCTTTACTCTTAGTGGCATATTTATTAAGTTGTGTAAAATAGATTCCTGAAAAAACGGTGTAAAAAGCTGTGTAAAATAAATGGAGAAGATCAAGTTCTGGTGGGAGAAAAACGCATAAAAAATACGCCGTCTTTAGCACAGCAAATTCTGGCGATGTGTGGTGAATTTTCTCGCCGTTCTTTACACAGCATAATATATATGCCCCTTAGGCTATACTTTGCAGGAAACGGAGGCAACCCTATCTTAAGCCCATTTATACAGGAATTTAGGCTGCTACTTTGTGACAGAAAGCAAACCACATGAGTTGCATTGCTAATTATCAATTCAATGCAAACTGTAGAAATCAGTGCAATCTTCAACATGCACTTAAATGATCATCTGTTACAGTTATATTTTATGAAGATTTTATTAAGGAATTATATAGAATATACCTTTAATTAGGCATGCAGCAGTTAATTTCTTTGTATATAATGTCACTGGAGAGCTAAGATTTCGTCAAAGGTTACGTCAAAAGACAGAGAAAGCCAATAAACAAAAATGCAAAACAAACTAAAAACCTAATTTCAGCACCAAAACGGGTGGAAATTAACATTCACCGCAAAGTTCATTTGCCTTTTTTTCAAGTATAACTTACTGTTCAGTTCATAACTTTATAAATGATAATTAAACAGAACAGAAAGCGAATTATTCCGGCAAAAGGTTTTACACTAAATTAGCCTTTGTCAGTTCTGCCTTAAAAAAATTACTCTGATTATGCCACAAAGTGTCAATCACAAAACCCAACTACAGAACTTAGTAGCAGCTGCTTCAGACGCTCATATCGTTACTATAAAAAATGCAAGAATAACAAGAAAATCTAAAATAACATCTGCACAACAGAAGCTGCCCAGTGCAGGCAATGTTTCCTAACGATTAATGGCTTAAGCACCTTGGTAGAAATAAAAATGTATTAAGTTGCAATGTTAATAATAGCCAAAACAAATGTTCAAATTTGATTAAAAAGATTGATTTCTTTCTTTTGACAAGTTGGAAAAATATAGATTTGTTCTGCAAAGCCTCTAACCTGTTGGAACTGTAAATCCTGGGAACTAAACTAATCATCAGCAGGAAAGCTAAATTTGAACCTGAATTTATATTCATATTATATAAACTTTCACAGGGCCGGAACTAGGGGTAGGCAGAAGAGGCACCTGCCTAGGGTGCAATAATGAGAAGGCCAGATTTGCATATTGGGTTTCCCGAGGCCCCCATCTCAGTGCATAACCCCCCCCCCCCTTATGCGCACAGGTGCAAATTTTCCCTATCTGGTACGGAGCAATGGCAATTGTTGCTCAGGTCTCCTGCACTTCCCCAGTGCCTTGGACCCAATTTAAAGGCACCTGGGAGTCCTGACGCCCTAGACCTGGGCCTTTGTGGCCTTGTTACTTGAATTAAAACGATGTGCTGAAAGTTTCTCAGATAACAGGGCTCATTTACAAGCCTGGGAAGGGGCGCATGTGCATGTTGAGGGCTTGTTGCTTTCTGCAGGGAGCGCTAATTGAAAATTCATCTCTTTTTGCAAAGAGTAATGTCAGGAGACTCAGCCCAGCCCTGATCTTGGCATGGTGTGCAGGTTAGGGACTGTTAGAAGGTAGGACACCTATGTGCCTACTTGCCTCCCCTCACCTGCCCCTTTATAATTTAGTGTGGCTTAATGCAGAAACAGAGAGCAAAGGCTTGCAGGTATTCAAAGAATGCGTCACGCAGTTGGCAAAGTGCAAAAAATGCCTGACTGCATGGGGCATTGTAAAGTATATTGGCTTTAATTGTTTTTATACTTCAACAGATGTATGCTTAAAGGAATATTGTCATGGGGAAACATGTTTTTTTCAAAACACATCATTTAACAGAGCTTCTCAAGCAGAATTCTGAACATTTTTTTTTTAATTTCATTTTGAAATTTCACATGAGGCTGGTCATATTCTTCACTTCCCATGGTGCCATAGACATGTTACCTGTGCTCTGATAAAGTTCAGTCACTCTTTACTGTTGAGCTGCAAGTTGGAGTGATGTTATTCCTCCTCCCCTTTCCCCCAGCAGCCAATCAGCAGAACAATGGGAAGGTAGCAAGATAGCAGTTCCCAGTAGGTATCAGAATAGTACTAAATAGTAAGAAATCCAACTCCCCCAGTTACATGGGAGTAGGAGAAACAATAGGTTACCTGAAAGCAGTTCTAATGTGTAGCGCTGGCTCCTTCTGAAAGCTCAGACTCAGGCACAATGCACTGACATGGCCGCCAACACACCAATATCACAACTAAAATTGGTTTAAGAACAACATTTTAAATGATAGAGTTAATTATTTGATATGTAACAAGTGTAATTTAGAAATAAAAAGTAGCCCATAAAAATCATGACAGAATCCCTTTTAGCGCAGTTAATGCAATGATATAGAACAATATATAAAATTATTTAAAAGTGGAATTTTTTGTAAAATAGATTTTAGTTATGATGTTGAATGTCACAAACTGATAATGAATTCATTTATATTAGGTTTAATTAATTTAAATAACTGGTACCTGGAGCAGGAGGGAAGTTTTAAGTGATGAAGGAAGAAGACCTCAATGAAGTAACGCTGCATGAATGAGGACAAGCTAGTGGTTGCTTAGAGCAATGGCACATAGGTCATTTTCCAATCTGCAGGAAAAAACACTACCCTAGAGGCTAAATGCCTAAAAAAAACCTTTGCTTTGCTGTTTCTGTGAAGTGCCTCATGTAAAAACAGTATAATCATGCAAAAATAAGAAGGGAAGAAGAGCAACAGAGAGAAAATGTCCACTGTATCATTGTTCTTAGACTACACATTAAGGGGCATATTTATTAACATTGGGGACAAACATCACTGACAATATTGCCCATAGCAACCAATCAGATATTTTCTTTTGTTTTCTAACTTGTAGATTACTGTTCAAATATAATTGCTGATTGGTTGTTATGGGCAACATCAACGGTGATGTGTGTTAATAAATGCGCCCCATAGTATGAAGCCAAACTTATGCTCACTTTTTTGTGGACACTTGGATCTCTTTCTGAATACAATGTGCTTTCCTATGCGGATATCCCAATATATAATAACTATGGTACTTTTGGTGCATTCAAGGTTGGTGTAACATTATAATGATATCGTTTTTGACTGTTTTTACTATGCAGTTAAGGGAATAGGTAGCTTATCCATTGAACTCACTGTATAAAGTGACAGTACAGGTATGGGACCTGTTATCCAGAATGCTTGGGACCTGGGGTTTCCGGATAAGGGGTTTTTCTGTAATTCACATCTCCTACCTTAAGTCTATTGAAAAAATTATTTAAACAGTAATTAAACCAAATAGGATTGTTTTGGCTCCAGTAAGGATTAATGATATCTTAGTTGGGATCAAGTACAAGGTACAGTTTTATTATTACAGAGAAAAGGAAATCATTTTAAAAAATGTGAATTATTTGATTAAAATGGAGTCTATGGGAGATGACCTTTCCGTAATTCGGAACTTTCTGGATAATGGGTTTCCGGATAAGGGGTCCGATACCAATACCCATAAGAAGCCAATTAACTATTCATCTCACTGCATGTAAACTACAGATGCCAGCTCCCACTGCTCTTACTAAATATGGTGATACATATGTGTAATTACATACGTGTAATACAGGTAATATTGATGCCTACTTCCTGTTTTTATAGTCTTGTGAAATGTTACTCCCAAGTAATCATTCTGATACGTATAGAAACTACATGCCAAATAAAACAGAGCAAGGCAGATTTACTACAAAATTTACAAAAGCAAGGGCAACGCTGCTAGCAAGTGTGGCTATAAAACTGAACTTAAAGAGTGGGTGTGACCTGTAATTTATGGTTACGAAAGTCTCACTCCATGCTGGTTGCTAAGAAGTTAGGGAATAGGCTGGGAAACATGACTTGCTTTAGAAGATAATTCTGTCCGTGGTACCTCCAGTGATGGCACGAGCTTGTCCCATAAGTGTTTAGATTATAAGTGAGGGTGATATGTACAACCACTCAGAAGGAGGAGTTCATTTTGAGGAAGTATTTAATTATTGAGAAATCTAGGGAGCAGTAAGAGAAGAGCTTTAAGTGAGAACATGTGAGGTGACGTAGAGTCAAGTTCTTCAAGAATTAATTGAAGGAATCTGTATGTTATTTTTGCTTAATGGGAAGACAGGAAAAAAATGGATTCTGCCAGCAAAGGTCAATAGAGATGGATAGGTAACAGTCCTCAGTAATAAGTATGACTACTGCTAGATATGACATCTGCCATGGGCCAGTGCTTCTCAGTGAATCATCTGCTATTTCTGAATTTTAAGGACCAGAAAAATGTCCCTAAATATTAGAGAATATCTCCCTTTAGTAACCAATAGTTTCAAACACACCATTTCAGGCACACTTTATTTGTACATTAATACATACCCCAAAAAGGATTATTTTTGGATAAACTTTTGTTTTAGTTCAAGTGACCTTTCCATTTTCACACAATTTTCAAAAAATAAACATTAGAACTGGTAAAACCATTGTCTATCAGTTTTTTTCTCTGAAGGGAACAGGACTTTTAGCTCTGTAGACAGATATTAAAAAAATCAAAGTACCTTTACATTACAGTACATGCAGTTAAAAAAAAATATGATATCAGCTTAATATGTCCCAAGAGAACTTCCATATATCAGCTATTGCCTTACAGGTATATTTGAATCATTTTGAACCTTTTCTTAAAAAAACCAATGAGAATCCTAATTTTAAAATCTTTCACACATATATTGCTTCAAATGCCAATTAAGATGATATTTGCATTACAGCATATAGCCTATTGTTTTAAACACAAGAAATCTATGTATTTTTTTATTTCTTGAAAGAAACAAATAATCCCCCTGCTTTATAGACTTCTGCTAACAAAACTGTCACTACAATGGGGGAGGGAAGAGGGTTGTATAATGGTAATCTAATTATCTACTTTGCAAGGACCAAACAAGAAGTAGCTTCAGTTTTCCTGTTTAACATCCAAAATAACTAAAATTTGACATTAGGCAAAAAGTATGTCCAGCACAAGATCTATTCATTGCACTTATGCTGAATGAGTGTTCAGTTTACCCCTATGGCTCTGTATTATGTAGGATCTAATCATCAATGCAAGCTGTGGTTTGTCACTATCTGAAAATGTTGTCAGCTGAAGCCCCATCTGCCCTGTGCAAAATTATGCCGCAAGGCAAATGTTTACATGAGTGATTAAACTGCTGTTAGGCTCATCATAATAACCAGCTGCTTGCAAGCCTTTCTGCCCAATGTGTGGAACTAGTAATACTGGGGTTTTAGTTCAGCTCCAGTTGGAGGTTCGCAGACTACACACACACGCAGTTGCTAAAAGCATTCCTCCATGCGGCAGATTGATTTGGTGGCAAACTTGAGATCACTGATAACTGTGTTTTGAGGAGATGATGCATAAGATGCGTATCTATCTGAAATGCATTATTTTTTTCCTTTATTTATATACTGCCAACAAATTCAACAAAGCTTTACAGATAATATATATCACATGTGTCCTTTCTCCTACAGAGCTTACAGTTTAAGGTCCCTATCACATTCATACACACTATGGTTCATTTTAAGAGGAGTCAATTAAGCTGCCTGTATATTTTTGAAATGTGGAGGATGGTGAAGTACCCAGAGGAAACCCACATAAACCAAGCCCTTGCAGTTGGTGCTCTGGATGAAACTGAACCTAGATCTCCAGTGTGCAATGCAGCAATAATTACTATGGCTACGCTACATGGCTTCAATGACATAAACTGATATTTCCACAATGTGTGAAACTAGTAATACTGGGGGTTTAGTTCAGCTCCAGTTGGAGGTTCGCAGACTACACACACATGCAGTTGCTAAAAGCATTCCTCCATGCAGCAATATACAGCACGTGTTTTGAGGAGATGATGCATAAGATGCATATCTATCTTAACGGCATTATCTTTTTCTTTTATTTATATAATATATCAATCACATGTGTCCTTTCTCCTACAGAGCTTACAATTTAAGGTCCCTATCACATTCATGCACACTATGGTTCATTTTAAGAGGAGCCAAAGAATCTGCCTGTATATTTTTGAAATGTGGAGGATTGTGGAATGCCCAGAGGAAACCCACATAAACCAAGCCCTTGCAGTTAGTGCTCTGGATAAAACTGAACCTAGATCTCCAGGGTGCAATGCAGCAATAATTATTATGACTACGCCACATGGCTTCAATGACATAAATGCATTTCCTGACTGTCAAAAAATGTAAGCCATTTTTAAAGTTTGTTGGATGACACATGCTTTCTCTTTGAAAAATAGTTTTCATACATTAATATATATTTTTTGTCAATCAGAAAACATTTTCTTTCTAGCAATGTAATGAAACAATAAGCCACTTCCGTATTCCAAAATGAATTAATTTTTTATGAGATCTTTGTGAAGTGTTTCCACTTTCTAAGTGGCAAGAAAGAGTTTTCTATGGTTCCCGAGGTTACATATCATATATATCTCCCTTAACATTGATGCCACACTAATGCTTTTAGCTCTGAACTAATTATCATTTCAGGATCATAATATACATTCCAATAAATGCTGCAGCCAACCATATTCCCAGGATTAAACAGTTGCATTATAACAGTGTGATTTTCAGCATTTTGCTTGCTAGAGTTATGAGGCTTATTCATAGACCTTTATGTAACACGCTAAGTTTTGACACTAATAAATGTTCATAATGGTTAATTTTGCAATTTTTTAGCAAAAGAACATCAGATAAACTGATGAAAATCTTGAACATCTCATACTGTTATTCTGTTTCTATAAAACTGAATTACATTGAAATTCTCAATTAATTGAAGTTAAATGTATAGCTGGATTTTTAAAGAATCCCTTTGCATAAAAGTTGCGTACAGTTCCTTAACAGCATGACTAACAGAAGGGGCAATAGGAATTGTTATGGGTGACTTTTTTGGCATCTCTTTGATTCATGGATTTTATGGTTAGAAACTCAAAAATCGCAATGGAATAACACTTATTAAATAGGTTAGTAAATAGTAAGTAAAAACTCTTAGGGGGTCATGAAGAAATTTGGGTCTGACTGCACTCTGCACCTAGTGCTGAAGCTCCTTAACCTGCTCGCCTGAGAGATGCACAAGTTAGGGGTTAGGTACTTTGTGCACCACCTCCCACCCCTTATAAATACAACTCTGCTACATGCAGGCAGCACTGTATTCATGGGGGAACCCATGCCTCTCCACTCCAAAATGCAATGAACTGCCCTGCAATTTGCAAAACCAAAGTGCTAAGTGCAAAAACCATGGCAGGTTGCCTAGGTTTTTTTGCACCTCTTTGCACCTCTTTGCACCTCTGCTTGGCACATAATAAATGACCCCTTGAGTATTTACCAGTCAATGTAATAATAGGTTTTAAGTATGTCATAGCCTTGCTCTAACAAGTATTCTTTCATTATTCAAATGTAATTCAATGTCAATGGGCTTTAACATACTCTTTATATAAAAATAAGTTATCTGCGATACTGTATTTCCAACAATTAACTACTGATGTTCTTTACCAAAGAACTGCTCACCCTTATGCCTTTATATACATATAAGTCATTCTACATATGTTATTAATAATAATAATAATAATAATAATAATAATAATTGTGTAAAGCTCACTAAAATTGTATTTATCTTCCATATACATCTTATTATAATCAAGAATAGAGTATAACATTAAGCTTTAGGATTTCCCCATGTGGTTTTAGGGTTATTAAACAGTTTTCCAGATTGGGAGATTCCCCTAATACACTTGGTATTGGTAGGGTTAGCTTCAATAGCTGACTTATAAGCTTCTACAAAATGCAAAAACTAATCACTCCCCTAGCTATGAAAGTTATTTATGTGGTATTCTATATACTGTATTTTACCCTTAGAGATCATTTAAGTTCTACCAACCATTAAAACACAATCAATTTTTATGCTGATAGTCCAGAAGTAACTTAGAAAAATGATAATGCTGTATATGCTATTAGCAGCATTTTCTAGCATAAAACATATTTGCTGTAATTTGAATACATTTTAGATATGTACCCATCAACACATATACATTTTAAATTATTATCTTTTATTTTATATAGGCAATATGTATATCTTAAAAGATATATAGATGCCAATAACATAAAAAGATTAAACAGCAAATAAAAGGATAGACAACCCCATAGTACTTGACTTGCACAAGACAACAATCACATTACCAATTGCTCATAAAACAAAGCAAATAATACTTCAGAATGTACTTCAGTTTTTTATACAAGAGCACATCCCAGTATTCTTTAGGAACCTATTAGATTGGAGGAACTTTTACATTTTTGATTAATCACTTGACAAAAATATTTACAAAGCCACAATCAATGGAGCCACCAGGAGCAATGCCCTCTAAGCCTAGATAGAGACATATATTGGGATTTTATGTGACTTTTTTGTGATCTTTCCTGACACAGCTCTGACCCCAGCTAAGGTGCACATAAGATTTTGCTGCATTTATTTTACTTGTTCTGCAGTTTTATATCCCATATAAATATATCACATATAAATCATATTGTAAATATAATATTATATTGTTTAATATATTATTATATAAGATTATATTATACTGTATTATCTGCACAGAGTACATCACTGGAAGGAACAAGGGAGTCCTGTCCTTAATTCTTGTCTTGTGTCCCTCAGCAGTCTTGGCTTGCGGGCTCTGAATAACGCATGTCCGACTGTTTCTGTATAGAGTACTGCTGCGCAGGAAATTCTAAGAACAAAGAGTTGCACCTATGGTTGCTAGGTGTACATTCCATAAGGGTGCGGGTGAGCATGGTGGAAAGTGCAAAAAAACTTTATATTGTTGCACCTTGCCCTCCTGTTCATAAATATGCCCACGCATGTTTATTTCTCTCTGTTAAAAATACAATATATAGCACAATACATGGCATTCAATGATCTTATATTTACAGACTGCTATATTGTGGTTATGTTAAAGAAGAAGATTAACAACATTCATTGATTAAAGCAATGGAAGTAACCCTCTAGCACATTTTGTATTATGGATTTTGGAACAGATAAGTATAACCTCAAAAGTTAAAATGTGTTGCTGTTTTTAAACCTGCCAAATGAATATCCTTTCTGTGTAGTAGAATCATTTAAAAAGCCATAACGCAGGAAGGAATTCAACATTTTGTGAAATTAGAACCTGCTGATTTTAAAGGCAAAGTTTCAGCAGAAATTCTGTACAATTCTATTATTATTATTCTATCATATTTCACACAAAACACACAATGAGATAAAGTGCCTTACGCAGAAACTGAATTCAGAGGGGAGGGAGGGGGTTGGGGCACTTTTTTACAGTTATCAACATCAACAAGCATCTCCTACAATGGCTTGGATGGTAGTTTTACTACCCTGTGACTAAGCACTAGAGGATAATTTTATAAAGCTGATATTTTACTCCTTTTAATTAAATTAGTGTTTTCTAGCAGTTTAACCTGGATCGCCATACTAAGATGCAAAGATTTGAATAACATTTATACAGAATTTGATGAAATATGCATAAAATTTCACTCGTAAAAGGAATTCACCTGGTAACCAACACCTTGCCGAGACCCTATAATACATCATATATCAAAAATATAATAAATGAACCTGAGCAGTAAATGGCACTGCAACCAATCATAGCCAATATATAAACAAATAAATGCAACTCAGCAGCTTCACCCCGCAGTAAACATAAACCATATATTGGGCTTACCATGTTAACTTCGGAAACCATGTCAATGCTAGCAATGTCTATATTCATTCCAACAGCAACTGGAGAACCTAAAAAGGAATTAGACAATGAGCTGATAGGTTTAAGTCTTGATTTGGGGAAACCTACACAAAATTAGCTATAACAGGCTGAAGTCAAACTATTTACATTCATGGTGTTAAGGAGACATAAAATACTTTGCTCATTTAGAAACTCCAGCTATACTTATGGCTACTTATGACTTAAGTACAGGTATCCCGGACCGGACCCCTTTTCTGAAACCCATTATCCAGAAAGTTCCGAATTACAAAGGCCATCTCCCATAGACTCCATTTTTATCAAATAATTCACATTTTTAAAAATGATTTTCTTTTTCTCTGTAATAATTAAACAGTACCTTGTACTTGATCCCAACTAAGATATAATTACCCCTTATTGGGGGCAGAACAGCCCTATTGGGTTTATTTAATGGTTAAATGATTCCCTTTTCTCTGTAATAATAAAACAGTACCTGTACTTGATCCCAACTAAGATATAATTAATCCTTATAGGAGCCAAAACTTAAGGTAGAAGATCAGAATTACGGAAAGACCCCTTATGTGGAAAACCCCAGGTCCCGAACATTCTGGATAATGGGTCCTATACCTGTACTACAAAAGAGATTCCAGTCATTTTAGTATTATTGTCAATCATCCTCTAAATATATATATATATATATATATATATATATTGCAGGCAGATAATTTTGGCTTTATCACATTGCTATAAAGTTGTGGAACATTGAGCATGAAAATATAATAACATTTACCTCCAAAATCTGGCCTTAGGCGAATGTCATAACCTTTCAACAACTTATCCACTGTTTCTTTCACAAAGGACATGTTACCAGGATCATTGACACTATGGAACAAACAGAGAGAACTGAGATGTTAGTACTTAAAACAGGATACATTTCTATTACCAGAGCTGGAACTAGGTGTTCTAGTTACCTAAACAAAACTCCCAAATTGTACCCCAAAGCTTTAAGCCTATGCTAGAAAAAAACATATTAAAATATCTTTTGGCACTTATGAGGTAACTAGTTTAGTCTTTAGCATCACTTTTCTACTGATTATAGGTGATATTTTCTCATGTTTACCTTTTTTATTTATTTTATCTTGTCCTTTTTTTCTACTTTTCATTACTCTCTGGCTGTCTTTTTTCTCCCCTTGAACTTTCTATCTACATTTTCTACTTTAATCCACTTTTTCCCATGTGCCAACTTTCCCCTCTCTCCTGGTATGTCATTTCCCCCTTCTCCTTTCCATCTTATGCCACACTCATATTCATTCCTCCTTGCCCCATGTGCCATCTTTCTTCATTTCTTCTACCATTTTTCTCCCCATTTATTCTCTTAGCATGTCACTTATTTTCTATCTCTTCATAGGATATTACTCCTTATAGTGACAATCTCCCCATAAGGCAGTCTCTTCCAATCATCCTCTGCCAAGTGCATGATTCTCTGACCCTTTCTACTCCAGCAGTCATTTTATTTTCCTTACCCACCAAATGTACTCATCATGTGTCATTTTCCAACTTTTTCTGATGCTCTATGTTTAGCCCCATAATGATGCCCTACTTGCTTCCTACCACAGCCAGACACATATCTCGTCCTCTTCCTTATACAACACATTACAAAAAAGCAGTGCGTTTGGGCTCCACCTCGGGACTGTTCCATTATATTTGTCTGGGAGTTTTATTGCTAAAGATCCCACCCAGTGAAAGTTTTTGATTTAAATTAATTATAAATGATGGTGATGGCTTGGAACCTGAGAGTCTTGTTATTAAAAAAGTATCTTTTAAAACATTTGACTCAATAATGCTATTTTTGCTGGCATTTTTTAAATTCATCTTGATTTAGTATTCTCTTCACCAAGACTGCAAGGAGGAAATGAACAGCTCCAGTGGCCCTACTGTCAATATCTTAATTTCCCTCTGCCCACCCATGACCTTCCCACACATACAGTGCTGCCAAAGAAATTTTGTATTGCTTTCCTTAGATGATTGTGTATAGACATAAGTAATTACTGAGCCGCTGTATAAATAACTGAGCCATTATACTTTGGAATGCAGCCCCACCCTCAAAGTCCTGAGTATTCATTAATTTATGCAATATGACGGTCCCTGAGCAGCAGAATGCGTGTATTTGGGATAGGGGGCTAGACAGACATAAACTGACAGTAAGGTCGGTAAAGCAGACTAGAATATGTAATGTGTTACCTGCATGAGGGCCAATGACTGCCCAGAACTCAGCAGGGCCTGGAAAAACAGCTTTTAAGGCAAAACAGAATCCAAAACAAACTTTAAAGGTAAATTATTTAAAAATAAAATGTCAACATGTTGTGATTGAATGTGTTGAGAAAATTAAAAATGCTTTAAAAGTTAATGTCTGCTTTAATGTATTTTATCAGGTGGATTATGGGGTATGTACCTGGTTAGAGACAAGAACAAGCAGTGCTGTTGAATTGTCAAATGTGCAAAGAAAACCTGCAGTACAGATCCCCAGGCCTCTGCTTTGCCTGCCTTCCCCAGTCCCAGACCTGCTTATTACTGAATTAAGTTCTATGCATTTATTAAGTACTGATAACCTTTACAGACGTATTGCTGCATTCAATCAGAAATGTAATTATTTTATGAAAAATGGTAACAGACTATGGCCACAACTGCACAAAAATAAGTAAAACCTAAAATAAATGAACGTGATGCACAACTTTATATTTATGAGAATAATCAGGGGACAATTTTACTTTGCTGAATGCCGACTATGCGTCAGGTAGTGTCAGGTCAGACAGAGTACAAAAGGCATGTGAGGTAGGGAGTGCAAGGGCTTAACGCGGCCAGTCATGTGAGGCAGGCAGGGCAAAGGGAAGAAACTAATGGGCAGGTATGGCAGGGCATGTGAGGCAGGCAGGGCAAAGGAAAGAAACTAATGGGCAGGTATGGCATGGAATGTGAGGCAGGCAGGGCAAAGGAATGAAACTAATGGGCAGGTATGGCAGGGCATGTGAGGCAGGCAGGGCAAAGGAATGAAACTAATAGGCAGGTATGGCAGGGCATGTGAGGCAGGCAGGGCAAAGGAATGGAACTAATGGGCAGGTATGGTATGGCATGTGAGGCATGCAGGGCAAAGGAATGGAACTAATGTGTAAGTATTGAGGCAGGCAGGGCAAAGGAATGAAACTAATGGGCAGGTATGGCATGGCATGTGAGGCAGGCAGGGCAAAGGAATGGAACTAATGGGCAGGTATGGCAGGGCATGTGAGGCAGGCACGGCGAAGTAATGGAACTAATGGGCAGGTATGGCAGGGCATGTGAGGCAGGCAGGGCAAAGGAATGAAACTAATGGGCAGGTATGGCAGGGCATGTGAGGCAGGCAGGGCAAAGGAATGAAACTAATGGGCAGGTATGGCAGGGCATGTGAGGCAGGCAGGGCGAAGTAATGGAACTAATGGGCAGGTATGGCAGGGCATGTGAGGCAGGCAGGGCAAAGGAATGAAACTAATGGGCAAGTATGGCAGGGCATGTGAGGCAGGGAGGCAGTCACAAGATGGAAAGGACAGAAATGACAATATGAAAGTAGTGTAGAGAAGCATGTGAGACATTAAGCAGGTAAAGAAGAAAGAGTCAGACGCATGCTGCCAATGATAAAACCTACCTTTGGGTAGAACACACCATTGATATTAAGATAGGGACAGAGATGAGCCCTAATAACTGTCCTCCCCGCATTCTGGGCATCCCACGCACATAAGAGTGCAAGCACAGAGGGCACAGAGTGTTGGCAGGAGACATCAGAACCCTCCCTCCTGCTCAGCTTATACCCCTCACATCCGAGCCGGAGAGCGACAAACTGAAACTTTCCAGCGCAACATGGGCCCCGTCCCGGCAAGTCCTTTACTGAAGCTTCTGCGGCTGCTGACGTGGCGGGAGGATACTGTCAGTGATGCGGTGCGACAGGCGAGATAATACTCCAATTTGCCCACAAAATGTAAGTAATAAACAAAGTGGAATCCATAGCAGGCCTTAACCAACTAATCATGGCGCAATCAGATCCTCTTTCTGGCTAGTTACTCTCTTAGCCATCATTGATAATGTACCTTCTAAAAGAATCCCGGGGAAATGTGCGCCAGTCTCTGCGCTGGATGGGGCGAAGCGATCGCCTTTCTTTTCTGCTTTAGCTTCATGCCGGTTCCACTGTGCAGAAGTGCGGCGCTTTCAGTCGGCTGAGGAGCGACCCCGGCTCCGAATCGCAGCTGTTATCCCTGCTATCCAGGGTGCTGAATGCTTGCCCAGTGCTGCTGTGTATTGCGGATCAGAACAGAGGGTGTCCCAAGTTTTACTCATCTTTAACCACTCCTCCCCAGTGCTTAGCCTGCATATTGTATTCCTCCTCCACCCCCCTCATCCTAAGCTAGAGGTTGGAAAGGCACCCTCTCTTAGATCGCAAGATCCTGCTGCATGCCGGTGTCGATCCAGAAGAGATATGGTTGAAATGATTCATGTAGGAACACAGAGATTTGCTGGGTCCTAAAACATTGCAAACAAAAGCTAAGTAGGAAGGGAGCACATAGAGCGACTTCTGTAAAGTCCAAGCTGAGCATTTGCTATGCTGCTGGTTACACTGACATTCCTTCCCCCTCTTTGCCTCAAGTCAGAATTAAACTGAATAGTCGCTAAACCATGTTCCAAATGGTGTCTATTTATTCTCCCACCTAGAGTGCTCCTTTTGAGCTTACACTTTCCTGCACTTTAAGAGGTAAAGTGTATGATTTCTCCATAGTTCTGTTTAATAATGTGACCAGACTGTATTTAATCTGACACATACAAGTTTAAATTTTATTTTAGTGAATCCATTCCTGATCCTTTCCAAAGCAAAAAATCAAGTTGTACTTTAAACCTGTCTGGCCCCATGTTTTAGAATCTTTTTTTTTTAAGGAATTGGTGCTATTCCTACACCCCCATACACTGCTGTGTCCCACATAGAACTAATATCTGCAGTTACTTAATTCATATTTCCCTTTCAATCTCTCAGTGACAAAGCCACAATCCATCATCTTCTATTCTGACCTTCCTAGTGTCATGGCCTAACCCTGACATCCTTTAACTCATTCACTCCCTGTTCAATTCATGCTCTAAACATCAACAGCATTCATAAAAAATTGCATTTTGTTTAAAATGTGCCTTCGTTAGACCTTATATCTGACTCTACAGAATTATACATGCAATTCCACTTCTCATTTTCAAAACTGTCTCAATGGTTATATTTCTTTCAAGATAAACAACTGTAATCTTCAAAATCTTGTTAAATAACTGCATGTCAGAGCATACCCCTGGGAAATAAACATAATAGAAACTAATCAAAACCATCAGGGCTTAAGAGAAAGATTAAAAATGGCCTGAGAAATATATGGATTTAAGGAGAAACATAATATTTTAATATTTACAAGGATGATAACTGAACCAAGGAAAAAAGCACTTGTGTAAGCAATACCATCAAAAGAAAAAATATATATTACCAAAGAGAATAAACTTTATTTCCCACTAATAATGTGTGTAATAAAATAAAGGGGAATGACTGATGGGTCCATGGATAAATGAAAGGCACTATTGGTATTAGGAATAAACCAAATGAGTCAATACCTTTAATAAAGGTATTTTAAATAAAGCCACCTTTGCTCTAAAATTTCCCAGTTGAATTGTGCTCAGGAGAATACATAAAGCACATGCCATAGACAATTTTAGGAGATGGTTCCTGCTAACGCAATGCTTCTATAATCCCATTCCTAGCTGATTTTACCTGGCAGATATGCTTCCGTCAAAGTCAAGTTATGCACCCGCTGGCTTCTTGTAAGGGAATTGTGCCACTGCAGGAATATTATGTACACACTACTATGAAAGTACAATAGCAGTACATAGAGGGTCTCATTTGCTAATGAGCCATGTGCACGGAACTTTTTAGAATATTTGTTTCCCACAATACAGCTCATTTCCCAAAATTCTAGCAAAATCGTGTGCCACAGCTTGTTTTCATACTCTGCTAAGAGCAAGCTATGCGCTAAAGTTTTCAGTGGAAATCCTGGATCTAAAAAATAGTGTACAAATTAAATCTACATCATTATGGGCATAACACAATCAGGGCATGGCCATTCACTAGTGATGAGTAAATGTTTTTTTTACCAGGCACGGATTCTCTGTGAAATTCTTCATTTCACCCTTGGCGATTTTTTTTTAATTTTTTTGCAAACTACTGTGCCAAAACAATTGCAGAGTTAGAAAAAAGTTGCAGTCACATCAAAAAATCTGTGTGGTAGTCAGGACAGATTCTTTCATTACTACCAATCACTTGGGCTCCTTCAGTTGCATGCAGTGTCATAGGGCCATATGAAGGCTGTGCATGAGTAGGTGCAAAATACAGGGCTCTTTTGTGCACCTTGTTTGCATCTGTTTTGTGCCTTGGTAAGCTACACCAGGTGCATTATATATTATATAGTGTATTTTATGCTCAATGGTCTGTTATCAATTGTTGGCTTTACACTACACCAGCTAATAAAAAAAATGGAAAAGTAAGAAAAAGTAAAAAAAAAAAAAGTTTAATTTATTTTTTAAACAAATGTATGTTCATTTATGTAAGACTGCAATGAAAACATAGATGTACTAACGCTAGAGCCGAGACTGGCACCACCAAAAAGCAAACTCACACACAGGTCTAATCCCTGTATTGCTTAGTAGTCCATATTAGGTTTCTAACTTGGCAGCACAGGATGATAATTAGCAATTTACTAAGGTGCAGCTAGAAAACATTTTAATGAAATAACCAGTAACAGTTAGACTTGTCAAGTATAGCGGTATATTGATTTCAAGGACAAGATAGCATGGCTCAGATGTTTGCATAGTACTATATATCAGCAATAAAACGTTAAAAAAGAAAAAACAGTTTGTAAAGGAAAGCAGGTTAATCAGGCCTTCACATGTAGTAGGCAATGCTTATACATAAATAGGAAAGATGAGGTGGTCATGAAATGATTTAGGTATGTTTAATCTGAATGGGAAAATATGAAGAATATTTTTTCCTCTGTGGTAATTAGATACAGTCATGATGACTCAGCATAGGTCTATTTTATTGGAAACCTTATTTAGTTGGAGCACAGAGAGACAATATAAAGCCCTGTTCATTGTATACCAAGTCAATACCAATGCCAGGTATCGGCTGTTAAAACACATCAATACCACAGTAGAGGCACTGGCCTGATTAGTCAAACTCTGCAAATCCAGTGTAAATGTAATAAAGTAGTACAAGAAGAACAGCCATTTACTAATAGATTTTCCCAGATGGGGTTTCCTGAGTGGGAGAGACCTGAAACAGTGGAGTATGTTTAATATGCAGGCAGTCTAAAACCTAATAAGATGTTAAACAATGTTGACATACACATAGAGGAGGATTAATGATGCTTTCAGCTCAACAAAGTGCAACAGGACACACCATTTTTCCATGTAGTCAATTGGATTTCTATGCAAGCATGGTGCCCTGTGTGAGATATGCTGCTCAATGAAAGTCTGATGCATATGTATATAAGTATGGCTATATACTAATGCTTTCTTTTATACATGCTTATGGCTGTTTGCAATTCTAATTTTAATGTATATTGCTAGGAGTTCCTAATATCCATAAGATTAAAAAAATCCCACATCAGATCAAGTGCTGCTGTCTGAGAAAGTGAGAATACAGAGGTCAGCTCATACCATGGCATGGATACTGGCAAGGGTTACAAGCAAATGATCTTAGATGCTCATTTATTAGAATTTGAGTTTAAGAAAAAAAATGTGAGTGTGGAAAAAGTTGAATCACAATTGAATTAATGAACTGGGAAAATAAATAAATACAATTGATTGAGATTATTCCCACTGACTTCTATAGAACTTCACCAACTTTTAATTGCTGAGTTTTTTCTGACAACTTTTTGCTGTATTTTTCTTTAATTAATCTTGACTAGTTAAGGTTTCAAAAAATACCTGTGCACAGATTTGCATTCATCTGTTTTTCACCACGCAAACTTTATTTTTGATAAATATCCCCCTTAGACGTTATGTAATATAAGGAGCAAAGCCATGGTTCTTAGCACTATAGCAACCAATCACCTGATTAAAAGAAAACATCTCATTGGTTGCTAAGGGTTACTGCACCTGGGCAAACTTTATGCCTTCAAATACATATGGATGGAGGATGTGTGGTTGCTAAGATTTACAAATTATATAGACTTTTCAAGAACTAAAGCTCTAATTATTGTTTAATTAATAGGCAGAATGCCCTATTAAATGACTGTTGCTAGACATGGGCATGGCTAGAAGGGTATGGAAGCTTTTGTAATTTAGTAATTAGGGATGATTCTTTTGGCCGATAAGAACTCCAACAATATTGAAGCAGATTCAATTTATAGTACATTTTTCAAAATGAACTTGCATAAGGAACAATAGTGAGGACTACTATAGAGTTAAGGAATGGGGACACATATTAAGTCATGTAATATTAAACCAGGAATTGAGTAGAGAAGAAAATTATATTGAATCCCAAATTCCAATAGTAAAGACATGGACTGATTGTACACCACTGTTGAAGGGCCCTACGTTTCAGATGACTTTGTTTTAGAATCTTTGCTGCCCAGGAAGTAGAGGATTAGCAGCAGGTAATTGATTGCTGAAAATACAATGATTGTGGGGAAACGCCATTTTGTGCTAAACTCTAAGGTTATGGCACTAATGTTCTGACAACATATTCCAACATAATATATAAAAGCAGAATTGAGCGAAAGATATGTATATACTTTTTTGTCTAGCCATGTGTTAACAACAGTGCATTGAGCCTTGGCACATAATCACAACTATTTCTTCAATGAACACTACACTTCATCTGATCTTGCTTACACTATAATGCTTGGGCTGTTATTGTAGCTAATACAGTGTTTCTAGGAGATATATACAGTATATATACAGTATATATTACTGTTAACAGCTTAAATGGATACTGTTATGATTTTTATTTTAAGTGTAACTACCGGCAGTGCAGGGACCTGCCATAGATGTGACTGCACATGACTGCAGGCTTAAGTATTCGCGCGTGCACTCATCCGGGGTGTAAGTGTGAAAATGAAGCTTCGGGGCCTGCCCTACCCTAGTTATGCTACTGAATTTCATGGTGCAATTTTCAATGCTGTATTAATTTGGGCACCTTGCAAATAATTTATTCCACCATTTAAATATAATTCTCAAACCAATAAATGTATTTTTATTTATTAGTAATGGTGTATGAGCAGCCAATTTGGTCATTAAACATGATTCTGTGCTATCAGAAATAGCTAGCACAGCACAATGCAAATCGTGTTGTTTTACCTCTACAGTGTGAGTCTGACTCCTATTTCTCCTGCTTGGGTGCTTTTTTCACATCAACCAATAGGATAAGGAAGCATTTTTAGCAATGCATATGATTTTTAACTTTATTTTGACCTATAAAATGCTGAAACCTTCTCCAGCCTTCAGGTAATTATTAAGGAGGAGAGTCTGGGACAAATTAACTTTATATAATGTAAATAATACCCCTTACCTTACACAGTACAATGTATTTAGGATCTAATGATATTATTTTTTTTTTCTAACCACGCCATTATTTACATATATATATATTTAAAGCATGTTAATAACCACATGTACTAGCAGTATTAGCCATTAAGGATGTGGCACATAGGGAATTTTGTTAAAATGCCCCATTACATCTCCTAATAATATATAAAGCACCTGACGCAACAAACATTGAGAAGTGAAAGGCAGACCTCCATCTATCACTTCTCTATGTGCAACAGTACATTTTATATTTTGGGCCATTTTAATCACCGCTGATTTTCCCTAACAGCAGTGGCAGTCAAGCCTCACATCCCCCCTATGTCATGGCTACAGAAAAACACACTGCGGATGGGCAAAAAAAGTACCCAAAATTACTGATGAGCGAATTTTTTTGGCAGGCATGGATTTGCAGCGAATTTCCGTGTTCTGCCATTGGCAAATTGTTTTGCGAAATTTCTGTGACAATTAGCACAGAAAAATTAGTCGCATGTCAAAAAATTTCGTTACGTGTCAAATAGGGCGTGGCTGAGTCAATATTGGGTGCGGTCGCGTTAAAAATAGGCGCAGTTGCGTCAAAAAAGGGTGCGGACACATTAAAAAAAGTGCGGGCGACAAAAAAACCTGCGGACGAAAAAAAATAAATCTAGCAACAAATGTGTTTCGCAAATTTTTCGCAATTTCACCATAAAATTTGCAAAGCATCAAGAAAATTCACAAAACGGGGAAAACATTTGATACATTTTTAATAAAATTAAAATTTACCCTTGAAAATGCATTTATCTTTATGAATTATGTACATTTTATCCTAATGTGCACCTTTATTTAAGCCCCAGTAGTATATTCCCCTGTAGTTTGGTGCATTTTTCCATTATGCGTCACTTTTACTTTTCTCACACATGTCATCTTCGTCTTCACACAGGCCTTTACAAATGTCGCTTTTGTCTATCAGATGGGTCCCTACATGTACCACTTCTGCCTACACATAGGCCCTTATATGCTTCACTTCTGCCCTCACACAGGCCTCTTCCCCCCTCACACAGGCTCCCATACGCATCACTTCTGCCCTCCACATTGACCCTCACTTGTGTCACTTCCGACCTAACACAGGTCCTTACATGTGTCACGTCCGCCCTCACATAAGGCCTTACACGCATTAGCTCTGTCCCCCATACAGGAGGTCTTTATAAACTCTGGGTCTAAATATAAATATAGGGAGATGCTCTCAGTTCAGGCAGCTGAATGCTTCAGGGAGTGCAGTTATGTTACCTTTCCATTGTTCTGTTGATAGGGAACTGGAACTGGGGGGTTGACATCACTCCAACTTATAGTGTTGCAGTAAAGCGAGACTGAGTTACATGGCTGGGGGCACTTGGTAATGTAAGAAAATTGCTTTCCTCATGTCAAATTTCATAAATAAATATAGAAAAATATATTTGCTCTGGAAAAAAAGAGATTTCAGTATAGGATTCTGCATGAGGAGCTCTGTTAACTGATGTGTTTTGAAAGCAGCATTGTTTGCAAGCACTATGTGTAGTTTGGAAATGGGATTTTTTTTGCCCTCAGTTTACATGCATGGGTTAAATGCTTTACAATGCTGACTGTTATTATGTTATGTAAGGAAGAAAAAGGATCAGGGATTCCCCAAGGTTTTTCGAATAACAACAAACACCTACAGATTAGGTTTCAGGCAATACCATATGTTCAAACAGGGATGCGCACATCAAGAAGATTTTAACTAATTGAGGATGTCTAATCTTCCTATATTCAGAACAACAGCTGACCACAGCACAGGCTACCTGGAGCATATTACTGGTGAAATGGTGCATATAATGAGGGTGATTTATTAAGTGATAATTGATGTTGGGATTGTAACATTATATCTGTATGACCCAACGTAGTATGACTTTTATTATCCAATTAATTATATACTTGACTGCTGAAGGGTGAATACAGCTTCTAGATATATTATTTTAGCTTAGGGACCAACTTAAAATATACTATATAAATAGAATATAAATGGTACAATATAAGATTATCAGAATTTAATAATCAGCCCTGTAACCCTGTAATATTAGTTTATATGACAGACAAGACTCATTGTCTGCTTGATAATTTGTGACGACCCCTAAGCTTAACTTTGTAACAGCTGCTCAGAGCGCACTGAACATGTGAGTGTCACTGATACTTCTAAAATCAAAGATTGGGGAACCCCTGTGACAATCTTGCAGTCCTGGATCATTAATATTTAATATTAATATGGTGTTTCTATTGATATTTATTTTTATGGTTTATTTCCCCTTTAAATGAGTATAACCTTAATAATGTCTGTTTCTCTAGATGCTTCCTTAATATACCATTTGTTATGATAATGTGTGTGAACTTAATACAAGTACACACGCATATACACCAATGCACACCCCTGTATTTTACAAGCATTTAGTTACTTCCTAAAATAAGTTACTGATAAGATGGGGTTGGTTATATAATCAGGAAGGAATTTTTTCCCCTCTGCGGCAAATTAGAGAGGCTTCAGATGGGGTTTTTTGCCTTCCTCTGGATCAACTAGCAGTTAGGCAGGTTATATATAGGCATTATGGTTGAACGTGATGGACGTACATCTTTTTTCAACTCCGGTCACTCCGAAAAGTTGAGCTTCACTGTTCTGCACCATATTTACAATGCACTTCCCACTCCATTCTGCACCTGGACAAAATCCTTATGGTGTAAGGTTATGCAGACATTAAAAGTCTGATTTGATGACATTTGATATCATATATTCAAAAACTGTAACACAACAGTTTGGCACTAAAGTGCTTTATTATTCTTTTAAAAGTTTCTACAGGAGAACCATCTACGTTTGAACAAATGATATTAATATCTGAGCTCACCAGTAGTTTGGTATCTTTTTTATGGTATGTGTGTGTATCAGTATTGAACACTTAAAGACAATAGTTCTCAAGTTCCCAGAGCAACAATGGGTTAAAGCAATTATTCACACCCACAACTCAGCCCTTCTATTGAATCAATTCAGGAAACTTAGAGACAGCAAGTTTTCCAAGCACTTGTCAGTGTATCACTTTTCAGAAAAAACAGTCTTCAATCAATAATGAAATCGAAGCTATTATTTTATCCCACGGCTTCTCCTTACAAAGGAATCAATGGAAGGAAATTTCTGGAAGATGGAAGCATTTCCAAACCATTTTAGACCTTTCACTCTACTATAATGAGTCATAAAAAAGCAGCTTGGGATATTTGTTACTAAGAAGGAGATTATGACTGTTATTTATAAAGCAATAACATATTTTGCAGCATTTTACAGAGATTATACATTGTCCACATCAGTCCCTGCCACAGGAAACCATCTTGTATGTTTTTTTGAAATATGGCAGGAAACCTGGAGGAAATCCACACATGTGGAGAGAATACAGTGTCAATGAAGAAAGTGCCAAGGCTGGAATTGAACCTAGAACAGCAGTGCTGGTAATATTGATTGATTAAAAAACTAACATACACATAGGCCCACTTTTTAATGGTGGAAAAAGTTTCTTTATCTTCATTTTTTGGCACAGTGTATTAAATAAAACTGAGAAAATATTATACATGTACAGAGCTGCAAATCTGAATATATTGATAACAAGTATGGGATATAGTAACCTTTTCGCTGTAGAAGGAATTCCCACCTGCCTAACCTGGGCAGCTTTCCAAATTTTGCTCTCCATTTCTTTAATAAAGTGCTCTGTGGACAGCCATTTTGGCTTCTGTACAACCATATATTATGCAGTTCAGCATTATTCTTCTACAAAAAAATGCAGAACAATAACAAACTGACTGCCACCAACAACTGCACTGCAATCATGAAATCTTCATATATATATATTTCTAATATAATTTTGTGGGCTACTTTGACACAATTGTCAAGCTTAAAGAACCAGTAACAACACAAAATCAAACATCCATTCTGTTCTCTAAGCAGCACATTTAAACTCAAATTGTACATGATCATGTTTGATTGTGACTCTTTCTGGGATTTTGGAAGACATTTATCAAAAATGTAAACTGGGTTAATCATGATCACTTAAAATTGTAGGAAAATACGTGGGTCAACAAAAAGTAAACACACACAGGCAGGGTCGGACTGGGCCACCGGGACACCGGGAAAAATCCCAGTGGGCCCCGGCTCTAGTGGGCCCCGGCAGCCCAGACCCGACCTGGACCTGGCTGCGCTCCCTCTGCCTGACCGTTCCTCCCGATGTGTTAAATTACGCGCGCTCGGGGGAGGACGTCGGGTGGGGGGCACTGCGAGGGGGTTAGGGGGGCCCCGGCGGGGGGGAGGAGACTTAGGGGACGAGGCCGGCGGGGGCGCCTGCAGGGCCCCTAGGGCGGGAGCCCCGATGGGCCCTTCACCCCCCAGTCTGACCCTGCACACAGGACCTAGCCTGTCATCATTTATATACCTGGGACCCACCCATTGCTGATGTCACCAGTGTGGCTTGTGAAAAGACAGGACCTGCTAGGCACATAGTCCTACCAACCCTTGGGTCCAGCAGTTTTTGGACCGATCCATGCAACACAAATTTACTGTATTTTCATTATTTAGGCAAAGTTTTATTTTGCGTTTACTCATTTAAGGCACATGGCATTGCAATTAGTTTGGTTTAACACTGAGGATAAGTTTGAATCTAAGTTTGATCTCACTGAATTCCAAACCAAATCCTGGATTTGGCGCATCCCTACTATTTCCTAATCCCCTAAGGGAAAAGCTCAATACTCCACTGTTGCAGTAACATGCTGAATTTGATTGCAACTCCCATAAACATCACCCCTCTGATGGACATAACCACAAAGCAAGTACTATAAGGGGGTGTAAAATATAATAAAATAATATAGTATACTTTATAATAAAACACAGTGACACCTATGTGTTTGAATGCGATGCCCATTTGAGCACTTTTCGCACACTCTTGTATTCTGTTAAGTGAATAACACCCTGTCTCTGAACTTAATGATACAGTGTTTTATTTAATTGTTTTAAGAAACAAACACTTAAAGAGACAAATTTGCACCTGAGCAGTAACCCATAGCAACCAATCAGCAATTAGCTTTTTTCAGCCAGCTGCACGTTAAGCAATTAAAACTAATCTGATTAGTTGTCATGAGTTACTGTCCAGGGGAAAATTTGGCCAGAGTTTATAAATGACCCCCAATGCCTTTAATACATCTGGTATCTGCTAGCAAACTTTGTACCTTTTACTACATAACCCCCAAAATCCTACAGTGTGTGCCAGGACAGTGAGCTATACTGCAAAAGTGAAACAATTTAAGAATTCAAACTGCCCACATAGATTTTTTTGTTAATTCATCAGACATCTATCAATAATACAAAAATTCCAAACAATAGAGCAGATTTACCATAAATGAATTCCAGCAGTTTGAATTCTATTCCATAAATGAAAATATATATTTTAAAACAGGCCAATGTGTCAGTCAGTCAAAATGTGCTGGACTGCATTGAATAGCTTAATGCAATTCTGTTATATGGGGTGTTAGAGCTCATGAAATTAATGCGCATTGTGGTAAAATTAATACAATGCAAGATTTGGAGCTAAGTAATTCAGAAAAGTGCTTTTCTAGTGCAGAATAAATTGTTCTTGAATGGCAAGTACTGTAGCTTGTTGAACTTGAAAGGTTTGCAAAGAATACTGGTTATTCTTAAGATTCTTAAGAATTTTGGATCATGGTGACGCTCACATAATCCAAGATCCTGCATTCCACCATTCTGGCAGCAATGTACACATTCCTACTGAAGAATGATTTGGATTGGCCCCTAAATATAAAGAATCCCACAACTTAGCTCCCTAGATTTTGACAAACCTCTTCTGGCAACTAACTGGAAAAGAGAAACCTTAATGTCATGGAATCAGTCATAGATTATCTTCACAATGATGAGAGAAAACTGTAGTGGCTGCAATGGGCTGTGTAATTAGAACATTTCCCATTTGAGATGTTAGTTTAAAGCATCCCCATCATTCTCCTTTTCTGTTCCAGTATCACAGTATGTTTCAAGTCTCTGTCTCCCAAAGGGCAACCCATCAAGCTACATCTCATAACCCACAACCAGAACTTTACAAAATGACAATGATGACGTTATATGTAAATTTATATAGGCTTCCTTTAACTAAGAAGTTATTTTAGCATCTTTAATATAAATTGAATACTTATTTACATGAATTTGGATATAGGGATCATTATCTCAAAATGCTACACAGCAGCTGTGTTTAAGGCCCTTGGATAGTGTACCATCTGCTATTCAACATACCTTAAAGAGTTGCACCTGCCAAGTCTCCAACTGTAACATATAACAACTCCCAAGGTCCTTAGCCATCAGTTATTATTACACTTATTAAATGTATGTCATTCATTCATGATATTAACCTTCCATTATGAATAACCTCTAAAAATATCTTATTTGTAATAAATACTTTATGCACCTTCAGGCAACATTATATATGCAGCCTGTACAAGGTAATGCTTAGGATATAGGCACATTTTAATTGTCATAACATGGAATATCATTGTACATTTAGATAATGACAGCTACAGGCAGTTGAGGTTCATAAACTGAGAAAGGAGGAGAGCACCAGTACCCTGTTGTTACTCTAATGCAGGGATCCCCAACCATTCTTACTCGGGAGCCACAGATAAATGTAAAAAGACTTGGAGAGCAACACAAACATCATAAAAGTTCATGGAGGAGCCAAATAAGGGCTAAGATTGGCTCTTAGGTAGCCTCTATGCTCACTATCAGCCTACAGGGGCTTTATTTGGTAGTAAATCTAGTTTTTATTCAACCAAAACTTGCCCCAAGTCAGGAATTTAAAGATAACTACCTGGTTTGGGGGCACAGAGAGCAACATCCAAGGGGTTGGGGAGCAACATGTTGCTCACTAGCCACTGGTTGGGGATCACTGCTCTAATGAGTGCCTGCTATAACTAATGCAATATGGGATGTGTCAGCCAAGAGAATGTATCAAGGGACAGTAAGTGCCTATACAGGTATGCAATTGTTTATCTAAAAACCCAATACCCTGAAAGTCTGAATTTAATTAGCCCATGTAAGAAAATACATTTTTGTAATTCATCTTTATTATTTAAAATGTGCAGTTTTGAAGATGCAGACCAGGATCAGCACTGCTAATCTCTAACCAATCTCTCTCTGCTCTTTCAGTAGCCAGCTTTCTGCTCTCAGTAGGGGATTTCCCAGACAGAACTTTAGGCTGAACTGCTTGTGCCCATGCCTTCCCTCTCCTTCTAAATTTGTTAAGTCTAGTCTTTTTTGTATTGTTCAGTTACCACAGTATTTTTCTTAAATTCTTCCTCACCTATGTATGTTTAACACTCCCCTGCTACATTCTAGCTTTCCTCCACCCAAAACAGCTACATGGTTATCACTAAGGTGCTACCCTTACATGCAAAAGAGACCGGAGCAAACAGAAAAATCAGCTCAGTCGTCTCAAAACCAAAGCCCTGCTCCTATTTTGTAATGAAAGTTTACATAATACTGCTATATAACTGAGGAAATACTTAAGTCTGTACTTTACCAAAGCAAAATACATTATGCATTTTTTAGGCTAAGTCTATGGGGCTTTATTAACATTCAAATTCATTTTTTTTCTCCACAATTCAAATGTTTTTGCGCCAAAACTGCGCCATTTTCAAAACTCATGAAGTTATATGACGTCCATGGTAATTGTCCTAAGAAAAAATGATGCATCTCGTTTCTTTTGAATTTTCCAAATGTATTTGCAGTTTGTAGACCCATTAAAGTAATCAAGTTTTTTTTTTACAATTAGAGTTATTTACAGTATATTCACATTTTTAAATAAATAAGCAAATATTTATTTTTAGTAAAATATTGCGTGTAATTAAATGGAAGAAACTCCCAAATGGATAAATATGCCTCCCCCTAAGTTTATACTTTTGGGGTTACAACACCAATGTATTAGATAATGATTTTGTATGCACTTGAGAAAATAAGGGGGTTATTTTTTATGCAAACGCGAGTGCAGCAGCACTAAACAGCACTCATTAATGCTGAAATACTGGGTGGTTATATCCAGGCCAAGTGCTACTTTCTGCTGGATTAAATGTCCTTTATTTTTCATTTCTTGGGAATTGGTTTTGGAAATATACAACATATATAACACCTTTTTTGCAATGTTTTTTTGCAGTAAAAATTTTACAGAATATGAGTTTTGCATTCCCAACACCTTGGTTGTGCAGAATTTTCTAGCTACAGCAGCATACAGTCAATACATAATCCCCTGTCCAGTACAAGAATCATTTCAACACTTTCACCTTGAAAAAATTGCTTTTAAATTATCTCCATGTTTCACAAAAATTATTTTTTTTGTGGTAAATCCATTTGAAACCCTTGCGGTGTACATGCACTACTGATCATAGAGCTCCTTCAGCTAGATCAAAAGCTCTTAACCCTGACCTTAGGCCTCACCAATGGAAATGCATTTTTGATGCGCAAGCAAGAGCGGCTGGTGGGGAGCCTATGCCCTTGAGATCTTTAAAAGTCTTTAATTTAAATTATCTTTTTATTTGGAAGCATTATGCAAATACCTGTATTTAGAATTTAAATAAATATGTATTTTAATCTTTTTATATGAAGAGTGTTATACAAATAAATGTGTGTTTTATTAATATGTTATCACCAATTTTAATTATAAACATTGTATTGATTAAACCCTTCTATGTTACATAAACATTGATTGTATTGCAGAAATCATATTACTCATTTTGGTTAACATGATATCAATTCCCTTGTTGTATGTTTGCGACATGGGAGAGTGTTGTCCCTCATGAACTTGCTGACTTGAGTTGGTGGCGTTCTATGAGCTGAAACATATGCAAATGAATTATGAATAACATCCTTATAGTATATACATAATTCATAGAGGGTAAGGAAAGGCCATTCTGTCAACAGATCTCACTTTCTAGCTTTATATTAAAGCCTATTTAAATTTGGACCATAATGTGTTATGCTTCTATTCTAGTCTTGTTTGCTCACATGAGACAAGGGTCAACTCTTTACCATAAGTTTGACTTGCTTCTCATTCCTACCCTCCATGTAAAATAACATATATGTAAAATGACATATACAATAGGGTTATATTAAGTGCTGACTCCTTTTCTGTTCCTTTTGAATAATTGATGGTAGTAATAAAACCACTTAAAGGATTACTCAAAATCCATAGATTTGATGTACTTATTGTAACCAAACTTTAGTAATCTGGATGTTCCTACACTTAGGGGCTGATTTACTAAGACACGATTTCGAATCCGAATTGGAAAAATTCCGATTGGAAACGAACATCTTGCGACTTTTTCGTATTTTTTGCGATTTTTTCGGCGTCTTTATGACTTTTGCGTAAAAACGCGTTTTTTTTGGCGTCTTTACGTTTTTTGCGTAAAAATGCGAGTTTTTCGGCGTCTTTACGATTTTTGCGTAAAAACGCGAGTTTTTCGGCGTCTTTACGAAAGTTGCGCAAAGTCGCGATTTTTTCGTAGCGTTAACACTTGCGCGCAAAGTCGCGCCTTTTTTCGTAGCGTTAAAACTTAAAAGGCGCGACGTTTCGCGCAAGTTTTAACGCTACGGAAAAATCACGACTTTGCGCAACTTTCGTAAAGACGCCAAAAAACTCGCGTTTTTACGCAAAAATCGTAAAGACGCCGAAAAACTCGTGTTTTTACGCAAAAATCGTAAAGACGCCGAAAAACTCGCGTTTTTACGCAAAAATCGTAAAGACGCCGAAAAAATCGCGTTTTTACGCAAAAATCGTAAAGACGCCGAAAAAAATCGCAAAATTACCGATCATTACGAAAAAAACGCAATCGGACGCATTCGGCCCGTTCGTGGGTTAGTAAATGTGCCCCTATGTTGACTATATTTATATTTTACTGTTTTTTTTCTTGAAATTCAAAAAGAATAAGCCCATTTAATTACTGTAGCTATTGGATGATTCTGGACTTTTAAATTTCCTAAAAGTTTTTTTGCTTAATGTAAAGTCTGAGAGTATTTATGGTATTTTTATATTTAAATTGTTATATTTTATTATATAAATTGATAAATGATGATGCGTATATATTGTGTAATGTAAAGTCTGAGAGTATTTATGGTATTTTTATATTTAAATTGTTATATTTTATTATATAAATTGATAAATGATGATGCGTATATATTGCACTTAAAGAACACTGCAATACTTTTCAAAAAATAAAATCCACACAATGCAAAGTTGCAAGTGCTTATAAACAATGACAAGAACTTTTAAGAGCCTAGGGCTAAATGTATACGAGCTGAGTAAATCTTCACTCCATGTGCATTAAAACAATACCTTCATCATATTCAGTGTAAATATGAGCCACAGATAGCAGCACAGATAGCAGCAAGATTGGAAAGGAGGCTGTATGACCTGGGCTCAGCCACAAAATGTCCATAAGGTAGTTTGTATTTAGGGGAGGGTTATATCTGGGGGCTATTTAAACTAGATATAGAACACCATACTAGAAAGGTCCACATCCTTCCTAGAACTGGGGGTGGATTATTGTTATTTTACTTTGTTGTTTGGCTAGTTACCATCTATGTGGCCTTTGTGGGCAGGGGAAAATGACTTATTTAGATTTTTTAGTTTTTTTCACTGGAGGATTACTCAAAAAAAGGGTTTTTTGGTTGGGGAGTTCTACTTGTCACAACTAAGGGACAGTGGAGCGCTTGTCAGTGTGCCAGGGATAGCTTGATGCAAGTGTATAGTGAGTGTAGTGGCTGACCATCAGAATAGATGGACTGATGGTAAAGCTGCTTGGCCAGTGGCCCCTGGAATTAGAATGTCACTAAGCAGTTTGTTAAGGGAGGTTCCAAATTTGGGGGGGACATATCCTCTGAGCTATGAGAGGATATTGCTGTTTACTTTATGAGAGGGCAGACTGCTGGGGGGCGTGGGAAACTTTATTTTCTGTATGACAAGGATTATGGTATTTGGTATTACTTGTATTTACCAATATCAAGACAAAATATGAATTTTACCATATATTTCATGTTGATCTTTTGAACTGTGATATCAGCAAAACTGTGGCCAGTATCATTCCCATGATATCATACCCAATTTAATTTACTAGCCAAGTTGATAATGGACAAGTCATGTTTATTAATAAAAAAGCAATAAAATAAAATAATAACTTTGCATAAAACTAGCTTCATCTTCACACTTCTACACATTATCTAAGGTAGAATATCATTATTGGTAGGCAACCGGAAACACAAGAACTAAGCAAATGCTCCCATATTTAAAAGCCAATAATTCAGTAATTTTCCAAGGGAATAAGTCAGATTTACACTAGCAAGACAAAGTTACAGCCTGCCTGTGCTGATTCACTTCAACTAACATATTCAGGTACTGGCAGTTTTATTCTGTGTGCCAAAGACGAGCACATCCCATGAAGTAAGGAACTCAAGATGAGTTTCCTGGGGATAAGATAATAAAGATAATAATTCATTTTAAGCACATAAAAAATCTCAAATAAAATATTTAGAATGAAATGTTAAAATCATTTTCAAACTTTTGGTCCACTTTAAAGTACAGGCAATTCAGCATTTTGACAAAGGTTTACTGTATCTGGGAGTGCAAATGTTACAACAAGTTAATTGTCTATAGTGGTAAGATAAGTGGCATATTTATAAAGCCCCATTTTTGTCCTAATGCATGAATTAATACAATTAAGAAACAGGCCATTATGAATTATCTGCATATTAACAATGTGTTTTTTTCACAGCACTAACACGTAACTATTAATTTATACCACAATTCATTAAATTCAAGGGGAAAAAATCAGTTTTCAAGCTTACACCTCTTGGTACACTAGAATTTTACACTTCACACTATACATATGCATAAAACTATTACCCAACTTTATAATTAGGTAAAATTGTACACTGTACCAGTGAGTGAGTAAGTGTCAATGTTTGATGTATTTTAAGGCTGTTTTTTTTCTTTTAAACCATTGTTTGTTGTGTGTTGTATGTGTGGTTAACAAAACTAGTGCCTTATGGTGATTGGGGTTTGTGATACTACCCAGAACCACTCAGCTCCCATCTTATAATTTACAGCAAAAGTGTATATTATCATCAACTCCAATGAGCTAAAGTACACAAATCTCTGTCAACCATTTACCAGTCACACATATTCTCATGAAATTACAAGGCAAAGCTGCAGGAGCAAAGTCATTACTAGACCAAAAGAGTATAACTAAAATCTGTCTTAAATCTGTATTTTATCACTTTTAATGTGTCTGATCTGACCCGGATGTATTCTAGTGTGAATAATGTGTGACTGGTTGATAAAGATAATTGTAATGCATTAGATCTTCTGTTCTGTTTACATTTCATATTCTATCATATTCTATTTTTATACTTCTACATGTCACAAGCCTTTACACTGTTTCTGTCCCCAGGGACATTTGTCACATCAAACAATTATTTAGTATATGGTTGCATCACTTGTTGGGGTTCTGGTATGAGTGAAAAGCTACAAGGAAAAACATTTCTGTCTGTTGTTGAGCTGATGCTACAGGATACCATTTCTGTGTGTCATAACATAAAACTCTGGGGCAAACATTTAGAAAATCACTATAGTCAGAAAGAAATTGTGAGAAAGAAAAATGTATTAGTGAAGGGTGAAGAACACAAGAGACCAATAATGTTTTGGAGTATTGGGGTCATAGATAAAATTTTAGTTTGGGTACCATCTGCAAAGAGTTTCGAAGTTTCTCCTGTGGCTGCATGGGTTTCCTCCAGGTACTCTTTTTTTGTCGCACACACACAAACACATACAGGCAGGTTCATTGAATTCAGATAAAAATTGACCCTACTGTGCGTGAATGTAATAGGAATGTTAGACTGTAAGTTCCACTGGGGCAGGGACTGATGTGAATAATCTATAATCTCTGTAAAGTGCTGAAGAAAATGTCTGCAAGAAAAATATCGTGATACCAAGAAAAAGATCAGAAAATGGGAAAAGAAGATGAGAAAGCCAGGGAATAAGGAAGGAAAACATTGCATGGGTACAGTAATGGAGGAGATTAATGCAATGACAAAAAAAAAAAAAAAAGAAATGAAGGCAGTGCGGCTTATGATTCGGGGAAACAAAAACAAAGAGGAGTCCCCAATTGTATGGCAGTTGCAAGCACTACGTACATAAGGTCACCAACATTATCAATTTGTTCGCAGAAATCTGACTGAGCAGATACATTGACCTTCTACCTTTATGTACTGGAATCAATTCATCTTTTAAAATGTTCTGCCTATATATCTCTTGGACCTATTTCTGCCAAGAACTGTAGCTGACCATACCCCTACAAGCACAGCTCCAAGTTAAGCATGATTATATACTGTAAACACACAAATCCCCCCACAAAGGACTATTGCATTGCTGGAAATAACCAGCGTGGTAGGATATAGCTCTATCCTGGCAGGTGTCTGGCTTTACTTTTACTTTCAATCAACTGATCATTAATGTACCTTTAAAAAAAGGTCCTTGGAAGTATCTAATAGACAGTCACAATGGAACTGAAGGCAGCATTTAAAAGCATAAAAAAGCACTCAGAAATATATATTAATAATTGTGTGTGTGTGCCTCTGTTTATTATTGGCGTCTGAGGCCAAACTCTTCTCTGCTTAACTTTTTTAAACTGATTGCATTATTTTAACCATACAATTTAATATATGAAATTGTGAATGAGTTAAACTATTGTATTTTTATGTTGTTATAAGAATGGCAGCTTGTTTCATCACTCATATTATATAACCAATAGAAACAAAAAATTGAAAAATAAAAATAGTATGGAAACATCATTAAATCTAAATATTTGCCTTATACTGTAGGTCTCTTGTGTATCCTTATGTAGAATTTTGAGTAAAAATGGCTTGGAAGTAGTGTGAATATGAATCATGATTATGCTATTGCATTGTTGATGTGGAAAATATTTTAAGTCTCATTCATTACCTTTGTGCAGTGTTCTATGGGCAGTTATCATATGCAAACCAACATTTGCAGCATGCAGCATTTTTTCCTCAAAATTGCATTTACTGATGCAATCTGGCTTTGGACCCCTAGAAATCTTCCCACATCCCGGATGGTAGTAATTCCCAGGGCTGTGAGCATCAGTAGGTGCAATATTCATTAGAGCAGACTGGGCAGCCACATTGCCACTCAGCACAACTCTATAGAAGTGCCAGGAGCATCTTTAATGTGGGCTATAGTACTCACACTAATTTGTGTCGATTTAAACACATCCCACTGACAGTCATGACTGAGCTTTTTTGTCCTAAAGCTACAGAAAATCATGTATAAAATGTTTAGTTTGATATTGGTTTGTTGGTAGATATCTACCAAGGGCCCTTTGCAAGGTCCTTACTTCTGTGATTAGCAAAGTATGTAACGGCAAATTATTAAACATATACATTTTCCTGATTAAAAAGATTCTAAAAAAAAAGAAAGATAAACCAACAACATGGGGAAGCTGGTTTCGAGCTAGAAACATGTAAACATGTCGAACATGTACTCCATACCGCAGCTATGCTAGTTTTCTGGCCTACTACAAAGTACATACAGGTAAATGATCCTTTATCCAGAAACCTGTTATCTAGAAAGCTTTAAATTATGGAAAGGCCATCTCCCATAGAGTCCATTCTTATCAAATGATTCACATGTTTCACAATTTTCTTATTCTCTGTAATAATAAAACAGTACTTCCCAACTAAGATATAATGAATCCATATTGGAGGCAAAACAATCCTATTGGGTTTATTTAATGTTTAAATGATTTCTTAGTAGTATAGTGGTATAGTGATCCACATTACGGAAATATACCTTATGCAGAAAACCCCAGGTCCAAAGCATTCCCCAGGTCCATATTTTAGTATATTCATAAATCTTCCAAATGACGACTAACAATTTGGACAAATCTTGTTTTGGAAAGAAATTGTTGAATCAAGAGATATTTATCAGACATCCTGAGGCAATAAATGTCAGATATGTGATGATTTCTTTTTAACTAACTTAACATATCTGATTTGTTGCCATTGTTTATTGTCTGAAAGAAGAGTTTTACCATACAAATACATAACTTCAAGCATTGGTTATGAGCATAAGTTAAATAATATTCTTATTAAAATCAGATTACAAACCCTTACATACATACCTTGTATCATATATTGCATAAAGTTTTTTGTTTTCTTCAACTGCTTTCCTGCAATCAAACAGAAGGACATAATTAAAATCATTCTGTATGTTTCCATTGTATTTTTGTCATTTGACAGTCAGTGACATATTACCAGTGACTAGGTCAATGCAGGAATTGAAATAAATGTGCAAATGTGAAAATATTTGACACAAGGGCTTATTTGCGAATGCAAGCACAACTGCAATGAACCCCACTGATGCATGCTTACATGATCCTTAGCGATTTGCAGCATGCTGCAATGCACCTTCCCAGCATACTCTGATCAATTGCATGCAATGGGACACAAGAGAATCTTGGAATTACTGGCAACTTAGACCTAGGGGTAATTTAAGTGTTCTGTTAGAAGCCTGAATCCATAGCCATAGCTGACTTTATATTCTGATGCCATTTTTGATGCCACTAACTTGTATTGAGACCATACAAATGCAGTGGTAAATTCATTCACTGAATTTTGCAGCAAAAATAGGATTAATACTGTTACACAGAGATACACTTTTTCCTTTTAAGATGTCCATTGAGAGATGTGCATTGTTAACAAATGTTAACAGGAACATTATCTCAATGAAATAATGATGCCTACTGTTTCCTAAAATTACATTTAATAAGGGTTATTAGCAATAGCGGCATATTGTGCTACTGACAATATAAGCAGCACTGTTTAAGCAAGATATCACGCATAAATTCCAAAGTATTATGTTATGATGATGATAAGCATAATACTATTGTTTTCTGATAGTCTTACGTTGATTTTTTGTTAGTTCTGGCCTAATATTAGTTCTTCAGCTAAACCTGAGTAATTATTATTATTTGAATTATGGTAAATGGACAGTATGCCCTCTGGTTTAACTTCAGTTCAATAAATAGGGCTTGTGTGTATTTTAATAACAAAACTGGAGCTACTCCGTGTTTTTGGCCCCTCCTTTCCCCCTTTGTTGTGACTGTTTTTTGAAAGCAGGTATACATTTATTTGTGCACTGTGAATCTAATTATCTGCCTAACTATCTAATTATCCACCTAATCATCCACCTTACAAGCTTACAGCTTTTAGATGGTGAAGTTTTGTATTATGTCAGACCAGGCGTATGGTGTATTTTCGGCAAGCTGTTAATAAATCACAGGTAAAATACCCATTTAAATGCTTATATAAAAAGGTACATGTTTAGGGAGCATTTAATGGCTTAGCATGACACAAGTTCTACAGATATGTTATTCTGGCTGAATTAATCTGAGAAAGAGAAAATGAATACATGCTCTGAGTGGAGATTATGTTGAGGAAAACATCCATGTTCCATAGTTACACAGTTACATAGAATGTGACTTTACCATAGTCAAGATGGGATATTATACAAATACATGTGTTGAGTTAGGAATAGTGGTCACATTGATAAATATAAAACGACAGGCTTCTGTCTAATCTAAACACTTCAGCATAATAAAATAACTGAATAACCTCTAAGGAGCAAGAATTAGATAAATTAGAACTCCGTCTGTTTTATATATTATAACAGGCAGGGGAAATGACCTAGAAGATGGGAAAAATGATGGTTCTGCTTTATGCATGTAATGTTTATAGCAGTGGAAGGGCATAAAAGAGGAGACAGTTGGGCAGTCAGGAGTGGGGGAAGATTAGGATTTTAGTATCAGCAGCATAGAGATAATAATGTAACCCCATGGAGCTAATCAGCTGACCAAGACCAGAGGGATTTTATGAAGCGGTTGAATATGAAAGTGTAAATCACTCACATGGAAATATTTTTCACTACAATTCTGCAAAGGTTGACTGCACATTTCCATATTTTTCAGTCTGTTTTAGTATGTTTTTAAATTCTAGAGTTTTATAAGTATCTGTTTATGGCTAACTTCAATATCTATGTATCTATCTATGTATCTATGTATGTATGTATGTATGTATATATGTATCTATCTATCTATCTATCTATCTATCTATCTATCTATCTATCTATCTATCTATCTATCTCTCTATCCAAGGTATATATATATATACTGTATATACACACACACACATATACTATAAAAAAGAAAAAGAGTTCTTGTGAGTAAGGTAATTTTTCCAATAAGGATTAATTATATCTTAGTTGGGATCAAATACAAGTTACTGTTTTATTATTAGAGAGAAAAATGAAATCATGTTTAAAAATGTGAATAATTTGATTACAATTGAGTCTATGGGAGATGGCCTTTCCGTAATTTGTAACTTTATGGATAATAGGTTTCCGGATAAGGGGTCCGATACCTGTAACAGGTGTTTTATTCAAGATGGACTGATGTTTCGGCTGGCAGTCTAGCCTTTCTTTCTTTCTTTCTTTCTCTCTCTCATTTATATATATATATTTAATTGTTTTTCGTAGTACCTAACCACTCAGCGCCCCCCTCAAAAAATCTTATTGCCTTCTATAAATAGGATTAACTTCCTAAAGGAGGCTTTAAATTGAGATATTGCTAAGCACCTTGATATAGGGCCATTTTGCTTTTGATCAAATAAGACCTACAATTGGAATACACCAGCAATTCTGACTGACAGTCCCATTTTTCAGGCTGAATTTAAAAGCCTTGGTGGATTCATTACAGTTTGTGCTGCTTGTTAGCGTTCCCAATATGTCTTATGTTATATTTTTGTAAAAAGAGAACAAGAGAATGTGGTGATATCTTTGAAACAGTAAAAGTAGACATATTTAGCAGTCCCGCTGAAAGCTTGAATGTTACTTTTTTGGAGTAAAGTGCCTACAGACTTCAATCAGTTTTCACTGACAATAGGGAACAGCTGCATTTATCAAACCTCCCTGCAGAAATATCTGGAAATTTGTAACAGCTGCACCTATCATATTATAGCAGATATACTGTATTTAATATAGTAATATATACCGTGGGTAATACAATTACATTCAAATGCATATTATAGAACTTTACAGCCAGAACTATACATTAAACCCCCACTATTTACAAGCTACTGGTATTAATACACCTCTGTATGGAAAGAGAAAGCCTCTTATAGTGAAAACCTTTCTGTTTTTAATGGTGGGGCTGTATAGTGGTATCACTGCTCGGTAGATCAGATCAGCTTTATAACAGAATAAATTATGACTTTTGAATACGACTTTTGGTACCAAACATTTCTTTGGTATAGATTTACATCTTCAGCTGACGTTGGCAAGGCACTTTCAAAGCTGTATTTACAACTCGAAATCCTTTAAATGCAGAAAAAGTTAGGAAGGCTGCCATTTGCATGAATTGCTTCTTTGATGTAAAGTTGCAATATTTGCAATGGCAGCTTTAAAAAACAAATGAAAGTGTCAGTTTTCTTTTTTTATCTGAAATTACTTTGTGCCAATGCTTTCTAGGTTGCCCTGTGTGCCAGGACCTTTTTTAAAATGTCTGGCTTTGAGGCAAGTTTTGGTAGCAGCAGAGGATTTTACTCCAAGCGGAACCTCCTGCAGGCCAGTAGTTCACACGGGGCTACCAAATAGCCAATCACAGCCCTTAGTTGGTATCCTCAAAGGACTTTTTCATGCTTGTGTGGCTCACCAATACTTTTTACATCTGAGTGTGGCTTACAAGTAAAAAAGAAAAAAGCCTTGGGATCCTTGTCTTAGAGTAAAGTCACTTTGGCTAGCTAAAGTCACCAAAGAAGGCCAGCTTTCACATTGAGCCCCTATGTTCTAGACAAATATAAAAATGTATGGTCTAATATAACCACCATCCAACAACCTATAGATTATGAATTTAAACAACTTACAAGAAAGCTTTATATGTTGCCTCTTCTTGGTGCTTTGTATATTAGCACCTTGTTATTGTTCTTCGGTGTAAAGTGTCCATATGTCCAAAAAAATGTGTAAAGGCAAAAGTGCTTGATATTATCGGAATGCCTTGGGATTAGGTATTTATTTAGCCAGGCACTTAATTAGGCAGGCCATGGAAGAAGATGTTTACATACAAATTCATATGGAAATATGTATGAATATAATATTTGCTGTAATTTGAAAAAAATGTAAAGTAACTGCCAGCATCGTAGATCATACAACATATTTTGGTGTAGCCGCTCTTTAGTAGAAGTCCCTTGCGGCAGACAATGTTTGCCCATTGATCAGTTTGAGTCACTGAATGTGTTACTTTCTCACTTTGTATTCTAAAAATTGCTTTATGTTGAATTATTGTGCTCTGTTCCAGCAATGGCTGATCTAATGGCGCTGCGACTGTACTGTAACAACATCTGCCCAAGTTGCAATAAAAAAGAAATGCAGAAGAAGCAGTTTTCTACCAGTTTTAACATTTGCATCATAATTTAATAAAACTTATATTGTTTTTTGTGGAAAGGCTGTTAAAAAAAGGCACCGTAAAAGAAAAATAAATAAATGTCAATACAAATATACTGTTATTAACATTACTGAAAAGGCACTGGCTTCTAGGTTTTTTCATTACAGAGCATTTTAAGATTCTGCTTAAAATATGTTATACATTAATCCTTGTCTCTATTATAATATAATAGAGACAACAGAGGTATTTGTGTATAGGGGAGCTGATAATATTCTACAGGTCACAGTGATATAATCTGGAAAATGAAACATTTCCTGCATGATGTAGATATACAATTTTATCTGCTGAGAAGAGCACTTCCAGAATTAGATTTTGCTTCTGCAAAGAGTGCATTAATATTAATTAGAAAAGCATTGCTGTCATTAACTGCAATATGTTACAGGCCTCTGCGTTCCTATGTTGGCTTTTGTGTGACACCAGCTGTTATGCTTCCTGTTCTCCACCTACAATTATGTCCCCTCCTCATATATAGCAATCATTTACAAAATATAACATATACTGCCACCTTTACTGTAATCCTATACTTATTAAATGAAAGTGGTTGTAGAGTTTCCAGGGTCTGCAGAGGTGTCCAATTATAAACATAAAGTAACTGCATGAATGCTATTAGGAACACCTTTACTCAAGGATGAAAACCCTACCACTATCCCTTTCCAGAAATACAAAGTGGGTTGTAGAAGCATCTCAAGGGTAATTAAAGCATAAGTCGTGTGTCATGGATGTACAGGAATAGGACCTGTTATCCAGAATGCTTGCGACCTGGGGTTTTCTGTATAAATGATATTTCAGTAATTTTGATCTCCATACCTTAAGTCTACTAAAAAAATAATTTCAAAATTAAACTTTAGCTTGAGACAACCTAAGCTCCCTTTTTGAATTGTTAGTTTAAATACGACACTGTGGCAAAAGTCATGGCTGCATTTCAGAGCTTTTCTTTCACATTCCATACTGTAGTACTATGTAATCACTATCCTATCATTAACTCCCTTAAAAATGTATTAGTGTAGGAATCTGTGATGCTTAATTTATGAATCTCCTTTCTTGTGTAACTGCTGTGTCTGCTTTTCTTTTATGTGTTGTTACTACTTCCTTTCAAACAGGAAGCTAGTAAATGCTTGGTACCTATGGGTTTCCTAAACCTTTGCGCCATTTGTTTAATTTTGCCCCTAAGGATTTATGGGGTTCCATGATATCTTTGTCCTTGATTGCATTCATTGGGCAGATTCAGGATCACATTTCTCATTAATTCATGCTCCTCGGCAGCCAAAATAAGTGCACATTCCATAAATTGACTTATGCCCCCCCACTAAGAAAAAAGTGACCACTAAGAAAGAATAAGAATGGGAACAATGAATGTGCTTGAATGTTTATGTCATCAATGAACAGTAAGTACAAGTGTTTACAGAACCGATAACTAGTTACATAGATAGTTACATACATAGGGTTGAAAAAAGACCAGTGTCCATCAAGTTCAACCCATCCAAGTAAACCCAGCACACACAACCCACACCTACCAATCTATACACTCACATACATAAACTATATATACAACCATATTAGTATCACAATATCCTTGGATATTTTTAAGAACTCATCCAGGCCCCTCTTAAAGGCATTAACAGTATCTGCCATTACCACATCACTAGGAAGGGCATTCCACAACCTCACTGCCCTCACCGTGAAAAACCACCTACGCTGCTTCAAATGGAAGCTCTGTTCCTCTAATCTAAAGGGGTGGCCTCTGGTGCATTGATTGTTTTTATGAGAAAAAAGAACATCCCCCATCTGCCTATAATCCCCTCTAATGTACTTGTACAGAGTAATCATGTCCCCTCGCAAGCGCCTCTTTTCCAGAGAAAACAACCCCAACTAGGTAAGCCTTTGACATACTGTTACAAGAAGCACATTATTTAAAACATTAAAAATTTAAACCATATTTTACAAAAAAACTTTTTTGTAATCATGGGTAAATATAGACTGAGCCGAGTGTATTACATTACAATATCATTCTTTTTGAATTTTTGCCACAATTAAAAAAAAAAAAATGTAGAAGTCAAAGGGAAATTTAGTAGCAAAATTCAAGCTATTTTTTCGTTCGAGTTTTTGAGATGAATTTTACATTTGGTAGACTCCTTGAAAATGATGGGTAGAATGTTATTTCACTGTGTTTTCTGATTTTTTTTTCACTTTTCACACAACCAAGCTTCAGACATTGGAGGGTTTTTTTCAATAAATAAGTACACATTTTGAGTTTCTTTCAATTTAAAAAGCAACTCAGAAATTTAATTTTTCATAAATCTGCCCCCAAGTAATGCAGTAGGGGAAATAACAGGGCTACTCATTTCCTGGATAATTTCCTGAACCTTAGAAGGCTCTCTGCACTGATGGTTAGTGGGGAGGAATGGTAGAAAGAAAACATGTATATGGTTCTTCTTGCATAATACCTGCAACCATATGTTTTAATCCGCATTTATAGCAAATAAAGGAAGTGCATATTAATTTTTGGCAATATCTTCCATTTAATTGTGCTATTACTTTTTGCTTTCAGTTCTAGATATTGTAATATATTCATTTTTTCTACTTTTGGCTCCAAAATGCCTCTTACATTTATGTCTCAGATGTGTAAAGCTCTATATGTTTAGAATAGTATTCTTTTATTTCATTGCTATAAAGTAAGATTTTATAACTGGTTTTATTTGAAAGGTTTATTTCTTACTAGCCGAAAGCCTAAAGAGGAATTTAAATTAAGGGTCCTCTGTATTGTTTACAGGGTTTAAAAGCCAAATCTTATGGCCTGAAAATGTACTGTATATATTTATCTGCTAAAAGAAAACACAATAGCTTTGTAGATCACCTAGGCCCTAAAAATGGGAGGCAATATCAGGTGTGGAACCTATCAGGCTCCATTTAAATCTGCAACACTTTGTTCTCACTAGAACAAAAATTATGAAAAAGGCTTTCATTCCTTCTAGTTAGAAAGAACATAAATCAACATGGAAAATAAATGCATACAGTTGGTAAATATGGCCTCTAATTAGTAAATAATGTGAATTTTATTAGATTAGTAAATAATGTGAATTTTATTAGATTAGTAAATAATGTGAATTTTGTTAGATTAGTAAATAATGTGAATTTTATTCTCAGACCAGATGTCAATATCAGAATAATGGGTATTACACTACAGGTATGGGATCCCTTATCCCCTTACCTGGAAACCTGTTATCCAGAAAGTTCCAAATTATGGAAAGCCCATCTCCCATAGACTCCATTATAAGCAAATAATTTAAATTTTATAAAATGATTTCCTTTTTCTCTATAATTATAAACCAGTACATTGTACTTTATCACAACTAAAATATAATTAATCCTTATTGGAGGCAAAAGAAGCCTCTTGGATTTATTCAATATTTAAATGATTTTTAGCAAACTTAAGTTATTGAGATCCAAAATACGGAAAGATCCCTTATCCAGAAAACCCCAGGTCCCGAGCATTCTGAATAACAGGTCCCATACCTGTACTGTACACAGTGCAACATGTTTTCACATCAGCCCATTCAAGTCTCTCAAGCCAATCCATTTGGTGCTTTGGGAATACCCCCAAGTAAAGGCATACAATCCCTGCGATTACATGCAAAATGGGGAAACCCCTGCATCTTTAAGTAGCCATTGCATGTCTGATTAAACAGTCAGGAGCTCCCTGTTTTGTCTTACACTATTGCACATTGCATCAAATGAACGAAGAATTTGGAGATTTAGTAAAATGCTATAGTTGAACCTCTGCTGTGTTTGAAATCATGGAAATCCAGGGTGATTTGTATTGCTGGTTGCAGAGACAATACAGCTCACAAATGCCATGAGCATAGAGTTCAATTAGCAATTTTGAGCTCTATCACCATGTTCTTTTCCCACAATGCAGTTTTTTCCCCAGAATTCCAGCGTTGTTGTGGACACAAGAGGAGATTTGCTCCTGATACAATTGTGGTGAATGTATAAAATGAGTGCAATTGCAGTTACACTCCATAGCAAATTGGACACAATTTGTAAATATTTGTGAATATTTGGTTTGCGTGATTTCTGGTGTTTGACAAACTTTGTGCTTATTGACGCATGGCAGTGGGGGAACCCTGGTACTATGGCCTGCTCCAGAGTTGACGGTAGTTTCAGGGTTCCTTCATAACAATAGGCACAAAACAGCGTTCAATTCAGAGAAGGCAATTTGCATGAACATAGCTGTATTTAAGGAGTTTTGTTTCCTTTTTTGGCACTAAATAATAGCAACCAATACAACATTTGACAAGTAATCTGCCGATTGGCTCCTATAGCAAACTTATGCACCAGTTCTATTACACTTACCCAACAAGTCAACAAAGCATTCAGGATATAGATTTTTTTTCTGGGAAAATACTAAAAGGACCATTATTATGGCTGTATGTTTCAAAACTGCAGCGTAATCGAAAGGAACACAGTCAGCTATCCATCACAAGAGACACAACAGAAAAATCAAGTTCTGTGCAATATCGTTTTTTTGCCGTTATTTATTTTGTTCTGCTACATCTTGGCATCTAAACTATTGTTCCTAGTAAAGTCACTGACCAGTTTTCCTGCCATCCTAGACTTTTTCTACATTATTTGTCCGTCTTTAAAATTAATCACAGTAGCATTGTTTTTCCCTTGTGTTAACTTCAGCATGTTAAACAGTGACCCTACAACCTGAAAGCAATATGAATACTGGATTGGGTAGGGAATTAAAAGTGTAATAATTAAAAAAACAAACAAATATAACTAAAAATTAATATGGATTAACACCTTCCGGCCAGTGTCTGGGGCTGCTTGGGATTCCTGCATTGCCAGACAACTTTATTTTCTTTCCATTTATTATGCGTAAAAACAGTATTTAACTATCTTTTCTATTATTACAATTTCACATTTTCCCTCTTTTTTTCTTGTGAGATATTTTCTTTATGGAGATGCCATTAAAATCTTGCACATAAAGTCTTATCCTGCTTTAAAGTGGCAAAAAAACATTATCATCTATGGGCAAACTGTAGCAAAAAAAGAGCAAACAAACCCTGCTTTAATTGCCATTATATTAAGTTTACATTTGATTATATAATTATGTTTGCTAACACTGGACCCTGTGCTGATGCACCTCTTCACTGTAAAACTCACTAGCCCAGGGTACTTTGTAGGGAGTTTCAAGCTACTATCTTTCCAATGGATTCCTTACAGAGTCCTTGGCTGCCAAAAGGCCAGATGAGCTGGGAGTGCCACTGTGGCCGCTCAAACCTCGTAATAATGACACAACAACATTTGTGTGGATAAATTAGCGGCCACAGCTTTTATTAAACATATGTATGAAAAAACACCATTAACAAAATATGCCAACTGCCGGGGGGCCCGGCAGGCACGAATTGAACCCCCGCTGTACCAGGAGTCTCCTGCAGCTGGCCCCAGCCGTAAGCTGCTGACCAGCCGCTTAACTCACCAAATTTATCTACAGACTACGCTGTCAGATGTTGCCAACCGCCACCACCAATTCGGCTACTCCTAGCCGGATTGGTGCCCCAACATCGACAGCGCTGTTTCAATGCCCGATTGGAGGTTCATATTAAATATATCTAATCCAATTGGGTTAAGGTGCACCCCATCATTTCGAAGTATGTGGGGGCCATCTTGTTCCATTTCCCTGTGTCTAACAACTACCCCACCTGTGGCATTAACAAAAGCTGAAACGGCCATATTGAGCTTTCTCCTGCACCTCTCCATGGCTTGGGGATTCCTGGCGTGTCGCCACACGCGCCTGTATATGATCTCAGACCAAACCAGAATGCAGGATCTGGACAAACTGGGGAAACGCTCCAGATCCTGCCTAATGGTATGTATGAGGTCCACATTCTTGCCCATCCCCATGTCGTTCCCCCCCGCATGGATAACTATTACCTTGGGGCCTGGTGTTATCCTTTGAAGCTGAAGAAATTCCGGTAAAATCTGTTGCCACAAAAGACCCCTAATGCCCCTCCAACGTACTCGTACTGTGTTGTCAGGGAGACCAAGCTGTCTGCCGTAACTGCGGATGGATGCCCGTCTCGCTGCCCAATAAACATAAGAATGGCCCAAGATCCAAACTGTAGCTTGGGGCGCACCTGGGGGTAAAAAATTACAACAAATGAGGGCGTACGTAAAGCTGGAATCTCCTGGACTCCCATCTGCCTATGCGCTTGACTTCTTCCTCACCAAGCCCATGCCTGCAAGCCTCGGTTGCCGCCCCTATCCGGAAGGAATGGGTGTGGAAGGAGAAAGGGGCTATGCCCAGTGTTTTCAGGGTTAATCGAAAAATGGCTAGGAACTGAAATCGTGTCAGTGGGGATCCATCAGCATGGAGAAGTAATGGACCAGGTATACCCGGTCTCAAAGCCAAGTATTGGCGGGCCAAACTTACTGGGCAGGCCTCCCCCCTTGTCGCACACAGTGTGACCATTCGCCCTTTTCCCTGTTGGTCAGTTTTTGACCGCCTGAGCAGTATAGCTAAGGAACTGTCACCAATGTGCACATCGGGAAAACGGATCCCACCCGGCCTGTTTTTAGATGGGGATACTAACTCCCCGATGCGAAAGGCCCCGAAAAAGGCAATAGAAAAGGCTAAGCGGAACAGATGTGATTCATATGCTGAGTGGCAAACAGTATGCACTGAGGAGATTAGCTGGGACAACAGGTGAAAGCTAATAGGGCGCCTGACATCCCTGCCCTTAACACTGCATTTCCAACCCTTCAGTACTTTTTTAAACACAAATTCCTTTGTGACATCCTTCCACTGGAACAGCTGGAAAAGGAAGGATAATGCAGCCAGGTTCCTTTCTGCTGTACTGCCAGTTACTCCCATAGACTTGAGAGCCCGCAGGTAAGCAAAGGTAGCTACTGTTCGACTGGTGTGACTTTGTATTCCCCTCTCCCTGTCAGCGGTCGATAACCAATCCCTCCAGACCTTGGTATAAGCCCGCCATGTAGAGGGTGCTAATGACCTGGATATATATTCTACAAATTCCTGGAAGCAATGTCCCACAAGTGTGATGGTACCTGATGACCCCTCTGTGATGCGTTTGGAGCAAGCCTCCAGAACTCCATGAACTGAAACCGGGAGAGAGAGTCAGCAATACTGTTTTTAACGCCCGGCACATGCCTGGCCTTAAACCATATGTTTAAACAAAGGCATTGTAGGACAAGAGCCCGTAACAATTCCAGTACTGGCGGGGATGAGGAAGTTTGGCGGTTAATAACATGTACTACACTTTGGTTATCACACCAAAAAGTAACCCGTCTGTTGCTAAGTGACTCCCCCCATAGGAAGGATGCTACGAGGATTGGGAATAGTTCTAGGAATGTCAGGTTCCTTAAGAGGTCAGATCCCTCCCAAGTCTTGGGCCACCTTTCTGCACACCATTCACCCTGGAAAAAGGCCCCCAGGCCCACGCTTGATGCAGCATCAGTAAATAACTCAATGTCAGGGCTGTCCACTGCTGCCGCTTGCCAACAGGTCATGCCATTGTATTCCGCCAAGAAGGACTGCCACAGCATTAAATCCTCCCGGTGGTTCTTGGAGATGCGGATATAATGGTGGGGGGCTTTAACGCCCACCGTGGCCATAGACAGGCGTCGGCAGAAGGCTCTGCCCATGGGCATGACCTTGCATGCAAAAACCATGTGCCCTAATAATGTCTGGACCTGTTTTAGGGTCAGCTTCCTAGCTGTAACTGCTCTATCAATCAGGCGGCTCAGTGCTTCCAGCTTGTCCTTGGGGAGCTGAAAGATCATCTTTTCAGTGTCAATTTGGATACCCAGGAATGTGATAACTGTCACTGGCTCCTCCGTTTTGTCTTCTGCAACGGGGACGCCAATGAAAGCCATAAGGTCCCTGAATGACTTCAATAAGCCGGCGCACTGATCTGACTGGGCCGGGCCAACAAATAAAAAATCATCCAAATAGTGTAGGAGTGACTTGCAAGCCATTTCTTGCGCAACCATCCATTCCAGGAATGTGCTAAACAACTCAAAGTAATAACAGGATATGGAGCATCCCATTGGTAAACACATGTCAACGAAGTAATAGCCCCCAAAGGTGCAGCCTAACAAGTGGAAACAGTCCGGGTGCACCGGTAACAAACGGAAGGCCGACTCAATGTCAGACTTTGCCATGAGTGCCCCCCTTCCAGCCTCCCTGACCAACTCCAGGGCCTTGTCGAATGAGGTGTACTGGACCCTGGATTCATCCCTGTCAATCCCATCATTCACTGATGACCCTTTTGGAAATGACAGGTGATGGATCATGCGGAACTTGCCTGGCTCCTTCTTGGGTACAAGACCCAACGGGGAGACCCTGAGGTTGTGAAAGGGTGGATCTGGGAAGGGGCCAGCCATGCGGCCGAGGTGAACCTCTTTACTAAGTTTTTCCCAGACAATGTGCTCGCTATCCTGAACTGACCTCAAGTTGTCAGCGCTGGAGGGTAGGTCTGAAGGTGTGAATGGGATCCAAAATCCTCTAAGAAAACCCTCCCTAAGGATCAGGGCCTCTCTCTTATTGGGGTAGTGTTTTAGCCACTGCTCCATCCTTAGGACGCTCACTGGCGTCCTCGCCCTTAGCGGTAGCTGACTGGGCTGCCTTTGCGGCTCCGGCCTTGGCTTTTTTGAAACACCTGACTGCTGGGTGCATTCCACCACAAAAGGAGCATTCGTGTCGAAAACGACACGTCGAATACCACCTGCAGTGGCTTTCGTTGTATAGCCAACATAGACCTTTTTTATTTGCAGCGGTAGCTGCTGCCCCTGACGCATCAGATGGTGTCTGCGCGCTACGGGGGTGCCCGGGAAAAGGCTGCGCAGGCCTATTGGGGGTCATAATCAGAAGCCATAAGTTCATGTCTTGGCAATCCCAACACATGTGTGACCTCGCCGCCATCCTGCGCCTAAACTGCTCATCATATCGCAACCAGCAGTTGCTGCTATAAATCTTATATGCCGACCAAATGAGGTCAAGGTAGCAGAACAGCGGGGCCCCATGTTCTGGAAACTTCTCGCACAAAACACTAGCGTATATGGTGAAAGCTTGCAGCCAGTTCCCAAAGGTTTTTGGTAGCGCATTCTTTGGTTTCTCCTCCCCATCCGCCGTCCTGCGGAACGGCTTATCTAACGAATCCTTCTCCGGAGGTAAGATAGCAAAGAAATCAATGAACTGGCCTGCCCAAATTTTTTCTTTTGTTGCTTGATCCAAATGGATCCCCAAGGGGGCGGACTCGCATAATTGATAGAGGTTCCGCGGCCCTGGGTAGGCTATGTTAGAATGCGTGGATAGCGCAGAACTTATGGTAGATGCCTGGGGTGCCCAGCTAACGTCAGAGGATATGCCACTACCCTGATCTCTGTGTAACCTATCCAAAATCATCCGGAGCATGTGGTGAATATTACCCTCTGCAGTGTTACCCCCGCTGTCACCCCAGGCCTGAGCCATATACTCACGCTGTTGGACCATGGGAGAAAGTTCGGGTAGTCCATCAAGACCCTCGGGGCTCCGTTCTCCTGCCCGTGCATATGGAGGGGTTTGGGCCCTGAAATCATCTTCTGCCAGGTGGCTCCCCTGCTGTGAAGCTGAATAGGGGCGATCCTGGGCTTCAGTATGGCGTTCGGCAGCCGAAGGAGCAGGATGGGTCCTAGCGCCGTGGGACGCCGTCTGTCTGCTACTTGGGGGAACAGGTCCGGATCCTCTCCTGCTGCGCCGCCGGCTTGCTGGGGGAGAAGCAGGATCAGCTGGCACCTCGGTGTGTGCAGTCTGGTTGCTGGATGCTGCTGGGGCTCTGCTTGCTCTGCGTGTCCGGGCAGAGCTTGGAGGTGAGCCTGCAGGCTGTGGGGATGCTGAGGGGGGGGGGCGCCGTTTGCCTGCTCGTTTCCTTCCCCCGACTGGACTTGGGCTGAGGCGGGTGGGTGGCCGGGATCTGCGGCCCTTGGACCCCGTGGCTGTTGTCACTGCTACAGCCCTTGGCCCCTCAGGTGTGTTGGCTGCTTCTAGGGCTTGACGTAGCCAAGTTCCACCATCCCTCATGGCTGCTTCCTTCACCCTGGCTAGAAGGGCATCGATTTCCGGACCCCCAGACATGTTTGTGAGTATGTTGGAGACTTTCAAAACTTTTTAAGTTGTAGAGCTTTCTTCCCTGACAGGAATCACTTTCTTCTGGCATGAGGTACTGGGGGAGGGATGCTGATAGGTTCAGGGGGTTGCCTAGAAACCAGGAACGCTCCCAGCTCACTGGCCGGCAGCCATGGCCCACCACCCCCCACTTTGGGTGGTCGCTGGGCAGACTTTATTGTAGAGTGCATGCACCAAGCAAAGGCTGGGTAATGAATCCATAACAGAGAGTAAATGTGACACCATGCAGAGTTTTGGCTTTGTCTATTTAAGTAATGAAATGCATACAATGTCAAACTTTTACCAAACATTGCTTTGCGATGTTGATTTGAAATAAATAGACACAACCACTGCTGTTGCATTTTGCCATTCACTTAAAGGAAATGTAAACCCCACACACAAAAATGTAATCAGTGAACAGCCTCTTTGAAATCTTTCAGTACCTGCCACACTGGTTGTCCAGAGGTTAATAGTAAGGCTGCATTATCCCCTTAATCACTTGGATTTCCTTCTCCTCCTGTAACCCACTCAGCCCCCTCCCTCAGGAATTTGCATTGGCTGTTAACTTGTGGGCATGCTCAGTTGTTCTAAGCTCAGATTACTAAACACGCCCCCCAGTCTAGCAGCCAGTGAAGAGATGGCATTGCTGGTTCCCATAGGTTGGTTCTCTTAACCTCCTCTCCCGAGCTCTGCTCAAACAAAGCAGTACTTATCAAAGACAGTTCTGCCTGTGTGAGCCTGTATTCTTGATGAAATGTATGCTGAATTAGGGTCTGTGTGTGTATGCTGTTTGCAGATTTAAATGTATCTGATTATGTATTAGAGGAAAAATGGCCACCGGGTGAAAGCTGCTATTTGCTTTAGGAAAATGAGATGGTGCTGGCAAATGGAGAGGATATATGCAGTACAAATAATGCCATTTGGGTGGGGGAGATGTGCCCAACTGATATATATTGTAGGCAAATGTAGGCTTTACATGTCCTTTAATATAAACCAAAAAGTTTATACCTAATTTAAAAAAAACAAAAAAAAAACATTATTCATTTTTTTTTTTGTATTAGATGAGTGATGGATTTTCCTAGGCAGTAGATTAAATGTCTACAAGTCTGCAAACACAGTAGCTGGATCATTGTTTTCTGTATTCTGCCGCTTTAGACACTTGCTTGGGCTATTCCAGACTTTATGGAGTGGAGGCAACCAGCTAAAGTTTTTGTAGTGACAAGAATGCTTTGTTGGTGTTGCAGCAATGGCATTTTCCAAGGATTGTCTGCTATTAAGGCCACCATACACTAACCATATACTCTCTAAGTGTCATGTACAAGATATTTGTATGAAACTTTATTTTATACAATATTACTGGTATGTACAAATAATATCATACCCAATAAAGTTTTGGTGGTGGTATTGGTATGAACCCAATATTGTTTCTGCATGTGATAATGTCACACCAAATCAGTGTAAAACAAAAGGGTAGTTTTGCATGCAAGTCTAAAAAAAAAAGTCCTAAAATGTAGTGTCAATGCTTTGGAAAGATGGATTTAATTCTATAGTTTTCTTTTTTTTTTTTTATTTATTTATTTATTTTTTGCTATAGTAAAGGACAGGAAATCATTTCAGACACAGACACTCTTAATACAACTGCTCCATCTTCAGATGAGGACCGAGAAATCTGAATTAAACCATGAGCCTCAATATATCATCCTCTGAAACAACAGAGTTCCCTCGTGGAATCCCATTGCCCTCTACTGATATGTTTTCATATTGCATTATAGATTTCAGTTTCTACATGATGCTGCTGACTCTGCCCACAACAAGAGATCAACAAATACCTTTGAAAATTAATATTATCAGTGTTGTGTGTATATGCTTTTTCATTTTGTTAATTCATAAAAAAGCATCTATTCCCGTTGTGTAAGAATTTTCAGAGACTAGCCTTTGTTTTTTTCATTCTTGATAATAAATATTAAATTTGCAAAATAACCAAAGGAAAACATGTTAGCATTACCTGCGACGGCAAGCCATGAATTTGATTATGACTGAAAACATGACATGAGAGTATGATGTCAGTGTATTCATCTTAAGAAAATATGTATCATTTCCCCCACACAGAATATTCTTTTTCTGAAATGTCTTCAAGGCAAAGATAGCCTGCAGCATTAGTATAGAGGTAGCAACTACTTTGAGAACACAGATTGCCTCTAACACCAACAATATATGTTTCTGTCGTCGTGATGACAGATGCAGCAATTCAACACTGTTTGCATTCCAACGAATACAGCAAGCATCTAATCTTGGTTGGATATCTCAGTTTTTTAAACAAAAGTGTATGCATTTTAATGTTGTGTATGTTGAATACTGAAGTTTATATCTGAAAGCAAATAAAAGTATTTACCACAGAAACATCAAACGTAGGTGACCATGCAGCATTCTCATAAAGCACACTTCCATTTATTACTGAACCAACATTATAACTTTTATTGGCAATGGAATTGATTTTCTTAAGCATTGTGTGTTATTATAATCATCATATTAAAATGATAACATTTTTAGTGGACTAAGGTAGACCGCAACTAATTACCCATGTTTTGGAGATAAATTGCGATAGTATATTAGGTTCATGAATTATTTATTTGCAATATAAATGATGAATTTGGGTTCAGTGTCTATGGATGGTCTTTAGAGAATGGGTAGCTATCTGAACTAGTCAGTCTCATTATGTTGAGTTGAGGACTCAACTACTGTCTGTTTGCACCCACAGAGAAGCCTACTGTATAAGGATCAGTCACAAGCACGTGATTTCTTCAGACTTACACTTAAGAATCCCCCTGTGTATCTTAGGTAACAGCTGGTAGGTCCTGAGAACAGGTTTATAACTGTGCACCATGGATCACTTTAATTGACACTGTTCCTGAATCATAAGAACAGACAAAACAAGAATTTATAGAGAAGAAGTAGTTGCAACTGGGACTTTAAAAGTTTGTTGACTGCCAAAATATTAAAGTGCATTTTTTAGCATCCCCTCAAGTGTGGAGGAGTTTTGTACCTGTACATGTTGTTCTGCATCAGAAGCTTTTGAGACAAATTCTCACACTTCCCTCCCCAGGGAGTCATTACAACAGTTTTAATGCAGTTGTATTGAAAGAAGTTGTATTAAAAGCATAAAAAGCAAAACTCAGGGAAAAAGATCTATTTGCTGAAGAGTTTGCGTTCTCACAGATTAAGCCAGCAGAAACACAGCAGTGATAAGATACACATTGCATGTAATATAACACAGTGTGTTGCAGAAATAGCTCAAACTTGAAGATACAATATACCCTAATAATAATAATAAATATGGTTTCTTTAATTCTATTCACACATAGCTTATTTAAAATAAAGGCTTTTTTTAAATGCATAATTCATAGTAATGACTGGGAACTATCACTGGTGAGTAGAATGAAATCTTATATATAGACACAAGTGAAACACAGTGCCATCTAATTTAGTTTTAGAACTGTCAAATGTTTTTTGGTTTTATCAGTAAAATGATTCTTAAGTCTCACGAAAATGTGTTGTTTATAGGTAGTGGAGTGACAAAAAAGAAAACTACTGTCCCAAGACAAATCTGTATTAACTGTGTGCTGAAATAAAAGGATACATATATATTATTCATATATTCATATAATGCTTCTTACGTACAGAAGACTGTTCATTTCTCCAATACATTAAGAGAGCAAACAGGAAGGGCAAACATTTCAATAAACGAATATAAATATTCAGGTTTACAAAGATTAAGTACCATGTGTTAAAATACTCAGGAGAGAGGAGGTCCCTGCCCCGTAGAACTGCCAATCTAATATATATTCTAGAGGTTTAGATGTGCATTGTTTTGTACCAAACAAAATGTAAAGGGTAAAAAGAGAAAACCTTAATGATATGCAATATATATATATATATATATATATATATATATATATATACGCTAGCACTAAGCCAAATTATTTAGCCCTAAATAAAACTACACAATCAATGTATTAGACAAAAGGTGCTATACTATTTGGTAAATAAAACAGAATACTTAGCTCTGGCATAAGCAGTTAACAATGCAGGCAGCTGTTAAAAATAAACAGCAAGGAGGAGGAGCAGAAAGAATCATTATAATACTGCAGCAGTGTTTGTTTGGCACGGCAGGGGTTAAATGGCTGCACTAGCCCACAGGGTAGAATGCATGCATTTCAGCACCCTGGTCAGGGAGTCCCTGTTGCATTTGTGAATTAGGACCCTGCAGCTGCGCCTGCTCGTGCACAGCACAAAATCCAACAGCGGTGAAGTGAAAGAGAGATATAGATCATTGCAAGAACACTTGTTCATTGATAGAGGGGCTGAGAAGCATTTCATCCCAGAGGGAGGAGTCAAGCAGTGGAAAGGCCACTAGCATCCCGCATCTTACACTTCTGCTAGGGGACTACATAGAGGGCTTGAAAGAAACAATGAAGAAATCTTAACCAAGGTGATAGCAAGGGAAAGCAATGAAGAACTTCTGACTCTAACAAGGACCCTGGTAGAAGCCTCAGTAAAAGCTTAGCCGGTAAGCATCACTCTCTTGTCTTGCTGTCCAACTGAGGCACTGAAACGTCTGCAAAAAATGAAGGAATTGTTTTGTCAGTGATAGGACTGCCTGGAGGAAGTACAGAGAGATGTGTCAGATTGCTATGCCTGCAATCAATGCAGAGTACCTGCTGAGGGACAAGTCTAGGAGGCAGACAGCAGCATCAGCAGCACAAGGTATCCCTCCAGCCCCTGTCATCAAACAGACCAGCGCAGCTAGAAAACTTGTTCTAGGAGAATCAACTGGCAGCTTTCGACTTCACATTGCAGATCTGGCATGCTTTTTATAGAACTGGATCATTTCCACTATTCACTGAGTGAATCCTGAAAGGTGCCTGCGTGAGGCTAAAAGGTCTTTTTTATCAAGTGCTTTGTTGCTGGGGCAATGTACTATGGTATAAAACACAATGTTCCCTATCATATAGCTTATAGATTGTATGAGGAATTTAACGCATGTGCCTTCTGAGAAAATGACTGCAGCTGACCTTTGTATTATAGAAGCTGCTATAAGAGAGCTGTGATGGTAAGGTCTTTTGTGTCGTTATGCTCTAATCTTATTTGTAGAAGAGGACACCTCATATGTAGTGATAGAAACAAACGTGTGGCTTTGATGAGTGTGAATTTATCCTTACAAAAAGCATCAGATCTGGCTGCTCTGGCTGAAAATAGTGCAAATATAGCAGTAATCTATACAGCGTGAGCATTTCCCCAGTGGGCAGCTACGTCCCTAATACAAGATGCAGCTGATTGCTGGAGGAGTAATCATTACCCAAGGAATGACACTGATCTGTAGCCAAGTGGAATCACTATTTTGTAAAAGCTTAGTATAGAAAACACCAGTTGTGACTGTAATGTATATATGTACAAAAACTGTCAAATGCCAACCCTGTGTCAATGTCTAATTAATCAACACAAAATCACAGGTTTTTTTTTTTTGCTAAATTTGAGTTACCTTCCCATCTGCAGACATGGCTAACTTTCAGTAAGAGGATTAATATCAGTTTTGTTGTGCCAACTCTTGCAAGGCACATTTAATCAGCACATTATGTGCTCAAATCCCCCATAGTGTACCAACTGTTTGCTGTAATCATCAGACCTATTAAAGGCAATGCAAATTGCACTGTACAAAGAAAAGAAAGATGTCTCGTGAGCTGCAATTCAAGTGCAAAAAATATTAGATGAGTAAGAATTACTTGCTGGTACAGTGTGCTTCTATTATTTCTTTTCTCTTTGCTTTTAAAGGACACAAGTGGGTTAATTCTCGATCCCTTCATCTTTTGGAATACACATATTGAATGCAGTTGGAAATGAACTGTAAAGTTAAGTCATCTGTTTCCCAGATAGAAGCCATACTTTTCTTCTGCCTCTTTCTTGCTCTGGCCACAAATTTCAGGTAAGTTATGTGAGTAGATATGCGGCAGATGGCTTTGCCCTACAGCAGAAAGCTTTCAAATGACATAATTTATAGTTAGTCCCTGTTAAGAAACGCATGGTAATAATGTGCATTAACAAATGATGTTAATATATATGACAAGATACATCCCTAGCAAAGAACAGTTTATTTCCAGAACACCTATTGCTGGTCATTACAAAATGAGAGCATTGATCTTATTTGAGGTAGATTTTTTTTTTGTAATTACAAACTAATAATAGTGTAAAAAATATCAGTGTATTACCATGAATATCTAATTCATGTTCATAGAAAAGTAATCTATACAATGATTTTAAATGATATACATTTATTTATCTGTAATTGAGTCTGTATACTGTTACATAATTCTAGTGCTTTTGGTGTCTGGGAAAAGGAAAAAATTGTATGTCTGCCCATTAGGCTATTTAGCTGTACAGTAACTACAGTTCCATAAGGACAAGCCCAAGTAGGCTTATTAGTCACTATCCTTCAAGCACCCATACACACTGATTGGCTGCCGCTGCTGTTTGTTCATTAAACACCCATGTTTGTGACAGATGTAGAAACAGGATAAAGGGAACATCCTTTCTTTGCAAAGAGGCGCCTGAACATCCCTAACCAGTATTGCACCTAAAGCAAGCATTTGTCATATCCATTGGGACTTAGTAGTCAATATACCCAAGGCTTGTAGCTTCGGCTGACAAATGAATAGTCATTGTGATGTAATTAAAAGCAGTTACAACCGTGTTCTCTGTTAAAAACAGATACAGTATTATATATGTGTGTGTAAGATCAGTAACAATATCATAATCATCCCCAAATAGCAATCTGGTTTTAATGAAAACTGTTTAGCAGTGACATGCAAAATCCCAATATTTTTTCCAAGTGTATTATATATAGTATATGGTATTAAATGGATTAGGTTTGTTAAGGTTTCTCTACGAGAGATTTTCATATTGCTAAATCAAATAAAGGGATTACATACAGTGAAGGTTAAAGTTCAATCCCCTTAGATTCACCCAACACAACCAGTACTTAACTGTCTTTAGAGAGGGGTAATAGAGAATGTGTCTTTTAGGGTGTTAAAATGCAGAAATCTCCCCCAATTAATGACATTGCTGGCCTATGGATAGGGAAGTGTCCCTACAGTAAGCTCTCGCTAAGGCTGTAATTTATGTAGATCAGTGATCCCCAACCAGTAGCTTGTGAGCAACATGTTATTCACCAACCCATTGGATGTTGCTCCCAGTGGCCTCAAAGCAGGTGCTCATTTTTAATTTCTGACTATAACACAAGTTTTAGTTGCATAAAACCAAATGTATTAACACAAAGAGCCTAACGTAGGCTAGCAGTCCACATAGTGGCTACCAAATCACCAATTACAGTCCTTATTTGCTACTTCTGGGAACTTATTTCATGCTTGTGTTGCTCCCCAACGCATTTTACATTTTGTAGTGGCTCACTGGTAAAAAAGTTTGTGGACCCCTGATATAGATGAATGGGCGAGGGGTCTGTGCAGGTATTACTGTAAGGGTATTACACAGGAGGCGTTTGTATACAATGACAACATTAGCTTCCTCCCTGTTGAAATAATACTAGCTTAGTTTCAGCCTTAAAGTTTGTACAGTTAGAGAGAATTACTAATATTAAGGAGTTACACTCCTCGATAATGTAGCAAATTTTGCTAGTATATCACAACATGCCCTGTGTTATGACAAAATATATCCTGTGTTATGACAGCTATAAAAAGGCCCAACAGTAAATGAGCTGCTTGAAATAAGCAATGTTTTGCTGGCTGGCCAATCACAATGCATGGAAATTGTGATGTTTATGGGGGAGGAGGGATAGGAAGAGTCAGTTAATGCGCTAAATAATGATATTTCTACTCTCTTACTATGCTTAGATCAGGATGGGAAATATTGAAGTGATTGTGTATTGGTCCCCTGATGATTCCAGCACATTGTATGGCTGGGAAAGTAATTGCCTATCAGTGACAGTAGTAGAGCTTAAACCCCCAGAGAGAAGCGATTACTGATAAAAGGTCTCACTGGTGCCTGAAAAGTCGATTGGACAGAAATAAACTTTTCTCATTAATGTTTCAAAACTCTAGATAGTCTTTTACTTTCTGTGCATCCACATAGTATAGCCTTGAATATTTGGCTTGTTGATGTGAACCCAGCCCTGCCAATTTTAGACCTGGCTTCTCTGCAAAGAAGAAGAGCTAAATATTCTGTTACCATTTGAGAGCAAATATAGCAAAAGTGTAGGATTTTCTTTCCATGCCAATGTCCTGCATTCAAGTTCTTCCTTTTTAAACATGCTTTTGGGGTACTCTCTGTTAACCTCTTAGGGAGCAAATCTTTGTTTTCTGAAAAATGTGTAATTTACATAAGATGGGGGGGAGGATGGGTGGTGGCTGGGCCACAGTTCTATTATCTCTTTTATGTGGCTCCTTGCAATCTAAGCATTTTTTTTTCTCCTTATCTATTGCCATACACAATTAAATAAGGTAACTGATGTAGCACTAATGCTTGCACTGGACAATAGGATTCCTAACGCAAATGCAATAAGACTCTAGGTTTTAATGGATATTGGTTTACCTCTCATATTACTTTTATGAGAAAAAATGTGTTTAATAGCACTGAAAGAAAGCACAATAAAAGAGACAGAATTTATAAGCACTGTGAAATACTTCCGTGAATAGGCTATGAAATACATTCTGTTGACTTGAAAGCTTGTAGAGTGAAACGGCTTGTTCAAGGTCACAAGAAACAGGAACTATATTTCTCTACAATTCTATCAAGGCATTAAAACCACACCTTGTTCTGTATTTTTCTGCGAGAAGTGCCAAAGCATGGCACAATGCCTGCTATGTTAAACATAGCATAGGAACATAAAAATGCAGCTTTGCTGAAAAGAAAAGGAAAGGTAAAATCGCTGGGGGGGTGTCAAAATGTTAAGTACTCCTCAGTGGTTTTAAACACTTACCTTATACCCCGGGCTGGTTCTCCTGTTAGGAGAAAGCCACACCAGCCTGGGGTAGGTGCAAGACAGCAATCCTCTTCCGCCTGTCTTCGTTCTTCCGAATCCTGGGGCCAGAGCATGCACAGTAGGGTGAAAATGTTGACTTTCTTGTTAAAGTTTGGCTTTTCACTGTACTGCACATGTGCAAGCGGAGCGAAGACAGAAGAAGATAGAGGCTCGCTGGTTTGGCAGCTACCCCGGGCTGGTGCAGTTTTCTTCTAACAGGAGCAGCCTGGAGTTTCAGGTAAGTTATTACAATCACTGGGGGGTGACTAACATCTTGGCACCCCCAGAGATTGAACCTTTCAGTAAAAATGAATAAGGCCAGAAATGCTAATTTTTATATATAGAATTTATTGCACTAGCTTAAAGGTTCAGCATCTCTATAATAGAATGATCCAGGCCTCCAAATCTGTAAGAAGTGTGTGATATTTACATGCTCAGTGTGCTCTGAGCAACTGTAGGAGTTGTGGCAAATTATTAAGAAGAAAATAAGATTTGCCTGTAATAACAGCTGATTCTACAGGGCTGATTATTAAATTCTGATGCTAACTGCACTGGTTTCAAAGCTACCATTTACCAATAATTTGTATTACTTACTATTCAGCCTTTATGGTGGCATTTAGATTCTATATATATAGTATATTGTGTGTTGGTCCCTAAGCCCAGTAACTGACAGCAGCACAGAGCATGTGCAGTGAATCAGCGGAAAAGAAGATGGGGAGGTACTGGGGCATCTTTGGGGGCACAGATCTTCACTGCTAAAAGACTTTAGTTGTCTTGGACTGGTACAGAAGCCCAAAAATATAATGTACAATATTTCTGCCCTATTTATTTAGTTAAGCTTTAGTTCTTATTTAATGAATATTATTTAAGATATGTCTATAGTCACACAAAAGAAATCTCTTGTATTCATCTGGAGAATTAATTCCAGTGCCATTCTTAAGTGAGGTTTATATCTTAAGACTAAGTAGATGTACATCCAAACTAATGCTGTAAAATAAAGTGTATGGCATTTATCTTAATTTTACGTAATATTTTCTAAAAGATTATCCACAAACAAAATATAATACTTGTATTCCTTGTATTATTTCATATATATATATATACATATATATATTTCTGTACACAGAATAGTATTTAGGTGCATGACTATTGGACAAAATAATTTAGTGCTTTGGGCACAAACATTATCTGAATTGAAAAACAAGAATCATACATGAAAATTAAAGCAAGCCGTGCTGACATGCCCCTTCCATGCAGTTGGGCTACTTACTGCATAACCTTACTTGGGATTGAGTGTAGGACAAAACTATGCTTAAAGATTTCCTGAAGAGTGCCGTAGTATCCACTTTTTTTCCAGTACAATAGTTGATCTCTCTCAGTATCGTAAGCTACGGCTCATTTACACATTTAAGTGAAAAAGTTAGATGAACACAAAATTGCATTGTAGCTATGCATCAGTTTAGCCCGCTCTTCTGAATTATGTACACAGTGAGAGCATCTGACTGCACCTAGTGGATCACAAGCTAACATCCTTATTGACAACAAAAAAAGAATAGTATTCATACACTACTTTTTGCAGCATGTATATGATTTACAAAAGCAGTGATAATTTTGATCCGCACAGATAAAACATCAAGTTTCAGTGCATGCTATTTGGAAGGCACGTGCACTAATGTTCCGTATTGAATTCTGGAAGAAAACTCTGCATTGTTGGTAAAATAGCATGGAGATTTGCACTGGCTTTAGCACATTCCACAATTCACTTGCATTTGTAAATGAAACCTGCTATGTATTTTTGAGTTCTACTTCATGTGAAATTTGCACATACACTTCCCTTATTAAGCAATGGAAAGACTGAATTTAATCAATTATTTTGTGTGTGTGCCAGTAATCAATGAAAATGATTGCTCAGTTTATGTCCTCCAGCGTAATAACTGGTATTTGTAAAAAATAATACATTGTTAGTAATAATAATAATAATATGTTATGTATCATTTAATAACTAATTGATTCTATTAAAGAAACATTAAAACATAACAAAAATGCCTATGCAATTATGGAAATTAAAAAAAAAAATGTAAAGTGTGAAAGTCTAAAACAAAAAAGTAGTTAAAATAATTTCCATAAACAATGGCAGCTAGTGTATGTTACCATTTCTTTGCACTACATATGTGAAAGATGTTGGTCACTCATGTTGGTTCTATCGATCTATTAATCTTTATTTTCCATTGGGGACTTCCTGTATAAAATAATTCTCAGCTTGTGTGTGGGCCTCTACCCTACCATTCAGTATGCACTTGGAGTAACGAATATGTGACCTCTTTTTTTTTTTTTTGTTTTCCATGTGGTTATGGTTATCAACCCCATTGAATAGAGGGAACCTGCTGCTGAGGAAATACAATGCTACAGGCAGTTCTGGAATCTCGATATTATGGCTAGTAATGAGCACATATTTTTGTCAGGCATGGATTTGCGGAAAAATTCTGCATTTCGTCATCAGCAAAAACTAATTGTGCTAAGAAAAAAATGCCCGTTGGCTTTAATGTCTTTGGAGTGAAAAAAAATTGTGCATGTAAAATTGTTGCGCATGTGTATTATGCGTGTGCATAAAAAATAGTTGTGCGGTAACTGTGACAAACACATGTCGTGAATTTGTTGGGAAAGATTCACTTATCACTAGTTATGGCTGCTGGTAGCTACCATAGACTTTTTTGGGCCTATGTACCACCGTATAGACCTCACTGTACTGGAAATGCCTTGGGATCTTTGTCCAATCATTACCCGGGTATAGTTTGGCTAGTGCTAAAGGTAATGCTAGTTCCAAGCTTACAGAGCATACACAAACATTCTGTCTGTTGACCTGTAAGTAGGAGATGTGACCCCATTTTACAGGTGATCAGTGGGTTACGTGCAGATCATAACATGCAGAAGTACAGTGTAGTTCTAATAATGGAAGTTTCTGCAGGAGTTATATTATCTCCAACAAAACTTTAGTGGTAGTTTTGGACTGAGCACAAACAATTGTTATTAGAAATGACTTATTCATGTAGGTCTTACAAATATCAGTTCAATTTCAGCCCTTAAAATACAACTGTACTAAAACCATATCCTGACACCCTTATATATATATATATATATATATATATATATATATATATATATATATATATATATATATAAGAAGATGTAAGCTGTAAGATGTGAGCTGTATATTTGGAATAGACATTGGGGCACATTTACTAAAGTGTGAATTTTCCCTTCTTCTAACTCCATGAAAGTTCTTTTCAATTAGTCAGGCATTTCACCACACAACTCATATTTACTTAAAAAAATATATATATTGCTGGAATTTTCTCCTGGCAAAAATGTTATAGAGAATTTTTTCCATGAAGAAATTATCTACATTGGCTATTACTATAGAGGAGGTGGCATAGATACTGAGAAATTTCTCTTGGTGATACTTCATTCATATGCCCGTAGTAAATTGGTGAAGATTCAATGTAACAATCTCATATGGCGAAAAGAAATGAGAAATGAGTGCGCCAAAAATTGTTGTACTTCTATTTTAGTAAATTGCCAATGATGTAGTGAATTATAATAGTTGGAGAAAGTATGCCAAAATGCAACATTCGCCTTTCAGTGAGTATGCTCCATTATAAAGTTTAGCTAGGAATACATGATTCTTATAAAAGAAACCATCATTTATTTACTGATTATATTTATAAGAATAATGTTCTTAGATTTACCAATAGCCTCTTAATGAGGCACCCAAAGAGGCAGACTTTAAAGCTGTGCCACATACTACCAATACACATAAACAGTGTAATTAATTCTAGTGAGCAGTCATGGGCATACTATCAGTGATATTGGTGGCAGCAGCTAAACAGCCCAAGTCAGTGAATGCCAGTAAATGGTATTATATAAGGCTAGAAATGCAAAAAGTTTTTAAAAATAGGAAGTTATTGTGTGCTGCAAATATTTTTTTTTTTCAACAATATTTTGCAGCTTCTTGGTGATTGTTTCATCTTAGGGGGGGGGGGGTTAATTTGGACAGTGCATATTTTGCCTGTTTTTTTTTAATTATTATTATTATTTTTATTTTGGTTGCTACTGGTCTAGCCCTTATTTGTTGGCTTTTCTCCATCCTTGAAGTTTAGTGAAGAACACAGTTTGGGGCATAAGATTCAATATAATTTACAAATCTCTATAGTCCGTACCCAAGAATTTATGGCATACATCAGCATTAAATAAATATTGTATTACAAATAGATTACATATCTTACTTTTTTAACCAAACTAACACTGAAAATAACACTCTAGATGCGGTGTAGCCTGATCAAGTCAATGGAACTAATTTTACAGAAATCCTATTTCCTCTTAATTGATATCATTGCTATTCCCATCTCCCATTTGATACAGACCATGATTACTTTGTTAAATTAAAGAGAAATTTCATTAATAAAGCCTTCTGGTACAGCAAATAATGCAGTTGTTCATTTGGTGGTCTCTGAGGGACACTTATATTTATAATGGTGTTTTAAAAAAAGAATTTAAATATAGTTAACATTGCATTTAAATACAGTTAACATTACAGTTAACCCTGTGAGATAATTTTTCAAATAGTTGGGTTGTCCCTTCCCCATACAGCTTACAGCTTAGAGACATTTGGCAAAGTGGTTGTGCCAATATTAGGTCAGATATTATGCCAGTGGTCTAAGAAGTAATTTTAAATTCAGTTGTTGAGAGACTGAAAGAGTACTTTTTATGGGGGAAATTCACTGATGGAATTTCACAGGTAAGGAACAGCAAAAGAGAAAGGTTTAGGTTGACTATAGCAGTTGAAGTGAATGGTTCGACCAAGCAGCAGTTCTGAAAGTCTAAAGGAGTTGGCCAGGAATGTATAGAGATACAGGAGAAGAGATGTAGTGAGATGAAGAGGAGTGAAAGGTTTATTTGTTCTATAGAATGCCAAGATTTCAGTAGTGGAGGGACCTGTTCTTTCTCAGAGGAGGAGAATTCTACTGGAAGATTTCAGCATAGACTGAAGTGGGGCGAGTTGGGGGTTAGTAAAAACACCTAAGTAGCAAGTTGCAGTACTTTAGATGAGCTAGGATGAGGGCATTTGTGTCATACTGTTGTTTGCAAGAGAAAGGGATGAATTTCGGCAACACTGTGTAGGGAATATGGTGCGGATCTTAACCACTGTGTTAACAATATGAGGAAAAGGAGAGTTTGGGTGGAAAAATCAGATGAGCTTTTGTTAGGTTCAATTTGCTGTGGCTTTTGTTTGATTCATGAGGAAATAGTTAGGAGGTACTTTTAAATCAGTATCAATTTTAGCTTTTGGTGAAGTGGTCGCTAAATATATTTGGATAACATACATTTTAAGCCAAATGACTGGATGAAATCTCCCAAAGATAGGTTACTTTACAATAATAATGTAGAAGTCAAGAAGAACAGGTTAAATTAAAGTCATGCATTCTACATGGAATTCTACATTTGTCTTCAGACATCATGAGATACTATAATCCCATTTTACCATAGTACATTTATTGTTGCAACGTGCTGTAAGATGTACAGTAAATTAAAACAAAAGGCAAAACATTAACTAAAGCAGTCAGACTTAGTTTGTTAAGTTAAAGCCTATTATCTAAATGTCATAATATGAATAATTTGCAGGAGATGGTTCCAGCAGTATATCGCTCCAACAGCATAGCATTATCAGATTTTGTTCATTTATATGCTGAGAGTTTTGAATTCAATATATTACAATCACAAATAACACTGCCAGTTCTTTCAGATATAAATATGCAGTGTCAAATAATTAAAGAGGTTAAAATTCATTAGCTACTTTAAGTTCTTTTTGGAAGTTCTTTAGAACACATTTATTGCTCATTTTCCCTATTTATTTTGCCTCTTACACTATTTGTTTGTCAATGTAATGTCGGTGTTCCCCTTTCCCCCATACTGACTAAACTTTGAATAGCTAAAGCTGCAGAACTTTTGTGTACCATGTGGGAGGGTTTCCCACTAACTTTCTTTCATGACCTCAGCCTGCAACACATAAGCAAACCCATCTTTTATGTATTTGTCCTATTTTCATTTTGAGGATCTGATGGAAAATGGGAGAAGCCACTACCCAATAATTAATGTCAAACTGCAAATTTCGAAATGCAGCAAAATTTGCTCTAGCTGAAGGATCAAAAACTGCAAAAACCAACCAAAAAAAAAATAACTATACTATACTGATTGGTAAGGATACTAGACCTAGGGCAAAATTTGCTTCTGTTTTAGTACCTTTTTACAGAGATGCCATTATATGATATTAAACTTAAAGGAACAGTAACATTGCAAAATTGTGTTTTAAAGTAATAAGCATATGGGGGGGATTTCAGATTAAAATTTATGAAACCACAACTAAATTTATTTCCATGAAAAGAAAAAGTCGCAGAAAAAACGAGAAAAAGGACAAATCACATACAGGATAACAGATAAGCTTTGAAGAATACAATGATGTTCTGCAGAGCTTTTCTGTTATCTACTATGTAACCTGTGCCATTTAGCCCTATTTCAGCTTGAATGGCTACCTCCATAGCAACACAGCAGATTATTTATATAAACTATAGTAGTGTTTCTAAAGCAAACAAACAACTTTTACCAGTGTAGCTCAAAAGTACATTATATTTTAATTACCTTGAAGCACTTTTAATTTTGTTGGTGTTACTGTTCCTTTAATACTGCCTCCATTTTAGGATAGCACCAATGTTACAGTTATAGAAGTCCCAATCTTCAGATTAAACATATTTATTTATAACAACTAGTGATTCGGCCTAACCCCCGAACCCACGCTGATGGATTCTGCCGAGTCCTGAACCAAATTAGCATATGCAAATTAGGCGTTAAAAATTGCTGCACTTGCAGCACGCAGCAATTTTTCCCCCTAACCATTTACCCCTTTCTGAATGCTAATCAGCATATGCTAATTGATGCTAATTAGAATTATACTTCAGTTCGCCCTGGGACCGTGGATTCAGCCAAAACCGAATCCTTTAAAAAAAAAGCCTGGATTCGGTCCGAATCCTGAACCAAATCCAAGATTCTGTGCATCCCTAATAACAACTCAGACGAGTAATTTTATTTACAAATCGGAATATTGATATTAAAAACTTTTTTTTTTTTTATACTTTATTAAAACAGCATGTCACAGACAACTGCAGCGCCTGTCAAGGAAGACACCAATGACAACATCACAATTTTTACAAGAATACTTGATGGTTTGCTAGATGGATATGACAACAGACTTCGGCCTGGTCTAGGAGGTACAGTAAAATAAAAAAAAAAAACAACTTAATTAAACATATATTTAAAGGAGTAGTTAAATTAACGTTCAGTATTAAGTATAGAATGTCTATTCTTAGCAACTTTGAGTTGAGTTTTTGAATTGTTGACTATTTCTTATATTCTTTGGCAGCAAAAAACTACTATTGCTTTGTGAGGCTACAATTATATTGCTATTTTTACTTTGTATTCATTTTTACTTAATTACTTGTTATTACGTCTTATTAATCAGGCCCTGTCCATTTTCCATTCTCTTATTTCATCCACTGCCTTGTTGCTAGGGTAAATTTGCAAATTGTCTTAGATCCTCACTTGTAACTAAAATTTAATTTACCCCTTTACATTTTAGCAACAAGCACTGGGAATACACATTCCATTATTTCGTATGTGGCTATTACTGTGTATGGATAATTTAATGCAGCACTCTCATTCCTTTAAAATCAAACTAATATGAAATCCACATGAACCTTGCTTAATTGCCCATTTGTGTCTGTTAGTTACCCTCCCATATAGATTGTAAGCTCTACGGGACAGGGACCTCGTTCATCTTGTTTCTGATTCTTATTGCAACTGTACCTTGTATTTATTTGTATTTATTGTTGTACTTTGTATTTATCCATTATCTTTAACCCCCTGTTTGTATTAATGTATTCTATTGTACAGCGCTGTGTACATAAGTAGCGCTTTATAAATAAAGATATACATACATACATACATACAATTAGCTATTCATATGTGTGATGTAGACTGCTTTGGCTTATATGCAGCTGTGCAGTAAGTTACCCAACTTTTATATGTAACTCAACTTTTCTATGTATAAACTATACCTAATAAAGTGCTGGATGTGATTGTACACATTCTGGCATATAGAAATTTAATTGCATTGAATTAGCAGTGAGGACAAATATAAAAAAAATAAAAGGACAAATAGATAATGTAAAGAAAAAGGGAAATACTGCTTGAGATCTGGTGTAATCTTTTAGCAGGACAAATACTAGAAGGATAAAATTTCTTTAGTCGTACCATGACAGCCCTGAACTAACCTTACTGCAAAAGGTGGCAGTGCATTTCCATTTTTTTCATTTTTTTTTTGTCCCAACATAAAACATTTTCACATTGTAAAAAAACAAATTTAGAGTTACAGTTTTCTAAAATGAAAATGTCACTGTAAGATTTATTATTCAGTAAAATGAAGGAGCTGGTCATGGGTCTGACAGTCTGAATATTTTTTGCAAGACAATGTGTGTATCATATATACATATATATACTGAATATATATACACTCTATATATTTTTTATATATACTTTAAATATTTTATTTTCTCATTGCATAAAAATGGAAGATAATAAAAGCAGGATCAAATGGCCAATAAACCAGCTTGCCCAGGGGTCTGGATTAGAGGCAAGGATTGAAAGCCTTGAAAATCTGTATGGACATGCTGTGGTAAATCCTGCTATAAAATAACTGGGCAGAAGAGTGATGAAGTGCCTCAGGCACTTAAATCTCAGAATCCAACCCATGAAGTGAATTCAATATTACCATAGGCATTACATTAATGGGACCTTGCTGGACTCCTGTAATTATTTAACAGTAGTATTGTTGATTGGCACAGTTCATGATATCTGTAAATCATAATACACAAAAAAGGTTACAGCACAGGACCCTATCTAATGCGAGGCGCATTTCTACTTTCCTACACTCTCTTTATTACCACATCTTAAATATTGATATAGAGGTTGCAGAATTGCCAAGAGATATTTTTTTTCATTTAATTATTTTAAAAGGATTCTAGTGTAGAATACTAAATAGAAACACATATAAGTGCTAACTGTAAACAGTAAATAAACATTCATACTCAATATAAATGAATCCCACAATTTAAGGACCTTTGACCTAAAGAGAATGAGGTTACATAAATACACTTTAAAAAATGCATTTAAAAGACAACTTGTTATTATGAACTCAAGAAAATATTATTGATGTTTTCTCAGTATATTTATTTAGTGGAGACGGTGGGTTTGTAAGATGGTGCACAGTGATTATCTGCAGTAAATTTAAAAAAAAAAAAAAAAAGCACCCCATCCTTTTTTTGAGAGATCTGTCAATTATTATTCTCCCCAGTAGACCGAATGAACTCTACAGAAATCTTATGTAGGTAGTTTAAATGCATAATTGATGGAAAGGTCAATTAAATCTTGCATGGGACACATTTAGTGACTGCCAGCCCTCATAAATTAACCCCTCTGACTAGCACTGAGCACTTCCATCATAAAAAGGTCAATGAGAAGTAATAAATTCTTACGCAGGGTATATCGTTTAGCAAAAACAACTACAGTACATGCAATCAAAACTACTTAACATTTATGAGCACACATTTAATTCAGATCCAATGATGCGGGATGCAGGCTTAAAAATGTCTATAAAGAAAAGTTTGTATCTGAATGCACTTTTTGAATGTTGCAGATAGAAGTAAGTCAATCAAATCTGTGACACTTTTTTCCTGTTTTTTTTTTCCTGCTTCTATACCTTCCTATTGTATTTCAATGTAATACTGATGCAATAACAATACAGAAGAGAGTGTGTTCTGTATATATAACTGTACATATCATGATGTAGACATATCTATATATATATACACCTATTCATTCAACAAATCTGTTCTGTATAAAGGAACAAAGAAATCCCACACAAATTTTAGCAGATCATCGCCAGTTACACTTAAACATAGTCCTTTAAGACCACATAAAAAGAAATGAAATATATGTAGTAACATTTTAATCATGTGAACACAGTGCATCATAAAGAAATGGCCTTTCCCTATAATATTTTACATTGCTTAATTGCTTATTAATTTTTAGTTTGTGAAAATGAATCTTTCATACAAGGGAATGTGTTAAATGTTGTATAGCATTCTTTGTTTGTCTTCAACTGTCCCCTGGAGTTTCATTGTTTTATCCCCATTAACAGAATGGGAAAGCTGCATGCTGAGATTGCAGGCTCTTTATTTACATCACTGTAAGGCTTATGTGAATGCACAGAGCTCCACAGAAATACTGCCCCCCCTCAGTGATTGCTCTGTACTGGGAAATGGTAGGTAAGGTGGTTGCAAGGAAGCTCAGGAACTGACAGTGCACCTGACTGATACCCAGGTTGTCAGGGAAAAATTAACAAAGAGGAAAGAAATGTAATATGGCATGAAAAAAAGCTGTAACGTACACTGGTTTATTTTTAGAGATTGGCAGAATCAGGTGCAACCCTGATTAAGTGAGAAGGAAAGAGTTAAGGAAGGAGAAAGCTGGGCTGGGGCAGAGAAAGAGAGGGGCATGATGTCAGGGGAAGAAGCATAGGCAGAGGGGGACTTTTTTTTGTTTAGGGAGGCTAAGGCTAATAACACATTCAGAGTTGGAGAAACAACTGTGGATAAATAGCTGATTGCCCCCCTACCATCCTGATTATTTGGCAATGACAAAATGTAATTCACCTGTAACTCCAGACATACCAGTAAGATCACTACAGACATGGATAAAGAGAACTACATTAACCCCAGACATGACAATGAGATCACAACCAAAGTGAAAACAGATCATTGCATAAATCTCTGAATTATGGGAAGGCCATCTCCTATTATTTCAAGGAAATAATTAACATTTAAAAAAAAACAAACCTTTTTCTCTGTAATAATAATAAAAAAATGAAATAAATACTAATTATATATCAGTGCAAATTATCCAAATGACTTGAATTTTGTTTTTTTTTTTGTTTTTCATTGAATAAAGGGGTACATAAGACACTTAAAGGGAATATATTACTACCGCACACTATATAAATACATTGTCTTCCCTAAAACACACTATAATCTTTGGAATATGGACAGCAATTAGCTTGCAGTACTATTATATTTAGCAGAAAATGAAATAAGAGAGTTGTCTTGGAAGCTATCATACTGCTTGTCCTGACTGAAGATTTTCCATCAGCCAACTTACCTGGTACTCATTAGGCAAAACTATTATAATTACTACTTCAAGAAAGCTATATTTATATTTGAGTAAAGGAATCTGGGTTTTTTGATATCCTTGGCTATAACCATAAAATGTTGGTATATATCACGCCCCAACCTTTTTCACTTTCTTAGTCAAATGGGGAATGAGATCCAAAGTCAAAAGCAAGCTGTGAAAATTCCCTGCAGGTTCCTGAAAACAACTATAATTGGCTAATTGCTGTCTCTGTGTACATTAGAAGCCTGAAGCAGTGTCTGATTGGATATTCACTGCTGCCTTTGCATCTACCATCCAGGAGGCAGACAGTTAGATGATGAGGACATACATACTGTGAGACAGTGGTATTTGAACATCAAAGAAGGCCAGCTACTAACATCTTGCTCACAAACAACTGTATCACTGATTTATATTGTAATGATCTTTTGATGCCGCACATTTTTCAACCCAAAATGTTAATCTACTCTTCTGAATCCTTAGTTTAAGGGAGTTAAATTGCTTCTGTACTTTTGCCATGCACAACACCTTAGGATCACTATATGGTTACATATACACTATACTGTATGGACATAATGTACAGTAGCTCAGTTTATCTTATCTAACAAAACTTGGATCTAGCAGGATTCCTGTATTCTACCCAAGCTCCACAACCACAGATTTCCAGGAAATAGCTAGGCTGAGTGCATAATATACATGATTACGAACAAGTCCAGTGGAACAATTATATGCACAGCCACATTCACATTAAACATAAATACATAGGGGCTGATTTACTAACCCACGAATCCGACCCGAATTGGAAAAGTTCCGACTTGAAAACGAACATTTTGCGACTTTTTTGTATGTTTTGCGATTTTTTCGGATTCTGTACGAATTTTTCGGATCCAATACGATTTTTGCGTAAAAACGCGAGTTTTTCGTATCCATTACGAAAGTTGCGTAAAAAGTTGCGAATTTTTCGTAGCGTTAAAACTTACGCGAAAAATGCGCAACTTTTCGCGTAAGTTTTAACGCTACGCAAAATGCGCAACTTTTTACGCAACTTTCGTAATGGATAGGAAAACTCGCGTTTTTACGCAAAAATCGTATTGGATCCGAAAAATTTGTAAAGAATCCGAAAAAATCGCAAAACATACGAAAAAATCGCAAAGTACCGATCATTACGAAAAAAACGCAATCGGACTCCATTCGACCCGTTCGTGGGTAAGTAAATCAGCCCCCTAGTCTTTGAAAAAAGACCAAAGTCTATCAAGTTCTACACCTCCAAACAAACCCCAGTGCAAATGTATAGACATACTTATAGGGGCAGATTTTTTAAAGTGTGAAATTGGAGCTTGCCAGAGTAAAATTCCACAGCTATTCATTCCTTTGTGATTTTTAGAGATATTTATCAATGGGTGAAAGTCCACCATTTGAATGAATAGAGAAAATTATCCAAGCCACTCTTAATGCCATTAACAGAATCTGCCATCACAACATCCCAAGGAAGGGCATTCCACAACCTCACTGTCCTCACTTTGATCACCTATGCTGCTTCAAATAATTGATCTTTTCTTTGGAAAAAAGATCCCAACTATCTGTCTACAATTTCATCTTATGTTCAACTTAGATTTAAAGCCCAGCATAGTATTACTGAATGCATGCCCCATGCGGTGCATAACATTGGTTTTGCTCTTTACAGAATTCTTTGTTTCTCATAGTGGGCAAGAGTTCAATCCCATATGGTATGACATGACTCCTCTGCTCCCATGAACTGCAGCTTTCATTTTAATTAACTCAGTTACATTCCTTGTCAAAATGTCTTGCCTGTTAGCTATAGTGGGGTAGTTACTCAACTGTACCATCAGTTTAATTCATTCTGTCATTCCCCATAGCTAGGGCCTAGTGCAGTAAAGTTCTGCCCCTGGTGTAGATAGGATCATCAATCTGACTCTAAAGAACATAATTCTATCTTACAGCAAGATGAACAGAAGGGGGTTTCATTTATGTCTCTATGTAACTTTTTTTTATATGACACTACTTGTGTAAACAGTGCTACACATTTTTACAATGTGGCAAAATTACAGTCCTTGCCAGCAACAAAGCTATAAGCCCATGTATTCCATATTCATTTTATACTATTTCTGTATTTTAGAGAGAATTACTCAAGTCAAAACTGACATTTATGTCACAAGCTTTGGACCAGTATCAGACACAGAGATGGTAAGTGAAATGACTATTTAATGTAAATCAATGTCCTTTACTTACGTTTAATTTTTTTTATTAAATTGATAAAACAAATGATCTGCGTATCTTCTAATCTATGCATTAATATTTTTGTTGTCAGGAATATACCATTGATGTGTTTTTCCGTCAAAGTTGGAAAGATGAGAGACTTTGTTTTCAAGGGCCCATGCCTCGTCTTCCCCTTAATAATTTGTTGGCTAGCAAAATCTGGACCCCTGATACGTTCTTTCATAATGGCAAAAAATCAATAGCTCACAATATAACTACGCCAAACAAACTGCTACGCCTTGAGGATGATGGCACGTTGCTTTATACTATGAGGTAAGAAATTCCTTGCAAACAATGGTATATACATTATACAGAATGCAGACATTGTAATAGAACTAACTACTGAACCATGTAAACAACTTTTCTCTGTTATTAAGCAAATGATTGTGCCTAAATTGTACTTTTAATTGAATAGACCGACATTAAGTGATGTGTCAAAGAGCTGTGAAGCATCTTGATACACCATTTATTTGTTATCTGAATATAAAATATTGAATGCATCAGAACTGAGGTTGGTTTTAAAAAAAATCATGGTACAAAGGCAAACTGAGATACAACTGAAACATTGTATGGAAACATTCTCAGCCAAGGACTGTTACCCCAGTTAACCGTTTTCTGTTCATAGTCATACTATCAGGAGTTTATTCATTGATTTTTGTAGATAAAGTCACGTAAATGCAATTTTTAGCTGCAATCCTGTATTTGCCCACTGTTGCAAGGCTTATTTCTGAATCACAATTTTTTCCTTTTCTAAAACCTGCATCTCAGAGGGTTTTATTTTTATTTTTTCTGATTTTCTTTATATTTTTCAATGCAAATTGCAAAAAAAGCAATGCTAGAAATCAAAACATCAGCCCCGCTATGTTCTCCAGTTTATAAGCCAAATGGTTGAATTCTCAAAACTACCACAGGCAGAGGTAGCTTTATTTATCTTGTTATGTTCATGTTTATATAAGGCTAAAAGTTTGGTCAGTTTTGCATTTTATTATCCCCATGAATGTAAGCGTTTATATAGTGCTACCTATGCATGCAATGCTGTACAGTAGACGGGGTCAAAATGACTTTCTGACTGATATTTGACTGATATCATTTGGGGTGCCAATGAAATGCTGTTAGCAAGAACCTTTTTGGGTCATGGATGCAGTCCTCTCCCTGTGGTTCCGCATACAATTCAGCAATTTTCCAAATACAATTTTCACTTCGTTTAATGTTTAATGCTTATGGATATAAATATGAAGAAATAAAGATATAGAGCTGAATAATGTAGACTGGTGAACAGATCTAAAATATAAAAGGTTTCTGCTTAAAGGATCTGCAAATCTTATGAAAATAATTGTAAAATTGCTCAGGATGCTCTTCTTGCACTTTTGCAATTCACAGATTTTTTTTTTTTTTATGCTTTCAAGTTATTAAACTGCTAATATAATAAATTGTAACAACATTATATAATGTAATATATACCTGTATATTATATCAAATAATATAATGACTAGTAACAACAGCACCACCTGCTGGTCAGTTCTTCTGACTGTACAGTGAAGAAGAATATGTTTAGAAGGCAAACAGAGAACTGTTCTGTGGTTGCTCTGCTCAGAAAAGACATGACAAGGCCACCTTAGGTTTCTGATGCCATTTCTGTGCAGAGCAGCATCAGAATAGCTGTATGTTTTCCTTCTGAACATACATTATTTTTCTTGACTGTACAGTTGGAAGAGCTAACCAACACGTGGCACTGTAGATACAAAATTCAATATATTAGCATTTCATAAAAAGCTAAGAAACAGGAAAAAAAATGTAAATTGCTGAAGCGTTTAGAAGACCACCCAAAGCAATTTTACATTCATTTTTAAGGTTTACGGATACTTTAATCTATTTTGGTTAATCTTTATTTTCTTTCTTAGACTTCTATTTTACTCTGATTCAATAGTACTTAACATCTACTTAAAAGCCTCACCCAAAGTAGCTGTAGACATCACAGTTGTAATATTTTTTATTTAAAATCATATAGTTATTTATAATGAATGCATTGTTTGAGCAGAACATTAGAAAAATGGTAGCAGATGTTATCATACAGTATATGGGAATAAAGGAGTCCCATTGGGCCTCATTGATATGCCTTAAAGTAAAGCAAGCGTTGCAGAAATTTTAGTGCTTTTAGTCCTAATATGTTGGCTTTCTGAAGAGACAGTTTTTGGTTTTGCCATAAACATATTAGCTTTATTTCTTCTCCAGGTGATGACTATCATGCTATAAGTTTTTTGGTGACTACTTCACTAGCTTTGACCCACTAACTAGAAATCCATCTATAGAACCAGCGAAGGTTAATTAGAGACTGTGACTTCATTGTCCCATGCTACTACTAGGGTTGCTACCCTCAAATAACCTAATAAACCTATAAATCCCTCCCTTCGCTGACCCTCTCCATTGCCCATCCCCTCCTTCAAAGCAGAGGTCTGCCTTTGCCCAGCCCATTTTTTTCAGCCCATTCCCAAGACCAGGAGCCCATTTCCCCACCCTGTTACATCATTGCCCAACCCCCAAACCAAAGGTTGGTATTGTCGGCATAAAAGGTGCCAATCTTAGCTACAAAAAAATGACTTCACTGCTGCAAAATAAAAGATTTAGCACAAAGCTGGGGAAGATTATTTACAACTACAGTATATAATCATGTAATCCCATATTATGTATACTATCTATGTATACTTTGTCTGCATACCATTTCTCCTTATACTCCAGATGAAATCAATCAGATGTGCTTGCACAATAAAAAAAAATATTTTATGTTCAATAGCCTTTCAATTACAGGACATTACTGATTTTTGTTACTGACTTTGTTGCTAACAACTTTCAGATGTTTCAGTGACTGTTGTGAGGCATATAGCAGTGCATAAATGTCTGGTTATATATGTTAATCCTGAAAAAAAAGCATTTAATTCAGAAATACTTAAAGGATTATTTTAGCATTATAGTGATGAAAGGGGATTTAACATGCTCTATGTTAAAGAACATTTGTAGCAGAATATCATACATGTAGAAAGGCAATGATTCAAGGCTAGATAGAAGATTTTTTTTCATTGTACAAAACATTGGTAATACCTTTTTTATCATATAGACTGCACTGATATTTTCTAAAATTAGTATTTTAAGTTAATTGAAGTTTATTCAACCAAGGTAATAAAGTAGTGAAAGAATGGAATTCTAAAAAAAAACTGTTCAAATTAGGTTTGTCTACTGGAAGATGGTTAGGCAAGAGGGAATCTGATTTTAGTTTGCAAGTATGTTTAAGGTCAGAAACAGGCCTCTCGTGGGTTCTGTTCTTTTCAAGGAGAGCATCTCTGGTCAGTGGGGTCATCCTCACCATAGGAAGAGGTTCATTACTGTCGCTACAATCAGTGTATGACATTGCCTGGTGTCATTTATATTCAATAACAAAAATGAAACACATTTTCTGAAAGAGAAAGTGCCTTGGAATGCATTACTTTAGTGTGTATAGAAATGCATTAACTAAATAGATTATACAATGGTGATACAATGGAAAGTCCAGTAAACATTTTGACTATAGGGAATATTTTTTGTTATCATGAGGAATAACTAGGTGTGCATTTCCTTCTGCTGGTAAATGATAGAACAAGAATGAGTTACTTGGATCTCAGTAAGAAAATACATTAGACTTCTCTGGATTGTGGTCATGGACCAGTTTTTGAATCTTTCCCTAAACTCACAATTGGTGTTTATTTGGGCTAAAACTTTACCATCTAAAAGTTGTCAAGGCCATATAGAAAGACTTGTCCTAGGCAAATTGTGACAATCTTTATTTAATTTGTGGTTTTGGGAGTTTTCAGGGTTTTTTTTTTTTTCATTTGTACATGAAGATTCATTGAAAATGGTAAAACCCACCAACTTTTTGTTTCACATTTTAACTTTTTCGTGCTTTTTCAATTCTGATCTTTCAATAAATGAATAGACAAGGTTTTAGTGGAAATTAGTTTATTCATGGTTTCAAAAACCTCTAAAACCACGAAAATGAAAATGTTGATAAATGGGCCTCTTAAATTGGTAAATATACAATATAAACAGCAACTGAAATTCACAAATGGCATTAAAAATGCAATTAATCTTTTCTTTCATACATAATGGCAGGGCTGAGTGGATGTCTATAGCAACATCACCCAACGTATTATATAATCATCTTGCCACCCAACAATTTTAGCTAATACGATGGATGATGATGGATATAGGAATGCACATAGAAAATCTATAGACTTTGAATTAAAGGCCTCCATATAGTGCTTACCTATTTTTACTTTGGTGTTTATATTCCCAAGGGCAATTATCCAGCTGCCTTACTGCATCTTCTTAGAGAATGTTGCATTCATATTAAACAGCCATAGACACAGGGTCACAGGTTCACACATTGAGGTATGGAAAACAATTTGAATACACAAATATAAAATAGGGAAAGTCAAAAAATACTAAACTAGTAAACATGTATTAAAGAAGTGGTTAAAACAGTTTTACCAACTGATCTTTAATCACAATCTCTGCCTTGTTCCCAGATACATTTAAAATGAGTTAAAATAAATCTCTGTGTCTCCTGAAAATACTATGTATTGATTTTATGAATTTCACATTCTCTCAGAAGAAAAGCCTATGGGGAGATATGGTCATAAAGAAACAGAAACACAACAGACAAAAAGAATCAGTCATGCAATATCCCTTTTATTTTCCATATACATATAAAATGTGTATAAAAACATTTCAAATGGTATATAAAATTAAATATACAAAGAGCTTGTTTACTAGATGTTTCAGTGTTTTTTTTTTTACTAACATCTCAAAATTGAATTAGGGACTGAATCTTTCATTTACATCCAATGTAATTGCTAATAAAATAACATCCATCTGTTGTGTATTATTTTCTCATTATCCAGTGGAAGTGGCTTAACTTCAGCTTGCTGTTAATATTCTCCTGTATCAAACTTCCTAATCTCTCTTTAATTACCTAGCCGCACACATGGTTTATTCCACTGACCATTTTCATCCAAAACATTAATGTACAGTAGCTGGTCCACTGCCCTCCAGTTGTTTGTTGAACTGCAACTTTAAAAACCTTTAACTGCTAAATGCAGGAACAATAATGAACAGAATCGCTGTAATTTGATTTGCCAATTTATTTGGATAAGGCTGGACGCAGACTAGGCTGTACATCATTTGAGTCTACCCCCCATATATAATAAAAGGTACTAAGTTTGTCCAGGAGCAGCAACCCATGGGGACCAATACGATGTTTTAAACAGGTGACCAGTAAATTTAGTAATTTGTTGCTATGGGTTAATGCCCCTGGGCAAACTTGGTTACATTAACCCCTTTGAATCATGGTGGACCCACAGGTTGATTTGCAGGTGACATAACCCTATGTTTCTTTAAAAAATTAGAAATTAAAAATTGTTGTTCAACCACAATTAAATATCAAGAATAAGTACAAATGGTATCCAACAGCTTTTGAAAATTGTCTCCTTTGTCATAGGTTCTGCTAATAAGTAACCTTAAACAGTTATGCCCATCTGACAGTAGTGAGCCTGATGTCTTTTTGGCTGAGAACCATAGGACTTTTACTTCCTATCTAGAGGCCAGGAGTTGTATATACCTACATTTAGGGTCCCTGTCACCTACATTCCAAAGAACCAATGACAGAATTAGATATTATATATGACCATACGTATGGTCATTGTAGGACATAGCATACTGTAGGTTATCAACCCCAACTGTTGTTTGCTCATCCCCCGTGTTTTACCCAAGAACAATTAACCATTTTTGACCAAGCTTTTTCTTTGTCATAAGCATATAATAGCAAATAGCACACAGTAAAATATATAAGAATATGAGCAACATACTCAAATATTGGACCAAGAGATGAGACGCCTGGTTTTTAACTGGTTTTAACATTCTTTCATTTTGAAAGGTTTTATGGAACATTGCTGACTTAGATTTCTACATTTTTCTGCCAGCTAGAAATAAAAAAATCCATAGAATTTTGAAACTTACTGAATTGTTTAGTTGATCTCTACCAATAAGTTAGCATTAGGAATAATTTAGCTCTAGTGTCATAACTTGAGGGCACACACATGAGTGCCCAGTTTTGATGGAGCATTGCAATGAAATAATTATTATAGCCCCTCGGAACATCTATTTTCCTCACTAGAACAGTGAAATATATCAGAAGAGTTACCCATATATTCTTTAAAAGAATAGAGAAGAGCACAGAAGTCTGTAAAGTGATAAGAAATGTTTCATAAGCATCCCATCTTAAAGGGAATTGCTGGATACTCTACAAGAATGTGACAGTGGTTAAGGCTCCGTTTTACTATAACTGTCACATCATTGACAAATTGTTTGCTGAAACTGGCATCAGACGTGTGACAGGACTGATAGACTCTGCATTGATTTTACTGATAGAAAACCTGGCTACACTTGCAGTTTCACACCAGTCTCCACTAGAGGTCTGCACAATACCATTTTAAAAACAAATTCTGCAAGCAACAGGCCAGATAAAAGATAACATTTTCAACACTAAACTGGGTTACTTTACACAAACCCGATCCTTATGCTGTTTCCCTTTTCAGTATGTAATGGTTTCCATGTACATTCATAAATGTTTCCTAATATTTATGAAACATTCATGTATGCATTTAGCCTCAGAAATATAAATCAGTATCAGAAGAAGTGTGAAAGCAAAAGACAGAACTCTGCCCATTCATTGCCTAGCATGTTACATAGTTAGTTACAGTACATAGTTACATAGGGTTGAAAAAAGACCAGAGTCCATCAAGTTCAACCCATCCAAGTAAAGCCAGCACACACAACCCACACCTACCAATCTATACACTCACATACATAAACTATAAATACAACCACTAGTACTAACTGTAGATATTAGTATCACAATAGCCTTGGATATTCTGATTGTTCAAGAACTCATCCAGGCCCCTCTTAAAGGCATGTATGTGTGCCTTTGCTTGTTTGTGTGCACTGTGAATCCTAGGATCCCAGGAGCCGGCCCTTCATTCTTAAAATGTCAGTTTTCTATTTAGGAGTATCCAATAGCACATACTACTACAAAAGTATATTTTTATGAAAATTGTTTATTTGGATGAAGCAGGGTTTTACATATAAGCTGGTTTATGCAATATATTTTTATAGAGACCTACATTGTTTGGGGTTTAGTTTTCTTTTAAGGGCTTATTGCCATATGCCACAATACCCATAACTCAGTGCAAGTTGTTCCCTGCTCCTTTTGCAAATTACTGGTGCAGTCCAAGGCACAGAATGCAGAGCTCTGTGGTGCAAAGGAAAGGTTCCCAAGGCTATCCATTCTCAGCTCCAAAACTCATTTCCCATCGTCATAACTCTGGGCTTCATGTTTCTGGTAGTGGTAATGCTCATGAATCTCACTGTACGAATGGCTGGTCCACATGGGTAGCTTTAAGGATGTGCACCTTAGGTGAATCCTGACATTTGAATAACTCTGCTTATCGCTATCCTCTTAATTGATATCATATAGTTGAATAACTAGAAGTTAGTGGGTAAATGGCAGAACTGGCAGGGGTGCAGAGTGTGCAATTGCACCAAGTCCCACATCCCCCCCGGATGCTTGCACTGACCCAAATCCGAGGTGAAAACTGCATCTGGAGGGGATGTGGGGGCCCGCCTGCTCAGCCTGCACCTGAGCCCCGGCACTAATAGTTGCTTTATTGTTGTTTGCCTTTCATCATGTTTTGTCCCTCCTTTTGGCTTATGTAGAAGGTCATTACAACTGCAGATACTGCAAAGTTATAGAAGTAGCCACCAGAAAATGTTATTGACTTTTTATAGTTGCATAGTGTTGAACAATCACTAAGATTCATTTTACCTTGTGAACTCACTGCACTGCTTATATATTCTAACACATATTTTTACTCACTGCAATTAATTGTTGAACTCCACTGTAAGAAATCTAAAATGTGTCTTAGTACCCGGTGGTGTGCAAGAATTCCAATGTACTATGGTTCAAATGGCAATACAGTATTTTCCTATTTGACTTGAAAAAAAGACTTACCCAACAAGTTCAGTCTTATTGTGTGAAACCTGAAACCTAAGTGATCCAGAGAAAAAACCCTAAAGTTCTGAGTTCTGAAGACCCTTCAGTTTGACCCCACAATTGGATCAGTCCCTGGATCAACTTTGTACTAAGAGCATTCCTACCCCTTCTAATGTATCTGCCAGTAGAACTGATTCCCCACAACTTCACAGCTCTCGAAACACTTCAAAGCCCTTTTTAGAATATTAAGATGGAACCTCCTTTCTTCTAATGTGAATGTATGTCTGTGCTTCTGTTGGAAGGATTTACAGAATCTAATGGTGCACTTACATAGTTACCATGTCCCCCCTTAAATATAAACAACCCCAGCTTGGCCAGTCTGTCCTCGTATTTGAGACTTTCAATACCCTTTACAAGCTTAGTTGCCATTCTTTTGACTCTCTTTATTTCAGTAATATCCTGTTTGCCTTGAACCATTTTTGACCCATTTAACAAAGCTGATACACATAACTATTCGTCAGAATACATTTAGCTGCTTTGAACAGTTAAAGGGGAAGGAAAGGCAAAGTCACTTGGGGGTGCCAAAATGTTAAGCACCCCCAAGTGACTTTAACCGCTTACCTTGACCCGGGCTGCCCTGTAGGGAAAATAGCACAGCCGGGCACTGAGCGCAGCTTCCTCTCCGCTTTCCATTCTAACTGCGTGGCGGCATGCACAGTAGAGCGAAAAGCGACTTAATGTTTAAGTTCGGCTTTCACTGCTCTGCCATGCGCGCGCAGCGAGCCGGAGGAGAAGCGCCGGCAGCTACCCGGCTGGTGCTGTTTTCTCCGACAGGGCACCAGCGGGTAAAGTAGGCGTTAATCACTTGTCATTCTGATATATGTTGCACTTCAGGGCTCATTCAGATGTTTGCTCTCACAATGTAACTATCGCAAAGCAGCAAAAGCAAACTGCTGATTGTTTGTTATGGAATACTGGAGTATTGTACATGTTAACTAAGGAGTTAATTCTTATTCTTGTAACCTGAAAACTGGATCCTACAAATCAGAAGCAAATCTATGCACAACTTTATTCTTGGCTCCTGCCAACTGTTGTAAATATTTAACTGTCATTGTTCATATTCAAGCTCAATGGTACATCTTTTATGAGAGATGACTTGCTGTAGCGAAATCCAATTTTTTCCAAACCCCGCTAGGTGGCAGCCAAGTCTTTCTTACAAAGCCCTGAGTCCTGTTAAACTTGCTTTCATTTCTGCTCAACTCTTTTCTCCTTTTCATTACGCATTTGCCTGTTTTGTATCATGTTCATATAGCGAAATCATCAACATCTGATAGAGTTGAAGTTTAAATGTAAATGTCTAAGCTGTTGTTGAACTGAAAGTGTCTTTTGTCCTGTCATATACATCATTTTAATTACAAACATTCTTTTTGTCACCTGCCTTCAGTTAGATCAAAATGTAAGTGTTACAGTCACCAAGAGAATGTGTCTGTATTACACGAAAATAGAAAACAATACAACATTCCCTTATGTTGAAATGTTGTTTGCCCCTGGTGACAGTTAACGCACAGTGACAATCCAATGTGCAGTTAAATACTTCCTGGCGATTTCTTTATGCCACATGCACAATGTAGACTTTTAACTGTTAATGATCAAATTCAGACTTGACAGTGATCAGATTTAGATCAGTCTAACTTGGATCTGCCTGAATCACATAGATCCAATCTAGCTTTATCAGGCTCAGCTAGGCAGGAAGCTGACACGTTGGGCTTTCAATTGAGGGGGATAGAAGATTTGATTAATAAAGAATTAAGACAGAGCGAAGTAAATTCTGACTATATTTTATCATAAGAAACTACTCATATGTTTTGATGAAATCCAAGGGTTATTGAAGTTGGTGGTCACCAAGTATGGGCAAAAAATAAAAAAATACCTTTAGTGAATATAGTATGTGGGCCTACAAGGATGAAGTGCCTTGTCTGACTTAAGTTCATTACTGAAAAAAAATTCATGCATCTTTGTAGGGCCAATTATGCAATATTAGTCTCTTTGCAAGAAGAAGCACGACTGCCCATTTACATATATACTGGTTCTTGCTTAAAAGACCACAACTGACATAGCATATTACCCCCACCACAACCCCATCACTGCCATTTATATTATTTTCATATACTTCGTTACTTTGCCGTACTGGATGTTTTTATGCATTTTGAAACAGTGCTTGATTCTTATAGGATCAGTAATTTACCTGCTAATGATAGAAGTACTTGCATTCTTGCTGCTAATTGTCTATCCTTGGGCAAATGAAGCCACCACACATGGAAAGGGGGCTTAACCATACCCGTAGATTATGAATATTTTCATGGTATGTAGTTAATGACCGAGATAAATGGAAGGTTCACCCCAGTCTCCCATAAATATGGCTATGAATATAACAACAAACTGAGGCATAGTTTGAATAAACCCTTAACAGCAATTTCTTTGATCTTCCAATACTTTTTATGACTAAATGATTCCGCTCTTATTTTGTTCAATAAACTCATGTTTGTAAGAGCTATAAAAATAAGAAAGAATATCGCTGGGAACTGTACAAATATACATTTTAACTTTGTTAATGGTTAAAGAGAAATCAGTGCAATTATTGATGTTAATTTTTGACTGTTAATAAGATGTTCAGTATAATTTGCCACATTTTTTTTCCCATCTGCCAAGTAAAGGGTATTTTCAGTGCTATGCTGGGAATGAAAGAAACCGCTAGACTTGCAATTCCCCTGAAGTCTCATTAAGTGAGTGACAATATGTGATGCTAGCTGCTACACTGTGTATTGGCTCACACATTATTTTCAGCTGCCTTTAAACAAATGGTGAAAATGTGTTAAACTCTGTATTTTATGTTTAAAATGTTTTTCTTTTAAGTTCATAGAAGGGAGAATACTTATGGGAAATGATTCAAGGCAATAATCTGAAAATATCTCAGAGAGATCTGAGTTTCACAGAATTGCAATGACACCAGTATAATGAATACCACATGTACCACACTCTTATATTTAAGTATAGACCCTTTAATCCAGAATATTTGGGACTTGAGGTTTTCCAGATAGTAGGGTTTATTTTTACATAAATTAAAGCACCGTGATATAAGGCTACTAAAATGTTTTGCATTTAATAGACCCAATAAAAATTGTTTTGCAATAAGCATTAAATTATACTATCTTGGTTGCAATGCAGTATGAGGCACAATCTCATTACTACACAAAAAAAGCACATCAGTATAAAATGAAGAATTTTTTGTTTAAACAAGACTGTACGGGGTGATAATAACTGTCAGTTTCACTAAGCACTGTTTATATAGTAAATAATGTACACCCTATTGTAAAATATGAGGATATTATAAGTCCATGAGTTCCATCACCATATAAAGGGACAAGGCCAAAAGGCAAGTGCTTTTATGCAGGTCAAGGGACTCCTTGATAATTTATAATATCCTCATATTTTAAAACAGGGGGTGCATTATTTATTATTATACAAATGTTCTTGTCATGTGACAGAAATTACATCACTATGCACTGATTATAACTGATTTATAACTGATGACATTACTAAACTTCTGCAACGTAGGCTGCAACATACTGTAGGTGGCACAATGAAGGGCAGCACTGGACCTAAATACACCCCTGGTTGTGTCCCATAGGGAAATGAATAAACTGTACAATATTATATATATATATATATATATATAGATCCCCCAGGGTAACCTTTGTGACCCAATATGGTGCCCATAGTAAACAGATAGCAATGAGTCTGCATAAACATTGGCATATCCTACGAGGTGCCTATCCACAAATAGGAGAGTTTAGGTTACCCCCTCTTGTTTCTTATAGAAAGGGTAGGACTATTGGTTCTAAATTGGTTACCTCCTCTGTTACTAGGGGAGGCTGCATGGAAACCAAGGGAGTATTTGGATACTCCCGGAGTGGAATGTACCCTTGTCTAGATTGTACACAATGTAAATATGTAATGCGGGGGAGGGTATTCCAACATCCCACGACAGGTGAAAAATTTGCATTGAGGGGACACTTTACATGTCTATCACAATATGTGGTTTATGCCATTATCTGTCCATGTAAAAAGATATATGTGGGAGAAACAGTTCAAAAGGTGAAGTCTCGGATTTCACAACACAAATCCACAATTAATGTAGGGAACAATATTTTACCACTTTCAAAACATTTTAAAGAACATGGCCACACCCCCGAACAGTTGAGGTACACCGTTTTGGAGGGAGTTCCCCCACAGAAGAGGGGGGGAGACCGGGAATTGAGACTTAAACAGAGGGAGGTATGGTGGATTAAGAGATTAAATTCCCTGCATCCAAATGGATTGAATAAGGACTATAATCTGTATTTGTTTGTTTAACTTTAAGGATTTGTTACAATTGAGATCGCATAGTGCTGCTGTATAATATAATAAGATGCTATAACTTTGCTAATGAGTTATGTATGCGAACAGGGATGAAACTCTGTACTCTGTATATTTCATAAATGGTGTTATCACTGAAATGGGGATGGAACCCTGTACTATGTTTGTATAATATGTTATGTGGTCATTTCCTCTCTGTAGACTATAAGTAGCTTCCTTTGGGAATCTGTATATGGAATTACTGCCCACATGCCTTGAGGAAGATCCCGGCCCGGCTGCAGTAGAAAGCACTCACGGCTCCAATTGTTCAAAATTATCAAAAAAAATGTATTGCTCTACACTCACACGCGTTTCGATCCACAAGGGACCGTCGTCAGGATAATATATATATATATATATATATAGTGAGAGAGAGAGACAGAGAGAGAGAGAAAAAGAAGGGTATGGGATCCCTTATATATATCCCTTAAAGGGTACACAGCAAATGAAACTGCTATGCACTACTAATCTGCATGCAACTATTTCATGCCACGTATGCATTAAAGTTTAGAAACTAACATTCAACTAATCACTTTTCCCATGAAGCACAGTTTTTGAATCTCACATGAAAAAAATCAAATTAACAGTACACAGGAATCCAGGAGGCTTATTTTGTTTCATGCAGCTGAAGTGAAAGTACATTACATTAGGAATGGAAAATGGTTGTCCCCTGGGAGGCTACAGGCTGCCTAGAGGCTAACATGCCTCAGCTTCACTTTAGTATTTTTTTAGTACTTGTTACCAGCTGTATGCCAAATTGAAGAATAAGTCTAACATTTTAACTATACAAATTTCTGTTCTTTATAGATAGATGTTCTGCCAGATATTTAGTAGACATAACAGTTGTATAAGGGGTTATATAATATCACATTACATAACATTCATTGAATTTTGCAGCCTTTACCTGTTTACTTTTATATGCCAGGTTGGTATCTTATATACAGTGAATTACCTTTTCACATTATATTAAAGACATTTAAAAAGGCTCACTAAAAGTGAAAGTATGTCTGTACAATTGATTCTTTGGATTGCACTGCCAAAACTTTCCCTGTATAATGAAGACACAGAGTAAAATATCGCTCAATGCATTTAGGAATGCCTCAGTAAATAAATAACAGGTCAGTGATTCAGATCTCTTCTGATGTAATTCTTAGAGAGAGATCAGATGAGTGTGCATTGGAGTGCAACATAACACAGATGCAATTGTATCTTTGCCAGAAAACCCTTTCAGTGCTAGATTGTTATGCAGAAAGAATTTATGTAGGATAAGGAGAAAACGAAGAAACGCTAGCATTTTCAAATTTTCTGTATCTAGATTATAACACTCACTTCTAATACACAGCAGATAGGGGGTGTTAAACACTTCTATCATATGGGTTTAATAGTGTACCTGTGGTACAAAAACTCAGTGGTGTTAAAAGTGAAAAATAATCAAATGTTTGCATAAAACCTGGATCTGTGCCTAGTGGTGCATAGGGAGATACCTCCAGTAAATAATTTATTAACATTCCAACCTATTTTCAGCATACACTAGTGTAGGGTGCTTGGCTAAACTGTCAATAACAAGCTTTTCCTTTACTATATCATCATATCCAGATTATAAATTGGTTTGTGGAACTGTACATACTTAGATTAGGTACATAAACCCCTTCATGCCTTAAATGGGAATGTTATACTGACACGAGAAATTAAACCTTTTTTTACATCTATCATAACAATGTCTTTGCATGACCTTCATTTTTGCCATAAAAGTATTTGCCCAATGCTTTTATATTACCTGTCTGATCCCCCATGTTCCCCTATAAGGGGGCTGCCATATTTGTCCAGCAGGAGGCCGTTAGCATTAGAAGCTATAACTGACAGGCTGAGAAGGGACAGTCAGGTTGGCAAAACAGTCAGGTTTAGGGACTTCAAGTTACAATTATTTACAAAAGCAAATCTCTCAGCGAAAATCAATCAACATGACCTATAGGCAACTTTTTATGTACATTCATATTTTGAGGAGTCATTTTTTAGTGTCAGTATAACTTTAAGAAACCAGGCAATGGTTTAGTAAGCACTGTAAACTAGTGTCATAGTTAATTCCATCATACAAATGAATAGAAGTTAAGGAATGGTATACAGCCTCTACACTAGAGTTCAAGACATTAGTTCAATATATGGTGGGCACATGTTGTGGCATGTATGATTTTATTGTGGAAACGTGCTTTGCACCTGCACTTTTTTATGCATATGTATTATTTATATGTATTTCATTTGTGGTCTAGGTATTATTATCTCACGGTATATGATAATATATTTTCTTTTGTGTAAGTAATTTTAAGATTGATGACTCCTGTAAAAGCACTTGGTCACTTTATTATGCTGATTTTTCCTAGCACTGGACACTTCATAGCACTTTTCAGCACTTTTAATTGGTTTTTGTTTTTAGCCACTTTCTGGCATTTCACCTTGAGGTCACTTCCTACTGGTTTGCTTGCTGTGGGTAAATATACGGAGTGGGTTAGAGGCATGGTTGCCTTGAGAAAGGTCCAAGTGTGGACTGAAACTTTACGTTGGCTATTCATGCTGTTTTAAGTATACATTAGTTTTTTCATATGAAGTCTCTGTGGTGTTGGTCTTTTTTGTAGTATTGGAACCATTTACCAGGCTCCCGAGGTAGGTTACGTAGCGCTGTGCCACCCTTTGTGCATATGTATATATACTGTATATACTTAGGGGCACATTTACTAATCCACGAACGTCCGAAAAGGGTCCGAATGCGTTTTTTTCGTAATGATCGGTATTTTGCGACTTTTTCGCGAATTGTCGCGACTTTTTCGAGCTCTCAATACGAAAGTTGAGACAATTCGCGCAAGTCGAAACGGTTACGAAAAAGTCGCAAAAAATACGAAAAAGTCGCAAAATGTTCGTTTTACAATCCGAATTTTTCTCATTCGGATTCGTGGATTAGTAAATCAGCCCCTTAGTCAAGCTTAATGGAAGTAGCATTTCATACCAGGTCTGGATTGGGATTTAAAATAGGCTCTGGCATTTCCATTACACAGAGACCCAAACAGCCAACTAAATAGTGACAAATCAGTCATTTATGCAAATAAGATTATATCAATAAACTATTAGAAATTTATGGAAGACATGTCTGCTGCATCACTATCATTTAAATTGCATCAGTGATGTTTTAAAGCTCCATCCTCACTTTTGGACGTTCAAACAAATATGAATATTTTGTGAACTGGGCCAAGATTTAATGCATTACATGCAGAACTAGGAATATATCACAGAATATAGACAGGCATTACATTATAAGCATCATGAATTTCAGATAAATTAAAGTGTAAGAGAGCGCCAGAATTATAATCTTATCTGAAGGAACTCAAGGTCTTTATTACCAGACAAAATGCATGTAACCCTCTAAAACTTGTAGTGGGAATTTGCAAGACCTTCATGACTGAATTTTTTTTTTTGCAGAATGAACAGTAAGAGCATACAGTAAATCTCCTTTACACTGGCTAATATGTAATGTTAGACCCATCTACAGCTTGCAATGTATGAATACCACTTTTAGGTGAAAAAAGTGAAAAACATTGAAAAGACTCCAAAAAAGAGAGGTTAAATGAATAATATAACCCCATTAACCTATAGCAGGTTCTCAGTGGAACACCAAACTTCAGTTTCTTTTACAATTTAGTAATTATTCACAAAACCTTGAGTGGTGTGTGTTTTTTTTTTTTTTTATTAATTCTGTGTCTACACACACCCGCACACATATATATGGGCATGGGACCTGTTATCCAGAATGCGCAGGACCTGTGGTTTTCCAGATAAGTGATATTTTAATTTGGATCTCCATACCTTGTCTACCAAAAAATAATTTAAACATTAAAAAAACCTCATAGGATTGTTTTGCTTGCAATAAGGATTAGTTATATCTTAGTTTGATATATTTTATATATGAGGTACTGTTTTATTATTACAGAGAAAAGGGAAATTCATTTAAAAAATTTGAATTGATGTATTAAAATGAATGGAAGAAGAAAGCCTTCCAATAGGATTTTTTTGCCACCAAGGATTTATGCAGCATAGAAACCAGGGCCGGAACTAGGGGTAGGCAGAAGAGGCAGCTGTCTAGGGCACAACAATTGGGGGGCGCCAGGCTGGAGCCTCTCCTGCCTACCCCTAATCATCTTCCTCTGTCATTGACCCCGCCGCTTGTGGTGGAGGCAATGACCATTCTGATAGCGCCCCACCCCCCTCGCTTGTGGCCGACCGGGTTGCCTAGGGCGCCCGGTCAGCTTGGCCCGCCCCTGATAGAAATAATCAAGTGCAAGGTACAGTTTTATTATTAGAGAAAAACAGGAACACATTTAAAAAAAATTGAATCATTTGCTCAAAATGGACTCTGTTGAAGATGGGCTTTTTATAATTTGAAGCTTTCTAGATACTGGGCTCCCATACCTGTATATATGTATGTATATCTATGTGTATATACTGTATATATACTGTTTACGATTCTTCTTTTCATAGAGAGTGATATATCTGCATGTGAAGCTGAAAATGTGTTTTTGACCGTCACAAGGCATTTTTTAAGCAAGTGATTTCAGGTCTCATGTCAAATTTAATCGTCTTTCTTCACAAGAGATTCAAGGACATAAATGGATTATTCTAATATTCTACAAAGCTAACATCAAAATCAAACCAGGCTTTGTTGTATCAGAATTCCTTGCTAAATTCACAGCATTCTAAAGCCAGTACTTAGAAAATCAGTATATGTTAACTAATACATACAGATGAAGCCACTTGGATTTGTGAGTTAAAGGCATCATGACTCGAGATAAACTGAAGAAACTGTTATTTTAAGTCATGTAAACTCATTTAGCACATTTAACCTTTCAAAGAGCACCATTGTTTACATAAGGCAACTCCTTAATTAGATGGGATTCTGTGATTTAAATTCCTGTGTTAAATGGGATAAGTGAGTTAAATGAGTTTAGTTATTCTGTATTAAACACCAGAACAAAAGTGGCTTCATCTGTAGATATTTAATTTAACTGCCAAATCAAGTGAGATCATTTGGCTTTGGGTTATGGATAATTATAAATGAAACAGAAGTTTTTGCAGAGTTGTAACCCTAGACTATGGGCATAAATATGTACAACAAGAGTTTATACCTTACAACCTTTTCTTTAAAGGGGACCGGTCACCCGGAAATAAAAACTGTACATTAAAAGTCCTTTTCAAATTAAACATGTAACCAAAACTCCTTTTTTTATTAACACATCCATACCTATTATATAGGCATTAAAAAATCCCAGCTGTCAATTATGTATTGCCTTTGGCACAGAGGTAGGGCAGACAATTACTTTCCATTCAGCACTCACTTTCCCCCTCTTTCCTCACCATCTAATTGTGTAGCCAGTGCATGGACATCAGGTCCCCTATTCTGGCACATACACAAGATTTTAGGTTAATATAAAACTTGCCTTAATAATAGAGTCCAGAAATGGCGCCTTTCTGCTTGTCTGTGATTGTGCAATTCCAAGACTGAAGGAAACAAGGTTTATATAATTTATATAGTGTAAGTGAAGCTTATTTTGCTTGTCTAGCACAACAGAAACAAATTTGGAGTGACAGGTCCCCTTTAAGTCACAGAATTGACACATTTAGCTTGGTGACTTATTTTGAAGTAAAATAAGAAATAATAAATGTCACCTGCCCTAGAAACATTATAACCTATACATAATCCTATAGGTTTTTTCGCTTCCATATTATGTCTGCCAACTAGATGGCCAGTGAAAATGACACTGGCTCTTTCAAATATTTTAAATTATTCATCTAATAAAAGCAACAAAATAACAAATAGCATTCTTATCTGTAATGCATTCCAAATGTGCAACCTAATTTAGAATCAGGAGTCTGTTGGGAGGTAAAGCAGAGTTGTAAAATATTTACTTTGTTTAATTAACATGGCAAGCCAATCAGATGTAAATAACAACAGTTGATTAGGTGCTATGAACAACGGCTGGACAAACCTTGCCACAAAGTGTTATTGTGTTTGGTAGTACACCAACAATCTTGTGATTTTATTTTGTTAGTAGCAGCAGATTTAAAGGGGACCTGTCACCCTAAGAAATAATAGTTTGCTATCATGTAAGTTGTGTATAATACATGTTACTTTCTAAAATATATAAATCTTTCCTTTATTCTTTTGAAATCCAACACTAGAGCGGACACTCTTATTAAGGCATCATCCCAAAATCTTGTGTGTGAGCCACAATGGGGGGCCTGATGTCCATGTACAAGTTACACAGTTATAGACAGTGGGGATATTTATAAAGTTGGGGCAGCTCATATTTTTTCGCAAATGGTTGTTTTGTGCACATTTTCCTCTAAATGATAAAATTCTGCATGAGCATGCCCTCTCTGCATATTTATTGTGCGTGAATATAGCGCCGATTTTCACTTTGCAAACATAAATGCACAATTTGCAAAATCAGTTTAGCTAATACTCAACTCTTTTGCAGTATCCTCTGTTTGGTGGCTTTTAGGGTGCGTTACACAAGATATTAAGCAAAATATTGGGTACTCATGTTATTTCAGGAATAAAATCTTAAAATAGTGCCCAATGTGCACAAACAGTGTCCTATGCAAAAGAACTAGTGTTTGTTTCAATGGGTTTATGTCTAATAAATGTTCTAAGAAAGAAAGTTTTTTTCAAGTAACTTAGCCACCATCTTCAATTTTTAATTTCAATGAAAGCTATTATTAATGGACAGAAATTAGAATGTTGACCGCGTGCATATTTAACCACTGCCCTTCAGTTGTGGCATAAATCATTATGACACACAAGGCACTTTCAACTTATACACAAAATACTTTTACCACTTAATTGCTATAAATAATTTTAATCTGTCATCACAGACATCTGTATGCTAGAGGAGCACTAAATCGCAACAAATAGGCTAAAAATGGGGCACAGTGGGCCCGATTCACTAAAGTGCGATAAAACGTGCGCTATTTATAGCGTGCGGTAAAAATTTTATTGCGTCTTAATTTTCGCGACTTTTCGCACAATTCACTATAAGCATACTTGCGCTATTTTACGAGCGGTATTTCATGCGATATTTTTGTCGCGATAAATAGCGTGCGCGGTATTTTTCGCATGCTCGCTATTTATCGCATGCGCTAATTGTCGCGACATTACTCACGCGACAATCGGCAGCATAAAATTGGCGACATTTTGCCCTGGGAGAGCACAGAGTGCTAGATAGGTGCTGTATGTGCAAAAAAAACCCCACAAAAACCAATAAAAATATAAGTAAGAAAAAAAAAGAAGTGCTAGAGTTATCACACTCGGCAGAAAATACGCTACGTACTAATTAACGCAAGTTGTTGCCCGTGACTATTATTTTTTGAAGCCTTTGTCAATTTTTGGACGTGCGGGGAATTTTCGCGTGGGGAATTTTTTTATGCGTTTTGCCATTGGCGGATTGTTTTGCGAAACGCATGAAAAATTCGCTGCGAATCCATGCCTGGTAAAACATTTCATCACTTGTAGCCGCATATAAATAGTCGCGCAAATGAACGCACGCCATGTTAGCCATACACGCCAATACTTTCGTAAAATTACTGTATTAAAAATGACCATTTCCCTGCAAACTGGCGGCTGCGTCACTCTAGGGGAAACACATACTTGAATAAATAGCACTTTTATTGCCATATTTTATTGGCAAAAGCTCATTTACTGTACTTTTCTATAATTATTATACCTAGTAATGTATTTTGTGTGACTAAAGATTTACCGCTATTGTACTGTATAATATCGCGACTAAATATTTTGGCGATAACATATTCACCGCTATAGTACTGTATATTTTGGCGACAACATATTCACCGCTATAGTACTGTATATTTTGGCGACTAAATATTTACCACTATTGTACTGTATATTTTGGCGACTAAATTTTTACCACTATTGTACTGTATAATAGTAGCGAAATTCCATACATGCCAAGACTTTAGTAAAATTGAGTAAAAAGACACATACTTGAATAAATAATACTGTAAGTCCATATTTTATTGGCAAAAACTCATTTACTGTACTTTTCTATAATTTTTTTCCTGCCTGTAGTAGGTGTTAATTTTCGCATAGCCGAATGCGATATTTAGCGCACCTAAGTTCTAGTGAATCATGCGATCGTATTCTTTTCAGCGCGGAAATTAACGCATGCGTTAAAACTAGCGCGAAAAATACCGCATGCGAAAATGGCGACTTAACTTCACGGGATAATACTATGGTGAATCGTGCGCTAATTATCGCGACTTATTTAACGCAAAAAAGCGTGCGATCATTTTTATCGCACTTTAGTGAATCAGGCCCATTATGTTTTGGGGTTCTGTACCAGCCCAAGGCAACCACAGACAATTAGCATGGAGGATCTGTGCCTTCAAAGACACCCCAGTAGCTCCCCATCTTCTTTTCTGCTGATTCTCTGCACATGCTCTGTGCTGCTGTCAGTTACTGAGCTTAGGGACCCACTCACAATTTACTGTGTATATATAAAATATAAATGTCATAAAATAAAACTGATTAGTACCTCATTTTCTGCTTGACAATTTGCATCAACCGTGAGCATGTGTATGTGCAGAGTCACTTATACCCCTTACAGAGTTACTGTTATAGAGATTCTAAAACTGTAGGCTCAGCAAAAATTTGTAGAGTGAGGAAAAAGTCACAGTTGCATCAACAGAAAAATAAGTTGCAGTCATGCTCAAAACGATCCAGTCGCACCAAATACATGGCGTAAAAAAAAGTCACGGTCACATAAAAAAAAAAAGCTACACCACAAAAAAGTGATGGGTTAGCTGCATTTCGCAATTTTTTCGCCACATAGCACATTTTTCTGAAGTTTCGCAAATTTTACAGTGAAGCGAAACGGACAGATCTGCTCATCACTATAGGAGACCAGACAAAAGCAGCACGACCATGGAATTTACCTCTCTCATCTAAAAAACAATCAAGTTTGATTAAAATTGATATCTAGCTGTTTTTGGATCTTTTGTGGTCAGGCAGACCAGCATTTTCTAGGTTCACACCTCTTATTATACTGACTAAAAATGCACCAAAAATTGCATTCATTTAAAAAAAACAAAAAACAAAAAAAAAAAACAGTGCAGAAGTTTTCATGTAATTCTATTAAAATACATTTAATAATGATAGGAATATCATTGACCACACTCAACTTTTTTGGCCACACTCAAGGCCATGCCCACATATTTCCTCCTCTGTAGTGCAGCTGCATTATAAATGCATTATATCTATAAACCACATACAGTATATATGCATATATATAGTGCCAATTTCACATGCCTCTATAACAAATATCAGTATTAAAGTGCCAACTTGATGTCAAATGCTCAAAAATATATATAGCGGGATATATGCATTCCACTCTGCACTTACTGTCACTTTACACACCTACAGGAACTCTAACACCATGCTAGTTATCCTGACCTTATGTCTCAGCACTCCCTTTTCGAATGTAAGCTCTTGCTGGCCCTCCCCCTAGTGTCTCCGATCCTCATCCAAATTTACCTGCAAACTATTTTTGTGAATTGTTTATATGTACATGTTAACTGTTCTGTCTTTTGTACCCCTTTATTCTGTAAAGCGCTGTGTAAATTGATGGCGCTATATAAATAATAATAATAATTCCAACTTAATTGTGAAAAAATTAGTACTATTCGACCACTTCTTGACTCACTTAACACAGCCCTTTACAGTTTGTAGTTTGCAGACTTATGCAAAAAATGTCCCCCACTCTTCCTCTTATTTAAGAATCTGTGGAATGGAAACTCACCACCAGCAGCAGCAGCAGCAGCAGCAGATATAAAGCAGGCCTTTCATCCAGTCCTTCAAACAGTGGCTCAGTCAGGAGCTCCATAAAAAAAATAAACAATCCTGTCAGGCAGTTCACAGCCTTGCAATAATCAATCAGGCTGCTGCCCCCCTCCCAGCTTCTCCACAGCAGGAATACAGCTGTCACCAAGATAACTCTGAGTTCTGTGCCCATGCTTCTCTCCAGCACTGGCAGGAATGCAGCCCTGCACCAAGATAACATGTAGCGTTAAGTACCCCCGCTTCTCTCTGGCACTGACAGGAAAGCAGCCCCACACTAAAGGCAGCACCCAAAGTTTGTAAAAGACAGTTTTATGCACAGAACACAGGTGCGCTGGGAGGGGGCAGTCTGTGAGAGCTGAGGCTGAGCTACTGCGATGAGATTGGCTGGGTGGAATGCCTGCTTTGGGGTGGCAGGGGGACAAAATGATGAAGCGGGGACACTTCCTGTGGAGACTGAGACTCTAAAATGGGGTAGATCACCGTAGAACGGGGACGGATTGTAACCCTAAGACAAAATGGGGCCGATTCACACTCAAATCACTAAAAGGACACGTGTCATAATTAAGAAGCAATGTTCTTTGCATTATTTAACTCACGATGAGCATTTTTCTTGCGTTATTTTCCGGCGCAAAACTATTGTTCTGAAAATTACCATTTCTCTGAAAACTGGAGGATGCATCACTCTAGGGCCAACACATACTTGAAAAAATCCCACTGCAAAGTCCATGTTGTGTTGCCAAAAGCTCATGAACCACAATTTTCTTTAAGTAGGTGTTAATCTTCGAACCGACTAATGCGATATTTAGCGCGTTTAACGCCTCATATGTCTTTGTGAATCATGCGTTAGTATTATTTCCATTCGATAATTAAAGCAATGCATGAAAAATAACGCATTGCTGTAGCGCGCTATTTAACGCATGCAATATGACTTTGATGAATCAATACTTATTTATCGCATGCTTTTTAATGCAAAAAAGGCATGCAATAAGCGTTATCGACCTTTAGTGAATCGGCCCCAATGTCTGAGATATGCCTTTAATATAAAATTGCTAGTTTAAGGAACACATAGGGCAAAGAATTAAGAGCTCATTTTTCATTTCTAATGGATTTTTAGAAGTGCACTTTTTAAATGGTGAACACTAACTTTCACCCCTTGATAAATATGCCTTTAAAAATCACATAGAAATAGAGAGAGGAGTAATTTCACAGTAGCAAGCTCTAATTTCACACTTTAATAAACCTGCCCCTTATGTATGGGTTGTGCTAGATGAATTGCTTGTATAAAATTAGATTTCTGGTGTGGATAAAAATACTCCCCCTAAAAAGAACCCCAAACTGGTAAATTTCAGTAACCAAGTCTGTGTACTGTATAGTAGTGTCCTAACAATGATATTCAGTCAGATTACCCATACATGCCAAGCAAACCTTGACTTAGTGAAGGATGAATTGAAAAACTTAGCAAATGCATTTACTCAAGGAATAAATAGTGTAACCTTGTCTTCTTAATAGATCTTTTTAAAGGGGGGTATATTTTATTATGGAATACAATGAAAACATGGCTGCTTGATGATTCAGATATTTTCATGAATAGGTTGTAAGACATGAATCACTATGATATATAGAATCCCAAGATGTTCACAATAATGTTTGCTCATATAAACCCATAACAGAAAAATACAAGTTGTCCTTGTAGAATAGGTTTAGAAATGGATTTACTTTGTTCTTTTAACATCCTATCCTAGAGGTCATTTGGAAGGTGTACAGTTTAGCCTTACTCTACATTTGACAGGACTAATGGATTAAATTTCTATACAGAACTAGTTATGAGCGAAAATGCAGAATTTTGCTACAAATCTGTGCCTGCCAAAAATTTTTCTCATCATTATACAGAAGTGCAGACCATGAAATTGCCTGATACCCCTATATATATATGGGAAATCAGGTTATTAGTTGATCCAGTGTTCCCCTATGGTAAATTCTAATGTATGGATGCACCCACACAGACAGAAGATGATACAGTTAAAAAAGGACAACTGTTGTAAAAGAACAAAGCTGTGTAAATGCTGTATAAAAACAAATGCAATATACACCGCATATCACAGTCTGATTGTCAGGCATCGCTGTTTAAGAGTGTATGCACCAAGTTGGGTTGGTTTTTTTTGGGCATAAAACTTTTTGGCATAAAATTCCTGTGTAAAAACCAACAGTTGCTTGAAAATACTGTGTAAAAAATGGCATCAAACATTTTTTAACACAACAACTTACAGTATATCTTATCCCATTGACTTTAATAACTAATGCCGGTTCGGGTTTTACAGGGTTTGGCATCTGAATGCAAAGCCAGCCAAACAATAAAAACAAAGAAAAAAAGCTTCTGGCCCTGCCATCATTTAAATGCTTTCTGAGACATCTGAAATGTGGAGAATAGAAATGGGTTCACACAGGTTAGGTGTGAGCTATATTCAGTAAATGAGACCACACATAGCAAAAAGGCTATTGACATTTTTGAATTTACTCGATTGGGTTGCTCTATTAGTGGCAAAAGCACTATTACAAAGCAGGTTACTAATGGATCAGTCTGTTCAGAAGAATGTAATTTAATTTGTTTGCTTATGTTGTGTGTGAAATTGATAAGTGCCTTGTCTTGTGGAAAAACACTGCTGTGAATAAAACACAAGTGCATACTGTACCTACTACTACTCTGGGTGTAAGAGGTATTGCTACCTCTGCCACTGGACTGAACCCCCAATATTATATATCTATATCCAATAAAATAATTTTCCAACCACCCAGGGCTTGTTTCTGTTTCTTTTCTAAAGTGCATCTTATGACAGATATACTGTATATTCCACCAAGTAAGTAGTAGCAGGTGTACTCCTTCAATTCATCACTGCCATATCTATCCAGTGTATATGAAAAAGTTCTCGTATGCATCACTTTAAAGTTGAAGTTATTGCATGCATATTTTTCCACTCCTGATTTAATATTACATAGGTAGATAATATAGTACTAGATTATTGATTAATATCAAGAACAGGAAGCAGAATGCATGAAGCCTCGTTTTAAAGTTTTTTTCATATGTGCCACAGCTGCTATTGAAATTTCCTTACAAACGTCAATGGTTTAATTCTGTGTTTTTTTTTTCCTGTTTGGACCTGGACAGACTGACTATTTCAGCTGAATGCCCAATGCAACTAGAAGACTTTCCCATGGACGCCCATGCATGCCCCTTAAAATTTGGAAGCTGTAAGTAACACATCACAAATGTAACATTATTATTATTGATATTATTATTACATTTGATCACAGTGGTTTCCTTGCAACCATTTTCTTGTTTCACATAGCAGAGGGTGACTTGTTTATCATTTTGTTCAGCTTACTCTTTTCAACATATTCAAAGTAACATGACTGTCTGGGTTTTAAACTTGATCTTACAAGTTCTATTGCTAGCTAAATTGAAAGCCTAAAACTATAGTAAAACTATTTATAAATCAGTTTACTAATCCTAGTCACCCAAGCACAGTTTATAAAAGGGCATACTACACACAATCAGTGCTTTACACATGCACACATTTGATATTAGCATATTTACAGATACAGGTTGTCCTCCATAAATCTTGTCAAATATGCCAATGGCACAGCTGAATGCATAGAACATTACATATCTGAACACCAAATGGTTCCTTTAGATGAAAGTAAATTGCATTTTGCGACAGGTGGCCAAAATACTACTAAATATCTGAAAACTAATTTTCTTACGGTTACTGTAATATTCTTTAGCCCATTTCATTGACAGCATTAATCTAGGTGGCAGAAATCAGTGGAATAAAACTGGTTTTATCTTGCCTGTTAGTGCATTAGTTAGAATAAAAAAGAATACTTAAGAAAATTAATATTTGCAACCCTTTTTAAATTGTTTAACCTTTATATCATCTGCTATATACATGCTGTATCCATATGTAAGTAGAATAACACAGTTGTTTGAAGAATAGTAGGTACTCACAAGTAACTTCTCTCTCTCTAACTTAATATCTATTATTTGCATAGACATTTTAGAGTGCCAATGCTGGCAGGCCCGTAGCACTTACACTACACAAGAAAAGTTTTTGGACAAGTGGCACAATGGCCACTTAATACGTAATACATTTAAAGGGAACTCTTCAGTACTTTTTTTCATTCTGTGTGATGGCTTTCTATTTCATTCTGTGTTATTAGCATTATAGCTATAACTTTAGCTTTAACTAGAAGATAACCCAGCCAAGGTTCTTGAAGGTAAATTAGTCAAGAAAATAAATGATGTTAAATGAAACCAGGAATAACATTTCTACCTTTTCTGTAAAGCAGCACTTATTATACTCTTATTCCTGTGTGTAATATATCATCCCACTTAGACTGTAAGCTCTACAGGGCAGTGACATCCTTCTCCTTAAAATGTAGTATTTTTATTTTGAATGTACCTGTATTTTAGTACATAAACCTATATACATTGTTTTCAGAATGATAGTTTAATATCTGTGCAGAACAAAATATATTTAATTTTGCTGTTTTAATCTCTATATGAAGATACTAACGTTAATACAGTTATCAAATGCATTGAGACTAGAGGGGAGTCAAATCTGTATCACATAACATAGTAGAAATCAACATAACAACATCATTCTGGGAGGTTACTGTATTTTATAAATGAAAATGTTATATGATAGTGTGCTCTTGCTATACTGTCAATAACTAAATCTTTCATTTGTAAGGGTTTGTTACAAACACAATAGTCACATAAATAATGCTTTACAATAAAATAATGTTTTTAAATTACATTTTTAAATGGGAAAAACACACCAAAAAAATGTTTTGTATTGTATCTGTTGCAGATAGTATGTAGTGGGGGCCCTACCTACACCGTGTTTATTTAATTTAAAGGAAAGTACTTTTCAATTTAGTCTTAATGGTTTTATTAAAGCATGTGCTTATGATATCTCAAATGTATAAATAGGTATTGATTGCATGTTCAAATGCGGGAGGATAATAATTCATTCTGATTTAAATTAGGTACATTTCTGTATCTGTTAAAAGATTCCTCTACCTAAACAATGATCAATAGCTGTATGTACAATAGCTGTATGCTAGGAATCAAGCTTTAGAATTAACTTTTTTTAATTAGAGCTGGCAAAAGGCACCTTTATAGATTCAGTCCAACTAGTTTTTAAGACTTATCTGCCTTACACACACACACACACACACACACACTGATCCTATGTTACAAAAACTAAGATGGAGGACAGATCCACACATTACATCATAACAAAGGAGATTAGTGTTATGTATGTTATGTATACTATATCAAATGATATTAAAGTCTATCCATTTACATGAGAGAAAGTCACAACCATTATCCATTTAGGAATTTAACGAGCAATACAATATACTATGCAGATAATCTTATAGACATGTTGAAAGTTTCAAAGAAAAAAATGTGCAGAACCAATGTGTTGGAAGCGCATGAAAAATAAAAATACAAATACAAAATAGTGCAATATGTTTCAAAAGTTAATGAACTAAAGTGAAAGAATTGTGCCTATAACTCCAAATAATAACAAGGTTCTCCATTCTCCACTTAATGCAGTAGAGAACAAAACGTATCACAAACAGCTCTACGTGATTCACTTATCTTATCCAGATACTGTAAGTAGCCTGTACTGCAGCAGGACTATTTTTAATAAAGGGTATTACACTATATTCTGTTTTATCCTTTGATTTTCTAAATTGAATGACCCTGTTCCAAATTGAGAAAGATCCTGTTGAGGACCGAAATGTCGGATTCTTTTAAAACAACATGTCTTAAATAAAGTTTTTTGAGAAATTTTAAGAGTGTGCCGGCCACTGAAGATTTTTTGCACAATATGTTTACAAGTGTAGACAGTTAGTGGTATAGCTAGTCACATTTTGACTCACATTTTGGCTTTATGAAATATATAAAACCAACAGTTTTCTCTAAGTGCATAAAGATAATGGCAGAAAAGCAAGAAAACCCTAGCTGTTAGATCAATTTTTATTAATAATGCATATTGAGTTTTCCTCCTACTGTGGTTCATGTTATCTTATTAACATTATTATAACAACAATATGTGTGACCATAAAACAGTGTTAAAACAGAGTTATTATTTACTGTTCTCATCATGAACAAGTGTTGAATAAATGCTAAACTGTTGGTCATTTTTAATTTTGTCTATGCAAAGAATTTAAAAAAAAATTATTCTAGGAAAAAAAATCAATATCAGAGCAAACCAGAGTATGTACTGTATAAAGCTGAATAACCCTATTCTGTTACATAGGCTGAGAAAATTTGAATTTGTGATTGTTTGATTTTTTTTCTATTTTGTTGATTTAATAACAAGCCACTTTTGAACTGATGCTTGGTTTCTGTATTCACTTTTTTCCTCCAAGCAGGTTTTTGAAAAAAATAAAAACCTTGGCACCTAAAACCTACTGAGCTTTTCATTTTTTAAAAGAAACCTGTAGGGGAAAAAACGTGTTTGGCTAAAGCCGAGGTAAATCGGTTCCTGATACAACATAACTAACTTACCAAACTCAAATTTGTGCTTATTTATTTAAAAATGTGTAGACAGGTATGGGAGATCTGGGGAATGCTAAAAATAATTTAAATATTGAATAAACCCAATAGGATTGTTTTGCATTCAATAAGGATTAATTATATCTTAGTTGGGATCAAGTACAAGGTACTGTTTTATTATACAGAGAAAAAGGAAATCATTTTAAAAAATTAAAATTATTTTCTTATAATGGAGTCTATGGGAGATGGACTTTCTGTAATTCAGAACTTTATGGATAATGGATTTCCAGATAAGGGATCCCATACCTGTACTAAAAATTTGATTGAATTAAACAACAACAAAAAAACTTGAATGCAGTGAATTTGCTTTCTACTCATCATTTTCAATAGGTCCCATTGATTTCTACATGAACTTACAAGATTTTAGATGCTGAAGTTTTACATTTATATTTTTTTTTTTTTTCTCTTAAATTTCAAACATTTGAGTTTTGTAAACCCAAAATCAAAAGCAAAAAAAAATATGAATCTCAGTAAAAATATGAATTTGAATGTTGATAAATTAAGCCCTTGCAGAAAATTATTTAGCAGCTTGTAAAAATGTATTTATAAATGCATATCATTGGCGATATTTAATGTATTTTTAAGCCACCACCTTTATAATTATAACCCTAAACTCACTACCTAATCATTTTTATGTTTGAATTACATGTTTGAACAAACATATCACAAGAATGTTATTATGATATTCCCAGTACAGATAAAACACTGCTTGAAGAGTCTGCCTTGTCCTAAAAACATAGACATTCTCTCTCGCCTCCCAAAACTATTGTCAGTCCCCATTATATGATTAGTCCCTAACAACAAGTTCACCTTTTGAATGTCGAGTATGGTAGAGCCCTATGTTGCACCTCAACACATATCAAAACCAAAGAAATCAAATGTATGAGTGCTCGAGATATTAGACAAAAGGATTTTCTATATAAAGCACCTCCCGGGGCCATGAACTTACATTAGACAACAGGGCTTGATATGTGTCAAAATCTCACTAAACGTACTTATATCTTTAAACAGTGCCTCTGAGATACACATTTGTCCATCATAGAGACTTTATATTCTTCATAATGCCTATAACTTTTTTTTATGAGTTTCATCACACATCAGCCTTTAATAAGTAAAATACATCTACATTAATTTTTGCTTAAGTCAATCCCTTTCAGAGACTTAATCTTTCCCTCAAACTAAAAATTCTTATGTGCAAACAGGTATCAATATAAAAACACTTACATATTTCAGTTGCAAATTATGATCTTTATATAGCATATAAAGAAATACTCATTATGTTTAATAGCAGAAAATTCAAGGCGCGCTACATAACCATATAAGAGAAATGCTTCATTATAAATAAGTTGAACAGTATATGATTGCAAAAAGGTTTAAGACTACAACCATGATTTATAGGTGATGATTTAAAGAGCCTTGAGGCAAAAATAACCACAATGCCACATTAAAAGCGAAATATGTGAACTCTGATTCAAAATTGCGATGCTGCTTGATGAAAGAAGACCATGTGATTACTAGCAGAACACTCAAAGCTGGCGATTAGTGCTACATGGAATTGAGACAAGCAGTGGAGGAACAGCTAAACATAGTGCACTGTGATTAACATTCATCTCCATGATAAGCCTTGGTCCATTTATTAAAAGTGGCAGGTTGATTGCAGATTGATGAAGGATTACACGTTACCATTACTTATTGGTATAAGCCACTGGATACCATAAATCATGGTTTGATATTCTAAGATTTCTTTATATAAATAATGCCAATAAATCTCATTTCAACTTTGACTTTTGTGTATAGACAATCTATATACATTATGGGGCTGATTTACTAACCCACGAATTCGAATCCGAATTGGAAAAATTCCGATTGGAAAACGAACATTTTGCGACTTTTTCGTATTTTTTGCGATTTTTTTTTGCGCCTTTACGACTTTTCGGAAATTATCGCGACTTTTTTTTTTTTTCGTAGCCATTCCGAAAGTTGCGATTTTTTCGTAGCGTTAAAACTTGCGTGAAAAGTTGCGCTTTTTTCGTAGCGTTAAAACTTAAAAGGCGCGACGTTTTGCGCAAGTTTTAACACTACGAAAAAATCGCAACTTTTTGCGCAAGTTTTAACGCTACGAAAAAATCGCAACTTTCGGAATGGCTACGAAAAACTCGCGTTTTTCCACCAAAATCGTATTGGTAACGAAAAAGTCGCGATAATTTTCCGAAAAAATCGCAAAATACCGATCATTACGAATAAAACGCAATCGGACGCATTCGGCCCGTTCGTAAGTAAGTAAATGGGCCCCTAAGTGTATCTAAAGCTTTCCCAAATTTATCTCAGAAGGGGGAAATTCCTTCCAGATTGCAAATGAGCAAAGTACCAGTCCTTAAAGCACCAGTGTACTAAGAGTTACATTTATAAACAGTTGAAATAGCAAACATCTGTTTGTATACATGTCAACGTAATAGGGAAGAAATAATTCAACTGAATTACAGAACTAAAGAAAACTTTTATTAATATTGACTGAAATAGAAAGAGAAAGTTTGTCATCCACTCTCAAGGTTGTCACCATTTATCTACAACATGTGCAAGACACAACTTTAAGTTTAGCAATGATTCCCCCCATCAAGGCTCTACTATTACATGAGACATGCTTGGTAGAAATTCCAGATGTTCTAGACTTTATCGAAAAGTTCCATGGTGTCATCCACCTGTGCTTTTATTTGTTCATTTAATCTGATGCAATTGATTTCTGTATCACTTTTTCATATAAGAGAGTGCTTGTTTTCCAGCTAGCTGTGATGTGTTATCTTGGTGGCTGTGCAAATGTGTTAAATCAGTTTCTGTGCAGAACTGTTTTACCCTGTTAGTGTATGTCCAAGCAGCATCACCTATGGGTTTACTTGTATTTCTGCATTTAAAAGGTGGGAGAGTAACTGTGCAATCTATTTCCATAGTGCCATAGCTATGGGGCATGCCCACCTAATATGACACATGGATCCAAGATCATTGCAACTCCGAAAGCAAGTCCAAGTAACTGAGGTACAGGTATGGGATCTGTTATCCGGTAATGCATTATCCAAAAAGTTCCAAGTTACAGGAAGGCCATCTACTCTATTGTAATCAAATAATTAAAATGTTTAAACATTATTTCCCTTTTCTGTGTGATAATAAAACAGTACCATGGACTTGATCCCAACAAAGACATGATGTATCCTTATTGTCAAAACAATCCTACAAGATTAAATTAATATTTAAATGATTCTTAATAGACTTAAGGTATGGAGATACAGAAAGCCCCAAGTCCAAAGTATTCTGAATAACAAATCCCATACTTGTATTAGGTACATGCAGTGAGGTATTGCCTTTTGTGTTAGCTACTATGTTTTGCATTAAATATTTGTGGGGAATGAAATTAACTTTACTTGGTGTCCTCTATGTACTTCTTTTTTACTTTAGGATCAACCCAAAATAGCTTTTTCCAGGTGAATAAAGTGCCTGAAATTTCCAGCAAATTCTTCACAGGACAATAATCTGGCTTATATCATACAGTATAAATGTACAAGTGTGCCAGTGGACAGATCTATTTCATATTCTTCTGTATTATATCTGCATAATTCTTATGATGGGGAATGAATGTTGGGGGTTTGAGGGATTAGGATCACTGTTTTTCACATATCATGTAAAGTTACCCTGAAGACCTAATTTAGAGATGTTGAATAAAAAGCTATTTTAATGATACAGCATCTCCCTTGAATAGAAGTATAACTTAACTTATACTATAAAAAGACATTTGTATATTTGCAGAAGAGAGGAATCTTGTCAAGTGACTATTTTAATGCATGCAGTATGCAGATATGTAAATATTATTGTAATGACTTCTTGTTTTTGGAAGGACATCACAGAATATTTCTAACCATTAACTGGTCTGTGGGGATTGAAATGCTCCAAAAATTAAAATAAAGAAATAAAAGAGAGCAAAGGAAAAAAGCCTTATAAAATCCATAAAAGAGAAAATTGGAGCCTGAAGGGAGAAGGATGAAAGGAATACACACACATAAAGTGCAGTCTGTTTTTAAAGTCACCCTATCACTTAAATCATTTACAAGGCTCTTTTCAAAACTGAAGCTCCTTCCATTCCCATGAAAAGAATTTGTTGATTTAGGTTATTTTGTTATATGTCCTGAAACAGTAAAAAATACTATTAACTGTGAGCACAGCAGCTGCATTTGTTTGAACTATCCTGACTCATTAGTTACCTTGGATGAAATTGCTTTGTTTATGCTGTGCTTACTTTTTTCATATTTTTCAGTATGTCAGCTGTCACAGAATTCTTTTGTACAGATTTTCAGTAGACCCAGTTGTCCTTCTACGCCTGCTGCCACTCATGGCCCTCGTAGACCACTAAGCATTTTTGCCACACTCATGGCGATTGTCTGACTATAATAGGAACTGCTTCTACTTTCCTAGACAAAAGAGAGAAAAAGGTCTGCTTAAATGTATTAGCCTTTATATATGAAGGCCAGTAGTGTTGGACCCACAATACCACACAAGTGCTTACAAGAAATTGACCTTATTAATACTAGGAACAGAGTTTTCCTCCTTTGTTAAATTATATATTTTTTAACCCAGACATAGTTTATATATTGATATTTACAAAGGATGTGTGATGTCAAATGGTAATGTAAGCACACTTAGCACTTGTAACAAAAATGTTCTTCTGCCATAGGTTTGTCATATTAACTTTCAGATTATAAAACCCTTATATATTATATATAAATAACCTCTCCTAAGCACCCACAATATACCTTTTCAACAAATAGACTTTCTATGTCTAGCAACAGCTTTGTCTATCAATAATGTACAATAAGTTTGCTCTGAATGTTTATATAATGTATGTAATTAGAAATATGCATGGTACAAGCCAAGATTCTTTTACTCCTTGTCATTTTGTATCAGAATGTAATTTGCAACTCTGTCATGCTAAACAGTGCACTGTCTTGTATATTCACCAGGATATTTATTTTAAAGCATTTGTTTAAAGAAATATTTGATAATAAAACAATAAGAACACAGAAAGTTTGGAAGATTTGATGGAAATGTGTTCTCCACTGGTAATTTGTGAACATATCTATAGAATTAATAAGGTTAATTTACTGTAGGAAGAAAGGTTTAAATTTTGAACATGCTTCCTTATAACAAGCACAATGAGAATTAATACACATAAGAAACTTACTGGGTAAAGCATGGGATAAACATAAGTCATTCTAGAAGATGAAATGACAAACAAGCTATCACAGAACTATCAATTCCCATCATTAGAATGTATTGACACAACAAATAATCCAGCAATCAGAATGATTGATTATGAGGTGGTTTGATTTTATTGATCTTCCAGGAAAGAGTGTTTGCACTTACTGGACAGTGGGTTGTGTCTATATTGATCAAATCCACATTTCAAATCTAATAGCAAACTACCTCTTTTAAAGGGCACACCAACTGTCCAATAAAGATGGTTGCAGTGTAAAGCAGGTTCTACCAAACTTAATCATAGAACATTTATGAACCATAAAATATGGTCTTTTGGAAGACCCTTTTCAGACATTCCTGTATTTCTAAATAGAAAGGTGAATACTGCTATGTATACTGCCTTTAATGAGGCTATCAACATCAATTACATAAAATATTTGATTAGATTAGATTTTGTAAAAAACTATACAGTTATTTTATAACAATATTCTTATATGCTTAGTGTTTGGCTTAACAAATATCTAATACATTTTCTGAATCTAATATCTATATTTTTGATCCTACAGATGCATATCCTAATTCAGAACTGAGGTATGAATGGACTAATATAACAGACAAATCTGTAGTAGTCGCAGAAGATGGATCTCGGCTAAACCAGTACCATTTAATTGGCCAGACTGTGGGAACAGAGAATATCAGCACGAGCACAGGTTAGAAACTACATCCATGACTAGTATATGTAAATATCCTCTTGCATTTGTGTTACTTTCAAATGGCACTAGCAGCAAAGCAATATAAAAAAAAACAATTTCTGTTCAGTTTTCTGTGGGTTGGCAGATGTTTCACTATGCCATTTCCCAAGTGTGTTCATGAAGATCGAGTACAAGGAGAAATGTATCTTCATTCTAGGTTTATATGACTTTTCTTGGTAGGACTAATTTTAAAATAAATTGGCATCAATGACCATATCATAAAATATCCATTAAAGTAGATGAAATATTGGCATTTCATTTTCAACTTCTCATAACTGTCATATTATAACTTGGGATTTCAGGTAGATAACCCTGCATTAAGCTAGACTGTATTTCTGGAATTTAGTTGAAAATCTTTAGCGAAACACAAAATGTATGAATATGGACTCTGTCCAAAATGGACTGCGTTTAAACCCCCCTACGTGGTATCCATCTGACTAGAATAAAGAAATAATAATAACACAATAAAGTTTTCTTTTTATGAATGCAATGCTCCTCTATTTCTTTAGCCAATATTTCTCTTTTTTACACAATTAAAAAGCTGAAACTGGATTCCAAGAACATTTATTGTATTTTTCTTACATGCTGCTGAATAACCCCAAGCTATCCAGTTAATGCCCCAATTTAGTATATTTATTGAAAGTGACAGGCGTCCAGCTAGTATTTATGACTACGATGGAGTCCACAGTGGCTCCCAGCTAATCTGAGGCATTGTGCAGCACCACAACCAATGGGCCATTATTTATACTGCAGCATAAAACAAGTTATTTTTTTTTAAAATTCATGCATACAGTATGAAGTATTGTGCAGAAGCTGTGGATTTGTAACGTTTAGAGGCAGTATAATTAGAATACCAAAACCAGGCAACCTTTGGATGTTGCTGCAAGTTTGTTTTGTTAATATGCAAATGCTTGGTCATAACAGTCTGATTAGAACAAAGGGAGTTTGTTTTTGGCACTGTCATGTCAAATACATAATGTCAAACAACTTATTCGGTCTGAGAGGGAGGCCAGATATTTTACATAGTTGTGAAATTATTACGCCTCCAGTTGAAGCACTGAAAAGTAGAATTGCTTTGCATTTAAATAAAGGCCAAAACCCAACTGTTTTCTGCCAGAAGCCAAAATAAACAGAGACGCTGGCCCTTTACACCAGTAATTGAATAGCAAACTGGCCTAGAATGCATCTCATTGTACCTCAAGGTAGACCAGCTTGCTGAGAATGGAATTGAGATGAGACCATTATCTGCTTGATAAATGTTTAATGACAGCATCACTTCTGTAAAGGAAAGCTTCTAAGTGCGTTCCGTGTTAACCTAAAAACCACAATATATTTTTTATAATTTTACTGGCTCTAGGGACACTACAATGCCTGAAAACAGTTTATTAATTTAGTGGAATATATATATTCTGTTCCCAGTTTGTTTTCAGTAAATGCATTGTCAAAACTATTGTATAGCCACATAGGAAACGCAGCTGCAATAACTCATAAGCCCTTTGAGTTCAACTATTTTAAGCTTCCCGAATGTTAATCCAGAAGAAGTTAACAAAAGCTAAAGCAAATGGCAGCCAGATAAACAACTGGGATAAATTGCAATTGATTTTATTTAATTAGATTAAGGATATACAAATGCAGTAAAGCTGTACAAACTATTTATATATTAGTATGGCCCACTGCCTTTGGAACTCCCTGTTTTATGTACCTTTCCCAACTAAATAACTATGTACTTCAGATCCTTTCCTCTATTACTTTTAATATCACTATTACTTTTAATCACAAATATCAGGCTCTATTAAAAAATGTTAAGGTCACATTTTGTGGTGCAATTCACTTCTGCTAATAAAGTCAAGTACATGTAAACTTTATTGGTGCATATAATGTGCACGGCCACACTATTCCGCTGGAAAATGGGTATGGCCTGCTTCATCTGTTGTTCTCTTGTATTTCTACTCTCAAAAAAACAGTACTGGAATTTGGGAGGGATGCCATCCCTCTACCTCTTTATTCTAGTGAAATAGCATCTCTTCAGAGGGGTGCAATAGTTTACTGAAGCTTTCTTTTGCTCCTCTGCATGCTAAACTTTGAACCTCCCTCCAGCCTATCCAATCCTCATATGGCTGTACCACAACTTACACTTTGAGAGACAAAAAACAGCCATATATGAAGCTAGACAGTTAGAAAATGGCAGTGCTCAAGGTTATGCCTGAATTAGAGACTGAATTTGGCAAAAGAAAAAAGGGATGAAATGAAAATATAAAACAGAAAGAAAGTAAATAAAAAATTGTGAATGAAGATAAAAGGGTGGTTAGCACTATAGAATTATGCAAAAGTGTTAAGAAGGGAAATAAAACTGAGTGCTTAAAACAAATTATATAGAATATATAGAAGATATATAGGGAGACAAGATTGCTGGGAGAGAAGTAGAGAAGAGAAGTGTTTTATAGATGAGGAAGGCAGGGGCATCAGAGAAGGCTACAGAAAACATTGTGCATTGATGTAGCAAATTACAATAATTTTCCGAAATGTTGTAAGAATCTGCTTCCTTTAGCATAGCTTTGCAGATTGGTAGTTTAGAGTAGAAAAATGGAAAAGAACATATTCTGACGAATTCAAAATGGGTAAATACCCATTTTGAATTTGTAAGAATATGTTCTTTTCCAAAAATATATTGTTCTTTTCCAAAAATATATTGTTTTATATTGTCTTTGTGGCACCTTAGTGTCTTATGATATACAATATACAGGCAGAGTGCTGTGTTTGCAGAAGCTGAATTGCCAGCCTAGTCATATGGACTGTTTTCATTTTGAGATCCTTACAGGTCACAGACTTTGGTAAATCTATGCATATTGGACATCAAACTGTTCAGTAGATTGAAATAGCAAAAAGGAAAAGCAAAATGGTATTGCTTTACAGTGAGTAAAGCCAGAAAGTGTTGTGGCGAGGCTTTTTTTTTTGGCATAGATGGAAGATCTTAATTTTAACGCTGTGCTACGTGTAACACACATAACATCCCTCCACATTTTCACCCCCAAATCAACCACTGTATATAATTCTATATCACTATGTATTATATATCATGTTTTGCTGAATTGCATAGCTTTGAAAAGGCAATTTGAGGAAAAAATCAATTTCAAAGGCACAAGAAAATATACTCACTTTTAGTTGGTATAAAATAAAGGTTTCCGATTAAGTTATATTACATTCTTATAAAGAATAAGATATTTATTCAGAGCTTTATAAATAAAGGCTGGATTTTAAAAAATAGATTGTGCTCAAATTGCTGCTAAATTGCTGTGCAGTTTAAATATTTTTTACAAATTTGTCTCTGATATTAAAGCAAAGTACAACTTCTGAATAGGTTTTTTTGATTAAAGAATGTGTCATTGCTAAACGGTTTTATTAAAACATTTGTAAGAATTTAAAAAAGAAAAAACTGTATGTAAAAAAAAATCAGTGGCATTGTTTTTTTCATTGACAATATTGCAGAAAAATTATTCTTAATTTAAATATTAAACCCCCATTTTGTTAATTATATGAGCTACAATAAAATCACCAAACGTACCAGGCCATCTCCCAACAAAGATCATGATCATGAAATGATACAAAAATAAATAGTACATGGAATGTATTATATTCTTTACTTTAAGACTTCATAGGATAGACACTCATTTAGTGTAACTAGAACAAGTTACAGTATATATTGCCCAAATGTAATATCCATACACTAAAATATTAGCCTACTAAAAAAAAGCTGATTTCATTTGAGGAAACTGGCCTATCATCTAAAAAAGATGTATTTTTGTATCAAATGTAGGGACTCATATGATTAGAAGTCCCTAGTGCAGTAAATCCCCTACAAGTGCTATTCCCCTAGTTGCTAGGAAGAAGCTTTGTTTCTAAGTTATCTTATTTATATATCTTTGTTATTGGCCTAAAGGTTTAGTGACCACTTGCTGTCACACTTAAATATAGAGATTAGAAAGTGGTGTTCCTTCTTCTTTGGTTTCATCTTTCAAATCTTGGATGTGTCCAAGGTGTCAACAAGGCCTAGTAAAGAGTTCCCCCTAGTGGGACTCTTCTAGAGTATGTAAAGGAGCAGGGACCGGTGAACAAGATTTAATCAGATCACAGGGCTCGTTTTTTCAAGGGTATGCTCTAGGAACATAAGATAGTAAGGCATAGCTAGAAAGAACAGCTTTGTGCTTCCCCTAAGGATCGGTAGCTGAAGGTAGCTCTACTTTAGGCAATACTAGCCTACTCCAAGTGACTAGAGTGCTGAAGGGATTCAGGCTTAGCATGTTGATTTGTGAACAGTTTTCATGGGAGGGGATCTGGTAGCCTTAAAGGTGTGTTTCTACAGTTGTTCCTGAAATCTTTCAAAGATATAAACGTCCAGAAAAACAGCATCTCCACAATTGTAGAATATAGATAAACCATTAATTGGCAAATGTAATAAAAGTTGCAAATTCTAATCACCTAAAGCAACCACCTGCTAAAAAATGAAACTACTTTTTAGTTGCTATGGGTTACTGCACCTGGGCAAATGTTGCACATTTTATTACATATGAGGGTTAGTCTGCAACCTGTACTGCATACTTATGTTCTAGATTTTTCCCTATTTTCCTTTGTTTGTTTTTTTTACGTTTTGTTTTTTTATTGTTATTGTAAAATGTCATTTTACTCTGCATATTACAAAATAAAGGTTATGGGGTATGTTCTAAGAATGGAGATATATATCCCCGGTGATGTTGCCTGTAGCAACCAATTAGGTCTTTGCTTTGATTTCTAACTTGTAGGTGAGTGTTCAAATCTTATTGCTGATTGGTTGCTATGGGCAACATCACCGGAGATATTTATCTCCAGTCTTAGTAAACACGCCTATTGGTGTTTAAAAAAAAAAAAAAAAAAAAAAAAAAAGATATGTAAATGGTAACTGTGTTCACTAACACTCCACTAATGTGGATGTGCAACTTTCTGGTTGCATTTGAACACAGCAAGGGACTTAGCAAAGACCCTGCTAGTATCCATCAGTGGCCATTGACTAGGTGATTGATGAATAAATTTACAGTGGTTTTCTATAGCCAATCATATTAAGGCCACCAGGAATATCAGTGCTGATGTTAAATGAATTTATCTGTAAATATCAGACATGGCCAGCACTTCATTAACTTGTCACTTAACTGCCTGATCCTCTATGGCATAAGCTAAATGAAAAAGGGTTTGTCGATTAAGCTTAGACCATATTACAGATGTTTTCAAACTGTGAGGCACTTCCCCCCATCCATGTGTGGAACCAGCACAACAAAGTAGGTTGCAAATTCTCAACCTATTTCAAAAGTTAAAATTAAAGGGACGTTCCCTCTTAAAAGTTAATTTTTACTAAAAAATTACATTTCTAAGCAGTTTTTCATTTGGTCTTGGTATAGTTTTTGAATAATTCCTTCCTCTTCTTTCTCTTTTCAGCTTTGAAATGGGAGCCTCACAGAGCAAAAATCTATTGCTCTGTGAAGCTGCAATTTTAATTCTAGTGTTAATTGTAATCACTTATCTTTCATTCTCAGCTCTCTTCAATTCATCTCCAAGTTTCTCATTCAAACCTCTGCCTGGTTGCTAGTGTAAACTGGACCCTATCAACCAGGTAGCTGCGGAAATGCTTAACTGGAGAGCTGCTGAACTAAAAGCTAATATATAAAAAAGGCAACAAATACAAAACCCAGACAAATTGCAGATTTTATTAGAATATTACTTTACTTTCTACTAAAAATTATTGCAGAGTAAAACAGAGGAGATAAAAATAATGTAATGTTTATTTCAAAATCATACCTTACATAAATTGGAAATTGGATCTACTGTTTTCCTGTTGACAATTATTGATGAATGCCAAATGAGGGTTATTACTAAAATTACAAAAAAATTGAGCTATGGTCCAGTTCATAAGAAATAAAAGGATTTTTTTTATACAGCTTATCCCTGTAGACTTGCCTAAGGAAATAGATTTGATACTTATAGAAAGCCACTTCACTAGACTGATGACACCAGTAATTGGGATCTAGATTTAGATCTTACCTGTCACCATATAAAATGTCTCATGCATCCTACCTCTTTCCTTTTCTTAATTGCCTGCCTCTTTGTAGATCTCATTACATTTGTTTTATTGTTATATTTATGGTTTTGATTCTGTTCAAGCCACATCAGAAGTATATAAAAAAAAAAAACAGTTGTACTTAAAACAAAAAAAAAATCAATGAAAATATATTTAAAAAAAGGTAACTCAAAAGTGAACTACGCCTAATTATTAAAATATTAAAACACAAAGTATTAGGATACACCACACAACATCACTGTAATGCCAGTCACATATACAGGTATGGGACCTGTACAAGAATATGAAAAAGTATTAGGCTGATGCCATATGGGACTGATTCTCGACCTGTGGAAAAACAGAGCCTGAGAATCAGCCCCTACACTGGCATTAGCTTTCTTCTTTGCCTGCACCTGGAATCATTGTGTCAGCCTGTGTACAGTGCATAGAGTTTGAATTTTAGAGCCAATATTTGCTGTGTGTGCCTGCACCTGGGCTGACAGAATGCTTCAGGGTGCAGGCAAGGTGGGAAGGTTGATGCCAGTGTTGGGGCTGATTCTTGGCTTCTGTTTTTCAGGACCTGGGGCCTTCCAGTTAAGAGATCTTTCCATAATTTGGGCCTGCATGCTTTAATTCTACAAAAAAATAATTCAAACATTAAACCTAGTAGGATTGTTTTGCCTTCAATATGAATCTATTATATTTTAGTTAGGACCAAGTACAAGGTACTATTTTATTATTATTACAGAGAGAAAGGAAGTCAATTCTAAAAATTAGAATTATTTGTTCAAAATAAAGTCTATAGGAAATGGCCTTCCTGTGACTTGGAACTTCCTGGATAATGAGTTTCTGGATAACTTGACCTATACCTGCATTTTTCAAGTGGGGTAATAAATGTGTGCCAAATGTACAATTGGTCTAAAAGGAGGTGTAAGAATGCACTTCTGACACCAATTTTACTCAAGAATTTGTTAACTTGACTTTATTCTGAAATGGAGTAAAATTATGATTCCAGGGGGTAATGCACATACTAAAATATACACCCTGATAAATTATAACTCACTACTTTTTACGCAAGAATTTCAGCACAGCCCTTGATGCATTATGGCACATATTTCTCGTAAATTTAATTAAAAAGCTGCACAGTCTCTTATGCGCCTTCATAAGTGCAGATCAGTGGCAGTGCATTGGGGTTGCAATATCCTATTTATTTAGTGCTTTGAGTCGTCATTAAATTAATGAGATAGGGGAAGGGCTGTAGGAGAGGGATTTCTGTGGAATTCAGGGGAATGAATATTGTCCTGTGTATAGATGCATCTTAGTTGGGGTCAGGCCTGTGAGAACAATATTAATGGTAAAATAATGTTTGTTCTTTTCCTGCTGACACCAACTATTAGTAACCTTTATTCTTCACCTCTTCCCTCAAACTTTGTTACCTGTGCAGCAGTCTGCATTAGACAGAATACTATAGATCTCATTGACGTTATACCAGATGAATAATTCACCTAATATATCACTGCATATATTTGAACATACCCCTGCAGAATGGTTTTTTATAGTAGTATGAGACCAGCTATTTAGAAACTCCAATTTAAGGGAAGACTGTCTCCTATATACATTTTTGTAATGATTTTCTTTTTCTCTGTAATGATAAAACAGTAGCAGTAGTTTAATTTTTTTTTACCCTTAAGGACCCAAGTATTCCATGCCATACCTGTATAAGGAATGATATTATGCATGCATGCAGCCAGGTCTTTCCTTGAAAACCAGATTTATATAACTTCATTATGCTTGCGCTGATCCCTTTATTTTTTTTTAAATTTTTATAGCTTTAAACAAATCAAACCTACCTGTTAATTGGTTGCTATGCGTTACCACTATGAAGCACATTCCAGTAATGGTAGTAAAACAAAAATTTGGAGTTATAGTATGCAATAAAATAGGCTACAAGTCTGATCACCTATAGCAACCAATCAACAGTAAGCATTTATTGGTCACCTGTTAAAGAGCAAACATCTTACTGGTTACTGCAACTGAAGAAACTTTGTGCCTTAACATTTGGGGGCATAATTCATTCTACGGACTGCTGGCAAACACAGGATTTAGAGCGTTACTAAAAGAAGAAATGTAATACCTATGAAATGTCTGAACTTCATTTTTAATAAATATTTTATAAACACTATGCAATGCAATTCTAACAGCATATGTTGTCCATCAATTGTACACCAGCTTATGTATGAGGCTGAAATAATTTCTCTTGTGTTACACAATGCATGCGGCTGCATTCACGTGGACACACAATGACTCCCACTACTTAGTAAGTACAAGCACAGCCACCAGATGTGTAAGCATTAGAGGGAAAGAAAGCTTTAATCTGGGCCGGACACGTGCCGATGGCTCCCAGCACTGATACCTCCATACTCTGCTGGGCTGATCTGCATGTACAGGAGCCGTGCATGTGGGAAAGGAGCAGGAGGGGAGGCCCTGTAGCATCACATGGCTCTCAAGCAGATAAATCCCTGCCTTGATTTGTAATTCCATCCAGCAGCAGCCTCAGCCATGGGACCTTTCTCGATACATGTTTTAACCTTACAAATATTGTGAATATATATTTAGTATGAAAAAACTAATAGTGTATGGAAAAGTATTTTATAATGGGAAAAAGTCTATTAATGAGCATGTTGTTGTACTACAACTACCAGCATCCTTTAGCATTGCTGCTACACTATATATTGCAGAAGGAAGAACCAACACTGGGCACTAAGGTCAGAATACTTGACTTGCTTGAATGTGCCCTTTTTTTTGGTCCAAAAATACATTTGAATAAAGGGTGTTTATTATATACATACCCTGAGTGCTGGAGCACAGGACAAAATAAACAATCTTCTTTCCAATGGGATGAGGTGCTACAGCTTTTAGACATTTCTCCACCCATTTGCATAATGAAAAAAATGTAGTTCTAAGCAACTTTCCATAACCTTAAGACATATTTTAAATGGTTTTAAGGTTATTTGTGAATGTAATTCCTATTGTAATTCTCCAGGGTTCTGACTTAAACAATGTTGCAAGCAAGTGTGTTAAATCTGATTAAAAGATCTAGAGGGGACTTGACTCTTGTCACATTGTCTGACCTAGAGGGCAGAAAGGAATATATAAATACTTCTTTTAACTGCAATTTAATTTATAAATAACTTAAAAAGCATTGCAAAAGTTTTATGAATTAATATAAGAAAATTGTTTAGAACTGCATTAGGGCTCATTTATGTCCAATGACACAGTAGGCAACTTACTCCCCCCCCCCCAATGAATTGTGTCTAAAACCACTTTCAGTAAAGGTATGTGCGTCAAAAAGCGCTCTTCGTAATTTGGTAAAGTTGCGCTTGTCACCATTCAGTCCTTCCTGCCTTCTGTTCCGAACTGGCGCTGCTGTGCCTATTGACGCAAAGGAAACATGGAGCTGCCACCATGTTCTGACCAGGTTGTAGCTAGAGGGCCCCCCTTGTGCCCTGCGTCAATAGGCTCAGCATATTTGCACCTAAAGAGTTGGGTGCAGATGTCACTCACATTAAACACTGTAAATGACACCAGCCAGACTTCTAAAGTATTTATGCAACTGTGTCTGATTCCCAACAAAGCACACACATACTGTAGTTTCATCAGGCGCATCGTCAACAAACTCCGCTTGCAGGTATATGGGAAAAAATCATGGCAACTGTTGTCTTTCATTATGCAAAAAAAATATAGAAATTAGGGGGTGAAGGCCCCCTTAAATATATACCAAATTAATTTTTTTTACAGCAGGAACATTTTAGCACTGATAGCATGACTGATTTATGAACATAGATGCTAAATTGCACTGGAAAATGTATTAATAGCAACCAAACAGATCTTTGCTTCATTTTCTAACATGTAGTAAAGTGTTCAAAACAAATTGCTGCTAGTGTCAAGGTAATGATCGGCCCATTTCCTTGGGGAGCGGCATGTGTGAGAGACAACAGAGTGCTGCTTGAATAAGGGAGAGTTTATTAATGCAGTATTTCTGTGAAATGCCATTGGAAGTTTGGGGTATAGTCATTAATAGTGGCTGGCATGATGCAGCAGTAAATTGCAGGTACAGGTACAGGATCTATTATCTAGTAACCCGTTATCCAAAAAAGCTCCAAATTATGGGAAGGTTGCTTAACCAAAATATAATTCTTTATTGGTGGCAAAACACCAATACATTTACATTTAAATTATTTTTTAGTAGACATAATATGGAGACTCAAATTAAGGAAAGATCCCTTATCTGGATAACCCCAGGTCTCAAGCATTCTGGATTACAGGTCCCATACATGTACTATACTTCAGGTTTACATGCCCAGATAGGTATGCCTTTAGAAAGAAATTACCATAAAGAAGTGTAGAGTGAATGTAAAATCAATAGATATATAGGAGTGTATGGAGGTCAAATGCATTACTGCATCACTACTAAGATAGTTGCTAAAGCACAGTTACCCCTAGAAACCAGCCAGATCTGTGCTTTCATTTTCTTACTGGTAGTACATAGACTAGAGAACTAATTGTTAATTGCTTGCTTGAGCAACAGCACTTGTGCTATTTAGCCCCTATATTCTTAATGAGCCCAACTGTGCTTTGGGGATACTAAGGGGGAGATTTACTAATCCACGAACAGTCCGAAGGCGTCCGAATGCATTTTTTTCATAATGATCGGTATTCTTGCGACTTTTTCGCCGCCGTCGCAACTTTTTTGTATGTTCCGCGACTTTTTTGTCGCTGTCGCGACTTTTCCGTATATTTTCCGCAACTTTTTCGTCGCCGTTGCAAAAATATCAGATTGGTTTTTCCGCCGTTTACAATCGCGCAAAATATGATAAAGTCGCGGCAGCGACGTAAAAGTCGTGACAAATACGAAAAATCGCGACAGCGACGAAAATGTCGCAAAATTTTCATTTCCAATCCAATTTTTTGCCTTTCGGAATTCGGATTCATGGATTAGTAAATCTGACCCTAAGACATGGAACTCCTACTCAGTCGGGCCATATTATTACTTTAATTGTTACAAGTACAAAATGAATGTTTAAAAAAAAACAAAAAAAAAAAACTATAACCAGGTTCAGCCATCTGGGGGCGTATCCATAAGTGGTCACTGATCCTGACATCAAAACCTCTGTTTCAACTTTAATTGCCATCATTTATCTTTCAGCATTTAACATAAGGATGTTATCTGGGCATATATCTGGCTTGGTGTGTCTGTGTATCATTACTTTAGGTTTACTAAAACTCTAACATTTCTCATTTTTTATTTTAAAAAATTTGAATAAACTAGTTTCCATGAAGTTTTTACTAAAAAGTCACTAGCCCATGTGAATTAAGTCGCAAAGATCCCAACATTTTTTACTTGAAAACAGCGTCTTTTTCAAATAGTCGCACAAAATAATCCAAAGATCTTCAAGGAAACGGAAGGGACCTCTGCCTTTTACTTCTACATGATCTCAGAAAGTTTTAGCTGGGGAATTGTCGGATTCAGATTTTTAGCCACTGGGATGCATAGTAAATCTCCAAAAAAAAAAACATAACTCTTTTTTTTTGCGATTTATAGAGCTAAAAATCTGAATCGTAAAAAAAATAAATCCGAACATTAGTAAATGACCCCTTCTATGTATAAAAAGAATACACATACCACATGGTAAATATGCAATGCCTTGTAGCTACATGACAGGTGGTATGTGTATTCTTTTTAAAATCAAATTAGTTCTGCCATACAATATGAATACCTGTCAATCTGTCCTTTTAAATATGTGTTAAAAGTTTTTTGCAGGTTTGCGCTAAAAACACAGTGCAAATATATGCACAACAGACAGAACAAGCAACACTGGTACTCAGTACAGGCCAAATAAACATTTGGTCCAAATAAAAATCAATTTAGAATTATCACTATTCAGCACCAGGTTTAGTATTTAGGACCTGTGGAATCTCTGGATAATTGCAATCTTCAAGCAGACACAGCCAAAGTCTGTAACAGGGATTCCCCAGAAGCAAACTTAGGCTGATTCTCTCTTTGCCATTCCAAGAAGAGCATGTCTAGGGAATGTACACAGTGTGTATCTCTGATGAGATAGGGATTAGGAGCCATATGACTAACAGGCTTTCACATGACTTGTAACGTTCAGTTCCCAGCAGAAAACCTCTAATAACCCTGAGCTTTAGTGTCTAATACCATAACACCTCGTAAAGGCAACCACCGGCTTGAGCACGTGTTACTATTTTGGTAATGTGAAAGAAAAGCTTCCTAGCACAGATTGCTGAATGCACTGAAATAACTATGAATGGTTATTAGTATATATAGTAATATAGATCAGACTGATGAGTTATTGTCTAAAGGGAATCAAACATACACCATAAATGCACCTTGCTACCATTATTAGCAGTCAGGGTATTCTGGGAGTTGCAATTTCAGTGTAACCCTAGGGTTTTAGTACAGATACTGGTGGTATAGGTGTTTGTCCATGGTTCCGTCAGACTTTTGGCCCATACAATTTAAAAATATTAGAGCATGTATTAAATAATAATATATAAATGAATAAAATGTCCATGGCTTACCAATTCACCATCATAGCTGCATTGTTTTCTGCAATAAATGGCAGCTCTCCGTTTACACACTCTTTCAACATAACCAGCACCAGAACGCAGAACTTGTATCCAGGCATCTCCTTTAAGTTTCTCTGTCCTTCGCTTTGTGCAGTTCTCCAAAAAAATATCCGTGGGCTCTCCACAACGCAACAGCACCCTGTGAGATTTTTTCCATCAATAACTGTATTTTACTAAAGCGTAGAGGTTTTCTCATCCAGGCCCATATCCCTCTGGGTAGGAAGGATTCTGATTGCAGGATGGCTCACAAAGAGCAGGACACAGATTGTAAACAGGGATTAGTAAAATACAAAAATCCGATTTTGCATGGGAAAAGCATCAGACTTCAATGGATTTAGTGAACCTCATCATGCTCCCAGCTGGCCAGTAATCACTCTTAGATATTTAGGATACTCATTTACTCCTGTAAAGTGTAGCGGAAGAATGCATTTATTATTGTCTATAATAATAGAGAATATCCTTCTAGCTTAACTGTAGCTCTTATTTTTTTTTTTTTTACTGAAGGTACTCATAGTAAAGTACAATTTGCCTGGAATAGTTATTAAAACACATTTATAAATTTAAACTCACCACCTGTATAATTGTATTTTTTATTCTTAGGTGAATATACAGTGATGACAGCACATTTTCATCTGAAAAGGAAAATTGGGTATTTCGTTATCCAAACTTACCTTCCCTGCATAATGACTGTCATCCTGTCACAAGTCTCATTCTGGCTAAACAGGGAGTCAGTGCCGGCTCGAACAGTGTTTGGTAAGAAATGCAGCAATGCTACTTTCGTGTTTGCCTGGTTGTATTTTATTTGCTACCAAAGACAGATACAAATAATTACAGGTATGGGACCTGTTATTCTGAATGCTCAGGACATGGAATTTTCTGCATAAAGGTTCTTCCTGTAATTTGGATATAAATACTTCTACATACTGACTAAAAAAAATATTTAAACATTAATTAAACCCAATAGGGTTGTTTTGTCTCCAATAAGGATCGATGATATCTTAGTTGGGGTTAAGTACAAGGTATTGTTTTATTATTACAGCGAAAAAAAATAATTTTTTAATATATGAATTATTTAATTAACATGAAGTCTCTTGGAAATGGCCTTTCCATAAATTGAAATTATGGAGGACGGTTTTCCAGATAAGGGATCCCATACCTGTACTAAATTTACCCTTTAAATATTGCAGGCTATTACAAGGCACTTAGATGTAATATAATCAAGGATAGAGATTATTGCAACGTTTGGGCAATCTGTGGGCAAGAAAAATAAAAGTAAGGTTTAATAAGATCTAAAGGAGTACAAAAGACTAGACAGACCGCAGAAAGTGGCAGTACATTTGTGCTTTGGGATGTAATTATGAAACAGATAACACTTCTGAATCTCTCTCTAGTGTTGCAAGTAATTACCTTTGCTATGAAAGTTCTGCTTGAATCAGTTATATTTCATTTAAGGGTCAGTAGAAGAAATGTGGAAAAGTCAACACTTAAGAATAATATATATTTTTTATTTGTTTTACAAACATAAATTACAAAATGTTCAGAGAAATGTCAAAATGCCAATATAAAATATTTGGAAAATATTTGTCATCATTCATCAGATGCTGTCCACCTTTATTACTGGTGGTGGCAACCAACGGGCTAGATGCAATTGTGGAGTTTTATGGCCCACAGGGGTCTCTAGGATTTCTTTATATGACATTGCAATTGTAATAAAATGCACCAACTTCAGACATATTATTTCATTTATTGTACTACAATGCGCACAAATAAGGGCAGCACAGCAGAGGCAAGGAAAATGCAGAGGCAAGAGATACTCAGCAGGTAGATTTGGCCAGACAATGCACACTCATGGATAAAAGATTCCTTTCCTGTACTGAACTAGGAAATGCCATTCAGATAAATAAAAGTAATATGCAGCTTATGTTGCTTAAATAGGGATCCATAGTATTATTATTACAGACATGCAGAGTTTTAATATATTGCAATAATTATAGTTCAGGAGTGAAATAAATAAGATTATTCCAGGAATATTAACAGTCATCTGTATAATCAGGTCCCCAACCAATGATAGATTTATGTTTGTTGAAATGCTTCTTGGTAAATCTGATGCATTGCGATTGCTCTATATACCTTATGTACAGATACTGAATGAAAGAAGCAACCCTAATAATCAATAGAATCGTCAACTTTATTCTAAAATAATGATCATAATAATTTCCTTTAGGCTGACTAAACACAAAATCACACACTGAATACTTTGTTTTGATATCATGGGGCCAGGTCTGAACTGAGATTCAAAATAGGCCCTGGCCTTTCAAGTACACAGAGGCCCAAATAGCACCCCACAGGCCCAATAATTAGTGTCTGTCTATGGGATCTTACAGCAGCCCCTCTGGCATTTGCCAGAATCCACAGATTGCCTGTACGGGCCTGCATAAGGTTCACACAGTTTATAACAACCCAATGTGTTCCATCATTTAGTTTGACTTAAATGGTGTGATTCATGCTTCTAAGGTTAACCAAGGCAACCATGTCATGACATGTTTATGATTTTCATTACATCCTTAATTATAAGAAATTGTTAGAATTACCCTTGAGTATAAGCCGAGGTACCTAATTTTACCTAAGAAAACTGGAAAAACTTATTAACTCGAGTATAAGCCTAGGGTGGGAAATGCAGCAGCTACTGCTAAGTTTCAATAATCACAATAAAAACCAGTAAATTACATAAATTGAGGCATCAGTGGGGTATATGTTTTTAAATATTTATTTAAAAGAAAAACTGTAAACTAGCTCTGTAAATGGAGAAGAGGGTAAACAAAAACAATATGAGTACTACCCCATGCTCATTGTACATTGGCAAACTGGCAGCAGACCCAGTCCCGGAGGACACGTAAGGGGGAATAAGTATTACGTGGGCCAGGGCACTGGAAGGTCTGGTTGCAGGTGGCCTAATTTGCACACAAAGGACAGAGGGTGCTAGTCTGGAGGGACCCATGGCACCCGACTCGCGTATAGGCCGAGGGTGACTTTTTCAGCACATTTTGGGTGCTGAAAAACTAGGCTTATACTCAAGTATATAAAGTAATATATTTATTAGTTCCTTGATTGAGGTTTACAGGTAAAGACTTTTTGATGACATATGGTGATAACCCCTCTCAAAAGGTTTGAAGATTCACTTTAGGGAGATGCTTGAGAAGTGAGAAGCTCATAAGATAGAAAAGGAGAATATAAAATCATTTAAAAATTTAGAAAAACCTAATAAGAGTTTTTTAATGGTAACTTGGTTAACATAAAAATAAGCAATTGTCATATTACAGAAAAAAATTAAATTAGTAAGAAAACCATAATTGTTTGTTTAAACATGAGTTCTTTATTTTGAAGCTTTCTGCATACTTGGTTTCTAAATTATAGATAGTTGCACCTTTTCTAACTTCTAAAGGAGAGCTTAGTCCATTTATTTCCACCAATGCATCAACATTTTGGGGGGAATATACCCTCTATGACTAAGGAAATGTATTTCCCAAAATTTTGATGGTGCATTGGTGATTTTTGTTTTAAGGGAGGGAGGCTGTCAGCACCACTAGAAAGGAGGTGCAGGTACAAAATGTGTGGTTCTAAATAATATATCCCATACCGATAATAATTTTAAACATGGTGCTGAATATCATGCAGAGTCAGTTGAAAGAATGGCAGAACTATTAAGGGAACATTTATCAAGAAAAGTGTTAAAGAATAATAATTGTGTATGTTTAAAACTAATCGCCACCATGGCTTTTCCAACACTTTGCATTTTTTACCATGGTTTGCTCATATTTATGAAAATTCATGAATGGATAAATTAGGAATGCATAAAGTTGCAGCAAGAAATCCTAGTAAAAGTCTTAAATTGTGTTTTTATTTATTTTTAGCAAGCTGATAAATTGCAAATGGCACAAAATCAATGTGTAATTTTTGAAACTGGTTGCATGCTAAAATTACACTTCAATTTAGGTGGCATAATATTAATTTTTTATTTTTGGGGCCTTTTTATTGAATACATTACACAAAAATTATGGAAAAAATGTGAATTGTGATTTCAATTTTATTATCTTGATTTTGCTGCTAATCTCAGCATTATTGCAGTCACATTTTACTGGGATTTCTATAAATCAGTCCCTTATACTGTAGAAAATACAGTCTGTTGAGTAAAATGACAAAACATGTAGTGGCACCATTAATAAAAACCTTGTATGATAAGATATTGATTGAGTGACATCTGTTGCATGACGGGTCATATTCTATCAATATAGTTTGTAAGTTAGGATCATATTCTCTCAGTGTGGCAATGGTGGAATCAAGAGTGACAGCTTAGTTAGCACTGGGATATAAAGAACACATAGCTAGCTGCAGGAGCAGACAGTCAAAAAAAATTAAGGGATGCTAAAGAGATGTGGCTTTTTGATATTATCTTCAGTTATGTGTGTAAAGTTGATAAAGAGATAAACAAAGAGTCATGGCTTGATATCTATATAATTCCTAAATACATCTTTCAGAATAGAAATGTTTAGCCCTAATTATTGTGTTCCTGTCATTCTACTTGCTGTCAGTTACATTGTAGAGTTGCTAAACAGTTGCGGAAGCTTCCTCATGGAGTTAAATTGTCCATTGCCTGAAAATCCTGATGTTAAATTTCTGCGTGGGCTAGGTTAGCTTAGAAAAACAGCCAAGCCAAACACTTAGGTTTGTACTCTGCTGAGTGATAAAAATAGTATATGGATGATGAATGCAAGAAAACTTCTCATTGCAATACCTCTGTGCGGAGAAAAAATTAATTTTCAAAATATTTTGTTTTGCCTTTCTCCTTTATCAACAGCGATTTCTTGAAAGATTAATTTCCATATCCATTATCCCATTAGTATCTTAGATGTATTCTCAAGGCCGATGGTCTGTTCAATTCCTTTTTTCAGTATATACAATAGATAAGGAATTAACATTTTTGTTATTTGCTGCTCTGATAAGACAATGAATAAAAATATGTCACATAAAACAGCTCATGTAGTGATGAGCACATATTTTCAGCAGGCATGGATTTGCAGAGAAATTCTGCATTTTGCAATGGGCTATTTTTTGCGTGAAACTGTGGTCACGTCAAAAAAGTCATGTGGTTTTGTGAACTTTTTTGCTGTTTTATGAATTTTTCAGCGGTTTCGCAAATTTTTCACCTTTTCATAAAAGATTTGCATCTTAGCTCATCACTACTCATGCAAACCCTGCTTCATCAAAATAAGCCATTTTCAGAAAATATACTTTTTAGTAGTATGTGCCATTGGGTAATCCTAAATAGAAAATTGCCATTTTAAGTTCTAAGGCCAGGCCCCTCGGATCATATTATTCATGACGCACACAAACAAGCCAAGTCACACATACATGTTAGGCTTATTAATGGACAGAGTTCTGTCTTTTACTCCCACACTTCTTCCTGAATAGTTATAACTGCATTATTTCTGATCAGGTGATTTCTGAGGGAGCAAAATGGTGGATTAAAGGAGAAGGAAAGGTAAAAACTAAGTAAACTTTATCAGAAAGGGATCTATGTAAATACAGCCATAAGCACTCACAGAAACATTGCACAGTCCTCTATCAAAAGAACCACAGGATTTCTTGGGGACATGTTCTTCAGTATCAGACTTCCTCTCTATTAGGGCTCCTTCAGGTTTGGGACACGAGTCTGCTCAGTTCTCTCCTCTCTCCCTCCCCTCTCCTGCTCCCCCCTCCCATAAGAATGCATAGGAACTCAGTTTCCCCTCCCTTAGGAATGTGTGATCTGAGCTTTCAACCACTATAAATGCAGCAGCTACCAAGACCAAGCTAAAATGGCAGCTGCTATCAGAGGGAGGGCAAAATTTACTGATATGCACACACATATATATATATATATATATATAAATGAAAAAAATGCCGCACTCACAGGACTTACTAATAGAAAATGGTGATTTATTTCTCACAGCATAACCCTGACGTTTCGGCTGTGTCCACAGCCTTTCTCAAAGTGAACATAAGGTACAAAGCACTCAACATTTAAACTCAATATGGCGCCAAAAGTTACTGATGACGTCATACATTCCATAAAAGTAACCTCCCAAAAGTGTATGTGCCCAAAAGGTACATAAGAACAAAACAAAATCATTATATACATAATACATAAAAATAAAATAGTAGAGAATGAGCCCCCCCCAAGGGAAATAGTGCAAAAGTATAGCCAAAAAGAAAAGTAAAAGTACAAAGGATATTGCCCGTAACCTGTATCAGCTGAACTGTAACTCACCGTTAAGGGTAGAGATTCATACAGCACGGTAAAATGAAAGTAGCAGGCGAATTTGTTTGCGTTACTCCTGAGTTAGTAAAGGCAAAGAATCAGTGGACTTGCCTTTACTGATTTTTTTTTTTTATATATATATATATAATTTAGTAAGATAGGCTACTTAATGTATTATAAACTGTTGGTTAAGTGTTCATTCTAGCAGTATAGTCTTTCTTTAAGTTGTTGGGTAATGCCTTTGAAAAGAAAACTGCTTGAATATTTCTGAAAGATTTATTCTTTTTATATATTAAAGAATGGGTATGACTTCTGCTGAATGAGCAGGACTTCTGCATTTATCTGATGTGTAACATTCCTTATCCAACTCACTATTGATTATAACTATTTTCTGCTCTGAAAAGCTTTTAATTAATTAAACTGTTTAAAGCTCAATTAGTAAGTAAAAAACTTCCTTTTCTTTTCTAAAGCTGTGAATGCCTATAATCTAAGTTTTTATGAAAGCAACTGAAGCAGAACACGTTGGCATACTGGTTGTTTTTTTACTTGGTACTTGGACAGGTCACAGTGGCTCTTTGCACTTTAGCTGCAAACCCATTCGGGCCCCATTATGGGACAATATAACAAGATGCAAGATGATATTCTTATAATTAGATTTATTGGAAGACAGATCATGCAACAAAAGTACACTTAACATATTTTACTGTGGATATGTTTTACTACTTTCTTTATGAAGTTTTTTAGCATAGCACTAAATGATATATACATAAATGTGGAGAATAATGCAATGTTTTTTTTCCGAAATAGTGGCAAGTATTCTTGAGTCTCTAGACAGGCTAAAGAAAATAAGGGGGCCATTTACAATTTTTGTTTTTTATTTTCTGTGATTTGTGTTTTTCATGATAAAAATACATTCATCTTTCTCAATTTTTATGTGTGAAAATCACAAAAACGTGAATGTAAAAATACGCCATCTAAAAGCTGTTAATGTAATTTAGGAGTCAGTGGTAGCTGTTGAAGGCAGTATTTTTGTAGTCTATTTACTTTAAATTATTCAAATTTTTTATATTTTTTGGGGGGAGCTAATCATGCTATTTAAGTGATGTAATATTCATGATTTGAGGTTTTATGTTTTTTTTTTTTTTTTACATATTTTGGCATCCTTGTTATTGTTTTGTTGCCATTTTTAATAAATAAGGGAACATTCATACTTTTCTCATTTGTATGTTTAGTTGTGATGGTGGTAGAAAAAAAACCTCTAAAACTACACAAACTGGAATTTTGATAAATCTGCCTCTAAGTCTTTGCAAACCACATCTGGCCCTCAGATTCCCAATTGGACAGCCCTCCAGTCAGTGTATCTGCCACAGCAAGAGTGTGTGCTTTATGTGCACATGATCTAGCCGTAGAATTCCTTCAGAATTTCAATATATTTATCTCTGCTCCCATTCATCTCCAAACTGCTTGAGCGCCTAGTTTACAACCGACTGACGCTATTCCTCTCTGACAATAACCTCCTGGATCCCCTACAATCTGGTTTTAGACAACAACACTCCACCGAAACTGCTCTAATCCGACTAACAAATGACCTTCTATCGGCTAAAGCCAAAAAACACTACTTGCTACTAATACTTCTCGATCTCTCTGCTGCTTTTGACACTGTGGATCACTCTCTTCTCCTCCAGACTCTCCGCTCTCTTGGCCTTCGTGACACTGCCTTATCCTGGTTTTCATCTTATCTCTCAGATTGATCCTTCAGTGTCTCTTACAATGGGGAATCATCTTCTCCCTTGCCTCTTTCTGTCGGGGTTCCCCAAGGCTCTGTCCTGGGCCCCTTACTATTTTCTCTCTATACCGCCTCACTTGGCAAACTAATCAATTCTTTTGGCTTTCAGTACCACCTCTATGCTGACGATACTCAGATCTATCTTTCCTCTCCTGATCTCAACCCAGAGCTTCTAACTCGTGTCTCTTCCTGCCTGTCCGCAATCTCCACTTGGATGTCCCAACGTTACCTTAAATTAAACCTCTCTAAAACTGGACTGGTTCTCTTTCCCCCATCCAACGCCCACATTGTTCCAGAGGTATCTATACAGGTTAACAATTCTACCAAAACCCTATCTTCCCAGGCCTTGGGGTTATCCTTGATTCTGCCCTGTCCTTCACTCCTCATATCCAATCACTTATCAAATCATGTCACTTTCACCTAAGAAATATCTCCAAAATATTTATCATCACCCATGATACTGCCAAAATTCTTATTCACTCTCTTATAATATCTCGCCTGGACTACTGTAACTCCCTATTAATTGGCCTTCCCCTCCAAAGACTGTCCCCTCTCCAGTCCATAATGAATACTGCTGCCAGGCTCATACACCTCTCCAACCGCTCCTCCTCTGCCGTGCCACTCTGCCAATCCCTGCACTGGCTTCCCCTACCATCCAGGATAAAATCCTGACTCTTACATTCAAAGCAGTTCATAACTCTGCCCCACCCTACATTTCTGAACTTATCTCTAGGTACCATCCAACCCGCTTGTTACGCTCCTCTACTGACCTGCTCCTCAACTCCTCTCTCATTCCCTCCTCACACGCTCGTATTCAAGACTTTGCAAGGGCTGCCCCCCTTCTCTGGAATTCGCTCCCACAAACTATTAGACTTTCTCCCAATCTCTCTGCCTTCAAGAGATCTCTAAAAACACATTTATTTAGAGAAGCTTACCCTAATCTAGTTTAGCAACACCCTGTTCCACACCTCTCACAACTCTGGTCATGCCCATTCCCACACCTTGTGTCTCAACCCTTTCTCCTTGTAGATTGTAAGCTCTTTTGGGCAGGGCCCTCTTCACCTCTTGTATTGGTTAGTGCTTGCTTTATATGTTACTCTGTATGTCCAATGTATGAAACCCACTTATTGTACAGCGCTGCGGAATATGTTGGCGCTTTATAAATACATGTTAATAATAATAATAATAATAATAATAATAATAATAAAAAGATGATTTAAAGAAGATGTTCACCTTCAGACAATAGTCTAAATTTGAATAGCACCTGTCAGAAAAAAAACATCTTTGTTATTCATCTTAATTATTTAAAATGTTTAATTTTGAAGCTACAGACCACGATCAGTGCTGCTGACAGGCTCTCTCCTTTGCTCTCTACTGTGTCTTCTGAAGGGATTGCCAACTCCAGCTTGCATTTTGTCTGAACAGGAAGCTGACACTGAACTGGTTCTGCCCATGCCTTCCCTCTCCTGCTTCCTTTACATTTCATTGATTGGATAGGCTGAATCTTGCCGGCCAATAGTATCAGATACACAAATGAAGCAGGAGAGGAAGGCATGCTCAGAAGTTCAGTGTTTTTTTTATTTGGCTGACTGCCAAGTCTTGGTCTGGGAAATCCCCTACTGAGAGAGCAGATCATAGCAGTGCTAATCCTGGTCTGTAGTTTCAAAACTAAACATTTTAAATAATTACAGATGATTTACTAAAATGTTTTTTTATACTAGCCAGGGACTCTTTTAGTAACTTTCTTTTTGTAATGTAGAAATTATATACAATTGCTGAAACAATCCTTTTACCAAGGGTCTTAACCTGGGTACAATGAGCTGATTATTGTTGAGATTGTCACTTTCATTCTGACTGCCATATACTGTACATGCTGTTGGAGGGTCATCAGTGGCCAAAGTTTTTTCTTTTGGGTTGATCACTCTCACTACTTTTCACTTGATAGAAGATTAGACATAAACTTATGATAATCGGGTGACTTTGAAATATCTAGACTGGATAAGCCTGAACATTCCCGTAGGATGAGCTTTACAATCAATTTTTATTGTACTTCTCGTACAGGATAGTTGCTTTTGTTTAAAATTGCTTCTGAGGTTCTTTTATGTTGTGTTCTTATGAAGATAAAGTAACAAATGTAAATTACAAATGTGCTAACTTTATATTAGAATTTTTGCAAATAGAATAAATGTACACAGAATATAGTAAGTATACAATACAACCGAATTATCAGCAAAAGACATGTGCGGCATGGTTGTATTTAGCAAATTTTAGTATTAAATGTACTTGAGGATTACCAGGGTATATTACTCAAGATTACATTTTGGAGAATAATATTAGTAAGAGTCAACATGGTTTTATGAGGGATGAAGATCATGTCAGAATAATCTTCTTGCTTTTTATAAAAAAGCAAGTTGTAATTTAGACAAGCCAGAGCAGTGCATAGCGTTTTCTTAGATTATAGAAAATCTTCTACTCCGTACCATATTCAATGTATGTAGTCTTACAGGAAAAACCTACAGGTAAAGAGAACTAATTGATTGATAAACAGTATCGGGATACCTTTAAATATTCAACAAAGTCACAAAAAGTTTATAGAGTTTTCTTAAGGATCCATTACCATTAGGAAGGGTACTGCATTTAGAGAAAGAGATTTGTCTTTGAAGATATAATAGCACCTTCTGTTATGTATGTGTGTTGGTATATGGTTTCACAGGGTAGAGAAATGCATGCTACATATTTACTTAAAAATAAAAGACAAGGACATTATTTTTGTATATATACATAAGACTTACATGATTATGGTTTATTGGTGAATATTTGAAATCAATATGATTTAGCAGTTGCATCTGTAGTTTAAATACAGTGTCATTTTTAAATATTTTGAGGCAGTTTAAAACATTGCAGGGATCCTTTTTAAATGGGTATTTCCCCCCTTAAAAGGGAAAATATATTTCCCATTTTGACATCAGTTTATTGAGTTGGGATTACATACAAAAGATGCATAAATACTATCCATAAATATAAGTGTATTTTATTTTTACACAGACATACCTGATTTCACACACTGAAAGGAAACCATAAACATTTGCCAATGTGCCATTTTGCAATGTGCACCCCCCCCACACCGTGCTTCACTGTATTGTAACTCCTTCCGCATTTTATTCCACAGTAAAGTGATGAACCTCTCTCCTTTCTAGAGAGTCTTTGCACCACCCACTTCAAATCCTAGAATTTATCACCTTTCAAAAGAAAAGAGTGAAAGTGGGTTGCATTACAATCTCAGCATAAGGGATTTGGGGATTTTTCATTCATTAACAGAGGGGACAAACCCTACTAGCTCCACTGAGCTATATGATACGATGTTCCTGATGCTCCTCTAAGCATTTTCTTAATGTAATAACTATTTTTTTGTGGGTCTTTTTTTTCTCCAGTAGGGTTTGTCCCCTCTGTAAAAGAATGTCAGGAAACATTAGCGAAAAGCAGAAATAGATTTGCAAGCTTTGCACGAATACGTCAAAAAACGTAGCAGTCAGTTAAAAATCAGTACCTACAATCCAAAGATATTCTGTAGAGACTAGCATCTATCTTCCATAGTGTTATTGGTTTATGTAGATAAGAACAATCTCATTTTGTATTATACCTTGAGGCAATTGGAAATAAAATGGAAATAAAAGCAGGCTAGATGGAAATGAAACTGGTCTCCATTACCGCACAAGCAGCCTTAGACAGCAGAGATTTTTTTTTAAAAAAAACTACAGATAATAAAACAATGATGGTATAGGAGATGGAATTTTGCTTCACAGTGTGGAATACTGTTAATTATAAAGCCTTACAAGGAATAATTATTAGCATTTGCTTGTTTTATTTGGATCTCTCCGTGTGTGTCTTGCTGTGCTCCCAGACAGGATATCGCTATTCACTTTAATCTCCTGTTCTATTATGAACACGGTTTGAAAGAAACTTCAGAATGATAAGACACTGTACTCAAGGACGTGCAATTCTGTTTTTATTTGTGGTCTGTTGAGCAGCACTACTTTATCTCATGCTTTAACATACTTTTCAGCTATGGTTAGCTACAGAATAACATAGATTCCACTCTCCTATGTAGACGTTTATTCATTTATTTCTAAAGTAGAAGCTGGGAGTGAAAAGTGGCCATAATTGACTTGCTGTTGCTGGATCAATACGTTGTTATTGTTTAGGATATGTTGCCAGTGCTCAAGTCAGCAATGGCAAATAAAGAATGCTAATTCAGACAAGGAGGCTTTTACAATTCTCTAAATGAAAAAAGAAATCATAACTCATCCAAGGAATTTCTTGCTGACTGGTAAGAGCTTTATTTTAGATGATTGCCTGGCCGCTAGTTTTTGTCTGTGAAGGCTGCAGTGACAAAGCAATGGCAGTTTCTGTGGATCAATTAACAATAGCACACAACCATGACTGAAAATACTAGCAGGAGTATTTTTGAGTGATAAGTTCACCCATGTGATACATTTGCCATATGGTTCTATTGAGGGAAATAGCAGGTGTAATAGTGATAGTTATGATTTTTTTCTTTTCTTTTTTTCATTTAGAGAATTATAAAAGCCTTCTTGTCTGCCTAATGCGTTTCATGCCAACATGGCACTTAATCAGAGCCTGTGATTAAATGGCATGTAGGCATAAAATGCTTTAGTCCTTTCTGTCAATTTGTTTTGAATAAAGTATTATTACTTTTTACGCTTGAGTTTTTGAAAGTGCAAGCCCTGCTTTGTTTCTACTGTGTTCTGCTTCCCATAACGTATTATGAGTATTTCCTGGTTACCTAGTCTATAAGACTTTATTAGCTGTATAGGACACATCAGAACTTTAGCAGCATTATCAGACTCCAGACTGGGGTCTGGCACAACAGAACCTGGGGCTAGAAACTGGTTTTTTTTTTTAGATAAGAGATCTTTCTTTAATTAATATTTCTGTTACTTAAGCCTTCAAAAAACATTAAAAAAGCCAAACCTGTAATTTGGATCCTTCTAGATAACAGGTTTCCAAATAACTGATTCCATACCTGTACTTCTCACACATTCTACCATTTTCCGAGCAATTTGGCCATAGAAGGTTCATTTTTTATTTAATTAGTTTGGATGAGGCTACTTCTTTAGAGAAGCTATGGCTGCTCTTACTCAGATTCATTTAACAGATTAATTACCTGTGTAAAATAACCCACACTATGATATTTTATTGAGCACTAATAGAATAGTAACAGACATATATATATATAAAGTATATAATATATACAGTGCTAATAAACAGAATATATCGTTCCTATTATTTTTCCTATAATAATTATGGCTTTGGCTACAAATGCAGCACTGATGGCAGTGGGTTATTGTCAATCAGGAAAATTGCATCAACACATGATTTCTGGTAAATGTAAACAAGAGAGATTATGTTTTTAAGTGGCATAAGCAATAAAAAAGGTACTGTAGTCTATTAACAAAAAGCAGAAAGTTGATATCGCCAAATCATGGGCTGATCGTTAGACACCACTATTACATTTAGCCCCAAGTGGCCCTATTTTTAATGCATGAATAAGACACAGAAACACTGCTCATTTGGTGAATAACATAAAAAACAAAACATATAATAAAGTATACTGCGTAGCTCAAAAGAGCCAGAACTAAGTGCAGTGAAATGATAGAAACTAATAGACTGAACAGAGAACCATTCATCAGGAGGACAAGAATTGCTAGAGCTAACTGACTATCTCTGAAGGAGGAAGAATTAAATGAACTTAAAATACTAGTTGAACACAGACATGAAATAAACCTAAGAGCAGTTTTATAACTCCTGACACTGGTGGATATCTGAAAAACCAATTTCCCGAGAGTGAAAGATTACACATTATTTTGCCTCTGCTTCAGCTCCGACAGATGACCATATTGTGTTTTCCTGTCAAATACAAAAGTTTTATCTATATAAATATGGGATCTTTTACTTGGAACCTGATGTCAAGTACTTGTATGTTATTACTGTTTATCTTGTATTTATAACTTGATTTTATGTGAGTGATTCAGTGCCATATTTTACATGATATAAAGGGTTAAAATAGTCTGCAATTTAGCTATTAATCTTGCTACAGCCCTCAGATATATGGGCCTCATTGTGCCTGTTGAATCTAACACCTTTCAATTATGGGAGCTTCATTCCCTGTAGTGAAAATTTCCTGTCAATGCCTTGTCTACTATTTTACAAGAAAAGCCCAGAACCTGTATTAAAACAAAGGAATGAAATAACATCCTATTTCTGAGGAAGGAATATGAAAGGACACTGGATAAGGTAGGGAGTATGTTCTAAGAGAGGGGGTGTGAGCAGACAGAGGACTAAAACCAACTTGAACAATGGGTTCTAAAATATAGTGTCCTTAAGGAAAAGGAAATTTTTCCTTAGCTTCTGCTACTGAGGGGAGGCCCATTGGTCAACATTTCTCATATTAATGTCTTTGAACTATTATGGAACCATCAGCCCCACTGAATTTGTGTAATGTCAAGGACTATAGTATAACAGCCTGTGAATTGGCTACACATGTGGGAAACTTAAGGTAAGTCCTGAAAGTTGGTGAGCAAACCTAAGCTTAAAATGTGTTTTTGTACTTTTTAGGTCTGATGCTTGAATGAAAAAAAAACCCTTATCCATAAATACCCAATATTCTGTAAGGATTCCTGTGCTAGTTAACTCTTTCTAAAACTAGTGAACAACACAAAAGGGATATAAGAGACCAAGAGGTATTGAGGCCTCTGCTTAAAAGTGCATAATGTCCAAAGAAGAAATAAGCATTTACTGGTATAGTAAGGAACGTGTTAAATCACTCAAGTACAGTACATTGTATGTGAGAGATTAATTTTGTATGATTGTGGTTTTAGATCAGTGATTTTAAGATTTGTAAGATAGTTTGCCAAAAATGTTACCATCTGGGAATTAGAGATTCTATACATGTATAGGTTCTATCATGCAGAATGCTTGGGACCTTGGGTTTTCCTGATGTTTTTTTTCTATATCATTTAATACTTAAAACCAGTATGGATTAATGCAGCTTAGCTACCATCAAGTACAAGTTACTGTCTTATTATTTCAGAGAAAAGGGAAATCTACAAACACATAAGAATAATTTGGTTACAAAGGAAATACACTTATCTGTATTTGAGAGCTTGCTAAATAATGGACCCCAAAGTAACAAATCCATTTAGAGTAGCACATTTAAATGTACAGAGTAAGATACAGGTACACACTATTGCTTCCTATCTTTATTGTTACATAAGGGCTGTAGTATGTGAAGGGCTTTACCAGTGCTCCTAGTAATAAAAGTTTCAGCAAATAAATAGGTTGGTGTTACCGCCAGTTACCCGCAGCCTAAAACATGGCTGAGAGCATATTGAGGCAATATTTACAACTCATGTGCTGCTAGTATCAATGGAAACCAGCCAAGGGTCAATTCCTGCCATTTTAACATGGACAGTTTTAGCAAATGCCAGAATGATAAAGCAGTTATACGTTTGTGCAGCATAACCTGTAGAGTGCCTGAAACATAAATAGAAATATCAAAATATAACATAAAATAACTATTGCTGATAATCTGTCTTTTATCTCATGAATCCAGCAAAATTTCAAATGGTATAATAACTTCAAAATAAACTAAAGATCATAAACACTTTGCCATCTCAGTGTATCTGAAAGTGCCACAGATATCTAAAACAACCCTAGAGAACAAAATACACAGCTAATTAATAATAACAAATTAATGTAATGTAATGTGACTTAATACTGTCCCAAGACATCTGTATTTTTGCTGGAATATCAACACTGCAATATAATAACAGTATTTGCTATAGGTGTTCTAAATGTGTCTCTTTTTAAAGCGGACTATTAACATAAATACAAATAATGTTAAGTTGAACACACTATTTACTATATACCTATGTAGTAAATACAGGTAGTGTATATATCCACATCATAGTTTATTGTTGACTTTATTATGTTGCTTTCCTGGCATAGGTGGTTTGTTTTTGCCATACTTTATGTCATAATGTTCTGAGACTCAATTTACACTAGTTTATCATTTTAAAACATGGATAAAATTCTAACTCAGTGGACTAATCTAATTCTCTTCAGGATGACTACTACTGTATGACTGAAGCACTCAATTCAGGCTAATTTGCAATGGAGCAGAAATGGCTCATAACAGGAAATGCTACCATGAGGGTCATAATACTCTGAGGAATACTCTCAGGAATGTTTAGAAACTTTGTGTGCTTAGCGAATCACTTGTTATTTCTAGGCTGATTTTGAGTGCCAATCTACTTTAGGAGTTGATTTCCTGATAGAGAAGTATTATTGTACATGTGTACATAAAATGTATATTATCTTGGGCATGTTGTTCTGTAGTGTGGATACTTCAACTGGTGTCACATGGCATTAAACTAAAATTAGTAAGAAATAAGAACGGTATAGCAATGTATACCTTCCGCCAGGCTCCGACTTAAAAAGAAACATAAAGAAAGAGAGACCTGTTGCATGTAGCATGGCAAAAAAATGTGACCATGCCCACAAATACCATGCCCATTTTAAAAACACACCCTTTTCTACATTTGCAATGGTAGCATCAGAAGCACAAAGTACACCAGAAGAACATATATTACCCCCCACCACCATTTCATATCAAAGCATTCATCAATACACTGTGGCACTTGCATCTCATGCCAGTAAGATTAGTGCAGACATGACCAACGAGAACCTCATTAACCCTAGACCAATGATCCCCAACCAGTAGCTCATAAGCACAATGTTGCTCACCAACCCCTTTCATGTTGCTCCCAGTGGCCTCAAAGTTGGTGCCCATTTTTGAAGGAGGCATGTTTTGGAGGGATAAAGACCATGTGTTCTGCTAAACAGAGCCTCTAGTAGTCTGACACTCCCCACTGGGCTACTAATTAACCAATCTGAGTCCTTTTTGGTCACCCACTAGGAAAGCTTTTTTTCATTGAAATGTTGCTCATGGGTAAAAATGGTTGGCCTAGACCATAAATGTCAAACACAAGGCCCGCGGGCCAAATCCGGCCCGCCAGGCCTTGCAATGTGGCCCGCACCGCGCTGTCATCACTGCACGCACTCTGCGCAAAAACATACCAACATACTTCGTCAGCGCCAGCGGCTCCTTCTCTCTTATACCGCGGCAACAGGCCCTTTTATAAGGTTGCACCCGTGCGTATGACGTCACACGTCAGCGACGAGGCGCAACCTTATAGTAGTGCCTGTTGCCGCGGCATAAGAGAGAAGGAGCCGCCGACATCACTGGTCTGTTGGGGGTACTTTCTGTGGGGGCTCTGTGTGTGCGGGCTGGCTACTGTCTATGGGGGGTACTGTGTATGATGAGGCAATTGGGGGTACTTATTTTTGGGGGCACTGTTTATGGGGGCAATTGGGGGTACTTTGTATGGGGGTTCAGTAAACCATTCGGCCCGCGATTTAGGCTGGATTTTAGATTTTGGCCCCTTCTCTGATTGAGTTCGACACCCCTGGCCTAGACTAACCCTCATTAACTCCATTAACCCCAGGCATGGCAGAAAGGCTGATGCCACATGTGGCCTGCATAAAAACACATCAGCCGGCAACGTGACAGATAACATTACATAGTGGAAGACATGACCATCTTGAATTTCTTCCAGTGGCAGCGGTCCTTCAGGACTGTCCCTCTGTGCTATGGATGCTTTATTTGCATCCCTGGGACTGGGCCTCTAACACTAGATAGGCCCTAGGCTAGTGCCTAGGGTACCTAGTGGGTAATCCGGCCCTAATCTAAAGTATCCTGGTTATTAGATATTTATAAATAGTCAAGGAAGCATGTCCAAGGCATATGAAAGGATGGCAAGTGTTGAACCATAAAACAATGCTAGGCTTCAGGAGTCCCATCATTACCTGTCAACAAATCACAGTTTCCTTTAGGCTGTATAAAAAACAAAAAATGGTCTTTAGTACAGCCACACCATTACTATAAATATGTGTTTTATATTGAAATATTTTTTAGCAAGCTGTATTCCATTTTTTATTTAAAATTCATGGTAAATACATTATTATTAGCATTAGTCTTTTTCACTAAGCTTCAGTTTTTCTTCTCTTGCAAAGGTGTCACCACTGTGCTAACAATGACAACTCTGAGTATCAGTGCACGGAACTCTCTGCCAAAGGTGGCCTATGCAACAGCAATGGACTGGTTTATAGCCGTTTGTTATGCCTTTGTCTTTTCTGCACTGATTGAATTTGCGACTGTGAATTACTTTACCAAAAGAAGCTGGGCCTGGGATGGAAAGAAAGCGCTTGAAGCAGCAAAAATAAAGGTGAGAACTGTAAATGGATAAAAGAAGGCCCTGCTGAGATTGATCAGTATTAGTAACATTGTCATCACACACACACACACAATGATGCTCAAAGGATTTCTTGGAGAGTATTTGCACTTCCAAAGTCATGAAGTAGATGCAATACCCAAAGAGAGACCACAGTAAATGTAATTCATATTCAGTAAAATGTTTGGTATGATTGAAGTCAGCCATGCATGTTTTGAGCTACTCTTTGTATATACTCTAAAAAACTGAATATCCTGGGTTTTAAATGTTGCTTATTGAAGTCATCAGTGGAAGTTACTTGTGTCACTTGGCCAACCAAAAAACTCTGGTTTAGAAAATTAGTTAAACTAATATGCAAAATATGCAGAATTGTTTTGGAATACAGCCCCCAGTTTGGCAGTCCTACCTTTTTAACATGGTAAGAAATCATATAATAATTCTCACACTATTCAGCATCAGGATTGGCTCCCATTAATATTAAATCTATCTCCTGGAATTATCTAAAAAATTTCCTCCAAAAATATTCCACTGATAATATTGTCCCTGTATCTAGAGATGTAGCGAACTTTTGCGAACTTTGCGAACCCCATAGACTTCAATGAGAAGGCGAACTTTAAAACCTAGAAAAGCCATTTCTGGCCAGAAAACTGATTTTAAAGTTGTTTAAAGGGTGCCACGACCTGGACAGTGGCATGCCGGAGGGGGATCAAGGGCAAAAGTTGAAAAATACGTTGTTGACACATCGTTGCGTTTTGTGCTGTAAAGGGCAGAAATCACACTACATTTCTAAACTTGTGTAATAAACTGCTTTTACAAGGACTATTGGGTTACAGCAGATGAGATCAGCAGGACAGCTGCCCCCAGCAGCTACATACAGAGCAGTAGAAAGTAGATTACTAGTCAGCAAAGCTACCTAAACTGTCCCTCAAATCCCTGCACAGCTCTCTCCCTATGCTAACTCATCGAGCACACACAGGCAGAATGTAAAATGGCTGCTGGGCTTCGGTTTATATATGAAAGGGAGTGGTCCGGGGGTGGTCCAGGAGGGAGAGCTGCCTGATTGGCTGCCATGTATCTGCTGGCTCTGGGGTGAGAGGTCAAAATTTGGCTCCAGCTAAGGTGAAAATTGCGAACATCGCTAAAAGTTTGCGAACTTGCGAACACCCGATTTTCGTGCGAATTAGTTCGCCGGCGAACAGTTCACTACATCTCTACCTGTATCTGCATATTGTGAAAATGTTCCTGTACAAAAGAAAATTTGTATTCATGTGGTCCTACCATACAATAAGGTCTCGTGTGACCCTTTAAACAACATTAAGCAAAGCACCATATTGATTTGCTGTGTTATGCTGTGCTAAATAAATCATCATAATTTATCTTTATATGTCCAGAATAGCAGTAATCTTTAATTCTACTACAGCTTAATTGGTCACTTTGAAGGAGAATTACACACTTAAACTCCTTGATATGTTATTTATCATTTATGTATGTAATATCTGCACAGGACTTCATGGTCCACTTTCTATGTTTTTCAGTGGACCATGAATCAGTGGCATAACTATAGACATTGCAGGTCTGCCTCCTCTATAACTGTAGAGATCCCCCCCCCCCCCAGCTGTAGTGAGCTCTGGACCCCTCCATAGATGTTTTTGCAGTGGGGCCTAGTACTGAGTAGTTACACCACTACTGAACATTTTTACACTGAACTACTGAGCATTTTTACACAGTGAGACAGCTTTTGTTATTGTACAAGTCCAATGCACAACCTAACACAGGAAGTGGTTTGTGGATGGCAATAGAAGGTGCAAATTAGTAGGAATGTACTATTTACAGAAGTTAATTTCACTAAAAATAACATTCACAGAGGAAAAACAGTCAATTTTAATAAAACTGGGATGCAATTTTGGTGGAGGGAAAATGTGGCTAAATGTAATAAAAGCACCTGCTTCTATAAATTGTACAAAAAAAATGTTGTAAAAGTAGGAAAACTTTTACCTATATTTAGCTATATATAACTTAGCTATTTTTTTCTTCATAAACTAAGAAAATGTGTGGCTTTGTATTCCTCTTAAAACTTACCCTGTATTCCTTCATTTGTTATGCAGAAAAAAGAACAAGAATCATTAGGAAGGAAACCTATTAATTCATACAGTGGAAGAATACCTTACACACCAAACATGTCCAAAGATCTCACTTCATCCGTCATCGCCAATGCAGCATCAATCCACATGAAGACTACGGAAGAAAAATGCGCTGAGAGTAAAAAGACTTATAACAGTGTCAGTAAGATTGACAAAATGTCACGGATAGTTTTCCCGGTCATGTTTGGAACATTCAATTTGGTTTATTGGGCGACGTATTTGAACAGGGAGCCGGTCATCAAAGGGGCTGCTTCAGCCAAAACATCTCAAGTATTACCAATACACATATAAGCCATATTTTTGCAGCTGTTCAGAGTAAGAATGTTCAGACTGAAGCAGCTACTCAACTGCAAGTCAAATAGATGGGGGTAGGATGGTTGCAGACATAGTTTCGGCAAGGTCCCCTGGTCTAAACCAATGAAATAAAAGTTCCTAAAAACTTTATTTCTTTATGTGCATTTTCACATAGTTTTGCATGCTGTTTTGAGCATTTATCAAAAACATTTCCACAAAAATGATTCTACCACCAGACTTTTTCTTTTTAAATTCTGAATAATATGCTGTGATACCCTTGTTTTCTATAGGAACTTATTTTTTTTTTTCAACCAAGCGTGTTAAACATTGCCATTAGAATGCTGTTCAACAATGCAGTCGTGTGCCATATTTTATACTAATGGGAACATTTTGTCTAATATGAACAAAAAGTACAATATTTTTGTTTATTAACTATTGAACTGCTGCATGCAAAACCGATGCAGAGTAGATCTAGATATATGCATATGCAAGACATCTTAATCTCACTTATAGGAGATCTCTAGTCAATTGCAAATCTATTTATATATTGCCTTTTTAAACTTTAAATGTTAGGATGGTATTGTTATAGGAGAAGGCAAGTGCCATTTGCAACCAAAGTATTTTGTTCTGTATTTTCATGTGCTGTGTGCTAACATTGCTTTATTTTGCATACAGAATGCACAATTTTTACCATTTCTTAATGTTGTATATAGACAATGAGCATGCGTTAACCGGAGTTTATTTCAGCGACCATCACAATGCTACTTTTGCTTTCTCGGCTACTTGCTAACAGTTAAAAGCAGCAGGACTATTCTTATAGATGTACATTTCTGCAGCTCCAGTAGGAACTATTTCCCATCACAGACCTTTTCATTTGTATAAGTGGAAGCTGTGGCTATCAATGGGAATTGTGTGCATGAAACCTGCACATCTGCTGCTTGAGAGGCATCAAGAGTATTTACTGGAAATCCAGAAAAAAAAAGCCTTTTTCCAGTTTAAATCCTTTACATATTGTTAATCTGCACAGACATTTGTAAAGGATGTTTTATTTATGAATCTGCTTTAATCACTGGAAATGCCCTGCCTTTAATTATGTGTTATATAACAAGTTATACTTTTTTTCACACTGAATTCTGTAAATATGGACAATGCTATAAGCAAAATGACACTGATTTTATAGGAGATATGTGAACCCTCAAAATGCCTTCACTAAGATTCCACAATTACTGCATTTCCTTGTGGACATTCACCAAGTCAGCAGATACCCTGCAATCAAGCTGCCTATAGGATGATTAGTGTTGGCCTAAACTCAAGAGCTTCTTCGTTTTAAGTGTGGTTATTCTTGTGCACAAAGGAAAAGACTGACAATCTGAGCCAAAAATTTGCAAACAAGCTGAACACAGCTTAAAAAATGGACTGAATGCAAGAAAGGAGGCTTTACTGAATAACCAAGCTCACAGATTTAGATTAATTCAAATGTTGCTTTGATCATTTAAATTGCAAAAAAAAGCGAATGCTTGACATTAAGTAATATATTAAGTATAATATATTCAAACTCTGTTATACTAAAAAGAAACAACCCTATCCTAAAAATGCAATTATTTATATTAAAGGAATAACAAAAAAAAAAGTGGCTCCTGTTTCAGTTTACAGGTCTAACAAGTGCAACATATGTACAGGTTTAGCTGCATTCGTTATTTGATGCAGAGTTGCCTAATAATTTAATATTGTAAATAATGTAACAATATTGACTTAAAGTGATACTGACATTTAAAAACTATTCTTCAAAAATAGAATGTACATTAAGGGGCACATTTACTAATCCACGAACGTTCGAAAAGCATCCGAATGCGTTTTTTTCGTAATGATCGATATTTTGCGACTTTTCCGTGAATTGTCACGAATTTTTCGAGCGCAATACGAAAAAGTCGCGACAATTCGCCAAAGTCGTAACGGTTACGAAAAAGTTGCGACAATTTACGAAAAAGTCGTAATGGCGATGAAAAAATCGCAAAAAATACGAAAAAGTTGCAAAATGTTCGTTTTCCAATCCGAATTTTTCTCATTCGGATTCGGATTCGTGGATTAGTAAATCAGCCCCTAAAAGTTCCCTTTAGGTCATGTTGATCATTTTTCACTGATAGGCCTGTTTTTGTTAGTAATTGTTGCTTGAAGTTCATAAACCTGACTGTTTTGCCAACCTGACTGTCCCTTCTCAGCCTGTCAGTTATAGCTTCTAATGCCAACAGACTGCTGCACAAATATGGCAGCCCCCTCATAGTGGAACATGGGGGATCAGAAACAATAGGTAATCTTAAAACACTGGGCAATTGCTTTTAAAGCAAATTTATAAATAGCATGCAAAGGCAATGATATAATAGATGTGAAAAAGGTTTTTACAAATATAGAATAAAGTGAAGTAATAAAGTATTTACAAATATATTTAATACTATACTAAGAGGGGCAATTTCCCAAGGACTTTTTATCTGCTATAGCCATCTGAAAAAGGTTGGGTGACCAGTATAATCTCTTTTTTTACTTCAACTTTCTATTGAAACCATGTAGAGGTATTACTTTTGTTCTACAGCAAACTGAAGGAGATGAGGAGATGTCTGTGTCCCTACCTTTCCACGGTAGGCAATTCAAGTCTGGCAGTTTTACCTCTGCAGCCTATATACAGTTGTTTAAGAAAAAGGTTCATAGTATACAATCCCATTCTTAGCAGCACAGCTTACATTGTGGTGCTATAAAAATAAATACATGCATACAATGAAGGGCAGTTCATCATCACAGAGACATATGCACCATGTGGCACAAACTATAAATAAGAAGCACAAAGCACCTGCAGGCTAGGTAAAGTTGATTTGTTCTTAGCCATAGAAAATTCATACTCAAGGCAAAAATGGAAAATGGAAAATGAAAACAAACTTAACTTTACTGCATTGAGTAGAATTTGCTCTTCGATTTGATAGTCTGCAAAGGAAATACTACTGTACAAAAAGCATATAATGGGGACACACAAGGAAAAAAGAGTAAATATGGCCATACGCATTAAGAAATGCACATTTGGTGAGGTTGCCAAAGGAGCAGATCTCTGCTTCATTGGTCATCCTGGGAGAAATCAAGCTGATTTTATTAATGGCCTGGAATCCATCAGATCATAATGTGGGCCTACTGATCCTGTTTGGTATGGACTATATTAATATACGAGTGGCCCCTGCCCATCTGGATTTTTTTACACCTGCCCGCTAGATATATGCCTAATTTAGGCAAGGTATCAATTGGGCAGGCTCTTTGGAAACCCCATGCATGGGGCAATAAGCACCCAGGCAAGTTTTTGAAAGCTGCTACATTGCTTGTCATCCTGTATACTACTTATTTGAGACTACTGTCATTCATAACATAAGCCATAAATTGAACATTTATCAGGTAAGGGAGATTAAAGGTTGGGGATATCATTTTCAAGTAACTTTATTCAGCAATTTAGAACATAATGTTGGTGCCATTTGAAAACATATGTTTATTACAATTACGGTGGCAGGTTGCTTATTGCCCCATGCATGTCCCATAGATAGTCAATGTGCAGCAAAGCCACAGGTAGGCTGGTATACTACAGTAACTAATATTGTTTCTCCAGGTAACACCTATCTAACTGGAGAGACTGAACCACTTAAAGACCACACACATACGCATGCACTTATTTTAGAGCATACTCCCTTCCTTCATCCAGCATTGCTCCACTATTAAACCGATGGTCGCACGAAACATCGCCAGATCGCCACGTGTGTGGCCACCTTAACAGAGCATTGTTTGATGCTATAGCAAAGCAACACTGTACACTTGTAAGAAACACTTTGTAAGCTTGGGGGACCTCACCAGACAATTTTTCTGGTTAAAGATGCATTATACAGTCCTTTTCATAATAAGAGTCAAATACAAAGATTCTATGCATACTCTTATAAGCACAGACGAGTCAGTTGGTAATTATACATACTTGAATTTATACAATTTTAATATATGTCCTGGGTTATGATTGTTCATTTAAAAAAAAAAAAATACTTTATAGTGTGCAATAATTATGGATGCAGCAATTCCATGATTCAGTTCAGGGCTCGGCCAAGATTTGGCCTTTTTTAGCTGGATTTAGATTCGGCCAAATCCATGTGCCTGGCTGAACCAAATCTAAATCTTTAAAATCACATAAACTTTGTCACATAAACACTGAAGTTGAAATCTTTCACAAAGAATTCAGGGTTCGGCCGGATCCCTAAATAGTGGATTTGGTGCATGCCTAATAATAATACAGCCTTCCTATTATTATTTTTGGTATGCAAGTCAGACCAAGGTATCCATAGAAAAATATATCATGATGAGTTGAAACGTTTCCTTTTTTCTGGCAACAACCTCTCCCACATAGCTCTTCTACCATCTATGCCACTTCACACTATTAATAGGGTCCTTTGTTTTCCATTTACATGGAATCATATATCTAACTAATACTTTTAAATAAGAAAGGAGGCTGAAGGCAGCCCACCAATGAGATCTTTGCCCTGGGTTCACTGGTACCTGAGATAACAGTTTTCATAACAGATCACTGTTATGGAAAGGAATATTGTATGCTTGTAAGAAACCAATTATTTCCCTGAATCAGTTGTTCTGGCTGATACATTATATAGCTTCAAGAAGGGGCTGGATGGCTTTTTAGCAAGTTAGGGTTATGGGAGATAGCTCTTAAAGGAACAGTAACACCAAAAAATGAAAGTGTTTTAAAGTAATTAAAATATAATGTACAGTTGCCCTGCGCTGGTAAAACTTGTAAGTTTGCAACAGAAACGCTACTATAGTTTATATAAATGAGCTGCTATGTCAACACGGGGGCAGTCATTGAAGCTGGGAAAAAGGAGAAAAGGCACAGGCACATTGCAGATAACAGATAAGCTTTGTAGAATATAATGGGGTTTTATCTGTTATCTGCTAAGTAACCTGTGCCTTTTCTCCTGTAAATGGCTGCCCCCGTGGCTACACAGAAGCTTTATTATATAAACTATAGTAGTCTTTCTAAGGAAAGCACACCAGTTGTACCAGTACAGGGCAGCATTACATTATATAGTAATTACTTTTATACACTTTCATTTTTTAGTGTTACTGTCCCTTTAAGGTCCCCATACACAGGCCGATTCTAGCTGCCGATATCGGTCTCTTAGACCGATTTGCCAGCTAATCGGGCCATGTATGGGCACTACCGACGGGCCTGCTCAACCGATACCTGGCCTGAAATCGGCATGATCTCGATCGGGCAGGTTGAAAAATCTAGTCGGATCGGGGACCGCATCAGCTTGTTGATGTGGTCCCCGGACCGACTTTTCCTATACCCATCGTTATAATTCAATCGTTTGGCCTGGATTCTCCCAATATCGCCCACCCGTAGGTAGGGATATCGGGAGAAGATCCGCCGCTTGGCGACATCGCCAAGCGAGCGGATCGGCCCGTGTATGGGGACCTTTAGCACAAGTTGATCCAGGGACTGGTCCGATTGCCATCTTGGAGTCAGGAAGGAATTTTCCCCCCATCTGTGGCAAATTGGAGAGGATTCAGATAGGGTTTTTTTTTTTTGCCTTCCTCTGGATTAACTAGCAGTGATGCAGGTTATATAGACATACAGAAAAAGGTTACACTTGATAGACGTGTGTTTTTTCAACCTAACTTAATATGTTACTGTAAGCTTGTGGGACCCACACCAGACTTTTATTTTCAGATTTAGGTAGTCTTGTTATTGTGCTGATCATCCTGTAGTCTTGTGCATTTATAAATAGGCATGGAACTACACCATAACTTTTAAAACCCTTACGTTTTACAACAAAGAATACATTATTCACTCTATATTTCAATCCAAATGGAAATGTGCATTTACAATCTTTATTTCTATTTAAATAACAGCTTATTTATTTACTGCAATTAGCAGAAGGGTAATTTACGACATGTTGAATTCTGCAACACATAATTCAACAATTTATAAAAGTATATAGTGTACAGTGTATTTGGCTCTGCATGCCTCACAAGTTATACTTTTCTCTATAGAGTAGCAGGAAATAATAAATGCATTTGTCTATTTTTATCACTTGCACTCTGGGGATTCGGTATTTTCTATTCCAATAAATGGAACATTTCACTTAGTCTGGACTGTTCAACAGGCAAAGGGCTCACTGGCAGTTCTGTATCTCATATTTATTTTTATATATATTTTAAGTTAAGGGACCTTGTTCCACATAGAGCAGTGCATTACTACAGGTATGGGATCTTTTATCAGGAATGCTTGGGACCTGGACTTTTCCAGAAAAGGGATCTTTCTGCAATTTGGATCACCATACTTAAGTCTACTAAAAACATTTTAATATTAAATAAACCCAATAGGATTATATTGCATTCACTAAGGATTAATTATATCTTAGTTGGGATCAAGTATAAGGTACTGTTTTATTATTACAGACAAACTTTGGAGCCTTCTGAATATCTTATCTCCAGAGAAGAGATCCGATACCTGTACTAAGAATTGCTTATGATATTGCAAAAACTTAAAGGAACAGTAACACCAAAAAAAGAAAATATATTAAAAGAAAATAAACTATAATGTACTCTTGCCTTGCACTGGTAACAGTTGTGTGTTTGCTTCAGAAACCCTACTAGAGTTGAATGGCTGCCCCCATTCCTACACAGCAGTTTACTTATATAAACTATAGTAGGGTTTATGAAGCTAACACACCAGTTTTACCGTTGCTGGGCAACAGCAAATTATATTTTAATTACTTTAAAACACTTTCATGTTTTTGGTGTTACTGTTACTGACCACAAACCACCCTCCCCCACACATGATAGTTTCTGTATAAGGAATTATTAGGGATTTGTGATCCTCAGCATTTAGTTGCTTGAAGTCAATATTCCCTTCATCACCTGAACGTTCCACTTATAACAAGCTCCTTTAACAAAAATAAGAAATTGTGAAGAAAGGAGTATATGAATTTCAAATGGGAAGCTTTGTGGACAATGAAAAGGGATCAGTAGTGATGAGCGAATCTGTCCCGTTTAATTTCCATTTGCAAAATGGCCAAAATTTGAAAAACGCATTGAAGACAATGGCCATTTTTCACAGCTACCACACAACCTTTTTTTTTTAACCAAGTGACTTATTTTGTGGCCATTGGACTATCTATGGTTGTTTTTCAAGGTGAAATCTGATGAAAATTTTCTATAATCACTTGTGATCAATTTTACACAAAACACACAAAACAACTATGAATAAAATTCCCTTAGTACTGGGGCTGCTTTTGTTATTTTATTATTAAAGGGTAAGCTCAACAACGTCATGTTTTAGCCTTAAAGGGAAAGTATAACCTATTCTTTAAAAAGACATTTATAAAGATGCATTATGCTCTTTCTGCAAGATGATTTGTTATTTTCTTTCAAATTCAATTTTTTTTCTTGCTGCCTATGAAAGGGGTTATTCTAATGGGTGTGTGCGAACATAAAGGAAATGGTTTCAATATTACATTATTTTACATTCTTTTTTGAAAAGAATAAAAGACATCCTCTCCCATATATTCATGGGAGAGGATGTCACCTGAAATTATATTTCTTTGTCATCTGTATGGGGCTGATTTACTAACCCATGAATCCGAATGGGAAAAATTCCGATTGGAAAACGAACACTTTGCGACTTTTTTGTATTTGTTGCGATTTTTTAGTCGCCGTTACGACTTTTCGTAAATTGTCGCGACTTTTTCGTAACCATTACGACTTGCGCGAATTGTCGTGACTTTTTCGTAGCCGTTACGATATGCTCGTATCTTGTCGCAACTTTTTCGTATTGAGCACTTGTAAATTGCGGGCAAAACTTTCAGACTTAGCATGAAAGGAATGACTCTATTTTGGACCTGGTGATTTCTAATAATGCTGAACTTATCTCTAACATTTGTGTGGGTGAGCATTTGGGGAACAGTGATCACAACATGGTCTCCTTTGAGATAATGCTGCAGAGACAGCGCTATAAGGGAGTAACTAAAACACTCAATTTTAGACGTGCAGACTTTGCCAGTATAAGGGCATCTCTGCAATGTGTCAACTGGGAAAGGCTTTTCATGGGGTTAGACACAGAAGGAAAATGGAACATCTTTAAAACATTGCTTTGTAGGTATACACAACAGTATATCCCCCTTGTAAGCAAGGAGAGGCATCGCAAAGCAAAACCTTTATGGCTGAATAAAAGTGTTATTGTCGAGGTTGGTAAGAAAAAACGTGCTTTTAGGGCACTCAAGTTAGCTGGGACAGCGGAAACTTTCATCAGGTACAAGGAAGCAAATAAAGCATGCAAAAAAGCTATCAGGCAAGCTAAAATAGAGATGGAAAGGGATATTGCAGCTAGGAGTAAAAAGAATCCAAAATTATTTTTTAATTATGTGAATAGTAAAAAAATGAAGCAAGAAGGGGTGGGAACTTTATTATCACGGGGGGGTACGTTGGTTGATGAAAACGGGGAAAAAGCTGAAATTTTGAACTCTTATTTTTCATCTGTCTATACATCTGAGGAGCCAGATAATGAAGGCTTCCCTTGTAATATGCCCAGTTCTAGTAATTTAGCTACGAACGCGTGGGTCACTCAGGAGGAAATTCAAAAGAGACTTGAACATGTAAAGGTAAACAAAGGTCCAGGGCCGGATGGGATTCATCCCAGGGTATTAAATGAGCTGAGCGCTGTGATTGCCAAACCTCTTCACTTAATTTTTCAGGATTCATTGAGGTCTGGCATGGTGCCAAGAGACTGGCGGATTGCTAATGTGGTGCCGTTATTTAAAAAGGGATCCCGTTCTCAGCCTGAAAACTATAGGCCTGTTAGTCTGACATCAGTAGTAGGAAAACTTTTGGAAGGGGTAATAAGGGATAGGGTACTTGAATACATTGCAGTTCACAATACTATTAGTTTGTGCCAGCATGGTTTTATGCGTAACAGATCTTGCCAGACTAATTTAGTCGCCTTTTATGAGGAGGTGAGCAGGAACCTTGATGCTGGAATGGCAGTTGATGTCATCTACTTGGACTTTGCTAAAGCGTTTGATACAGTACCTCACAGAAGGTTAATGATCAAATTAAGGAATATTGGCCTAGATCATAATATTTGTAATTGGATAGAGAACTGGCTGAAGGATAGAGTACAAAGAGTGGTTGTAAATGGAACATTTTCTAATTGGACCAGTGTGGTTAGTGGAGTACCGCAGGGGTCAGTCCTTGGGCCTTTGCTGTTTAACTTGTTTATTAATGACCTGGAAGTGGGCATAGACAGTACTGTGTCTATTTTTGCTGATGACACTAAATTGTGCAAAACTATAAGTTCCATGCAGGATGCTGCCGCTTTGCAGAGCGATTTGACAAAATTAGATAACTGGGCAGCAAACTGGAAAATGAGGTTCAATGTTGATAAGTGCAAAGTTATGCACTTTGGTAGAAATAATATAAACGCAAACTATCTACTGAATGGTAGTGTGTTGGGGGTTTCCTTAATGGAGAAGGATCTAGGGGTTTTTGTAGATCACAAGTTGTCTAATTCCAGGCAGTGTCATTCTGTGGCTACTAAAGCAAATAAAGTGCTGTCTTGTATAAAAAAGGGCATTGACTCAAGGGATGAGAACATAATTTTGCCCCTTTATAGGTCCCTGGTAAGGCCTCACCTTGAGTATGCAGTGCAGTTTTGGGCTCCAGTCCTTAAGAAGGATATTAATGAGCTGGAGAAAGTGCAGAGACGTGCAACTAAACTGGTAAAGGGGATGGAAGATTTAAACTATGAGGTGAGACTGTCGAGGTTGGGGTTGTTTTCTCTGGAAAAGAGGCGCTTGAGAGGGGACATGATTACTCTGTACAAGTACATTAGAGGGGATTATAGGCAGTTGGGGGATGTTCTTTTTTCCCATAAAAACAATCAACGCACCAGAGGTCACCCCTTTAGATTAGAGGAAAGGAGCTTCCATTTGAAGCAGCGTAGGTGGTTTTTCACGGTGAGGGCAGTGAGGTTGTGGAATGCCCTTCCTAGTGATGTGGTAATGGCAGATTCTGCTAATGCCTTTAAGAGGGGCCTGGATGAGTTCTTGATCAATCAGAATATCAAAGGCTATTGTGATACTAATATCTACAGTTAGTACTAGTGGTTGTATTTATAGTTTATGTATGTGAGTGTATAGATTGGTAGGTGTGGGTTAGGTGTGCTGGGTTTACTTGGATGGGTTGAACTTGATGGACACTGGTCTTTTTTCAACCCTATGTAACTATGTAACTATGTAACTATGAAACTATGTAACTATATGATTTTGGAAGCCTCCCATAGGACTCAATGGCACTTTGCAGCTCCAACCTGGCCCAAGAAAAGTCACGATACTGAAGCTTGAATGAATCCGAAACGCTATGAAAAAGTCGCGACATTTTGTGAAACAGTCGTAACGGCTACGAAAAAGTCGCGACAATTTACGAAAAAATCACAAAATACCGATCATTACGAAAAAAATGCATTCGGACACCTTTGGACCGTTTGTGGATTAGTAAATCAGCCCCTATGAGTTTAGATATTACTATTTTCCAGAGGGCATGTTTCCAGAGGGTAGATAACCTTTGTTTGTGATTGAGGAAGGGATGGATTTATTGAAGGTAAACTAGATAAGACTAGTTAAGAAAAATACTTGTCATAAGACAGAGAGACAGGCTAGTGAGTTTATCTGACATTGAGACCAACTATTCTTGCACATCTGTTAAGGAACAGTTAAGCAAAGCTTCTAGTTCTAATAATTATTTTATTTTTGTGTCACACCTTCACCAGGTATAACAGCAGCCTGTGTTCACAGATGGAAGCCACCAGCTCTTCTAAAGCTTACAAAGAATTCTACAACTTATTACATTTCCTTGCTTTGTTGATGTTTTTATTGAAAATTTACATAAACAATATGATAATAGACAATATAGAAGAGGTAGAGTGTAGAGTATGTAGAGTACCAAAGATACTGAACAAAAAGGAATGAAAAACATTATCTTAACTATAACTAATAACAAACAATTACAATAGTAAAATATTTATCCAACAAACTCTGTTTGGGATTCTATTACATTTTCTAAATGTTGTCCTTGTTCTGTATTACCTTTATTTAAATACAGAAAGTAACAGGGAGAAGGGGGTCCTGTGTAAATGACACATAGGTGAAAACAGGAATGGCTGTGCAAAAAAGATGGTGTTGCTCTGCAGCACATACATTATATAAGATAAATCACATTATTAAACAAATTTGACCACTTTTCTACTATGTGTAGACTACTAAGCTACCTTGTGAAATTGAAAACCTCTAGTGCAAAAACACAGTGCATAGTTATCATGCAGACCAAGCTGAGCAATATTAGTATCTGTCAGAAATGCATTATTCCAAATATCACAAAGCTGAATGAATTCAGAGTAATATGATGGCAGGTGGCGACTACTCTTAGCAGAAACCAAGAATCATAGGCTTCATTAGCTTCACTAGAATAAAAAAGCTTTAAACCTATCTTATTAAAAAATGTAAATGTAGATGTACACAGCTATAAAAGCAACAATACGTTTTGTTCATAGAGGCGGTATTCTATTGCTTTGAATAAATACTTAAATATTCTATTAATTGTTCTTTTATGTTCCTATGGATGCACCACCAAGTACCTTTACAAAAAGACACATCTACACTAATTTATCCATTGTCATAAAACATGTAGCATACGAGAAGAAGCAAAATTAAACTATATAGAAGGAATCCACAAAAATAAAACTGTTTCCTTAGCTAAAGGTTTTTTTTAGAATCAAATAATTCATGTTTATACCTATCCACACTAATAATCAAAAAATTATAGCTTATACAGTTTAAAGAGACATAGTTAAAAGAAAAAGAAGTACGAACCAATCTCCGCTGACTTCATAGGCATAAATATCATATATGGGGTTGGACACAATAAGGTAAATACCACATGGAAAGGATATTCCATTAAAAGTGCTTAAATCAAAACAATTTTTGGTCACATGGCGAATTTTTCCGCTGCAAATTTTTGCACCTGTTCAGCGAATACATCCGCCAATGACGAAACAGCGAAATTCACTGCAAATATACCTGCCGGATAATTTCTCTCATGACTAGTCAGGGCTGCTATTCAGAAAATGCCTGTATCCAATGCTAACACATGAAAATAGTAATCTGGTGAAAGGACCACAAAGCATGGTCCTCTATCAATGAAAAAAATAATACCTGATTCATGCTCCACCTGGATCCTGGATGTGAATCAGTAGTTTGCATATAGAAAATCCATAGAATACCTTCAACACACAATGTCTGTTGCCAGCTGTTAAATATTCTAGTATATCCATAATTGTATCTGTAGCCATTTCACGAGAGTTATAAAATTCAATAATGGTCTGAAAATAAGCAGATATGCTAGATATTGTTGCATTGTTAAATAAGTGTTGCCAATTTAGAGTTTTGGTGAGAAAAAACAGAGGAGGATAGAATCACTTGGGTTATAAGAAGTTCATGATGGGTTGTGTATCAGGATCAGGGGGACCAAAGGTAAACATTTTATATTCACCAAGGCACTAATTGCGTAACAAAATACTTCTCTCATCACTATTGAAATTGCACTTGTACTACATGTGTCTGTAAAAATTACTGCTAATAAACATTTTCAATGCTACCACAAGAAAAAAAGTAAAAATGGCAACACCGTATTTTGTTTTATAAAATGAAATAGTAAAAGGTGTACGTCAGCTCCAAATTTGCATTTTTGCTTGCCATGAAAATGAACTCTCTGGGTGATTCTTTAGACACAAGTACACCTATTGGCCATCTGAGGGAGCCCTAACTAGTACTACTTTTAGGGTGGCAGTTGCTCCAAGATTTCCCAGCATTATTTGCAACAGGAGGCAGGGCGAATGGAGCAGTTATGCAGAACTGCAGGGGGCACCTTTGGGCTCAAGAACCTCATCAAAGTGCTATATATGAGTAGCTTTAGGAAGTTTTTCCACTTGGGTCACCCCAGGAATACAAGCAAGTTTCACAATTCAAATAAAACTGGATTAGACTATACAACTGACAAAGACATGCTAGTATTTTTAATCAGTATTTCTCCGAAACATCCAAATAACAACTAAAGCACATTATATATAGTAGATGCACATATAAGTTATTTGATCAATCAACTTTCTTCCTAGACATATGTATTTATATATGTATCTGAACACAATTATTTGTGTAGTTCTATTATATAGTTCTATTTCTATTGATATGGCTCCACCTAATGGCAAGGAATTGACCTGCTGTCTTTCCCTAGAGAAGAGCCAAACTTATGTTTCTGCTTAGTTTATATAAATATTATAACAGTCACTTTACAAATGTATAGATGCACAAATCTGAAAGAGAACTCGTTTTTTTATAGAGATGTGCACAGTGAGTGCACATTGTAATCCCTATTAAAATGCAGCCAAACTAAACAATTTACTTACATACTTAGGTTTTCTGCAATTTCAGATATTCTCATCAGTTGCTTAAGACAACTATTAAATGGATGCCAATGGTGTGTTGTTGTCAATTCAGCAACTACCTTATCAACAGGACTCTAACAAAATATTGATCTGTTTTAGCAATAGGGATAAACATTGCAGAGCTGAAGTGATTTCCATTAATTAGCTTCTTAAAGTTGGAGATCTCTAGAGTTACTGCTACTGCTGTGCAGAACGGAGAGATGCCTTTGTAATGAGCTCTAGAAGCATTCATTGGGGAACACGGAGCATACACTTCCACCCAATGTACCCTAGTAGTAGTTCACCCCAACATACTTATGGTACCAAAGCACATGACAAAGTAGGGTGATGAGAATATTCCAATATTGAGTTCTACCTGCAGAACAGCACTGTTGGGCCTGCAGTTGCATAAGCAAAGATGCTGCTAGATTCCCAAAAGACCCAGGAAATTCAACAATGGACCAAGCTCTACTCAACCTGAATATTCTCATTTCCAGCAGGTGGCATGCATGTGTGTATAATATGACTGTGCATTTATGTAGGTATTTGCTTGTTAACTGGAGTCAGAAGGGTTGATTTCTATATTTAATACTGACACATAATTGAGCCTATAAAGTACAATGGGCCCAATTCACTAAAGTCCGAAATAAGGAGTGCTATTTATAGCATGCGTTAAAAATCTTATCACTTCTTATTTTTCGCTCGATTCACTAAAAGGACACTTGTCATAATTAAGAAGCGATGTTCTTGGCGTTATTTATCTTGCGACGACATATTTTCAAGCAACGTGCTGCGTAATATGTTGTGCGCTGCGTAATATATTGCTTGAAAATATGTCGTCTCAAGATAAATAACGCCAAGAACATCGCTTCTTAATTATGACAAGTGTCCTTTTAGTGAATCGAGTGAAAAATAAGAAGTGATAAGATTTTTAACGCATGCTATAAATAGCACTCCTTATTTCGGACTTTAGTGAATCGGGCCCAATGTTTCTTGTTTCTAATTGCACTTGTCTATACTACTGCCATGTGCCCTTTGCACTTGAGGCACAAAGCACAGTATGCTCAGGCATGAGAGTCCTAACACAAGGCATGCCCAGCCTTAAAGTAGAAAGCTTCCTACTAATAAGTGCTTTGTGTTTCAACACATGAATTGCAAGATGAGTGTAAACTCATCTTTTGTCTGCATGCTGCCCCTTCCCTCGCAAGCACAACTACAACCCATATGAATGCAATGCCCATGCCTGAACATGGTGGGTGCAAGTACACTGGAATTCTGGTTAAAAAAGTGCATTATGGGTATGAAGATGGTAAATTGTCCCTATTTTTTGCACTTTAACTACTTTAGTAAATTGACCCTGTCTCCTCAGCCTCCCAGCACAGATTCACCCTGTCAGTCTTATGCAACTAACAGCCTCCCTGCATTTTCCTGCTTATCTACGGCAATACAATTGGCATCTGTCTTTTTCCTGACCCATCACAAAATTCTAAACTAAAGCTTTCATACCTTTCACACTGTTGCCAATAAATGAAAGCAGAACCTAGAAAATGTAGTAAACAGTGTAAAAATGAAACTAGGTAAAATAGACAGACTGTGCAATATAAAAAATATTTCTAATATAGCTAGTTAGGCAAAAATGTAATCTATAAAGGCTGGAGTAGGCAGATGTCTAACATAATAGCCAGAACTCTACTTCCTCCTTAAGCTGTTAGCAATCAGTAGCCAATCAGTGACTTGAGGGGGGGACATGGGACATAATTGTTCAGTTAATTTGCCTTTAAATCTGACCTGCGTGCTCACAAACCTAGGGGGTGATTTATCATCAAGTTTGATTTTTTTCCTCAAATTCAAGTTTAAGATTCAAGTTATTCAAACTTGAATTGCAGTTATGGTTTGAAATTTTATTGTAACTCGAATGTCTTGTTTTTATTAAGTGCAAAAAACCTGAAAACTCAAATGTATTCTTGTATTTTAGAAAAACAAACTCAAATTCACAAACTCAAAATGAATAAATAAGCCCCTAACTGAACAGTTATGTCCAATGTGGCCCCTCTAAAGTCTATGACTAAGTGGTTCTGGCAATTATGTTAGATATCTGCTCACTCCAGCCTTTATAGATTACATTTTTGCCTAACTAACTATATTACAAATATTTTTTTTATTTTGCGCAGTCTATCTATTTTACCCAGTTTCATTTTTATGCTGAACTGTTCCTTTAATACTCTGTGCTCCAGAAATGTGGAAGTGCCCACCCAGACCAAGGATTTCTACCAGCAGGTGTGACCAGCCCAGTATATTTCAATTCAGTTTAGCTATACACATCATGGCTAAAGGCATTGCTTGCCATTTTGTGTGCATAAAATCCCATTTATAGTTTGTCTATATAGTGCTATTACATTTTCACACTATAACAAGCAAATCTTAAAGTTCACAGAGTGATGGTACAGAACTGCACAACATATGTGTTTGATGAATGGAAACAATACTAATATGGCAAAAATAATGTCGCCTTAGCACTTTCAAGATTACCCACTGCTTTGATAAATTACACCTTTACTGGTGGATGAGAGCAAAAATGTGACTGATGAATCAAGCATGCTGTGATTCTTCAAAAGAGAAAGAGAAAAAAAATCATGCTAACGGCTTTAAAAAATAAAGGTAAATTGCTTCTCATCTGGATTTATTTCATAGAAAAGACAGGTAAGAATCAAATACTTTTTAAAAAGCTAAGCAAATAGAAATGTGTCTAATAGGAAAAAATTATTCTCATACATGCTCAATAATGTTGAAAAATAAGTCTCCACTCTTCATGGTGATTCCTCTTGACAGAGTCTTATGCTGAAGAGAACATGTAATAATGCAGATAAACCAGTATTATATATCCGATTTATAAATAAGCAGGCAAAGTGAAAATGAATCAGAACACAAAAAAGCCTTTGCAAATGTCATAGTCATCATGGCAATTACCATGTACCGGAATTGATTTTTAAAATATATTTTCATTTTATTCTCTGTTAAGAAGCCTCTACACTATCTATACAGCAGTAGTTTGAAAGCTTTTTACCCCTAGGTTGTAAAAAACAGTGAAATAACTTGACTGGTGGAATAAAGCTTGGCCATGTTTCAAGATGTGCAAAACAAATAATGATTTAATACATGGTTTGGGGGGCATCTAAAATGCCTAATACAAAGATGGGAATGGCCCCCCAAAAACATGTAAAATCTAAAAAAAAGAAAAAGGCTTTTAAAATCACAGTTATTCCAAATGCAATTAATGACTTACTTCTTTTTTGTAAAATTTTGAAATTTTTTAAATCTACAAAATTCTATTAGAACTGTGAATTGATCATTGCATAATGTTTCTATGCTTCTGGTAGAATTTATTGGATTGCGCTTTAGCTACTGAACTCAATTCCTGTGTTACTATTGTACTTGCCTTACATACTTGTTTGCAGTCATTAACCTTCAACTACATTTTTCTAAAGTAATGGTTGGTATGATCCTGGAAATCCCTTCGGGCATTTCTTCCTCCTCTGGATAACATTTTCTGTTACACTGGCTGCATTCATACAACATTACTTCTTCCACTTCTTCAGCTAACATCTAAAACAAGTTATCATTAGGACTGTTAGAAACAAAAGTTATCCAAGTAGATGCTTTTATTAGCTCTTAAAATCACATTTCTAGGTGTAATGTTTTACCCACTTTAACGGTTATTTAGAAGACTGCCTTAGAGATACAAATAATTAAAAATTCTACAAAGCGGTAACATTATCAAGGGAAGAATGCTTCATAAAGTCACATTCAATTTGTCCTTTGATTTGCAGTTGTCGTTACTAAACATTTTTAGTTATTTCAAATCCAACAGAGCACACTGTTCATTGGACTTTTCAGTGGCCCTTGCTTTGTGTATGGAGAAATGGTATTGCTGCTTTACACACTTCTCACTTTGGTATATTGAAATTAATATGTTTTGTGTCAATGAATCTCAGGGTAGCTACACATTTAATAACTCTGAACATGGAAAATGCCAGACAGTCGATTAGATACAGTAAACAATATATTTACTTTAGGAATTCTGGTCCCAATGTACTAGAATTCTCCTTTACTCCTAGCCTACCCTACTTTACCTTCTATACTGGCATATCATGACTGGACAACTAACTCTTCCAATCAACTTCATGGAGACTTCTTAGAGTAGTTACCACTTCACCTTTCAGGACTTGGTACAGTATGTGGCACTCCAGGGGTCTAACTATGTGATGGCACAAAAACCTATCCCATTATATTTGCCTGATGTGCCATTTTAATAAATAGGCAAAAGAACCACTGGCGGGCAAGCCTACGTGTTTTGTTTGTCAGGACAAGGAGGCAATCTTTCTAAGAAACATTATCATTCAAGAAAAATCTGGTAACTTAAGTAGAGATTTGTTTTTCTTATGTTGTTCCTATTCTTTCCAGCAGTGAATCCATGATGAGGAGATGCCTGGATTCACCTATATACAATCAAAATATAGAAATGCAGTGCATTTATTAGAGGCTTCAGAAAAGTTTTCCTTATCAGAGGTGATCCTACTGGTTTCTAGAAATTGACCCTTGGATATTGATTTAATAGTTGCTTGATTGTGTAAACTGTTAGCATGCTTTATGTATGCTTTATGTATAGCTTTGTGCTAATGTTGTGGGAGTTTTGGGTGGGGTTTGTGCATTACTTCCTGTTTGTGTGTTACTGAAGGAGAGTATGTGAGAAGCTCTGCTTGAATATATGCTTCTTACACATCTTTCTAAATCCTGTAAATGATTAGTGCTGTAATTTATAACATAGGCAGTATGACCCTAGCACAGATGATTGCCAAATTTCACATTGTTCAACGTTCCTTGGCTTAAACTATATTTGAGAGACTGTCATGTGGCAAAAGATCATATTTCTGAGTATATCTAATGCCACAAGGTATTTTTAAAAATGTATTATGATGTTTAATGTGTTTACAGTGTATAAGCAGCTGTACAATGTATCATGATATTAAAGTGTAAATAGTAGAATAGTTCAAACCTCTGTAGCTTATAAGCCAGATGAATGATCACTATCTGGCTATTTTATTACTGTTATTATTGTTTTTATCTGTTACCAGTACATCATTGATATATATTTTTTTGTGTTTGAGGTTTTTATCTTCAAAGAGTGCAGCATTATTTACACTCTTTCACTGGAACTCCACTTTTCCACCAACATTAGCTCCTTTTACTTTACATATATAATTGCATTTGTATTTTAATTTGTATTAATTAATACAAATTTGTATTTTAATTTGTCCCAGGTCTGCGTGATTTGTGTGTAAATGGGCAGTTTCACTTCACATGTGTGAGCTCCTGCTCTATACAGCATGATCCCAACAGACCTATAGCCACCCCTAAATCAGGGGAAGTATAGGATGTATTTACTGTGAGCTGTAAACACAAAATGGGTATAACATGAGATAAAAAGTGAGAGAGCAGCTGCTGTAAAAAATCATTAAAAAAAAGCCATATGTGTTTAATTTCTGAAAATTACCTTGCTCATTTTCCAGTGACTGCTAAGATTGATTAGACCCTAGCAACTAGACCTGCTGAAATCTCAAAATGCAGAACAGTTGAACAAAAAATAAATAAATAAATAATTCAAAGACCACAGAAAAGAAACAAAAATCAATCAAAAATAGTGGACTGCACCATAAAAGGTTCAGTGTACACATACAATTACAATAAATAGGACTAGTAATGAGCAAATCTGTCCTGTTTCGGTTTGTGGAAAAAATGCACAAAATTGTAAAAATGAGTGAAATGCAGCTATCGCACAACTTTATTGATATGCGCAACTTTTTTGACTTTTTTTTCCACTTGCCAAATTTTTGCAACAGTTTAGAGAAAAAATTTGACAATGGCAAAATGCGGAAATTGGCAGCGAATCCATGCCCAGCAAAAAAATTCACACTCTCATTACTATGACTTATACAATCACGCTTATGATCAGGCAAACTTGGGAATCATACCCTGATTTGGTGGGAAAGGTTTATTAACCTAGGATTTAATTGTGCAGTTCCTCCACCAAGTGAGCAACAAAGATCTACAATAGTATTGAGCTTAGAATGCAGTTGTATCATATAGAGGGGAGTTGGTCTGTCTAACTAGGGAAATACAGGCTTACTGTCTAACACCGTTATTTAATGTAAAAGTCCCACAGCTGAACTATGTTGCTATGACATCGGAAAGACATCTGTGCCATAATTAAAAAACAATGCTATTTTAACAATATGAAATACAAAAAATTTGTAAGTGTGGTATTGTGATTAACAATGACAAAAGTGCAATTAAGACATCACAAAGCCATTGTGCCATCATTATATCAGAAACATAATTGTGTGAGTATGCTTCACAATGACTTATCTGTCACTAAAACACAAAAATCATTTGTGCTATTATGACATCAGAAAGATAACTGTACCATTGTGCCATCATAATATTTCCTGCATTATGTCTAGGGATGCACTGAATTCCATATTCAGTTTGAGGTCTGGTAAAACCAAATCTTTTTCAGCAGGATTGGACTCCAGCTGAATCCAAGTGCTGGGTTCTACCGAATCCAAATCCTTAAAATCACAGAAATTGCCAATGTTTTTCTGTAAACTTTGTGCATGGATGCTTTCCCCCTGGAATTGCACTATATTGTATATGCAGATTAGGATTTGGGTTGGGATTCAGACAAATTCTACATGGAAGATCTGTATTCAGATGAATCTGGAAAAAGTTGATTCAGTGCATCACTAACTATGACAACACAAAAGCTTTTTGCACCATTATGACATTAAAATTATGTTTCCTTTATTGTGACATAGATGTATGTATGTATGTATGTATATCTTTATTTATAAAGCGCTACTTATGTACGCAGCGCTGTACAGTATAATACATTAATACAAACATGGGGTTATTAAGATAAATACAAAGTATTACAATAAACACAAATAAATAAAAGATACAGTTGCAATAAGATAAGAGTCAAAGACACAAGAGGATGGAGGTCCCTGCCCCGTAGAGCTTACAATCTATATGGGAGGGTAACTTACAGACACAAATAGTCAAATGCAGTATAAGTGCTGTAGGTCACAGTGGGTGACATTACAATATAAGTGATATTTCCCAGATCAGGTGCTGGGTGAGTGCTCCAAAAGGTAGTCTTTTAGTTTGGTTTTAAAAAGACCGAGGGAGGTTTCTCTCCGGAGGAAATCAGGGGGGGCATTCCAAATGTAAGGGGCAGCAAGGCAGAAAGGTTTAAGGCGGGAAACAGCAGTAGTAGTGGGGGGCGCAACCAAATGATTGTTTATTATATTCTTTGTTTAATAGGAAGCCACAATAAGGACTTTAGCAGGGGAAGGGCCTGAACTCTCCTGGATGAGAGGAGGAGAATTCTGGCAGCAGTATTTAATATAGACTGTAGGGAGGAAAGATGGGAGTTAGGGAGGCCGGTTAGTAGCAGGTTACAGAAGTCAAGTCAGGATAGGATGAGAGCATGCATGAGCAGCCTAGCTGTTGCAGTAGAAAGAAAGGGACGGATTTTAGCAATATTGCGCAAGAAAAAGTGACAGGTTTTGACAGTGGTGTTAATATGGTCAGAGAAGGAGAGACAGGAGTGTAAGATCACCACCAAACAATGTGCCGAATCGACAGGGTTGATGAGGGTGCCTTCAATAGAGATAGAAAAAGGGGGGGGAGTAGGACCAGGCTTAGGCGGAAAGATCATTAGTTCAGTTTTTGTTAGGTTCAGTTAGATACATAGTTAGCTTGGTTTATAAAGACAAATGTGCATCAAGTTGAACCCCCTCAAATGATCAATACACACACATATGCAGATTTATACAGTTCTGTTGATATACTCATATGCTGTATAGATAGTAGTGATGAGCAAATTTTTTGTCAGGCCTGGATTTGTGGCAAAATTCCACATTTCAGCAAAATTTTCTGCAAAACTGCGGCAAAAAATTGGCAAGAGAAATGCCCATTGTCTTTAATATATATAGAGTTGCGCTGCATACTCACTAGTTTCTGAGCTACCAATTTGAAAGTAAATGAATTATTATCAGCCTTCTACTGTAAATATATATACCAAACAAAGATGATGCTCATCCCATGTGGTTGTATTATATTCTATACACATTACCCCAACACTCATCTACATGGCATTAAGAGAAAACTAGATTCTAGTCTTGCACACATTGAAGGGGAAATGTCTACAGTTAGCAAAAAAAAAAAAAGTGACACATTTAGTTACTAGGGATGTAGCAAACATCGCCAAAAATGTTCGCGAACACGTTCGCGGACTTTCGGCAAAACTCGCGAACTTTGCGAACTCCATAGACTTCAATGGGAAGGCGAACTTTAAAACCTAGAAAAGCCATTTCTGGCCAGAAAACTGATTTTAAAGTTGTTTAAAGGGTGCCACGACCTGGACAGTGGCATGCAGGAGGGGGATCAAGGGCAAAAATTTATCTGAAAAATACTTTGTAAAAAAAACGCCAAAAAATAACGCCAAAAAAAAAACGCAAGCTATTCCTATGTATACGCAAAGGCGAAAAACCGAGGCAAAAAACCGCGGTGCAAAAAAAAACCGCGGCGAACCCAAAATGGCGAACATCGCCAAAAGTTCGCAAATTTGCGGACTTGCGAACACCCAATGTTCACGCGAATTAGTTCGCCGGCGATCAGTTCGCTACATCTCTATTAGTTACATGGTTTGGACAAAAAAGCTGACCCATTGCATCAGTCCTAACTTATTGACAGGTTTTCTTTTCTCCTTTGAGGGAGAAAGACCATACCTGCTTTTCTCTTTATTGACCTCTTTCAAGGATATCATTGAGATTTTATTCAACTTATCTGCAGGGCTGTCCTTAAAGAGGCAGGGGTTGGAAGGGCCAACATTAAACAAAAAGAGCCACCTCTTCTAATACACTTTTTCACTTAAATAAGCTGGACCTATGGGGCACATTCATCAAAGTACGACAGGTCTGAATACAAAATATTTGTATATTTTTTTAAAGGTTACACTTTTTGCGTATTTTCTGCAATGTTTTCGTACATTTGTGTGACTTTTTCATACTTTGAGACAACAAGCGCAACAAAATTGCATTATCGCGCCGAGTACGAAAGTTTTAGATTAATTCATGCTTCGGCATCGTGACTTTCCTTGGGCCAGGTTGGAGCTGCAGAGTGCCATTGAGTCCTATGGGAGGCTTCCAAAATCATGCACTGAAGGATCAAAGTCAGAATCGTTTTCCTGCATTTTACGATCGTTCAGATACAAAAAAATCGTACTTTTCGGCCATTATATGATAAGATACGATTTTTTCTTATTTTCAAATTTCCAATTCAAATTTTTTGTACTTTAAAAAGCACAATACAAAAAAATCGTATTTGATACGAAAATCTTACTTTGATAAATCTGCCCCTATGAGTGTTTAATTAGACATGAAAAATATTAGGTTTGTATGTTTGTAACAAATGGATGTTTTACTTTTTCTCACTAACTGCCTTTATTTTCTTATCCTTGTTCAAACACTAATTAAGACTTATTTAATGCATTCTTGAGTTATTACCAGGTCATTATCAAATGACCTGGCAATACTTACAGCAAATGGTTAACTTATAGCCTACATGAAATTCACTGGGGAAAAATTTATGTGGATTAGCAACTATCGGGGCTATGTAATAAAGAGGCACTAAGTTTGCCTAGAAGCAGTAACCTATAGCAACAAATCAGCAGGTAGCATTTACTGGTCACCTGTTTAAAAGGAAATATCTTATTGATTGCTGTGAGTTACTGCTACCGGGCAAACTTAGTGCCTTGTATTACATATAGGGGTATGTAGATTATACTACAATCACTCTCAGTATTACTTCTGATCTCACTACCTAATGTTCAGTAATAGTCTATATTTTGTCTTGTTTTATTCAAAAGACGCTATATAGATCAGTAACATATTCTCACTTGAAACTTAACATTCCTCAAACCAAACATCGTTTTGATAGGGTATGGGATCATAGAATCTATCGACTGTGATATCAACCTTTGAACGTTGAAGTAAGAAAAGACATCTAGCAAAGGTAGAAAGCCTGGAAGTTAAAATCATACATAACTAAATTCAATAACTATTTCCCAAAAACAGAGATACTTCTTTTCAAAACTGACCAGCGAGAACAACTCTGCGTTAGAATTTAGAAAAAAATAAAAGAGTCAGTTGATTCACATTGGAAAATATTTCAAATTCATAGCTACGCTGACTGCAGGGAAGATTCTACAAGGGAAGGCAGCTCATTTGCAAGCTGAAAGAAGTCTAGGAGGTCACTGCCAGAGGTTTCAATGAGAAGGTGTTATCATATCATATCTGTGCGTGAAAGAGCAAAACATAAACAAGAAGGATTTAAAACAGCAAATACAAATATCTTTAACATCCATAAAACCACTGTAACCCTAATTTGGCTACTGTTGTACTTTTAACTCCCTGCGTGTGGCGCTACAGGAGCCCTGAGCCCCCGCTTATTATGGGGGACAGGTATGATATAAATGAATGGCGAGCCTCCACCCAGGGTAGGTATAGATAGAACTTTATGTCTCCTCCCTGGGAAAACTCTATGAGGTCCTCCTTGGACCCTGACTCCCAGCAACTCCCGGTACCTTGCCCCTCCCTTGGGGTAGCTGCTTACCAGGCAGCTGAGGATCCTCAGTATATGAACAGCCAAGACACCGGTTAAAATGGTGAACCAGATGAACTTGTTTATTGATGCAGGTAAAACACTTCAGAGGATGTCACACAGACGGCTCAAGTCCTACACTCTCTTTGGGCTACCCCCGGTACTCCCGCCGGATAATCCCACCTAGGAACTCACCCCGGTCCACGCATAGGGCCCCTTCACTGGGAACACTCCCAGGTGCTGACTTGGCTCCTCTTACTGCACACTACAGGACCTGAACTCCAGCCATGAATGCTGGGGGATCTTGACCCCTCTCTCTCCTGTTGGGGCTATCGCTGCACATTCTCTCTAGCCTGCCTGTCACTCCTAGAGTGACCTATTACAGTACCTCCTGTACTAGAACACTAGCCTGTTGTTCACCTCCTTACAGAGGGGTCCCAGGCAGAAAGACCTTCACAAAATGGGTGTCATCCCTTTTTATATTGCAGCACACTGCCACCTAGTGGTTGCTGCTGAACAACAGGGAAACTCCCTTTTCACACATAAACAGCTAGGACCACCTTTAGGTGTCCATAGCCATAAGGCCACCCTCATGGTGCCTGTCTAAAGGGGAACTAATCCTGAAGGGGCCCAATTCTTTGGGGTCCCTACACCACTATAAAGCCTTAATGAGGGATGTCTTCTAAAAAAAGAAGATTATATAGAATGCTGCCAAAAAAGTTTTATGGTTAATGACTAATTCTTATTTAAAACCTTAGAAATTGCAAAATCGATGGTGATTACGCCTTTAACATTTGGAGAGTAGGGGTTATGGGTGTAAATACAATGTTGGTGCTCTACATGCATTCTTTTTAGGCAACATTTACATTTTCTGTACTAGGGTCCATAACTATAGAGTGAGGAATTATATTTATTATAGAGTTCATATTAATTCACCCACACAAATACACAAGTGCATGCATTTACATAAGCATTAAAGTTTATTTGAAATCCTTGGGATTTTTGCACTATGGCAAACATACATTTTTCCAATTAATTTTAATTTCTTCTTTTTCACTTTATTTCTGATCTGTTTAACAGGTTTTAAGACATGATGTTCTATTCCTTCCATTTCTAGCTCACCACAGCTAATAAAATTAATATCATTGTGTCTATTTCGGGGCTCTGTAGCCCAGTAGTGTTAAAATAAGTGTTGAACATTTAGAACCCTATGGTAGTTTATTTAACTGGCCGAATACTGCATGGGGCAAGGAGCTCAATTTACCCCCTGGCAGCCTATGATAACAGCATTTACATAATGAATTTATCTCTCACTGTAGTTGAGCTTTAATGAAGAGGACGAAGAGAGCTCAACAAAATTAGTATTTTCTGATTTTTTTTTAAATTTGCACAAATGGGATCCAGGTTCAGACAATTAAATATTATTTTTGTATGTGTCTCTGTGTTAAATGAAGGAGCAATGGCTAAAAATGAGTTAAACCAATGTATTACCAATACCTGTACCACATATTAATGAAATCTATACCATTTAAAAACGCATCAGTTAATAGAGCTTCTCCAGCAGAATCCTGCATTGAAATCCGTTTTTTAAAAAAGCAAATTGATTTTTTTAAATTTGGAAATTTGACATGGGGCTAGCCATTTCCTTTCTTTTTTGTGTGACTTGGGTCTTATTTAATGTATATTGAGTAGGAGAAACAATAGCTTACTGAAAGCAATTCTATTTTATAGCACTGGCTCCTTCTGAAACAACACAGAATCAGGCACAATGCACTGAGATGGCTGCCTACAACTAAGAAAATACATTTGTTGGTTCAAGAATGAATTATTTTCTATGTAAACAGTGTAATTTAGAAATAAAATGTACAACGCCTTTAAATCGCCTGTATTTTACAGGTACCTGCTGTGTTACAGAGAAATTTCACTCAAGGTTTGTATTCAAACTTATTTTACTATTAATTGTGATGTTTTTCGGACCTCTTCAAAATAATATCTTATTATGATTTCACTATACAGTAACATAATAACTAAGCTATGTAAGAGTATATTCTCCTTAAATATCTCATGGAGGTTATATACAGTAGCTGACAAGACTCATTTCTTTAGTGCTTTGTGAATGATAATTGAACACTTCCCCCAGAAAGCTTTTTCATAATCTCTACTTAGATCTTTGGACTTACTTAAGGTCATTAGAGGAGAAGGTCCTTGCTCTGTATCCAGATTACCTTGATCTTACTAATCAGTTGCTGTGCCCTCAGATGAACAAATTATGATTGAAATATGGACCCTGCTGCGCCTGCAACAGATTGTATTAAAGTCTTTATAATTATCTTTCTTACATCTTGAAGTGTCCTTACTTTACACTTAAATATGGAGAAAAGTTTAGTCTTGGATTCCAGATCAACCGCTTTTATAACAGTTGATATAAAAATACTGAGCTTTAAACATCTCTATTTGTGTTGTACCATATTCAAGTCACAGAGCTAATCTTGTAATAAGATTCATGTAGAAATTGCTATTTAATAAAATTGTGTTTTAATCAGAAAGTGAGCTCACTGCACATGTCCTGCATCTCTGCGGCCAGGAAGCATTTTATCACATTTGCAACATAAACAGATATGAAAGCTGACTGGTAAATCATTTATCTCTGTATTATCTATCTCTCATTTTGATAAGAATTGCTTTTTTAATTTTAAAAATTATTTTAGATGTAAAAGCATTATGTTTCATTGAAAAACACTGGTATAACCTGTACATAGATGAAATTATTATGATTTGGAATACTCATTTAATAAGCATGCATGCCCACAATATCACACAGAACCCAAGTTATTACCCACAATCAATCATTCTTTAAACAAATAAATTGATATTGAAAAGACAACAGAACCTTTTAGCTTTATGGAGTTATACTATTTATCTATCTGTAATTAAGTTTAGGTTGCCTTCTTTAGAGAGCTAAGAGGCACGCAATAGTCAGTAATATAACTGAATCATACATATTTTGATACAATCAGATCATAGGTGCTAATTACAGTGGCTTCTTGGCCCCTTCTTTTTTGCTTGTAAGGTTAAATTGGCAGGTGGCCTTCATCAGGCATAACTTGTAGAGAAGATTTATAGACTTTAGTCTTTTTTCATCCCAGATTACTATGTACAATTGTCATTATATTATGATATATAATTTATTGGCCTACCTAGTGTATTATACAAACATTGCACTGAATGCCATTAACTGTAAGCAAATCACCAGTTGGCATTCCTGAGGTCTCATCATTGACTAAGCAATGACATATATATTGTTTCAACACACAAATCATAAAGAATTGCAAAGACAGAGGCAAGGTTTTAGAAATGATGAATATATTTAATGAAATGGATTCTGAATTTATTGCACTTTATAATGGGAAACATCAGAATTAATTATGTAAAATTTAAATATGTATAAAGTGCATGATGCTGAGTGTATGCATTTGAAAACAATGTGCATTATTACTGGATCTATGCTTATACTGAACACGCTACATAATTATGCAGGGCAAACATTCATTTATAATGGATGAGGCATAGATTTATAATAAAGGAACTGCAGGTTATAGTGCTTGACAGAGAAATGACAACATGAGCTTGTACCACTGGTGCAATCAACTGGATCATAAAACATATTAGCTGTTTATTTGAGCAAGGGTAATTCAGCACAGTAATTATGAAACTGTCATATTGGCAACCACATTTAAAACAAACTTAAAACACTATATACACTAAGCGGTATACTGGGATTCATTTACCTTTACTTAGTAGCCAAAATAAAATAATAAGAAAGAATAAGTTTTGAATGAAAAATAGTAATAGTATTAATGCTTCCATGTCCTATTAACATGGTTAAGTTGGGTTGAAAAAATACCAAAGTCCATTAAGTTCAACCCTTCCAAGTAAACCCAGCATACACAAACCTATACTGACCTACACTGTATCTATACACTCACATACATAAACAATATATAAAACCATCAATACTAGAAGAAGTCAGTTAGCTCACTGCCTTGCCAAATCATTTGCCACATTCAACTGTTAAAGGTCTGCTCCCATAAATACTGGTACAGTATCTAAAATCAGGTTCTTCAAAGATAAGAAGTAAACCTACAAGACACAAAGACACAAACTCAAGAACTATTCTTCCTATTTACATGCACTATGTAGTGATGAACCTGCTCTATGTGCTTTGTTACCAAGAGTGTGTTTAATTATAACTTTTTGCTTTTTAGGAAATTATTTTAATCTATTCTTTATATAGCTCTGACATGGATGGAGCAAACCTTACTTTGACATCCTATGCAAAATGACATTGTGGTTAAAGTGTTTTCAGGTCTGCAATAGCATATACAGTATATTGTTAGAGAAGCTCCTTTCCACTATTCTAGTGTTCTTTATAGGGAAAAAAGGCTGCCATGCACCAACCAAAGATAAGGGGCAGATGATAATGATATCTACAATTTTTTTTCTGCTGATATCCTGAGGTGGATATGCTAATATAACAATTTTTTATAGGGTTATTTAGCTTGTTTCTTGTCTCCTGTTTTTTTTTTTTTTTGTTAAAAAACTTACAGACACCATTTATAGCTTCTAATTTAAAAATGCAGTTCTGTAGCATAAAAATGAAATGCCTTTGTCACATGCAGGGCTGCTTAAGGTACTAGTGGGCCCAGGGCAAATATCACATTGATGGGGCCATGCAGCTACCTCTCAAGCAGATGAACTTGAAAATAATATATAATCAAGGAATAGCCTGTACTTACATATGTAGATATGGGAAAAGTCATGGGAATGGATAAACTGCAATCACAAAATGTGGTTGAAAATGTGATAAAGCAGCTGCTGTAAAATTCCAATCATTCAAGAAATCGCATGACATTTTCAAAATGGAAGTGAAAATGCAGCTGTAATAACAATGGAAGTTTAGCAGTAAAAGGCCTTCCATGATTATGTTATGGGTTGGGATTTTCCATTGATCTGCATTTATTAAGGAGTTAGATAGCAAGTCTTTTATTACTGTTGTTTTTGTTGTTGCATTTATTAAATGGTAGAATAACAATTTTTCCCAAAATTCTCAAAAAACACATCCCCAGTGACTTGTATTTTACAAATTATGTGGGGCATTGTTTTTCTCATCCTTTGCAATATAAGAACAACTTAACAGGGTATATGATACCCTCTGATTCTGAAGATTTTAAGTGTTTGTTCAACATTTGGACACAGCTGTTTTATATGCTATTTACACATATAAGTTCAGATTTTTTGCTAGGCATGGATTCACAGTGAATTTCCGCATATCACCTTTGGTGAATTGATTTGCAAAACTTCTGTGGAAATTTGCCAAGGAAAAACATGTTGCGCAGAGTTTTTTTTCGTCGCGCGTCAAATTGGATGCGCCCGCGTGAAAAAATGTTGCGTCAAATTGGGCGCGGTCGCGTCAAAAAAGACGCAGACGACAAAAAATATCACAAGACAAATGCGTTTCGTGAAGCGAAACGGGACTGATTTGCTCATGACTAAGATTTAGTGATGGGCATTTTTCAACAACATACTGGCAAAAAGATTGGGACATTCAGAACTGACAAAATGTTGATTGGGAAGGCTTTCTGCAATAAAACGTGCAAAACCTATGACATTTCCATATCTGTTCCCTTTAGCTCCCTTTAGTGGGGGCAGCATTGTACACTGTATGTTCATTGTGGCTTGTTGCATGCTCTTGTCCAAAAGGCGATGTCATAATGATAGGCCGATCAAAGATTCCTTGAGCACATAAAGGCAAGTATATACTTTACTGAATGACACCTCAGTTACCAATTTAATAATATCAACTTCTGTATAAAATACATGAATTGTACCTTAATCGCATATTTAACTTTAGCTACTTTTTTAAATTGATTCTGACAGCTGCTAAATAGTCAGTCATGCAGTTGTTAAATTAATAAGAATCATTAATAGTGCATTATGTATAAAAATGTATATATAGTTTATTTCTCTGTCTTAAAAGTGAATCCTCTGATGTAGGTCTGGGTTATAAACCATCTTTAACATTGCAGCCCCAAAACCGATCCTCTAAAGTCTATCTAAAATGATCCTGCCCACAAATAACTAATGCACTAACATATCCCATGTCGTAAGCTTTATTTATTAAATACATTCATTTCCAAATAAAATACAGTTAGTTAACATTGTAAAGCAAAGTACCACCTTCTTGCACTTATTAGTATGTAAGGTGGCTGTCAAATATACAGTAAAAGGCAAGACACACAATGCACAGACCATAAACTATTCATCAATTTATTACTAACATTAACCTGAAATTATTTATCATTTCAACAGTAACTCAGCACCAGAAAGCTGGCAGCCATAGTTCTGTGAACACACAGAAAAAGTGGCACAAGTAGCAGTGGAGTGCTTAACCCATTCATCATCGGTAGTGATGAGCAAATCTGTCCCATTTTGCTTCGCCATAAAATTTGCGAAACTGCAAAAAATCTGCGAAAAGCATTTGCCCATCTCTTTTTAAATTCTATGCACGCATAGCCCACCCCCCTTTTTGGGGGTGGAACCACATTCAAACTGTGTATTAAACGATCTGAGTTCATAAGCATTAATGTATCTATTGTTACTGTATAACTTAAAATATCTATACCACTGCATACCATTGTGGTGCTATATAAATAAATACAACACAAAAGTTGCAGCACATACTATTGTTCATATTTCATTTTATTAAAAAGTAGAGCATGCCAATAAAACAATGCTTCTTTATTGTCTATGTTGTCTTGCCCCCCCCCCCCCCCCCCGAGGCACAGCAATATTTTAGAGATTAATAATAGTGAATTGTAATAAAAAAATGTTGACAGGAAAAAACAGCATACATAAGAATAAATAATGTTATTTCCCAATGCAATAGTATGCATTAGATAATTATTACATTGTGTCTCAGAACAAAAGGCATTTTTAAAGACCCACTTGTAGCTGCAGACTGACGCAAACTGTTACCTGCCATCTTTTTCCCACTCTTGGATAAGTTGCTTAATATTTTTGCAATTTTCCAAAACCCTATTTTAAATTTTCATGAAGGATACATGTCTGTAAGAAGGAAGTTCTTTTCACATTGTGCCTAAATTGATACAGGTTTGCGAAAGCTCTACTAAATTTGCGCAAAAGAAAGACTCGTCCACCCCAAACAAATAATTTATTGCATTGGAAATATTTTCCTATAATGACTTATTACAGTCCCCTTTACCTGTTTTAAGCATTTGAATTGCAGTTGTCACAAAAGAATCTTTAGAAATGCTTGTTTCTCTTTTGTTTCTCAGATGACACTTTCCATATAACCTGCACAGCAAAAAATATAATTAAACATCTTGCTAGATTGCAAAAAAAATAGGGATTTGAAATGAAATTTGAAATAAGCACATAAAAAGTCTTATGGAATTCTAAATTTAGAGAGATGCTGTGATATTTTTTATGGCCTATCCCATTTAATTTTTTTACAAAACAGTTAGCAAAACTTTGGGTTTTTTTCACATGCAAGGTTTTGTTGGCTAATATCTAAATATTTAAAAGTCCAAATGTTTTTGTTTGCTTTACTTTAACTTAGTTTTTTTTTTACTTTCCACTGTACTAACTAAATTCAGGCAGCAGTTTGTACACAAGCATTATCCTTCTGACAACATTCAAAGCCCTTCACTCTTCTGCTTCTCACTACATTTCTTCACTGGTCTCCCTGCATGTTCCTGGTCGTCTCCTCCGCTCCTCTCAGAGCCTCCATCTTTTAACACCATCCACACCCACTTCGCTCTCTCTCGTCTTAAACCTTTCTATCTCGCTGCTCCTTACCTCTGGAACTCTATCCCTGAATCCCTCCGTAGGGAACACTCACTAACTCTCTTTAAGATAAAACTCAGCTGTTTCCTTCTGGAGCACTAAAACATTATTTTGCCCAGTCCTGCTCTTAAGGGCAAATGTCCATACCTGGTACACTCTTACCTTCCAATTTGTGCCTGTATGTTACCCAACCACTCAGATTGTAAGCTCTATGGGGCAGGGACTTCCTTCCTACTGTGTCTCATACCACATGGCACTTATATATATATATATATATATATATATATATTTATTGTATTTATTTATTATAACACTTGTTCTCCCTGTGTGTAATTTTGTATTTTGTAAGATTGTACAGCGCTGCGTACCCTTGTGGCCCTTCATAAATAAAGTTATACATACATACATGCATACATTAGAAAACTGTCCAACACCAAATGTAATCATTACAGCCACTGTAGCTGTTTTCATAGGTGTGTTTTTTTATGGTCTATTTTTTGCCAGAATTGAAACATAACTACCAGTAAATTTATTTTCTAGACATTAAGTAAGCTTTGGCTTGGTGAGCTAAGGATGATTCTAATTTTATTTTGATTGCACACATTTTTTAAAGCTTAGAATATTAGGCACTTTACTAACTCTACCAAATTCTGAGCTAGATATACTTTAGGGGGGAAACATATCTAATTATCTTGCCTCAGATTTTCCTATATAAAATTTTGAGATAATATGTAGAATTGCAGCTTCTTAATATCTTTGAGATAATTTTGTGAAATAGCTAAATGAAAGCCACTTTCAACCAATGACATATCAGATTTCACATTTGCTGAATCATTTAGCTCATCTATACCCACATATATATTGTGCCCAGTTGATGATAAGCATCATTTATAGCTAAAGTTTTAAGACAAATCAAGAGAATGATTAATTAGACTAGTTTTAGGAAAATGGGAAGTTCTTGATTCTGGATTATAGAGTTGGACAGAGTTGATTCTGGATTATAGAGTTCGATAGACTTCTTTTAAGGACTGTGATTTCCCATACCATTATTTAATTAACATGTTTTATCTACTAGGCTGTTTTAATTTAATACACCATTTCAGCAGGTCATTGTTTAATCTGGCAGGTAAGCCGTTCTTAAAGAGCTGACTTGGTTTTTATAGGAGTGAAGATTTACATCTATTCTGTCTTCTTACAACAAGGAAATGTGTAAAGTCCAGAATGCCAGACATAAGTCAGCCAGGAATGAGAACTCGTGCCACAGGAACAATTAACAAAGTGTGCTCCTCCATGCTTTTACCCTTTTCAAAAGTGTATTTCTAGCAAAGTGTTGTTATTCATTTATTAGGTAAGCTGTCTTATCTTATAACTCTCTGACTTCCTTCTGTCACCAACAGAAACCCTCTTGAACTTTCTCTATGGTCATCCTTATGTCCTCTTTCACAAGTGCCATAATCTTCTTCTTTCCTTCCTTTGTTCCATTTCTCTTGTGCTATTTTCCATTATTTGTACATTCTTGCTCTGTACCATTTTCTTCTTCATGCAACCCTTCAAAATGTACTTTTTCCTTGCCCTTTTAAGACCTACAGTACCTTTGCTCCTTTCTCCCCTATTCTTCATAAACCAAGCATGATTATATTCACCCTTCAACTTAAATGTCTCATTTTTTACCCCTTACTTTGTTGTATTTACTAATAAACTGCACCTGACATAATACACTCCCTATGGTGTGCAAAAATAAAGCAATATGAAAAGTAGACAAGTATGGAGCTGAAAAACTCAGACATTTTGGATCAAAAGTGCTTTATCAAGGGGATCCCACTGAGAATCCCTTTCTCAGCTACTGTACTTACTCTAATTTTCATATTGCTTCATTTTTGCACACTAAAAGGAGGGTATCACACACATTCTTGGTACTTTGCGATATGCATACTGTATTGTACTTATAAACTGATTTATAGTTTAGGCATCCGTTAGGGGCCATGCTGCTCTGTTTATCTCTTTGGTGGCAATTAAGTACATTGTAGAATTGCAGCTAATTGGCATTTATGCAGAAATTGGGGTAGTAGAAGTAAAAACTTCCATATATGTCTCCTGGGACACATCAGTTATTATAAACTCCTACACTGGATGTATTATTGTATTGTATAAGGCAGCTGAAGGTCTATGTGCCCGACAAAGAAGAGAAGCAAGCAGAGCTCTGGTGCACAATTGTGAGACATGAGTAAACAAAACCCGTGACCCCTGCCTACTCTTACCTCCAACCCTTAACAAAAGTAAGAATATGAAATTAAAAGGGAAAGATGCTATGTTATTACAATGCTTATAACCAAGCAACCTGAGATTTACGATAACTAGTGGTGCAATAGTATCCATCTAGTTTTGCTACTTTGGGGATACTTGTTTTGTGTTCTGATCTTTTTATTTGTGACACTATGTTTGCCATCTGTTCATTGTTTAAAGGTTCTGTGTTATGCCTGTAGGGCTACTGGAGAAATGCTATGAATATGTATGACGCTAGGCAGTATTGAACACAAAAGACATGGTGGGTCTTTGCCTGCACAGTACATAAAAGAAATACATGGCATGCCAAGCCAAATTAATAATTTTTCCTTTTTTTGTTGTCACTGGCCCTTTAAATTCATGCAGTGAAAAGGAAAGAAAGATTAAAGCTTTCCTCTTCTATTTATTATATCTGACAGCACAGGTAGCCTGGTGAGGAAAAGATGAGTGTATTATACATACTAGAATGCTTTGAGGACATTTTCTTAGGACTGAACCATCCCCTTCTGTATTCCTGCCCTATATTCACCTATGTCAGTGGACCTTTTTTTTTACAGTAAACTCTGTGTCTATGAATAGATTTAGAAAAATGTAGGGCTATCCACTAACCATTTAGAAAGACTGGAATGTAATCCATTATACAGTCCAGTATCACAGTGGTGATATAAAAAACCTAGGGACTTCCAAACATCGGAACTGTGTTTTTTTTGTGTGATTTATACTACAGTATGTTACAAAGAATGTTTAAATCCCAGAGCATTTTTAATATACGTATTTCTTTTTTTTTTATTTTACAGGTCAAAATGAAAAGAAAAAATATGTACAAATGAAAGCTGTATTTCCTTCCAGGTAAAATCAATGGTGCCAACTATGTTATTTTAAAATAATACTCAAGGGGTTGTAAAGAGACCTGAACGAATAACAAGAAAGCTAAATAAAAATCAGAATCATTTAAACACAATAACAGTTCTGCCAAAGGTACTATTGATTCTTAGTTAATAAGTATTTATAAGTATATTCTCCCTAATATACATTCATAAAATTCTTCTAAATAACAAACAAATGGACAAACAAGAACTTTATACCACTTGGTGCACATATTTGAAAAATAAAATTGGTTTATATGGTAACAGCTTGCACCTTTTTACATTCTAAAATTTGATCATGCGATAGATTTTTCACATGATTGAACCATTATTATTTTTAGCACAGTAATTACTGCATTGGCATTCAATGCATCATAAAGACTGGGAAAGATATTACTGAAATCTTCTTGTCATCAAATAATTACAAGTCAAGCAAGGCTATGCAAGAAAAATGAATGCTGCCGGAGGAAAACCCCAACCCTGCCCGGTATTTATGATGATAAAATATGCAATAGCCTGTAACAATTTACCAATTCTCAGTTTGCAAAATAATAAATGTTCAAATGTTCTTGTAAATATTAATCCACTCCAAGTCACTTGCTCAAATAATGGAAGTCCACACTTAAGACAAATAATTTGCAGGATAATGATTGCCTCATCTACCAGTTTACATACAATACAATGGATAAAGCATTTTCATGATGCCCAAGATGTGATCCTTATGTGTCCACCCCTAACAAGGAGGAGTTTTACATCAATATCTGTTGCCAGGTTAATGATTTCCCAATTTTACGTTTGCTTAAATTTTAGGTGTATCCACAATGAATGTATGTGATTTTCATAGACTTATATTTGTATGTTTAGTTTTATGTGCTTTTAAAATTCTTCAAAAAAGAATTCTAGTGTTTTGTGGTGACAAGGGCACATTTACTGGGGAAAGGTAAAAGCACATATCATCCTTTTTTACCCACAATGCAGATTCCCCCTTTCCTTTGTAGTACCGCCCTATTGGGGCACCATGAGTTATGCCTGACAGTAAATTGTGTGTCAGTAACGAAGTACAAGTAGGAGCAAATTCAGAATCAAGGTGCATCCTGAGTTCTATGCTTAACAACCATACACTTAAAGACCTTCATCCAGAGCCTTGTAATATATTTGCCTCCTGTTCAAATTTATCATGTTAAGTGCTTGCACCACTAAATATGTTTTTTTCCTGCATCTTGCGATTTTAAATCTGGTGTAAAGCACAGAATGCAGCTCGTTTTGCACAAGTTTTTTATTTATAGCAGTCCTGGACTGGAGTGTCAGGGGCCCACTAGGGCTGCAACCTGAAGGGCCTCTCTTCTCCATACATGGAGGCCCCTCCATCATTGCCAGTCTCTCAGTCACAACCCCCCAACACATATCTCTGCACAGTACTTTGTAGTTTTTTCTTTTGCTGCTGCCTGTGCCGACCACATCCCTATCTACAGGTGGGTTAAGAACAGGTCTGGGCTGGTGTAGCCAACCCAGTTTTTAATCAAGTTGAGAAATCTATATATATCTATAGTCTTGTAAAGAATCGGCACTCACCAGTATCGGGGCAAAGGCTGGGTGCTGACAAAAATAATGCATCAAACTCAACAGTAGAAAGCACTCACAGCTACAGCATCAATCAGGTCAGTGATTTATTTCAGCATACCATCTACGCGTTTCGATCACCACAGGATCGTCATCAGGATCCTGATGACGATCCTGTAGTGATCGAAACGCGTATATGGTATGCTGAAATAAATCACTGACCTGATTGATGCTGTAGCTGTGAGTGCTTTCTACTGTTGAGTTTGATATATATCTATATATATATATATATATATATATATATATATATATATTGTGACATGCTGTCTGCTGTTTGGGGGAATTAGCTATGGTAGGCAGGTATGCAGAGGATCAGGAGCACAAGAGACAGGGACACATCATGTGACGTCATGTTTTTCTCTGAAAAATCCATTTATTTGGGGCACACTCTTCCCAGCATAAACATAACAGTCAGGTCATAAACAGATCATCAAACATGGTTATGATTTGTCCCTTCTTCAGGGCTCTCACACACTGGAACATTTTTCCAGCCTTCTCACCATCCCCAATGACCTTCACACATTCACGGTGACTCTCGTGGTACTCGGCTACTCACTCAGTCCTACTGTCTATCCTGTCCTGGGATACCAGCTCACCAGCTTCTGGCACACTTAGGCTTCTCACCAAGCTTCAACATTCTGGCACTCAAACACATGGTCACGGCTCCCTCTGCTCCTTGCAGTGGCAGGCATCACCCCCAGCCCCTCTGGGAGTTCCTCACACAGTCAGGCAGCCTTCCTGCCCTGTGCCCCACTCTGAGAGACCTTTTCTCTGTGTGACCCTTCACTTGGGTATTTAACACTTCTCTGGGTGACTCCTCACTTGGTTACGGCTCCCTATGCTCCTTACAGTGGCAGGCAGCCTTCCTGCCTTGTGCCCTGCTCTGAGAGTGAACCCCTCTTTCTGAGTTCCCAATTTTAATCACCCACTAATCACCAATGCTGTGTAATCCTGGAGCTCTTTTATTTGCTGCTTACCTGCAGCTTAATCAGGCAGCTTCCTACAGCTGGGCCGACTGAAAATACTAAATGGAGTACAGAATGGAGGACTTTCCTACCCACCCTCCATTTACTCCAGGACTAACTTCTCTGGTTTTTCCTAAGCCGCTGCCATGAAAACAGCATTAACTGCTGCAAAACCAGGCATTTTTCCTGGTACTAATGGTATCCCACCTTTAAGGGCTCTGGCACACAGGGAGATTAGTCGCCCACGACAAATCTCCCTGTTCGCGGGCGACTAATCTCCCCAAAATGCCATCCCACCCGCGAAAATGTAAATCGCCGGTAGCATACGCACCAGCGTGATTTCAGTGAAATTGTGGAAATTTCCTCTCAAGGCAACTTCTGCGGTTTCACGGAAAACACGTTGCCGCGTATGCCATCCCACCGGCGATTTACATTTTCGCCGGTGGGATGGCATTTCGGGGAGATAAGTCGCCTGTGAAAAGGAAGATTTGTCGCAGGTGACTAATCTCCCTGTGTGCCAGAGCCCTAACACTGGTGGAAAATACATCAAACAGTGTTCTTACTGCCTCCATCTCTCACTATATATATATATATATATACAGAAAAAGATTTAAACTGCAAGACTGACCACACACTAAATTTTTGACATGGTTTAATACTGATTCTCGCCCTGTGTTTGTCCACAGGCTGGGGATCTGCCCTGTGTTGCAACACATTTCAGTGCTTTCTAATGTATTGGTAAAGCAATATTCTCCTTATTCTGTATTTTAATGTTACTTTTCTCGAAATGTCCACTAAAAAATGTTGTAGAAAATTGTGGTTACTGACAATGTGAAGACATGCAATGTAAAACTACATGAGAAGCAAATCTTGTGCTTTTCCAAGCATGCCCCTGTGTGCTGCAATAAAAGGTTAAAATTAATAATAGACAAACACTAAGATGAAGACTCCACTTACAATGTGCTTACAATGTGCCTTATTATTGCACTTGTTCATTTAACTTCTTCAAAAGATAAAGTAAAACAGAATTGAAAAGATTTATAATTAGTGTTATGATACAAAAGCAGCCAATAGTTTCTTAAGGGACTCCCATTCTTGTCGTATTGGAAAGCATTATAAATGAATCATGGGAATTAAGGTTACAATTAAATGTGATGAATGTGCTCTGCTGATTTAACAATAGATTGGTACAGGGATAAACATTTAGACTTTTTTGCAGATTAAGCCTTTCTTAATTATAGAATGTAACCATGCACAAAACATTGCTTTTAAAAACTACTGTACATTAAAACTTTGAACATTAAACTTTTTTGATTTATGTTTTTCCTTAGACAGCTATTCCCTCTAATTGTACCAGCATAGAATTTAAAGAGTTAATAGCATACAGCAAGTATAATCACCCATATACAGATGCCCTTACCTACTGACACTTGGCAACATGTTTTTCAGAAAGACTAAACTCATTCTTTGACTTAACTGGATTCCTCCAAGAGTAAAGTTTATTGTGAGTTTTTCTGGTGAGGGTGAGAGTCCTCCTTGATGCCTACTAGATATCATTGTACGTCACATGTACCTGTGAGTTCTGCAGATAACATTGGGATATTAATATTCACAAGTAATTGAGATAATCCCCCAGCATTGTAGAAACAGGGAACAGTGTTTTACTAATCATTTTCTGTGTTACTGTTGATTCATAGTAATGCAAAAAATACCTGAAAAAAAGGTGTGCCAAAGCTATATACCATTTGAACTGTTCGTAAACTACCAGAATTTCACAGGTTTTAATTTTCCTCTCCCACATTTTTAGCTGACAGGCACATTACTCCAGTGCTGTATCTCAAATTTTTAGTTGTTCAAATTAGACAGAACACGGCTAATTACAAATCAATTAGCCATTTGATTTAATCTCTTTCTTTGCTTTATTGTAAGTCAGACAAGAACTATTAAGATAAAGAACACAGGAAACATTGATTAAGTCAGTAGGTATAGAGGGACTAAGCATGTTCTTGTTTTGGCTACTGCTACTGTGGAGGTTTCTCCGCCTGTCTATAAGTGGAGGCCAAGAAACTGCCCATCTGCTCCTATCCACTCTTTGTTGAGTCTGCACCCAGATATACTATGTTGGCCTAGGTGCTGACACACAGAGCAAATTTTGCCACAGAAATGCTTGAGTATGCATTTTTTGCACTAAAATCCGCTCTCTGTGTCTGCATCAAGCTAACTCAGTTACTCTGGGTGCAAACAAAACAAAGAGCAGATAGGAGTGGAGGGGTAGTTTCCCAGCCTCTGCTTCTACGCAGCTCTGAGTGGCAGTAGCCTAAAGATCACAATGATATTTGCATGTTTATGCACTAATAAAAACAGAGACAATCAGACATTTATTCATATGCTGGCACAGTTTTATGGTATATTATTCTGTACACAATGAGTAACCTTAGTGTTTGTGACTGCTGCTACACCAGTAGCACCCAAACCCATTGTTGCCATTTTGTAAGTAGAAGATAACATTAAAGGTAGGCTATTGGATGGTTACGTTTGGCACTGGACATCATGCAAATCTGAAAAAAGGTGAAATACAAGCAAAATACACATTTCAATGTGTTTGGCAATTTTTCACCATTTCACAAATTTTTCACAAATGTTTTCACTTATTACTAGCTTCACTGTTCTTACATCCTCTTCATTGTGAATCCACAGGCTGCAGATATATTTACAGCTATAGGTATGGGACTTATTATCCAGAATGCTTGAGACCTGGGGGTTTTCTGTAATTTGGATCTTCGTCCACTAAAAAAGAATTTAAACATAAAATAAACCCAATAGGATTGTTTTGCCTCTATAAGAATTAATTATATCTTAGCTGGGATTAAGTACAAGGTGTTGGTTTATTACCCCAGAGAAAATGAAATCAGTCTTAGAAACCTGAATTGATTATAATGACATCTATGGGAGATGGTCTTAATTCAGAACTTTCTGGGTAATGGGTTTCCGGATAATGGATCCCATTGTATTCTTCTAGAATTAGAATTTGGGAACTCATTATTAAGACAGCACATTAAGCAATAATGCAATGTTCATGAAACAGGTATGTTAATATTGCTTAACTTAGCCCCGAGCAAGTTTTATCATCTGCAAATATGTTGGAGCATTCTGGAATATCAGTAATTATGTCACTCTTGTAGATTCACAGAACAATTTTTCCAATTACTTTTTCTTTGATTTAGCTACTAGAAAGTTTTACTGTGCATTATTCTTGCTGCATATGTGCACATTTTGTTAGAATCTAGGGATTTAGGAAACATACTTGCTGGTATGACTTACAACTGAGTCTCTAATGTAACAAAATGCAAAGAGCCTCAGTTTTTTCCATATAGACACTGTGTTTAGACAATCTTGTGGAGTTACCTCCAGCTGTGCCCATGTAGGAAGGCAACTATGCAAATGGATATTCAGCTATAAACAAGTTATTTTCTATCATACTCTGTTCCACGTGTATATTATATGACTTCAAACTCTTTTATATACAGAAATGATTAAACTGGATTTTCACTGATATAACAGTATTATTACCCAAGAGTTAAGTAACCTGGCTAAGTAGCATTGGACAGCAAGGCCTACACTGGGTTCACCAAATTCATATAAGGCCTTGTCTAGTACAAATAAAGATTGGACAGGCAGTAAGGAAAGGGCCCTGATGTGGGCTGTGCTTCCTGATCTGCAATGGGTGAATGTACACCTACATGCCTCCCCCTGCCCGCCCCTCTTGGATGAAGCATTGCATAACACAGAGATTATTTGCAGTCTCATTCTGAACTCCTGGAACATGCTGCATCCTAACCTGGGGGATCTCAAAACCAGGCACATGAGATGGCAGTTAGGTTATTGATTGCCTAGACCACCAGTATATTATGAGAAGGAAAAACAGCATTCTTCAGTTCTTCACCCCAAATCTCCACCTCCACCTCTATGGGAAACAGCTCCAGTAAGGCTAAATTCTTTGTTGGAACGCTTCCTTTGCTAGGCTGTCAGCCAGGAACCCACACTCCATTTCTCCCCAAAATAAGTTGGATAGTCTAAGGATCATGCCATATCCACAAATAATCATAGCTTACTGTTTTTAATGACTTAATACCAGCATGACTTCCACTTTTATTTCTCTAGGGAATATCCCAATATTACTATTATACCCATACCCATTTTTAACATTTGTTGTTCAGTCTCAACAATTGGTGGGGTGCTTAACTGCCATTGTGGTGGCTAGTCTTCTGGAAAAGACACACCCAATTGCAAAATTTGGCAGACAAAGTTAAACTTCCCAGGCAGTAATTGTCTCAGCTTCAAATATAAACTGTTACTAGACCTTGTGATAGATTTCTGGCCTTAATCCCCCAACTTAATCCCCCAACAAAAAGGAAATCATCCAAATACTGGACGCCTCAGACATTTCAAATTTCACAGAAGATATCAAACAACCTAAGGACAAACATATGTCAACATTTTTGCTGAGAAATGTTGCTGAGGTTTTCTGAAAAATCCACAATGCCTGAAGAAAGATTCCACTCATCACTACTGGCATTTTTTGCCCACTGCATCACAAACAAGGTGTACTGACATATAAAAGATGTAAATTGTATCCACAATAAATGAAAACAATGGAAACTACTAATAACATGGCAGTGCTCCAATTTGTTAACCTTTCCTTGTCCTTTAAATATGCTGCCCAAGTGGAAAAACAAACCTGAACAGTTCTGGGGTGCTTTCACATCTATAGTACTTGCCAATATAATGAAAACTCAAAGCAAGTTGCTGAAGGTACATGGCATTGACCTGTATCTCTGCCTTTCTCTGCTCCCTTTATTCACTCCTCTTTTTGACCCAATATACCCAGATTAAACCTCTCCAACTGGAGCAGCAAGAAAATGTATGTATGCTCCCCTGTCCAAAATGTGTCATTATCCTTGGATTGTACATGAGCTTCCAGAAATCTCTGGCCCTTGGTACCTTTTCACCTCACACCCTACCTCTTTTTCTGTGTCTACCCCATTTATACCTTTGTGAACTATACTGGACAATACTAGAACCCATGATGAGGCCTGGCACTTGATGTGCTCTGCAAATAGGTCACTTTATGTTTCACTAAACCTTTTCCACGGATCCCACATACAACATTTTCCATGTCCATACGCCCATTTGGGTGAATGCATACCAAGATTGGTACTATAGGATCTGCATCTGATCACGTCTGCTAAACATTCTTGAAAGAGTTCTCTGAGCTTCTCTACAGACACAACCAAACTGGCCTGCTGCCGCATCTGGTTCCTTGCTGCTAAGTCTTTGCCCGCTGATTATGTATCCCTGTGGCTTGTGGCCTTACAGTTGTGGTTTATCTACATAATGCTCCCATTCTGGAGCAGAGGAGGAGGGGTTCAGCATGGTGAGCAGATGTGACTGCTTCAGGCTTTGAGGAGTGACTTCAGGTAGAAGAATTAGCTCCATTTGTTACTGTAGCAAGGCAGTCAACAGGAACTATTCTGCATCCCACATCTCCTTGATGAGGGCATCATTCTGACATTTTCATGCAATCCTGCTGATTGAACAGTCTGCTCTTGAATGCTACTGCCCCCATGATTTCCAAGTAAGGAAAACAAAAGTCCCCCCTGCCTGCTACTTTCTTAAGTAACCTGCTTCCTCGGTGTCAATATAACCTCACCTGTTCCTTGTTTCCCTTATCCTCCCATTAACCTTGAGACATTCTATTTTTTTACAGGAATGTGTCGATGTACCTTTAATAAATATTATTCACTCTGTTTAAGGCTAAATCCTTGCTACCCCACTGACGTGTTACATTCCTGTGTTAGGCACCAGGAGCCCTTTTCTCTGCATAGATCATGCACTGTACTTGGTGGCAGTGCAAAAACACAATAGGCTGGGGCACAGCTAAAATTAAGTGATTTGCCTGTAGCAACAATTCTAAGCAGGATATTGTGAAGTATTAACAATTTGACTAATTCTGTCTTTTTTTAAGGAACACCTTGCTTTATGCATTGTTGCCATGATATCAATGGAAGTGTGCCTTGGGCATATTTCATACATGGCTTATTAAAGATGATTGTTCCTCAAGTTAGCTAATGGAAACTAGTTATATTAATGGCTGGGGGGATGTAATAATAGTCAAAGACAGAAAAAAAATCTATAAAGAAAAACAAACATTTCACAATCTAATGTTAATCATTACACAGTTATTACATTGCAAATTGAAATTGGCCATGTTTAAGTTTTCTGCACATTTGCCCAGAATACACAATTTCTGATCTCTTTTCCACTGACAGTTATGTCTCTAAAAACTTTTTTGGTTTCACACAAGAAAGTATTTATGCTTTGCACATAGTTTTTCTATAATGACTTGTATTACTTTTTCCCATAAGGTCCCAAATGCCAGTGCTATTTTTAAGGAGCCTTTCTTCTATTTAAGGCTGCCACACCAACCTTTAAGACTGGACACACATTTAAATGCATGCTGTATGGCTATTAAGCAATTGATTTGGATACTTGTGCATTACTACAAGGAGAGTAGTCTGCAACAAGTATCTAAATCATTTTTTCATTAACCATGTTGAGTCTATATTTTATTTTTGTGTGTGGCAACTATACTCCTTTTCCATGCTACACTTGTTCCCATGCTGTATGGAGGCTAGCAGTTGCCAAGAAAGAGTGGAAAAGATTTCCTGCCGAAAGCTTTATGAAAGGTAGTATTTTATAAGCATAAAAAGAGGGAGGGGTGGATCAGTGCACTTCCCCTGGTATTGTACTAATTTGGCACTTAGAAATACTGCTTTATACCTTTAAAAGGTGAACACATTTACTATACCCATGATTCTTGGCAACTTGGCAAAAACAAGGTTAATTATTGTTTTGTTGCCAGAAAAAGGTTGCCAGATTTCATAAAAAATCAGGGACATTTGCTAAAACCACTGGATTTCTTTTCAATTCAGATTTTTAGTGCTAAAAGTTGCAGGGAAAAAAAGTTGCAACTTTTTCAAGATTTATTATATGTCCAAATGGCTAAAAATCTCAATCCGACAATTTGTCAGCTAAAATTTACCGATATTGTGTAAAAGTCAATGGCAGATGTCTTTTCCCTTTCCTGAAAGATCGAAACTTTAGAGGTTTTGGATTTTTGATGCTGGTTTTGCATGTGACAAGTCAAAAAAAAAAAAGAACGGGACCTTTGCAAATTTTCTGCAACTTCTCTCAGTTCAGACTTTTTAGTAAATGTAAGGCGTGGAAATAAGTTTATTTAAATACATTCAAATTTTAAATTAAAAAAATTAGCAATGTTAGAAGTTTAGTAAATAAATGTATCTCCTATAAATTGAATGCAATTGGTATAGCCCTTCTACATGGGTTTTCTAGATGGTCCCTAATTCTTTTTTTAATGAACTTGTAACATTAACTTAGTAAGCTACTCTAAAATTTCAGATCACTTTAGGAAGTGATTCACAATGTTATCGTTCACTTGAGTATAACTTTGGGACTTTAAACTGTATTAAGTGTGCACCAGCAGTCCCAGGCACTCTATTTTCAATGATAACTGTCATATTAAGAAAACAGAGAGGCCATTTTCTGTTCCTGTTGCAAAAACATTGTAGCAGTTTAATGAATTAACATTAATCTTGTTCGTGTAATGCTACAGATTTGCTGTACTGACCTGTGATAGTATGATAATTCAGTGACAAATTATAAAAATATGTGCTTTTCTCGAGCCCCAACCTATGCTGCTACCATTACCTACTGTTCTGCATTCTACAGGGGTAATTTGACTAGTACTGAAATATGCAACTGAAATATGCAGGATGGTAATTAACACATATATAAGGGGGTTCTAACTCTTTTAGGCAGAGGGGCCTTGATTGTGTAAGGAATGATACAGACAGGAAACAGAGGGATTTCTGTTCATAAAAGCAATGACCTGTTACATCCTAACTTGAATGTCTTAATTGTTTCTGTGGAGAATGTGGAGATTAGGGGGAAGGGGGAATTATTTATTAGGGTATGCCTCCAATGATGGAGCACAGTCAATGGTACCTCTAAAAGAGCTGAACAAGAAATTTAGCATGAGCTCATAGGGCCACAATCCACAATGCATTTGAGTTCAACTGCTATTTTACTGAATAACTGCAATAACAGGCATAGATCATAGAGCAAGCAAGCACTGACCTCAAGATGTGCAATATTCCAACATACCCATTATATGAAGCAGAATAAAATAGTCTCTGACTTTTCAAATCCCATAATACAACTCAATTTCCAAAACAATTTGGGCCACTGTGTAAAATGTAAATCAAAAGAGAATGGAATGATCTGCACATCATTCAAAACCTATATTTAATTGCAGACAGTGCAAAAACAACATATCAAATGTTTAAACTGAGCCATTTTACTGTTTTTTAAAAAATATATATTGGCAACACATTTCAAAATAGTTAAGACGAGTCATGAAAGACTGGAAAAGTTGTGTTTGTTTAAATAACATCTCCTTCCCTCTATTTACCTTTTTCCTTTTATTTTCTTTACCACCCAATTTCCTTTTTATGCTCCTTATGCCTTTGCCAGAGATCATTTCTAAGGCATTTTGCTTTGTGGACACTATAGCAAAACCATAAAATTTCTCTAAAATACATTGAAGTCAATGGGAAGGTGAAATTACATTGTGGGTAGGGTGTTTTTGGCTCACCAATAGCATACAGATTGCCCTACCATGTTAGAGAAGCTCCTACATATAACACTCTACATATACACTCTACATATAAAAAACATTGTACTGTCTGGTTATCCTTTTTTCCAATCGGTCAAGACAGAAACTCTCCAAATCAGGTTGACCGGATTCCCATTTTAATTTTTAACTAATTATGCATTGTATTGAATTCAGCTGTCTGAACAGAGAACAAAGAAGCATCACATATGGAAGGCAAAGGGCAAAAAGGATGTCTGCTGGAAGCATTTTGTTTTTACCAAAACAGATCACAAGAAGAAATTCTAGCGTGGATTCACTGTGAGTGAAGCAGCAAGTTTCGCTGCAAGACTGTACCAGGTAAAAAAATACTCAACCCTAAGCTTTGCTTTCCCATTTATCTTTTTGCTTAATGCTTCTCTCTTTCCCAAAAAGATTTTGTCCTCTTCATCTTTACTGTTTTTCCTTCTTCCCTGTTTGCTTTGCCCTTTATATTTCCCTTCAGCTCTTTCTCTCTCCCTAATCATTCTTTCGATTCTTTTGTTGTACCATTCCCTACACTCACCGCTTTCTTTCCATTGATATATAATCAAGACATAAGCAACACAATCCAGAGTATGGGATGATAACAAGTGCAAAGTTTGCTCTTAGTTTAGTACACACTGAAGATTTTGATCATCTAATTTTCTGCACGGAGAACTGCCGCAGTCAAAAATCATTTTTCCATTTGCAGCTTCTGCTCATTCACTTTAATGTGAAAGCATTTATTTGGGGTGCACACTTGTGCCAGTTGACAGATTATCACTTAGAAACACTAACTTCCATATTTTTAAAACAGAATTCTTTCCATTTAGCGTGGGAGACATTTTAAGAGAACACAGAGAACAAATACCCTGTGTGGTACTTTTATTATCATAACTAAAGTAGAGCAGAATATATACCTGCTACTAGGTTGTTACAGCTATTTGCTTAATCCATAATGGCTTCTGTTATTCTCACAATAATGAAAGCATCAGAGTATATCTAGTGCTCGCAAATTCTATTTTCCATGTGCCATAAAAGCTTTCACAAAAGATCTAAATCAACATTCCTCCAAAGTGAACTCCTCATGGTTAACTTTTCTGTAGCCTGTCCTCTGTTCTCATCATGAACTTGATAAAGGTTTCCTCTTTGAACCAGGGTGTATTCCCATCGAATTTCACAGTTACTAACATAGGCAGGGGTGCAGTGTCATGGTGTCAGGATCTACCTTCATGTTCATACTAAAAAAATGCATTATAGTCTCACTCTGGTCAGTGATTCAGATCCCTGCTTCTGATACAGGCAGGAACAAACTTTCATTAAGGGTTTATTAACTAATTACATTGGAGAAGCCCACCAATTTAACTAGAAATACTATATGTGCCATTACGTTTAATTACAAAATAGTGACAATGTGTATTAAAACATTTGTCAGAACTATTTGGATGACTATGTAAATGCTATATGACAAAGAAGTTCCCGTTTATTCATAGTTATGAAAGCAAACAAACACAAAATAATTATAATAAAATTTAATATGCAGTATTTCCAGTTTACTTTCTGGTTGTCTTTTATGAGCTTCTCATAAAGAACACATATTGAGTGGTGCAGGCAAATATAAAGCATCAATAATAGATTACAGCTGTAAATTACTAGAAAGTGAGTTGTTTTAAATTTGAAATGTATCCCTAAAAAAATGCAGACAAGTTTGAGCTCTTGAGCACAATAAAGATGTTGACACTTTTGAAGAAGACTGAAATTTAGAAAGACTGGCCAACATGGCTCACAGGTGCAGCACAATCCTCAGGGTAATATAATACACATTATGGGTGGCTCTTCATTGTTGTTTTTTATGTTAGAATATGAAAATATGAATTATATATATATATATATATATATATATATATTTACTCCTACTAACCGGCCTCCCAGACTCCCACCTCTCTCCCCTGCAATCAATCTTAAACTCTGCTGCCAGGATCCTCCTGCTCTCTCCTAAGAGGGATCCAGCTCAGCCTCAATTAAGCTCACTAGCATGGCTGCCTGTCAAGCAAAGGATAGCTTACAAAATCCTTCTGCTGACATTCAAAGCCCTTCACTCCTCTGCTCCTCACTACATTTCTTCACTGGTCTCCCTACATGTTCCTGGTCGTCTCCTCCGCTCCTCTCAGAGCCTCCGTCTCTTTACACCATCCACACCTACTGCGCTCTCTCGTCTTAAACCTTTCTATCTCGCTGCTCCTTACCTCTGGAACTCTATCCCTGAATCCCTCCGTAGGGAAAACTCACCCACTCTCTTTAAGAAAAAACTCACCTGTTACCTTCTGGAGCACTAAGACATTATCTTGCCCAGTCCTGCGCTTAAGGGCAAATGCCCATACCTGATGCACTCTTACCTTCCAGTTTGTGCCTGTATGTTACCCAACCACTCAGATTGTAAGCTCTACGGGGCAGGGACCTCCTTCCTACTGTGTCTCATACCACATGGCACTTATATATATATACATATATGTATTTATTGTATTTATTTATTATATCACTTGTCCTCCCTGTGTGTAATTTTGTATTCTGTAAGACTGTACAGCGCTGCGTACCCTTGTGGCGCTTTATAAATAAAGTTATACATACATACATACATACAAGAAAGAAAGACATAAAGAAAAAAAGAAAGAAAGTAAGTAAGTGGTGGAGCAAGGCAAGATCATCTGCATACATATTGCCAGACCTGACTTTCTTTAAGTTGCCTATGTTTTAAGACTATGACATGCACATTTGCATATAATGAATACTTTAGTAGGATTTATTATTACATTATATTTTATGCCAACATTAGAGCAAGGTTTTTGCTCAACAAGCAATTTACCTAAGCAGAATGCAATGCTTTCTCTTTGACAGCTTAAAGGTACTTTATGTCACTTCTTGATTCAAATGATTTCTCCATGCAAATATTAATTTAACTGAACAAGAAAATACAGCCACACATCAGAAAAGTAAACATGTTTTAACTGTGAAATTGCAGAATATGATATTTGGAGTATTCCGTTACACTGTACCATCATCATTACTTTATTTCCATTTAATCAACCTGGAAGCAAAAAAAGTGTTCTCACTAGCACATTTTCTAATACAGAATAATGTGTTGATACTAAAGAGCCTTACAAGTGAATATATCGGAAATCCTTTTTCTCTCTTTTTCTCTATTCACATGTCTCTCTTTACATATTCTGACTAGGGCTAATGTGAACCCCTAACCATTCAATTCCTACATGCAATCAGAAGTCCATCTGTCATTTCCGGTGTTCTCTTGTGAGTGACATTTGCATCTAATTCTTTAGCAAGTATGCTGTGCCAGTTGATACTGCATGCAAAAGGAATCCTGGAATTACTGTCTGATCAGGAGGTGGTGGTAGTTTTACAGTTCCCCCCATTAAAGGAGAAGGAAAGGCTAAGTCACTTGGGGGTGCCAAAATGTTAGGCACCCCCAAGTGACTTTGATCGCTTATCTTTTACCCCGGGCTGGTGCCCCTGTTAAGAGAGAACAGCACCAGCCTGGGGTAGCTGCGAGAGTTTCCTTCTTCCGCGTTGGCACGCTGAGCATGCGCAGTAGAGTGAAAAGCCGAACTTAAACAAGAAAGTCGACTTTTCACTCTAATGCCCATGCGTCGGCCCAGGGATTTCGCTGCAGAAGAAACGTAGAAGAAGGAAGCACTCGCTACAGTTATCCCGGGCTTTTCTGTTTTTTCTGTTTTCTCCTAACAGGGGCACCAGCCCGGGGTACAAGGAACAAGCGATTAAAGTCATTTGGGGGTGCCTAACATTTTGGCACCCCCAAGTGACTTAGCCTTTCCTTCTCCTTTAATGTGGGAAGTAGTGCTCATTTAGGAACAGAAGGCAGGAAAAACTGAGCAGCTCAGGACACAAATATATGGAAGTGCAAGTAGGGTGTTTTGATGCTAGAACTTTTAATGAAAATTTTTTTTACCCACAACTGACTGTCCAGAAATTGTGGGGTGCACAACAGCACTTGAGGGCATAAATGAGCACAAATGGTTATAGGCAGCACTCCATTATAAAATAAAAAGCCTTTATTTTCACATCAGGGGCATCAGCAACATTTCAAGCCTTAATTGACTCTTTATGAAGCTTGATAAAGAGAGAGTTAAGGCACAAAACATTGCTGTTGCCCCATCACATGAAAATAAAAGCTTTTTATTTTATAATGGAGTGCTGCCTATAACTGCCTACCGGTTGTCCTAGGAGTGGAAGGACCTTGGTAGATGTGCACCCATTGTTAAACTTTGCATTTAAAGGAGAATAAATAGGTAAAAACTAAGTAAACTTTATCAGAAAGGTCTATGCAAATACAGCCATAAGCACTCACAGAAGTCCTCTATCTAAAGAAACACAGGATTTCTCGTCTCCTTTTTGGTATCAGACTTCCTCTCTCAGAAAAATCCTTGATCTCACAATATTTTTATCCTGCAACCCACATTTGGAGTTTGTCGTCTTCCAGAAGCTTAGGAATAGTTTGCCAGGTTATAGAGAAGCCTCTGCAGCCCTTTATTTAAACATACAATTCTGAGTGTTCAGATGACCCCCTTTATACTCTGCTGTTACCCCTATGCTAGGAGGTCAAACTAGCTTTTTCCTGTTGAGGACAACATTTTTTGGAGTGCTCATATGCAAAAAGTATGCTTTTTCAGTAACTGCTTAAGCAATGCCTTGTGCTTCTTACAAATATGTGTGTGGGTTTCTTATATTAACATTTACTGAATTGCACACTGGCAAACATGAAATTTATTGTGCCCATTGGCGATATGAGAAGCACTTGCAATCTTACATGTTGCCAACATAAGAATTCAAGGGATAAACTGGCTACCTTTTACATACAAGGTAGTATTCGCCTATATTGAAAAATATTGTGTGTAAATATATGAATTGCCAAAATAGGCATATTTCATAAGTCTCCATTTTTTAATGATCAAGTATACACTGATTGATATAAATACTATGCTTTTTAATGCAATTAATTTGGACAGTCCAAGAATTACGAGTGGATGAAAGGAAAGGTTAAAGTTCTAATATACTTTAAAGAAAAAAAAAAGATCAGTTTTAATAGACATCAGGAAAACAGCAATGTTGTTTACCAGCTATATTATTGCTACCTCCAACCAATTAGAAACTAGGTTTAGGTTTAACTAGATACCTCAGTATTCTCTTTCCTAGAGCACTCCCTTCTCTCTTGGATCCCAGCTGAAACCAAAGAAAAATATCAGCAAAGTTAACAAAACTATAGATTTCAGAAAGAAACAATATTGCAGTATATAGGTAACTTGCTACATATAGGCTACTAGTTATGAGCTCATTTTTTCGCCGGACATGGATTTGGGGCTAAATTCTGCATTTCTTCATTGGCAAATTTTCTCACAAAACTGTGTAAAAAATTTGCTGAGACAAAAAAATTGCCAAGAATAAATGCCTGTAAACTATTTGGAAGAAAAATGTCACATGCCAAAAAAAAAGTCATGGTAGGAGTGAGAAAAACATCCACTGACTTGGAGTTAAAAAAAAAATTATCGGTAAAGAATTTTGCATGTAAAAATTGTGCGCATAGAAGAAACTGTCCCAAGCTTTTGCTTTGCGAACTTTTCAAGGGTTTCGCAAATTTTTGGGTGAAGGGAAATGGGAAAGATTCGCTCATCACTATTGCTGTAAATCAGCTGTCAGATTCAATTGCTTATAATTCAGAAGGTGCGTAATGCTGAGCATTCAACTAAAATGAATATTTTATGTCTAGTCCAGAAACGTGTGCCATGTCATAGGTTTCACTTGTAAAACAACAGTAACATTTTTTTTTTAATCTAAAATGAGAAGAAGCAACACAGGCAAAGTCAGAGTGAATATTCTCTCAATACAAGAAAGCTGAACCGGTTTCATTAAAGGAACAGTAACACCAAAAAAATGAAAGTGTATAAAAGTAACTAAAATATAATGTGCTGCTGCCCTGCACTGGTAAAAGTTGTGTGTTTACTTCAGAAAGTCTACTATAATTTATATAAATAAGCTGCTATGTAGCCATGGGGGCAGCCATTCAAAGGAGAAAAGGCACAGGCACTTAGCAGATAACAGATAAAACACTATTGCATTCTACAGAACTTATCTGTTATCTGCTATGTAACCTGTGCCTTTTCTCCTTTTTTCCAGCTTGAATGGCTGCCCCCGTGGCTACACAGCAGCTTATTATATAAATTATAGTAGTGTTACTGTAGCAAACACACCAGTTTTACCAGTGCAGGGCAACAGTGCATTATATTTTTATTACTTTAAAGCTCTTTCATTTTTTGGTGTTACTGTTCCTTTAAATAAGAATGTCAAAACACTTTGCTTTATTTGTCAAACTGCTTATGTATTGCACTCATGTTTAGTGAAAGTCAAAGTCTTCCCCCTCTGCTTCAGAAAATTGCATGCTTGGCCTTCCAAGAGTTCCAAAACGTTTTAGTAGATATTTAATATGTTTCAGATCTGAAGTTATTCGCTCTACTTACTGGTGAATAGGAAACAGATGAAGCGTTCCTGGAGGGCGGGGCACCCAATTAAAGAAGAGCAAGTAAAGGCGCGTAACTATGTATGTATGTATGTATATCTTTATTTATAAAGCGCTACTTATGTACACAGCACTGTACAGTAGAATTCATTAATACAGACAGGGGGTTAAAGATAATGGATAAATACAAAGTACAACAATAAATACAAATAAATACAAGGTGCGATTTATTATATAAATGATAGTAGTGTTACTGTAGCAACTATTTACAAGAAACACCTTGCCTCACTGATTTCCTGTCTGAACTGGACGACTGGAGTGTGGGGCTTCGGGATGAGAATGGACCAACAGAATTCTATATGCTGCCAGTGGGGTTATAAGTAGATATATTATAATCCATGGGAGTTTGCACTAAATACAGAATAATTTAACAGTAGTTGGAAAGAAAGAACAAAGTCAGTGAAATCGCTAAACCATTTGTATGTAGGAGCTGGAATAGCGCAAACTAGTTGGAAACCGTATAGGAGAGTTATAGGAGATGTATGTGCCTACGCTAAAATGGAGGATAACAGTAACCAGGCACAAGGCAATCCATTTCCATTCATGGCTTCTTAAGAATTGAACTGGGGGAATATAACGTTAAAAGGGAGAGAATATGTAACATATTGAGAAGATCCACATCGAACAGAAACGACCCTCCGCGTAAGACTGAACAACCCGACACATGCGATTTATGTATTTTCTAACCCATCGCTGTCTGTGGTTCTGAACCGCGCCTGCTGTCACTCCGTCCGACTCCTTCACTTTAGCACCCTGGTCAGCAACTCCCTGTTGCTCTGCCGAATTAGGACCCTGGAGCTGCCGGTGCGCCGCGCCAAGCTCCGCCCACACTAATGCCCACAAACTGATTCAGTAGAGCTTGAGACTTTGCCTGCGCCGTACCTGCGCCTTGGTGCCGCTCAAACTGAAGCTGATGAGACTCTTTGGAAACTGTTCTTCTCTACATTCACTGTGTCTTGTGCGCTTTGCTGCTCTGGATTAACTGAATGTAAGGGTATCCCAGTTAGCATGTGTTTAATAGGCATACATCGCAAAGGAGCCACAAGGAGCTGCACCGTTTGAGCAACTATTCTCATTTGCGATAAAAGTGCTGGATCTGGTTCTGTAAATGAAACTACTAGTGGAACATTACACAGCCTGTCTCTGATGCATGGTTGGCTGCACATTCCTGCATCACAAGCAACATGAAGACCCATTCCTTGCTTTGAGTGTGGATCCAGAAAAGAACAAGAATTGGGAATTTCTATGTGTTTTCCTTTTCTTAGTGCCTCTTTCTAAGATTGCTTTCCATTCATCTAGCAACATCTTTAGTTATCATGTCTGCAAGGCTCCTGGTGGTTTTCTTTCTACTGTCAGTTTTCCAAGCCTGGTAAGTCCTTTTAATGTTACTGTGGTTTGTGAATATGCTGTGGGGAAAATGACTAACTGGGCAATAGTTCATCTGATTTGTTATTCAAAATGTAAATCCCACTGAATGCTATTTATAACAACCTGCTGAATGTGATTGATTATTTTCATATGGGCAAAAACACTGAACTAGGGCAGCTCATTAAAATGTTGGTGATCTCACTTAAAAAAGTTGCTCACTCAGTTCAGCAATTCTTAAAATATGTGCATTGATGAACAGGAATGGGGGATATGACTGTAAAATGTTGTTCTTAGCACTCTATGATTAGCAGCATCTGCCAGTTCTGTACGTTCTCAGTATTTTGTTTAACAAGTGAAACAGCAATGTGACCAATGCCATGAAATGCAGCTGAGCCTGTCACTTGCAGGGTAGACTATACCCTAGCAATTACCTTTGCTGGAAAGATCGACACTGATGGATCTCTGGAAGAAATCCCGATATATATATATATACCTATATAATGTGATTTCCTTTGCAACAAAGTCATTAGAAGATTTATTACATTAATGTACTAATTGCCTAATTGCCTGCTGTTGCTAAAATACAAGCCACATTCCCACTGTTGTTACACAAAGAACGTCATGTTAAGATCCAGATGCTATAATGCCTTTAATGAATTTTCTAAACTGCTTGCTTATTTAGCAGTATCTTGCAATGCATACAATGAGTTTGTTTGCATGTAGATGCCACACTACTCCAAATATTTTCCTTAGAAACTTTTTTTTTGTAAAAAAGCAAAGTGAATATTTTTCCACAGTGTTATGAGATCATGACCAGCACGGTATGTGTGCAGATACATTGCATATTGGATACTGCCCTAGGTTTCCCTAGTACTGTCCATTTTAGTAATATATTTATACTATAATATGCCCCAGTTAGCTCTCTTCTTTCTCATCAGGAGCCATTACATTTACTAAGGTCTAAGAACAGCAAAATGTAGTTTTTTTTGTGTTCATTATTGCGTTTTAAAAGGAAATTAGAATAACTACTTACAGTGTAAATATTCATTAGTCAGTACAAAAACTAAAAAATAGTTGAAGGATATCCAACTGTGATAAACAGAAGTATAGTTAGGGACTTAGAAACAATAAACTAGCAACCCTACAAGGCAAGTGTTCACACCACAGCTGTAGAGCACAGAATAGAGTTAAATTTGCTTTTGCTTCTTTGGGTAACTTAAGCCAAGCACTTTCCCAACTTTCCTTATCTAAAATATATAGTTATAGAGACTGAAGCCATATTGGAAGCCATATTGGAAACATAATTTCCAGGGTAGAGGGTACTACACTGGCACTGGCCATTGTCTGCTGTATGATCAAATATATAGTGTATAAAATTAATTTAGAAGCTGAAGATTAAGTTTTAGCCAATATCTAGCTATTTTGTGCAAATCCATATATGAATGACAAGATCTATTCCAGAGCGATTATTTATTAATAGAATGAAATGTTAAGACACGGTGAGAGGTGTTGTACGTATTTCAGTCATGACATTCAGAATTTCTTGTGTTTTGCTGTTCCTATTGATTCTTTATTATATTTCAATATGGTCTTACCTTTAGGTTTAGAAACTTATTATATTGGAGTTCTTATAAGCAAGGTATTCAAGTGTTCATTTGCATGAAGCACTCAGTACCCCTTTGTTGTGTTATTAGAATGAAGTCATGTTGAAGCTTACTTACTGCAATTATTTCACATGGATTTTATTTCAATAATGTCTGATTACTTGTGAGTATGAATGAGATGGGTACAGAAGTTTAAGGCAGTGTTACCTTATTTTCATTATGGATGTAAAAAGGTTTCAAAGAGTGGATGATAAAATAAAAAGGCAAAAATAAGCCCTTAAACTCTGGCACCAATGTAGTTTTATATGAACTGAACAGTTTTAGACATCATTTGAAGACAATCACTGTACAAAATTGCTTTAGCTATTTCACAAATAGTTCTAGCAGTGCGGATAGACTTTTATATAGATACTATGGTAAAATACATTTAACAGGCTTTTACAGTTTTATTATCAAATAAATTATGCAAGGATGGCTCAGCAAGCTGAACACTGAGTTGACTGCTTAGGGGAAAAAAGTCTTTCTTTTATTCAATAGGAGGGTGCAATAGAAAGCTTCCCTTTATTCATTTATTGTTGAAAGACAGTACTGGGGCTTATTTATAAAGACTAATGAAATTGGCACGTGTGACCTGGGCAGTAACTCATAGCTTAGATTTTTCCAGCCAGCTGCAGGTTGAGCACTGAAAGCAATCATCTAATTGATTGCCATGAGTTTCTGCCCAGGTGCAAATTTGCCCAGTCTTTATAAATGACCCCCACTATTATTGCTTGGACACTGAAATTAATGTAAACAGAGGTGCAGAAAGCAGATTGCCTTGTTTGTTTGAAAGCAATAGCTGAAATGCCTTGTAGATTCTAAATAAGCTAATATTTTTGCTTGCAGCTCCAGGAAGATTGAAGATGATGAATATGAAGATCTGACAATGAACCAAAAATGGGTGCTTGCCCCTAAAACTCAAGACACAGATGCCACATTAATTCTTAACAAGCTCCTGAAAGAATATGACAAGAAATTAAGACCAGATATTGGAAGTGAGTTCATAAACTCATCTACTTTTTTCAGTGGTACCTAGGACAGTAGTAGTGATCTAACAATATATTTTCATTTGGTAACTAGGAAATCACATCTTGACTTTATTCTTCTTATTAATATACATAAGGGGGTTATAATGGCCATTTACTCCATGCAGACAGTTTGGATATTTTTAGCCTTACTTCCCAGACATTGCCACATGAAAGGGCCCCTAAGAGATCACCCTGTGATTGTGTTGCAGTACGTCTGTCTGGTTGTGTAAATCTAATCTATTTTACCTTTTTGATTGTATGGGCAAGAAATTACAGTGGCTAAAAATCCCATCTGAATGTGTGTCTAATTCATAGACAGTTGCCCAGTTGTTGTGGCCTCTGCTCGATGGCTGCATGGAAGTGCAATGGTTAGTATTTCTGCCTTACTGCTTTGAAGTACTGGGTTATATTCTGACCTGCAAATAATTTGTAGTTTTATGCTTATGTCTGCTTGGATTTGTTCTTGGAACTTCCGTACATGCACCTGTGTTGTCATAGGGAACTCAGACTTTAAGCTGTTTTGGGGCAAGGACCAAGGTGAATGATAAACAGTCTTTGTAAAGAAGCACACAATGTTTTGGGTCTATATAAATAAAGGATAATGATTTAATATTTGGCATAACAGATTTATCGACCCTAGGCAAGGGGACAAAATTATATTTATTATTATGTATACCTGTCCCGTTGTGCAGTTGCTGTCCCAGAACCCTGCTATTATCATGTATAAAAACCTAACAAGCCGAACAAATCTAACATTATGGATTTCACAATTGCAACTACAGTATCAGCATCCATTGCCTGTATAACTGGTAATTTATATAGTAGATTATTCTGTGGATTTATAAAATTGCCTGTATTCCTTGCTATAATTTTAAAGAGAAGATAGGTTAATCCCATCAACTTTATTGCTGGGGTTTGATTTCATACATATGCCTAATGCCAGAGATGATTAATCTGTCAAGGTGCTTGCAACAGTTATGTGGCACTATAATGAACTTTAAGTAACGACTGAAGTCGAAAGCTCATTTTCAGTAATGATATCCTTTCCATCTTTCTGCCTGATCTTTATTTTACTTATCCAAAAATAGCAGACAAATTATACCTTTACTTACATTACATTCCAGCTTTCCATTAAATAATAAAATCATTAAACAATTCTCAATGTGGCTTATAACTTAAAGCTTTTGGTGTTTGGGGCTAAAAACAAGCATGTCTTGGCTTCTAGTGGTCAGTGCTAAAAAATGAAATGTTGCTTAATTTAAATGGTTTACTCATTTTTTTTCATTAGACTTTACTGTTGTGCCTTAACGGCTGTCTGCATTGGCAGAACTACGAGGGGTGCAGAGGGTGCAATGACACCCAGGCCTGTACCCCCTCACGACCCACTGGGCACTCGCACCGGTGAGAATTTGCCACTAAAAAATGTGTCCGGAGGGCATGCCCTATCACCCAGGCCCAGGAATATTTATTTCTGTTATTGGCTGTCTGGTCCCTTTTATTGTATAACTACCCTGTATTTAGAATATTCTGTAGTTTTTCTAACTTGAGGACTCCCAAATACAATTTATCTTGTCTCTATACAATCTTGAAGGCTAGAGCCAAATAAGACAAGTTTGTATTGTAAATTGTATATGAATTTCTATAAATTGGAGCCTGGCAAACAAATGCATATCAACCTAAAATAACCTGCTTTGTTCTTACTATACAGAGCTAATGCTAAATAGCCACATGTGGGTACTTTAATCAGTACCATAAAGATGGCCATGTAGAAAGTAAAATCAGCTATTTTTTAATAATTTGCCCATCCATGGTTCTTTACGTAGGTGCCCTTTTTAAATTTTTGGCTTGGCGGCAAGATGTGGAAGCACAGAGACACAGGTTTTCTCCAAGCAGAGCCTCCTGCAGGCATATGTTGCTCTCCAACTCTTTTTACAGTTGAACAGTGTCAGACTGGCCCACCAGGATACCAAAAAAAGTCCTGGTGGGCCCAGATGTAAGTGGGCCCTCCTGCCCCTGACCATTTGGCCTGTTTCATGGTCATTCCCTATTTCTGAATGGGAAGAAAGAGGATAAATAGATGGACGAATATATTCTAGCATGTAAATAAAAGTGTCTAAGAGAATAAAGATCATGAGAAAAATTATTTGAAAAGCGGGCCTATGGTCTAAGGTTTTCTGGTGGCTCCCTGGGTTCCCAGTCTGACACTGCATTTGAATGTGGCTCACAAGTAAAAAGGGTTGATGACCCCTTTTGTATAGGTTGCATGAATAAAGTCTGTATGTCATTTTTTTAAAACCTACAATTTTTAAGTGAAATAAAGATGTTTCAAATCAGAGTTGCAGTTTTGGGCTCATGTCAGAATTCTTTGACTGACCTAATGAAAGTAGAAGGGGGCTTACAGCAACAGCTGATGGTGGGCTAGTACAAGGCTGCAGGCCCATAGGTGCATTATACAGCAAAGTAATGAAAAACATTTTAAGGGAAGGAGTTGAACAAGAGTTCTGGATAATAATAAATGTGAGAAGAATACGTGGAATATGTTTCACCAGTCGTTTCAATCTCTTATCTAGAAACCTGATATCCAGAAAAGGTCTTTATTAAAGGAAAGGCTATCTCCCTTAGACTCCATTTTAAAAGAGAAGGAAAGGCAAAGTCACTTGGGGGTGCCAAAATGTTAGGCACCCCCAAGTGACTTAAATCGATTACCTTCTTCCTCTGTTCGGAGAGAACAGCACCAGCCCGGGGTAGCTGCAGCGCTTCCTCCTTCCGTCTTCTGTCGCGCGCACATGCGCAGTAGAGTGAAAAGCCGAACTTTAACAGAGAAGTCGGATTTTCACTCTACTGCGCATGCGCCTGTCCTTAGTCCTTCCAAAAGCGAAGGCGGAAGGAGGAAGCGCTCGCTACAGGTACCCCGGGCTGGTGCTGTTTTCTCCTAACAGGGGCACCAGCCCAGGGTACAAGGTAAGCGATTAAAGTCACTTGGGGGTGCCTAACATTTTGGCACTCCCAAGTGACTTAGCCTTTTCTTGTCCTTTAAGTAAATAATTCTAATTTTTTAAAATAATTTCCTGTTTCTCTTTAACGATAAAACAATAGCTTGTACTTGATCCTAACTAAGCTGCATGAATCCATATTGGCAGCAAAACAATCCTTCTGGGTTTATTTCATGTTTAAAAATTTTAGTAGACTTAAGGTATAGATATTCTAATTGCTGGGAAAAAAACCCATGTTGCAAGCTTTCTGGATAATAGATTCTATAGCTGTACAACAATGCATTTCATGTATATATATTTACCCCAGTTGGAATTGAAAAAATACGTTATTGAAAAAGCACAAAGTAACTAATATTCAAGAGTAGATCTAATGTTTTGTTTAATTAGTTAAATACAGTAACATCATTGAAATACAACAAAATGTTTAATTGTATTTATTAGGTAATGCTTTATGAATTATAGCTAAGAGTTCCATGCAGGAAGTTCAAAATGAATTTACATAATAGGTTGCATAATGGGTTTTGCATAATGGGTTGGCATAATTAGAATTAAAACTATTCACAAATTAGCATATATTAGTACAGTGATTTATTTTTAATGATAATATTGTGGGATATTTCATTTCATTTCAGAAACATTCAGACGCTATCGCCAGGTTATTTATGGAAACAGAAGACATCTGTAGTTTAGTATAGGTATGGGGTCCCTTATCTGGAAACTCGTTATCCAGAAAGTTCCAAATTATGACAAGCCCATCTCCCATAGACTCCATTATAAGCAAATAATTCTAATTTTTAAAAATGATTTCCCTTTCCTCTGTAATAATAAAACAGTACCTTGTACTTGATCCCAACTAAGATAATTATTCCTTATTGAAGGCAAAACAATCCTATTGGTTTTTTTTAATGTTTATATGATTTTTAGTAGAGTTAAGATATGGAGATCCGAATTACGGAAAGATCCCCTATCTGGAAAACCCGTCCCGAGCATTCTGGATAACAGGTCCCATAACTGTACAGGCAAACAGAAGCCATTTTCACTTTAAGGAAAAACATAAACTTAAAAAAAAGACTGTGCAGTTATGATAAATATATTATTCGTTAAAGACAAATTAAAACATACAAAAGTTGCAAGTGAGATTCTCCAAACAGTCATAGAGCAAGTGTGATCAGACTTTAGCGGATTGGGGCTGACTAGGTGCACGGTCGAGGAGGAGCAGGCATGGCCAATGAACCTGGAGTATTGGGTTCAGGGCATGATAAGGGCAGCGTCAATTCTGTGGCCCTCTCTGCCAACCCCCTACCTTTAGGCCTGCCTCCTTTGTTCCCACCAAGACATTCACACGACAACCTTTTGGGTAGAAAAAGGCAGCAGCCCATTTATTTGCAACAGTATCAAATTTGTTTAACAATAACACTCATATCATTAAATAATATAACTTAGTCTCTTGGTAACATAATTACAATAATAACAATAAGCTGCTGAAGGCTGCTTTGTGGCAGCTGTATCTGCCCTCACCGTAAACAGTTCCCTGAGGTTAGAAACCCCTTTCTCTATCTACCACAGCCCCATTTCCCACCGACCTATGGCTGTAATCCCTATCCTCAGGCCTAACCTTCCGCCTGGCTCCTCTTAGTTCTGGCCACCCCCTGGCTGCGAATATGTCCCTCTTGTTCCCCTGCACCCTATGACCCCTGTTTTCTTTCTCCTAAAGCTAAGGGAGGGAGGGTGGGAGCTGCTGCAAACAAAATGGCTGCTCTCCTCCGCGCTTCTCAACGTTTGTCTTGCTCCTTCATTCTCTCCTCCAATCACCTTCCAGGCTACATCCCCCATAATGCCTCGCACCTAACACTTTTTCCCCGGGCCCTTTCCTAACCTTATCATGGCCCCGTGCTCTCACTCCTGTCTCGCTTATTACGGGGCCCCTTTCATACTGGTGTGTCAATTTGATACCACAAGTACTGTAGTTTAACATATAACAAGAAAATGGCACAGTCCCCTACAGGCTACTTAATTTTTAACAAGATTTGAAATTAAAGCTTCTATTAATATTGTCTGTGTTAACCTTAACCCTTGCTTGCATTTATGCGTCAGTTGGGCCCTAAAAACCCCTAAGGAAGCTGAGCGCTGTTTATAGTGGGTGTTTTTAAGCTTGAGCAATGCCATGATGATAATCCTTCATCCATCCTAGTTTCCAGGTCACTTTCATTATTTTCTCATGAGTCTTTTAGCTGGTCCCAGCCTCAGCTTGCCTTCTTATTGGTTTTAGGCATTGGAGGTTACCCTAGGGGGCTGATTTACTAAGACACGAATTTGAATCCGAATTGGAAAAATTCCGACTGGTAAACAAACTTTTTGCGACTTTTTCATATTTTTTGCGATTTTTTCATTGCCTTTACGATTTGCGCGAAAAAATGCGAGTTTTTCGTAGCCATTCCGAAAGTTGCGCAAAATCTGGGGAGTTTTTCGAAGCGTTAAAACTTGCGCAAAAAGTTGCGATTTTTTCGTAGCGTTAAAACTTGCGCGAAAAGTCGCGCCTTTTTCGTAGCGTTAAAATTTAAAAGGCGCAACGTTTCGCGCAAGTTTTAGCGCTACGAAAAAATTGCAACTTTTCGCGCAAGTTTTAACGCTACGAAAAAATTGCCAGATTTTGCTCAACTTATGGGAGAGCTAGTGTAGATGGGGCAGTGGGACCAGTAAAGGGTTGTGGGGGAGGAGTGAGGGGGGCATATAGTTTATCAGATAAGGAGCTTCCATTGTTACAAGGGAAACAGACTAATTTTCACCTTAGCTCTAACTGTCCTTTAGCTAATGTAAGCTGTAGAGGAAGAAGTAGTAATCTCCGCTGCATGCTGGCTAATGCGCGTAGCTTGTCGGGAAAAAATAGGGGAGCTGCAGGCTATTGCATGTATTGAAAATTATGACTTAATTGGTATCACTGAGACCTGGTGGGATGAAAAATGCGACTGGGCAGTGAATTTAAATGGGTATACGCTTTTTAGGAGGGACAGAGGGATTAAAAAGGGTGGAGGGGTTTGTCTTTATGTAAAGTCAGATTTAAAGCCATGTAATAAAGACATTACCAATGAAAACGTTGAATCTCTTTGGGTAGAAATTTCAGTAGGGCTGAAGGTCACAAAGAAAATGATCATTGGTGTATGCTATAAACCACCCCGTATAGATGAGGGGGATGAGGCCCAGCTACTTTTGCAAATGGAGGAGGCTTCAAATTGGGTCAAGTTGTTATTATGGGGGACTTTAATTATCCGGACATTGACTGGAGTAATGGGGTGGCTAAGTCAGAAAAAGCTAGTAGGTTTGTAAATATGCTAAATGACAACTTTTTATTTCAGGTGGTTCAAGAACCTACTCGGAATGAGTCTATTTTGGACCTGGTAATATCTAATAATACTGAACTTATCTCTAACATTTGTGTGGGTGAGCATTTGGGGAACAGTGATCACAACATGGTCTCCTTTGAGATAATGCTACAGAGACAGCTCTATAAGGGAGTAACTAAAACGCTCAATTTTAGACGTGCAGACTTTGCCAGTATAAGGGCATCTCTGCAATGTGTCAACTGGGAAGGCTTTTCATGGGGTTAGACACAGAAGGAAAATGGAACATCTTTTAAAACATTGCTTTGCAGGTATACACAACAGTATATTCCCCTTGTAAGCAAGGAGAGGCATCGCAAAGCAAAACCCTTATGGCTGAATAAAAGAGTTAAGGTCGAGGTTGGTAATAAAAAACGTGCTTTTAAAGCATTCAAGTTAGCTGGGACAGCGGAAACTTTCATCAGGTACAAGGAAGCAAATAAAGCATGCAAAAAAGCTATCAGGCAAGCTAAAATAGAGATGGAAAGGGATATTGCAGCTAGGAGTAAAAAGAATCCAAAATTATTTTTTAATTATGTGAATAGTAAAAAAATGAAGCAAGAAGGGGTGGGAACTTTATTATCACGGGGAGGTACGTTGGTTGATGAGAACGGGGAAAAAGCTGAAATTTTGAACTCTTATTTTTCATCTGTCTATACATCTGAGGAGCCAGATAATGAAGGCTTCCCTTTTAATATACCCAGTGCTAGTAATTTAGCTACTGGCGCATGGGTCACTCAGGAGGAAATTCAAAAGAGACTTGAACATGTAAAGGTAAACAAAGGTCCAGGACCGGATGGGATTCATCCCAGGGTATTAAATGAGCTGAGCGCTGTGATTGCCAAACCTCTTCACATAATTTTTCAGGATTCGTTGAGGTTTGGCATGGTGCCGAGAGACTGGCGGATTGCTAATGTGGTGCCGTTATTTAAAAAGGGATCTCGTTCTCAGCCTGAAAACTATAGGCCTGTTAGTCTGACATCAGTAGTAGGAAAGCTTCTGGAAGGGGTAATAAGGGATAGGATAGTTGAATACATTGCAGTTCACAATACTATTAGTTTGTGCCAGCATGGTTTTATGCGTAACAGATCTTGCCAGACTAATTTAGTTGCCTTTTATGAGGAGGTGAGCAGGAACCTTGATGCTGGAATGGCAGTTGATGTCATCTACTTAGATTTTGCTAAAGCGTTTGATACAGTACCGCACAGAAGGTTAATGATCAAATTGAGGAATATTGGCCTAGAACATAATATTTGTAATTGGATAGAAAACTGGCTGAAGGATAGAGTACAAAGAGTGGTGGTAAATGGAACATTTTCTAATTGGGCCAGTGTGGTTAGTGGAGTACCGCAGGGGTCAGTCCTTGGTCCTTTGCTTTTTAACTTGTTTATTAATGACCTGGAGGTGGGCATAGAGAGTACTGTTTCTATTTTTGCTGATGACACTAAATTGTGCAAAACTATAAGTTCCATGCAGGATGCTGCCGCTTTGCAGAGCGATTTGACAAAATTGGAAAACTGGGCAGCAAACTGGAAAATGAGGTTCAATGTTGACAAGTGCAAAGTTATGCACTTTGGTAGGAATAATATAAACGCAAACTATCTACTGAATGGTAGTGTGTTGGGGGCATCCTTAATGGAGAAGGATCTAGGGGTTTTTGTAGATCACAAGTTGTCTAATTCCAGGCAGTGTCATTCTGTGGCTACTACAGCAAATAAAGTGCTGTCTTGTATAAAAAAGGGCATTGACTCAAGGGATGAGAACATATTTTTGCCGCTTTATAGGTCCCTGGTAAGGCCTCACCTTGAGTATGCAGTGCAGTTTTGGGCTCCAGTCCTTAAGAAGGATATTAATGAGCTGGAGAGAGTGCAGAGACGTGCAACTAACTGGTAAAGGGGATGGAAGATTTAAGCTATGAGGTTAGACTGTCGAGGTTGGGGTTGTTTTCTCTGGAAAAGAGGCGCTTGCGAGGGGACATGATTACTCTGTACAAGTACATTAGAGGGGATTATAGGCAGTTGGGGGATGTTCTTTTTTCCCATAAAAACAATCAGCGCACCAGAGGTCACCCCTATAGATTAGAGGAACAGAGCTTCCATTTGAAGCAGCGTAGGTGGTTTTTCACGGTGAGGGCAGTGAGGCTGTGGAATGCCCTTCCTAGTGATGTGGTAATGGCAGACTCTGTTAATGCCTTTAAGAGGGGCCTGGATGAGTTTTTGAACAAGCAGAATATCCAAGGCTATTGTGATACTAATATCTACAGTTAGTATTACTGGTTGTATATATATAGTTTATGTATGTGAGTGTATAGATTGGTTAGTATAGGTTGTGTGCTGGGTTTACTCGGATGGGTTGAACTTGATGGACAATGGTCTTTTTTCAACCCTATGTAACTATGTAACTATGTAACTATGTAACTTTCGGAATGGCTACGAAAAACTCGCGTTTTTTCACGCAAATCGTATTGGTAACGAAAAAGTCGCGACAATTTTCCGAAAAAATCGCAAAATACCGATCATTACGAAAAAACCGCAATCGGACGCATTCAGCCCGTTCGTGGGTTAGTAAATGTGCCCCTAGGAGTAACATTTTTCCTGACACACACACAATACCACTGAGTAGCATATAAAGAAGCACATTAGCAATAGAGATATTTCTGCATTAGAACAGAAATACATTTGTTACACTTTTTCTAGCACATTTTAATATTCATGGTTAGTTAGTAAAGTCATTGATGAAGCATAATCCTACTCATATTATTGTATGAGTACTGTCCAGTTCTCCATGAAACTAGATATTGTTCATTCAATATAAATTATATATTTTAGTACCTGTTTATGTACATTTTTGTCTCGTATACCTAAGTTTGATTTAGCTGAGAACCCAATTCCATGCTATTTTATTTTTTTTTTACATCTAAAATATACATTTTGATTTATTCTGAACTATTTTATTCAGCTATCTGTATAACTAGAAAGTATCTGTATAACTAAAAAGGCATGAGTGTCTGAGGATCACTCAAGCAATATTTTAGTAATAAAGGAGTGTTATCTAAAGTTGGTCCAAATGAACTACAAAATGAATCAGACCGTTAATAACTGTAGATTTGTCATCATCTGCTTTAGTTTTGCATGGTGTTCCAAGAAAATTACCTGTAACATTTAAGGATGATTTATTCAGATGCCCAAAATTTAAGGGATTTGGTGAAATAACTGAATTGTAATGCAGCCCAAGCAGCTAAGTTCTCGTAGATGGAATTCCTGATGTAGATAAGTGTAAATGTAATTTCACAAATGTTTAGTAGTTTTGTTATGGAATAACATAGACAGCTGCGATATGTTCAGTTATTATAAGAACCCTATAATCAGATTCTATATCCAGTGTTGCCTTAAAATATGCTTAGCAGAGAATGAAATAATGTTATCTTACATGTGTTTTGCCAAGATAAGGATAACTGCAAAAACAAGCTAGCCTGACTTTACAAGCTATAAAGACTTTACATTTCTTTATGATCATCGTTACATTAATTATTGTTTTCGCAGGTACTGTCATTTTGTTTCACTGGGGTCCTTTAATGCTGTGGGATGGCATTTCGGGGAGATCTCCCCATGTGTCATAGCCCTTAGGGTCCCACAGGTCTGGGAGTGCACCTAGCTGTGTTCCATATATATATATATATATATATATATATATATATATATATATATATATATATATATATACAGGAACAAATGGAGCACACCCTATTAAAGTCCAAATGCCCAGGGTGCTAGCAAAAATATATAAAGCAAGACAGTGAGCTGCACACACCAGGACTTGGCAAAAAAATGATAAGTTTATTTAAGCAAAGAAATCCGATCGGATTTCTTTGCTTAAATAAACTTATCATTTTTTTGCCAAGTCCTGGTGTGTGCAGCTCACTGTCTTGCTATATATATATATATATATATATATATATATATTTATTGTATTTTCATTAACTGTCTTAAATTTAAGTTACAGATAATTTTCAATCAGCTCAGCTTACATTTGTTAGAAGAATTTCTAGTTTTTCAAGTAATTTAGTCTCTCACACCCTTAATACAGGTGTGGTTCCGGGTACGGGTTCTTTCTGTCATTTGGATCTACATACCTTAAACCTACTAAAAAAACATTTAAAGATTAAATAAGCCCATTAGGATTGCTCTGCCTCAAATAAATATTTATTTTAGCAAAATTAAGTCAAGTACAAGGTACTGTTGTATTATTACAGAGAAAAAGGAAGACATTTTTAATAATGAGAAGTATCTGGATAACAGGTTTCTGGATACATGTAATTATCCATATACACACAGTGGTGCCTGTATTAAGATATATTTTGTATAAATATGGTGGACACCAGTGAGGTCCTTTGCCATAAGGTAAGCTCTATTGGGCCAGGTGATTACTATAAAGTGCAGCAAAATATGTTGGCTTAATATAAATAAAAGTATATTAATAATGAAATACCTATGTACAGTACCAAACTGCAAATGTTTCACAGGACAGAGTTGTGGCTACCCACATGAATTTAGTACTGTGTGCATTTGGCAGTGCTGTTAATGAGGAGCAGGGGTGGGCACAATGGTGTCCCACCCTCTAACTTGCCCTTTGTTTAGATCCTCAAGTCTGGGTGTGACAATTGATTCAGGCTGCAACAGGGCCCTGCACTTACATCATGCCTTATAAGGCTTATATGATGCTTTTTGGTCTCCTATGTCAAGCAATAATGTGATAATTCTGACCTTGTTCTTATAATGCACAGATGTACATGACACAGATAAAGAATGTTTGTCAATATTTAGCCATTTCAACACATAGCTCCTAGTTCATTTCTGAGTGCCATACTTTTTTGGTTTAATGTAAGAACCTTGTTTGTCCAACCCTGCTGAGAAAAGGTTGAGTTTAAGGGTTCTCAGAGGGCAATCTTCTAAGGCATAAGAAGCCAAGGACTCCAGGAACACAGAAAGTATACAAGAAGAAGTATACTAAGGATCCCAGGATATCTTCTATTTGTATTCAATAATCCTATCCCCACTAGACACTAGATAAATGCATAACCCTTCTTTTGTAGGTTTTAGATACTGCCTGCAGTATCTAAAATTTCATGGACAATAAAGCATCCCATGTATTATTGTTTTAAGGGTGTTTGCAGTACAGGTATGGGATGCAGGTATGGGATATATTTTCCAATATGCTTTGGGCCAGGGGTATTTCTTAAATGTAATATTACAAAACAATAATACAAATATAATAAATATATTAAAAAATAAATAATATGTAAAAAACAAACAAAAAAAAAAAAGGATTCATTTGCCATCAATATGCATTTATATGGCTTAATTAGCATCAGGCAAAAGGTACTGCTTTATTATTCCAGACAAAAAGTAGAGGTCTTATTTGCTTGAAATGGATTCTTTGGGAAATGGCCTCACTATATTGTAAAGCTTACTGGATAATGGGTTTCTGGATAATGGATTGTATTTAAAAGGGGTTTTTAGTCACAATCTGTTCAAAATGCAAGATAATATACTGTATCTGAGACAAGCATAGCACTTTAAATTTACGTTACACAAAAGGCCTATAAAAACTATTTAAAAACCTAGAAAGCAATTATACCAAACAAATCATTTTTGATTTTTTCCTTTACAAAAAAAGGGCCAGGCAATCAATATAAATTAAAAACTGCGTCTAAAAACTGCTTGTAAATACTTAAAAGTATTGATGACAACCAACCAGGCATTTTTACAGAATGTAGTTCATTAACCACCAGACTGCTATTTTTATTTGTCAGCACACTGCTTGATTAAATGTCACTGTAATGGCACAAAGCAGCTGCTGCTGTAATATGAAGGGAAGAGAAGAAATAACCTGAAAATATCTGAGCCACAAACAACTCAAAAATTCAGAAGAGTAACTTGGAACTCAGACAGTTAGATAATAACCATGTGGTACATTTAGACTGAAGAAACTCACATCTATCAAATTCAACCTTTTGTCTAAAGGAAACCTGTCATATTTCCAGCTGATATCTCCAATTTGCTCATGAGTGGAAACATGCCTTCCTAATGCTAAATGGGCAATGGGTCCAGTCAGTGTCTACAAAGCTATTTTGATTATCCCTATATTTACTAACTTACTTAAAAGGCATCCAACTACAATCCACTACATCTATGTCAGGGAGGGAATTTGCAAGTTTACAGCTGCAATGCACCACTGACAACTACTATTTTTAAAAGACCAACTGACTTTAGTTTAGAAAACAATTGATTTTGGGAGTATCAAACACGTTGGCAAAATTCACTACAATCTACTGCAACTCTTCTGCCCACATTCCTACTGATTTCATCATTAAAAGCAATTACATTTGTTTAATACAATCTTCTCCAGAATTTAAACTTCAATGTGTTCTCTCAGAAAACCTTCAAGTACAGCAACTTGCCCACTACAAATGTCAAACATATTGGCCTATAATTGCTAGGTTGAGATTGTAATGCCTTTATTGGAATGACACCAACTTTTCTCCAATTTTTGGTTCAATACCAAATGAAGGGGAATCTGAGAAAATGAAAAAAACAAATGGAATGTGTAAAATTGAACTATGATATTTCATTTTCCAAACTCACTTTTTTAACCCCACTTAAACTGACCTTACACACACCAATATAATCGTACAAAACTATGTACATTAATCGTACATTTCGTGTATAGCCACCTTGAGGTTTGCAGTGTAATGCAACCCCCTTGCTCACTTTGTTCCTCTGGAGCAATAGATACTAGGACTTGACGTTGCTTTGATATTAATAGTAGGTAATGCACATATTCCCAGAAAAGCAGAGGGGCTTCAAATCACTTCTGAAGAAAAAGTTGAGGGAGAGGTATAATTACTATATGAGCTTAAGGGGGGGGGGGGGGGGTTTGATTGGTTTCCTGTTTTTCGGATACTGCATATGCATCTTACCTACATTAGCTCAACTGAACAAGTTCATGTCAAAGAGGGGGGGATTTTTTCCCTTAAGGACTTGCCCCAAATTAGAAGCCTCAAATATTTGTATGTGAGGCTTTATCTCTTCAGTTATATAAGGTGGTCAATAGCATTTACAATTACATGACATCTGGCAAAGTTCATGTGATAAAGCTTCAGCCCTCTCATTGTCCACTACAATTTCTTTCTTTACAATGGGTTTCAAATCATGCTTAACATATAAACATACCGCTGCTCATTTTAATCCCATCTATCCCTCCTAAATAAGATATAGCCTTTACTGCCCATGGTCATTAACTCAATTTCCCTTATTTTACCAGTCAAGTTTCTTGATTAGTAAACATACTTATATTATAATTATATTATTATACTTATAATACTGCACCAGTTTGTATTTTAATGTGATTTCTGGTCCTCCCTGTCATTTATCATATCCCTACCCCAATTTTCTCTTACTATGCCCAGATCCTGGTTGGAAACTAAATTGTGTAACTGTAACTACAGAATCCAGGATTTACAGGTGTATAGAGTTGTCATACAGAAGAATACTGCCCAACTAAATATTAGGGCAGGTCCACCAAGGGTAGCTTGTATGTATTAAATTGAACTGTTTAATTAAAGGGTAACCTGGAGAATTCAAAAAATCTTATACCACTGGGCCTGTTTATTAAACTGTGAAGGTCACTTGTCCTAGAAAATAACAGAATTTGTATATTACCATATACTGGTTATTTTTCATACATGAAATATTAGAAGGTCATGTCTTTTCTTGGCTTCTAGTTAGCAACAAAGAAAAACCGATGCACTATATTATGCTTATATTTATGTGGTCTGTTTACCCAGTTGCAAAATGTTTAATTCAGTGACAGCTTTCTGGACTTTTTTGTCAGAATTCATTCAGCAGATACTAGGGTTGGGGTCAGGGTGAATATGTTACTCTGTCTGGAAGAATAAGCAACATTTTTACCTGTATTGTAATTCTAGTGAAGTGATTAAAAGCCCTCATTCCTCATTTCTCTTTGCAAAAATTATTTCCAAAGCTCAATAAAACAGTGTTGCATTTGATGCTAACAAATCCATCATACTCTTAAGCCTTTCTTTGTTATGTCTAATGTTTTTAATAATTCTGGAAAGCTCCCCTATTATTTACTAGTCATTTTGGCAGATTGTATAAAAACTTTATTTGATTAGCTATTATTCTCTGTAAATTAATGTTGTCATGATATCTCACATTATCAACCAGAGTTGTGTTCAGAAAGTGTTGAGAATTACGAAATGTGAACCTTGAGAAAAGCTGATTGACCAAATTAATATGGCTTTGGCATATTCGTTAAACTGTTATATATTTACAATTGTCTGGATATTGGTGTTGTTTACCAAAGTTCCAGTTTATTGTGGAATATTGGTGACCAGTCTAGTATCATGCTTATACATTCCAGGTTGTGTGATATTGTTACTTAAAGAGGTCAAAGTGCTCATTTACAAAGTGGATGCCAACATTGCTGCGCCCTCTCTCTACCTTTTGGCTAATAGTAAACCCATGCACAGCGTGACTGGAGCTTTAGTAAATAAAGTGCCATGGTTTGCACAACTGCATAGAGTATACCAACTACCACCTAGCACAAGAAGACAATAATGTAAGGGACCTAAGCACAGACAGCAGGATCTAATTCTTTCTTTGTGCTATAATAAAAATATTTAGAAGACATTCCCCAAGGAATATATTAATGTTGCTCACCTTCTCCTACCATGTGGCCCCACCATGGCCACAGTACTAGTAATATGACCAGACAATAGCTATTAATTATAGAATTCCTAATAAGACACTAATAGCTAGAAACTGTTCATCTGAAAGTATAAACTAACGACTTATTTTTCAGTATATTTTAATGAAGAGTTAAATCCATTTGGCAGAAATAACCTTCTATTGGGAGTTTTCCATGAAGAATGGTGAGTTTTAAAGGCTGCAAACCTCAGCATCTTTATTTACAGCTATGAGTCCCGGTAGCTTTTGGGCCAATTTATGCCTCATTTAAGAAAAAAATCTGTTTCTTAGGGTACAGGACATCAAATCTATTAAAGAAAAACAAACTGTTTCCAGGGAAACCATTTGAAAGCTTTAACATATTTTCTGCTTTTTTCCTTTTTTTCCGTTCCCCTTTGAATTGTGGTATTATTTGTCTTCTTTCTGGTTGTTAAAATCATTTTTTTAATGAAGATATTTTTGGACACATTATGTTTCTGCATCTTGTTCAAACCTGAATAAAAGCACAGATCACAGGTATGTTATAAATAGTTCAGTAGCATTTCACTCTGCTGCAAAAGAGCTGAATGAAATATGTTTAAGATGAATTATATAGCAATAGGAACATTATTTATGGGTTATTATGTAAATGTCCCTTTTAATCTTCTTCAAAGAATGTTAGCATTTGTACATGAGGCAGCGCATTCTAATTTTAAACTGTATGCATATATAGTGTGCTTTAGTCTTGCTGGTCGATGCAAGGTTTTATTCACACATAAAGCAGTATGTCACATACAAAGAACTTTCACTGAAAACAGAGGGAGTAGAGTCTGATAAAGGTTACGGATGCTGTACCTTGTGCAATGAACTTACTGTGTGAACCCAGGGGTACAGCAACCCTGTGGCAATAACAGTTCATGCCAATGCAGTCCCCCATTTTGAGGATTATCTTGTTAAACCGTGGTGGTAGCAACAGTGTGCCCTGAGATGTGGCAGAGACACTGGACATAGGGATTGTCACAAATCACTATCAAACATTAACAAATAGTAAGCTGCTCCTTCTTAGATAATAGCTAATTAACTGTGAAGGAGAGTGCACTACATGCTTTGCTGCATCTCAGTCTACATTTTAATTAATTACCTATCAACTGTTGAAATGTGAAATGTGCATGTTATATGATATCGTCTTTTATGTGCTACTGAACTGCAAAACTATTACATTAAAACAAGACACTTCCAAAACACAGCTTTCATTAGTTCAGCTGCTCAGAGTCAGTAGACTATGCAGCAGGGACTAACTAGGAATAAGTCATTAACGTGAGGACAGTCTAGGACCATGTGGCTTGCTGCCGAGAAAATAATCAAATCTATTTTTTGGCCTGCTACAAGTGACAATGTATTCTGCAGCATGTATTATTTCTTAATCCACATCAGCAATGCAGCATATGGAATTTGAATGTGACTTGTAGGAAAGGGATGAGGTAGCTGGGCAAACTTGACAGTTTAATTAAAACCTAGATTTGCCAGACATTCATCCACCCATTGACCCAGATAGGTGCTGCATGGATGCATATAAAAGGGTGCTAGTGATAAGTGATGAAACCAAATGCTGAAGACTGTTGGCTTTGCACAGCCTTGGTAATAATTATTAATTCAAATTCATTTTAAACCATCCTTGGAACATGTGTACTTTTCCAGTACAGGTAGGTAGTTCATTATGCAGAAAGCTCCGAACTATGGAAAGGCCATCTCTCATAGACTTCTTAATAAGCAAACCGTTCTAATTTTTAAAAATGATTTCCTTTTTCTCTGTAATAATGAAACACTTCCTTGTACAGGTACAGCTTTGTTTTTCAGATCTTTCTGTAGAACCACATGCCCCCCCCCCCTTTCCAAATTGTTTTGCCTTCAATAATGATTAATTATATCTTAGTTAGGATTAAGTACAAGGTACTGTTTTGTTACTATGAGAAGGCCTTTCTGTAATTTGGAGCTTTCTGGATAATGGGTTTCTGGATAACTGATCCCATACCTGTACTTAATCCCATTTAAGATACAATTAATCTTTATTGGAGGCAAAACAATCCTATTGGGTTTAATTAATGTTTGAATGATTTTTAGCAGATGGTTATGGTGACCAAAATTAAAAAAGATTAAAAAGATCTGGGTCCCAAGCATTCGGCATTGTAGATTCTATATCTACAGTCATGGCCCAAATTGTTGGCACCCCAGAAATGTTTCCAGAAAATCAAGTATTTCTCACAGAAAAGTATTGCAGTAACACATGTTTTGCTATACACATGTTTATTCCCTTTGTGTGTATTGGAAGAAAACAAAAAAAAGAGAGGAAAAAAAGCAAATTCGACATAATGTCACACAAAACTCCAAAAATGGGCTGGACAAAATTATTGGGACCCTTTCAAAATTGCGGATAAATAAGATTGTTTCAAACATGTGATGCTCCTTTAAACTCACCTGGGGCAAGTAACAGGTGTGGCCAATATAAAAATCAAACCTGAAAGCAGATAAAAAGGAGAGATAAAAAGTTCACTTAGTCTTTGCATTGTGTGTCTGTGTGTGCCACACTAAGCATGGACAACAGAAAGAGGAGAGGAGAACTGTCTGAGGACTTGAGAACCAAAATTGTGGAAAAATATCAACAATCTCAAGGTTACAAGTCCATCTCCAGATATCTAGATTTGCCTTTGTCCACAGTGCGCAACATTATCAAGAAGTTTGCAACCCATGGCACTGTAGCTAATCTTCCTGGGCGTGGATGGAAGAGAAAAATTGATGAAAGGTTGCAACGCAGGATAGTCCAGATGGTGGATAAGCAGCCCCAAACAAGTTCCAAAGAAATTCAAGCTGTCCTGCAGGCTCAGGGAGCATCAGTGCCCGCGCCAACTATCCGTTGACATTTAAATGAAAAGAAACGCTATGGCAGGAGACCCAGGAGGACCCCACTGCTGACACAGAGACATAAAAAAGCAAGGCTACAGTTTGCCAAAATGTACTTGAGTAAGCCACAATCCTTCTGGGAAAACGTCTTGAGATGAGACCAAGATAGAGCTTTCTGGTAAAGCACATCATTCTACTGTTTACCGAAAACGAAATGAGGCCTACAAGAAAGGAACACAGTATCTACAGTGAAATATGGTGGAGGTTCAATGATGTTTTGGGGTTGTTTTGCTGCCCCTGGCACTGGCTGCCTTGGATACACATTTAAGGCACCCAGTGCCAGAGGCAACAAAACAACCCCAAAACATCATTGAACCATGGAATCATGAAATCTGAGGATTACCAAAGGATTTTGGGTAGCAATGTAGAGCCCAGTGTCAGAAAGCTGGGTTTGTGTCCGAGATCTTGGGTCTTCCAGCAGGACAATGACCCCAAACATACATCAAAAAGCACCCAGAAATGGATGACAACAAAGCGCTGGAGAGTTCTGAAGTTGCCAGCAATGAGTCCAGATCTAAATCCCATTGAACATCTGAGGAGAGATCTTAAAATTGCTGTTGGGAAAAGGTGCCCTTCCAGTAAGAGAGACCTGGAGCAGTTTGCAAAGGAAGAGTGGTCCAAAATTCCTGGTGAGAGGTGTAAGAAGCTTATTTATGGTTATAGGAAGCGACTGATTTCAGTTATGTTTTCCAAAGGGTGTGCAACCAAGTATTAAGTTAAGGGTGCCAATAATTTTGTACAGCCCATTTTTGGAGTTTTGTGTGAGATTATGTCCAATTTGCTTTTTTTCCTCCCTTTTTTGTTGTGTTCCAATACACACAAAGGCAATAAACATATGTATAGCAAAACATGTGTTACTGCAATACTTTTCTGTGAGAAATACTTGATTTTCTGGAAACATTTCTGGGGTGCCAACAATTTGGGCCATGACTGTATATATAGGGCATTATTTACAATATAGGCACTGGAGGCCCAGAGCCTAGGGTGACAGCTTTAGGGGGGAGCCCCCTGGTGCTCCTATGGTAACAGAAAATGAAATTTGGGGGGGACCTACCCTGCTGCCTTTCAATACTTGCTGATTAATTGTGATGGCAGAGGTGGGGTGTTAAGGGGTTACCTGAAGGTCCATTCTGACACATGCGCACTACGAAACTTCTTCTGCCCATGTGCATATCAGGCTGGGGCACACTAAGGTCCAGTGCCAGCCCAAAATACAGTGCAAATACTGAGCAAATTTAAAACAGAATATAAAAACTGATATTATATAAATAATATAATGAGGGGGGCTTAATAGACAACATGATCATACATAGTCACATAATTTATTTGGGATGAGAAAAGATAACTTAACAGCATCACTTAGGAAAAAGTTAAATGCAATACAGTATATATAGATAAAATACATACATTTAGTAAACTACCTTCTGTGTAATAGGTTCTCATTAAGTTACAGCCATTATAAGAAAAAAAACTGTTTTTGTACTTTAGACAAGAGAACCTTTACTAGAGAGGAAGTGTTTCTTGAAGTGTAGAAATGGAATGTAGCTTTGTTAATGGGTCCAGATGGGATATTTCTAAGGATATTACACGTGTTTGTGGCTTCATTAACCAAACTTTTAGCTAGTCACTATAAAAAAGGAATTGGTTTCAGATGACTGCAGCATGGCAAACGTGCAACTGCTGTAGAAACATGCATGCCAAATATAGAGTGCTGAGATTCACATCAGTTGTAGGGAAACAAATCTCATTTCATACATTCAAGAGATGTTATACCATGTGAAATTACAGACAACATAAATGTATTGATAGAAAATCTTATCTGTATATACCAGTGAATATTTTTGCAGTGGAATCAAAGTGCTAGATCAGGTTGGGTCATAACACAGTGTTTTGGAGTATGCTCCACTAGGAACTACTTCCTTGCTGTAATTAAGCAGTAATACTACATAATTTAAATAGGGCTCTCATAGAGGGAAAGTCACTGGGCAGACTTCTATCATACCTTGGCCCTCCACAATCCACAGCATACTTTACTGACATCATAGGGCCTATTTGTGAACCCAAGTCCACAATCGGGCAGTTTTTTGCACTTTGCACGCTTTTCCTGGGTGTGTACACGTGTACAAGCCTTTGCACTACATTTAGAGTTTTGGTTCGTGTTGTTCTCCACTTCCTACCCCCTACCTGCCATTGCCGTGTGATCATTCTGAGGCGCAACATAGGAGAGGCAGGATGCACAGCCTGCATCATAGACCTGTTCTTACCACCTGCCCAGGACTTGCATGTTTTGATGCTGCCCTCTGTACAGAGCGCCAGACATTTCACCCAATGCTCATTGCAGGGTGCATTGCGAAGGATGGGGGGGGGTGCAAGTGGTTTTTAGAATGAGCACCAAGGGGTGCCTAGAATGAGCATTGAGTTGCCAAATAGCCAAAGTAGGCCAGAGACCTACAGACTGTTGTTGGATCTAGCGTGGTCTACATTTGACTGCACTAGATTCCAAATGGTCAGGAGGTGGCACATAGGCATCCCCTTCCTGCCCCCTACCCACTTATTAATTGGGAGTCATTTGCATGTGCAAGATAGTGAGTGTAAGAAGGCACAGCCCAAATTAGGCCCTGTGCTTACCACCTGCGTAAAGACAGGCAGTAAGGACAAGGCTGTCTGCTTCTCTTGATGCCACTTTCTGCATGGAGCACCAGATTTTCAATCCAGGCAGAGAGCCACAACCCCGTAGGGCACAAGCTCTGTTAAATAAGCTCTAAGGGGGTTTGCTCTCACATCCTTTACCCCCCTTGGATTGTAAATGAGCCCTCAGTAGTGATGGGCAAAATGTTTTGCCAGGCATGGATTTGCGGCGAATTTCCGCATTTCGCCATTAGCGGATTGTTTCGCGTAATGGATGAAAAAATTTGCAGCAGAAAAATTTGCCGCACGTCCAAAAATTGTCGCAAGAAAATTTGCACGTCCAAAAATTGTCGCAAGAATAGTCGCGGGCGCCAAAAGAATAGTCACACATCCAAATTGTCGCAAGAATAGTCGCAGTCATCAGAAGAGTATTCGCACGTCCAAATTGTCGCAAGAATAGTCGCAGGCATCAAAAGAATAGTCACACGTCCAAATTGTCGCAAGAATAGTCGCAGGCATCAAAAGAATAGTCGCGCGTCCAAATTGGCGCAAGAATAGTTGCAAAAATAGTCGCAGGCGTCAAAAGAATAGTCGCGAGCGGCAATTTTTTTTCCGCACGACATTTTCACCAAAGCGAAATGGGACAGATTCGCTCATCACTAGCCCTCAGATGTATAAATACAACAGCAATTGTTGATAAATATTAAGCCCTTAAATTCTTAATCTACCAATACATTGTTGAGGCATATTAAAAAGCTGTCACTTTTGAACTTGATGGCCAATTGACATTAATATCACTAAGTAATTAATCCTTTTCATGATTTTTTTTACCCATATCAGTAAAAATTTCCAGAAACTGTGATAAAAGCTATTAACTTTAGTGCAATAATGCAAAATCCTTGAACTCACAAAGATGGCCAGGTAGAGGCTTAACAGAATAATAAACATTCTGAGTATAAGCAACACAAGTAGATAAGACAGAGAATTATAGTAGCTGAAAAGGAAAATATTCAGAGATATTCTCATTTGTATACAACATATTGTGAAACCTTATCTAATCAATCAAAAGTTGGGTGTAAACCAGTATCCAGTCATGTTTTTACTACCGATAATATAGCTTCTGTAAACATACTGAATAGAAATACAAATAATAAAATGCATACACTCTTATAACCACTTTTTGATGTCTCATAGACTTGAGGGATTATATTCCTTGTCAGTTATTGCTTGACTCACATACAGCACACTTCAAAACTCCAATTATTTTTCTAAGGAAGAGTCTACAATTTATAATCTAAAATTCTATCTATCTTAAAAGAAAGCAGTCACTAATGATGACTTCATATATTTCTATATATACTGTATTCAGTTTTATTTTTGGAATTGGGGGGGGTTGAATTTCAAATTAAAGTGGGCTAGTTAAAACGGATGAAAACAAATTCGTTTTCAGCCACCTAATAGAAATGAAATAATGGCCCTGATTTGACTGAAGTTGAATTAAAAGATTACTCGAAGGAGCAGTTATATTGAAGAGGGAATTGGTAATTTGCTATTTCATTTGGCAATAAAATGCTACTTCCCTGACTTCTTATATTTATCAAGATGCAAAAGAGCTTTCCTTCTTGAGTATTTCTGGTTTATGGTGGCCATCATTTGCATTTTACAATACACTGAGAATGCTTTTTCTGACTGCTAACTTTCATTAAATGCCAACTGTTTAATGTATGTAATTATAAATGCTTTGCAGGATTTGCCAACTCCTGAGGGCTTTGTGAGATTTGTGTACTGTAGGTTAGGTACTGTAGGTAGCATTTTCTAATAAATCACTTTAGCTAAGGTGTGTTGGGTCCTGGTACCTTTTTACCTCTGTGCTTTGAGATGGGTAAAATCAATTTTAACACCATACAACCCTTTGCAGGAGGGTGTAGGTGAGTAACATAAGGGGCCAGTAATTACTAGAATAAAAACATCCCTATGTAGGGTATAGAATTCTGTTGCCTGGGCAGGGTTGGCAAAAAAGATTATGGCTGGTCTCTTCTTCTTGTGGCGAGGAGCCATTGATTTTCCCTGTGGGATAGTCAGAAATATATATAATGAAACTCGTCCTTGTTTAGGATGTACTTGTCTAGCTTTACTTTAGAGGTCAAACAGTGGTTTATGTAAACTTGCATTATACTGTTAGACATTAACTGTGTGCAGTTATGTGCTGGCCATTGGCAAAGTAAGCTAAATGTTGAATTTACTGTATTTTCTAATAAGTCTATTCAGGTCCCTAGATATTTAGTCATTTGCTAAATACTGGAAGAATGAACCCTTTGCATTGTTTCGCCATCTTACTTGGCAACATTTTTACAAAGGTTGATACTAACTACTTTCTCCAAAAGAAAAGGTTGGACAAAGATTGCAGTGTTGAATTACCATAAATGTTTCAATGTAAGATAGATGAATAGAATAAACTGAAATTCCCATGCCTACAATAAAATATTTTTGGACTTGGCACATGGATACCAAACAAATATACCATAAAAGCACAAGGATAGAGAGTTACACAAAATCCTAATGGGCCAGATGACTATTCCAGCTTGTGTCATTGATCTGAAGATTAAAGATTAAAGATATATACGATCCTCCTACAACATGAGTTTTGTTTATTCTTATTATTCAGAAGAGAAAGGGTTGGCATGTGAGGAGTATGACTGAAGAATTAGTGCTTCAAATAATTATTTATACTGTACTTAATTGTACCCTGTGATAGACTAGGAATGTCAATTGTATTTGTTCAATTACCTCGTAGTCTTTGAGTCTTTCCAAATATAAAACCAGAAACCAACCACTTTCAAAAGCAACCCTGATCTTCACTTGACTCTCAAAAATTACATCAGAATGAATTGGAATATGGATAAACAGGATCATATAACATGCCTTCTAAAAAAGTTACATAAGTAAACATCATTTATAACGAATGACAAATTATTTTTGATATTTCAACTGATTTTTCATGGGTATATTGTTACATACAAAATCATTTTATATTGGATTACCTATAAGCAAGCTATAAATCCAATTTTAGTTTACAAATCAAAATCTGATTAAGTTATTGATGCATAGGGGCCCATTTACTTACTCACGAACTGGCCGAATGCGTCCGATTGCGTTTTTTTCGTAATGATCGGTATTTTGCGATTTTTCGGCTAATTGTCGTGACTTTTTCGTTGCCATTCCGAATGTTGCGCAAAATCTGGCGATTTTTTCGTAGCGTTAATACTTGCGCGAAAAGTCGCGACTTTTTCGCAGCTTTCGCGCCGAGAAAGATTCGGATTCATTCAAGCTTCAGTATGGTGACTTTTCTTGGGCCAGGTTGGAGCTGCAGGGTGCCATTGAGTCCTATGGGAGGCTTCCAAAATCATGCTAAGTCTGAAAGTTTCGCCCGCCGCTTACGAGCGCTCAATACGAAAAAGTCGCGACAAGATACAAGCGCATCGTAATGGCTATGAAAAACTCGCGTTGTTTCACGCAAATCGTATTGGTAACGAAAAAGTCGCGACAATTTCCGCAAAGTCGTAAAGGCGCCAAAAATTCGCAAAAAAAACAGAAAAGTCGCAAAATGTTCGTCTTCCAATCGGAATTTTCCCAATTCAGATTCAAATTCGTGTCTTAGTAAATGTGCCCCATAGTGTTGTATAGTGTTAATTATGAATTCTTCTTTTAGTAGGTTTAATGACAGCACTATGAAAAATAATTGCTTAATTATTTTAAAGGAAAAGTAACACTAAAATTCTTTAATAGAAAATACCTGGTAAAACTTGGCTTCCTGTCAATTGAACTACGGCGATAAGGCGAAGGAAGAAGCTGCTGACACTATGCGCCGATCGAGCCTAGCCTTCTTTCTGTCAGGCTAGGCTCGATCAATCGATCGGCGCATAGTGGATGCTGCTCCTTCCTTCGCTGTATCGCTGTAGTTCAATTGACAGGAAGCCAAGTTTTACCAGGTATTTTCTTTTAAAGCATTTAAAATACTAAGTGGTTTGCAGGATAGGGCAGTTATTGGTGCAGGGTAGAATAGCTTTTTTACTTAAAAAATTTTAGTGTTACATTTCCTTTAAGAGGGTGATTTGTTGTTTTTCTATTGATTTTTTTTGTGCTAAAAGTCGGGAAATTGAATGTACAATATGCATTAAGCAAGAAAAAACTTTGGCATCTTAAAGCTGCCGATGCTATGTATAAGTTAATAGTTGCCATCGATGGCAAATAGAAAGGCTTTTTTTTTCAATGCAAGTTTTTCAAATTTTTCAACCCCTTGAAAATGATAAATTGAGTAAATTTGAGTATTTTTTTATGTTTGTATTTTTTAATAAATAAGCAAATACACAATAAGATTACTTCTAATATTCCACTAATTTATATTTTGTTGGGCCATAACAGTCATATTTATATAAAATGATAGTGACTAAGGAAACCATGTCAAATGTTAAATTGATATTTTGTTATAAATTTGTATCCTTACTTTACAAAATAAGGGATATTTTTTGTTTATATACTGTATGCTTAAAGTATATGTGAAAGCCAGTATATTGCTTTTACCGGCTGTAGAATTCCATTGGGAACACTAAATGATGTAATTTTAGCATGTGAAGATTGAAGAAGAAATCATTGCTTTTATCTTGAAGGTGAATTTAAATCAGATGGGAATTACATATTTTATTTCTCTGAATGGATTAAAACATTTTATTGAAGATGAAAAAACAAGAAAAACCCACTTACCTATACTTATGTTTGTCCTAATATTCCCTTATAATCACAAGAGTTTTTATCTTCAACCTGTGACAAATTGCAGAATATAACCACCTGGAGTAAATCTATTAACAGTAGGCAAAAGTAAAGACATTTTCCCATTGTTATATACAATAATTCATTTCATTTAGCCTTCTGTATGATATTATTTATATGTAAGCAAAGTTGTGCTCATTGGCAGCTTATTGGGTTGAAGGAATAGTTGGTGAAATTGCATGGTGACAAGTGATGAACAGCATGCTATCTCATATTTACTCATTCAAGTTATACATCATTGTGGGCCAGTTTATTAAATTAAAGGGCAGGGAGGTTACAATTCATCAAGGGGAAATGTTAAATCTAAAGAGTTAAAACTGAAATGGATTTGATGAGCACAAGAGCAGACTGCATGTTTAAGAATAATATGGTTTGTTATCTATGCTGTGCTTATTCAGGCACAAATATGAATTCAGTTCTAGAGAAAAACAACATGTCATCATTAGATGCATTAATATGGTAAGATTTGCTTTTTTTTTTTTTTTTTTTAAGTATAACATAAAGTTGCTATAAACTGCTAGGCCCAAGATGTGGCACATAAGACTTCATCATCTAACACTGTTCCTAGGCCACCTGCTGATGTGTTTAGTCAGAATAATAATCTTCATTCATGCATTGTATTTGATGGCAAAATGTTGGAAGTTTATTTTTCTTTTTTCTTTTTCTTGTTTAAATAAAAAAATTCTGAGACTTGATATTTACTGGATTTGAAAAGGCACCTAGAAATATTCTGAATAGTAAACCACTTGATCATATTTATTTTCATGCTGAAAATACAAACTCTGTATATTGTGCCAGCAGGGCTCCCTTACATTACACATTCTGCCATGGTAAAAATTGTAGGTTCTTTAAAAGCTAAAACTGGGTAGTGATAAAGGTGATTCTTAGTTACTACTGGGGGGCAAATGTTTACACTAACTGATGTAAAGTACATAGCACCTCTAAAAGTATGCACAACTGAGAGGCATACAAATATATATGTGCCCATGGACTAGTCACATAATTCCCTGAATGTTCTAAAGGCTACTGGTGCAAAGTTTTGTTCCCATTGGGAACAGTTACACTGGATTCTTGTAAAATTATACACTTTGACAAATTATTTTTTAACGATATAATATTGTTAGTAAAAGCTGTCTTGCTCTAAGCATTTATTTAACCTCTAGAAATGTACCTATATAATTTCCCTTTTTTGCCTGTCTGCAACATTACAAGTTTATACTGCATTTACACGCACTTTTATATGATTATAAATATAGGATTTTTTGATTAGGTAAATATACACTGTAAATGTTTTTTCATTTTTTTCATGAAAGTTGTCTTATGCTACCAATGTTCCTTGGCAGCGAATGCATGTCATTGACTACCGAGACCCAACTCGCATCTCGGAATGCATTTGCTGTTGTAGTTGTTCACTTATACTGTTTATTGATGCAAAGGGCTATTACTGATATATCACACCAATTTAAGGAGTGAAAGATGGCTGCGTTTGTGGTTTTAAAATATTCTTGATTAGATATTTGTATTGTAAATATTGCTGTAATGTGGTTTTGTAACTGTGCTTTTCAAAATAGCCATTTGATGTGATGTTGCACAGTAATAATGGTTACAATAATGTATTGTGTAAAATTTGCAGTAAATACTACCTTCCTAACAACGTTCAATTCAAGATCCAATCATTTTAAAACTCTAATAGTGTATCAGTGCAGGGAGTATGATAAAGCTGCCTAAACTCTCTGCTGAGGTTCAGCAGCTGGTGCTGTGGAGCCATGGTATGCATATTGGAGTTTTAATTTTAAGTATAACAAGCTTGGTGGGTTGTGTCAGTTCCAACACAGGTTGCTGTGGAGCATAAAACATGTACAAAGTTCATACTTTCTAGGCAAAAGGCAGGCAAAATGTAAGAAGAACACAGTTTAAAGGAGAAATAAACCCTAAAAATGAATATGCCTATAAATGCCATATTTTATATACTAAACTGAATGCACTAGTCAAAAGTTTCAGCATTTTTATAGTAGTAATGATACAGGTCTTTACAGTTGTCACAGGAGCTCGCCATCTTTGATTCTGTTAGAACTGTCCGGGACAGTGCACATGCTCAGTGGACTCGGAACAGCTGTTGAGAAGCAAAGCTTAGGGGGCCGTTGCAAATAATCAAACAGAAAATATGGCTTAACTGTCATATAAGCTGATGCTACAAGTTTGATTATTATATTCTGATGTTAATTGCACTGGTTTTAAAGCTGCCATGTTATGTGAATCCAAATGAATAACTTATCAGCATTATACTGTTATATTTATATTCTATATACAGTATATTGTGAGTGGGTCCCTAGGCTCAGTAACTGACAGCAGCACAGAGCATGTGCAGTGAATCAGCAGAAAAGAAGGTGGGGAGCTACTGGGGCATATTTGGATGCACATATCTTCCCTGCTAAAGGCCTGGGGTTGCCTGGATCTGTACAGAGGCCCAAAACATAATGTACAATATTTCTACCCTATTTCTTTAGTTAGGCTTTAGGTCTCCTTTAAACAATGATTCATAGATTCCTGCACGCCCCCACCCCCCCCCCCCACCCCCCACAAGGGAAGGGTGGGACATGACAGCTTTAAATCTGAGACATTGTTTAAAATCATACCTTATCCTCAGAGTATTAAGAATGTGGATCTGAGCCAATCAGCAGGAAGCTGACTCATAGTCTAACTAACTAAGCATGTTCACTTGGTCTTTGTGTCTGTAGTACCATCTAGTTGGTAAATATGGCATCGCCACTTGTCTGGGATACTTGTGTAACACCTTCCCTATAAATAATTTGAAAGACACCTCTTTCTCTTACCTAAATATAGTGTATCACTTACTTGGTATTGGCATTATCTTATCAGGTAAAGCCAATAATGCCCAGAGCTGTTATCACAATGTACAAGGGAGCCACATTCAGCAATTCATTCCTTAGCCAAACTTTTTTGCTCTTTGACATTGCACGTAATGAATTAAACAGCATGGGACTCGGTGCATTTTCTAGATCAGCTCTTTGTACATTTTCTGCAGTTATTTTGCTCTGGCATTTTCTGATCCAATTTCTTTAGGAAGCTTAGAAAATGTGTAGCAGTTAATGAGAAAGTAAAGGTAGATGGCAATTTTAGCTATAAAAACAAGGTGAAAGGTCTAAAGCAAAAAAAAAAACAATCCTTGACTTGTTCAGCCACCGGCTGGGACGGAGATATGACATAGCAGCTCTGTATTCAGATTATTCTTGGACACAGCAGGCACTGCATTGGGTTACTGAAGCTGAAATATTATGTCCATTCAAGAATAAATTGCTATTACTCTAGCTTTAGAAGCTCACAGGGCAGTTTTGTTTTTTGGCACCATTTATAGTTCTCAGATGTTTGAACAAATACAGGAAATGCAGGAAATCTTTTAATCTCTTGTTTAATATCTTGTTAACTCTCTGGCTGAATAATAAAGGGTTTGTAAATGGGCTAAATATACATAAAAATAACAATGGAATAGGAATTATATTGTTAAAACGAAAAGCAACAGTGAGAAGCTAAACTGTAATGTTCCAGAAGCAATTTTATCTGTAAAGGGAGAATGGTGAATGTGGTCCTACCTTAGAAACCATGGTATTGGCATGGTATTATCCTGAAGTGGTAGTTTCAGTAGCCTAGCTTTGTGTGGGTGACAAATGTTTAAAATATTTCCTTTTGAAGTTTGCTTCTTGTCAAAATGATTTCAAAGAAAAGCCAACAATTAAGGAACTGAACCTACACAATGACATTTATAACGGCTCATGTACCAATGCTAGGTGCACAAGACCCAAAGAACAATTATCGGTGTAATATATTCAAGGGATACCTATATTTAACTCCTGCAGTAGGCAAGGTATATGTCCCCACTGCTAGCTTTGGGGTATTCTGGGGTGTGAGGAGTTGTACCTTAGGCCACAAGATGAGGGACAAGCAGTACATTGAGAAAGACATGATTCTTAGATGGTGAGTCCAATACTCTATACCATGGGCTATGTCAAGGGCAAACCAAAACAATATTGTTTGGGATCTATAGGAATAAAATCATGAGAGGCATGAGCACAAGATGGAGTGATGCTGAAGATGGCAAGGGGTAAAAAAGAGCAGGCTGGAAGACCAGGGATTCTAAGGAAGTAAATCACACAATACAAGAATATGGACAAGGGAAGAAAAAAAATGATACATAAAATAGGGTATTTTTGCCTTTAGATTGGGCAGTTATAAAAGGTATTATAAAAGGTATTATTTTCAATGGTTCGCACAACACAAATGATAGATATATGATGATATATGATAAGTGTCTCAGGAAAGGCAAGATCAAGAGATAAGTGAATCTGTTCCATTTCCCTTCGCTGGAAAATTCCCGGAACGGCAGGAAAACTCACAAAACGGAAAAAAATGCATTTTGTTGTGACACGCAACGCGTCTGAAACTTTTTTTGTCGCGAGTCAAATTTTGCCGCGGCAAATTTTCGCAGAAGTTTCTCAGAACAATTCACCAATGCCGAAATGTGGAAATTCGCTGTGAATCCATGCCTGGTGCAAAAGAAATGTACTCATCACTAGCAAGAAGCACAAAGGATTGGTTTCCTGAAATTCTCTTTTGAGTGCTGTGGAATCTCATGTTTGCAGTTGGCTTATCTCTTTATGTATACCAAAGAAAAATAAACTAGAGTCTCAAGGCTTTGTAGTGATGTGCGGGGTATCAAGAGAACATGATTTTATTATTCCAACTTTCAGTTATTCTGAAAATTTGAAGACATGATTTTATCAGTTTGTTAAATATATTTAACACTTCTTGAAATGAATGACTGCGAATCTCAGATGAACTGGCAAACTAGAAAGAAACATCAAGGCATCTTCTCTGTACCGGCAGCACTCAGCTGATCAGCATTTGTTTATGACTGAGACTTTACTAAGCCCAGTGTGTTGAACCCTATAATCAGCACTATTACATGTGGTATGTCAGCAGTAAATCCTGACATCATTTGTCAGCTGAAATCACATTTAAGCTCTATAACCTTTTCAAGCATTTTGCCCACATTTTGTTTTACAAAAATGGATATATTATATTCAGTAGCCACTGTGTAAATATGACTTCATGTAGAAGTCAATGGCAGGTGTTTTTCACCCATTTTTATGCGCCCACAACTTTATGTGTGACTAATTTTTTCGCAGCAGATTTTTGCTGAAGTTTCACAAAACAATTCACCAATGGCAAAATGCAGAAATTTGCTGCAAATCCATGTCTGGCAAAAAAATACACCCATCGCTACTAGATAAGAACAATACAGTTGTAAGTAGTGGTCAAACATAAGCATTTTCTAGCATTTAACTAGCAGCAATATCAGTTTCTCGTACATGAATTATATTTCAGGAATCCAGCTGATTTCTCAGTTTTTAGTCTAGATAATTTACATTTTGCATTTATTATCACAATGGCTGTAATTAGATAGCATTTTTGGCAGGAGGATATAATATACTTAATTAGAGTTTGTTAGCAGACCTCAGAGTTCATGATTTATCTTTTTTTTTACTCTTTCCACAGTTAAGCCAACGGTTATTGATGTGGATATTTACGTCAACAGCATTGGGCCAGTATCTTCAATTAATATGGTAAGATTGGTCATTACTATTTATGAACTTTGGATCGGATGCAGTTTTGTGATTCTATCCATCATGCGTAGTTCTTAAATTGAGACCCTTGTTAAGGAATGGATTCTTGGGTGGCCTATACCTTTGCACCTGTAACTTATATACTGTATATGGTGTAGGGTCAGAAATCAGCAAGTCACCAAGAGCAAAGAAAGGGTCCCTGCAGAAGGTCTGGACTGGGATTTAAAATAAGCATGGGCATTTCAAGTACACAGAGGTTTAAACAGCCCTGACCAGCCCACTAAATAGTGACTGTCTTTAGCAGCCCCTCTGGCATTTGCCAGAATCCACAGATTGCCAGTCTGGGCCTGCCCTTTAGTATTTACTGCTTTGCTAACCTTTTCATGATTGGATACAGTTTTTAGCTTGATTGTTTGGTGCTGAAATTTGATTATAAAAAGATACAAAATTCATAAAATGATTCATAAAATGAACTGCTTTGTAGTTTTTGCATACTTATCTTCCACTAATTCTATTGGAAATTGCATGGCCACCCTTTCATTTTAATTCTGATGGCATTTGACATTTCCTCTTACTAGACATTAACCTTTTGTCTCATATTATTTGTTTCCCTCAGAAAAAGCTCATTATCTGACATTTTATATAGAAGCTTTTTACTTAAAATAAGAGTACAATGACTTTATTTCATATTTGTATGTGATAAACATCTTTTCATATGATAAATGAGGGTAGAAAATGGCCTTGCAATTACTATGGCAATCAATGACTTGTCTATCTTACCTGTATTTTAAATTGCACAGGTCAATGCGGCACAGTGTCTAAATAGCAATAATAACATGTTTGTGACTGTATTGCCATTTTATTTCTGCCATTTGTCTTATAAACTCTTCCTGATGTTTTTGCTTTTGTTCATATCCTTGTCTCTTTTTTGTTCCGCATGTGCTTATACACGATTCATGTCTAGAGTTCTCTCCGAGTAGTAAAGGAGATCACAGCAAAATATCTAATATGATTTGGCCCAGCGCCACTCACCTGGACTCTGCTTACCCTTTGAATTCGATTTTTTACTACTCTGTATGGCCAGAATATAGTTAAAATAGTTTGTATGGTTTGCATGGTTTCCTGCCCTCCCATCATGCACTAATGTACTAAATGTATGACTAACATGGGCATGCTACTATTGCTCTGGGGTGTTACCAGCTTTCAAAACTACCTGCCACCAGGACTATATATTAAAATTAGGAGCAACCTTTATAATTTGCATCAAGGGAGTAATGCTGTCTGCTGCAAACGTACAGGAGTATATGATCAATATAAGCGATCAATAAGATGATCTGTGCTGCGCAAGAAGATATGTTCTGGAAGCATTCTGTGTCAAATTCAAATAATTTTAGCTATTATTAATTGTATTTTTCAACAAAAATATACTAGAGATGATGAATATCATGGCTTTTGATTTATTACTGAATGCTAGTAGACATTTTGTTGGGCAACGTCAGCTGGATATTTTAATGGCCCCTTACAGACATGTCAACTACACTGATTTCACCAGGAGTTACAAGGTTTTCCAGTTTATCTGTAGAATTCAATAAAAGTGTAAGGTCCCTGACCGCCGATCTTAGATTTAGTAATCCGTGGGAGCCCTCCTACCAGGACAAAGGCGTATACGGGGACAAGAAGGACACAGCTCCAATGGAAGTTCAAACTTGTCCAGTTTATTCTTACGTGATCATAGAATTTATACCTCTTGTGTAAGTACAGAGACAAAGGAATCATTATAAATTAAAGATGGAGTAGAACCTCATTATCTTCAAGGATGGCCTTCAAGGATGGCTAATGCGGGACAGGAATTTAAAGGAGGATACAAGGAGTAGAAAAGGCGTTATTGCATAGATAAGATTAAGCCGTTTCTCAAGGCTTATGTTTTGTCAGGTGCAAGTTGTGCAAGGGTACTTATTTGGGAAAACGACTATTATGGGATGTTTCAAGCCTTGCTGGTTGCTGTTACAAAATGGAGATACATCTCTAAAATGGAGTATGATATGCTAAGTATCAAAGTGTATCAAAGTATCAAAATACATGCATATGTGAATATATAATTACATGAATATATGATTATATGATATTATATCAAACCTTACAAAAAGCATTCAGTGACATCAGAGGGTGCTTTTGCACATGTAGCTAGCATTCAGCAGAGAGTGTGCACATGTGCAGTGATGGGCATGTGTAATGAGGTCACTTCCTGTGACATCACAAAGCAATGCAAATGTTTCACTGGTTTGCTGTACGCCAACATTACCCCTGGCTTAAGCCTCGCCCTGGTTGACATTTGCTGACCAAATAATCCTTTTTTTGTACTTTGTGGCCTGGTTGCAATATTTAGCTACTGAATTACCAGTTTAAATACTACCTTTATATGCAGATATTAATATATGATTACTTTTAAAACAGAAAGTTATTCAATAATGGGCAAAAAAACTTCTCTAACCTCTGAATTATCGTACCATTTGTTTGCTAGAACGCTTGCATAGACTTTATTCTGCTTTTTACCCATATTTCTGCCTGCCGTGTCATTTATGTTCGACATGCTAGCATTAGAGTGCAGTTCACCACATGTGGTCTGAGTATTCAATTATAGACATACTACTTAGCAATTAGTCCTTACAGTATGCGCTTGTACCACAGCCAGTTGAATTCCAGCCAAGGTTTGCTTCATTTCTATGCCAATCAACACAAAAAATAGGGACTATTGATCACTGTGCACAAAGATACATATATAGTAGTTTTGTGAAAAGGAACTCTTTTAAAATTCCTCTCCAGTTGTTACTTGCTTTAGTGAGAAATATGTTCATTGCAATTGGAAATCTGTAGTGTTTTTAGCTTGCTTATCAGTTGAACAGTACTGTGTATTTAAGTAATGCTATATAAGTTAAGGCATGCATGCATTTACAACGCAGCATAATAGAATGCAAGAGGGTTACTTGTCTTTTCTTCTGCTGACAGACATCCTGACAACTGAGATGTTTCAGTTTGACAGAATATTTTTAATTTTTTTTCAATCTTGTCATTAGGAATTTCATTTTACTTTCAAATATGTCCTAAGACATGTTCTGTTAATTAGTTTCTCCGTCATTCCATTTACTTTATGTGACCTATGCCTGGGAGGGAAAGGAAACCTCTAAAAGTCAGTGTTTGTTCAGCTGTGGTGTATAATATTTAGTTTTTTTTCCATATATCTGCCTATTTCTACAGTTGTCTTTTGGAAAAAAATCGCCTTCATTCATAAATGATTAATTAGCATAGATTTTACGTGAAAAATTGTAATGTTTTTGATAGAGCTTGCAAAAAATGGACCCTTGTTTAATAGCATTATTAATATATTCATATTGAAATATATTCAAAGAATTCCTAAGTTTGCTTACAGCATAGACTTTTTTAATTTCTTGTTGTGCTCCTCCATTATTAGAGGGTCCCCTCAGCTGTGAGTTTGTTGATGCTGGATATTATGAGAATAACTGCATGTCAGACACAACACGGTGTATGGCAATAGATTTTATAAATAATATAAAGATTACCCAAAATAAGTATTGCCAAAAAAAAGCCAATTTTGTAGTGAACATTTGTACAGGTATGGGATCTGTTATCCAGAAACCCAGTATCCAGAAAGCTCAGAATAACAGGAAGGTAATCTCCCACAGACTGCATCTTAATCAAATAATTAAAAATCTTAAACTATATATTTTTTTAACCCTTATTGGAGGCAAACAAATCACATTTGTTTATTTAGTTTTTAAAAGATTTCTTAGCAGACTTAAAGTATGGGGATACAAATTACAAACAGACCCCTTATGCAGAAAACCCTAGGTCACAAGCATTCTGGATAACAGGTGTAATCAGCTTGAAAAAGGAACTAGAATGTTCTGAAAGCTTGCTATGGTTATCTTAGTTAGCCAATAAAGGTATCACCTTTATACCACTTTTGTTATTTTTTATTTCAAAAGGGTTACCCTGTAAACAGGTCCTATACCTGTAGCACATTTCTGCAGTTTAAATTTGCTTTGATCACTCTCTTCAAGACCCGCTGAATAAATGGACTATGCATGAACATAAATGTAGAGGTAAAATAACTATCTGAATCTGACTCATTAAAGGTAGAGTAATAAAGCAATTAGATAAATCTGTAAAATACTGTGAATGATTCATTCTGATTTAAGAGAGTTTAATATGACAGGAATAAGTGGTTTAGATATAGTAAGAAAAGGTTTCGAGCAGTAGTTTTAAAAGAACTAAGCAAAGCATTGAGGCTTCTATGGGTTTGACCTTCATTAGACCACCAATAAAAGAAAAGGCATGAGTGAGTTGAATGTAGCTGAGGCCAATAAACATAAGTTTTCCACCCTCATCCTGGTATTTTTCTTATGAACAGCATAAGGTTGAATATATTGATGAATGATCTTTTTGGCGTAAAACAGAAGATGTAATAAATTGGCAGGGCAGCATCTAATTAAACACCTTGCAAGATATCCATTGATTTTTCAGGGCATCGTGTTTTTACTAGATCGAAGACTTGTAAAAATAAAGACTACAACATCACTGCATAACCTTCAGAATATTTTTGTACTGCATATTCCATATAAGCCTACAAGCCCTCACAGCAGGGAATAAGAGGAGTGTTGACATAGGCTATATAGGCTGACAAGCCTATATAGGTAACAGAACAAACTCTGCTATTCCATGAACAAGTCAAGACTGTGATTTTTATTGGATTTTTGAAGAATGATGCACTTCAGAGCCTCATCAAATTTAATAAGTTCAAGAACAGTATGCCAAGTAATTAAATGCATCAGTATACTACTGACTTCCTCAGAAGTACTCTTCCTTATCTTGGGACACAGAACTTAGCTGAATCATTTCTGTGCCACATGTTCGACGGTGATGACATGGAAGTTCAGCTATGGGATCCGTTGTCCAGAAACCCGTTATCCAGAAAGTTCCAAATCATGGAAATGCCATTTCCCATAGACTCCATTAAAAGCAAATCATTCTAATTTTTACAAATTATTTCCTTTTTTTCTATAATAATAAAACAGTACCTTGCACTTGAACACAGCTAAGATATAATCAATTCTTATTGGAGGCATAAAAATTCCTATTGTATTTATTTAATGTTTAAATAATTTTTTAGCAGACTTAAGCTATAGGGATCCAAATTACAAATTACTCCTTATCCAGAAAACCCAAGAACCTGAGCATTCTTCATAACAGGTCCTAGGCCTATACCAGCATTCCAGAGTGGTAATGTATGTATATCCATATATCCAGGTTACAGGCAAACCCAATGGGAAGCCACTATTTTCCTGACCATAACAGGCAATGAAAGGGTTAAATCATCTTTATTTTGTTATTACATTTAGTATTTTGATGGGATATACATTTTTATTTCATTATATCTGTAACTATCATATTTTTCTCATTTTCATTAGCACAGATATCAAGTGGTAACAATGTCAAACCTTGCTTGGGCTGATGTTTTCCTCAGCTGCGCAGTAAATAAATGGATAACTGTTCCAAAAACATTTTTGTGCCCTGTTGACTCGCAATATGTACGGCTGATTTCATTTTCAGTTTGCCACTTTGCTTCATGAGAAACCATTATAGAGCTCTGAGGGCAGCAATAGGAAATTCAGCTTTAGAGAGAGGAAAATTATTCAGTTAGATGAAAGATAAGAGGAAAGGTGAAGAGAAGTAATAAAGCCGGTTAGAAGCCTCTTTTAGTTTCGGAGGTGGAATAAACTCAGTAATTGAATTATCACTTGAAAAAGAAGAGATACTTTTTTGCAGAAAAGAAAGAGTCGCAAATCTGTTTTTGTAATTGGAAATAAAAAGCTAAATGATGCCCATATTTAGGTGATATCTGTATTTATATTATTATCTTGCATATAGCACCAATATGTTATGCAGCACTTTTATATAGTAAGCATTTGGGCTTAAATCCCAAGCATGCACACTAGGATTTTTTATCAGGAGCCAATTAACAAATTCAGAAATAAATTCAGGACCCCTATTCTACTAAGCAGCAGTGCGACCATAAACTGCCAAATGATATTATATTATAGTTACTATGAGGGTTTCATATTTAATAATCCTTAAATAACTGTGTTACTTATATATTTACTGTAAAGCATGCTCATCTGTATAAACTCCTAAGTAAAAGCAATTTTAAGCTGGTCATCTAGCTCTTCTTATGTGCAACTTACTGCAGGCAAAATGTAGTTTTACTGAAGCAGATGTAGGAAATTATATGAGTGTAGTGGAGATCTATAACATAATAGGGGTTATTTACTTATGTTATGGACACATAGTTCCCATTCAGTAAGAACTTGCATTAAAGCCAAATCTGCGCTCCACACCATGGACGGATAAAAAATCTATAAGGCAGGCAGAAAGTACAGGGGTTCTCTTCACCCACAAGAACTCCCTGACTTGCTGACTCCAGGTGCTGAAACTATTTAGAGTTGATAAACTTTGTTTTCTGTTTACCATCACAGCATGGCAATGCTTCCTGTCTGATGTGCAGATACTCAGTATCAAACTTGTGCATCCAGTCGGACTGTCATTCTATTTAAAGGGGAACTCTGGATTCCCAACCAAAATTTGTAAAAGAGCCATACACAATGCAGAAACCCCAAATATACAGTACCTATCACTGTAAACTGTTCCTTCAAAAAGTATTAATAAATACAATTTTTATAAGTTGAAATCCAGCTGCAAAACAGTTTGAAAATCATAATTTGAAATCCTGGCAGGGGAGAAGGGACTAAAACAAATTATAATAACTTCTCCACAGCTTATGGATGGCATGCAGGAACTACATAACCCACAATGCATTGCACTGTGATGTTCCTTTTCTTAATGAGATCACGTGTGCAGGTAATTGTGGGATTGGGAGGATGCAGGCTGAGGACAGTCGACTGCTGTTGTATATTTTTTTTTTTGAGTCTCAAAGTAGTCGGCCAGATCGTCAGGAGAACAGGGGTTTAGGCTAGGGTAACTGTTCCAAACCATATTATTACATTAAAAATCATGAAAAGGCTGAATATTTTTAACTGTTGCTTGATATTATGTTTACTTTTTAAAAAAGCCTAAGTTGTGTTTGGGTGGTGTTCCCCTTTCATATTTATATTAAAGTGATACTGACAACAGAAAGTAAATCTTTCTTACATCTATCATAACATTGTCTTTGCAAGAACTTTATAATTTTGCCATAAAAATATTTGCCTAATGCGTTTACATTACCTGTCTGATCCCCTGTGTTCCCCTATGAGGGGGCGGCCATATTTGTCTGTTAGCATTGGAAGCTGTAACTGACAGGTTGGGAAGGGACAGTCAGGCTGGCAAAACAGTCGGGTCTAGGAACTTTAAGTAACAATTACTTACAAAACCAAACCTGTCAGCGAAAAACCATCAACACGACCTATAGGTAACTTTTTATGTATATTCAAATTTTGAAAAGTAGTTTTTTCGTGTTAGTATCACTTTAATACTGCTCTGGTATGTTCCCCTATCCCCTGTTGCCTCTCTCCTTATGCACTGGCACAAGGCAAGTTTTTTAATCTTACAAAAGAAGAACACCAACTCTTAACATAATCAAATAAGGTGCGCTGTTTTTGAAATTGAAATTTTAACAGTATTCTGTATCTTTCAGCCTCTTAAACAATTTCCTTTTCCCATTTTCCAATTTTCTTAACTATTGCAGACTGTTGTTCATTCTAAGCCTTTTACTGCTCTAATAACTAATAACCTGCTTTTAGCTATATAAATGTTACATAAAACAATAGAGAAGCGCATTCACCTGCCGTGCAGTATATCACTGGATTCTCATGATAACCTTGCCTCAGGTTATAAAGACCAAGCTGAGAGTATAGGGATGGCCCAGACCATGTGCTGTTTAGAGCGCCTTGTGCATTATTAACTGCATCTGGAACTTTTTTAGTTCAGGGATTTATAAGTGATGTGAACTTCTGCTCCCCTTAGCTTAGCATATGGGCACAAAATAAAGCTTTTATTTATTTGATGAGTATCCGTCCGATCATGTTGATACAACTGAGCACTAAATTTGTTTGAGGTCTTGCTTATGTGTGTTAAAATGCAACAAGCTCTGTATCTAAAGTTAATGTCTGTGAAACATCAGTATTGCCATATTGGATATAATGCTTAATGTTAACATGAAAAGGGCTCATTTTCTAACAAATATAATAAACTGAACAGTTCAGTGACCTGTTGCCGGCCATAGATACATCAGCAGTCATTGTCTAATTGCATTAAACCAATCTAAGCTGATTGCTAATTGGTTCCTGTAGGTTGCAGTGCTGGTACTATTCACCACTTATGATAGTCCTAACATAATTTAAAGGAATGCTTTCATGATTTTCATGGTGTCATTTTTAATACTGTATGACACTGTAGGGTTGATTGCATGTTTTTTTGTTTTAAAATTAACACGAAAAAAATGCGTGATTCGCTAAAGTATTATTGCATTAAGTCGCATATCGCATGCATTAAATTACACGCTACCGCATGCGTTAACTTTACACATTAGTCTGTGCGAAAATTAACACCTACTTGAGGCAGGCGGTAATTATAGAAAAGTACAGTTAATGAGCTTTTGGCAACACAATATGGACTTTGCAGTGTGATTTAATCAAGTCTAGAGTGATGCAGCCTCCAGTTTGCAGGGAAATGGTCATTTTCAGAAAAGTAGTTTTACGAAAGTAATGGCATGTATGGCTAATATGGCGTGCGTTTTTTTCACACATGGCAACTATTTGTGCGTGATACGTTGATTAGCGAGCGTTCCGTCAAATACCGCACGAAAATAGTCTTCGCGACTAAAATAACGCAAGCAGCATTGCGTGTAAATTAACGCAAGAATCCTTTTAGTGAATCGTGCATTAAGACGCGAAAAATTAGACGCAATAACATTTTTAACGCATGCTATAAATAGCACACGTTTTAATGCACTTTAGTGAATCGGCCCTTGTGAGTGTTGCAAATAATTAAATGTAAAATAATATTTGCAAATCAATTTACATTTGTTTTAGGTTTTTATGGTGTGTGCGCAGCCAACTAAGTTCCTTATGCATTATCCTGTGCTCAGGGTTGGAACTAGGGGCAATGTCAGACTGGGCTGCCGGGGCACCGGGAAAAAAACCTGGTGAGCCCCGATGGGCCCCGGTGGCCCAGACCCGAACCCCCCCGATGTGCTCCCGTGATCCTTAGGTCTACCTCCCCTGATGTGCCGCAGGTAAGTTTCATTTAGGTGTGCTCAGGGGAGGGGGTCGGAGGGTGTTGGGGGCCCCTGCGTGGGGGTGGGGGTGAAGGCGGCACGGGCCATTGGGGGGTGCAGGGGCCCTTGAGGCCAAAGCCTTGGTGGGCCCTGCACCCCCAGTCCAACCCTGACTAGGGGTAGGCAGAAGACACATGTAGGCATTTGCCTAAGGCACAACAGAGTTTGGGGTGCTAGGCATGTACCTCAACTAGCTTGCCTCCTACGCATTGCACCACTGCTCCAGCTCGTCTCCCCATCCTCTCTTATCAAGCGGCTCTTTCCCAGCTCCTCACTGTGGTGATGGGGGTGATCAGGGCGGGGCATACCTATAACATCCTCAAGATTTGGCCAGGCTATACCTGTGCTTGCAGAAACAGGCAGCACAGTCCAATTCAAATGCTTTCAGGCAGCTACCTTCTCTCCTTTTGTTTTAGTGCTGTTCTCACATCTACCACTAGGTTGGTGAATTTTAGCAGTGCAGGCGATTTCTGAACTAATTTTGCTCTGTAGGTTGCTAAAACCTAGGAGTCTTTTGCCTTTAGGTAATCATCACTTCAGCTTGCAGTGCAGTTGTAAAGAGAGAGACTGAAGCTTATCAAAGGATCAGTTTTAAAGTGGATGACGTAAAGGAGACATATTGGATAAATGGAAAAAAATAATTTTGTAGGCAATTATGAATAATATATGGTGCTGATTTCACTTTAGGCTAAAAATTTATCTTATCTGTAAAAATGGCCACTTTATTGGAGCTCCCTATAGATCCTATCAGTTCTCTGTCCCTGTATCAAATAAAGGGTGGGCATGTCCTAACAGTCCCTGCCAGAAGCACAGCAGGAGGGAGATAGCCAATCACAGCCCTGCACTTACACAAGCAAAGACAGGCTTCAGTTCCCTATCAGGTCAGCCTAGCTGCTGATTGGGTCCTATCCTACAGTGCAGTGTGCTGAGTGCCGCCGGCTCCCCTGCACATCCAGAGAATTCAGCCAGCAGGAAGTGGAACAGATGGGCGGGACTAGTCAGGTTTTGGTGGAATTTCTCAATAAATTAGTCCGAAGCACAATCCTTCTATATTTAGAGGAGTATAATTTACTGGTACAGTCTTAATTTTTAAATGAGATGTCTCCTGAGAGAACATTACTGCCTTATGTTTAAGTTTCAAAATTAATTATACAAATAACTGTTTGGTCTTTAAAAAATGGATTTAAGTACAGGGGGAAAGACTTGGTTCCTGGTGACAGGATCTCTTTAAACAGGGATAGAAATGCTTTGCTGCTTCTGCTGTGTAGGATTGACTCCATAACATTATTTTATTCTAAAAGCAATTTTCTATTGTTTATTTTGCAGTTGTATTGAAATACATGTCAACCTTCTCTTTGCTAGAAAGCTATATAACTGACTTTAAATGATACAACAAGCTTTATATCATTAATATCACATTTTTGTTACTGTGAAATGTCACCTTCCATTTTAATTTGCCTTGGAGGTCAAGCGGGCACATGTTTAAATCTGTATTTTGCTAAGTATGTGGGAACTGCTGAACCTGACCTACAGTGTACTTCTCATTAGATTATTATTTCATCCCCTCAGGGGACTTTTTGCTGGTCTGCTTTAAACAGTGTGTCTCGGGCAAGATGTATAAATGTTCAGTATTTTCAAGTTATTCAAAGTGACCTGTACATCATTTTCTGGATGCTTCAAATGAATTGTCATTGAACTCCATATTAGAATGTATCTTATCCAGATTTTAATTCAACCCTAGCAGATAATTGTACGAGGCATTCTGTAGGTTTTACTGGGTCAGATTATAGAGCAAGTGACTTTCTCAAACAATGTCAAACACACATTTTTTAATTATGGCATTGACATTAATATGGCTGTAAGACTCTTTCCCCTTTGGGCTTGGCACATATGGAAGGCAGAGCACAGATGTTATTCTCCTTTACCCCACAGCCCGCAGCGCATACATTCATTTCATTATTCCAGTGACACCAATTGCACTGTGTGCCAAGTCACCCACAGCAACATGGATGTTTTAGAAAGGAGCATAAAGTTCTTTCTCCCCACCAAGAAGCAGATAGTATGGATAAGCAGTTCATTTGTCATAATGGACCCTTTTCTTTGAATATTTTTGTTTGCTCTACACTTAATTCTCATGTAAGCAGTGTACATAAATACCATCTTTTTCAGTATTTTTTCCTCTTCTTTATATAGCTACATAGGGTTGGAAAAAAAAGACCAGAGTCCATTAAGTTCAACCCTTCCAAGTAAACCCAACACACACAAACCTATACTGACCTATCTATACACTCACATACATAAACCAAATATACAAACATCAATACTAACTGTAGATTTTAGTATCACAATAGCCTTGGATACTATGCTTGTTCAAGAACTCATCCAGGCCCCTCTTAAAGGCATTAACAGAATCTGCCATTACCACATCTCTAGGAAGGGCATTCCACAACCTCACGGCCCTCACCGTGAAAAACCACCTACACTGCTTCAAATGAAAGTTCCATTCCTCTAACCTTATCATTTCAAAAGGAAAAAAGAACACCTGCTATCTCTCTATAATCCCCTCTAATGTACAGAGTAATCATGTCCCCTCACAACTGCCTTTTTTTCCAGAGAAAACAACCCCAACCTCGACAGTCTCACCTCATAGTTTAAATCTTCCATCCCCTTTACCAGTTTAGTTGCACGTCTCTGCACTCTCTCCAGCTCATTAATATCCTTCTTAAGGACAGGAGCCCAAAACTGCACTGCATACTCAAGGTGAGGCCTTACCAGGGACCTATAAAGAGGCAAAAATATGTTCTCATCCCTTGAGTCAATACCCTTTTTATACAAGACAGCACTTTATTTGCTTTAGTAGCCACAGAATGACACTGCCTGGAATTAGACAATTTGTTATCTACAAAAATCCACAGATCCTTCTCAATTATGTATACCCCCAACACACTACCATTTAGTGTATATCTTGCTTTTATATTATATCTACCAAAGTGCATAACTTTGCACTTTTCAACATTGAACCTCTTTTTCAATTTTGCTGCCCAGTTTTCCAAATTTGTCAAATCGCTCTGCAAGGTGGAAGCATCCTGTGTTAAACTTTTTTAGTATTGTCAGCAAAAATAGAAACAATATTTTCTATTCCCACCTCCAGGTCATTAATAAACAAGTTAAAACGCAAAGGACCAAGGACTGACCCCTGCGGTACTCCACTAACAAAACTGGTCAAAATAGAAAATGTTCCATTTACCACCACTCTTTGTAATCTATCCTTCAGCCAGTTCTCTTTATCTGCAAACCTGTTATCCTGAAAGCTCAAAATCATGGGAAAGTCATCTCCCATAGACTCCATTTTAATCAAATAATTAAAAATCTTAAAATTTCTTGTTTCTCTGTATCTGTAATAAAACAGTACCTTTTACATGTTTCTAATTAACATATAATAAATGATATGATATAATATAATGATATAATAAATACTTATTTGAGGCAAATAAACATATTTGTTTCTTAATTTTTAAATGATTTGTAGAATTAAAATATGGATATCCAAATTACAAAAAGACCCCTTATACAGAAAACCCTAGGTCCTGAGCATTCTGGATAACAGGTCCTATACCCGTGGCACATTTCTGCAGATTAAATTTGCTTTGATCACTCTCTTCAAAACCCACTGAATAAATTGACTCAGTGTCTAGTAATTGACATTTTAAAAAATGATTTCCTTTTTTTCTGTGATAATAAAACAGTACTTTGTGCTTGACCCTAACTAAGATATAATTAATCCTTATTGATGGCAAACAATCCTATTGGGTCTATTTAATAACCAAATTATGGAAAGACCATTTATCTGGAAGACCCCAGTTCCTGAGCATTCTGGATAAAAGGTCCCAGACCTGCAGTAAGAGATGTTTGAAATAAAGCAAGTGAATTGTCTTAAACCCACTTTTGATTGTTGTGATCTTTGAAAACTATATTCTATTTTATTTTAAAACAATTCAGCACTTTTGATGCCAGTGATCACACTACTGCCTTCTAAAGGAGGTTTACTAAACAAAATATATTAATTTCTGCTTACTGGAAAATAAAGAGATTAGTTACCTGCTATACACTAAAACTAAGAAAACAGGAGAGAAATAAAAAAGAAAGCACTGTAATACAGGTATGGGATCACTTATCCGGAAACCCCTTATCCAGAAAGTTCAGAATTATGGAAAGGCCATCTCCGATAGACTCCATTATGAAAACATAATTCTAATTTTTAAAAATGTTTCATTCCTTTTTCTCTGTAATATTAAAACAGTACCTTGTACTTGATCCCAACTAAGGTATAATTAATCCTTACTGGAGGCAAAAGAAGCCTATTGGGTTTATTCAGTATTTAAATGATTTTTAGCAGCCTTAAGTTATGGAGATCCAAATTACGGAAAGATCACTTATTCGGAAAACCCAAGGTTCTGAGCATTCTGGATAACAGGTCCCATACCTATATATATATATATATATATATATATATATATATAAATATAAATATTTATTAACTGTGAATATGAGCTATAAGTGCAGTCCTTTAAAGGTAACTACAAAAATATACAACAAGCATATACTGTGTGCAGGGGTAAAGTGCATATTGCAAAAAACAGGTTCAACCCACCACATTTTTTTTAACTTTGCAACCCTCCCTGCACACAAGATTATTGCTATGGGTAATTTTGTTATCATTTTGTCATATTTGCCAATTGCAAAATGAATTTTATTGCAGATCCCTACCTGGCAAAAAATTAGCTCATCAGTAGGGGAATTCAAGTTTAGCTGTCTCTATATAAGCCAGTTAACATATTGCTATATCCCTCTAGCAATTTCTTGTTCAATCACTCACATACAGTATATAGCCTTTGTCTATTAAATGTGAAAAAAGAAATGAGAGATTCATGTTCTGAAAAAGCCATCTGGTCATTTATACACTTTATTCTGCACTAAATAACACTTTCTAACATGGTTCATATAGTAGCTTTGCCTATTACTTTATCCTACTTCTTCACACAGTTAATTAGTTTTGACATTGATATCTGTCTAAAAAATAGAGCAAAGGTGATGCTGCATCCTGGTTAAAACAGGGTGTTTATTGCTGCTGCTTCAGGAGCTTGTCAATATTTATCTGAAAAAGATAAATTATTCCTTGGACATCTAATTAATATATGTGTAATTCTGCTATGGGTCAAATGCATCTTATTCACTGTATTTACCTTGCAATTCTATTCACAGTTCCACTTGATTTTGCAATATATATATATATAGATTTTGTCTTTAAAATAATTAATAAGTATAGGAATCATTTAAGTCACCCACCAGGATAAATGAAATCAAAAAACAAATTAAGCAAAATGGGAGTTACAATCAATAAGGGTCATATATGCAAATTTCAGTGCAGGATTGATCAGTAGTGATGAGTGAATTTCTTTGGCAGGCATGGATTCGAATGCAAATTTCTGCATTTAGCCATTGGCGAATTGTATCGGGAAACTTTACTGAACATTTGGCTCAAAAAATTTGTAACGCATCCATAAAATGTTGCGGGCACGTCAAGTTGGGCACAGTTGCATCAAAATGGGTGTGGTTGTGTAAAATAAAGTAGTGTGCGACAAAATTTTTTGTTGTTTCGTGAATTTTTCTGTAGTTTCACAAATTTTTCAGGGAAGCTCACAATAGCATGTAGAAAAGCATGGGAATGGAGAATAAATGTAGTTAACATTGAATGCCACATCTGATGATTGTTCCTGCATTGTAAATTTCTACATAACTAGCATTATATATACAGGTATGGGATCCCTTATCCGGAAACCCGTTATCCAGGAAGTTCCAAATTACAAAAAGGCTCTTATAGTTCAAAACAATCTCAAATGTATTGCATGTATAACCAACGTTTCGTTCCCTTTTGGGACCTTTTTCAAGGTACAAATGCATACAACAGTTCAGTTTAAATAACTTCCTCCCAGGAACCCAGGGAGTATCAGTGACATCATATGGAAATCAACCCCTTGTGAATAACAACACCCCTTGGGTGCTGGCTGTGTTTTATTTTGTATTCCGTGCACAAGGGTGGCTATTTATTAGCATTTTGGAGTGAGGTGCTATTGTGAGGACTTTTTTTGTATATATATCTTTACCATCAGTACAATCCATGGCAGGGAAGGCAGATTTCTGGCTTTATCTAACAAGGTTGTTTCTGTGGAAATGCAAGGTAAGGAAAAGGAAAGGAATGGAACGTACCAACTTTTCCCTTCTTTTGTTCTTGGGCATGCCATATCTGCAAAGACAATCCTGTGATTTCATTGTATGTCCTTATTTCTAAAATAAATAAATAAATCTAGGATAGTATTTTATAGTTTAATATGCATGCAAAAAGTCCTTTTTAAATAATTATTCATATAGTCTTGTCTGTTAGACAGCAGCTGAGTCAGTAGAATCAGACACAACTTGTAGAACAGAGAAAAACACCAGAAAGATAGATAATACAGACTCTGAATGGGATTACAGGTCCTCTGCTCGCTACTTACATACAGTAATGCAGCAATAATACTGGCTATATAAATCAATAAGTGATATTGTATACATTATTTGCTGACATTTGTTCAGAGACTGCCAAACAAATCTCAATATGTAATTTTGCTGTTGATTTGCTGGGAGTAAGTGTAAAAATTCCTTCCATTGTAATATACTGTTTTAGTTTGATGGACTGAAATAAGCCTTAGTTTATTATACTTTTTTTATTCTAGGTCATTCAGTTATTTTATTTTGGATCATTAAAGGAACTGTAACCCGTCAGTCAAACATCACTGTACATTTAACCAAATCTGCCTTCAAATATTTCCATTATATACCATTCTTGACATAAGTGTTGTTAACGTTTCAGTTGAGAGTAGTGAATTTTCATGTATACACATAGGGCCACATTTATTAATCCACGAACACTCTGAGTGTTCGATCTGCGTATTTTCAGTGACTTTTTCGTACCTGAGTGACCTTTTCGTATTTTTCGCGACTTTTAATACTTTGCAACAAAATTCGTGCGACAAAATTGTATTGTCGCGCCGAGTACAAAAGTTTCGGATTCATTCAAGCTTCAGTATTGTGACATTCCTTGGGCTAGGTTGGAGCTGCAGAGTGCCATTGATTCCTATGGGAGGCTTCCAAAATCATGCACAGAAGGATCAAAGTCGGAAAGGTTTTCCTGCATTTTACAATCCTTCGGATACGAAAATTTGGTAAATTTTGATAATATCGTGACTAATACGATTTTTTTCGTAAGCATATTCGTGATATTTGCGATCTTAAGAAATCCATTCTGAATTTATATAATTCGGGATTCGAACTTGCGTTTTCATGAATGTGCCCCATAGTCTTTCTGCAAATAAAACCTTAATGTATAACATTTTTAGTGGCATTTGATTTCATTTATCCACAAGAGCAATAGTTGGGTTGGGCACTGGGAAAAACTAGTATATGAGGGTTGTTAGAAAATATAATCTACAATACATCAGAATGAAGGATATGATAATCTCTCCATTTTTCCACTTAATAGACTACAGTTGTGAGTGATGTCACGATGTCCACAGGAAAGTGCTAGTAGGCAGTTGTAGTGTGATAATAGGCATACATGGGGACAGTTAACTCTTTCCCTGCTGGCATAAAAAGGTGTTGAACGCCCAGCACGTAGGAGCTACGTTTTCTTTACTTTGCGCTCGCTGCTTCATCCGAGTGCAGAGAATGAGCGCAAAGTAAAGGACCCCCTAGGGAACGGCCGGAGGGGGGTTACTAGTGGCTCCTGGGGCGCGATCGCCCAGGGTCCCCATAGAATCTACTTGCCCGACTTTTTCTGCTCCCCCCCCACTTCCTGTAATGCTACTCACCATCTGCAGCTGTTATCCCAGCATCTCCTGTCTTCTACTGTGATCTTCAGCGATCTTCAGCTCCTCTGACCCCAGGTTAGTGCTACATACACACACAATCACACATAATACACTAATACACACTTATACTCACACTTACACACACATACATTTTGGGGGGGAGTTGGGGGGCTTCAAACATTCACAGCACTTACAGTACTCACACTTACTTTTTTTTTTAATTGCATCGTATTTATTCTAGCCTGTAAATTGTTTTATTGCTATTGCAGATAGTGTATTCACTAACTGCACTGCACAATACCTTTTGTGTATTATTTTGGTGTTATTATTACATTTTCTGTGATTTTGGTGCATTTTTAGTCATTTTATTGCATTTTCAGTTATGCATAGTTGTTGTTCGCTTCACTTTGTCTGTAAAACGAATTTGCCCAAGCCAGAATACTCAAACTGTGATTCTGACTGCAGATATCACTAGGAAAAAAAACCCCATTGATTTTAGGTTTTTTTTTGTGATTTTAGCGATTTTATTGCATTTAATATTGTTCTTTGTTACTTGTCTTGCACTTGGACATTTTGTCTGCTGTATTTCAATTTGGCTTCCTCTGTACCCCACTTAGTTTGGTAAATCTATGCATATTGGGCATCAAACTGTTCAGTAGACCCGTAGCGTTCATATTTAGGGTGTTTTATGTTGGTATGTTATGAAATGTGGGCTACAGAATGGGGCAAAATGCAAGCTTTGTAACAATTTTCAGAAATGTAATAAAAACCATTCTGTTTAGCATAGCTTTGTAGTTTGGTAGTTTGCAGTAGAAAGATGTATTTACCCATTTTTGTTTTGTCAGAATGTGTGCTTTCAGAAAATGTATGGTTTTCTGGGGTCTCCGTACTGTTAGGGGGTCTTATGGCACATAATACACATACCGGGTGCAAAAACTGCATGAGCCAGAGCGTCATTCGTGAAAATTCATATGCACTATTTTCATTTGGGTGCCCCTGTACTCCGCATAGTTTGGTAAATCTATGCATATAGGGCATCAAACTGTTCAGTAGACCTCTGGTGTTCCTATTTGGGGTGATTTTCCTTTGTACGCAAGAAATTGTGTGAGATAAATGCGGCAAATTGCAACATTTTTAGTAGATTTTCTGAAATGTCATAGAAATCACTAGCTTTAGGAAAGCTTTCCAGATTGGTACTTTGGTGTAGAAAGGACTTTTTACCCATGTTGGATTTGTCTGAACGTGTACTTTCCAAAAATATATGGTTTTCAGGGGTAACCCTAAAGCTGCATATTGGAAGTTTTGAGGTGATTTTTGGAAATGTAATAAAATTGGCAAACTTAGGAAAGCTTTGCGGCTTGGTACTTTGGAGTAGAAAGACATGGGTACCCATTTTAGATTTCAGGGAATGTGTACTTTCCAAAAATATATGACTTTCTGGGGTGAGTGTACTTTTTTGTAGCGTTATCCCACATAAATGATTTAAATGTGTTGATTTTGCAGAAGCTGAAATGACAGAAATGGCAGATCATATGGTGTATGTTCACATTGGGGCTCCTACATGCCACATACTTAGATAAACCTATACATATTGGGCATCAAACTGTTCAGTGGACCCCTTGCATTCATATTTAGGGTGTTTTATCTGGTTACTTTGTGATCTGTAGGAGATAAGATACTATAGACAGGAAGCTTTGAAAGATTTTTAAGAAATTTAACAAATTTTGATAAAAACCAATAACTTTAGGAAAGCATTGCAACTTGGTAGTTTGGAGTAGACAGGCAGTTCTATCTATTCTGGATTACACAGAATCTGTTCTTTCTAAAAATGTATAATTTTCTGGGATAAACCTTCTGTTAGTGGAATTTGTGACCTTGAAATCTAAAGTATGCAGCTTTCTGGAGCAGTGCTTTGGAAATTTGGTAGTGTACTGCTGGGAGTTTTTGACCTATGTCAGTGATAAATCTCCATAAAACTATTTATATTTGGTATTGGCACGTTCAGGAGACATGGGACTTTCCAAATCATTTGTATTTTTGTGCATAAAATAATTTTTGTTTCTGGTGTATGTGTTTATATTATGAAAAATATTTTCTTTTCATTTTTTAGACATTTAGAAGCCTATATCTTGTTACAGAATTGGAATTACACAAAAATTCCAACATATTTTGAAAACTTAGGTTGTCCTGAAAAAAACGATCTATAGTTTTCCTGTTCAAAAACTGTCTGGCAGTATAAGTTCCACTTTGTTCAAAACGGCTGGCAGTGAAAGGGTTAAAGGGGAACTCCACCAAAACACAATTTAAGCTTTTGGAAAAAAAAAACAACATAACTTCCAGCAACCCCCAGTCCTACCCTGCTCTTATCACTAGAAGACTTGTTTACAATGCTGAGGATTTCAACACTGGTAATATTTATACCACTCCAGCCAACAAATGGCATTGCTTATGGTGAAGTTAGGTTTGTTTGCTTCTGATCACCCCAAAAAATGCCATGCTTCCTATAATTAGTTCTGCTGAAATTGCTCTCAGAGATAGCATGGAACTCGGCAGTGAGGATTATAGTGAGAACATGTAAATTAGATGCAGTATATGGATATTTTGCTTTAGTCAATAGAGTGTATATACTGTATAGCGATTACCCAAATCCACTATTTTGGGATGTGGCTGAAGCCCGAATCCTTCATGACAGATTTGCCCAAATCCTAATATAAGGCCGTGGAAAGGTTAAAGTGAAACCACGCTGTAAAAAAATTATGTGATATGTATTCCTGTAAATGTTGAACAGCAGTATTGGGTATTGCAATTATTCCATGCAGCATAGTCACCAGTATTAAGTGGAAAATGAAACAATAAAGACTTTGTTTAACATGGGCAAGACTTTGTCATGCAGAAAGGGACAGAATCCATGTATGCATTTACTTTCTGCTTAATGTAAGCCCAAATTAGTATATTTCCCTGTATAAAGAAGACAGAACTGCACTATGCATCCTTTTCTTTAGTGTCATTTCACTAAATATTATTTTTACATTAGGATCTACTGTAAAATGCTGTTTTTATACCACAAAAAAGTATTGGAAACATGGGCAATGCCTGTGAAGGTGCCCTGAGCCAAATACCGTAGGAGCTGTAATAGATACAGTTTTGCCATTGCTGAAGGGAAGCTGTTAGCCTCATCTTGCTGTGAATAGTGTGTTGTTTGCAGTGGGACTACCTGCCGTGTTTATCTTGTTGCTAAGGGAAAACACAATAACATGTCTTGGTTTCTGAAAGCACTGGAGTCTTTTCTTTCTTTTTCCCTTTCTTTCTTTCTCTCTCTATCTCTCTCTTTCTTTCTTTTTCTCTCTTTCTTTTCACCTGAAGCAAGTGTTTACCAATCTGTTTCTGAAGCCTTGTTATTAACACAGCTTGTCTTTGTAGTTTGACCCCTTTCAAGTAAATTGACCATAACTTCAAAACACAATGACAAATTGACTTAAAGATTTCTGAGAAGGCAGATGTGCAGTCCATCATCAATAATGTATAAAAAAAATAATGTCACTGAAATATAAGAGAACTGTTTCAAATCAGTTGCTACACCCAAAGGATTTACGTCAGAGGTTTTTCAAACAATGTTTGCAGGGCCATGAATCAATTATCTAAAAACACTGGCATCAAAAAAGATGATAGATATACATGGCATGATGATAGATTGAAATACATTTTAATTTAAGTGACTTCAGGCAGCAGTGTTTTAAGTCTATACAATAATTGTATGCTGGACATAATGTAGAGGGATCAAAATTCTGGCATTACTGATTGGAGGGGCACAGTGGCTGATTTGTTAGGTATACAGGTATAGGACCCGTTATCCAGAATGCTCGGGACCAAGGGTATTCCGGATAAGGGGTCTTTCCGTAATTTGGATCTCCATACCTTAAGTCTACCAAAGAATCAATAAAACTGCAATTAAATCCAATAGGATTGTTTTGCATCCAATAAGGATTATTTGTATCTTAGTTGGGATCAATTACAAGGTACTGTTTTATTACTACAGAGAAAAGGGAAATCAGTTTTAAAATTCTGAATTATTTGATTAAAATGGAGTCTATGGGAGACGGGCATTCCATAATTCGGAGCTTTCTGGATAACGGGTTTCCGGATAAGGGATCCCATACCTGTATTTTCATGAGTAAATTTGTGGTTCAACTAATAGTGATCATCAACCAATGGGATTGCAGCCCTACCCGCCCCTTCCCCTCATGGCAGCAGTAATCCTTGTATGGACATCTTGTTTGGAAGAAATTGACAACATGGGAACCATTTATTCTATGAAGAACAGTTGTACCATAGTTGGGAGGAACTTCTCTAACAACTTACATGCTATTGCAGAATAAAAAATACCTTAACCACAATGTTATTTTGCCTTCTCATTGACTCCAATGTGGAGAATGAAAAGGAGTGCCAATAAAATATATATCCCAGCAGTCAATCAAACTCCTAGTTACAGGGGTCACTGACCTTAAAACAAAATATAATTTTAAATTAATGGCTGCCAAACAGGATAGAAAATAATTGGTTATTTTTATATTTGGTTTTACTTGCATTTGTTGTGAGTATGCACGGACGTCTGTACAGTATTTAATATTAGGGACAGGAAGCCTTACTGATGAGTCATTATTGCTAATGGGTTAATAGTGTAGTACAACAAAGAAAACTAAATATCATTTTATACCAACAGAAGTATTTGCATGATGTACACAGGTCCCATGGGCACATCCATGTTAATACCAATAAGCAGTAGTTTAATCCTAAACTGATTGTTCATTAGCCTAGGCTTCGATAGATTCACCAGAAATGACCAGATGAACTTTTATTGAACTGCTATGCCATACAGGCAGCTTTTTTCTGCTATTCTGATAGATTGTCATAAAAGACAATAGCAGAGTTATATTTATAATCTTCTGATATACTGAATACAATGTCATTACAATGAAAGTAATCTTGTTATATTACAGGGATAGGATCTATAATCAATAATGCTTGGGAGCTTGAGTTTTCCGAATAAGGGTTCTTGGATGAGCAAATTTTAAGTCTTTAGTCTGCAAAGCTACTGTTTTATAATTACAAAGGGAAATTATAATTATTTGCTTAAAATGGACCCTATGAGACATAACCTACCTGTAATTTGGAGCTTTCTGGATAACAAATAAGGGATCCCATACCTTTACAAGTCTAAATACGAAATGATTTTCCTTTTTACTGTTTACTTTTTTTGGGGGGTGGGGATGCAAGGCATTTAACAGCAATAAACATCGCTGCATACAATAAGAATAATAATGATAATCCCTTCAATTACAGAAATCATTGTTTTGCCAAGGTCTTAAAGACTGACGTATATGTTGGCCTGTAACTTTAGAATTTTACTAATCAGTCTGAAAGCCCTTTATTAATGTATTTAGTTTCAGCTAGCCTCTATAATCTAAGGCACAGGCACATGTGTCCTGCCTAAGAATGTTTCTAATTGTCAACCCCTGCCAGGCAGCACAAGCTTCTGACGTTGGCTGTGCTTTTCTTATTCAAAGGAAAGTGAAGCACCTGCAGGCAGCGCTTTTTGACCAACTCGGTTTTACTTGGGAGCTTGAACAGTAGAACACAACTTTCCTAAGCAATGAGTGATGAGCATTTGAAAGGAACAAGTGTACAATGAGATGCAAAAATAAAATATTTTAAGAAAAAGGAACAGATTCCCTTCAGCTAACATTTGCATTTATATTTGGAACGTAAAAGCCTGCATTCTATGAATCACAAAATAGCATTGATATGTGTTGCGATGGGCTTTATCTATTTCTTGTTCCTTCGTTTCTTAGAGCTAAAGCAATTAATGTTGGGATGTTGTATTTTCTTCTGCTTCATATTTTAATACTTCTGTCATATCAAGTAAGAAATTGCTTATTTCAAATAATCATCCATTGTTGCTGTGTGCCTCCTTTCAGACCTATGTGTCAATATCTGTCTGCTTTTTTATAATGTGTTGTATTTTATAAAGGACATTTGTATCATTGTATTCTATTCTATATATTCATGTTTTTTTTCTCCCTCACTCCCCTTAATGTTTGTTTTACTGTCTTTTTCTCATCCTCTACCTTGAATTTGCTGTCCACATCTGTGGTTTAATTAAAATGGTATGGCATGTGTAAAAAACATCATGTTTACTTTCGTTCTCATCTTTTCTTTCTCCTTGCCACAGCTGTTTCTCCTGCTGGTGCTCCTGTATAGTCTATCACCCCCCCCCCCCCCCCCCCACTTCGATAAAGTAGTCAAATGGCACTGTAAAAAAGCCAGTGGAAAAAGATGTTATAGCATGGTTACAATTGGTGATTTTTCTTCACCCACAAATATACAAAACAACAAGTGTTCTTGCGCCACATTTTTTTCTCTCCCCAAATGCGTTGACATCAATGCCCATTTTTTGTGTGTGTTTTTTTCTTGCACTTGAAGTCAATTGTTTTTTTTTCTCTACATTTTTCTTGCACTTAATGCATTGAAGTCAATGGGTTTTTTTTCTCCATATTTTTCTTGCTGCAAATGCATTGAAGCCAATGGCTGTTTTTCTTGCATTTTTTTTTCTGCACATACCATACTTAGTTTGAAATTCTGCATCTTAAGATGAGCAAGTAGTCATAGGGAAGCTAATTAATGGGTAATTTGGGATCTTCACTGCATCTGGCACAGAGTTTAATAATGGGTCAGATTGCACTAGGCCTCCAAAACCCTGACACTACAGGTGTGTTTTTGGTGTTTCAGTATGGTTCCATAATATGGTTGCATAGTGAAATGCATGGTATAAAGGCAATGGGTCTTTATATGCAATGAGTTCAACCTTTTTATTGCCACCTCAATAACATTGGTTAATTGGTCCAAAACCATTAAGCTGTTTCTTAAAATACTGCACCAGTATGATAAGATTTGGAATGGTTTAAACATCCACGCTGTAGTTTAAAAAATATTTTCATTCTATCAGAGATGTATACTACATTAGCACAGTTACAGAACATTTCCATAAAATCTGCAAACATACCTGTAGAGATATTGGACTTATTATCCAGAATGCTCGGGATCTAGGGTATTCCAGATAAGGGGTCTTTCAGTAATTTGGATCTCCATACCTCAATTAAACCCAATAGGATTGTTTTGCCTCCAATTATGATTAATTGTATCTTAGGTTGGATCAAATACTAGGTACTGTTTTATTATTACAGAGAAACGGAAATCAATTTTAAAAATTGGAATTATTTGATTAAAATGGAGTCTATGGCTGATGGCCTTTCCGTAATTCTGAGCTTACTGGATAATGGGTTTCCAGATAACAAATCTCATACCTGTATGAGCATCTGTACTGGGCCCATGATATGTTTGTTTTCACTTACTGTTTATATTATCAGGCAAGCGCTCGAATGGCAAAGGTCATTCATTCACTTGCATACAAGTGCCGGAATATTTTGGAATCCCTTTGCCATTTATTGTACTAAATATCTAACGTGAATTCTGTGAGTTGAAAATGTGTTGCAGGTGTTTGCAGAGCCCTGTTATTATTTGTTTATTTTTTTATTTTTTTTTACTTTGTACCATCTGTGGCAAAGATTATTTTTAGACAAAATTCCAGCATCCTTATTCTGAATGCCCTTGGTAAGCAGATGTTTATGGCATAGATCAACAGACAGATGTTCTTTAATATACTTTTGGTGAAAACGGTATCAGGCTTATTATGCTCTGGTTTTGTGCCTTGTTTAAAGGATGTCAATAAAATGAATTAAATACAGATGAGATTAGTGTCTATTTTTTATTTTTTATTTTTGTTTCTTTGTGGGAAAGGTTGTGGAGTAAGTGACTTATATTGAAAAGAAAAGCAAAAATGGGTGTGCAGGCTAGTTTTCTATTTAGCTGACAAAAATTCCTGACAATATAAATACAGGTATAGGTTATCCAGAATGTTCGGGACCCAGGGTTTTCTGGATAAGGTATCTTTCCGTAGTTTAGATCTCCATACCTTAAAAATCATTTAAATGTTATTTAAACCCAGTAGGATCATTTTGCATTCAATAAAGATTAATTATATCTTAGTTACTATTAAATACAAAGTACTGTTTTATGATTACAGAAAAAAAGGAAACCATTTTTAAAAAGTTAGAATTATTTGCTTATCATGGAGTCTATGAGAGATGGTCTTCCCATAATGTGGAACTTTTTGTATAATGGGTTTCCGGATAACAGATCCCATACCTTTATATAGGTTTGTATTTTTATGTTCCATTTCAGGTTTTGCTATAGAACAACAATATGGTATCATATTCCTCAACACTAGAAGACAAGGATTTATTCCAGTAAGACCCTAGCTGTGCAAGGGCCGGCATTTGGTTGTGACCTCCTTTAGTCCTAAACAAGGTAACAGATATAAAAATACTGCTCAGCCATTCATTTTAAAAGGACATATAGAACCCAAGCCTCACACTAATTAATTCAGTAATCAACTTTGAAGCTAGGCTTTCAACAGTATTTAAGTGAACAAATAGGCTTCTATTATGAACCAAATAGTTCTTCACTCAAGGCTCTCCCAGTCATCTCTAGAGGGATCAAACCCACAGATTGGGAACAACTGCCTTAACAGTAAGTGATGGGCAGGAATGGATGGGCAGAAATCAATGATTCCTTAATAAGTTTGTGGGATATTTTAATGAAATGCAGTGTGCTTGCATAAATATTTCTTTCTTAACAGGGATAGCAAATCCAGCCCTGCAATTGCATAAATTACTTTCTTATTAGCTTTAAGAGCTGGGGGGGCATATCCTACAGTATCTTCATTGTTACACTTCTAGATAAGAGACAAACACCAAAATAATACCTGCAATTTCTAAAGTTGCTGAATTGTTTCCGCCATCTCTGTTTACTGTAATCCTTTACTATGTTTAAACTTTTTGATAGCAACAATAGCAGCATTCTGTTTGTCTATTCCTAAGGCATTCTGTCATCTGTTCCTAATTACTCAGCTCACTTCATGAAGAATCATTACAGCTGCATCTATGAGCTGTGTGAATTGTGCATCTTTATCTTCATAGCTTAACAATGTTTAATAATGAATTTAGCTTTATTGCAGGTTAGCACTATTGACCTGTCCATTAAGCAGGACATGGGGGTTTTCAAATATTCTCCTGTTTTGCTATTAAAAACAACAAGGGAGACAGACAAGGACCTTAAACTAATCTTCTAGCAATTAGTTTTAAGGTTTCTACCACTTGTTAATAAAAGTGTGTATGCGTTGATGGTGATTTCAAAATAAAGTTAATTAAAATTACCTTCATATTAAAGGAGAAGGAAAGGCTAAGTCACTTGGGGGAGCCAAAATGTTAGGCACCCCAAGTGACTTTAATCGCTTACCTTTCACCCCAGGCTGGTGCCCCTGTTAGGAGAAAACCGCACCAGCCCGGGGTAGCTGCAGCGAGTATTTCCTCTTCCGTATTTCTTCTGTCTACAGAATCCCTGGGCCAGCGCATGTGCAGTAGAGTGAAAAAGCCGTTTTTTTTAGCTGCAGGTACCCCGGGCTGGTGCGGTTCTCTCCTAACGGGCACCAGCTCTGGGTAAAAGGTAAGCAATTAAAGTCACTTGGGGTGCCTAACATTTTGGCACCCCCAAGTGAATTAGCCTTTCCTTCTCCTTTACAGAAAAGCTTTTTCTAATGAAAACCTAACTTTACAGAGGAAAGGCAAATAGTTAACAGATATAGGTGTAATATTTGTCTTTCAAATGTAAAAGATGCTGTTAAAATAGTTGATACTGTATATTTAAAATAGAGGAAAGGTGTATTTAATAAAATATTGTAATTTGTAAATGTAGTTTTTAAAATGCAAGCTTATGGAAAAGGGGACTGTTTGAATGTTATTGGATCTGTGTAGAGACTGTATTTGCATAATACTAATACTATAATACTAATAGATTCATTATTTTTTATGGAATAGTATATTATGGGTTTGTCATAGGCAGATATGACTGGAAGAAAGTGTAAAGTTAAGCAGGTAGAACAGAGCGAAAGCTGCTAAAGGATTATCTGAAATGAAGACTCTGGATTTATAAAGTGTGTGTATTAGGGAAATTAGAGTCCAGTTTTACCAGTGTAATATAAAGGGTGAATGTAGTGCTGTATTCTGTTATGTTCAGACAGGTGACATTGCATTTTTACTTTTTCCTGCCCCCCCCAACCCAGAAAGGTGAAGGGCAACTCTCAGCAGAGCAGTGGTCACATATGACTCTTGTACGCAGGATTGGCCTTTGCTGTATTAGTGGAGCAAAGGTATAGCGGACTATTACTCAGGTTGAATAACTTAATTCGAGGCCAGTGCTTCTTTAATAATCAACAACTGTTTATTCACCAGTATCTTTAGAGGATGAATAAAGAGGATACAGTACAGTAGCTGATCAGCAATTAGGTCACAGATGGCTTCTCCAACAATACTTGCTCAGTCCAGGTCCAATTTGCAGACTAGTGCTTACTCAAAAGTGTCCAATACCACAGTACAAGGTACACTACGTGGACCTTCTGTGGGATGTAGCGCTATCCCCAAGTCTGTACTCTTGAGTCTCTACCCAGCCAGGTTGCACCCAGGACAAACTAATCTTTCTACTCTCCTTGTTGGAGGATCAGACTGCTCACTAGGTACCATAATCCTAGGTACCATGAGTACCTCCCCCTCCTTTAACAGGTGGCATTCAAATAGACCCACCCCTCATAAGGATGTATGAAAAGCTTTTATCATTCTGTACCAACATCTATCACAAAGGAGAAGCTGAAAATGCGTTCAGAGATAATCTTCCTCATAAAGCAATTTCAAAACTGCTAGTGGGACCTGGGGTTCTGACTCATCAAATGTCAACGGCATTTGTTACTTGTTGTTTTTACTCATTGTGTTATATCAGTGTCATAAATCTGACAGTTGCTGGCTTTAGTTGCTGAGTGCTTTGCTCCAATTCTACATTTACTGCATGAAAATTCCTCTCTTACCCTATTATTTTACAGCCACACCCTCTCACACACAGTCAGGTAAGGTGTACATATATCACTTTTTTTTTATCAAGAAGAGAAGTTTTTAATACTCTTTAGTACCTGGAGTGGCCTTTTAAGAGAAAGACATTACATACATTTGCATACACGTGAATGAAAATCAAAAAGGACTTCTGGCAAGGAAACCCCATACCCCCATTTTCATTGAATACTCTATAAGTTAAAACCCAACAACTGTGCTCTAAGGAACAGATAGGGCAGTGTTCTGCTTTTATATGATGCATAGGTACTCTTGGGCTCCCTGCCTGAAGTGTGACTTGGGGTCCTCTTTTGAATTCAGGATATAAGATACCAAGGCTAATTTCTTTTTTAGATGGACTGGGAAGAATATTAATAACAGCACACAGTTAGGTAATAATTACAGAAGAAAGAGATTACAGCAATGCCCTACCAAATAAAAATGGACATACTTGATTGCAATAGTGCTGCACCAAAGCACAGGGGTATTGGTAAATGTAAGAGTAAAGAGGATGTTATTAAAGTGTGCAGAAAATATGCTTGAGGCTAAAGAGAGATTCATTAAAGGCATTAGAAGCACATAATGGGTGACATGCAACTAAGAACCTATTATGAGGAACAAACAGCTAGGAAACATGCAACAGTAGAGGCGATAGAGACATCAAAGTGGAAATATAGCGTACCTGAAGAGAATTGAGAAGTAGGAATGTATAGAGGAGAAAAAATTGACTGGTGTGAGGCAAGAAACCTTGGAGACACCAAAGGATTAAAAAGAAGATTTACACATATAGTAAATGGAATTATTTTAAGAATGCTGGGAATGTATCCACGCTTACTCTAATGGGAAAATGAATGCCATGTTTAAGCTTTCTTTGCTTTTGCTATTTTTCTTGTAATAGTTTAGAAAAAAAACATGGGTATCTCTTATCTTGCACACTGAGACTTGTTTATTGCTGTGTTAATATCATCACTTTGCTTTGATGAACCATCATTGCTCTAATGAAAAACAATGAACTCATCCAGCAGCTCTAATGAAACATTGTCTTCAAGTGATATTATATTAATATGTGTGACAGTGTACATGTACCTTCTTATTGATATGCCATTTGTAAACACCTGAAAGCCCTAGTATGTTTAATCTATTCCTTGAAAAAATAATTGACAGAATAAAATAGTCCAGTTTTGTATCTGACACATAAATTACTGTACAATAACTGGGTCCCTTTTTTTTCCCCCAAAACCAATAAAGCAAAAAAAAAAAAAAAAACCCTGGTGTCAACATTATTTTACAATTTTGCTGTTCAAAGTTTTTCTAGTGATGGACTAAATTAGGACTTGCAGAGAATGGTTAAAGTAAATAGAGTAAATAGTAATTGCATCCCTTCATAAAAATGAAAAGATGTGATATAAATATTCAGTTTATTCATAGTTAATTTGAATTCTATAAGAACAGTACTGTAAATCAGGTTCTAGGAATATGGAAATATATTTACAAATAAAATAAGAAAAATTCTATTTAGCAATTAACTAAATAACTAAATCTGCCCATCTGAATCATTGTACAACAAGCACCTTATAGGGGTCATTTACAAATGATAATATAGGGTTCAAAGTGCAAAAAAGGGCACAATCCACAAATATTTGTTGTCCCCATGTCCAGGAATTTTGGTTTCATCCTGTATACCAAAAACATATTGGCAAGTGAATTACCTCCTAATGAAATCGACCATGGGTGTGTGAATATAATACAGATTTAATCAGGTAGTTTGGCTGCTCTGACCACACGTACTGTCTGGGCATGTATGCTAGGCTGTGGGATGGTTTGACAGACCATACTGAAATCCTATCAAGTTACAGATGATCTGTCATGTTTGAAAATGTAATCTGCCAATGTACCATGTTGGAGGTACATAGAGCATTGACAGATGAGAAAGTGAAGTGGAGCTGCAGCTGTCATCCTGAAAGAACGCAACCATGGAAGGTGGTCAGGCATGTGTATGACTGTTACACTGTATATTTCTCAGGCAGGAGGTGAGGGATAGGACTTTCAAGTAATTAGCACTAGATTTTGATGCCATTTTAAGACTTTATAAGTGTAAGCACCACCAACTTGCAGGATTTACCTAGAGTGTCCCACCGAGAGTCCATGTGTAGTCAAACACAGATAGGCTACAGTCATTGATAATATTGTTCCTCCAGATTGCACAGATCCAGTGGTGCTGATAGTTCCATACGAGTCCAAAGGTAATTCTCTCCTTCAAGGGGTTCACAATTCATTCTGCCAGATGCTTAATCTTCCTAAGTCTCCCAAAAACCACTTAGTCACTTACAACCTTCTTGGAACATACTTAATAACTTATCTATTGACTTCCCTCTCTCCAACCCTTTAAAAAAGGATGCTATTTCTTCCCTTTGTCTAATAAGCTTCCTGGGCTGTAGGTGTGAAGAAATGGAGAAAAGGCATGACAGGAAATACAGTAGGGGATGGAGCTCCAGATTTAGCAGACAGAATGGCAGCATACCTCCCAACATTTGAAAAATGAAAAGAGGGACAAAAAGATTTGTCGCGCGCAGCACAGCAAATTTTTTTGACCAAGCCCACTTTTGTGGCCACGCCCCAATTAACACACCCCATTTTTTTTTCTCAAAAAATACTCCTTTTATATAGTTGAAATGGTGGGATCAGAAGCAAAATGTGCTATACCCTCATACTGTACTACCTAAGGAAAACAATATAGCAACTCCTACATATAAAATACAAATATAGAGACACGGCAGTCAGTTATAAGTGAGTACCAGTTTTGCCCCTATAGAAAGTGCCCCCATACACAGTGCCCCCTATAGAAAGTGCCAACAATTGCCCCCATAGACAGTGCCCCAATTGCCCCATAGACAGTAGCCCCCATACACAGTTCCCCCCATACACAGTGCCCCCCCATACACAATGCCCCCATAGAAAGTGCCCCCAATTGCCCCCATAGACAGTGCCCCCCATACACAGTGTCCCCATAGACCCTCCTTCTTCTCCTGCTCCTTATGCGGCTCCTTGTGCGGCGGGGACAGGCCCTTTTATAAGGATGCACATACGTGTGACGTCAATACGCATGGGGCCGCAACCTTATAAAAGGGCCTGTCGCCGCCGCACAAGGAGTTGGAGCACCCGGCTCCAGCCAGCGCATCCCCGGTTTTAATAGCGCATCCCACTGTCCCGGATAGTTCAATGAATGTCCCGCATTTCCTTAATAGATTATAGTCTCATTGCAGTGCTGTATAATATAACTGCACTAAAGAAATAAAGTAAAAGACACTGGAATTTTATTTTTCAAATCTGGGGAGATTCACAGATTTTGATTTTAATTTTTCGTCATTTAAAATATATACTTTCCTAAAAAATTAACAGATTTTATTCAGTGTGGAACCCAATGTTTCCCATTTATCTTTTATGATATCTAATTTTATTTTTGTCTTATTAGACTTGGCATATTTAAAGAAAAGTTCTGTATAAAATTACTTTAGTTTGAAAGTGCAATAAGATTTCTATTCCAAAGTGATTACTGTAATCTTACTTTCTGTCTTGGCTTTTGTCTATGCATCTTATTCTCCTAGTCTGCTAATTAAAACTATTAAAGTAATTTCTTTCTAATGTGTTACAAATAATAACCTGCCTTAGCCTTCTACATTCTGTTTTGAACAATACCCGGCATGTCTGGACTGTTGTGTTTTGCTCAGAAGGTGGAAAACGAATGCACAATGAAATAAGAATTGAGCAGAGTAGTCAACTAAAAAAGGCCAAGAAAAATTTAAAAGCACCTGGGGAGAAATCTCTAATAATATACTAACCACTAATATTGCTACCTAGTACTTTGATCATGAGGCTGGCATCAGTCCCTGCGGCATTAGACAGACAAAGATGCATACTTTACCAAAAGTAGTGTTTGTACTAATATACCTTAAAAAGGTCACAGTGGTAACAGAAACTTGTGATTTATGATGGATTAACACTCTGGGGCATGTTTACTAAGCAATTTTGAAATAAAGTCAGTTTTTCCCTTACTTCTAGATAATTTCAAGATTTACAAGTGGGTTTTCACCGGAACTCGATTTTATCATTATTATCCCCAGAAAAATTTGAGTTTTTTGAAAAAAACTCCCATAATTTCTGATTTATTAATGTTTAGTTAACTTTTTTTTGTAAAATAAAAATTCAACAGGTTTGGTTTGTCGATTACTATTCAGTCCTATGGAAGATTAGAATAGTAGAGGAATAGAATAGTCAGCGATAGCCTGTTCTTCAAGGACAAATTAATCCCCCTGTTTTCAGTTTCACTCAATTCAAGGGGAACTTAATCCACTCATTCTTTTTAGTTTCACACAGGAATTAATGTTGTTCACAAGATGAACTTTATATCATGGTATCCTCTGTAGTTCTAATGTTTATTTGATAGTCTTGGCATTAGCCAAGAAGGGAAGAAATAACATATGTTTAACAAGGAGGTAAGCAAACTGCACCTACTGCCCAATAAATACAATTTATATAAAAACACTGCACATTTCTAGAAATATCCAAACAAATACATTGTAAACCATCAAACCTTTGATTTACCTTATCTAGGAGCCTTGATCTGACACCCCACAGTTTGGGAACCACTGCTTCAACATTTTCAAAATGAATATAAATATATATTTTTGGGAGCTACATTACTTTAGGGGCACACATAAGCTCAGATGGTACCTTTAAACAAAATGTACACAATAAGGTATATGAAATGTTGCCATTATCATATAGGTTTTCTATGCACGTCCCTTGAAATTTTGTAGTTAAATACATCCTTTTAATACTGTGTACCAAATAGACCTTTATTTGCTTAATTAATTTGTTCTCTGCTATCTATAGGAATAGTTAATACCAAGTGCATTAAACTACACTGTTCAGTGAATGGCGTTGATATAATGCATGTAGTCAGTGAGCCATTCCTAGCACAGCCCTGAAGGCAACATTGCTACTTAATGAATGTATGTGTATAATCGTATAATAATGTGTGTATAATACTGAAATGTTAATAGTATTCTTTTGTGATGTTAAAGATGGTATATATCATAAAATGTTTTTATGTGTTTTCATTGCTTTATTTTGCAAACAGCATATAATAATTTAAATAAAAACAAAATATTAATGCTCACTGAAAATGTAAAATTACTAGTCAGTTATCATGCTTCTGATCATCTAATCTCTTTGGCCCTGGTTTTCACTCTCTTATTTAGTATAGTAATAGTCTAGAGATAATAACCCATTGTGCTTAAATTTAAAAGTGTTTTATTTCTCACTATATCACAGTGAACCTGATGTTTCAGTTCCCCTTGGGATGTATTTCCAGTGATAAGGTTTGAAATAAAATATACACACACACATATAAAATAAAATCCAGGAGATATCTGAAAATTAGAATTAGTCACATGAATAAAAGACTAGCATAGAAAGTTCCCAGATACATATCAAGCTGTAATTTTCTTTAAGAGTGCACTATGTGCAATCTTATACAATCTTAGAAATCAATTCCCAAAAAATATACAAATAAATAAAAAGTGTCCTTTGACAACAGTATTGTGAATATATACACAGTATACAGTATATATACACATAAAACTGAAGCTGAAAACGCAGTTTTATATTTAATCCACCTCTTTGGTTCTTCAGAGCAATTGTGGGACAATAGGAGGTACAGGTATGGGACCTGTTATCCAGAATGTTCAGGACCTGGGGTTTTCCGGATAAGGGATCTTTCCATAATTTGGAAATTGAACCTGTTAAACTCCCAATATAATGAACTCCTAGCTAATATTAATCCAGAGACACCAGGGGGCTGATTTACTTACCCACGAACGGGTCGAAATGAGTCCGATTGCGTTTTTTTCGTAATGATCGGTATTTTGCGATTTTTTCGGATTCTTTACGAATTTTTCGTTACCAATACGATTTTTGCGTAAAAACGCGAGTTTTTCGTATCCATTACGAAAGTTGCGCATTTTTCGTAGCGTTAAAACTTACGCGAAAAGTTGCGCATTTTTCGTAGCGTTAAGTTTTAACACTACGAAAAATGCGCAACTTTTCGCGTAAGTTTTAACGCTACGAAAAATGCGCAACTTTTTACGCAACTTTCGTAATGGATACGAAAAACTCGCGTTTTTACGCAAAAATCGTATTGGTAACGAAAAATTCGTAAAGAATCCGAAAAAATCGCAAAACATACGAAAAAGTCACAAAATGTTCGTTTTCAAGTCGGAACTTTTCCAATTCGGGTCGGATTCGTGGGTTAGTAAATCAGCCCCTAGGAGTAGCTGAAAGACTGACTATATTTGAGCCAGGCCCAGTTACACCCTAAAAAAAGCCATTTGCCCATTTCCCACTTTTGGGTGTACTGTGGAAAAATCCCGGACATATCTGAAACACATAGGGGCTGATTTACTAACCCGCGAATCCGACCCGAATTGGAAAAGTTCCGACTTGAAAACGAATATTTTGCGATTTTTTCGTATGTTTTGCGATTTTTTCGGATTCTGTACGAATTTTTCGTTACCAATACGATTTTTGCGTAAAAACGCGAGTTTTTCGTATCCATTACGAAAGTTGCGTAAAAAGTTGCGCATTTTTCGTAGCGTTAAAACTTACGCGTAAAGAATCCGAAAAAATCGCAAAAAATACGAAAAATACCGATCATTACGAAAAAAACGCAATCGGACTCCATTCGACCCGTTCGTGGGTAAGTAAATCAGCCCCATAGGCTTTGCTACAGAAAAATTTGGATTAGTTACATGAATAAAAGGCTAGCATGTATCCAGGCAGAATTTTCTTTAAGAGTGCACTACATCCTCTTTATACAATCTTACACATCGATTCCAAAAAAATAAAATAAAAGGATGCTTTGACAACAGTATTGTTGTTGAGGGGAATGGGTAAAAAAAATATTAATTCATTGGAAGTAAAATTGAAAAATAGAGAGGACACAGTTTTAAAACACATCATATTTGCTTAGCTCAAGTTATATATATATATAAACTTCCAAGTAAATGCCGGCACTCACATATAGATAAGTTGCTGTTGTCTGGGTGCAGGTCCAAATAATGTTGAAGGTGCTTGAGAGAGGGTCAGCACTCACAGGACTTATGTAAACAAATTATTTTTATTAAAGAGGAGACTAACCTTTCAGCTAGCACTCTAGCCTTTATCAAAGTGGTGAATACAACAAACAGTGTCTAAAAAAGCACAAAGTGGCGTGAAAAAGTGGAGATGATGTCATCATACGTCACCAGAGACAGGAAACCAGAGATTTTTATTGGTTTATCTCTGGTATTCTGTCTCTGGCGACGTATGATGACGTCATCTCCACTTTTTTCCGCCACTTTGTGCTTTTTTAGACACTGTGTTTGTTGTATTCACCACTTTGATAAAGGCTAGAGTGCTAGCCGAAACGTTAGTCTCCTCTTTAATAAAAATAATTTGTTTACATAAGTCCTGTGAGTGCTGACCCTGTCTCAAGCACCTATATATATACTGTATATATTTACAGCATGTTCTCCCCACTTATACAAGACCTATTTAGGGAGGGTGGTAGTTTGAAATGTCAGCTATTCTGTATTAACTAAATTAAATTATCAACTCTACATACTAGCATGAATTCAGTAATTATATTAAAGCGGAAGCTATCAATCTCCTGGAACATACAGCATTTTACAAGCTATTTTTTTTGTAACTTATAGTTTTATTTGTTTTTTGTTTCACTTACACAAATGAACATAGTATATTAAAGCATTTTACACTGTTGTTCATACATTTGTCTTCTGTCAATACGAAAATCAATAAAAAAGAAATATATGGGTCAAGGAAAAAGGGGGACATAGTTTAACAAAAGGTAGGGGGGAATAAATACTTTAATTTCTAAGATAAATTATAATCTCTTACTCCTGTTTAATATATTCCCATGTTTTTTCTAAAGTTGCTGTGATATACTGCATTAAATGCTATTGTAGTGATTTATATTAAAAATCAAAATAATGAAACCAAAACAAAAAATTGGAAAAAAGAACATGCTCTGATGGCCTATGATGTACAACCTAAAACCTGATTTTACTGAACAAAAAGGTGTTCACTAGCCAAACTAGCTCCTTATTCCTGATAAATGTACCCAGATGTACAAGTTAAAAAAAATTTAAAAAGAAAAAATCCAATGTTCTTCTAATACAACATCTCCAGGTTTTGCTGTTGTAGTGACAGATAAAAATGACTGAACCTTTGCTGAACTTTGCTGATATATTTGCTTTGGGGTTTACTGAAACAGAAGTCCAAAACAATGCTTCTATTGCCAAAAAGACTGTGTAGACAGTGGTATTGTGAGATGATTTGCAATTTGTTTTTTTTATTTTAATTGGTTCATAAATTATTTCTTTGTTTGGTTTTGCAGCTTGCAAACTTGCAATTTAAACTGTAGTCTGGTTGCTAGGTACTTCAGAAACCAGGCAACAGCTAAAACATCTAAATGTAAGAATAATAGTATGACTAGAAAGCCAAAATAGAAACAAAAAATATAGCATTTTCATTTAACAATATAGGAAGGGCAATGTTTAAGGCCATCTGTGTCATTCCACAAGTAAATTTAAGGGTGATTGAGATGGAACATGCTTATATTATTACTCTTCATTTTTATAAACTATACAAGAATAAAAAAAAAAACACACAAATGCATATAGAGAGATATATATAAGGGATCCCATTCTCATCCTGAAAACTAGAGGCCTGTTAGTATGATACCAGTAGCAGGAAAGGGTGTAATAAGGGATAAGATACTTGATTACGCTCTAAATCACAATACTATAAGGAGCATATTTATTATATTGTGTAAACCAACATCACTGGTGATATTGTATAATATAATACTAATCAATCAGCAATTAGATTTGAATGGTCACCAACAAGTTGGAAAACAGAAAATAAGATCTAATTGGTTGCTATGGGCAACATCACATCACATTTAATGACAACCCTTTATATATTTATTAAACAATGAATTACATACTGGTGCTTTTATATGATATTTTTTAGAAAGCAATGTTCATAGGTATATTTTCCTATCATTTGTACACATCCACTGTGTGCTCGTGTTAAAGGGGAATTTTTACCTTCAGTCAGTAGTCTAAATTTGAAAAGTCACTGTCAGAAAAATAACATTTTTTTAATTCATGTTTATTAAATGCTCTCTTCTCTGCTCTCTCCACTCTCTTTGGAAGTGGTCATGGACACCAACTTGCATTCTGCCCAACCAGGAAGTTGACATTGAACTGGTTACTGCACATGACTTCCCTCTTGTGCTTCATTTGCATTTTATTCATCCGATTGGCTGAATCTTGCCAGCCAATGAAAAAGATATACAAATGAAGCAGGAGAGAGAAGGCATGTGCAGAACCAGTTCAGTGTGAACTTTTTTTTTTATTTGGCTAGCTTCCTGATCTGGGAAATCCCCTACAGAGAGAGCAGAGAGCAGATTGATGATCGTTTTAGCAGCTCTGATCCTGGTCTGTAGCTTCAAAACTAAACATTTGAAATAAAAAAGGTGATTTACAAAATTGTATTTTTTCTGAGAGAGGATGTTCAAATTTGGACTATTGCCTGAAGGTCAACATGTCCTTTAAGGCTAAATAGGCTAGCAGCTGGAAGCCTAAATATATTAATTAAAAGAACCAGTTGTATTGCTTAACACTATACCTCTTTTCCTACAGTCACAAGGTACACTGCTGTTTGTAATGTATGGCACTGAGAATGAAGAGTGTGCTTAAGAGCTCCCTGTACCTGAATCTTGAATGTAATCATGAAAGCAAACGTAACTGGAAAGCATTGCTTAATTACTCTTCTGCCCCAAACTCTATGGGGCTGATTTACTTACCCACGAACGGGTCGAATGGAGTCCGATTGCGTTTTTTTCGTAATGATCGGTACTTTGCGATTTTTTCGTATGTTTTGCGATTTTTTCGGATTCTTTACGAATTTTTCGTTACCAATACGATTTTTGCGTAAAAACGCGAGTTTTCCTATCCATTACGAAAGTTGCGTAAAAAGTTGCGCATTTTGCGTAGCGTTAAAACTTACACGAAAAGTTGCGCATTTTTCGCGTAAGTTTTAACGCTATGAAAAATGCGCAACTTTTTACGCAACTTTCGTAATGGATACGAAAAACTCGCGTTTTTACGCAAAAATCGTATTGGTAACGAAAAATTCGTACAGAATCCGAAAAAATCGCAAAACATACGAAAAAGTCGCAAAATGTTCGTTTCAAGTCGGAACTTTTCCAATTCGGGTCGGATTCGTGGGTTAGTAAATCAGCCCCTTTATATTGGACTTCTGTTCTCTAAATTTGCCTTAACTGCTTGCTTAACAGTGTGACTAGAGGAGTTCATAGAACCTCACCATCATCAGTATCTTATTTTTTCTTTGTTCTATCTGATCGCCATCGCAAAATGGTATTCTTTCTAACAATGAACCTGGTTTTTAGCAAATGAGAGACAAAAGAAAAATAGATGCTGTTTAAAGCCGGTTTTATGTTAACATAGTAGTTCTATAAATTTTAACACAAATGGATATATACGTATACAAGTCTGTGTAGAAAAAAGTGTTGTAAAACAATGTGTATTTTTAAAGCTGTGTAATGAATATATACTGTATGTGTATACTCAGCCAAGTATGAAATTGAAAAAAGGGGGACTGAGCACTACAACTTTTTACACAATTTTTCATGCCAGAAATTCTTTTCCTCCTGAACTTGTCCCACTGATTTTTGTGTGCTACCCTAGGTCAGCCTTAAAATATTAGGGTAACTTCAGTCAGTTAGTCTGTTTTTTTTCTGTGCAAGGAGTCCTGTCTAGAATGTCTTTTTGTTGTGTTTATTTACAATGAATGATATCTAACTATTAATTCTGGTGAATTCTCTTTACAGAACTTTATCAGTCACAAGAGTATTCATAATTTAGCATATAATAGGAAAGTAATGTTCCTTGTCATTTTCTATAGCTGCACCTGACAGTGCTGACGGCGCACCTGAAATTGCTGGAGACAAAAAATATGGAACTTTGCTCCAGATTTATGCATTTTGTAACAAGATGTAATGCCCTTTCATACCAAAGTAAAATGTTTCAATTAACTGCATGAAGTTTATTCAGTTTTGTGCTTTTTTTAATTACTTAACTTTTAGTTTATCATCTCTTGAATTTAGAATGTTATCTATTTGTTTGCTAGGGTCCAATTGACCCTAGCAATGAGGCAGTGGTTTGAACAAGAGACTGACAAATGAACAGAAGACAGCCTAACTTGAAAGATAAATACAGTAATAAAGTATAACAATTAGTGATGAGAGACATTTTTCACCAGGCATGGATTCCATGCAAATTTCCTTGTTTTACATTTATCGGATTTTTTAGCGCAAACGTTCACTGCAGAAAAAATGGGAAAGATTCTCTCATCACTAGTAACAATAATAATAAAATAATAAAATAGTTTGTCACTGAGCAACAGTGTTTTGGCTTCCGGGGTCAGTTGATGCAAATGCCCAAGACCAGTAAATTATTGCTGTCAGTGTGGTGTAAGCGCTAACCAAATAAAGATAGCTGCTGGATAATAAATAGAGTTATACAGTTATATCATAGTGCCAACATTTGCCTATGTTAATAAATAACCAATTCTGTTTTATTTTAAAAAAATTTATAAAGTCTTGACTATAATCTCTGTGGCCTTAGGATTTCCACAGTACAGTTTCAATTTTTGGAAACACTGACACAAAAGGCTTTAGCTCTTCCCTGAAGCTGTCCCAGAACCACAAATAATGTCTCAACCTCAGGTCCATGTTTCATAACATAAAACCACCGACCCAAGACACCTATTAAATGATTTACTGCATTCATCTCTCCGATTTACCACAAGTGTATAGATCTGTTACAGTCAAAAAATAATAGACTGCATCAAGCCAGCGGATTTATGATACATTACGGTAACCTATAAGAACCCATTCAGTCAACATATGATGAGGTGATACTTAAATCCCTTTTTTAACCTTCCTATGTTCATAAGGTACTTGACACCCACAATAACAAATCTCTTTTGTTCCAATCAATTCTGCTCTTGACAACCCCTGTTAAATCCCATAGATTCATTTTTTCAATTGCGTACAGTAGGTGAATGTGTACTGTGTGTCCTTTGTTAATCCATTGTGCCAATACAGAAGATTTTTATCACAAATGTTTTCTTAGTTATAAATATTATACAAATTGACTTAATAATGAAGCCCTGCCATTAACCTTGCTTTCTTACTGACATGTTTTAGAAGAAATATATCTTGTGTATTTTGACATTTCTTTATATACTAGATGGTTTGCCAATCAACAATAGACTGAATCAGCAATGATACTGTAACTCATTGCACTTCATTGCATTATAATGTAGCAAAAATAACTCTACTACTAACACATTTATACCATTCTAATAACTCATGGCCAGGTTATTACATATACAGTTAATTTCTTCACAGCCTACCTTTCCCATTCCCTATGTAATTCTTACAATGCTGTAACCCTGAGCTGGAATTCTAAATGACAGAAATGTTAATGTGGCACTCTGGCTTTTCTGGAAAGTGTCACAGTTTAATGCTGAAAGGTGTAATTTTTAATCATGTTGCTGGCAACTTGTTTCTGCTACTTTTATAACATCATAGACCATGTCATTTTGTCATATGGTCCTTAACATTTTTGACACCACAGTGCATTGCCTCACATTCATACATAATTAACCCCTGTCTCCAGCAATCGGAGTATAGAGGTTTAGGAAGGCCATGGGGAGGCCATAAAATGTCTCACTGGAATTTTTGCTGAAAACATTTTTAAATTGGACTTTAAGAGGTTTTGTAGTTTTATTGTATAAATGAACCCATATTTCTATTTACAAGGATGCTGTCATAAATAAAAACTCAAGATGCCAAATGTATAAAGCTTAGCAAACTAACATAATACAAATATTAATTATAATTTACATTTTCCTATCTGATTCTCAAAAAATTATACTTTATGCAAGAGCTACTGTATAAAAACTATAGGTTTTCCAGGAGTAAACCATTGTCAGACATGTCAGCTTGCCCTAATTTTTCGCAACTCATTCTGATTTTCCCCCCTCTCACCCAGACATTTAATTGGCACTTGAGTTTTACTTATCCTCTGCCTCTCAAAAGCAGCAAAATGCACTTGAAACTGACAGATTTATTGGGAAACAAGCAGGGAACGTGGTCAGGGGGCTTGGATTGGGTGGAACAGGAATGGCCAAGATACACCTGCTTTATAATATACTAGGTTGGCATCTTTGACCATCACAAATACAAGTTCTGGTCCAGGGACAAAATAATCCATAGATTATCTTCTTATATGGCTACTTAACCCAACTAACTTCTCAATAGGGACCCAGCTGCCTATTTCTCTATGCTAATGGAAAAGTGCTTACTAGCTAGGGATGTATAAACTCTCTAAATACATGTAGTAATGTGTCCAAAGTTATGCAATTTAAATGCCTTTGGCTATGCTACTAATCTGAATGGATTTTACTTTTCTGGCAAATTCATCCATATGCATGTCATAAAGATTATTATTCATTAAATATCAGATCCATTTATTGAAATAAATCATTTAAATTGGCCTTTATGTTTCTAGCTGCTTAGATCAAACAGTTTGTCATTTTTTCCCCCTCATTTTTCAGTTTTTCCCCCTCATTTGCAAGCAATCTTTTGGTAAATGAATTTGAATAATTTATATGTATAGTAACAAAACAGATAAGGTTTAAAAAGATACACTATCAATGTCAGTGTTATTCTGATCCCATTATTATTGACATTTATACTGTTAATCATTTCTAAAATGAATCTTTTTATTATTCTGCATGAGAAGGTCTGTCAGTTCCTCATAGATAAAAATATTTTTAGTAATGCTAAATATAGTTGGCCTTTTTTAAATTATTTGATGTAACTAGGTAAAACAGAACAGCAGTTGGTTACAATGAAAGATTAAACAGACCCTTACTAATAAGAACACATAAGAGAGTGGATAATGAAGCAAACAACTTCTAACTGTTTGCAAAGGGCACCAATGTTACACTAATGTTAGTGGCAAAAAGGTAGCTCTGTGTATGTATTTATATAGTACCACATTAGAAGTTTAGGCACTCCCTTGGAGTCCCAACATTTGACCAGGTCCTTCTTAGTGCTAAACACAGTTACGTCCATTTCACCATGATTCCATTAATATTTAGGATGTTTAATGTGTCACCAAGCTTTTGCTCTAATATGGGCTGTCAGAGTATAATAAAAAATAAGCATTCTAGTCAAATATACCGATCTAACCCTTTATCATTAAAAACATTCGTATTTAGGACATCAAATAAGTATCACCCAAGCTTTTGCTCTACTTTACCTCTAATATTCCCGACTGGTCCTTGAAATTGGCCTCCCCAAGCCAAGATTGTGAGCCCCAATAGGAAGCTCTATAGTTTAGAGCCACTGGTCTAACCCTTCAGCCTTAAGAACCGACTTCAAGATATAAGGTAAAGATTGTTCATTACAAAACACTTGCGAGAGGAATAATTTTAAATCACAGCAATCTGAATAGTAACACCATATATATTGATGAATATGAAGTCAAGCCAGTGCAATCTGAAAATGATTTGGGGAGTGAGGAATGGAGGGGTTGCACATAATACCAGCACATTGGGTGGGTATAAGGGCCGATAATAAGAAAAGACCACCATATGAGGTGAAACGTTCAAATTACAGCTTCCAAGCTGTTTTTGCACTGCAGCTGCCAGAGTATCCTCTGGCTGTCAGTGGGATAAAAACATATATATCATATACATTTGCTTATAGTGGCGTGCATATTTATTGATATGCTAATTGAATCTAGAAGTCATAATTACCCTTGAAAGAAAAAAGAAAGGTTGTGTCTATTCTAAGTTGCTTCCTTCAGCCTTAATTTGTCAAGTATTTGCTTTAAATTTGATTAGTAAGCATGTTAATTTTCTCTTATTGCCATTATATGAACTTATTTCAGTTGTTTTCATCAAAGACCACAAAGATGTTCATTTCAACAGTTAATCATCTTTTAAATATATATAGAACATGTGGGTTCTCTTCAATAAAATGTCCTTTGAAATTGTTCTGTAGCCACTAAATTAATATTTGTGAAAATGTCTGATAATTTAGGTGAAACAATTACATTTGTTTTTTTTGGGTTTTTTTTTTAAACAATGGGCAGTTAAAGGAGAACTTCACCTATAAATTTACTTCTAGTATAATTTAGACAATACAATTCTGAGAACATTTGCAATTAATTTACATTTTTATTCCTTGTAGTTTTGAAATTATATAGCTTCATGTTCTTTAGCTTTCCAATTTGGGAAACTCTTTGGTAAGGTCCGGTTTACCCTAGCAATGATGTAATGGAGAGGGCATGAAGAGAAATATATGTATAATATAGCAGCCAGGGAGCATTTTAAATTAAAAGCTGGAAATAGGCAGAAAAGGTAAACAAATAATTCAAAATTGATTTAAAACAAACATCAATTATAAAGCTGCTAAGAAAGATACATTCAATGAAACTTCAGTAAAAATGTCATGCAGTGAAGCCCATGGCCATCTTTGATTTATTGCAGCTGACTGGGGAGCTAGGATAATTGTAAGCTGACAGGCGGGGAGGTGCTATAAGGTCTCTTCAGACATCAGCGGTGGCACCCCAGCTGGGGCCTTATTTACACCACTGGAGAAAGAATATCAAGATAGTGTGATATTGATGGAGAAGTCAGGCTATGTCTAGAAGGAATTGGCAACATTGGAGCCTTTTTTCTGTGAACAGTTTTAGCATAGGGGAAAGGATCTTCTACCCTAACAATGTAGGCTAATGTATATGCTATTGCAGAGCTAAAATGCCTTAACTGCATTGTAGTTTTGCCTTCCAATTGACTCCAGTGCATTTAGGTGAAATTTTTTTTTTTTAAATTTTCTGCAGTTTTGGAGACTTTAACACTATATGCAGCAAGTTCACTCATGACTATAAATGAGACCTAATGTGTCTCAATCTTATTGATGCTAAAAAAAAGTTCTGGATAAATATATAAGAACACAGTCAGAGGAAATGTATGCATAGCTTACCTTTCAGTGGATGCCTGACTAGTTTGAGCCCTCCATATAACCTTCCACCTACTGTTTATCATGGCAATTCCCCTTACTAGTTAAAAAGGGTTTTTTTTGTTAATTGTGTGTGCAAACTATATACGTATCTCTCACCAGGGCTAAATTATTGACAGGCCTATTTTTAGTAGTTTTTAGGATGCTTTACAAATTTGAGATTAACTACACTTTGTTCTTCTCTGTCTAAAATATACAACGTGGACTAATAGTTAAGAATTGGAAGTGAGAAGTGATAACATTTAATTTTTGTATCGGTGGTGATTTATCTATTTCTTTTTCTTTCAGACTGTAATTTTACAAACTTCTCTTGTTACAGATATATTGTAAAGTATGTGAGAAATAAGTGGGGAATTTAACAGGCTTCTAAGTGAAATTGAATTTATTTTAGCATTGTTATTATTTCTCCTCTTCTGCCCTTCTCTAAGCTTCTCTTTGAGCAGTTTCTATTTATGACATATACTTGCAATTTGTTGCTGATGTTAAGGCATTTTACCAGAACAAATTGTCTTTGCTGTATTACTGTTTATGTCCAGACTAAACTTGCCAACTTAAGCCCATATTTCCTAATTTACTGGACATTGGAAAGTTCACCCATATGGGGAGGGAGGGGGGGGCGATAGGAGTAATACTGGCAGGAAACTTATCACTGTAATTAGATATTATTGGGCTCCATACCAATTTTGTATAAGAATTTTCATAATGAAGTAAAATTAGGCAGTTATAAATGTCTGTGAGTTATTACCATGGAGAACTGTTACAAATGTGCTGGGTTGGGTTCCTAGAGGTAGCCTGTAAGGCTTTATATAAGCCCAAAGCTAATGATGAGCGAATTTTTTCGCCAGGCATGGATTTGCGAGAGAAAATTTTGCGAGAAAATTCACCACTGAATTTTTTTTGTCGCACGTCAAAAAAAGGGCACGGTCATGTGAACATGGGTGTTATAGCATCAAATTGGGCATGGTCACATCAAAATGGGTGTGGCCACGTCAAAATTGGGCACGGTTGTGTCAAAAACTGGGCACCAAAAAAAATAGCGGCGGCGACAAAAAATAGATGTGGACGACAAAAATGTTTCGCTAATTTTCTTGCCATTTTGTGAATTTTATGCCAAAGTGAAACGGGAGAGATTCACTCATCACTACCCAAAGTCTCTACTTTGGCATGATATTGCCCTGTATTGTCTTTTAAGTCTCTTTTCATCTTTAGCTATAAAGAAAAAATAAGTCCTGACAGCGTGAACAAATGTGCTCTTACCATAAGGCATTTCTTCAACAGAATTTATTGTGAATATATTTGTATCCATGCATTTTTGCATAGAAAATATTTCAGTTTAAGTTAAGGAAACGTGACTGAGATTTCAAAAGTTTTTTTTACGCCACCACCGCACTCGGTACTTCTTTTTCATTAGATGATTCTTTCATGCGTAAACAGTTCATCTCATGTGAAGAACATACCCATTACAAAAACAGGACAATGGGAAAACTTAATAATTAAATGAAGAAATAACAATATCTTAAATCAGAAGCTTAGACATTATTCACCTAAGGCCAATTGTATGAGAAAGTTTTAGCTGCTCCCTGTTGAGCTTTACTAAACTGAATTGTTTTTATGGCAGTATACTCCAAGGTAGAATTTAATCAAATCTGCATTCTTAAGTACTTTAAAGGGAAAATGTGCTATGGTATGTGCCTATCCTACATGTTGTATAGTTAAGGCAGGTATAAATTCACTCTCAGTCCAATAAACCAATTGATTTATTTGACTTCAAAGTTTCATTTTCATTTGTGGTTCTGCTGATCAATATTATTTAGACAAGTTTTCAGGCATTGATTTTGTAGAGATGTTTTCTTATATGGCATTCATATTTAAGCCATGAAAAATAAAGTGTATATATGTGTAGGATAAACCCTAAATGCTTGGGACCTGGGGAACCTATAAAGGGATCTTTCCATAATTTGGTTCATTATAGATTCATGCACCTTAGTTAGGATCAAGTACATGCTACTGTTTAATAATTACATTGAAAAAAAGTAATCATTTTGAACAATTAGAATTATTGCTTAAAATGGACTCTAAGGGAGATAAACTTCTTGTAGTTTTCTGGATAATGGATTTTGAGATAAGAGATCCCATACCTCTACTGACAGGTATGATAAACATTGTTTATATATTACCTGACCATTTCTGTTTGGGAGGAGGACCATGGTATTTATGTTTCTGTTGAGTGCACAGGGTGGCATATATTATCTTTTTCTAGTTCATAAGTTTTGTTCATTGTGTATCTGTTCTTGCTTGAGCTACTCAGACACTTAAAGGACCACTTTATACAAAGAAAGGAATCTCTCTGTGCCTTGCATCCAAAGCACTGACGTGATGAGTTCAAACCACTTCACCGGTGGTTTGCCTTGTGTATTATGTATAATTGGATTATCCTTCATATAAGTAACAGGGTAGTAATCCTTAGCAAGAGCCCAGCCTTTTATCTTTGATACTTATGTTTTTTCATGTTCTACAACTTGCATCTGCTTTGAAAATGTTATTCTTTCATCATTTGCAATTCTACCACTGTTGGAGATATATTTTTTCCATGTGACATAATAGTATTTAGCAAGTAAAATCACATGCAAAATATGTGAGATGCTATAATTGGGAAGTTTGACCCATTGTAAATACACCAAAGTAGATATCAGGTGCCAATACTGGAAGAGGGCTATAGGGATCAATATACATGTGCAAAATATCCAGTAGCGTGCTGAAATAGTAAATTAGTGATATTTCTCAAGCCATAGAAAGGCTTGGGAAGAGCCTGGATAGGCCCTAAACATTACCTTATTCTGTATGTATATAGACCAACTAAACACCTTTTCACTAATTTACCATTTCAGTATGTGATGATTTATTTATTTGCAGCCAATGAAATAGCCTTTTGAAGGCATTTCATATTAAAGGTAGGTGTTGGGAAACCTATTTATAAAGTTGTATGTACTAAAGTGCTGCAATGTGCAAAGTGCAGAATTTGACAAATCACCACCATGTTTTTACACACAATGCAATGCTTACCTAACAATTCCAGCATAATTCTCTGCTAAGCTATATGTACGATAAAGCATGCAATGAACCAATAAGGATGCATATTAGCATCCATTTTGGTAAATAGCATGCAAGTTGTGGCAAAAGGGTTTCCCCTAATTTTAACGGTCACCTACCAGTTAGCAAACAAAAGCAAAGATCTGATTGATTGCTATGGGCAACATCACCGGTAATGTTGGCTTACATTCTGTAGTAAAAATACCCATAAATGTTTTCTGTTTCAAGCTGAAGTGCTGTGTACATTAATTTGTCTGTGATATTCCAATACTAATGACTCCAACATTAATTTAAACAAACACGCTGCTCGCTGGGACTCAACGCATGAGCCCAGGTAAAGAGTAACAGAGGTGCCGAATAACAATAAGTTTGTAGGCACTTTGTAGGCACAATCAGGAAAGGATAAGGCGAACTGTTTGCGCAAAACTTACGTGAAAATTCACCACGGAAAAATTCAATTGCACGTCAATAAAGTTGTGGTCGCATCAAAAATGGGCGCAGTTGTGTCAAAATTGGGCGCGGCTGCGTCAATATGGATGCGGGTGACAAGAATAAGACGCGGGTGACAAAGAAGTTGAGCTACAAATGCGTTTCGTGGATTTTTCGCTATTTCACAAATTTTCTTGTCGTTTCGCACATTTTATGGCGACAGATTTGCTCATCACTAGTCAGGAATGTTCAGTGTGAATAAGAAGATGATCACCTCGCACTGGACTAAGGGCCTCAGGGTCTTTTTACACACTGTGCACATGCGGCAGAATGTTCAAAGGAAATCGTCAAAGCGCGCACGTAGATGTTCATGTGTCGAGACACACGCTTTAGAATGCAAGGAAGGGCGTGAATTAACGCGCATGTACAGTCGACATGAACCAGCGTGAGCAATGCCATGTGGCTGACACTTACAATATCTAAATTAAAGTAATTGTTCCAGTGGTACAAGATGTATAATGTAACCTGTAGGGCTGGGAGAAGAACCAGTTACTGTGATTAAGCAGTTTAAACAATGTCACACCCTGCAGCAAAACATCAGAATAACTTAATTACAGGCATTCATCATCAACTGACTTTCCTTCATTCTCTGCTGTAAGCTTGATCAATTTAGCACTGAAAAAGTACAGAATGATCTTAGTAAAAAGTATAACAGTTCTTTTTAGATATTTAGTATTTTTAGAAATATATGTTTTAATCCAGATTTAATTTAGATTTAATACACAATTCTCATTACATACACTTTTGTATACAGTGGAGGAAATAATTATTTGACCCCTCACTGATTTTGTAAGTTTGTCCAATGACAAAGAAATGAAAAGTCTCAGAACAGTATCATTTCAATGGTAGGTTTATTTTAACAGTGGCAGATAGCACATCAAAAGGAAAATCGAAAAAATAACTTTAAATAAAAGATAGCAACTGATTTGCATTTCATTGAGTGAAATAAGTTTTTGAACCCTCTAACAAAAAAAGACTTAATACTTAGTGGAAAAACCCTTGTTTGCAAGCACAGAGGTCAAACGTTTCTTGTAATTGATGAGCAAGTTTGCGCACATTTTAGGAGGAATGTTGGTCCACTCCTCTTTGCAGATCATCTCTAAATCCCTAAGGTTTCGAGGCTGTCTCTGTGCAACTCTGAGCTTGAGCTCCCTCCATAGGTTTTCTATTGGATTAAGGTCCGGAGACTGACTAGGCCACTCCATGACCTTAATGTGCTTCTTCTTGAGCCACTCCTTTGTTGCCTTTGCTGTATGTTTTGGGTCATTGTCGTGCTGGAACACCCATCCACGACCCATTTTCAGTTTCCTGGCAGAGGGAAGGAGGTTGTCGTTCAGGATTTCACGATACATGGCTCCGTCCATTTTCCCGTTAATGCGAATAAGTTGTCCTGTGCCCTTAGCAGAAAAACACCCCCAAAGCAAAATGTTTCCACCCCCATGCTTGATGGTGGGGACGGTGTTTTGGGGGTCATAGGCAGCATTTTTCTTCCTCCAAACACAGCGAGTTGAGTTAATGCCAAAGAGCTCTATTTTGGTCTCATCAGACCACAGCACCTTCTCCCAGTCACTCACAGAATCATTCAGGTGTTCATTGGCAAACTTCAGACGGGCCTGCACATGTGCCTTCTTGAGCAGGGGGACCTTGCGAGCCCTGCAGGATTTTAATCCATTGCGGTGTAATGTGTTTCCAATGGTTTTCTTGGTGACTGTGGTCCCTGCTAATTTGAGGTCATTAACTAACTCCTCCCGTGTAGTTCTAGGATGCTTTTTCACCTTTCTCAGAATCATTGACACCCCACGAGGTGAGATCTTGCGTGGAGCCCCAGAGCGAGGTCGATTGATGGTCATTTTGTGCTCCTTCCATTTTCGAACAATCGCACCAACAGTTGTCACCTTCTCTCCCAGCTTCTTGCTAATGGTTTTGTAGCCCATTCCAGCCTTGTGCAGGTCTACAATTTTGTCTCTGACATCCTTGGACAGCTCTTTGGTCTTTCCCATGTTGGAGAGTTTGGAGTCTGCTTGATTGATTGATTCTGTGGACAGGTGTCTTTTATACAGGTGACTAGTTAAGACAGGTGTCCTTAATGCGGTTGACTAATTGAGTAGAAGTGTCTAACCACTCTGTGGGAGCCAGAACTCTTAATGGTTGGTAGGGGTTCAAAAACTTATTTCACTCAATGAAATGCAAATCAGTTGCTATCTTTTATTTAAAGTTATTTTTTCGATTTTCCTTTTGATGTGCTATCTGCCACTGTTAAAATAAACCTACCATTGAAATGATACTGTTCTGAGACTTTTCATTTCTTTGTCATTGGACAAACTTACAAAATCAGTGAGGGGTCAAATAATTATTTCCTCCACTGTAGATGTGCTCAGCCCTGCGGCTGCTGCCACCTTCTGACCAGCTGGTAGCTTCCAGGTTTCTTTCATGCTCATTGTCAAGAGCTGCAGCACACTTGCACCTAAGGAATCAGCCGCAGGAATCACTTGCACATTGAACACAAGAAATGACATCAGAATTTCAATGCAATTTTGCCTGATTTACAAAGAAATGCAAAGGTAGTTGTATTAATTTTGCCAAATCGGATTAAACTGTTGTAGGTGCAGTGCAATTGCACTAATCACATTGTCCTCTTGCAACCGCAAAATTGCTGCATCATGGGTTAAATAAATTGCAATTGTGTGTAAAACTGCACTTTGCTCACTGCAGTTGAGGATGTAAAATAGTTTTATAATGAGCATTTTTTCTATGAATATTGTTTAGACACCAAAATCTAAAATCCTGTATTCACATCTGGTCACTTGTGAAAGCAATAAAGTTTAAACTGTATTAAGGTTTAATGTATATTGCCTGGTATTTTTTAAAATTGTACTCCATTTCTAATGGGTTCCTTTGTACCTCTGGTATAGACCTTCAGATTCTCTTGCCATGTAAGTGTTGGTGTCCTCTTTTATGGAGAAAGCTATGGGGATTTTTTGGGGATAACTAACTCTGTAATTCTAAGCAGTATTGCTCAATGTCTACTAAAGCAAAGAAATGTCATGACCTTTAGGGATGAATTTTGCATTTTATAGGTCTCTGGTAAGGCCTCATTTTGAGTATGTAGTGCAGTAGTTAAGAAGGATATGAGCTGGAGAGACTGCGGAGACTGCAACTCAACTGGTAAAGGGGATGGAAGATTTAAACTATGAGGTGAGACTGTCGAGGTTGGGGTTGTTTTCTTTAGAAAAGAGGCGCTTGCAAGGGGACATGTTTATTCTGTACAAGTACATTAAAGGGGATTATAGAGAGATAAAGGGTGTTCTTTTTTCTCATAAAAATGATCAGCGCACCAGAAGCCAGAGGAAATAGGAGACATACTCTGTAAGGAAAGACTGTCAAGGTTGGGGGTTGTTTTCTCTGCAAAAAAGGTGCTTGCTAGAAGATATGAATACTCATTATCATTAGAGAACATCATTGATCGATAACAGGGAGTCTGACCACTTCTTTGGACTTGAGGAGCTGAACTCTCATTTGTAGCAGCGTAGGTGGTTCTTCATGGTGAGGGCAGTGAGGTTGTGGAATACTATGGACTGCCACATGGTTTTGTGATGGCAGAATCTTTAAGAGTGGCTTGGACTAAATTAATATACAAGGTTATATTCATCTCAAGAGCTATAGTTAGTTTATTGTATGGGTATAAATATGTAGAGGCAAATTCACTTACTGAAGTGAACAAAGAGCAATTTTGAGAGCAATCATCATGTTTATTTCTCACAACGCACCATTTTCCCACTATTTTGGTGTCAATGGGGACACAACCAGTGAATTCCCTTGATGTAATTGTGCTGTGCCTACTGCAGTTGCCAAAATGGATACAACTGCATGTTGCTTTGTCACAAATTCATACAATTTTGCCAAATGTACTTTTCCAAGTACATTTAATTAAAGTGATGTTATGCAGAACTCATTGCGGGGAAGAGTTGAAGTTGTCCGCTGCACTTGTGAATGTACGTGAGCCATATAATTCATACATACCTAGTGTAGGTCTGTACATGCTGTATATGTATGTGTATCATTTGAAGGTTGAACTTGATGGACTATTGCCTTTTTCAGTATAAATTAACTATATCACTGTGTAAATATATGCAAACAATTGGCTTAAACAGGTACATGACATGCTATTTATGTCTCTTTGGGTGCTGTGCTGGAACAATTGAGTATCCCACATTGGTAATAGTGATTGGTGACACCTAATTAAATATGTAAACTCAGTGCTGAGGTATTCTAATAATGCCAAAACATACATGTATAAAAAGGAAAATGCCACACTGATATTCACAAAGTGACATATTCTCTTATTATCAAACAACCAATCAAAGTGCAGTCATTGTAGGCACATCACCCTGTAAGAAAGATAACATCATACAAAGACAGAAAGGTCAGAATACACACATACTGCACACTACTATACACATAGATAATATATATCAGAAACAAATGTCTTTAGCACAGTAGTAGACAGTTTAACAAGAAAATACAACTTAAAGCAACAATGGGATCTAGTATAGCCTTCTCAGACTTGCAAGTACTTGCCATTAAAGCCATCATAGCTATTTACATGTACTTATGCATATTTATTTCAGTGTGATTTGTTTATTAATAAACCTCTAATTTATTTTTTAATCTATAAATATATATATTAAATATCTTCCTCCTACTTCACACAATAAGGTATAAAACATGATCTGACATAAATCATGGATCTAAAGGGGCAAATATTTTTGTTTGGGTTTCACATCTTTAAGGCAAGCTAAAAGGGTTGAGGAGACCACCTCATTCGTATGCAAATAAGTCATAACAGGATTCTGGGAAGAAATTCCTTTAGGCTCTTAGAAAAGTCCCATTTACATGGGTTTATCCTATAGACTAATGCTGACCCACTGGGTTTTTAATGCAAAAGCCAGGATAATAGCTGATCAGATTCCCAACTACAGACTGGTTTCGCCCTTCTTGGGGCTCATCAGTGTAGTGCAGGGTTTTCTGATCAGCTTAGGTAGAGCCAGGAGTGGGGATACACAAACAAGCTAAAAGGTTTGAGGAGACCGCCTCATACGTATGCAAATAAGTCATAACAGGATTCTGGGAACAAATTCCTGCACTACACTGATGAGCCCCAAGAAGGGCGAAACCGGTCTGTAGTTGGGAATCTGATCAGCTATTATCCTGGCTTTTGTATTGAAAACCCAGTGGGTCAGCATTAGTCTAGACTCTATAGGATAAACCCATGTAAATGGGACTTTTCTAAGAGCCTAAAGGAATTTCTTCCCAGAATCCTGTTATGACATCTTTAAGGCTAAATCCTATGAGGGAAAAGTTTGTCATAGTGGATAGAAAATTTGTTTTTCTTTTTCTTTGCACATAACACTCCATTGAGGAGATCCTTGTTTTCCTTTAAAGCTTTACAAAGGAAGCCTGATCCATCAAGTACCTGTATCTTTAACAGCTGATAAATTTATCCAGAAATCATTCCTATGGCTATTAGAGATGTAGCGAACTGTTCGCCGGCGAACTAATTCGCGCGAACATCGGGTGTTTCGCAAGTCCGCAAATTCGCGAACTTTTCGTGATGTTCGCAATTTGGGTTCGCCGGCACCGAAAAAATCGCAAAACTTACGATAACGGTACGAATTCTCCGAAAAAAATCGCAAAACTTACGATAACGGTACGAAAAAGTCGCAAAACTTACGATAACGTTACGAATGATCCGAAAAAGTCGCAAAACTTACGATAACGGTACGAATGATCCGAAAAAGTCGCAAAACTTACGATAACGTTACGAGTGATCCGAAAAAGTCGCAAAACTTACAATAACGGTACGAATGATCCGAAAAAGTCGCAAAACTTACGATAACGTTACGAAAGCTCCGAAAAAGTCGCAAAACTTACGATAACGTTACGAAAGCTCCGAAAAAGTCGCAAAACTTACGATAACGTTACGAAAGCTCCGAAAAAGTCGCAAAACTTACGATAACTTTACGAAAGCGACGGAAAATACGAAAAAGTCGCAAAATTACCGATCATTTCGAAAAACGGCGTGTGTCAATTTTTCAGAGGTTTTTGCCCTTGATCCCCCTCCTGCATGCCACTGTCCAGGTCGTGGCACCCTTTAAACAACTTTAAAATCAGTTTTCTGGGCAGAAATGGCTTTTCTATTTTTTAAAGTTCGCCTTCCCATTGAAGTCTATGGGGTTCGCAAAGTTCGCGAATATTCGCAATTTTCGGCGGAAGTTCGCGAACAGGTTCGCGAACTTTTTTTTTGAGGTTCGCTACATCCCTAATGGCTATATATGCCTCTTATTTGCTTTAAATGACATTTGAATTACTGGAAGAAAAAATGTGAAGGTCGGGGACTTCTTAAATGATCTTTTCTTTACTATCCCCTTTCCTTTCAGCTTTGCAATCATTTGTCATCACTTACACTTATATCTTAATTCAGTCTCATTCAGTTTGTTTTTTAAATCTCTCACTGTCTCTGTCCCAGAAATATACACACAAATTATACTACAGGTATAGGATTGTAATTTGGAAACCTGTTATACAGAAAGCTACAAATTACTGGGACCATCTCCGATAGTTTTAATCAAGTTAAAAAAAATGCACATTTTTACAACTTATTTTAATTTTTCCTCGTAATAATAAAACTGTAGCTTGTTCTTGATTCTAACTAAAATAGAATTTGTCCAAAATGGTGGCAAAACGATCCTATTAGGTTTAATTTATCAAAATGTGAGTTTAGAGCTTAATACTTAAAGACACATCCACATTCTTTTTATTCCTATGGGAATTTTTCAAAGCATGTTTATCAATCGGTAAAAGTAAGAACTCACCATTTGATAAATATGCTCCTAAAAATTATATAGGAATAATAAGGGTGAGTTTTTATATATAAAGCTCTAAACTTTTAGTTGACTTGACTTAAGGTATAAAGATCTAAATTACAGAAAGACTCCTTATCCAGAAAAACCAGGGTCAGAGTATTCTGGATAATCAATCCCATACCTGTACTGTTATAACAACAAGCACTACTACTAATTGTAATAATATTACTACCTGATTATTTACTGAGCAGCCCAGTGAAACTCTAACAAAGGTGTCTGCATGACTTGTTGACACCTTTGTAATTTAACACATCTCTAGAAGTATCCCATTTATTTCTGATGGACGAAGTCAGGGATAGGGAAAGAAGAGAAGTAATAGGAGAGAATGAATGCAGAAGAGAATGGTGGAGCCAACAAAAGTAAAAGATAAGGAAGGGAATAGGAGAGGGATAAATGGAATAAGGTAAAAGGAAAGATGAGAAGCATACCATAGACTAGGTTGTAGAGACAAACTGCATGGCAATTGGGCCATTTATTGGTGAGTTTGGATGTATAGAGTTTATTCACTACATTGTTGGCATGTTGGGTTTTTAATAGTGCATTAATTGCAGAGGTGAGCTAATACATGTTTAATGTCCTTTGAATTACATACAGTAACTATTCTTGAGTTATATCCATTACGCTAACTGTTTTAGATGACTGGCATTCCCGAGGACTGCACCCAGCCATAGTGATAAGGGAATAATGATTTTCATGATGATTTTCATGGTGTACTTTTCTTAATTCTAAATAAATGTAGTTTTTTAGCTGTAATATTGGTGTGTAAGCAGCCATCTTAGTGCATTGTACCTGATTTTGAGCTTTCAGAAAGAGCCAGCACTACACACTAGAACTTCTTTCAGATAACCTATTGTTTCTTCTACACCCAGGTAACTGGTCCCAAGCCAGACTTGGGAGTTTTTACTATTGAGTGCTATTACCATGTGTACCACTTTTATACAGGTGTCGGGTTTTGCTGCTACATTCCCATTGTTTTGCTGATTGGCTGCTGGGGGGGGAGGGTGATATCACTGCAACTTGCAGTGCAGCAGTTAATTGTAATTAAAGTTCTTTAGAACACAGGCCACATGGTTGTGGCACCCTGGGAAAAGAAGAATATGGCTAGCCCCATGTGAAGTTTCAAAATGTAACATAAAAAATATGTTTGTGCTTTTATAAAATCGATTTCAATGCAGGATTCTGCTGGAGAAGCTCTATTAACTGATGTGTTTGAAAAAATATTCCCATGACAGTATTCCTTAAAGTGACTTATCAAGGGACACAAGGAGTTGCCACAGGGAATATAACCAGTATCTCTAGTATGATATGCTACATCAAAGGCTGATCTTCTTATACTCATGACTGTTCGCATTTTTTCACATATCCTAGAATTTTAGAGGAAATATTTCTATATCTTTTTGCATTACTGGTTTTCTTTAGGTTATATAACATTCACTGCATAGAGTTCAGTGAACGTTAGACTTGCCTCCTTGAAGCAATATACACAAAGAATGTTTCACTTTATTGGTGACCTTCCAGTTCTAATATGCATAAAGCACTGTACAGTCTACTGTTGCCTGTCTGTGTTAATATGCATACAATACTTAGCACTGTGCTATTGCCTAAGGTAATATGCATAAAGTGAATGAAATGTGTATTAAAATTTCAGTAAAAATTAAGATAGTGACTTTGAATGGAATGGGACCCTCCATTTGAGATGAACTCTCTGCATATGCAAGCTTATGGGTGGGCCCCCACCTCAGCTGAATTGGGCCCCCCTTTTTTATAAAATGGTGTAATTTAAATAGTTTGCAATATGCTGGACTCAACTGCTTTCTATGAATAAAAGATTTTTATTTATCTTGGAGAGAGTGCTGTGTAAAGAAACTGATTTTGGTTCTCTTTGGTTCCAATTTTTTTGTTACACATCATTTTTGCATTTCACAAATTTTTTGGCAAAGCGAAACAGGACAGGTTCACTCATCACTATTCCTGGTCCACAGCCTGATAAAAGGTCAGTGCCTGGAATCCCTGGAATAACCTAACATTAGGTACAGTAAATAGAATATAATGAATATTGGGCACCCTGTTGTAAAATATGAGGATATTATAAGTAACCGAAGAAGAGTTACATGAGGAGGCTGAAGGCTAAGTCGTTTTATTTTATACAGGCCTCCTAGGTGACGTCCAATAATTCAAAATTTTATAACAGGGGTTACATTACTAAAACACATGAGTTTCAGTGAGTCATGACATAAGATATAAGGATATAATTTACAGGATATTTCTATAACAAAAAATATATATTTAAATTTAAGTCCATGAAACATGTGAAAAAACTCTTTTATGAACATGAAATTATTTGACTGACAAAACTAAAGTGAGGGAATACAGGGGTATGGGAGATAGCTCTCAGTACAAGTGAGGCAATACAGTGGTATGTGTAGTATTAAATAAGATCACTCAAAAGGGAAATTACTGAATATAAAGGTAGAATTCCTTTACCTATTCTTATGTCCCTATGCTATAGGTTTAAAGTTTACCGTAACCAATTTTGAAAGACTGCATTCCTCATTTTCTGCAAACCAATAGGAATAGGTAGAATCCCATGGCTGGAAATATGTTCGGCTTTGCAATTATAAGATATAGATATAAATTATAGTAGACCTCATTTACAAACTGCATTTACGAAGTGCTGTGCAGAGCACAAAGGCATTCCCTGCTCACCCTACAAATCTGAATAAGGGCTGGCTTGCACATGGTGCAAAGGGTGCCAAGGGTCTGCCTTATGCCCAATGCCACTGTGCTCTACATCTGAGTCTAACATGAAGTCTAATATAAATTAGCACTAATAGGCATTAGTGATTAAAGATACCTTCACTTTATTATAAGATAATTAGATTTTCTAAATGTACCCAACAAATATGATGCTAATAATACCCAACAAGGTGTGCTAAAAGTTAACTTAAATCTTTGTTCACTGAACTTTGGCCTTACAACGACTTGTTAGCAGTGTTAAATAAAGATCTACCTGTATAGATCTGTACATTTTTCACAGAAAAATTGGTAAAATACATAAAGTAATTTATCTTCCACTATGATTTGTATAGTACAGCTAGTTGTTTGTATCATTCTAATTATAGTCATGATGTTTTGCTACAGATATGGCTGCAGTGTTCTCAAAAGTAATTGCTTTGCAGGGCTTCAGAATCATTGTATATTTGAACTAGCAAACTGTAATTCTTGTAAAATTCCACTTTCATTACTCTCAACAAACTCGAGTTCTCGTAATATTCCTTTTTGATTACTCTTAGGAAATGAGTTGCCTACACATATATTGTTTTGAAGAACCATTTGATTCAGCAGTCACATACTTTCAACTTCACTGAAATGGCTACCAAAGCATATTGCAAGGTTGTTTGGCAATTAATTATTCCAAAATATATGTTTTATTGATTTGAAAAGGAAACCTTCAGAAGTGAATTCCTTTTAATGTGGTATTTATAAATGACATTGAGTTCATGATGCTCAAATGAAATTATATGTTGTTTAAGGTTATATTGCCACTAGAGTCAAAAATATAACCAAAATGAAAAACTGGCTTGTAAAAGAATACATGTTCTGGGTTCTTAAGGCTCTTTAAGGGGTAGTGTAATTTTCTGTTTGGTCTATTAGGAGTTTGCTAAAAACTGCTAAAACTGCTAAAAATCAAACATAAATTACTATTCAATTCAGCAATTCAGGCTGAAAGACCTTGACCTGTGCCATTTAACCAACGCAAATAGAAATATGTGTAGAGAGAATGCTATAGGAAAAATCTATGGTGGAGAATCCTTCTTACTTCTGTCTGTTGCAAGAAGGGTATTTACCTATAAAGTTATAAATTCTAATTCTTCCTTTTTATTTTATTATCATGTTGCCAGTAGGGAATTCTACTTAAATGATTTATCATGCAACCTCAGATTGCCCATAAAAGGTAAAGTCAAATGTGCCCATCCTGTTTATCCATTAAATTAAGTTTGTCCAATATGTTATTTTATTATTATTATTATTATTATATTTCATGCCATAATTAACATTCCATGAAATAGCTTTGGTGTTTGAACTGGAAGTGCGGTAGTCTCTATAAATGAAAGAAATCCTTTTCAAACAATCATCCAACAGAAAGAACTGAAAGGAGGGAGAAATAGATTTCAAGGGCAATTGTTAATGTTCATTTACTGTAAATGAGTGTGAAAAGTGAATAGCAATCTCTTGTGTGTCTTCTGCAGTATTTATTGTTGTTGATCAAACTCATTATGGAAGAGTCACAGCAAGTAATTATTTCAAAGAGTGCCTGCAATAATTTACATATTTCATTGTCAGGATAACATGATAATCGTGAAATAGAGCGTAAGAACACTATATTTTTAGGAAATATGATTACAGATCAGTATGTACATGTTAATGAGTATAGAAGGTTGCCTGAAATACATCAAAAATTGGGTTACTATTTGGTTGTTTGTAATTGATAGAAAGAAAACACAGATCTGCAAAATAATTCAAATAGAAGTTAGCTGTTTTCCTCTCTATGTGTGGGCTATCTGTTATTCATTTGGGCTAGCATTATAAACCTGCCTCTCTGTGGTGCTATTTATTAGTTAGACCCATTCTCACTTATTGAATAGTAGGGCTAATTTATCAAACATTGTTATGGACTAGTTCGATCTACTTGTGATGAAATGTCATGGATATTTATTGTCAGATAAATATCTAACAATATCTATAGGATTCAGACTTCTAAACCAACTGATATTTTCGCTAGTATAGGATAATGAATTCTGAAGGCTTGGACAGATACAATTAACAAACCAATTAAACATGGCTATTGAGCTAGTTAGATAGATTTCTAAAAATTCCATTGGAGGTGTGAATTTTTGTAAATCATACAGGAAACTAGAATTATATTACAGTAACTATCAAAAAACTAGATTAAGGGTCAAACCTGTAGCAAAATAGAATCTCAGTATGTTGGTGTTTCCTACTGGATGTGCAATAGAAGACAACAAGCAATATACAGTTATTATATTATATTCAGAACTACTTAGAGAGGACCATTTATCATCATTCTTATTTTTGTGGTTTTGAAACCATGAATAAACTCATTTTCTCTAAACCAAACATGAAAGCGTAAAAAAACCCTGAAAACCTTTAAAACCATGAAGCAAAGAAAGATGAGCCAAATGAAAAAGGCAGCTGCCATTGACTTCTACTTGACCTCGACAGCTTTTAGATGACGTATGATGCATAATAAATGGCTTTTAGATGGCAAAAAATCTAAATCTTGAAAAAAGCCACAACCTTTAGTAAATTAGTGTGTTCTTTTGCCCTCTTAAAATAGGTTTAAAAATATATACAGTATGTTTTGAATCATTCTGTACAGCAGAATAGGTGACGTTTTTAGAGTAACAATATTAACGTTTTCGTTACTGTTAGAGCAGATTAATAATGGGTAAACAAATAGAAATCTAATATATATATTTTTTTTAAAGCAATTATTTTGCATTAAACAAATATATGTTAATTTCTCTGTATTTTCTATGCATGTATTTTATGCAATATGTTGATAACATGCAGTGCTCCAGTCCCCATTTGAATATATGACTACAGCTGGACCTTTCCTTGATTTGTAGGATTAGACCACACTGATTGCTGTCCTCACTTTGTGCTGTCACAGATGTCTGGAAAGGATACTCAGTGAAAAGGCAAGGGGCAAAGATTCATTTCTCCTTGCATTTAGTTGCAATAAATAAAAAAAGATTAACTTAGGTTGTAAGTTTCTTATTTAAATAGCTATAGGGTCTCTTGCACTGATGATCATATTAAACAAGTAACATATAACCCATAAACACAATGCACAGTCTTTTTTCAGTTACTAAGTCCAAATCTCCCACTTACACTTTTCATCAGACCTCCATCCCACCTCAAGAAAAAAACACATATCACCCAGTAGTGTACAGGTATAGGACCCGTTATCCAGAATGCTCGGGACCAAGGGTTTTCCAGATAAGGGGTCTTTCTGTAATTTGGATCTTCATACCTTAAGTCTACTATAAAATCAATAAAACATTAATTAAAGCCAATAGGGTTGTTTTGCATCCAATAAGGATTAATTATATCTTAGTTGGGATCAAATACAAGGTACAGTTTTATTATTACAGAGAAAAAGGAAATCAATTTTACAAATCTGAATTATTAGCTTATAATGGAGTCTATGGGAGGCAGGCTTTCCGTAATTCAGAGCTTTCTGGATAATGGGTTTCCGCATAATGGATCCCATACCTGTACTACTGTATCACAAGATGATTTAGGCTACAAATATTCAAATGGCTTTCAACCTTTGATGTAACAGCACAAATCAGTCAATTAGCTTCTTCTTCTCTTGTCCTAATTCACTTGTGTAAACCTTGAGTATACTGTAATAGTGTGCACCATTTACCACAAACGCTCATCTTTCATGCTGGTTTCCCTACTCCACCTTTCTACAGAAAGGTCTGGACTAGGAACCAAAAAAGGCTGTGCCTTTAACAGTAAACAGTGCAAACAAACATGTACAGCCCACTACATAGCAATTGTCTGTGGCATCTTACAGCAGCCCCTCTGACATTTGCCAGAATTCACAGATTGACAGTCTGGGTCTGCTACAAATAAACCACCTTCTTCTTCATCAGAAACAAAAAAGCATAAGTGAATCTGGTAAAACTTGTTATCAATACCCAATGTGTTTTATGTGTTACAACACACTTCCTTAAGGGCCTTTACTGTTAAATGATATGTTTTAATAAAGAAACATACAATTAACTTAAATTCATGTCTAAAAATTGCAAACCAGGTCCTCTTCTCCCTACACTTTTTTTACCTATGTTTCCCTTTAGCAAAACATACTCCTGATTGCGGAAGAAGAAGTGTGGTGTAAGACTTCATATCCTTTGCGAGAATCTGTAGGAAAGTGAAGAGCAGCATGTAGTGAGGGGACTGATGGAAAGATGGTGTGTTTTTTTGCTGACAAGCTCGAACCAACAATCTTGATGAAAGTACCTCTTTGAGTAATGGGTGCTTGTGGTAATTGTTGCACACTATTTTACTCTGATTTTTTTGAGGTCTAAGCAAGTGAAACAGAACAAGAGCAGATGAAGCTAATAGATCCTTGGGATCTTTTATGCCATTTAAAGGGTGTGTGGCATTTAAATACTTTGTAACTAATCATCTTGTGAATTACACAATTGGGTAATATCTATTTCTTTTTTTCTTGATGTGGGATGGAGGTCTGATGAAAAGCACAAATTGTGCGTGGTGTTTGTGGGTTATAAATACAATATTACATGGTACAAAAGTGAAACGTGATTCCATCTTCAATACAAGCAGTGTCAAGTGCCAGTCATCTGAAATTCAGTAGCACAGTTCTACAATCTTCAGTGTATATTAAACAAGGTGTTGACTTCGACAAAAGACTGCATTGTTTGTCAAACTTTCTTTTTGTATTGTAAATGAGAAACAGACAATAGCCACAATGATACTGAGCAATTTATAAAGAAAGGTCAAGCTGCATAAATACTTGGGCGCTCACCTTGGCACTTTTGAAAAGAACAGCAGCAATTATTTAAATGAGCTTAACATTATTTTTCAAGCTGCTAAAATAGGTTGTTCATTTTTTATTATTGGCATTTAATTGCAACCATACAGAATGACATTTTCTAATGTTTAACCTGTTTTCCACACTAGATAATTCTGTAAATATTTTTAGAAACAGCTATTACTTGCTATCTGACACATCCCTTGAAAACAGCAGAAATACAATGGAAATCCCCAAACAGTGTAAATAACTAAATAACTCGAACACTATGGGGCTGATTTACTAACCCACGAATCCGACCCGAATTGGAAAAATTCCGACTTGAAAACGAACATTTTGAGACTTTTTCGTATGTTTTGCGATTTTTTCGGATTCTTTACGAATTTTTCGTACCAATACGATTTTTGCGTAAAAACGCGAGTTTTTCGTATCCATTACGAAAGTTGCATAAAAAGTTGCGCATTTTTCATAGCGTTAAAACTTACGCGAAAAGTTGCGCATTTTTCGTAGCGTTAAAACTTAAAAGGTGCAAAGTTTCGCGTAAGTTTTAACGCTACGAAAAAAGCGCAACTTTTTGCGCAAGTTTTAACGCTACGAAAAATCGCCAGATTTTACGCAACTTTCGTAATGGCTACGAAAAACTCGTGTTTTTACGCAAAAATCGTATTGGTAACGAAAAATTCGTAAAGAATCCGAAAAAATCGCAAAAAATACGAAAAAATCGCAAAATATCGATCATTACGAAAAAAACGCAATCGGACTCATTTCGACCCGTTCGTGGGTAAGTAAATCAGCCCCTATATATCCTCATTTTGGCATCTTCCTTCTTTTTGAAGGATTTGTTGTTCTTCTGTAGTATGTACATTTAACTGATGTGCATTGTTAGAGGAGAGCAATTTGCCTTAAAATAAAAACTGATAAAAGGAAACCGGCACCTTTAGGAATTGACAGTCATGTTTCTCATAATGACTTATTTTACAGTCTGCTATTTTGTGATCAATAGTGACTGTAAAACTTATATGAAATATTTTGATTATGTAAACATTTTTTAATTAATTGCAGTAAATGAGATCAAAAGAAAAAAGTTTTTTCTTTATTAACTGTATCGCTACACGTATTGAATCCGTTATCCAGAAACCTGTTATCCAGAAAACTCTGAATTACAGAAAAGCCATCTCCCATAGACTCCATTTGAATCAAATAATGATTGAATTTTTCTCTGTAATAACAAAACAGTGCCTTGTACTTGATCCCAACTTAAATATGAACAATCCTTATTTGAGGAAATACAATCCAGTTGGGTTTAATGTTTTAATGATTTTTTAGTAGACAAGGTATAGTGATCCTTATTACGGAAACACCACTTATCCAGAAACCCAAGGTCATGAGCTTTCTGGATAACAGGTCCCATACCTGTACTCTCAGTATCCATTACTATTATCTTCTAGTAAAAAATGAATTATGGGATATTGGATTGATAGCATTGCATTAAGGAGCTTGAGGAGCAGCATGGTGGCGCAATAGTTAGGGGGCACTATCTGCAGTAGTTTGTATGTTTTCCCCATGTCTACAGAGGTTTTCGCTGGGTGCTTTGTTTTCCTTCCATACTCCAAAAAACATATATGCATATTAACTGGTTTCTGATCAAATAAACTATAGCGAGTATAAATGTGCTAGGAATTTAAATTCTAAACTCTACTGAAGAGGGTCTGATGTGAATGATGTATAATCTCTGTAAAAGTATCGCAGAATATGTCAGTGCTATGTAAATTAGGACAAATCATTATAATCTTTAGATATAACCTTTATATCAACTTCTTTTTGAAAATGTCACTCCTTGTTTCTGTCTTATAAAGAGAAAAAGCATCTCAAATCATCCGATAAGGCCAACGGCACATAGGGCATTTATTTTCATGTGGCAAAAGCCATGTGTTTCCCTTTAGCAATAATAGTAAAAAACACACACAGTTACAGTCTTGGGTTACTGTGAATTTTCTCAAGTAAATCCCAGTGGGCATTATCCTCCATGTGTCATTTCCTTCAAATATAATGCAAACAAATAGTGATAGCAATTCCAGTAGCTTTATGGGGTTCCTTAGTGTGATGGAAACACTGAAAACAAAAATTCAAATGTCTGTTTTTATGTCAGTATTTGACACTGTACAAAGTTATTAACAAAGGATTTTTTTTGTAAAAAAAAAAAAAAAGATTTTCAATTGTTTCATTTAAGCCTTTAGCTATCTAGTCAAGTTATCACTACAGAAAACACAGCTCTGAATCTGAATGTCTGGGTAACTGACGTGGTCACCTTTGTCTCACACCAAAAGTGAAATAAATAATATAATTATATTTCTTCTGAACATCATAAATAATTTTATTTCTGCAAAACCCATTTAAAAAACTACCTAAAATGGAGTTTTTTCTTTTTATATAATTCCTTTTGCTAACATTGTGGTGTCTTTGGGTAGACTTTAAGCATTCTGAGCAAGGGTAACAAACAGCTACTGCTACTGCAGCTGTTTCTGGCTCCATTTCAAAGAATAGACAATCTCACCCTACAAAGGGTATATTCTGTGTTCTGAAACATTCAATGTATTGAAACAATACATTTGTTGACACTTTCAATATTCCAGTGTAACAAATGTACCACTTATCATTAAGGAGTAGGCCTTGCACATTAATGTTTATGTATAATGATATATTTAGTGACGGGCGAAATGTTTCGCCAGGCATGGATTCGCGGCAAATGTCTGCGTTTCGCCATTGGTGGATTGTTTCGTGAAACGGATGAAAAAAATTTGCTGTGTGTCCAAAAATTGTTGCGGGCGTCAAAAGAATAGCCGCGCAACAAAAGAATAGCCACGGGCGACAAAAGAATAGCTGCGCAATGAAAGAATAGCCGCGGGCAACAAAAGAATAGCTGCGGGAGACAATTTTTTTTGACGTGCGACATTTTAACCGTTTCGCTAATTTTCCGCCGTTTCGTGAATCTTTTGAAAGATTCACTAATTTTTCAGTGAAACGGGGCTGATTCGCCCAACACTAGATATATTACTTAAAAATTGTTGTACAGGTATGGGATCCCTTATCTGGAAACCCGTTATCCAGAAATCTCCGAATTACGGAATGCCCATCTCCCATAGACTCCATTTTAATCAAATAATTTAGAATTTTAAACCAATTTCCTTTTTCTCTGTAGTAATAAAACAGTACCTTGTAACTGATCCCAACTAAGATATAAATAATCTTTATTGGATGCAAAACAATCTCATAGGGTTTAATTAATGTTTTATTGATTCTTTAGTAGACTTAAGGTATGGAGATCCAAATTACGGAAAGACCCCTTATCCGGAATTCCCTTGGTCCCGAGCATTCTGGATAATGGGTCCTATACCTGTACTATTATCTTCATTCAAAGAAAACATGCAGTCTATGTGAAGCATGAATAAGCTTAAGTTGTTCAGACTGAGCATGTGAAATAATTTATAACCCCTATCAATATAGAGTCCATTTTAAGATAATAATTTAAATGCTAATCTTTTCCTTATCTGGAAAAAAAAGGCAACAGAGTTCCAAATTCTAAAAGAGAAGTAGCTGATATGATACAGCTAGGACTTAATAAAATAATTTAGAGGGTGATTTATCAACGTGCAAATTAAAACATTTTCCACAATTCGGGGTTTTTTTGCACTAAAACTTACACTATTAGAATTATGGTTCAAAAATTCGAATGTCCAATATTCCTTAAAGGAGAAGGAAAGGCGAATAAAGTGTTAATCTCACGCTGCAGGCATACCTTCAATTGTCTCAATAGTGCCCTTAAGTCTCCCCATATTTCGCCTGTTCAGATGATCAGAAGCCAAACAGGAAAAAAAACCACTGAGCAGGGTAGAGAAGATTCCCATAATGCATCGCTCCTTCCCAGACTTGGCGACTTGTTAGTGTAGGCGGCGCATGCGCACACAGCAGGAGTGTCTGATTGCCATGGCGACGCAGCGAAGGTGAACTCTGTGACATGCAGGCGGGGGGGCAGGTGCAGGGAGCGACAGAGGGTTTGTGGCAGGAGCGGCCAGCAGGGGGTTTGTGGCAGGAGCGGTGGGGAAGGGGTCTGTCTGAGTATCTCTCTTCCTTGTATGGCAGATGCAAGTAGTAGATGCCGAGCTGCGAGCGGCGGCTGCAGCGGTAGCGGCGGGGGGGGGTGATCTGTGACATGCTGTGGGGGGGGGGTTGTGGCAGGTGAATGGAGCGGAGGACACTCTGTGACATGCTGTGGGGTAGGGGACACTCTGTGACATGCTGGACAAGATGGCGGCGCCGTTCACTGAAACAAGTATGTAGGTTCTAGTATGTGTATCTCTGTAAATCTTTCATTAGGCAAGCCAGGAATATAGCGTTTTTACACAGCAATAGTAGTACTATTTAATTGTGTGCTTAATAGATTTTGACTTTCCTTGTCCTTTAAGTGCAAAAAAATTGAAAATGCAAATGTAAACTTTTGGCATCTAAAAGCTTAAGAGTCTATGTAGAAGTCAATGGAAGTTGTCCCAGGCAAAGTCAAGCCATATTTTTTTTTAAGTTTGTAAACTAAAAAATTCTAGGTATTCGAGTTTTTTTTTTCAAATGAGATTCCGGAATTAAATAAGCAAACGTTGAGTTTGTTTTTTTTTTTAAATGTGAGTTTATTTGAATTAGAAAACAACTCTCCAATTAACAAACTCTAAAAAATGATAGATGAGCCCATTAGTATCTTTTATATCCAGCAGTTTCCAAAGTAGAATCTGCCACTATGTGCATACAGCAATATTAATGTAAGTCTTGTAAATATCCCTTTATGTCAGAGCCATATAACTACAGGATATAGAACACTACAATAATTCAATGTTGTGTATGATGCTAACCATCCACTTACCAGTGTTTTAGACTCCAAATATAATATTAACAATATTATTTTTAAAATAGAAAGTTCAAATGACTAGTGGGTTTTAAAAGTTAGGCATCCCTCCAGTGATTATAAATGCTTACCTGATACCATGGGTCGGTGCTTCTATTTGCCGAAAATTGTACTGGACCAGATTTTTTTTCCTGTAGGAGTGCCATGGAGTAATTTTTTTCTTCTGCTTCTTCATTCTTCTTTGACCCCAGGCAAGCACATGCATAGCAGAGAGGAAAAGCTGTTTTTCTTACTTTAAGTTCAGCTTTTCACTTGCATGGGAAACAGTTCCATGGTGCGCCTACAGAAATACTTCCATCCTGTTCAGCTTTCAGGAAATAGAAGCACTGGCACTGTTTTAGGTAAGTGATTGGAGTCATTGGGGCTGCCTAACATTTGGCAACTCCCCCCCCCCCCAGTGAATACATATAAATAAAGGCATGCAAGCCCTTACCCCTATGACAGAAAATTGTGAACATGCAAGCTTGTCCTTTTGACCTATTTTTTTTCAAGATTAACTAAAACAGACATTTTAATAGAATAAAAAAATATGAAAACAAAACCAGAATCAGATGGGCTTTGATGAACTAAGGTTTCTGTATATCTTCAATTAGCTGTGCAGTTTTCTTTTCTTTTTTATTTTCCTCCTTTTCCTCTAGTTTTATTTTTGTCTAGTACATAATTAACCATATGCTGGTCTAGATGAAGTGTCTTAAAGAGGTGGCTTTCCATTGTAGGAATGGGATAATATGAGTTTTTTAATAATGACTTCTCAAGTCTCAAGGAAGCAACTATACCAGCATCATCATCAACAAAGCTGTATGATTGCAATGTCAGCAGCATTATCAGCACTGTATTATTAAATGAACAACTTTCTAAATGAAATAACTTTTCTTGTGCAGTTTCACCCTTTTGTCTTCCCCATCTTTTATTACATTGCAGTTTCAAGAGACACAATATCTTGAATTTTATGTTTGCAATGTTTCAGATATACCAAGAATTATATTAAAAACTAGTAGGTAGAATTTCCTGGTTACATAAAAATGCAGCATTACTTGCCAACTGTTCATTTCATGATTAGACCCTTCTTCCAATTGCTATTCATAATAAACAGAAAGTGAATATATATTTAGTTAAATATATATAAATATTTAGCGGGTTCTTGGAAGCAGGAAAGTATGGTCAGAAAATAAAAAAGGCCTATTCATCATATTTTTTTTATCAAGTGGTATCTATTGTTACTGCTGTGAATAATAATATTGTCCTTTGATGGATAGATAGATAGATAGATAGATAGATAGATGGTCATTTCAGTGTTTGTTTTTTGTTCAGTTTAATTTCTAGATGGTGTTGATTCATGTAGTTAGCTAGGAGGCCATTAGACATCTGTCTAAATTGTTAGTAAAAAGGTATTATCCAGGAAGTAAAAAGGGCCTTTGCTAGCTGGACTACGTGTTCATTAGAAATTAATTCAGGAAACTGTATTCAAGAAGAATATGAATAAGTAAGGTTTTCCAAATCAAAAGTGAAGTGTACAAGGTGAAAAGCTGCAAAACCTTAAGGAACTCCTACATGAAACTGATATGGAGAATAGGATTTATTAACGTAAGAGATAAGGATCGTTCAGTTATAAAGGTAACAAAAGAACATAGATGCAAGTTGATTACATAGTTACATAGTTACGTTGGATTGAAAAAAGACCAGAGTTAGTGATGCCAAGCATGGTTTCACCATTGGTGAATTTTTTCACGAAATGAGTGACAAAATTCGCTGCGGAAAAATTCACTGCGCGTCCAAAAATTGGCACCCGCATCAAAAGAATTATTGTAAGCGTCAAAAGAATTGTCGCGAGTGTCAAAAGACTTGTTGCAATTGAAAAAGAATTGTTGCACATCAAAAGGAATTGTCTCACTCGTCAAAAGAATTGTCTCTCGCATCAAAAAGAATTGTCTCTCATCAAAAGAATTGTCTCTCGCGTCAAAAAGAATTGTTGCTTGTCAAAAGAATTGTCTCGAGCCAAAATGAATTGTCTCTCACGTAATACAGTTTTTTCATCAAATAACAATGGCAGTAAGTGATATCTAAACATTTTGATAGCTAACCCATTTTTACACCCAGGGTTGCAAGCATACTTTATCATGCTAAGAAAGATTATTTTTTATGGTATTATTGCCATGAATTGAGCTCACTCTAGGGGTCATTTATAAAGTTCTCGTAGCACATATTTTTTCCACAAATGTTTGTTTCAGCATGTTTTCCCCTAAACGCTTACATTTTGCACTGCTGTCCATCTCTTCTTAGTAGTAGTTTCATAGGGTCAAAACAAGACCAGAGTTCATCAACTTCAACCCTTCTAAGTAAACCCAGCACACACAACCTACACACTCACATACATAAACTATATATACAAACATTAATACTGACTGTAGATATTAGGATGATACTATGCTTGTTCAAGAACTCATCCAGGCCTCTCTTAAAGGCATTAACAGAATCTGCCATTACCACATCTCTAGGAAGGGCATTCCCCAACCTCACTGCCCTCACCGTGAAAAACCACCTACGCTGCTTCAAATGGAAGCTCTGTTCCTCTAATCTAAAGGGGTGACCTCTGGTGCGTTGATCATTTTTATGGGAAAAAAGAACCCCCCCATCTGCCTATAATCCCCTCTAATGTACTTGCGCACAAAAAGTTACAAATGAGATTGTGATTTGCATGAGCATGCCCTCACTGAACGTTTAGCATGCACAATTTTCTATTTGCGAATATAAAATTGAAATTTGCAAAATGAATCTAGCGAATATTTTTTGTTGTTATAACAAGAGAGTGTGCATATAAATATTCACAATTTGCGAATATGCCATTAGCACGGCACATTTCACAATTATTTTGCACATTAAATGCACCAGTCTTGTCCAGCTTTATAAATATAAACACAGCATTGCAAGTATGTTCACTGTGCAAGTAATTCCGCGCTGCACAAATTTTATAAATGACCCCCTCGGTTACTAGATAATAGCTACTTTCATATACGAGAAGCAAGGGGTTGCTTGGGCATTGTGAGATCTGCAAGCAAACCTCACAGTTTGAGAAAACTGATGTAAACAACAGAGGAGAAGATGAAATATAAACCCACTCAAACAAAATAGATTTGTGTATCTGTTTATGGATAGAAAACCATATGGTCAGTGAGCAGATTTTTTGCTGGACTTCATACCGCTTTGTTTGCAAACGTTCCTTAGATAATAATATTCTTGCACCACGAGCGTTTTACAATTACAAGCAAATTACTATTAAATTAATTTAGTAACAGGCAGAGTAGAGGCTGCTGCTATTATGGCCCATTTACGATGAACCTCATTAAATTATTAATTTGCAAACAATGATTCACCTGATATTATTTACCAGTAATGCTTTGTTTAGATGGCTCAGTATATAGAGGAGAAAATAAAAAACATGTGAGCAGCCATCTATAACATTATCCATTCTAATTTCCTGAGAATCAGAATTGTTTATAGCAAACAAATCATGACAGAAGCAGAAGAAATGCTCTCTGATTTCATTTGCCTGTAGTAAAGTAGAAGCATCAGAACAGTAAAACTTTCCATTATTTTAAAACCGAGATAGCATGTTAAATCATAATCCTTTTACTCCATTAGACTCTGGAACAGAGCGCTCCCAAATTCATTAATCATACTTTTTGACCTAATGACATTTGCCAAAAAAGTAATTCCTTCATAGAAACATGCCATTTTTATCAAATTTCAAAATGTCACATTTGCGACTGGCTAAATTGGATGATCTTTAGGAATGAATGCTTGGAACAAAAAATCCTAAGTATTTAATCAAATGGTGGTTGATATTTTGGGCTCTTGCTGAGTACAGTGACACTTGTGAGATCAGAAGGACAGGCAGTGTCACAACATTTCATATTTCTACTTGTAACTATATAAAAAGGTAGGAAAAGGAAGCAGGATTGTCATTTTCAAGGAGACATGGCATCTCAATTTGCATAACAGTGTGCAACATGATTAATGAACTCAGGCTAATATTGAAAAGTATTTTCATGTATCTGTGTGTGTGTTTGTAAGTGTTTATAGAGGTTCTTCACAGGGTCAACCAGCGAAAAGGATAAGTAGAAGAGGCCCATAAAGTCATCACTGCTTTTATAAGTTGTCTTTTTCTGTTATAATAAATACCTCTATCACTAATAAGCTTTTGCCAATCTATTACAATATTACAGTTTACTCTACCTTTATGATCAGGGTGTTTGAACACAATAATTAAATGATTACTCTATTGCAATAGCTAAATATTTAGACTAGATTGTTGGTTATCTAATTACCCAATTAGCAACTGAGAAAATGTGTGTAACATTCAAGCTGCTCTCCCATCAGAGGAGGGGGGAGGCTCTAAATTCATTAGTTTTTTTTGTGGTACTGCTGTTACTGGGCCAAATACATTAGCAGGTGCCGTTCTTCAGTACAGTCTACTTAGTGATTTATGTGCAACATTTAGCAGCTTTGCTTAAGGCTGCCAGTAACAGGTAGCTAAAAATAACAGATGAATTCATTTTTTAATCGTCTGTTTAAAGGAAACTGTCTTTGATATAAACTGTAGTGGATGTGTAATTCTATTAAAAATGGGGTTTTATTGAAATCAACTAATCATACTTTTTGTCAGTGGTACATTGCAAAATGCTAGAATAAGCCAGAGACAGTACGGTCAGGAGCAGTGTCTTGGTTGTTGATGTAACAGATGTATTAAAAATCTCCAGCATTGTAGAAAAATTTTATAATACTAATGGTTCATTTTTAAAGGCTAATTTTCCAATACAAAGTTATTTCTTGTGATTTAGTTTCGTTTGGATAGCACATTATTCAATGAATCAAAACACATTAGCATATTTATTATTTCCTAAATCTTGTTTAGTATTACTTTAAAAACCATAAATGACAGAATGTGTGAGTAAAAGAACAGAGAAACTTTACAGAGCCAAAAGTAGATAGATAAAGCTTTGCAGGATTTAGCTGTTAATCTGCAATCAAGAATGGGATTAGGTCCAGAGACAGACTCCAGCAGTAAATTATCCCCATAAATTGCATCAGATAGACTAAAAATTATCAGTGCTATAGCAATAAACATTTGAATTCCCTTGGTGTTTTGCCTAAATTATCAGAGTTTTTGGTTGATCTATTTATATAATGAATCTTATATCACTTGCACACCTCCACTACATGAAATAAAGTTGTCCATGTCGTGGTGCACCTAGTGGTCAGCAGTGGAACAGCAACAAAGGAAAAGTAAAGTACTGCAATTGTACCCAGCACTTAAAATATACATTTCTCTTCTGATTTCTACTCTTTAAAAACACTAGCAAATATAACATAAATTTATAACTCAAATAATTATAAATTATTACATATTACAATCACTTATTAAAAATTATTACATAGTTACATAGTTAAGTTGGGTTGATAAAAAGTCCATCAAGTTCAAACATCCCAAGCAAACCCCAACGCACACCTATACTGATCTATCTATAATCTACACTAATGTACTTTTACAGAGTAATGTTCCAGAGAAAACAACCCCTATTTGACAGTCTAACCTCATAGTTTAAAATCCTCCATCCCCTTTACTAGTTTAGTTGCATGTCTCTGCACTCTCTCCAGCTCATTAATATCCTTCTTAAGGACTGGAGCCCAAAACTGCACTGCATACTCAAGGTGAGGCCTTACCAGAGGCCAAATTATGTTTTCATCCCTTGAGTTAATTCCCTTTTTTATGCAAGACAGCATTTTATTTGATGAAATTTTCTGACATTTCTGGAATTAGTTTACTTGTTATCTACAAAAATCCCCAGACCCTTCTCAATTAAGGATCCCCCAACACACTACCATTTACTGAAGTGTATAACTTGCATTTATATTATTTCTACCAAAGTGCATAACTTTGCACTTATCCACATTAAACCTCATTTTCCATTTTGCTGCCAAGTTTTCCCATTTTGTCAAATCGCTCTGCAAAGTGGCAGCATCCTGCACAGTTTTGCACAATTTTGTATCATTTGCAAAAATAGAAACAGTAACAAAGAACAATAACAAGCAATAAGGGCTATATTGCAATATTTTAAACTGTAGCCAAGGGGTTAGTGAAGTGCGGGCCAGCCCAATACCCGTGAGACCCAGGGCCAGATTTGTGGCAAGGCCACAATGACCTGGGCCTAGGGCGGCACAAATTTAGGGGCGGCATGCCACCCTGCCACAATGAAACTTTGACATTTTGCTCCCATACGGAGCAATGGGGACTTCTCCCCACTGCTTCGTATGGGAGTTTAAATTCCCGTGCATGCACACTTGCGTCGGCACGGTGGGGGGGAGAGATGTTTGTGCGCCCATGCGTGGGGAGGGGACGTGAATGGGGGGCGGCCTAGGGACATCCGGATTTGAACTCCGGCACTGGCAAGACCCGCGGGTTAACCCACGCGTCGGGCAGGTTCAGGCCAACCTCAGCACATCACCTGCGGGTTGCAGGCAGGTTCGGGCTGAGCTCTTCCACTCGCCCACCCACAACCTTACACTGCTGGCAGCTATCTTCCAGCTTCTCTATTTATAGGAGCATGCCCGGAAGCCCCGCCCCTGTTGTGATGTCATTACGGGGAGGGTCCAGTGCGGGTCTATAAATAGAGAAAGTCAGCTGGGTTGGGTAGGGTTCAGGTTGGGAGCAGGAGGGTTACAGGGGATGCATGAATTGTACAGTATAATTACAAGTTTACACTGTTTATATACAGTGTGACAATATATGATATACAAATATTTACTATTAAACTTGTAGGTGCTGCAATCCCACAGTGGCTATCATTAAAAGACAAAGAGTTCATCGCTTGCAGTCAAAGGCAGACATTATTTTGACACTGAGCAAGACCTGAAAATTGTTAGAGCAGTTGTGTCTGATTCATCAAAACATGAATGTGCAATTGCATGTGTTTTAACACATTGGCTGCAAATGCATCAGATGCAACTCCCCCTTGTTGCTGCATTTACACAGAAATTCTGGTAAAAACACAATGCTTCATATTTACAAAACATGGCAATTCCAGTTTGAACATTGGACTTGCAGTCGTAAATGATCCTTATTGAATTTTTTCTGTGCTAAGAATCATGATTATTTTTATATATTTTTTACAGATCTCTGAATGCGAGTTTTATATAGGCAAAATTAGTGTTTATGAATGAAAAACATTTAAAAAGCTCCAGCAGGGGATTATATAACACAAACTGGAACGTTGGAATGTTTCGCTTCCATTCATTTAAGCTTATTTACACATCCCAGGGCAGTGTGTCTGTGATACTAACACCAACTGATGTCACCGAAAGCAAAACAGAAGCCGATAAAGACTGCGGGGATATGAACACATGTAATGTCCCCCTCGGTATGGATTATGCCAATAAAACAGAGGTGAGACCAATGGGTTGTGGGTAGAGGTCGCCCGCAGCTTTATTATCATGTTTATACAAGGATCCTTGCCCCATCAAATCCATATTTATGCAAATGGAAACCATTTTATTTTATAACCCTTACACACAAAGCAATGCCGGCCATTGCAAAAGCAATGGGCATGTGATGTACATATTTTTTTGCCGCCTAGGTCAAGGGCAAGGATTTATACTTCGCTGTGACATTATGTATCAACGAACAAAGGTGAATTCAATACAAGTAAAATGCAGGGTCAAACAAAGAAGCCAAAATACACGATAAGGGTGGGTGCACTTCTTATGGGTGCCAACACCAGTGGCGCTCCGTGCTACAGGCAAGAGAAGAGGGAAGTGATGTCACTTGCCTTACAGCAGTAAAAAATAGAAGCAATGCAAATATCATTTCTTTGCAAATGCTACTCTTGAAACAGAAGCTGAACAATCACAGTTGTACAACATACTAAGCAAAATAGCAACCGACTTTGCAACCAAGCACTTTGTTCAACTTGTGTCCTGTCTAAAATCTTTATATCCTAACATAAATAGAAAAAGTGATTGCATGCTTGAATAATTGTTTAGGCTGCAGAAAAAGAAAGTTTAGGACAGAAAAATGTGGGAACTTATGATTTCATTTACTGATTTCACTGTATCAGAAGGATGATGAATAAGTGGTTCTGGCCGAGAACTCGCTATTAATAGCTTCCTAAATAATAAATCTCTAGATAGTGTGGCACACACACACTGTGAGTAAGTTATTAAAAATCGGAAATAGTAAGGTTTCTCCACACCACAAAGGATTCTCCACACAAATTGACTCTCAGGAAGAGATAGAGAACATAAAAGAAAATAACTGAGAGGGAAAATCCTGTCAGAATGAAAATAATGATATTGCAGATATTTAGAGATCCTTGGTGTTGTATTTATATCAGAACAAAACAATGATAGTCTCAAATATCCAGCAATGTAGAATGAGAATAAAAGTGGAACAACTCAGCTACAGCCCATTATACACTAAACGCATAAAACAAGTTTGTGCTTTATACCCATCTTCAAGAAAGAGCACAGAGCCTACAACATTTTATGCTTGTACAAAAACACATTCTGGATGGCACACTGTAGGTTAAAACTGACTTTATTGCAGGTGTGACAAAGCAATGTTTCAAGACAGGAGTTTGCACGGTGACACATTAATCTGGGAACACGTAAATTCCACCAAGACAATTTAGCAGTTTAGTATGAACCACCTCATTCTGCTATTCATGTTACAATTGTTTATAAGTTGTAAATAAATAAATTATACTTTATTTTATGATTTAATTCCTTGTAAATGAAATAGTATAAGTGAACCAAAGAAGGCAAAGCTGGACTAGGTATAAGAAGTAAATGGCATGATATGGGGCGTATAAATAATAATTAGTGATAGGCGAAATGTTTCGCCAGGCATGGATTTGCAGCGAATTTCCGCATTTCGCCTTTGGTGGATTGTTTCGCAAAACGATTAAAAAAATTTGCCCTGGAAAAATTTGCCACATGTCCAAAAGTTGTTGCCTGTGTTAAAAGAAATGCCGCCCGGGTCAAAGGAATAGTTGCGGGCGACAAAGGAATAGTTGCAGGTGTCAAAAGAATAGTCGCTGGCGACAAAAGAATAGTTGCGCATCAAAAGAATAGTCGCAGGCATCAAAAGAATAGTCGTGAGTGACAAAAGACAAAAAAGACAAAAAAAATTGTCGCGCGTCAAAAAAATTGTCGCGGACGCATGACATTTTCGCCGGGACAGATTTGCTCATCACTAATAATAATAAAATTATATATCCTGTAAAAAACAAGGTGTAAAGTGCAAAAAATGGGTGTCTATTCATGTCAAATGTGCTATTTATGTGCAATCACTTTTTCGGCTATGCATATGCTGATGGGCAAAATAATTTGGCAGGCATGGATTCGCAGCAAATTTCTGTGTTTCGACATTCAGATTTTTTTGCAAAACAAGCAACCAAATTAGCTGCGGAAAAATTTGCAGCGCATCAAAAAATTCTCGCCTGCGTCAAAAAAAATTGTTGCATGCATAAAAAAAATGTGCATAATTTTTTAATGCATGCGTCAAAAAATTGACAGGTTTTTTTGGTGCACAACATTTTCGCAGTTTCAGGAATTTTTGGCGAAGCATCAAAAAAATTGTCACACGCATAAAAAAAATGGCGCACATCAAAAAAAGGTTGGATCAAAAAATGTACAGTTTTATTTGGTGCACAACATTTTCGCTGTTTTGCAAATTTTTCGGCGAAACAAATCAGGACAGATTTGCTCATCACTACTGATAAGAAATTACTGCAACACACTGAGCACTTTATATTAGGAATATTTGTTTGCAGGTATAAATGATTTCTTCTGGATTTCTAACACTGTTTCAGTGGACAACAACAAAAAAAACTCTGGAACTAAAACAGCTTGGTTCTTTCATTTAGTATATCACTGCAAACAGTTATATACAGTATAAAGATACAATAGGGGGCAGATTTATTATGTTGTGTAAAAAACAGTGACAAAATTCGCCACACTTCGGCAGGCTGCGCCATGAAAAAAACGGCATAAAATCAACGTAATTTTTTACTTCTGTCGAAACTTACATAAAATAGCGGCATAAAATCTGGCGTTCAGATGGCAAACTTCTGCATTTATTTTACACAGATTTTTACACCATTTTTTGGTGAATTTAATTTTACACAGCATAATAAATAAACTCCTAAGTGTTTCATCCAAACATCTTTTTTAACTGCAAAGTATACCATTTGTTCAACATGAATTCAATTAATATGGTTTGTGCTGAACATACTTTTTACCTATTGTTTTAATCTGTGGTTTTTCTGTTATTTCTTGAGCTATACAGGGCAAATAAGGAAACAGATGCTTCTTCACGTTTGGTCCTTACAAGGTAGATCATTAGATTCCCAGTGCATAATATACTCTCAACATAACATAACATAACAAAACTGCAACAACAAATGAGGGGGCTGTATCCTGGTAATCTGATTATGTACCTAGCAAGAACCAAACATGGAGTAGAATCAGTTTCCCTGTTTGCCTTTTTTAGCTTAGGAAAAAAGCAAAATGTATGTTTAACACAAACTTTATTCATTAAACACATGTTTAAACAATTCTCCCTTTAAATTCTGTATTTGGCAGTATGTTTGCATTACATATACAGATAAAATGTCTGTAGCCATATAATGATAATGCATTTTAATTGATTAACATTTCTGGGGCCATAGGCTGTGGAATATAGGATAATAATAACTGTACAGTAGACATTCATAATAGTTCACATTTGAAATCATATGTTAAGCTTTTCTGTTGAAATCCAGGTTAAGATTTCAGTTTCCATGAAATTTCCTTGAAATTTAGAATTACGGGTTCAAATGATAAAAAAAAACATCCTAAAATAATTATGTTGCCTGCTTTCCTCTTCCAAACCTGGCAATAATGCCTGAAGAAACACTTGAGTGAAGTCAACAGCTGGCTATATATTACACAGGTCAGTGAGCCCAGATGTCATTGCAATTCACTGTTTCACTTTAAAACTGATTTTGATTCTGTACCCCATGTAGAGAAACTGAAGATTGCTTCTCTCTCTGAGAGATAAAAGGACTTTCACATCAGATTTTAAAACCAAATACTGACAATTGCTTTATATATATATAGTCATCTTTCTTCACATTTGGCAAAAATGCACTTGTAAGGAGCAAGGTTAAAATTTACTAAAAATAATACAATTTTTTTATGTTCATTTCACCAGCTGCAGGAATAAGTCCAACTACACTAGCGGGGATATTTACAATTGGTACTGGAGCAAGTTTGTGATTGATTGATGCTGTTTCCATTTAGGATTGTCAGTGCTTTCTGAGTGCATTAAGTTCAAATATAGCTTTTCTCATGGCTTCTGCACTTGTGACGTTAGTAGGGTAAGACCAAGAACGTTGTTTAAATCAGTGTTCCAGCCATTGACTCTTTGCCCCACTTACAAACCCAAAGCCACAGTTGCAGCAGCCATGGCAGACGAGATCTTGGAGTCTAATGGTGGCCATACACGTAGCAATTTCGATCTTTTGTGCGACCATTGGTTGCACAAAACTTAGTTCCCACCCTCCATTGACGTTTAGGGCTAAATAGTCAGATATGGAGGTAGAAACAATAGAAATTCTACCTCCATCTGCTGATTCAGCCCTGAACATAAATTTTGCTTGGGTGCCATCAAAATCTTTTAACCTGGCTGATTGACGAGTCGACTGACCTTTTGCGATATCTTCAAGCAGCCATACACGCACCACGCATCTTACGAAACCTCGTTATCGGTGCGTGTATGGCCAGCTTAATACAGGTATGGGATCCCTTATCCGGAAACCTGTTATCCAGAAAGTTCCTAATTACAGAAAGGCCATCCCCCATAGACTCCATTATAAGCAAATAATTCAAATTTTTTAAAATTATTTCCTTTTTCTCTGTAATAATAAAAACAGTACCTTGTACTTGATCCCAACTAAGGTATAATTAATCCTTATTGGAGGCAAAACAACACCCATATTGTGTTAATTTAATATTTCATTTTTTTTAGTAGACTGTGAATGCTTTTTTCTAGTAGTTTAACCCTCTCACATAATTTCTTGTGTACAAAGGCAAATCACCCCAAATAGGAACACCTAAGGTCTACTGACCAGTTTGATGCCCAATATGCATAGATATACCAAAGTCTGTGGTATGTACTGACCCCGTAATAAAAATAGCACATAAGGATTTCTTGCCAACTCAGCTTTTGCATACAGAGCCCCCTGACAGCATATTATGTGCCATAACACCCCCTAAATATACAGAAAAACCCAGAAAACCATATATTTTTGGAACATACACATTCCTTTCTACACCAAAGTACCAATCTGCAAAGCTTTCCTAAAGTTAGTGGTTTTTATGACATTTCAGAAAATCGCCTAAAAATGTTGCAATTTGCTGCATTTATCTCACACAATTTCTTGCATACAAAGGCAAGTCACCCCAAATAGGAACACCTAAGGTCTACTGAACAGTTTGATGCCCAATATGTATAGATATACCAAAGTCTGCGGTATGTACTGACCACAAAATGAAAATAGCACATATGGATTTTTCGCCTGCCAACTCAGCTTTTGCACACAGAGCCCCCTGATAGTGTATTATGTGCAGTAACCCCCCCTAACTATACACAGACCCCCAGAAAACCATATATTTTTGGAAAGTACACATTCTGATGAATTCAAAATAGGTAAAGTTATTTTTCTACACTAAAGTTACACATGGCAAAGCTACGCTAAATACAGATCAGGAATACTAATACAGGGATAAAAATGAAATAAAACCACAAAAATTGTGCGAATTAGTGAAACGATAAAATAAGTCACACGACAGTGTAATTAGTGGTCAAAATATCTGATCCAATAGTCACGCTGTCAAAATATACAGTTTTTAGGCAAAAGAAACTAAAAACAAAGTGGTAAAAAAAAAAAGTGTTTGTGTATACATGTGTGTACATGTGTAAAAGTTGTAAGTGTGTATATAAGTGTATATAAGTGTATATAAGTGTGCAAAATGAAAAAAAACTACGAAAACCAAACAAAAAAAAAACTGCTAAATTTTCTGCTGTAAGTGTGTGTAAATGTATGTAAGTGTGTGTAAGTGAGTGTGAGTGTGCAAAAGTGCAAAAAAAAAACCCCACCTTACCTGTCCTGAAGCAGGGATCGCAGTCCTGGTCCTCCTGCTGCTGTCTTCATCCGGCCGGTGCTTGAGGGGGGGCCAAAAGGAAGCAGGAAGTAAAGACTAAGCAGCAGACGCGATGCGATCGCGTCTGCTGCTTAGAGGTCGGCCCTGTGACGATCGTGTCGCAGGGCCGACATGACAGACCCCCTGGCTCGTCACCCAGAGGGCTGTCATCACTCAGAACTCTCTGCAGAAGCGGCACATGCCGCTTCTGCAGAGAGTACCTTTATCTGCCAAACAACGTATGGCGCACGTTGTTGGCAGATAAAGCCTTTCACTGCAACAACGTACACCGTACGTTGTTGGCAGTGAAAGGGTTAAACTTCTTCTCATGGTATTTGTGCCAAAGACTACAAGAGCACTTTTAAACTTTCTGTTTAGACAACAAAATAGTTTAGTCAGATAAAAATCAGCCTTCTTGTTCAAACTCTTTCAGAATGATTATTTGTTCTGTGGTTTATTCTAAATGTTATGTTTTTTGGAAGTTGGTTTTTTTTTTGTTAAAAATCCAAATTTGAAACTACAGGATGTATCAGAAGGATTTATGTTGTACCGGTTTGAATAGACCAGCAGTGTTTCTTTTTGTGTCACAGTAAGTATAAGCCATTCTGTCTGAATGGTTCTTGTAAATAAAGAAAGATTACAGGTTTTGAACTACAATGTAATTTATAGTAGAACATCATTAGGTATTTATGAGCAGGCTCTGAATTGTGACATTTTGCACTTGTAACTAGAAAACACAACTATTAAAATAATATCAGTGCCAGATTTATATTCTTACTGTTCATTATTAGTATACACGTCTACTGACAGTTATGAAGAATAATGTGCTTCTTAAATTCACCTAAAAAGGGAGATAGCAAATAGTTATTGTCTTAATAAATGTAGAATTCTTAACGTCCATTATTTACTTATTTATTTGTGCTTTAAAATTATTTTAATTATTTGGTCATTGTTTTAAATTAAAATTAATATCTAGTCATTGACTATCGTAATTAGGCAGTGGTTTGATTAGACTGGCTGATGGGCTGAAAAGGATTTAGATCATGATAGTGATTGTTATCATTATAGCATTTCCACATTCTAGTTGATCTTAGCACCAAGATACCATTCAATGTTGGCAAAAAGAAGACACAAATATTTTAATAAAAAAGGAAAATACATGTTATTATAGAGTGTATATAAAATGCCTGCTTTTTGCAATTTTCAGGCCAACCTATGCTCTGTGGACCTGCACTCAAGATGATATCCTCTGCTCACTAGCTAGATTTTCTAAGCAGAGCAGCATAACAAGGTGTTCTCGCAATGTTTTGTTAAAAACTTACAAAGATTGCTGAGCTTTTTTTGGAATAAAACTTGCAATTTGTAAACTTCCTTAGTTTTAGAATTTAGTTGACATGTGCAGTATTTCAATGGGTGTGTTTTTAATTTACATTAAAATTAGAGCATCCAGATGCTCCAGGTGATGGCAAGGGGTGATTTATCAACAGTTGAGTTTGATTTTTTTCTTGATTTGAATTTTTTTGCTTTTAAAAAACTCAAATTCCAATTATGTCTGATATTTATTAAGTGCAAAAAAACCCACAATCTAAAAACTTGCGAGAAGCGATGGTTGAAAAAATTCGGCAGGCATGGATTTGCGGCGCATTTCTGCGTTTTGCCATTGGCACATTTTTTTTGCGAAATAGGCAGGAAAATTTGTGTGGGAAAATTCGGCACTCAACCAAAAATTGGCACCTGCAGCAAAAAGAATTGTCACACATTACATTTTTGTTGAATGCTGCGCTCAACAATTTTTTTTGCCATGTGACATTTTCCCATGTAAAAAAAAATTGTCATGTGCGTTTTTTTTAATGCACATGTCATCTTTTTTGCCGCACAAAAATGTTTTTGCAACATTTTTGCCGTTATGTGAATTTTTCGACAGATTCACTCATCACTTCTTTGCGAGTTTCTATAGAAGTCAATACGAGTTGTTATAGGCAAAGCCATATTCTTTAACTTGAGTTGAGTTTTTAGAATTTGTAGAGCTCGTAAAGTTGAGTTTTATATTTAAATGAGTTTTCCTTATTAATAAATAAGCGACCGTTGCATATGCAAGTTTATTCAATTAAAAAAAAAATTCAAATTATCAAACTTGAAAATTGATAAATAAGCCCATATGTGTTCTCATTTTGCATTATCTAGTTTATTTCCATGTTTCAATTGAAACGAAAACCTTAAGTTGTCCATATTCCCATCAGTTAATTTTCAGTCTACAAAACAACAAAAGAATTAATGTTATTTCATCCATCTATGTAGAAAAAAAAGTAGCTCCTTTAACTGTATACTGAAGCTGAGCAAATAATATCTGGAGACGAAAAAAAAAGCCTGAAAATGCAATTGTCTCCAATACTCTTAGAAAAGTGTCCAGCAATGCCTGCTTTTACAATGCTGTATAGAATCCAAAAGAAGAAAAACCTGCAGGAGGTAATAAAAGGTTTTTAGAGGAACACAGTGATAAAATATATTTCAGCATGCAACTCCTCCTTGCAGAGTACCAACAATTACTCCACATGTCCCCAAGGCGGCTGGGTTTCCGCCAGTGTCTGTTGATGTATTTGTTGAGCAGATGGTCAATGCTTGTCACATTTGTAGAAATATAGCATAAACATTGCACTTTGATTCATTTTCCTTCCTGCTGCCGATCTGATTATAAAATATTTTCTTTTATCTGTTTAATGTGCTAAAAAGTAATGACATTTGGGGGTCATTTTTTAACTGTCTCAGAAGCCAGATGATTTTCCAATTCCTGTTTACAAGTTTAATCGAAGATAGCATATTTTTAAATGACAGGTAAATGCAGACCTTTGGCTGAAACGCCAGCTGCATGTGTTTGACATCAGTGTACACACAACAGAAAACAAAATATAATGACAGACTGGAGTGACATTTAAAGATACAAGTATTTTGTAGACGGTGGAAACAATATATGCAGTTTTAACTTTTCAGAGGTTTCAAATGTACAACTCGATGTGTCAACAGAATGGTGTGATGACAAATGCATTGCAGAAGGCAATAAAAGCAGCGGTTAGGCATCTGTACATCTCAGTGGTGTGGTGTTCTATATTTATTTTAAAATATGCTATCTATGAATTGATGCAGAATGGCTTCTCTGCCTTGATGCTGAGACAAATTACAGATGCCTGTATTTTCATGAGAAGTTGTCAATGATGTGCCTCTGCAGGGAGTTAGGAGACTATTACCTATTATTGTACTAGACACTATTAATCTTTAGCTTGCTGCAGTACTTTCTCTGCTGTCCCCAGCTCTCAGATCAAACAGTCTACTTTTATTCTTTTCCTGTTATTATTAAGAAATGCTTACTGTATTCTATTGAAAATCTGACTTTATTGTGTTGTCTGGAATACATTCAAATGTATGTAATGTTTCTTATTAGATGAAGAATTCAAACTGAAACCAAAAGCCAAAAACCCGATGGTACCCTAAGGGGAAGATTTATTATGCGATGTGTATGTGACAAAATTAGGCACACATCGCCAAGCTTTGCCCTGCAAAACTTTATGTAAAATAATGGTGTAAAAATCTGGCATTTGGACAGCACCGTTTTTTTGCCAAATGTCATTTTCCACAACATAATAAATAGGCCCCTTAGAGTAGTAAGAGAGACAAACAGCTGATTGATTAAAAAATGCCAATTTAATCATATATTCTTGTATAAATAAGAGTACAGTATGGAAAAACAAAATGAAAGCATGGCAAAATCAATGTCTGTTTAATAAGATCCTGAGCCCAGCTATTCGATCTGCAGGCTACCAAATATTATTATTATTATTATTATTATTATTATTAACATTTAGTTATAAAGCGCCAACATATTCCGCAGCGCTGTACAATAAGTGGGTATCATACATTGGACATAACAAAGCATTTTGCATGTACACTATGGGGCAGATTTACTAATCCACGAATCTCGAAAGGGAAAAAATCATATTGGAAACTTTTTCGTCGCCATCGCAACTTTATCGTATTTTGCGCAACTTTTCCGTCGCCGTCGCAATTTTTTCGTATTGACGAAAAAGTCACGGAAAATATACGAAAAATTTCGACGGTGATGAAAAAGTCACAAAAAATACCAATCATTACAAAAAAACGCATTCGGACGCTTTTGTTCCGTTCGTGGATTAGTAAATCTCCGCCTTAGTGTATATCTTTATAACTAGAATCTTACTTAGCATTAGTGATGAGCAAAATGTTTTACCATGAATGGATACGCATTGAGTTTGATGCATTTCAAAATTTTTTAAAGAATTTTTAGATTCACTCATAACTACATAGCATAGCAGAAAGCAAGGAAGAAACAGTGAATCAGTCGACTACTGCTTTTAAAACAACTTAGTATTAAGTGCATGACATTTATTAAAACTTACATTTTAGGGCAGTAAAAAGATCATAATATAATGGGGTTTTTTTTTTTAAACTTTTCAGTTTCAGGTGTTGTAAAGTTGTAAAAAGTTTTTCACAAATGTATCTTAATGCAAGGCTAAGGGAGAGTTCTTATTAAAATGTTTTTGTGAGCCTTAAGGTCGGCATACACAGGCAGATTTAAGCTGTTGATTCGAGATTGATTCGCCACCTTATCTGCCTGTGTATGGGGAACCCAGACAGGCCTTACTGACAGATATCTGGCTGAAAATTGGTCAGATGTCGATCAGGCAGGTTTGATTTTCCCGTTGGAACCACATTGGCTCATTAATGCGGTCCTTGCTCCGACGCCTCGTATACCTATTGTTATTAGCCTGATATCACTCACCTTAGGTGGGCATATTGGAAGAAAGATCTGCAGAATAGATTGGTACATATGATGCATTTCCTCCACTACAGTATGTTTGACTGTAGGTTTTATGCAATTCTACTGTAACAAGTTGTGCGGCTGTCTTACTTGTGATGAGTGGAAAATTTGCAAAATGTAACCAAATGCATTGACATTGACATGAATTTTTTCACTGCATTTTTTACTCATGGGCATTTTCTAGTCTTTTCTTGTGACAAATGCATTGGAGTCAATAGGCACTTTTTCTCATGCGAAAATCATTAAAATGAATGGCCATTTTTTTCTCATGCTGAATGCATTGGAGTTAATGGGTGTTTCTTCTCGCGCCAAATGCATCAAACTCAGTGGGCATTTTTTCTAGCACAGGTTTGCAAACATTTTAGCCACATGCAAAAATAAGATGAAAAATTTGCTCATCCTTACTTCTCACAATTGTTCTCTGACTGCAACCACAAACTTTGATTCTATATTGTTTGGCCCATATTAAATGTTTCTACATTATTATTTAATATGTTTTATTTCAATTTGAGATACAACTTTCTTTTGTCTAAGTAAGGTGCATCTGAAAAAAAACTATTACAAAACTTATTACAATAAATGATTATGAACCTAGGTCTGGTGTGCTATGGTATTTATGCCTGTCATATAATTTAATGTATTGGTCTTCATATGCTGTGGTTACTTTAGGCCTGCCTGATCTTGCATTATAAAATGCAAGATCATATTATAAAAATGACTTGGTTTGTACAAACCTTGCTAATGTGCATTTTATTGCTTAATAACAACCTTTTTGATATATCATTTATGATATAAATAATTTAAATTTGATATTTTTTATCAACCATGTGAACAATATCACCATGACCTGCTTCACTAACGTCCTTAGATAGAGTTGCAAACTGCTTGAAAACAATTTTTAGTATTTGCAATGTATGTCTATCAGTAGGGACACTATAGAGGACTATATTAAATCACTTTCCAGTATCACTTTTCACACAGTTGTTTAGAAGTACAACCATTACCCTTTGAATTCATTTTGTGACTTAAAAGAAATATGAGACAGTTTAATCTAATATATTCAAGTGCACTTTACATTACGAGTCTCAGGGTGCTGAAACCTTGATTATTGTCATTTATACACAATATATTCTTTTAAAATCAGTATCAATTGAATACCATTTCTATTCATTTTTCATAAATAAGGAAATCCATTTTTTAAATCTAACTCTATTTTCCCAAATCTTAACAAACATATGATTTAATTTGAATCTGAATGGCTTGACAGCATAGTATTTTTGGATCAGCAAAAAATAGTTTTCTGCAAGTTTACCATTTATATTTATTTATAACATAAGCCAGATGTCAGCTGTGTCCTGAATCAACTCAACATATGATTGTTTATGAAGATGTAAGAACCATGTGTGCCCATGGCAGCCCTGTAGAAAAATCTGAAGCTGATCCAAGGGATAATTTGAAAAAGTAAATTTGCTTGAATCACAGAATCTTAAGGAAATGTACTGCAGAGCTTGTTTTATATCACATAATATAATACTGTATTTACTTCTTATGGTGATGATTGCCATTATTCAAATTAGTTATTTCTATTTGAAATGAATTAATTTAGGGCAGTCATTATCTCTTTAGGGTAGTTCATTAAAGGTTTCAAAGTATAGGATAGTGAGATAAATATATATATATATATATATATATATATATATATATATATATATATATATATATATATATATATATATATATATATATATATAAATATATATATTTTAAGATAGATAGATAGATGATATTATTCTAGAAATTATTCAGTCATCAGCATTAATGAAGTTATTTCCTGAAGCGTTGCCACCAGCAAAGATGTAATCACCTCCCAGTCTCACCAGAAATAACCTTTTAGGGGATGTTTTAGGAGGCATTTTCTCAAATTTCAATAGCTTTTTTTTTTTACTAGCCTTTAGACTGGCCCAAGGGACTGCCTCTGTAGTGGGACCAGCTCCATAGTTTGGGAAGAACTGCACAAACTTGTGTAAATGCAGATAATGGCATAAACCACATATTGTGATAAACATGTGAAATGTCCCCTTAATACAAACTTTTCACCTGTCGTGTGATGCGGGGGAGGGTATTTCGACATCCCTCGACAGGTGAAAAGTTTGTATTGAGGGGACATTTCACATGTTTATCACAATATGTGGTTTATGCCATTATCTATCCATGTAAAAAGATATATGCGGGAGAAACAGTTAAAAAAGTGTTACAGGTCTCTGCTGGGTTCGGGAAACAGGAAACAAGATCAAGCAAGCGAAGTCACAAGGCAGGCCGTAGGTCAGGACAGGCAGCAAACAGGAGTGTGATGAACAAAGCCAAAGGTCAGGACAGGCAGCAAACTTGGAGAGTCGAGGTACAAAGCCGAAGTCACAAACCGGGAGTTCAATCAAAATTCAGAAGGGAGCCGTAGTCGGGAGCAGATGCAGGGGTCAAAACCAGAAATCAGGAACAGGAACCGCTTAGTGTCAATCAGTAAAGATGATCACCTCGCACTGGACTGAAGGCCGTGGCATCTTTTTAAACGCGATGCGCATGCGCTTGTTTTCACGCAAAAATGCGCCGAAGCGTGCGCACACCGACGTGACCGCGTCAACGCGCGCGCGCAGATACGCATGGGTGCACGCGAATCATTGCGCCTGCGCTGAACGGGCACCTTAACGCGAGCAGTGCGTATCGCCTGACACAGAGGGAGGTATGGTAGATTGAGATCGCATAGTGCTGCTGTATAATGAGATGCTATAACTTTGCTAATGAGTTATGTATGCGAATAGGGATGAAACTCTGTACTCTGTATATTTCATAAATGGTGTTATCACTGAAATGGGGATGGAACCCTGTACTATGTTTGTATAATATGTTATGTGGTCATTTCCTCTATGTAGACTATAAGTAGCTTCCTTTGGGAATCTGTATATGCAATTACTGCCCACATGCCTTGAGGAAGAGCCCGGCCGGGCTCCAAACGTTGCATTTTGTGTACAGTATGAATTTGATCTTTTAATATACTTTTTGCACTTTAAAGTGTGTGCCGTCCATTCTTGAATTCATTGCAAGGATATCGGAACCTGTTGGGGACATGCACCACATTTTGTTCTATTGCAGGGTGCTGTACTATAACATAAAACAAGTGTTTATATATATATTCATCAAAGAGAAGTGGCACTGCTGCAAACTCTGGGTGCAAAAGGGCTTAGCCCGTTGATACAGACTCACATACAAAAATCCACCAAAAAAGTCCTGCACTCCAAACACTTTATTGTTAAAAACTTGATAAAGGAGTGGGATGCTCTGAAACGTTGCCTTTTTTTCGATGTATTTTTAACAATAAGGGGCTGATTTACTTACCCACGAACGGGTCGAAATGAGTCCGATTGCGTTTTTTTCGTAATGATCGGTATTTTGCGACTTTTTCGTATGTTTTGCGATTTTTTCGGATTCTTTACGAATTTTTCGGGTCGGATTCGTGGGTTAGTAAATCAGCCCCTAAGTGTTTGGAGTGCAGGACCTTTTTGTTTATATATATATATATATATATATGTATGAAGGTTTTTTTTTAATAGGTCTCTAATTAAACCAATTAGGATTAATTATATTTTTGTTTTATTATTGTACAGAGAAGAGAAATATGTTTTATGGATTTAATTTTTTTCATTACAATGGAGTCGATGGGAGACCTTCCTGTAATTTGTAGCTTTCTGGATAATGGGTTTCCAAATAATGGATCACTTATCTTGCCTTTATATATATACACAGATTGTGGAAATAGTAAAAAAAAAAGAAAAGACATGAAAGCATTTAGGTTGTTAAGTAAATCTTGCCCCCTCACTAATACCATGAAATGTCACCTTGCCTATTTTTTTTATCCTATCCATAAAAATGGCTTGCGTTGCATTCTGTTTTAGTTTGTGCTCTTACATGTTATGCCCCTAGTATTTCATCACAATCTGTCTTAGCTTTATTACTTTTATAATACCTGCCTTCAAGCCTTTGGCAGTTGTGGGGAGATGGGATCACTTGCTATTTTTGTGCACTGTTGTTTCCTTCACAGTATATAAATTCTCTTTCAGTGGAGGCAAGAGATTTTAAATGCTTTCCAGCAATACTTCTTGAATAAAACCACAAAGCTATTGCATAACTTTCATTTTCCATCTTGATAATAAAAAAAACCATCTCTGTTTCTTGTTTGGGCCATGTTTTCTTCAACAGCCACAGAAATAATTTTTTAATATATAACTGCATTGTTTTTGTTTAACATATACATAGCCCTTAGGTTTAAAGCTTTTTTTCACATACATTTTATTATACATAGATTTTATAGTACCTACACAATTGCTCACTTGCTCTTGTCATTTCCCTGCAAAGAAGCTAATAGGGTAATGAAGCTAATGTCAGGTTTGAAGCTCCCCACTTTTAGCATGCTGACTTCTGTCCCATATTACAGTGTATCATGTTGAATTATCAACACTGTCCCCTGTACTGTAGGTGAGCTATCCTTATACAATAGGATGGGGGATCACTATGGTTGGCTGATCTAAACACAGCTTATGATCATAAAACACAAATTGCCTTATTACTTTAGCACAGACCATTGACTATTTGAATGGCCAACTACCAGTACATGTGCATTACAATGAACCCATTGAACATCATTGCGCTGCCAAAGCATGACTTGACTACACTCAATAAAAGGGAAAGTACTGGGTGGGGATGCTCATACATTGGAGAAATTAGCAGAGAGGCTTGCTTAGTTTGAGTGCTGAGTTCACAGCTTACACATATATTACAAATATATTATTATGAAGAGGTCTAGTACACAGTTTATTATAGAGGTGAACAAGTCATTTAAATGGCAATTGTACCAGTGGTAGAAAAATATATTCTAAAAAGGAAAGTACTGTTTATAAAAGATTTCTACTGTATTAGCAGGCCGGCAACTAGGAGTAGGCAGATAAGTCGTAGTATAATAATGCCTCCCTTGCTTCTCTCCACAATTTCTGCCTTACATTGCACTTTAAGCTGCAAAGCATTTCATATACTTCAAAAGCGTTCTAATCTGTGTATCATTGCTTTTGATGGCTTTCCCATCCCTGGCACTTATCCCAGTCACACTGGAATTTAAAGGTTAAGAGTTAAATGTTCAGTTAAGGGTGGGCTAGGATTTCTTAGAGTGCCAAAGCCTAAACCTGGCAGTACAACGTCTTTTGGGAGTTCATTCCACAGAATCCTTTCCAAAGTTTATGAAAATGCATTATTTTTTAATGTGGTGTGCTCTCACTTTTAGTGAACAATTTCTCTGCTTGTACTCAAACTTCAGATTAGTTTCATTATATAAAGCAGTAATGTACAGTGTATTTCATGTAGTGGGCCGATTATTTCTCATATAACAAATTTGAGGGGGCGGATTTAAAAATTAAATTAAAATGATGATGTCATACAGTGAAATCTATGGAGTTTATGAGCAGATTGGGGACCATAAAAATTCTTTGACGGCCCACAGGCCAGTTGGATTTTGCCTATGATTTAGTGTCTGTGAACATGAAATGCATAAGGCTGTACTCTAATAAAGCTACTTTTTAACCAAGAATTCTGCCTGAAGATTTGCTCAGTGAGTGCCTGCTTTTCAAAAGAACGATGACCTCGAGCTGGACAGTCCTGATTTACAATATAGAGTCATCTATGGAAATATAATTTGCTGTATAAATGATTTGATAATTTTTAGTGACCATTTTAAGGTGACACACCTAAAAAAATCATGTATTTTCTCTTCGTAATGGTTAACTACAGTACTTAAGTTCCACAGATGTTATTAATCATAAAGTGAAGAGTTTGAAGGCACAGTAAAACTGTTTAATTGTCTGATCATACAGCCATGTAATTAGCATGTATTGGATGCAGTTGAGACGTTTTGGCCCTATTCTTTCTGTTCCTCTACGCTCTACCTGTTAATTCAGGAGCTGCTTTATAGAAGACAGTAGCTCCAGGGTTCCCCTGTAACAATAGGTATGGCAGCACCTGGGCACAAGAGGCATGAGGAAAGCAGCAGCATTTATTACTATTACTGAGGTGCAAGAAGTACATGTTGACACAAGTACCTTGACCCCTTATATCTTTGTAAGAAATGTGTTCTTGTTGCCTGTTATTTAAAAGTGACAAATCTATTCTGGTCACAATGATAGTGTGAATTGGAGCAGACTTAGTAGCCATACTGCAATAGTCTGAGTTGTGTAGTGCAGTGACCCTAATGCTGATTATAGTGTAGGTATGTTAAATAGTGATGGGAAAAATTTTAATTTTCCTTGTCAAAAAATCCAATACACTCAGTGTCCCCACAGCTGCAAATCGATCTATAAATTAGAAATAATTTGTGTGTAGACTGAATTACAAATGGTCAGTTAGAAACCAAACCTGATTACTATCATATTAATTACACCTCCCCAGTCCAACCCTGTATTCTAGTAACAGTGCCCCAACTCAAAATCTTGTGAAAGAATTAGGAAGTATCTCCTACCTTGTAAGTTGTACCAGTGGTCTTAAAATTGTACCTAGAACTTCTGCTGCCTTACAGGTTATGAACTGTATACCCCCCAGCCAATTTCTCTGGTTGGTTAATAGGGTCTGTATGCATTTACAAAGCTCATATATGAGTTGAATAATATTATGTTTCACAATTTTAAAATATATTTCTGAGAATTCACCAAAATAATTCCATCATTCACAGTCTTTTCATCAATTTTCATCAAATATCAATGTCGTTCATTTGTCTCAGAATCTCAGATATATATCTGGAGAAATGTATTTCTTTATGCATTTAGATATGGTATTATTGCATTGATTTATACTATTCATTAAATAGACTCTGTTGGCCACAATGTAATTACTATTATTGGTATGCACACACCAAACTTTGGTCTCTTTACTAAATATAATGGATTCTTGTTGTGGTTGTTTTTTTTGGGGGGTGGGTGATGAACATTTTCCTATGATTGTTTGAATATGCAGAAAAAAACAATGGTTGTATGACAGTCTGCTGCATTCTGCCCTACTTACAGCACTGGCCTGTAGAGATCCTAATAGGACTAATTAAAATAGCAACCACTAAAAGAAACCAAGGGAAAGCTATAATAAATTTTAAAAAATAACTAAATGTATGTTAACTTGCCTAAGTAACTCAAAATGGCACAATTCTATGTACCAGTCAATTAAATACATTAATAGAAACATTAAAATGTTGAATAATTAGATTAGAATATCCCTCGGTAGTTAATTTGATACATGGCTGCAATCTACATAGTCAAAAATCTGCTGGCAGTCCCTTAGCACTTCACTGACTGCTTTTTTATTTCTTGTTTTAAGTTAATTTCAATGCTTTTATTTAATTCTCTGTTGGAATGAAGAAGAAGAATGGTTTAAGAATGTCTCTCAATCAATCTAAGATTTGACCTTGTTAACAACTAGAACCCTCCATTACAAATCCTCAACTTGAGGCTAGACAACATTGAAAACTAAGTGGATTGATGAATGGAGCATAAAATCTGAACTATAACAACAACCTTGACATTTAGCATAAAAAAATCTATCGGAAAAGCCATGAATCAACCAGCATTTTTGACAGCAGCTAATTGTGAAGTTAGTAGCCTTTGCTAGCAAGAAGGATAACATGTCTAGACGAGTGTGTAAATCTCTTTCAGTAAACCACTTGCCCTATTGACATTTGAAAGGATTCTCATGATTCTAAAATTATGTATTAGTCATTTTTTCTGTAATTTTAGGTACAAGCTAAGTTTCGAAAAGGGCTTGTCCCTTGGGAAGTTTATCTTGGTAGCACCATTCTAAACAGCTGAAAGGTGCATACATTTGTGGAAAACTCCAAATTTTAATTCTGTTAATGACAACTATAGACATTCATGAACATTTTTAAAATATTTTTCGAAATGATTTCCTATCTCTGAAAGGAAAATACCAAATTCATTACCACCTTGCTCTGGGGAGGGCAGGTAGGAACTGGGCGGGCAAGAGAGATACGTCCTGCTTTAACCACTCATGTCTCCACCACTCTTAACAGACTACTGCAACACCCATAATATCTATCTTTAAAGGAGAATGCAAGTCAAAATTTAAAAAGCATACTGCCCTATAGTCCTCCTATTGTTTAGTAAAAACACCACACTTTTGGCTCACCTAATCAAATATTTACTCAGTCACACTTACTTCACATTTTCTAGAACAGGCAGCCATCTCTAAAAAGGTATTCTCCCTTCCTTTCCCTCCTTGCTTCATACTGCACATGTGTTTCATTCCCCCCCCTCCCCTCTGCCAGATCTGCTTCTGATTGGCTGGTGGGCATGTGTAGCTCAGAACAGGAGACAAGATCAAGTTACACACATGCTCAGAGAATAGGAAGGCTGCCGCTGGCAGCCTACAGGAAGGGGAGAGAGATTTCAGTGATGTCACTGTAGTCTTCACACTGCTGTAGGCTGCCAGCACCATATCTCAGAGAAGCAAGCAGAGATCTGGGAATTTAGATATGCAGTAAGTACTTAAAAAGAATGCCTTTAGACTTACTTTTAATTTATATTAACCTTTCATTGTACTTTAAATACATTTCCCAACTTCCTAAACCTGTCATGGCTCTGTGGTTTCCCAGTTTATGGGTTTGCCACTCTGAGAAAAGGAATATCTTACTCTGTTGTGTTCTCATGAATAGGGATAAGTGAATTTAAGTACCCAGTGGACTTGCAGTGAAAGTGATGTTTTCTTTTTTTCTTTTGATTCCCAAGCAATCTGTATACCTGTATATCAATATTTGGGGTTAGGTCTCCTTTAAATAATTTGCTATTTAAAAAAAAAAAAAAATACGAACTAAAAATGACTCTGTTGGTTGCATTTTAAAATGCTATTAAGACTTCTTTCTGCAGTTTTATAGATGAGTGGTTATCCTGCCAGTATTGTTTACTGGTACATCAGATCATTGGGATTCACAGTAACACATCATGGTACGAAAACTGTGGAGGTGATTATTCCAAATCATTTAATCTTTTGCTAAAAGTCGATTTTTTATGGGTAAAATTCAAGGGTTTTCCTTAGTCCAAAGACAAAAGATGTAACTTGGCATTCCACTTGTGTGTCTTTTCCCTGTCTAATTGCTGTATTTTGTATGGTTAATCATGGGTTGACTTAATTTCTGTGTCATGATTTTGTTAAATGTATACCATATCATTTTCAGATGCATTTGCTTGTCCTTAACTTGCAATAAAGCATGTTGTATAATAAGCCACAGCCACCTGTCTTTTGTTAGGGATTAACCATCCATTATTATGTGTAACATGTACTTATCCCTAAATAATATGGATAAACCTGGCAAATCAGTTCTTTCTCATATTGCTGCTCTCTCTGATAAACTGCAGCCTTTGTTCGTGTTCTTTTATATAAAGTGAATGGAATAAACAAAACCATGCAGTTCTTTAGATTTAGTAGCTTTCTACACACCATTAAACACAATAAAAGAAAATCTTTGTGTATAGTTGCAAGAGAAATTTAAAACTGTTTCCTCTTGCTAAGTGAGTCAGTAAAAATTGGGCTTTAAACACTATGGGATATAAATTTTTATATATATATATATATATATATAATTTTATAATTCACATGGCACTTTTTCATCCCAGGGAATAATCCCTCGGGTTTATTTATGCCCCAATCAATCCCTCTGAGGTGTCAGTAAAGTAGGGTGAAGAAAAAACAATGACATTTTGCCAGTGCACCTGGCTAAGTATTTTGTTCCTGGGTAACAAAATGGAAAGTTTATTCTTGGTGGGATGCCATCACTCCAGTATCCAGATGCACTCAAGCCCCTCCCCCAACAAAGTTTTTTTATAATTTACCATACCTAGTCTAGCCCTAAATGGCAAACTGATTAAACAAGTCTCCCAACACATTTGGTGCCAGCAGTCTACACACTGCTAGAGATGAAACAGAGTGGCTATGCATTCCATCTTCCAGCCTACCTTGATAACCATTTACATATGGTATATTGTTTTATATACAGTTGTATATAGTGTATGTATCTGTTATGTATGTATGTATGTATAACTTTATTTATAAAGCGCCACAAGGGTATGCAGTAGTGATGGGCGAAATGTTTCAAAAGGCATGGATTCGCAGCGAATTTCCGCGTTTCGCCATTGGCGGATGGTGTCGCGAAACGGATGAAAAAATTTGGCGCGGAAAAAATTGACGAAAGCCCACAAAATTTCGCCGGCATCAAAAAAGAATAGTCGTGGGCATCAAAAGAATAGCCGCGGGCGACAAAAGAATAGCCGCACGACTAAATAATAGCCGCGGGCGACAAAAGAATACCGTACGACAAAATAATAGCCACGGGCGACAAAAGAATAGCCGCAGGTGACAAAAGAATAGCCGCAGGTGACAAAAGAATAGTCGCGGGCGACAATTTTTTTTTGCGGCACAACATTTTCGCCATTTTGAGAATTTTTCGCCGTTTCGCAGATCTTTTGAAAGATTCGCTAATTTTTCTGCAAAGCGAAACGGAACAGATTCGCTCATCACTAGTATGCAGCACTGTACAATCTTACAAAATTACACACAGGGAGGACAAGTGTTATCATAAATGAATACAATAAATATAGATAAATGCACAGGGAATAAGTGCCATGTGATATGAGACACAGTAGGAAGGAGGTCCCTGCCCCGTAGAGCTTACAATCTAAGTATATGTTTGTAAGGTATAACAGTGACTAGATGCCAATGGCTGAGACAAAGTTACAAAGAGCCAAGAAAGATGATGATCCCCTTAAACTAAATTACAACATGTGCTTAAGTACAAGAAGTTAGAAGGACTAGTTTTAAACAAACAGCTGCTAGAATCTTATCAAGTTCCTGGTGCTGGCCCCAGGAGAGACTATGTAGTGTGACCAGGTATTTAACTGGCACTGAAACACAGAGAGACATGTACTGTAGCATGCAAGCTGATAGAATGAGGAAAAGGCAGGCAGGAGAGTTGGCTGAACTGCACACCAGTATAGGGCTAAAGAAATACAGTTAATTCAGATGGCTAGGTAACACACTATAAGACAACCTAAACACAATACCAATGGATCATTCACAGAAACATTATCAGACAAGCCAATAACCAAAACACATAGGATTTTTAGGAACTTTCTAACTACAAATTGCAGACTTTCAGAGACACCCAGACCTCCGACAACAAACCTGTTTTTTCACACAAGAACTGCAGCCATATGGGACCTATATATAATGGTCTCTGATTACACCTGCATGTGTTGTATGCACGTTATTAGCACCGCAAATGATGGACTGACTTGAATAAGTGAATTTAAAAATGAGTGTATCTATAGATTGGTACAAGATTTTTTAATGTAATAATTAACAGGGATGGACTGAGCAGCCAAAAATTTTAGCTTTAAAGGTTTATGTTAAAGAAAGATAAATCAGTTCATATTAACTCCATTTGTATAAGTTAATAATTGATCTAAACAGGCTGATACCTTTCTACACTATTATTGTGCAGGTTATATGTATTAGTTGGCTTTTGCTGTAAGGCTGGTTGAACACCACACAATTATTTAAAGTTCTATAAAAGGTCTATATGTAAGTGCAATGAACCTGCAATATTAATTATTACTGTATCCTTTAAGTCCATAAAACATTAAGTTAATAATTCCATATTTCTTTTTTCTAATGTGAATTGAAATCCTGTAAACATATTGGGGGTCATTTGCCCAGGGGCAGTAACCAATGGAATTGTTGCATTCATTGTTCACATGCAGCTGGCTGAAAAAAGCCAACCACTGATTGGTTGCTATAGTTTACTGCCCATGGGCAAATTTGCCTAGTTTTTTTGAATGAGCCCCATTCTTTTTAAAAGAGAGACAATGGAGAGACCTAATGCAAGCAGAATAGATTTCATTTTTTAAATTGGAATTTCGGCTCTTCTAGAGTAGAGAGCCCTTTAGCATCCTCTGTAGTGGTGAGTGAATACCGTTTCCCTCTGGCAAAAAAATTGGCTAAAGATAGAAAAATTTGCAAAACAGCATAAAATCCTTGAAACATGTTTGTTGCGTGAATCTTTTGTCATGCGTGTCTTTTTGTTGCACTGGTAACCCTATTGGTAACTGAATTATAAATGTTGAAACTGTCAATGTGATGTTCATTTTTTTTCTTTATTTATTGGAAAATAAAATACCTAAAATCTGTTGAAAACATTTAAAATCAGTACACAGCACAGTTTAATAATGAACCGCACAATTTAGTATACTATGCTATGCATTTAAATTAAAATTTCAATCAGTACAGCCATTCTAGCTGGATTTTCTACATGTGTCTATGAATATTTAAGTGATATGGTTACCCTACTGGTAAATGAATTATAAATGTAATTGTAGATAATTGTACTTGGTGTGATCTTTTGTTTATTCCATTTTAGCTGCGGGGAGGCTAGGGTACATTCTAGATATGGTATCTCACCAGTTGCAAATAACGATATTACTGATATGATGAATGAGCTTTTATAAATGGTAATTTATAGAAGCTCAATTGATCTAATCAAGTATATAACTAATTTGCCTTCCCCACACACAAAAAAATCATCTACCTAGTATGCATTCCAAACAACAGTCACACATCAAGGAGTAGAAATTGTAAATGTATAAATCACAAACCCAAGAAATCACACTTTTGCAAGGCTGTGCATACCATTGAGGAAGCAATGGCAAAATGGGAAGTGGGCTGAAGGGACACTATTCACTGGAGCATGGACTTTTGCCATTTGAATACTACACTACTGAGACAGACTTAATGCTGCATTTAATTGATTTGGTTAATGTCCTGTTGTTTCTGCTTCTTGGGCTTCTTGGGCTCTCAGAATACAGATATTCAACCAGCCAAACACCTCAAGCCTACTGCTTCTACTTCCCAGTAATATATTAGAAAAGATCAGAGAACAGAGTGCAAAAAAATCTGCTGAAAACACTTAAAAGCGGTGCAAAGCACAGTTTAATACATAGGCCCCACAATTTAATATCCCTCTTTTTGTTTTATACAGTAGGTATAGGGTCACAGATATTGTCATCTTGTCAGGCTTATCAGTGGGATTAGAAAACTCTTCCATTTTAATTTGGAGTTTTTACAGAATTGGAAAAGTTTAGAATTCCCTGATTATATTTCTGTTGCATGCCACCATGTCAATACTGCAGCCCCTGCTCTACTCATGGCTTCTGCAGTATGCCACATGAGATGTGAATGGGCCCCTACTTAGTCAGCATTTGAAGCCTACTGGATTGCTGTGAATACATTTAAACCACAGTTTGTGTGTTTTTTTTAGAAATTTTTATCTTCAACAGGGGGGAAATAAGTCCAAAGTGTTAATAAATCTGTGTAATTCACAATGTACTGAGATTTGTTCACATGAACATAATTGTTATGTTTAGTGAATGAATGTACCCTTGTGATCATCTGCAGTGGTCAAAAGCAGGTTAATGTGGCAACTGGTATGAAAGAGTATTTTATGAACAAGTAGATCATAGTAACTGTAGGAATTTTCTGACAAACTACTCAGGCTTTCTTGCAGAAACAAGCAAGCTCTGATCTCAGTTAGCTGATCTGACAGTTTTCCCATCAAAGCTGCCATTCAAGCTCTGATCCATGCCCACATTATGTCAAAGGTTTACCAACCACCATGCAGCAATACTGAACAATCTCTGCTTAGTACTAGAATGTATATAATTCAAACAGTGGTTGGTAAAAGAACCTACAATATGTAGATTCAAGCACAGTAGCCACTGTTTGTGGTTCAGTTTAAACATTTATGCATCAGTTGTTGTATAATAAAATTAAGGAAAAGTTGATGTACCCTGCTAGCCAGCCAAAATATTACAGGGTAACCCTTTTGAAATAATAAATAATAAAAGTGGTATAAAGGTGATACCTTTATTGGCTAACCATAGCAGATAACCATAACAACCAGTATTCAGCTTGAAAAAAGAAACTAAAATGTTCTGAAAGCTTGCTATGGTTATCTTAGTTAGCCTATAGAGGTATTACCTTTATACCACTTTTGTTATTTATTATTTCAAAAGGGGTTGCCATGTAACATAATAAATTAATAAAGGGACAGATCCATTTACAAGCTCTGCAGGCATTTTCCTGTAAAGAGTAAAGCCATACCTCCCAACATTTTGAAAAGTGGGAAAAAATAAATGCTGTGTGCAGCGTGGCAAATTTGCTTGGTCATGCCCATTTTTGTGACCACAGCCCTTAAATACCACTCCCATTTGACTAAATTTGGCAGGTTATTTAAAGTTTGAACACCTTTCTGGGGGTTTTTGGGGTCCTGTTTTATGCGTTATTACAGTTTTACTAAAAAGGTGAAATTGACCTGTTTAGCTTATTAGTTACAGTTGTATCTCAGTGCAGGTGTGGCTTGTTAACTTTCTGGGCTCTCTGCCAAAAGGTACTTTTAATTAAATTTGTAACTTTTTTAGCTTCAGTGCAGGAGATCAAATGGAAATGAGGGACTTTTCAGTAAGAACCCGGGACTGCGGGTTGAACTGTCAAAAGAGGGACTGTCCCGCAAATATCGGGACAGTTGGGAGGTATGGTAAATCTATGTAGTACAGGTATGGGACCTGTTTTACAGAATTTTCAGGACCTAGGGATTTCCAGATAAGGGTTTTTTCCCATAATTTGGATCTCCATACTTTAGGCATACTAAATATGATTTAAACATTTAAACCCGATAGGGTTGTTTTGCCTCCAATACTGAAAGTTATTTTTAGAATTTTTAAATATTTTAATAAAATTTGGTCTATGGGAGCTGGCTTTCCCATAATTCTGAGCTTTCTGGATAACAAAATAACAAATAACATATCTGATACCTGTATTTATTTTACATAAAAAATGATAAATGGTACACTGAGAAACATCCTGAAAATATTTATCATTTACAACCTCTCCTCCAGGCCTGCCTTCCTGCTCCCTGGTTTCTCAATGCTAATTAGGTGTTCTCACAGATATTGTTGATGAGAATTCTATATAAAAAGTCAGCTACCCATTTGGCATGGTTTCTCTTCTCTTACCTATAGCAATGAGTGAATTTTGGTTCCCAAAAAAATGTGCACAACCATGGGGAAATTTGCAAAATGGTGCTAAGAGTTGCAGAAATTTTTTTGCAACTTTTTCAAAATTTACTATCTGTCTAAATAGTGATGGGCGACATTTTTCACCAGGCATGGATTTGTGGCAATCCGGGCTCTCTGCCAAAAGTTACTTTTTTAATTGTATCTTTTTTAGCATTCAGTGCAAGAGATCTAAGATACATGAGAGACTTTTCAGTAAGAATCCGGAACTGTGGGCTGAGCTGTCAAAATCGGGACTATCCTGAGACAGTTGGGAGGTATACATTTGGCTTTTGGTTATTATTGTTCACCATGTCAAATTGCTTTAGGCATATCGCTACTATATAATGTGTATCATGAACTTTAAAAACTTTGAATATGTCATTTTAGCAATGTACAATATTATAAGTTATGAAGAGGTGGTGCTTAGAAGATCATATAGGGGCATATTTATTTATAAATAAACCTAGAGCTAAACTATGCCACTCTCTGTTCATGTTAGTGGGGGGGGGGGGGTATCAAAGGGTGGTAGAGTTCACCCTTTGATTATTATGTCCCTAAAAAACCCATATAAGTGAATACTGGCAGAATATTTCTCTGGTGGACTATGACAAGTTCTTGTTTCACTTTTTTGATAAATATGTCCATAAAGTAAATGGACCAAGCATTAAAAAGCTGTAATGAGCTGAGCAGAGAATTCATACACAATTCTAACGCTAGATTCCTACTAGGGCTGTTTTAGATTTAGCTGTAAAGATAAAGATCCCATAAATAATTACTATAAAAGATATAAAAAAATATGTAACACCTCTTGGGATACATACAATACATAGAGACTCACCATTAATATATAAAATCTCCGTAAAAGTATTTGAAATAGAAAATCATTAAACAACCAACATTAAATATATCATAGATATCATGATTTTCAGGGTGTTAACAATAAAATAACCATTCATTGTTTTAAAACTAAAGTATTATTTAATTAAATTTAACTGTGATGTTAAATGAAATCAGTTGTTTGAAGATTGACCTCGTTGCCAGAATTAATTTGAATCTATGCCTAATTATGCCTTGGAGAAGAAAAATATATTATTATACTGATTGTTACCGAGGTAGAGGCAGGATGATGTATTGTGTGCATAAACTTTTTTTTTTTTTTTGCACACAAAATTACTTTATTGGCAAATTCCCCTAAGCTTTCCAGTGCAGACACACAAATGAGGCTTTTTCAGATACAACTTTGCCCTTTTGAAATGTACATAATGCTCAACTTTTACATCATTTGAAATGTTACAGTGATTAAGCTTATTGGTAATTGTCTGCCTGCAGCTCCTTTGGAAATGTCTGCTCGTAGCCACACTCTAAAGGGTAATATTATTCTACTTAATATAAGTTAAACATTTTGTATGTAAAAATAAATTAGACTGAAAATTAGTATACCTTTTTTTCATTTTATATAAAAATATACTGAATATACTGAAAGCGATTCCCCCCCCCAAAAAAAACCACTTGTAGAAATAATATGAGACTGAATGCGTACAATAAGGGACTACATAATGAAACATAAGATAGGGAACCCTAATAAAAGATATATAGTTTTGAGGACAGCGGCATAACTTAAATATAGTGGTCGCGCTGGGCCCTCTCAAAAGATTTTTTCTGCAGGGGGGGCCTTTTGCGACCAGTCCATGCCACTATATTTAAAGTAGGGGAGGGGCCGCGGAAGTGGGACTAAGGTACAGCATATCCCACATCCCAAGGGATTTGAGTTGAAAGGTAGTACAGCAAGAATGTGTTCTAAAATAGGTGGAAGTTTAAAGGAAGCATAGCAGTTAGAATGTGTTTAAGACAATGGGGCAAGAGACTACACATTTTAAGAATAATAAGATTTAATCAGTGCATTTTATTTGACATTGAACAATCCCCTAACATAAGTAAAATGTCTCAGTTGTAATTTAAATAAAGATGGCAGTTGCATGGTTCTTCTGCATTGACTCCCCATGACCTTAATTTAGGCAAAGGCATTTTTAAGATTGGCCATGGACTGCATAGACACATTTGTATCACTTTATTATAATTGAATACATTAGGCACACATGGTACAGTGTAGAAAACAGTTTAATTATTACATAGAAAGAAGTGAATTTCATTGAACTACTTCTTAGGATTGTTAGGATTTCTCTGGCTACAAAAAAAAATGAATGCATGAGAAACCACATAATACTCCTTTTTTGTTTAATAAGGATTAAGATCCCACAGTTAATAAGCCACTATTAGTAGCATCAGTTACTAAGGAATACAGCATTTATGACATGCTCATTGGATTCACCCCAAGTGCTTACATCTACACACAGAAGGGAATAACAAGAAATGCTCATTATCTCTGAAATGTGGATTTTCAAAATCAATATAGAATGTAACATGATACAGCTTGTAGTGTTACAATATGTCTGTGGCTAGGAATGTATTCCCAGGATGATTTCCCTCTACATGGAATCTATATAAAATAATGAATGAAAAAATCTTTGTAGATTCTATAATGAGTCAATTTTTTAAACATGGTTTCTATAGATGGTGCTCTTGTATAGAATAAACGGAATCTTTTAGTGTTGTAAAGGTTTTCTATTTTGTCTTGCCAGTTTAAAAAATGGTAACATAGATTTGGAGAACCCCTCAATTAATTTAGAGTGATCATTTAGGTTATAGCAATGCTAAGGGGCTGATTTACTAACCCACGAATCCGACCCGAATTGGAAAAGTTCCGACTTGAAAACGAACATTTTGCGACTTTTTCGTATTTTTTGCGATTTTTTCGGCGTCTTTACGAATTTTTCGTTACCAATACGATTTTTGCGTAAAAACGCGAGTTTTTCGTAGCCATTACGAAAGTTGCGTAAAATCTGGCGATTTTTCCGTAGCGTTAAAACTTGCGCAAAAAGTTGCGCTTTTTTCGTAGCGTTAAAACTTACACGAAACTTCGCACCTTTTAAGTTTTAACGCTACGAAAAAGGCGCAACTTTTCGCGTAAGTTTTAACGCTACGGAAAAATCGGGCGATTTTACGCAACTTTCGTAATGGCTACGAAAAACTCGCGTTTTTACGCAAAAATCGTATTGGTAACGAAAAATTCGTAAAGACGCCGAAAAAATCGCAAAATACCGATCATTACGAAAAAAACGCAATCGGACTCATTTCGACCCGTTCGTGGGTTAGTAAATGTGCCCCTAAGACTAATACAAGAAGTAATTTTAAGAGCTGCCTTTTTAATATAATAGAAAAGGCCATAGAACTGATGCCCAGACTTGCTGTCTTAGAGATCTGTCATGCATAATCTACAGGTCTCTTAAAATTCATGTCTAGTCACAAGAACAGGTTTACTGACCATTAGCCATAGTAAACATGTTTTTTCCACATCTGAAATGGGAAAATACTTCTTCTTTTACTGTACGGTATATTTATTTAGTTTTCTGCCATTTTCTTACAAGCATGATTCTTATTTATCTTTTGTATCTAAATAACGTGTAGGGCCTTAGCACAGTCCTTAAGCAAAGCTTTTTCCAGTGTTTTTAGTTTTATAGGTAGAGTACAGAAGAGATTCAAACAAAAACCCCTGAATATGGTTTAATATAAAGCAGCTATAGCCATAGATATATTCCAAAATGATATTTTTTTCAAATAATATGTGCTATGCAGTACCTATTTTCAAAAGAAATACATCAAACAATGTCAAAAGCAGTAAGAATGAAATAATGATTTGATTTTATTCCCATAGCCAGCAGATTAAAGATGAACCGGCACATATAGCTATAAGCTGAAAAGGTTTTAAGAGAAAATAAAAAATTGAAGAAGATAACTTACTGTAGGTATTGTTATATTAAAAAATGGACCTAAAATGCAGTTTATTCCATAGATAGAGTCCACCACAGAATGTTCTGGGATAACTTCAGGGCTCCTCTATAATAGAATAACCAATTTTGCTAATGCTTTCGCCTCTTTCTATCTGCTTTTTACATTCTCTTCCTTTTGTGTAAGTTTTTGTGCCCAAAGAAAACAATGTGTAAAAAGAATTAGTAGACCCACCAATAATATGTTGGTTATCATTGCACCCATTATGTTTGTTAAACTAATTGTGTTTGACAGAAGCTGAAACTACTAGCTAACTGATGCAACATATCAACAAGACAGACCTTATATCAACTGCTCGAGCTAGGTTTATAGGCCTTGGATTACAGTTGCATTTAGCTACAAAACATGGCAGGGCAAGAAAGGGGCTTTAGGGCTGGAATACTGCTCAACTTTGTTCTTTATTACACCTGTAATAATAAGCTGTCTTGTTCTACTTGAATCCATGTATAATTTGCACCTGTGGCGGAGGTCCATACAAGGACTGGCCTGCATTGATCTATCGATCTATATATGTTATGCAGGCACTAATATATCCCAAAATATGTTAAACAGATGTCAACATAGTAATAAATTGAGCTCTAGGAATATAGCTCAGAATATATTTGGCATGTCCAAAAGAAAAAGTTTGGGATAGCCAGTCAACCAGTGCTTTAGATATTTCCACATACACCTGTCCAGTGCATTTTAACAAAATGAACAGAATATGTTTTTTAACAGCTACATAATTGCTCTCAAAGCCATTCTCCCACCAAAGTGCCGTATACAAGACTGTTTTCCTCAGAGAGTTAGGTACATGATTCTCCATTAGAGCCATTCATAAGGGGAGGTTATAATAAAGAAGGACAATAGGAGACCATGACAGGTAAAACAGATTTTTGAATGATCTGAAAAAAGATCAGTACCTGCAGGGATGAGACTGTGATGGGTTTATTATTTAAGTATATTTATTAATTTAGGGATTGTTATTTTACATTTGATTCTGGATATTAATAGTGCCTTTGAGGAGGAGTACCTTGTAAGGTGGAAAAGACTCATCTTAGTAAGAAATTAGATGAGCAGCAGGAGATTGCATTAGGAGAGACAACATAAAGACATTTACAAGTGTCTGGGTGGCATATACAGCAATTTAAGGTCCAGCTGAAAAGAGTTTGCAATTGTCCACCTGCTGCTGTTCATTGACTTGAATGAAAATTAGTTAAAAACACTAATGTTAGAGTATTTTTAGCCCAACACACCCAATAGAGAGTTTACTTGCTTTTAGAATAGGGGGCTGATTTACTAACCCACGAATCCGACCCGAATTGGAAAAGTTCCGACTTGAAAACGAACATTTTGCGACTTTTTCGTATGTTTTGCGATTTTTTCGGATTCTGTACGAATTTTTCGTTACCAATACGATTTTTGCGTAAAAACGCGAGTTTTTCGTATCCATTACGAAAGTTGCGTAAAAAGTTGCGCATTTTGCGTAGCGTTAAAACTTACGCGAAAAGTTGCGCATTTTTCGTAGCGTTAAAACTTAACGCTACGAAAAATGCGCAACTTTTCGCGTAAGTTTTAACGCTACGCAAAATGCGCAACTTTTTACGCAACTTTCGTAATGGATACGAAAACTCGCGTTTTTACGCAAAAATCGTATTGGTAACGAAAAATTCGTACAGAATCCGAAAAAATCGCAAAACATACGAAAAAATCGCAAAGTACCGATCATTACGAAAAAAACGCAATCGGACTCCATTCGACCCGTTCGTGGGTAAGTAAATCAGCCCCTAAGGGTACATATAGAATGCACATAGTTCTACATACACAGAATAAATGCACACACTACAACAAGCAATGATTAATGCAAAGCTTAGCTCCACACTATTTTAAAGGAAATACTAGTTTAATTCTCTCTGAGGAGTACAGCATTTCACTAAAATGACAAAGACATGTTATAACCACCTTAAATGTCATCTTACAACAATACTGGCAGCTTACTGTGAAAAATAAATTACAAATCAGTTCAATGAATTCCCATTTTACATTCTTCTATGCTAACATCAAATTTTCATTATCCTTGATGTCTCAATACAACTGTAAAACTATAGATTTTGCTTGATGGATATATCATAGCTGGAACAATATTTCATTGAAATATGTGAGGATAATGGTTATGTTCAAATTATGCTTTTTTTTCCTTGAATTTCTGATTAGCTGGAAACTTTACTTATAACAGGTTAAAGGGTAACAATTCTATTGAGAGAAATTATGCATCTGCACAACTTGTTTTTCAAATGTTAACCTATTGATTTCTTCATTTATGAGTTTTTGTGATTGTATTAACTACTTCGGCAATGGTTTTATTTACCAACAGACTCTACATACAAACATAAGAGTGTAGTATTTTTATTTGAATTATTACATTAAATTATAGCTTAAACTCTTTCATCCCTGTTTATAATGCTGGTGTTTCTTTTTTATCTCTTAAATTATATATGTATATTTACACTGTGTGTAACATGGGTGCAGAAATTAGGCAAGCATTTACAGACAGGTGCACCAATAAAAATAAGTGAGCTGCTGATGAACTGATTCAAATAAGAAATACACTATTTATTAGAATATTGAATTGTGCCTGTCTTGTTGACATCTGCCTCTAAATCCCTAGTGCTTCTTAGCAGGCAGGTGACATTGCAGATTATTGAAAGCATTTGCTGGGGTTTATATATAAAACTGATATTCTATAGATTCCGTTCACATTAGTGAATTAGTTTAGAGAACGGGTTATAAAGCCAACACCTCACATAAAAAGGGTCTGCTCCATCAGCTATAAAATAATTTACCCAAAGCATCAGTGTTATCTCAAACTGATTTTACTCATTTGAGTTCTATCCACACAAACAAGGCATGTGATATATACCAAATATAATTGCTGCCAAACCAGAACTCAGATATGTGTTGTGCTCTCTCTTTACTTAAGTCTCATTCTGATATACATCCATGACTCCTTCCATTGCTATTTTTACTTGTCCTAATTTAACATGTGCTCTTATTATTTTATTCCCTCAACCAACCTTTAGACATAAATCATCCATCACTATTAGCAATACCACTGACACCCAAACACGCTGGTTTTGTTACCTGCCTGGAGTCTCTGCCTGGAGTCTCTGAATGACATGTTCCTTTTCTTACATGAATTGTTCCTCATCCGGTACTTATACAGTGTCCCGTAAAACAGTGATCTCTGGTGGTTCAACTGTCAAATGAATGTGAAAATAAACCAGCACTTTTGCAAACATAAATTTGCTCTTAGCCTTAGGGCCAGCCTTAGTTTTTGCCCAAGGTAATGCAGGAAATTTGCCACCCCACTTCCAAGATTTAATAAAAAATAAAACATTAAATCATGGCTATCTAACTGGTAGCACTTAAGAGGTTTTTTTAACTACAGGAGGGGTTAGCCTAAGTCAAGTTTGGCTAAAAAACAAAGCTTTAGGCTACAGGCATACTGTAGAAGTATTTCCAAAAATCAAAGCCCAAAAGTGGTTCTAAAAACATAACCCAAATCTATGTTCTGGACCCCTGTTTTATTAAAAAATAACTCAAAGCTTATTAGACAGCAAAATAGTTGTTTCATTGGCATGAGAGTGCACCATTCCATCCAGCTGACAGAAGGGCATTTCCAATTGTGCCGCTATTTGGCCTAATTGCATTCTCTTTCCTGTTGACTACAAAACAATATTTAAAGGGGTCTGATCATAAAGTATATGTTTGCTTGCAGGTTGTGAACATCACTTCTCCTTCAATATGATGTTTGTCATTTACCTTTACGATAAATAACATTATACAGTAATGGAAACTGATAATTACATCCAAAATGACACATGAAAATGAAAATTTATGTTTTTACAATGAACAGAAAGCACTCTTGTTTTATCTGCTAATTTGGCAGAGAAAGTTCCCCAAGTTTTTTTTTGTGTAAAGCTTTTTAACTACACCTTTTCAAACAAAATTTATCATGTACTGAATGAATATCTCCTTGGAGAACACCACTTTTTCTCTGCAGAGCCTCATCAAATTAATAAATCTAGGACATAATGAGTTTATTTAAAGAACTCAAAGAACACCGTCAACACTATATATGTTTATGCAAACATAAAACTGAAAGTATACCCTAAAAATAAGATGCACACTATTTTCTTTGTCCTGCCGCATTCCTATATTTATAGTCTATGCTGCAATGTGAACATATTTTACTGTACCTTTTGGTTAATAGGGCAAAACTGCTTTAGAGGACTATAGCAAAAAAAAGTTATGTCTGCAGTCCTAAAAACTTTGTGGTCTTCCTACAATAAATTTAAAATTTGACACAGTCCACAGTTTTTTTTCTGTTGAACATATGTAAATTATCATACCATGCATATAAAATAACTTTCTAATTTAGAGCCATATTTACTTAAAGTCTTAGTTTTTTTTAAACATTACTGCAGCAACAAAGCATATACTTATGGATAAACAAGAAAGTAAGGAAACTGTAAATTAATCTCAATAAGTTAAATGCAAATTATCAGTACAAATTTAGCACAAAAGGGTGGATGCATATGTGCAAGTTCTCATAACCCACATAATTCCATATCCTTGAGTTAAGTACATTAAGTAATAATTATTCCCTTTTGAATTGTATTATAAGGATGTGCCTATGAATATGAAATGCAGTTAATGAAATTGAAATTCCGAAATACATTTGAGGGACCATTTACCATTTCCGAGATAGGGTGTAAAGTACAAAAGGGCATCTAGACTCCTATGTAAGTGTGTAGTGGAATAGTTCCCTAAGGTCACCATGATCTATTTAATCTAAGGAGAAAAATAGAAGTACATCATAAATCATGAGGAGATGTACCCCAAAAATAGTGGAGATACTACACTAAAATAAATCAAATGTAGCTAGGAGTCTTATGTTGTCCCAATAATCTGAGCCATAGGAGGTAAACCTGTATAAGAGATTTTTTCTTTTATAAACAAGCGATCTTGTCTGGAAAAAACAAGATAAATTACATGTGTCATTAAGCCCTGTCGGTGTGATGGTATTGAGACTGAAAATCCATTCTGTCTTTCGTATAAAGAGAATTGTATTTTTTATCTATGCCACCCATTGTGGTGGTAATCTGTTCAATACCCATCAGCCTCAAAGACGCAATATTACATTCATGTTCTATACAATTATGTACAGTAGGGGTTGTCTCCTTGCCCATTTTATTACATGTTTATGTTTGAGAAACCTGTTCTTGAGCTTTTTTCACAGTTTTATCCACTTAATATAAACCACATGGGCAAATCATGACAAGGGCAACATCATATTTGTGGCCCTCTATTTCAACCCATTACACTTACCATTTACCCTTTGACCCCTGTCGAATACACTCACACGACAACCTCTTGTGGATAGAAAAGGCCGCAGCCCGTTTATTTGCAACATTATAACAGTATAACATTTGCCATAACCTCGCTCTTCGATCATCATCACCGGCGGGGTTTTTTTTTTATGCGACCGCGCCTTTTTTTTAAAGCGGGTGCGCCCAATTTTGGCCGACAAAAAAGATGCAGACGCAAAAAAAAATCCTGCAACAAATGCGTTTCGCGAATTTTTCGCCGTTTCGTGACTTTTCTTGCCGTTTCGTGAAACAGGACAGATTCGCTCATCACTAGTTACAACTGTGAAGTTTACCTAATAGTGTTCCATGTTGTGTTCTGTGCTCAATTATCTGTTAATACACAAATTATTAAACTGCATCTCTTGTGGAGTCATTTGTGCACTATTATAACTCAATAAGCATACTTGTAATGCACAATTGTATACTGTATACTGTTCTCCCATAGTAAGCAAAGGCTTAGGGCTGCTGTTAACTGACAGGGGTGCTATTTTACACACTGCTGTGAATATATATTACCCATTTAAGTATGTCAATGGTGACACTTCTGGTGTAGCAATATATGCCACACCAGAATGCGTTACCATACAATTAGTTTATCATAAAAAAACCTTTAGTTGTTTTTAACTGAACAGGCAGCAACCAAATAAACACAATAGCAGGATGTGCAAAGATGTACTGTACCTTTGTGAATACAGACTACATGTTGCAGTTGTGCTTACATTTATAGATGTGCAATTGGGTGTACATTTAATATCTTTCCATATGAAAGTGCTTTGGTGAACAATAAAAATGATTTGTATTGTTTTGTATCAGCTCCTTACTAATTTCAGATTCATCGAAATGCTTTCGTTGCAAATCAAAGGGAATACATTACATGAATGTTAAAGTTTGAACAAAGAGGAAACAATATGGTATGCTTTTTCATTTTAAATGGCATACATTTTTCACTGTGAAAATGTTATTACTATCAAAGTAAAAATTGCCAGAGTTACAGTAAATGTTGAATATTTGAAAAGAAAAATACAATGCACTCAAAATGTTCTGACATATCATTATTGCTATAGCCTACCTTTATTAACAATGTAAGAACTGTAGTATTTGACTGAACCAGAGACTTCAATATATATGTATATATAGTGATATTCTAAAATCTTTTATATAACACTAGTACATTTATGAATAGCAAAATCAGATGTGCTATATTATGGAGCCCATTTACTAACAATAAATTTTTTTTTAACTCAAATTGAATTTTTAGCACAACTTCTTTTTAGTACAAAAAGGTCAGAGAAAAAACGGTGACTATATAACTTTATTTATAAAGCGCCACAAGGGTACGCAGCTCTGTACAGTCTTACAGAATACAAAATTACACACAGGGAGGACAAGTGATATAATAAATAAATACAATAAATACAATGGGAAATGTCCCCTCCCTTTCCTTGAAGTTCTTTCTTTTGTCTTAAATTCTTTAAAGATTTCTCAGGGTTTTGCCCAACAATTCAAAAAAGTCAAGTTTTTTACGTCTTTTCCCACAGCGACTTTTCCATGTGACTTTTTTTTAGTAAATATTTGGCATTTGGGTCGAATTTGAAAATACAAAAAAAAAAAAAAATAGAGAAATTATGGAGGTTTAGTAAATCTGCCCCATAGGCTGTCTTGTGATTGGCTTCAAGCAAAATATGTTAAATCTGATCATCTTTGTCAACTATGATTAATTTTTTTTATAAGGTAGCTGAACTACCAATATGAAACTCATTATAATTACAAGACAAATATGTGTGTTGGGGGGAAGGCACTTTTAACATACACTAAGCTACAATTGATGGTAGTTTACCCAATGCAATTTAAGGGGTTAACAGAGAATTCAATTAAAGGTATACAAAGCTTAGTGCTTAGTTTTTAGTGTTCTCTGTAATTCACATTGGATAACTGCCTTCAGTTGGACACTTCTATTAGTGGGCTGGGAGTATTAAGGAGTGTGTGTATCACTGTGTAAGTAATAGAATGCTGTACAGAAACACTGAGGTCACTTTGGCACTAGGCCTCTTGCAAAAACTTAGATTGTAGCAAAATGGTGGTTAAGGTTGAACAGCAGTTATGTCTGAGAACCAGGCCCCCTGCTCCCTTCACAAGCTATAATTCAAGTGCCAGGAAGTGAACCATGTCCAACAGGGATAACCCAGGTTGTTTTAAATTATGACCTAAGTGAATTACTTTCTACAAAGACCGCCAGTCGGGGTGTGACCCTGGAAACACTCCAGGATTGGTAACTATAATTGCATGGCAATGATTTAAAAGTAAGAAAGGGTTTAACCCTATCTGATGTGTTTTTAAAAACAGTCTTTCTGGCAATTTCAGTTGGATAAAAAAAGTTGAATACAACATTGTGCAAATTTTTTGTGGAGAAAATTGTTCTTACCAGAGACTTTAAAACTACTGTCACTTTGGAACATTTTTATTTCTACAGTAATTTATGAAGTGTTTTATTCTCATTAAATAATCTTTGTATCAACTGATTTAAGAATGAGAAATGTCTTTGTTTTTATGAATTAGGGTATTGTAATTTTTGGGGGGCTAATTAATTCATAGTAAACATTGATTTTGGTATTATAATTTGGGTTATGCATGGGAAGTAGTCTCTTCTATTCTCTTTTGTAATAAAACCTCATAACATCATACAACATATTGATATATTTGTTTTATGCCTTGTACCAACAGATTACTAAAACATGTTTCTAAAATAAACCTTTAAGCTGTCAACAATGTCCAGAACACTTAGGAGGCCATTAATTCACCCCAATTTTTTTTTCGGGGGAGGTTAGCTCTAAAAGTAGAAAAAAAAAGCAGAAAAAAAGTTAAAATGGTTAAAAATCCAAATCCGACAATTGACCAGCTTAAACTTGAAGTCAGTGGCAGATGTTTTCAGTTTCAAGTTTATTGTCATATACAAATAACAATGAAGCATCATTACTGTATCATTACTGTATGAAATTTTTTTGACCCGTGTTCCTCCCAACTTTACATAGACAAACAAAACAAAAAAAAATACAAATATTAAATATAATAAAAGTGTGCAATAAAGGTACAAGTATTTACAATAATAAAATGCAATGCAATATTTGAAATTGTGCAGTGAGGATTTAAAGTGACACTGGGAAGAGTCCAGTAGTTATGGGGAGTGTGTGTTGGTTTGGGTAGAATGTCAGCAGTTCAGAAGCCTGATGGCTTGTGGGTAGAAACTGTCTCTGTATGTCCCTACCCTTCCTTGGTGAATCCTTCTTTGCTTTGAAACTTTAGAGGTTTTCAGATTTTTTACGCTGGATTTTTTGGAGAAGTAGACTTGACAGTCAATTAAACCTTTTTGCAACATTTTCCCTCACAAAATTTTCTATCTCACACTTTTTAGTAAATGTCAGACATTTGTGGAAAAGAGTTTATTCAAATTTTTAAAAAGAAAAAAATTAGAGTTTTAGTGAATCCACCCCTATGAATACCATTTAATATGGCTATATAAATCATACACTGGTTAGATCTTGCATTATCTGAAATAACCAAATATAATGATTAATATTAAAGCTGTTAATTGGGGGGGGGCATTTGCATATGCTTTAAACCTTGATGAGTGGATAATCAAGTAATATCTTGATAGCTGGACCACTCCGATTCACAGGCTAATAGAAAAAAGTATTGTGTTACATTTATGTATTTCTACATAATAGCCTGACATGGGCCATAATGTATATGGCTTTTATTAATTGGTTTAGCACCTGCAAACAACTGGTTTAAAGCACTCTCTTTTTTTAATTTAATGTAAGTGTACGTTTATTTTAAAGATTCCGGTTGGGAATGCAAAAAGACAGGAATAAAATGAAAGTAAATTGGTTTATACTAATAGGGAGAAGGCTGAGGTTCTGAGCTGCGGGAGGAAGCCACTGTTGAATTGCGTCGATTTTTCATGCTGCTCAGGTTCAGGACCAACCCCTTCTTGAAAGTCCCACAATAATGCAACAGTCTCTATATTATAAAAAACATGCAATGAAATAATCTGCAAGACATCTGCAAACAGCAGATATAGGGGTTGATTCACTAAAGAGCGATTAAACGAGTGCTATTAATAGCATGCGTTAAAAATTTAATTGCTTCTTATTTTTTGCGACTTAACACTCGATTCACTTAAAGGACAGGCATCATAATTAAGACGCAATCTTCTTTGAGTTATTTAACTAGCACACGATTTTACACCCGTAACCATTACTTTTGGAAAACTACTGTTCTGAAAATGACCATTTCCCTGAAAACTGGAGGCTGCATCACTCTAGGGCCAACACATACTTGAAAAATCCCACTGCAAAGTCAATATTGTGTTGCCAAAATTAACGCAATGCGAGGTAAATAATGCAATATGCGTCTTAATTAGTGATGAGCGAATCTGTCGCATGCCAAAAATTGTCGCCCGCGGCTATTCTTTTGTCGCACGGCTATTATTTTGTCGCCCGCGGCTATTATTTTGACACCCACGGCTATTATTTTGTCGCGTGGCTATTATTTCGTTGCCCACGGCTATTATTTTGTCGCCCGCAAAACAATTTTTGGACGTGCTGCGAATTTTTCCACAGCAAATTTTTTTATCAGTTTCGCGAAACAATCTGCCAATGGTGAAACGTGGAAATTCGCCGCGAATCCATGCCTGGCAAACATTTTGCCCATCACTAGTCTTAATGCATGCGAAATGGCTTGGGTGTTGAATCGGGACTTAATTATGGCATGCTTTTTAACGCAAAAAAGCATGTGATAAGCGTTATCGACCTTTAGTGAATCGGCCCCATGATCTCTTTACAGAGTAGTAGACAAATACATAAACCTAGGAAAGTATAATTAAAATATGCTCTCTCTATATTTTATTCTAAGACTATGAATAATATTGTATCTACTGCATATGTAATAAAATGTTAAATACTTCTGCTGCATGCTCAGTATTTGAATAGCAAGTATAGCTCATATCACAATCAAGCAACCCGAGAATAACAATCACAAAAGATCCCTGCACTTATAGTTAACTGATTGCGAATACACGGATAAACAGCATTTCATTTTCTTAAGAATTTTAGTTGAAACTCATATAAATAATGTAAGATTATTGATGAAGTAACCTTTTTTTTTCCCTTTTAAATTACACATATAATACTTGTATTTTCTGAAACCTCGAATAGTACAGATTTGTTAAAAAGAAAAGAAATGACAGCAGTAAAAACTTGGCAAGTAAAAGCTTTTTTATTTTTCCAGTTCATCAAAACATTTGAGATTTTCAGCCTCACTGGAAATGAATGGAAGAATGTGATTCTCGATTTGTGCAAATTTTTTTTTTCAAATAATGTAGCTCTTGAGTGAAAAAATTGGGAATGGGGATTGTGGGAAAAAAATGTTTGCGCTGTTAGTCATTTTTTTTCTTGCAGTTTTTTCCATTGGACCACAAAACTCGATAAATCAGCCTCTAAGGGGCACATTTACTAACCCACGAATTCGAATCCGAATTGGAAAAATTCCGATTGGAAAACGAACATTTTGCGACTTTTTCGTATTTTTTGCGTTTTTTTCGGCGCCTTTACGACTTTTTAGAAGTGGTCGCGACTTTTTCGTTACCAATACAATTTGCGCGAAAAAACGCGAGTTTTTCGTAGGCATTACGATTCGCTCGTATCTGTCGCACTTTTCGTATTGGCGCTTGTAAGCGGCGGGCGAACTTTCAGACTTAGCATGATTTGGAGCCTCCGCATCAGGACTCAATGGCACCCTGCAGCTCCAACCTGGCCCCAAGAAAAGTCACCATACTGAAGCTTGAATGTAATCCGAACGCTACGAAAAACCGTGACAACAAACATTTTGCGCAATCTTTCGGAATGGCTTACGAAAAAGTCGCGATATTTTCCCGAAAATCAGGGCAAAAGGTTTCAGTAATATCCCATGCACTACAGGCATTTATATTTTTTGTTAGTGGTATCTATTTCTGTTCCATGTTCTAGTGTCACTCTTGTATGTATAAATGTATAGGCACGTTCTTACTCCGAGAGTCCAGCATATACAGCTACACATTAACTAGATGATTTTTCAGTATTCTTTCTTCAACTTCCAATGAAATACCTGATCAATTGTAACAACCACAGTCTGTATTTCTGTTTCCACAACAACAGAGTACCTGTACATCATATTTATCATTAATATCTAGTTCTGCGGTGCACTCAGGTAAAATACCTTGCACAAACAGGTAACAGTTAAAGCAATAGTAATAGCTTTATAAAAAAAATGGTTTGTAAGAAAAAAAACCCTTTTATAGCAAATGCACTCTTCATATTTCAAATCCAAATTTCCATATTTTTAACATTTTGTGTTTCTTTTGCAGCTATTTAAATTAGATTATCTAGTATTTGCTTTTATCTTAGCGCTGCTCTAATGTTTAAGCATTAGTTCCAAATTCATTTTATTTCTACCCGCATGTGATTAAGTGCTCCTAGCAGCAGCATTCTTCCTTGCAGCATCATTAGCTGTGTTACACATTTGTCATTGTCCATTGGTTTGAACATTGCAGTGCTAAAAGGTATTATACTTGTTGAGAAACACAATACAAATGTTTTTATTATTAGTATTATTGTTAATAATAATAATAATAATAATAATAATAATAATTGCTGAGATGATAGTTAAAATAATTTTTACTAAGATAAGAACATTCTAATATATGTTTTATAAGACAAAACGTATTTAAGGGGCCCATTTACTAACCATTGATTTTTTTTTTTAAATTCAAACCGAATTTTTAGCGCAAAAAGTCACAGACAAAAAATGCTGCGACTTTACCGAGATTTATTATGCATTTAAATGGAGTTCTTTCTTTTGTCTCAAAACTTTTGAGATTTTGCTACCAGTTTGTACAAGCACAATCAAAACAAATTACTGAGATGCCTGTGTATAATGAGCAGCTTTTTTTATCTCAAAGTCTAACAAAAGCTCCAGCTCAGGGAAGGGAGTGTATGTTTATACAGAAGTCTTCAAATTTCAAATTAAAATAATAGGCAAAAAGTATGTTCATCACAAACTCTGTTAATTGAATGTTAAAAATATTGGTATAGTTTCCCTTTAATGGTGCTTTTGTGGACCTCTGTTTGCTTATACATGTCCAGTAGCTATAAAGAAAGATAGTGAACATATATATTTGGGGAAATATAGTTAATAAGCATTTTTTATTTAACATGTTCTTTAACTCACACATATAAGTGATGTGTTCTAACTTCATATTTTGTGTCTGTATATGTTTGTAGACACAGATGAGATGGAGTATAACAGTTTAATTTGGTATATAAAGTATTAGTCCTACCATATAGTGTTTTCTGGCCTTTCTGTCATCCTGTATGACGGTGGGTGGGTGTGCGGGTGAGATTTCCTATTGTATTTATCAATATGGTTTCTCTTTGTATTACCGATAAAGAATGTTTCACAAATCAAACTTTGTAATTACTGTACCTCACTCAAAGAAATTCCTTTTCGTGAAAGCTCTGGCCTAATTGTGAGTATTTATTTCTTTTGAAAACCTATTTTACAATGGTCCATTGTTGGCATGAGTTCAGTACAAAAATGCTGTCAGTTACTCTTGAAGCAAGTGGTCTGTATAGTATACAAGCAGCATGTAAACAAGGAAAAAATTAAAAGGTTCATGGGAATTGACTTTTACACAGAAAAAATAGTTGGAGAATATTACTTCTCTCAGCTTCTTCAAGAGAACAAAGTCCCCATAGAATTTATTTGCAAACCTTTGCCAGCCCTTCAAGCTCTGATGTGATAGAACAAACTGTGAACATGATGGACAAAAGGGAATGAGAGATGGGTGACTGAAATACAGAGGTGAAGGTAAATTGTCATATTCTTGTGAAGCTGTAATGAAAGATGCTTTATCTGTAATTTCAAGGAAAGGTTCTTTAATGTAGCTGTAGTATTATCTTCTCCTCTGGTTTAAAGCATTGCAGAGCTTAGACACAGGATTAGTTTGTTTGTCAGCATGGAAGCTCTGAGATGAACTAATGGATGAAGGACAACAGAACAAAACAATTCTGAAATTCAGTGCAAGCGTAGGTATAAGTGGGTCAGTGTGTAATATAAGGATGAAACACCAGTTTTAGCAAATGGGAAAAAAACAACATCTTGGGATGGATAATGTAGATAACAGTGCTGTCTAATCTACAGACCTGTGGTTGAAGTGCAGTTACCAGAATCTCTCTGAACTCTGAGAGTTAAATATTAGGTGTAGTGATGTCTGTCCCATTTCGCTTCGCCAATAAATTTGTGAATCTTTCAAAAGATTCGCGAAACGGCGAAAATGTTGCGTGGAAAAAAAATTTGTCGCCCGCATCTATTCTTTTAACGCCTGAGACTATTCTTGCGACAATTTGGATGTGTGACTATTTTTTGATGCCTGCGACTATTCTTCAGACAATTTGGACGTGCGACTATTTTTTGCCACTTGCTACTATTCTTCCAACTATTCTTGCGACAATTTGGACGTGCGACTATTCTTTTGACGCCTGCGACTATTCTTGTGACAATTTTTGAAAGCATGTCTATTCTTGCGAAAATTTTTGCCGCAAATCCATGCCTGGCGAAACATTTCGCCCATCACTAATTAGGTGTATATAGATACATGTAAATGTGTACTATTGTATGTTTCTCTTTGCTAAGCTATGCATTCCTTGCATACTATATAAGAACATCTTACTGGTGTTTAGTTTCCTAGTTTCCCAGGAGGATTTTCAGCCAGCTTAGATTGGGTCCTTTATTACAATTAGGAAGTGGAAGCAGGTCCTTTTTCAATGCAAGGTTTTCTCTAGGTTATAAAAAAAGGGAGGGCACCATATGCTCTGTCTCTTTTGGTTCCCCCACTTGCTGGAGGAGGTGAAGTGTGCTCCAGAGGGTCTATGAGGAGGTAGGCCAAGTAAGTGCCGGGTTAGATTTGTAATTGTTTACTCTAGTGACGTGAAAGGTAGGTTTACTAAGATCTTAGTCAGCATCCACCAAAGATAATTTGTGTAACATCTATCAATAAAGTGTTCATCTGTTTTTAAATAACCACTGGCACCCAAGTTTGAGAGATCAAGTGCGGTTAACCTTTCCTTCAACAGTACAGTGAGGGCCAACCTGATTGAGAAAAGTCCCATGTAACACATGCCCTATCAAGAGTTGAGCCCAATCAGACCAGGCCGAAGGTATACCAAAAGAGGTAATAGTAATTTTAGGGTATCACTATCCCATCTACCTGTTACACTGGCATTAATGCTTAGTTCCATTGTAATGACTCTAAGTAGAATGCATCGGCTGAGGCAAGCAATATGGAAGTTACTAAAATATACAATGTAAACTGATATACAGTTTATTTTATACTGTACAATAACAACTATTTAAGAGCAAATAAATTGAATGTAAAATCTCTTATTATAGGCAGTTCATCATTTCTACTCTTGGCCATTTTAATGCCTTATTTTCAAATTTAAGCCATTGATCTCATGGTATTGCTGAAAATGTTTTGCAGTACTTCACTTGGGAACAAAGACCAAAGTAGCAGAAAAAAAAAGAAATAGTTCTATCTGTAATTATAACTTCCTTGCCTTTTTTGAGCTTGAAGCTAAAACCAGCATCACAGCTGGAAGGTCCACCAACTGCCCTTGACCTTTTCCAACTTCAAATGAAGCTGAATGTGATAAGTACGTTTACTCTTAAGTAAGCAAACACCCTAGGAAAAAATATAATATTATTTGAAGAGTATAGCAAATGTCTTGGGTAGCTATCTGTACAAAATAAGCAATAGCTTAGAAACAGAATATAATTAGTCAGGAACTACTCAGTGAACTACTCAGATCATATTTATTTGTGATGTAGTCACAATTAAAATATTGGGTTTGGTGCTAGACTTGCAGCACATAGAAAATATTACCTCAAGATAAATAGCCTGAAGATTTAAATTATACTTTTATTTCCTTATACAGATTTGAGAAAACTTTTCCACGAACAGACAGTACATTTTTTTAGTGTTTTTCAGCTTTCTTATTTACATGTTTGTAAAATATAATGTTTATGTTGCCCTGTTCTTGCTAAATTGGTTATGGTTTAGGTGCTAGAGGGGTTAAAGCAGAAGGGAAGGCTGAAGGTTGAAATAAATGGGGGGAGGGCACCCGGATGACTGCCTAACTTTTGGAACTCCCCAGTGATTTTAACTTCCCCATAAAATACAGACATCTCTTTTGGAATAAACACAGTAAGCATAGAAAAGTTCAATAGTAAACAGAAGATGCTAGCCAACTTTTTTTTTTTACTCTGAACAGATAAGCCATTGTAACTATTTTCTCTTGGAAACAAATCAATCAAATCAATCAGGGTTAAAACAGGTCAAATTTTGCAACTGTAGAGGGGTCATTTACAACCCCTCAGGCGTGCAAGAACCACCGGATCAAAAATCTGGTTGTAGACAGCAGTGTCAGGAGATGCAGCTTAGTCCTGTCCTTACCTTTTGCCTAAGGGCATGTAGAAAGGCAGGGCACCAATGAGGACTGTACCTCCTTTTGCTCCTACTTTGTGCCTTAGAACAACACACAAAGTAAGGGTGGGTAGAGGCAGGAGTGCCTCCCAGCCAAGTGTAGTGTACAAGGTGCATTAAAATTCCCGCTTTGCTGCCTTTCTGCGATATTTACGTTTTGAAGAGCTGTGAAATTTTTTGCTGTCCCTCTCTGATAACAAAGACATAAAAATATATACGACACTGTTATTAAAATGATCTAACTTCCCATATTACTGAATGTCTATTGAAAGATAATCATTTTATTTCAGCCCTTAAATTCTGGGAACTGCACTCTACAGACAAAGAAATTTGTTAGTTTTAAAAATTCATGCATCATAATAGAGGAACATTTAAAACAATAACGAAAAAAACAGAAAGTTATTGCTAATATAGGAAACGAAATGGATGCAAACAGTTATGATTTGATGGTTATTATGGGTATTTTATGAAGTATTAAGTCAAGTAATTTGCATTCACAAAAAAACAGTGGGGAATCGGAGCCAAACATCTTTATAAAGTAGAACTAATTTATAGATGTCTTCTAGTTAATTGTACTCTGATAAATAGCTATTTCTTCAATAAAATGATCATTTAGTTGCAAGATGAATGTTCATGCAAATGATCTGACTTTAATGCTTTGCAACATTACGGAATTAACTTCCCAACAGTTATATTCCCAACCATCTTGATGACCTAATTATATTAACAATACAATTTATTTTGCTTTATTTTTATATTTTGCATATTTATTTAGTGATATGCCCTCTAAGTTATAGCGGAAAAGATGAACCTTGCCTGTGTATTGTGTGTTTATTATGTAATTCCCATTGATTCTGATTCTGATAAAGGGACACATAATATCCCCCAGTGTCCCCTATAAAGGCAACCCAAGGCAGGTGAGGTAGGAGAAGTATCTAAATATGCCATATATATATATATGTATGTATGTATAATTTTATTTATAAAGCGCTACTTATGTACGCAGCGCTGTACAGTAGAATACATTAATACAAACGGGGTTGATAAGATAAAAGATAAATACAAAGTATAACAATAAATACAAATAAATACAAGATACAGTTACAGTTGCAATAAGTTAAGAGTCAAAGACACAAGAGGATGGAGGTCCCTGCCCCATAGAGCTTACAATCTATATAAAGTATCAAATATAAGTTCAATATGCCATCTTGTAAAACCCCAAGTGCTGACGGGCACTTTGCTGTTTGCACAGCTGTAACCACAGAATATACAGACAGTTGTAAAAGGGGTGTCATTTAGTTTTGAGATAAGGTATGTCTAAAAAGGCACTAAGTTTGCCCAGGAGCAGTAACCCATAGCAACCAATCAACATGTAGTATTTACTGGTCACCTGTTTGAAAGCAAGCTATGGGTTACTGCTCCGGGGCAAACTTAGAACCTTTAATTACATAAGGGGGTTTGTTTCATAAATAAAGCATCAGTTATGCCAAGAACCTTGCCTCAAAGTCTTGTTCTATAATAAGGTTCTGGTAAATTAAAAAATTACCAACACTGCTTTTTATGTTTGGTTGCAATATAACTTATGCAATTTAGTCCTGTATTTAGTCCTGTATTTGGAATATTAAGGAAAAATCAAATATATGAAATGTAAGCGATATATAAAGTGTATGAAACTGCGTGAAAGCTATAAATAAAACCAACACTGTACTATAATAATGATGGTAACACAGAAAAATCATAGTCTCACTGGTTAATATGAAATATCACATCCGATTTATAGCAAATCATTAATTATGAGCTAATCCTATGCATTGCAGCCAGGCTGATTCTGATACTAAAAGCTAGTACAAGGTGCTTACTGCAAATACATTGCTCTATCCTTAGCAACTCCATGCACTAAAGAAAGTTATTCTATTCAAAAAATTAAACAAATGCAAACAAACTTTTCCTTTGTGCAAACAATTTAATCAAATAGATGTTTAAGAAACCAAAATTATTTCTTTGCTTGTAGGTTTTATCGTACTGAATCATCTTCTTGTGAGTATATAGTGATACTGAGCTATATAAGACAAGGAAAAGTCTGTGTCCCTAGGCTGTCAAAAACCGTAATTGATTAGGGTCACATGGTAGTACCATAAAAAAATACCTGTGTGTCCCAGATTGATTGTTCTCAGATGCACAGAAAGGCTGTTTTCCAAACCCTTAGCACATTCAGCATGCCAATCTAATGTTTCTACAGATAAGTATTGAGGATCTCCTTATAATAATACTGTAAATAGTAAATGATGTTACATTTGTAATCAGTATATTTTGAGACAGCACAGGCCCATTATTCAGTAAAAGGTTCAGCTGAAGATGGGGCCTATTATGTTCAAAATGTGTGTCCTGTGCACTAGTGATGAACACATTTTTCGCCAGGCATGGATTCGCAGCAAATTTTCGCATTTCACCATTGGCTTTGTTTAATGAAACTTCTGCGAAAATAGGCGTGGGCGCATCAAAAAAAGTCGGGGCGATAACAAAAGACGCAGTCAACAAAAAAAGACAGTCACACAACAAACTCGTTTTGCGGATTTTTTGCTGTTTCCCAAATTTTCTTGTCGTTTCGCGAATTTTATGGTGAAAGCAAGATGGGACAGATTCACTCATCACTACTGTGCACACCACATACAGATATTCCTGCTGCAATATCAACCTCACTGCCCTCTCTATGAAAAACCATGTAGGGTGCCTTAAGTAAAAGTTATTTTCCTCTAATTTAAAGGGGTGGCCTCTGGATTAGCAATGCTTCAACTTCTTCATAGGGTTTAGCATTCTTGTTTCCCTTCCCTCTGATGTAAGTATATTAAACACTGCAAAGAAAATTGGACCAGGGCCGGAATTAGGGATAAGTGGAAGAGGCATGTGCCTAGGGTGGAACAGTGGGAAGGGTACCTCTTCTGACGCCTACCCCTAGGTAGCTTACCTCTACTCGCTTCTGAGCACTCACGCGTGTGCTTGTTCGAGCATGCAGCCATGGAGGGTAGAGGTTTCTGGCAGGGGCCTGCTGGGTTGCCTAGGACAATGGACACTACACGCTGACAGACTTCCACATACATACATTTGAGATTTGTATGTAGAATACATCATTTGTTTGGTAAAATGATTGCACAAACTAGGTAAGTCATAAAATGTGACTTTGAAATAAAACTTAACATTAAGTTGCACCCTAAGATGCACTTATTTAAGATAAGTGACAGTGTGACCCATGAATTTTGGATCTATCAAGTTGTGTAAGTTGTATGTAAGTTGTGTTACTGCAATAGACTAGATTATTTACCATCGCTCACATAATAACTGATATGGCTAATGGATTAATGGAGTATGATTATATAAGCCTGCATTTTCTGTTTGTATTTGTCAAACAGCCCTATGAATTAAAAGTAAGGAACACTACGCAGCCCAAACAGTCAGTGTACACATAATGAAAAACTGCCACCTGTATTATTTTAATGAGTTGTGAGGCTAAGGGAATTCATAATATAATAACACATTAACTACTCCACAAGGCTTTTAATTTAAGCAGCTGAGAAGAGTTTTGTTAAATGATGACACCGTAAAAGAAATTTAGAATATTAGTGTGATTTGGTTGAAAAGTCAGCACGATTATTTAATTTCATGGTTGCCACTGGGAAAACAAACTGTCACAACCTGTATTGACCAATGTCTAGCGATTACAATGAAAGCAGGAGAGAACTTTGATGGAAAGCTGCAGGAGCAAAGTGTTTTATTGCTAGATCAAGTCAAATACACTCTGTTAAGGGGAATTATAAAGTCAGATGCTGAACCAGGGAATGTTAACATACTCTTTTGACATTTCATCTTCAAATGCCTGCCGCTTGGCATGGATTCAGTGTCCAGAGCAGAGCAAAAGGGATATTTATTCACTGGCAAAGAATTTGATGGAAAAGAGATCAAGCTGCATGGCAGAAATTTGTGACACAGACACTATTACCCAGTGATATGTTATATCAATCGTATACACTGTAATTTAATCATACTCATTTTTTTCTAAAAAAAGTGTGTATTTACTTAGCTGTAAGATGATATTAGTATCTCACAAACATAACCTTAAAACACTTGTTATTTTATTATGGATACAAAATGTACATTCCTCTAACCAAATATTCTCTTGCAACATAAAAATACTATTAATACATTGTAAAAGTGTAAAAGACATGGTAATTCTAGAACTTGTTTTGGTTATTATTACAGTGTTTTAACAGTGTACAGTTACAGTGTAAATTCAATAAACAATATTTCCTTGGGTGACACAATAAAGGGGTCAACCACAAGTGCTGTGTGTAGTGACGAGCAAAATTTTTCGCCAGGTTTCGCCTCGAAAAATGTCCATAGACTCCAATGGCTGCAAGTCACACGGTAAAAAAAAAACGAATTGCACAATAGCCACGGAAAAATCCCATTGACTTCAATGCATTTTGCTGATTTTGCCATTACACAAATTTTTTGGCGAAGCTAAACGGGACAAATTCGCTGATCACAAGTGTGTGTGTTAAATGCAACTTTTGTTGCAAGTTACCATTGTCATGAATCAGACACACTTTCTTTAAGACGCTTTGAGGGCACATGTACATCTGCAAAGTCAGTGGGCAAATTGGAGCACAATAGCCATGTTTTTTCCCACAATTCAGCATTTTTAGAGCTTGGTTAGTCAAACATATTTGAAGTCTGTCTGAAGTAATTTCCAGTGTTCATGTTCGAGTGCCATGTGTGCTCTATTTTTACTGGTAGTCCAATCTGAATGGTGGCTAATATGTTAATATTATATAACAAGCATTTACCCCTTGTTTTAGCTTTCCTTAATTTCCTTCCCTCATTTCAGGTTGGCTAGCAGAATTCTCTCTTTAATTTATTTCACCATTAATCAAAAGTTAAATATAGGACCATAGCTTACTGTGTGCTTGTACTTTAGGGTGGAAGTTACCATATTCCTTAATACGACAATGGACAGAAGAAGCACATATTAACCATAGGGTGCCGTAGTACTAATCTCTTCAGAGACTAACTCAAGGAGTACATGGCAGCTTTCACTTTTGAGTTAAAGTAGAAACTGCATGGAACTATTATTATTTTTGAACAAAATAAACTATTCCCATTTAATTTAGTACAGGGTAAGGTTCCCCTTTGATACAGAATGAAGATTGAAATGAATGCAGTTTGACAATATACAGGTATAGAACCTGTTATCCAGAAAGGTCTAGGTAAATAAAGCCATAAGCACTCACAGAAATGATGAGTCCTCTATCAAAAGAAACACAGGATTTCTTGTATCCTTTTTTGTAAACATGTTCTTGGGTATCTGCACAGTTCTCTCCCCTCTCCTGCTCCCCCCTCCCATAAAAATTCATAAAACTCACTCCCCCCACCCTTAGGAATGTGTAATCTGAGCTAAACCTGCAAGCAGGAATCTAAAAAGACCAAGCTAAAATGGCAGTTGCAATCAAAACAAACAGAGAAAGCTTCTAGGGCCCTTTACTCAGGTATGGTAAAGCTTTCTGCAGAATAAATATAGTTTTCTAGGTGGCACTAATGTGACGGATCTATTGGCAGTAAAATGCCAAAATTACTTGCCTTTTCCTTTAAGCATACAACTGAAGGATTTATCAGTTTTTAGCCAAATTATTTATCTGTATTAATATATACTGTGTTTATTATTTTTCTGTACATATCCAAGTATTGAAATAGTGCGAGATTCTCACCGGCCCTCATAAGTAAAGGATACGGTATTCAAGAGAAACCATTTGTAACAGAGAATGCTTTCATTTCATTCACTTCAATTTATACGCTGGAAAAAAATGCACTCTGTGGGAATGAAAAACAATGGCACTGGGCTTAATGAGGTAAAAACAATCTCCACAAAATTGGATGCTGTGAAAAAATATGTAAGCTTTTTTCGATATCATATGATGTGGGTGGTGAACTGTGTTAAAGACACGGCAGTCTCTGAAGTGATTTTGTTGGTCAGCAAAATATGTCAAAAGCTTCAGCTAAAAGTTGGCGTAATTATTTCTTGTGATACAAACTGCATTGTGGGGTTTGGTCAGCCCAGAGTTTTTATTATCAGTGTTTTCTGTATTTTAGAGCTGTACATTTTTGAATCATTGATAAAATCTGAAGTTGTAGCAAAGGGAAGTTGGGGCAAATTAAGTAAAACCAGAAAAGTTATACAAATGAAGTGAATTATATATATAATTTATATAAAGAATTTGGGGCTATGCATGGTACAGAGAAAAGCATAGTGAGCTTAACAAATCTGTACTTAATTCAGGATCTACCCCAGAGATAGGTACAAAGACAGATGTCTTCAGTTCCACAGTAGGATGGTGATTCCCTGCAACATTTCAAATGTTCAGGCAAAGTCATAGAAACATTAAAATATCTGTTAAAGTAGTAACTGAAATGGGGCAAAATTTCTTCATCAGATCATTTTAATTAGATTATGTTGTATTTATCACTGTGTTTCTCTGGCCAAAGGGGAGCTTTTCCACATACCTTACTAAATAATGGGATTTTGTTAGATCTGAGATGGTGAAGTAATTTAATTCAGGGAGGAGGGGGAGAATAAATATCCTGTAGAGATCCACATTCTGGCCTCCTGTTGAAAAGGACTCATTCGACCTGAATAGTTTTTCTTACAGCGCAGCATTAGCTAGCAAGGCATGACAGAGATTACACAAAATTAGGGTTATGTATTGACAATGGCTAAGATTGGTCCAGTTCAATAACATACCAGCAGTTACCTCTTATTGGTTAAGTGCAGTAATAATTATGACAAGAGGTATTAGGTTGGTTTATACAGTTATGCGTTACTGGACATGACACTTCCTGTTCCTTTTACATACACTGTTCCATATACTTGTTTTTCTAGTATTACTAGCAAAGCCACACCCATCGCACAGTTATTTACAACTTCTGCAGTGCTGATGAGAGAGAAAACCCAGGTTAACTTGTGAAATAATTTCACAGCCAAAACCATTCACTTCCAAGCATGGATCCAGAATAAAATCAATTTTCAGATATACATTCAAGAAATGGTTCAAATGTTCTAATTATGTGGAGTTTATTATAGAAATAATGATTGCACTCCTGAATAAATAGTTAATGCAGAAATGCCAAAACCTTTTGAAGGGTGATGAAGCTCAAGGGGTAACACATGTAGATAATAACCATGAAAAAGAAAATAAGACCTATAGGATATTCATGCGCATGTAATAAAGTAGAAAATGCATATAAATTGTCTTTATTAGCAACTAATAACTGGCTGCACATCCTGTCCTGCACCAAAAGTACACATGAAATACAATTAAATGCAAACCAAGAAATAAAATCAAAACAAAGACAATTAAAAATGACAATAGCGATGTCAATAGAAAATGACACATGAAGTATTGCCATAACTCTGCAGTCAGTTATCATTTCATGAAAATAAAAAAATATTATAAATACAATCAAATCAACAATTCAGTACAGTTTCTGAAATAATCAAGTTAATCTACACTATCCCCCTCTCAATAAGGTTTCTCTCTGAAGAGACAGATTGCCAAGTGGAAAATACTAAAGTATGTAACTTAAATAGTACAGAATTTTGAACTGATTATATTTAGAAAGTTTCTTACTTCCAAAGTTTATATTAAATTTTAATTTCCGTAACAGTTCCCCTTTGAATAATTTATCTTCCCCTGTAGTACACTACATTCACCCCACAGCGAGAATCAAGACTTTATATGTACTGGCTGCACTGATGTAGAGTACTAGGTGCAATGAAAGTAAACTAAGGTTGTGGGGGTATGGCAGAACTTAAAAGCAATACATATAATTCTCATTTATTTTTCTAAAAAAAAAAAAACTAGTTCTCATTTATTTTTCTAAATATAAAATGCTTTTTAACACTACAAATTAAATTCTCAACACTAGGTATACAGGATTTCTCAGATGAAGGTGTCAGACAGTTATATTATTGTTAACATTAAATATCTGAGCTATACAGGTGTAAAGGAATGATATAGTACCGGCTCTGTTTAAGATTAAGTTAGACATGCTTTCTACAAGGCTGCAATGGTATATACTCAGATAAAAGGGCAAAGTGACTTTCTTTTCCATAGCCTAGAAAATGCTGTAAATATAAACAAACCTTTCTTTATCCGACATTCAGTTCTCTAGGTATTTGGATTCCCAGATTGTATGACATGAACTTGATAAACCTGGTGATCACAAAATACACCCTCCCTATATTCCCTCATTTATTCATACATTATTTGTAACATGTTTATTAATTCTGGAAGCACAATTGCAACTAGACCTTCTATGGAATGAAATGTTGTAAACGTGAGTTAATTTTTAAATATTTTTATTTGCCACAATTTATGAGAGAAGATTTCTGTAATTGCACATCCTAATTTTAAAAGCCTGCTGTACAGGTGCCAAACCAATGCATGAACACACAAGTCTTCTCCTTTTGCATAATAATACACTGACACAAATCATACACTGTCAGAGTAATCCATAAAGAGGAAGCTCAGGGCCAGGAATGACATTTTTATGTTATCCATCACAGCAGTTTATAACTATTAAATATACTATATACTGGCATTGAATTATCCAGAAACCCAATAATACCACAGCGCTATTACCTGTAGTATCCTGTGTCAAGAAATAATTCCTCATTACCAATTTGTTTTTTTTTTTCTTCTTTAAGCAGACTGTATTTTTCACTTGATAGGGCTCACTAACTAATTCAGGTGCTAATTGCAAAAATGCATGAGGCAAAGTTGCCATGTATTTTACTCATCATCACATGGCTGTGCAGCGTCAATCTGGCATCCTATTTACCGCCTTAAACATCAACCCCCCTTGTCCTTTTATCATCCACCCAGGAGACAATAAGATTCCTGGAATAAAACAGGCCACAACCTTGATGTACAAATAGCAAAATATATATATATATATATATATATATAAGATTCCTAGAATAAAACAGGCCACAACCTTGATGTACAAATAGTAATATATATTTATATGTGTATATATATATATAAATATATTTGAAACAGTCAAGCATAACATAAATAATGCATCTAGCTTTTGGAATTCTTGCCAAACCACAATGGCTACCACAATGGCTACCTGCCATCTGCCACCTTTTTGTCCCAGAGGTTCCGGATTTTCTGGATAATATAGCCCATGCCTGAATTATTTCCCATAGGTAACAAGAGAACTTGTATGAAACATGTTATCCCATGACAATTTGTGTGATTCATCTGAAAATATTTCTATTAAACTAACAAAAAAGAGCACAATATGTATATTACTACCTAGCTAAGCCTACAGTGGAGTTAAACTAGGACTAAGTCGCTGATTCAGTGAGTGCACGTCTCTACTGCTGTTTGGACACTTCGCCAGCTGTGCTTGCGGCAGCATATAGTTTGTCTTCACCACATTATCTGTCTCACACTGTGTGGGGTGTGATGGGAAAACTCACTGCAAATGTCTAAACAAAAACAACACAAGTCACAGAAACAGAGAAACAAATGCATCTACAACAGTAATAATATTATAACACATAATTAGTGATGAGCGACTCTTTTCACTTTCGTCAGGGACGAAAGTCCGAGTATAGGACTGAAACGTTGGAAAGAATAAACATCACCGTTTGTATTTAAAAGCTGTTTATTATTTTCTTTTGTCCCTATGTGGAAACCCTGCGAGTGCCGACATTTTTTCTATTTATATGTATATATATATATATAGCAAGACAGTGAGCCGCACACACAGGGACTTAGTTAGAAAGCAAAAAATTTATTAATAAAAAAAAAATATATATATATATTTATACAATGCTGGACTCTACTGTATATGCTGAGAAATATATGGTCAAAACTAATGCTAATAGATATAAAACATGCAATATATCCATTCATGTTAAATTTAGAACTGGGAAAATAATGATAGAACAGAGCGTACAAAACGTGTGTCTCTGGGCACCTTTGAGGCATTTATTAAGGTATTTAAGCTAAGATAATTAAGACAGACAGTTTAAAGAAATGAGGAAATATGTTCAGATGAGAATGAGACAAAATGTTCAAGTTGAATTACTAAAAGATGAAACTAAGCAATCTAGGGGATAAAATAGAAAGGCAGCTTGTAGCATTTCCTGCAGTCAGCATCCAGGTTTCTCATAATTGCGAAATGCAACCCCTAGGGAAAAGAATCTATATTTCGGGTGGAAAAAAAAAAGCGAGACAAATCACCTAATAGAACAGATCTGTCATATACTGTACAGTATTTTGGAAACTGTTAGTATGGTTAATATGTATGTATTCGCGTAAAAAAGGACAGCCATATTTTCTACCTGGATTCCAAACAGCAGTTTGGCAATCTTGGGTTTTTATTTGTTCTTTGCTGCAGAGCAATTCACAGTTTGTACATAAAAAAAGTGTTGCCAGCATTTTCAAAATGTTTAGGAAAATCACAGAAGGTACTGAGAATGCAATAAATCCCTGCTGTCCCCTCAGCATCTGTAGCTTTTTCTCTTTGCTATTTGCCTTGATACACAGGTAAGTGATAATTGTGCTCTACTGAGGTTCTAAATAAATGGTATGGATAGGTTGAACAAAGAAAAAAAGCAAGAATGGTAAAGCAAGGCACAAACACAAAGAGAAAGTGTCTTTGGGGGCTAGAAGGTATGTACCTTTTCTGCCTATACCTGCCCCTAGATCCGGACCTGATAATAACTGAAGGCTAAAGGTATTGTGGCAACAGGTGCAGAGAGGTTTGAGACCATAGGTCTGGTAGAGCAGTATTTTAGTGAATTTATTGCTAGTGGCTGGCATGGGGTTTGGAGTAGACTCGATGTAGGTGTACACTGGTTTCTATATGAAGCACAAAGACCGGTGGCAATTCTTTTATCCTGGAAGACAGTGTAAAGCGCAAAAGAATGAGTGTGCCCATTTTTTCACTTTGCATTGTTTTTTCCAGGTGGTAAATAACCCCTAAAATCTATGATATGCAAGCAATAACTAAAAGGGCATGATACCTTTCATTGTATCAAGAACTAGACCTGAAACATAAGATACAGGATCTATTATCCAAAATGCTTGGGAAAAAATAATGTGATAGTTTAGCCATTAGTATGCATTTTATATCATAAAATCTGCAGCGTCCGAGTAATTTGGTGTTCCTTATACATCTGTTGAACTGGTACCCCATTGTATAACACTCTTATTAACATTATTCAGCATTCTCTAGTATACCACTGTATAACTGATGGAAGACACCACCAGGGACTTACTTGAAGAATACAAAAATCCCAAATTGCAGAGATTACACTTTGTTGGGACAAGGAAAGACAAATTGTGATATACATTTGGTTATGGACAGAACTTTTATCCACCATGATTTACAAATAACTGACCAAAAAAGATGAAAATAAATGAAAAACCATCTATAAAACCATGAATATTTATACTGCATTATAGAGAAAATGACACAGTATTACAAAGTGTTTAATAACTAATTTGACCACATTTTAAGAACTGAAGTCAGTAATTACATTAATAACAACATCATATGTGTTTCACAGTAGTGTTTCTCATTATTTAAGTGAACTATGGCTTTTATAGAGAAAAGGCATATTATTTTGCTCTTAGAGCAACTCTTTCATCTTTAGTGTTTTATCATGTTCTGCCTTTTATTAGCTCAGGCAAAGCAAAAATAATATACCAGCCACTTATCTTGCGAAGATGAGTTTCCATGAAAACCTCCTTCTGTAGTATTAGAACGTTTCATTGATATGGTAGTTAGGGTTTGTTGGAAGAAGATGAAAGATCAGACTGACACTTTGTACTAATGGAAAGAACCCTTCTAAACATTTAGATTACATGTTGACGTTTAGCTATACATTTATCATTCAAAGCTTAAGGTATATAGCCAATAATAAAATATGAAAACTATGATGTGATAATAGAATGAGAGTGCTCATTACACAGATCTATGTGAATTGTGTAATGAGCACTCTTAAAAGTTATGTGGTTGAGTGTGTCATATATTGTCTGGTGCATGTAAGACCTTACAGGGTTGATTTTTGGGTTTGGTGCCACTTTATTTGCATTGAAAGCATCACTCTATTTTATAGCATATTTATTCTGAAAAGTGTGAATTGTTCCTGAATAACAATGTCTCGTGAACATGAGTTGTGACGGAATGATTTATTGAGTATAAAATATTGTAATCCATATGCCAAGGTTTTCTCAGTGACTAGAACCCATTCCACCCGGGGCAAGAATTATATTTATGAGTTGTATTTTTTTATACTAAAATGGTCACCCCAGTGTATTAATAAACTGCCTTAAAGGGCCTATTCACCTTATAATCTACTTTTGGTTTCATGTAGTGATTGATAAACTCAGACAATTTGCAATTTTACATTTCAAAAAAATTAGCAAAACTGACAAATAATCCAGAACACGGAAGATTAAAGTCAATAAGCAACATTTTTTTCTGATCACAAAATGCTGAATTTCGCTGTGAATCCATGCCAAAAAAAATGATCATCACTACTGGTGGGCACATGTGTTACTAGTGCATTATAGCCAGGCTAGCCCACTGGAAAGTCAGTGCCTAAAATCTTCAGATTTTGAAATTTTGACAACCTCAGTCCTTTAACCTCCAAGGTTTGCCCTTAAAATTATTTGATTCCCTCAACTCCTGATCCCAAACTTTGCCCCAATAAGACTCCCCCCCACCCTCTGCACAAATCTTCTCCCACATCTCCTGGGTGCCATAAATGAGCTCCAGGACAAGTACAATCACCCTCCCTGCTCACAACCTAACTGTGCCCCTCTTTTGTCTCCAGCAATGTCTATTTATAGACGCATTCCTGCCCTGCCCTACCCCCTCTGGGACATCAGAGGCGGGACAGGTTGGACACAGGTCAGCAGGCCAGGTTAGTTAGCGGGTAGCTAGAAAATGGGTTAGGGTTGGGTGTGGGCCGAATTTTTTCTGACCCACACATTACTAGAGCACACATTTTCTTTGTAGAAAAGTGGCTATAGAAGAAGCTGACCCTTATCCCCCAGCCCCCCCACCCAAGACCAGGGGGCTGCTTCATCTATGGTTACGCCAATGCTCTACATCATTACCTATTGCTGCCTGTATAGTAGTATACAGTACATTTTTTCAATGACAGTTACTACCCTGGTATTTTTGCATTTTCTTTTTAATACAAAATGCAAGTTTTGGAAGAAATTAAATTGCTTTTGAGAAGCTAAACATGCTAGTTTGTATTTCATTTATATTCAGTATGCCATTCTCTTTCATTTTATGAATATGGAATAGTTATATTTTGCAGAGACTGACATGTTAGTAGGATGTAATGAAGCTTAGTTTCAATATATTTAAAATTGAAACTGAGCTTCATTGATTTTGAATGATATTATATTTTATTTTATTTTAAGCAAGATATTTACTGAAAGTGTATCATGTTTCTAACCAAAATATGTTTTATTGTATAACTGTTTACATCAAGTCTATTTTTTGGTCTACAATACTTGTATGTTTACTTTAAAAACTTTTTAGCATATTTATTGAGAATTTTATGGTTGCATTGGTACCATATATACAGATTTCTGGTATGGATTCAGCTATCTGGAAACCTGTTATCTAGAAAGCTTTGAATTACTGAAAGGCCATCTCCCTTAGACTCCATTTTAATCAAATAATTCACATTTTTTCACAAATAATTTCCCTTTTTCTCTGTAATAATAAAACAGTACATTGGACTTGATCCCAACAAAGATATAATTATTTCTTACAGGAGGCAAAACAATAATATTGCATTTAAATAATGTTTAAATGATTTTTTAGTAGACCTAAAGTAAGTTGATCCAAATTACAGAAAGTCCCCAGTTCCAAGCATTATGAATAAAAGGTCCTATACCTGTACACAAGTCAGGTAGATGCAGAGTCAGTACACTAGACAGAAGTCAAGACAGGCTAAGCAGTCAGTAGGCAAGTGGCAGGGAGAGTTTAGTACATAGGACAAAAGTCAAAACCAGGAAAGACTGTGGGAAACGGAGCCTAGGCAGATAGGCAGGGATTTACTAGAGCTCAGACAAAGCAACAGGCCAAATCAAGCATTGAAGCTTAATCATCAAGCAACTAGGAGTTACATGCAGCAGGCTAATATATGCCCTTTTTCTGATTTTGTTTACACATGTGAGGTGTATTTATCATGCTGTGTAAAAAGTGGAGTGAAGCATTACCGGTGATGTTGCCCAGGGTAACCAATCAGCCATTAGATTTCAACAGAAAACCAAAGCAAAGCATCTGATTGGCTACTATGAGAAACCTCACTGGTAATGTTTTACTCCACTTTTTACACAGCATGATAAATATATCCCCTACTGTAGGAGTGTATAAATTAACACTGGAGACAAACATTACCGGTGATGTTGCCAATAACAACCAATCAGATCTTTGCTTTTGTTTTCTAACTTATAGGTGACCGCTCATATCTATTTGCTGATTGGCTGCTATGGGAAATATCACCAGTGCAATTTTAATAAATATGCCCCTTAGACTGAGTAAGTTAGGAAGTGACTGACACCAACTCCAAAATCTTCCAGTGGTTTATCAGAGTAATTCAGCAGCAATTTAATATGTTGTCCAGGGTTTAAATCTTGAGGGGCCCTGTCAAGAGCTTATGCAAATCTGGAATATAGCCACAGAATACTGTGGCCTTTCGATCAAAATGGAGGTTGTACATACTTTTCTATTACTGTATAATGACCAGGGGGCAGGAATGTCGCTCCTGAAATGTTGATGGTCCAATAGTGATATTTATAAATGAGGTAAATTTCCCTTTTGAATCATGTGAGTGTGGCTCCTTGTACTATCTATATTACTAAATTGTTCATGGTACCAAACCAAGGAGTGTCTGAGGTAACCAACCTTAAAGTATGCAAGATGTCAAAGAGGTTTGAAAATCCATCTGTATCAGTAGTTTTGAGATTACTGAAGTTTTGAGTTTTGAGAAACACAGAGTCTGTTACATCAGTGCTGTCCAACTTCTACGGTGCCGAGGGCCGAAATTTCTCTAGCATACATGGTGGAGGGCCGCTAATGGAAGCCAGTTTTGACCACTCCCCTTTTTGAAACCACACCCACTTCAAACCACACCCATTTTATCACAATGGTGGTAGCACAGCAAAATCCCAAATGCTTGGTCCTTACTGTGGGGATATCAACCATCATTCATATGTGATAGAATTATGTCATATTAAGATATACCCTTAAATTCCATATGCCTCCTCCTCCCCTGTGGATAGCAGAGCAACCCCCAGTACATAATTACACACCTTTGGGACAATTTAATGGCTATTTCCAACTGCTAACAAACTCCCACAACAAACCCCTGCCAGGTTCACCTCCCACAAGCAGCATAGGGCAAGCAGAGTATAGCACACACAGGCATCACTCTGCCTGTCCTATGCTGTCTGTGTGTGCCATACTCTGCCTGTCCTAACCTGCCTGTGTGTGCCATACTCTACCTGCCCTACCCTGACTGTGTGTGTCATACTCTGCCTGCCCTACCCTTCCTGTGTGTGCCATACTCTGCCTGCCCTACCCTTACTGTGTGTGCCATACTCTGCCTGCCCTACCCTTCCTGTGTGTGCCATACTCTGCCTGCCCTATGCTGCCTGTGTGTGCCATTCTCTGCCTGCCCTACCCTGACTGTGTGTGCCATACTCTGCCCGCCCTACCCTTCCTGTGTGCCATACCTTCCCTGACCTATGCTGCCTGTGTGTGCCATACTCTACCTGCCCTATGCTGGCTGTATGTGCCATACTCTGCCTACAGTACCTATGTCTGAGGTGTGAAGAAGTGAACAATGGGAGTGATTACAGTCTGAGCCTGAGGTGTGAACACTGCAGGGGTTGAACAATGCAGAAACTAAAAGGTGTGAAAAACACAGGGGATTACATTTTTAAACAATGCAGAGGGATTACAGCCTGAATCTGAAGTGAGAACCATGCAGGGGGCCAGTTAATCTCAGTACTGATACCATTTAATGCTTACTCAAAGGTAAGCCATCAAAGCAGCCAGACAGGTGGGGGGCCACACAGAGGGGGGTCGCGGGCCGCCAGTTGGACAGCACTGTGTTACATAAAAAGTTTTGTTTTTCTATCACAATAATGTATGAGAATAATAAATAAAATAAATAATGAAAAATAAAACAGAGGGATATGGACATGACCCAGATAAAAGAGGAAAATATTTACCCTCTTTTCAAATATGCCAAACTAACTTTTTAAAAAGCCAACTTTATGAAACAATATAGAGTTCTAAAGAACCTGCATATCTGCTTATCTTAGACATACAGTAATTACTAAAACTGATACAATTACAACACCAACTTTATATAATAAAGGTAAAGTACTGTTGTTCCGGCACATGAGTTTTGATATAATTCAGAGACCATAGTCCATGTCACAGTTATTTTAACATAGCCAGGTATAATTGCTACATTTTAGATCTCATGCTTTATTCATGCACTGAATTAAGAATCACAAACAGGAAATTTATGAACTAATAAAATAAAAAAAGTGAATTTATGCAAATATAAATCCATTTAATTTAAAATATTTACTGTTCGCTTTCCCAGTTTCACTTGCAAACAAGGCGCATAAGCTGTGTTTGTGAGCACTTTGCGAGCTTTAATTCTGTCATTTCATATTATACATAATTTCCATGCACAAAATAGCAAAACAAAAATGTTTTTACATTCTTTTATTAGAGAATAGGCTTTTAAATATTCAGTATTATTATTCAATTGAAATTTACATATTCAGGAGAAGTAGCCAGTGTTGCTAAGGGCAAAAATGTAATTAAACCATATACTATAAGCTTAATGCCACACGTGTTATTTATCCATTATTAATTAATGATTTTTACCAAAGGCATCAAAAAATACACAGGAAACATTTTACCTGTGATATATGAGTTGTTGTTTACTTAGACATCACAAAGACATCACTTTTTAAACCAGAAATGTAAAATAATGGCACAAATGTGTGCATTAGTCAGGCATTAATAAGAAAATACTCCCCTCTTAAAATAGAAGCTCTCATGAGCAGGGCCCTCTCCCTGCTGTCTCTTAGTAATTTCCCACAAAGCTGTGAATCTGTTTTAAAGAAATATTTGTCTGTATGTTAACTGTTTGGTCTTGTATTTGTTTTTTCACATTTGTGAAGGATGGTGGTAGAACCATTGTTCACCTTAAAGTTAACTTTTATGTTATAGAAGTTTCAGTTCTTAGCAACTTTCCAATTGGTCTTCATTTGTCATTTTTTTAAATAATTTCTGAATTATTTACCTTTTTCTTCCTCTTTTCTCGATTTAAAAATGAGGATCACTGACCCTGGCTGCTGAAAAAAACTATTGCTCTGTGAAGCTACAATTTTATTGTTATTTTACTCTTTTAATACTTATCTTTTTTTGGGGGAGGGGGTAACTGTTTAGCTTCCACTCTCTCTTGTTGCTAAGGTATATTAGACCCACGCAATCTAATAGCTTCTTAGAAGCATATACAAGATCGCAAATATCACAAAAATGCTTACGAAAAAAACGTATTAGTCACGATAATATCGTATTGGCGATCCGAAAGTCAGGAAATTTTCGTACCAAACGATTGTTAACAGCGGCAGAACCTTTCTGAATTTTTCGCGCAAGCGTAAGCAAAAGTCGTGGAAGCGTACGAATAAGACGTGCAAGCGCGTTCGTGTCTTAATAAATCTCTCCCTATGAGTCAGATTCCTGCTGATTGGCTCAGATCTACATTCCTAAGGGGGGTAGTGAGTTCTTAGCATTCTTGAGGGAGGGGGGAGCAGGAGAGAGGAGAGAGCTGAGAGCTACATGTCTCTGGCACAGGAATTACAGACACAACTAATCTTTTGACAGAGAAGTCAGTGCAGCATTTCTGTGAGTGCTTATGGCTGAATTACATACACCTTTATGATAAAGCTTACTTAGTTTTTACCTTTCTTTCTCCTTTAATAGAACATACTGTATTGCAAACAATACATGAATTTGCTAAATACATTGACATGTTGCCTTGGCCTTGGGGGGGGGGGGGAGAAAATTTTTAAAGCACAAGTCAACCCAAAATATCATTTTTGCAAAAGAAAACATAATTTGAAACAACTTTGCAATATTCATTAATTACAAATTTGCAATAGTTTAGAGTTATTTGTATATATAATTGCTATTAAAAGCAGTTTGGTGAGTCTGACTTTACACTACACATACATTTAAATAACATATTGTTTTTTTATATCACTTACCAGATTAACTATGGTTAATGTCATAAGTTACTTACGCTTAAGTTCATGGTATGCCCTTTAATTAAAGATCCTTGGGGGCAGGGCCAGATTTGCGGCAAGGCCACAAAGGCCCGGGCCTAGGGCGGCACAAATTGAGGGGCAGCATGCTCCCCAGTCGTACATGAAGTTGCTTACACCTGGAGCACTGCAGACCCGGCACGCATCCTCTGTTCTCCTGGTGTGTTAGTCAACCAATGCGCCTGTGAGTGATCCTGGGGGTGGGGCGGTAAAGGATGCTGGCCTCTGGGCACAGAAATCCAGCCCTGCTTGGGGGAATCTCACAAGATCCACCCCCATCATAATATTTACAGGGTGGCATAAGAGTGCCCCAGGTTTGTTGCTCTACAGACTGTAAGATTAACATCACTTATATGAACATTGGCTACAAATCCAGGTGGAGGAATTTTTCACTTCTTAAAGGAGAAGAAAAGGCTAAGTCACTTGGGGGTGCCAAAATGTTAGGCACCCCCAAGTAACTTTAATTGTTTACCTTTTACCCCGGGCTGGTGCCCCTGTTAGGCGAAAACATACTATCCTTTAACATACTATATATAAAATGTATTTTGGAGCATCTAGTGAATGTAAAGTGAAGCTACTGATTCATTCAGACTGCTGTTTTTGGACCTTGATAAAAAATGAGTCAAAGACTTAACCAAAGGGTTGTCTTAATACTCTGCTTCCTCTGCTTTTTTTATTTAAATGTACTGGAAGCATCTTAAGTATTAGGTAATAATAGATGACTACTCCTTCTGCTTTTAGTCAATCTAACTAAATTATTATTATTATAGTAAATGGTTTTGAAGTCATTATTTTATCTGTTTTGCTTCATATGATGTTTTTCTGTATTAACGGAAATCAGTAATAAAAATAATCAAATAACAAACTTTAACCCCAATATAACTACTCCTAATAATATGTTAAATTCAATATATTTGGCAATTGCTATGTGGAATGTAATTTTAATGAAACTGTCAGTGTAAGCTGTCAGTTTATAAACTGGTGATATAAATAAATAGTTTTGCTAAATTATCAATCTGATTGTTTTCAAAAATGCATCTTCTAACGTACAGTGTGGTACCGATAATTTTGTTATTTAGATACATTTTAAGTCGGTTATGCATGGATTTAATGATAAATGTTTTCCTTTTTTCACAGTGTTTAATTTCATATAATGAAGATTTACAGTGTCTGTTTCTATGATTTTCCTTTGACTAACAATAGACAAATGATTGAATGATAGAGAGAGATGATATGTTTAAGAGCTCCAAAAAATTAAAGTGGATCTACACCCTATATTGCAGGTGGCCTTGGGATCTTGCAATCTTGCTGGTCCCCACTGTCCATGCATGCTATCCATCACAAGCATCACAGTCTACATGTGCTATCAGGGAGCCCTAGGAACTTAGTGTAATAGTGCCAAATATGAATTCACAGAGGTCTGTGTATATTTGCTGCCTGTGAATTCAAGGATCCAAGCTTCTCATGGTCTCTGCTACTACCAATATATACAGTTTAAGAAGTCAGATTTTTAATTCAGCCAGCAACACCAGAAACACAAAAGGAATGATACAGCATGCTTCAAGTTATCCACCCAGAAACTATATTTTTGCACTGAGACAGAAAATGTAATGCCAAGCTTTCCAAAATGCATTAATTATTTGTAAATGTAATAGGTATTACAATAGTATTCATCTGACTGTTTACATTCTCTAAATCATACCAGTTATACATTTATGTATTTACAGTTCACAATTAGATATTAACTTTTATACTTTTTTATCTAAACAGGAATACCAAATAGATATATTTTTTGCTCAGACATGGACTGACAGTCGACTCAGGTTCAACAGCACCATGAAAATCCTAACACTAAATAGCAATATGGTTGGATTAATCTGGATCCCTGATACCATTTTCCGGAATTCTAAAACTGCAGAAGCTCATTGGATTACAACCCCCAATCAACTCCTTAGGATATGGAATGATGGGAAAATTTTGTATACATTAAGGTATGTCTTTGCAGCAAATGGGTTCTACTTTTTGCCTGTATTTGCATTCGTATTTTGTTGTATTTATATTTCACAATTAAATTAATGACGTGATAAATATTCTAGATATGTGATGTTGAAGCACAGTCTTGTCTTTTTGCTCCCTCAGAGATCACCTGACAGGAAATAATGCAGCTCTAAGTGCTACTAGCTTTCACTTACCAACATAAAATAGGCAGCACTATTACCTAAGGATAAGCATCACTCTAATAAGGACAGCAAAATGTATTTTACTGCAAGTGAACTAAATAAGGAGAAAGAACCCATACAAACATATTAGCAGCAGTCTGGCTGGTATATTTTTAAAGAAGGATATTGTAATGCACAATTTCATTTCAACACCTACATGTGAAATATAGCCTATTGATCCTGTGGTGTTGATTGGAATCAATAGTTTAAGATAATCTTATTTTTAGGTTATTCCATGAGGCATAAACCACGTTACAATTAAACATAAACATGCCCAAAGGTATAATTTCTTGTGAAGTAAGGCTGTAAATATTTCTCTGCAAAATCATTACACCAGTGTTTCATTATTAATATCAGCATCTGCAATTCTTCATGCAGTCTTCCCACATAGCAGCTAAAGTTGTAGACACTTGGGCGTGTGACACATTTCAGTTTTACTTCAGCATGACAGAGACAAATGTATTAAATTAGATACGAGCGGGCACCACAACATTTTTTAAATTACCAAGCAATGGTCTAGGCATGATAAAGAGTGTTGCTTCAAATCATTTATTCTATTACAAAGTATTATGTATTCAACGTAATCATGCCTAATGATTGCCCTAGATAAATGAAAGGGTTCTAAAGAATGCTAAAAATTACTGAAGCACAGTATGCAGTGGTATAACCAAATATGATGTCATTATATAACTGTGGTATATTGTATCTTTTGGTTTAATTTGCAAGATTAAGGGTGGCCATGCATGGGCCAATTTCAGCTGCCGACATCGGTGCTTTAGACCGATCTCAATCGGGCTGGGGACGGCATCGGCTCGTTGATACAGTCCCCAAGCTGACGGCACCTATGCCCACTGGTTTAATTCCATCTTTTGGCCCTAAGGCCAATCGCTCACATGGCGACCTGGTCAAATGAGCAGATCTTATAGTGTATGGCCTCCTTAAGTTGTCAGACTAAATTCCTGATACAAGAATGGGACCTGTTCAGAAAAACTTTGTTTACTAAAAATCATTTCAAAATTAAACAAACCCCCTATGGGATTATTTTGTCTCCAATAAGAATCTCAGTTGAGATCAAGTACAAGGTACTGTTTTATTATTACAGATAAAAGAACTTCAAGAGCTGCAAGAGAGCAACAAGAGTAATATGGTGCAGTATTTGCTTTTCTCCTAGACACCTTGGGTGTTTAACAGAGTATCACAGTGTAGGATATACATCCCGATCCCCTACATTTATAAACAGGATAGTTCCATATCCCAAAGAAAGCTCATCAAAGGCAAACTCCAAACACTAGTCAGAGTGGGTACTCACAGACCCCGCAACTTGATTCACAGCATATACATTTCTCTAAAATACCAGGCCTCTCACTGCAACAAATGGAAAAGGAGGAGTGCCTAAATGTGTAAAACTATTTTATTTATATCTCAATGAAAAAATATACTCAGGTATAGGTACTCAGTAAAAAGTCATTCAAGTTCCATAGTCTGGGATTCTGGGGGTACAGATGGCTACAAATGCCTACATTCCCTTCCACCATGAGACACGTTTCAACTATCAGGCTTTATCAGAGGCGTGAACTTCTCACTTTCTTTGTTCCTTAAATCCGTGCTTTCCCATAAGTTATCCAACCTCATTGATCACTTAGGCAGTACATTATATTTTTTATAGTACACTTAATACATTGTTTTATAGTGTATTCTACCTTTGTTCTTTTCCTTTATCCTCTAGTATGGATTAAAGCATAACAGCACTTAGAGTAATTGCTTGTCATACACCTTTATTCACTCAGACCTTTTTTCAGTCATCTCTGCATTTGAGGATAAAGGGTATATTTTGACCAGTCTGAAGCCTGAATTAAGGAAGGGGAATTTGATAAACACCTTGGTCAGAATAATTCCTGGGTGAAACATGGTGGGAGGCAGTGTGTCCCCTTCACGCCCCTATAGCAGTGGAGTCAAGTGGTTATGGTTGAATGACTTTCTGTGCACCGGGCATTTAAGCCCAGGAAAGTTAGGTCAACTGTAAATATTTTATATGTTTGATGAGAATTTAAACAGGGTTTTTACGTCATATCTTGTAGGGCATAAATATACTATCTACAACATATTTATGATTTCTGCACATTTGTATTATTTAGATTATAATAATAGCATGATGCTATTTTATTGTGCTGAACTGTGAAAACGTTGCTAGTGTGAGTGCTATTCATTGTACATTAAATAAATGATATGCTATTTTAAGACATTTTATATTAACTATTAGTATACATATAACTATATCATTAGGTCAGGCCATGCTCAGAAATGCATCTGATTATCTACAGTAAATCACCAACAAAAAGTTCCCTGGGCACTTAAATATGGTGAAATATTTCCTGAGTTAAGCTATTTCATTAACTAGTTACATCTTCTCTTTAAATCTACAGTACGGTTCTGAGCCAATTCTAAGAACTGAACATAAGCAGCAACCTTACGTTATTTTTATAATACAGGTATAGGACCTGTTATCCAGAATGCTCAGGACCTGGGGGTTTTGGGATAAGGGATCTTTCCGTAAGTTGGATCTCCATAACTTAAGTCTACTAAAAATCATTTAAGCATTAAATTAACCCACTAGGATTGTTTTGCCTCCAATAAGGATTAATTATATCTTAGTTGGGATCAAGTACAAGGTGCTGTTTTATTATTACAGTGAAAAAGGAAATCATTTTTAAAAAATAGAATTATTTGCTTATAATGGAGTCTATGGGAGATGGCCTTTCTGTAATTCAGAACTTTCTGGATAATGGGTTTCTGGATAAGGGATCCCCTACCTATTTAAACAGAGTATGAATAGCTCATATAGATTTAGCAAAAATCATGTTTGTAAATTGTTAAGATGAAAAGCAAGGGAAGTAAGTACTGACTCCCATATACTGTTTGCATCACAGAATATAGGCTGCATTTGATCTATTTTAGCTAACCTCCTGGAACTTTTTTGTGTGGGTTACACTGATTATAATTGCAACATTATGCTGAATACCTGATTTCTGAATGGGTATAATTTTGCATTTTCTTCCCTGCAATTTGTGTGCTCTTTTCACAGCAGGTTAATCTGTATATTTGCAGGATGGGGCGAGGGAGACAAAACAGGCTTCATTGCAGCAAACAATTAAAAGTAATTGGGAACTTTTGTAATTTGTTTTCATTTTAAAGTTGTCAGCTTAAAAGGAAGTTCAGTTATATTTTTTCTCTTACTTTTTAATAACTTTTTTATTAAATAAAGTGATGGGTTTTTTTTTTTTTTTGCTGACTTGTGTAGTGTTTTCCAAAGGATGTTATCTCAGGAAAAAAAAGCTCTTTCATTTGCAGCCTACTGATAACATATACTGTCATTTTACAGTAAAGCGTTGAGTACTTTATGGTTAACATCCTGTAAATCTATAAATGAGTTGTTTATATCTGAAAAATCATATTTTACAAAATAATTGGCTTTAGCAGTAATGACAAAATATTGATAGAACTTGCAGTATTGATTGTGCAGCTGCCCTTTAACTCAAGAAGCTGAACTATTGAAATATATCTTATCGAGAGAAAATCAAAATAAACGTGTTTACTATACAGAAAGGGTATCTAATGCTAAGATGAACATTCCATCCTTTTATATTTTCATATGGATATTAAAACTGGAACACAGTATGTTAATGAATGACTGGAAATGTCCGTATTTCAATGTAGGGTGCTAATGACGACATGTAGAATTAAAATTCATGACCTCTATTATTTATTGAGTAAAACATAAGATATTAATGAATGGAACATTAGTTGTACAGGACATAATGGAGATGTTTTTTTTTTTTTTTTCAAATATAGAATTAGGTTCTTTTTACCTCAAAATTTAATTTGTTTATCTGAATTCATCTCCACTTTCTAAAATCTGTTCTGTCTGTGCTAAATATCTGTTGTTAGTAGCCTAATATTGTGCAGATTATCAATGTATTTCCTCTTAAAATAAAGTTATTTATGAGAAAATATATAACAAGCTGAAACTACTCATCTTGTTTTACAGATGTAAAAAAACAATATTTGTATGTATGTATATGTTTATTTATAAAGCGCAATACATAAATACTAACAGGGAGTTATCAAGATAATAATAGATATAACAATAAATACAAATAAATACAAGATACAGTTGCAATAAGTTAAGAGTCAAAAAGACAGAGGATGGAGGTCCCTGCCCCGTAGCTTACAATCTAGATAATGTAGATATTTATTTAGACCTAAAGCAAATGAAATGCATTTTATACCTACATGAACAGGTAATGAAAAGTCACAGTATTCTTCTACATACATTTCCATTTTAAATATATATATATATATATATATATATGGCGAATATTTAGATTAACTAGTGGTACTACACATAACAAAAGTAATGTTGATGCTTTATATATAAAATCTAAATATAAAGGAATGCTGTGGGTTTTTTTTAAACAGCAAATAAAATAAAAGTAAACATAACTTTTAGGACCGACTAATACCTTTGTATGAAGCTATATTTAATATTTGTCACTATTACTTTCCATTGTCTATTGTCTACTTGCCATCACCCCCTTTTATATGATGTGTGCATTAATTTACTTTACTAAGCATCATAATTACAATAGTTTATATAAAATTGCTTAGTAAATGAGCTCCTTAGTCTTAATAGTAAAACTTTCCTTGACAGAGTGTATATCCTTCAGGTCTTTAATGTGCTGCAGGTAAGAAAAGAGTTATGTGTTATGGAAAGCATACACCTATACATAAATAGTTGCAAGTAGAACTATATTATATAGATGTAATTACATTTATAACATTTTTATAGATAATTTTTAATAGTAATAATTAAAATCAGAAAGCCTTGCAATTGATGGCTCTTTATTTAAAGCAGCAAAATGTGAAAATGGACACTATTTGCACATTTACAGATTTTTGTTTATAAACTACAACTTCATCTGATGTGTTATGATCTGATACTGGATTTGGGCAGCTTTTACTTCATCCACTTTATACCCTTCTCTATAATTACAGAGAATCTTAACATTCACATTGACCAAAATAGCACCAAAATCCAATTTTTTCCTGTAGCAGGATAAAAAATTTCAATAGAGTAATGCAAAAGAAGAGGTCCTTGATATTTTACTACCCTGCAATTATCCTAGAGACTGAACTAAATACCAGTAATATAATGTAATATCTGATTTCCCTTTGATTTACAAGATATTATTTTAAACTTTTTATAAATAGTAGTATATTAACTGGATGGCTGAGCAATGTCATCTAATGGATCCCCTTATGAGTAATTATGTGCTGTTATGGCTTGCTAGTCATCAGGTCAAGTTCTATTGCTAGATGAAGATCTACTTTTTGACCAACCCTGCTTTCATACAGCACTATTTATTATGCTGTGTAAAATTAATTCGCCGAAAAAACGGAGTAAAAAGCTGTGTAAAATAAATGGAAAAGATTGCCATCTGAACGCCGGATATTACGCCAGATATTACGCCGTTATTTTCCATAAGATCCGGTGGAAGAAAAAACGCGTAAAACAATTACGCCGTTTTTACACCATTTTTACACGGCAAAGCCTGGCGATGTGTGGCGAATTTTCTCGCCGTTTTTTACACAGCATAATAAATATGCCCCATGCAGCTCTAATAACATACTTCTATGTAATATAAAAGGCATATTAGCAAGGCCCTTGCTAATCCAACTTGGTTTTTTAGCCATGGTATCTGCATCTAAAAAAAAGCAGCAGGTTGTATGGTTAATGAATATGGAAAAACCTTTCAGCCTTGTAGTACTTTGTCCCACACTCTAATTAGGTTGGTTAACTGGCTCTGAACTAATGAGACCCTTTTGTGAGTATGTTGTATGGAAAGTGAAATGGACCTTCCACTGCCAGCTCCACTTGGCAGGAGCCCAGCGAGAGTAAAGTGCTGTCAGTGTTATAGTGAAAGCTAATAAATACAGGTATTGGACCTGTTATCCAGAATGTCCAGGACCAGGGGTTTTCCGGAAAAGGGATCTTTCTGTACTTTGGATCTTCATACCTTTACTCTACCAAAAAAGAATTTATACATTAACTCAATAAACTCACACACTCAATAGGATTGTTTGCCTTAAATAAGGATCAATTCTATCTTAGTTGGGATCAAGAACAAAGTACTTTTGTACTACTTCAAAATTGTTTGCTTAAAATGGAGTCTATGGGAGATGGTCTTCCTGTAATTCTGAGCTTTCTGGATAATGGGTTTCCGGATAATAGAGCCCATACTTGTATAATAATAACAATAATAAATTCTGTTTAACAAATTCCGCCTTCCATACTCTGTCTTAAAATGCTTGTTATATATCTTTTCAGGCTTACTATTAATGCAGAATGTCAACTTCAGCTGCACAACTTTCCAATGGATGAACACTCATGTCCACTCATCTTCTCCAGCTGTATGTATGACTTCATAACGTAGATAACATATATTTTTTAAAGAATGTTATCTGAACCAAAGCTTTATATTTTTACAATTTCTGGTCATAACTAACAAAACAATCTTATTAGGGATAATTATATATATATTTATATATCCTTTTTGGATGAAAACATAAACCTATGCACATGGAGTTCTGCTTTGCGGTATATTTACAATATACTCTATATGGAATACAAAGTTCTTGAGTTACTTATGCAGCTTCACATGCTTTTTATTTGATTGATTTTTTATTTTATTCATATAATATTGGTGGATGTGGCAAAGTAAATAGAAAATGATATCAATATTTAGTAATGCAGAGGAGAAGCAATAGAGTGTTATTACTTATCTTGTGTCTTTACATAATAACTGGTATTGAGCCTAAAAATTTTTTTCCTTTTCACTTATTTAAATGTCCTTTGCAACTTGTCAGTAGTACATGAGATATTAGGGCTCGTTGATGTCTGCAAGTGCAATGAGCAAAGTGCAATTTTGAACACATTTGCCATGTTTTTCCCACAATGCAACATTTCCCCCTAGAATTCCAGTATCACTTCTGTCACAATGGGGTGATGCGCTTGCTGCTGATTAATGTGCTGTGCCAGACACAAGTGTGTCTGGTTTGACACTACCACCTGGTCAGGAGGTGGCGGAAGCTCCAGAGTTCCCCTGCATTAATAGGCGCAGCAGCGATTAATTTGGAATGTAAGGGAGGAATGCTGGAGTGGGAGGAAGCACAACTATGTGGAAGGCGTATTTTTTGGCACAAATACCTTTCATGAAGGTGGTTTTACACACAAATGACTTCAAGGAAATTTGCACAAAAATGCTCGGGACCTGGGGTTTTCCAGATAAGGGGTCTTTCCGTAATTTAGATCTCCATACTTTAAGTCTGCTAAAAAATCATTTAAAGATTAAATACGCCCAATAGAATTGTTCTACCTCCAATAAATAATAATTATATCTAAATTTGGATCAAGTACAAGGTACTGTTGTACAGAGAAAAAGCAAAACATTTTTTACAAATTAGAAGTATTTGCTTATAATGGAGTCTATGGGAGGTGGCCATTTTGCATTATCTAAATAAGTATTCAAAGCAGGGGAAACAATAAAAGGTCAATATTTAAAGCTTAGAAGTAGGAATGAATGAAGGGAATGTGGTCATTACTCTTTAATATACCAAGAAAATAATAGACCACAAGAGAGAGAGTGACTGAAGTGACAGGGGAAATGGAAAGACATTTCAAGAGACACAAGAAAGCCTTTCCTTTAAAAAATAAGGTTTGTTCCTTATTAGCTGAAGATTACAATGAAGGATTAATTTCTAAAACCAACATAATTGATGTTTATGGAGGCAGTGGTGCATGCCATAGTTTAATCCAGGTACTTCTTTATACCCCTCTTTCTGCAGTGTTTCCAGAGATTCTTACAATACAAATAGGATTGGTTCATTAAGTGGAATGGAACTGTGTCTAGAAAAATCTCTCTGACCTTTGAAATAGGTTACGTGTTGCATGTTTGCAATAATAAAACATTATATCGGAAAGCTTCTCAATTGATCTCTGCATCTTTGTGTTCTGCCTTCAAGGGAATGCAGTAGTGTGGGAAGATATCACTATTTATAGCTGAAATATATTGACAGACAAAAAAACACTAATCAAGAACTACTTGTTCCTTTTTTATTAGCATCAAAAATGATGAATACATTGTAAACTGGACAAAACAATGGACAATCTTGTATTGCTGCTTAGCAATTCAGATAATTATGGATGGCTCAAACTATGTAGCTGTCATGCAAAAGCAACAGTGTTTTATCACTGAATGTGTTGCACCCGCTAAAGAGAAAGTTCCTCTAGGAATGGATATCTACCACTGAGGGTTTTTTTTAATTGGAAATTCTTGCATGACACTGTATAAGGAGGATGCTTTATGTGCCACCATAACAAGATACTTTGGAGACTGGACTAAACTGAAAAGAAACAAATATATATGTTTTTGAACTTTAAACGGAACTTCAAAAGCAGGGGATGCCGACAACCTAAAATTTGCTGGCTTGTTGTCTTGTCATGGATCCACCAGTTAGATTTTTGTGCAACTGAGTCATGTGTTACCCTTCCCCGTGTTTGGTATGGATTTGATTGTGTAACGATTATATAGATATTATAAAGCTGATATTTAGTAAAATAAAGGAAATGGGCTGACAAATCTTTGTTTTAAATTCGATGGTAAAAGGATAATTCCTGTGGCAGCATCAATGGCCCCCCTTTTTTGCAGGAGGTGTCTAGGAAACTGGACATAGATACATTGTGATACATGTGAGATGCTGTATCAGGTGGATTGTATATCCATATTCACATTGCCTTAGGTAGAACAAATCTTGGGTGGTGATATACAATATTGTATATCTATATCTCTATTTGTAAAATGGGTCAGTTTGTGCCATTGTTACATATTAAAAAGGTTTGTAAGTCTAGACTTTGGGTTCCAAGAAACTATAGCCTCCGGCGTAACACAACCCCTTGAGGAATTGGTTACATTTTATAATGTTTGCATTATTATTACACTGTTTGCACTGAGCGGCAGAGAAACTTCATTGACAAGCACAGCACGAGTGAGTGAGTTATGTGTAAGTATGGACTGTTTATTACTACAACAAAAAAGCTTCTGGGTGGCCCTATGTGTAAGTGCTTAATTGTTTATTAAAGAAATATAGCACATCTGAAATCTACTAAAACTGTTGAAAAAGAAAATAGATCCTATTTTCTCTCTTTTTGTTCCAAAGAGTAAACACAAATGCATTCTTGGCCATCACTGGAGTATCTTGCAGAAAGATACATGGATAGAAACGTTTTCACTATTTTCATACAGAAAGGGAATACTTATGTATGACAAGATTATGCCATCAGGATTTATAGGTCCTAATCTAATATAAATCATCTAGGATTTCTCAAGTCTCCTTACTTAAACTGTGGCTGTTGTAACCCTGTTATAAGAGGTGACACTACTGCACATTGACAGTAGGGGTTTAAATCGCAGAGTTTTACCTGCAATAAAGAATATGAAGAATATGGACTGAAGTGCACTTGTGGGAAAATGTATGTAGGCCAGACCTCTATACAAATTCAAATTTGTATAGGTGAACATACCACATAATATTCCAAATGATTATAAATCTTTTGGTAATAAACATAATGCACAAAGCCTTAAGTGCCCAGTGATAATAAAATTCTAGTGTGAGCGGGTAATAGAAAGAAATCATTACATCAATATGAAGCAAAATGGGTTGAAATGTAAACACCTTAGAACCCTTTGGCATGAACAATGCACTCAGACATTGGAGTTATATGTGACTGGTTTTTATTTTTTGCAGGATCTTGGAAACATTTGTATTATGGACTTTAAAGATAACGGGTAGGATAAACTTTATTGCCTGCATTAAATACTTTCTTTCCAATTGTTACTATATTTCACTTTTCTGGGTTGGTTTTATGTGCTGCAGTCTTTCACCTTGTTAAGTAGGTTTAAATGATGTATGACTGTTGTGCAATTGCTTTTATGTATGGTGCTACTTTGGAGTAGGCCTCTAGATGGTAGTGCTCTGTTTAGAATATTGTATGTATAAGGGCTCATTTACTAACATACTGTAGCTCTATGTGGTGCAAATCACAATTTAATTACCCACAATGCAGTGTCTTATGTTACAGTAATTACAACATAATAGCAGTAAAACAGCATGTTTAGAAAATAAGTGTAAGCCATGAGTCCATCAACAAGTGTGAACACTGTAATTTCTATCAAGTCGAAGTAAGTACTGTCGATAATGCTGTTAGCGTGTGATTCACTAATTGTGCTTTTAGGTGAAATTGGTGTAAATTGACAATACATACCCCGATTTTGTCAAGCAATTTGACTGATCAGAAACATCCTGCCTGGCAACAATCTGCTAGCAGATAGAGGATTATCAGTTCTCTTTGAAAATTTACATTGATTAGAAAAGAAAGCAGAGGATCAGCATATCTCGTTCGATATCTGTCCATTCAGCCCACACCCCCATTGGTCAGATACCATGTGGGTTAATGTATGCTCAACAGGGAAGTAACATTTTCTCAAGGGATATGTTAGTTCTGGAGGTGCTTCCTAGTATCAGTTGGCCCAGTACTTTTATTCTTATACTTGATTGGGAGGATCAAGTATTTTTGTAAAATATTTAATGAAGGATTACACAATCCAAAACATGTTGTGCTATATTTCTTTAATAAGCAATTCAGTTTTTTTGTTGAAATGAGCCATTCCAGATCCTTTTTTGTTTTGTGGACTTGCAAGCTGAAACTCTGTGTAAAGCTTACACTAAGATTAATACAGATACTGGCAGGGCCGCCATCAGGGGGGCACAGGGGGGACAGTTGTCCCAGGCCCAGCCAATCTTCACTTTTAAAGGGGGCCACAGATTTCTCACTGGCTCGGGCCCACTTTAATATATTATGGCCGGGCCCTGTCATCGCATTGGTCACGCCCCCTGCATACTTGTGACGCCAGTACGCATGGGGTGCAACCTTATAAAAGGGCCTGTCTCGGAGAGGAGCCCGAAGTCACCTGAGCCGCCGCAGAAGAAGCCACAGAAGAAAAAGCCGAAGAAGACGACGCCAATTTTGGGAGGCACTGTCTATGGGGGGCACTGTGTATGGGGGCACTTTTTATGGGGTGCTCTGTCTATGGGGCAATTGGAGGCACTGTGTATGGGGGCAATTGGGGGCACTGTCTATGGGGGCACTTTTTATGGGGGCCTCTGTCTATGGGGCAATTGGGGGCACTGTCTATGGGGGCACTGTGTATGGGGGCAATTGGGGGAACTGTCTATGGGGCAATTGGGGCACTGTCTATGGGGCAATTGGGGGCCCTAGCCAGCATAGCATTAGGGAGGCCCTGGCCAGCATAGCGTTAGGGGGGCCCTGGCCAGCATAGTGTTAGGGGGGCCCTGGCCAACATAGCGTTAGGGGGGCACTGGGCAGCATAGCGTTAGTGGGGCCCTGGCCAGCATAGTGTTAGGGGGGCCCTGGCCAGCATAGCGTTAGGGGGGCCCTGGCCAGCATAGCGTTAGGGGGGCCCTGGCCAACATAGCGTTAGGGGGGCCCTGGCCAACATAGCGTAAGGGGGGCCCTGGCCAGAATAGCGTTAGTGGGGCCCTGGCCAGCATAGTGTTAATGGGGGCCCTAGCTAACATAGCGTTAGGGGGGCCCTGGCCAGCATAGCGTTAGGGGAGCCCTGGCCAACATAGAGTTAGGGGGCCCTGGCCAGCATAGCGTTAGGGGGCACTGTGGTAGGGGGGCCCTAATACTTTTTATGTTTGTGTGTCCTTTGTACTGATTTGAGGGGCACTGGGGGAGGAGGGCCCAGAAAATGTTGTTGTGAGGGGCCCTGTGATTTCTGATGGCAGCCCTGGTTACTGGCATTTGCAACACGTTTGTTTTAGGGGCATCAGAGGTTTAAAGATTGGTGAGAATTTTCCACCTCTTTCAGTCACACGAAAATGAGATATTGTGTGACTGCATGTTTTTATGTTTACATTTCTCTGTTTTCTGTATTTAGCTTCACCAATATAAGGTAAAATATATATTCAATCATTCAACTTTTGTTTTGAAGTGGAACTCAAGTCTTCCATACAAATCTGGTACTTTCAATACTGGCTCTATTTCAGTATAACACATTTACAATAATTATTATTTGGAAAAAAGCTTACAATCCATCTTGCCAAAGCATATAAACAACATACTAATATTTAGAGAAAAACATGCATCATGGATCTTTAGTTTCTTTGTTAGACCTTACAGTCTTTGAAAATAGGTTATAAAATCCCACTGTTAGTAAGAAAGTATCACACCTCTGTAGATGCCTCATTTCTTGCAGAAGGCTCAGGTAAGAAGGGCAAACTGTGTTCCACATCAGTTAATATATGGGAAGAAGTTAAACACAGGATTTCTAGTAGCTCCCCACATATTATAGACAGTACAGGGTAAGATAGTATACCAACTACTGTTTATATTATGCCATTTAAAATGTAATGGGAAACATTGCTGAAGTTGGCTACCTGCAATGTAATACTTCTCATGTCTAATATATTCATAAGTTATGGGACTGGCTGTGTATTGCTAGACTTTGGTCTGAAATAACACTTATGTGGCATACCTGCTAACTCTACTCACAGTGAGATCACTAGAAATGTATTGGGACAGTGTACTGAGAATTTTAAATATTTAGTCCCTCTGAATAAGATCATGTTTTCATATCTACTTTATATTGCACCAAGAAACCTGTGGCTGACAAATAAAAAGGAGCTTAGGCTTGTGGTTTCCTTCAGTAAATCAGCTTAGTAACAAATCTTTGACAAGGATCAATTTAATTTGTAGGCAAAAGACTTGGCTAGAAGATGTAAGAGGTACATGTATCTAAACCAATAATATTAGATCTAAAGAAGGAGCTCTCATTTTCTCTTTAGAAGGTGCACAATATTCTCTTATATGCTGGGTAACATTCCCTCTATGTCTGTGAGTTGTTACTCTGGAATTTAACCCTTTAATCACCTCAAGACAGGATGATTTAAGGTACCAATGGGCCTTGGGCTAGGACTCCATAACTAATATAAGAACTAATATAAAAAGGAAATAAAACAAGATCTGATCTGTACTTAACAGGTGCAGATAAGTTGTAATCACATAATTGGGGTGCACAGAATAAAATGTGAGAAAGAAAAATATTAGGATTTTCCCATCCAAAGAGTACTTGCTCCTATCAACATAAACATGGAAAAGTTTGAAGGCACCTAAGTACTAAATATAAAAAGAAAAATAGAGCAAGATCTTTGTAACAACCAATATTTCACCTGAAATAAATGTAATACCTTTTACTCCTTTATCAAATCAACATGTCATAAAAATTACAAGCCTGAAACCTTTATACTGCGTAGGAGGCACATTTGAAGAAAAAAATATCCCTTGAAGTTTGAGTACTTTATCACATTTGATTGGATTGTCACTCATTATTCATTAGGTTATTGATTTTTCTGGTATTTTATCATTCCATCTCTCCTCCGTGATATATTATGCAAGCGAGAGATTAGCAATCATTTTAAAGCAGCCGCTGTGATACTGACTTTGATCGCATTTCTTGTTCCCAAAACAAGGAGACTTCTTTTTACTCCTAATAAAACCAAGTTTATCACTTGTTCACTCTCCTGCAACACACACAAAAGATGTATTATTGTTATGCAAGGCTTTAACAGCAGGAATCTTTCAGATGAGAAAGTACAGTAGGGAAGTTAAAATATGTAACTGTGAAAAACATGCTTGGTGTGAAGCCTGTCTAACTTTCTTAGTGATTTATCTTGTTTCCTTGCTGTGTGCAGCTTCCAGTCAAATTCATTGATGCTGTGTGCAAGGGATGTCACTTAATTAAATCTGCCTTCTTCATTTACATTAGTATAAATAGATGGATAGATAGATAGATAGTAGCAACATTTTTTAAAAATAATTATCTCATTTCATGTTTGCAGTAATCTTTACTTTAGGCTTACAACGTGTGAAGTCATTTTTGACTGTGACCTAGGAAGAATCAAAATCAGTTACAGGTCATTTTCTGACCTTAAGAATTTGGCTTTCTTATCTTGTAAGCACTAAACATAGACAGTAAGTTTTATAGAAGAGGGACTTATTGTATGGGATTATAAATGTAGTGTCAGTATTATTTCCTATCCCTAGGTTTCAGTGCAGAAAACAAGTACATGAAATAGTGTTCATTAGACAATTTCTTACGCTGCAAAGTTTAATTGGGCAATGCGTGTTTTTGAAACCTTCTTGAAAGTGGCAAGAGAGTTAACTTTATGCAATCTAACTGCTTTTTCAGGTAAACCATTTTATTACACTCACTGTAGGTGACAGGTGCAAATGACAAAAGGTGGAATCTTCTTTTCCACTGTCAGTTAAGTTCTGTCTGTGTGTTTTCGAGGCATATGTTGTGTATGGGCAAAGAAAAAATAACAAAGAGATTGTGAGATTAGCTAGTAAAGTTTAATTTTGGCCTGGGTTTTAAAGTTTACAATTACAAAAAGGGAGTATAAGAGTATAAGAACACACGAACAAGGTTTAATCTGAATAAATATCTTAGTTTTGTTACAAACCTTTATTGCATTATCATGGTTATTAAAATGAGAGTTGCTAATAATAACAAAAAAATAACTGTTCTGTTAAATTAATATGAAAATAAGGTCAATGGTTTCCAGTGTAAATGTTCCAACAGAGGCAGGTAAATTGAGAAAAGGAAAATGTTTAATTGGTTTTTCCAGCAATTGCTTTTGATGGAACCTGCTTATGAAACCTTTGCTTTATTCCACAAGAAAAACATAGCAAACTTATATTCATAAATGTTCAGTATAATGATTCTTTATAAGCTGCCACATTCTGCAATGAACTTCACCCTTCATCTTTTTTGCTTAGGCTTTTAGTACACTTTGCTTTAGAATATATGAATGTACTTGATGATCTAAAGCACTTTATTATCAGCTGCCTTAACCACTCAGTAGCTTCCAAACACTTAACACTAAATGGGTATTATGAATATAATGAGATGCACATGCCAACTACATGATAAATATAGGAGCCAGAACTAATGATTTATTTTCAGACAAAGGAATAACAAATAATAGTACAACAACATCCAGGGAACCAAGGTTTAGAACAGTACCCTACCATGTGTTAGGAGGCTAATGTTTGCCAACAAGCATGCTGATGATAGAAAACAAGATAATCTTAGACCTATCATGGACTTCATCTTCTTAAATAAAAGCAAAGCTTGTGCAGCAGCAGTGACATAACTACATCTACAGCAAAACTCCTGGTGTCACGGGGACCTGGATTGGGATCTGCTGTATTGTAGTCCCCCCTCCCAGCCCTACTCCTGCCTTAAGTGTGGCCAAAAACTAGAGTCTCAGAACAAGCAAAAATAGTCCTATTATTTCATGTTTATATAACATTCCAAATTGAAATTCTTAGGGAACTGCACACATTTAGGGAAGATGTAAGAGACACGGCACAGAGGAAAGGGAGAGATGGTAACTGGCCAGTTGTTTGTCTTTAAAATAATTTAAAAACAGAAGAAAACAAAAGTTTCATTTAAATTAGAGAGTGTTTGAATCCCTATACATTTATGGGAAAAGGTAATAAGTCATAAAGGTTGAAACAGCCAATAAAGGCTGCCCACTGTTTGCTTGCTAAGGACTACTACACCAGTTGCAAACTTGGTTTAATATTTAGGTGGTTTGACATATCACATCTAACCAGTGATAAAGGGATGATTTTAGAATGACAACAATATAATACAGGTCATTTAACAGTAACCCCATTCTGCAATAAAATGAACTGTATTGTACACTTTCATATTATTATAGCATGACATGTTTCAGATCCTAAACGATGATAAGCAAGAATGAAAGAGAAATAATATTTCTGTATTAAAGAACAGCTTTATCTACCATTGAACATGATATCAAGCTCCTACAGGAACCATATGTTGATTAAATCAAGCTATGGTTAAAATTATTTCCCATTTCTACAGAATATATCCAATGGCACACTAAAGGCACACATACAGTTCGATAGTTCTGCTCAATTTAAAAAAAAGTTCAGGAAACAGTGTTTAAAAAACATTAGCAAAATATCCCACAGCAGCTGTAATCAAACAAAGATTGATGGTGACACAGTACCTAATGATGATCAACAATATGCAGTGCCATTTTGGGCTTCAGTCCTTAAGAAGGGTGTTAATGAGCTGGAGAGAGTGCAGAGACGTACAACTAAACTGGTAAAGGCGATGGAAGATTTAAACTATGAGGTTAGACTGTCAAGGTTGGGGTTGTTTTCTCTGGAAAAAAGGTGATTGCGAGGGGACATGATTACTCTGTACAAGTACATTATAGGGGAATTTTAGACAGGTAGGAGATGTTTTTTTACATTGAGGTCAGTGAGGTTGTGGAATACACTTCCGAGTGATGTGATACTAATTGATCAGAGGTCCTAAGGCTAGTGCTAATGGGTGGAGATGTGGCCCAATATAATGTGTTTAGCAAGGATTTGGGTAAACTTGGTAAAATTATTGTGTGAATTTTGGGAGAAAAAATCAGTTTGAAAAGGTTTATGCAGCCTAGGAGTATTAGGGCGAGGTTACACCACTCTTTTGTTTTCCACCAGAAGCAATAAAGTCAATGGACCATTACATTTAAATACCTTTGGGTACATATGCACAGGGACTTAAGAGAAATTCATAGATCTCAATCTTATCTTCTCAGTCTTATGATTGGAAGGTGGCTTTGTATCTTGGTTTGTTTGTCAAACTGAAAGGTGTCTATGGGACAGATTATATAACTAATTATTAGGGTTCAGATTCCTGGTTGGTGGTTTATTACCCTGAGGGCCGAGTCTAAGGCCTCACATGGGTTTTCCAGGAACAGGATTGTATTATCGGCATACTTAGCAATGGTTTCAGTAACTGGTCCATTCTGTAGCCCCATAGCTCCTTGACTGTTATTATGATCTTTAACAAGGATGCAAGTATTCCATTGCAAACAATAAGAGTAAGTGGGGGCATACCTGCCTTAGTGCCCCTAAAGATCGAGAATTGGGATAAAATATTTGATAAATTAGATTAGTCTTAATGCAGGCAGTTGGATTTTTGTAAATGGTGGAAACCCATTTTTGGAAGTTTGTACCTATGCCCATAATCTCCATGGTGGCCCAAATATAGGTCCACTCCACAGAATCAAAAGCTCTCTCGTTGTCAAGGGCTACTATGACCCTATGCCTGAAGTTATCATGTTAACATCAAGTTAACATTTTTATTTTGTAGTTTTGTTTGACGACATACCTGCTAATATTTTTTGTAACAAATACATCAGATTCAGACTGTGGTTAAAAAGGAGGGTCCAGCCTACAGATCAGGTGCAAGCAATGAAAACATACCTGTAACATAATCCGTAAGTCTAAAAAGTCTAAAAGACTTTAACCCCAAACAGAAATATCAGAGGAATGTGGCCAAGTTTTCTAGATAAATATCAATATGTAGCCACTGTATAGGAAAATAAACAATGTGAATTTAATATTTCCTCAGAGAATTCTGAGCTTACCAGTGTAAATGTGATTGCAATTACTTATTAGTAGTGAACCGTAAATGCTTTTGTCAGGAGGTACGGATTCACAGTGAAATTCTGTACTTTGCTATCAGCAAATATTTTTGCAAAACTGCGGCAAGCACTCAACGTAATGAAAAATTTGCAGAGAAAAAATGCCCATTGACTTGATTTTGAGTGAGTAAAAAGTCATGCATGTAAAAAAGTTGCCTGGTAGCTGCAACAAATGCACTTCGTGGAATTTTCTCCATTGTGCAAACTCTTCATAAGTTTAAAATACAAAAAAGTTTTTAGTGTGATACCCTAAAATCATAATCTTTATTCATAATACATTTAAAACTGGGCCTTAATTGCCGCACTCAATTAATAAAAACAATCAGAGCCAAATAGCATCAAATATCAGTGATATTCACACTGAGAACTATAGTTTCCAAAGAAAAGGTGGGTAGAGTGATTGGGGGGAACAATTAGTTCATTAGTGGGTACTTACATATAAAGGTGCAGGGGTTTAATAAGGTTAACTAAAGAGGCTCACCAGAGCGACTGGCTGACTACGAGTCACAATGGCGCCAATTTCAAACTTTACAGCGATCCACGCCATTTTGCAGTGACTGACTCCTTAACAGACGCCGCCTACATTCTCCGTGCGAATAACTCGTCTGTACCCTGTCATATTCTTACTGAAATCCCAGCGTTTGTCAACTACTCGTCCCTCTCTCACTGAATCCTCAGCCTTCGCCAGATTAACAGGAGCCGCACTGTGCTATTTATACTTATATCTCCAGCTATACCTTTCGGCGACCTCTTTACCCACCCCTGCACTGACTCAACAGCGGCTGAAAACCAGCCGCTTGCCCACCCGGACAGATCAGTCCTGTCCCCTTCATAAAGATCAATCGCTCCCCTCCACCTCCACAATACCCCACCGCCCATCTTTATAAGTTTCGCAAATTTTTCGGCAAAACAAAACAGGACAAATTTGCTCATCACTACCTATTAGTCTATGGCACAAAACTTATACAAAACATTTTTACTGTGAAATTTCCTCCAAGGACATCTAATTTTACTTGGTAATCAGTCTCTTCTGACCAATTCCTTTTTGCTCTTAAAACTTGATCATCAGGAATGTTGTTAATCCAAACTACTTTAGTCGCAATAAAGTGTACATTTTTGAGATCCCAATATATGGGTGTTCCCCCAGTCAGTCTTGTATAAATTAATATATAAAGAGGTTAAATTGTGCACCTATGGTTGTCCCTGATAGTTGCAAATAGAATCCATCAGCCATTTTGAAATAATTGTGCTTTTATTTAATTTATAAAACAAGAATATTAATGTTTATTTGTTCCAGTTGAAATCTACAAATATGCCGTAACTATCTATTGGTTAAACACCCTAAGGATTAGACATCACTGGGCTTATTTATCAATTTTCGAGTTATTATCAAATATTTTGACTTTGGGTTACAGTTGAGGGTGTATACTGTATGTAGATAGGTTTACTACTGTGGAAACATTCCTTTTCCATGTTTCCTGATGTATATTTTTTCCTTTTCTGTAAGTCTCTTTTGAACTATAGCATTTGATAGTATAAAAAATGAATTCTCCTAGCTGTCTAATGTTTCTAATTTCTTGCAGATTGTCTATGCTTCTTTAATACCAAGTCCTTATTGAACTCATTCTCTTCTCTGTATTGCTTCTTAGTTTTAAACATTTTTCATTTGATTCTGATTAAGTTTAGAATTCTTGCTTTTCTTTAATCTATTGCTTTATCTCTCTTGATTTGTCTTCCTTATACTTTCAAAGTGACCCATTAAACACCTTTCTAAGATACACTCCCAGTCTAAGATAAACTCAGTTTAATGAACAACAAAATTATTGACCCCCAGGTATCATATCCTTTTTTACATCATATTTATATGCTACCATATATTGTTGTTTGGACACATTTTCTGCTTGCATGTAAGGTACAGTATTATCCCTTGTTTTGTTTTCTGAGGGGTGTGAACCTATAACCTAATACTTGTCTTGTGCTGTTAACTGAATTTAACACAGAAAGGTTATAGATGTTGGCTTTCTTTGTTACATAGTTACATACATAGGGTTGAAAAAAGACCAGAGTCATCAAGTTCAACCCTTCCAAGTAAACCCAGCACACACAAACCTATATTGACCTATATATACTCACATAAGTAAACCATATATACCAACATTAATACTAACCATAGATTTTAGTATCACAATAGCCTTGGATACTATGCTTGTTAATGAACTCACCTAGGCCCCTCCTAAAGGCATTTACAGAATCTGCCATTACCACATCACTAGTAAGGGCATTCCCCAACCTCACTGCCCTCACCGTGAAAAACCACTTACTCTGCTTCAAATAAAGTTCTGTTCCTCCAATCTAAAGGGGTGGCCTCTGGTGTATTGAAGTCTACCTATTCTAGTCTATCCTAGGTTCTGCCAATTGCTCCCAGCTGCTCTGTATGAATTAATCATTAATATAGTCCTGCTGATCACTCTGCCCATGGTAGGTGATCCTGGTATTAACCATTTTCTGTGTTACCTTGTCTGAATTCTCCAAGCTTTGAATTTTTTTTGGCTCTAGACTTTGTATAGAATTAAAAAACTTTGCTTTGACCCCTGAATTTTTCACTGCCTTTAATGTAAGGTTGCTATTCTATTAACTTTGCTTTTACCAGTGCCTGCCTTCTGCCTTGCATTGTTAATCCTGCCTGTGCTTGAATAATGTGTTTTGTTTGTGAATTATCTATCATGCCTGTTTCCCAGTCAGCTTCCAAAAAGCTTCTGTGACAAATAACCAATGAACCAATGTCCTTTGCCTTAGTTGCATAATGTTACATAAAATGAGCCCACGAATGATCTCACTTGTTACATAGGTAGGTCATGTTTGACCAAAGTGAAGATTCTAAGCTCAAAGGACTGCATTTTCTATCTAGTGCTGCAGGAAAGCCCAATAGCTTTATATAAGTTTAAAATATTTGAGTGTAACAGTATAATGCATGAATCTATATTTAAAAGTGGAGAAAGCAACATAATGAAGCAAAATAGTTACAAAATCATAAATATTCAACAATTGCAGATGGTAACAGCAAATGAAATCTATCCTTAGTTGTAGAATACAATAAATTGTCATACTTGAACAAAGTAAAATATATTTATGTTGCATTTTTGAAGAGCTTTTCCATATGGTTTTGATACATACTTCATTCTGAAACATTAAAAGCCAGCTGTAACTGTAATTTAAATATGGTAATTAAGCCAATAACCTTGTTTTCTAACATTTTGTTGCTGTTTCTGTAATCTTTACTTTCTCAATAGACTATCTGCTTTGTTCACTCTGCTCCTTTTTTCAGCTATTAACATTGCTTAGTTTATTTACTTCATTTTAAAAACAGTTTACTGTTGCTTAGACCTTGAGCTTTCTGTGTGTTTATCCATTAAGCATATTTAAAAACAAATGAAAAATTGGAGAACTTATCTGTTCTAGCTAATGTAGAAAAACAATTAATAATTGTATGACATTATATATTAGTATAAAGTACATTTATTTTTTTAAACCAACATCAAATCAAATACAAGCACGTTAAATATTTTTGTCTAAGTACAACCTATCCAGAAGGACTGGGCCGGCAGGTCCCTTTTTAAGGGACAAGCAAAGACTCGCCATTAATGTTTCCCATTTAAGAGAATGCATTCAAAAAGCCTCTTATTCAGTGAAGAAAACCAATGACTTTCAAAGATTCCCATAAAAATGGACTAATATTTAGACTTCAGCACATGTGCAGAACATGCACAGAGGAAATGATTACAGCAGACTAGATCTGCAGACAGCAGTAGAAAGGATGATAATTTCAGTGGATCAAAGATGAAACCTGCAGTCTTGGATGCAAGGAGAATTTTAGTGAGGTTGTTCCATTTTAAAGTAATGACATCTCAGGGTAAAAATATGTAGCAATTTAAGAGGCAGGCGTGAACTATGTAAGGCTAAGAGCAGGTTTGGGGGCATTCTTTGTCCTTCAAGGAGAATCTTAATCTATATGAGGGGACATACTATTTTCCCATGAAGAGCACATTTGTCATCTTGGCCATTGTTAATGACAGTATTTATTTAAGAGGAACGGTTAAATAAATTGGTTAGATAAAATGGTTAAAAGTCAAGGTTGTGTCAAAAATGAATATGGTTGCGTCAAATTGGGTGTGGTCACGTAAAAATGGCGTGCCAAAAAAAATACGCAGGTGACAAAAAAAGACGTGAGCAACAAAAAACTTGTGCACCAAATGCGTTTCGCCGTTTCCCCAATTTTCTTGTTGTTTCGCAATTTTTATGGCGAAGCGAAACAGGACAGATTCACAACTCACAAGTAACAAAGCTTGGGGTTTCTTTCTTTAGAATGAACATATAAACGTTTACATAAGGTTGGCTAACCTACCATTAGGTTAAGTTGCTGGCATCCAAGTTCATTGTGATACTTATTTATATTCTGGATGTCTAAAGTTGAATATGCCAAAGTATAAATATAAAGTAGCTGGCAACAAATGAGTATGGAAAATGTTATTATGGGCAGCAATAAAATGCTAAAAAAAACTGACATGAATTCTTTTAAATAGTGTCACATTTTCTTACAAATTAATTGTAAGCAATAAATAAATGTCTCTCCTCTTTATATAGTATGACTTGCAGTGCACCTAGCTAATACTTTTTAAAAAAGGTGGTGATTTATGGAAGTTTACTATAATATTCACAAATTATACAACTGTCAGCTAATATGCCAAATTCATATTGTAAATGCCAGCAGTTATTACATTAAATCCCACATACAGCCTAAATGATGAAATTCTGCAACCTTAGAATGCTTGAAATGGCTACATGGGTAACTGATTGTAACTGGGCTACTCTGAAATATCAGAGATGCTATACACTAAATACTATGAGACTTTTACTGTTAAATGTCATAGAAATTATTTTAAAAAATATTTAGACTGACCTTTCTTATACTGTATGTCTGATTATTTTATTGTGGCTGAAGTTTCTCTTTAAACCTCAACCCAAACTGACATAACTGTTTATCTTATAAATAAGCATATTGTAACACATTATTCATATTGCCATTCTCAAAGATCAGTTTACATTTTTTTTTCTAAATAGCTTTGGGACATCAGTCCTGCAGAACAGAAAAGATAGCAGCAATTTCATTTCATCGCATAATGGCAATAAAAGCTGAAGGCAGAGTGCATTTTACAGTTTGCCACTTGCTTTAGTATCACTGTAGGATGCCTAGGATAACATTACTACACAGTTGTTTTATCTTTCTTTGGATCCGCTTTACTCACTGCCACATTTCTGTTCATGCTTTTGCTCAGTGTGATGATTGCCAATATACCTTCCTTATTATGAATACATTAGGAAAAACAGTTTGCATTACCTTCAGTTGAGCTTCTGTTGAGCAATTTATCAGACACCATTAGAGCACATCAGCTATAATCATTGTTTTGTTAACAAATTTCAAGCATTTCATGTAATGCTTATTGCTGATCATAGAGCATATTTGAATAAAACGTTTACATGTGCTGTGAGCTGTTTTTGCCATATGGCAATAAATCATTTTAGATAGCAATAAAGTTCCTATAATGTTTATACTGAGATGACTATATGTTTAAAAGGTAATATGAGCTATCTGATCGGTTAAAGAGGGGCTAAGCCCAAACAGAAAGTGATTTAAAGCAGTGTATATAAGGATATTTGCAGCCAAAATATAGGAGAACATTCATGCCTGATAAAGCCTTGATATACAGCTGAAATGCATAGCTAAGGTGTTCTTTTTTTTAGCCCATTTGTCAATTTTGCCCCAAAATACTTTAAAGAGAAGCAGAGAGCTGCAGAAACATTTATTGATACACTAACAAATCATTAAGGTTGAGGAGACTGCCTCATGCAGATACAAGTAAACAAAAGGAATTCTGGGAATGAATTCCATACTCCTAAAAAACATGGGTTTATCCTATAGGCTAAATCTCACCCACTGGGTTTTAAAGAAGAAGCCAGGATAATAGCTGATCAGAATCCCAACTACAGACTGGTTTCACCTTTCTTGAGGCTCATCAGTGTAGTGCAGGGTTTTCTGATCAGCTTAGGTAGAGTCACCGCGTTGTTACATAAACAAATCATTAAGGTTGAGGAGACGGCCTTATACAGATTCAAGTAAACAAAAGGAATTCTGGGAATGAATTCAAAAATAATAATAAAAAAAACAACAAAATACAAATACAAGAGTATTGTAGAAATGATACCTATATTGGCTAACAATAAAAATACATTGCAAGCTTTCAGAGCTCTAAGGCCCCTTCATTTTGGGAATGAATTCAAAACTCCTAAAATTCATTCCCAGAATTCTTTTTGTTGAATTGATACACTAAGGAATAGAGGTTAGATTCTGGCATCACAACTTCAAGTTCTGGTTCTGAATATCAGGTGAGAGCTGTTCAGTATAGCCTGCAAGCTGGGTAGTACAGGGGGACACCCTAATAAGTGATATACCACCAGTGCCGTATTTGAAACACTGTATCTGCATAATGAAGACTTTAATTGCTCCCAAGTGTAAATATTTTCACTCTAATAGTTCTAATAGCTCTCTGTTCTTTGAACCAGTTGTAGAATTGAATTCTTTTCTACTCTAAGGAAAATTGAAGAAACTTCGGTTGGGGGTTTTTTGCCTCCAATAAAGTAGCATTTAGGCAGGTTATATATAGACATATAAGGTTGAACTTGATGGACTTCTGTCTTTTTTCAACCTAAGTTATTATAAATGCCCTGAACCTATGTAAATGGAAGTTCTTCCCAAAACGGATCATTAGTATTATATACTGACACTTGAATTCTGTCACGAATGGTCTTCATATTTTATTTTGTTGTTTTTTTAAATATCAGCCTTATTGTCTAAGCTGTCCATTGCAAAAAGATGGTTTCTAGTTTCTGTGATTTAATTGTTTTATGTATAAATTAGAAGGAAAATATAATTCTAGTTGTAATTCTAATTGTAAATAAACGGCATTGTACTGACAATTAAATTACTTGAAATAATGCCCAGTCCTGACTCATTTGGTAGATTAATACCATCTTATATATTTTCTGATTGCCTTTTGATTTAAATGACCTAGTAAATATGATTAAATATAACAGCTTCTAATATGTGCTGTAGGTAAGAACATACATATTTAATGGAGCATCTGTGAAAAATATATTAACATACTTTGTACATGTTAAATGATGTAATAGCCATTAAAATATGGAACAGAATATATTAATAGCAAAGAGTTTACTCATGCTTCGGGCATTTTAGTGTATTTAGTTAATAGAACCATAAACATGTTTTTAGCATATTTTTGTTAATTTATTTATTGTACATTTTCTCAGTTTTTATACAGGTATGGGACCTGTTATCCAAAAACCTGTTATCCAGAGCTCAGAGTTACAGGAAGGCCATCTCCCATAGGCAGTGTCAGACTGGCCCACTAGGATACCAGGAAAACTCCCGGTGGGCCCGGGTGTCAGTGGGCCCTCTTGCTTCTAACTATTTGGCCAATTGCATGATCATTCCCTATTTCTCTATGGGAAAAAGGGATTGAAGAATAGAGAAAAGAGACTTGGATAATAAAGAGGTTGATTGAGGAGAGGAGGAATAATAGTTAAGAAAGTGGGCCTATGGTCCAAGGTTTCCTGGTGGGGCCCTGGCATCTCAGTCCGACACTGCCCATAGGCTCAATTTTAATCAAATAATTATTTTTTTTTAAAAAATGATTTCCCTTATCTCTGCAAAATAAAACAGTGCCTTGTACATGAAATACTTAAAGGTACAAGAAAAGTGTAACAGTATAGAGAGGGGACTGAGGGGACCTTTACTTGCAAATCTCAAAGGCCAGTCCTATCACAACCCTCAGTGCCACTAATCACTTACTACTAAGTTCAGGACCAATAATTGCTGCAAATAACCTTACATCAATGGTAGTGAAGTTGGCCTCTGCGCAAATAATGACAAAAAAAATTGACATTTACAGAATAAACCCTGAATTCAGTTTGGATTTTATTACTATAGTTCTGTTTAATTCTATTATGTATTATGTAACTCTGCATTCACACAGTCACATTACAGTCTAGCTATGTCAATCACATCTCTCACAGTTATTCCATTTTCACATCTTTGTTTTTTTTTCACTTTTGCCCATTGAACACTTGAACAAAACGTGCTAGTTTTTTTTAAAGAAAATGCAGACAAACATCTAGAAACACTAAACAAATCTTATTTTAACAGTGTAATTTTACAAATATCTCTTATTCAAGAATGTGATTTTTTTTTTTATTTTAAACATGCTAAAATATTTTATTAATACAACAATTTCTACTCTATGAGCCCACGGGTATTAAGTCTACACTCATAATCCTTAAAGTAGCTAATTAGAATATAAGCATTTGGATGAAATGCTCCCTGGACATCAAATACAAGCACTAATGCTCTTCATCTCTGTCGTGTCTTATTATCAATTAGCATTGTATTTTAGCAGATTTCACTTGTCTCTTTGTTAAGGACTCTTTTCTTTTTATTATCAGTATAGATTTTCTGTCTTGGTGAAACAAGTACTGAAAAAAATAATAAGCCCAAGCCAAACAATGGTGGCAAATTAACTGAAAGTAAAATACACAATTTTTGCACTGCTCCTGCTAGGTTGCCTTCCATTCCTCTCCTGGTGTATAACATTATTATTTAAGCTTTGTTTAGATCAGCAAAGCTAGGTATGAACTGTATATATCAGTTCTGACACATTTTGCTCTTTTGATGCGGCAAGTATACAAAAGGAGCTACAAAAATAAAATACATAAACCAAGTGATTTTATGTGATGGGCAGCTACAGGTAACCCACTGATCATTTTCTTATTTTGGCTTATGCAGCATAAATTAATTTCATAGGGAACATAGTGTAATTGTACAGTGAGATATCCTGTACAAGGCTCATTTCCAAACCCAGACCCAGATCCCTGTAGTGTTTATTTAGGAAGAGGCAATGAAACATTGTAGAAAAAAAGCCAAAAGAAAAGAGAGAAAAAAAGAGCATGGAAGGCTGGTAAATTTACAATATGCACTTGAGGGAAATACTTTCACTTACATATAACTACATACTAATAGATTCCCCAAAATAACCCAGGTATAGAGAAGCAGAGAGATTTTACCAAGAGCTGTGGAATGGGTTTTTTCTGTAAAAGCAACAAGGATGTGCAATTCTCTTCCTAAAGTAGCTGTAGGGACAAATTGTCCAAAAGAAACCCAGGCCATCCTGAAGGATCAGGAAGGCTTTGTCTATAACTGTTAAAATGGATTATAATTATTTATTTATTCTAATAGCAGTAAAGCATCGAGAATCTCTCCCTAATGTATTTGTATAGTACATGAATAGTACAGTAGAGTAGAAAGCCTCATTAAATGATGTCTAAACTAATGCAACTTAATGCAAAATTGCTCAGAGCAGCCCCCTAAGCAGTTTTACAATTTATATAGACAATTTTAGACTGCTAATGTAATTAATGGTATTAAACCACTGCCACCTACTAGTCATTTCATCCAGCTGTCTACATTCAGGAATAAACAACTTTGGAAAAAAAAGGTGTGTCAATGTTACTGAGGAGTCACCTGCAGCCTGGTGCCTTTATATGGTCTTGGAACTCCTCAGTAACTTCTAAAATCCTTATAATATACACACATTTCAGTGAGTCATGTGGCTGAAATAACATCACTAAACATTGCCTATAAGGATACAATTTACAGGATATTCATGGCTCTTGTGTATTGTATATATATAATGTTCTGCAAGGCAATCTGGTTGACATTTTTGAGTCATGAAATATCTTCCAATATGTGATAAACTGGAGAAAATATCAGAAATATTTCCATGCTATAAAGCACCTAAACCATTTTAATCCCATCAGTCACAATTAAATCTCTCAGTTCGAGATTCAAAATCCATGAATCTCCCTCTCATCAAGCAGTTATAATGTTACAGAAAAAATAGATACAGGTATAGGACCCATTATCCAGAATGCCCGGGACCAAGGGTTTTCCAGATAAGGGATCTTTCCGTAATTTGGATCTTTATACCTTAAGTCTACTAAAAAATCAATAAAACATTAATTAAAGCCAGTAGGGTTGTTTTGCATCCAATAAGGATTAATTATATCTTAGTTGGGATCAAATACAAGGTACTGTTTTATTATCAAGGTACTGTTTTATTATCAAGGTACTGTTTTATTATTTATTAAAAGGAAATCAATTTTAAAAATCTGAATTATTAGCTTATAATGGAGTCTATGGGTTTCCGGATAATGGATCCCATACCTGTACATCTTTTTATTGAATTTGTATTTATTTCTGCATGTTCATCATATGTTTTCCAGTTTATGTATTTTAATGGTTTAAAGCCTTTCTATGCATTGTATGCAACCCGTGGATCTGATCTCCAATATCACAAGTACAAACAATAAAATATGGGGGAAGAATAAAATAACACCCTACCAGTTACTTAAGACTGCAAAAAAGCATTGCTTTAATTGTAACTCAATTCACTGGATCATTTGAAATTTCTCTGCCATGAATCGGTTGTTTTGACAAAAAAGATGTAGTAATGTAATTTTTACTTAATGAGGAGCATTAATGAATCTGCCCTGTAGTGTCCACAAGGCTCAATAAATGTAAGTAATCCTCCGTTTTTAAAATGACTATGGCACTTAGATCTAGATTTATTCATAGCTCATTGAAAATGTCTCCACAGCTTATTGCTGTTGTTACTCAGTGTTCAAAGAGCTATTTAAATATATCAGCTTCTGGGAATCAATTAAAAACATTTCTAAAATACATCAACCAATTTTAAATACATCAAATGTTACAGCATAAAATGACTCATGTAATATTCATTTGTTCATTAAATGTTACACCTTTACATTATAAATCTTAATGTAAAAAATGTTACAATTTATATAGTGTATCCTAATAGTTATATATTGATTTATTAACAGTTTCTGTTTCCATTAGTTCCACTTATGCAGGACCTGAAACTAGAAATAATTCAATTTTCCCTATTGCAGTTACGATACAAGATACTAATTACTGTGTAGGCTTCAGAGAGGCAGATAAAGTGTCAATGCCAATCTTATCAAACATTACAGAGGAGCCCTTTTGGACAGGGACAGAACAGCAGGTGTAAAAACACCTCCTTAGGCCTGTTGGCTCTTAGTTATCTGCAATTTCTTCTTGTGCCCATTTCCCAATTATGGACTACAAACTACTGTACATGCATGGGGAAGCCAGTTGTCCCTCTTTCTCTCACACAGGCCCAGACTGGCAATCTGTGGATTCTGGCAAATGACAGAGGGGCTGCTGTAAGATGTCATAGACAGTCACTATTTAGTGGACTAGTGGGGGCTGTTTGGGCTTCTGTGTACTTAAAATGCCAGGGCCTATTTTGAATCCTAGTTTGGGTCTGCTTTCATGTACACAATTACCCTCAAGTACAAGGTACTGTTTTATTATTACAGAAAAAAGGGAAAACATTTTTTAAAAATTAGAAATATTTGCAGAAAATAGAATCTGTGGGAGATGGCATACAACAGTGAGTGGATTAAATGACGCATTTCCTAGCCCACTTTATCCTTAGTAATTTGGTATCTGTACAAGTGCATTTATTTTGAAAACCCATTACTCAGAGCTTTTTGGATTTTTAGGTTCCCAGATAAGAGATCCCATACCTGTATTGTATTTGTATGTATACACTTATTCCTATTATCTTATGTGAATAGTTTTTACCAGCTTTCATTTATGGATGTGATCAAATGGAATGCTCTGGGAGTTGTAGTCTTTCAAACAGCTGTGAATTTCTATACCTGTATTGGAACACTACAGCTCCTAGAAATTCCTAGTCTCTCAATCATCAAGAGAAGGTAAGTTCAACACTCTAGCCTTGACCTATTTCATTCAACAAATGTATATATATATATATTTTTTTTTTTTCTTTTGATATTGTTATTCTGTTAAATTGGAAATATAAACCTGTAGAGGCAAATCTATTTTTAATATTGCTTATGATTTGTCCTTTGAGTCATTGATTTAGAATGTCCAAAGACCACACTGCTAACAGCAATCAATGAAAATAAAAGATTTTAATAGATTTTTTTAAACATCTGTTTAATAACTATGCCCTCCCTGTCCACCCCTTAATTACAGTCAAATGCAGATTAAAAAAGGCCTTTAACAATCTATGGTATCTAACATTGAAATACTTTAGTATGTTATTACACAGCACACCATTCTATTCAATAACTGCAAGATGGTAAATAATAATGCCTTTCTCAAAACATATATTTTAAAAGTATGCTGGATATAGCAGTAGTTCTCAGTTCTGCTGACAGCTATTTGAAGAGCATAATGGTAACATTATTCTGCCAAAAGAATGGGAATAAATAAACAGCAGGGATATATGAGTTTATTAAGGCAGGAGTTAATATTGTGTCAAACAATTTATTATAATTTCTTAGCATTACAGACGTTATATTTTAGCAGCCTGTGTATTTCATACAATAATATACTGTGTGCCAAGAACAATGAGCCTTAATTTTCACCCACACACATTGAAATTTCATTCTATTTTCATAGGCAATATAAACTTGCTAATTGTAGCACAATAAAGCGCATATATCCACATGCAATTGACTATAAAATATGCTTGCCAATATAACTGGAGGGGTTTATTCATATAGCTACTCTTTAATCATCCAACTGTTTCAAGCATAGAATAGGAAAGTGCTGGTATGAAAAGAAATGTTGCTGAATGTTCTCTCAAGGCAGCAAGTGTACTTTTTTTTATTAGCATGGCAGGACTCCCACCATCATACAGTGTTCCAGTCACTATATTAAAGTATTCTGGCAGCTGGCAGCCATTTTTAAAACTCGAGTTCTTGGTTCACATCAGAAAAACATGTTTGTCTGGAGCTGTGTTCCAAGCACTGGTTGGAGTGCTGTAAAGGTCAATTACATTGGACTCCTCAGGCCTCTGGCCTGATCACCAAACATCAGTGCCTAACCTCACTAATGCTATTTTGGCTATATACCAAACAAACTGGGCACTCATCACCATTATATTATACCTGACAACATCTATTACATTAAAATGTATACATTTGCAAAACTATTACTGTAAAGAACATTCTGAAAGAATAAATTGTCCACTTTTTTAATGTAATATTGTTCATTAGTTCAAGTTTTTTATTTTTGCATTGCACATTTTAAAGGCCTGCAGAAGGTTAGTCTTTTTTTTTTTTGCCCCGTGCTAAAAACTTTTCCATTCAGAAAACTGTGTGACAGAAACCAAAAACTTTTGTGCATCCTTTCAATGGAGACCAATGCATTCATAATCACTTCTGCAGATTCACAAATCTTTGCATTGTTTTAAAAGAGAAAACACATACCTAGGGGCTTCAAAGGGTGCCAAATGTACTTATGTGACCCATTTGCCTTAAAACCTGATTTTCTTGAGCAGTTTCAATGACATGATATCATTATATAGTATTTAAGAAATTGTCAGCAGAGCAAATGGTTTGCAATGGAAAGTGCTTTTTTTTTTTTTAAATAAAATATTAAAGTATATTTTAACAATGGGGCATGGCTATTTGTGGCTCAGCACCAAGGGAAACCACCAAATCCCAATCTGAGCCCCTCTGTGTTTATTTTGTATGTATTCTACTTCCCATAAAGTCTCTTTTGTTCTGGCACTTCCCACTAATTGGCCACTCTGTTCCTGTTTGCCCATCCTACTTATAAACTATTTAGCAATATGTCTTTCAATGTACACATTTAAAAACCAGAAAATGATATAATAATGGCTGGCCAGCCTTCTATGGAAACTCTCTCATGACTTTGTTTTTAATGTCCCAGAACACATAGCTGCATTATCAGGTAATTGTTGTTGGGGGGTAGGCTGGACAGCTTTATGTGCTTATTCCCACTGGTGAGGGGCACCCATGGGTGCAGGGGGGTCCAACTGACTGGCGTAAGGCTGGCCCTGATAAGAAATTCTAGGGCAACAACACACTAAGTAAAATTATAGTACTAGTAGCTTATTTCATACAAGGTTAAGTAAACTGCACAATTTCATTATGAATAGCATTGTGCTTTCCAGGATTAATATTTGATACAGATATACTAAACACAAACATCAGAATACTTAAATAAAAATAATTAAGAAATTCAGGGATGTGGCGATACAAAATAAGTCTACTTAATGTCGACTTAGTGTATACAAAAATGCAGAGAATTAGTGAAGAGTGCATATCTTATGTCTTTTGAAACATAAGATATGCAGGTATAGGATTGGTTATTGGGAAACCCATTATCCAAAAAACTCAAAATTATGGCATAGACTCCATTTTTCGTAGCGTTAAAACTTACGCGAAAAGTTGCGCATTTTTCGTAGCGTTAAAACTTACGCGAAACTTTGCACCTTTTAAGTTTTAACGCTACGAAAAATGCGCAACTTTTCGCGTAAGTTTTAACGCTACGAAAAATGCGCAACTTTTTACGCAACTTTCGTAATGGATACGAAAAACTCGCGTTTTTACGCAAAAATCGTATTGGTAACGAAAAATTCGTAAAGAATCCGAAAAAATCGCAAAACATACGAAAAAGTCGCAAAATGTTCGTTTTCAAGTCGGAACTTTTCCAATTCGGGTCGGATTCGTGGGTTAGTAAATCAGCCCCTTAAGGTATGGAGATCCAAATTACAAAACAATCTCTTATCTGTAAAACCCCAGGTTCCATACCTGTACTGGACTGGTATATGCAGTATAGAGATTTTGCTGACTTTAAGTTATGGTGAGTGTGATGGCCCAGGGGAGTGCAGTGGAAATACAGACAATTATGGCAGCATATGATAATTCTCTTGGTTGCTCTGACACTGTTGTGCTCTATAACTAAAATCAATTGTTTACACTGTGCTGCTAAGTTTATGGAACACAGGCTAATTAGATTTCTCATAAGAAGTATTCTTGCAAATAAAATTGTTTGTGCTCAGTAAAAGTCACTTTCCAGTCATCTAAATGGAAAATGCACAATCTATGGCAGACACTTCTTGAAGTTGTGAGCCATTAATCCCAGAGTAATACCCACCTTCTGCCAGAAGCGTCTGCCATAACCTGTGCATTTCCTATTCAGATGGCACAAGAGTGGCTGTCCCTGGACACATACATTATTCCTAGAGGTCAATGATAATGTAAAATTGAAATAAGCCTCTTACTCGTTCAGCTGTTTGGAAAGAAAAGTAAGCAAAGGATGAAATAAACTCTAGCTGTATCAAAATAATACATTTTTATGAAACATTTATATTTTATGTTCCAGACAGCTGCACATACAGTAACTGATGTTATGGACATGAAAAGAAAAAGGGAATTTTTGTGGGAGGATATAAAGTGATGACAGTATTCCTAGTTTTGCATAGCCATATAGGCACTTTGATTTTAAATGGAAGAATAAAGATCGTTTATTAGCAGACCCCTTGTCCGGATGTGCTTGAAGTTCCTTCTACTGTTTTTGAATTCTCTCTTCAGCTACGGGTTCGGGGCCTTGAGCACCCAGCGTCCATCTCTGGACTCGGGTGAGACTTTTGTATTTGTGTTGAATTTGTTTAACCTGCTAAAAGACCTTTTTTGATCATTTTGGGACTGAATATACTTGAGATAGGCTCGGGGGTTTTACACCCGGGTCTCCACCAGTGAATGGTACACTACACTATCGTCCATTATACATACTTTAAAAAATATTTACTTAAAACATATTCTTTACCCTATTTTGGGTTTGTGTATTCTTTTGCATAGCCATATAGATGTATTTTAGTGAGACAGATAAGCTTGTTAAAATATGGATCTGCACAAAGCCACTGTAAGGAGATATTCATTTGTAGTTTTCTAGATCTGTGTATTTTCTTTCTTTCAATATGTAAAACAAATAATATGGAAAGAAGTTGGTGATCTCAGATATATTGGAACACACTTTAATAAAATGAACTTTATAAACATATATTATTACATCATATAAAATCTGTAGGGCATATAGTGCCCACATATCTGATATTGGTTTTGCTTGGATGATTGATAATCATGAGCCAAGCCATTTGAGGAAATAGCTGTTATGCAGAAAACTCTAAAATATGGTAATACTATATTAAGGGGGCCATTTACCAACGGGTAGATTTTTTTTCGTCCGATTCAGATTTTTTTAGTTCTAAAACTAACCAAAAAAAAGTTGTGACTGCAATTGGCCAGCTAAAACCTGTCAAGATCATGTAGGAGTCAATGGCAGATGTCCCTTCCCTGGAGGATCCTTCAATGCTTCAAAACTATAGAGGTGTTTGGATCTTTTATGCTGTTTTTTGTGCGACAATTTGAAAAGTTGCAGTTTTGCAACTTTTCTGCGAATTACAGGAAGGCCATCTCCCATAGACTTCATTATAAGCTAATAATTAAACATTTTTAAAAATGATTTCCAACTAAGATATAATTACTCCTTATTGGGGCAGAACAATCCTACTAGGTTTGTTTAATGGTAACAAACTTATATTTTAGCAGGCTTAAGGTACGGAGATCCAAATCATGGAAAGACCCCAGGTCCCAAGTATTCTGGATAACAGGTCCCATACCTGTACCAGACATTTGGGTTTTCGTATCATAGCTCGAATTTGAGTTTAAGCACAACATTTTTTTTTTTTTTTTTTAAATATCAAACTGAACTGTTGATAAATTACCCACTTACTATTTTAATGGCAGCTGGCAACTACAGAGTTGGTTGCCTTTTAAAAAGTGACACTGGGTTATCAGGATATTAGTATACAAACCTGTTATCATTTTTGCTTATAATTCATGTATATTAATTCCCACATCTTAAAACAAAGCAGCTAGAAATGCTTCCTGACTTTCTCACTGTGCTCGTTGATAACATTCGCCAGCTACAATGCCAAAAATGAACCTAGTATAAATCATCTTGACACAAGGAAAGAGTAACATCCGGTGAGAGTTTTGACAATCCAAGATCTGCATGATGCCTTTCTATTAAACAGACATGGGTTGAAGCTGTCATTTTCATACAAATGATTTTTCAACAACTAGCATAGAAATGCAACGGAAATCCATGAAATGGTAATTTTACCCTCTTGGTGATGGCTCAAAAATCTTGATTTGAAAGAACTGTAACTGAGAATCTGTATTATTGTGTTGTTTTATTGCACTTCTCCCCCTGAACCAGTAAGTGTAACACATGTTGAGGCAGTGAGAGCATTTGCTGTTCTTTTTTTGGGTCCTAATTCTTGTATATCCTGTAAGTAAATTTTAATTGAAAGTCACATGACAGAGATGTAGAACTAGCAGCTGCACAAAAGGAATCAGCTCTCTGCTGGTTTTGTAATTTGATAGAATTCTACATGTTCTATTCGGAAAGGGTGTTTTTCTATGCAAAATGCAAATAAAGAAAAACCTTTTTTTAACTTTGTTTTTGTTCTGCTTCTTATGACAGAGCAATGCAAATGATGGCTTTGTTTTATGAATGTTTTATTCAATTTAATTTAAGTTACAATGACAAAAGATGTTATTCAGTGCATCTGCTAAGCAAAGGCAACAGGACTGATACTTATTTGTTTTAAAATGACATAATGCGGTTTGCCAGTCATGACTTTAGCTGACATTTTTATTAAATGAAACTTTTATTATGAATAGTACTTTACAGTGATTGAAGAATTGTATTGAAAGGTAAGTATTTACACAACAGAGACAGTTCGGAATTGCAGGTTTTAAAAGATGCTATAATCAGACATAAATTACTGCTTGTATTACTAAATGCAGAAATAGCAGGCAACTATTTGCTGTTATTTTATTGTTAGCTTTGTGAATTCAATATTTTAAACTGTTTTATGAAATGACAGCATTCCTATGGAATTTTAAATAGTGCAAATTCTTCCCCTTTATGAACTAGGAGATCAGATATGTTTCTATGTATTTACCCCCTTTTCTTTATGCCTTTTCTCCGAGAAACTTCAGATATTTCTCCGAGATTTGTGGCCCACAGGTAATTTGCTCTACTCACAAATCTCCCTGTCTGCCATTAGCCTTAACTAACATGGGAATCACCATGTAAGAAGAAGGCATTTTACCACAATGTTAGCTCACAGTATGCACCTGTTTTGCAGGCAGCAATCCCCATGTTAGTTGAAGGAACACTGTCACGAGAAAACATGTTTTTTTCCAAACACATCAGTTAATAGAGCTTTTCCAGCAGAATCCTGCATTGAAATTTTTCAAAAATGCAAACAGATTTTTTTTATATTTAATTTTTACATTTCACATAGGGCTAGCCATAGTCTTCGTTTCTCAGGGTGCCACAGCCACGTGACTTGTGCTCTGATAAACTTCATTCACACTTTACTGTTGAGCTGCAAGTTGGAGTGATATCACCCCCCTCCCAGCAGCTGATCAACAGAACAATGGGAAGGCAGCAAGATAGCAGCTCCCAGTAGATATCAGAATAGCACTCAATAGTAAGAATACCAAGTCTGGCTTTGGACTTCTCCAGTTACATGGGAGTAGGAGAAACAATAGGTTACCTGAAAGCTGTTTTAATGTGTAGCGCTGGCTCTATCTGAAAGCTCAGACTCGGGCACAATGCACTGAGATGGTCGTCTACACACCAATATTACAACTAAAAAAAAGATACATTTGTTGGTTCAAGAATAAAATTTCAAGTGGCAAAGTGAATTATTTGCTATGTAAACAGTGTAATTTAGATATAAAAAATACCCCATAAAAATCATGACAGAATCAGTTTAAAGGAAAGGTATCATACATTCTGTGAGCATTTGGGTGGACTTAGAGCCTTAAAGGAACAGTGTAAAAATGAAACTGGGTAAAATGGATAGACTGCACAAAATAAAAAATATTTGCAATATAGTTAGTTAGGCAAAGTGACTTTGGGGGGGGGGCACATGGGACATAACTGTCCTGTTAGTTTGTGAGCATGCAGGTTCAAATCAAACTAACTGAACAGTTATGTCCAGATGCCCCCCTCAAGTCACTGATTGGCTACTGACTGCTAACAACTTAGAAAGCTGTAAAGGAGGATGTAGTGTTCTGGCCATTATGTTAGACATCTGCCAGCTCCAGCCCTCCAGGTTCATTTTTACACTGAACTGTTCCTTTAAAATCCATTTGCGGCCTGCTTCTAGCACGTAAAATTCTGCTGGCCCACATACTGTAGTAAGACACCATTATTCCTCTGATGGATCTTATATGTTTACTTCTGGAAACATGAATCTTTCTTTTCTTTTTGGACATTGTTCTGTGATACTTTTGGAGCACTGGGTATAATGTTATATAACGTTAATGTTTAAGTATTACTAACTGAAAGCTATGTGGTGCTTTCAACTTGGTCATAACAACAGGCTACCTTACTATTGTTTTAGTTTATGATATACTTGTTCATAAAGGAGCTTGAATTTACCAAACATTAATATTTTATAAAGGGCAAGTAACCTATGGTGTATTGTAACTCTGGGATCAGTGCCAAATTCTGCTACATTTCTAGAAATTGTTCTCATTAAAGAACTCAATGCTCAAAAGCTCAGACTTGAAAATTGCTTTAATTATAAATTAAAATCATTAATAAATTGACCCAAATCATTTTTAATTTGACCCAAAGTATTACACAATACACAAGCATAGTTATTGAGTTCTTTTTAGTACAGATCTATATTTTCTCTTTAATGAAGCTGGTGTTAAGAACATATATTACAAATATAAAGATAAATATATATCGTGTAATGGTTTAAAATTCAAATCCAAAATAAAAATTGAATGGTTTGCTTTAACTAATTCACAGTTTTTTTTAAAGCATACCTGTGGTGCAATATATTATTTGGAAAATAAAAATAGTAGGCTATTAATAGTACATAGTGGGAGGTTAAATCTTTAAAGGTCAGGAGGGATAACTCATCTCCAGTACTGCATCTAGTTCTGAATGCCCGATACACAAAAATAAATCAATTGAAAACAATTGAGGAAAGGATAACAAACACGGTCAAACGGCTGGATAAAAATATTGTACGTTCAGAAAAAGGTTCAATAATTCATCATGTGCAGTGTACAGAAACAAGTAGGGCATCCGGTAACATATTAAATAGATATCTTAAAGGGGATATATACTATCAATTTTTACAATGCACTAAACAATAATGTAAAATAATGTAAAATAGAAGGAAGTGCTTTTATTTTGATACCTTTGGGTTCAAATATGTCCATAACTGCTTGAAAACTGTGCTCTACCCAGACCTTATGCCAGCTTCCTGTTTAGACTCTTCAGTATATTGGCTCAGAGCCCCCGCCCAGATAGACTTCAATGACACCACCTCACCTACTTAAAGTGAAGTTCCTGCTCTACTGGCTCCTCTCCCCACGCCCCCTCCCCTGGCAGCAGCACAAGCAGAGAGACACAGAAGGAGGGAGGGGTTTTCCCTGCTGCTGCTGAGTAAAGCCTGTCAGTCAGTGCTGTGACCACTTCCTGTGGGAGACTGAAGGACACTCCCATGTTTTATTTTGCTGTGGCTTCTGATCAGTGAGGTTGTGTATGCAGCTCTCATATAATGGCAGTTTTAGGAGGTAAAATGCTTTCAAAACATCTTTCTTTCTGCATCATTTCACATTTTGAGGGAGGATGAATTTAATAACTGAATATGAACTTTATATAAAATGTCTCCTTAAAATTATCATAGTTAGACTGACATATTATTTTTTTCTTGTTGTTGCCCAGATACTTTAGGCTGCCTATGATTGGTAAGAAGCCAGCAATCATTAATTGAAGATTAAATGGTGCTATTACTTTCTGTAGGCTTTCGCTACATTACAAAGAGATCATAAATACATAAGCCAAGTTAGTAGGAAGATATGGAGAATGTTGTGTCCATGGAATATAGAGTAACACACAGACAAGTAGCTGCTGGAGTAATTTCTGTAATGCTTAACAGGAAGCTAACTCCATAACACAGTAAGAATAAAGTAACAGAGAAAACATAACAGCAGATTCAACATGAAGCCTTATACATAAGACTCTAGTCCTAGAACAGCATCAGCAGATTCAACAGGAAACATGCACAATTACTTCATATTCAACAGTTCTCTCCCCCATCAGATTCATGGTGGTAACACCTGTAAAAGAAATGGTTAATAAAAGCCACAGGTCAGCTAAGTCTATCCGGGGGTCGATGCTCTCTTTGTGGATAACGCCTAGCATTGTTGCTCTCTTCTCGGGAAGAAACCTGATACTCAGAACAACCAGGTTCCACCGATGCTTCAGAGAATGTGCTCTCCATTTCTGTTGGACTTACAGGGCTTGTTGCCTCTGGTGATGCCGCAGTTTGGGGTTCAAGGGGTACCTCCTTGGTAAGGGGAAGTCCAACAAGGCCTTGAGTCTGGTTTTGCTCAGTGGTCACTGCAGTATTACGTAGCTGGTCGATATGACGACGCCAATATAGATTGTCTGCCACTTTTACTGTGTAACTGCATGGACCTCTCTGAGCAGTGACAATTGCTGGTAGCCATTTATTAGGGCCTCTGTAGTTTCTTGCCGACACTAAGCTGCCGCAAGGTTCTCCTCTCTCCTTCCCTGACATTAAACTGGTGGTTTCTCACATGACGACTGAGATCTGGTTTCAGCAAGTCTAACCGAGACCTAAGATTGCGGCCCATGAATAGCATTGCAGGCGTGCAGCTTGTAGTCGCATGAACTGCATTCCGATAGGATAACAAAAACCTTGCCAGTTTATGCTGCAGGGATCCACTGTCGTTTGTCATTGACCGCAGTGACTGTTTCATAGTTTGTACAAATCTTTCAGCTAAACCGTTTGTTGCAGGATGGTATGGATTTGAAGTAGTATGTTTAATTCCATTGCGTTTCATAAACAACTGAAACTCTTCAGAAATGAACTGGGGACCATTATCACTGACAATCTGTTCAGGAATTCCTGTTCTTGCAAACAAGGTTCTCAATATATCAATTGTATATGAGGTACTAGTAGACTTCATGCCGAAAACCTCTGGCCATTTTGAATGGGCATCCACAATAATGAAAAACATCAGTCCCAGAAATGGTCCTGCAAAATCAATGTGTATACGTTGCCAAGGAGCAGAGGGCCATTCCCATAGGTGAACTGGAGCAGGTTGTGGCATAGACTGTACCTGTTGACATCCATGGCACTTGTTCGCCAGTTACTCTATTTGCTGATCAATTCCTGGCCACCACACAAAACTCCTAGCAAGTGACTTCATTTTTACTATGCCCAGATGGCCTTCATGAAGCTCATCAAGTACTCTTGATTGTAACTTTTTAGGAATAATAACACGAACTCCCCACATTACACATCCTTCATGTATAGTCAGTTCATGCCTGCGTGAGTAGTAAGGAATTAGTGAGGCTTTGTCTGTGTACTTCCAGCCCTTAAGAGTTGCTTCATAGACACATGCTAGAGTTGGGTCTCTTTTGGTTTCATTCTCAATCATTTTACAGGTAAGAGGAAGACAATCAATCTGATGTACATTAACATATTCAGCATTTTCCTCAGACGTTTCCTGACCTGGTAATGGCAGACGCGACAGGCCGTCTGCATTTGCGTGTGCCGCTGTCCGCTTGAACTCAATATCATAGTCATAACCAGCAAGAAACAAAGCCCAGCGCTGCATACGTGCAGCAGCTGTTGCAGAAACTCCCTTCTTTGGGTGAAGTATTGCAACCAGCGGTTGATGGTCTGTTACCAGTGTAAACTTCCGGCCATATAAGAATTGGTTAAATCTTTTCACTCCCCAGATAAGGCTAAGTGTTAAGCATTACAGAAATTACTCCAGCAGCTACTTGTCTGTGTGTTACTCTATATTCCATGGACACAACAGATTGGCTTTGTGGATGGGATTTTTAGAAAGATCTGGTGAATGTGAAACACCAAAAGCTGCAGCATATATAAAAAAAAAAAAGAACAGTGGTAAGTCCCTGCAGAGAGTTGTTTGCTATCTTGTGCGCAACTTAACAGCACCAGAAAAGGCATCTTCTAAAAGCTTTAAAGAAATAGTGCAAATTGTTCAGGAACACATGTCACCTAAGCCCCTGGTCATAGCAGAAAGATTCAGATATCACAAACGGAACCAGCAGGAGGGTGAGACAGTGTCTGAGTTTGCAGCACAGTTAAGGAAACTGGCAGAACACTGTGAGTTTAAGGATGGCCTGAATGATGCACTAAGGGACAGATTTGTATGTGGTTTATACAGTGAAAACATACAGAAAAGGCTGCTAACAGAGCATAATATTACTTTTAAACGAGCTATAGAAATTGCTGTAGCAATGGAGACTGCTGCTAAGGACACATTAGAACTGCAGAACAGAAGCAAAGCAGAAACACTAGAGAAAGCAGGAACTGAAGTGCATAGGGTGGGAGCAGGTCAAAATAAAGGATATTCTACCCACAATTCAGGATCCTGCTACAGGTGTGGGAAAGGATTCCATAATCCTGCAACCTGCAAATTCAAGAGTGCTTATTGCAGAAAATGTAATAAAAAGGGCCATATCCAAGCAGTATGCCTAAGTGACAAAAGGAGCTTCCCTGTTTCAAAACAGTCCTTTACAAATTTACATGATGTTGAAAATGCTTGTGTGGCCGATAGCACCGATTCAGAACTTGGAAGTATTGATGTTTACCATGCAGATACTGGTGATAGATCTGTCATCTGGCTAACACCAAAAAAAGCTGGCATTCCAGTTAAGATGGAACTAGACACAGGGTCTGCTGTTTCAATAATAACACACCCAGAATATAAAAAGTTGTTTAAAGACACACCACTTCAGAAAACAAAGCTGCTACTAAAAACATACACTGGACAGAAGATAGTGCCACTCGGAGTGTTAAATGCTAAGGTAGAGTACAATAATTTTAAAGGCCAGCTGGATTTATATGTAGTGGAGACAGGTGGTCCTACATTATGGGGCCGGGAGTGGTTACACAAAATACCCATTGACTGGAAATCCATTAAAATGCTACATTCAGTGTCTGCTGAGAACTCCAAGCCAGTGGAACAATTAAAGGCCATTTTAGCTCAGGCCACAGAAGTATTTAAAGAAGGCATGAGTACTTTAAAACACATCAAGGCTAATATATGCCTTGAGGAAAATGCACAGCCCAAATTTCACAAAGCTCGTCCAGTGCCTTATAGTATTCGTCCAAAAGTAGAAGCAGAATTGGATCGTCTAGAACAAAATGGAGTCATTTCAAAAGTCTCTTGGAGTGACTGGGGCACACCTATTGTGCCTATTATAAAGAGGGATGGTTCAGTTAGAATATGTGGAGATTTTAAAGTTTCCATTAACCCAGTTCTACAGTCTGATAAGTATCCCTTACCTTTGATTGAGGATATCTTAGCCTCTCTTGCCAGTGGACTAAAATTCAGCAAAATTGATCTTGCACAAGCCTACTTACAAATGGAGGTAGAAGAAAATGCCAAACACTACCTTACAATCAACACGCCAAAAGGACTATACCGATACAACAGATTAGTATTTGGCATAGCCTCTGCGCCTGCCATATGGCAAAGGGCCATGGATCAAGTCCTACAAGGCATTCCACATACCAAATGTTATCTGGATGACATAATTGTGACAGGTACAGATGAATCAGAACATTTGGAAAACTTAAAGAGGGTTTTGACACGGCTGGAAGAATACGGGCTAAGAGCCAACAAAGAAAAATGTACCTTCTTTAAGGACTCTATCCAATATTGTGGACATATTATAGATGCCAGTGGCTTGCACAAGTCTCCAGAGAAAATCCAAGCAGTGTTACAAGCACCACTGCCCAAGGATGTAACGCAGCTCAGATCATTCTTGTGGTTTATTAATTATTACAGCCGGTTTGTGCCAAATCTTGCAACTGTGCTATACCCATTAAATCAATTGCTGCAGAAAGGTCAAAAATGGGAATGGAGTGGACAGTGTGACAAAGCCTTCAAGGAAGCAAAGACATTGGTCACATCCGATGATGTCCTTGTGCATTTCAATGCTTCTTTGCCATTAAAACTGGCATGTGATGCTTCCCCATATGGCATTGGAGCTGTGATATCTCATGTTCTCCCAGACAAAAGTGAAAGGCCAATAGCATTTGCATCAAGGTCACTCACGAGTGCAGAACGCAACTGAGAAGAAAGCGGATATAGAGGGAAGATGATGAATCCAATAATGCTTAGATGCTTAAAAACACCATAGCACATAAACAGTGTATAATACTTGTACAGTATATAATACTGGCACTGGCTAGTGGTGACTCTAACAGACACACAACTATAGGGCTTACTTTTTGACAATGAATCATATTTCTAGCCAAAAAAATAAGTAAGTTTGTTGGGTCATACCTAACACTCACAGTTGTATAATTACAATATAATATATAAAATGCTTTCAATAGTATAAGGGGTAAATTGTCTGCCTCCTCACCCCACTGTGCTATGAGAAATTACAGGTAGCAGGAGAGTTTTCAAGTTGATCGAGTAGATGAATCTGATTAAAGGGTCAGTATACCATCTTTTTTAACATTGGTGCAATAAAAAGGGCTTGTACTGAACATATAAGTTTCCTATTCTTTTAAATAGAAAATATCTATTTTTTTTATTTCTTGCACTAAACCATAAAAATGAAACTAAAATCACATTCTACTTCCTGAACCCACAGAGCAATCAAATAAATCAGCAGCCCACTGAGAAGCTTCTGTAGAAATCAACCCCTACTTTCTCCAACTACAGCCTGTTGTCTTTTTAGATCAGCTCATTTTACAGAGGTTTCTTAGTGGCTGCTGATTTGTTTGACCTTGCTTTTTGGGATCAGGAAGTAGAATGTGGCTTTAATTTCATTTTCAAATGTTGGTCTGTTTAGAGTAAGAAAAAAATAAATAAAACCAGAGATATATCCTAATGAAAGCAATAGGCAAATGATATGTACAGCACAAGCCCTATCCATTGCACCATTCTTAAAAAGGGGAATATAATGACCCCTTTACAAAAGGCACAATAAGAAATAGATGAGGGGTTTCTTTTCTTAGTGTGATTTAATGATGCTTGGTGATTTAATTAGGGGTTGAACTTGATTGACCAGTGTTTTTTTCTAAACCTAAGTAAACTATATTACTATCCATGGTTATAGAATAACTGTGGCCCTAATTAGAACCAATGAATTGACCAACAAATATAAGCAAACTTTTACCATGCCAAATTTTTGTGGCCACTTTGTGAAAAAATTTGCCAATGGCAAAATACAGAGTTTCTCCGAATCCATGCCTGGCAAAAATTTTTTAAAAACATTTGTTTTGTGTTGTTAGCTAAAAATATAATCCACCAAATTCCCAATATACCTGTTTAAGTAATGATCTTAGTGTTCTAACGTTTTCTTTCATCAAATTTAATTTTACTGGTGTATGTTTATTTTTTTTTTTACTACAAACATTAAATGAGTTAATACTATGCAGAAATATGGGGCCTAAGTGACATGTAGTAATTAGTCAGAAATATACCCAGTTACTATAGACAATTTCTTAAATACTCTAGTGGCGAAACCATGAAATCAAAATACACTATAAAAGCACAGAACAGAAACTAAAAAAGTACATCCTTACAGCATCTAGACTTCCTCTCTGTCTGAAGCAATACATAAATTTCATGACATGAGGGAGATGGAACAGATGATGGCAAGAAGATGGGGAACTAAAACCCAGATTGAAAATAATAATAACAGATTTATATATATATATATATATATATATATATAATATATATATACATTCATATATATTTATACATAGTAATTGTATAAATATACTGTATGTAACCCTTTCTTGGCACACTCAATTATTTTGGGCAGGAAATTTGGTACCCTTTGCAGATAAAAGGTACTGGGAACTGGGATTTTAGCGCAGTGCCTACACCTAGTGGACACTGAGGAGCACACCTCAAGGGGATTTCCACTAGGAAATAATCACACACAGTTTGCAGCAAATATCAACTTTATATAATTGGATGTAAATAAAATAGCATTAACATGCAAACAGTGATAACCCTGCTTTGGAAATCTGTGTGGTTTTAGCCACTACTGGCTCTGTCTCTCTGAGGACACAGTCCCACACTCCGCTCCTGGAGGAAATACCCTTTCCCAGTTCAGCCCTGGCAAGGTCCCTTCTCCAGAGCTCTTTTAGTTTCCCCAGGTACCTCTCCCTTTGAATAGGTAGTTGCTCCCACGTAGCAGGCACACGTGAAACACCTGTACTCACACAGGGGACACACACAGGAGACTATACCTTTTCCTCAGATGGACCACTCACTGGGTATCTGCAGGTAGTAAAGGCATCTTACCACAGTTTAGCAGATCTATCTTTACAGCTGGCACAGTCTTTACAGTCACTGCTTACTGGATGGTCTCTGTCTCAACTCTGGCAAAACAACAGGGGCTCCCTTTATAACAGCGGTTCTCAACCTGTGGGTTGGGACCCCTTTGGGGGGTCGAATGAAGGGGTCGTCTAAGACCATCGGAAAACACATATTTCCGATGGTCTAAGGAATAATTTTATGGTTGGGGGTCACCACAACATGAGGAACTGTATCAAAGGGTAGTGACATTAGGAAGGTTGAGAACCACTGCTTTATAAGCTGCTGGGCCTGCCCCTGATTTTTGGCTCCAAACCTTGGCACAACTTTCTCTCCCAACAGTGCACTGGGGCATCCAGCCAATCGGGTTCCTCCCTAGTCTGTAGCTGGATGATGTCACAGACTGAGAAACAGGTGAAAGAGTCCTCTGATCCCCTATATATATATATACTGTATATACACATATATACACACAATTACTTTGTATGAACTTATATTCCTTATTATCTAGCAGCTGAATGTTCAGTAGGTCTGTTTGTACAATGTTTAGGTATTAACATTACATGATGCCCAGTGCAGCTGGCAGCCAATGAAGCCAGAACACAATGCTCAATTAAAGCCTGGACTTATAATTTAAAGTTATAAATAGTTGTGACCACAAATAACCCTGTAATTTGTCCATTATTGTTTCTATCTAGTATACAAAGCTGAGGAACTGCATGATTTATAGTTCAGGACTTTATCTGTACTTGTTATATACATGTAACATGTCCTTGCTTTACAGATATTACCTAAAAAGGTAAATGTGTTATGGTTGAAAACAAGCAACAAAATATGCAAAGATTTATTGAAAATCAAAAACTGCACCCAGATACATGTGAAATGTGTGGACTTCTGGTAGATTTTAAACACTCGAGGATTGCTATGTATCCAGTGTAACAGTCTGGGTGCATCTCACTTTTTCTGTCAAAAATTTTTTGGGTTACAGTTCAGCACAAATAATCAGAAGTATATGGCTGCAGATTCCAGGTGTCTGTGAGCCACCCCAACAGTATATCATAAGATCAAAAGGCAAAAAGGAATCATACAGCTCCAGGCAGCATTTGAAAACTGCAGTGAATTTAATGGCAGTGTCAGCACACTACATGTTTTGGGCAGAGCCCTTATTCAAGTAACTTGACTCCCATTCTACCCTTCATTTTCGATGTTTCGAAAGTTTTCAAAAATTAATATTCAAAATTTCAGAAACTCAAATTCACGATTTTTACCACAAAAAACTTTAAATATGGTAAAACTGAAATCCAAATGTTCATAAATCAGCCCCTTGGTGCTTTCTGTATATATCTATATATATGTATGTTCACAAAAACTTTTAGTACCTGTATATATTACCTGTGTATATCAAAACAATTAATATGGGCAACATATTTTGCACTGCTGAGCAATAAATGGGTGTATACATTAAACATACATTTTATTTACACACAAAGCAACTAAAGACCCATACATTGAGTAAAGAGATCCCTGCCAAAAAAATGCTGCAATCTAAAAGGTAAATATATTGAGACACAAGGTATGGGAATTGCATAGGTCAGAAGTTGGCAAGGTGAGAGATGTAGCATTGGGTACTGCAATAGCAGCACACTGAAGCTATACTAAGTAAATGAGGGTAAGCATCTTAAAAAAAAATGCATTTTAAGATATCTTTTGGACAGTTGGACAGAACATGGGAGCAAATAATAAGGGGCCCAGGACAGAGGCTTGAGGAACATTAACAGATAGACAGATAGATAGGAGAAGATCATACTTCATTGTAGGAGACACTTAGGGGCTCATTTACTGATAAGTCGTATAAACTTGACATGGTATAAATTCGGATTAAATGTGAAAATTGTATTTATAAAATGCTGTTATCGGTCGAACAAAAATTTCGAGTTTACTTTCAAAAATCACAAATTTTTCAAGATGAAAGCATTGTTAAAACTTGAAACACGAGTTTAAATGGCCGTTTTTTTCCAAGAATCCTCTTTATTTTTCTCAAACAGGAATGGCTCATTTTTGGCACTCTTTTTTGGAAAACAATAATGTTTTTTAGTTTCACTTGAATTGGGTGAAACAATGATGGGATTAATTTCCCCTTGAAACAATGTGTGAAAACAATGATGAGGACTCAGTGGTACTCAACAGATCAAACCTGCTAATTTCTGAAAAACAAAAATTTTTCAAGAAACAGTATTGTACTGTTTTGCTTTGCCAAAAAATTTGCGAAACTTTGAAAAAATTCACAAAACAGAAAAAAAAATGCAAAACACGAAACGACGCATGTAAAAAAAGTCACGCGCATCAAAAAAAAATTGCGCGCTCTGCAAGATTTTTGATGCACATCATTTTGAGGGATAGAGATGAATTGCTAGGAGCATTTAGCTGTGTAGTGTCACTTCTAATGGTGTCAATTTTGCTTCTGAAGTGCTCAGCAATATCTCGAGCAGTGACTGATGCACACAGAGGGTAGTGGGGAAGGGGAGGGCAATTCAACCAAACTACAATTTTTTTTTTGGTCTACATACAAAAATATATTTTCTACCCTGACAATATACTGTATATGATATAATTTTATTCAGAAGATGTCAGACCTTTATAATTAGAAAATTTTCTCTTTGTACCAAATAGGCTGTGGAAAGAAATATTATGTAAATTGGAGGCAATTTCTTGAAATTAGGTACATATATTTACAGGGTTGGACTGGGACACAAAGGGCTCACTAGAGAACCCGATATCAATGTCCCACCAGCTGGAGCCTTTTCTTCTTATTAAGAAAAACCCTGGTATCCCCATGTTAGAGAAGTTAATTGTTCCAATTATTATTTAAAAAAATAATAAATAAATACATGTAACTGATTAATAAAGCCAACAAGACACAGTTCACTAAAATTAATCACTGTAATTAATCTTGGATTAATCAGTTTGTTGAAGATGGTTTTTTTTAATTAATATGTTAGTATTTTTTACATGCCAGAAATAATAGAGATGGTTTAACAGAATAAACTATAAGAGTATCGTGTTTTAATTTTTTTACAGCAGATTTTCAATCTAAGATATAAAAAAAAAACATGTAGTGATTGTAAATAACAGATTGGTATTCTTCGTTGTGGGGCTATATTACATAGTGTCGCAGCTATCATATATTCATGTTTGGTTTAAATCAGATCCAACTAGAGAAGTCTACAGTATGTCAATTGGGATCAGGGGGGTTCTTATTTTACTCCCATACAAAAAGGTAAATGTTTCCCTGCCTTGCCTGCTAGGTGCAAAGTTTCCTATTTTGTTTAGTGGGAAGTGATTATTAAAGGATAAGGAATGTAATTTTGGCATTTTACTGCCAATAGATTAGCCACATTAGGGCCACCTAGAATACTGTTTATTCTGCAGAAAGCTTTGATATACCTGAGTCCTAGAAGCTCCTTCTGATAGCAGCTGCCATTTTAGCTTGCTCTTCATAGCTTCCTGTTGCAGCTCTAGCCGTTATAGCTCAGATTACACTTTCCTAAGGGTAGGGGGAGTGAGTTTTATGAACTGCGCAGAATAAAGGATTTTTCTGAGAGAGGAAGTCAGATACCCCAAAAACTATGTTTACAAAAAAGGAGACAAGAAATCATGTGTTTCTTTTGATAGAGGACTCAGTGCAGCTTTTATGTGAATGTTTATGGTCGTATTTACATAGACCTTTCTGATAAAGCTTACTTAGTTTTTACCTTTCCTTCTCCTTTAAACTATTTACTGTAAGTCTCATATTTATCTGTGAACATGCATGAGTAGGTATGATTCCAGATATTAGATTAAAATACTTAAAATTGGTTCCAAACTTATAGACTTTAAGCAGCCCATTTACTAATGTTCATTTTTTCTCCATGATTTGCACATGGTTTTTATGTGCTAAAAATGCATTTTTGTCCTGTAAAAAAAGCACATTGGCCATTTATTATGCGACAAAACCACAAAAACCACATCTAAATGTTGAGGTCAGGTAGATATCAATTTAAGTGAGTTTAATCGTGGTAGAAAAAAACTCTTAAACTACACAAACTCGAATTTTGATAAATCTGCCTCCACATGTTTCTGGTTCAGCTTTACAACTACATTGTATATTCAATGATGCTTAATGCCATACTCAGGGAGATATTGTTTCCCATATAGAGAGAAATATAGGGGTTTTAATAAGGAAGTCACTGGAAGTGTCACAGTTTTTTGAAAAGCAGGCACTCACTGAGCAAATCTTCAGGCAGAATTCTTGATTAAAAAGTAATTATTGGAGTATGCCTTAGGCCTGTTACTGTTTAATCAAGAATTCTGCCTGAAGATTTGCTCAGTGAGTGCCTGTTCTTCAAAAACCGGTGACATCCGCTACCCTAACTGAAAACTCAGGGTGGTGCATCTGAGCTTCTTTTTCTCCATGGTGAGTTGTTGGACATGTCTTATAATTTTTGTGGTTGGTTTAATTGAATCACTGGTGCCACTGACAAGGCCTAGCTCTCCAAGATTACAAAGACATGCAACTAAACTCATAATTGGAATGGAACAATTCAACCACCAGAAAGATAATCAAGGTTATTTTTTTTTCCATCTTTGGAGAAAAGGGTCTTGCAAGGGGACATGATTGCTCTTTATTAAGATATATATTAAGACCCATCATAGACGGATAGCAGTATCCTTTTTACCATAGAGAAAGAGAAAATACAAGATAGCACCCCTTTAGACTTGAAAGCATGTATGGTAAGTATAGTAGAATTGGAGGGGCACGGGATAAGTGACCTGTGAATATGATCATAAATGCCAAATGATGTGGTCTTAAATATTATAACATTTTTGGTTGTTACAAATGAAAGTTTTCTTTTTTGATCCTAATAAAAAAATAAAACAGGAAATACAGTATGACAAAAGATTTACAAAGTAGTGTAAATAGACAAGCTTAATATGCAGATAGCATTATGCATATTTTTTCCAAATCATTAACTGCATTTGTTGGTGGTAGAATTATAGCTGAAGTTTTTACATTGCCTTCTTGATTTAAGCCCCGTAACACAAATCAGCTTTGGAATATAAAACTAAATAGCTATCGTAAAAGTCTGCTGAGTAAAAAATAAGCTTCATTCTAACTGGTACAGCTGAATTTTGGGAGTTAGTTTCATTCTAAACAGATGATAAGTGTTCATTATCAGCAGGTACGTGAATGTTCTAAAATCTGTATGCATATAAACACAATGTGTAAAGCACTGGCAGTAATACGGAAAGAAAAGCCTATGTGTAATTGCAAGCACTAACTTAGAAAAGATTAAATCTAAAGGCATTTGAAAGGGCCTGAGAGGTACATCAAAAATATATGATGTGTTTTGTTTTTAAATAAATCATTAAAACTAAAGAACAACTGTTTTAACAAAATCTAACTTCATTCTTTTACAATAAAAATTGGGGGATTGCACTTTGGCAATAGGGTAGAATCTACATCTCTGACACTCCAGTTTTAGAGTGCAAGATAATAGGGGTGATTTTCCCAGACGTTAGGCAGAAGCTTAAAAGCATTAAGAAGTGCAAGAGTTCTTTGTCAAGGATGCCTTCTGTTGGGGGCCTGACTGCTCTATGCAACATACTCTGGGTGTAAAATCCAGTGCAAGGTACAGAATGCAAAGCCAATATGCAAAAGGCAGCCATGTCCTTAGACAGGCACTAAATACAGGCCCCCTTGTGGCCTGCATCTGCCATCACTCCAAATTGACATCCAAATTAAGGGACAGGTAGAGGGTAGGAGAAGGAAGCTTGAGAGTCAACTGCCCCTCACAAATATAGCATTGCTAAACATGCACAGTGTTGTAGTCATCAGACAAACTCAGGTCTGTGTGGTCTCTCTTGAAGCACAGAGACCTGCAGCAACTCATCTATGTGTAAAGTAGGGGACAAAGAGCAAAATCATGACTGACTGTGCCTATTTTTTACACACTGCACACTGCCCTGCACATTGTAAATTACCCAAAAGACATCACACATTTCAACAGACATCATACATTTCAACAGACTATTAATGCAGGGTATTGCATTTCCCTTGTATCAAAACAAAAGAGCTTATAAACAACTATACAAACCTAATTTTAAACTCTTAAATGTCCACTTGGGTTATGTAAGTATGCTAATGCATAAAGCAAAATGTTTTCCCATGACACATAAGTGGATAAGAATATAAAAGACAATTACAATTACAATGACATTACATAGTCATACTCAATTACACAAATGAAACTGTTTACAGATAAAAAGAACAGTAACCTACTTGTTAAGGTTGAGAAAAAAAACACAATTAAGTTCAATGCTTATTATTAAGTTTAATCAACTAACTCTGGGGAAGACAAAATGATTCTTAAGGTAACAGTAATTTGTCTTAAAGTAGGGAAACAATTTCCTGTCCGAGAAAACACAATTAATTTCTGATAAAATAGAAAAACCCATCTCTCGATCAGCATTGTATTACATCACAACATCCTGTCTGGAATTGAAGCAGTGACCTGCAGGTTGCAGTCTCTTATATTTCTGCTCTATAATGGCTCTATAGCAGCAGCTACTTTTTAATGGCTGCTAAACTTCAGAAAATACCCTGCCATAGACAATACTAAGAATTGCCTCTGCTACAACATACGTAGAGACAATTATCAGTAAATGATCATCCTTGTCTGTTTTAGTAGCCACAACAAGTAGCTGCTACTAGTAGCTCTGTGTGTCTTCACCCTAAGAGCAGGCAACTATGGTCCTGGCTCACTGCCATTAGTATCCTTGTATTTTAAACTAGGCATGGCATGTTTCACCTGTTGTTAAACTGGCCATATATGCTCTGCACTCACTCACTCACTGTCTGTTATAGGCTTGCTTGTTCCTAGGTGCTCTAATTTTTGTTGCTGATTCCTGTTCCTGTTACTTTTCCTGTTCATTTTACAGCTTCCTGCTTTCCTAGTCCTGTGCCTTGTGTTGTTTTCCTGGTTCTGACCCTGGCTTTTTTCTGACTTTCAGTTGGTCTTACAATTCTGTGTTTATAAACTGGTTCTGATAGGCCAGTCTATGTCCAGCATTGTCCTTATCAGCTCCATTCTGGAGAATAGGTTTGGCTCCCTTGCCTGCCCTGTGGGAGTTACTGTAATACCTTGTAGTAAGCCATGGTGGCACCAGAGTAGCTGAGGACCAGGCCCAAAGCCAAAATTGGCTGTATAGGTAGAAATCATGCCACAACATGTGACAATATATATGAACTGTATACTAATGTACAATTTATCAAAGTACAATTGTTAACGAATACAAAAAATTTGTACTGTGTGTATTTTTTTTTACTTTTTCATTAATTTTCGCAACTTTTTCGTACTTTGCGACAATTTGCGCAACAATTTGTGCATCAAAATTGTATTTGTCGCAACAAGTACGAAAGTTTCGGATTCATTAAAGCTTCATTATCGTGACTTGGGCCAGGTTGGAGCTGCAGAGTGCCATTGAGTCCTATGGCGGGCTTCCAAAATCATGCACAGAAGGATAAAAGTCAGAAAGGTTTTCCCGCCGTTTACGATTGTTTGGATACAAACATTTTGTGACTTTCGGATCGCCAATACGATATTATCGCGACTATTACGATTTTTTTGTAAGCATTTTCGTGACATTTCCGATCATCAGAAATTTTCATATCTAATCCGAATTTTACCCATTTCGGGATTCAAACTTTGATGAATCTGCCCCTTAGTCTATGGGGTATACAAACATGTTAACAAAAGGGCACTTTTTTCCTTATATGCTAAACACAATTATGGAATACAGCACAGTCATTAAAGCATGTTAATTCACATATTTAGGGGCAGATTTATCAAAATGTGACATTAGAGCTCACCACTTAAAATTTCATTCACTTTATTTTCATTCATATGTGATTTTTATGGTAAACTCTATATTTCACCCACTGATAAAAATGCTTCTAAAAATCCAGAGCTGTCAACTATATATATATAAGGCTATGCAGGGGATTTTAGCGAAAATGTCATTGATACCCAAAAGTGATGTCACGCGCATGCGCAAATGCCACATTGCAACCAAAAATCGTTACCTGTGCATGCAATGCACAACCGCTTCTGAAGACATTACTGAATGCTTACAGGGCATGCACGTCCGGAATTTAATGATGAATATGGGAGATTCATCAAAAATTAGGAGAACTGCATTGGGTGATGGGAGACAGGGGGAGACAAGCTCAAGTAACTCCCAAAATATAGGGAGGTTTGATGAAAATCTCATAGGAATAAATAAAAAGTTGGTGATTTTTTTCTGTGGTGAGTTCTAATCTTACATTTTGATAAATCTATCCCTAAATGTTCTGAAAAAGGAAAATAAAAAATAGAATTTTCTATTGTTACCTTCAAAAAAATTCCACACTACAAGTGGCAAAATTACCAATATCAAATGAATATACTGACATTGCATTAGAAAATACAGTATTATATTATTATTTTTAGTATTATATAAAGTATAATGACTAAGAATGAGGTAAGCTCTCTAAGTAGTTGTGGGTGCTTCTCATCAGGACCTGGAGTTTATATCTCATTCATTTTGTCTAAATGTTTTTGGATTGTACTGTGTTTACCAACAACAAGTTGTTGATATTTAGGTAACTGAACTAATAAGGGAACACTCAGACACTTGTTATTTAGCTAAAATTTTCATAGTCTCTTTTCCCTAAAATTGCAGCATATTTTTCCCTTTCTAGCATCAAAGAGGGATATTTTCCAAAAGCTACACCATGTAGCTTCTCAAAATCAAGGTGCTTTATACATTGTAGAAAGGGTTAATTAGTTTGGCAATTAGATTTTGAATTTGCTCAATATTTATTTATGTATTCTCAATGCCTGTGGCAGGGTCTGGTCCTCCATCAGATTTTTATAGCTTCCATCGTGCCAAGACAGAAATAGTGTTTGTGCAAATTATTTTTCTTTTCAAATGGTTTACATAACCCCAAAGTGTAAATATTGTTGTATACTGCTTAATTATTGATTTAACAGAATTTATTTGGATGTGAGTTAATGATCGGATGTATGTAAATTAAATAGATTCAGTGGTAATATTTTTCTGCAGCAATCCTTCATTTTCATGCTGGAACTCTGGTGTTTTTGTGTCATTGACTTTTAAAGCCCTGTTAACAATTATAATTCAGTATTAATTTTGCTATTAGCTGTTAAAAATATCACAATTTTGTATATATGGAGCATAGCTCTGTAATTACTACAAAAGATTTAACATTTACATTATCATCATCTTTATTTATATAGCACCAGTATGTTACGCAGCACTTTACATTCATTTATAACAAACAGGGGTCTTACAAAATTTTAACAAACAAGGGTTTACAGAAAAAAGTAGGTTCATAGGAAATGCTCAGGGATTAGGGAACATTTAAACAAAAGAAAAATGAAAACAATTTGTGATATATAATAACTTTATTTTTATCAACAGGCATTGGATATGCTTCTTAAATTAGTTTTTAGGGATGGTTTGAAGGCTTGGAAGAAGGAGGCATATTAGTGGGACTATAGGCACTACCATGCAAGGCACTATATATATATATATATGATAAAGTTCTTAGGGTGAAGTTCGTTGGGCGCTTTGCCATTTATACTAAATTGCCTCCAGTGTGTGCAACAAATTTTTCCAAAATAACTTTGCAGCAAACTCTGGCTTAATTGTTGCCGGTAAAACAATGAAATCACATTAATTGTAGTGATTCAAATGTTTTAGCAGTGGTTACTTACACCAACCTCAGTGCAAAATCAATTTCCAGCTTTTTTGTTACCCATGCTGGATGCGATTTAGTGCAAAACATCCTGTCCTGCACTATCACCCTTAATAGTAACAGAAAACTAGAGTCTCAGTTGTAAGGTGGTTGGTACAGCTTAATAAAATGGGCATATGTATATTTTGTTCTATTAAAATTAAATATGAGGAAAACACATTATTTTATAATGGAATAGTTAAAAGTGTCACTCTTGTTAACAGATGGTTATCCAAGGGAAGAAATGGTATACAGATGGAGAAAAAATTCAGTGGAAACTGCAAATCAAAAATCTTGGAGACTTTATCAGTTTGACTTCATGGGCCTCAGGAATACCACTGAAATCGTAAAAACATCGGCAGGTAAGAAGGCATTTAAGAGTGGCAAAAACATACTGCAACAAATTTAAAAAATGTTTTTAAATAATAAACAACAAAAAATAGCATGCCTAAGCAGGGATATTGGTACAGGTATATACTCCAGTGCCATGTTAAATTGGCTAAATAGTACAAACATTAAATAATATCATTATGATATAAAGTCAGTCAATCTTGCATGCTCATGCGAAGGAAAGTTAGCATATATTTACATATTTTAATCTTTACTCTCATGCTGGTACAGCATGTTGATTGCAAACTAGATTAATTACAATGTAGCACAAATGATAGACTTTATAATGAACACAGCAAAGAAGAAAGTTTATTACTTCATTATATGGAAATATTATAAAGCATAATTGCTGGCATGTATACACATTTATTATCCCAAGAGAGATATGTAAATGACTTGGTGCAGTTTATGACTAATTATGGTAAACGCCATGTGTCTGATAATAATACAGAATAAACTAAAAGTAGCAAAATTAGACAACAACAACAGGTGTATTGGGTTGGGTTGGTTGTTGTATTGGGTACAAGGACGAGTGCTGACTTTTTCACCTTAAGTCTAAAACACGTTTGTGTTTCTAGTGTTTGTGAAAACATTGGGCCAGATTTAGTTCAGCGAGAAAAAGGTTTATCACATGAAACTCGTGGACGAGATCCAATTTGAAATGCAATTCAATTCAGAAAAAACAATCACGTGAAAACTCTATTGAAGTCTATAGGAAAAAAATGTAACTGAATTAGGAGAATTGTTTTTTTCTCACTGAATTGAATCTAGCCCATTATTTGGTGTTGTGGTTTGAGAGTTTCAAGCCAAAAAGTCACAAGATTTACATACGTGAAATGCAAGTAATTAGGTAAAGAAGCAGTAAAAGCAAAGATAGTATTATGGGGTGGAACAATAATGGCTATGTGACCAAAAATGCCACCTGAAGCTTCATCTCGATACTATTCATTGGACCTGCTGGGAGAAGGCATGGAAAACAAAGATAAAGATTCTGTCCCATATGATGGTGAACATAAATGGTCTATAGACATGAAGGGGATGACTTTACTAAAAGAGCAACATGCAATTAAAGAAACAAAAATGTTGTAAAAGCCAATGTAGAGGTTAAAATGGAGGTCAACACTGGTTTTGCTAACCACCGATGCTGCAGTTACTGTGATAATATCACAAGTAGAAAATTGGCTTGGTATGCTGAAAGCATCTATCATTACCTGAGAACTACTTTACCCAGACAGAGAACTTATATGTGAATGTTGGGGATCCCAGGAAGGACAGAGGTGAATATTCTGATTTATTCATGTAATGCACGCTAACATGTCATACAGGGGTTCTGAGACAGGTATCCTGAATTCCCCATTACAGGCTTTGATAGCTTACATAGCCACAGAGACAGGGATATGGCTTCACAGGTTGAATAAAATAATACTATGCTAAAGTATGAAAGGAAGATTACAGTGGAAACATTAGTCACAAGCCAGTACTTACCTTGACTATTGACCTATTTCTGTAAGTCCTATTTGCACATAATACAAAAAGAATACAAACTATTTGACTAACGTTTGTAAAATATTTAATGTTTTGAATATCAAATCCTAAAGAGGAAAGCTATAATGCTCATTGACTATGTGAGTACATTAGTGTAGCTTTTTCCAAATGCATTTATGTAGTGTTGCCAAAGTGAAGCCATGACCCCTAGGCTATCATTTGCACAGAAATTTCGTTTTAATCACATGCACTGAGAAATGTGAGAATACAAAGCATTATAGAGATATGTAGAAGAACTTTCACATTTTTCAAACCATTATAAAGATGTGTTGAAGGACTTTAATAGTGTTACCAAAAAGGAGCATTTACTAATGTACCTATGTTTTTATTTTTTTCTTCACAATTCTTATTTTTTTGCACTAAAACTAGAATTTTTTGCAGAAATAAAATAAAAACACCATTTTTCGCCATTTACTATGAACCAAAACTGCAACAAATCCGAAAGTACAAATATACCATCTAAAAGCTAAGGTCATGTAGAAGTCAATGGCAGGTGGCCTTTTTCTTTCTTTGCTTTGTGGCTTTAGAGGGTTTCGCTTTTTATTTTTACACTTTCGTTTGTGCGACAATACGGAAAGTAAGCGGTTTTCGCATTTTTCTGTATTTTTTTTTTCTTATTTTTAAAAAGGCTGTTTTAATAAATCACTTTGCATTCTCGGTTTTAGAGACAATTAGTTTTTTGTGGCTTCAAAAAACTTAAAAACCACAAAAATGACAATGCTGATAAACGTAGGTATACTAAGACATATCAAAGATACGTTACCCATTTATTCAAAGTAAAGTACGTACGCACCATCACACATGCTACTGTGACTACCAAACTTATTTTAAACTTCACACTCAATAGATTTGGAGCCTGTGAAACTGACCAATTCTAATAAGTCATTTTGCTTATTTCTACTGAAAATTGTGCAGATCTTGTTATGGTATTACACAAACATTAAACTTTAAAAATTGTTATGCAATTTTCCAAGGATAGCAGCACATCTGATTTATTTTAAGTGTCTCAATGCCAAAATGGAATATATGAGGTATCTGAGTGCTTAATAATAGAGAATGTCACGCTTTTGCTGACTTTATATTTGATTAGGCCATTTCACACAGCTCCAGGTTTAAAAGCTGTTTCTGCTGACCTGGTTATCTGCATATGGTATAATTACAGCTTCATTTCAATTTCACATAACCAAATACAGTCCTGCTAGCTTTGAATGGACTGGGTTATCAGGACAAACTGTTATAGTAAATATTAAAAATGTTTTCAGATGAAATGTGCAAAAGTCAAGGATGCCTGTAATACAAACGTAAAAGCCATTTTTGAATATTTTATACATTATTCTTCTACTGGCCACTGTTTCTTACAGTAGAAAAGCACAAGTAGACACAATGCAGTTCACAAAACAGTTTTGTAGGTGACCACCATACTTCCTATCTAGATTTTTATTAGTATTTATGTTCCCAAGCTGCAGTAGTCTAGTAACTTCTAAGCCATTTGCTAAGCACTAAATAGTGGCAACTATTATTATTATTTCTTATTGTCACACATTTAAAAAGTGCCAAGATATTTTACATAAAATGCACTATTCCTGGGCAGCTTCAAAGTAAATGGACACCACACCATGACCTCCCCCTCCAATAATATGATATGGTCCAATCCCCCTATAAAATGGTACAGCCCAACCCCCCATCCAACAAAATGGTACGGTCCGATCCCCCCTCCAACAAAATGGTACAGTCTGACCCCCCTCCAACAAAATGGTACGGTCCAACCCCCTCCAACAAAATGGTATGGTCCGACCCCTCCTCCAAAAAAAATTATACGGTCCGACTCCCCCTCCAAAAAAATGGTACGGTCTGACCACCCCTCCATAAAAAATGGTACAGTCCGACTCCCCCCCTCCAAAAAAATGGTATGGTCAGATGCCCCCAACCCTCCAACAAAATGGTACGGTCCGACCCCCCCCTCCAAAAAATGGTACAATCCAACCCCCCCCAACAAAATGGTATGGTCCAACCCCCTCCAATAATATGGTATGGTCCGACCCCCCCCTCCAACAAAATGGTACAGTTCGACCCCCCTTCAACAAAATGGAACGGTCCAACATCCCTCCAACAATATGGTACAGTCCGATGCCCTCCCAAAAAATGGTACGGTACGACCCCCCCCCCAACAAAATGGTACAGTCCGACCCACCCCTCCAAAAAAATGGTATGGTCCATCCCCCCTCCAAAAAAATGATACGGTCTGACCCCCCCATCCAAAAAAATGGTACGGACTGACCCCCCCCTCCAAAAAAATGGTACGGTCCAACCCCCCCTCCAACAAATTGGTAACAGTCCGCCAAACCCCCTCCAAAAAATGGTAATGGTCTGACCCCCCCAACCCTCCAAAAAATGGTATGGTCCGACCCCCCCTCCAAAAAATGTACCAGTCTGACCCCCCTCCAACAAAATGGTACGGTCCGACCCCCCCTCCAACAAATTGGTACAGTCCGACACCCCCCCTCCAAAAAATGGTATGGTCTGACCCCCCCAACCCTCCAAAAAAATGGTATGGTCCGACCCCCCCCTCCAAAAAATGGTACAGTCTGACCCCCCTCCAACAAAATGGTACAGTCCGACCCCCCCCCCTCCAAAAAAATGGTACGGTCTGACCCCCCCCTTCCAAAAATGGTACGGTCCGAGCCCTCTCCAACAAAATGATATGGTCCGCCCCCCCTCCAAAAAATTGAAATGGTCCGACTCCCCCCCCTCCAAAAAAATAGTATGGTCTGACCCCCCCAACCCCCCACTCCAAAAAATGGTACAGTCTGACCCCCCTCCAACAAAATGGTACAGTCCGACCCCCCCCTCCAACAAAATGGTACAGTCTGACCCCCCCTCCAACAAAATGGTACAGTCCGACCCCTCCTCCAAAAAAATGGTATGGTCTAACCCCCCCTTCCAAAAAATGGTACGGTCCAAGCCCTCTCCAACAAAATGATATGGTCCGCCCCCCCTCCAAAAAATTGAAATGGTCCGACTCCCCCCCCTCCAAAAAAAATGTATGGTCCAACCCCCCCTTCCAAAAAATGGTACGGTCCAACCCCCCACTCAAAAAAAATTGTACGGTCCGAGCCTTCTCCAACAAAATGATACGGTCTGACCCCCCCATCCAAAAAAATGGTATGGTCCAAACCCCCCCCTCCAAAAAAATGGTACGGTCCAACCCCCCTCCAAAAATGGTACAGTCTGACCCCCCTCCAACAGAATGGTACAGTCCGACCCCCCTCCAAAAAAACGGTACGGTACGACCCCCCACTTCCAAAAAATGGTACGGTCCGACCCCCCTCCAAAAAAATGGTATGGTCCGACCCCCCCTCCAACAAAATGGCACAGTTTGACCCCCCCCAACAAAATGGAATGGTCTGACCCCCCTCCAATAAAATGGTACGGTCCAACCCCCCCTCCAACAAAATAGTAAGGTCCAACTCCCTTTTCAACAAAATGGTACGGTCCATCCCCCCTCCAACAAAATGGTATGGCCCGACCCCCCCAGCAACAAAATGGTACGGCCTGACCCCCCCCAGCAACCAAATTAATGGCACACCCCCTGCAACAAAATGGTATGGTCCGACCCCCCCTTCCAAAAAAATAGTACGGCCCGACCCCCCTCCAATAAAATGGTACGGTCCAAACCACCCCGTCTGCCAAAATGGTACGGTCTGATCTTTAGTTACAGGGGCTGTCATGAAACCATATCATTATGTTGAAAAACCCAACATACTGTTCTTCAACTTCAGCTTATTCATCTGCTTTTTCTTCTTCTTCTTAGCGCCCCCATTTTCTAAACTCTACTCCTACAGTTTTAGGGGTACAACACCCAAACTCTCCACACTTCTTCGCCCTATCGCGGAGCAGGTTGCTTGTGCTTTTCTAAATGATTGCACCCCCCGTCTTTTTGTGGCGCCGCTCTGAATACCCTAATTTTTCCATTGACTTTGACAGGGAAGATTTTCAAACTGCTGCCACACTTACAGCTTTGAAGCTACATCCCCCAAACTTGAAAAACATAATAATGGGGTCACCCCGAATGAAATAGTGATATTTTTTGGATGATCCCAAAGTGGGAGGGACCAACAACAGCCAATCACATTTCACCCATTGACTTTTATGGGAAAATTGAAACTGTTGCCAATCTTACAGCTTTGAGGCCACACTCGCCAAACTTGAATGACATAGTCATGGGGTCAGACTGAAGAAAAATTTGATGATTGTTGGATGCCCATAAGTGGGCGGGGCTGTGAACAGCCAATCAGATTTTACCTATTGACTTGGCGGAAATTCAACCTGCTGCCATTCTCACAGTCATAACATCAGGGTCCCCAAACTTTGCAGAGTTAGGCACCAGGTAACTGCGGTTCAAGGTTAGAAAAAGTGGGTGGAGCCATCAACAGCCAATCAGATGTTACCTATTGACTTTCAATGGGGAAATTTAACCTGCTGCCATTCTCACAGTATTAACACCAGGGTCCCCAAACTTTTCACAGTTGGTCACTAGGGGACTGCAGTTTTAGTGGGCGGAGCCACCAACAACCAATCATATGTCACCTATTGAATTTTATTGGTTTAATGCCAGGGTTCCCAAACTAACTACTCAAGGTTAAAAAAGTGGTCGGGGCCACCAAAAGCCAATCACATTTCTCTCATTGTTTTCAGTGGGGAAATATTAACTGCTGCCATTCTCACATGTATAATGTCAGGGTCCCCAAACTTTGCACAGTTTGTCACTGGGTGACTATGTTCAAGTTTAGAAAAGTGGACGGGGCCAACAACAGCCAATCAGATTTCACCTATAGACTTCATATGTTTAAATGTAAATTGCTGATTTAAATATTAATACTAAGGTCCCCAAACTTTGCAAAGCAGAGCCACCAACAGCCAATTCATTTCCACCCATTAAATTTCATTGGTTTATATTTAAACTGATGCCATTATTTAAGTATTAATATTCCAGCATTGTTAAACTTTCCAAAGTTAGTCACTGGGGATTTGCCGTTCGAAAAAAGTGGGCGGAGATACCCATAGCCAATCACATTTCACCTTTTTACTTTCAATGGTGAAGTATAAAATGCTGTCAGTCTCACAATTTTTATGCCTGAGTCCCCAAACTTTGCAAAGTTGGTCACTGGGGGACTGCAGTTCAAAAATTGTGGGCTGGGCCACTATCAGCCAATCAGATTTCATCCATTGAATTTTATTGGTTTAAATTCAAAATGCTGCCATTCTCACACTATTTATGCCAGGGTGCCCACTGTTTGTCACTGGGTGACTTCGACTCAAGGTTAGAAAAAGTGGGCACACCCACCAACCGCCAATCACAATTTACCTATTGACTTTTATTGGTTTAAATTTAAACTGCTGCCGTTCTTTAACTATTAACCATAGGGTCCCTAAATCTTGCAGAGTTAGTCACTGGGTAACTGCAGGTCCAGGTTAGAAAAATTGGGTGGGGCCACCAACCGCTAATCAGATGTCACTCGTTGACTTTCAGTGGGGAAATCTAAATTGCTGCCATTCAGACACTATTAAAACCAGGGTTTTTACTATATAACTGTTGTCCAAGTTTAGAAAAAGTGGGCAGATCAGATTTCATTTAGTGACTTTGCGTTTTTCAACCCAACATGAAGTTTGTTCTCAAACTTCCCTTTCTAGTTAGAAACTAGAATTGTTTTTTTGTTTTTTTTTAAAAAATGCCACCTAAAGCCTAGTAAGCTTTGTCTTTTCATCTTGATCTTCTTGGTTTCAAACAGATGCAAGAAAATGTGAGATTACAATCTCTCTCATGGTTACTTATTATTGGCTGAACAGATCATTAAAGGAGAAGAAAATGGTTAATCACTGGGAGATGCCAAATGTTAAATGTCCCTCCTTAGTGATAAACCATTTTTCTTCTACTTTAAAAAACTTAGCCCTTAAGCATTTGCCTCACTCCTTTAGAATTAGAAAGCACTCATCAAATTTTACCTATTTAATGTAGTCCAAGTAATTTAGACTTCAGAAGCGAAAGGGAAAGTGTTTCATTTACAGAACATGGTGTAAACTTCAACACTAAGGGGCTGATTTACTTACCCACGAACGGGTCGAATGGAGTCCGATTGCGTTTTTTTCGTAATGATCGGTACTTTGCGATTTTTTCGTATGTTTTGCGATTTTTTCGGATTCTTTACGAATTTTTCGGATCCAATACGATTTTTGCGTAAAAACGCGAGTTTTCCTATCCATTACGAAAGTTGCGTAAAAAGTTGCGCATTTTGCGTAGCGTTAAAACTTACGCGAAAAATGCGCAACTTTTCGCGTAAGTTTTAACGCTACGAAAAATGCGCAACTTTTTACGCAACTTTCGTAATGGATACGAAAAACTCGCGTTTTTACGCAAAAATCGTATTGGTAACGAAAAATTCCTACAGAATCCGAAAAAATCGCAAAACATACGAAAAAGTCGCAAAATGTTCATTTACGAAAACGCAATCGGACTCCATTCGACCCGTTCGTGGGTAAGTAAATCAGCCCCTTATTGTTTTAAAATAACCAAAAAGTTTAAAGCTATGATACTGTTCCTGGAAAATCTATAGAACAACCTAACTTTATGGTTTGCCTGGGTGCTGGTGGATATTGGAAGTTAAAATATAAACTGCCTTTTTCAATAGACTTGCGTATGAGGCACAATTGTAAAGCATGGTGAATATATTGCCTGCAATTACATGGTCAATGTTAAAATTCTTTTTGTTTTATTTTTTTTATAATTATATATTGTTCACATAAAATTATCTATCTTTTCAAAGACTTAATTTTTTCCCTGAAAGCTTAAAACTTTTCTGTTTTCTATGGGCAATTGAAGCATTTTTCATTTTCCCTCGAACTATTAGTTCTCAATTTTACATACATTCTTTTAGTAGTATTAAGGCTTTATCTACTCAATGTTTCTGTTATATTTACATTAGTCATTTTAATTGTCACCAGAACAATACATACAGTCTGTGGCACGTCTACCAAAGGCATCAGAGCATAGCCTGTCTGGTATGATTGTCTAGATTATGGTGATGACACTGATAATGTAAGCCACTTTTAAATGTGTGATAAGTACCAGCAACAGGCCAGTATGTGTAAAAACTGAGTCTCTAAAAGGGTTTGCGAACACATCATTTTATTACTACAGCTGAAAACCCACAGTACCCACTCTATGTTTGTGGTGACTTTTTTTTAGAATAAATGTGATACGTAATTGTTTTGTTGTTAGACTGCATATTACCTAAGTTACCTAACTACATGCTTTGTCAATACAGGTATGGGACCTATTATCCAGAATGCTCAGGGCCTGGGGTTTTCCAGATAAGGGATCTTTCTCTAATTTGGATCTCATAACTTAAGTCTGCTAAAAATAATTTAAATATTGAATAAACCCAATAGGCTTGTTTTGCCTCCAATAAGGATTAATTATATCTTAGTTGGGATCAAGTACAAGGTACTGTTTTATTATTATAGGGAAAAAGGAAATAATTTTTAAAAATTAGAATTATTTGCTTATAATGGAGTCTATGGGAGATGGCCTTTCCGTAATTCAGAACTTTGTGGATAATGGGTTTCCGGATAAGGGATCCCATACCTGTACCACGGTAGTCATAGCTGCATCTAGAAAATAAATTAGTTATGAGTGAATCTGTCCAGTTTTGCTTCGCCAAAAAATGCGCAAAACTTTAAAAAGATTAGGCTGTCAATTTGTAGAAAATAACTCAGTAGTGAGAAGCTAATGTATAATGGAAATTTTGCTCTATTTATTTGTTAAGATAAATTGTTTTAAATGTCAAAAACACCAGGGCAGATGCTTACATTACAATGAGACATAAATGAAATGTATAGTCCACACAGGTATACATTATTTACATACATAGGAAATCCTCATACCTCAAACTTGATTATCAATAAGCTCAGAAGTGCAGTGTGCATTAGCAGACTATTTAATCTTTATCCTATTAAAACAAAAGGCATATAAAATCATCAAGTTGTCATATACAGCTATTGCTAACATGCTCCTCATTCCTTTTAAAGGTAAGTACACATATTCCAAAGCAGCTGACCAATAAATGAAATTGTAATTCAGAGCAGCTTTCCATTATAATTTAATTACGTATATTCATTGGTTTTAATGCTATTTGTATATAGATAAAAAAAATAAAGCAGTATGTGTCTGTCCCTTTTTATTCTCTGCCCTGATGTTTCTAATATTTAAAACAATGTAGAAAGGTTCATACAGAAAGGGTATGATGAGATGGGAGTGGAAGGACTCGACTGTTCTGTAAAGAACTCTGATGTCAACCCAATTAAATAGGATTAAATTGGAATGCTGACTGCAAGCCCGGCCAGATGCCCAACATCAGTGCACATACACATAGCTGCAGTAAATACATGTGGGGGTTAAATTGGCATATTTTGCAGTTTACCTATGTTTTGGCCTTTTCAAAGTTATTTCATATATTTGTATTCCTGGTGTCATGCATATTGTGTACTGGGATGATTTGGGGTGGGCATGGGGCTATCAGAATCAGTTGTGTTCTTATGCATATCCGTAAGAACATGTGGCTGATTTATTAAATATTGAGTTGGGGATTCCTATTAGTTCAATCTTTTACCCTGTGTATGAACACTTTTCTGACAGTCTGGAAAGTATTAACAAAGTGACACATTAATCAAAGTAATTAGATGTGTCAGTTTATCCAAAGTGCAGCTCTGAGCACTAACGTCTTCTAAATCCTTAATCTTCAGTAGAAATAACATGTACTGAGTTTTCAGCACTAAAATAAATCTGAGATGATTGGTAACATTTTAACAATTACAGATCAATAATAAATAGGTCTTTACTTTCTCCATATACTAGCTCTTAAAGCACATATCGTCTCATAAAACTGGACCTACGCACTAATTCAAGTACCTGAATATTTAACACCTGTCCAAATCATTGCTTGCCACAGCAAATAACAAACCTAAAGAAAACATTCACCGGCTATTTATTACAATGGTACAAATCATTCTGGCACGGAAAATAATTTGTAACGCATTGATACTACAGTGTACCCATAATAAGATACCAGTTATTGATAAAGTGGTGACAGGTAAAAGGTTTTAATTGGTGTATATATACAGTATACATTATTGCAGCTAAGGTTCCCTTGCTAATAACTGCAAAAAATGGGTTCCTATATTACCTTACATTTTTTATTGCATTTCATTGCATTATTGCATTTGTCTGCTTACTTGGTGGCTCAGCGTGCAGGTGAAATAACTGAAAGTCTAGGCTTGACTGCAGAAATAGATACACTAACTATTAAATGGCAAGTGAAGTCTTCATTGCTATCTTCTCTAACTTTCAAATCACTTCTGTGATGCTTTTGTTAAAATCAACATATTAAGTTTGACTTCAGACAAGGTTAAAAACAGGTACTGGCACCATTCCAGAAAGAAGGACATATTTCAGGACACATCAGGGGAAAAAAAAGGAAAACATTTGCTCTTTCTAATTTGTCACACTGTCCTGACAGTTAATTCAGTCAGATCCAGGTGGTTAATAGGGGTCCTGCAGCATGGGACGTTGGAAATTCACTAAAGCAGTTCAGACCTGACACCTAGCTCGAATCATTCACATCTGAATAATATTAGTGGGCTGTGGCAGCCATAAAATTCACTGTGGCTACATTTTAACTTGCTGTGGTTTCTACTGAGCGAAGCGCGTGTTAGACTGAATTATACAGTATTAAAGAACTGAAGTATATAGTATATAGTACGTGTAAAACGGAATCTTTCCATTTTCTCACATTTGGTAGCTTCACGTGCTAATATTTATAATGAATCACTTACTGAAGTGACATTTTCATTTAAATAAATTAGATCCCAAACAAATGCTTATTCATAACTATAATTCAGCTCAAGCCTATAAAAAGATTTTATAATTAGCATAGTTAAAAATTGAAAAATACCATTTAATACCTTATCAAATTTTATATTGTTACAGAAAATGTATTTGCTTTTTTGCCAAATTAAAATAAAATTAAATTATAATTTTAGACTTGCATAACTTCAGTACAGGTATAGGAGCAGCTATCCAGAATGCTCAGGACCAAGGGTATTCCGGATAAGGGGTCTTAATAATTTGGAGCTCCATATCTTAAGTCTACTAAAAAAAATCAATAAAACATTAATTTAACCCAATAGGATTATTTTGCATCCAATAAGGATTAATTGTATCGAAGTTGGGATCAAGTACAAGGTACTGTTTATTATTACAGAGAAAAAGGAAATCAATTGAAAAAATCTTAATTATTTGATTAAAATGGAGTCTATGGGAGAGAGGCTTTCCATAATTCGGATCTTTCTGGATAACGGGTTTCCATATAATGAATCCCATACCTGTACTGGAAATGACGGTTCAGAGGGGTTTGTCTTTATGTAAAGTCAGATTTAAAGTCATATATTAAAGACATCACCAGTGAAAACGTTGAATCTCTTTGGACAGAAATTTCAGTAGGGCTGAAGGTTACAAAGAAAATGATCACCCCGTATAGATGAGGGGGATGAGACCCAGCTACTGTTACAAATAGAGGAGGCTTCACAACTGGGTCAAGTTGTTATTATGGGGGACTTTAAGTTGGTAAGTTGGTTGATGAGAACGGGGAAAAAGCAGAAATTTTGAACTCTTTCTATTTTTCATCTGTCTATACATCTGAGGAGCCAGCTAATGAAGGCTTCCCTTTTAATATGCCCAGTTCTAGTAATTTAGCTACTGACGCATGGGTCACTTGGGAGGAAATTCAAAAGAGACTTGAACATGTAAAGGTAAACAAAGGTCCAGGACCGGATGGGATTCATCCTAGGGTATCAAATGAGATGAGCTCTGTGATTGCTAAGCCTCTTCACTTAATTTTTCAGGATTCGTTGAGGTCTGGCATGGTGCCGAGAGACTGGCGAATTGCTAATGTGGTGTCGCTATTTAAAAAGGGATCCCGTTCTCAGCCTGAAAACTATAGGCCTGTTAGTCTGACATCAGTAGTAGGAAAACTTTTGAAAGGGGCAATAAGGGATAGGGTACTTGAATACATTGTAGTTCACAATACTATAAGTTTGTGCCAGCATGGTTTTATGCGTAACAGATCTTGCCAGACTAATTTAGTTGCCTTTTATGAGGAGGTGAGCAGGAACCTTGATGCTGGAATGGCAGTTGGTGTCATCTACTTGGACTTTGCTAAAGCATTTGATACAGTACCTCACAGAAGGTTAATGATCAAATTGAGGAATATTGGCCTAGAACATAATATTTGAAATTGGATAGAGAACTGGCTGAAGGATAGATTACAAAGAGTGGTGGTAAATGGAACATTTTCTAATTGGGCCAGTGTTGTTAGTGGAGTACCGCAGGGGTCAGTCCTTGGTCCTTTGCTTTGTAACTTGTTTATTAATGACCTGGAGGTGGGACTAGAGAGTACTGTTTCTATTTTTGCTCACAACACTAAATTGTGCAAATCTATAAGTTCCATGCAGGATGCTGTCACTTTGCAGAGCGATTTGACAAAATTGGAAACTGGGCAGCAAACTGGAAAATGAGGTTCAATGTTGAACAGTGCAAAGTTATGCACTTTGGTAGAAATAATATAAATGCAAACTATCTACTGAATGGTAGTTTGTTGGGGGTAACCTTAATGGAGAAGGATCTAGGGGTTCTTGCAGATAACAAGTTGTCTAATTCCAGGCAGTGTCATTCTGTGGCTACTAAAGCAAACAAAGTGCTGTCTTGTATAAAAACGGGCATTGACTCAAGGGATGAAAACATAATTTTGCCTCTTTATAGGTCTCTGGTAAGGCCTCACCTTGAGTATACAGTGCAGTTTTGGGCTCCTGTCCTTAAGAAGGATATTAATGAGTTGGAGAGAGTGCAGAGACTGCAACTAAACTGGTAAAGGGGATGGAAGATTTAAGCTATGAGGTTAAGGTCCCCATACACGGGCCGATTATAGCTGCCGATATTGGTCCCTTGGATCGGAGGGGCCTGGCCGACCGATATCTGGCCTGAAATTGGCCAGATATCGATTGGCCAGGTTAGAAAATCCAGTCGGATCGGGGACTGCATCGGCTCGTTGATGCGGTCCCCGAACCGACTGCCCCATTGGCGCGTGTAGAATTTGATTGTTTGGCCCCAGGGCCAAATGATCAAATTTGCCTACATGCCTCCCCGATATCGCTCACCCGTAGGCGGGGATATCGGGTGAAGATCCGCTTGCTTGGCGACGTCTGCCTGTGTATGGCCAGCTTTAGACTGTTGAGGTTGGCGTTGTTTTCTCTGGAAAAGAGGGGACATGATTACTCTGTACAAACACATTAGAGGGGATTATTTCTACTGTACAGCGCTGCGTACATAAGTAGCGCTTTATAAATAAAGATATACATACATACATAGGCAGATAGGGGGTGTTCTTTTTTCCCATTTCATTTGAAGCAGCGTAGGTGGTTTTTTAACGGTGAGGGCAGTGAGGTTGTGGAATGCCCTTCCTAGAGATGTGGTAATGGCAGATTCTGTTAATGCCTTTAAGAGGGGCCTGGATGATTTCTTGAACAATCAGAATATCCAAGGCTATTGTGATACTAATATCTACAGTAAGGGGCTGATTTACTAAGACACGAATTCCAACCGAATTGGAAAAATTCCGATTGGAAAACGAACATTTTGCGACTTTTTCGTATTTTTTGCGATTTTTTCGGCGACTTTACGACTTTTCGGAAATTATCGCGACTTTTTCGTTACCAATACGATTTGCGCGAAAAAACGCAAGTTTTTCGTAGCCATTCCAAAAGTTGCGCAAAATCTTCGCGCCTTTTCCGTAGCGTTAAAACTTAAAAGGCGCAATGTTTCGCGCAAGTTTTAACGCTACGAAAAAATCTCGACTTTTCGCGCAAGTTTTAACGTTACGAAAAATCGCAAGATATTGCGCAACTTTCGGAATGGCTACGAAAAACTCGCGTTTTTTCGCACAAATCGTATTGGTAACGAAAAAGTCGCGATAATTTTCCGAAAAAATCGCAAAATACCGATCATTACGATAAAAACGCAATCGGACGCATTCGGCCCGTTCGTGGGTTAGTAAATGTGCCCCTTAGTGTTGGTGGTTGTATATATAGTTTATGTATGTGAGTGTATAGTTAGGTCAGTATAGGTTGTGTGTGCTGGGTTTACTTGGATGGGTTGAACTTGATGGTCTCAGGTCTTTTTTCAACCCTATGTAACTATGTAACTATGAAAAAACAAAGCTATGAATATTCTATTACCTTTTTTCATAAATAAGGTAGTGCTCCAACATTTATATGCATTTGTCACCATTTTTTTCTTGACCTCAGTAATGTGTAAATAGTGTCATTGTGTTGTTATTATTATTATTATTATTGCCAATAATAAGTTTTACAAGCATTCAGCCATGTAACCTTTTAATATTAAAAGAGGCTGAGTTTGAGGTTTGCTGATTTTCATAAGAAGACTCTTCATTCATAGAGGTCAGAGATATTTATAAAGAAAACAGTATAGCATTCTTTATATGTAAATATGTCATTTTATTCTTGTACATGGAAGTCCACTTGTGATGCTGCATATTTAAACTGTGTAGTGTCCTTTTTATTATGCTTTGATTTGTAAAGATTAGTTTTTCCTTTGCTCTCAATTTATATTGATATAATATTAAAATATACTCCTTATTATTCATAGTTTACATAATGTACTATTTCTGTTAAAAGAATAAAAGACAAACAATGGTTTGTTCCTCAGATCTCTTTCAGATAATTAGTGTTGTCAGAGAACAAATACACTTTAATTTCAGTATATAGAAGGTCAAGTTATCTGAGGATACTTTATACCAACTACAAGCAATGCTCCTATATGCCCTGTCAGTCCAAACGAGGAGACAGATCTTTTTTGGTATAAACAAACGTTTTTTGGACAGCAAATTTTGGATTCTTTTATACCATGGATTAGCGTTCATTAGTTTATAAGAATATAATTTTATCCATTATAGTTTTAATGGAATTAAGCCAATTTTAGATACTACTTCATGATGACAGCAATAAAAAAGGCATGCACAACATACCATCCAGTATCTAAAAAATATGTTTTGAATATTAAAAAAGTGGCTAAATGATTGGTTGAAGAACTAAAATTTAGAGGGCAGCATCAGTAAGTTTTTAACAGATGCCATTAAACTGTGCCTGAAGTGGCTGGTTTGATGTTCATTAACATAAAAGTGCATTTGGGAGGCATTAGCTATGCCCACTCTGCATTTCCACTGTATTTTTTTTTAATTCAGAAGAGCAGGGTGAGTGGTTTGTTTTGTTCTGAAAATGTTTCAGCTGTGCTATGCTCTAACCTTGACAAGAGTGCCAAAACGGCAACTCCAGCTAAAATCTATTAAAGTATCCTCTTGATAGCAACAGCCTGTAAAACTGAAAGGGGGAGATAAAGATAGAAATATAACAATGGGGAATGGCACAGGAGTGACTGAGCAAAGAATGACACATCTAGATTTTACACAGTAGTATTTTTAACAGCAATTTTATTTCAAATAAAGTATTATACAGCTCAATGCTACATTTACTCTGCCTGTCAGATTATAAACAGCTTTTTTCAACAGTATTCAAATGAAAAGTAACATTTTTGATGTTCCAATGTCTTAATATTATTATTATTATTATTATTTTTATAGACCAGTAACATATAAGGGGTACACTTATCAAACTAAGATTGATTCCGAATACAAAAAAATTTGTATTTTTTCTAATTTATAGAACCGTCCATATTTTCTGCATGTTTTTTTTGTTAATTTGCGCAGTTTCTTTGTACTTTGCGACAAATTTTACGCAACAAAATCGTATTTGTCACAACGAGTACGAAAGGTTCGGTTTCATTCAAGCTTCGGTATCGTGACTTTCCTTGGGCCAGGTTGGAGCTGCAGAGTGTCATTGAGTCCTATGGGAGGCTTCCAAAATCATGTACAGAAGGATCAAAGCCAGAAAGGTTTTCCCGCTGTTTACGATCGTTCAGATACAAAAATTTCATGAAAATCCATGAAACGTTAATTACAATTGGTCAGAATCTCTTTTTAAACAAATGAATCATACTTTTTTTTTTTGGAACTGTCAAGTTGTTATCTACCGTATATACTCGAGAAGAAAACTGGAAAAACTTAGTAGTAGAATTATTATACACATAAAGCAGTAATTCTGCATCTCTCTCCTTCTCCCTCTCTCTCCCTCTTTTCCTTTCTCATACTCTCAGAGAAGCCACATTTCTGTTCTCAGAATAGACTTGCTTTTCATATGTATTTCATATATATTTGTATTGTTGCAATATCTGCTTGATAACAATAAATGTCACAGAAGTATTATGCGCCGCATCAAGAACGGATTGCGTTTCTTATTAAAGATATCCAGTTGTGCAAAGCAATGCAAATAGCACTCTGTATTTGAGTTTACAGGTTACCTTAGTAGTTCTCATATTCTAGCTGTTACATGTTAAGAATTTTAAGGAGATGAAAAACAAAATGGGTTGAAAAATAATATGTTTATGTGTAATGTTACAGATAATTATTCTAATGGATCAAGTAGTATTTCAAACAGGCCGACACTTTGTTGACAAACTCTGTTATGAGGCAAGAGCATTATTCATTTAATTTAATTCATTTATTCTACTCTAACAACAAAATCCTGGAAAAATGATTTATATTCTTTACAGTATAGTGCTGTATTCTTTTACAGTAGATTATAATGCTATTGCTTCTAGTCTTGTCATTGTGTTATATCAGATTTTTTTTAAATTGGTGATGTGATGGTGTAAATTTACTGTGAACGTTCTGTTAAACAAGATATGCTTATAACTAGTATATCGCCACTTTACATAATAATGGCTGACTTTCCCATTTAACATAAAGGCAATGTTTTATTGAAGTTATATACAGATCTGGCAATTTTGGAATTAGGGCTTGGCTAGATCATATATAATAACAAATCATATATTCAGCCCAATTATGCCTAATCCTGCATAACTCACATAAAGCAATTCATCTTTATATGTTAGAGGTTGTTGCAAACATGACTTTTCTGTTGGTTAAACACTGATGTAAAATAATACAATTACCCCGGTCCTAACTTCTTAAGCAGATCCTTCATCCCTTTTCTTTCATTCTCTGATTAAAAATAGCAGCCTTTTATACTGTGTATATATATATATATATATTCAGTATCAATTCTTTCTAATAAATATCACAAATAAATATATTTATGCAAATATATGCATAACTATGCATATTCCTTCTTCTGCCCAGCCACTTCTTCAAAGCCTACTAAAAGCCCTCATAATGAAACTACTGATGGGGGGCACAGGGAGCAAAATGCAAAGCTATGTCTTACTTTTCCAATTAACTTTTGACCTGCTGGTTCAGCAGAAGGTTTCAGATGTTCCCATGCAGAGGTCATCTATAGTCACTGCACTGATGAATGGAGTTGTGGCACAACAAGCAATTTCCATGTTAGCTCAGTGTGAAAATGCATGTAAAATTTTGTGTAAGATCCCTTAACCCAGGGACCCCCAACCTTTTATACATGTCAGCCACATTCAAATAGAAAAATTGTTGGGTAGCAACACAAGCATGAACAGAGTTCCTGGGGGTAGAAAAAGAGCTATAATTAGCTATTTGGTAGCCCCTTTGTGGACTGGCAGCCTATAGAAGGCTCTGTTTAGCTTTACACTGGGTTTTATGCAATCAACACTTGCCTCTAAGCCAGAAATAAAAAATGAGCACCTATTTTGAGGCCACTGGGAGCAACATCCAAGGGGTTGGGGAGCAACATATTGCTCACGAACCACTGGTTGGGGACCACTACCGTAACCCATTCCACTGAATCTGACTGAGCCAAAAAAAAGCACTTTGCGCACCCACTGCTTCTAGGTAAGTGAATGCACCCTATTGACACAACAGCACTTTACAGACACAGTTACAATTTAAACTTTTTAAGACCAGCCTTTCCTATTGCATTGTATATCCATTATGGATATGGAGGCTCACATTCCAAGTTGTTTAAAGAGATCTAAATTCAGAATTTAGGGGCATCAGGTAACAAAACACAACCCCTTCCCAAATAATTCAAGGCAGCATGGCCTAGAACAGTGCTGTCCAACTTCTGTGGTGCCAAGGGCCGGAATTTCTCTAGCGTGCATAATGGAGGGCCCCTTATGGAAGCCAGTTCTGACCACTCCCCTTTTTTTAACCACACCCCTTTTATCACAATGGTGGTAGCACAGCAAAAACCCAAATGCATGGTACTCACCGTGGGGATATCCCCCATCATTCATATGTGAAAGAATTATATTATGTCATATTAAGACACACCCTTAAATCCATATGTCTCCTCCCCCCCCCTGTGGAGCGCACAGCAACCCCCAGCACATAATTACACACCTTAGGGACCATATAATGACTATTTCCAAATGTTAACAAACTCCCAGGACAAACCCCTGCCAGATTCACCTCCCACATTCAGCATAGGGCAGGCAGAATATGGCACACACAGGCAGGGCAGTGTGCCATACTCTGACTGTCCTATGTTGCCTGTGTGTGCCATACTCTGCCTGCCCTATGCTGCCTGTGTGTGCCATAATCTGACTGTCCTATGTTGTCTGTATGTGCCATACTCTGCCTGCCCTACCCTGCCTGTATGTGCCATACTCTGACTGTCCTATGCTGCCTGTTTGTGCCATAATCTGCCTGCCCTACCCTGCCTGGGTATGCCATACTCTGCCTGCCCTACCCTGCATACTCTGCTTGCCCTACACTGCCTGTTTGTGCCATGCTCTGCCTGCCCTACCCTGCCTGTTTGTGCCATATTCTGCCTGCCCTACCCTGCCTGTTTGTGCCATATTCTGCCTGCCCTACCCTGCCTGTTTGTGCCATATTCTGCCTGCCCTACCATGCCTGTGTATGCCATACTCTGCCTGCCCTACCCTGCCTGTGTGCCATACTCTACCTGCCCTATGCTGCCTGTGTGTGCCATACTCTACCTGCCCTATGCTGCCTGTGTGTACCATACTCTGCCTGCCCTATGCTGTCTGTGTATGTCATACTCTGCCTGCCCTTAGCTGCCTGTGTATGCCATTCTCTGTCTCCCCTATGATGCTTGTGTGTGCCATACTCTGCCTGCCCTAACCTGCCTGCCCTACCCTGCCTGTGTGTGCCATACTCTTCCTGCCCTATGCTGCCTGTGTGTGCCAAACTCTGCCTGCCCTTAGCTGCCTGTGTATGCCATTCTCTGTCTGACCAACGATGCTTGAGTGTGCCATACACATAGGCAGCATAGGACAGGCATTACATAAAGTGACACAATGCTGACATGTGGGTGATTACAGCCTGAGCCTGAGGTGTGAACAATGCAGGGGGTGAACAATGCAGCGATTAAAAGGTGTAAACAGTGCAGGGGATTACATGTTTAAACAATACAGAGGGATTACAGCCTGAATCTGAGGTGTGAACTATGCAGGGGGCCAGTTAGTCTCAGTACAGATACTATTTAAAGCTTACACAAAGGTAAGCCATCAAAGCAGCCAGACAAGTGGGGACCACACAGAGGGGGGGGACAGCACTGGCCTAGAAGAACACAGTTTAAAGTGGACCTGTCACCCAGACATAAAAAGCTGTATAATAAAAGTACTTTTCAAGTTAAACAAGAAACCCTAATTCATTTCAATATTAACACATCCAAACTCATTATAAAGGCATTTAACAATCCCAGCTGTCAATCATATATTGCTTGCCCCGCCTCTATGCCTTAGGCATAGAGGCAGGGCAGACAAGTACTTTAACTTTCAATTCAGCTCTCACTTTCCCCCTCCTAACCATCTAATTGTGTAGCCAGTGCATGGGCATCTGGTCCCTCATTCTGGCACATACACAAGATTTTGGGGTGATACAAAGCTTGCCTTATTAACAGTGTCCACACAATAGCACCTGCCTATTTGTTGTAATTTCAGGACTGAAGGAAACAAGATGTATATTACTTATATAGTGTAAGTGAAGTTTATTTTGCGTAACAAACACAATAGAAAAGTATTTCAAATTATTTATTTGGGTGACAGGTCCCCTTTAAGTTCATTACAGCCTCTTGTGAGTACCCCTTGTAGACTATATTGCCCATAACTCCTTATGGGACCATAGTAGAGAAATTATAATATATTTATTGGTCATGGTTTTTTCCACTGGTTCCATACACATCAAACATCATTTCTTTGTGACCTGCCCCTGGCCAGATATTCCCATCTGATAAACCAAGTACCAAAAGTAGTCATGTCTGGTCTTGTTTGACAGCTTATACTGTATTAAACCTATTATCCATTTTAAACTGTTGTTATAGCAGGTATGGCTTCTAGAATGATAAACATATTTAGGTTTATATTGTAGTTTGAACTTTAAGCCACATTTCACTCTGCCACATGGCATGGATCTTTATCAGCTATGGCTAAGGCCAAGCATCCCATGTTGTGACCCATGTATATGTGGCTGGTTCCAGACATTAGTTAACAGATTTTTATTAGATATGCAGGTTTCTAGTGTTTCCTTCCCCAGCAGAATATATTTTAAATAGCTTGGTAGCTTGTTGGTGCCAGTTAACTCTTAGATGGTCTGTATTACCTGGGCTGCAGTGGCAGTTATTCCTCTGTTATAAGAGATGAAAAGATACTTTGCAAGCAGAGAATATTCATTGTTTGATCAGAAATGCTGCTAGCTTTACTAATGAATGAAAAAAACTGTTTTTGCTTTATCTAGTCACTAGTCAAAACGTACTGCATGGAAAGCATTATAGATTTTTCATCTAATGTCAGTTCAATGATGTCAGGAAAAAAATGCTTATTCGGTAATGAGATAAGATTTGTTTTCACATGCTGCTGGTTTCTCTAGCAGACTGACTATAAATTTCACAATGACATCTTAGATAAATGTGAAATCACAAAGAACTGCTGTTGGATTCTTTCCAAAGATCGGTCATCTAGGAGAATCATGAAGACAGATAATAGGAATATACAAACTGCTGCACATCTATGTACATTTCAACAGAAGGCTGCAGTATTTGTGTTGTTAGCTATCTGTATTTATAGATCTTTTAGACTCCCAATTCCTCATGAGTACTCAAAAAGGTGCAGGGTGCCATCTCAAGTCTTGATTAGAGGTGCATGAAGTGTTAGCTTTTCTCCTTGCTGAAACATTCAGTTCTAAAATGGAAAATCTGAAGTTTAGAAACTTTTTTTTAGATTTTACCTGTTTCATTACATTTACTAAATGACTGTTTCATTGGAAGAATAAGCAATTATTAGACTCCTGCCAATACGGTTTTATGCTAAACACAGTATTATGCCTCTCCTATTAGTATATTAGGTTACGTATGCCAACAGCATCAGGCAAAATTTAAGGTAGTATTTTTACTTGTTACAAAATACATACGTATGGAAAAGGAATACATATTATGCAGTGTGATATAACTGCATTAGTGATGAGCAAATCTTTCCCGTTTCGCTTTGCCTAAAAATTTGTGAATCTTACAAAAGATTGGCAAAACGGCGAAAATGTTGCGCGTAAAAAAAGAATTGTCATGCGACAATTCTTTTGAAGCACGAAACAATTCTTTTGACGTGCAAGACAATTCTTTTGACGTGCAAGACAATTCTTTTGACGTGCAAGACAATTCTTTTGACACACGTTTCGCCATTGGGGGATTTTTTTCGCCAATGACCGGTATGTCATAAGTGAGGATTAACTGAAAAACACCTCCAAACAAAAAATGTCTGCTAGAATTAACTAAACATACAATAGATCCTCACCACACACTTATTTAGTTGATGTTAAACAATGAATACAAAATGAAGCAATTCACTGAGATTTTTGATTAAAAAAGTTTAATAAATCATAATTCATAAGTGACTGGCCAGCCTACTCTAATAATCAGTTCACACTAATCCTCAGTAACATCAATTAATATATATATAATGCTAAATAATGTTTCCATAAATCCCCATCTGTCTATCCCCACTAGTCCCTTTAATTGCACTCTGCTTGAGAACTAACTACTTGAATATGCATGTGGCCTCAAGCTATATATATATCTATATAATCTTGTTATCTGAAAAGCTTCAAATTATGGGAAACCCATCTCTTATAAACTCAATTTTAAAGAAATGATTCAAATTTTAAAAAATGATTTGCTTTTTCTCTGTAATAATAAAACAGTACCTTGTACTTGATCCCAACTAAGATATAATTAATTCTTATTGGAGGCAAAACCATCCTATTGGGTTTATTTAATGGTTTAAATGATGTTTAGCAGATTTATGGTATAGTAAATCAAATTTTAGAAAGAAAACTCCAAGTCCTGAAGATTTTGCATAACAGGTCCTATACCTGAGTATATCTATACAGTATCCGACCTCTCTCTCTCTAGTTGAACAAATGCTGTGTGAAGGGTTGCAAGTAACTTCAGTAACAGTGGTTTTATGCACAACTGACTGTGTGGAAAGTGCAACTGCATTTGCAAGCGTACATAAACCCTTAAATCTTGCCGCCTAAAGCGTACCAATACACAGGTTTTAGAAAATATAGGAAAAATGATGGAAGAAATTAAAAAATTTGAAGCGATCAAGGCCATGAGACATGGCACTTTCTCCAATTTAAGGAAAACTTGGGCACCTTGGAACAATACGTAGCAAAACCAACTATTTGATCACAGATTAAGAATTGATATAACCGCTATATTATCCTGCCTAGATGATTATTATTAATGCCTTTTCTCTATATATATCCTATCAGAACTGCCCATCCTAAAGATGTACTGATTGTACTTGTATTATGAACATGTTAATTGACAACCCTTCTGTAAAATATGCATAAACCTGTTTAATATCTGATTATTATACTTACCGACAAGACAATGTCTGCAACTTTTCCCTGTTTCCCCCTCCTTCCCCTTCCCTCTTCCTTTCTGTATCCTTCCTAAAAAAAAAGAAAGAAAGAATTACAAAAAAAAAAATATAGGAAAAATGTAAGACTTCTCCTGAGGGATTAAAATATTGTGAATGGAAATGTACAAAAATTCTACTTTTATACTGTATATCCAACAAATAATTTCAGGACCAGCATTCCTATATAATGTGTTTATTTTTAACGCATTGTACTAAAGTCCAATGTTTTGATCATTATTAAGACCTTTCTCAAAGATAGCACAACAGTGTTTGAACAAACCTTAACATTACATAACCTTAACATTATAAACACCCTAATAATATAATAGTGCTACTATGTGCTATTACATTTGCTAGCCAAGAAACAATCTTATACATAATCACACTATGCAGCACAAAAACTGCACATTTTGATGTAAATGTTGTAAATTTCAATTCAAGTTTTAGCACACAATAAGGTTTGGGACTATTGAGTATTTATAAAGCTACCCATACAGTGAAAAGTGCTGTTGTATACGGGATATTTGCTCATTTATTCCTAGGTATTTTCTGTTATGCTTATTAATTGTATAAACTGTTAAAGTGTATGAACTTTAACCAGTGTGAAGAATGAGAAATACTTTTTCCTTCAGTGTTGTTAGCTTCAAATTCTTGTGCTGCCAGGTAACATGTAATTCATTGAAAATATTACATTTCTATATTCTATTTCTATAGCAATGTTCTATTATTTACTCTTTACCTGCCTTAATATTAGAAAATGTATAATATGACTTTGAGTTAGAAGAAGGTAGCAGAACATAGATGGATATATAGTTCATGCGCAATATATACATTTTCTCAGACAGAGAACAGAATTGCTGATGCTTACAGTTCTACATATGGGCAGGGTATTTAAATAGATGATTAGATATTTAATATAACATTAATATCAGAAGATTGAACAAACATTTTAACATATGCTATTAAAGTGATACTGACATGAAAAAACTACTTTTCAAAATATGAATATACATAAAAAGCTACCTATAGTTCGTGTTGATGGTTTTTTGCTGACAGTTTTGCTTTTGTAAGTAATTGTTACTTAAAGTTCATAAACCTGACTGTTTTGCCAACCTGACTGTCCCTTCTCAGCCTGTCAGTTATAGCTTCCAATGCTAATTGACAAATATGGCCGCCCCCAGTTTGAGAAACATGGGAGATCAGACAGGTAATGTAAAAGGATCAGACAAATACTTTTATGGCAAAATTATAAACTTCTTGTAAAGAGAATGTTATGATAGATGTAAAAAAAAGATTTAATTTGTGGTGCCAGTATCTCTTTAAACCTTTTTAAATGTAATAACTGTTTATTAAACAAAGTTTGCTGATACAATACTTACTATATAATTTTTAACTGTTGATTTAGTGTAACACACCTAACATATGTTAATGGTTTCCTTAGAGGAATGGTAGAATAATTTTTTTCCCCATGTATGCTTTAAACATTAATTATAGTATACTAGTATACACATACACATTAATTATAGTATACCTAATTGCACAGCTTCTCACTTAATAATTTTAAGTGCCTGAGCATGTTTAATGGTTAATTATTTTTTCATTTAATGTTTCACCTCATAGTGAATGCATAGTCCTTATCTTCATCAATTGTTTTCATGTCAAATAGTTTGATTTTTCCATGAAATAAATGGGCCAATTATTACCAAAAGGCTGCCATAATGAAAATCCTATAATAAAAATGCAAGACTATCTTCTTGAATAATAAACGGGCCCTGGGCACAAATGGGCTATAAAGGATCTGCATTTTGCAATTTAGAGAGCAGGAATATGGACGTAAATATTTTTACTATGCTTTCTTTATTAATCTATATAACTGGGAGATTAGATCATTGTTTAGAAAGCTAATTAAAGCTGCAAATGGAGCTGAAGATGCATGTTTCCTTGTACATTAGAACAATAACTTGTTGAGGGTAAAACTATTTTACTCCGTACCCACAGAAGTTTTACATAGGAAGATGCAAAATTTGGTGTTTGGGGAGCTAATTAAATACTTTTGGTATACATATACTTTCATGGTATCCGAGGATCCAAGAAAACATGGTAGGATAAAAAGTGGCATTTTCATGTAAAATACCTCCCAGAACACTTTTCAGGATAAATGTAGTGCCAGTTTCATAGATAACACCCCAGAACACCTGACAAGATAACTACATTGCCAAATTCATACATCCAATAACACATGGCTTTTACAATGCCCCAGATTACGTTTGCATAAATTGTTAATTACATTTAGGGGCTGATTTACTAATCCACGAATCCGAATGAGAAAAATTCGGATTGGAAAACGAACATTTTGCGACTTTTTCGTATTTTTTGCGATTTTTTTCATCGCCGTTACGACTTTCCCGTAAATTGACGCGACTTTTTTGTAACCCGTACGACTTGCGCGATTTGTCGCGACTTTTTCATTGCCATTATGCCTTTGGAGAATTGTCATGACTTTTTCATTGCCATTATGCCTTTGGAGAATTGTCGCAACTTTTTCATTGCCATTATGCCTTTGGAGAATTGTCGCGACTTTTTCATTGCCATTATGCCTTTGGAGAATTGTTGCGACTTTTTCATAGCCATTACGACTTTCGCGAATTATCGCAACTTTCGTATTGAGAGCTCGAAAAAGTACCGATCATTACGAAAAAAACGCATTTGGACGCTTTTCAGACGTTCGTGGATTAGTAAATGTGCCCCTTACTGTATAATACCTGAAGAACTAGTGATGAGCGAATCTGTCCCATTTCAATTTGCTGAGAAATTAGTTAAACTGTGAAAAAATGTTTGAAACTGCAAAAAATTTGCGGTGTAGCTACTGTGCGACTTTTCATTGTTTCATGCAAAAAATCCGGCAATGATGAAATTCCGAATTCAATGCATGAGGAGAAAAAAATGCCCATTGACATCAAAGTTTTTTGCACAAAAAATGTCACCCATTGACTTTTTTTGCAGTTTCAATAAAATTTCTGCAGTTTTGCAAATTTTTTAGCAAAACTGGACAGATTTGCTCATCAGCAAAAATCCAAAAAGTAGGAAAAAAGCTTCAGCAGATTTACTGCAAACCATTTATTGTGGGTAGTGGTAACACGACATGTTTCGGGTCAATACCCTTTATCAAGTGTACAAAGACCATAACCATGTGTTCTCATTTAAAGCCAAATTGACCTATGACCCACCAAGCACACAGCATTTCAGGAAACTCCTTAAAGTGATAGTACAATAACTGAACATAAGTGAGGGGTCATTTTATAATATACCTTGTGAAAAAAGTGCTACAGTTAAGCAAGTAATGTTTCATTATACATTAACATTAAGGTGATAGTGCAGAGATTAAGCATAGATAATGCCACAATGTGCATAGATTTGTTAAAACAATAATATATAAGATGATAATATATAAAATGATCAAAACAAGTGCAAGGTGAATAAAGCATACAGCCCAAATAATAAGTCCATAAGTGTTGATCCAATGTCCTTAGAAATCCATTAAAAACAGTTCCATAAAAAAGATTTGCTCATCGCTATTACTAAGAATAATTATTACTTTATAGAAGTGCTTATTTCTTTCTTTGTTTATTAATCTGAATATAATTTATTAAGAATTTCACACAATATAGGCATTCTCCCCTCTCCCCTGTAGCATTGCAATTTGCTCAAGGCGGAGATGGAGAGACTGGCTGAAAACTATGTATATATTTTTGTAAATGGTTGTATTAGGGCAAACAAGTATAGATTCACTTGCCAAATTACCAACCTCATAACGGGCTACATTGGACTGGTCCTAATAGGGGCCTATGTAGATCAAGAAGTCAGTGTTTTCCTTCCTCAACCGGGTTTTCTAATAAGGGAGAAAATAACTACCATCTCAGTGTAAAGGGAACAAGACAGCAGTGTAATGCCTGTGTATGCCCAGCTTCACTGAAGTCTGCGTCACTGTATATTATAAAAGTAATAACCCAAGCCATGTCTTATTTAAGATTTTATTTAATTAAATGTAGTCATACTTTATATGTGATATTTTTAAAAATGACATTATCCTTTGAGAAACCCCTGTATAGCATTATTACAAATATTCTATCAGTTATTTCAGTTCCTCTTTTTTCTGTTTTAACAGGTGATTATATTGTAATGACGGTGTATTTTGATTTGAGCAGACGAATGGGATACTTCACTATTCAAACATATATTCCTTGCATATTAACAGTTGTATTATCATGGGTATCATTTTGGATCAAAAAAGATGCCACACCAGCAAGAACAGCATTGGGTAAGGAACAGTTATATGAAAGAATCCTGTTGTTGAATCCATTATCTGTTGTGGTAACTGCCTTCTGGCTTCTCTACAAAAAAAAAAAAAAGAAAGAACAAGTTAGATTCTAAGTTTTATTCACTATATCCTTGTATATCACAAGTAACAAATATACTGTCTTCATTCACATGCAACTTATGTACTATAAGCTAATCACAAAACTTACTGGGTTTCCATAGATTTCTCAGTAGAAACAATACTGTATTGTATTTGTTTAGTGTGCAAGCACTGTACAATATATTTAAAGTAAAAAGAGCAAAGTCTTAATAATCAGTTATTTGAATCAAAGTTATCCAGTTACACCAGTTTTTACATAAATATAGCTACCCCTACAGGAAGCCCTGAAGCCATAAATGCAGGGGCTGCATGACAAGGGATCCGAATGACCAGCAGCCAGATTACACTGGTTTATGTTTAAAGATTGGCAAAATCAACTTTAGCAGTGATTGGGTGAGAAGCAATAAGTTAAGGAGGGGGAAAGCTGGGGCTGGGGGTGGAGAAGGATAGGGATGTGATGTCACATAAGAAGGAGTTCACTTCCTATCTTCTGTGCAGTTAGAAACATGAGGCAGAGCTCTCTCTGTAACATAATGTTATTAGCTGCAGTATATACACACTAACTCCTCATTATACTGCTGGCTTTGGGGGTAGAACTATTTGGGCAGCTGCTTGTTAGGCTCTTGCTTTTTGTTTGCAGTTTTACAGCAGTTAATTTCGCTGTAGTCACTCAGCATGTCCACAGCATGGAAATCAGCCTGGGCCCAAAAATGTACTCTCTCTATTATATAGAAATCCAGGCTGTGACACTGAGCTGCTGCTACTGCAGCTCATAACAGTATACAGAGAGCTGTAGTTGGAGTATACAGAGAGCTGTAGTTGGAGTATACAGAGAGCTGTAGTTGGAGTATACAGAGAGCTGTAGTTGGAATATACAGAGAGCTGTAGTTGGAGCATACAGAGAGAGCTGTAGTTGGAGTATACAGAGAGCTGCAGTTGTAGAATACAGAGAGCTGCAGTTGTAGAATACAGAGAGCTGTAGTTGGAGTATACAGAGAGAGCTGTAGTTGGAGGTGGGGCTCAGTTGGTAACAGGGCAAAGCCTGAATTCAGTAACTTTTCTGGGCTTCGCTTTACTAACACTACTTATTGCACAGTAGTTCTATAGAGATAGTCATTTGATTCAACAGTCAGAGTTTGACCTCTAATTTTACTGGGCCTTATCCAGTTGCGGATGTCATCTATCTATATATTATTAAGAAACTGCCAGAGAGCCATCTAGTTATTTGGACAACATTCCAGCTGCCCTGTTATCCCCTGTAGAGGCTACACATTCAGGCTGTGTACCTAGGGCAGAAGTAGTTCTACTGTGTTTCGGCACATACAGTATATATATATATATAGAGGGAGAGAGAGAGCGTGTGAGGAGGGGATTACAGAACAGTTGCCCCTGTGAGTGTATCATGGACCACGTGGAAGACCTCACTCTTTTACATAATGTTAATAGTTGCAGTATATACACATTTACTCCTCATTAAAGCATTGGGGGTAGAACTATTTGGGCAGGCTGCTTAATAGTCATTTTCTTTGTTGTTGTTACAGTAGTTAATTGCACTGTAGTCACTTAGGCAGCACGGGAGTCAGCCTGGGTCCAAAAAGGCATCCTCTCTATTATACATAGAAATCCAGGCTGTGACACTGAGCTGCTGCTACTGCAACTCATCAGAGTACACAGACAGCTGTAGTTTGAGTTTACTGAGAGCAGTAGTTTGAGTTTACAGAGAGAAGCTTAGTCAGGAATAGGGCAAAGCCTGAATACGGTAACTTTCCCAGGCTTTGGGTTAATAAGTCTGTACATTGCATGGTATTTCTATAGATAGAGTTACTCGATTTAGCAGCCTTTAGTCACAGATTTCAGCTCAGGCTCAGAGGACAATCCACTGCTACTGCGGATGGAACCTACATATAGTATAATCCTCTATTAGTACGTCTAGTAGGTGTCCAGATACCGAAGGGTAAGTATAAAAAACAGAGCCTACCTATTGTAGCTTAGCTGGGATGTAGCCGACTGGTAGCGAGGCAGGTGCTTGATGGGCATGGGTCCCGCAGGGACCATATCTGTGCAACTATATTGAATTAGCAACCCCCCAAGATTATATCATATAATGCTTATTGTAGCTTCCCTTTGTGTGGGGGGTAGAGGTAGATTTATTATATATATATATATCTACATATATCAGTCCTGATGGTGTCTGCACTCCAAGGCTTTAGTATTCTGTGGGGTGCACAGCCAAAATCTGAGTATTTAGTATGAAATAATCCATGGCCGGCACACCCTTAAAATTCAAAAAAATTTTTTATTGAAAACTCATTGTTTAAAAACCAACGTTTCGGTCCTCATTAGGAACTTTATCAAGGATCCTTGATAAAGGTCCTAATGAGGACCGAAACGTTGGTTTTTAAACAATGAGTTTTCAATAAAAAATTTTTTTTAATTTTAAGGGTGTGCCGGCCATGGATTATTTCATACTATATATATATATATATATATATATATATATATATATATATAATGCATGAAGACAGGCTCTCACGTATCAGTAGGTACAGGGGAGCCTGGGTGCAGTCCCAAAAAAAGAAATGGAGTAGCTGTAGAGAGAGTCCGCACTCACAGGTCTTATAGAAGGTATAGAGGTGTTTATTCAAATCAACATCTAAAGTTTCGAAGACTCAGAGAAAGGCTGCGGACGCATCCGAAACGTTAGATGTTGATTTGAATAAACACCTCTATACCTTCTATAAGACCTGTGAGTGCGGACTCTCTCTACAGCTATATATATATATATATATATATATATATATTTAAGCTGATCACTTAGCTCCCTGGCAAAATGCTAGCCTTTAATTCATAGAACTTATTTTAACATTTTCTGGGCAGAAAGCAGTTCCCCATTGTCAGTATATCATTAGATGATCACCTGGGGGGGAGGGCGATTAAGGAGTAAGTGTACAAGCAAGCAAGAAACTAATAGCCCCATTCATGACAATGTTATCAGTTATTTCTTTCTGTGGCTAGTTGTCACTACAGTGACTATAATATCAAAGCCTAAGAAAAAGTGGTTGGTTGACCTTTTCCCTGAGCTGGGCCCTTATGAGCTAGGCTTGCGTGGCTGGATGGAGGTCTCTACACGAAGGGATGGGCTGTGATGAAAGCAGCATAGTAGAGTGTATGGGAGCAGCGTCAGGAGTAGTTTGGCCTTACCCTCAAAGCTGGGCATCCACAGCGTGGAAGGGCTGCTACGGAAGCAGCGTAGCAGAGTGGCTGGTTGGCTCAGCTGGGGTCTCTGAGCTGGGTCTCCACATGCGTGGAAGGGCTGCTATGGAAGCAGCATGGTGGAGTGTTGGTTGGCCTTACCCTCAGAGCTGGGGTCTCTGAGCTGGGTCTCCACATGTGTGGAAGGGCTGCTACAGAAGCACCATGGTAGAGTGGTTGGTTGGCCTTACCCTCAGAGCTGGGGTCTCTGAGCTGGGTCTCCACATGCGTGGAAGGGCTGCTATGGAAGTAGCATGGTGGAGTGTTGGTTGGCCTTACCCTCAGAGCTGGGGTCTCTGAACTGGGTCTCCACATGTGTGAAAGGGCTGCTACAGAAGCAGCATGGTAGAGTAGTTGGTTGGCCTTACCCTCAGAGCTGGGGTCTCTGAGTTGGGTCTCCACATGCGTGGAAGGGTTGCTATGGAAGCAGGATGGTAAAAGCAGCCAGTTGGCCTTACCCTCAGAGCTGGGGACTCTGAGCTGGGTCTCCACAGTGTGGATGGGTGGCTACTGGACCAGTATAGCAAAGTGGTTGGCTGACCTTACCCTTTGAGCTAGGCATGTACAGCAGGAGGGAGGTCTCCACAAAGTGTATAGGCAGCTACGTGAGCAGCATGGCAAAGTGGTCGGTTGACCTTACCCTCTGAGCCAGGCATGTATGGCTGGATGGAGATCTCCACAGAGAGGACGGGTGGCTACGGGAGCAGAATGGCAAAATGGTGGGTTGAGCAAGTGTGTAAGTGGTTGGTTGACTTGTGCTCCATTGTTATTAATAAAAGTGCAAGTTTGGTATCCAGGATGGAATCAGATTGCCTTTAAAAGGCTGTGTTTACATCCTAGTCTACCACATGTGCACAATACATGGTAATTTGCAGCAAAATAATGCTACAAATTCTTAGGCAAGTCTCTTTGCCAATAGAATGCTCCTGTGGTTTTGGTTTTTGTGCTCAGCAAGTCCTCTAGCTGAGAAATATTTGGGCTGATATGCCAGGCATCCTAGTGGGAAGTTTTGCCTTGCTGTAAAGTGTCCAATAAATATACATCCATAGCTGGCCATGCTGGTAATTGCACATAGTCATAGATTATTTAAAGGTATTTCAATAAAAGAAAATATTTATTTATGTTTTGCATACATATGATATTTAAAAATTAAATAAAAATTTATACCATAGAGCTAATGGCCAATTTTATTCCATCCTATGATACAGTATGTGTGATACAAAAAGAAATGTTTTATAACAAATAGTTATAAAGTTATGGTGGGGACGAACCCAACTGAAGGTTTTCTTTCTGTAGGTAGAGGCAGCCTAATACTCAGTATATAATGACATAGTGCTGATCTCAAGTTGTTAGTAAGGAATAGCAGAGCATAGTAGCGATCTCTTATGGAATTGTGGCTTTGAATATTGCCTTGGGGTGAGGCTGGCAAGGTCCTATTTATTTGATAAAATGTAAATACATGCTGTGGCCATTTTACCCCATCTCTGTTTCCTGGTGTTTCAATAAGGTAAGTAACAATGGGTTCAGTTTTTTGGCTCAAGGCAAAGGGTCAATTTAGGGGTCCCCTTGTCAAGCAAGCATTGGTGGTGTCTTAAGTTTAAGTTGTTTTTATATCAGTTAATTTCCTACTAATTCCAGATAGTTTTCCTTCTACTAATATTTTTTTATTCACACTGAGACTTATTTTATATAAACTTTAAATAACAAGATTAAAATATCAAAGGCGCCACTGTTTGTAGTATCTATTATCATAAGTGTCTGTCAGTTAGGAATGATATATTGATGGAAATATATTGAATCAAATCATGGATGAAATTAAATCAAAACAATGAAATAATCAAGGATGAAGTAATAATAAACTGTACAAAAACTTAATTTAACTTTGATTTAGTTATCCTTTGAAACACAGATAGTTATATGACAATCATGGTATAATGCATACATTACTAATGACTGACAATCGATAACTGTATTACAGTTTTTCATTTGACTGCATTTATTTTTCAAGCTGTGTGTATTTTGAAAGACATTTGAGACTTATCCTGCATGCTGGTCTGAAATGATATCCAGTGTGAGGCAAATTCTAGCATTTTGTTATCCTGCCACAGAAATAGAAACAATGGGGTGACAAAATGCTAGAAAACACAACACAGGCACAGTATGTAAAGGGCAATGTTGGATGCAATTTGGCATTTAACTATAATTCCAGCTGCCTGTGTATTTGTATCCTCGCAATTGTACCCAATGCATCAAACAACTGCAACTGCACCTGGCAGAGACTGCAGTAGGAACTTGTGAATAGCTGCGTGATTCATGCTAACAACCAGTGTTATTGTAAATTAGCTCAATTGTATGCAAATATCCTAAAGATTACTAAAACTAAAGCACCTGTTACTACATTAACACCCATGTTATATTTAAAGGGGTGGTTCACGTTAACTGTTAGTAGGTTATAGAATGGTCTGTTCTTAGCAATTTTTCAACTGAACTTAATTTACTTATTTTGTATAGTTTTTGAAAGATTTGCTTTCTTCTTCTGACTCTTTCCAGCTTCCAAAAGGGGTTCACTGACCCCGATAGCCAAAAAAAAAACTGTTGCTCTGCGACACTACAATTTTATTGTTATTGTTACTTTTTATTAATTATCTTTCTATTCTGCCTCTCTCCTATTCATATTCCAGTTACTCATTCAAACCACTGTCTGGTTGCTAGGGTTATTTGAACCCTAGCAACCTGTTAGCTGCTGAAATTCTAAAGTGTAGAGCAGCTGCACAAAAAACTAAATAAAAAGTATAGACCAACTGCAAATAGTCTCAGAATATCAAGCTCTACATCATACTAAGTTAATTTTAAAGAGATACTGACACCAGAAATTAACACTTTTTTACATCTAGCATAACATTGTCCTTGCATGCTATTTATAATTTTGCCTTAAAAGTATTTGTCCAATGTTTGTACATTGCCTATCTGATCCCCCATGTTCCTCTATGAGGGGGCTGCCATATTTGTCTGTTAGCATTAGAAGCTATAACTGACAGGCTGAGAAGGCACAGTAAGGTTGGCAAAACAGTCAGGTTTAGGAACTTCAATTAACAATTACTTATAATAGCAAACTTAGCAGCAAAAAACAATCAACATGAGCTATAGGTAACTTTTCATGTACATTCATATTTTGACGAGTAGTTTTTTGGTGTCAGTATCACTTTAAGGTGAACAACCCCTTTAACATTTTGTGATCTGAAAATTATGTTACTTCTTTTCAGTTAAGAATTAAAACAGAATATTGCAATATAATTGTGAAATTAAAAAATCTAATTTCCAATTTATAAAGTTTTAGAATTTCCAACCAGCCACCATTATTCAGCTTGTTAATATACTAAAATCTCTTCTGTGTATAAAGTGTTTTTTTATCAAAATATGATGCTTTTAGGCAAATTATAGTGAGTTTATTTACTCCTGCTTTCTTCCCAATAACTAGAAACAAAATAAATGAAACCCACCACTGAATCTCTTTCAACCAGTTGGGTCTTTACCTTGACTGCCTCCAATCAACTTACTTAGGATACTATGGAATAAGGTCTAATAATATTTTTAGCAACCATTATAACTGCCCACCTTACACAGAGTAGTGGGAGTCAGCTGTGTTGGAAGGAATCTACCTGCTATGTCGTGAACAGGCATTGGGGAATTACTAAAGTGCTTTATTACAGCACTTCCTATTAACTTGTAGGTACATATTTCATCACCTTGGATGCTATGGGGGCTGGTTGTATGCTTAGTCCAATCTTTTTTTCCTCAACCATTTCACATCCTCAAGGTACTAAACCTAAAATATATGATTGATAATGAGGCCACAGTAATGAACACACAGAAGTTTTAAGAGTTGCTAAAGCACTGAGCTGTAGACACAGCGACCTACAGTAAATTGTACATTAGCTCTCAAACTGCATGGTACTTTACATTGTGTCATGAACAAGAACTGAGAGTGTTATACTGGCTCTTGGTACCTTCATAGTCTGCTTTCCTAAGTGTAAAAATATCCTAATTTCTATTAAAGACCAGAGGGAATATTTGCAATTAAAAAGAGAGCATAGCTACTGTTCTGTAAGGCACATCTCTTCCACAATCCATTGTGGTAAAGTAATAAAAGGTCTAACGTTTGCCCACATCTTGTAACCCATGTAGCTGTTTGACTAAACGTTGCCTGTTTGGTTGTTAGGGGCTTACTAGAGATAAAACAAAATGTAGACTGTTTATTACATAACCCCTTATGTGTTCTTTGTTATGCTTTTAATTAATAATATTTTTTTTTTCATTCAGGCATCACAACAGTATTGACAATGACAACCCTAAGTACCATAGCAAGAAAATCCTTGCCACGGGTTTCTTACGTCACAGCCATGGACCTGTTTGTGACTGTGTGCTTCTTATTTGTATTTGCAGCACTAATAGAGTATGCAGCACTTAATTACTATTCAAGCTGCAAAAAACCAAGATGTACAAAGAAAAAAAAATCGGTAAGGATTTAATGCCTTTCGTTAGCTGTGTATTACACATATAAAATAACAAATCAAAAACTATATATGATTAGATATAATTGAATTTGATATACATTAGAACTGTATTAATTGCAAAAGCATTGCTCCATACATAATGTATATAAAAGGAAAACCTTTCATAGTAATCAGTGAAATTGTTTACTTTCAAAAACATGCAAATAATACTTTGCACCTGAAATACTTTCATACTTCTAAATATATTAAAAGGAGTTGGGTTCAAACTCAAACAATGTGATCTATACTCATAAAGGGAGCAGTGTATAATGTCTCCTAATTGTTAAATACTTAAATAAAAAAGCAGACCACAAAAAATGCACTCAAGTAATAGACTCAGGTCAACTTGAAAATTGGCATAAAAAATCTCCCATTTAAAGGACTACAGTCATGGGAAAACATGCTTTTTCAAAACACAACAATAAATAGAGCTTCAAACAGATTATTTTATATTTAATTTTAAAAATTTCACATGGGGCTAGCCATTTTCTTCATTTTCCACTGTGCCACAACCATGTGACCTGTGCTCTGATAAACTTCAGTCACACTTTACTGCTGAGCTGCAAGTTGGAGTGATATCACCCCCTCCCTCCCTTTCCCTCTCATCAGCCGATCAGCAGAACAATGGGAAGGGAGCAAGATAACAGCTCCCAGTAGGTATCAGAATAGCACTCAATAGTAAGAAATCCAAGTCCGGCTTGGGACTCCTCCAGTTACATGGTAGTAGGAGAAACAATAGGTTACCTGAAAGCAGTTTTAATGTGTAGCACTGGCTCTTTCTAAAAGCTCAGACTCAGGCACAAAGTACTGAAATGGCTGCCTACACACCAATATTACAGCTAAAAAAAAATACCAAACGTGGCAAGTCTTTACAAACTTCTCATATATCTGCATCCCCAACAGGACATCCAGCTGGCTGGAGGACTTGCTCAAGATATAAACAGGCTGCTGCACATATCACCTGCTATACTGCAAGCTTTTCCAGGTCACAACATAGGGATTACTAGATGTCATTTTATCAGACAATGGGACTAATACTGTTCCTAAGGAATTCAAGGTCTTCCCCATCGATGATTTAATTAGAGTGTAACTATTGCTCCACAGCATCTCTACACAAAAATAAAATGTAAAATAATCTACAAAGAATATTTTTGAAAGAAACAGCTTGTGTCTTTATGCACAGCATGTTAACCCATATGTAACTACAGGTATTAACCTACTGAGCTTTTCATATGGCAGCACCTAGAAACATGCCTTGATCATTTTAATTAAGACCTTACTTAGCATGCATAATAGCAGCAGCAACTGAACTTGAATTTAGCAATTTTCTCCAAGACTTTATGGGTAATTTACAACATAGGCCACAATCAGCCCTTTTTTGCAAAACAGTTGCACTTTGCATAAGTTCTCAGTAAGTGAACACTAATGTGTGCGCTCTTGTGCTCCTTAGTACTCTTGCACTTACCCCTGGGGAATTAATTTTCCCCATTTTATCTTCCTTTGCTCTTTATGATCCTCTACAATAACTGGGCAACCCCAAAAAATCTAAAAACTAAAGCTACTAGACCAGCGCTATACAAGGTGCTACTAAACCAGCGCTATACAAGGTACAATGCAAAGATGGATAAGAATGACAAAGTCATGTTGATCATTTTGGAGTTTTGCACAGCACATTAATAGAACCTTTATAGATGCATGAAATGTCCCATGATCATCATAATGTTCAAGTTAGCCAGAGTTGACCTGGCAGTAGTATCAGCATTTCATGGTTAAACTATCAGACTGCGCTTCCTACTAGAAAGTTGCCAAAGATACAGTAATGATAGCAACATCCCCCATGTTTCAGTTTGTAAATATTTCTCTTCAGCATTCTTAAAATCAAATGTTTAAAACTTCAGTTGGGTTGTTTCCTTTGTCTTGCTAAGGGTTGTTATCAATTCTTTAATGTATCCTAAATGGATAAATATTGTGTTATATACAGAGGGTAATTCTGTTAGGAACTCTGACCACTGCATGCTTTATTAAAAAGACTTAAGACAACAAAGATCCTATTAGGGTTATATGTGATCACAGGACAGTTCTGGAAAGGTAAAATCCTAATTTTTGAAACAATAGTGTCTGTACTATGAACAGTTCCTAAAATATGGGCATAATAAAATGCATTTCTCAAATATATCTCTTTATACATAGAGATACTAATACAAACAAAATATAGGCTGTGCTTGAAAATAAATATAGTTGTGCAACAATAGACACATTGCTAGATTCTTTTAAATTATTCAACAAACACCAACTACTGCCAGCGAACAATAGCAGCAATCCTAAAATGATAGTTGTTATGTGAAATATCTACCAAATCATAGGTATTTCAAAAGAGAGAGAGGATACCCCACTGAATACAATAGCTAAATTACTTGTTCATGGAAAATGTATTGGTATGTACAAGCGAAATAGTGAGCAAGTGTCATTGACTGATAATATGTTCTGTCGTTATTCCTTTAGAACTATTCTGTTTTGGACATGAGGCCACCTCCAACAGTCATCACTTTAAACAATTCTTTATACTGGCAGGAGTTTGAAGAGGCTTGTGTCTATGAGTGCCTGGATGGTAAAGACTGTCAGAGCTTTTTTTGTTGTTATGATGAATGTAAATCTGGGTCATGGAGAAGAGGAAGAATCCACATAGACCTTTTAGAACTTGACTCATATTCAAGAGTATTTTTCCCTACGTCATTTCTGTTATTTAATCTTGTCTACTGGGTTGGATATCTCTACCTTTAAAGACGACTATTCTAAAGACAATTATATTTTCAATTATTTGCAAGTGCCCATGGAGGAGATGAAGGACTACAACATTTCCATCTTAAACGTTCCATGGATCACTTTGGATTATTTTCACACAAACTGGGGAAAGAAAACATTTCCCAAATGAACTCTATTTGCAGAAAACTGTGTATTGTTGTCAGAAAACTTTTTACCACGAAATAACACTTATAACTTCTTATATTCCAAAATCTATATTTGGCATAGAAAATAATACTGGGAAAAAAAACAATTATTCAATACAAATGAGAAAAAAAAATGAAAATTAGCATTGCTACATTTTATTAAATTGTCTTTACTTTGTATATTAAAAGGATTTCTTTATTCTTTTTAAAACAATTGGGAAGAGCACTGACCAAAAATGCAAACTGAATGGTTAGTTTGTTTACTCAGGGTCAGACTGGGCGATGCAGGGCCTACCGGAGCTGCTGTCCCAGGGGCCCTGCACCCCCCAAGGTGCCCCCACCACCCGCACCCCCCACACCCCCCACAGGAGCCCCCGCTGTGCCCCCCTAACCCCCTGCAGGGAGCCCTGCCCAATGTCCTCCACAGACCGTGCGTAAGTGAAACGCGTCAGGGGAGGACATCTGCGAACAGGGGAAGCGGCAACAGGGATTGGGTCTGGGTCGCCAGGGCCCTCCAGGGTCCCGGTGTCCCAGAGGCCCACTCCGACCCTGTGTTTACTTTTATTGGACCAACAATTAAATTCAACAAGATAAATTTCAGAGCTACTAGTAACCCATTAGAACATTTCAAAATAATTTCCTATACATTTATTGGAGTTAATATAATTTTTGCAACTCCAACATAAAAATATATGACTGTGCTGAATACTGCCACATATAATCCTTAGTGATTGCTGGTCATATAAAGAACACCCTAATTAGAGCTAACAGAGACATTTACAGTTATCCAATAGATGAAAAATACAGAATTTTCTTTTCTTAAAAAAGCCAGTCCTAACACAAAGTATAAAAGTGTGCCCAAATTAGTACTAAATTCAATAAAAACTAATGGAATATTCTAGTACTGTATGACCTTTGAACTATGGAACAACAAGGAAACTGTAAAGCAAGTTTTTTATTTTTACAAAAAAAATTGCTCAGGGAGACTTTTTATACTGTCAGCAATGTATTGACTAAACAAATCACTATAGAAGTTTTGCCTTGATATTGGAGGAACACTTTTTGATGAAAGCTTTTTTTTTTTTTTTTTTTTAGAAAACAATGTATTATTTTGAAACAACGTCCTATATTGCGATTTACTAAATTCTGATTATGTATGGCTGTGTCCGTGGTAGAACTGTGTAGGTGTATTGTTCAGTTTGTGGCTGCTGGTTCCTAAAAAGAACTAAAAAGACTTGCGACAGAAAAGAAAAGATTCCTGTTGCCAAAATTAATTTATTGTTAGTATATTTTATCAATGATATCTATATTTGTTTTTTACAACATAATAACCAAAATAGGTGTATGTGAAATATTAGTGTTTACTATTCTCCTATGAATATAGATCTTGTTGACTATAAGATATATAAACTACATAGTTAATCTGGGTTAACAAACAACAAATGTCTATAAAGTTCAACCCATCACTGACCCATATAACAATACAAACAAAAAAACACCCTTGTCATCTGTACATCTTTGTATCTCTTTGCTATATTACCAACAGTATCCAGACTCCTGCCTATCCAGCATCTCATTTCAGTTGGTCTTTTTTTTGCTGCTATAATAGCCTCTGTTTTCACTACAGACTTGCTTCCATTCAGCAAGTGTCCATTTTGGTTTAAGGTAATGGATTTGTGCAAGCCAGTTTAATCCTTCCAGTCCATATTAGCAAACCAAATTTGTATGTACCTCACATTGTGCACATTATGAAACAGAAATGTCTTTCCCCAAACTGTCATAAAAAGGCCATAAAAAGCAGTCTCAAACAAATATTTGTTGTCTAGCAAACATTACGCTCTTTATAGTCATTAGTTATTCAAACAGGTAGCGTTCTCCTGGCATCTGCCAGACCTGCAGAAAATGTTACCGCCAGCTCATTGTCCAATGTCTGGCACTCTTATACAACTTGTGTATGGCTGCCCACCCATGAAAATCTTAAGCAGTCTACCAATTGTTCATGCTTCTAGAAACAGTGAGTGTGACAATTGAGGGCATGAGATTTTAGAATGGTGTCTGGATATTTTTGGCTATATAGTATGTCTATATATTTAGTCATATACTGGCTACATACAGAAGCCTTTTAGTAACTACTTCTTGACAGCAAAAAGTGTTTAACTAAATAACACATTTATTCAAGCATGTATTGCTATGGTCAGTTTGGCAGAATGTGATGATTATAAAGCTTTGAGCAGCTGAACTCCATTCTGTTCTATATGGTGCTATTCCTCTTACATATCTTTAGTGACATTTACACCTGCAAACAGCACATGTGCACTGTAATGTTCATGCAATGAAGAATGCAGGCTTACACAGACATAACTTACTTTGACAAAAAGTCCTGCTTGGATTGTTAAACTGAGCTCAGGAGGAAAGGTTAGGATAAAAAAACGTGTTTCTCCAGCAGAGTGCACAACTGGAGCTAATTTTCTATGGAAACCAGCATTACCTTATCCTCATTGGCTGCTAGACTGGAGGGTGTGTTTAGTAACCTGGGTGCATGCTCAGTTAGCCAAGAACCAAGTCATTTCCTAAGGGAGGAGACAGAGGGCATTAGAGGAGGAGAAGGATTCCCAAGTGATATGGGATCCGGTAGCCTTAGTATTAACCTTTGAACAACAGGAGTGGCAGATATTTAACATTTTTAAAGAGGCTGTTCACTGATTAAATTTTGTGTGTGTGGGGAGGGGGGTGCGGTTTACATGTCCTTTAATAAAGTGTCAGTTGATGTGGGCTTAATGATTTGGTAAAAACTGGGGTTCTCTAAAACATACATTAATAAAATTTAATGACATTTTAAGGTACTAAGATTTTTTTTAGAAATTGCAATATCAATTTATAATTGCCAAGAATATGGTTCTTTCCTTTAGCTTTCTAGAACAAGCTATTCCTATTGTTTACACTTCCTTTGATCAAAAATCATGCTTAATTCTCAAAACAAGTATGTTACAGAACTTAATCGGTTACAATGAGAGGTCTGGCAAAATGGGGTCTGGGAAATGCTTTATGAAAAAGACAGTAAAATGTATAATATCTAAATGTACTGAATGTTGCTAACAGTGTGCCAAAGGCACTGATCTTTAAAAATACAAAATGAACTAAATATGTTATTTGACCAAAACAATTACATTCAATTGTAAGTCAAAAGCAGTAGATAAGTACTGCAGGAATCAGTGTGCATCATTTGGAAGGGTTGAATTTCATTTTATTTCAACTCACATTATGTAAATATGTAGCTATAATCATTGGGGGGGGTTATAACAAAGTGGCACCCTGCTGTGATTAACCCCTGACTTGCCCTTTAAAAAGTGAAGAATCACTATAAGTTGGTTTTGAAGAGTGTTGCTCATGTGTGTGTGGCTTAATTTTTCATTGCCCCTCAATCCTGGTAACACCATGATCCGCTGCTTATAAAAGCCTCTGTCCTGTATAATTAATGTAGAGAAACCAGTTAGATTGATTATTAACTGGCTTAAATTGGATACGGATACGTGTTTGCCTTTCTAGTTCATTATTGTCTTATGTCAATTAACAGCTCAGTCCTTTAAAGCATGATTATTGTTTGTCAGATACCCTGTGGAAATCCATTTTATAGAAGACCCCCAATGGTTACACCTTCCCTTCTTCTTTAAGGGTAGTTTAAGGATGCTTATGTGTATGTGTATACTTTTAGATGTAGTCACTTTTTGGTAGCCAACTAAGGCAGCTGGAAACAGTCTTTGGATGCCATTAAGTCTTCTCTGCCTTTATTTGGTCTGAGGGTCAAAAACTGCCATTATAATTCTTCCCTTGTATATAAGGGAAACCAGGATCTAGGCAGGTCCACTAACAAGAGCCTGATACATTATACTTCCTGCCAATTAATTTCAATAATCATAGTTATATGGACTTAATTAACAGTATGTCCAGAGAAAAACAATGTGGAGGTAACTTTCCAGAATGCTCTGTGCACTTTCTCTATATTAACCTAGGGAGAAGGAAAGAGAACATAACATCCTTTAGATTTAGAACTTGTGGTCATTAAACCACAGGGGGTAACTGAGCAAACATGCCCTGAAAAGAAAGTATGGGCAGGGGTCTGCAGAACAAAAGCTTCTACTGTTGATCACAATATATACTAAAAAAATCACAGTCATTTTAAATCTATTGGCCCCTAACAAAAGGCCACATAAGACTACAAGAGTTCTCCCAGCAGCCACTCTTTTCCAGAAATCATCAAGAATAGCAGGGAAAATGTGCTTTTGCTATGTTTGGAAAACTAAAAACTCCAGATCCACACAGAGACGGACCAAGTTAATGTCAAGCTGCAAGATGCCCTGGAGGTGACACTGCTTCTTACAGTACCATCATTAGAAGTTGCCTCTCATGTCCAGTAAGACAGCCCCTAAGATGGACCTAATGAGATGGAGGATCTTAGAAGGACAGGTCTTCTGTTTGTACCTGCTACATGACAGCATCTTCTATTGCCCAGGATAATGTACTTTTGGGGAGGTAGAACTATAAAAACTGACCTTTGCCTTTCCATAGTTATGTAGGGAACTAATACAATAAATAAACTGTGTTGGTCAGTGAGTTAGCTGGTGGTCTTGTATTCCCTATTCTCTCACCCTGTCACTACAGTTGCCTGACTGTCAGCAGATCAGCACCAAAAATGTATTGGAGCATAATCCTAACTGTAAAGAAAGCACCAGGATGGTGTTATGCAATGCTACATCTTAAAAAGCATTAAGCTTCATTTTAACCAATACCAGAATATTCTTTAGACTCCAACATGAGAGTACTTATATTTATTTTGTAGTGTACTGGTGTTTTGTGACTGCCATATGACTGTGGTTAACTGCAGATTTTGACATGACCATCCATTTCCTAGTATGTCTCGATGATTGTATTCCAGCTTTCCAAAGCAATAAATGAAATAGATGTCACACAGTACTGAAACGTTAAAATTGAAGCAGCAGCTGGAATTACCAAGCCCATGCAGAGCAAAATGGTACACACTACTGTTTAAAGCATAAAAACCCAGTTTTTTTTAAGCTTTTGCCAAAGATGGATCTTTGTACCACATTACAGTTACAACTCTTCAAGTGTGAAAGAAAATTCAAATGATATATACAATTAATATCATTAACATTATAAGTGCATCTTGTTTTACAAATTTTTTGTTACCTTTATGTGAGTTTCTTTGTTTTTTAATAATTTGCTTTTGTAATGGTGTAATTTTTATTCATGTGTGAATAGGAATCAAATTGACTTTTCTGGGAGGGGGTGGTAATATTTGGATACCATTTCAAATAACCTCAAAGTAACTTCAAATAACGATTCAAATGACTTCAGTTTATCACTGACTACATTGGTGAGACATGCATTCAGACATTTTTTTACATCCAGAACTCATGCTTAATAGTAAGCTATAAAGAGGCGGATGGATAACCTCGTGCTTAAAGCACCAGCTCTGCAATCATGACAAAGGAAATGGCAAAGATTCCCATTGAGCAGACTTAGCTTTAATGGCACAGCAACTGTGTTAATATGCTGTACTAGAAAATGCACTTGAATATGTGTGGGAAGAACATACAAGTAAGCTTAGATTGAAAGTGCCTTGCTTATTATGATTGAGGATAACTTTCTATTTTGAAGGCAGGGCAGCGACTCAATGCATTTTTAAGAGCCAATTTCTATTTTTAAATGTTTTTTCAAAAGATTTCAGTTTCTTAAGGCAACATGAAGAACTGTAAGGTAAGTAATACAAATCCTTAGATTCAATGTCTGCAGGTTTGGTTGCTGTTAGTTTCTGAGCTGCAGTGAAATGTATACTGGTTGGAAGTTTTGGTAGAAGCAGCTCCTTGTAAAGGAGAACTAAATATCTAGAAAGGTTCAGCATTTCTGGAACAGGAATGATCCTGGTCTACAAAGTTATTGACAAGAGCTCCCGGACAGTGACACTGAAAAGGCTCTGAAAAGCTGAACTCATCACAAATCATGAAGCAGAAGATAATGTTTGCCAGCCATAGCTGCTGATGCTACCGAGCCAACATTTTGATGCACAATGCATTGTTCTGAGTTGCCATGTTATATGAATATATATATATATTGTATGTTGGTTCCTAATCACAGGTAACTAACAGTAACCCAAAATATGTGCAGTGAATTAGAAGAAAAGAAGATGTAGAGCTACTGGGGCACATTGAAAGCCACAGATCATCATGGATAAAGGGCTGTGGTTGCCTTGGGCTGGTACAGTACCCCTTTAAGAGACAAATCTGTTGTAATAATCTTGGAGCCACAGTTAAACATCTTTGTTATTTTAAATAACTTTAGTTATAGTTACTGTAAGTGAGAAAAAGCCTATTTAAGCTATTTACTATAGGAAGGTACAGAAGAAATAGAGTGATAGGGAGTGAAAAAGTATGACCATTTTTGCCCATAATGTTAATAAATTTACCACTACCAATATTTAATGTTACTGTGCTCCGCAAAAGGTACAGGCCACATTTCTGTTACCTCTGAGCCCTGAACTTAATTTCTACCATAAGTGCTGGCCTAGATTTCTGGGAAGGCCACATAGGTTTGGGCTTGGGGCAGCAAAAATCTGGGTGCAGCAGGCTACCGACTGGCCACATCACCACTGGACACTGGGTGGGAGATTTTAACCCCATCTGAATCTCCCAGTACCCAGTCAGACAGAAAAGCTGTGAAAATCCACCAGGAGAAGACCCAAACCTCCAAGCACTACACCATTTTCCCCCACCACACCATTTTTTATGGCAGGTGGGTGGAATGCTGTTCTCCAAACTTTATTTGCATTTGATTTGCTCCAAACTTCTGCTATAATTGCCTAGAAACTTCAAGGTACACCTTCCCACTCCTTCCCACCTTGCTTTGAGCCCTTCTGCTTCCGTGCCATCCTAGCTCTGTCAAGGTTAATATTCTTTGACCTTTTGGGGTCTGAGTAGCTCCATTCCATTCAAAGTTACCAGATGGTGCCACTGTATAAGATGTATGGTCTGGGTGCATCTGCCCAAAACGTATAGCTTATAGTGTGTAATTTCACTAGTCTTTCAGACACACATACTGTTTATGGCATACAGCACTATGGTTGTCTCTAGACGAATCATAGATTAAAAATCAAACTTTATTCCTTCATAGCTTAAAAGTAGACACAAGATCTAACATATTTTGAGAGTTAGTGCATCTGGGCAAACTTAGTTAATTTTATTGCATATGGGGACCCATTTTCCATTATTTATTTTTTGAAACAGATGTACTGTGGAAAGTTTTGTGCTTTCTGTACTTAGGCTCCATTTAAGTTTATATTTGCTGGTATAATAAGCTCTGAGTTGATTATATGCAGGGGGTATAACTGGAATGAGAAATTATCTAAGTATGGATGGAAACATTCATATTTTCCCTTTTTTGTTTCATTTTTGTCCAACAAAAGTCCATTATACAGAGCCCATGTAAATGATACGTCCTCTCACGATTGCTCTAAGAAACAAGGGCTTCGTGTAGGGTACACTGTTGCAATGTTCTGCATAGTTTTGTATAGTAGATAGAAATAATATTAATATGTTTTTTAGAAACAATTGACAGAATTCTGTGTGTGTCAAGGGAAGCTGCTGTTTAAATACCAATCACATACATGCAGACATGGAAAGTAGTTAAGAAAGTGCTGTACCACTGAACTTGTGAAATTGTCCATGCATGAGAACAATACCAGAAGCCGCTGGCACAGCAGGTAGCTCTTTAGTTCTGTATCACGATCTGAGCAGTAAACATAATAAAATACTTTCTGCAGCACTGTCGAGGAATCACTGAGGTGAAAAATTAGAATTAATGTTCCAGAAAACCAACCAAGAAATAACCCTGAGAAACTTTTCACTTCATATAGATATGGCAAATCTCAATTTTTCAACAATTTTGGAGACAGAGGATTATATTATAAGACAAGTTCTTATTTTGCAGTATGAAGACTTTTTTTTTAACATAAGCTACAGATAGGCTTTAGGGAGGCTTTTCAGTAAATCACGGCACAAAATGAATTATTAACACTTTCTGTTAGGACCTAGAAGCATTTATGTTATAACATGACATATTATTTCTATACAAATTTGTAACAAACTTGCTTACTCCTCTTCTAGGTTTACCAATTATAGTGCCTCTACAACAGTTAGAGCTATAATTAAAACATACAAATACACACACATGCACACAAATGCTTTAATTCACCCCATATTGGCAATTTGTTCTTCTTGGTAAGTTTTCAATACATTATTTTTGATGTTATTACCAGCTCACACCTTAGAACTATGTACTGTATCTATTTAATTTCAGAACTGCTAATTTGTTTGCCAAGTCATTTTTTATGAAGTCATGTCAAGTCACTGTGCTTATCACTAGTGCAGAGCCCACAGTCAGTGCAATTAATGCTGTCTTACAGCAGATTTACTCCCCTTTGAGCCATTAGTACATTAAAATATAAGCATGTCTTACGTTATTTTAGCTCCACCAACAATTTTCACTTCCTTACAGTTACACTTATCCTCTAGCACAGTGCAGTCCAACATGTGCCATACTCTGCCTGCCCTATGCTGCCTGTGTGTGCCATACTCTGCCTGCTCTACCCTTTGCCATGTGCCATACTCTGCCTGCCCTATGCTGCCTGTGTGTGCCATACTCTGCCTGCTCTACCCTGCTTGTGTGTGCCATACTCTGCCTGCCCTATGCTGTCTGTGTGTGCCATACTCTGCCTGCCCTATCCTGCCTGTGTGCTATACTCTGCCTGCCCTGTGCCATACTATGCCTGCCCTATGCTACCTGTTGGAGGTGAACCGGGCACGGATTTGTTCTAAGAGTTTGTTAACATTTGGAAAAAATCATTATATGTAATTATGTCCTGGGGGCTGCTGTGCTGTCCACAGGGGAGGCATATGGATTTAAGGGTAAGTCTTAAAAAGACTTAATATAACTCTTTCACATACGAATGAAGGGTGATATCCCTACAGTGAGCACCAACCATTTGGGTTTTTGCTGCACTACCATCATCAATGTGGGTATGGTCTTATAAGCTCTTGTGATAACATGGGTGTGGTCTAAAGTGGATGCAGTATTAAAAAGGGGAGTGGTCAAAATTGTTCTCCATTAATGGCCCTCCACCATATAGGTCAGAAAAATTAAGACCCCCCACGATGTTGGACAGCACTGCTCTAGCAAATTAAAACACAAAACAGTGTTGGTTCTCCGCTGACACCCTGACTTACTTGTGCATAAAGGCTAAATTTGTATTCCAACATGTTTTGCTATCCCCAGTACTAGTACGAAATATACCATTATATTATATTTGGTTATTTGGCTTTTATAGTGATTGGAAGAGAAAGCTGGAAGTGAAGATAGTTTGATGGAGGGAGTTAAAATGAGCTGGAAGATCACAGCAGAATTCAATAGAATGGGGTGAAAGGGGAGTGCTAGATTTTCATTTAATCTTTGCTATATAGCCATGGTTTGTGTGGTCTTGGGCCTGAACAGTCCAATATTTATAGCACTAAACACAATTTCTAAATATTGTGTACAGGGTCATTTGTTGGCCATCGAACTTTGTTAAACTCCATTAAACTCATCAGCTTGAGCTCATCAGAGCTTGTCCCTTGACTGCAGAATAAAGTGCAAGGGTTTAAATCATCCATCTCATGATTTGTATACATTTAAGAGGGCATTTTGCTCTAGCTTTCTGAGGCATCTTTATTGGTTTAGCCAAGCATAAATATGTTGGCTGCTCCTTTCTATGCATTGTGCATCTCACAATTTAAATTATTCCTGTATCTCCACCTGTCCCTTTCACTGTCATTATATTCTCCCATCTGTTTTTTATCATTCCTGTGGGTATCACCTGCTGTTGTATCTAAATGCTTGGATTTTCTGTCAGTTGCAGGGACAAGGAAGCTTTCAACCTATAATAAACACTTCAATGTGTATGGAATGGTGGAGTATGATTGTTCTGGTTGAGTTCATTAAGGAGCTGTCATAATATGTTCATAGTACATAATTATAACACAGATATGTTAATGAAAAGATCATACCATAATTTACCATATTTCTGTTATTTGTGTTAAGTTTATAACACAGGTGACAGTGTTCAAACAAAAGTTATAACGTGATAATGAAGAAGTGGCACAGTCATAAAGCAAAGCATTTTTTATACTTGTACGGGAGCTCAACATAAACAGATCTGGTGATTGACAACAGTATTAAGTGCAATTATATAAGTACAGGTATATCATCAAAGAAACCCATTATCCAGACTGATTTGCTTATTTTCTGTTATTATTACTAATATATATATTAATAAAACAGTACTCTGTACTTGGTGGTAACTAAGCTAGCTCAAATCCATGTCCAAAGCTTCTAACATTCTTAGAAGCTTTGTGTTCCACATTCTGGATAATGTATCTCATACCTCTATGTCAAGATGAACTGCAAGTGTAAAAGTAACTTTTGTACATGCTGCACAATTGTGCATGCTTGATGAAAAACAGAAGTACTTTGTACAAAAACTATGCATTATAGATAAGTTTAATGTACAAAAAAAATTGCAGGTGTCGGCTGGGAAACACATTCAGATAATTAGCCATTGGTCAGGGTAGGCAACTGGTGGGAAATTTATTTGAAAAAATAATAACAGGCCAGAATAAAGGCCAGGCAGCAGGCAAAAAGACACATCTTAATAAAACACAATCAACAAAAGTAAATAGCTATCCCAATTATTTGGGTTTTTCAGTGCTGGAATTGGGGAGGGATGCCAGCTCCCACTTTTTTTGTGAAATAGCATCCCCTTAGGGGACCATGCCTTTTTTGACGCCGCAAAATTTTACAGAAGTTTTGCTAAACAATTTGCTAATGGGGAAATGCGGAATTTCGCTGTGGATTCATGCCTGGCGCAAAAATATTTCTCATCACTAATAGAGAACAGTAGCAGACTGAGGAATGGTGCTACAAATTACAGAAAGCCCGTCTCCCATAAACTCCATTTTAATCAAATAGTACAGAATTTTAAAACTGATATCCTTTTTCTCTGTAGTAACAAAACAGTACATTGTAATTAATCCCAACTAAGATATAAATAATCCTTATTGGATGCAAAACAATCCTATTGGGTTTAATTACTGTTTTTTTAGTAGACTTAAGGTAGGAGATCCAAATTACAGAAAAACCTGAATACCCTTGGTCCAGAGTATTCTGGATAACGGGTTCTATACCTGTATATATTTAATACTGTGGGTTAATATAAATATGCTGGGTTTGTGCTGTGTTGCAACATACAATACACAGGCAGGGTGCTGTGTTTGAAAAAGCTGAATTGGAAACCAAAAAAATGTATATGAACTTTATTTTGGGGTCCATACATTTTGCATACTTTGGCAAATCTTTGCACATTGGGCATCAAACTATTCAGTGGATGAAAATAGCAAAGTAGTTTTGCTTAAAAGCAGGTGAAACCAGGAAGTGTTGGTGGGCGAGGCTTGTAACAGTGGGTGTGGCTTCTAGTTGTGAGGGGGCCGCAATACACAGAGCAGACATAGCATCCCTCCACTTTTTTTGCTCAGTTCTACTCAATTGTTCCCTGTCTGCTTTAGCGACTGATGATGAGGACCTCCTCCAACAAAATGACCATCTGCTACTGCACTGTAGAACTCTGTTAGAACAGAGAAAAGACCAAACTTGGTACAGGTATGGGATCTGTTATCCCTGGGGTTTTCTGGATAAGGAATCTTACCATAATTTGGATCTCCATAACTAAAAAACATTTAAACATTAAATAACCCCAATGGGATTGTTTTGCCACCAATAAGGATTAATTATACCTTAGTTAGAATCAAGTACAATGTACTGTTTTATTATTACAGAGAAAAAGGTAATCATTTTTAAAAATTTGAATTATTTGCTTATAATGGAGTCTATGGGAGATGGGCTTTCTGTAATTCAGAACTTTCTGGATAACGGGTTTCCCTATGAGGGATCCCATACCTGAAAAAGCAAAGCAAATATCCTAACTAACTACTTGTATTTAAAATATTTTTTTTACTGTTCTGTTAAAAAAAATGCTAATAGAAATTACACTTTGCTTTTTTGTGAAAAAAGTTGTGATTAAAGCAGATCTAGTTTATCAAATTCAAATTCTTGCCATTCATGTTATGGCACAATACTATGTGCCTGCAAACTGCATATCTAAAGGCCATTTATATACAAGAACTGAATATTAAAGGTATCATTAATTTATTCAATTAGTGAGTAACATATTTGCCCTGCATTATGAATGCATAAAGTATAAATGCATAACTTAACAGGATGTGAAAATCCCACACTGGATGTGTTTCTTCTAAATATAATATAGAAATTGCTTATTGCAGTATAAACAAAAAGACTGATTACTGACATAGACAGAATGAAATAGGGAACATGAATCTGAGTTCAGGTGTTTCCTTTATCTGCTCCTACAGATAAATGGCATTTTTTAGAAAATGTATTATTTTATTAAATACTGTTGCAATGCTTATAGGTCCCTTAAATTGTAAGCTCTACAGGGCAGGGACCTTCTTCATCTTGTCTCATTAACCCTTAGGGGCAGATTTATGGCTGAAGCAATTATAAAGAAAAACCCCACGTGAGTTAAGGAACTCAGGCAGGGTTTCAGGGGGATAAAACTCTTTAGTTTAGGTATATTTCCCCCGAGCGCGCTTTCCTAAATAAGAAAAAGTTCAGCACCATTGAACACTCATAGATCTGCCCCTTAAACTTGAATGTATCTATATATATATATGTATATACAACTGGAAAAAATACCCATGAACAAAAGATAAACATGGTTTTAATAGTGTATTAATAAGCTGCTCAGGAATGATATATGGGTTAGTAATCATTGTAAATCATGTTTGACATGAAAAAGTTTATGCCAACAACCTAGTGCTAAGCAGATCCATGGCAATCATATAGTCAGTAGTTTTTGATATTGCTATATCATTAGGACTGCCTGAGTGTTTATTTAGGCTAAAAATAATTTTATTTCAATGAGGGCCGGATTTGTGGCAAGGCCACAAAGGCCCGAGCCTAGGGCGGCATAAATTTAGGGGTGGCATGCCGCCAAGCCGCAAGTGAAATGTGCTCAGATACAGAGCACTGGGGCAGGACACGCAAAAAACTTCAGCGCATCCTATCCCCAGTCCTCCGATTGACTGAGAAAGATGCAGCAGCGAATATGTGGATAAAAGTACCCAAGTGCCACAGAACGTAGATTCTATGTCATGCAGCACTTCCGGGTTTGGGAGCGGAGGAGCGACTTTAAAAGCCTAAAGTTGTGGGAGATAAGGTGCTTGCAATTGAAAGGTTTGATGTGATTTTCAGGTATTTCATTAAAACCAGAAATTTTGGGAAAGCATTGCGACTCTGTAGTTTGGAGTAGAAAGACATGGATACCCATTTTGAATTCACCTGAATGTGTCCGAAAATATATGGTTTTGGGGGGTCAATGTATTTTTTTGTGTTTTTACCTCACAAAAATTCAGTTAATTTTTTGAATTGTCAGTAGCTAAAGAGATCTCCCGGGCAATTTGTATGGGGTCTCTAAATGCCAGATACTTTAGTAATCCTATGCACAATGGGCATCAAACTGTTCAGTGGACCCTTGGCTTTCATATTTAGAATAAGTTTTCTTTGTACCTCAGGTATTTCATCACAACTGCCAATTTTGGGCAAGCATTTCGACTCTGTAGTTTGGAGTAGAAAGACATGGATACCCATTTTGAATTCATCTGAATGAGTACTTTCCAAAAATATATGGTTTTGGGGGGGGGGTCAGTGTAATTTTTTGTGTTTTTACAGAAAAAATGCAAAAAACATGTTGACTTTTCAGTAGCTAGAGATCTCTGGGGCAATATGTATGCACTAGCTTCCTTTTGGGGTCTCTAAATGCCAGATACATTGGTGATTCTATGCACGATGGACATCAAACTGTTCAGCTGACCCTTGGCTTTCATATTTTGGGTGTTTTTTCTTGGTACCTAATATTATGTGGGAGATATGATGCTTGAAAGTTGAAGCTTTGAGACGATTTTTTGAATTTTTATAATTTTTGTATAGAAACTTCTAAATTTAGGAAACCATTGCAGTTTGGTACTTAGGAGTTGGAAGACATAGTTACCCATTTCAGATTCGGCAGAATGTGTACTATTCAAAAATATATGGTTTCCTGGGGTAAACCTAATGTTCCAGGATTTTTGGCTTTGGAATCTAAAGTATGCCGTATTCTGCGGCATAGAAGTCAGAAATCTCCATAAAACTATACATATCAGGTATTGGCATGTTCGGAAGACATCAGGCTTTCCAAATTAGTTGAATTTTTGTCCATGAAATAAAAAATGTTCTGGTATAAATCCCTATATCGTGAAAAATATAATTTTTTTCTATTTTTTTTTTTTTGTAGTTCAATCTCTAAATCTTTTTCCAGAAATGGAAATACACAAAAACTCAGATTTAGAAAGCAAAAGGTCTGGCACTGAGGGGAGCCGAAATGTGAAATTCTGCTGGCACTTAAAGGGTTAACAAAAATATGCAAACAGAATCTCAATGTAATGCGTCCCAAATGATAGTTGTAAATGCCCTAAAGGCAGAACATAGGAGAAATGTTTTAGAGAAGAAGAATTACATAGTAAAATTAATTCTCTCAAAAATAAAAATAAGATCTCAAAATATTGATTTGCAACAGACCACCAGTACGCTACAACTGTCCTTTAAACATGCAATTGTTAAATCATCTGGCAAACGCTCCATTAAAAGTAGTCAAATCTACTCAAACTGAGCACATGGGGGAAAACAGTAAAATAACAATGGTCTATTCCTTTTTGACATATTTGAATTGTGTGCACATAGTAAAAATGAGGCACAAAATCACAGAACCACATGCTTCTCATGTATTAGATTTGGATGTATATGATTTTAGTAGCTTGTTTTCCCAAGACCAATATGCACAACTTACAGAAGTCAAAGATAATGGTTGTGGAAAATAAGGAAACTACTATAGAATTTCACCCACACTTACTGGCTGTAAAAAAAATAGAGCACTTTTAATTCAGGTACTATTCACCCTAACCCAGCTTGGATGCCCTTCTCTAAAATGTCCCATTGGAGCACTGGAAACTGAAACCGAAAGGCCTATTCTAGATGGGGCCTTACAGATTTATCACCCACTCTCGTAGCTGTTGATTTTCTCAATCAGACAAACCCTTAAAAATGTGTGGAAAAATAATACCTATGGACATTTAAGTCCATAATTTTTAGTTTGATGATTTAGAAGTAAATGTGTTCTTAAGAGCTTTGCCAATCTTTGCTAATGACCAATTTTTATCATTAGGATACACTTCATTCTTGTTTTTTGTATGTTCTATTTTAATTTGTAATTTTGAATGTAGTATATGTTTTGCATCTGCCATGTAACTTACTATTTGTAGGAATTTAACAAAATCTAGAGGAGGGGGAGGAGAATAGCTATAAACCATAGATAAATTCAAGCTCTTATGCTCTCACTGGACACAAAAAAGGCCCTCAACAGGATCCAATGGGGGTATATGACGCAGATATTACACAAATATGGACTTGGACATAAGTTTATTTAAGCTATCCTTCCCTTATACTCCAGTCCTTCAGCATGAGTAGCCTCAGGAATCCTGTCGGATGCCTTCCAAATCACAAATTGCACAAGGCAAAGCTGTCCATTATCTCCCCTTATATTCACACTTATGCTGGAGCCATTAGCAGTGAGAATAAAGGGGACCAACTTTTTGGCTTTACAATAAATTGAGGCCAACACAACATAGGACTGTTCACTTATGACATTATATTGTTACTAACCAATCTTTACCAAATATAATGCGAGAACTTGACATTTTGTAAAAAAATTCCTTTACAAAATAAACTCTCATAAAACACAAGGTCTCCCAATTAACCTCACACAATCAGATATAGAACGCCTTCAAAGTAACTATGCTTTTAAATGGATAGATAACTACATCAATTACTTAGGAATAAACCTGACAAAAAAACCCAACCTCCTCTATAAGTATAATTATGCACGTTTAAAGAAAGCCCTACAAGTTAACTACTCCAGACAGTGTCGGATTGGGCTGGCAGGTCCCGCTGGCCCAGGTCTGCTCCCTGCTGCCTTGAACTTGCACCTAATAAAATAAACATGGTGCTAAGTGCATGTGAGCACACATGCGTATGGGGGGGAGGGGTGTGTGTGCATGTGCAAGGGGCCCTTGGGGTTGCAGCCTTGGTACCTATTCCTCTCCCAAAGAAGACCTATAGATAATAGATAATTTCAGGTATATAATAAAAGATCTATTTCTGCTGAATTGGATAAATAATCACCTCAATTTCAGGCCTATCAAGAATTAGGGGATGCAGCCATCTAGGGACCTTGCTCCACATGTGGAGCGAGTGCAAGTTTTTAAAATCATCAACAGAGATCTTACGATTAACATACCTTAACTATTGCAGATAGCAAAGGCCAAGTCTCTAAAAATGTATTCAGCAATTACATCTCATTAGTGATGAGCAAATCAAAACAGTGGAAAAATCTGTGAAATATTTGAAAAATGTGAGTACCATGTGACTTTTTTGACACGGCTGTGCCTTTCTTGCGTGACAGCAAAAAAAGATCGTAACCACAATATTTTCGTACATCTAAGAAAATAATTTATCATGGTTACTCCAAATTTTTTCCAACCGTACTTTTAACAATCCGAAATTCGTGCTTTAATGAATGGGCCCCTACAAATCCTATGTGGTATGGAGGTATAATTTACACAATGTAACACTCAACAATCATATGAGACAGAGTAACCAATTAACTAAATAACAATGTATTTATAAGTTAATAATACCAGAAAACATTCAAACAATCCCTTTTACTGATTCTCATTAGTCAGTTTTTCTTTAAATAGTTAAGTATATTTCTGATATAGCTAGTCTATGAGTAAATCTAATGAGGCTATAAAAAGGCTATTTTTTAAATATGTAATTTCTAAATAGATTAGAAATTTTATACACGTTATAAAGTGTTCCAATTTGCCTGCCTAGTTTTCTGAAATTCTGGTAGATATAATTTATAAAGACCTGACTCTGAGATCTGACTGTGCTCTGTGCTTCACATTGGATAAAAAATCCAGCGCAAGGTGCAAAGCGCAGCTTTAGTGGACGCAAGCCAGACCTGTCCTCACTTCCTATCTTGTGCTACAGGTTCCAGTTGTGCCCAGTATTGCCACTGCTCCCTAAATTGAGCATCTGAATATAGTGGGGACTATTTATTTGAGAGCAAAAGTTAAAATTTGGAGTGTTTTCAGCAAAAATTTAAATTTTAAACATCACCCAAAATTAAATGAAGAACATGCTTTTTGCAATCGTGAACATTTACATCGTTTCCCCAGTGAACATTCACCAATTTAGGGCATAATAATGCATTTTCTCTTAGCGAAATCTCCTCGGTTTAAGTGTGCAAATTGCCAAGTTTGCCTCTTTATCTGCATAATCCTCTATATGTCAATATCCCACATATATCTTTTCTCTGTGGCATAAATTCTCCAGAACATTTACCCCTCTACCACAGTATTGGGAAAATACTAATGATGACAAAATAATGATGAATTATCACAGAGAATTTAGGACAAGAGAAAATTCACCTGTCTGTTATAATTGTAGTAAATACTGTATCAGATCTGTTGTAAAAATATGCCTGAATTAAGACAAACTTTGGCAGAATTAGATGAGGAGAAAACTCACACTTTAATAAATGTACCCCTATGTGATAATATCTAGTTACTAGGCCAGCTGCCTACATTGGCAACAGTGAAATGACGCTGATGAAAACAGTTAACCATTTACTTGTTGGGAGCTGTAAGCTTCAACATTAGATGTAACATCGTTATTTCACATACTTATGCAGCACAATTTGTTATGAAACTGACCTGCTTAGTTTTCAATACTCTCAAATATTACTATATCTAATAAAAAGCATTTTATGGGTGTATGGAAAGGAATATTTAATTAACATGGATGATTTGCATAGCAATGAGGAGAGACAATCTTTGAAGACTCTGTTAGTCAGGAATTACTAAAAGTATTACAGGTATAGGACCCGTTATCCAAAGTGCTCGGGACCAAGGGTATTCCGGATAAGGGGTCTTTCCGTAATTTTGATCTTCATACCATACTAAAAAATCAATAAAACATTAATTAAACCCAATAGGATTATTTTGCATCCAATAAGGATTAATTATATCTTAGTTGGGATCAAATACAAGGCACTGTTTTATTTGTACAGAGAAAAAGAAAATCAATTTTAAAAATCTGAATTATTTGATTAAAATGGAGTCTACGGGAGACAGCCTTTCCATAATTTGGAGCTTTCTGGATATCGGGTAAGGATCCCATACCTGTACATGCATTTGATATTCGTCTTTTGGCTGCATACGATACGTAGCAAAGACACAATGAAAATGCATTGCTTTTTGCTAACAAGTTATGGGTAGCTTACGATATTGGTAAAGGTAGAACAGGTAACAGAGATGACTCTGAATACAAAAATGTGTTAATTTGCAATGCTCATACAAAAATTAATAAACCCCAAAACACATGCTTATGATGAGATTATTGTATTGTGCAACAGGGTTCTAACGTTTTACATACACGTAAGCCATCAAGAGATGGCGATGTAAATAATTCAGGTGTAACTGGAAATTTCTGCCATCCAAAACATTGTATCTCTGTTGTAAACAAAGCAAGGAGACATTACAATGACAATACCCAAAGTGAGATAACAAAAATATACTGGGCCAAAAGACAGTGCCACAGGACGTGGGCGCCTCAAACTGAAAGCTGGGGCTGATGAGAATGACAGACTTAATTAATTATATAGTTCTAAAAAGAAATGCTCTTAGGACCAAGCTGTGGATATACTGTATAAGGAGCACATATAATGACACGTATAAAGCCCAAAGCGCGGGGAATCATTATGGGACATCATTATGCCCTAGATACGTGCCCCTTCAGCTTATCCCTAGTTCCAGCCTTGTATATCTATATATATTTATATACTGCAGTCCTTCGGAGATTGCACCTAGTGGAAAATGGATACACTTTTTTTCACTGTAGATAGTTAGATAGATAGATAGATAGATAGATAGATAGATAGATGATAGATAGATAGATAGATAGATAGATGATAGATAGATAGATAGATAGATAGACATAAAAATCTGTATAATAAAAGTCCTTTTCAAATTAAACATTAAAACCAAAATTCATTTTATATTAACACATTCAATCCCATTATAAATGCATTTAAAAATCCCAGCTGTCAATCATATACTGCCTGCCCCGCCTCTATGCCTTAGGCATAAAGGCGGTGCAGAAAAGTACTTAAACTTTCCATTCAGCACTCACATTCTCCCTACCTTCTCACAATCTAATTGTGTAGCCAGTGCATGGGCATCAGGTCCCCCATTATGGCACATACACAAAATTTTGGGGTAATACAAAGCTTGCTGACTGTGATTGTATATTCCCAAGACTGAAGGAAACAAGATCTATATCATTTATATAGTATGTTAAGTTAATTTTGCTTAACAAACACAATAGAAAAGAAATTGGAATTATTTCTTAGGGTGACAGGTCCACTTTAATGGTACATTTGTGATTTTTCTTCAACTCAGGGTGGTTGGTCATTTTAAAGTGTGACCAATCAGAAAGTTGACAAAAAAGGTTTAGGGTAATTTCACAAGGGTAGCAAACCCAAAATAATTTTTTTTCATTTCTCAAAATTTTTCTGTCGGGAAGGGTTTTTGACAAACGAACAATATTTTCAATAGGTTTTAACATTGTTACCTTTCGGTAAAAAGAAACCACATAAACCCACCCCATTGTGACAGTAATTTGAATATGTGTGAAATAACATTACTATTTACAGGAATGAAAATTAAGAAATATTATCTCTTTAAAGAACATGTAAAAACATTGAGGTAATTACATTTCATTTACTTCATGGCCCATGCAGCTGAGCAAATTGCTACTTTCTCATTAGGACAATGTCTATTTCATATACTTGAAGCGAAAAGTATACCGAGAACATGTTGCACTGAAATGACTATTTTATGCATATGGCTATTGTTATTTCACTGAGTTCCAGAAATATGTTACTGTGGTGTAGTTCCTGCCTTGGCACCCAAACAGAATATTGCAAAACAAAGCCCACATCTGCAAATTGCCAAAGCAAATGAAATCTGTAGAAATCTACACTATACAAGCCTTCCACAATATTAGTCATAAAAATACAAGTTTTCAAAATAGCTTTGGAAGCAAACACATTATGTAACTCTTGGCTTGTCTCAAGCCTCCAAGATTTCTATTTTATCCGAGTAGCTTTCTTCCACCTTTCATGTTTTCTTAATATTACAGATGAAGCTTATATCTTCCTTTACTCTGTTTGTTTGAAGCTCTTTCAAAATCAGACAACACAAATTGAATGGAAAACTAAACACATTGCACAAAGCAATGGATTTTTAAAGCTGAAATAATTTGCTATTTTCTCTAAATAGTATATAAAGCAGCATGCCAGTATATGTAACTAAACACATTGCACATAGTTATCAACTTTAACAGTTAAAATAATTAGATAGCCTCTCTTAATAGCATAATTAAGCATCATAGTTTAAACAGTAATTGAATGCATTGCACATGATAATGAACAAAAAAAAAAAGCTGAAAAAAATGTTTCTCCAGCAGAGTGCTCAAATGCAGCTGAGTTTCTATGGAAACCATTGGCTGCTAGACTGGAAGGTATGCTTAGTAACCTGAGTTGAGAAGAACTAAGCATGCTCAGTAAGCCAAGAGCCACAGCAAATTCCTAAGGGAGGGGACAAGTGGGTTACAGGAGAAGAAGGAATCCTGGCAGATATTTAAAGATTTCAAAGAGGCTGTTTACTGGTTACATTTGTTTTTGTGGGGGTGGGGTTGACATGTTCTTTAAAGTGCGCTATGTGTAATTCAGTTTTGCAATTCAATAACTGTCTAATGAATTGCAAAGGGTGAATTTTATATATGCATTTTTTTCTGTGTACAACTTTTATTACATTCAACCAAAAATATGCATGCAGGCAGCAGTATTTATGCACAACATTTTTTTTTTGATTGGTAGTAGAGTAAAAAGACAGGCATGATCATTGTGGCTGTCTAGTACAATTTATCCAAACAGTATGGCCTGCTGTCATGTTGGGTCAGGGAACCCGCATGGGTTGCCCACCTTTAGAGCTCTTCAAAGAACCATGATCCTAGGGTCCTAGGTCCCTATAACTGCCAGTTTTCCCACCTACAGTATGCTCAACTGAACCTCTTAAACTACATACCTAAGAAAGCTCCCATGTTGCCTATCTAATGGGTCATTTCCAGAGGAAACACTTGATTTGCATGCCCTTTTATCCAAGGATGGGTTGGTAAGGCTGTCCCCTACCTAAGCTGTGTCAAATCCCCCCTAGCGTGAAAAAAGGCCAAGCATGGCCTGAAATGTCATCCAAGATCTTGCCATGTGAATCAAATAAAGGCATTTTATTGGAATAAGGTGCTGCACACTGATCTTTTTTAATCCCCCTTTCCTACATGCTACACTGCTGGTCCGGCGACTCCCATATTTACCCATTTTGGATTCACTAAAATGTATATTTTATAAAAATGTATGGATTTCTGGGGTCTTCTGTATGCACAAAGTATATTCTGCTACATGTTAGAAGATCCCTGACTTATTTGTGTGATGTTTTATCTTAGTATCTAGTTACATGTCGGAGATGCTTTAAAATACACAATATTTCCCCAAAACTGCTAATTTGTCATTTGGTAAAGTAGTTTGGATTAGAAATATATATTTACCTATTTTGGATTGTGCATTTTCCAGAAATATATTGGTGTCTGAAGTTGCTTTATACCACACAAAATGCAGTAAATGTATTGATTTAATAGCGCTTGCCAGTTAGGGGCCTATTTATTAGGCTGGGTAAAATCAAATTCATCAAAAAACGATTTAAAAAGCTGTGTTAATTATATGGAGAAGTTTGCCATCCAAACGCCAGACTTTATGCCATTATTTTACATACGTTCCAGCAGAAGAGAAAACGCGTAAAAATGTATGCCGATTTTACACTGTTTTTTTTACACAGTGAAGCCTGGTGATGTGTGCGAATTTTGTCACCATTTTTTGCACAGCATAAAAAATCTGCCCCTTAGTGTGCACTCTTCATGCCAGATACTTTGATAATCATATGCATATCTTGGTATCTATTGACATGGGGGATGCCACAAGCTTGAATGTAATGTTAATGAATTTTTAGACATTTTTATAAAAGACCCTAACTTTAAAAGCCCTATATCTTCACAGAAGTGAAATTACATAAGTAAATTGCAGATTTAGAAAGCTTTGGTTGTCCTTAATAATGATGTTTATGTTTCCTATGTAAAGTTCCACTCAGGAAATGCAACTAAAGAGAGAAAGGACGATATGTTAAAAAAATGTTTTGCACTAAAGCAAAAGTGACATGCAAAATTCAGAACTTAATTAGGAAAATAAATATTTTTATTACCCCAAACTAGCCTGAGCATTTTGGCCCCCTACTAAGTGACCCTCACCCCAGAGCTATACAGAATTACAAACATTCTAAGGATCAAGACTCCCTATGCAGCAAACAAAATGTATTCCGTTATCCACAATAAGATCTAGCAAACAAGCATTACATAGATCAAAATGTAATTATAATTTTCTAACTTAACATGTGCTAGTGTGCCTTTACCATTAATAATTTGAATGAAGCAACATATTTCTTCCCCAGCTGGGAAGTCTTAATGCATTTATAGCAATAATTCTAAAACAGGAAGGCAGGTTGCACCAATAAAATAGATTATGTTTTGGTTGGGGAGTTAATTAATACATTTTAGATAGAACTATAGAAACATCTGTATCTGCAAAAGATAAACTGAGGTAGCTTTATTTATTTTGTACTTAACTGATTGCACCTGTGTTAAAGCAAAAGTATTCAAATGTTTATTGTTGCTAGAGTTACAGCAATGCAAACTTCTGAAATGAAATAGATTAAATCATATTATAAGAAAGTTATGAGTAACATAAATAAATCCTACACCATTTGCAAATATGTACTCTTCGCAGTAAGATTTACTATACAGAGTTCCTTATATTAATATGTCATTAGCGTTAAGGTAAAAAATAATATAAGCTAAGTCATTTGGGTTAAAAAAAAAGTACATAAACACCTGAACTGTCAATAAATAAATATATATACATATGGGTATAGGATCTAGCGTCCGAATGCGTTTTTTTCATAATGATGGGTTTTTTGTGATTTTTTCGTCACCGTCGCGACTTTTTCGTAGCCGTTCCGACTTGCGCGAATTGTCGCGACTTTTTCGTCACCGTCGTGAAAAAATCGTACTGTCGCGCCAAGTACGAAAGTTTCGAATTCATTCAAGCTTCAGTATCGTGACTTTCCTTGGGCCAGGATGGAGCTGCAGAGTGCCATTGAGTCCTATGGGAGGTTTCCAAAATCATGCGGAAAAAAAATCAAGTCAGAAAGGTTTGCCCGCTGTTTATGAGCACTCAATACGAAAAAGTCGCGACAATTTGCACAAATCGTAACGGCTACGGAAAAGTTGCGACAATTTGCGCAAGTCGTAACGTCTACGAAAAAGTCGAGACAATTCACGAAAAAGTCGAGACAATTCACGAAAAAGTCGAGACAATTCACGAAAAAGTCGTGACGGCGACGAAAAAATCGCAAAAATTACAAAAAAGTCGAATCCCGAATGGGACAAATTCGGATTGGATATGAAAATTTCTGATGATCACAAATATCACGAAAATGCTTACGAAAAAATCGTATTAGTCACAATAATATCATACTGGTGATCCGAAAGTCACAAAATTTTCGTACCGAACGATTGTAAACAGTGGGAAACCTTAATGATTTTTTCGCGCAAGCGTACGAAAAAGTCGCGGAAAATATACGAAAAGTCGCGAACATACAGAAAAGTCATGACGGCGACGAAAAAGTCGCAAAAAAAACGATCATTACGAAAAAAAACGCATTCAGACGCCTTCGGACCGTTCGTGGATTAGTAAATCTGCCCCTTAGTGTTCGAAACATTGGATTAATAAAGATTTTTTTCTTTTTTAAGTCCCTGTGTGTGCGGCACTTTGTTCTTCATTTATTTATATATATCTATATATATACACAGTATATAAGTCTGAAAGTTCAAGCACACCAAACAAAAAAACATTAAACCTGGGTGCTATCCAAGCTTAGTAATACATAAAATCAAAATATAGATGCACACCAGGTATTTTTAGTGAGAAAAAAACGTAACTTTTAATTAGTATAATTCAAAAGAAAACACGTCGACGTTTCGGTCCCCTTCTCTTGGTGTTGAGAAAGGTCTGAGATGGGGACCGAAACGTCGGCCTGTTTTCTTTTGAATTATACTAATTAAAAGTTACGTTTTTTTCTCACTAAAAATACCTGGTGTGCATCTATATTTTGATTTTGTATATATATATATATACAGGTCCTTTTCAAAAAATTAGCATATTGTGATAAAGTTCATTATTTTCTGTAATGTACTGATAAACATTAGACTTTCATATATTTTAGATTCATTACACACAACTGAAGTAGTTCAAGCCTTTTCTTGTTTTAATATTGATGATTGTGGCATACAGCTCATGAAAACCCAAAATTCCTATCTCAAAAAATTAGCATATCATGAAAAGGTTCTCTAAACGAGCTATTAACCTAATCATCTGAATCAACTAATTAACTCTAAAAACCTGCAAAAGATTCCTGAGGCTTTTAAAAACTCCCAGCCTGGTTCATTACTCAAAACCGCAATCATGGGTAAGACTGCCGACCTGACTGCTGTCCAGAAGGCCATCATTGACACCCTCAAGCAAGAGGGTAAGACACAAAAAGAAATTTCTGAACAAATAGGCTGTTCCCAGAGTGCTGTATCAAGGCACCTCAGTGGGAAGTCTGTGGGAAGGAAAAAGTGTGGCAGAAAACGCTGCACAACGAGAAGAGGTGACTGGGCCCTGAGGAAGATTGTGGAGAAGGACCGATTCCTGACCTTGGGGGACCTGCGGAAGCAGTGGACTGAGTCTGGAGTAGAAACATCCAGAGCCACCGTGTACAGGCGCGTGCAGGAAATGGGCTACAGGTGCCGCATTCCCCAGGTCAAGCCACTTTTGAACCAGAAACAGCGGCAGAAGCGCCTGACCTGGGCTACAGAGAAGCAGCACTGGACTGTTGCTCAGTGGTCCAAAGTATGTCATTCGGAAATCAAGGTGCCAGAGTCTGGAGGAAGACTGGGGAGAGGGAAATGCCAAAATTCCTGAAGTCCAGTGTCAAGTACCCACAGTCAGTGATGGTCTGGGGTGCCATGTCAGCTGCTGGTGTTGGTCCACTGTGTTTTATCAAGGGCAGGGTCAATGCAGCTAGCTATCAGGAGATTTTGGAGCACTTCATGCTTCCATCTGCTGAAAAGCTTTATGGAGATGAAGATTTCATTTTTCAGCACGACCTGGCACCTGCTCACAGTGCCAAAACCACTGGTAAATGGTTTACTGACCATGGTATTACTGTGCTCAATTGGCCTGCCAACTCTCCTGACCTGAACCCCATAGAGAATCTGTGGGATATTGTGAAGAGAAAGTTGAGAGACACTAGACCCAACACTCTGGATGAGCTTAAGGCCGCTATTGAAGCATCCTGGGCCTCCATAACACCTGAGCAGTGCCACAGGCTGATTGCCTCCATGCCACGCCACATTGAAGCAGTCATTTCTGCAAAAGGATTCCCGACCAAGTATTGAGTGCATAACTGAACATAATTATTTGAAGGTTGACTTTTTTTGTATTAAAAACACTTTTCTTTTATTGGGCGGATGAAATATGCTAATTTTTTGAGATAGGAATTTTGGGTTTTCATGAGCTGTATGCCACAATCATCAATATTAAAACAAAAAAAAGGCTTGAACTACTTCAGTTGTGTGTAATGAATCTAAAATATATGAAAGTCTAATGTTTATCAGTACATTACAGAAAATAATGAACTTTATCACAATATGCTAATTTTTTGAAAAGGACCTGTATATATATATATATATATACACACACACACACATATGGGATCCCTTATCTGGAAACCCGTTACCCAGAAAGCTCCGAATTACGGAAAGCCCATCTCCCATAGACTCCATTTCAATCAAATAATTCAGAATTTTAAAACTGATTTCCTTTTTCTCTGTAATAATAAAACAGTACCTTGTAATTGATCCAAACTAAGATATAAATAATCCTTATTGAATGCAAAACAATCCTGTTGGGTTTAATTAATGTTTTATTGATTATTTTAGTAGACTTAAGGTTTGGAGATCCAAATTACAGAAAGACCCCTTATCTGGAATACCCTTGGTCCCTAGCATTCTGGATAATGGGTCCTATACCTGTATATATATATATATATACACAGGTACAAGACCTGTTATTCAGAATGCTCGGGACCAGGGGTATTCTGGATAAGGGATCTTTCCATAATTTGGATCTCCATAACATAAGTCTGATAAAAATCATTCAAATATTACAGTAAATAAACCAAAAAGGCCTCTTTTTCCTACAATAAGGATTAATTATATCTTAGTTGGGATCAAGTACAAGGTACTGTTTTATAATTACATAGAAAAAGGAAATCATTTTTAAAAATTAGAATTATTTGCTCATAATGGAGTCTATGGGAGATGGCATTTCTGTAATTCGGAACTTTCTCGATAATGGGTTTCCGGATACCATACCTACATATATAAATATTATACCATATCTATGCCAGTGGAGAAAACAACCCATAAGCCATTAGTCTTAAAGGGGATGTTCACCTTCAGATAATAGTATAAATATGAAAAGCCCCTGTCAAAAAAAATATTTTTGAAAACCATCTTTATTATTTAAAACTCTCTCTCCTCTGTTCTCTCCTCTCTTTGGAAGGGATCATCAACACCAACTTGCATTCTGCTCAAAACAGGAAGTTGACACTGAACTGATTACTGTGCATGCCTTTCCTCTCCTGTTTCATTTGCATTTCATTGAGCCGATTGGCTGAATCTTGCCGGGCAATGGTATAAAACATATGCAAGTAAAGCATTACAGGGAAGGCATGCACAGTGAGTCCTGTTCTGGGAAATCCCCTTCAGAGAGAGCAGAAAGCAGTTGGTGAAAGTTTTAGCAGCACTGATCCTGGTCTGTAGCTTAAAAACTAAACATTTTAAATAATAAATATGAATTCCAAAAATGTTTTTTTCTGACAGGGGATGTATAAATTTAGAGTATTGTCTGAAGATGAACATCCCCTTTAATGGCTCCTCCAAAAGTTTTGCTACTACTCATTAAACATGTCATGTGTATAATATTCTGGTTGGAATCCTTTTTTAATAACAGGGTCACATTAGTAATTAGAAAAACGCAACATGGAAGATTAAGTAAACTGTTTTTACTTACCACTAAGCTCTGGGATGAATAATAGACCCACCGTCTTTGTTTACTATCTTCAAAGTTTCTCCTTGATCTACTGGTAGAATATACTTAAAGTTCGAAACTGTGAATATTAAAAATGTATCTTTATTAAACCGGCTCCTCTTTGCTGTATACAGAAGGAAAGAACTAAAGAAGCATCCAGAACCTCAGCCTTCTCCCTGTTAGCATTGTCCAATACCAGACTCTTTTGCCAAGGTCTAGCTTCCATTTTTTTACTTTTTATCTATTCAGGATTTCATGATTTATTTTACATTTCACAAATAGCCTGGCTATCTTGTATTCTTTAAATACATATCTGTCTTACAGACCTTCTGTCAACCTTTTGAATAAACAACAGAGGCTTTCATTTGCAGAGATGAATATTTGTCTTATGCTCATTTACCTTCTGTGTCTAGTGAACCCTTAGTGAACTTCACACAGTGTACACCTAAATATCCAACAGGGTATCTACCGAGTAGCAAGAGGTAATTCAATGAGTCAAAGGTTGCTGTTAATGGAATAGGTCTGTACTAAGGCCATTTTCACTGGGAGGACATTAGGATTTTGTGTCACTCATTTATACAGTTGCCTCTGCAATATAATCACAGAGAAGACCTTGTTATGAAATGTGAAAGTTGCGAAATGCTCAGTTAGATAAGAGTTGAGGATAATTCCAACATCATTTGTAATTACAATATGCAGACCTTTACAGCTTCAATTCCATTTATACATAAAGTAAACTATCTTTGACTTTTTCATCCACTCTGATTCCCTCCATTCTTTAGCAATCTAAATTCAAAGCCCAAACCTAAAAAAGAAAGATATTGATCAATGCACATTCCCTAGCCCCCCTTTTTAACTAATAATTCTTTATTTGCAGTTATACATACACTTTAAAATTATAAAGTTTTTCTATTTACACATTTTTGATAATGAAGTTACTAATCACCTGACCATATCAAGAGAAATCCCAATATGGTGGTCCTAAGTATATATCAGGGTTCCTAGTTTTCATAGACTGCCAGCTAACTTCTTAGTTGCATTGTTCTTATAGGCTAATTCTTCTGGTTCCTTCCACCTCTTTATAGGGGAGAATACAAGACCATCACCCATTTGAAGTACAAATACTTGCAGTACTTTCTCAAGACAGGTTTTTGCTTCTAAATGTATGATAATAAAGATTCTAAGCCACGGCCTTGTCATATGTTTTTTACCAACCACTAGTTATATCATAATTCTTTATACATGCATTTAACTCTAGGTTTCTCATATTGCTGACGAGCAGACAATGGAGGTTACTATGTTCCATTGTATTAATTACATATACCATACATATAATTACATATAGTTGCTAGATAATTATAGTATAATATACAGTTTGGTCATTTCCATATGGGACCAAACTGTAAATTATATCCTTATAAATGGTACTTAGTGATGTCATCAGTTATAATCGGAGATTAGTAATGTAATTTCTGTCACACGATTCACTGAAACTTGTATATTATAGTAAATAAAGTACCCCCTGTTGTAAAATATGAGGATATTAGAAGTCACCTCGGTCTCATGCTTTTATATTGTCATGGAACTCCTTGGTGACTTATAATATCCCTATATTTTACAATAGGGGGAACATTATTCACAATATATTTCTTGTTATGTAAACATAATAAATTCAGAGACACTATCAAAATGATTATACCTTTTTGACATTTTATTTATTTAATGTTATCTTCCCAAATCTCTTATGAATATGAATGAGATTTCCAGAAAAAAGAACTTCGCCCACATGCCATATGTATTTTTATTACTAATTGTTGCTTAGCATCCAAAGGAACATGTGTGAATCACGATAGGTATTATAAGTAACGGACATATAACAAAGTACTAAATTGATAAATGCTGTTTGTACAAAAGTAAACATATTCATAAATGATATTGCAAAAACTTATATATATATATATATATATATAAAAAGAATAGATAGAGATAAAGACTTATCTAAAGATGGCCTGTCTGTGTATACCAAGCTTAAAGAGATACCATCACCAGAAATGAAACCAAGTTTTACATCTACGATAACATTGTCTTTGCATGTTATAAATAATTTTGCTATAATAGTATTTGGCCAATGCTTTAACATTATCTATCTGATCTTCCATTTTCCTCTATGAGGTGCTGTCATATTTGTTTATCAGTAGTCCGTCAGCATTAGAAGCTGAACTGGCAGGTTAAAAGATCTGAGGACTATTCCCTGTGATCAATAGCAAGCGAGAAAAACTTTACTTTTTAGCCATTGTGCATTCTGTAACGGAGAAACTTGCTAGTAGCAAAAGAAGACAAGAACCTGCTGAAGATATTCATATTTCAAACAAACATGTTACTAGTCTAGTTATGCCTTTGATTGTTTTTCATGTAGTATAACATAGACTGGCCAGTTCACAGTGGAAACAATCATATTACACCCAGGTACAGCAGAATTCTGATAAGACCAATGGGCAAGACTTCCTAGGAACAACCTCTACTCTATCTTCAACAGGACATAATCAGTGATGATTGAATCTGTCCTGAAAAATTTGTGAAATGAGGCTAGTGCAAATATTTTTTGATGCACAGAAATTTTTTCATGCCACCGCAGCTTATTTGACGCAACCACATCTTTTTCCCACTTACTAATTTTTTATGTGGTGTGTGGGCACTTGGCTTGAATGATGGTATGATGCAGGCTTTACAAAAAACATTGTACTGTTAAAGATTTTCCTGGTACACGTGGCTTTGGAGATACTGTATGGAGCAGCCAGTTGTCGGGTAAAAGTATTTTATTGTTATGTGATAACCAAGGAGTAATGCAAGTAATAAATACTCAGTATTTATAGTAAAATCTGCTCCTGTAGTTTGTATATTACGTCAAATTGACCTGAAGGCTTTACAATATAATATATGGTTGAAAGCTAAGCATCTGCCAGGTCATATTAATAATATAGCAGATGCTCTTTCACATTTGCAGATTTCTCGCTTCAGACAACTAGCTCCTCAGGCAGAATCAAATCTGCAACTTTCCTAATGCATTTATGGGACCAAATTTAAGCATACTTACAATCATCTTCAAATCCATGGCACATAAGACTTGGTTGTATTACATCAATAGCTGGGCTTTGTGGCAGGTATTCCAAGCAAAACTTCAAGGTCTCAGGGCTGAATTGGATTTATTGATTTTATTTTGACAAGGTTCTTCTTTTTCATCTGTGAAAAAGCATTTAGCAGTCATTAGTTTCTTTAATAAATTGCTCAATAGAGTTGATTTTTGCAAATTTGCGGTGATAAAACAGCTCTTAAAGGGCTTTCAATCACCAAATGGCAGACAAGATAGAATTATTGGAGGCCCTTGGTAGCATTTGTTACTGTTTACTTAGACAAAGTAAAGAAGTATCCCCTAGCAAAACTCAAAATGCATGTGGAAATGAGGATTCTCATTCATTTGTGAGTTTCAGAGGCAACTAAGATGGCCCTTTTTTCATTCATAAAATTTAGGATTTTACTCAAATAGGGTTATCATACATTGGTGAGGAGTTTGGGGATCTAGATGGTCAGATCTTATCACAATATTTTACGGCACACCAGATATTGCTATAATCCACCATGGAGGTAATGATATTGGGAAGGTGTGCATTTACATCCTGAGCCACTGGAGGTACTTTAGGCTAGCCCGGACTAATTCTCCTGTCACTCTCCTTGTATTCTCTCTGCCTGCTCCTTTTCCTCTGCCCACCTCATTATCATCATGTGTTTTCCATCCTGTAATCATGGCCCTTTAAAAGCCTGTCCCTGACCACTGCACCTTGCTTGGTCATTGAGTTCATTCTGTCATCTGGCCTCTGGTATCCTGTTCCGGTCCTTGTTCCTGCCTTCTAAAGTTCTGTTCATGGTTCTCTGTTCTCCACAGCTTTAGCAAGTGTTTATATATAATACTAGTCTATCACAACATTTTCTAGACTTCTCTCCATTGTGTTCCTTCTGAGTCTCCAGTGTGCCACAGGTTCCAATTAATTGCTATTTGAACTAGCACATTAGGCAGTCCAAGATAGGTGCACACTGGACACAAAAAAGAAGCATGGGTGCTCAGAAATAAATGTAAATGTAGAGCTCGATACCATCCAGTACTTACAGGATTTGTTCCAAAAAAATAAAAGAATCTTTGTTCAATGTTTTGGCTTAAGCCTTCATCAGAAAACTTTTTTTCATCTTTAACTATTTACCTTCAGTTTTCCATTATGCAAGGTTAGCTATTCAGTTGCCAGTAGGCATTAGTCTGCTGATTAGGAGGTGTGGCTATATTATTCTGGTCAGATCTCACCTATGAGTACAGTGCAGTGGTAGTGTGAGTACCCCCCTCTCGCACTGCTACTACCTTGGCTTGACTTGCATTATTTTACCCACTGTTTAAAATCCTGATTCACTGCACTCCCGCAGTCACCATGTAAAGCAGCTGCCATGTTTTCCATTACCCCCTCTCTGCATTACACCTCTCCCCCAGGTACAGATCCACATTTAGCTGTTAAGCTTGTTCAGATGCAAACCTCGCTTTTGTTTCTCAGTTTTGCTGAAACAAGCATTCACAAATAACAATAAATTGTGACCAGTACCAATTCAGGATCTAACTAAAGTAAGAAAGATTTTGAATTCAATAGGCAACAGGATCACACTGTGATAAGGCTGCTATACCTCACAGTACATTAGCCTTATAATAATTTTCCTGAATGAAAATAATAACTGTAATCAGAATGCATTTTGTAACTGTACAAGATTTTTATAGAGTAAATAGCACTGTTATAATTATATGACAGAAGCCTTAGAAATACTGTCATGGAAAAAAAAATGTTGTTTTCAAAATGCATCAGTTACTAGAGCTTCTGCAGCAGAATCCTCCATTGAAATCCATTTTTTAAAAGTGCAAACAGATTTTTTTAAATTTAATTTTGAAAAATCACACAGGGCTAAATTCTTCATTTCCCAGGGTGCTACAGCAATGTGACCTGTGCTCTGATAAACTTCAGTCATACTTTACTGCTGAGGTGTAAGTTGAAGTGATATCACCCCCCTGCCAGCAGCCGATCAGGAGAACAGTGGGAAGGCAGCAAGATAGCAGCTCCCAGTAGTAAGAAATCCAAGTCCGGCTTGGGACTCCTCCAGTTACATGGGAGTAGGCGATACAATAGGTTATCTGAAAGCAGTACTAATGTGTAGCGCTGGCTCTTTCTAAAAGCTCAGACTCAGGCACAATGCACATAGATTGCTGCCTACACACCAATATTACAACTAAAAAAATACATTTCAAGAATAAAAATTTAAGTGCTAGAGTGAATTATTTGCTATGTAAATAGTATAATTTAGAAATGAAAAGAACACCATAAAAATCATGAAAGAATCCCTTAACATTTTTGTATGTCTTCTCTGGCATCAACAACATAATTTATTTGCTTTATTTCACTCACTAATCTCAGATCAAACAATTCTAAATGTAAATGTCAGTTATCACAAAAAGGATTTTTTTTGTTGGCACAGAATGGGTTGTTTTCATGCAATATTTTTCCTTGGTGAACCAAATGAAAAAAATATCTGGAAACTAAAAAATCCTTTATCTCATTGGTTCTTTGTCTATATAATATACTGTAAGATCAGGTGGTAGAACAATGTACCTCAAATATCTTGTTGATGTCACTATGCTATTTACTTCAGAAAATACAAACATCAAGTGTGTAATTATAAAATATATGATATAGAAATAGAATATAGTTTATTTTTATGACCACTTGGACTCGTAGGTCTCTGTTAGGCAGAGAATCTTGAACAATGTTCAAGTACTAGTCAGACTTATTTTATTATGTCTAAAACATCTGATTAATGACAACAAGTGCTTTGTCTGAAAAGAAAGAATGAACATTGATTTAAGTTTCATTTAATTCAAATTCTGGGCAATGTTTATTAGGCTTTTTCACTGTCATTCAATTAAATAACATTTCAGAGTCTCAATTTAGTGGTTATTGAGTTCCGGAAATCTTATTTATATGTATCTGTTTTATAATAATCTACTGGTGCGTGTTGATTGTTGATACAAAGATTCAATACCATTTACCAGTATGACAATGCCAGAACACTATTACAAGTATGGGATATAGTATCAAAAACTCCATCATCCAGATTTTATCCAGTTTCAAAGGAACAGTTCAGTGTAAAAATTAAATGGGGTAAATAGATAGACTGTGGAAAATAAATATTTTCAGTATAGTTAGTTAGGCAAAATGTGATCTATAAAGGTTGGAGTGAATAGATGTCTAACATAATTTATTTCAGACGGCCTATCTATTTTCCCATTTTTAAATACAGGAGTGCAATTTTTCCATTGAGTTCATTTAAGCAAACAATTGTTATTTTTAGATTAATTTTGTTTTTTCCATATAATAATAGAGTTTTTTACTTGGTAGCAAAATAATCCTATTGGTTTTGTTAATATGTAAATGTTTTTTAATAGCCTAAAGGAACAATCTTCCATATTAAGGACAGATTCCTTATCCGGAACACCTCAGGTCCCAAGCATTTCAGATAATGGATCCTATAGCTATATGTGCAACAAGTATGCTTAGTATAATTTTATTTCTAGAAGGGTACACATAAGTAGTAAGCTACAGGGAAAGCAAACATTGGGGAACCTAAAGAAACGATAATGTTTGGTTATTCATACAATCCACATATTTGTAAAAAGTCTAAAACCCTCACCTTTACACATCATATATATCTCCAAACATTTGTCTTCAATCATTTGAATGCATATTTTATTTACTTTACGTTCTGTCCCTTCATTAAGGATACAATTATTTTTGTTAAAAAAAATAAAATTATATATAGTACAGTTTCAACATGTCTTTCTATCATTAAACTGTTTGTACTTAAGGGTATAGTATGTTCTGTAGCAGAGAGAGGGAAATAAAACTATAGAATATTTTTGATGTATCATGGATATTATCTTTAAAAATGGGTTGCTGTTCTTGTGTTGTTTATAAGGACAAATAATATACATAAGAAATCCATGGAGGCATTAGAAAATTGTAAAATAAGCTTCTGTATCTAAAAAGGAGTTCTGTATTATTGTGTGTGAAATTGCATACAGCTCAAAAAGAAAATATTCCAAGTGGTAAATACCATTGTTTGATACCCGTAGAGAAGGAAAATGGTTTCATACAGGGGAGAGAGAGAGAACATTAGCATTAGACTCTATTTCTGCTTATCTGTTGTTTCAAGACACGTCCCAAAAAATGATACTGTAGTTTCAGTAATTATTGGCAGGTGCCGAAATTACATTGCACATTAGATTTACTGAGAAATCTGTATTAGCATTAGAACACTGTAAGAAATAGTTTATACAGCATTCACTCATGTATTAATGTCAAGATGACAAATGTGATATATTTAGCTACCTAGAGTTATGACCAGCAGAATGCCAGGACATGAAATATTTCAAGGAAAGAGTTTGGCAACATGTATGCTTTGAGAGGCTGTTTTCTTTGCGTTTCTTCTGCACAAAATACATTGAATTCCATGGGCATTTTTCCTGTGAAAAAAACTTCAAACCACTCATCGCTATTTATGAAAAGCTTATCGATTATTTTTTACTTACTTGCTTTGGCCCTTTGGGATCACCTGACTGTAGGTGGGAAGTTGGGAGGTACAGTACAAGCCTTAAGCTTGAAAGCAATGTATTTTAAAGCAGTAGAATTAATTAATGAACTGGATAAGTGTGAGTGTAGGACTGGCCAGACCTGGGATGACTTTGATGTAGTAGGCCAGCTTGAAGTATATTGTAATATACAGGTATAGAATCTGTTATCCGGAAACCCGTTATCCAGAAAGCTCCGAATTACGGAAAGTCTTTCACCCATTGACAACATTTTAATCAAATAATTCAGATTTTTAAAATTGATTTCCTTTTTCTCTGTAGTAACAAAACAGTACCTTTTATTTAGTCCCAACTAAGATATAATTAATCCTTATTGGAGGCAAAACAAACCTTTTGGGTTTAATTAATGTTTTATTGATTTTTTTAGTATCAATAAGGTATGGAGATCCAAATTATGGAAAGATCCCTTATCCGGAATACCCTTGGTCCTGAGCATTCTGGATAACGGGTTCTATACCTGTATGGACAAACAATCCCTGTTACTTAAAGGGGAGGGCATATCTTGATAGCTTAATGCACAGAATGTTTTAATGTCCTCTTTACACTGATAATGGGTGAATGCAGAGGATCTCTTGTTGTTAGAGAAACTAAGCTTTTCAGCTTCTGGTTTCAGGTAGAGAACTAGCTATACGTGTGCAGGCTTTATTTTGTTTGCCTCTTCCAGGAGGCATTAACTACAAATATTCAGTTTTCCTATGGGAAAATTCAAATGAGTTGCTTTTGGATCCCTATCTACTGTATGTAGACACAATCTAAATGTATTCCTCTGGCTATATAGCCTTTAGCGGTAGCCAATTGGAAGGGTCTCCACCCACCTCAGCAGTTCAGAATCTTGTTCTAGGAGCCTCAGATAAGGAATTGCTGATCACTGTTGTTATGTGAGGGCTGCTTTAGTTAAAAGGGATATGAGGTTGGTATCTTGCAATTTGGCAACTTCTTTGTTTTCTAGGGCCTAATTTCAACCTAGCTTAACAGCAAATTTCTATTCTTATCTAAATTTTGATCAACAGTGATCGTGGGCCATGGCTTACCTTGGAATGGGTTTTATTAAAGGGGATCTGTTACCCTAAGAAAAAATCCAAATCCTTTTCTACCATGCAATGAAATTATAAATGTATTATAAACATGGTAATTATATGCTTTTGTTGGATGGATTTCTCATTGTGTTGTTAAAGCGGACCTGTCACCCTAAGAAATAAGTCCAAATTATTTTCTATATTGTTAGTTGAGCAAAATAAACTTTACTTACTCTATATAAATAATATAAATCTTGTTTCCTTCCGTCTTGGAATTACTCAATCAAAGCAAGCAGGCAGGTTCCATTTTGTGGGCACTGTTATTAAGGCAAGCTTTGTATCATGCCAAAATCTTGTTTATGTGATAGAATGGGGGACCTGATGCCCATGCACTGGCTACACAGTTAGATAAGGAGGAGGGAGGGGAGAAGTGAGATGTGCAGTGACATCTAGGAAGTGCTGAATGGAAAGCTAAAGTTACTGTCTGCCCCGCCTCTATGCCTAAGGCATAGAGGCGGGGCAAGCAATATATGATTGACAGCTGTGATTTTTAAATGCCTTTATAATGGGTTTGGATGTGTTAATATAAAAATGAATTTGGGTTTCATGTTTAATTTGAACAGGACTTTTATTATACAGATTTTCATGTCTGGGTGACAGGTCCACTTTAAATGGGCTTCCTTAGAGGTGAAGATGTTTCCTCCAAAAATACAGCCATACCATGACTGGGCTTTAAAATACACTCTGGCATATCATATACACTTTGCTCCAGTGGTGTGTTGCAGCTTACAGGTGCCTCAGTGGAATTTGCAAGAATACACGTTATCAATCTGGGCCTAAGGTCAGCTCTTGCTGTTTTGGATCATGTTGTTTAGGATGGCTAACGTCCACTCTGTGGAAACATGTTTTATTACTCAGAGTCTGTTAACATGTATCTGTTTTGTGTCTCATTCTGACCATCTGCTCATGTGGTGCAACCTGCCTCTGTGGAACATATGATTTGCCATGTGAGCAAATAAGATAACTGTGCATGCCCTTCTCATATTTCTAGGTTGGCATGTTTTGCTTTCCAGTGAAGGTACTGTTTCTTTGAGTAGCTGCACAAGACTTCCTCCCTGGATTCATCATCTTAGGATGTAAATTTGGTACTGTTGTTTGCTATATTGGTTTGGATTCCCCCCACTCAATAGCTTACATTATGTTGCTGATTTTCTCCGAGGCTAGGTTTCACATACCCCACTCTTAGTTCTTTATGAATCATGTTTTGAGTTCAGGGTGCATGCCTCATTTGTGCTAAGTACTTTGTATGTTTTGTGCAATGTTTAGAGAAGGTCATTTAACTGTTTCTTTACTTCTGTGTTCCTCATTCAACTGTTTTCTAAACTATATATTGTGATCCTCAGCCTCCATGTCAGCATAGTTGCCATCCCTTCTCTGCTGGTTATCGAAAAGTTTGCTTAAAAGACACCAGTTGCTGTTTTAAAAATTTGAGTGGATCCTTTTGATGCTTTCCCAATGAGCACTGATATGGTGTTAGTTCAGGAAAGGAAAATAATGTTAAATATGATACAATATTCCATTGTTTTCTTTTACAAGGGGAAAATTCAAATGTAATTTTATCTATCCTACTGAATATTTCATGTAGTGATAAATAGTGTAGTGTAAATTATACAATTCATTTTACAGTATATTCCTTCTCATTCAGATATTTCTCTTGGAGCTTTGTTTACGCAATTCTTACAATTTGTTAATAAAATCACAGTTTGGAGAGTTGGTTCTGAAATCTTATCTTTAATGCATTGTGGTAAACCTTTGTCTGTGCAGTGCAGTAACATGCTCTTTGATTTAATATTTTGCAGTATTAATATTGCAGTCATTTTCATCAGATAGTCAATATGACGCCTGTCAGAAAAGCTATTATCTATACCAAACATAGTTCATTGAAGTCACAACTACCATGAATAATGTTTGATGACTGATATGGGAGAGGGCAGTTAGAATCCGCTGAACATCTTGTAAACATCCAGAGTATTTATTCTGATTTCACTACCTCTAGGTTATTTTCATACTGTAGAGAAATTGCATACTCACCTGAAGCTAGAATCAAGGAGCAACTGCAGAACATTTACTAGAAAAGCAATTTTAGTTATAGCCAGAACATGCTAATGGACAAAGACCTGTTTGATCCTGCACAACCATTTAAGAGTGTACTATTCCCAGCCCCACTTTGTGTATGTTGTCCTGTTACACTTTACCTCAACCTCAGAGAAGCTAATCTTCACTGGTGGTCTGGCCACTGGACACAAATCTGATTAGATTGCATACCTGCTCATCGAGCTAAGAGTGTTATGGACACAAAACTTCCTTTTCAGATCCCATTACTTGGCTGTACCTCACCCTTAATCCCAACATCTGCTGTCTGCCTTTCCTAGATTTCCATTACACTGCAATACACATCCAGGGTCCTCGTCTCACCCTGTTCTGTTTTATTTTCTGTAAACATTAGATGCTATATTGCATTATTAATGATATTCACATTTTCCCCAAAGCTATCCCTGGCTGTAGGATTTAATAATTTAATTGAAGACTCATTAATTATCTATTTTTACCCCAGTAAAGGTGTCACAGGAAAATTATTTCAATGTCATTCAAGACATTTTACCAATAGAAAAGCTGTGAATATGAATATTTATGAGCTACGAGTGGTTTTTCTGATATTTATCAAGCAAAAATGCTCTAAAATATAATTAAATGTACAAAATTAAAAAGTCACTCATACCAGTAAATGGTAAGCCTTCCTGCTAAAATCATTATGAAAATATGTAAAACAAGCTCCGTTTCTTAAGGTGGCCATACACGAGGCGATTTCGCTCGTTGTGCGATGAACGATTATATCGACAAACGATCGTATGGCGATCGAGTTCCCATACGATATGCCATCCACGGGCAACGATAATTCGGGAAAGATTTTGTCGCATCATTATCGTAAAATACCTACGATCGTACATCTACGTACGATCGATGTCGTTGCCATTATCGTAAAATACCTACGATCGTACATCTACGTACGATCGATGTCGTTGCTGGCAATCGTGACATGCGCAGAGAACAATCGTTGAAAGACAAATGTCTGACAGTCACACCAACTGGCAGATTTTATCGTTAAACGACCAAAATTTTTAAACCTGGCCGATCGATTTTGGGGACGATAATGTCGGCTCGTTTAGTGGGCCGACGATCGTTCGTACACCACCAACTATACGATAACTTAACGATAGCATCGGATCGTTCGGGAATCGGTCGTTTGTAAGTAAAAAATCGGTCCGTGTATGGCCACCTTTACTAACGATTTTTGGCCAAGAGCAAAAGGCAGAACAATGTTGTGATATAAAAGGAAAGTTACAGGCCACTTAAACATTTTCACTTACTTCTTTGGTTTTCTTGGAGTTGTGAACTTTTTAAAATGTATTGACCCTAGAGCAAACTATTGATTTTATTTTGACAGAATTATTGGATGATTCTTACAGCTTCTCTTGCAGCCTTATTTTATTTTTATTAGCTGGGAATGCAGAAATGTTGCAATGCTTGTATTTTAATCTTATTTCATTTCTTTATAAATACTAGATTAACTATATCCTGTACTGACGGTAATTGGCAGTAACCAATATGGTACAAATAACATGGTAAAATGTTTGTCAGAATGGTCTCTGCCACGAATGCTCGTTTTTACCTACCATTATTATCATGTTTCTAAAATTATATATATGAAAGACTTTTTATGTAGCTCTGAACTGGGAATTTTTGTTTTTGGTTGCCTTTTCCTGCTGATAGAGAGATGGGCAAAATATTTGGTTTAGAACTCGCAAGTTTTGATTTGTCTAAAAACTTTCAAAATTCCTGTTTTGTTCTTGTTTCAAAATTAAACCCTTTAGTTAAAGGCAGAAACACCATAAAATAAACTTACCCTAAAAACATGTGCTTTGAGGGGAATATGTATAAAAAATGGTGTTAGAATACAGCAGACACCACCTTATGCAGTATATAATTTCCTTCATAAAAGTAGACTTAGGAAGGAAAGATTAATTACTGGGAGTGTCAATTTGTTGCACTCTAAAGCTATTAAAAATGTTAGCCTATTAGACTGTTTAAGGAAGCACTGTGGTGCCATTTTATTGCCTGTCGCAGGGCATTTGGTGCATTTGGAACATAGAACAGCGTTCACTTGAATAGTACTACTGGCCAGTGCAGTTTTCACCAAAGAGGAGCCCAGGACTGGGGTCCAGACTTAATCATTATCACTGAAAGTGTCTAACAAACTGGAACTTCCAGTTGTTATGTCTTTCCTTGCCATTAAAAATCATGGCCAAACATGAGCATGATTTGCCTTGAATGGTGGCAAAATTAAAACCTGACCACCTAAAATCACAAAAAGTTGTGATTCATGTTTATTTCACAGTTAAGCATGATTGTTAAAATGAAATGCATACAAATGTTCTACCTAAAACCAAGAAATGTCTTAGAAGCAGAAGCGGGCCAAGCCCCCACCTCACCCCCATGGCGTCCCTCTCTCCTCCCCCCGTGTGTGCACGAATGCTTGCATGCACGGTGACATCGTAGAGGGGGGAGCGCAGCGTACAAGACACGCAGTCGATGTGAAGGGGGGGAGCAACAGGAAATCAGCTATGGGGGTAAGAGATCCTAGACTAGAGGTTAGCAAAAGAGGTACCTGCCTAGCGCCCCCTCATTGTTGCACCCTAGGCCGGTGCCTCTTCTGCCTACTCCTAGTTCCAGCCCTGCATAGAAGTCCATGGGAATGATCACTCCAGCATTCAAGAAAGCGGTTTTTCAGTTTGAAAGTGCAAGGAAACAATGGAATTCACAATTTTTCTGTAATTATTTCCACAACTTTACATAATTATGATTAAATCCTTTGTGATTTTTTAGAAATATGCATAGAATCACAATAAATATTCTATTTAATGCTTTTAAAATTCTGATAGAATTATCGCGGCCTCAGTAAGATCTCTGCCACAAATGACCATGTTTATGTACAGTACCATGATGATCTTGCTTCCCAATTCATACAGTATATACAGAGCAAATGATTTAGGTTGCTTTCTCCTGTTGAGTGCAATGCTTGCAATGTGCTTTACTGAAAATATTGGGCTTTAAAATGCTTTATAGGATTACGATTTATGATTATTATCATATATCTTCTGAAACATTTCAGACAGAATAGTTGCAGTTGTGTTTTGTCTCACTCACAAAAATGACATTGTTCTACTAATTTTCAGTCAGGATTCGAATCTGGAAACAAATAAAATAAAGTTGTTAGAGACAATTCCCATTGACTTCTACAGAAACTTGGCAGCTTTTACTTGTTTTTCATGTGAATCTTTTTTTCTTTTAATACATTTTGAATATTCAGGGTTTTGAAAAATATTTTCACATATATGTGTTCCTGTTTTTTTCACCACATTTTCTTTTTTTAATCTTAAAAAACACAATTTAGAATTTTGATCAGTCTGCCATGTAATGATGAACCCCTGCATTATAGCATTTGTAGAAGTATTTTGTATAAAATGCTAGAAATATTTCAAAGAATATTTGGATTTTTTTTATAAAACAATAAATAGAATTCTGAAACTTGAGTATAAGGATTTGCTATTTTTTTTTCTTTTTTGTTCATATTTTACATATCACTAAAGCCTCAAAATGGCACAGTACCAAACTAATAAAACTGGACATGTTTATTTTTGCAAGGTTGAAGCTGATGATGCCTAATGGCAGTAATGGGTGGTGGACTCTCTGTTGCTTGGAAAACATAACAAATAGCGATAAGTGAACTTGTGGTATTTTATTTCACAAATTTTGTGAGACTTTGGGGTTTATTTATCATGCTGTGTAAAAAGTGGAGGAAAACATTACCAGTGATGTTGCTCATAGCAGCCAATCAGATTCTTTGCTTTGGTTTTCTAACTGTTGAAATCTAATTGTTGATTCGCTGCCCTGGGCAACATCACCAGTAATGGTTCACTCCACTTTTTACACAGTATGATAAATATACCCGTAAAAGTATTAAAGCAAATTGCATTGCAGTTATGGAGATCATTTTGTTATCAGCAAAACAAAATTTGGAATTTTGTTTGCACATTAAATGCTCCAGTCTTGTCCAGCTTTATAAATACTGTATAAACAAGGGCAGTGCAAATATGTTCACTGCGCAAAATTTTATAAATTACCCCCTGTATCTTTACAATTTCTGTTAAAACATTTACCTATTACATGAAAATTTCTACAAAAATAATCACGGCTTGGAAAAAGTATCCCTAAAATAGAATTTCTTAATAAAATGCTGGTGAGTCATATATTGGGCTATGTCTTCTATCACTTCTTCACAGAATAGGTGTCTATACATAGGTACAGAATGGTATACAGTAATAAAAATTATACATATCTACACATATCACACATCTATATTACAAAATATGTACAAAATGATTCAGAGCACATCCAACTGCTATATTAAACAATTAATATATTCTAAAAAGAAGGTACATAAAGGTCATGCTTATGATTAGTAATAAGGTAACATTGTCATATGTTGCATTCTGCTACAGTATAAAAATGAGCAGTATTTTTGGCATGTGCCCAGAATAAAACCATAAGGAAACTAATTTGAAAACCACAGATCTTTCACCTGGAAAAACCTATGTATTATGTATGTTAGACAATGCGCAATGCTTTCAGAACAACTTCTAATAGACATGAGAGGGTATTGCCCTGAAGTACAAATTAAGTGCGGTATAATGGCTCCCCCAATCTGCATTACTAATTAATATCTCTAGACCTCACTGCTAACAGATATTAGATGTTAATCTTTTATGCAGGTTTCATTGTTAGTGTGTTACAAGGTACATCAAGCCTGGAGAAAGTATTTTTCTTTTTTTATTTATCTTTTACCAACCGTAAGCCATGTTTTTTTGTTTATTCCTTAAGAAATTGCTTTTGTAATTGCTCAGCTCAGTCATGTCACATGCATCACAATGTCAAATAACATTCTCTCCTGCAGGGTAAAATGTGCCACCTTTTATCATGTTTATAGTTATCTTTTTTTATGTTTATAGTTATCTTAAATAATATTTCCTACATGTTTTGAGACACTAAAAATTTTACATTGCTGGATAATAACATAAATTTTAATCTGCCAAGAAAAGCTACATAAAACAGACTAATCCATGTATCTGTAATCCCTGATATATCTGTATCACAGAAAAAAAACTAAGAAAACTATCTTAAGTTGATGCTTCTGTGATGCATAAACATGCCCTATATAATGGTAGCAGCTTATACATAACTGCTAATTTTCAACCAACCAACACCTGTTAGGAAGTAAACACAAGACTACCTGCTCCGAATTAAAAATAAAAAAGTTTCATTTACTAAATTGAGAATTTTAGGCAGTTGCATAACTATAGAGAAAGCAGACCCTGTGGTCACATTGGGGGGTGGGGCGGGGGTCTTGGACTGTGGGTTCTCCTTCCTCTATAGCTGAAAAGAAGTCCCCCAGCCCCTCAGCTACTCTTCAGCAGTGGAGGAAGGATGCAAGTGGGTGAACAGGGGCGGTCGACAGATCAGGTTTGGATAGTTGTGCACCAGACACCTCCAAAAAATGCTACTTATGCCGCTAAATTAAGGGAAAAGAGTATCTAGTATAAATAAAATGAAAGAAACTGGACTTGTTTGGTAATCATTGAAGACGTTTCACTACTCATCCGAGCAGCTTCTTCATTTCAACTCAGTTGAGAAAAGAGTCATTTTATAAAAAAAAAACAATTTTATATATATATAAATATATATATATATATACTAGTCTTTATTAGACTTCAAATAAACCACGTTGTTCTTTATAAGTCATGTGTGAAGCAGCCTATTTGTTCATATATCTATCTGAGAAAAAAAGGTGGACTGCACCCAGGCATTGGGAGTCTTTATTATCATGAGTGCCTACCCTTTTGAACTCATATATATATATATATATTGCTACCATTTTTCTATACTGTAAACAACTTTTATTGTGTCAGTTCTTGCTGCATTGTTGCACTTCTTGCAGTATTAAAAAATGCTAATGGTAAAATATTCAGAAACTGTTATTTCATCAGTTTTTGTACCTTTCATGTTGCAGTAGGACACAGCATGGTAGATATGTGTTTTGTGCATGTGGTTGTGGTTTGTTTTTTTAAGTCAATATGCAACTTACATTATCAACAGTAAGAATACACTGTGTGTAATTGTGCTTGGACCGTGACCTCCATAGACTTGATTAAAAGTACCAGAGTACAAGACCTCTCCCATGCAATTAAACAATTACCAAATAAAACCTGAGCCAAATTATTCAATCAATATAATGCTTCCCAAAGATTCAAGTTTTAGAGGACATTTTCTTACATTTATAAATTAGTCAGCCTAGAAATATTGATTTTCACTTTGAAAGTAAAGACTAGAGGGCATCTTTTATTTATTTTAAAAAAAAAAAACGGTAAATAAGACAAATGAAAAATTTGCAGAATAAAATCTTGGTTTCAACAAATCATTTGGTTTTATTGACTAAAACATAAAACATTTCAAAATACACAAAGAGGTGACTTCAGCACATTCACTTTCAGAAGAACTGCTCACAAAAACTACTTTCTAAAGACCTGTACTGCATCCTGAAACAGCACAAGAGTCCAGATGGATAAATCATAATATAGTTTATATATATATATATATTTTTTTATTTTTTTTTATATATATAGTATAATACATAATACAGTTTTCTAATGCAAAACCCCCTTTGTTTGATGTAGCATTTTTTACATGGATTATTTAAAGTATATCAATGTTCTGCAAATGTTGAAGCCTGCACATCTATATAACATAGTAACCCAACACGTTTTACCCCCAAAAACAATGGGGGTCTTTGTCAGGGGCACACAAAAATTCAGGCAATTGCAATCATAATTACCAAAGAATAAATACCATTTCCATATTAGGACTTAGTTGCACATTCCCCACTAAGGAATCCCCAGGAAGTGACCGGTCACGTATTCACCTAAGTTACATGTAATAAGCGACTAAACTGTACTGTTTTAACTGGTAACCCCCTCTTAGTGGTGCTTAAAAAGGTACATTTCTGTATATACAGTGGTGTGAAAAACTATTTGCCCCCTTCCTGATTTCTTATTCTTTTGCATGTTTGTCACACAAAATGTTTCTGCTCATCAAAAACCATTAACTATTAGTCAAAGATAACATAATTGAACACAAAATGCAGTTTTTAAATGAAGGTTTACGTTATTAAGGGAGAAAAAAAACTCCAAATCTACATGGCCCTGTGTGAAAAAGTGATTGCCCCCCTTGTTAAAAAATAACTTAACTGTGGTTTATCACACCTGAGTTCAATTTCTGCAGTCACCCCTGATTACTGCCACACCTGTTTCAATCAAGAAATCACTTAAATAGGAGCTACCTGACACAGAGAAGTAGACCAAAAGCACCTCAAAAGCTAGACATCATGCCAAGATCCAAAGAAATTGAGGAACAAATGAGAACAAAAGTAATTGAGATCAGTCTGGTAAAGGTTATAAAGCCATTTCTAAAGCTTTGGGACTCCAGCGAACCACAGTGAGAGCCATTATCCACAAATGGCAAAAACATGGAACAGTGGTGGCCGGCCGACCAAAATTACCCCAAGAGCGCAGAGACAACTCATCCGAGAGACCACAAAAGACCCCAGGACAACATCTAAAGAACTGCAGGCCCCACTTGCCTCAATTAAGGTCAGTGTTCACGACTCCACCATAAGAAAGAGACTGGGCAAAAACGGCCTGCATGGCAGATTTCCAAGGCGCAAACCACTTTTAAGCAAAAAGAACATTAAGGCTCGTCTCAATTTTGCTAAAAAACATCTCAATGATTGCCAAGACTTTTGGGAAAATACCTTGTGGACCGACGAGACAAAAGTTGAACTTTTTGGAAGGTGCGTGTCCCGTTACATCTGGCGTAAAAGTAACACAGCATTTCAGAAAAAGAACATCATACCAACAGTAAAATATGGTGGTGGTAGTGTGATGGTCTGGGGTTGTTTTGCTGCTTCAGGACCTGGAAGGCTTGCTGTGATAGATGGAACCATGAATTCTACTGTCTACCAAAAAATCCTGAAGGAGAATGTCCGGCCATCTCTTCGTCAACTCAAGATGAAGCGATCTTGGGTGCTGCAGCAGGACAATGACCCAAAACACACCAGCAAATCCACCTCTGAATGGCTGAAGAAAAACAAAATGAAGACTTTGGAGTGGCCTAGTCAAAGTCCTGACCTTAATCCTATTGAGATGTTGTGGCATGACCTTAAAAAGGCGGTTCATGCTAGAAAACCCTCAAATAAAGCTGAATTACAACAATTCTGCAAAGATGAGTGGGCCAAAATTCCTCCAGAGCGCTGTAAAAGACTCGTTGCAAGTTATCGCAAACGCTTGATTGCAGTTATTACTTTTTCACACAGGGCCATGTAGGCTTGGATTTTTTTTCTCCCTAAATTATAAAAACCCTCATTTAAAAACTGCATTTTGTGTTTACTTGTGTTATCTTTGACTAATAGTTAAATGTGTTTGATGATCAGAAACATTTTGTGTGACAAACATGCAAAAGAATAAGAAATCAGGAAGGGGGCAAATAGTTTTTCACACCACTGTACAATATAGATGCACATGTTGATATCCACTGGATTAAACACACTGACAACATAAATTTTGGTAACATACAGTGTTACCCCCAGAGTGTATTTTTGTTTGATATGCTCAAGGAGGCAGAATCCATACACATGCTACTGGCATAAATTGCACTCCTAATCAGCAATATTTGTACAACAGTTCTTATGAAGCATTCTTATAAAAAAGGAATATCACAGTGTACAGAAATGATTTAGCAATTAGGCTGTTTATACTATAGCTTTGATAGCATCACCTTTATCTGTTTTCAGGCCTCACTTGGAGTATGCAGTGCAGTTTTGGGCTCCAGTCCTTAAAAAGGATATTAATGAGCTGGAGAGAGTGCAGAGACTGAAACTAAACTGGTAAAGGGGATGGGAGATTTAAACAATGAGGTTTGACTTTTAAAGTTGGGGTTGTTTTCTCTGAAGAAAAAAAAACGCTTGCAAGGGGACATGATTACTCTGTACAAGTACATTAGAGGGGATTATAGGCAGATAGGGGATGTTCTTTTTTCCCATAAAAATGATCAGTGCACCAAAGGCCACCCCTTTAGATTGGAGGGCTGGACTTTTCATATGAAGCAGAGTACGTGGGTTTTCACAGTGAGGGCAGTGAGATTGTGGAATGCCCTTCCTAGTGATGTTGTGATGGCAGATTCTGTTAATACCTTTAAGAGGGATTTGATTTCTTGAACAAACAATATTCAAGGCTACTGGGATACAAAAATCTATAGTTAGTATTGTGTTGGTATATAGTTTATGTATATGTGTATAAAGATAGGTCAGGATAGGTTTGTGCTGGGTTTACTTGAAAGGGTTGAACTTGATGGACTTTTTTCAACCCAACTTAACTATGTAACTATGTAAAAATGATTGTTTGCTCTGTCGCTTTGTATCCCATTTAGTATATCACAGGATAACTATGCTTGGATACAATTTTGTTTTATATTTATTTTGTTTGCTTTATGTCACATTGTTTACTTTTGGGTTCATTGTGTATAACAAGAGTGATGTCATAATTATATCATTCAGGTCTCTTTTCCCATCCATGAGTATTTTTAACTTTGACAAAGCATGTGGTGCAGATCATGTCTTCACAGAACATAATGTCTTTCTTGCTGGGCTGCTTGGGTGGCTTTTGTGGAAACAAAGCTTCATCTCAGTAGGACCTGCATGATCTTTTCTATTAACTCTTGGCAAATAGATATAAGTTTGCCACCAATCTTCTTTATTTTGCTTTGCATCTGCTATACTCACTATCCAAGGGCATGTCTGAAATGGTCACCACTGAATGCTAAAAGATCTTTAAAAGCCTTTAGTTCAGTATAAATATATAACTCACCAGCTTTCTTATAAAATGTTCAGTTCCATTTAGTCTTCACAAATGTATGTATTCATCTAACTGATAAGTTCACATTACCCAAGAGCCATATAGCCATTTATAGCCATACAATAGCCATTTGCAAAGAAGAAAATACTAGCCATAGATAAAATAAGTGTAAGCATTGCAGCCATTTAGGAGGCAGTGTTGCAAAGCCACACACACAAGAAAGCAAATTGTTACATGGCAGCACTTTTTTATGCAAATGTATAAAGCTAAACACTGACATCAAGCTGTTTAGTTAAAAAAAATACAATTGCCTAAGCCAAATAGCCCTCTTTTAGAGTCAGAGTGTCAGCGACCCTATGGTTAATTGACTATGCAGCGCATAGACATTAAGGGGCTTTGAAAGAGAGCTGCTGAGCCAAGAACCTGGGGTGAGCTATCTACCACTAGAAACCACTAAAACTGAAAAATGAATGTACTTTGAATTGCAAAAGTGTTCATAGGAAGTTTTACATGAATTGATTTTTTTGTTTAAATCCCCTTTAGGCAAACCTTATTTATTTGCCATCATCGAAAGGGTATATTTTGCCAATTTGTTATAAGCTTTTTAACTACCTTCTTATAATGACTTAAGTTTCTACTAAATACTTTACTTATAGGAACACCATAAATTCACTTGTAAAGTCAATATTTTATTTTTTAGGGAATATTTTGAAATTGTTCATTTACCAAACTATGATAGAGTTAATGTCTTTCCCAGGTTGCTTGAAAAGTACATTCGGGCTTGCATGCAGATGTTTTATATTCATTTGTTACATCTCCTAGGGAATTGACAAATTACTTAGAATTAATTTTAAGAAGATTGAAGGATAATACGGTTATGTTATTTTTAGTATATTTAAAGCAAGAGTAAATTCTGAATGAAATAATTAATGGATTTTCTGCTTTGCCTGTCTGCTTTTAGAAATTAAGCTGTTAAACTGTTTTCTAACTCACTTTTTTAGCCTTTTGATAACTTATCTCTTTTAACTGTGCCTGAGAGACATTGACATAGGTAATTTGTCTGGTAACACTTGAGGCATAATTTATGAGGTGTTTATTCATTTTAGGAATATTTTAAGTGTGGGTCATAGAGGATAAAAGGAATCATGCATTAATTCAACAGATTGCAAAGTTCGTTTATGCACGTTTCTCCTAAATGCTCTGCTTCTTATGGCAAAGTATTTAAGAAAGGTTCCTTGCTTTACTGATGTTGGTGTATAAAAAGGAAATCAGCAGTTTTAAATTCTTTCCACATAGTTCGGCTTACCCCAGGAGACTATATAGATTTTTCCTCTCCACTTATAAAGTTCATTATCTCTCTTGGATAGTTTAATTGCAGCATGTGGATAGTGGCTCATTAACATTCTCACTTTCTGAGTCCACATGATGTCAGTCGATTATTGCAGTTCTTAGCTCTTTCTTTAAGGAATCTGTATAAAGGTCAAATAATTGGAAATAAAAATCCAAATTCTATAAATCTTTCAACTTGTTTTGTTGATAGCCCTCAGGTAGTCCCATCTCATGCTGTCCTTGTCTTTTTCCTAGGCTTTCTTCCAATTTCTTTCTGATTGACAATTTATATAATTTACTGTTGACTTTGAACCATAATGGCAGCAGGTGCCAAGTAAAAGGTGTTTTTAATAAGCTGTACTGCAGCAAATGGGCAATAGGTACAAACCCATTTGGAAAGAGAATTTGGACAGTGTGTAAACTATAAATAAAAGGAGAATTCATATTTAAGGTTTAAATGCATATTTAACTGAAAATAGTATAATGACAACATATCAAATGTTGATATTGAGAATTTTTTCTAGAATATATATAAAGGTATGAGATGTGTTATCCAAAAGCTCCAAGAAGACCATCTCCCATAGAATCCATTTTAATCAAACAATTCAAATTTTTTAAAATTATTCCTTATTTTCTCTTTAAAACCTGTTCCCAACTTAGATATAATTAATCCTTATTGGCGGAAAAACAATCCTATTGGGTTTATTTAATATTTACCTGAAGTAAACTAAAGGTATGGTGATGCAAACTATGGTAAGACACCTTATCTGGAAAACTCCTGGACCCAAGAATTCTGGATAACAGGTTCCATACCTGTACTTGCTTTGAATTTGATGCCAGAAAAACATTCCAAAAAACTTGGGACACTGCGTTACATCACCTCTTCTTTTAACAACACTCTGTAACATTTGGGAACTGAGGAGACCAATTGCTGTAGTTTTGAAAGTGAAATATTTTCCCATTCTTGCCTGATACTGGTATGGGAACTGTTTTCCAGAATTCTTAGGACCTAGGATTTTCCGGATAAGAGATCTTTTAATTGTTTGGATCACCATACATAAGTCAGTGTTCCCCAACCAGTGGCTCTTGAGCAACATGTTGCTCACCAACCCCTTGGATGTTGCTCCCAGTGGCCTCAAAGCAGGTGCTTATTTCTGAGGTACGTTTCAGTTGCATAAAAACCAAGTATAATGCCAAACAGATCCTTCTGTAGGCTGTCAGACAACATAGGGGCTATTAAGTAGCCAATTATAGCTCTTAGACTATATATTACACTCATACACTGGCCCCAGGAACCTTTTTATGCTTGTGTTGCTCTCCAACACTTTTTCTATTTAAATGTGGCTTGCGGGTATAAGAGGTTGAGGATCCCTGCTTTAAGTATACTTAAAGTGTTAATTATATATGTAATTGAATTTATATTTTGATAAGTTAAAGGACAAAATGTGTTTACAGATATAATAGGGATGAAATTAAAGTTACATTTGATGGCATGACACCAAGTTGGCACCAGTTTTAAACAAAATTCTCTATCTGATCTTGACTGACCCCTAACCCTTTTCCACATAACAATTGGGTCTCTCACTTATTAATAAATTCCAGATGAATTTTCACATGGATCTTTTCAATTTCAATCAAGAGCATTTAAAATGATATAGCATCATGCTCAGCAGGAAATAGTGGTAGAAACGGTGGTGTAAATCTACCTGTAGGAATGGGCCTAAGCCATTCCCTAAGATGGTAAAAAGCTGGTATATACTAACCCAAAACTTTCATTTTTTTCATATACTTAACCCTGTATTGGCTCCCAGCCCTCTCCCAAATGAAATCAGTGAGAAATAGAAATCAACTTGCCATGTGTCTGAGTCATTAGTAAAAATGAAGAGATCGGAAGTGTTTTAGAGCTCTTTTACATGTTCCTGTAGCAGTAGAACACAATTAACAAATTCTCAATTATAATAAATTAAAAATAAACATTTTGCCCAGGTGCAGTACGCTTTAGTAACCAATGAGATATTTGCTTTTATACAGATTTCCAACAAATATTTTTTGGTTGCTAGAGCGATTAAACCTGTAGTAAACTTTGCACTTTTTATTTGATAAACATGAGATAAACATGAGTGCTATGTCATATAGTGCATAAGATAGGATAAAATAGCTCTCTCCGCTCAATGTTAAAGCTGCAGAAACCATGGTAAAAGGGATGTTGGTGTCCTGTCATGGTTAGTAACAAGGGGCTGGGGTAGAGCCAAAGATTTTGGTTTCATTAGTAATAATACTGCTAATACAACATTTAAGATTGAGGTAAGATTGCACTCACCACAACCAAATGCATTTATGAAAAAGACTTCATACAAAAATGTAATTCATTCAAATCTAAAGGATTTAGCATTTATAACTTCTAAATATTCTAGGTCTACAAATCTGCAGGCTTTTATATGATTAAGATTTTTGAAAAGCCTAGACTACACTATAACTTTCTTTGTTTCTTTGCCTTCTGAAGCACTTTTTTTTCCTAGCATCATAGTAATGATGGACGGCAGAGATACCAGTACATACTGTAGCAAGATAGTATCATAGTAATGATGAATTGCACAAACACATATATATTTCTACTGACTAGCAGCAACATAGACTTTTATTAACAATGTATTACAGAGATGCACGCAGCATTCAAATATATAGTAGCAGCAAGATGTGCTACAGAAATACGCATAGTATTATTGCAGGTAAAACCAGGAAGATCATAGTATTGACACACAGCAGGTTAAAATATGTACAGCAGCAATATAGTGTCATGGTGTGTAATTAGTGTCACAAGAACATGGCTATAAAGTTTGTCATTTATTTAAATGGATCTGCATGTCACTATGTGGCAGCATTTAATAATGATTCTATATTGTAACTGAATCATCATATGGGAATCACGTAGCATTGGAAATAATAAATTCTACTGAATGGCAATACAGGTATTGGATTTGATATCCAGACACTTGTTATCCAGAAAGCTCCAAATTACCTGAAGGCCATCTCTCATGGACTCCATTTAAATCAAATAATTCACATTTTTAATTGATTAAGTGATTTAAGTGATTTCCTTAGCTTGAAAAACCCAGGTCCCGAGTAGTGATGAGCGATTTTTTTTTTGCCAGGCATGGATTTGCAGCTAATTTCTGCATTTCGCCATTGGTGATATTGTTTTGCGAAACTTCTGTGAAAATTCGGTGCAGAGAAATTCGTCACATGTCAAAAAAAGTTGCAGTAGTTGCAAAAAAAAAGACGCGTGTGGTGAAATAAAGACATAAGCATTCAAAAGGTTGCACAACAAACGCATTTCACAGATTTTGCTGTTTTGCAAAGTTTCCGTTTGTTTTGCGAATTTTTCGGAAAAACGGGACAGATTTGCTCATTACTAGTCCCAAGCATTCTTGATAATGGGTCTCATACCAGTATTATTGGAAAGAATTGTCTAGTGACCCACATATGGGCTCATTTACTATGGGTCAAAAGTCATGCTGCACTAGGGGTAAAAAATAGTGGCCCTAAGAGCATAATTATGACTTTAAAAAGTCGAAATTATGACTTTTAATATGACTTTTAAAAAAAAAAATCTATGTCTTGAGCTAAACAGGGCAAACAGGAAATTAAAGCTACTTGATGTTTGGTTCATGTTTGGAGAAGCAGATCATCCTCTGCATAATACACTTCTGTTTATCTGTGCACTGGTGATCTAATTACCTACCTCACTAGGGCCAAACATGGAGCAGCATCAGTTTCCCCATTTGTCAATTAAAAGAAAAGGCAAAAAGTATGTTCAGTACAAGCCTTATTCATTGCACTTATGTTGAACAAGGGTTGCACTGCCCTTTAAATTACCTCTTAGACAGATTCAGTCCATTTACTTCTGCTTGACACTTCCCAAAGATGTCTTTATTATGCCATTAAAGGCTTTACTTCATCCTGAAAAAAGACTTTACAATGTACTTACAATTAATACTTTTTCTTTGCTAAATTGAAGACTTTTTTTCACACTGGTATAAACAACTTCCAATGTTAGCAAGGTAGTGGTTTCGTCATTGTATTTAGAGATCTAGTTATATCTTTCAATCATTTATAATGAAATATAAATGAGAGAAGTCACATTCAAAATGTACTTGTGCGTATTTCTTTAAAAGGTCAGCTCATTTTAAAGGGGACATCTTATATAAAGTTCATATTCAGTTATAATATTCATCCTCCCTCAATATGTTAAATCGTGCAGAAAGAAAGATGCTTTGAAAGCATTTACAGTGGTGTGAAAAACTATTTGCCCCCTTCCTGATTTCTTATTCTTTTGCATGTTTGTCACACTTAAATGTTTCTGCTCATCAAAAACCGTTAACTATTAGTCAAAGATAACATAATTGAACACAAAATGCAGTTTACATTATTAACTCTTTTACTGCCAAGCACGTATGGCATACATGCTGGCAGTAAAAGGGCTTAAACGCCAACGACGTGTCTCATACGTCGTTGGCGTTTAAGCGCTGCCCTCTGCAGCGGCGGCATGTGCCGCCGCTGCAGAGGGCTTCTAACAATGACAGCCCCCCTGGGCAATGTGCCAGGGGGGCTGTCATCAGGGTCCTGCGAGCCGATCGCTCGCAGGACCCTCCAGGAAGCAGCAGATGCGATCGCATCGCATCTGCTGCTTCCTGCTTCCTCTCTCTCCCCCAGCGCCGGCCCAAATGAGGAAGGAGGCGATCGGTCTTCAGGAACAGGTAAGGACTTTTTTTTTTTATTGCATTTACACACTTTTACACACTTATACACACATTTACATACATTTATACACACTTACATACATTTACACACACTTACAGCACACATTTTAGCATTTTTTTTTTATTTTTTTTTTCATTTTTCACACTTTTATACACTTATTTACACTCATATACACACTTACACACTATCACACAACTTTTACACATGTACACACATGTATACACAAACACTTTGGTTTTTTTTTGTTTTGCTTTTTTTTTTTTTTTTTTTTCATTTTACCACTTTGTTTTTATTTTCTTTTACCTAAAAACTGTTTATTTTGACAGCGTAACTATTGGATCAGATATTCTGGCCACTAATTACACTGTCATGTAACTTATTTTGTTGTTTCACTGATTTGCACAATTTTTGTGGTTTTATCACATTTTATCCCTATATAAGTGTTCCTGATCTGTTTTTAGCGTAGCTTTGCCAGGTGTAACTTTGGTGTACAAAAATAACTTTACCTATTTTGAATTCATCAGAATGTGTACTTTCCAAAAATATATGGTTTTCTGGGGGTCACTGTATAGTTAGGGGGGGGGTTACTGCACATAATACACTGACAGGGGGCTCTGTGTGCAAAAGCTGAGCTGGCAGGCGAGAAATCCTTATGCGCTATTTTCATTTTGGGTTCAGTACATACCGCAGACTTTGGTATATCTATGCATATTGGGCATCAATCTGTTCAGTAGGCCTCTGGTGTTCCTATTTGGGGTGACTTGCCTTTGTACGCAAGAAATTGTGTGAGATAAATGCGACAAATTGCAACATTTTTAGGCAATTTTCTGAAATGTCATAAAAACCAATAATTTTAGGAAAGCTTTGCGGCTTGGTACTTTGGTGTAGAAAGGACTCTTTACCTTTGTTGGATTTGTCAGAATGTGTACTTTCCAAAAATATATGGTTTTGTGGGGGTCTCTGTATAGTTAGGGGAAGTTTTGGCACATAATACACTGACAGGGGGCTCTGTGTGCAAAAGCTGAGCTGGCAGGCGAGAAATCCTTATGCGCTATTTTCATTTAGGGTTCAGTACATACTGCAGACTTTGGTATATCTATGCATATTGGGCATCAAACTGTTCAGTAGACCTCTGGTTTTCCTATTTGGGGTGACTTGCCTTTGTACGCAAGAAATTGTGTGAGATAAATGCGACAAATTGCAACATTTTTAGGCGATTTTCTGAAATGTCATAAAAACCAATAACTTTAGGAAAGCTCTGCAGATTGGTACTTTGGTGTAGAAAGGACTCTTTACCCTTGTTGGATTTGTCAGAATGTGTACTTTCCAAAAATATATGGTTTTGTGGGGGATCTGTATAGTTAGGGGAAGTTTTGGCACATAATACACTGACAGGGGGCTCTGTGTGCAAAAGCTGAGCTGGCAGGCGAGAAATCCTTATGCGCTATTTTCATTTAGGGTTCAGTACATACCGCAGACTTTGTTATATCTATGCATATTGGGCATCAAACTGTTCAGTAGGCCTCTGGTGTTCCTATTTGGGGTGACTTGCCTTTGTACGCAAGAAATTGTGTGAGATAAATGCGACAAATTGCAACATTTTTAGGCGATTTTCTGAAATGTCATAAAAACCAATAACTTTAGGAAAGCTCTGCAGATTGGTACTTTGGTGTAGAAAGGACTCTTTACCCTTGTTGGATTTGTCAGAATGTGTACTTTCCAAAAATATATGGTTTTGTGGGGGTCACTGTATGGTTAGGGGAAGTTTTGGCACATAATACACTGACAGGGGGCTCTGTGTGCAAAAGCTGAGCTGGCAGGCGAGAAATCCTTATGCGCTATTTTCATTTTGGGTTCAGTACATACCGCAGACTTTGGTATATCTATGCATATTGGGCATCAAACTGTTCAGTAGACCTCTGGTGTTCCTTTTTGGGGTGATTTGTCTTTATCTGATCTTTATCAAGAAATTGTGAGAGATAAATGCGGCAAATTGCAACATTTTTATGCGATTTTCGAAAATGTCATATAAATCTGCAAACTTAGGAAAGCTTTACAGCTTGGTACTTTGTAGCAATAAGAAATATTTACCCATTATAGATTCGGGGGGATGTGTATTTTCCAAAAATATATGGCTTTCTGGGGTGAGCGTACTTTTTTGTAGCTTTATCTCACATATAATGATGTAAATGTGTTGATTTTGCAGGAGCTGAAATGACAGAAATGACAGTATATATGGGGGTATGTTCACATTCGGGCCCCTACATGCCACATACTTGGGTAAACCTATACATATTGGGCATCAAACTGTTCAGTGGACCCCTGGTGTTCAAATTCAGGGTGTTTTATCTTGGTACCTAATGCTATGTGGGAGATAAGATGCTGCAAAGTGGAAGCTTTGAGGGGATTTTTGGAAATGTCATCAAAATTGCTAACTTTAGAAAAGCTGTGCGGCTTGGTACTTTGGAGTAGAAAGACATGGGTACCCATTTTAGATTCGGGGGAATGTGTACTTTCCAAAAATATATGACTTTCTGGGGTGAGCGTACTTTTTACTAGCTTCATCCCACATATAATGATGTAAATGTGTTGATTTTGCAGAAGCTGAAATGACAGAAATGACAGTTCATATGGGGTATGTTCACATTGGGGCCCCTACATGCCACATACTTAGGTAAACCTATACATATTGGGCATCAAACTGTTCAGTGGACCCCAGGCATTCATATTTAGGGTGTTTTATTTGGTTACTTTATGACCTGTAGGAGATAAGATTCTATAGACTAGAAGCTTTGAAGCGATTTTTAAAAAAAATCACAAATTTTGATAAAAACCAATAACTTTAGGAAAGCATTGCGACTTGATAGTTTGGAGTAGACAGACAGTTGTGCCTATTCTGTATTCCCCAGAATCTGTTCTTTCCAAAAATGTACAATTTTCTGGGATAAACCTTCTGTTAGTGGAATTTTGGCCTTGAAATCCAAAGTATGCAGTTTTTTTGGAGCAGTGCTTTGGGAATTTGGTAGTGTACTGCTGGGAGTTTTTGACCTATACAAGTGAGAAATCTCCATAAAACTATATATATTTGGTATTGGCACGTTCAGGAGACATGGGACTTTCCAAATCAGTTGTATATTCTTGCATAAAATAATTTTTGTTTCTAGTATGTGTGATTATATTATGGAAAATTTGATTTTTTTTGCATTTTTAGACATTTAGAAGCCTATATCTTGTTACAGAATTGGAATTACACAAAAATTCTACCATATTTTGAAAGCTTAGGTTGTTCTGAAAAAAACGATATATTGTTTTCCTTGGTAAACTAAAAGTCCCCCCGAGGAAAGGCCCCTAAAGTGAAACAGTGCAAAATGTTCAAAAACTGTCTGGCAATACAAGTTCCGCTTTGACCAAAATGGCTGGCAGTAAAAGGGTTAAGGGAGAAAAAAAACTCCAAATCTACATGGCCCTGTGTGAAAAAGTGATTGCCCCCCTTGTTAAAAAATAACTTAACTGTGGTTTATCAATTTCAATTTTCAATTTCAATATCAATTTCTGTAGTCACCCCCAGGCCTGATTACTGCCACACCTGTTTCAATCAAGAAATCACTTAAATAGGAGCTACCTGACACAGAGAAGTAGACCAAAAGCACCTCAAAAGCTAGACATCATGCCAACATCCAAAGAAATTGAGGAACAAATGAGAACAAAAGTAATTAAGATCTATCAGTCTGGTAAAGGTTATAAAGCCATTTCTAAAGCTTTGGGACTCCAGCAAACCACAGTGAGAGCCATTATCCACAAATGGCAAAAACATGGAACAGTGGTGAACCTTCCCAGGAGTGGCCGGCCGACCAAAATTACCCCAAGAGCGCAGAGACAACTCATCCGAGAGGCCACAAAAGACCCCAGGACAACATCTAAAGAACTGCAGGCCTCACTTGCCTCAATTAAGGTCAGTGTTCACGACTCCACCATAAGAAAGAGACTGGGAAAAACGGCCTGCATGTCAGATTTCCAAGGCGCAAACCACTTTTAAGCAAAAAGAACATTATGGCTTGTCTCAATTTTGCTAAAAAACATCTCAATGATTGCCAAGACTTTTGGGAAAATATCTTGTGGACCGACGAGACAAAAGTTGAACTTTTTGGAAGGTGCGTGTCCCGTTACATCTGGCGTAAAAGTAACACAGCATTTCAGAAAAAGAACATCATACCAACAGTAAAATATGGTGGTGGTAGTGTGATGGTCTGGGGTTGTTTTGCTGCTACAGGACCTGGAAGGCTTGCTGTGATAGATGGAACCATGAATTCTACTGTCTACCAAAAAATTCTGAAGGAGAATGTCCGGCCATCTGTTCGTCAACTCAAGCTGAAGCGATCTTGGGTGCTGCAGCAGGACAATGACGCAAAACAAACCAGCAAATCCACCTCTGAATGGCTGAAGAAAAACAAAATGAAGACTTTGGAGTGGCCTAGTCAAAGTCCTGACCTGAATCCTATTGAGATGTTGTGGCATGACCTTAAAAAGGCGGTTCATGCTAGAAAACCCTCAAATAAAGCTGAATTACAACAATTCTGCAAAGATGAGTGGGCCAAAATTCCTCCAGAGCGCTGTAAAAGACTCGTTGCAAGTTATCGCAAACGCTTGATTGCAGTTATTGCTGCTAAGGGTGGCCCAACCAGTTATTAGGTTCAGGGGGCAATTACTTTTTCACACAGGGCCATGTAGGTTTGGATTTTTTTTTCTCCCTAAATAATAAAAACCCTCATTTAAAAACTGCATTTTGTGTTTACTTGTGTTATCTTTGACTAATAGTTAAATGTGTTTGATGATCAGAAACATTTTGTGTGACAAACATGCAAAAGAATAAGAAATCAGGAAGGGGGCAAATAGTTTTTCACACCACTGTATATGAGAGCTGCATACACAACCTCTCTTATCAGAAGCCAAAGCAAAATGAAACATGGGAGTATCTGCTTCAGTCTCCCACAGGTAGTGGTCACAGCACTGACTGACAGGCTTTACTCAACAGTAGCAGGGAAAACCCCTCCCTCCTTCTGTGTCTCTCTGCTTGTGCTGCTGGGGGGGGGGGGGGGGGGGTGGAGAGGAGCAAGTAGAGCAGGAATGACTGGTATTAAAATAAAAGCACTTACTTCTATTTTACATTATTTTACATGGTTTAGTGCATTGTAAAAATGTATGTTATATATCCCCTTTAAAAAGCTGCTGTAAATGTAAAATTACCTTTTGGATGGAACTGTATTGTAAAAATATATAGTTTTGCATGTGTGCATGTGTCACAAATATTCTAGCTTCCCACACATTCTGCCATTCACTGTTGATATATAAAAGCCTTAAAAAAACCTGTTCAAGCTTCACCTGTTTCTATCAAGGGAAAAAGCACAGTAAGACTGAAAATCTAGCCCAGCGGACCCCTCCAATTCCCCTGCCTGTCACAACACTTGAAATATAATAGCACCATGGATAACTAAAACAAACCAAAACCATTTTGTATCAACTATTTTACAGTATTTGACTGTGTAACCTTTTCATTTCTACCTGTATAGGCACACAGGACATCAGAACAAAAGGTGTACAGACTGATTGGGTTATTTCTTAATGAGACCTCATTTTATAATTTATATAGTACAATGTATCAGACTAAGCCACAGACTAGAGAACAGAGAAATATACCAGCATTAAATTGGCTGGGGGGAGCTTAAGATCTGGTGTATATTTATAACAAATCAGATTATGTTTAACTATTCAGTCAGAGTAGCTTGTTATTCTGAAGCAACCCAAACTCATTTCTCAGTTTCCCAGTGGATTTTCCAAATTAAAGTACAAGAGCTTGTTATATAATACTATATTATTATATTATAGTATGTTAATATAAATAGTTATGTCATAAGCATTTGTGATGACATCATGCAGGGTATAGCAGAACTAGAAGAATACACAAAGAGATGAAAGACTGAAAGGTAAGTTTATTCTGTTACACACCATGCTCCTCCCCTCAACTTCCCCTTCCTGTGTGCACAACCTTTCTCATTACGCCACCCAGTGCTAAGCTGCTTATGCATTTTAAATAAATGTTTGACATTGTTACAGGAATGGATGGAACAACATTACAGCATTCAATTTTTCCCAGTGTTGTAATTCCTCTTTCTGTATCTTGGGGCCACTATGCTAGGGGTCTGGGGTGACTGCAACAGTACCATAGAAAATAGCATATGAGTAAGAACGCTTCTCCCTATCCGTATAAAGTAGTGATGAGCGAATTTTTTTGCCAGGCATGGATTTGTGGCGAATTTCCGCATTTCTCCATTAGCATATTTTTCCGTGAAATGGGTGCAAAGATTTGCCACGCAACCAAAAATTGTCACACGCGTCAAAAAAAACTTTTGCGCTTCAAAAAGCGGGTGCGACAATTTTTTTTTTGAGGCATGTCATTTTCGCTGCAAATTTTTCACAGTATCATCAATCTTTTTAAAGATCTGCAAATTTTTCGACAAAATGGGACAGATTCGTCTAAATAAAAGACACTAAGCTTGCCCCGTAGTTGTAACCCATAGCAACCAATAAGACTTTTATTACATAACCCCAATAATTTTAGAGTTTACAATATATATATATATATATATATATATATATACATATACAGTATATAAACCACTCACTTAACTCACTCAACTTAATATCTGGGCCAAATTAGATTCAAATGAGTATACATAAAAACATAACTATGACTGAATGTATATATTAATGATTGAACTAAAAGAACCTACTATAAAGTGCACAGTGTTAACTGAACTATATGGAAGACCTTCATAAGTTGAATGGAGGAAAATTGTAAAAATCTGATTCTGGCCAATTTGTTCTGTGATTGTGGATTGTTTGTACTGGTAGATGTATTTACAAAGGATCAACTACAAGAATTTTCTTTAAATGCGAAACCCAATTATTTTTTCTGATTTATAAAGAATTGTTTTGAATTGAGTTAAAAAAAATACAAGAAATCAAACCCCTCACAATAATATATTTCGTAAATACCCAAAAAAGACACAAATATATAAATACTCATCATCTCATGCCTTGAAACAGGTTTGGGGGGTTGGTTTTGCCAAGCTTGATATATAAATCATTGACATGTATTACATATATTGTCACTTAAGAACACATTAATATTAATTAAGTGACTTAAGTCTTAAAACATCCTCAGTGGTTGCAGAAAACATTTAAACATATTAAAGGTCATTTATCAACAGTGGGCAAACTTGCCCATGGGCCATAACCAATGGCAACCAATCAAATATTTGAATTCATTATTCTACCTACAGCTGGCTAAAATTAAGCCAAACACTGATTAGTTGCTATGGGATAATTTGCTCAGTTTTTATAAATGAGCCTGATTGTCTTTTGATTTATTTAAAAGGCATACAACCCTCCCCTTTCTATTTGGACATCAAACCTACCTGAGTACAAAAAAGCACCTTATTTACCAATTTAAATTTGATGTCATTACATCTTCCAAAGCCAAAAAAAATGCAAAAGGGTTGATAAATCAGCCATGTTTTTCCTGTCTACTAAATTGGCATGTAATTATATAAAATATTGACATATCATTATATACACAATTTTACATGTATTTTCTAATAAAATATGCCATGAATTATTTCATGTTTCAGTGAGCACCTCAACGACAGCTTGCCAGAGCAAAAGAGAGCATAAGGAGGAAAATATAATGTGCTGTTTGTCTTTTAAGTAAAAAAAAAATCTGTTTTATTTATTACTATAAAAAAATATTGACCTTTGCTAACTTTTTTCTAGTTTATAAAGTCTGGGGCACAAATTGGATAGAACATTCCATATTGTATTATCTGAGCCTCGGTGAGATAGGTTTTTATGATGCAATTACAGTACAAGACATGCTGGACTTAAAAGCAAATGTCTGGAAAGTTAAATTCAATTTAAGGCAATGAAGAACTACTTTACTGTATTTTTCAGAGTCTTCCCTTTACTAAAGTTACAAATAGCCTATCTATCTATATATTTATCATCTATCCATTACACTGTATATAGCCAGTTGTATTATTTGCTGTAGAGTTTCATAATGGTATCATTTACAGAGTGTTAAACTCTTCACTTGAGCAGGGTGCAGTACATTATACCTGAACACACCAATTATTCTCTAAATATATATTTGTAGTCATTTTTGCTTGGTGATCACATGCCTACATGCAAGGCCTTCTCTTCTATATAAACACCCTAATCATCAGTTGTTCCAATGGTACATGCCAATGCTCTTATTGGAATTCCCATTGTCCTACATCAGGGATCCCCAACCTTTCTTACTTGTGAGCCACAGTCAAATGTAAAAAGACTTGGGGAGCAACACAAGCACCATAAAAGTTAATAGAGGAGCCAAATTAGGGCTGTGATTGGCTATTAGGGGCCTCTATGCACCCTATCAGCTTACAGGGACTTTATTTGGTAGGAAATCTTGTTTTTATTCAACCAAAACTTGCCCCCAAGTCAGGAATTCAAAAATAACTCCCTGGTTTGGGGGCACTGAGAGCAACATCCAAGGGGTTGGGGAGCAACATGTTGCCCCCGAGCCACTGGCTGGGGATCACTGTCCTACATGATGGATACGAGCCTTTAGGAAACAGAAAATTCTCTGCAACTACCAAATGAATTAAGGAGATCAGTACAGAGAGAATTATTAATTTTTATTTATAAAGTGCCAACACATTCCGCAGCGCTGATAATAATTTTGCAAAGTGATATGGTATAGCCTTAGTTAGAAGGTACTTCTACACTTCATGACATGGGTTCCAATAATTTCAAGTAATGACTGGCCAAATCAACCATTCTAGGTACCCACCATTGTCACAACCCTGAGGGGACTTGTAGCTGCACACTTAGGGGCATATACTGTATATTATAGCAACCAATCAGATCTTTGCTTTTGTTTTCTAACTTAGGTGACCATTCAAATCTAATTGCTGATTGGTTGCCATGGGTAACATCACCAGTGATATTGGCTTACACACTATAATAAATATGCCCATTAGTATAATCTAGAGAGTGTTATTCTGAGACAGTTACCCAAACAGATGGCAATTGTGGAATTTTACATTCTATTTTATCTAATCTATATTAAATAAATGTCTTTAGATAATAAGGTGCAATGGAACAAAAAAAACATCTGTTAGGGATCCTATAAACCAAAACATCTTAAAATCCAGTAGATTAGCTGTGATGTTCTTGCTGTTGTAAAATATACAGGTAAGGGAAACATCATTATTACCTCTCCTGTGCAAGACAGAAATTGTCAAAGTCTAAGTCAACAAGTTCATTGTAAAAATCACATTTAGGCTCCTTCACATTTTAACTTAATATTCCGGCTAACAGATATTATAGGGCATTATTACTAAATGCCAACAGGTACAATTTGAGGGGGGGGGGGTGTTTCACAAAATATTTGCCACAACATCTAAAAAAAAAAGTATACAACAAATGTTGGCTAATTAACTGTGCATTGGTGAGTAGTGATGAGAGAATCTGTCCCATTTCGCATTGCATGAAAATTTACTAAACTGCTGAGAAATTCGCCAAATTCTGAAAAATGTGTAAAATGCAGTGAAGTCAATAGGCAGTTTTCTTGGCTAATGCGTGACTTTTTTCCATGCCTAACTTTTTTAAGCAGGCAAATTTTTTTTCACTCCAAATGCATTCGTGTTAATTGGCCCTTTTTTTTCTTGCATTCCAATCGGCAAATTTTTTTTATGCAAATTTTTGCCACAGTTTCACAAAAATCGCTGCCAAAATGTGGAATTTCGCTGCAAATCCATGCCTGATGACATTGTCTTCACATTAGCAGTCACGTCTTTTTGTCAATTTGCCAAAAGCACATGAGTAAATTTTCACCAAGAGAAATTTCTCAAGGTTCAGGCTTGTAAAAACCCTTATACAGACACAGCAGCCACTTTTGCATCTCATCCCACTTCCCACATTATTTATTTTTGGCTAAAATTGTCTAGAGAATTTTTTCCACTAAAACGGAATGGGAAAAATGCACACAATTATCACAGAGAATTTACAGCAAGAGAAAACTGACCACATTTTCTCTTGCAACAGAATACTTATGATTTTTACTAAATAAATGTGTTAAAAATACATCTGATGAATTCAAGCTAACCTTGGCAGAGTTAGATGGGAAGAAAATTCACACTGTAGTAAATATGTCCTGATCAGTGATGTGATCCAGAACAAATATCCAAACAGATGGCACTTTAATTCTATCCCATTTGATCTATATAAAACATATACCTTTACATATAAAATGACTGCAGTTCAAAAAAAACATAGGATACTAAGGTTTGGGTCCCTTAACATCTATAAGGAAGTAATACAGCTGAGTTCTGTATAAAAAAAATCATATTTCACCACTGGCAATTTTGATTCATCAAAAATTTACAGAGTAATGAAAAAGTCGCGGTTGCATCAAAAAAGTTGCTGTTGCGTCAAATAAGTTGCAAATGATTCAAAGAAGTTGTGGTTGCATCAAAAAAAGTTGTGTGCGTCAAATAAGTTTTGCTGTTTTGCACATTTTTCAGCTGCTTTGCCAATTTTTTAGAGAAGCAAAACGACAGATTCACTCATCATTAGATACACCTTTAAGAAGCAGATCACCACAGAAGCGGATATAATACTGTTCAATGACTTGCTCTATATTACACAATAAATTGCTGGAATTTACAATCATTTGAATTCCATCTCATTTCATCAAGCACTACATAAAATGGAACTGAATTGAGTATAATTAAACACTATCTATAAGGACCATATAACACATTGCTAATTCAAGAGTATTTCTTGATCATGGCTGGTGGGGGAAGATGCTCAGATTTGCTCACTGATGAATTTCTGAGTGATTAAAATCAATCAGTTGCTTAATGTACACCTATTTAAACCTCAGACAAAAAGAACAGCAAATGGTAAGTTAAACATATAATGCTCTTTATATAGTAGATGTTCACAAAACAGTTACTATAGCACAATTACAATACATAATATACATACAGGTATGGGACCTGTTATCCAGACTGCTGGGGACCTGTGGTTTTCCAGATAAGGAGTCTTTAATTCAGATCAGCCAAACAGAAATTGATTGTTTTGGCTCCAATAAGGATTAATTATACTCTTTGTTGGGATCAAGTACAAGTTACTGCTTAATTATTACAGAGAAAAAGGAAACACTTTTTAAAAACGTGAATTATTTGATTAAAATGGAGTCTATGGGAGATGGCCTTTCCATAATTCAGAACTTCTGGATAATGGGTTTCCGGATAAGGGGTCCAATACCTGTACTACCAAATGGCCTAAATACAGTGAAGCAGAAAAACTGGGACTGGGTTCGAAACATTGGGGTTTTCTCAATCCATGCATGTCTGCTTTTCTGCTTCATTGTATTTAAGCCAGTTGGTGGTATGTATATTATGCATGTTAATTGTGCTACAGTAACTGTTTTGTGAACATCTACTATATAAATATATATTATATGTTAAACATACTATTTGCTGTTCTTTTTTTCTGAGGTTTAAATAGATGTGCTTTGAGAAATGGATTTGTACTGATTCTGCTTGCCCCTATGTGGGTTTGGGAAGCAGATTCTCATTTGCACCCTTTTCTTCTTTTTAAAGATGGTAATTTTGTTCTAGTAATTGTGGTGTGCCCTCCAAATCTGTATGGTTTGATTAGCACCTGACACACAAGTGAACTGACAGGGTAGTGCAATTATCATGCACATCTATGCAGAGGCAAATTCAAGCCTAAGGCTGCCTGTCAGCAGTGCCGAAAATCACATGGGTGGCAAAATGTTTAAATTTACTCTGTGACATAGCCCAAAGAGGACTTTTTCTTTTCTCTATCACTCTTATTAATAATTCAGCTGTTTTTGCCTATCCTTAAATATAACACATATACATTATGGCCTGTAGATATCTGTATCAAGCAACACATTTTCAGTTTTTTTGCATTAAGTGGTGTGTTACTAGGATTCCTGTTGGTTGAATCAGTGCCCAACAAGCAGAGGCAGGGAATGCTGTGACATGGGCTGATTGTCTTCAAACCACTGTCATCCTGTCTGATAGACAATTATATTGCGATTTGTTGCAGATATTTAGCAAATAACATATTTCTATAGGTAATAGTGCTACTAAGTGATTTTATATCAGCTTTATGCCTATTATGAAGGGATCATAACCTGCATTAACAACCCGAAAACACTGACATGGCATGGATCAAACTTCTGACTAGAAACATAAAACCTACAGCACTGGCATTGTAATCTCTTACACCCAGATTCTGTGTTCCAGGTACTAACATGGCTATAGTATTTTATTATTTCTACAGTTACATTATATACTTATTATATTGTTAATATAACTTAAACAAAAACAACTTGGAAGCTCATTCCCAAAAAATGACATGCTCATAAATTTATATGTACATATTAATGTGCAAAATAAAAATCTGAAAAAAAGAACAACCCAAGAATTTGCCAGATAATATTATATATGCATTTTATTTTGCTTTTATGTTACTTTGAGGCCAGTTTATTTCAGCTTATTTTTAAAGCAAAGTTTATATGTACACCGTTACACACAATTTAATGCATCTTGTGACACATGTAAAAAGGCAAGGCATCAAATATATAAGGGATACAAACCTGTATACAAACTGTGCAGCATTAGAATTAGAACAGTCACAAAGAAGTTGTGTCTGTTCCAAGCCAGCAATCTGAAAGGAAATACTTCAAAACAAAAAGCTAGATGTGCTATTGCTCTTACTGTATGATTTCAAAAGAGTAAATACATATTTGAATGTATAATGATGTTAATCTGTTCTGCTAAATTGTGTAACTGTCTAAAATCTACAAAAGTTATCAGTGTGTGCAACCATGGCTTATCTGACATGTTATTTTATTATTATCTGGACCCTCTCTAAGTAGGGTTGGCAGGATATATTGCTGTTACTAATGGTAATGTGAGGCACACCGCACAGTAATTGAGTGGTATGCTATTGTGATATCTAACTTTTAATGGAGAGGCTATCTGGAATGCTGTTACCCAGTTACCTACAAAACTGGAAGCATTGTATAGGCTATTCAATATCCCCAAAATTAAGAGTGTAATAATAGGTTAGTTATCTATGTGCAACAATGGGATCGATTACCTGCAAACCCATTATCCAGACAACTCCAGATTACTGGAAGGCTCCATTTATTCAAATAATTAAAAATTTTTATTTTGTGCTCTGTAATAATAAAACAGTACTGTGTACTTGATCCCAACTAAGATTATAATTCATCCTTAATGGAGGCAAAACAATCCTATTGGGTTTATTTTATGTAAGCAGACTTGGTATAGAGATTAGTGATAAGTGAATTTTTTGGCAGGTATGGATTTGGTGCAAAATTACGCATTTTGCCATTGGCAAATTTTTTTATCAAAACTGCTGCAACGAAAATTCGATGCAATGAAAAAGTCGCCGCCTCAAAAAAGTTGCGCATGTCACGCAAGTTATGCAGTAGCTGTGTTTCACAAATTTTTCACCTTTTGCAAATTTTTCTGCAGTTTCAGATTTGCCTATCACTAAAGGAGACAGGGTCGGACTGGGCCGCCGGGACACCGGGAAAAATCCCAGTGGGCCCCGGCCCTAGTGGGCCCCAGCGGCCCAGTCCGACCTTTGCCGGCGCTCCCCGCTACTGACTGTTCCTCCCCGACGCGTTCAATTTATACGCGCTCGGGGAGGACGTCAGGCGGGGGCCCTTCGGGGGGGGTTAGGGGGGCCCTTGGGGGGGTTAGGGGACGCGGCTGGGGCACCTGCAGGGCCCCTGGGGCGGGAGCCCCGGTGGGCCCTGCACCCCCCAGTCCGACCCTGAAAGGAGATCCAAATTATGGAAAAATGCCTTATCTGGAAAACCCCAGGTCCCGCACATTCTGGATAACAGGTCCCATACCTGTACTAGAAAACTGCAGGCACATTGTTAGACAGAACCCAAAAAGTTCTGTAGAGATACATGTTTGGTTGTGCCATAAAGCATGGTGCTGAAGAAGAAGTAAAGCTTCGCCATACTTTGTGCCTCTCTTTATTGGCTTGTGCCATTACTGCCCAGCCGTAAAAATAAATATGTACTGTACATAGGATTGACACCCCTTTGGTTCTGAACTAGTCATGCCGGTAATGCCAAATGTCCTGTTCTGGAAAGACTGGATCTTAAAACCAGCTAGAGAAGTACATGTAGGCAGTCTTACTTGTGTGAGCCTATGCTTAATATCCCCTGGGTGGCACGAAACATAACAAGCTTTTTTTCTGTACTTTGTAATGATAAAGATAATTTTCAAAGAGTACCTTGGTGCCATCTTCTGTCCCTTAGAAAATGCTTTGGGTCTCACCGCCGACACGGACCCTGCATGAGCATGAGCAGTTGAAGCTGATTCCCGACTAGCCCCAACTGCGCGTGCTCCTGTAGGGTCAGTACTGGCGGTGAGACCAAAAGCATTTTCGAATAGAGAAAAGATGTCGTCTAGGTACTCTGCTGTGCTGCTCTGCTTTTTTAGCTCAGGTTCTTGAAATAGGGCCACTTTTCAATGTAATAGGCTGTGCAGGAATGGAGAGGTGAAGGGAGGTGATGGAGGGCAGTTAAGGTGGACTGTTGTACCTAGAGGGATTTAGTTGTCCTTTAATAAATATACATGAATTGCACTTTAGGTTATTCCTCATTTTTATATATAATTTTTTTTGTCTAGGCATGCTGTCTAATTTGCAGAAACTATGGATGTTTTGAATCATATGCAACCCTAAATTGTCTGCAGCACTTGCTACTTGATGATAAACATTTTAAAAACTTACACAATTTAATCCATGTACACTTTTAAACTATTTTAAAGGGGGTAGTTCACCTACACCAGTGCTGTCCAACTTCTGTGGCCTACAGGGCAATAATGGCAGTCAGTTTTGACAAGTGCCTTTTTTGAAACCACACCCACCCACACCCCTGTTATCACAAGAGCTTTTAGCCTTACCCTTCCAAATCCATATGCCTCCTCCTCCCCTGTGGGCAGCACTGCAACCCCCGGCACATAATTACACACCTTAGGGACCCCCTAACAATTATTTCCAAAAGCTAACACCAAGAACAAACCCCTGTCAGGCTTACCTCCCACAGGCAGAATAGGGCAGGCAGAATATAGCACACATGTAGGCAAAGTATAGCAATCACAGGGAGTAGAGGACAACCAGGGTATGGCACACATAGGGAGTAAAGTTCAACCAGAGTATAGTACACACCGGCAGCATAGGGCAGGCAGAGTATGGCACACAGGCAGCATAGGGCAGGCAGAGTATGGCACACACAGGCGGCATAGGGCAGGTAGAATATGGCACACACAGACAGCATAGGGCAGGCAGAGTTTGGCACACACAGGGAGGGTAGGGCTGGCAGTGTATGGCACACACAGGCAGGGTAAGGCTGGAAGAGTTTGGCACACATATGCAGGGTAGGGCAGGAAGAGCATGGCACATACACGCAGGGTAGGGATGGCAGAGTATGGCACACACAGGCAGCATAGGCCAGGCAGAGTATGGCACACACAGGCAGCATAGGGCAGGTAGAATATGGCACACACAGACAGCAAAGGGCAGGCAGAGTTTGGCACACACAGGGAGGGTAGGGCTGGCAGAGTATGGCACACATAGGCAGGGTAGGGCAGGCAGAGTATGGCACACACAGGCAGGGTAAGGCTGGAAGAGTTTGGCACACATATGCAGGGTAGGGCAGGAAGAGCATGGCACATACAGGCAGGGTAGGGATGGCAGAGTATGGCACACACAGGCAGCATAGGCCAGGCAGAGTATGGCACACATAGGCAGGGTAGGGCAGGCAGAGTATGGCACATATAGGCAGGGTAGAGCAAGCAGAGTATGGCACATACAGGCAGGGTAGGGATGGCAGAGTATGGCACACATAGGCAGGGTAGGGCAGGCAGAGTATGGCACACAGGCAGCATAGGGCAGGCAGAGTATGGCACACATAGACTGAGTACCTTAGTACAGACAGACTATGCAAGTAACTGATCATGACCACTGCAACATGAAGAGTTTGTACTGTACTATGACAATGACACAATTGGCGGCAGTGCTCCTACAGTATGTCTGAGATGTAAACAGGTGAACACTGCAGGCGCCTACTGTCTGAGTCTGAGGTATTACATGTGTGAACAATGCAGGGGCTTACAGCCTAAAGTCCAGGTGTTAACAATGCAGGGGGACAGTTAATCTCAGTACTGATACCATTTAAAGCTTGCACAAAGGTAAACAGCTTACACAAAGGTCACAGCAGCCTGACTGATGGGTACCACAGTGGGGGGGCGTGGCTCGCCAGTTGGACAGTACTGCCATAGAATATCAAACTGCTTTACATTTTTATTGGCCCTCCTGATATTGCAAATTTTCACTCCAGCCCAAAAATTTCTACTGTACCCTGATGAGGTATCGTCTTTAAATGGAAATCCAACAATATACAATGAAAAAAGTGATATCAAGAACTGAAAGCAATAAAACAGTTTGAAACAAAAAAAAAAAATCAGCTAATTCCCTGAGGTGCAACTATTATATTGAATCAATGATCCATCAAGGAGTTTAATTGACTACATTATGGAAAGGGCAAACAAATTCCGGACAATTACACCAGACAATCCTAGCACAATAGGGGTATGGCATCTCTGGCTCCTGTTTGGCATATTGTGTAGGCACTTCTCTTTTAGCATGACATTTGATATGAAACTATGTTAGCTTTTTCCTTCTGGTTTCTTTCTTGTTTTCCCTTCTTTGTTGTTGCATTGATACAAGCCCAAACTGGTCATGTTATTTTTATACAGCATGATTGCACCAAATCATGTCTATCGCCTTGTGCTATTTTTTTCCTTGCAAAACCAATACAAAAACAAGATAATGTTTTGACTTGTGAAAAATGTTGAATACAACTGAGATTTCAGGAAAGTTTTTATAAATTAAAAAAAAAAAATCAACAGCTGGAAATGTGTCTGTATTTTCCAGTTCAATCTTTCATTAATATAACTATGTGTAAGGAAACAGAGAGCGATAACTGGTTAAAATGCTAACCAGAACAGAAAAAAAAATAAATAAACAAAAGCATTGCACATTTAAATATTGCAATTTCAATAGGGCACATGTGCAGCTTGGTGTGAGACTGACATGTACAGACTACGCGTTTCACTTATTAAAGCTTCATCAGGCATCTTGCTAAGGAATAATGCATTTTAGTAAGTATTTTGCTCATTAAGCATGTTATCAGAATATTCAGAATATTTTTGTTGCATTGCCCAGTTTTTTACAGTAAAACCATTTATAACCTCATAGCCTCCCACATCCCTATTATTATTATTTACAATGGATTATTTTATAGGTGGAAAGCAGTGGGTGAGTGATTATAGAACAAAAAGCATAATCAGGAGTGGTTCACCTTCTGGTTAACTTTCGGTATGTTATAGAATGGTCTATTCTTAACATGTTTTTAACTGTTCTTCACTTTTTATAGTTTTTGAACTATTTGCCTTCTTTTTCAGACTCTTTCCAGCTTTCAAATGGGGGTCACTGACCCCGGCAACCAAAAAAAGATTGCTCTGTGGGGCAATAGTTTTAGTGTTATTGCCCTCCTTTTTTCATTTTCCTGCTTTGTTTTTAAACTCTGCCTGGTTGCTAGGTTAAATTGTAACCTAGCAACCAGATAGCTGCTGAAATTCAAAATCAGAGCTGCTGAACAAAAAGCTAATTAATAAGAAAACTGCAAATAATACAAAATGAAGATCAATTACAAATAGTTCCTATTGGCCCCAAAAGAATTATATATCAGAGCTGCGGGCTGACATAACCTGGTTTACAGATGGAGGAACCCCATTTGGCCTGCCAGAGGCAAAACCAGGCAGCCTTTACCTACAGCCACTGCCATTATAATTAAATAATATATCAATAAATATATTTATATAAATATATGGGAGCCACTTCTGCTTTTTAGTGCTGGGGTCCTGTGGTTCGGTTCCACATAGGACACTGTGGGGGGCATTTACTAACCTGTGGCTTTTTTCACAAAAATTTAGAATCTGAAAATTCTTCTCATAAATCCTGTCATGTAGAAGTCAATGGCAGATGTCCCTTCCCTTTCCTGAAAAATTTTTCTTTGCTTCGAACTTTTTGAGTTTTTTGGATTTTTGATGCTACTTTTTGAAAAATTCGAAAAAGTTGTGGTTATCATGCAGCAAGTCGAAAAAGTTGCACTTTTTGGCACTTTTCTGTGACTTTTCCCTGCACATACTTTTTCACTTAAATATTGTGGAAACGAGTTTATCTGTGGTTTCAAAAAAATGTAAACAAGATACATTTGAGTTTTAGTAAATCTGCCCTATCTGTATGTTCTCCCCACCTCTGCCTGAAAAATCCACAATTAGGTTTGTTTTCTGTGTGAATAATTTAGCACTATGCTACATTTATAAATGAGCCCCAGTGTGAAATTTTTTCTTATTAATTCTGTCACAAGTTTTAACCTTTTTAGTGCCACAGGACGTAGAATCTACGTCCTGGGTACTAAAGGACCAAAGTGCCACAGAACGTAGATTCTACGTCCTGGGGCACTTCCGGGTTTGGGAGCGGAGAAGCGGCTTTTCAAGCCGCTTCTTCGCTCCCCGCTCGTTCCCCAGCCTCAAGACACAAGTCAGAGGTGGGGAACGAGTGGCCCCTGGGGCGCGATCGCCCAGGGGCCCCATAGGAAATGTCAGGACACGCTGTCTATGCGTGCCTGACATTTCCTGCTCTCCCTTCCCTCCCCCCTGGCCCCCCTTCTCATACTCACAGATCGGCGTCGCAGGAAGAAGCTGCAGCGTCTCCTGGGTCCTTCCTCCCACCTTCACACGATGTCTGTGCCTGCTTGTCCCAGGTAAGTGTAAAAAAACACACATACACACACATAATACACTAATACACACTTATACTCACACTTACACACAAACACATACATTTTGGGTAGTTGTTGGGTTTCACACATTCAGAAAAGTTACACTTACACATACTTACTTGCACACTCACTTGCACACTCACACACATGCACAAAAAACACATTTTACCATGTGTACACACTCACTTACACACTTATGTAATTTTGTATTTTTTTTTTTTTTTTCTATCGCATCGTTTTTATTCTTGACGGAAAAAAATGTTTTATTGCCTTTGCGGATAGCGTATTCGCTAACCGCACTGCGCAATACCTTTTGTGTATTATTTTGGTGTTTCTACTACATGTTCTGTGATTTTGGTGCATTTTTGGGTTTTTTACTGCATGTTTAGCCATTTTATAGCATTTTCAGTTATGCATAGTTGTTGTTCGCTTGACTTTGTCTGTAAAACTTATTTGCCCAAGCCAAAATACTCAAACTGTTATTCTGCCTGCAGATATTATTGGGCAAAAAAAAAAAATGATTTTAGTGATTTCTTTTTTATTTTTAATCAATTTTAGGGCTTTTTACATTGTTCTTTGTTACTTGTCTTTGCACATGGACATTTTGTCTGCTGTATTTCAATTTGGCATCCTCTGTACCCCACATAGTTTGGTAAATCTATTCATATTGGGCATCAAACTGTTCAGTAGACCCCTGGCGTTCATAGTTAGAATGTTTTATGTTGATACGTTACTAAATGTGGGGGTACATAATGGGGTAAAATGCAAGCTTTGTGACAATTTTCAGAAATGTCATAAAAACCGTTCTGTTTAGCATAGCTTTGTAGTTTGGTAGTTTGCAGTAGAAAGATGTATTTACCCATTTTTGTTTTGTCAGAATGTGTACTTTCGGAAAATATATGGTTTTCTAGGGTCTCTGTACTGTTAGGGGGTCTTATGCCGCATAATACACATACCGGGTGCAAAAACTGCATGAGCCGGAGCGTCTTATGTGAAAATTCATATGCACTATTTTTGCTTGGGTGCCCCTGTACACCACATAGTTTGGTAAATCTATGCATATAGGGCATCAAACTGTTCAGTAGACCCATGGCGTTCATATTTAGAATGTTTTATGTTGATACGGTACAAAATGTGGGGATACATAATGGGGTAAAATGCAAGCTTTGTGACAATTTTCAGAAATGTCATAAAAACCGTTCTGTTTAGCATAACTTTGTAGTTTGGTAGTTTGCAGTAGAAAGATGTATTTACCCATTTTTGTTTTGTCAGAATGTGTACTTTCGGAAAATATATGGTTTTCTAGGGTCTCTGTACTGTTAGGGGATCTTATGCCGCATAATACACATACCGGGTGCAAAAACTGCATGAGCCGGAGCGTCTTATGTGAAAATTCATATGCACTATTTTTACTTGGGTGCCCCTGTACCCCACATAGTTTGGTAAATCTATGCATATAGGGCATCAAACTGTTCAGTAGGCCCCTGGCATTCATATTTAGAATGTTTTATGTTGATACGGTACAAAATGTGGGGGTACATAATGGGGTAAAATGCAAGCTTTGTGACAATTTTCAGAAATGTCATAAAAACCGTTCTGTTTAGCATAGCTTTGAAGTTTGGTAGTTTGCAGTAGAAAGATGTATTTACCCATTTTTGTTTTGTCAGAATGTGTACTTTCGGAAAATATATGGTTTTCTAGGGTCTCTGTACTGTTAGGGGATCTTATGCCGCATAATACACATACCTGGTGCAAAAACTGCATGAGCCGGAGCGTCTTATGTGAAAATTCATATGCACTATTTTTACTTGGGTGCCCCTGTACCCCACATAGTTTGGTAAATCTATGCATATAGGGCATCAAACTGTTCAGTAGGCCCCTGGCGTTCATATTTAGAATGTTTTATGTTGATACGGTACAAAATGTGGGGGTACATAATGGGGTAAAATGCAAGCTTTGTGACAATTTTCAGAAATGTCATAAAAACCGTTCTGTTTAGCATAGCTTTGTAGTTTGGTAGATTGCAGTAGAAAGATGTATTTACCCATTTTTGTTTTGTCAGAATGTGTACTTTCGGAAAATATATGGTTTCCTAGGGTCTCTGTACTGTTAGGGGATCTTATGCCGCATAATACACATACCTGGTGCAAAAACTGCATGAGCCGGAGCGTCTTATGTGAAAATTCATATGCACTATTTTTACTTGGGTGCCCCTGTACCCCACATAGTTTGGTAAATCTATGCATATAGGGCATCAAACTGTTCAGTAGGCCCCTGGCGTTCATATTTAGAATGTTTTATGTTGATACGGTACAAAATGTGGGGGTACATAATGGGGTAAAATGCAAGCTTTGTGACAATTTTCAGAAATGTCATAAAAACCGTTCTGTTTAGCATAGCTTTGAAGTTTGGTAGTTTGCAGTAGAAAGATGTATTTACCCATTTTTGTTTTGTCAGAATGTGTACTTTCGGAAAATATATGGTTTTCTAGGGTCTCTGTACTGTTAGGGGATCTTATGCTGCATAATACACATACCTGGTGCAAAAACTGCATGAGCCGGAGCGTCTTATGTGAAAATTCATATGCACTATTTTTACTTGGGTGCCCCTGTACCCCACATAGTTTGGTAAATCTATGCATATAGGGCATCAAACTGTTCAGTAGGCCCCTGGCGTTCATATTTAGAATGTTTTATGTTGATACGGTACAAAATGTGGAGGTACATAATGGGGTAAAATGCAAGTTTTGTGACAATTTTCAGAAATGTCATAAAAACCGTTCTGTTTAGCATAGCTTTGTAGTTTGGTAGTTTGCAGTAGAAAGATGTATTTACCCATTTTTGTTTTGTCAGAATGTGTACTTTCGGAAAATATATGGTTTTCTAGGGTCTCTGTACTGTTAGGGGGTCTTATGCCGCATAATACACATACCGGGTGCAAAAACTGCATGAGCCGGAGCGTCTTATGTGAAAATTCATATGCACTATTTTTGCTTGGGTGCCCCTGTACACCACATAGTTTGGTAAATCTATGCATATAGGGCATCAAACTGTTCAGTAGACCCATGGCGTTCATATTTAGAATGTTTTATGTTGATACGGTACGAAATGTGGGGATACATAATGGGGTAAAATGCAAGCTTTGTGACAATTTTCAGAAATGTCATAAAAACCGTTCTGTTTAGCATAGCTTTGTAGTTTGGTAGTTTGCAGTAGAAAGATGTATTTACCCATTTTTGTTTTGTCAGAATGTGTACTTTCGGAAAATATATGGTTTTCTAGAGTCTCCTAACTGTTAGGGGGTCTTATGCCGCATAATGCACATGCCGGTAGCTTATATTGCAGTATATACACTTTGTATGCACTAACTTCCTTTTGGGGTCTCTAAATGCCAGATACATCAGTGATCCTATGCACAATGGGCATCAAACTGTTCAGTGGACCCTTGGCTTTCATATTTAGGGTGTGTTTTCTTGGTACCTAATGTTATGTGGGAGATAAGGTGCTTGAAAGTGGAAGATTTGATGTGATTTTCAGGTATTTCACCAAAACTAGCAATTTTGGGAAAGCACTGCGACTCTGTAGTTTGGAGTAGAAAGACATGGGTACCAATTTTGAATTCGCCCGAATGTGTACTTTCCAAAAATATATGGTTTTGGGGGGTCAATGTATTTTTTTGTGTTTTTACCCCACAGAAAATGCAGTAAACGTGTTGAATTTTCAGTAGCTACCGAGATCTCCTGGGCAATTTGTATGCACTAACTTCCTTATGGGGTCTCTAAATGCCAGATACATTGGTGATCCTATGCACAATGGGCATCAAACTGTTCAGCGGACCCTTGGCTTTCATATTTAGGGTGTGTTTTCTTGGTACCTAATGTTATGTGGGAGATAAGGTGCTTGAAAGTGGAAGATTTGATGTGATTTTCAGGTATTTCACCAAAACTAGCAATTTTGGGAAAGCACTGCGACTCTGTAGTTTGGAGTAGAAAGACATGGGTACCAATTTTGAATTCGCCCGAATGTGTTCTTTCCAAAAATATATGGTTTTGGGGGGTCAATGTATTTTTTTGTGTTTTTACCCCACAGAAAATGCAGTAAATGTGTTGAATTTTCAGTAGCTAAAGAGACCTCTGGGGCAATCTCTATGCACTAACTTCCTTATGGGGTCTCTAAATGCCAGATACAATGCTGATCCTATGCACAATGGGCATCAAACTGTTCAGCGGACCCTTGGCTTTCATATTTAGGGTGTGTTTTCTTGGTACCTAATGTTATGTGGGAGATAAGGTGCTTGAAAGTGGAAGATTTGATGTGACTTTCAGGTATTTCACCAAAACTAGCAATTTTGGGAAAGCACTGCGGCTCTGTAATTTGGAGTAGAAAGACATGGGTACCAATTTTGAATTCGCCCGAATGTGTACTTTCCAAAAATATATGGTTTTGGGGGGTCAATGTATTTTTTTGTGTTTTTACCCCACAGAAAATGCAGTAAACGTGTTGAATTTTCAGTAGCTAAAGAGACCTCTGGGGCAATCTCTATGCACTGACGTACTTATGGGGTCTCTAAATGCCAGATACAGTGCTGATCCTATGCACAATGGGCATTAAACTGTTCAGCGGACCCTTGGCTTTCATATTTAGGGTGTGTTTTCTTGGTACCTAATGTTATGTGGGAAATAAGGTGCTTGAAAGTGGAAGATTTGATGTGATTTTCAGGTATTTCACCAAAACTAGCAATTTTGGGAAAGCACTGCGACTCTGTAGTTTGGAGTAGAAAGACATGGGTACCAATTTTGAATTCGCCCGAATGTGTACTTTCCAAAAATATATGGTTTTGGGGGGTCAATGTATTTTTTTGTGTTTTTACCCCACAGAAAATGCAGTAAATGTGTTGAATTTTCAGTAGCTAAAGAGACCTCTGGGGCAATCTCTATGCACTAACTTCCTTATGGGGTCTCTAAATGCCAGATACAGTGGTGATCCTATGCACAATGGGCATCAAACTGTTCAGCGGACCCTTGGCTTTCATATTTAGGGTGTGTTTTCTTGGTACCTAATGTTATGTGGGAGATAAGGTGCTTGAAAGTGGAAGATTTGATGTGATTTTCAGGTATTTCACCAAAACTAGCAATTTTGGGAAAGCACTGCGACTCTGTAGTTTGGAGTAGAAAGACATGGGTACCAATTTTGAATTCGCCTGAATGTGTACTTTCCAAAAATATATGGTTTTGGGGGGTCAATGTATTTTTTTGTGTTTTTACCCCACAGAAAATGCAGTACGTGTGTTGAATTTTCAGTAGCTAAAGAGATCTCCTGGGCAATTTGTATGCACTAACTTCCTTATGGGGTCTCTAAATGCCAGATACATTGGTGATCCTATGCACAATGGGCATCAAACTGTTCAGCGGACCCTTGGCTTTCATATTTAGCGTGTGTTCTTTTGGTACCTAATGTTATGTGGGAGATAAGGTGCTTGAAAATGGAAGATTTGATGTGATTTTCAGGTATTTCACCAAAACTAGCAATTTTGGGAAAGCACTGCGACTCTGTAGTTTGGAGTAGAAAGACATGGGTACCAATTTTGAATTCGCCCGAATGTGTACTTTCCAAAAATATATGGTTTTGGGGGGTCAATGTATTTTTTTGTGTTTTTACCCCACAGAAAATGCAGTAAACGTGTTGAATTTTCAGTAGCTAAAGAGACCTCTGGGGCAATCTCTATGCACTGACGTCCTTATGGGGTCTCTAAATGCCAGATACAGTGCTGATCCTATGCACAATGGGCATCAAACTGTTCAGCGGACCCTTGGCTTTCATATTTAGGGTGTGTTTTCTTGGTACCTAATGTTATGTGGGAGATAAGGTGCTTGAAAGTGGAAGAGTTGATGTGATTTTCAGGTATTTCACCAAAACTAGCAATTTTGGGAAAGCACTGCGACTCTGTAGTTTGGAGTAGAAAGACATGGGTACCAATTTTGAATTCGCCCGAATGTGTTCTTTCCAAAAATATATGGTTTTGGGGGGTCAATGTATTTTTTTGTGTTTTTACCCCACAGAAAATGCAGTACGTGTGTTGAATTTTCAGTAGCTAAAGAGATCTCCTGGGCAATTTGTATGCACTAACTTCCTTATGGGGTCTCTAAATGCCAGATACATTGGTGATCCTATGCACAATGGGCATCAAACCGTTCAGTGGACCCCTGGCTTTCATATTTAGGGTGTGTTTTCTTGGTACCTAATGTTATGTGGGAGATAAGGTGCTTGAAAGTGGAAGATTTGAGGTGATTTTTTAGAATTTTCATAATTTTTTATAGAAAATGCTAAATTCAGTAAAGCATTGCTGTTTGGTACTTAGGAGTTGGAAGACATAGTTACCCATTTCGGATTCGTCAGAATGTGTAGTTTTCAAAAATGTATGGTTTCCTGGGGTAAACCTAATGTTCCAGGATTTTTGGCTTTGGAATGTAAAGTATGCTGTATTCTGCTGTAATGCTTTGAAAATTTAGTAATTTACTGCTGGGAGTTTTTGATCTATAGAAGTCAGAAATCTCAATAAAACTATACATATCAGGTATTGGCACGTTCGGGAGACATGAGGCTTTCCAAATCAGTTGAATTTTTGTCCATAAAATAAAATATGTTTCTGGTAGAAATCCTTATATCATGAAAAATAGCATTTTTTCTTTTTTTTTTTGTATTTCAAGCTCTAAATCTTGTTCCAGAAGTGGAAATACACAAAAACTCAGGTAGATTTGGAAAGCTCAGGTTCTCCTGAAAAAAACAATATATAGTTTGCCTACCTAAACTTAACCCTGCCCCCAGTAAAAGCCCCTACATTGAAAGAGCACAGAATGTTTACAAAACGTCTGGCACTGGGGGGAACTGAAATGACGAATTCGGCTGGCACTTAAAGGGTTAATAAAGCTCCTATTCTTACAAATTCACTGTTTATGTTTTGTAACAATGATGTCACTTGATATATATATGTCACTGCACTTGATATATATGGCTATTGCACATAGGTAATGGATAGAATGATACAACATGTACTGAACAAGACCAGTCACATTTGTGGCTTTTTTTGGAAATGTGCTCAGCAAATTTATTTTGGTCATTCCCAAGGCTACATGCAGTAAATGGAAGGAAGAAAGCTAAATCTTCATATATCCTTTGAACCATTGAACTCAACACCTTTCAAAAATCATCTATCTTTGCTTCTACCATGAGCATTCTGCTATTACAAAAGGCTTTTCTCTAGGCACCAAATAAGCCTTGCTTCTATGTTCCAGAGTGAAATTAAGGGACATGTTTATTGTCAAGATTTCCTTCTGCCATGCTGTAAAAGTAAAGGTCAGTGACACTTTTAAACTGTCAGTTTTCAAAGGATAAATCTGGAGCAGGGTTACAGTACATGAACAAATGCAATTTCTGTCCTTTAAAAAAATATGTGGAGTTGGCATACCTATTGGTTCTTATACGTTGTTGTGAAAATGTGTATCAACATGGGAGTATTTTTAAAAGAGATATGAAGTTAAGTTCTTGCAAGCATTTTGGTTATCCCTATAAATTGAAAAAGTGATATGCTGGATTACAGCACATTCTTTCGCTCTAACCCTGTTGTGCACGAACAGGGTTGCGCAATAGTGCTCTGTATGTTAAACATCTTGACCATTTGAATAACATGGGCTTTGAATAACATGTATAACATGTACATTAGTATTTATAACATACTATTTTCAGCAGAGAATACTGTATAGTTTTAACAATGCAGACTACAAAACCACTATTGATGTCTGCCCTCCACATCATATTAAAAAGGGGAATGGTTGTTTTTATTGCTGTGTGTGTTCACCACTCCAGGGGACACCTACTATGTGCATCTGAAGATAGATGCAAAGCATCACACCACCTTGTGACAATTGTTACAAAGCACAAGATCTCCAGCATCTGCCATTGACTTCTACATGACAGGATTTATGAGAAGAATTTTCAGATTCTACATTTTTGTGAAAAAAGCCACGGGTTAGTAAATGCCCCCCACAGTGTCCTAGCTGGAACCGAACCACAGGAGCCCAGCACTAAAAAGCAGAAGTGGCTCCCATATATTTAAATAAATATATTTATTAATAAATCCATCAACCTGTCCTGTGTGTGTGTGTGTGTTGTGGATCAGAGAAGTTTCCCAGGGAGGGGTACCACAGTCCAATTTGTCCTTACCCTGGGTGGAGGCACACCATTTATCAGTGTACCTGCTCTTGCATAAAGCGGAGGCACATGACTCCTGTAGCGCCACACGCAAGTAAATGCGTGCTAGATCTCATGCAGTAGCAGAAGAGGGCTACACACATAAGTCTTTTTCTACTTATAAAATAAAAATTAGGTAAAGTAGTAATAAATATGTACATTTTTAAGCTCCTCTTTCAAAGTTGCCCTAATAGAAATCATGATTCTCCAATATGACCTGCAATATGCAGCAAAATGCTCCTCTCCCACCCAAACAGCACCCTTTTTTGAAATCCCACTACGGTATAATTTTACAAAACTTAAATTAAATACAGTATGTCGACTTTTACATAAAGCCTGTATTAATGGATTATATTGCATAATCTTTGCCTTTAGGCTTGTCTAATATTAAAAGTTGGGTATTTTATTTCACTCGGTTTTGTTGTATTAGTGATTCCGCTGGTCATGTTGTTTCTGGCCCTCGTTTAGTTTTATATTTTATGGCTTTGGTACACACAGTGTTTTGATTGCTGAATCTTGTGTCAGATATGAAAACACTGCCCCCAATAAAAAAGCTAGAAGTGGGGGGGCGTGGCCATGATCTTGAGCAGGACAGACGCGCAGTAAAGGAGCTCCGTGTCGGGACCCCAAAAAAAAAGCTATACTAAAGCCTGCAAGCCATTATAATTCTCCTCTCAGGTCCTGGACTTACCTCCGGAATGTCACCGAAACTTGTTAAGAAACCTACTCAAACGGAACTCCAGTCTTTTCTGGTAAAAGGAAAGCTCTCTGCAAAACAACAAGATGGCGGCGCCCAGACAAAAGCAGATACGGCCGTGCCACTTCCCGATCTGACTCCCGCACCGCAACCACTTTCTGACTCGGAACAAGAATACCCCACTGTAGGTGAGTCCGCAGTAACGCCACTTACAGAAAAAACCATGCGGCTCCTATTATTGGAGTTTAAAGACTCGATACAGTCAGATATAATGGGGGCATTACAAAAACTTTCTCTTGAAATCTCAGAAGTTACAAAGCGGGTACAGTCAGTGGAAAATAAGGCGGAAGATACTATTAAGGCCCATTCCCAGTTAGCAGCCACAGTTTCTACACAAGCTGAATACATATTCTCTCTTAAGGCTAAGGTAGCAGACCTGGAGGATCGCACCCGTAGAAATAATCTAAGAATCCGGGGCATCCCAGAGGAGATAGCACAAGATCAATTGCGGCCTTATATGTCTACTCTTATACAAGCATTGCTACCCCAGCTCACAGAGATGGAAGCAAATATTGACAGAATTCACAGACTCCCAAAGTCTAAAAATGCTCCGGCAGATGTACCCAGAGACACAATTGTTAGGATACATTTCTTTACTACAAAAGAACTACTCCTACAAGCAGTCCGGGCAAGTGTAAATGTCCCACAACAATATGCATCTCTAAGATTTTTTGCTGATTTGTCTGCCTTTACCCTAGCACAACGCAGGGAATTTGCCCCTATAACAGCGGCACTTCGTAAGCAAGGTATCTCCTATCACTGGGGCTTCCCAGTTCGCCTGATTGTATATAGAAATGGGATATATAAGGTCTTTCAAAAACCAGAGGAAGCAACAAAAGCCATGCAAGACTGGAACTGTCCGATTGAAGATATGGACATTTCTTTACCCAAACCTTCCAAAAAAAGGTCCTTAGATTGGTCCACAGTCTCTCCAAGGAAGGATAAGCTATCCTTACGCTCAGATCCTATCTGTCTTTAAATATTTACTTGAAGTATTGTATTCGTTATTAATATTTGCAAACCATTTTATTAGCATTGACAAGTCTATGCACAATACGGTACCTATTGTTGAAATTTTTTTCTTATATATTGTTGAGCTATATTTATACCTCTGTTTACAAACCAAATGAGCTAGAATAATTAGCAGGTTAGATTTACAAACTATATGAGGGTTCCCGACAAGGGGTAGACCCTACTTAACAATTTTTCTTTTTTCCAGTTGTGTACGTTTGTTTTATCCCTAAGCACTTTGAGTTACCTGGCAACCCCCCCATAGCTGGCTGAATAGTGCAGCCAGTTGGTACAGTTTGGCTGATAGCCTCTTGACTGTCCCCTGAGACCTGACAAGCCCTTATACCTCTCTATACCTATTAAAATTTTAGACTCCCAGGCAGACAGTAAAGGTAGATTCATAATTATCAAATTAGAAGTTTTCTCCCATATATATATTAGTAAACCTTTACGCCCCAAACTCCCACCAAATGTCGTTTATAAATAAAGTACTTAAGAAAGCTAGGCAAGAAACTGGGACCAAATTACTAATCATGGGAGACTTCAATCTCGCACCAGATCCTCTTATAGACAAATCCCCCATACCGAAGGGCAACACTTTAAGGTCAGCTACTTCTTTGTCCAAGTCCTTTTTTAACACCATAAAACAATATGAGTTATATGATGTTTGGAGAGCGGGTCACCCTACTGAACGTGATTATACTTTTTTATCGCATGTGCATATGTCTTATTCTAGGATTGACTTAGTTCTTGCAGATAAATCCACTTTATTTCAATCGGTTAAGCCTTACATAGGAATTGCCACTTGGTCGGACGATGCCCCAGTCGGGTGTTTTTTAGATTTCCTTCAGATTCCCAGCCCGTCTACTACCTGGAGATTGAATAATACCCTACTACTTAATAAACAACATGCAGAAAAAATTACAAAACTAACTACAGAATTTTTTGCATTAAATTCTACCCCAGATATATCCAAAGATCTACTTTGGTGTACGTATAAAGCATATATAAGGGGCCATCTAATTGCTATGGCTGCAAGCGAGACTAAGAAAAAGAAAGCCAAAGCAAAAGATTTAATAGTTCAGTTAGCCGAAGCTTCAAGGCAACACAAAATCCACCCGACTGAGGCACTGGCCCAAAAAGTGTCATCCTTAAATGCAGAAATTAATGTGGTAAATATGGAAAGAGTGACATTTCAAATCATGTTGACTAAGCAACGTTATTATGTTGAGGATAACAAAAATAGTAGACTGCTGGCCTCTAAACTTAGGGATGCAAGGGTAAATAACAGAATATTGTCGATCAAAACATCTGATGGGCAAATGCTTTCCAATCCAAAGCATATAGCACAAGAGTTTATTATACCAAGCTATATAACTTAAAAGATGATCCCACAACTCCCCAACCAGATTCACAAACTTTCTCACCAAAATATCCTTGCCCTCACTATCAGAAAATCAACTAGAATATTTTAATGCCCCTATAACACAAGCAGAAGTGACCTCTACAATTAAAGCACTCAAAAATAATAAAGCCCCGGGCCCAGACGGGTTTTCAAATAATTTTTACAAGAATCTTTCAGCCTCCCTATCTCCTAAGTTAACTGAATTATTTAATTTTCTCCCCACTTCTCAGTCACCCAGAAAAGAACTTTTCCAAGCTACTATAACAACAATCCCGAAGCCTAATAAAGACCCTACCCGAGTGGAAAATTATCGCCCTATATCCCTGCTTAATTCGGACATAAAGATTTACGCTAAAATACTGGCAAACCGACTAAACCCCATTTTAAAATCTCTGATTTCTGATGATCAGGTCGGATTTGTACCAACCAGACAGGCACCAGACAATACTAGAAAAGTAATCAATATTGCCATCCAAGCTAATCAAACAAGATCTCCTTGCCTTCTGGTAGCTTTAGATGCGGAAAAAGCCTTCGATAGGGTCTCATGGCTATATCTACAAAAGGTCTTGGAAAAGTTCGGTTTCTCAGGTACGTTCTTAGATCATATCCTCACATTATATAAATTTCCCTCTGCCGCAATACAAACCAATGGTCAAATTTCTCCTAGATTTTCACTTACGAATGGTACCCGACAGGGGTGCCCCCTTTCTCCCTTAATCTTTGTACTACTTATGGAACCCTTAGCAGAAGCCATACGCCAACAGTCCCAAATCTCGGGGTTCCTGATAGGTAAAAACTCATACAAATTATCCTTATTTGCAGATGACATTATCCTGACTCTCTCCAACCCAATTTGTTCACTTCAAACACTGTTCCAACTACTTTCAGAATTCTCAGAGATTTCCTATTACAAAATTAACACAACCAAAACTGAGGCCCTTCCAATCTGGATTCCCAAAAACCAAGTGAGAGAATTAAAAGCATCCTATAAGTTTATGTGGCAGCAGTCTGTTATTTCGTACCTAGGCATAAAGGTGGGATTTTCAGTAACTAGTCTATACAATGCTAACTTCAAAGCAATGTTAGGGAAAATTGAGCAATATTTTCAATCCTGGACTTACAAAGAAATTTCATGGATGGGTAGACTTTCCGCTATTAAGACCATGATTTTACCGAAAATTTTGTACCTATTCCGGACAATTCCGATTAGGATTCCCAACAAATATTTCATTGCACTACAAAAATCAATCTCAAAATACATTTGGAAAGCCAAGAAGCCTAGAATCCCATTGGCATCACCTCTCAAGGAGGTCTAGGTTTTCCTAACTTTAAAAAATATTGCCAAGCCTCTCACCTAAACTTTATACAACGTATTTTTACAACAACAACTCAGCCACAGTGGGTGAGACAAGAAAAGGATATAACCATATTATCTCTTCTTCACCTCGACGAACTTATCTGGATCCCTCCAAAACTAAGACTAAAATCTATCAAGTCCTTCCCTACATTTCATGCGTCAATTACGGTCTGGGACTCAGTCATACATTCTGACCACCTAAGCCTTGGTCTTCATCCTAAATTTCCTCTCTCAGCTTTTAAAGGGATTATTCCAAACTTCAACCCAGCCCCTTGGCTCCAGGCTGGAATTGATTTGTGGGCGAACATCCTGATTAATAACCAACTACCTACATTTCAAATACTTCGCACTAAATGGCCTTTACCTTCCAAGTCATTTTATATCTACCTCCAACTATCAAGTTTCGGTAAGGCAAATCCTTACTGTAAACCCAAACAACTATCTGCTACTCAGCAAAAAATTACTTCCCTAACAATATCCCATTTCTATGCGGCAATTAATGACCAGTCTTCAAAACCACCAGGGACACATATATCTGCATGGGAAAAAGAACTCAATTTATCAATCGATCCAATAGACTGGAATACTGCTTTCACACTGATTATGGCCTCAACTAAATCTGCTAGACTTCTAGAACCCAGTATCAAGTTGATGTATCGCTGGTACTTAGTTCCATCGAGACTGCACAAAATTTTTCCACAAACAGCATCTAAGGCGTGCTGGAGAGGATGCGGCCAAGACGGAACACAGGTTCACATATGGTGGGAATGCCCCAAACTTGCCTCATTTTGGACCCAAGTGTTCGATCTAATTAATAAAGTTTTGGAATGCCCAGTTCACAAAACTCCTTTAACAGCTCTCTTAAATTTGGACCTTGACTTCTTAAAATATTCTCAAAAACGTCTGGTAGTACACTTTTTAGAAGTGGCGAGACTACTAATTGCCCAGCGATGGAAAACGGACTTACCCCCAGCTATCTCAGAGTTAGTAAATTTTCTAGATCTCACTGAAAGGTTTGAATTTTTTGACGCCAGAAATAGAAATTCTTTGGGCAACCACCATAAAAAGTGGTCCCCTTGGAAACACTTCAACGAAGGGTAGACAAAGTAATAATTATATCATGCTCAACGTACTGTTCAGTCTAACTATAATTTAATAATGTCTGCTTCCCTGCTCTTTTCCCCTTTTTTTTCCCTTTTCCTTCTCTCTTTCCCCCTCTTAGTCTTACTTTTCTCTTTCCTTTCCTTTCATTTTTTTTTTTTTTTTTTTTTTCTTTTTCTTTTCTTTTCTTTCATTTATCTTTTTAAGATTTTGTTAAGTGTCCCTTATGTGTCCCGTATGTGACACAGGGAACAACTAATGTAAAATTCAAGGCCTAAGCTGAAAGTTATGAAACTAATAACTTGTATTAAGGCCAAAATGTGTGTTATATGCTGTTTCGATAATATTTTATTATGAAAATAAAAATTTGTTAATAATAAAAAAAAAAAAAGCTAGAAGTGGGTGTCAAGCAACCTGTGCATTGAATGGGAAGTGACTAGTGGTCTATAGAGGCATTTTCATTGCTGCCACGAGAAGCGACAATCAAACCAAATGTGTGCCGTTGTCCACAGAACTCAGCAGGTCATCTGTTTATCTCACTGTGAGACCTATTTAAACTACAAGTTATGCCACACTTCTTTCATGACGTCATAGGTTACTGAGAAAGACCATACATAATATGCTTGAAATTGTATTTGCATACAAAAGCGGCTATATGGATATTGTCAAATACAATATATACTATCAGTACTGCAGAGAGAGTGTTAATTTACTCTATTAACCAATGACCAGTGTGAGCCTAATATTTACTTATTTATAACTAACCGTTATAAACAATATATTTAATTCAAACAGGTGCTGCAGACAACAAAGTTACTTTTTAAAAATCTGTCATTTTAAATGGGATTTGGAACAATAAACATTTCTCTATCTTGTCCATTAGGGTAGAAATGACACGTGTCAGTGCCATGATTATGTGCAATTATACGGCTGCTATTCATTTCATATACATCACTTTGGTCAGCTTGAGTGGAATTATGCTAAGCTCAAAGCAGATGCGTAAAGCTACTTTTTGTACCAGATTAATGAAGGGGAGAGGGTAATGGGTAATATTAAAATAAAAACACGAGTTCACGAGGTATCAAAATTAAAGAAAGGCAATGCCATGTATGTTATTGACTAGCTGCACCAAATGTACATACATGTTTTTACCCAAATTATGATTTCTATACTTATCTAAGGAGAAACAAAGCAAGCTTTTAGGTCTCTTCTTTAGTCATACATTTTTGATACAAGTTTAAAGTGTGGGATCAAAACAGGTTTTCTGGACTGTTGTATAGTGATGAACGAATCTGTCCCGTTTCGCTTCTCTGGAAAATTTGCGAATCTTGCAATTCAAGAAACTGGGAAAAATGTCGCGCATCAAAAAAATTGTCACACATGTAATTTTATAGATGTGTGCAATAATTTTTTTCACGTACATCCTTTTTTTACAAGACCAACAATTTTTCTTTACGCTGGTGAAAATATTTTGCCGCACGGCAAATTTTTTCGGCATTTTGCAGAAATGCGAAATGCGGAAATTCGCTGTGAATCCATGCCTGGTGAATTATTTCGCCCATCACTACTGTTGTATGTATAGATAAGAAATATGAAAGGTCATTGGTCATTTTAATTAGATTTCTACTTGACCTTGATAAAAGTCCCCTTTAACTGGCCTGCCTCAACCCCCCTCACCTCTCCCTTATCACATACTCTGTAACTTAAAAAACTGCCCCTGCAATATGTTATGCTCAGTTATGAAATGTATATCCTATAACATTGAGTAGTTGTTCCTTTCCTTTACTCTTTGCCCCCCCCCCCCCCCCCGCCCGTTGCAGCCTTGTAAAAACGAGGCAGGTTTAATTCTCTTAAAATGAATCTTACTATAGGCTTTCACTGGCGACACACTTAGGTCAGGCTTATAGTTCTTAGATGCCTTATGTTCCCAGTTTGCTCTGTAAAGAGACACCACTGCTCCTCTAGAAAAAATGATGCTAATGATAACATTATTAACTGGAAACATAATTATATATCAGCATTTGTAACTAGTAAAAATGGTTCTTTTTTCACTATTTGCAAGGTCATTTTTTGTGCAACACTTTTTGGGAAACTGGTGTTTATTAATATCAACTACAAATCAATGGATATTATAGGCTGGAGCTATATTTGCAAGGTAACATTTTTAAAGCCCTGCTTTAAAAGTATATTTTCTGGATCGTTTTGAGTATTTACAAAGATGCAGCTTTCAGCAGGTAAGCTATATTTGAAACGGAACTGCTGATGCCATCAATCTGAAGACCATATGGATGTTATACTGTGTATATGATATAGCACATGGCTATAGCAAATGGCTCCTCTGCTCCAAATCATTTTTTGCATAATGAAAAAAGAATTCTAGGCAACTTTCCAATATATCTTAATTAAACCTTTTAAATGGTTTATTTGTTATTCGTACATGTAATTGCTATTGAAAGCAGGATCTTCTGGCTATTTATATTCACTGAACCAGTCAAAATCCTAAAGCAATGTAGAAGAATCTAGCTGATAAGCAAACCTGAAAAAAGGTGACCTGCTACATTTACAATACATTTGGAAACTAAAGGGCAGATTTACTATAACTCAACTCTAATTTTTTTCCTCCATGACTGTCTGACATTTATTAAAAAGTCTGAACTGAAAAAGTACTTCAACTTTTTCGATTTGTTGCACCAAAACCTCTACTTTTTCGAACTGTCACACAAAAAACCAGCATCAAAAATCCTGAAACTTTTAAAGTTTCAAAGCAAAGAAGGTTTCTCCAGGGAAGGGAAGGAACATCTCCCATTGACTTCTGCATGATCTCAACAAGTTTTAGCTGGTGAATTATTAGATTCGGATTCTAGTCGTTTTGACAGATAGTAAACTCGAAAGAATCACATCTTTTTTTTCTGCAACTTTTAACAATAAAAAAATCTGAATTGGAAAAAAAATGTGACTGTTAGTAAATGGCCCCATAAGAAATGTGTAATCAGTGGAAAGCTGCTTAGAATTAAATTACTAATTATTTGTGCCAAAAAAAAAAAAAACCAGCTATTGGACAGACATCCCCTTTAATACACATTATGTGAAATCTATTGCCAAAAAGATTTCCTGTAATATAATGGGAAATGTATTCCTTTGAGAAAATCTTCCTTTATGCTGGTCTATGTGTGTAATAACTGTCTGCCAATAATACTACTTTGCAAATTGTTTTTCTATTTATAATTTTTATTGCAGTTTATTGCAGTTATTTGATCAAACAGTCATTCGGGTTGGCACAATTTCTGCCTTTTATTTTGCTTGGATGATATTTATATCAGTCTCTTCTGCCTATGCTAGGGACAACTATAGATTTGTTTCATTTGTGTTTGAAACAAGGCGTAGAACTTACTATTATGACCTAGTTGCTTATTTGCTTAAATACTGTATTATATGTATTGTTTAGTTAGTGCAGAGAAAGCAGCAGATTTGAAATATTAAATAACCAACCAATTTGTAAATGTCAACTTATACTTTTGATTATAGACTTCGACTCTGTGACAGCGATGCTCAAGTGGGAAATAAAATTATGTTCTTGAATTCTAAGGGACTAAACTCAACATTTAAATGAAGTATATTGCTGAGAGATGTTAAAAAGCAAATGTCGTCAGTATAATGTCTCCAAGAGATGCATTTAGCAAATGACATACCTACATGAATGTCAGGAAAAGCCTTTGAAATAATCCAACATATAATGATATGAGATCCTGATATATAAAATGAACTCATCTGAATGAACGACTGCCATTCTATATCCTTGTCATATTAAAATATCGTCTACTAATTATAAGCTGTTTATGCAAAAATTTTTAGAATCAATTCCTTTTCCTAAAGTAAATACAAAATAAAAACCATATTGTATGACTACATAGGAGGATATGAATGATTTAAAAGTGTCACCACTGTGTGGTCTAAAGCATGGATAAATTAATTCTTACAACCTTGACCATAAGCCTACCTGGAATTTGAATGACCTAGAATCTTTTAGAATTCATGAGTAAAATAGTGTTATCTTAGTGGAATATTTTAAAATTAATGACATGAATAAGATGTTCCCAGTATCATAATTTGGTGAGCTCATAACACAGAAGAACTTGATAAACTAGGACAGCTAGCAATATATTAACTTATATACAAAATTGAAAAAAAAGGTGTAGAAATCACAGATTTGCAAGTATTCTCCTTTATAAAACACTGGTAAGAGTATGCAGTGCATTGTGGTCTCCAGTGCACACAACAGTGTCCAGAGAATGTGGCTAAGCTAGTGAAGAGAATGAAAGGACTAAGTTATAAAGATCAATTCGATAAATTGGGATTATATACATTGTGGAAGAGGTGCTTTTTAAGACAAGTCAACTCAAATTTAGAGGGGGTGGGCCAGCGTTTAAGGCACCCCCCAGTGAATATAATTGCTTACAATATACATTGAGCATCACGCTACCATCTATGCACAACTTGAGCAAGTATTAAATCTAGGCTGTGGATATCTTAAAGGAGAAGAAAAGGCTAATAAAGAGTTAATCTCAAGCTACAGGCATACCTTCAGTTCTCTCAATAGTGCCCTTAAGTCTCACCATATTTCACCTGTTCAGATGATCAGAAGCCAAACAGGAAGAAAAAACGCTGAGCTGTGTAAAGAAAGTTCCCATAATGCCTTGCTTCTGCACCGAGGCCCAGACCCGTGTACATGCTCAGTTAGTAAGACTATGAGGAAGCTTCCTGCTGATTGGCTCAGATCCACATTCCTAAGGGGGGGTGAGTTCATAGCATTCTTGAGGGAGGAGGAAGCAGGAGAGAGGAGAGAGCTGCATGTCTCTGGCAGAGGAAAACAAACACAACAAATCTTTTGACATCTTTTGGCAGCATTTATGTGAGTGCTTATGGCTGTATTTCCGTAGACCTTTCTGACAAACTTACTTAGTGTTTACCTTTCTTTCTCCTTTAAGATCTACAGTTAGTTTGGTATAGCTATCAACATATACAGTTTACATATGTGAGTTTATAGAGTGCCCTTTTTATGTATGGTTTAATATACTTGTATGCACTGGGTATTATTTGGAAAGGTTGAATTTGATGGACATTGTCTTTTTTAAACTCAAATTAACTATTTAACTATACCAATATGTGCAGTAGAAGAAAAATCCAAACTAACTAAGTTCCAAGTTCAGATTTTTTGCTTTACTGCATATAAGGGCTGCCTAGCACGGCAGTAGTGATGAGCGAATTTTTCTTATTCTCCTTATATTTATCCATCTGCGACCCTCCTTTTGCTTTGTTTATACAGGAAAAACAGCATCAGTCAATGTTTACTTCACTGCATTAAAGAAGGGTTTGTATTCCCCCAAGTAACTTTTGCCTAAGTTAAGTAAGGAGCCCAGCAAACATTCAAACTGTATACCTATTCTGCTTTTATTATTTGATTAAGGTATCTGCAAGTACAGTATTGTAACAGTTTGGTCCATAATTCCATAGTTTATACTTTAATTTATTACTTTTTTAATTAAAATGTATTTTTAAATATCAAGATTAGTTCTGATTTTATTATTGTTGTTATTATTATTGTCAGTCTTATGGTATTACTGTAAGAAATGGCAGGTTAGCGTAGAATACTCTCTGGGCAATTAGCTGATTCATTTGCTTTGTTGCTCTCTGCATATATATTAGCATTAATTATTCCATGCTGTCACACTGACGTTAATTGTTTTGTAACACAGACAAATGTTCTTTGTAAACTATATGATCTGTCATGATTATTAATGATTTCAGTTCAGACACATTAGTCTATTTTATCCTATATTTTATAAGTACTTATATTTTATCAAGATTCATATTTATGAATATATGTATGAGATGATAGATAGATAGACAGACAGACAGACAGACAGATTCATCTGAACAAGGCAGAGCTTTATCACAGCACAGTCCCTGCTAAACCCACAAGTAGGAAGTTACATGGCAGATGCAAAACATATACTACATTCAAAATTACAAGTTAAAATAGTGAATGAATCATAATGAAGTATATCCTAATGATAAAAATTGGTTATTAGCAAAGATTGGCAAAGCTACATTAGCTCTTAAGAACACTTTTACTTCTAAATCATCAAACTTCTTTGGCTAAAAATTATGGATATAATGTCCATATGTATTACTTTTCCACACATTTTCAAGGGTTTGAGTGTGACCAAAAACCCTTCTAAAACCCTTCTACTGGCCCCATTTTTAGCCAGTGCATGATCTAGCCAAGATGGGGTCATTCCATTGTTCTATTTTCCTGCCGGAGGATTTGAAACAAAGGAGCTCCCAGAATTCCCCTCCAGAGGAGCTGGGCAAGCCCCTCCAGGGTTAATCCCTGTGCAGCTTGGGGTTGCCCTGAGGACTTCCTGAAGGAGGATTTGATTGGGACTTGTGGACTTCCCATGCGTATTGCCCTTTCCCTATTTCTCTACTTTTGGTTGTAATAAACCCCTGTGGAACAACCCTTGTTGCACGTGTGGTATTTTCCCTGATTGTGCTAGTTGCTCATAAGTTGCACTTTGTGCGACAATTCTAGAAAATCAACAGCTACAAGAATGAGTGATAAATCTGTAAGGCCCCATTTAGAATAGGATGTTCAGTTTTAGTTCCCGGTGCTCAAATAGGACATTATTGAATAAGAGAAGGGCAAAGTCTCCCTTATGAAGAAAGACTGGCCAAGTTTACACTGTAGCAGAAGTGCTTAAAGAGATACTGACACCAGAAACTCTTTTTTACAAATTTCATAACACTGCCTTTGCATGCTCTTTATAACTTTGATACAAAGTTCAATGTTCAATGCTTTCACATTAGCTATCTGATCCCTCATGTTCCTCTATGAGAGGGCTGCCATATTCGTGCAGCAGGAGTCCGTTATTAGAAGCTATAACTGACAGTCTGAGAAGAGACAGTCAGATTGGCAAAACAGTCAGGTTTAGGAACTTCAATTACTTACAAAAGCAGCCCTATAGGTAACTTTTTATGTACATTCATATTTTAAGGAGTAGATTTTTAGTATCAGTACTATGGGGTGTTATACCTAGTTATAACTAGGTATAACTATATAAGGGGATCATATAATAATCTCTCTAATGCTTTATTTACTAGTAGGTCCTTCCAACTGACATGAGGGCACCCATTTTGTTCAGAAGAAAGGAGGTTCCGTTTAAATCTTCAGAAAGGATTTGAAAGTTGTGAAGTTGTGGATAGCTTTAAGAAGGGGTTGGATGGCTTTTTAGCAAGTGAGGAAATACAGGCTTATGGGAGATAGCTCTTAGTACAAGTTGATCCAGGGACTGGTCCGATTGCCATCTTGGAGTCAGGAAGTTAGGAAGGAATTTTATTTTTGATTTTGATTTTTTGAGGCAAATTATAGAGACTTCTGCTGGCTCAACTAGCAGTTAGGCAGATTATATATATATATATATATACAGTATATATATATAATATTGTGACATGCTGAATGCCTGTACACGCAATTTTGGGGGAATTAGCAATGGTAGGCAGGCAGGCATGCAGAGGATCTGGAGCATAGAGACAGGGACACCAAGTCTTCAGGCAAAACTCAGGTTTATTTAGGGCCAGTTCTTCCCAACAGAAACATAAAGACATAAGTTCATAAACAGTTCAGTGTTATGATATGTCCCTCCTTCAGGGTTCTCACCTTCCAGGGTTGGTTCCACACTCTGGAACACTCAGGCCTCATTTTTACTATGTGCACAAAATTGAAAGAAAAAGAATAGACCATTGCTATTTTACTGTTTTCCCCCATGTGCTCAGTTTGAGTAGATTTGACTGCTTTTAATGGAGCGTTTGCCAGGTGATTTAACAATTGCATGCTTATAGGACAGTTGTAGCGTACTGGTGGTCTGTTGCAAATTAATGTTTTGAGATCTCATTTTTATTTTTGAGAGAATTAATTTTACTATGTCATTCTTCTTCTCTAAAAAATCTCTTATGTTCTGCCTTAAGAACATTTCTAGAGCATTTACTTTTACAACTATCGTTTGGGACGCATTACACTGAGATTCTGTTTGCCTATTTCTGTTAAAGGCCTGTCTTTTGGCCCAGTATATCTTTGTTATCTTACTTTGGGTATTGTCATTGTAATGTCTCCTTTCTTTCATTACACCTGGATTATTTACATCTCCATCTCTTGATTTGAATGGCTTACGTGTATGTAAAACATTAGAACCCTGTTGCACAATACAATAATCTCATCATAAACATGTGTTTTGGGGTTTATTAATTTTTGTATGAGCATTGCAAATTAACAAATTGTTGTATTCAGAGTCATCTCTGTTACCTGTTCTTTACCAATATCATAAGCTACCCATAACTTGTTAGCAAAAAGCAATGCATTTTCATTGTGCCTTTGCTACGTATCGTATGCAGCCATAAGGCCAAATGGATGTAATATTTTTAGAAATTCTCTCTTCATTGCTATGCAAATTATTCATGTTTAATTAAATATTCCTTTCCATAGACCCAAAAAAATAAAATGCTTTTTTATCAGATATAGTAATATTTGAGAGTATTGAAAACTAAGCAGGTCAGTTTCATAACAAATTGTGCTGCATAAGTAAGCAATGTCCGATTAGATTGTGTCTATATTAGTAAATATATTTTAATAGAGACTAATGTCTTATTTCTAATTTTCATTCGGTTGCCCAAGTATATATTTATGTAAATATGTATTTTTGTTCTCATATACACGTGTACATAAATATTCCTGGTAAAAGGAATATCAAACTCTTGGGCTCATTCACTTGAGTAAACTGGGCCCTGTGTGACTACAGTTGTTAAAACTTCAATTTCTGAGGGAGCCTCCTCAGAATCACATCTGTCACATATACCTATCTTGCTGACTGAGGTCTGTTCCTCAATGTCTGTTAAGCCCACTTCAAGTTGTGGGATCAACTCCTGAGTGACAGATAATTCTTTCTCATTTGTTGATCCAACTTCAGACTACTTCTACTTCTACATTGGTTAAAAAATTTTCTAGTTTTGTGTCCATTGTCTCCTTGTTATCTTCACTGGCCTGTTCGTTTGCAGTGCTGTCATCTGTAAAGCCATCTGCGATTTCTGGGGCCAGATCCTCAACAATAGCTTTGTTCTCTTCTGTTTTTGATTTTACAACTTCAAAACGATAAAGTAGTTTGTTATTATTATTACTATCTAAAGCAACTACTTCAGCACTGGTTAAAATGTCTACTGGCCTTGTGTCTATTATCTCCTTATTGTCTTCACTGTCAGGTTTGTTTGCAGTGTCCTCTACTATTTCTAGTGGAGTCTGTTCTGTCCATGAACTTTGCTTTGGTGTCACGTTCTTCAAAGCCAATTGATGTTTTGCAAGTTTCTGATGTCAGAACATTGACGTTTTCAGTATTTTTTTATGTTTTGCAAGTAAGTCTTTAGGTTCCGTGACTTTAGTATCAGCAGTGGAAGAGCTAGTTGTTATACTAGCTGGGCTTTCCTCTACTGTTTTCAGTTTTCTAGATAAGCAGATAAGCTTGCTTTTACATCTTCAAATCAACTTTTGAAGGTGTATTCAGGTTTATGATCCTCTGCAAAGGGAAGAAAAACATGTTTGAATGTATTTATCTATCTATATTATGATTGTGCCTGATTTGATCATACTTATTTACGCCTGATTTGATAATTTATAATCCTTATGAATACATCAACATAAACTCTGACTCTACAGATAAAACTATATATTGTTAATAAACTAACTGATACAGAAATATATAATGCCCTTACCTTTCTTATAACTAGTTCCCATAGCTTTTTATATTAAAGCTTGGAGGTCTTGCCTGCGTTTCATTTTTGAGGTCTGTTATGAACGGATGGTTTTTCAGCAGTTGTTTAGCTTTCGGTCTGTCTCTGCGGTTTTTTGTGAGACAGGCTTTCACAAATGAATTAAAAGATGTAGACCTGAAAAAAGAATTGAAGGGATACCGATTTAAGGACAATGGGTGCTAATTATCATTCTAGATAGCTAGCTATAAAAAAAAGTTTAGTTATCTTCAAATATGTAAAAACTATGCACACAGTAATTGGATAATTAACAGTTAGCAAATGAAGAAATGTGGCCCATGGCTTTTTCTGAAAGGGATATTGCCGTTACTAGCTATTTTTATACATAGCCACTGGTATGATCGGCTCGTGTTGGAGGATCACAACGAACAATTACGTCTCCAGCTACGACTGGTGGTAAATGGGCCCAAGATTATGGGTAAAAAAAAAATACGTTTCAAAACTCACAAAGTAATAAAATGTAACATTGAAAGACAATGTTTGGTTGTCTGCCTATCAAAAGGTAAACGTAAATAAATATAGTTATGTATTTAAGCACATTAAGGGGGATATTTATCAGTGTTCGAGTGTGCATTTTCATGATTACAGTTTTTTAGTGCTAAAAGTTGCACCTATTAATAAGTGCAAAAAACTTGAATGTAAAACTTTGCCATCTAAAAGCTTGCAAGTATGTACAGAAGTCAACGGGAGTTGTCCTAGGCAAAGTCGAGATATCTGAGTTTTTGAGTTGTAATTGAGTTTGTAATCTTAAAAATTCAAGGTATTAAAGTTTTTTTTGTAATCGCATGAGTGTAACACAGTAATAAATAAGCAAACATTTCACATGCAAGTTTATTCAATTTAGAAAAACAAACTCAAATTCACAAGCTTGATAATTGATAAATAAGCCCATAAATATATATATATATATATTCACTCATGCACTCTTATGTATATAAAATAGTAGCTGGACGCAATACTGTGTAGTATTAGTAAAATAATCTACTTATGAGTACATGCCATAGACAGCAACAACATTATAAGAAGAGCCTTTAAGAGAGGCCTGGATGAGTTCTTGAACAAGCATAGTATCCAAGGCTATTGTGATACTAAAATCTACAGTATTGATGTTGGTATATATGGTTTATGTATGCGAGTATATAGATAAGTCAGTAAAGATTTGTGTGTGTGGGTTTAATTGGAAGTGTTGAACTTGATGGACTTTTTTCAACCCTATGTAACTATATGATTAACTAACTATATGTAACTATTTAACATTATTGCAAGAGATTGCATGTCTCTCAGTATTAAATAAGCAAAAATTGGCCATGTATGTACTGGTCATGATCTAAACTGAGCTAAATTCATCTTAGTCTGTGTTTCAGAAATATTTGTTATCTATTACACAGAGCTTATTATCTACAATCTGCTGTATTATACACCAGCAATTTAAACCTGGGTCCCTTTTAGCCGTCCCACTAAAAGTTAAGGAGGCATCAATCAAACTATAATTTTTTAACAATAGTAATGCAAAGGAATTAGCTAATACTTATAGTCTAAAATAAATAAATGAAAATAAATTCCTCCTGGAAGCCCATGTTACATTCTTACTCTCTCCCTCAGAGTAGGTAGAGAAAGGCTCATTTTCTGCTCAATAGATTGCACTCACTGATGCTTTTGCTTCTTGAATTAGAGTGCATTACTTGTCTAATTTAACACATTACATATATAACTAGTAGTCTATATGTTTTTGTTCAAAGCCCTAAATTAGTTTAATGTAACACAAAAGACACGTATATACTTACGGCATATGCCTTCTGCCATCTCAATGGCCGTGATGCACAAAGACCATACGTCACACTGAAAATGAAAAAAACCTTTTTTGTCAGTGCGGCCCATTTATAGCTGTCAATGACATATTATATTGGATTTTTACATCTCTTATTGTGATTTGGGGACATAGTAACAAGAAACAGCATCACTGTCACTTTAAAGTGATGTAAAAAATAATGTAATAATTGAAACAAGAAGACGCTTGGTGGGATTTATTTATTTAAGGTAAGATCTAAACATGATTGAAATATGTGTCTTTTTAGTCTCAACTGCTATTTTTATTGAGTGCATGTTCCATAAGATGGATAGAAGTCATGATACTGACAGCTGAAACAAAGGTTCCTGTGTTCTGTTTGTTCTTAGGCTTATGGCACAGAGATGCCTGCAGCTGTAATCTAGCAAAAAACTGCTGTGGTCTAAACACCTCTCCCTGCCACTAAATTAGTGTTATTACAATATAGGTTTGATAATGCCTGCTTACTGTGGTCTTACCTTAAAATCGTAGGAATTGTACATCTACACCTCAGGTGCCATCCAGTGAGGTGTTCCCACAAACTTCTTGCATGACCTTAATCTTTTCAGTTTGTGCGCACTCCTGAAATCAACTGAAAATAATCAACGTGAATTATTATTATTAACAAGTTAAATGGTAAAGCAAATCTGTCACATAACCCCTTCCCTACAATAAAAATAAAGATATACAAAAAATTTGAATGTACTTTGAAAAAAAAGTACATGTTTAGTTTAGGTTTGCTTACATGTCTCCTCCTAAACATTCTTTTTTTTAAGCTTCCCTTTGTATTTTTAAAATATATTTTATAGGGGAATATGAAATGATTTAGTTCTATCTCAGATTTTTAAAATCTCCCTATAGGTGTGCTATTGTGTTGCAGTGTTTGTCTGTGCAATTAATAACATTGGAATCAAGAAAAAATAAATTGAACTGGGCCTTAAAAATATTAGCCAACTAGCCAGGTGGCTACCCTATATGCAGTGCATTAATAGAAACAATAGCTCCATATTATTTAATCTCTTACTTTCTAAGTTATTTACTTGCTGAAACGTATTCCAGCATCTTCCGTTAAGGCAATATGGAGGGCCTTAATGTCACAGTGCATTATTCTTTTTTTGTGGAGATATGACAGACCCTTAAAGAGAGAGAGAAAGCAAAACATGTATATTATAAACCAGCAATATTTGCATTTTTACTCAAACTATAAATATAAAAATGCTATGCAACATCTTAGAACATGTTTGAATTAGTTAAGCCCAACTTACTTTTAAAACTTCCCGGCAAACATAGGAGATGCATGCTTCGGGAAGACATCGGTTGAAAGCTTGATCTATCACACGCGCAAGCGTGTCGCCTCCACAAAATTCCATTTCAATCTGCAGAAAAAAGAAAGATTTTTATTATGTACGTTCCCTAAATTATTTTAGTGAAAAACAAGGTAGAACAGATGTTGCTAAACTACATCTTCTCTAATATTCATCTAGCCAACATTTTTAGTTGAACAATATCTGAGTAAGAGCATTCAGTGTATATCTGCCCTAGATATCTGTAAAATAAACTTACCCATACAGGCATCCTTATGGAGTCAGTTTGTTTATAGGCTCCAAGAAATGACGCTATATTCTCATGACTTGATACTTTTCGGAGGATAGCAATCTCCTTGTTGATCGTCTCCTTGGTAAACAGAAACAACAGTAAATACAGTGATTTCTTTTATATATTTAAAGGCAAAATAATGACTTCTTTCTGAAAAAAAATCATGCATACATTAATGTTACTTATTAAGAAGAAAGATGTATTACCTCCAAAGTATCGACGACTCTAACAGCCACAACGTTCTTATTATTAAGGTTGCGGCCCTGTAAAACAAACAGAGGATTTTATTAATAATTTAAACTTGCCTTTTTGTATATATGTTTAACCCACCCTCTATAGCTCCCCATCTTTAGATAATTCCCTATAATCATGGGCTAGTTCATTTATGGCATAACACAAATAAGGTATAAAACGAGGTGCTCAGAGTTAGCCATGCTTAATGCAGTAAATATGGGGTTTAGTAGAAGTCTACTTTTTGAGTTTTCATTTAGAAAGCTAATAGGTTGTGCATTAAACTGTAGCCCTGCAAAGCTAAAATTGTTATGTTATTGCTACATCAAATTATCACGTTAAATAATTAAAAATCAAAAAATTAAGACCAATTGCAAACATTTCTAGAATCATTCTGTTACACCGCACTTAAAATTAATTCTGTGGGGAACTACCCATTAAGTTATTTTGTTTCTGTGTCTATGTTGAATACTTAAAGGAACAGTAACACCAAAAAATGAAAGAGCTTTAAAGTAATAAATATATAATGCACTGTTGCCCTGCCCTGGTAAAACTGGTGTGTTTGCTACAGTAAAACTACTATAATTTATATAATAAGCTGCTGTGTAGCCACAGGGGCAGCCATTCAAGCTGGAAAAAAGGAGAAAAGGCACAGGTTATATAGCAGATAACAGATAAGCTCTGTAGAATACAATAGTTTTTTATCTGTTATCTGCTATGTGCCTGTGCCTTTTCTTCTTTGAATGGCTGCCTCCATGGCTACATAGCAGCTTATTTATATAAATTATAGTAGACTTTCTGAAGTAAACACACAACTTTTACCAGTGCAGGGCAGTAGCACATTATATTTTAGTTACTTTTATACACTTTCATTTTTTGGAGTTACTGTTCCTTTAATAGTTTACCTTGAACACTTGGCCAAATGATCCTCGGCCAACCACTTCCTTCAGCTCCAAAGTTCCAGTGGGATCCTAGAAATATAAACAGAATTAGAAATAAAAGCCTGAGAAAAAGAAGAGTAATCAAGCAAAAAAAAATGATAAAGTAATGGAATTTTTGTGCTTACCGGAAGCTGGTTTGAGGGCAGGCAGTGGTCTTGATGTAGCATAAAAAAATGAAATTAGAAATAAAGTGAGACAACCACCTACAACATGTTACAATGACTAGAAAATGCACATTTTGTCTTTAATAATGGACAAAAATAAATGAATATACAGTGGTAGCTATTTTGGTTACAAATCTGCCGTTGAAAGGATTAATCTGTCCGTTGTGCTAAATCAAATAATTATTATTGCCCTCCATAATTTCAGAAGGAAAAGTTTATAAAGCTTATCTCCTTCTGGGCCTATTATCCTATATCCCATATGTTATGCATTCTGTATTTTTATTTTTCACCATTCTACCCAGCAAACACTCTTATTTTTAGTAGACTTACCTCAAGGCAAAAGCGAAACAAGTTTTTGAACATTTTTCTTGCTGTAAGCAATCACAAAAATGCGCAGAAGCTTGAAACTCTATAGGAAAAAAAAATATTATCAACTTAATTTTCATGCCAGTAACCCAACGCACAGTAAATACAGTTTAATGCAGGTTTCAATAGAGGATTTAGCTAATGTGCCTACTTCTCCTGTACAAGAAATGGGGTGTTTGGTGATGTTTATTGTGATATTACAGTTAAGCCCTGCCCATTTTAAATTACTGATATTTTTATAATGACATCATCAGTAAAGATGATGACCAAATAATTAAACAGCAAGCATCCCACCAAATCTAATTACATATATGTCTTTATATACAAAGCAGCAATTTGATGGAGTGTAAAATATAGAATGCGAAGGCTCAAATGGTATGTATATTATTGTATGAGTAATATTCATTCATATTTCATTTGTAAAATATTCTTGTAATATAGGAATAGGGATAGTATAAGTCCCCTCAGTCTTCCATGACCATATATATGCACAAGGCTAAAGGCCATACCTGTATTATAAGTCACCTTTGAGTTCATATTTAACCTTTTTAGTGCCACAGGACGTAGAATCTACGTCCTGGGTACTAAAGGACCTAAGTGCCACAGAACGTAGATTCTACGTCCTGGGGCACTTCCGGGTTTGGGAGCGGAGAAGCGGCTTTTCAAGCCGCTCCTTCGCTCCCCGCTCGTTCCCCAGCCTCCAGACAATAGTCAGAGGTGGGGAACGAGTGGCCCCTGGGGCGCGATCGCCCAGGGGCCCCATAAGAAAAGGCAGGCACATGAAATCCATGCCTGGATTTCACGATCGCCTTCTGCCTTTCTCTGCTCCCCCCACTGCTGGCCCCCCTGCTTCCTGCTGCTCATACTCACTGCCGGACTGGTGCTGCTGCTGTCTCCCTGCAGATCCACGATCTCCTACACAAGTAAGTGGCAAAAACACACAAAAACACACATACACACACATAATACACTAATAATACACTAATACACACTTATACTCACATTTACACACAAACACATACATTTTAGGGGAGTTGGGAGATTTCAAACATTCACAACACTTACACTTACACACACTTACTTGCACACATGCACACAAAACACATTTTACCATGTGTACACACACACTTACACACTTATGTAATTTTGTAATTTTTTTTTTTTTCTAATCGCATCGTTTTTATTCTTGCCTGAAAAAAATGTTTTATTGCCATTGCGGATAGTGTATTCGCTAACCGCACTGCGCAATACCTTTTGTGTATTATTTTGGTGTTTCTACTACATTTTCTGTGATTTTGGTGCATTTTGGGGTATTTTACTGCATGTTTTGGCCCAAGCCAAAATACTCAAACTGTTATTCTGCCCGCAGATATTATTAGGCAAAAAAAAAATGATTTTAGTGATTTTTTTTTTATCTTTATCAATTTTATTGCTTTTTACATTGTTCTGTGTTACTTGTCTTTGCACATGGACATTTTGTCTGCTGTATTTCAATTTGGCATCATCTGTACCCCACATAGTTTGGTAAATCTATTCATAATGGGCATCAAACTGTTCAGTAGACTAGTGGCGTTCATAGTTAGAATGTTTTATGTTGGTACGTTACTAAATGTGGGGTACATAATGGGGTAACATGCATGCTTTGTGACGATTTTCAGAAATATCCTAAAAACCGTTCTGTTTAGCATAGCTTTGTAGTTTGGTAGTTTGTAGTAGAAAGATGTATTTACCCATTTTTGTTTTGTCAGAATGTGTACTTTCGGAAAATATATGGTTTTCTAGGGTCTCCTTACTGTTAGGGGGTCGTATGGCACATAATACACATACCGGGTGCAAAAACTGCATGAGCCGAAGCATCTTATGTGAAAATTCATATGCACTATTTTTACTTGGGTGCCCCTGTACCCCACATAGTTTGGTAAATCTATGCATATAGGGCATCAAACTGTTCAGTAGACCCTTGGCGTTCATATTTAGAATGTTTTACGTTGATACAGTACAAAATGTGGGGGTACATAATGGGGTAAAATGCAAGCTTTGTGACAATTTTCAGAAATGTCATAAAAACCGTTCTGTTTAGCATAGCTTTGTCGTTTGGTAGTTTGCAGTAGAAAGATGTATTTACCCATTTTTGTTTTGTTAGAATGTGTACTTTCAGAAAATATATGGTTTTCTAGGGTCTCTGTACTGTTAGGGGGTCTTAAGCCGCATAATACACATACCGGGTGCAAAAACTGCATGAGCCGGAGCGTCTTATGTGAAAATTCATATGCACTATTTTTACTTGGGTGCCCCTGTACCCCACATAGTTTGGTAAATCTATGCATATAGGGCATCAAACTGTTCAGTAGACCCCTGGCGTTCATATTTAGAATGTTTTATGTTGATACGGTACAAAATGTGGGGGTACATAATGGGGTAAATTGCAAGCTTTGTGACAATTTTCAGAAATGTCATAAAAACCGTTCTGTTTAGCATAGCTTTGTAGTTTGGTAGTTTGCAGTAGAAAGATGTATTTACCCATTTTTGTTTTTTCAGATTGTGTACTTTTGGAAAATGTATAGTTTTCTAGGGTCTCCTTACTGTTAGGGGGTCTTATGCCGCATAATGCACATGCCGGTAGCTTATATTGCAGTGTATACACTTTGTATGTACTAACTTCCTTTTGGGGTCTCTAAATGCCAGATACGTCGGTGATCCTATGCACAATGGGCATCAAACTGTTCAGTGGACCCTTGGCTTTCATATTTAGGGTGTGTTTTCTTGGTACCTAATGTTATATGGGAGATAAGGTGCTTGAAAATGGAAGATTTGATGTGATTTTCAGGTATTTCATCAAAACCAACAATTTTGGGAAAGCATTGCGACTCTGTAGTTTGGAGTAGAAAGACATGGGTACCAATTTTGAATTCGCCCGAATGTGTACTTTCCAAAAATATATGGTTTTGGGGGGTCAATGTATTTTTTTGTGTTTTTACCCCACAAAAAATGCAGTAAACGTGTTGAATTTTCAGTAGCTAAAGAGACCTCTGGGGCAATATCTATGCACTGACGTCCTTATGGGGTCTCTAAATGCCAGATACAGTGCTGATCCTATGCACAATGGGCATCAAACTGTTCAGCGGACCCTTGGCATTCATATTTAGGGTGTGTTTTCTTGGTACCTAATGTTATGTGGGAGATATGGTGCTTGAAAGTGGAAGATTTGATGTGATTTTCAGGTATTTCACCAAAACTAGCAATTTTGGGAAAGCACTGCGACTCTGTAGTTTGGAGTAGAAAGACATTGGTACCAATATTGAATTCGCCCGAATGTGTACTTTCCAAAAATATATGGTTTTGGGGGGTCAATGTATTTTTTTGTGTTTTTACCCCACAGAAAATGCAGTAAATGTGTTGAATTTTCAGTAGCTAAAGAGATCTCCTGGGCAATTTGTATGTACTAACTTCCTTATGGGGTCTCTAAATGCCAGATACATTGGTGATCCTATAAACAATGGGCATCAAACTGTTCAGCGGACCCTTGGCTTTCATATTTAGGGTGTGTTCTTTTGGTACCTAATGTTATGTGGGAGATAAGGTGCTTGAAAGTGGAAGATTTGATGTGATTTTTATGTATTTCATCAAAACTGGCAATTTTGGGAAAGAATTGCGACTCAGTAGTTTGGAGTAGAAAGACATGGGTACCAATTTTGAATTCGTCCGAATGTGTACTTTCCAAAAATATATGGTTTTGGGGGGTCAATGTATTTTTTTGTGTTTTTACCCCACAGAAAATGCAGTAAATGTGTTGAATTTTCAGTAGCTAAAGAGATCTCCTGGGCAATTTGTATGTACTAACTTCCTTTTGGGGTTTCTAAATTCCAGATACATCGGTGATCCTATGCACAATGGGCATCAAACTGTTCAGTGGACCCCTTGCTTTCATATTTAGGGTGTGTTTTCTTGGTACCTAATGTTATGTGGGAGATAAGGTGCTTGAAAATGGAAGATTTGAGGTGATTTTTTAGAATTTTCATAATTTTTTATAGAAAATGCTAAATTCAGTAAAGCATTGCCGTTTGGTACTTAGGAGTTGGAAGACATAGTTACCCATTTCGGATTCGTCAGAATGTGTAGTTTTCAAAAATGTATGGTTTCCTGGGGTAAACCTAATGTTCCAGGATTTTTGGCTTTGGAATGTAAAGTATGCCGTATTCTGCTGTAATGCTTTGAAAATTTAGTAATTTACTGCTGGGAGTTTTTGATCTATAGAAGTCAGAAATCTCAATAAAACTATACATATCAGGTATTGGCACGTTCGGGAGACATGAGGCTTTCCAAATCAGTTGAATTTTTGTCCATAAAATAAAATGTGTTTCTGGTAGAAATCCTTATATCATGAAAAATAGCATTTTTTCTTTTTGCGCCAATGACATTGTGATTTGCATGAGCATGCCCTATGTGCGCGTTTAGTAAATAATTTTTAGTAAATAATTTATATTACACAATGTATTATAGAGGGGTTTTTTTGTATTTAACTCTTTGTATATAAATATAAATACATGCCATTTCCAGTTCGGTGTACAGTGATGTTTACATACAGATTTGTTTACTAAGGTCTTCACCTCTCCTGTTCAGGACAGAAATGAGAGTGTATTTGGTGTGTTTCAGCTTTTAAAGGAACAGTAACACCAAAAAATGAAAGAGCTTTAAAATAATAAAAATTTAATGCACTGTTGCCCTGCACTGGTAAAACTGATGTGTTTGCTACAGTAACACTACTATAATTTATATGATAAGCTGCTGTGTAGCCACGGGGGCAGCCATTCAAGCTGGAAAAAAGGAGAAAAGGCACAGGTTACATAGCAGATAACAGATAAGTTCTGTAGAATACAATAGTGTTTTATCTGTTATCTGCTATGTGCCTGTGCCTTTTCTCCTTTGAATGGCTGCCTCCATGGCTACATAGCAGCTTATTTATATAAATTATAGTAGACTTTCTGAAGTAAACACACAACTTTTACCAGTGCAGGGCAGCAGCACATTATATTTTAGTTACTTTTATACACTTTCATTTTTTGGTGTTACTGTTCCTTTAAGTCAACATAACAATTACCGTATTTTTCGGACCATAAGACGCACCGGACCATAAGACGCACCAGTTTTTAGAGAAGGGAAATGGTCCCTGCGGACCATAAGACGCAGGGACTTTTTCTCCCCACTTCTGGGGGAAAAAAAGTGCGTCTTATGGTCCGAAAAATACGGTAAGTCACCATCTGTGAATATCAATACCAAACAGAGCTGCGAAATTTAACGCATGTGATATGCGACTTAACGCACGCGATAAAACTTAAGCGAATCACACATTTTTTTCCGTGTCAATTTTAACACACAAAGCATGCGATATGCATTATCGCACTTTAGTGAATCAACCCTATACTGTTCTTCGACTTCAGCTTATTCTTCCGCTTTTTCTTCTTCTTCTTATTCATCGCCCCCCATTTTCTAAACGCTACTCCTCCTACAGTTTTAGGGGTACAACACCCAAACTCTCCACACTTCTTCGCCCTATAGCGGAGCAGGTTGCTTGTACTTTTCTAAGCGATCCCGCCCCCCAATTTTCCCATTGACTTTGACAGGGAAGATTTACAAACTGCTGCCACACTTACAGCTTTGAAGCTACACGCCCCAAAATTGAATAACATAATAATGAGGTCACCCCAAATGAAACAGTGACATTTGTTGGATGACCCCAAAATGGGAGGGGCCAGCAACAGCCAATCAAATTTCACCCATTGACTTTTATGAGGAAATATAAACTGCTGCCAATCTTACAGCTTTGAGGCTACACCCCCCCAAATTTGAATCACATAGTCATGGGGTCAGTCTGAATGAAAATATCATGATTGTTGGATGCCCAAAAGGGGGCGGGGCTGTGAACAGCCAATTGATTTTACCGATTGACTTGATGCCAGGGTTCCCAAACTTTGTCAGTTACTGGGTGACTATGTACTCAAGGTTAGAAAAAGTGGGTGGGGCCACCAAAAGCCAATCACATTTTTTTCAGTTGGGGAAATTTTAACTGCTGCCATTCTCACATGTTTAATGTCAAGGTCCCCAAACTTTGCACAGTTTGTCACTGGGTGACTATGTTCCAAGTTTAGAAAAGTGGGCAGGGCCAATAACATCAGATTTTACCTATAGACTTCATATGTTTAAATTTAATCTGCTGCCATTCTTTAAATATTAATACTAGGGTCCCCAAACTTTGCAGAGCTAGTCATCAGGTAACTGTGGTTCAGAGTTAGAAAAAGTGGGTGGAGCCACCAAAAGCCAATCAGATGTTAACTATTGATTTTCAATGTGGAAATTTAACCTGCTCACAATATTAACACCAGGGTCACTAGGGGACTGCATTTTTAGTTTTTAAAATATGGGTGGAGCCACCAACAGCCAATCAGACTTCACATATTGATTTTTTTTGTTGTTTAAATTTAAAATACTGCCTTTCTCACACTATTTATGTCAGGGTTTCCAAACTTTGCACAGTCAGCCACTGGCTGACTACATATTCAGGGTTATAACAAGTGGGCGGAGCCAGCAACAACCAATCCATTTCCACCCATTAAATTTCATTGGTTTATATTTAAACTGATGCCATTATTTAAGTATTAAATCCAGGGTTGTTAAACTTTCCAGAGTTATTCACTTGGTATTTGCAAAGTTAGAAAAAAGTGGGCAGAGCCACCATCAGCCAATCACATTTAACCTATTTACTTTCAAGGGTGATGTGTAAAATGCGGTCAGTCTCACAATTTTTATGCCTCTTTGCAAAGTTGGTTACTGGGGGACTGCAGTTCAAAAATAGGAAAAGTGGGTTGGACCACTAACCGCCAATCAGATTTCATCCATTTAATTTATTGGTTTAAATTTAAAATGCTGTCATTTTCACACTATTTATGCCAGGGTGCCTACTGTTTGTCACTGGGTGACTTAGACTAGAAAAAGTGGGCACACCCACCAACCACCAATCACAATTTACCTATTGATTTTTATTGGTTTAAATTTAAACCGCTGCCGTTCTTTAACTATTAATCCCAGGGTCCCTAAACTTTGCAGAGTTAGTCACTGGGTAACTGCAGGTCCAGGTTATAAAATGGGGGCAGGACCACCAACTTCCAATCAGATGTCACTTGTTGACTTTCATTGGGGAAATTTAAATTGCTGCCATTTAGACACTATTAAAACCAGGGCCCCCAAACTTTCCACAGGGGTTTTTATTATATAACTGTGGGTCCAAAGTTAGAAAAAGTGTGCGAAGCCAACAACAGATCAGATTTCATTCAGTGACTTCATGTTTTTCAACCCAACATTAAGTTTATTCTCAAACTTCCCTTTCTAGTTAAAGTGTGAGTTTTCTCCTCATCTAACTCTGCCAAAGTCTTAATTCAGGCATATTTTTACAACACATCTCATATTTACTACAATTACAACAGACAGGTGAATTTTCTTTTGTCCTAAATTCTCTGTGATAATTCATCATTATTTTGTCATCATTAGTATTTTCCCAATACTGTGGTAGAGGGGTAAATGTTCTGGTGAATTTATGCCACAGAGAAAAGATGAGGATTATGCAGATAAAGAGGCAAACTTGGCAATTTGCACACTTAAAGGAGAAGGAAAGGTAAAAACTAAGTAAGCATTATGAGAAAGGTCTATGTAAATACAGCCATAAGCATTCACAGAAAAGCTGCACTTCCTTTATTAAAGGAAACCGGATTTCTTGTCTTCTTTTGTGTGTATTCATGAATTCAAAGAATGCACTCCTCTCCCATCAGAATGTGTGATCTGTGCTACCAAGGGCTAGAGCTGCAGCAGAAACTACAGAAACCAAGCTAAAATGGCTTAAAATCTTAAACAAATGTAGGGAGCTTCTATAGTAAAGCTATAAAAAAAGACTAGCTATATCAGAAATACATTTAAATATTTAAAAAAAACTGACTCATGTGAATCAGCTAAAGGGGTGGTTTGAATGTTTTCTGCTACAGGTATGGGACCGGTTATCCAGAATGATCAGGGCCTGGGGTTTTCCGGATAGCAAATCTTTCCATAATTTGGATCTCCATACCTTAAGTCTACTAAAAGATTATTTAAACATTAAATATCCCCAATAGGTTTGTTTTGCCCCAATAAGGATTAAATATATCTTAGCTGTGATCAAGTACAAGGTACTACTTTAGAATTATTTGCTTGTAATGGAATCTATGGGAGATGGCCTACCCATAATTTGGAACTTTCTGGATAATGGGTTTCCGTATAACAGATCCCATACCTGTATTACTAACTTGATAAGGCATGAAGGAGGGGCAGGCAATATATGACTGACTGCTCAACTTTGTTTTAAACAATTATAGCTGGTATTGATGTTTTATAAAAATTGGGTTTCATGCTTAATCTGCAAAGGACTTTTATTATACAGCTTTCTATGTGTGGGTATAGGGCCCTATTAATATTGGTTTGTATCCCATGGCTTTCAATTTTAGTATAATTTAACCTATCCTTACCATCTTTTCTACTGGTCTTAATTTGTATTTTCATGTTTTTTTGCTTCTCGGGGTCACAGACCCTAGCAAAAAACTGATTTCTGTTGGTTATTGTTACTTTTTATAGTTTACTTTCCTTCCTCACTTTTAAACTGCCACCTAGTTATATTGGGGCAATTAGGACCCTAGAAACCAAAGAGCTATTTAAATTCCAAGTTGAAGAAATAATCTGAAAACAACAAAACACCAAAAAAACGCACAATATGAAAATTTGATTGCGATTGTCTGTACCAGAATGTGATAAGCTGAACCTAATGACACATAATACACTATTCTTGAAAATGCAAATTTTGCTATTCCAACTGTATTTTACGAAGAACTGTAACTATACAAAAATACAAGTCAGTGTTTAAATGTGTTTAAATAGGGCTAAAAAAGGATTCCCTTTTTCAAAGCACATATCTGTGGGTACTCTTAAAATAAAATCTTAAATTGCTCAACCTTTAAAATATAGGTAAAACAATGCTTTCTTCACTATCTTATTTACTTGCACTGCAAGAACATGATTTATATGCTCTGTTAAATTATTTATGTGACATTTAATTTCCTTTCCCATTTTAATTATAAACAGTCAGTCACATTTTTTATGAAGCAGATTTTTTTATGCCAATTTTTATTAAACAGTTATTACTCTTTATGCAACAACATTATTGGCAAATCTGTTTTATTTACTTACCGTAGGACATGTGGTTTTCATAATGGCTGCCCCCCCAGCGAGAGTGCGGGAATACTGTAGGCCTGCGGCATTGTACATTAGTGTGTAGCACAATTCATGGGAAGCTGATTACTTCCTGCTGTGCTCAGTATAAAACATGCATAGTTTGCTGCCCCAACAATCACTTTGCTACCAGTGTCATCTCACAGAGAAAAGAAGACATGGGGATTTTAAAATAAACCTTCCACAACAGGTTTAGATAACTTTTATTTCATTGCGGCACCAGATCATGGGGATTCTGTCACCTGTACGATGAGACTTTTTAGCTGACAAACCCCTTTTCACATGAAATGCAGTCTAACTGTAAAAATGCTTTATGGGCAAATTACTATAGATGTTCCTTGAACATAGTCATTCTTAACGGAAGGTTCTTAACCCATTTTTAATTGAATTGAAATGAATTGAAAATATGGCTTAAATTGCCTAGGACAACCCCATTGACTTCCACATGAACTGAAGCCTTTAGAGCCCGAAGTTTTGTATTCACATTCTTGGAAGTTTTGCACTTAATAAATATCAGACATTCAAGTATTTGAACCATAATTCGAATATTGTGAGTTTTAGCACAAAAAAACAATTCATATTTGATAAATCACCCCCTAAGTGAACTCATGTATTCTATTGGCTGATGTGGTTATCAGGGGTATTTGCATTTTAATTCCCCCTGTATTTGAAAATGTATGCATTTGCAGAGAATGCATTGACTTATGGAGCCAAAGAGAGTTCATTGATCATTTTGCAGGGGCAGTTATTCCTTCACAGACTGCAAATTTAATCTGCCCTTACAGTCATGGTAAAAAAAAATGATTTTTTTAGCTGGGTAAAACTTTTGTTGAGCATTTGGCCAAGTAAATCTAGATTTAATCTAGTTGTCGATCAGGAGTAAGATAAAGTGGCGTAAACTTGAAAAAAATATCTACCTTTCACAAATTTAGAGAAATAAAACATTGCTGCCTTAATTTGTACCAATCACTCTGATGGAGTATGCCTGGTCTAGAGTAACTTACTAAAGAGACTAAAAATGAATGGGTACAGTACTGAGTCACACAGAGCCAGCTAATGACTTGCCCAATTTGAATTTGGCCAATGTTCATGCTTTTTTGAATGAAGAGATGTGGAGGCAGTTTTCCACCCAAGTGCAATTATTTTATGCATGGGGATGTAAAAGGTATCACGTTTTATTCACTGGACTTATTGCTACTTACAGTAAATCCTCATAGAAGCAAAGCACATGGTTTGGTAGATGCTCCCCTATACTACACTTCTTTTTCATCCGGTTTATTTTTATTTTGCAAATAACCTTTTTTCTGCTATAATTGTAGGCAGTCTTTTGTCCTGGTAGCAATGCTGTTAGCTGTTGGAAATGTGGCAGGCACAATAACAAGCAGAAAAAGCAAGGACCTATACTGGGTGTTTAGTAGCAGTGCCATATTCTACAGCAAAGTGCTTTTTAAAATAAAGATATTCTTTCAATGTATAATAAAGCCAATATATTCCAGAATACTAAATAAAGACTCTTTTATGTGAGTGCCCTGCTGATTTGCAGCAATGTCGACAATTCCGCTTCCACTCTCTTTAAACAAGTCCTTTAGTATGCTTTATGACCTTATTACTGTGTCATTTTTCAAGCAATTGTATTAACTGGTTGGAATTCAGCTGTCAGAATGTTCAGATGCATGTGTTACATGTACAGAGTAAAATTTATAAGCAAAATACCTTTTACAAGCTTAATGTAGAAATCAACCATGTTTGATCCAGCATGGGAAAAAAACAGTAAGACTCATTTTATAGGTACATTTACAAATACATAAACTGATTTTTTTTACTCTGGTTTTTTACTCACCTATGTTACCAGTAGTCCCAGATGTCAATAGTAATAACCTAAAACCGACAACTACTTCCAAAAAGGGACAGGATCTGCCTTTATGTTAATCTTTGTGTCTCTGTGATTCCTTGGCTATAGGGGCTATGAACCCTCCTACAATGTTCCTGCCTCTATTCTGTATCAGTTTGCTAGCCCTAAGGAAAGTGCTGTCTACATTTTCCCAAACTTCCTACAGTAGAAATGAATTTTTCCTCCAATGCAACTGTAACCCTAATTTGGCTACTGTTGTACTTATAACACGCAATCACCTGCGTGTGGCGCTACAGGAGCCCTAAGCCCCCGCTTATTTATGGGGGACAGGTATGATATAAATGAATGGTGTGCCTCCACCCAGGGTAGGTATAGGTAGAACTATATCTCTCCCCCCTGGGAAACTCTGTGATGTCCTCCTTGGACCAGGACTCCCTGCAACTCCCAGTACCTTGCCCCTCCCTTGGGGTAGCTGCTTACCAGGCAGTTGCTTACCAGGCAGTATATGAACAGCCAAGACACTGGTTAAAATGGTGAACCAGATGAACTTGTTTATTGTTGATGCAGGCAGAACACTTCAGAGGATGTCACACAGACGGCTCAAGTCACACACTCTCTCTTTGGGCTACCCCCGGTACTCCCGCCTGATGATTCCACCTATGAACTCACCCCGGTCCACGCGTAGGGCCCCTTCACTGGGAACACTCCCAGGTGCTGACTTGGCTCCTCTTACTGCACACTACAGGTCCTTAACTCCAGCCATGAGTGCTGGGGGGTCTTAACCCCTCTCTCTCCTGTTGGGGCTATCGCTGCCCGTTCTCTCTAGCCTACCTGTCACTCCTAGAGTAACCTATTACAGTACCTCCTGTACTAGAACACTGGCCTGTTGTTCACCTCCTCACAGAGGGGTCCCAGGCAGAAAGACCTGCTGAACATGGGAGTCATTCCCTTTTATACTTTTAGCACAGCGACATCTAGTGGTTGCTGTTAACTTGCAGGGAAACTCCCTTTTCACACATAAACAGCTAGGACCACCTTTAGGTGTCCAAATCACATAAGGCCACCCTCATGGTACCTGTCTAAAGGGGAACTAATCCTGAAGGGGCCCAATTCTTTGGGGTCCCTACACAACATTGTGTGAAAGCCCTCAACCTACATTTTTTTTCTATTCTACCTCCTCCCTATTTTCCATCTCTTCTTTCTCCTAGTGCTGCATACTTCCATGTTTCCTTTCTATATATTTATTACCTAATCCTTTAGTACTTAAAAACTTATATATCACTTTGATTATTATTTCCTTAAAATGTACCCAGCCCCCTATCCTATATATAGGGGCAAACTTGAAATGCATTAGCTCTAATCAAGAACTGCAATATTTTCTTTGGATTCTATTGAACTGTTTGATTTGCAGTTTGATAAAGCGATAGTAACATTAGGATCTGTTGTCCTACAATATTTTCAGTTTAACAGCGCCCCCCCAAAAAGAGAGATTCAACTGCCAACTGAATGGTATGAATATCTGTATGGAGTCATTCACATTTGGTTTCTGAGTACAACAATATTCCATGTCAAAATTTCTGAAGTAGGGTATGCCAAGACCATATAAAAGGGATGCAATAAGGTATCCTAAGACCATGCTGGCAAGTACATTTTCATTATTTCTGGAGAGGGTTCATATCTTAAAGAGCTCTCATTTGTTTTAATATTTTACACAGAATATATATATTATATTATACACAACCATTATTCGAGCTGAAGCGTCTTATAACCAATGTAGGATTTTCCTTTGACGCTTCCCTACTACTCATCACATACAGACCAAATTTAATGTTTTTTTTTTAAATCTTAAATATGCTAACAACTATTAGGAGTTAAACAAATACTATAAACTTATTTCCCTAAACAGCTTTGAGTATTAGCAAGATATTTAAATCAGCATTTAGCAGAAATATAATTATGGACCTACCATCTGCAAGCCAAATTTTAAAATTATTTTTAACATCTGCAAAAAAGGAGCAATGAATTTCCTGGAGCAAAGCCACCTATTCCTTGCAAGAGAGTCACATTTGCCTTAAGGCTTTGAATAGCTGAAGCTTTTTCCCTTTGGAGAATAAATATTTTTGTTATCCAAAAATTGATACCAGGGACCTATGAAGCCATTTTTGTAATGTATTAAACCTACATTATACAGGTATGGGATTCCTTATCCAAAAAACTGTTATGCAGAAAGCTCTGAATTGCGGGAAGGGCATTTCCCATAGGCTCCATTTCAAGCAAATAATTGTACAGGTGTAGGACCCATTATCCAGAATGCTCGGGACCAAGGGTATTCCGGATAAGGGGTCTTTCCATAATTTGGATCTGCATACCTTAAGTCTACAAAGAAGTTAATAAAACATTAATTTAACCCAATAGGATTATTTTGCATCCAATAAGGATTAATGATATCTTAGTTGGGATCAATTACAAGGTACTGTTTTATTATTACAAAGAAAAATCAGTTTTAAAATTCTGAATTATTTTATTAAAATGGAGTCTATGGGAGAAGGGCTTTCCGTAATTCGGAGCTTTCAGGATGATGGGTTTCCGGATAAGGGATTCCATACCTGTAATTATTTTAATCTTTAAAAAAGATTTATTTTTTTTGTAATAATAAAACAATAGCTTGTACTTGGTCCTTACTAAGCTGCATGAATCCATATTGGTACACAGGGGTACAATTCACGTATTTATTACTAGTTTTACCATTCAATCACATATCCACTAAAAATGAGAGAAACCTGTAAATGTAAATTTGGAAACAGCAGGCATTACACATATAAGAAATGATTTATGCCTGTTACGTGTTCATTTGGTTTGTTGGATTCTATTGAAATTATGATGATCTTGGAAATATTGTATTACACTTTCTGAATTGTAATTTATTTCCCTGAGTAATGGGTTAAGGCTGGCAGATTTTAAAAGTAAAACTTGGGGACACGTGAGTGAAGCACACCACATATTCTTTTTCTTAGGCCATGCCTACTTTTTTGGTCACTTCCCAATAACCACACCTACTCAATGTCTCAAACACCTACATTATTTTGTGGCTATTCCCCCATAAACTGCAATATAATGTAATTCTATCAAAATAATAATACAACCAAGTTTCAAGTTTAATTGCAACAAAACATACAATGTTACATAGGTTCTTTTTGTGTCCATGTTTGTAAAATAAATATATAGCAGTATAAATGCAGTGCCAACTTCATATACAGAACAGTCATATAAATGTGGTGCCAACTCCAGGTTTAATGTCACTCATCTACCTTACAAAGCATTGTTTATTGTCCAGCACCTGAGAGCTATATGTTTGTCAAACATTTATATTGTCCCATTGGCTAGTCCATCTCAGGATCTGCTCAACAGCAAAACCTTATAGTGTTGATATGCAGTTAAAGGAATCTTGTGTAACACATCAACCAAATGGAAGGTGCCCCAGGAACAGTTTTATCCGATGTAGATGGGGACTTATTTGATCCAGGGACACCAAAACAGTTTTAAATTATGGGAACTGAGGATTTTAAGTTCTCAAAGAGATAACATATCAGCACAAACCAATTACCACTCTAAATAGTAGTGCACTTTCTGTGAAAGAAAACATAAGCTTCTGTGGTATAAAATTAAATAAAAACATAGATTCTATTTCTGCAATCAAGTCAAGTGTTACAATAATTCACATGTAATTATTTGGGTAATGGTCACTGTAATGTGCAAAGTGTGATAAGTACAAGGGCGCTAAGGCTACAGGCCCTTATAAATGGAAATTGCATTTGCCATTCAGAGCATGGGGCAGTATGTTTCTATGAAAATATAAAGGTTGACAGTCAAATTTGTTTTTATTGCTCAATATAATAGACTAAATTTACTTTAGTTTTCTATTTACCCAACTAAAGATAACATAAGATTCGACATTTTCTAAGGACAAACTAAAAAAAAAAAAAATCAGCTATTCTATAAGCATTTATACAGTCAGAACTAGAAATGTTTCAGAGTTCAGAGTGAAATTGTAGTGCGTAGAGCTATGCATATATTTGTGGCTATTTTGTGTTGTCTGACTTTTATTGTACTTTCAGATTTGACAGCCTGTGTTCTTTTTTCGAATATTTATCATAAATCACCAAAATCTTTAACCCTGCATTTCATTTTGTATTACTTTGGTCCATCAGATGGCCACAAGGGCAATGTCACAAGGGATATTTTGACACCCCATGCCAACTAAGGTGGCCTTCATGACACCGTCCCCCTTTCCTTCTGTATTTTACATTTCTGTACTCTGACCGGGGGTGGGGGCAGCATTTAGGCATTTGTGCTGGCTGCATTTTAAGAGCAATATTTCTGGTTTTAAAGAATGTCATTTCAGCTCTTAACGTTATCAGGGGTACCACCTAAAACAGTGATCCCCAACCAGTGGCTCGTGAGCAACATGTTGCTCTCCATCCCCTTGGATGTTGCTTTCAGTGGCTTTAAACAAGATGCTTATTTTGGAATTCCTGGCTGGGAGGCAAGTTTTGATTGCATAAAAACAAAGTATACTGCCAAATAGAACCTCTTGTAGGCTGGTAATCTACATTGGGGCTACCAACTAGCCAATCGCATCTCATGTTTGGCACCTCTGGAACTATTTTTTATGCGTGTTGCTTTTCACCTTTTTTTTACATTTAAATGTGGCTTATGGGTAAAAAAAGTTGGGGACCCCTGACCTAAGACAAGGTTCACACTTTGCCTCCTGGCAGGAGTAGCACTGAGTATTGTGTTGATGGGCATGTGTGTGCAAGTATGCCAAACCAATAGTATGATGTTTATATATTGTTAGTAGCTGCAAATTAGGTTATGCTAATTTTCACTTGTTTGGTGCTCTAATCAATAGAAACCAGGCATTTGCTTTGAATATTCTATTTATATTAGCTAGATAAAACAAATACATAAGTGTTTATTATGTTTATTATGAAGGTGCAAATGTGGCCAATGTTATGTTTTTCTATAACAACTACTGCATCAACCACAGGTGATGTTTTAGTCAAACTGTATTTTCTTAAAGAAATATGGAATAATAGAAGGTGTTGGGTTTGCCCACGTCTAGCAGCCAATGATTGTTTGATTTTAAACAGCTACATGCTATGGGTTGCTATGGGTTACTAGACCTCTAGCAAACTTTGCACCTATTGTCACTTTCTCCCAACAGCATCCTAGCTGCTGTCCCAGTTGTTACCCAGTTGTTCTTTCAACTTATGGAACTTACCTATAGGTATAGTATGGCAGCATGTCAGCAAAGTATGTGCAGTGTTCTGAATCTGGCCAATGCATTAGTTGGCAACACTTATCAGGCAGTGCTATTCTGCTGGATTTTTCACCCTAAAATTTCATCTCGCAGCACTGGCTACAATAATGCAAGATCTTCCACTGTGACCCCATAACTGATCAGCAAAATATGAAGCACAGCAAAACAATGTTGAAGTTATTTATTTAATTTAGTTTAGATACAATTTATATTTTTGTATTTTGAAGTACAAAAGCCATTAACTTGTAATTTTCTTTCAAAAGTCTTCTGAATGGAAATATATTTTTCACTAGTAAAGACATCTTAGCATTTGCTGCTTTGTCTCTTGGCTTCATATTTACTGAAGCATTTGAAAGATTTGGAATTGTGCAGGGGTCACTTACAGTGTCAGACTGGGAACCCAGGGGCCCATCAAGAAACCTTAGACTATAGGCCCACTTTCCAAACTATTTTTCCTCCTTTCCTCAACCAACCTCTTTATTGTCCCAGTCTCTTTTACTTGCATGCTAGCATCTATTCTTCCATCTATTTATCCTCTTTCTTCCCATTCAGAAATAGTGAATTGACCATAAAACAGGCCAAATGGTCAGGAGCAGGAGGGCTCACGTACATCTGGGCCCACCAGGTTTTCCTGGTATCCTGGTGGGCCATTCCGACACCGGTCCCTTAGAATTAATCATATAGCGGTCAGTGGGTTCAGGCTGACACTGCATGCAGGTCAGGCATAAGGGTTCTCACCAGCCAGGCTCTTATAGTGATGTCTTCTGTCTGTGCTAACCCCAATGATGTCACCACATTTATTCCACATTTATGTCCACGAATACCCTGTCTACCTCTGGCATCAGTGGGGATAATGAATTTTCGATCCACAATCACATCAGCATATATTGATGCAATGACCAACATGCTTGAGCACAAAGGGGTCCTGTAATTATAATGTGCCTTAACTCAGCATAAAGTACAAGTCTTCTGTTGGATGTTGCGTGTATAGGCATTCTTCTTACTAGTGAGTCCCAGTGGGCACCCAAGTATTATACTTTACATGGCAGGTGCAGTTGGGCCCAAAAGCATGTTTTTCACTACTAGAGGGAACCTTAAAGAATAAGTGAGGCATTTACCATAAAACCCTTAAAAAGAATCTATACAGCCCAACTTCAGCTATGTCAGCTACTTACTAGTCTAGCATGAGAGCTCATAAAAGGAGGTGGAGCATCACGCTAGGCTAGGAAGTAGCAGAGAAAGCTTAAGTTGAGCTATTTGTAGCTCAACGGAATCTGCACGAGTGCGGGGAGAATGTTATTCTGCACACTATTTAGAATCATTTTAGAGACGGGAAAAAAAAGTTTTACTTATTCTTTAAAACTGCAAGAGCAAGCATTCAGCAGAAGGGTATATATTTAAAAACAAACAGGACTCTTGAATACCACACTGAACACAATTCTGGTACTTAAAAGGTTAGCTCAAGGCTCATCCTAGTGTCTGCTAAATCTGTGTGTGAGTGCTCCTTTCTGTAGTTACTTGGCCAGCTGACATCTGTAAGTATGCTTGACTTGTGCTGTTGCTGACTGAAAGCTGGATGTCCCTGTTTTCAGATGACATATTCACTATGATCCTTTTTGATATCTCTGATATTCATTGTGCCCTTAACAACAGGTAGCCAATTCCCATTATATTATTGTGGGGGGAAAAATGCTTTGATATTCACTGAGCCCTGAACAACAGGAGGCATATTCCATGTATACAATTGTATGGGAAATGTGTTTTGATATTTACTGTGCCCTGAATGACAGGAAGCCAATTCCCATTATTTAGTTCCTAGGAAATGTGCTGCCAATGTAAGGTCTTTATTATAAAAAAATAAAATGGAAATGCATTTATTTAAGTACCTCTGCATTGTGTATGAAGCATCCATTTTATATATACATATATATATATATATATATGTGCAGGTATGTGACCTATTGTCTAGAATGCTTGGGACCTGGGGTTTTCCAGATCAGGGGTTCCCACATATGTATTTGACTTTCTAGCTAGTGTCCTGGAAAGCAAACAGTCTTCCAATGATTTGTTTTTTTGACCCACCCTACCCAAGGAGCTTGTAGACTTTTATTTTGCTATAACTGTTTTATTAAAATCTGCACACAAAGATGATAATTAGGGCAGTAGATGGAAATATTTGTTTAATAATATAATGGAGGCTTATTTCCCCCATGAAGTATTCAACCAATAATGCATTAATTGATATACGTGCAGCAATCTGATCAAAGTTAACTACTGTTAATAGTGATGTGGGTGCCGGCCAAATACCCATGGGACCTGTGTGTTTACCCATGGGTTGGGTGGGTTTGGCATGACCTTGGCACAACATTTGTGGGTCACAGGCTGGCCTGCTCTCCCTGCCAGTGACCTTACACTGCCAGCTTCTGGTTTTCTGATTTATAGGCAAATATCCACCCCTCTCCTTTTATGACATGGTTAATGGGCGGGTTGGGTGTGTGACTTTAAATAGATGGGACTAGCCGTGTCATGTAGGGTTCAGGCTGAGACAGGGCCCATTAGAGTCAGGTGTGGGTCTAGTTTTAGTCAACCCGCACTTCACTAATGGGGAGCAAATCACCTGATAATGCTTGAAATGTTGCCGTGGGCAACAAATTACCCAAAAGTTTCTTCCTGAGGCAAAGTCAAAGCGAAAATTGCTGGTGGGAAAGAATTTTGTTGCCCAGAGTAGTTCAGATTTACAGGTCTTTATTTTACATGTCGTAAAAAAATTAGTGGTGTTTAAACCCTGTGCATCCAAAACTAAAGCCATCGGTATCTACAAAGCGTATCAGTTATTATGTAAACCTGAGCTTTTTAGTCTGATTCAGCCTGAATGTCTGTCCCCATGGCTTTCAAAGCCATATCAACTGTACTAGAGTTTTTAAAATCACACAATTTTGTACCCGAACTTTACATTTAAATCCATATATAAATTTTTATTTCTTGGTCTCACTGGTCCTATTAAGGATTTGGCTAAAATCTATTTTTTTTTTGGCGTTGTTGCAAAGTCAAGTATGTTTTTTGAATTGTTGCACAGAAATGCCACTTTCTTGACTACATAAACTGAATGCTGAATCACAGATTACCTGATATGAATACAATTCTAGACATCAGTTGTCACTGCTAATGGCATTTGTACAGTGTGCTGCTTCACATTTACTAAAATAAACACTTTCATAAATGAGTGTTTAGAGTACATATTTTTTTCACTGGCTCTCTATCTTTCAAGAGAAAAGTAAAGGTATACACTTGTGATTGCATTTTACACTTACCAAATCATGTCACTTTCACCTAAGAAATATCTCCAAATGATATTATATGATAATTTATCACCCAAGATGCTACCAAAATTCTTATTGATTCTCTTATAATATCTCGCCTGGACTACTGTAACTCTCTGCTAATTGGGCTTCCCCTCCAAAGACTGTCCCCTCTCCAGTCCATAATGAATACTGCTGCCAGGCTCATACACCTCTCCAACCGCTCCTCCTCTGCCATGCTGCTCTGCCAATCCCTGCACTGGCTTCCCCTACCATCCAGGATAAAATTCAAGCTATTGACCCTCACATTTAAAGCAGTCCATAACTCTGCCCCACCCTACATCTCTGAACTCATCTCTAGGTACCATCCAACATTTTTGCTGCCTTTGTGCCTCTGAAAAAACAAACAAACCATACGGTACCATGCTCAAAATCTCCACATGTATCATTAGCCTAAACTGCTGACCAGACATAAAATATGAAGAGAATTAATGCATGCTGCATCACTCCTGCAGAATAAAAAAAAAACAAAATGGTTTCCGTATGCCAACTGTCACATTCTGATAACCAGGACTTAAGCACATTCCTTTTGATTGATCAGCAAAATAGTACCACACAATACAGGCACTGTCAAAGTAAATTTTGAGAAAAAAATTAGGGATATGGAAAATGCACTAAACTATGTAAAATAGAAGTGCTTTTATTTTAACACCTTTGGGTTCAAATATGTCCATAACTGCTTGAAAACTGTGCTCTACCCACACCCTTTGCCAGCTTCTGGTTCTGAGCCACTGGCCCTCATAGACTTCACTGACACAGCAGAGCTACTTAAAGTGCAGTGACACAGGCAGTCTGTTCCTGCTCTACTCGCTCCTCTAACCCCCCCCAACTGCTGAGTAAAGCCTGTCAGTCAGTGCTGTGACCACTTCCTGTGGGAGAAGGACACTCCCATGTTTCATTTTGCTCTGACTTCAGACTTGAGTGGTTGTGTATGCAGCTCTCATATAATGACAGTTTTAGGAGCTAAAATGCTTTCAAAACCTCTTTCTTTCTGCATCATTTCACATTTTGAGGGAGGATGAATATTATAACTGAATATGAACTTTATATAAAAAGTCTCCTTAAAAGGACAACTGTTTGATTATATTATTATTGGGAACTGTATTGTAACTAGAAACTAGCTGGCAAAATTCCAACTGTTATTATGATGACAATTTATGTTCATTAGAAAGATAGTACTACCGATGCATTACTGAAAAATGTACTGCTTAATGAATTATCACAAATTGCATGACGCATAAACATGGTCTCAAGATGACATAAAGCATATCTTAATATGAAGGGATAAACTATATTTAAAACATTCAGATGTTCTGCAGTTTCTGTTTAGTGGCTGAATATACCCCAGCCAACTGTGTGTAACTTTTCTGAATTAACTAGGAATGTTGTGCTATTAAAAGTACGTGCTGTAAGAAAGTATCATAAGACATTTATTATGTAAAACTACTTAGAAATCATACACCAATATCTATGTGATATATGGGGGGAGATTTATTAAAATGTGAAAATTCACCCACTTTCTATTCATTCCTTTGGGATTTTTGTAAGTGTATTTATCAATTCGTGAACATGAAACTTTATAATTTAATAAATATGCTTCTAAAAATGCCATAGGAATGAATAGAAACTGGGTGAAATTTTTATCCCATTCTGAACTCCATTGTGTTTTGATAAATCTGCCCCATAGTGTTTAGCAGATCTCACAAACTGAGTACTTTGGATATGTTTTCCCAGTAACAATTTGCTTTGCAGCAGTCAGTTCCGGGGGTATCCTATTGTTTAGAGTCTCCTCTCCTTTTTGCTATCCTTAAAGGTGACAAAATACACCACACCACCAGGCATCACTGTGTAAAAACAGTGTACTTATCAAGCTGTGTAATGAGTTTTAGCAATTCCATACCTCTGTGTAAAAATCCAGTCTAAACATAAGCAGCCATTTAAAAATACTAAGGGGCTGATTTACTAAGACACAAATTCGAATCCGAATTGGAAAAATTCCGATTGGAAAACGAAGATTTTGCGACTTTTTCGTATTTTTTGAGATTTTTTCGGCGACTTTACGACTTTTCGGAAATTATCGCGACTTTTTCGTTACCAATACGCTTTGCGCGAAAAAACGTGAGTTTTTCATAGCCATTCCAAAAGTTGCGCAAAATCTGGCGATTTTTTCGTAGCGTTAAAACTTGCGCGAAAAGTCGCGCCTTTTTCGTAGCGTTAAAACTTGCGCGAAAAGTCGTGCCTTTTTTCGTAGCGTTAACTTAAAAGGCGCGACGTTTCGCGCAAGTTTTAACGCTACGAAAAAATTGCGATTTTGCACAACTTTCGGAATGGCTACGAAAAACTCGTATTGGTAACGAAAAAGTCGCAACAATTTTCCGAAAAAATCGCAAAATACCAATCATTACGAAAAAAACGCAATCGGACGCATTCGGCCTGTTCATGGGTTAGTAAATGTGCCCCTAAGTATACATATGACATTCATCCATTACAGCTTTTTTGCCTTTTTTTTTTTACTGCCAGTTATCGATTTTTTGAGGTTTTCCATTGACTTTAATGGATTACACAAGGTCTGAAGGTGGTGTAAAACCAAATTTACGCATTCATAAGGCGTAAAAACATACAGCGTGATAAATTTACCATTTATTTTACATAGCTCTTTGCACCTTTTTTCTGGTGATGTTTTACACAGCATTATAAATAGGCCACTTTATGTGCTTTTGAGTGGCATTAACAAATTATCCCAGGATGCAAGGGTGGAGTACATAAATATCTAACACAATAACAGAGACACCATAATAAGGTGCAGGTTTGGAAGGGAAAAATCAAGCCATGCTATATGCCATTATTAATGCCCTTTCATGAACAGCTACATTAATGGGCTGCATGTGGAATGGAAACAGACTGAGCCTACAGTTCTACTTCTGTCCTCTTAGGTCTATATCTATCGCATCGTAAATGATCATTTTAGGAGAAGAAAAGGTTAAAACTAAGAAAGCGTTATCAGAAAGGTCTATGTTTATGCAGTTATAAACACTCTCAGAGTCCTCTGTGAAAAGAAACACTGCATTCCCTTGTTTGTATTGCGTACACATGAGCTTTGGTATCAGATTTCCTTCCCTTAGTTCAAAACACCCAGACACAAGCTTGAGCCTGCACAACTTTCTCCTCTCTATTCTCCCCCCTCCCCTTCCTGCTGTAATCTGATCTGAAATAGGAAAGATGCAGTCAGGGAAGTGACATCACACCAAGCTAATATGGCAGCTGCTATATTAAAAGGAACCATAACATCTAAAAATGAAAGTGTTTTAAAGTAACACAATATAATCTAACAATATAATGTACTGTTGCCCTGCACTGGTAAAACTGATGTAGTGTTTATGGAGCAAACACTATAGTTTATATAAACAATCTGCTTTGTAGCCATGGGGGCAGCCATTTAAAGCTAAAAAAGAGAGAAAAGGCACAGGTTACACAGAAGATAAGTTCTGTTGTATAGAAATGGGATTTTACACAGCTTTTCTGTTATCTATTATGTATACTGTGCTTGAATGGCTGCCCCCATGAATACAGAGCAGCCAATTTATATGAACTATACAAGTGTTTATAAAGCAAACAAATCTGTTTTATCAGTGCAGGGCACTAGTACGTTATAGTGTCATTACTTTAAAACACTTTTTTAGATATTACTGTTCCTTTAAACACAAAGAGCTTCTAGGGCTGTTTATTATATATAGGTATGGTAAGGCATTCTACAGAATAAATATAGCATTCTAGCATGCATTATTGTGGCTAATTTTTTGGCAATAAACTGCCTCAGTAGCTTTCTTTCTCCTTTGAAGTTCCAAATGTATAAAATAGCTTACCTAATTAGTTAAAAGAAAAATTATATTACAGGTGGAGAATATGGCCTGTGTGCAATAGGTTGAGTATATGGCTTGTATGTAATGGGCACTAAACACATCACATACTGTACATATCTCAGCCTGGACAAAGGCTGGAAGATACCATTGCATCCTAGAGACAGTTACATCTCTCAGCCTGGACAAAGGCTGGAAGATACCATTGCAGCACAGAGACAGTAACATATCTCAGACTGGGCAAAGGCTGGAAGATACCATTGCAGCGCAGAGACAGTGACATATCTCAGCCTGGGCAAAGGCTGGAAGATACCATTGCAGCCTAGAGACAGTTACATCTCTCAGCCTAGACAAAGGCTGGAAGATACCATTGCATCCTAGAGACAGTTACATCTCTCAGCCTGGACAAAGGCTGGAAGATTCCATTGCAGACTAGAGACAGTTACATCTCTCAACCTGGACAAAGGCTGGAAGATACCATTGTAGCCTAGAGACAGTTACATCTCTCAGCCTGGACAAAGGCTGGAAGATACCATTGCAGCCTAGAGACAGTTACATCTCTCAGCCTGGGCAAAGGCTGGAAGATACCATTGCAGCCTAGAGACAGTTACACCTCTCAGCCTTGACAAAGGCTGGAAGATACCATTGCATCCTAGAGACAATTACATATCTCAGATGGGCAAAGGCTGGAAGATACCATTGCAGCACAGAGACAGTTACATATCTCAGCCTGGGCAAAGGCTGGAAGATACAATTGCAGCGCAGAGACAGTTACAGTATCAATTATCTTACCCGTGTCATACTCACCATACATCATGAATTCATGAAAGTACCTGATGACAAAATGTAGTTTTTATATTTTCTCTCTAAATCTTGCTTTCTCTAATATCGGGACTATGGGACGAAAAATAAGGACATATCCCAGCCGAGACGATTTAAGGAAATGAATGGTCGTGGTGATCGTAATGATTACAGTGATTCCAACCGAAGGAGGGATTCTCATTTTTCCATGCAGGGAGATCGCTCGAACTATCATCTTCGCGACCGCAAGGGAAGCAAGGGACCTACATTTTGAACCTTTCGTGTTAAAAACTGACTCAAACACAGTCATCGTTACTTGCAAAGGGTTTATCTTTCTCACCCTCAAGGGATTTCAATGTGTTGGAAACTATGATAGACATTAATAAGTTTGTTCGTAAATTAACTTTAAAGAAATATTTTTTAAATGTCCCTGATGGTGGTGAATTTGAGCAATCTTCTCAATTGTTAGTAGGGAATAACACTACTAGTGACGTTGGTAGCAGTCAGATTACACCCACCCCACCCACCTACGCCAACCTATACATGGGTTGGTGGGAGGAGTCCCACATCTATGGAGGTAGTTCCATTCACTTGCACAATATTGTCTTTTATAAGCGCTATGTTGATGACCTTTTATTTGTTTGGCAGGGTTCAGAACTGGGTTTTTTGAGCTTTGTGGATGATTTAAATTCCAACAACCTCAGTCTGAAGTTTACTAGTGAATTTAATGGGACAACTATATCTTTTCTTGATTTACGGCTTGTTGCTAAGGATTCCTTTGTTGAAACTACTACCTTTAGGAAGGCATGTGCAGGAAACTCCTTGTTGTGAGCAGATTCCTGCCATCCGGGTCATATGTTTAGGGGTATTCCCTTGGGGCAGTTTTATCGGTTGCATAGAAATTGTAGTACGGATAGGGCTTTCATTGAACAATCCCTCTTCTTACGCGATAGATTCTTGAATCGGGGTTATAGCATGAAATCACTATCTCAGCCCTTTGGTAAAGCTTTACGTACAGATAGGTTTGCTTTACTAACCAGCCGTAGAAATCCTCGCGACACTATTGGATCTGAGAAGTTACCCATTCTTAAAACGGCCTTTAGTAACCAATTCTATTCTACAGAGGGCCCCCACCCTGGGCAATTTTTTGTCCCCCACTTTGTGGAGATCACATTCTCTAAAGAAACCTATATGGTTAACCACTAAAGGGACCTATCGTTGTGGTGCTAGTAGATGTGTGACCTGCACTTATGTTAAGCAATCTGCTAGTTTTTGTAGTACTGTGACTGGCAAATTATACGATATATATTCTTATGTTAATTGTAATACCAAATATGTGGTCTATCTGCTAACTTGCTCTAAATGTGGAATTCAATATGTTGGTTGCACGACACGCTCTTTGAAAAGTAGGATGCGAGAGCATATTAGAAACATAATTGCGAGTGATGGCAACAGTCCTGTAGCCAGACATTTCATTCATTGTAGCAATTCTAATGTATCCTTTTTACAGATACAAGCCATAGAGAGAATCATTCCTGAGAGACGTAGTGATATGTATGCACGTCTCTTACGTTCCGAGGTCAAATGGATTTTTATCCTCGGTACACAAAGTCCTAATGGTCTGAATTCGGTCTTTGATGTGAGCTGCTACACATGATGTAGTAATGATGGATCGTAGTAAGTAGCGGATTAATAGAAGATTTTCAAACTAAGTTTTGGAATGTAGTGTTGCTATGATAGATGGAGCGAGCTGTGGTGGTGAGCCGCTGAAATAATTTCGAGATATTCTACTGCTGCGACTAGCGTTGTGACGGCCAGTTATGGTATACGGGGTAGTGACAGCTATTTGTGATGCCTGATGCCGCAACAGCGACCTATCATACTTAGTATGGTGGTAGAAAACTGTGCTACTTGATGACATAACGATGACTGTGATAGCGAATTGCTGTTTCAATATCGTGATGGTGGCCAGAAAGGTTTTTATCTTGATCATTATCACCCTTTCTTATACTTGTTTATACGTAAAAAAACTTTTTAGGACGCTGCATTATGATTGAGATCGTTGCATATTTATATTCTATTATGAATTTATAGTATAAACTTTCTTTTTAACAACCATTGACTTGATTATTTGATTTTCTATTTTATATTATAGTGCATAATCAATTGTGTTGTTATAAACTTGTGAATTTTTATATTATATTGATTATGTGATGGTTATGTGAATCATCATCTTTATTTCCATTGAGATTGTCCTTTGTTTAATTTTTAGCTTAAGGGCTTAGCGATCTGTTTGCTCATTCCTTTTGATGTTTTGCACTGATGTTAATTGTTTGTTAATCATGCTAATTGTTTCTGTATGCTATTTAAACTTCCTTTCTCAACATGTGAGTAAGCCTATGATTAAGTGCGCACGCGCACGAAACGCGTTAGGCGCTTGTATTTTAATGGACTAATAAAGATGAGATTTTAATCTTGAAGGTTCGGAGTGCTTGGAGCCTCGTTTTGTTTGTTTTTGTATCATTTATCTTACCCGTGTCATACTCACCATACATCATGAATTCATGAAAGTACCTGATGACAAAATGTAGTTTTTATATTTTTTCTCTAAAGCTTGCTTTCTCTAATATACCATTTAGCTAATTAACTAACATACTGTATTGCCGCAAAGATTCCTTTGTTTCTACTACTTACCATCCATAGTAACATCTTCTCTTTGTATTTTTTCTTTTAGCTTCAAAGCTATTTTATTTCTTAAATGTTTTTCCCCTCTCATTTTATTTATATAGAGACATGTGGTGGACAAAGTTTATGACACAATGGGTTGGGGTGGGAGAAGCAGTGCAGAACACAGAGAAAATCACATGGATAAAAAGACAGCACCATACATTTAATTCACTGTTACACCAATGTTGATGTTTATTTTTTTGTGTACATTCTAAAATATATATGTACAGTATTTTTTTTTATAGACCAGTTGTAGCAGTGTACAACTGTGAATTAGGTCAGTTGTGTATTGTGAAAATACACATTTACAAGGCATTAAGGAACAGATTCGATTGCTACATATTTCGTGAATATGTAGCAATCCCCTTTAACACTCACCAACACAAGTGGCATTCATTTTTATAAATGACCAGCAACTAAAAAAGGTTGGTGTTAGTGTTCCACTGCATTCAAACGCCAATTTTATGTCCTTCTGCGTATGTCGAGAACATAAGCAATCTCAAAGACTAATAACTGTTTGCAGTGGAAATAACAATAGAACATTTGCATAGGTCTTTTCTAATGACAAAAGGAGCAACAAATTGCATGGTACATAATGTTAGATTGTACTTGTTAAGATAAAAACTATTTGGGAGCCCATCACATTTGTTAGCTGATGTTCAATGATTATAGGATAGAGTACGACAGGTGGCTTGTGTAAACATAATTTCAGCTCTTTTTCTGTTATGTCCTATTGCATATTGAATTGAAGCTGCTTGTCGGTCTTAGGCATGAACAATAGTGTTTACATTCTTAACCATGGTTAATATACAATGTATTTATGAGCACTGAGTTAGGCATTCCACCCCAGTACAACATGAGCCACTAGAAGATAACACATTCCAATAGCTGTAGAGACGATCATCATTGGGAAACCGAGCCTACATGTAAAGAAAGAAATAAAGTTTAGTTAGCCAAAGACAGCATAACAATACAATTATTTTATTGTAGGAGCCACTAATGATAAATTGGAGGTGTTTCAGCTATCATAAGTTACAATTCCCAGACTCCCAGTAGAAGTGAAGTTCACAGTAGATGGAAGCAAGGATACAACTGACACATATTATAGCTAATTACAATATTAACTCACTAACCCATATGTTATAAAAGGCACTAAGTTTGCCCAGGTGCAGTTTTAAACAGATGACCAGTATATTCTACCTATAGGTATAGGTTACTACTCCTGGACAAACTTAGTGCCTTTTTTTACATCACCCCCTCAGATTTCAAATATTGACTTCCCCTCCAAAAAAAGGGAAAATATGATAACATTTCCACTCCTAAAGCTGTAAAGTAACCTTATTATTTATTTATTGAAAGAGAAGATATCAGTGATATTTTACTGACTATTTAATGTAGTATATATACTGCACTATAGCCACATGAGCAACAAATAAATGCTGTAAAATACCTGTATATTTTACAAAGTTCCTTTACAACAGCACAAACAGCAAGCATTTCCCCAACGTATTTGTTAGCAAAGAAAAATAAAATCATACACAGTTATCTTTGGTAGTAATGAAATGTAAAGAAATACGGTATACAAGCCACCAACTGAAATTCTAAACTCCATGTATTCTGATTAGATATAAAAATCTCACATATAGTTTAACAAGGAGTAATTAAAAGCAGTCACAATGCATAGCTTTAGCATAGCTGTAACAATTCATTCAGGTGAACCAACTCAATTATGTGTTATGGTTATGTCAGTATAAAATACTGGTTGCGAACAGCATGTGGTGTACTTGCATGATCTAACCATCATTAAGAGAGCATCCCTTGCAGTAGCAGAAGCCTCAGTATGTGCATGCACAGAATAAGGAAAGCCCTGGAGCTATAAGCCCAGACGCTGCATGACAAGGGATTAGAATGACCAGCAGCCAGATTACATTGGTTTAGGTTTAGAGATTGGCTGAATCAGGTACAACCGTGATTAGGCGAGAAGGAAAGATATAAAGCAGGAGAAATCTGGGACAGGGGCAGAGAAAGAGAGGGATATGATGTCAGGAAAAGAATCACTCTTCCTGGGAGTTTTCTTGTTTGTTATCATATTAATAATCTATTAATAACCGAATGAGGATGTATTCCTGAATGCACTGTTATATTGTGGTTTCTGTATCTTTATACAGTATAAATGTGAGAGTCAGCATTGTATTAATTTATGTTAATTCCAAATGCTTGATCTAAGAAACGTTTCTGATCGCCATTGGGGTCAGGAAGGAATTTTTTCCCTCTTGAGGCATAATTGGCACTGGCTTCCTCTGGATCAAAAACAGTGGATATATGATAATGTATTTTAAGTTTTCTTTGCCTTGGGATAGGCTGATAAGGTTCCTTTTATTTGTTAAAATGTGAATAAATGTTGTGGCAATTTATCCATCCCTGTTTAATAGCGTTTTATAAAGTTATGTAACAATGGGGGTTTAGTGGGATGGCTCAGTCCTTTACAGGACTGAACTGTAAAGTTTATGTCCACTTTTAATTTTAATTTTCTGCTCTATGCCATCTCTAGTGTGTTTAGTAAAACATATCAACTGGATCATCAAAACACACTTACAGAAACTGTATGTATAAAATGTCTATTTTAAACACAAAAGTCTTAAGAATTCCCATCACTTCCTGACATGTCTTATTTACTGCACTTTCTATTCAGTGCAGTTAGAGTTATATCAGGACAGTGATATTATACTAACTGACAGTTAGTATAATATCAGGACATTTATGATCACAGAATCTGGTTTGTAGGCACAGCACCTTTTAATCAGAATTTAAAGACCAATACTATTCAGGAAAGGGCACTGGACCTGGGAAGATAACAAGAGGTGACTCAGACTTAAGAGAAGGGGTTTAAGTAAGGTACATCCACTAGTAAATGTCAATAGTATAGTTCACTCTATATAAAATGAAAAGTTAGTGGCTCGATAATTCTATACCAATAGACTTTGCTGCCATGTATTTAGAGAGAATAATACTTTCTAAAATATATTTATATACCAAAGGATAAACACTGAGCCTTTAAAGTCTGAATAAAAACAATACTCAGCATGGTTTTTAGGTGTTAACTATCAAATAAAAATAAAATGCACTTTTAAATATCCCATAGGAATGAATAGGCTGCACTTTTTGACTGGAGTACAAATGTCAACAGAACTCTTGAAGGATCACTCTTGCCCCAACATAGCAAAGTCTAGCCTGTTTGCAGTCTGCAAATTATAACATTGGGTTGGGGATTGGCTTGTGTGCACTCTTAAGAATACAGCGGTTATTATAAATAATACATTTTATGAAAAGGCACAACGGTTGCACCATATCTAGAAGCCAATCAAATGTTTGCTTGCAATCAGGTGCCCGGGAAATGCCACCTGCTCCTTGGTTGAAGGTGGTCAATAAACCTGGTGCAAACAATTTGCCTTTTATCACATTGCCTCATACTGTACATGTCCACAGTGAAGTGGTGTGCTAAACGGAGTTTGACAAAAGTAAAATACCCACAGTATCTTAAGCTTTTGACTGGTCTTCTAGATGCTACTCTGGTGGGTCACAAGACTTGAAGCTCAGGACAGCATCATCATTTCTTCTTTCCACTATAGCTATTTGTTACACCTATTTGTTGAACACAATTTTATCCAAGAGAAAATGAATGTTCGCAAATTATCTCTGTTTCCCATGTGTTTTAAATTGCACCGAGCAGCAACTGATTTAAATTAGTTCTCAGTAAAGAATTATGTTTTGCATTATAATGATTAAAGAGAAAATCAAAAGGTGCATACAAATTAAACCGCTTTACGAAAGCGCAGTAAAAATGCCATCACAAGTCTCACTAATAATTAGCAGGTTGACACAGATTGTAAACTTTTTTCATATTGCTTTCCCCGAGTTAAGCAAGAAAAACGGTAAAATGGGAAGGACTAGAAGGACAATTCACTGCAGAATCTTTCCATTAAAATATGCAATCTAAAAATCACTCTATTTCTAGGTCTGCAGCCGTCTTTCTTATTTTTAAATAACCCATAGAAAATTACATGAAAGTACTTTTGAAATTTTTATTTAAATTTATTAAGATATGATGAATGAGATTCATTTAAAAAAAAGGCAACACCAACACAAAACACATGAACTAAATAATCTGAAATATGTGTTATCGTACTCTACCAAACTTGGGCCAGTGCAGAACAGCTATCGTCTGTTTATAAAGTCCCAGAATTTAACGGCTGCGTTATTCATACTTTCTTTTCCCTAGTGAAAGCACAAAGCTGCTCATATATCAGCTTGACAATGTTCCCTTTTCCTATACATAATACACTCTTGGTTATTTAACAAATTCTCTAGAGAAACCCAACGATGTTAATAAAAAAATCACGCATAACAAAATGAAGGAGCTTGTACAAACTAGCATGTGTAACTACATGTATTTAAATGTGTTTTAAGTTACTTTTTATGTATGAAAACACATATATGTGCTTATGTTTACTGTATATTGTATCAATAACATAGTTCAACTGCATCTACAATTACCAAAAAATACCAAAACACCCACATGATGTCATTTACTTCACCAAAGACTTAACGCAATGGGTGAAAGGTACAAAATATATCATATCCAGTTCAGAACAGTGATAAAGATCAGTTCACTTTATTTTACACAACACTTCATAAAAAACATGTAATGTATTGTAGGGACCCATAGGGTTAAGCTCCCTATGGTGTTATCCCCTTATCTAATCTTATCTGTGCTGTTATAGGGCAGAGCCCTCTACACTCAGATTACAGTTATTAGGCTACCCCCTATAGGTTTAGCCCAGGTTGACCACTCCCCTTGGCAGACTATATAGTGTCTTGCACAAGGAAGTGGCTTCCTCTTTTGGCTGCATGCTGTGTTCTGGGCAGAGCTTCAATTGAGCCTGGAACAGAACATAGGCCCAGAAGCCATTTGTACCCTAGGGGACCTCATACCCTAGTGATAAGTCGGGGACAGGGCCCGTGAATGAGAACAAGCCAGCACAGACAGTTTATTCATAGCACCCTCTAGGAGTGGTGAGCGTAGTCAGCTTATTTAGTAAGGGCAGTTAATAGCCCCAACCAGGAGTTGTAAAAGGGTTTAGCCTACCCCGGCTCTGTTGTCGTTCTTTAGGGACCGGTTTTATTAGACGCCAGGTACCAGTGTTAGGAGTTCTCCCCTGGACCACAGTCGGCCGGAACACTCCCTTCTGAAAGGTCTTCACCTCGGGTATCAGCTAATCCTCTGTGCATCCTCCAAGTGGGGTATTCTGTTCCTTGTGTGTCACATCTGCTATATCCATTGTGACCAATTCCTATACTGCTGTGACTGTGAGTATGTACCCTGCTGCACTATCCAGTTGCTTTGTACAATAAACCAGTTATTATTTCATCATAAGAATCCTCTGGCGTCCATCTTTTACTAATTGCATCACACACCTCAGCTAGTTGTAGTTCAACTACACCCTCGCTCCATCCTAATTCTCCCATTTAGCGGAGGCTCACTCCTTTGCATTAAGTGTCGCATGTAACCCATGCTCTCCATTATACTACAAGCCTGGATTTGTCCTTAAATAGGCCAAATAGGTGTTACAGTATATTGTATGAAACAGAGACAGGTGAAGCAGTGTTATAGGCACCACTGATTTTCCCCAGTGTGTCTCATTGCTGACCTCACTAGGCAACAATATCAATAACAATAGGCAACCAGTACAAACAACAAAGGCCAATAGACCACAAAGACCAATGCAGGGAATGGCATGATTTTAGGGGCATCTTGCCACCCAGCCACATATTCACTCAATTTTACATTCATTTCTACCAATACCAATGTCAAGTTACACCTGTTTAAAGAAAAACAGCTTAGTGTCTTTTAAACTTTATTGGGACTAAAAGGGTATGTTCACCTCCAGACAACAGTCTGAATTTTAACAGCCCCTGTCAGAAAAACATTTATTTAAACATTGTTATTTAAATAATAAAGATAGATTACAAAAATGTTTTATTCCAAGAGGGGCTCTTCAAATTGAGACTATTGCGTGAATGTTAATATCCCTTTTAAGCCCTGGTTGGTACAAATCATTCTTGCTTCATAGGCTCATTCATAGAGTGTCAGACTAAGCAGGTCAGAATACCCATGAAATGTAAGTCAGAAATATTTAAGGACACAATACTCTGTACATGAAGTGTATGTTTTCTTACAAAATGAAATGAGTTTTGCACCTATCTGTGCGACACTTATTAAATGCAATTGCTTGTCACAGAGACTTTCTACTATTTATTATAAGTTAATCACTGCCCAAAATAGAAAGCCCTTTGTTTTACGCAACTGTTATATTTACTATACAAGGTTCATAGGAGATGGAGAAACAATTTGCATGAAAATGAAACTAAAATAGATTCTACCACCTTCTATAAAAATAGCATAGATTTAGGATGTTGTAAGTAGACATGGCTATTATTTTAACAGAATAAGTACATTTGAAAGCCATTATTATGCACAACTGAAGTGCCTAGATATTTAAAGAGGCAGACATGAAAGTAATATAATACATGAGCCATTAATAACCTGTAAAACATGTTCTTAAACGGTGTTTAGAGATGTCATTAGTTAAAACCGGGGCATAATTATGCCAATTCCGTCATGGGTATTCTTGAAATGAGTATTATAAGTATGTATCCCTACTCTGAAATCTGAGACTCTTAGAAACGACCTTGGAGCTCCATGACCTGTAAAATGCTCATACTTTTATAGGATCTTGGGATTATCCTTATATTTACAGCAAGTGCCCTAATATACTAGTCCTTTCAATATTGGGTGAACAGAGAATCTTACAAACAATTTCATCGAGACATACTAAAGCTGGCCATACACACGCCGATAATATCGTACAAAACCTTGATTCGTATGATATTCGGTGCGTGTATGGCAACTCGGCAATGGCGACTCGCCAATCGGGCGGGTTAAAAGATTTTGATCTCATGCCATTGAAGGCTCCTGAGCAAAATCTGCCTTCAGGGCTGAATCGGCAGAAGGAGGTAGAAATCCTATTGTTTCTACTTCCATATCTGACGATTCAGCCCTGAATGCCAGTGGAGGGTTGGAACAATCTTTTGTGCGACTTGTGTGGCCAGCTTAAGATTCACTCAGACCCCTAGTTTTTAAGAAATTCTACAGCTCTGGATGATACAGATTTACACAATGGAATCTGTTATGTAAGTCTAGGGACAGTCTGAGTAAATGTCCAGTGGTTCTCAGTAGTGATGCTCTAATCTGTCCCACTTTGCTTAGCTGAAAAATTCTTAAAATTTCTAAAAAAAAAAAAATTGTAAAATGGCGAAAAATTCATTTATGATTATAATGATTAAAGTCAATGGGGGTTTTGGACTCTGCGAATGTTTGGTCACAGCTAATTTTTGGTTTCGCTACTGGTGAAATATGGAATTTTGCTGTGAATTCATGTCTGGTGAAAAAATTTGCTCATCACTAGTTCTCAGAACTAGATTTACCATAATGTAGTTTTGGTCAGCTATGATTTGCTTTACTATTTCAATAATGTATTCAAGTTAATAAATGAAGGCCACTAATGGTCATAATCATAGAACCTATGTTTTTTTCCTACTTTTTGTACAATGTGATACCCCCAGCAAATGGGACATCTCTCATTCCAGTTTAAGAAGATCAGCTTCTGCCTCATACTAGCTGTAATCAACATCCACAACAGTAAGCTGTAACTATTTCCTAACAGTGGGAGATTTCGAGATATGTACTGTATGTGCCTAACTTCATCAATGCAGCTAAGCATAGCAAACAATGAATTAGTTTTGACAAGTCTACAAGCTAAAAACTAAAACAAAGACCTGACTGTAACGTGTATATTATTACTATCATGTGTTGGATTATCATTGTTAAAGTTGCAATTTCCAAAACCAACATTTAAAGCTGAGGTTTTACTTCAATAGATATTGGATAGCTGCACACAAATAAGAAAACACTGCAACTTATCAAATGTCCAAGTCATAACTTGCTTGCATTATAAATTATTATTATTAAATATTTATGAAATTAATAGATTCAGTTTAAAAATCAGCTAAGCTGAGCACTCAGTTTGTACACTTACTTTTAACTGCAAAAGAAAGATATAAAAAAAAAAGGACAGGGACTTGTCACATACTTTACAACATAAATATTTAAACACAAGAACAAGCAAAATGGGAAATCCAGCAATTAAAACACCTTGCCTGCAGAAAGCAAAGGAATTTGTGTCACAAGACACTGAAGAATAAGCAGCTTGATCATTGCATTTCAGCCTGAGCTCTTAATCTGCCCACTTAACGCCATGGTGGCTTCAAATTAGCATTGTTTAGAGTACCTAGTGAATAATATTTATGGCTCATTATCAAAACATTGCACAGCAGGTATGATGCAAATATTTAGGTTATGTTGAACAATCATACCATATCTTGCTAAGTTTTGAAACACATTTGACCATCGCTGCACTGTGCACATCTTAATGCTCAAAACATCTGTAGACAAACCCCCAATCTTTCTTTGTACAATTTATTGTAGGGTATTATTGTGTATATGCATAATATACATTTGTAAATAACAGTATAAAAATATATTTGAGTAAGTACGGAACACAAAGAACATTGAAAGTAGATATTCTACACAGGCCTGGCTCTTTGTTTTTTTCCCAAACAGGCTTTTGTAATAAATAAAAACTTTGGCTCCTAAAAGCTGCAGTTGCTTAAGCTTAATTTTTTTTTTCTTCGTTACAAAAGAGCATTCTGGAAAAATGACAAAAATAGCTGAGCTTTTTCCAACTGAAACACCGCATGAGTTAGCACGAAATAATCTAAGCCCTATATTTTATTGAAAACAGTACAAAGACAACAATTCAAATGTTGATACTGAGAAAATTTTTAATTAATATAGTCAAATTCTCTGACTACATTTCGATATTATGTAGTGTAGATTATGAAATCCCACATCCACCCCAATTTACATTGAGGAATGTTCTTAAATAGTTGCAATATTTGCCTGCTCAATGACATGGAGATTCTGTGTGCCGGAAAGGTACATGCCCAGTGCGCCGCCCCCAGCGTTGCACCCTAGACATGAGCCACTTCTGCCTAGCCCCGTTCCAGCTCTCATGTATATATACACATACACTGTATATATAAATATACATGGTATGTCACCTCTGGTATTTTAGTCAATCATTTGTGTCAAATGTCAGGATGAGTGTGTGAATAATGAAGATCTTGAAATATGTCATTCATTCCATTTCATTTGTTTAAAAGCAGAGAACAGAACATTTTATTCTTCTCCAGCAAATATGTCATCCTACCCTTATTCACACAGTACAGATCATCTTGTGATAACTGTGGTTTTACTTTTGGCAGGGGAGCTTTTCCTAATCCAATGTTTTTTAACATACTTAAATGCAATATAAGAAAATTATTTTGGAGATGAAAAAAAAGGACCAAAACATTGCCTTCATGTAGAAGATCTTAATTAAATCCAATATTCTAATCACACAAATATAGCCTTGTCTTTGAAAAAAAAAAAGGCAGTAGGCAATAATTTGGCAACTCTCTACATTACAGAATTAAAAAATGAATGCCACCTGAAGCCAAAATACAGATTATAGCCTTTCCACCCAACCCTGGCCCTTCTGATCTATTTAAGATTACTATTGATGGCAGGCTCATTAACCCTGTGGATTCTGCACACTGCCTATGATGGTTCCCTATGCTTCTCAAATCATATTAGTTCTATTGACAAAACCGGATGATACTGCCAAGATAGATCCCTTTCTTTCTCAAGCAACTGCTAAAAAAATTATTGATGCATTTAGCCTATTCTGCTCAGACTATTGCAACCTTCTACTGACCACTCTCTCAGTTTGCTGCCTCTCTCTCCCCTGCAATATTAAACTCTGATACTAAAATCCTTCCGCTCTTTTCTAAAATTGAACCTGTTTATACCCTGTTAAAATATTTTGTGGCAGTTTATTAAGCAATGGATAGCTCACCAAATTCTTTTGCCAGACCTTTCACTCGCCTGCTTCTCACTTGTGTCCCTGTATGTTCTGAGCTGTTGCATCCAATCCTCTCAGGCATTTAATATCTGTATATTTTTGTTTATATGCAATGTTAGCCCTCCTTTTTAAACTTTTCTGTATTTTAAAATGTACATTAATGCACATATTTGTAGTGCTATATATAAGTTATAAGTTATGCAATAGGCTAGTCCCTCATGCCTACATGCATTATAAAGAAATATAAATTATACCCCAAGGTGCATTTGTGAGAACCTATAATAATTTTTAAAATTAAAAAAACACTAAAATAAATCACCCAATCAGTTATCATATCAGCCATTAAGCATACGTTAGCACCAAAATATTGGCATATGTTTAACTAAAATCCTATTTTTCTGTGTAACCCACATAAGATAGAAGGAAAGGATTGTGTATATGTGTTGGTCCTACAGTACACTGTGCATTAATTACAGAGTAATCCAGATAAAGACCTAAGGAGATCTTTTATCTCCTAAGACAGTTCTGTTCAGACATGAGGATATTTTTTATTAGTTGCTAAGCCTTGTGGTCCTACAGAGGATCTCTATATACAGAAACTTCTAGCAGATTTATTAAAGTTCAGACTGAAGAATACAGAAGGAATCAAAGTAATTGAAAAAGTATCACACGTTTTTGATGATTAGAAAATGTTTTCATTGGTTTGCCCTTTTGGCTTTTGTGCCAGCTCATCAGAATCAATTTAGCTGCTTTGTGCCATCTTCCTAGTACCCATGTGAAATCAATTTTGCTTGTGCCAGCCCGGTTCTATTGGACATTATCTCTTCCCCTAGTTCCTTGTGCAGGTCTTTCCACTGGTGCCATCATGAACCTGCAGCTGCTACTTGTTCTTCAATGCCATCCTGACTGATTACCCCATTCTGAATCTTGGGCCATCTCTTTATGAATCTCCCTCAGTTCGATCCACTAACATTAGGAGTGGGTGGACCAGTGATTTTATGTTATTTCAGTATATGGTACATCTTCCCTTCCTTTTGCTCCCCTCCTTGGGATCATAAAAGAAAATCTAACAGGAAGGCATTCAGGCAATATTTGTAGCCCTTACAGATGCAGGCAACATTGTCTGCGTGGTAGCAGACGATCCCTCACACCTTTCCACACCAGAAAGGACCTTCTCACATAGCAAGAAAAACATTCATATCCTGGTATGAGTCAGGTAGCAGGGATCCTTTAGGGTTTCCAGGAAACAAGTATTCTGTTATTCCTCAAAAATGGACTTAAGAAAGTTTTGGCACACCAACAGAACAAGGTTACAGGCCACAGTTTTCTAAAAGCCTCAGTATTACTGGAAACCCACCCATAGGGGACTAGTCCTACCCTCAATGCTAAATTTGTTTTGTCACTGACTTTCGAAGTAGCTGTACAGGGCGGTCTTCTCTTTCCTTAGTCCTGAAACTGTGACTGTGGAATCTGGGCAGGGGATAAATCTCTAAGCAAGAGTAGGAATCACATTATCGTTTTAGTGTCCATTCACCAATTGGTGGATCTTCATCACCATGGTGTCTGTGTCCCACAGTGTAGGAAAAGACAAAAGGATTTAAGAGCAAGTACAAAAATCCCTTTATATGTGCCTAATACATTATATATTGATCATGTAAATCATTTCAAGTTTCTATATAGCAGATTCAGTACTTCATTCACAGCCAATTTTTTTTTCATACAAAGAATTACAATTTACCTTGTGTAGCAGTTGAATTAATGTAATCAAATTATGTAAATCATCACTCTTAGCCTGGTACAATGTAGACAAAAATCTACAATACAAATTTGTTTTTAACAAGCATTTGGCATTTGCAGATGCATTGGTTAACATCCTCAGCTGTATGTACACAGAATGTGTTAATTGCACTAATTGTATATTATTTCTAAACCGCAAACTGACACCAGGCAGAAAAAAAAATCACTCAGCATCAAGGTTAGTACCAATAATTAAAATTAGGCAGCCAAGAGAAAATATTGGATGGCTTGCTATGTAAGTATTCTTTAGAATTAGGGAACGATGAATGTGCTCAATAAGCCAGTGTAATGAACCATGAGCATTTCTGTAGTCATGCATTAAGTATTTGAATATTCATATACTGGCCAGTCAGTACTGGAAATACACACTAGCTTTCTTTTTGTTACATACCTCTTGCCTTGTTTGTGAAAATGTATCAGCACTGGTTGGTACTGACACTGATATACTGTATAATTTCTGTTAATCTTTCTGCTGCATGTCTTTGCACATATCCCAGAAAATGTAAGGTTATTTGATACTCAGTTAGCCAATTAAAGGTAAGTAAAAATGCAAGCTTTCGAGATAACTGAATTACATCTCTTCTTCAGGCTTAAAGATGTTAACTACACAGATGTAACATCTTTAAGCCTGAAGAAGAGATGTAATAATATCATCTCGAAAGCTTGCAATTTTTACTTACTTAGCCAATAAAAGGTATTACCAAACCTTACATTTTCTGCAATTTTCAATGGCTTACATGGTACAACACCTTACTATCACATAACATAACAGACTAATAATTTGATTATGCTTATGGAGTTGTGTTTAAAACTGTATAGCAATACTTGTATATAAGAAATTATAAAAGTCTTGCTTTTTGTACAAAATTTAACATTAAGAAGTCCAAATTTACCTTGAATGTTTTAGTCAGACACTTAAGGCCTATATTTATGCACAAAGAGGAGTCCAAACATCTTTCATAATGGTGATAAGTTTTGCAGATAGAACAAATCAATTTATTCCCAATTACAAAAAAAATGCATCAAGAAAAACGCAAAGAAGAATGTACCTGGAGTATTTTCTGAGACCTCGAATAGTCGGGATTTTTAAAGAAAAAAAGAGAAAACTTGCCATAAAATACTCACAAGTAAAAGCTGGCAAGTTTCTATAGTAATTAATGGGAATTGTCTCAAGCAAATTTATGTATTAATTAATTTATTATTAACTTTTCTTCTGCAACCTGAACTCATACTTTAAATAAGCTAGTGCTCAAGGGAAAAATAAAAAAATCACCCTCTAATTAGTTGGGATATAAAATTGTTACAATTATCAATCTTAGAACTTACAAGGGGCATCAAACTCATTTTAATTTTTCATTCTTTTGCACTAAAAGCATCTACCTCACCCAATAGCAAAGGCATGGAATGTACAGTATACAAAGAGTCTGTTGCATAACTGCATATATGACCCTCAACTGGCAACCTGTGATCTCAATTTGTGAACACATTTTCAGGCCATAGCCCTTCTTCAGGCAAAAATGAATGAATTGTTGCAAACAATGCCACCTACTGTTTTTTTTTTTCCTGTGGATCATCAACCCATGATTCTGGGGAGCAACTGTGTCTAATATACTGTAGGTGCCAAGTAAAGTATTGTGTTAAAAGCTTACCAGTAGTGATGATTGAATATGTCCCATTTTGCTTCACTGAAAAATTTGTGAATTTTTAAAAAGATTTGCAAAATGCCAAAAAATGACACGTTGGCGCACAGGTCAAAAAAATTACGCATGCCAATAATAATTGTTAAAAAAATGTTTTTGATGCACACGTCATTTTTTCTTGATGTACGTGCATTTTTCCGCAGCTCCGCAGCAATTCGCTAAAAAATCCACCAATGGTGAGGCGCAAAAATTTGCCGTAAATCCATGCCTTTGCTCATCACTACTTACCAGTTTTTATGTCTAATTACACAAACAGAATATTGCTTAGTTACCTAGAAAAACAATCATTCTAAGCATATAGAGAGCATATGCTCTAACATGAACCATGTTTATGGTCTAAAATAATAATTTATTCTAATGGTAATCATTGTCCCCTAACCCATTTAGTTATAAAGCATACATTTGTAGGAATATTTATCATGCGATGAAAGTGATAAAAAATAAAAATCAAACAAATATTCACTATATCTTTTAGGACACAGACAATTCACTTGAATACACTTTTGGAGTACTTTTTAGACAGTGTAGTACTGTGTTTTCACCCTCAGTACTAAATCATATATGACTACAGTACCCAGTAGTCGTGACTACTTAAATATCAAAGTAAATACCTGGTAAAAAATTGAATGTTAATGAACCTGTGATGAACCATAATGAATGAATGAATGACACCGAGTCTAGAGCAGCTGGAAAAGTTAGCATAGATTATATGTTTGGCATTTAATGCTCTCTGTGTGGTTTATGTTTTGTCTTGACAAAACAATGCTGTTATCAATTATTGCCTTTTAAATCATGCCTTTTTCAAGCTGTATTTTTATAATCCTTAGTTCTATGGTCAACTTTTTTATTTTTGTATTTTATGATTGATACATTCTTTTAGATTCTTAATTATACATCAAAGAAAAGACATATTTGAGTCTGTGGACATTTGTTCCAAGATACCTCTGGTTTCTCTTTCCAAAATGATCACACATATAGATAAACAAATAGAAGCCTTATATAAAACAGTAATACATTCCACTGTATAATGCTCAACCTGACATACAGTATAAATGAAATCATTAGATAAAAAAAGAGCAGTAGGCTGTGCCATTAATACTTCACACAAGTGGGATTGACAGGGAAAACTAAAAGCTTTGCTTGCATGCTTTATTGGTCACTGTTTACAAAAAGGGATAAATTGAATGTCCTACTGAGAACAATTTTGTTAAAAGTATGTGCTAGAAATTCAAGAACTGAAACCATCTGTGTTCTACGATATCTCGGAAATGTACATTTCAAAAGGCTTAAGTTAATTCACCTTGAATTATGTATAAACCATGCTAAAGAGATTTAAATTATATCTTACAGAGAACATTTCTGTGAACATTACATTTCTTTCAGTATCAATCAAAACTTATGGCATATTGTAACTCAAATGATGCCCAGCTGAGTCTGCCATCCCCTGCTGACACTGCCACTGGTTTGTTATTTTGTTCTGTTTGCATTCATTTCGAATAAAAGAAAGCTTCTGAATATCACATTGAGTCAATGTTCATATTATTTTGTCATATGACACAAAATTATATCTGAATAATAAATTTGATTGTGAATTAATAGCACAACAGCTTTGACATTAACCACTGCTGAATTACCAAGAGTTTTTTTGTTAAAATATTTAATCACATTTTGTAATATTGTGGACTTTACTTGGTTCAGAGTAGAAATATACATTGAGATGCATATATTTAAAGTTCTGTTAAAAAAAGGGGGGGCATTTATCAACATTCGGATTCTTCGTGGTTTTATTGTTTTTTGAAACCACGACTAAACTCATTTCCACAAATGTTAGTTATTTATAAAAAGATCTGAAAAAAATGCAAAAACTGTGACTTTTTCATTTTCTCACACACAAACCACAACTTTTTTGTACTGTATTACAAAAGCCAGCTTTAAAAAAAAAAAACACACAAAAACCTCTAAAACCACAAAGCCAAGAATTATCTTTCAGTTGTAAATGGGACATCTGTTATTGACTTCTACATGATCTCAACAAGTTTTCGCTGGTGTATTTGTGCATTTGGATTTGTTATGGTTTTTATACTAAATTGTGACAAAATCGGCTTTTCCACGGCAAAATCGGATCTTGCCAAAAATCAGTGCTTAGCAAATACCCCCAATATTGTTGCTTTGTCGCCATCTTGACATGGGGCAAATTTATAAAAAAATTTCAACAGTCCCAATTTTACTGTCATTTTTAAATTAATTAAAAAAAATCTCAATTGGTTACTTTTGATCGAGTTTTGTAATGTCAACAAAATGTCATGGTGGAAAAAATGTAACTGAAAAAAATTGTATTCCATTAAAAAAAAAAAACTGAGAATCTGAATGCTGGAAATACACTTACCATTTACTTATGTGGCATATCAATGTGGTTAAGGTTGCAAGACTTTTATTTATTAGTTTTTATAATTGTGATATGCTCATGCATAAGGATAAATCTCAGATAAAACAAATTTGACCTGTGGCCTCAGATAATAAATTTGACCTGTGAATGTTAGACAAAGCCTGCATTGTCTGTTTATATGTAATTATATCATTTAAATTAGACATGGAACTTCCTTACGCGAAACTTCGCACCTTTTAAGTTTTAACACTACGAAAAAGGCGCAACTTTTCGCGTAAGTTTTAACGCTACGGAAAAATCGCAAGATTTTACGCAACTTTCGTAAAGGCTACGAAAAACTCGCGTTTTTACGCAAAAATCGTATTGGTAACGAAAAATTCGTAAAGACGCCGAAAAAATCTCAAAACATACGAAAAAGTCGCAAAATGTTCGTTTTCAAGTCGGAACTTTTCCAATTCGGGTCGGATTCGTGGGTTAGTAAATCAGCCCCTATGAAATGCAATTTATGTTTTTCTTTGAAACTTTCTCCCTAATAAATGTATATATAATTATAATCATAAGTGTGAAATAAAGCTGGTGCAAGAATACATAGAACATTTTTAACCTGTTTACATTTGCAATCCACTGTTCAGCTACATAGACACTAATGGCTGACATAAAATACCAGAATCTGATTCATTATCTGTTACCCATTTCCATCTACCTTTTACAGAATTCCTCAGACATCCTTAGTGAATAACAGCTACACGGAACACCTACAGCAAGCCAGTATTTAATTAGCTGCCTGCCTAAATGAAAAGAAAGCTATTTGGCAAACTAAAGCATTAAAATGATTTCTGCTTATAAAAACAGTGCAAAAACTTTTTTTTCTTCATTTTATGTTGAAGATGAAATTGACTGTAATAAGAATCAGTTTTCATTCCACAAACTAATTTACTGAGGGTCATTTTTTAACATCTAAACATTCACTTGTCTAAATTGCGCAATTAAATTATAAAAAGATTCCTATCTCACAAACCCTGGCAATGCCATACCTCATCATGCAGTCCTCTACCTACAGTCTTATTACAAAGCCTACAAAGATTCATTTTTATTATTGAAAAAAAAAATTACATGTAGGACAAAAGATATGTCTGAATGTGGGCACATAAAAATAGCAAAACTAAACCCCTGAGCTTGCATTAATATTTGTAATTGCCAGAGACACGTGCAACAGAAAATATCAAGGCAATTCACAAATGAACAATGCAAACCCACAACAATATGCTTTACATAACACTGACATGGACAAATGTCATTTTTATAACATGTGGCCTCTAGATAACCACCTTGCGGATTACAGAATGCTGTTCTCTGCGCATAAATGTGAATGCATGGGAGGGGGGCATCAAGTTCCATGCTTAATTTTAATTATATAATTACATACATACAGACAATACAGGCTTTTTTAAACCACAATACCAGAATGGAAAAATGTCCCAAATGTACCTTGTTCATACACAAGCATTGCAAAAAAACTACCCTAGCAGACCACAATGTAATTAGACATTATACTCAAATGTGTAACTGAAGTGTCGTTAGTAGAATAAGTGCAGCTTATAAGATACCAATATCAGCCATGCCTGCATGAAAATATTACTGAACTGTCCAAATATACCTTATTCAAGACTGCACTGAGAGCTTCTGCATCTCCTATATTATTCATGTGTTTTTTCTTCTCTTAAATGTCAGCACTAAAAACAATACTGCAGTCATATACTTTGAAAGTTCAACTGCAGACCATTGCCCAGCACTCTGCTATACAAAAAAACAATTAAAAAAAAACAATGCCCTAGAATGAAAAACAAAAAGTGAAAAGATTGGTGCCATTAAGAATGCCAAGGATAAGAGTCCACTGGCTAGAACTCAATAGTAGACAATAGTTATCTTGCAAAACAGATTTACTAGCTGCATGTGTGTTTACAATGATCACAGTATTGTTCCTACATCTGTTGTATAACCATGTTTCCTCTATAACAAGCTGGTCCTTTGTGGCCTGACAATCATTTGCAATGACTGCAATGACAAATTTCAGGGTACTGCTTTATTAAGAACTTGCTTTATGTTAAAAACCCTGAATATGATTGCTTGGGTGAGGTACAGAAACTACTTCTTAAAAATGATCCAGAAATCATTTGATGTCACTTTATAAATGAACAATCCTCTGTACTACTATTACTACAACACCAAACTCAGCTAATGAGAACTGGTAATTATCCTTTATTTATTTAGGGCCAGAGGTTGCTTGTCCACTTGTCCCTGATACTGACTCTAGATAATGTATGGAATGGCAATGAGAAATGTGGTTTTTTTTTTCTTTTCTAGTTAATGTTCTTACCAAACATGACCAATGGCATCAAGAAGGAAGGATGGTGGCATTTTCCAAGAAGTGAATAAACCTTAGGGTAGATTTCAATTAGGATTCCTGGTAAATTTCAAGTAGTTTGAATCTTAGCACAGTAATTATTGCTTTCATCAGGAAAGAGTGTTAACAAATGTATTAATGACTTTTTAAGCTATTTTAAATGAGCCAATCCATTAGAATGAATAACTTTGTTGTCAGCAGTTGAAGCCATTTCTTTTTCATGAAGTATTAGGATACAGCAGCAGTGGAGAAATAGAACACCCTAACCATTAGTTAAGTGCCCAAAAATAGGCAAATATTGTGTTAATTCCAAAAACAATGCAAGTCTATGAGGGACTAAGAAATTTGGTCCAAATCAATTTTAACAAATTTACAATAAATCATTAGTAACACAGAAAATCAGCACTGATCTAAATTATTTCATCATTACCTTTCAAATAATGAAAAATAAATACTGAGTAATAAATTCGCCCATTAATAGAGTCATAGGCCCAATAAACCTCAAGTGCAATACGGAGAAACTGATCTCACGCTTGCAGCAACTAGCCATTTGGCAATAGGAACTGCACAGCATAATAAAGGTATATAACCATCCTAAACAATTGATGTTAAACTTCATCAGGATATAGCAACCAGATAATATCCACCTACCCATGTCAAGAAAGGATTTTCTTAAAAAAAAGATGTTACTATTTTGTTGGTATTTAAATTCAAAACTTCCCACATCATAGTGATATTTCCACTCTAAGACAGTTGTGAAAGGAATAAATGTTAAGAACTGTGTTTTGCTATGTATTATTCTTTTTTTTTTTTTTTTAGTCATTACATTGTGAAATGTAAAAACGTGCTTGAAGATAGCCTACTTGTTTCGGTATAATAACTTTTACTAAGATGTTTACATGAGCACATTTTATAAAGTACACAATTTTTTACCACTTTGGGATGAGGCGATAAATACCTTTGCAGGTTCATAAAACTTTTAACTCAAATTATTACATTGTACACATGCAATGGAAAACTTCATTGCACAAAGGAAAATATGCAAAGTTTCCCCACAGACACATCCAGTTTAGCATGTGCATGGTTGCATTCACACAGAATCATTTTAAACTAATTTGGTTGTTTGGCCAGCTTTCAGTAGCAGCCACCTAAGTGTACTTTTTTTGTGAGGGGGTTGCTAGGAAACAAATCCTATAGAAGAGAAGTTGTAAATAGATAATATACAGCAGTTAGTACTGTACATGTTATGATCTACAGCAGATAAGCACTTAAAGATCAGTTTTCCTATTCCATTTGCCTATTTCCATCAGCTGCAATGATTATCAACAATTATCATCATATCCAATTGTGGCTAAATCCTGTAGAATGTAACACTGCATTGTGACAGGGGGAGAAGGCAAATAGCACTGATTTGTTTGCACTTGCACACTAAAATTTAGGCTGGATTTCTTCTATATGCATTACAGTGGCCAGAAACAAAAGTTGCCTTTCTGTAAACATCCCTGAAAAGACATAAACTAAATAACCTTGTGTGCATGCATTTAATAGTTGTAGGGCATGAAGTGCATAGACTTGGGCTTAGTAAGAAACAATGTTATCGAATAAACCTACAGTATTTTGGCTCCCAGCATTGTAGAGTTTCCGAGACCATCAGACAAAATACAAGAATGTGAGTATGTGTGTTGGCAGGTAAGACAATAAAATGAATGTTGCCCAATAATAATAATAATAAATTCCACTTTACCTAAAAAATTCCATGAAGGAAAATCCATATCCATGTTGTTCTGCTATTCCAGCACATACAACATTTGCAGAGGCTCCAATTAATGTTCCATTTCCTGCAGGAAAAACACAGAAAATGAAATGAAAATATTAATTATTATATATGAATCCCCACTCCTGGCCCAGTGAACAAAAAAAATGAAAAATCTATTTTGCAAAGAATGTTCACATCTACTAATAAGGTACCAGTCACACAGACAGCAATTTTTTAAATATGCAAGTTTCTGGCAGTTAAATTATTTTCATTTGAATAGGACAATATCATTTCTAAGGGTGAGAAATAAAACTCAGAATACAGTGACTTGAATTTATATCATAAGCCGCCATAAAAATACAAACCCAACAAACAACTAAACACCCATAAATCATAAAACCATTCAGCTGCTTTCAAATCTTTGAAAATGTTTTAGAATTATTGGAAAATCACCTAGATATAATCATCTCTTATGATGGAAAACATGAGTTGTCCTTTAATAAACACAAGCTTCTCAAAAACACCTCCATACATATAAACAGCACATTAGCCTTTTATAACCAGATCCCTTTGACCTTCCTGTGCCAGGGGTTCTCAAACAATATGCATTGAAAAGATCGAAAGGTAAAACTGGAATTGTAAAATCAGCTGCACTGGTAGTCATCAGTTTTTCAAATCTATTCTTTCGGCAAAAGAGAACACATGGTGAAATTTTAATGTGCATTCATGAAAAATTACGAAACTGTACCAGGCAAAAAAAGTTTGTTCATTCCGAATCATAGGTGCTAAATCGCACTTATGTGATTGCGAATAACAACCAATCAGAAGTTTGTTTTAGATTTGAACAACCACCACCTCTTGACCACTCACAAACTCAGCACAAGATAGCATCTGCGATGCAATTTGCAGTTGGTCACGGTCATATTTTGAATATTGGCTTCATTGCAACAAAATGTGCCATCTCCCATTGTGGCACTAAGAACCACATGACTTTAGTATTAATATGCTCAGATGCCGAGTATATAAAGAGCTAAACAACAATTGGCAGGGTGATACACCATTTGCTTTCATATGCATGACAATGCTTTTGGCATAATTTTAGTTTTGTATGTGTTGATAAGTTGAAGTTAAGTTATAGTACAGGTATCGGACCCCTTATCCGGAAACCCATTATCCAGAAAGTTTCAAATTACAGAAAGACCATCTCCCATAGACTCCATTTTAATCAAATAATTTACATTTTTAAAAATGATTTCCTTTTTCTCTGAATTAATAAAACAGTTCTTTGTACTTGATCCCAACTAAGATGTAATTAAACCTTATTGGAGCCAAAACAAGCCTGTTGGGTTTAGTTACTGTTAATATATTTTTTTTAAGGTAGGAGATCTGAATTAGGGAAAGATCCCTTATCTGGAAAACCCCAGGTCCTGAACATTCTGGATGACAGGTCCCATACCTGTACATGGATTTATCATGTAATTTTAATTGTTTTTACTTTCTTTATTTTTTCTTATTATAAAAGCAATAGTATTACTTATATGTTTTACTATTTTTCTGTTTGAATGGACACTTAATGAATTAATACAAGCTATTTTATTTCTAACCAGTTGAATGTACTTCAATTATCCTTTGGTCATTTTATGTGTAAAATGATGACCCAGATTATACATGGCCTGCAGCTTCCCACTATAGATTAACATTTTAAAATGCAATGTCCTGATATTTTTTGGCTTACCAAAAAAAAATTCTCTCTTTTCAAATAAAAAAAATTATATAGAAATTAATTTCTTCTGAATGTAGAAAACACTTAGCATGGAAAGCAAAAATAAGCCAATTATAATTCATTTGCATTTTAGAAATTTAAGCATTTTGTTGTCAGTCTAGAACTCCTCTAGCTTTCAGTTGTTTCATGTTTTCATTTAAGAATTTGCTATAGGAATCTCTTTAATTTGGGGTTTTATAGAATTGTTTTTATTTCACTGAAGTACAAATGTCAAGCAACAAAAATGGTAGTGCTGAATGATGCAGAAATAAAATCGTTTGTTAGTAATATTACTGCCTATTTAAAGTGAATATAGATATTTTAAATGTCATCTTCTAAACCATCAATACCATAGCATTTGCCATCAAAAGATATAAAAAAATAATTAAAAATTTGTTTTTATATATATATATAATATTGCAATATTGAAGTATATTGCAATATATGGACAAACAATTCCTGTTTTGCTTAAAGGGAAGGGCATTTCTTAGTAGCTTAATGCACCGAATATCTTAATGTCCTATATATATTGATAATGGGTGAGTGCAGAGGATCTCTTGTTGTTGTTGTTGTTTCTATGTATTTTGTGGTCACAACCTCATTGCACCCCCGCCTAATGGTTTAAAATTTAGTGGTTGAGTACAACTTTCCCTTTTTTTGCTATATATAATATATATATATATTATATATATATATATATATTCAGATAATATATCCGATAACTGCATTTATAATTTCCAATAATATTCAGGCTTTTTTTTTTTTTTTACAAGATCAAGTACCTGAATGTCAGTGGAAAATACAAGTATAGTTATAGAATATTGTTATATATATTGTTATATATTATTATCTAATTATTTGTAATTCTTGGGACCTGATTTTTCTAGAGAATGGATATTCTGGTTTTCGAACTATTTAGCTTTTTGTTCAGCAGCTCTGCAGTTTGGAATTTCAGGAGCTATCTGGTTGCTAGGATCCAATCTAACCTAGCAACCATGAAAGAGAGACAGGAATATGAATAGGATAAGGGCTGAATAGAAAAATAAAATATAAATAATGCCTAACAGAGCAATAGTTATGACTACTGGATTCAGTAACCCCCATTTGAAAGCTGGGAAGAGTCAAAAGAGAAAAACAAATAATTAAAAAACTACAACAAATAAAACTAGTACTAGTAGCTAGAAATAGGGCATTCTATAACACACTAAAAATTATCCTGAAGGTGAACCACCCCATTAAGTCCTCTAAAAACACTTAAACATTAACTAAACCCAATAGAATTGTTTTGCCTCCAATATAATTCATTAAGCTTAGATAGGATCGAGTACAAGGTAGTGCTCTATTATAACATATTATAATTCTGGTTTTTTTCGATAATGGTTTCCAGGTAAGGGATTGCATGCCTGTCAAAATTGATCAAAATAGCATTTTGTAGAATTTTAGCATTTTGTAGAATTTGCAATTTGAGGGTTTTTTTTCTTTTAAGGATTAGTGCTCATTGGACTTATCTGGGCTTACTTTTTATGACATTCCCACTGATGTTATTAGGATAATTCAATTAATTTTTAGATTTTTGCTGTGCAAATTCTAAGTGATGCTTTATTTATACACAACATAAACATTATATGTGTATATATATAAATATATATACACACACACACACAGAGACACACTCTCACTCAAATATATACATAATTCTGACCTTTCTGCACTGACTGCAGTGCTGAACAAAGTTAAATATTTTCATCATATATCATACTACTGAAAACTGTCAAGTATAAATACCTATCTAGGAGAGTTTATTTAAGAGGAATAGAAGCGTCTCTTCCCACTATTTTTCATTGCACTATATTGAGGCTCACTGATAAAATAATTGAGAAGTGTGTTGAAATCTGTTTGGAATAGTGATGCGAATGCAGGCTGGCAACATCTTACTATTCTATTTTTCAGAGTAATGTAATCTTGATTGGATTTTGCTGTAAACAGAAATAAGGAAATAAAGAAAAAACGTTCTAAATCCAATTTAGGACAGCCTATCAGTGGGAAAATGGAATTCATCTGTATTGACAATTAGAGGGAAATGCTCTTATGCATAAAAAATTAAATACCTTGGTTTAGACTGTTGGACTGAAGCTGCAGGTCAGTGGATGTCATTTTATGTCTATATCTGACAATTTACAGTTACTTTTTTCAAAGTATAGAATAGACAAACTTTTATAAAGACAAATTACAGAGGAGCCAGACAAAATAATTGAATGACAGATGAATCAACTTTGATTTATTAAAAGCACTTTTTAAATCTGCTTCTGTTTTGCCTCTGGCTGCATTCTAACATTTGGGGGAAAAGGTACACAGAGGTCTTTAAGAACCATTAAGTAGTTTCATGACCTACTGGTTGTGCCCCAGTGAAACCGTTAACTGTCAATTTGGGTCATTAATATTGTATCTATTATCCTGGGGTTTTCCAGAAAGAGGTTCTAGGGTCTTCATACACCATACACCTTTTCCTCTTTAATAATACAGTACCCCGTACCTAATCCTAACTAAGCTGCATGAATTCATATTAGTGGCAAAAAACAGCTTTTTTTTTTTTGTTTGTTTAAAGGACTTCTTAGCAGACGAGGGTCACTAAAAATCATTTAAACATAAAAAAAACCCCAAAAGTATTGATATTTCAGTTTTGACTATGAACTTGTCAGAAGTGTTTGCCTGTCATATTCTCTGCCCTGGTGGCTCTGGCACTTGAAACAATGTAACACAAGGCAGCAGACTGACAACATTGTTTAAAAAGTAACAACCAGAAGTTCAGCAAATGCTGCTTTCAATAACAATTATAAATAACTTTTTAAATTTTTTAATTAATTCACATTGGAAAGTTACTTGGGATTATGTTTTCTTTTATTAGGCAAAAAAATATATATATTTTTGGTGTTGACATGGCTCCATTAAGTGTTTTGTGATAAACGTCATGTGAATATTATACATTTGTGCCCCTTCTTTTTTACAAGTAAATGTCTTCCTTGTAAGAAAAATTTAATTTTTTAACATTTTTCTGTATTTGGGAATTTTAAAGATCTGGAACACATAAAGTACACTTTGCTTTGCCAGTCTGAATAAATACAACTGCCTTTTGCAAACAGATTTTGAATTCTCAAAGTTATGTCTCTTTGTGTTCTACAACAGACAAGGATTACAGGTGTGCAGCAATTTATTGTTCAAAATAGAGAAAATCCAGCAACTAGAAGTTCTTACATTATTGACATTTGCAATGCAGCCCAGCAAAGATACAGACAATGCAGAGGGCTCTGATGTATAAAGGTTATTTGGGGCCTATTTATTATGCTGTGTAAAACGATTTCCAGTGGAAATCACTCACTAAGAAAAAAAGCGTTAAAAATTATGACATTTTTCAAACTGCAAAACGTAGTCATGTGTGGCAAATGTTGTTGCCGCTTTTTACACAGCACAATAAATCTGCCCCTAAATCTACAAAGTGTGTTCAGAACTTCACGACAGAGGATCATGATGGTACATGTTGGTTCAAGTTGTTCCAGTCATTGCTGTAAAATGTTTGAACTACTTTGTGTGTCCCTAATCTTAAGGTAAAGCATTACATATTTTGCAGAATTGTCTATTAATGCATATATAAGAAAGCAGATTTTTATGTCTATCCATCATAAAACGGATTTGCTGCTATGTAGGGATGGGTGAAATTTTTCACCAAGTTTGCAAAAAGTTGAAGAGAAAAAGTTGCTATGATAAAATACCCATTGCCTTCAATGCATTTTGCAGATTTGCCCATCTCTACTGTTATGAAATACTCCATATACTGTATAGCACTCTTTTTGGATGAACATCAGTTCATGCTTTCAAACTCACTATGTCAGTCCCTGGGAAGCTTCTTGCATTACGACAGTTTGTAGCCTTCCTGACTGTGGCAAGTGTATCCTAATCAAGACTTACTGTACAGCGCTGCGTACATAAGTAGCGCTTTATAAATAAAGATATACATACATACAAGACTAAAATTGCTGACTAATTGGGTTATGCAAAAACGGCAGGAGCAGTAACCCATAGCAATCATATCAGTATGATATCAGTAGATAGTATAGATACAGTGGCTTGCAAAAGTATTCGGCCCCCTTGAACTTTTCCACATTTTGTCACATTACAGCCACAAACATGAATCAATTTTATTGGAATTCCACGTGAAAGACCAATACAAAGTGGTGTACACGTGTGAAGTGGAACGAAAATCATACATGATTCCAAACATTTTTTACAGATAAATAACTGCAAAGTGGGGTGTGCGTAATTATTTAGCCCCCTGAGTCAATACTTTGTAGAACCACCTTTTGCTGCAATTACAGCTGCCAGTCTTTTAGGGTATGTCTCTACCAGCTTTGCACATCTAGAGACTGAAATCCTTGTCCATTCTTCTTTGCAAAACAGCTCCAGCTCAGTCAGATTAGAGGGACAGCGTTTGTGAACAGCAGTTTTCAGATCTTGCCACAGATTCTCCATTGGATTTAGATCTGGACTGTGACTGGGCCATTCTAACACATGGATATGTTTTGTTTTAAACCATTCCATTGTTGCCCTGGCTTTATGTTTAGGGTCGTTGTCCTGCTGGAAGGTGAACCTCCGCCCCAGTCTCAAGTCTTTTGCAGACTCCAAGAGGTTTTCTTCCAAGATTGCCCTGTATTTGGCTCCATCCATCTTCCCATCAACTCTGAGCAGCTTCCCTGTCCCTGCTGAAGAGAAGCACCCCCAGAGCATGATGCTGCCACCACCATATTTGACAGTGGGGATGGTGTGTTCAGAGTGATGTGCAGTGTTAGTTTTCAGCCACACATAGCGTTTTGCATTTTGGCCAAAAAGTTCCATTTTGGTCTCATCTGACCAGAGCACCTTCTTCCACATGTTTGCTCGGTCCCCCACATGGCTTGTGGCAAACTGCAAACGGGACTTCTTATGGTTTTCTGTTAACAATGGCTTTCTTCTTGCCACTCTTCCATAAAGGCCAACTTTGTGCAGTGCACGACTAATAGTTGTCCTATGGACAGATTCCCCCACCTGAGCTGTAGATCTCTGCAGCTCGTCCAGAGTCACCATGGGCCTCTTGGCTGCATTTCTGATCAGCGCTCTCCTTGTTCGGCCTGTGAGTTTAGGTGGATGGCCTTGTCTTGGTAGGTTTACAGTTGTGCCATACTCCTTCCATTTCTGAATGATCGCTTGAACAGTGCTCCGTGGGATGTTCAAGGCTTTGGAAATCTTTTTGTAGCCTAAGCCTGCTTTAAATTTCTCAATAACGTTATCCCTGACCTGTCTGGTGTGTTCTTTGGACTTCATGGTGTTGTTGCTCCCAATATTCTCTTAGACAACCTCTGAGGCCGTCACAGAGCAGCTGTATTTGTACTGACATTAGATTACACACAGGGGCACTCTATTTAGTCATTAGCACTCATCAGGCAATGTCTATGGGCAACTGACTGCACTCAGACCAAAGGGGGCTGAATAATTACGCACACCCCACTTTGCAGTTATTTATTTGTAAAAAATGTTTGGAATCATGTATGATTTTCGTTCCACTTCTCACGTGTACACCACTTTGTATTGGTCTTTTATGTGGAATTCCAATAAAATTGATTCATGTTTGTGGCTGTAATGTGACAAAATGTGGAAAAGTTCAAGGGGGCCGAATACTTTTGCAAGCAACTGTAGATAGCATTTACTGGTCACCTTTCACCACTTAAATCCCTCTTAGTTTTATTGGTATGGTTGCCATATGGAACCCTTTCAAGTATAAATCTGGTGAGAAGCAATTCTAGTGTTCCAATATAGCACTGGGGATAAGCATGTTAGATAAACTTAATGAGGAGGTACAGAAAGCAAGGAAACTTCTCAATAGAAGGAAAAATGGGCACCCCAGTTTTAAATATACTGATTTACAGATTTTGCACAAAAACACAAAATTAAATTGAATAAATTCAAATTTTGATTTAAGTATATTTTTAATTAAACATTATTTGAATGAATTATCACAATTGTGTGCAAGATTAAGTAAATGGATTAACATGTCTTTGGAATAGACTTTGGATAACTTTTTGCATTCTAAATGTACATTTGTTTGAATAATGTTATTTCTTTATACAGTACATAACACTTACAAACTGCAATTTACCATATGAGTTGGCTAAAAAAAATATAGAAAACTATTCTCTTACCTCCTAAACAAGCTCCAATAGCCAATGCAAAAATAAGGGGCTTTATTGGTAAATTCACATCAGCATCTTGGCTCAGATTTATAAGAACTGGAATCTACAAAGAAAAATATTTTTGTAAGAACCTTTATAATACAAATACATTATGCAACAGACATGAGGCAGCACAACAACAAAGTTGTCAGTGGTTTTTGTCTATGCCATCTTCTTACTATGCAGTTGTGTTTGTTGAACAGTTCCTCTTAGTACTCTAAATATGGTCCAACAGAAGAATAATGCTCCAGATGAACAAATACTAAAACTATATCCAGTCTCACTAGTGCTTTGACATTTTAACAACATATTACAGTCAGCAATTATACCAAACTGGTAGCATCTATAGATCCACACATGTTGTCATGCATAAGGGAATGAACACCATGTCAATTTCAATGGCATCTTCTTCCACCATGCTGTCGCATAATCTTAACGTATTTAGTGACAATGTCTTTTCCAACTGTCCTCAGCACAACAAATCTTCAACAAAGGCTACAATTCCATAAACCATCACATGATACAGATTGATAAATCTAATCAAAGTGTGAAATTAGAACTCGCCACACAGTAAAATTCCCTCAATCTCTATTCATTCCAATGGGATTTCTAGAGGCATATTTATCAAACGATGAACTCTTTCCCTCATTGATAAATAGGGATGAATAGAGTGTGGGGAATCTTAATGGGGTGAGCTCTAATTTCACACTTAGATAAATCTGCCCCTAAGTTTCAGCAAAAGTCAGTAGAAGGCATGGCTGAGGAGTATAATACGTAAACCAATGCTTGAATGAAACCTTATACACTTAAAATTAATGATTTGTCATTCATTTTAAATTCCAAATGTCACGATGTAAAGAAAGTTAATAAAATACATTTTAGTTTAGCAGCCTCATACCATTAAAGTGATTTAAGAGTCTTATTTTAGATACACATTTTGCTGTTGCTACTTATACAAAGGAACTAGTGCATTGAAGAGCAAGTAATAAGACAGACAAAAAGGTTACAGTTAAAAGATAATGAGATATGTATGGCAATTTACACAAGCTCAAGTAACCTTCATTGATATTTACATAAACTGAAGTAAATTGGATTGTTTAACAGACAGGCACATTTTTCAGCTTAGACCATTTTATTTTTGCTAGTAAAGAGTGTCCTATGGCCTAGTATATTCAGGCAACAAACGGGTTCCCTTAACAAATAAAAAATAATAATTATTTTGCAAAAGCTGCCACCAATGAATGGAAACAGTTGACATTTCATAGTTAATCAAGTTCTGACTGAAGTGCTGTTTTGCATGTCCAAAGCCATCGTTTTTCCACAGGACACTAAAGGGCTGATTTATCAAAGGTCAAATTCAAACGTTTGCTGTGGTTCAAATTTTTTTCTGCAATTATCAGTAAATGATCAGCATTGTCTATTTTTTTTTTTTTTAGTGGTGTCAGGTAGCTGATACTAGTAGCTCCGTGTGTCTTCACCCTTACAATTTTTATAAACAATTGCATTGTGCAATCATAAAGTGAAACTGAATGTTGCATGATAAACAGATGATAAATAGAGTAGAATAAATAGGGGTAAATATATTATAGCATATATCACACATATATAACAAAAAATTAATACATACAGTGGCTTGCAAAAGTATTCGGCCCCCTTGAACTTTTCCACATTTTGTCACATTACAGCCACAAACATGAATCAATTTTATTGGAATTCCACGTGAAAGACCAATACAAAGTAGTGTACATGTGAGAAGTGGAACGAAAATCATACATGATTCCAAACATTTTTTACAAATAAATAACTGCAACCCCTTTGGTCTGAGTGCAGTCAGTTGCCCATAGACATTGCCTGACAGACAGTGCTAATGACTAAATAGAGTGCACCTGTGTGTAATCTAATGTCAGTACAAATACAGCTGCTCTGTGACGGCCTCAGAGGTTGTCTAAGAGAATATTGGGAGCAACAACACCATGAAGTCCAAAGAACACACCAGACAGGTCAGGGATAAAGTTATTGAGAAATTTAAAGCAGGCTTAGGCTACAAAAATATTTCCAAAGCCTTGAACATTCCACGGAGCACTGTTCAAGCGATCATTCAGAAATGGAAGGAGTATGGCACAACTGTAAACCTACCAAGACAAGGCCGTCCACCTAAACTCACAGGCCGAACAAGGAGAGCGCTGATCAGAAATGCAGCCAAGAGGCCCATGGTGACTCTGGACGAGCTGCAGAGATCTACAGCTCAGGTGGGGGAATCTGTCCATAGGACAACTATTAGTCGTGCACTGCACAAAGTTGGCCTTTATGGAAGAGTGGCAAGAAGAAAGCCATTGTTAACAGAAAACCATAAGAAGTCCCGTTTGCAGTTTGCCACAAGCCATGTGGGGGACACAGCAAGCATGTGGAAGAAGATGCTCTGGTCAGATGAGACCAAAATGGAACTTTTTGGCCAAAATGCAAAACGCTATGTGTGGCAGAAAACTAACACTGCACATCACTCTGAACACACCATCCCCACTGTCAAATATGGCGGTGGCAGCATCATGCTCTGGGGGTGCCTCTCTTCAGCAGGGACAGGGAAGCTGGTCAGAGTTGATGGGAAGATGGATGGAGCCAAATACAGGGCAATCTTGGAAGAAAACCTCTTGGAGTCTGCAAAAGACTGGGGCGGAGGTTCACCTTCCAGCAGGACAACTACCCTAAACATAAAGCCAGGGCAACAATGGAATGGTTTAAAACAAAACATATCAATGTGTTAGAATGGCCCAGTCAAAGTCCAGATCTAAATCCAATCGAGAATCTGTGGCAAGATCTGAAAACTGCTTGTCACGGTCGGCACCCAATACCAGAGCTAGTGCCAAGCACCCTGGTCTCGGCTCGTGCTTCACCAGTAGCGTGACCGCCTTTGGCTTCGGGAGGAGCCCTCAGCTACTCGGATGCCACCTGGACTTATACGAGAGGTGCAAAGCAGGAGTTCTGGCTAGCAATGGGGCACGACTGTAGAAAGTCAGTTAGGCCAAAGATCACGGTACAATTAGGGTTAAACAAGGTCGTCTTCAGGCAGGCTAGGTCGGGGCGGGCAGCAATCAAGGAGAGTCAGACAGGCAAGGGTCAAACCGGGTAATCAATACAGCAGGATGAGACGAAATCGTAGTCAAGGTATAAGCCGAGGTCAGATATGGATGATCAGAATAGTCAGGAGCAAGCCGGGTCAAAACAGGAGAAATACTATCAGGAATACAGGAACAAGAATGCACAAGGCTCAGGAAGGCACCAGGAATCGAATCCTATCACGGGCAATGAATGTAAACAAAAGTCCCTTTAAATAGATTAAATTTCGCGCCATTGCGCGATGACGTCATGACGCCAGCGTGCGTGCGCCTTTAAATTGCGAAAAATGCGCGCGCGCGCACACTAGGAAGGAGCCGGCACAGGGGGAGAATGGCGCAGCGGGCGTCCCCGCCGATGGCAGCACGGCGGGCGTCCCCGCCGCGCTGGTAAGTGTTTTGTTACACTGCTGTTCACAAACGCTGGAGCTGTTTTGCAAAGAAGAATGGGCAAGGATTTCAGTCTCTAGATGTGCAAAGCTGGTAGAGACATACCCTAAAAGCCTGGCAGCTGGAATTGCAGCAAAAGATGGTTCTACAAAGTATTGACTCAGGGGGCTGAATAATTACACACACCCTACTTTGCAGTTATTTATTTGTAAAAAATGTTTGGAATCATGTATGATTTTCGTTCCACTTCTCACGTGTACACCACTTTGTATTGGTCTTTCACGTGGAATTCCAATAAAATTGATTCATGTTTGTGGCTGTAATGTGACAAAATGTGGAAAAGTTCAAAATCAACTGTTCAAAATACTTTTGCAAGCCACTGTATATGTTAAGTCATGCATTTTCTTACAAGTAATTTCTGTTTTAGATGAATAATGATCCTGATGCTTCAATCTTCAAGAGTCATAATTATAATAATCCAATTAGCAATAATTAGCAGTATTTGTTTGCCATTCTGCATAATGTAAGTATACTTGTGTTTCCATACATATCAGCATAACTGCATGTTCTCTGGCATCCTCATTAAAAATCTTTATATGTATGTCCTACTAAAAAGTCATTATTTTCACTTGGTTAGGTGGAAATAAAAAAAAAAAAAAAAGGACGCGAATAGTGATAAAATTGTCTTATTAGCCATCAGAAAAGCACCCAACAACATATGCTATTCAGTTTAAATATCAGTAAATAGAAAGAACAGGATGATAGCTAATTAGTCCTACTATGAAAGTAAACACAGTTTTGGACAGCTGGCAGACTCAAGAAGATGTACTCCAAAAGAGGGCAGTTCACAAGGAAACTATCACCACATGATTAATTTAAAGACCATGAAAGCAAACAGGAATTCCTCATTATGCAGTTTTTTTGATCTAACTGAAAGACCTTGAAAATAAAGCCATATCACTCGCACTATGCAAAAGAGCTTACAATTTACCAGAGGCAAACTTTAGCATTTACAGCAATAAAATTCACTTTCAGCATTACCTTAACAGATAAGCTATGTTATAAATTCATAATAAAATTATAGCCAAGGTATAAGATAGACTGATATGGAGTAGCCAGCTGGTGCAGTCAACTGTCATTATACATGTTAGGTTTTTTTTTTGGGGGGGGGGGGCAGTTTAAGTTGGTATATACATTTATCTAAAATCCTTTGATCTGTCTTAAAGGACAAAGAAAGCGCCCCAAACATCATTATGTCAATATGAAGCTAGAACCATATTAGAGTTTAAGTCAGACCATTATTTTATCCTTGTATGTATCAAACACCAATAGTCATTGGTTAATGACAGCTCTTAAAAAGCATCCTTATATTTTATCATAATGTGAATATGAATCTGGATAGTGATGCTACAGGGTATATGATTAATTCAACTTTGAAAACATTTTTTTTTTAACACTGGGCAGTTTTGCCCCTTGGCAGTAACCCATCATTAATTAGCTTTATTCAACCAGGTGCAGAAAGAAAAGTTCAAATGTGTTGGGTTGCCATGCATGACTGTACTAGGTCAAATATCCCTGCTGTTAGTAAATGAGTTCCAGTGTCAGGAGGCTGATAACTGTAACTAAGGTCTGTTGGTCTTGGGAACTTGGAACATGGGTCATTTGGCATGCATAGATAACAAAAGGATACGCTGTGCTCAGCTCATTAAATTAACTGCAAACTGGAACACCATATACTTTATAAAACAGCTGTTCTAAGTTTGTAGAAGCCCTCTGGATCTTCTTCTGACCTTGTGTTGCAAATGTTCCCCCTAATATATTTTAGACCCAATGCAGTTGTATATAATTAGGCTCTAAGTACAGTATAAAAACTTCTAGTTGCCACTGATATCATACATGCAATTGCAGGACTGCAATTGTGCCATCAAAACAAAATTGTATTTTGCAAACTATGGTTCTAATCATGTAGTTTCATAGTCCTGACCGAGAGTTGCAACATCTATATATAACAGACCTGAGCTGGTCGAAATTGTGGAGAAAAAAGAAAAAGATATACAGATGGGTTAAAGAACCGCCGAAATGATAAATGGCTTCTGGTATGATTGGTAAGTACCAAGTGACAGAGAAACATAACTTCATTTGCAGGAGAGAAATAGGTGCTAGAGATTTAATAAGGAAATCCTGAACAACCATGTCTGTATGGTTTCCATAGATGCTGGAAAGTAACCAACAAGGATTTATGAGGGTCTCAAGGATCTCAAGATTCTCAGAATCCACTAACACAAATATATTCTTTAGGGAAAGGAGGCTAAAATGAAAATATCACCACTAGAGATAAAGCAATTTCCTTAGGATGAGACATTTATGTGCCAAAAGAAGTGTTTTCAATTCAATGAAAAAGTTGCAATTTGTATATTTTTATTTTAAGTAAAAAGGTGCTGAAAGGTTTTTTTTCTCATTCAATTACTCATCTTTCTATCCAGCCCCAATCTTACCCATATTCCAGTCTCATATTGAAAGCACTAGGATAAAATGAATTTGCAGTGCAATTTATCAGATAATAAATTTATAATAATACTCAGACTTTCTCTCACTTATAATACAACTTTCATTTCATATTTGTTTTTTGGCAACAGTGATTCTGGCTTATCTTTAATAAAGCTAAATCTTTGCGTCAATAACTTGTTGAGCAGGTTTCGTTTTCTGAAATATATATCAGAAGTAGTGCCTTCATGTACTTATAATTGCCAAAGCCTAGCTTGGCCGGAGACTACTGTGATACACTGCAGGAAAAAAAAAACAATTAACAATGAGTTAATATAACTTTATATTTATCTCCAAATATTTCCATTGGGCTGATGCAAAGGGAACCTTTTTACCAAGGAATTTTAAATCTTACAGCTCTGCCACGTCTTCATGCTATTGCACTCACATTAGGGCAGCAGTGGCAGCTGTAACTTGCTATAAGCATAGGTGGATTTTAATGAAGGCTTGGGGAGGCTTAGCCTGAACTTGTTTGCAATATAATGCTGTACAAGTTTCTAACTGAAAACGGAACGTGAGGGAGGTTGCAGATTAAGATCAGACATCAGCGTATCGCTAGCAGGGCTGTGTGGGGAAAGGAGGGTTGTGATGTGAAGGGGTGCAAGTATAAGGCAATAATAATCTAGCCTTAATGTATGCCACCTTTCAGGCTAAGTACAATCTTCCTTAGTTTCTGGGCATAGTCTGCTACTCTTCCCTGCCTTCCTTCCCAGTGTAACGTTAGCCCGCCCAGCAGAGGCTACATGGAGCTGAAATTACTGAGGGAAAGCGATGCAGAGAGCTGGAGAAGGTGCTGCTTTACCTTATTAGTAAGATAAGCACACATATATTCCTTTATATATCATTTATTTTTATAGTCTTGCACTATATCGGAACTGTAGGAGTGCTGGTAAAGTTTTACATAGCTGTAATAGATCTAATGTTGAGCTCATATAAATTAGAAGTACACCCAAGAGTTAAGTCTGAGGTGGAAACTGATTCTTTTGGGGCTATCTAGATTAATCTTTCTAGGAAATGATAGGGAGTGATAAAGGATTTGGGGTGCTAGAAATATGAACTCTGTTAAGGCTTATGGGAGAAATGTTGAGCTGGAATTGTATTGTGGGGGGCTTAAGTTTTGGAACTGGAGATATTAAGCTGGTTATGGCTGGACTGGCTGGGAGTTGACCGAAAAATGCAAGAGACAATCTGTAGAACTTAAAAACGAATGCTCCGAGTTGATTGAAAGGCAGCTGTTGGTTTAGAATTAAACTCATATTAAGTGTTCTTAGAGAGACAGCATTATGGAACTGTTAAAAAAAAAAAAAAAAAAAAATTTCAGCTGTAAAGGACCAATTCCACCAAAAAATGAATGATTTTTTTCCTGTTTCCCTAACTGTTCCAAACTGCATTTTTATTTCACTATTTAAAAGGTGTCAACGTATGTGTGTGACAACATTTTTAAAAAATTATTCACTTGTACAGACAAGTGTTTTTCCCTGAGTTTCCCTGTGCTGGATCTTTCATGTGTTTCAGCACAGGAAGAAATGCAGGCCTATGTATCCTATTAGGCTGTACTCTTTGTGGCACAGGTAAGCTCCTAACACAGCAAGTTGCATTCCATCTGCATTCCACGCTTGCCTGTGCCACAATGACTACTGTCACATAGGAAATACAGGCCTGCGTTACTTTTTGTGTTCCCCTGCTCTGAAACACATACAAGATCCAGCGCAGGAAAACGCATGTGAAAATGCTTGTCTGTATGAGTGTGGTAACTGCATATAGATACTTAACATTTTTAGCCTCCCCAAACAAAAAAAAAATCACCATCCGCCTATGACTATAAGGTCATCTTAGGCAATTAGTCACAACGCTACACACAGACTGTAGTGTTTAAACATAGTTATTTGCTAAAAAGTCCCTCTGTACATAGTAAATAACAAGCACTTTAGAATAATATAGCGGTTTAAGCAGTTAAAGTAAATCTAAACCCAAAAAATTAATTAATGTACACTTTCTCAGGGCGCTTCTTTAAAAACTTTTGCAAATTACATTCATTTTCTATTTTTAGTGGTTTCTGAGATATTTACATTTTTAGATTGCTAATTGCACACTTTTAGCTCAACTCAAAGTCAGCAAACCAAGGGTTAACTGAATCCAGGAAATGCACAGAAAGTGTATAGACTGTTAGGGTTGCTTGGCCTTTAAAAAATATAGAGCTTAAGGCTCCTTGGTATAAAACTGTGCTTATGGCTAGTGTCACACAGATTGAATTCCCTGACTGCATTGATACATAGAAAATGAAATGTATGTAACTTACAAAAATGCTCAGGAGGACCACTCGGAATATGTTTATACCAATTAATTTTTGGGTTGATACAGTAAAATAGTGATACAGTAAAAAAAAGCATTCTATTGTGACCATACTTATTTGCTAATCAATCCTTCAGTGTCTCCAATACTGCCTCCACCTCCTCACTTTTTTAGTTGGAGTACCTCAAGGCTCCTTTCTTGGACCCCTCTTATTTGTGTTTCAGTATCATTTATATGCAGATGATACTCAAATCCACCTCTCTTCTCCAGACCTGCCCTCGGTTACGTCTAAGAGCACTTTCTGCATTCATAATGCCCTCTTGTTGCCAAAAACTTAACATAGACAAAAGTGAACTGGTCATCTTCCCACCTTCCATTTCGGTTTCCCTGCCTGACATCACTATCAATATAACACCAGTTCCACAAGTTTGCTGCCTAGAAGTCACATTTGACTCTGCTCTTCCATTAAATACCCACATTGAAATGCTCACTAAATCATTCCACTTTCACCTACGGAAAATCTTACATTCAACCCCTCCTCATACAAGAGATTACCAACATTCTCTTCCATGCCCATGTCCTATCTCATTTAGACTACACTGCCACCAGATCTATACAACGCTCCACAATTGCTGCCCCTCTCTGCACTGGCTATCTCATCATATACAGGATTCAGCCCTTATAAGTGTTGTACCAAGAAGAAGCAGACCCGTGGTCTTACCTACTTCTCTCTCTATTGCTTCCTCTCATTCCTGCATTCAGGACCTTGCTGTATCCATCCTCTGGAATGCTCTTCTCCATCCCATTGGATACTCCAAGAGCCTCCATGCTTTGAAACTGCCACATAAAACCCACCTTTCCATTCAGACTATTACCTAAACTTGAACATTGTATCCTTTTACTCTGTAAAGTCAAATAATAATATAATATAATAACTGATACACTACACTAGTACAAAATTGTGTGTTTAGAAACACTACAAAAGTTTATATAAATAAGATGTGGTGTAGGCATGTGGGTAGTCATTCAAGTTGAAATGGAACCATAAGGCACATTTTCGCCATTGGCGAAAAAATGGCGCGGCAAAAAATTTTGTTGTGCATCAAATTGGGCATCGCCGCGTAAAAATTGGGCACAGTCGCTTCTGAAAAGCGCGGGCGACAAATGCATTTCATAAATTTGTTGCCATTTCGCGAATTTTCATGCCGGAACACATTTACAGGCACGTTCATCATTCATACTATAGCTATCTGCAGAACTACTAATAAAAAAAAACATCTGTTGTTGAGAAATGTAGTAGCAAGATGAACAGATACAACTGTAAATGTAAAAAAAAATATTTTCACTTTAACAAATGTCCAGCAGCAAGGGCAAAATGCTGACACAATAATATTAACTTATCCATTTAGAAGCTGTGATTATGCCTGTGATAGAAATTGTCTTAAAACCAAGCCAAGACATTATATTTGGTTAAAAACAATGAATGTACCCTTGCTTTATGTTATATGCGCACACAATGACATACATACACCCACACAAGTAATTCAGCTTTATTTACTTTAACCATGAAGGCATAATTGTATATGCTTTATTGCTTTTTACAAACAAATCTACAGATTTGATTTTGCTAGTTCTATTGTTTCATAGATTTTCCTTTTAAAGAACATCTACTTTGCATGCACTGGTTTCTAGGCAACACAATCGGCTTTTCATTTTCTTCCATAAATGCTGTACCCAGAGACTTACCATTGTAGCTGTGAATGGGATGTTGTCAATTAGAGAGGATGCTAAAGCAGAAACCCATACTACTAATATTATAGCAATGGCAAGGCGTTCATCTTCTGGAACTGCCTATTTAAGGTGAAAAAACAAAGATTTAATCAAAAGCAGCTCGTTCAAGAATTGTTTTAAAAATAATAAAGTTTTCAAATTACCAAATATTTCCTTTATTATATCTGTCATGTGCAGAACATCTTAATATATAAGCACCGATTTTTATATGCACAAGCAATAAAAAAAATAGTATTTTGTCTGTCCAGAAATTTTGATCTCTAACGCTATACTTTAAGACAAGTCTTTGGAGATCTTGTTTTGGCTCTTATTGATTTTAATGTATTGCTAATTATATAGATATATAGAATGGCCAGATTTGACAATGTGCTACAGGTTCTAATTTTGGACAAAGAAAATATTTTTTATATAGACGGTGTGTCTATTGTAAACCCATGCTTTGACAGCTAGCAAAAGTTTTGGGAGAGTTATTTGTAAAATAACCCTCCCACATTGCTCATGGTGTATCCCTCCATCCAAACTTCACCAAGATGCCTTTTCCACTTTTGGGCTGAACCCAGCAACTTAACAGGAATCAGATTAATGCACCTCATATTTATTTTAATACAGCAATTTGTGCCCTGCAGCTTCAAAACAGAACAACATTTATTCTTAAACCAAGTTGCACCAAATTATGTCCCTAAAGCCTGTGGGTCTATGGGTGTAGTAGTCAGATTCCAGTGAGTCAATTCAAAGTAAAAATACATATAGTCAATAAGGATCTGCAACTCTCTGGGTGATATTATACATATATCTACACATATACAATGTAGATATGGAAAAGCTTTCCTCCTTCAAATATAAATTACATCTTATTCCTGCCATTTTGCCAGCCAAAGTTCAATTTGCTTTCAGTTTAATAGTGACTTTATAATTTTTTTACATTCACCAAAGGTACTGCAGGGATTGGCACAGAAGGTATAAATCACTATCAATAAACCCAGTTCTTAAATTTTTGTTCCCATAGTGTCATATTGTTAATATTATCTTTTTAACCACGGTGGCTCAGGTAATATATGTGAATGTATTTGTTTGATATTAAGCAAACTGTGTAATTGCAGAGTAAATCATTAATTCTGAATTGTATGCATTTGTTACTCTTGTATTAACTTTTGAGAGGTAAGCTGCTGTATTTCAGTAATATTCCACAAGGACATTAACTATTTATACATTGAAACGGGTATATAAAATAGATATGAGGAACTTTCCAAAATGTAAAAAAAAAACACACTTTCCTGTTGCATAAAAAATACAGTTGGTAAATTGTTTATTTCGCTCTCAGTAGCATGTGTATTAGTGCATGCACTTCCACACTGACAGAACTGATGAATTACATTATTATAATGACAGTCAGGCTCAGAGCACACCAGTACTTATGAAACTTAGAACTACAGCAATCAAGCTGTTTTTTCAGCAGCAACTTCCCATTCTGTAGAGGAAAATGCTGCTTTATGGCACACACTTTGCATTAAGTGGCATCACAAGGGAATGCAGATATTACTCATAAGGGAAATCAAATTTGTTTTGCCATCAATGCAAACGTCATAGTGGCAGAAGAAGCCCAAGTTAAGAATAACAACAAATGATTTATTGCATAACACTGAGTGATGTCCTGCCTTGTAGTATGAAGAAGCTTAATTTAAAGCTATATTCATTATTGTGCCTACTTTCTTCCTCTCAAAAAAACAGCCTTACTTTTGCTTTATAATGGGTTTCAAAATGTATAAATGTTAATAATAAACAACATAAGTTTTATTAGTTAAAATGTCCAAAGTGCTACATTTGATGCATTTTAGTAAAGTCATATTTTCATGCTAAATGAAGTCTTTAACTAAGGTCCTATGTAGTCTTTGGTTGCCAACCCCACTGTATGTTTGGGACACCAATGCAGAATTGCTGGTCTCTGCATTTGCCCTCAAGCAACAAGTATTATTCAACATTTCTACTAGCTAGTGGGGTCATCTTCAATAAAGTCACCTGTTTTGCTTAGTCCAAAGCAAGAAGCAATATGATAATTTATAATTACAGCCAAATCTTAAAGATGATGTAACTGTTATCGAAAGCAATATTTCTCTGTCCCTTTCTAATTTCTGTCCTGGTTCTGATATTTGATAAAAAGCATGCACTGCTCTGTTTAAGTTACAAACTAGTAATGTGTGGGTTAACGTGAAACAAGTAGTTTGGGTTAACGTTGAAATTTGGGAGATCAAAATTCATGCAGGTGAAAGTGGGGAAGAACTTTCTCCCCTGCATGCAGAAGTAGCATACAGAACTGATAATGCGGGCATGGTTTGGATGCAGGTCATACAGTGGCAACATTTTGCAAGTTCGGAGAAGGCTGATTTATAGGTTAGGGTTGGGGTGAGTTTTTGTGATCCGCGTATTTTGTGATCCGCGCAGTGTAGAAAGGGACAGAAAGGGACAGAAAAATACTACTTTCAATTGCAACTATGCTGACAAGCAACTGTAAACCCAATTAAGTCTTTTGTTTTACAAATATCCAGTGAAAAATCTGCTTAGAATGACATTCTCTTTCATTAGGCAAAGTTTTATTTTTTGTATATATCTTCTTTTAAAGCTAAAATAATAATGATTTTATTATTCTATTACTAAAAAATAAAACTCACTTTACCTTTATCAGTAATGCAGTTTGCTCCCCTATGTATTCTATTAAGTGTAGATGGGCCAATGCCTGAAAAAAAGTTGAAGACGACATAATTAAACAAATTAAAATAACTGGAAATACAATGAATAGGGATCTGTTGCCACTAAAAAGCTTAATATACTGATAAGATAACACCTCACTTATGCAAACTGGTCTGTTTCTGGCCATAATTAGATCATTTGGCAATGAGTTGAATATAAGTACTAGTGATTTGTGATGAGCACATTTTTTCACCATGCATGGATTTGCTGCAAAATTCCACATTTTACCATTGGCAACCATTTTTTTGCGCAAAACGGTCACAAAAATTTGCCAGGTGAGGGAAAAAGTCACAGTGGTGTCAAATAAGTCATGGTTGCATCAAAAAAGTCATGCGATGGCCAAATTTCCCAGTTTTACTGGGAAACAGCCTCCCAATCCCAAACCTACATTTTATTTAAAAAAATCAATGCTGTACTAAAAATAATCATATTTTTATTAGAATGGCTGCCTTTTTTTTTACTAGTGTGGTTTTACAATATTCCTCTAACTCCTCTGCCATTAACCACTCAAACACTACTTGCCAGTTTTCAATCTCTTGATCTCTCCAAAAAAAAAAAGGGTGCAGGGGGACAGAGGACACAAAAAGAAGAAAATACTTCGGTGCATTAAACATTTCATGCTTCTCTTGGAAAACAGCTGCAAATTTGTAAAAAAAAAAAAAAATCCCTTGCCCTTGACTGAGTTTTTCATTTCTCAGGGTCTAATGAGAAGCCCTTATTGTAATATATTGAAGAGAAGAAGTATCCATCTTATACGAAAAGTACTTTTTTTTTACTAAAAGTAAAATCATTTTCAGCATTTCTTAAAGATGCCATGTTAAAGTTTTAGGGTAGTTAGCATAGGGTAGGTACAATACTAGATATAGTCCTTTTTTCATTTGGATGATATGGACTAGCCTAGATACAGGAGATATATTATTTCCAATTAGAGGGAATTATGCAACCTGGAGTGTACAAAGATATCTCAGCTGTTAAAATATTTCAAGGGAAATTGTATGTCACAGTACAGAAAGTGTACATTTCTAGAGAAATATGTCCCACTGCAACATCAAAAATTAGAAGATCTAATTAAATTGAACCCATGGAGAGTTAAAACACATAAAGGAAAAGATCATTTAGGTTATATACTATTTAGGAGCATGAGATCAATAGGAAAGGTAATGGATGTGCATGTAAGTCAGCCCTGCTTTGAAGTATAGTATTAAAGAAAATGTCTATAAAGGCAGACATGAGAAGTACTTGTGTGCATGATAGGGAAAGAGGGAAATAAATTGATTTGAATAAAATTACGAAAACTGAAATTAAGTTTTAAAATCCATAAGAAAACCATATTAAAACTTTTGTAAAAATAGATAAATAAATGTCATTATGAAAAATGGGTAACTGCATTATGATGATATCCCTTTATTTTATTGTATTTTATTGTTAATTTTTTTAGTGGATGTATATCAAATTGGGGCAGCTGCCCCATATTGGCACTGACTAGGACTACAAGTACTATTTCTTTTGCTGGCAGTTTGGTTTTGCAGTGAGTGCTTCAGTGCTTCTATGTCTGGATACTTCTGGCTAAAAAAATGTGCCCAGATGCCTTTGGCTATATATTAGCTTATAAGTACTTTTCTGAATGTTTGCAGTATTTAAGTGTATTCTGGAAAACAGTAACTGGCATTACAATACATTTATTATCAGAGTGTGCATTTCTTTAAATTTCAGTTGTGCAAGCAGACTAAAACATTACTAAGAACTACCCTTTTGGCTTCAACTATAATATATATTACCTCCATTAGCACAAACAATGCGGCAAAAAACAGCAAGGTGGCCCATTCAACCCGATGTAGGATAATCTCAAAATCATGAACATCCGCTAGCACAAGCAGCCAGAGTGAACCCAGAATTGCAATCCAGCCTGCATGGGGCAAAGGAATGAAAAAAGAGATTGTGTGAGTATTTCTGTAACAGATCACTATTTGTCAGCAGGTTGTAAATCTAGTCCTAGTCCTGCTATGTTATTTCACTTCTACTACTGAATGTTAACCTGATGGGACTTTTTAGCCCTATCTATATAGGTCACTTAAAACAAAGGTCCAAAAAGCACATTTTGGAAAGTTTTGCATTCTAAGGGGCACATTTATTAATGTATGAATGCTCCGAATGCGACTTTTTCATACTGAGCATATTTTCTGCAACAATTTCGTACCTTGCGCAACTTTTTCGTACTTTGAGACAAAATTTGTGCGACAAAATTGTATTGTCGTGCCGAGTACGAAAGTTTCGGATTCATTCAAGCTCCGGTATCATGACTTTCCTTGGGCCAGGTTGGAGCAGCAGAGTGCCATTGAGTCGGAAAGGTTTTCCCGCTGTTTACGATCGTTCGATACAAAAATGTTGTTACTTTCGGAGCACCAATACGATATTATCGTGATTATTCCAATTTTTTCGTAAGCATTTTCATCAGAAATTATCATATCCAATCCAAATTTTACCCATTTCGGGATTCGAACTCGTGATTTGATGAATGTGCCCCCAAGAATAACGTTAGCTCTTTGTTGATGATTAATAAATGAGTAACATTCATTTACTCTTGGCAAGAAAGCTTTTCAGGAAAGCTATCCTAAGGATGAAAATATTCATATACAAAGTAAGGACTTGCTAATGTTATAAAAGTGATACCTAAGTTATCTCAATCTTAAAATCAGGGAAACCCCTTATTGGTCAAAAACTACATATTTTGCCTTTTTATTCTGAGGAACTTTTACAGGGTAATACATTTTCGCCTAGTCTTGCAAGTCACCATTTAGTCCATAGTTTCTCTGAAAAAAAGGTCCTTTAAAAGCTTCGTTTAAGCATATGAGTGCATTCAACTATGTCCAGCAAGCTAGGAAGGCTGCCATTTGCTCTCACATTTCTTGTCACTTCTCCCTGCCTTGTGCTGAGTTAAGACCAAACACTCTCACATTGCTTTTAGTAATCATTTCTTTTAGTTTACCCCTAAACTTCAGTCTCTGGAAGTGTAATTATGCATGCAGCCTTAAATGTACTGATAGAAAGTGAGTCTTAGAGAGTAGTAGATAAGGGGTTACAGCACTGATATGACTATGGTAAGTTTCTTTCTTGTATTTTTTCCATTTTAAATATTACCTTCATTTTTTATTTATAATAAACAGTGCTGGTATTATTCTAAAGATATACAGAAAGCTGAACTCACCCAGGTCCAGATGAATTTCTGGAACAAATGAATTGAGAAAAAACATAAAGATGACAAAGCCCAAGACAGACAAACATTTGATAAGAAGAATCTTGTCTGATATCCCATGCTGCAAGAAGAGAAAGACTCACGGTCATAAACCAAGAAAATCAAATTGTTTGCTTTGACAACTAAACTTTGTTGGTTTTCACAAAAGGTTTTGAGTTAATACAAAATGTTTGCTTTTAAACTTGTTTCATGGAAATAGGAATTGCAATTGCAAATATTGATTTGTAATAAATCTGAATCCCTACCCTTTTTTGCAGCTCCTGAATATTAGTTTCCCAATTTTTATCCTCCTGAGATATTTGCCTGGAAAAGAGGAAGAACGCAGGGTTATTCTGCAGTGCTTTGGGGATCTAAAATGTAATTTTAAATATACCTCTGTGTGTCTGAATGTATGCAAGAGTAGTCTGAAATGAGCATAGTCAGAGCACTGTTCATCATCCATTATATTGCAGAGATGTTTTACTGACAGAAAAAGCTTTCCTATTTTAAAAGATCATTTGAACTGGTGCCACATAAAGATATAATCCACAGTACCTCTGAAAAGTTTGAAGTTTTTTTCTCAACAGGCTTTCCAGTTTCAAAACCTTTTGCATTAGAAGACATTTGACTGCAGTCTCTTCACGGCTAGCTGGATTAATCCTTTGTGCGGTCAGTCGCCAAACATGAATTTCATGTTTCAGCTCTGCAAGGAGATAAGGAATGATTATGGGATTGGATGGTTGAAATGCAACATCAGTGCAGAGCAGGGAAAAACAGATTTCACTTAAATGTATTGATGAACTTATGACTCTAGTGAGACACATTGATAGCTTTGTTGAAGAGAGCAAAGTCTCTTTAAAAATTAGATACATATATAATATTACAGAAACACATTTTATTTTCACATGTTTGAGGTGACACACTTTTGTTCAAAGAATCCAAATCTGATTTTTCTGCAGAATATGTATCTTTTGCTATATAAATTGTGTTTGCAACAGTAAATATTTTTGTGTTCAAAACAAATATTTTTGTGTACAAAACATTTTTTTCACACAGTATATAGCCAGACAGGAGGAGAGTTTAAATTATAAAGGAACACATGGATATTTCCAATAGGAGCACACTGGGTCATATTGGTCAAAGATTGCACCACAAGTTCCTCTATCCTTAACTCTTTATTCACTTATACAGGTTTATAGAGACATATTTATCAGGGTCAATTTGCATTCTTATTAGAACCCTTGCGCAAGGGAAAAGGTATCTCAAGGAAAACAACTTTTAAAACTTGTCAGAAGATACAGGTACATGGAACAAAGTATGCAGATTCCTCAAACTTCCAGAGCCAACTTCCCATAGGACATATCCTCAATTATATCAAGGTAAAGTTCTGTCTGGCAAGATGCTTATTGAAATGCAATTTTTTTAATAGTGAGTTTTGTTTGTATTCTTGTGGAGTTTTGTCCCACTAGACAAAAGCATAGGTATTTTAGGGCATTTACTGACCCCCCCCCCCCCCCCCCATGAGTTCCACAGTTAAAAACAAAATTACTCATATTACCTAATACAGATATTAGATACACATACATTATACTTTGTTGTATATTAATACATTTATAAAATAAAAATACTGTAAAAATAATACATATTCAGTCAATAAGTCATATTGTAGATAATGTAAAAGATATACTGTATAGAACATTTACAGGTATTCATATAGTACAGTACATATGTTGCAGTCACATATGAATATACATTAAAAAACAAAATAATGTTTTAAAACTCATAGAATTGCTAGAATTACACATATACTGCAACAAAATTCAAGCTTGGCTTGATAAAAATAGAACATGTTGAATCACTGAATGTAAAGATTCAAAAATCAGTAAGAAAGTGATGCAGTTCGGGTTTCTTATTACTGATACAGCACAGCTTTTGATTGCTAATCAGAAGTCATCTAGCCATAAATGTTTTTGTTGATTGAAGTTGATTGTAGTTACTTACAAACAATTTATAGCAATGAACTACACCTGCATTCCTGTGATCCCACTGTTTCAATCTCTTTACATTTATTTGATGCCTCTCAATACTACACTGCTTAGCAACCCTATTTTCAAAAATGTCATAAAACCTATTACTTGCCTTTTTAAATTGCACACTAGAACAATAAGTATTTAAAAGTAAACTATCAAATAGAATGGTTTTGATTACTTCAAAAAAGAAATTATTAAAGTAGATCCCCTACCTAAAGTATGGGAGAGGGAGATTCATTATATGTTAATAAAGAATTAGAGACACAAAACTAAAAGTTCCAATCAGAAATGTGTTTTTTATTGTTTACATCATTGCAATAAAGGAGAAGGAAAGGCATTTTGGCATTTTATTGTCAATAGATTTGTCACAATTGTGACATTTTTCCACGGTGAACTTTCACGGAAGTTTCGTGAAACAATTTGCCAATGGTGAAATGCGGAAATTCGCTACGAATCCATGCCTTGCGAAAAAATTCACTCATCACTATTAACAGTCATTGAAGCCCCCTCTGTCTGTTTAAGATAACAGCTGCCATTTTAGCTTGGTCTGACTTCACTTCTAGGCAGCAGCGTGCAGGCACAGAACAGCTTTCAGCTCAGATTACAGCAGAGATGGGAGGGGAGAGAGGAGAAAACTGAGCAGACTTGTGCCGTGCCCTGAAGGATTTTTCTGAGAGCAGGTAGTCTGATACAGTAGATCATGTATACAGAATAAAAGAAAAGTGGTTGTTCTTTTCACTGAACATCAATTGGAAGAGAAATGCTACTACCGCCTCCACTAAAATATGTCTTTATTGTAGCGATCTTAATACAAAGAAGGTCATGCCAGGGGTCACGTAACTAATAAGCTTATTAGCAAGACTTTCTTTGTTTTAAGATCTCTACAATAAAGACAAGTTTTAGTGGAACAAGGAGTGAGTGCTATGTCTCTTCCAACTGATGTTCGTTTAATACCTTAGGCTATGGGTTCAGGGCACTGCACCTGGACCACTACTTGCCTTTGGTGAGTGTATTTCCTAATAATTTTGCCAATTTTGAAGTTGTGTTTTGGAGGTGGAGGTTGGAGGTCTGGGGTTTATACACCCGGACCACATAATTTACGGGGTGAGCTTATTATGACTACATTCATATTCAGTTTTGGTGGAGAGCCAGGGATTATACACCTGTGCTCATAATCATTACTGGGGAGCCGTTAGGGCTCAGAAAGGCTTCAGAAAGTTTTCATTAAGTTTCTACTATTATTTTTAGGATTGATGTTCTTTTCACTGAAGACTGTGTTCTGGATGAATTTACAATTTTACCTTTCTGATAAAGCTTACTTTGTTTTTCTTGTTCTTTAAAGGAGAAGGAACGGTAAAAACTACGTGAATACTAGAGTGAGAGCTGCAGGAAAGATTAGCCAAAACAGAAAATTAACAAATAGTACACTTAATTCAGGCCATAAAGGCTCATTTTCTGAAGCTGTTGCAGGGTAGAAGGGGAAAAGTAAAAACAAATCCTTTTTTTTTTCAGCACAACAAAAGTGTGGCAAACACATTTTTTAGCCTACTGGCAAATCTGAAAGTCCTATGTAATGCAGGCTATGTGTTTGCTTTTATATCCCAAGTTTGAATAGTGTAGATGGAATTTCAAAGGCTCTCCTGCCATGAGGCAAGGTCTGGTTATTAAACTGGAAATTATGTAAATAGGTATATTTATTTTCATACACAGAAGTACATACATATTCCGGGTTATGAGTAGTGATGAGTGAAATATTTCACCAGACATGGATTTGCTGCGAAGTTCTGCATTTTTGCATTGGTAGTGAGGGAAAAAAGTTGCGGTCGCATCAAATAAAACGTGGTTGAATCAACAAAGTCATGGTCACAAAAAAGTCACGAGGTAGCCATGTTTCTCCGTGATTCACCATTTTACGAACTCACTCGTTATAAGAGTTCATTAATAAAAGATAGGTAAATCAGAATATACATTTAACAAAAGCTATCCACACATCAATAACAATAAACAACACAAAACAATACTGAATCTAAATAAATAAATATATTTACAAAGATAATTACAAATGTGGATATGGTAAATCTAAACAACTGCCTCTCTGATACTCATCCTTCCTTTTGGTCTGGCACCTAAAGTCTCACTCTAGGAACTTAAGGAACTCTCTGACTAAAACTTAACCTTAACTTGGGGGTGCCAAAATGTTTGTCACCCCCAAGTGACTTAAATCTCTTACCTTGTGCCCCTGTTAAGAGAGAACAGCACCAGCCCGGGGTAGCTGCGAGCGATTCCTTCTTCTGCGTTGGCGCACTGCGCATGCGCAGTAGAGTGAAAAGTCGAACTTTAACAAGAAAGTCAGCTTTTCACTCTACTGTGCATGCGCATGCCCAGGGATTTCACCGCAGAAGAAGGAATCACTTGCTACCGGTACCCCGGGCTGGGCTGGTTTTCTCCTACCAGGGGCACCAGCCCGGGGTACAAGGTAAGCGATTTAAGTCACTTGGGGGTGCCTAACATTTTGCCACACCCAAGTGACCTGTCCTTCACTGGGCATAGATTCCTGAGGCAGTTCATTTAAGAATCAGGACAACGGAACGTGGAAAATACAGTTTAGAGACAGAAAAGTTTTAATTTTCAGGTACCTTTGGTCAAAATGGGGGGGGACGTGTGCTAAACAGGATTTGTTTGAAGTTTGCGTTTGTTGTATCCTGATACTATCTAATATCCTTTAAATACACAAATCATAAGGTATATACAGTAACACGTTTTATTGTTACCTTCATTACTTACCTTTCTACTCTGGCCTCTCTCATTTATACTACTGCCTGGTTACTAAAGCTATTGGACCCAGGCCCAGATTTGTGGCGAGGCCACAAAGGCCCAGGCCTAGGGCAGCAAAAATTTAGGGGTGGCGTGCCGCCGAGCTGCAAATAAAAGTTGCTCTCATATGGAGCTCTGAGGACTGGACGAGCAAAAAATCTAAAGCGACTGAACTGGCACTGGAACAGTGCTCCATATGTGAGTGAAAAGGGGATGCACATGCGGAGGGCACAGAGAATGGGGTGGCCTCTGGGTGCCCCAATCATAAATCCGGCACTGATTGGACCCTAGTAAACAGATATCCTCCAAAATTCCAAACTGGATTACTTTAAATACTTAGGGGTAGTGATGAGCAAATCTATCTATTTAAAAAAAAAATTACACGTGCATCATTTTTAAAAACACTTTTCCTGCAGCTAAATTTTGTGTCCGTTTCGCTAAACAATCCGCCAATGACAAAAAGCACAAATTCTCCACAAATACATGCCTGGCGAAATATTTTGCTCATCACTACTTGGGGGCAAAAAATCTGAAACACCTGAATGTAAAATTTATTTATTTATATGTTCATTTAAAGGAGAACAACCCCTTGCATTGTATTATGGAACATTTTTTGAAAGTTTTATTATGAATAACCAAAAGAGCGAAATCAAGGTTTCATAACTTTTTTCTCAGGTACTGCAAGACATTTCAGTGTATTATAAAGGATCATGGAGACCCATCCTGTAAAGCATGGGATCCACTCTGATCTATATATAAAAGATGATACACAGATCTTACCAACAATTTCACTGGGTTCCTTATTGTAAAGTTTCTTGTTCCAATACAGAATTCTGAGAAATGGAAAAGATACTAGAAGAACCAGGCAAATTCCTAAGAACATATGTCCAGTAAATCCTGCAAAGTCCAATTCCTGAGCATGAGAGAGGGGAAACAAAAAATGAGTCAAGATTCCATGCAAAAGTTACACTGAGTCGAGATATATTCATATATGTAAAGCTTTACCTATTACACTAAGAGGATATCAAAAGCACTTTAGACAACCATTGGAAAGTACAGGTATGGGATCCATTATCCGGAAACCCAATATCCAGAAAGCTCCGAATTATGGAAAGCCTGTCTCCCATAGACTCCATTTCAATTAAACAATTCAGGTTTTTAAAATTGATTTCCCTTTTCTTTGTAAATATAAAACAGTGCTTTGTATTTGATCCCAACTTAGATTTAATTCATCCTTACTGGATGTAAAATAATCCTTTTGGGTTTAATTAATGTTTTATTGATTTCTTAGTAGACTTAAAGTTTGAAGATCCAAATTATGGAAAGACCAGTTATCCGGAAAACCCCAGGTCCCGAGCATTCTGGATAATGGGTCCTATACCTGTATTAAGCTCAAGTTTGAAGACATTTGATTAAATCAATTTGCCCAGTGTGAATTAATTTGCCAAAGCGTCAGCAGTACTAAAAAGTATTTATGGCCACAGTGTCACCAATAGTAAGAAGCATTTTTATGTGCAGTTAAGACTCTGCTTCCTTTTAATTTGTACCTGCACAACTCCTCTGTGGAAAAACAATGGCTAATGATGTTGGAGTCCTGTTTATTGCCCTAAATCAAAATTCTAAAGCTCAATTATCCATTCATTTAATGATTTGTTGACCAAAATACACAATTATTGATTTACACAGCACTCCCCAACTTGCCCTATATGCCAATGTAGTGGGGCAGTATGGTCAAAATCAGCCAATCTGCCCAATTAAATCTGGAAGTGGAATTTGTCAGGGAATGCAAGTAATATAGGTTAATCACATATAAAGTTATCTTTATTGTCAGTAATCTGACAATACTAAAATCTAATCAAACATCTACTGCACAATACCGCCTATGTATAGTGGTTAGTGTATATTTTTATGCCATTTTCAGCAAGACTGAAATGTCTATTCTTTATTGCAAATTGCTGTTTTGAAGGTGGCTATTTATTTTATTTTGCACACAGTTATGGTACCACTAGTTATTTCTATATTTCTGTCATTATTTTAATGCCAGTTGGTTGTCACTGGAATTGTCCTTTGGCCTTTTTCTCCATTTTAACATAGTTTGTAATTGCTAGAGACAATTCTTTTGGGCTTGCAAATGACTGGGAAAGTTCAGTAGCACAAAGGCTTCTCTCTGCGGAGCCCAGTACACTGAAGAGTAACAAATTAGATAAGGAACAGCATGCAGCTTAAGGACAAATAGGCTAAAGATTTCCATGAAACAAGCAGCTCAACCAGAAAGATTTAATGAAGGAAGATATTTCACAAAACTAAGCGAAGACTTAGAACTCTATTACCAGCTATGAGTATAACAAACAAAAAAGAAAAATGTTAAACATGAAGGCACTGTTGCTGTAAACAAAACAGTACCTTGGGGCAGAAAAGTTCAAGCTTTTGTGACATGCAACTTTTTATTTAAGGCCAGCAGTACAACAGACAGGGTTTCCATTCAGAAATGTTTACAGTCAAGGTGATAGTAACAATTTTTAAATATGTAAAATGGAATTTAAAATAAGTAGCAAAACAAGAAAAAAGAAGGAAAGGATAGGCAGCGCTAAGCTGCAGGTAGTAAAAGCCAGACTAGAAAGTAAAAATTTAAATCCTCATTTCATAGTTGAAATAATAGAAAAATATTTCTATGGTCTATTTTTATGTCATTGCAACTTTTTAGATGATACATGCCAAATGTGATGCAATCATCATTTATTACTCTACTATATATATATTTTTTTTTTTTTTTTTTTTAAAACAGTACATCAGAGGGCAATAACAGATGTATGGGTGTGCGCTGGGGTTTGCTTGGAAGGGATGAACTTGATGGGCTTTGGTCTTTTTTCAACCCATCTTAATTATGTAAGGTTAATGCAACACACTGCTCATGCTCTTTTCTGTCAATCAGTAGTATTACTGGCAAGATACTGTACAGCTAAGCTTAATGCGTTCTCCTCCATCCCCCCAATTGTCCCTCCAGAAACATCAGTAAGGAATGCAAAAACACAGCCTAAAAGCAAGACTTATTTTCTGAAATGGGTCTGCAGGAAGCCTAGCTTTTTAAGTGCTGCTATTTAAAGCATTTTTTAAACTATTTAAAAAAAAAAAAAAATCAGTTAATGGAAAATGATTATAGAAAACACGTAACAATTAAAATAATCTTTATGTGTATATTTAGCAATGAGCAAATTTTTTCGCAAGGCATTGATTCACTGTGAAATTCCACCATTGTGTTTGCATTTCACAAATTGTTCACCATTTTGCAAATATTTTGGTGAAGCAAAATGGGACAGATTCGCTCATAACTATGTGCAATATGTTTTCATACATACCACTTTTCTTAACTCTTGATTAGAAACAATTATCACATTGGGGGGATCACCAACAGCAGTAGCTGCACCGCCGATGTTTGTGAAGATGACTTCGGCAATAAGGACATGTCTTGGATCAAGATTGAGTACTTCGCATAACCTGCCATATTTTAGAAAAGGGGAAGATGCCAAGTTAAATAGAACAAGGTTCAAGATATTCAGTGCTCTGGTATAAAAACATTTTTTTAGTTTCTAGTTTGTTTTAATAATTATGTTTAGGTTATATATGGTTTCTGATATAGTACACATATATGCTCCAATGTTAATACTCCAGTACAGGTATGGGAATCGTAATCCGGAAATTTGTAATCCAGAAAGCTCAAAATTATTGGAAGGCTTTCTCCCGTAGAAACCATTTGAAACAAATAATTCACATTTTAAAAAATGATTCTTTTTTCTCTGTAATAATAAAACAGTACATTGTACTTGATCCCAGCTAAAATATAATTAATCCTTATAGGAAGCAAAACAATCCTATCGGGTTTATTTAATGTTTAAATGATTTCTTAGTAAACTTTAGGTATGGAGATCCAAATTACGGAAAGACCTTATCTCGAAAACCCCAAGTCCCAAGCATTCTGGATAACAGGTCCCATGAGAAGTATATGTCAATTAATTATTACCCAGCAGTTCATTTTAGAAAGCCCTACTCAATCTATTTATCTATCAACAAACTTAACATACACATTGTGCCTTTTCATTTTAATCAATGAATTCATGAACAATATCATTCATAGTCACTACGTTTGTATACAAAATAATGATTTTAATGATGCTCAACATTTTTTATTTTTCCTTGTAAACTTTATTGCATGGCAAGTCTTACTAGAATATTAAATTAGCTATAGCTGTTGAAATACTTAAGGAAAAAGAAGGACTTTTATAGTGACGTTTTAGTATTCAGTTAGGATAAAATAGCACATAGCACACCAAAGCTTCTTTCCCCTGTTGTGGAAATTGGAATTGCTACTAGTGACTAAAAGGATCAAGACAAAATCTCCCATAATCCAGATCCCCATTTTTATCTGATCTGGGATAAAGAGAGGCAGTATTTTAATGCTGTTCTAATGCACTTGGATCTGTATGTTAAGTACTATATCATTTTATAACATAAAGGGAGACTGAGAAACTGAGAAAAGAAAGAAAAAATATTTTCCACTGCTGTTAATTATGTAAGAAATGTAATACTAAGCAACTTTCTATCATGCATTGAAGGGGAAGGAAATAAATATAATCATTTAAAAATTCTGTACTGTTTCCAAAATTTTTCACTATCCCTCTCTCATCTTTGTGTTGGAGACTGTGTTGGAATATAATGAAAGATAGATATCTAATTATCTAGGCAAAGTACATACCAATGTATTTGACCCAAATGCTTTGCTACATTTCGATTGGTCCAATGTTATTAAACATAAAACAACTATTGATTAAATTTATTGTACGTTCATTAGAAAATATTTTCATAACACTCTACTGGTCTCATTTCATTGTCATTAGCGATGAATGAATCTGTCCCATTTCGCTTCACTGAAAAATTAGGGAAACTATTAAAAAATTTGGTGAAAAATTTGTGAAGCAAGAGTGCCACGCATGTTTTTTGACATGCACGAAAACAGCTATTTTGCAGCTGGGAAATTTCTTGGAAGTTTCCCAAAACAATTTGCCAATGGCGAAATGCGGATATTCGCTGCAAATCCTTGCCTGGTGAAAAAATTTGCTTATCACTAATTGTCATAAGTCCTTTGTGTATTAATGATATATATTTATATGTATTTACTTATTATAATTTATTATAATGGTGTCCTCCCTTTGTGTACTTTTCTCTATTTTAAAATAGTACAGTGCTGCAAATCCTAGAAGCACTTTATAAATAAAATTATACATTAATACATCTGACATCAAATCCTCAGCAGTCCCTTAGTGTTGCTGGGAAAACAGCAGCTGCAGCGCTAATGGGGTCTTTTACAGGGGCGGGTCAAGCCGACCGGGCGCCCTAGGCAACCCGGTCGGCCACCTCGCCGCCACGCTTGCTTTGTCGCGTGGGGGACGGGGATCGCGACGGGACAATGCCAACTGGCGGGGGCAGGAGAAGGGAACGCCGCTAGGGTAGGCAGGAGAGGCTCCTGCCTGGTGCCCTCCAATCGTTGCGCCCTAGGCAGCTGCCTCTTCTGCCTACCCCTAGTTCCGGCCCTGGTCTTTTATAACACTTGCATTAAGATAGAGCTAATGCAAGAGCTAAATCCTAAAAAAGTGATAGAAATTGCATGAGCAAGCATGCTTTATCAGGACAAAGGTCCTAAACATAAGCAAATTGATACACATTAGTGATTCACACTGCATTGTCCTCCATACAGCTGCATTACTTTTTTTGAATACAGCAAGTCAGTTCTTTGTAATTGTTACCCTGGCATTACCCTTAAAAAATAAACCTTAACCTGAGATTTGACAATGCTATAATTATGTAGATTGAATAAATCATGTTGAGAAATAAAAAGCCTGAAAGCTGTCATTCTAAAGAGGAATTTGTACATTGGCTTAAACCTGCTTACAGAGACCCATCACATTAATAGGCTGCTGGAGCCGTGCACAGCCCTGTGTATATTGTAAACTAAAGGAGGTCTAAAAAGCAGCATCAATGAGAGAAAGTAACAATTCATAATCTCTAAGTACAAGGTTCCCTTTAACATATATACTTGAAATATTTAAATATGCAGTCTGTTTGGAGTCGGAATATTTCTGCTGTTTCCATGGAAACAACTTTGTACTGAATGGTCTTATAGAAGCCATTAGCAAACTGTAGGTTTCAAAGTATACTTTCAGGTAAAAACCTATTCCTTGAGATGATTTGATATTACTCAGAAAAAGCAAGGCTGGTCTATATGGTAATTGTTTTAATTAGCTATATCAAGCACTTAGATTAAAAATATACCTACTAATCTTGCTCAAATATATTAGAACTTGGGAAGCTAATTTTAATCTTGGTATCTACTAAAAATGACTGAAAAATACCCATAACTTCACCCGACTGATAGTTACTATTAGCATTAACATTGCCAGAAATCAGACCTCCTACATTTAAAGGAGAACTGACAATAGTATTAATATGAAAATAAACTGTATTGGATGTCTAATACTTCTTTTGTACAAATAGGGTTTATTTATCAGATACAAATATTTTTTTGTCAGCTTTCTAAACCTCATACTACCTATTTCCTACCATAAACACTTCATACTTGCATTTGCCAATGACCTGTTGTAAATTACATACTCATACTGGAATCAGTCAGTTAGACCTGGTAAAATCTGGCGGTAACTTACACCATGGGGCAAAAGTAAAAATTCCCCCTCTCTCTACCATTCCTATAGGATAACTTCCCCACTCTCTAAATATCCTATACGAATAAATAGAGGTGTATTTATCAATTGGCGAGAGTTCATTATTTAATGAATATGCTTCTAAAAACCCCATAGGAATGAATATAAAGTAGGGGACTTACTGTGGTGAAATTTAAATTCACAATTTGATAAATCTCACATAAGTGAGTTGGTTGCAGCCAAACAAAGTTTGAAGGATCTTTACAAATAGTTGTATTTTCTTATAGTTGTTAATATATCCATGGGATACATTTATTATAGAATGAACTGGGGAGTCCAGATGGATTTTTCAGCTTTTTGATCTAATTTACAATGTATCAAAACTTTTACTAACTGTATAGTATCCAACAAAGGATTGTAGCTGGATCTAGCTATACTTTGCCAATACTGGCCTAAAGTGAAGAAACCACAGTGTTGAAGGGATTCTCCCGAAACAGTTTCCAGGGAAGGGGGATCTAGACCACTAGCATGTAGCATTAAAGGGGTGTTTTTACAGTTGTTCCTTGACTCCCTCAGTAGGGATGTAGCGAACATCGCCAAAAATGTTCGCGGACCCGTTTGCGGACTTTCAGCAAAACTCGCGAATATTCGCGAACTTTGCGAACCCCATAGACTTCAATGGGAAGGCGAACTTTAAAACCTAGAAAAGCCATTTCTGGCCAGAAAACTGATTTTAAAGTTGTTTAAAGGGTGCCACGACCTGGACAGTGGCATGCAGGAGGGGGATCAAGCAAAAATTTCTCTGAAAAATACTTTGTAAAAAAAACGCCAAAAAAAATAACGCCAAAAAATAACGCCAAAAAAAGCAAAAAAAAACGCCAAAAAAAAACACGGCGAACCCAAAATGGCGAACATCGCCAAAAGTTCGCGAATTTGCGGACTTGCAAACACCCGATGTTCGCCGGCGAACAGTTCGCTACATCTCTATCCCTCAGGGACATTAGCATTTAGGACAAGAGTTACCTACTAATCATCTCCCCAGTGGTGTTACATTTTCTCTGCTCTACTTGCGACTGTATCTGACAACAATACTACCTCATTGCTTTGTGAGTATTGGCACTGTGGTCTGGTTTCAATAAAATCCCTTTTGTTTCTTTTGCAACAACCTCTGCCATCCTATTTTTGCTTCTTCACAGTAGTAGAGAGGTGTAGTTGCTCAACACCTTCCCCTTTCTCCTCCACTTAGCAAGGGCTCATCTGGGCTACCACCACTAGCTGGAAAGGCACTTTTAGGCCAAGATAAGGTTACACTTGCAATAAAGCAATGTTAGAATTTGAAAATGGTTTAGTACATAGGGAAAAGATTAACATTTGGTTAGAAAAAAACAAAAAACATTTGCAATATCAAGCAGGGGAATAACACAACGTTTTGTAAATCTGCCTCTTACAGTTGGATATATAACATTCCCTAAAAGCAGGTAAATCCAAGTCTCCACATGAAGTGTAATTAATGATTTTTACCTTATTGTGACCGGAGTAAAAAGCAACATGGTGGTAACATTGTCCAAGAATGCAGAGAGAATGGCCGCAATAAGACAGAGAATAATTATCATGGGCCAGATCCTTCCTCTGGATAGCTGGTAAGCCTAGGGATATAAATAAAAACAACGAGTACAGAGGTTAATAAGACAAATCCCTGCTGTTAAATACTGTGTGGAGGTTAACAGCTAGCAATTGATAGGATTAGGCTTTTAAAAAACAAATATAAGAAGAAACTAGTTTGGAGTAATAGCATCAGTTCATTAAATATATCTACATCATACTATATATAATTTTTTTTTACGTTTTTTTTTACGTTTTAATCTATATATGTAAAATCTGTATAAAACCTGTACGGTCATGAACTTCTTGGTGACTTATAATATCCTTATTTTTTACAAATGTGGGTTATATAATTCACTATATAACATCTACAATAGATGCTTTATTGTTGCCACCAAAGAAAATTACTTTTATTTCTTCAAAGCATTTTATAACCATCAACTTCTTACCTTTACCATTCTAACCTATGGGACATTCCAAAAGAACTGACTCATAGAATACTGTTTTTATGAGCAAGGTTACATTAGATGAGTGAAAGCGGAGACATGCATTGTGTTTGAGTTGAGTTTTATTGATAAACATACAATTGCAAAATGCAGCTTGGTATGCATAATTAGAAGAGTGGTAAAAAACCTACAAACTGAATTGCTACTTTAGATATTAATGTAGCTCTATGCCACTCATTGGTATGGTTTCTGTGAAGCAATGCAGAATGTATCTGCTGAAAACTGGCAAGCTCCAAGCCATTGAAATGAAAGAGATGAGAAACTAAGCACAGTATAAATGTCTGTCCTGCATGGACTGTGGTATTTTGGACTATGGTTTTGTCCTGATTTTATATTATAGATCTCTTACATGATCTTTTGTTTGTATATGTGTGCTTTATACACATTTAGGACAGATTTGAACATATCTAAGTACTAACATTCTATGCTACCTATTTGTACACATAAGCTTTTCAATCTGCATTTTAGCATATAAGAGTAGCATTATAATGGGGCATAACAATCATAACTGTTACTTGTAATTACTTTAAACTAAGAAATTGTAAATCTTTTTGAAAAGCTAATTGATACATTTTTACTACATTCAAGTCACCATTTAACCGCATGGCTGAAATACTGCTGTGTGATCATCTAAAGCACAAGGCGTGAGGCTATCATTACCCTTCACACAAAATGCTTCAGCAGGCTTCTGATTGAACAAATATAAAAGAAAGCCATTCGTGCACAGATAACTGTCAAGCATACTAAATATATGCAAGCTATTTTTATTTCACATCGCAAAGTTGTTGCTATTTACAACCGATACTGAATCTTTCCAATGGTAAACAAAAGACTTGTACAATAGTAATATGCATTATATATGTCCAGTTATTGAACTTTTTAAAGAAAGTAGTGTTGAATATCTTAGCAAACATTTCCAGATCAACATGTTCTCAAAAAAAATTAAAATACACTTTATTATTTAAGTAAAACAGTTAGTTAGGAGACAGTTAACAAAAGATACTTACTTTTACAGCACAGTAATCAAAAAATCCAGTATCAGAAAACACTGCCACCAAAATCATCTACAAAAAAAAGAAAAGTTTAAAAAAAAAAAGTCTAGACAAAAAAACCACACAGGCAATACTTGTAATTAGGTGGAAATGTGAATAAATGGGGATAAAGCTTAAGGATCTACTTACAATATGCCATTAATATAATACCTATATTAAATATTATTATTATTAATAAAATACAATTTTAGATTGAAAGCTCTTCTGGGTAGGGGCCTATATTATGTTTAATGTATTGTAGCACTGCAAAACGAACAAACCTGGGTTTGTCAGAGATGCCCATGCATCCTGCTATGGGTAATATATTAGATAGGTGCTAATGAAAAACCTCAAGAAGTTAAACAGCTTCATAGGCACAATAGGGGAATAACAGACACAAAGTTTGCTCCAGGTAGCCAATGAAATGTTTGCTTTCAAACAGTTGAGTAACTGATGCATAGTAATTGGTTTCTATGTGTTATAGAAAACTTTGCACCTGTTATGTATTATAATACATGTTGAGCTGGGAGTATAGTTTTCCTCTAAACTTTGTAAATAATTATTAGAAATTAAGTGGGTGATGTATTGGCACATTGACGCCTGACATATTTGTTTAGTTGTAATTTTCCTTGTTTTTCCACTGTGCCATAACTATTTCTGAAATACAAATCAAAAAATTTTTGAAATCTCTGCTTTGCCCTGTTTTGTAACTAAACATTTTTTATCTAAATTATGTTTTTGGAAAGTGTAGGCTATAATCTTGCTGTACTCAACAGAGTAAACAATTTCCTTTTTTGAGAGCATAAGGGTGACATATGCCTACAGCTACCAATCACTTTATCTAACTGAATCAATAGCAGAGATAATAGTGTAACCCTTCCAACATTTTTCCATGTTCCTGTCTCTTTCGCTTTCTCTCAATTTGTCACTATGTTATAGATCTAGGCAGCATCAATCAGTTGCAAGGAATAAAAAACAGCACAGAAATGTCATGGCTAACAGAAGTCACATGCATACTACAGATGGCTGCAGCTTTTTCCAGGTTTCACCACTGTTTTGCTGTGAAACTAGCTATTGATTCAGTTACAGTCCTAAAATCTTTATGGGTGATTAAGGGGTGACTGTGAAATCACAATACTGAGCAAGTATTTCAGGATTTAATTGCAGCAATGAAAGACGATGACAGGAAAGAGCTAGATGGTAGAAAGGTTTATACTTCCCAACATCAGAAATTTAAGTTTAAGCTGTGAGTCTATGATATGTTACATTATATAGACTATTCATCTGTACTTTTAAACATTTTGCTGTGCTCTTCATTAGAAGTAAAACACTAAAAAAAAAAAAAAAAAGAAAAGTCTTATAAAAGGAAAATAAGGTAGCGGTTAAAACTGCACTGGCACTAAAAGTACTTGGTGACACAAAAGAACTCTGTGCGTAATGTTGCCATGGTTTCATTTCCTGTCCAGTCAGTAATATATAATCAAGCATCATCAAATAAGTCTTTCTTTGATTCAACAAGTAGCAGCTATTGAATTCAATTACTTAAATTGCAGAAGTAAACTAAATTATTATGGGGGGACATGAAGAGCAGATTATCCCCATTGCACTTACATTTTATATGTTTAGGATTAATTTGTCTTAAATTAAAAACAAACATTGTAAAGGAAATCATTTTTAACCAGTCCTCATCATTACACAGTGGATTAAAAAGCCAGCTCACGACAAGGCTGACATTATCTGGTCATGCATATGTAGCTGAACAGAATAGATATTGAGGTTTGTTATGTGTTTATTAATAAATTGGCTTTTTTTTTTACCAGTAATTCGGCTCCACAACTAACTCATGAGCAAATAATTTATTTGTCCATTCATTTGTAATTTACTGTAGCTGCCAGAACCTTCAGTGACTGATATGATAAAAGCGCCCAGTGTGTCTTACAGGTCATTTATGATGGGTAATGGGCAAATAACAGCTATTTAAGATGCCTAGAAAGCACTGGCTTATTAGGATGTTCTGTCATGTCTTTCAAGTGTCAAGGGGGACTAATGCAGTGCTTATACATTGTATGCAATGATTTTCAGGTCAGTTAACCAGAAAATCAGTGCTACTTATGCGCTTCCTGGAGCAAGAATGGGTCACGCCATGAAGATATTGAAAAGGAAGACATCAAACACATAAAAGGTAAGTTGTACTTGTATACTTGATGCAGCCTCCCTCTGTAATGCTAAAGTTCCCCCCAACAGCAGAGCTGCATTTTATAGGGACTTCTGGACAACTTTTCACTCTCATAGTCACTGATCCAAATAATTTTGGAAAACGATCTGTTAAATACATTTAGACATTTTGCATCTTTCAAGAAGCAGTGCTATTTATTTTGTAAGTGTACCTACGCTTCCCTAGAGAATATTAGAATATTTGGACTTTAACAAAATTCAGAGTACCAAATACATTCTGAGAAAAAAACAAAAGCTATGTAATTACCATGCCAAACAAAAGTGCCAGTGTTTCATAATCAATCCACTCCACCACTTTCACCAAGCTTGGTCTCTGCAATCAAACAATAAAAGGGTGCGTTAAGATACTTAATTAGCCATAAAGTGATTAGTTATATTGAATCCCCACATCATGTGCTAATCAGCCATTCAGATTTGAATTCATGAATGTTAATTGGAACTTTTTTCTTAAGCCATGCATGGTCATTTGGAAAATGAATTTCTTAATTTAGAATACTGTACATGCTTAAGTACTTCAGAAAAATGTTAAGTTCCACCACAAATGAATATTCAGTCAAATGGGATGCTTTGGGGCATAGATGATCAAATTCTATTTTTAAGCTATTCCTCCGCTACTTAATAACTAAATTGCTTTTACAATTGTTACATTTCTGTGCATTGGGACTACATTTAGCATAAGGAAAAGTTGAGGGCATGTATAGTGAATAAAAATGTCAGTTAATAACCTTCCTTACATATTATACAAGATTTGAAAGCTACCATATCATTTACAAAAATAAAATGTCTTCCAAGATAATATTTACAATATGAATCAAATCTAAATTTCCAGTAAATTTACAAAATCAAAGGAACTAGTGAAAGCAGATGGCAAAATGTCTTAAAAGATTACATTATAAACCTATAGGCCCTGTTGTTGCAAAAGCTAGCAGGGTCAGATTTTATTGAAAGTGCAACAGGCTTACATTCACAATATACAGACAAACTTAAGAGCTTTTCCCACACTCAAATATTTAAGTTGCATCGTACTAGGATTTAAAGTTTTCTTTGAAAATGAGTTTCAAAACCAGTTAATGGCTTTCATAATAAAGTAATAAAATAAAAGTGTTGATTATTGTACCAAAATTGTCTTTATCTTGCGGAGAAGATTACACTTTTAAAAGTAGACCAGAGAATGTTTAATTAAATGTAATTGGTTTCTCATTATGTAGTATATTGTATATGTGCAAATGCCACAGTCACACAAAATATTATTGATGCAGTCCTGTTTCATAAAAATTATAGTATATACAGAGAACTTGGGGGACAAAGAACCCATGTCTATGCATTTAAATGTAAATATGTTTCCAAGAGAACAATAGTACAATAATAATGGAAAAAACTTACATCTCCAACTAATGCCAATGCCGCCAGTGCTGCCAGGGAGCCCAACATTGCTGCCAGAGTTCTGTGAACAATCTAAAGGGACAAGGAAAATGGAAGTTTGATTTGTAAGGGTAGGAATAAAATAAAGGAGGCAACAATTAAAATGGTATTTTGGAACCAAAAAAGGATTATGGCTAGAAATGCTGCATTTTATAGACTAAAATAACCATTCCAGCCAAGAGGTTCGCAGCCCTATAACATTAATGTGGCATGCCTTCAATGTTGTCCACAGCAGCTCCCCATGTTTGATCTTGTTAGGCCATCTTATGCGTGCCCGTGGTACTGCATATGCTTAGTGCACTCTAGGCTACTGTTAAGAAGCTAAGCTGGGAAATTCCTGAAAATGATCAAATATTAGCAGAAACTGAGGTTAGAGTTGTCATAGCAGCTAACATTACAAAGCTGAATTTAATAAATTCAATAAATACAGAATGCACTTGTGATATTAATTGTGATAATACATTAAGGATTCATTATATTTTAGGATGACGTACAGTACAGGTACCATTTTAGCATTACAGAGAAAAAGGAAATTATTTTTAAAACATAGAATCATTTGCTTATAATGGAGTCTATGGAAGATGAACTTCAAAAAGTAGAATGCTACTTGTTTGGTTGCTGTGAATAACTACTATTTGAGCAATTTTTTTATCCCAGTTATAATTTATTACCAGATGGCCACTAAAAGCACACATTAAAATGTCATCCCAGACTTGAATCTACATCCTAGCACAGTAATTTCCTAAAACCTGTAGCTATCCTATACAAATGAAGGGTGGGGTAATGAAATAAATGTGTAATGTTCTCCTGAGCTTTGGCACACATTTTACTATGATGGAAGAGTGATGTGTGCCAACATATAAACTTTCAGTGGGTCCTTTAGGGATCAAGCTATAAAGAAAGATAAGATCCTAAAGAAGAAAGGCAACAGTGCTTACAAAGTTTATTAATTATCCATAAGATGTATGCTTTGAAAACTCAATTCAAAGAGTTTTCTTACTAGAGAAAACATAAATGCTTTTTTGACTATAAAGCATATATATTTTTTTTTTTCAAGTTTGTCTGATCACCATCAGGGAATTGGAGTTCTCTACTTGAACAGATCTCAGATAGTATTAAAGGATATCCTTTCTTAAAACAGGCTAAAACAATTGACAGATCAGTGAACTGCCAAAGAGTTCATTTAGCTGAAACATTTAATAACATTGTATTGATCTGCAGTACACCAATTTTACTCATTATGATGTCTTGTTGTATGGATTCAGCAAAGGTACTCTCTTGGTGACGCATGCAGTTATTCAATTGAACCATAAAAGATTAGCTTGCCTTTACAACTGTTTTCTTTAGAAAGCATGCAGAAGTTGATGCCAGGTAATATACTGTATGTTTGAAGGCTAGTTTTAAGCTTCAGAAAGGTTACCCCATTTAGAAACTGTTCATCATTCCAAATTCAAATAACACCTTATGACACATAGGTCTTTTGAAACAGACTTATGGTGCTAGAAGAAAAAGCACATTCCTATGTGACACATTAAGACATTATACAATAAGAACTTGTATATGAGCTTCATTGCACCCATTAACAATGAGCCTGTGGTGCAGAGTTGCAATAGACCAATGCTATTGAGCAGGCATTAGTCTATTGAGCAGGCTCCCTGTTGCACCTCAATGCACCTGTGTGTCCTATTCTTTGTGCCCATAAAACCATGTGAATTTAAGGGGTGTTGAACTATACGACCATTATCTGCCTGCTTGTTTTGTCCAGGCTTCAACTTGCATGCAGTTTTCTAACAGGGCAAAATTATTAAGGCAAACATTTTTGTTGACTTTCAGAGGACATTGGGAAATTGTCAGGAAAAGAAAGTATGACAAATACCTAGCATTTTGTCTCTGCAAAGAGGACTTTTTATAAAGGGAATTTTTATAAAGACTTTCTACCAACAGCAATATATTAAAAGATCTGGTAACAGGCATAGTAACCCTAAGCAAAAGGCTTTCTTTCAATACTGGTGGTCAGTTAAATCTTCCTGCCAATTATGGTGGAGATAGTGCTTTGGTACAATAAGCCAACCAGAAAGCAACCTTTATATTGTATTTGTAATGTTTTCAGCAAAGCAGGCATGCTAGTCATGTGGAAAGATTTAGAACTCGAACTTTAAAGCTGCTTTTACACATGTCGTTCGTTTGAAGTGAAAGAAATAACCTAACTACAGGTATTTTGAGACAGAAAAATATTTGTTGTGGAACATGAACTGCATGTTCTACAGAGAACATAACAGAAAATTGGACAATTATGGTACTATCCCTGTTCTTGACCCAATTACTGGAAATAAAGTGATATTGTAACCCATTACGCACTTTTATATCAGCTTATTGTCAAGGCTGAATACTGCATCCTGCACTCAATTACAACATGTTTATATTCCTGGAAACACTCACCTATTCTAATTCACCTTCTTGTTCAAAATTGTGATTTTTTTTTGTTGTGTGAGAAAATAATAAAATCAAATATAATTTAAACCTACTGTTGGCACTATTCTCTGACTCTTATGCCAAAGATAGGGTGACCAAATCACTTGAAAATTCACTTTCTAATAACCTTCAGTTTCCAAAAAGCTCTACACATACTGTTCCAAAGGTGAAAAATCCTCAGAGTTCAGAAAAGAGGAGATTCTCCTTTGTGCTTAAATGGAACACACTGCAAGAAATATGCCCTCAGTAATTTGTTCAAGCCTCTGTTTGAGCACACATTTCTCACTGTCTTTCTCTACACCCACGCTTCTTCTTTCTCTCTTTATTCATCCATCCAACTATCAATATCCACATCGATCCTTCATAACATTCATTTTCCTTATTGGAATTGGCTATTTCTCAGTACTGCTTATATTGTCAGCAGGCTTCCACATTCAGTGAGTCATATTCAAGCAAAGACCCAACGATTATCAGTACACTTGGCCCAGTACAATAAGTCTATCCTTTTTTCAGCAGCATAATGTAGTGCCTACTGTATACCATTAAAGAGATCAGAAATAATGTAAGGAGAAGCTTTAATTTTCTTCCAAGGCAGTGGCTGCATTAAAGGAAAAATATCAGCGGCCCAGTCTCATCCCAGCATAAATGAACAAAGTAGTATTCCTTCCTATAATTCTTCTAACAGGAACAGATTCCTATGGAAGCTGAATTTGATGAACGTATATTTAATGCATAAAGAAATGTTTAACGACAATGGTAAAATTCAACAGACTTTGAAAGAGTATTTGTGATACTCTTCAAAAAGTTATTTTTAAATCTACTAAAATGCAGAACCCATCAGGTAGTAAAATTTAAAGACTGTTCTTGTAAGGCTGTCAAAATAAGTAGCTCAGGACAATTCATATTGGCTTACCTCAAATATGATTAGCACATAAACACCTGCTAAGACGACAGCTGCAATTGTTACTTGAGTCTCTATGCTCGCACTGAGGTACTGATGAGATAAAGACAATGGCACAAGCTGCGTCCCCTGTAGAAATGCTTGGATGTTGATTGAAATCGTATCACTGCAAAAAGGATAGAAACACCGCAGCATTGTAAGTTTTGATAATAAAGATAAATACTTTTACAATTAAAGAAGTAAAGAAGAATTCATGGAAATCAGCAGGGAATATAAATATATGATTACTTTTCAGACAGAGTGTTCCGAAGTCTGTATTTAAAGGAGCAGACTTTGCTTATTACTAATCCCTTATCTGTACCAAGGCTGAAACAGAGAAATGGTAGATAATATTTAATGGGCAAAGTCTGGGACACCTTGATGATTCTGATTGGCCAGACACAATGTGATACTTATGCTTGATGCATGCCTCATCCTACTATGATTTTATTTATAAAATAGTTAAATTTTTGCTCCCAGGCCTGAATTTATGGAAAGGTTACAAAGGCCCAGATGGGTGCCACATCTCTACCGAGAATTCTATCGTATGAGGGGAAGATGTAAAGAATGGATATGGAACGTATATATAGATAGTGCTGCCAATTTGTAACAGAAGCTTCTTAGTTATGCTTTGTGTGACATCCCCCTGAGCAACCACAAGCAGCAGCACCTGCACATCTCCAGCAAAGGCCAAAGAAGTTATATTTTATATAATATATATATATATATATAATTATTGTTGTTTTCTTAGACTAGAATTCATATCTAAAAATTGTGTGTGTATTTTGAAATATGATGGCTCAGAACAGTCTTCTCTCTTAGAATCTCTATTAGAAATATCTGTCCAGTCTATCTGGTACTTACATACATTTATGAGCTAATTTATACATTTTTGAGTTTGTGAAGTTGTTTGTTTTTCTAAATCATAATACTCACTTATTTATTAATAAGGAAAACTTGTTCAAACAAAAAACTCAAATACCTCGAATTTTTACAAACTTGAAAAACTCAAAAAATTTGAATTTGAAAATATGGCTTGACTTTGCCTAGGCCAACTCCAATTGACTTTTATAGAAACTCACAATAGGCAAAGTTTTACATTCAAGTTTTTGGGTTTTTGCACTTAATACCAGACATTTGAGTTTTTACACCATAACTCGAACTGTGCAAGTTTTACCACTAAAAAAATTAAATTTGAACATATAATGTTCATAAATCACCCCCTTAGATACACATTCTGTGCAACTGACCTGTCCAGTATTTCAAATGTTTTTTCTCTTATGATATGTTCCTTTCTCCTTGAGCTCAAAGGCAGTGTCCAGTTGTAAGTAACCTGAAAGATATTGTTACAAATTAACTTTGTGTATGAGTATTATTTTACATCAGTTACAATGACAAACACAGGCCCAAATAAACAAAAGGTCTCAAAAAGATATCACAGGTAGGAGGAGTTCTTCAGTGTGAATCTGCTGCCTTTATTAAAGAGCCTCTGTACAAAAAAAAGTTATTAAGTTGTGGCTGCTATAAGATCATCTAGGGAAAAGCAAAAATTAGTTTACAAATGCAAAAACAGTACAAGCTTATTAACTTTTCTAAGAATATGTGCATCTAGCAAAATGATAAAGCCACCTATTCATACACGTTTAGAGAGACCACCACTCATCTGCCACAATCATGGAAGGAGTGTATGAAAGCATCAGATTCCTAGCCCCCTGAGACTACGGGTTCTGTTTCTTCTATCCAGGGGGACCAGGAGGTGTAGGTTCTTGAGTCACCGGTGATTTTGCCAGGATGGTGCCACAAAAGGGCCACAGATCCTCTTTTTGTTATTACTGTTATGGATAGTATTTCATATTACCAACCCCATTTTGCTTACTCAGACATCCACTGATGTGAGATAACTCCTCTAGACAACTAGGCCATAATATCTGCCAAATTATTGCAACAATATTATCATACCGGAAAAGAAGAAGAATATGGCAATGATGTTTGCAAACTGACAATAATAATGAGATTTTAGCTAAGACTGAAGCCTTAATCAGTTACACTTTCATATAACCCCATGTAAACAAACCACAATGGAGATAATTAATACAAATAATAATGGGGGTATAGAGCCCATTTGCTTCATCTCATTTTATGTTCCTGCTCAATAAACAACAAAATCAAAATCAGTTACAGGTATCCAAAAGTAATTCAACTGCTACATATGCCCAATGCTAGCTAGTTAAAGAGGAGAGGTAAGCAGTTGTAGGATTTCCAATCCTGGATAACTCTGATCTATTTATGATACAATACTCTACAATACAATACAATTCTTATAATTATACAGAAAACATTTCATAGTTTTTTTAACAGTAACCTGTGAAGAGCGCCTCCTCCTTGAAACAGGGTCTTCAGTTTGTGTTATCTGTACAAGAATATATTCATCATTTCTTGGATCAAGCAGATCGCCTGCAAATGGTCCATCAATCTGAAGCTTTAAAAGGGCAGCATTTCTAAAATCTGTGAGATTCCCAGCTTAATAGTCAATAAGTTAAGGATTAATTCATTGATCTTTATTAGTCAATATATGAAGACCTAATATCCCACTACATTATTATAGAGTGTCAGTCAAATATTAAAATCTTTTGGCATTTGAGGAAGGGACTTACCTGAGAAATTTTGTGTTTTTTTATATGTAATTAATTGGGGCAGGATTAAGAGGCCTGCATATACCTTAATACTCAGTGCCTCTGCCTTTGTTTTACTTTGAAGTTTCGGTAAACAGTTTGTTTTATTTAATGTACAAACTGAAACGTTGGGTTTGTAAATTAAAAAGACTTATTTTTTCTTGCATAAGTGCTGTACTTCATGGGGAAAAAAAATAAAAAAGATTATATATATATATATATATATATATGCTGTATGTGTGTATATATATCCTAAGGGGCACATTTACTAATCCACGAATGCTCCGAGCGTTCAATCTGCATATTTTCGTATTTTGGCCGACTTTTTCATATTTTTCGCAACGTTTTCATACTTTGCGACAAAATTTGTGCAACAAAATCGTATTGTCGTGCCGAGTACGAAAGTTTCAGATTCATTCAATCTTCAGTATCGTGACTTTCCTTGGGCCAGGTTGGAGCTGCAGAGTGCCATTGATTCCTATGGGAGGCTTCCAAAATCATGCACAGAAGGATCAAAGTCAGAAAGGTTTTCCTGCATGTTACGAAAATTTTGTGACTTTCAGATCGCCCATACGATATTATCGTGACTAACACAATTTTTTCATAAGCATATTCGTGATATTTGCGATCTTAAGAAATTATTGTATCCAATCCGAATTTATCCCATTCGGGATTCAAACTCGCGTTTTCATGAATGTGCCCCTTAATGTGTGTATAATATATATATATATATATAAAAATGCATGGAAGCTGCACACCATTAAGGGTAATACTACCTGGGTGCCTGCGCAAAGAATGGTTAGAAAGGCTTGGAGTGACGGCACACACAGCATTTACACACTCAGTCGAAGGATTTTGCAAAATAATAGTCCGAGGTTTATTATGACCAACGTTTCAGTTCCATACAGGAACTTTCATCAGGGCTATCACACACACTGAGAAACCAACATATATTTGTTGGTTTCTCAGTGTGTGTGATAGCCCTGACGAAAGTTCCTGTATGGAACTGAAACGTTGGTCATAATAAACCTCGGACTATTATTTTGCAAAATCCTTCGACTGAGTGTGTAAATCCTATATATATATACATACACACACACACACACATACTGTACATACATATATAACATGTAGATGTGACGTCACACTAACACGTATCCCAAACCATAAACGTGTAATACAACAAATTATTTTCCTGCCACTGGGGGAATTTATGGTCTGTAATCACACTGTTTGGCAACTTTGAGAAAGGCTGAGGTTCAGCCGAAACGTCAGTTCACCAGTTGAATAAATAAGAAAACATTTTTATACATAAGTCCTGTGAGAGCGGCTTCCTTTTCACCTATATTTATATATATATATATATATATATATATATATATATATATATATATATATATATATATACATACATGAAAACTTGAAATTACTGTCCGTTTAACAGTAAGGCTGTTACAGCGTTGGTCAGTTTTCAGATACAAAATTTGTAATCCCTATAATAAATTCATCATTTGCAAAAACTAATTGCCTATGAATTGCAGAGAAATTACTGAGCTCACCTGCGCAAAATATATACCCCGCAGCTCTATTGATTCATTCCTTCAGCATGTAAGGAAGAACGCTATTAGTCTTTCTATTGAAAGAGTCACTTTTTAAAATCCTTAAATACATGCATTCCGAACAAAAAAGAACACATGAAAGAGGATTTGTGTATTATATGCTTAGAATAATCATTTCAGTCAGACATTATATTAGCCTTTGATTTTCTAAAGGCCAGTAGTCTATTGAAAAAAATTTCTAGATTTTCAAGGGAACACACTTTTAGGAGTCAAAAGTGTTGCCCAACATACTTAGAAACAATGATGTATCAGTGCTCAAAAACAAAAGCTTACTGCTCCGATCTCTAATACAAGCTAAAAACTATTTTATTTTGTTCCTCAAATAAGCATGTTTTCTTCCTTTTATCTTTCCTGACACCAGTGGTTTTATAAGATATGATTGCCTGATGACTTGGCTCTTGTATCTCTTTAGTGATTCCCATCCACGGTTTGCCCTATTTTATAAAACAATTTCCCTTCACATACTTTAAATGTCTAAAATAAGTCTTTGCACAGAGACATATACAAACAGTATAAATACACAATAAAACAAATCATTGGTTGTTTGCTATAGGTTAATAATGCACTGGCAAAAATATGCCCACTGTTAATTAGCCTAATTGTATTATATTGTAAAAAGCAAATGAAAAGTTGCCCAAACTTTTTTTTTTTATTTTCAGTTTAGCTTTGTACTAAAAAACAGTATAGTAGTAGTACTAGTTTCAGATTCCTAAATTTCATTTTTTGTAAAGTATGTTGAGCATTTTATCATATTGAACATCATCAAACAAGAAAGGGAAGCATTGCATATGTTTACATAAAACTGCACCCATGGGTATTGAAGGGTTTAATCTAAAAAATCTAAAGAGAAAAATCTAGTCACCAAAAGTAAGATTCTACACACAGCTAAACACCCCTATCCAAAAATTCACATTATTTTGCATGCAGGTAGTAGGGAGTAGAGAAGAGGTGCTTGGGTTCAAACCTACTTATTTTCTTAGATAAGGAATAATTAAAATGGTTTTGTTAGTCACAGAAGTGTTCAACTTTCCATGCAGCAAAGGATGAACAAATTATTAAATTATGAAGTGGGTAGGATACTCTTTAAGCATTTTTGTTTTGGGGGCAGCCATTGCAAATGTCTCATATTTGAAGTGGCCAGTGATGTGAATGTTTTGCTGAGGCTTGGTTAGAATAGTATCTCAAAATTGTTATTCAAGAGATGCACAAAGCAATATTTATGCTCACATTCTGAAGTCTGGTTACACTCCATGGAGCTTAGGCATCCTGTGATTTTTATTAACTGCTCCCTGCTGTTTCTGTTTTTTTCATTACAGGAAAGATATGGTTTTGAGAAAGACTTCCCATCATTGTTCCCCTAATCTTTAACTTGAAGGCTGTCTCTCATATATTGCCAATGGACTTTAACTGTGCATATTAAAAAGTCTGCCCATCTTTTCATGGTATGTCTGATGTAAGATCAATACTGCAAGTCTGCAACTAAAGAGGACAATATGCCACGGAAACAGTTAACTACCAGTATTGAGTGTAATAAATGCAGATACCAACCGCACTTAGAAATGGCAACCAGTAACTCCACTACGTACAGAATTATGAACAGTGGTAATTCTAGAAAATTTACAATCATATGGCAAACAATATTGACTAGTAGTCAATACTCTAAAAGATAAGTGCATATTAGTGAACAAAACTAACTATATGGCAATAAAGTGTGATTTTTTTTTTAATTTATTAAGCAATGTTAGTGCATAAAATGTAAAGGTTAGAAACTCAGTCAGCCAGATAGAAAGGAATAAGCATCATCTGTGAGTCTATGCAGTAGCAGCATGATATGTTATATTATCACAGCAGATATTTATTGATAGTAAACATGAAAATCCTTTACTTACAAACACATATTTGCAAATCAAAATCATTCTAGAAGGTACAAATTTGCCCCCAGAGGTTATGAGCCAAAATAAAGCCAGATACAGATCTTGTACAATGTTGAACTTCATTTACCCACTTCAACCAACACATTGGTTACTAGTCCTCACCCCTTTTGATCAAGGGCTGTCAGATTTCCCAACTCCATATCTGGCTGTGTTTGCTGAGGCTTGGAAATGTAAGATTTTACTCAACAAGGTGAAAAAAGGGTAATATATAGTAATCAGAATTATTGTCCTCTGTCATTTATGTTATTGTTTTGTTTTTGTATAACCTTATCATTGTTTTTCTGTTCAATTCTGTTTCCTGCTCTCTATTTTTCCCTTACCCCTTTTAAGTTTTTTTTTCAGCTGCGTCTTTTTTTAATCCACTTTTACTTTTCCAGCTAGTTGTGCCTATTCGCCGCTCATACTTTAGCTTTCACATGCAACATTAAACATTCCCAGTTATTCAGTATCCATATTTGTCTCAAGTGGATGCCAACATTTTCTATGCAGTTCTGTTATATAATAATACCTTTTTTGTTCCACTGATTAATTGCTAATATACAGGTATAGAACCTGTCACCAGATTGCACGGGACCTGGTGTTTTCTGGATGAGGGATCTTTGTGTAATTTGAATCTCCATACCTTAAGTCTGCTAAAAAATCATTTAAACATTAATAACCCAATAGGATTGTCTTGCCGCCAATAAGGATTAATTATATCTTTGTAAGGATCCCATACCTGTACAATTTGTACAGGCTAAAACATGCATTGGCTATAATAAAGGAGCAAACATCTTGCCAACACTGAAATGTTTTTTTAAGCTTTCGTTTAGCAAAAGTTAGCAATAATTTGAAAAAAAAAATCTTTATCCTACAAAGATGAAAGCACCAGGAGCACTGGATATTTAGTGGGAGCAATTACCTATAAGGACTGTTATGATTGCAGAAGTATCATTTACTGATTAGTTTATAATTATCTATATTTAAGCACACTACAACATTTAGTTAAATATCCACTTCAATAATTTGCATCAAACGCATTTATATTTTACGCCAGCCTTTACTTGGCAAACATGAGAAAAGGAAATTCAAAATCTTCTTTTTGTTCTTCAATTTAAGCTCTGTAATTTAAGGTCTTGAAGGAGCAATACTTCTGAACCAAGTAATTTTCTACTTTAAGATTAATTCTACAGAGAAGAATCTCATACTGTAATAGAATGAACCTTTCACTCCTTATAATATTAAATCCATTAGGCTTCACCTTAAACTGCATTCCAATTCCAAAATGAAATGAAAGAATACGAAGAAAAGGATACAAAAGCTTTCCATAGATGATAGGGCCAACATCTGCCAAGGGCTGCTTTTATCAGAAGATGTGCTAAATAAAACCTGCAATAATTTGATAAACATATAATTATGTATGTATGAAACATCCACTTTCAGCTAATAGTCATCACAGTAATAATATAGTTAAGTAATTTCCCCTTGTTTGCAAAGCAGCGTGGGTAAAGAAGCAGTAAATTGCAACAGTTCTGTGTTTCAACAGATGAGATAGTATAAGATTAACATTACTTTATATGTATGTCAAGTGTGTCCATTGTTTTCAGTCAACAGGGAATTATGATTAAGTTTTGGACATCAGCTGATATATGACAGGATTTCTGCGACACAAGCAAATAAAATGAGTAGCCGAATACATTCTGCAGTTTTTAGAGGGGCATGCAGAATCCTCTGTTAGCTGTTGCTGCATTAAGGTCTACTTTAAAAGGATTTGGTGAGCTAAAAGGTAGGATTTTCTTGATGTACGGTAGTGAGCTACTATATTGTACTTCTGTTTCTTTCTTACAATAAAGCATAACAGGAAACATCTGTAAGAGTCAGGTCTCAGGTGAATGACTCACAAGAAGGACAAGCACACGAGGACATCAAATAAAATTACTATTTTAGAGGTTTTGTCATCCATTTTATATCTGAAGATCATTTTGGCAAGAATCACAAAAAAAAAAGCTCATATGTGCAGACTTGATATATATTTAAAGAAAAACTCTACACTTATCCTTCTAGTTGAATGTAATCTTCACATAGATGGGACTTGTCTGCCTGCCTCTCGACCAGAAACAGAGAAAAAAATTATATCCCCATCATGTGCTAGCTAAGTGTTACTTATGTACACTGCTGTACGGTAAAACAATAAATTAATACAAACAGGGGGTTATTACAATAATAGATAAATACAAAGTATAATAATAAATACAAATAAATACAAGGCATGGTTGAAATAAGTTAAGAATCAAGACACAAGAGGATAGAGTCCTCTGCCCCATAGAGCTTACAGTCTAAATGGGAGGGTAACTTACAGGCACAAATAGCAGGGTATTTAGTGGTGCAAGTTACAGTGGGTGACACTACAATATAAGTGCCAGTTTCCAGATCAGGTGCTGTGCATGTGCTCCAAGAGGTAGTCTTTGAGGTCAGTTCTAAAAAGATTGAGGGAGGATTCTCACTGGAGGAAATCAGGGATGGCATTCCAGATTCCAGTGGAACTGGAGATGGGGTTTTGTTTGCATAAGAGACAGTGAAGGATCAGTTACAAAGGTAAGAATAAATCCAGGATGCAGCCTATTTGCAGATACAACTAAATGCAGAATTTGCATCAGGAGGGAGTTGTCAACTATATCAAATGCAGCTGATAAGTCAAAGAGGATTAGTATAGAAAAGTGACCTTTGGCAACCTGAAGATCATTTGTAACTCTGCACAATGCAGTCACAGTAGAGTGTGCAAACTGGAAACCAAATTGCAGCAGGTCCAACAGATTATGGTTGTTAAAAAAAGTTAGTAATACTGGAGAACAGAATGTGTTTAGGATTTTAGAGGTAAGCAGTAGAACCAAGACAGGATGTTAATTAGAGTGATAGGATGGGTCCAGCATGGCCATTTTTAAGAATAAGCTTGATACAGGCCTGTTTAAAAGAGGGAAAAACCCCAGAAGCCAGAGAAATATTGAAGATGTAATAGGGTCAAGAGAGTAAGTTGTGAGTGGAGATGACAAGAGAAGCCGTGAGATTTCAGACGCCATTACAGGATAGAAAGATTTAGGACATGCAGAAGGGGGCAGAGGTGGGAATCTGATTGCTGATGGACTTTGCTTTGTTTTTGGTATTTGTTTTGGTATTGAATATAGAAAACAGGCATCGTGGGTTTATTTGTTATTGTTTATAAGGGTATTGAAGTAATTCTCTTTGGCATTTGACAAGGCAAAGTTGAGGCATGACAATAGGAATTAATAAAGTCAGCTTGGATATGGGATTTTTTCCAATGTTTTGCAGACCTTGCACAGGAGCATAAGAATACGGTTTGTGAAGTCAACCAGGGGCATAGGTTCAGTGGTCAATAGTGGAGGCAAATATGTGGTTGCACTCGCTAACCAGGGTATCAGTATCAGACATCTTCATAAAGGAGGAAAGAGTGGAACTGAAAGTGAGCTAAGGCCAAAGTTTTGAGAGAAAATTCAGAGGCCAGAGGACTATGCCTATATACAATTTACTATGTAATGTATTTTCAGAATAATATGTAGTATGTAGCATGTGTAGATATTTCAAGTACTCCAGCTTTTATGGAACCTCTCAGCAGGCTATTTATACCAACCTTTAAATAATGTGTTCACAGAGAACTTTGGGGAGAGTTGATCTAGTCTTACTGAAGGAATTGCTAGAAAGTAGTAGAAGTGGATTTTGGAAGTAATGGGACAATCTTTTATGATAATGTATCAGCAGGGACAAAAGCAAATGTTTCGGGAGGATTCTGTTGCTTAAGACATGGCTGGCACTTATAGAAGGAAAAGGGCAATATACTGTCCAGCCCACCTCTGTTTCTATAATGCCTACAATGCCATGAAAAGGAATTTACTGCATACTCTAACGAGGTCTTGCATATTTTGTAAAAGTATGAAGATTAGTGGTCTCTTACAAAGGTCTTTTCTTAATTTTGAAATAGTCGAATGAATCAACTAGCAACTGACAATGGAGTAGAGCTTGCAGCTTTTTGTTTAGGTTTTGGATGGAACTTTTCCTTTGCTAGCCCCTTTTTTACCCTCAATCCTACACTTGCATGTTAAGCATTGGGGATAGTGATAGCTGCAGTGCTGTGTGTTTTATTCAACATGTTGCTTTATAATAAGGCCAATAGAACAAGACTGCCCATATTTTGGGACAATGATATTGTTACACATTGATCATAACCTTGGGAGATGAATATAAAGCAATCCTTTTGACCCAATAGTTGATTTATTTTTTATCTTTGGTCCTTTGCCATAAATAACCATAAAATTATTGCTGCATATGACATTTGCTGAAAACATCATGTGTGTTTGTGCAGATTGCCTCCGTACTTGTGCCTCGATCAACCATGCCCAATTGGTGGCACTTTTTCTAAAACTTTTGTTGGTATGTTCCAGTCAACAACTGTTGAGTTATGGGTTGAATTTCAAGAAAACATTTCTGCATAAAAACTCTGCATAAGTCTAAAATTGTGCATGACAATTAATGCTCACAAATAAGGACAGTTTAAGACCTTTCTCTAGGCAACTGCGAGCCTCAGAATGAATGGAAGCTTACTTAAAAATTCATGTCACCAGTCACCAATCTAAGCTTTATATTTTATAATGGGAAAAAGCAAGGCAAGGAAAGCATAATTAGCAAGGAATGTTAATTATTCTTTATGGTCAGCTCCATATACAAGGTATACAATATATATTGTGCTGAGGGATCTCCATGGGCTAATTATAAATTCACCAAACAAATATGCATTAAGAAATTCATTATAGTGTTGCGTTGTTGTTTAAAGGTATACTGTTAAACACAGGGGCAAAGTGAATGTGGGAGCAAAGGACAGGAACAAAGAAAAGTGTCTGTTCTTTCATTTCAACCACAGAAAAGTCATTAGTGCCAATATATTCTCTAGGAAAGAAATTTTCTCCTTTCCCCTTGCTAACCCTTTTAAAAAATATATGATAACAATGAAATTGAAGGAGAACCTTAATTTAAGCTGCTCATTGTATTCCTATTTTTTAACTTGGAAACACATGTTCAGACCTTTTCTGCCCATGATATAGTTATTTTGCAAGTTTCAATAATGAAACCATTATTTTGTATAACGTTCCATTGTAAAATAAACATTGTATGGGAGAAATGCCCATTTCAATATATGTTAGACATTCAAATAAAACTCAAAATTGTATTTTTGTTCTGAACCAAATTGTTTAATAAAACAAATCATGTGAGTGGTTCAATCATTCCTGAAAGAATAATAATTTAGACTTTTATTTCTGCAATGCAGTTAACCATACGGGCAGCCATGTATCCAAATGTGAGTGCAGCCCTTTACAGTCTCATTCACCACCAAATGTCATCTGCAGAGGTCTGGACCAGCTACCATGAGGAAGGAAATTAGTAATGCACTATAGATGTGCTATGGAAAGTGGTTAGAAACTAAGTCTTCAGATCTGCCAGAGCTAAATCACATCAGCTGGAAGTGGATTTCTATATGCACTATCCTTTTTCCATATCAGAAATTATTCTCTTTAGTTCAGCAGCAACTGTAATAACTTTTATTAAGATTTGGCATGAAGAGAAGAGATTAAACTAAAGCCTTCTAAAGCATCAAACATGGCATATTCTAACTTTGAATATCTTAGAGTGGCCCATAGTTAAATTTAATTATATGGCAAATTAATATCAAAAATTTGTACAGAATGTTGCTACACGCTTCATTTCAAGGGTTATTATCTTACAAATCTGAGATTAACTGAAGAGTGGCCCAATTATGACAGGCCATTTTAAGGAGAAATGTGTTTTAAACAAGGAACCAAAGAAATTCTGAAATGATGAAAAATGCAGCATGATTAAATCAAAGCAGCCAGCAGATTAAATGTCGGCTCTCATTTCAAAGCTACAGTTTCAAACAAAAGGAGCGACTGCAGTTCAAGTGCAATATTTCCCCATGACATACTCACAGAACAGGTCACCACAATAATGAAGAGAACTGCAATCTTTAAATTCTTTAGGAAGCACCTAAAAGAGAAAAGAAGGAAAACAATCAATACACCACATAATTGTTTGTTGTAAAAACAAACTTTCATTTTCTATATGCATTCTGAAAATAAAAGTGGTGTTAATGTCTATGCTGAACAAACATTAAGCAGGCTAATCTATCCAAAGTATTGATTTCTCTCTGTGTCTCTGTGTTCATGTTCCATGATGATGATCAGTAATGGTATTCAGAATTGCTTTAGGTGTATATATTGCTATTTATTCAACCTCCCTCTATTTCTCGTTATTTGATCATCTGGATTCACACTGATTGTATTTTCAGCTCTAAAGGCATATATGCTTATAGGTATGTGGCTCATGGAAAAAAGATTCCAATTTTCATAATATTTTATTAATAAAAAGCCAATGTAACACACATCTGGCAACTAAGCTGCCATGAGGAAGGTGCACCACTAATAGCAGCTAAGGGCAAATAACCTTTAAATTTTTCTTGTACAGATATGGGACCAGTTATCCAGAATGTTTGTGACTTAGGGATCATTTTGTTATTTTGATCTCCATACATTGTATACTAAAAAATAATTTCATCAATAAATAAAACAAATGCAAAAGGATTGTTTTGCCTCCAATAAGTATTATAGCAGATATGAGATATTATACAGATGAAATCAAGTACAAGGTACAAAATGTGAATTATTTGATTAAAATGGAGTCTATGGGAGATAGCCTGGGAGATAGCCTTTCTATAATTCAGGATAGTGGGTTTCTGGATAACAGATCCCATGCCATGACAAATTTGCACATGGGCAGTAAAACATTTGCATGTCCCTGACCAAAATTGCTTAGGTGATAAAGTATTTAACTTTGGGGCGAACAGCAATGCAACTGATGTGGCATGAGGTACAGTATGTGATTTTTAGAAGGCTTTCCTGTAAAACAGATAAAGGGGAACACAAAGAAAACTAATATTTTGTCACAGAAGCCATGCAAAGATCTGGAATGTTTAAAGTTAGGGTTTTTTTGTATTCATTTTTATTTTTTACTTTTATTTTATGATGACCAGTAGTTCAGGAATCCTGGCTTTCATGCACTCATAACCCAAATTAGAATTGTCAAAACATGAAAAAGTTAGAAACCTTCCATTCTGACAACACCTTATGTGGGGAAATTGTACAGTGCTGCATAATAACAATACTACTAGTAATAACAAGAACAACAACAACATTAATAATTTTAGAATAGTATTCCATCACTATGGATCTCCCCATCACCAATTTTCACGTATACAGCAGGTTAAACAACCTCTGACAGTTTCAATTAAAGGCATCAGGTCAGCAAGTTGTTTTTTTTTTTTATAAATCTAATGAATGCAGATGAGGTTATTTCAATTTTCAAACTATACCTGAATTTTGAAAAATTTAGTTTCTCTTGTAGGTTGTCTAAAAGTTCATTTTTCTCAGTAGACACAGATCTGGAAAGGCTTCCAACTTCACTTCCAAGACGGCACCTCTGCTCAAATTCAGATGAGCTGTTCTCCAATGAATCCACGCCAAATAGAAATTCTGGTCTATTTACAGCTTTGCATTGGGACCTAAGGCAAAAAGCAGAAAAAAAGTTAATAGTCATAATAACACATTGTTTTTTGAGAATCTGTGTTTTATGCTACAAAATATCACTAGAATATTGAAGTTGGAAAAGAACCCAGTCAAAGTTATGTTGCTGTTGCCTTCTCAAAACCATAAAACATCTTCCTCTACTCATAGCAAGTTAGGAAATTGAATTAGAATAAAAGTATGTCTGCTATCTACAGTGCTTGCATCAAATACCTGAATGGTTTCCACCCAATTCAATGTGAGAGAAAGCAATTTGGCTTGTAACCATTGCCCCCATTTGCAGCAAATTTGCAAATGGTTTACAATTACTGTAGCACCTATACTTTCTTAATAAAAACTGCCATTAATACTAAAAACTACTAGATCATTATTAGCAAAATTGCTTATAAGCTGTTCTCCTGCCAAGCTGCCCAATATGTGTTTGATCTACAGCACCCTTAACCATGACTTCCCAGAGGAAGAATATAGCGTCCTTGCGAACATGAAATAATTAAACATAAGTACAAGAGAGTATTTTATAGAGTAACAGAAATTAATTCATGATGCTAAACATCTGTCAGCCACTGGCCATAAATCATCCATCTACTGCAGCAGAGGAAATCGATTTGAAATAGCCAAATGAAACTTTATTTGTACTATACAAAGTGTAAGTTTCACCCTTTTATCCCTTCGCAATGAGAATCTTTTGCAAGTGCAGAAAAATGTATTATATGTATGTATCTGGAACTTTTAGCAGAGCTAAATATGCAATAATGCCTGTTAAGGGTTATCAGTTCTAGCTCCAAAAGCTTCTCTCTTTAAAGTCATATTCCTTCACAATCCAACTCTTATGCGACACCTTTTGGGAATGTTTGGCTCAGAGCTTTCACGTTTAAGCATAATTTGAGTTCTTCTCTTCAGTTTCTTTCTACAGAGAATAAAGGTTAAAAAAACAACCTCAGATATGTAACACGCCAAAATGTAAGAGTACTCAAACACAATGGAATGAACTAAAATTAAAGAAAATATATTAACAAATGTATCTGGGCACCTGGCTGTAAAACATTTCATTTTGAAATATTTTTGGTGGAATTTGCTTCCATTGAGCCACAAGGGCATAAAGTGTTTGGTCGCTGATGTTGGCCTGACTCATGCTTAGTGTTCCCATTCACAAACATTCAGTTGGGCTGAAGTAAGGAATCTGTGCAGTTACACAACTTTAAAGTAGTGACACTAAAAAAACTACTCGTCAAAATATTAATGTACTGTACATAGAAAGTTACCTATAGTTTATGTTGATCGTTTTTTGCTGATAGGGCTGCTTTTGTAATTAATTGTTTCTTGACATCCCTAAACCTGACTGTTTTGCCAACCTGACTGTCCCTTCTTAGTTATAGCTTTTAATGCTAACTACTACTGCACAAATATGGCAGCCTCCTCATAGGGGAACATGGGAGATTAGAAATGGCTGTGAATAACACTTGGCATTGAACATGGTCATGGAAGCCAACAGAACATTTCCTGGGAGGAGGGGCAAAGTCCTCAACCAAACACAACATGTTTGCCCAGACTAAGCTTGTGTACAAATACTAGGCTTTAAGTTAATGCTGGTTGATTTGTAGGCAGCCAGCTGCTCACTGCTTACATATCTTTGTAACTACTGGTTGTTTAAGTAAATAGTATAAATAATGAAAAATGTGTTGCACTACATTATACAATATGTGTTAGAATTTAAGAAGAAAGGCTCAATCCTTATGCCACAATTCTATTATTCCTGGGGGCCCAGTTTCAATACCCATATCAGGTCCTGGGGATCTTATTTCCCTGTACTTCTGGCACCAGCACGTAATATAGCTCTATGGGTGTACCCTGGGGGTGCCAAAAATAGCATAAATGCATATTTTATATATACAATGCCACCCCCTCTACCCCTTGCTGGATATACTGTAGCCCCAGTGTATCCAACAACAGTTTCTCCTAAGTACATATTAATAAGTCAATACATTGTGCCTAATAATAATAAAAATAAGACTTCTGAGCTGAAACATCCCACCTGCATCCGTGTTGCTGCTGAATAGCAACACTCAAATCTTTCTTATACAGGGAGTGTTTTGAAATAAATACACATCAGGGGGTACATTTTCTTCTTTAAACTTTTAGCATCTGATATAAATCTCTTTTATATACATTTAAAAGGAAGCAAGCAGACATATATGGTGCTTCGCAGTGATGGTAGTCAGGCTTGAAATACTCTGTATGGTTATGCAGAATCCTTTAATGCCTTTAAGAGAGGTGGAATGTCCAGGGCTGTAGTTAGTTTTAATAATCATGGCAGCACAGTGGCTCAGTGGGTAGCGCTGCTTCCCGGCATTGTTGGGGACCTGATTTTAATTCAAAGAACAAAGAGTTTGTGTGTTATCCCCTTGTCTGCATGGGTTTTCCACCACACTCCAAAAACATACAGGCTGGTTAATTGACTGATTAAATTCACCATAGTGTGTGTAAATGCCAAAGGGAACTTAGTTTGTAAGCTCAATGGGAACTGATTTGAATGATGTACTATTTCTGTAAAGGGCTGTGTAAATGTGTGGCATTATATAAATAACAGATATAAAATGTGTGTATATATTTGTGTCCATACAATTACAAAGGGAGAGGGGCACAGTCAACAGATTCTTTTTCAGTTGCACTGGGAGATTCACTAAAGAAACAAACAGTATCTGTATGTTGTTACAAGTGTTCTGTTACCCCTCTCCCCACCAAAATAAATCTTATTTTTAAGAAATAATGTTTGCTCTTTAACAAAGCAGATGTCATTTTAGGAATGATTATTTTCCTCTTTTATGAGAAGAACAAAATCCCTGTTGTTGTTGTTGCATTTCCATAAACCCATTACACATTTTGAAAAGCTTTTTACAATAATCATGTACTAATCTCACTCAGCATAAAGCCCTGAAATATAACTGAAATTCCCATGACATTAACAGATGGAAAGAACTAATCATTACTCATACACAAACAATTATACGTTGCTGAAATGTCTATTTCTAAATGCAAAATACTCTTGAGCAAAGACAAGCAAGTGGATTTGTTTCAGATAGAGCAGACACACGTAACCTTTAAATAATCAGGCTGTTTACAAAAAATGCATTTTACTTAAAATGATAAATCAATAAATCGTTAAAAACTGACAGAACACAATTTAATTTTCCTGTTCATTATTAAACATTTGGAAAACCAAAATCAATGCAAACTTTCATTTCTGGATTGTTAGAATTGTTTTAAATGAATGTATTCCCTCTGTATTATGGTTTTCCTTCAGAATATAAGATGCTAAGTAACCAAAATCCACTGGTAATACATCTTCCTTCCCTTTTATTTGTTAAATCAAAGAACAGGGATCACCATTTTTTGATTGACAACACCAGCTTTCAAATGTTTTATTTATTTCGGAAATAATGTATATGTCTGGAGATATGGCACTGAGCCTCTGGTATCCCTTAACAGCAAATTAACAGTGACTGGGATAGGATGTAAAGGTTGGTTGGACAGTACCTTAAAAAGTTCCCATATAGCATTACTAAGATGGAAAGCACCAATGAAGTGTAAATAGATTGGAGAAACTGGAGTAGAGAAATACTGAGAGCCACAGTAACCACAGGTAAGCAGATCCAAGCTAAGAGATATAGGGCCTGATTCACTAAAGGGCGATAAAACGTGCGCTATTTTTATTGTGCGCTAAAATTTTTACCGCGTCTTAATTTTGGCGACTTTTCGCACGATTCACTATAAGCATACTCGCGCTTTTTTACGCGCGATATTGCATGCATTATTTAACTCGCGAAGACTATTTCAATGCAGTATTTGCTGGTACATGTGATAAATTACGCCCGCGAATAGTCACCGCATATGAATGGTAGCTTAGAAATAGTGTATAAAAATTGTCACCGCATATAAATGGTGTATATAAATATTAGCCACATATAAATGGTAGCATATAAATGGTATCATATAAATAGTAGATGCTTATAAATAGTAGCCACTAGTGATGAGCAAATGTGTTCTGGTTATCTTTAGTGAAAAATTAGCAAATCTTTCGAAAGATCCACGAAACGGCAAAAATGTTGTGCGGGCAAAAAAATTGTTGCTGTGACTATTATTTTTTGTCGCTTGTATCAATTTTTGTATGTGCGGTGAATTTTTGCGTGGCGAATTTTTTCATGCGTTTTGCCATTGGCGGATTGTTTTGCGAAACGCATGAAAAAATCCGCCGCGAAAAAATTCAACGCACGTCCAGAAATTTGCTGCGAATCCATGCCTGGCGAAACATTTCATCACTTGTAGCCAAATATAAATAGTCGCGCAAATGAACGCACGCCATGTTAGCCATACACGCCAATACTTGCAGAAAATTACTGTATTAAAAATGAACATTTCGCTGCAAACTGGCGGCTGCGTCACTCTAGGGGAAACACATACTTGAATAAATAACACTGTAAGTCCATATTTTATTGCAAAAAATCATTTACTGTACTTTTGTATAATTTTTCGCCTGCCTGTAGTAGGTGTTAATTTTCGCATAGCCGAATGCGATATTTAGCGCGCAAAAGTTATAGTGAATCATGCGATCGTATTCTTTTCAGCGCGGAAATTAACGCATGCGGTAAAACTAGTGCGAGAAATAACCCATGCGAAAATGGCGATTTTTCGCACACGATAATACTATGGTGAATCGTGCGCAAATTATTTTGCGTTTTTTAACGCAAAAAAGCGTGCGATAATTTTTATCACTCTTTAGTGAATCAGGCCCATAGACTCTTGTGTTAATACTATTTAATATATTTGGTTCCCTGAATATCCCTTCATGTACCAGAAGAGATTCCACAGATTCAGTAAAATTACAGAAATGTGTAAATTACATTGGGGGTCATTTAAAACATGTGCGTAGCAGAATTATTCTCGCAGTAAACATATTTGCCCTGTGTGTTTATATAAATAAAGCTGGACAAGACTAGTCCATTTAATGTGCAGACATAATTGCAAATGTTTTATTCACAGTGTGATTGTCCTTGGCATAATCCCAAATTGCAAATGTTTATGCACACACTCTTTCTGCGCCGCCATTACGCCACACTATTGGTGGCAGAAAAAAATATTGGCTAAACTGATTTCGCTAATTGCTCAAGTAAACCACAATCTCATTTGCATGATTCACATTTCACTGTGATTTGCAAAAAAATAAAAAATGTAAAATAGAAGCATTTAGGGGAAACCATGCGCAAAACAACCATTGCAAAAAAAATATGCGCTGCAAGACTTTATAAATGGCCCCCAGCATGTTTATGTATAGTTCATCGTGTAATCCTATGTCTACCCGTTTTACTCTGATCTATTATTATCACAGGCTCTTTGAGTGAACTGGACCATTTCCCCCCAAGAGTTGTGATTGGAAAAGTAATATCTTGTCTAATCCTTATAACACAGAACTAGAATAAGTAGGTCAAAATCTGCAAGTATCATATTCTATTTGAATGTACCTGTAAGGTACACAATATGAAGTAGGATGTAAACAAATCTGTTTGATTTCTTGAATTTCTTATAAACCATAAGAAAAGACTGACAACATTACAAAAAAAAACCAAACAGTCAGAACCAAATTTCCATGATTTCCTGAAAACAGCCAATTAAGCCAAACTGAAAGCCTGGAGAGTATCTTTAATTTTAAAGGGCTGGAGTCACAAGGTGGAAGCATATATTTGAACTGCCTGCACTAAAGGGTAATAGTCTGATTTAGATTACTTCAGCTTGAAATAAAAAGTGTTTAGTAGCCAGTACCCAGTTTACATATTATGAATGCTGTTCAAGCTTAGGGTGTGTCCAAGGGACCCCTTCAGGCACTACATTCAGAGTGAGGCACAACTCTATATGCTCCATTCTAGGCAGAGCAAGAAAATTAGATTGGGACACGGTGCAAAGTGCAAAAAGCATTCAACCTGTCAGTTATAGCCTCTAATGCTAATGGACTCCAGCTGCACGAATATGGCAGCCCACTCAGAGAAATATGGGGGATCAGATACGTAATGTAAAAGCATCGGGCAAATACTTTTATGGCAAAATTATAAACAGCATGCAAAGGCAATGTTATAATAGATGTTAAAAAAAGGTTTGATTTCTGGGGTTAGTACACAACTGGGCACAACTGTCTATATCAGATATTTGATTAATTCTACTAACGCTATATAAAGTAAAAATTATTTAAAATGCCCATAACACTGGTTATTGCTGCCTTTTAAGTGTAGAGACCACAGTATATTAACCTCCTAACAGAAAATATTTCCTGGAAGATCTTTTATGGCTTGCACGAAGGTCAGGCCTTTTCAGCATTGCCCAGTATGTTGTAACAATAAGATTCCATTTATACGGAAAAATACACAGTGGTCTGAATTTTTTTTCAATCTTAAGGGTAAATTAGTCATCTAGGAACTTGCATTCATCTCTAAAAACTGAAAAATAAAAAATGTATTTTTTTCTCTATGAGCAAATATTGAGGATTATTTTTAATATGCTGTAAAAATATTTCTTGTAGATAAAAAAAATACATTTTACAAAACAGAAATGCTTTTGATGTTTTCTCTGTTTTCTCTCCAATTCTATAGAATTGTAATGATTTTTATCATTTTGCAGAGGTGCTAAAACTCAATTACCAATGAAAACACAAAGCTCCCTCTAGTGGCATAAAGACAATATTAGACAAAGTAGAGAGCAGTCTTTAGACTTTAATCTAAGTTTAATTCACCCTGAAAATGCTTATAGAATATACAGTGTATATCAATTCATTTTTGAGGTTTAGATCCCCATTAATGTTGTTGACAGTTTAGAGTAGGAATATCCAGGGAAGTTGTTGCTTAATGGCTGCCATTTGAACATAACACGTTTTAGGCATGATGTACTACAACTACCTTTCTATAAAAGCATTATGCACATTTCTAATGTACATGTAATATTCTGAGGACACCTTTAACACTTGCTTACTAAGAAGGTTTTTAGAAAGGGTCATGAAAATAAATCACTAGTCCTTCAAGTACTGTATCAAATACCCACATTTCTTAATGTTTAATAAGGGCTGTGACAGACGGGGAGATTAGTCGCCGCACTACAAATCTCCCTTGTCGCGGGTGAATAATCTCTCTGATATGCCATCCTACAGGCTAGAATGTAACTAATCTCCCCAAAATGCTGACTAGAATGTAAATCGCCGGTGGGATGGCATACGCAGCGCAGCATCACGTATGCCATCCCACCGGCGATTTACATTCTAGCCAGTGGGATGGCATTTCTGGGAGATTAGTGGCCAGCGACAAGGGAGGTTTGTCGTGCAGCGACTAATCTCCTCGTCTGTTCTGGCCCTAAATGTTTAAAGGTTAGCAGACATGTAAGCTTTTCATACAACTGGGTAAGTTCTATAAAAGCATAAAATTAAAGGCATAATGCAATAGTGACACTACCTACAAAAATATTCCCTAATAAGGAAAAGGCAGTATACGGTTTTTCATTAAAATTGCTGACTTGCCATAATGTTTAAAGTGATCATCTGATTTTATATTGTATTTACATGCAGTTATGCCTTACAGGCAAAACAATAAGAATAACATATAAAGTGTGGATCACAAATAAAATGAAACAAAGTTTATATTTAATAAGTAACAGACTTTTTGCTATAAGATGGAAAAATATGTATTTGCATTATCTCTTGCATGTAATGCAAACAGTTCCACTTAAACCAAAATAGAGATAATAATGTAACAGGTACCAACTAGAAAGACATGAGTGACTTTGCTCCTCAAGCCTATCTGTTGTCTAAATTGCTCAACATTAGGCTCAAAAAGGAAAAGAAATTTCTACTACCAACTTGTGTTTTTACTTTATTCTCTATCACCCATATGTAATAAAAAGGTATTGAGTTTGCCCAGTAGGGCAGTAACCAATAGCAACCAATAAGATGTTTGCTTTCAAGAGGTAACCAGTAAATTTTACCTGCTGGCTGGTTGGTTGCTCTGGGTTAATGTTCCTGGGCAAATTTAGTGCCTTTTATTGTATAACCCCTTTATGTGTAAAAAAAAAAAAAAAAAGTTTGGCCAGGAATGGTAACCCAGAGCAACCAATATGATGTTCACTTTTAAACAAGTGACCAGTAAATGCCACCTGTTGATCTGGGTTACTGCACCTGGGCAAACTTGTTGAACTGAGCTCAACACCACACTAAATGTGGTGTACAGATGTGGTGTACAAATGTACAGATATTGCTTTGTACCTATAAAGTGGAAAATTATGCTATTTTACAAAGGAGAACTATTTTGGCAAAGGACTTTTTAAAAAAATACAGACAAGACAAATATGGTCTAAAAATGATTCTAATAGATGTAAGAATTTTCATCGGGTGAATTTCACCTTTGCATTTCACTAAAATGTTAACATTCTCTCAATACATAAACATTTGTAACAAATAGAAATGACATAGTAGCATGCGTTCATTGCTTTCAATGCATGCCACAATCTCATCTGCATCAGACTGTTCTAATATCCTCTTTCATTAAGAAGCACTTTTTTGTATCCATTTACATGCCATGTACTTAATATTACTTTGTGGCATTTCAGTTAGTGCAATCAGACTGCTTTTCTGAATAAACTCAGTTCTGTGTGTATCCTGACAAAAACGGCTGTAAAAGATTGATTATATGGAAACAATGGCAGAATGAAATTGGCTGTTTGAACATTAAAAAGAGTTGGGTCCTTTGTATGTGAAGTTGTGGCTTTTATGACAGATGTAACTAAAGGGTCTGGTTTGCTGCAATTATATAGAAGTTTAAATATATGCCTTCTCATAATGTCTCTCTCTCCTTTCTCAAGCAGAGCACACTGTGGGTTTCCTTGGAAACCATTTTCATGACACTTATGTTTTTTGATACACTTCTTTATCCGCACAGCAATCCATGCATTTGGCACAAAGCATTCCTCACATTACCTTACAAATGAGACCTAAAAGTCTTACATTATAAAGGCATCTCATTATGATAGATAGATATGCATACTTGCAAACATTCCATGAATCTAAATACCATTGTTCTTAGTTTGGGTAAGAAAAGAGGTAATTTGATTTCAGTATTGGTTACATTTATTGCTTAAAAAAAATCACTTCTTTAATGCACAGCCCTGGCCCCTGAAAATAATAAACAGTGTTCCTGTTACACCCTCGTCATATAGCTCGTCAATGCACTGCATACTTAAGGACTTTGGTTTATAATCTCATCTAATACAAGCTGATAATGATATGGTAGAGCCTTTTAAATACATACTTGACTATTGCAGATAACCTTTGCCCAATAATTACAATAGTCTCTCCATAAAGCTTCTTTTTTTTAATCCATATTAATTCAAAGCAGATATTAGGGATAAAAGAGAGGAAAAAACTGAAGGGTTCAGTGACGTTGCTGTAATGAGTGCAGTGAGACATATAGATATATATTTTACAGCTTGATATATTATGCCATCACAGCTTTAAAGAAAAGGCATTCTATAGTCTGGTATATACAGGTATTGGACCTTTTTTCTAGAATGTTTAGGACCTGGGGTTTCTGGATAAGTGACTTTCTGTAATTTGGATCTCAATACTTTAAATCTACTAAAAAATTATTTAAACATTAGTTAAATACATGTTTTGCCTCAAGTAAGGGTTATTTATATCTTTGGTTCAAGTATAAGGTACTGTTTTATTATTATAGAGAGAAAGAAAATATATATATATTTTTTTTTTAAAAGAATCATTTACTTATACTGGAGTCTATGGGAAATAGCTTCCCTGTTTCCAGATAATGGATCATTTATCTGTACTTTATTCTTTTAAAGTTGCTCATTTTAAGATGCTAGGTCTGGAGGTACAGACAAGAAGCATCTGGGTTTTACTGTTGCAGATCTTTAGTTAGCAAGGTGTTACTAGCTTTGTTTGTATATTTATGTATGTATATATTTTGCCTTGCAATTTGAGTGCACCCTTTCAATGCAAAATATTACATTACAAGATATATTTTACAAACGTGATAAGCATTGCCTAGCTCTAAGCACTATTTAGCCAAAACATTTTATCATTAAATCTCCTTTTAACATAATTGTTTCTAAACTTTAAACATAATTCTACCAAAACTATCCTAATTCCTTCTGCTTGTCCTTGCAGAAGAACATAGCAAAAATTCATTTTACCATATAGAATATAGAGGTATAGGATCCCTTATCCAGAAACCCGTTATCCAGAAAGTTCCAAATTACGGAAAGGTCATCTCCCATAGACTCCATTATAAGCAAACAATTCTAATTTTTAAAAATGATTTCCTTTTTCTCTGTATTTATAAAACAGTACCTTGTACTTGATCCCAACTGGAGGTATAATTAATCCTTATTGGAGGCAAAACAATCCTGTTAGGTTTAAATGATGTTTAAATGATTTTTTATGACTGTATTTATGTGTGTGTGTATTTATGACTGATCATGAGACCTACAGTTCACATCACTATACCCTAGCTGTACCATGCATTAACAAAAAAGTTGGGCCGCAAATCATTTTGCAAATAATTTAAACCCATATTCAATTGTGAATAGTACAAAGACAATATATCAACTGATGAAACTGAGAAAGCTGGTTTTCTGAAAATGATATGTTCATTTTGAATTTAATGCCACCAAAAGATTTTAAAACATTTAGAAGAGGAGCAACAGAAAAGTGGAAAAGTTGTGTAATGTTAATAAGACCGGATCCCAGAGAGACTGGGTCTCCCATAGTTTCCACTCTGTGAAACACTGGCATTTATTGCAACAATTGAAGAAAAGTGTTCCTTGATATAAAAGTGTACATAATTTGGGGATTTCATCATCTGCAGTACATCATGTCATTAAAAGATTCAGAGAATCTAGAGTAATCTTTGTATGCAAGGGACAAGGCATAAAGCCAATACTGGATGGTCATGATTAGGTGGCACTGCATTAAAAGCAGACAATTTTGTAATGGAAATCACTGCATGGGCTCAGGAATACTTCCAAAACCCATTTTGTCTATGAACACAGTTCACTGATGCTTACACAAAAGCAAGGTTAAACTCTACTATTAAAATAAACACAGCCACTTTCTCTGAGCCCAAGCTCATTTACATTGGACTAAGGAGAGGTAAAAAACTGTCCCATAGCTCTTTTTTTGGAAATCATGGACCCCGGGGTCTTCCAGGCTAAAGAGGAGAATGACCATTTGGCTTGTTATCAGAAAGCAGTCCAAAGATCAGCATTTGTGATTATATAGGGGGCACTTGTGCACATGGCATGGGTAGCTTGCTCATCTGGGAAGGCACCATTAATGCTGAATGATATATACAGGTTTTGGAGCAACATATGCTTCCATCCAGGCAACATCCTTTTCAGGGAAGGCTGCTCTTATTTCAGCAACCAATGCTAAACCGCATTCTGCACATATTACAACAGCATGGTTCTGTAGTAAGACTGGGCGGTAAACTCACCTGCCTGCAGTTCAGGCCTGTCACCCATTGAAAACATTTGGTGCATTATGAAAGGAAACATACAACAAAGACCCTGAACTTTTAAGCAGTTGAAAATTAATTTGTAAAACTACAGCAATTGGTCTCTTCAGTTCACAAATTGTTACCGTGTGTTGTTAAAAGGGGTGATGCAACCACAGCGGGAAACATGCCCATGTGCATCCTCTATCTATGGGACACAATGTCCTTATACTTAATCAGTGTCATTAATAAATGCTTAATTTTTTTTTTTGACAGTATCTTTGTGAGCCAAAGAAGAACTGGATGTGCCTGCAGGAGATGATTTGAACCATCAGCCATCTGGTCCATTCCCCTCATGGCTCAGAAAGACAAGTACCCACTTACTAGGTAAAGAAATAAGGATTATTTGAAAGAGGAAAAAGCTGATGTTGCTGTACATTTTATGTTCTGTTTAAGGCAATTAAACATTACCTCTTTCCCTTGCTGTACCACACTACCTCCTGCTGGAGATTATATAATAGCTTCACTGGACTGCAAAAAATAGTGTTAGAAGCCAGTACATAACATAGAAGAAATTGTCCTCTTTAGAACATCAGTGGGAATTGTTGTCTCTCGCTAGAAAAATGTGTAGTGCTTCAACAATACTTCTGTGCAGCTGTTTGTAATGCTAAGTACCAAACATAAGAAATTCAGTGCATCAATACAACAATTCCATCAGTTCCTACAACACATTTCTAAAAGAAAACAATTATGTTCAATTTATTAGAAATTCTTATCCGTGTTCATTAAAAAAAACAGATGGTAAATTCCTGGAAATGTGTTCTCATAAACTCACTGGACTGTTTCAGTTTACCATTGATCTGAAACAGCTAGCTTCATTCATAATTAAACATGGTGTGCTGGTCTTAAATGGAAATCACATCATTTCACTGCTGTTAAAAGATATAACATATATATATATTTTTATATATAAACCTTTCTATTTTTGCATTTATATTTTGCTCACAGTTCTTTAAATCCTAGGAGTGCTGTCCTTGTTCCAGTGCTGAAAACACCCAGGTTTTGTTGCTGCAAATGGTGTGCACCCTATGGACTATTATATATATATATATATATATATATATATATATAAAGTCTTTTTAGAAGCCGGCACTCACGTTAAAAGGTCACTGTATGCCCGGGTGCAGTATTAACAAATCAAGATATGTACCAAGAAAAAGATACCGCACTCACAGGACTTACTTGAGAAAATCGGTGATTTGTTATTCACAGCATAGCATAGTGATTATTTGTACTTTAGCTTTGTGTGTATGTAATTAGAAATGTAAATGTAGTTATTAAGCTTAGCCAACCTAATATAAAACTTAAAAAGGCATTCATTCTCCTAATGGTATTTCATGGTTATATACAGTATTTAGCCATTGTAGTTCCAGGCAAGGATGCAGAGAAATGGGCATTACACCATTCTGTATAACTTTTGAACTTTGGAAGTGGAAATATAATTAACTGCAAAAATAAATAAAATGCTTAGCACAGCAGTCATATAAAGACTTAAGCCCTAGTCCTTATACTAACTATAGATCAAAACACTTGCCTTTATTGGCAAAGAATATGTCTGTAGTGCTGGATTCCCACTTAAAGTACACACAAAGTAATATACTCATGTAGTTAATATTATTACTCCAGTGCCATTTCCAATAGCTTTCTGCAATCTAACCTGTTCTAAAACATAGGAGGTAGGCCACATTTTAAAGGTGGTGAAAGAGTGAAAACAAACTAAAGGTGCATCAGTCAAAAATGCTTAAGTTATTATGTTTTAAGGTCACAGCAGAAACCGCTGTCTTCCCCTTTTGAAAAATGGTTTGCTTTATTATTATTATTATTAACATTTATTTAAAAAGCGTTAACATATTCCGCAGCGCTGTACAATAAGTGGGTTTCATACATTGGACATACAGAGGAACATATAAAGCAATCAATAACCGATACAAGAGGAAAAGAGAGCCCTGCCCAAAAGAGCTTACAATCTACAAGGAGAAGGGGTTGAGACACAAGGTGTGGGAATGGGCAAGACCAGAGGGTATTGCTTTTCACAGCACACTGAGGTTATGTTAAACTAGATTAGGGTAAGCTTCTCTAAATAAATGTGTTTTTAGAGATCGCTTGAAGGCAGAGAGATTGGGAGAAATTCTGACAGATTGTGGGAGCGAATTCCAGAGAAGGGGGGCAGCCCTTGCAAAGTCTTGCATGCAAGTTATGAACTGCTTTATATGTGAGATTCATTAGTTTGAATTTTATCCTGGATGGTAGGGGAAGCCAGTGCAGGGCTTGGCAGAGTGGCACGGCAGAGGAGGAGTGGTTGGAGAGGTGTATGAGCCTGGCAGCAGTATTCATTATGGACTGGAGTGGGGACAGTCTTTGGAGGGGAAGGGCAATTAATAGGTTACAGTTACAGTAACAGTAGTCCAGGCAAGAGAGCGAATAAGAATTTTGGCAGCATCTTGGGTGATAAATGATAGTATTTTGGAAATATTTCTTAGGTGAAAGTGACAGAGTTCCACATAGAGCCAAGCCCCTTACGTTAACATATTTATGCATTACATGCACATGCAGCTCAATGAATGATTTGTCTTTACCCTAAGTAAATAAAAATGGAGACTTACTGTTTGTTTTCAGAAGAAAAATTCAGAAGGGGAGTCTTCTCTGTATAACCGCAGTCTTTTGTTGGGCTGAACAGCTTTGACAAACTGAACGGATATCTAAAGAAATCAACATTTTAATAAATAAAAGTGCTTTGATGCTTTTTTTTTTTTTTTTTTTTTTAAATAGCCCTCCCCTTTTCATAAGACCCTTAGATACACTCCAAAATGCTGGATGTTGTGTGTGTTGAGGGGGACATTAAAGAGGTAGACATAGCCAAGTATGGCCTCCAAACCTCTGTTACCCTGTAGCATAGAGTCTCTCAAACCTGATTTACAATTTTTAGAATAGAACATAAAGTCTAAAATAAAAGATTACATTCCAGTTGTTCTGGTTACACATTTGTTTCTGTTGAAAAGATGTTAAAAGAAATTTGCGCATAATTAATATTTGCAGACACCTCTAACCATAATGGTATATTGGTAAGAATATATTTAAATTGGTGAGGCCTAGGTGGTGACGATGAAAAAAGAATGTTAAAATGTTTTAAATCCCTGCTGTAGTTTATGATGGTAAACAGCTTAGGCCAGAAAGAAATTAAAATCTCTGTGTTTGGGATTTTGGCACCATTGGTAGCACTGCAAGAAACATTTTGCTAAACGCCAGCATATTTACAAATTGTTCAATCAACAACAAAGCCGTATTTGAAGGATAAATTAACTTACTGAACTGCTTCATTCATCTTTATGTCCCAGTCAAGAACTCTAGTGCAAGTACTCACATAAAAGCAGCAGTTAGGCAATAATTATATGTTTTTAAAGCGATGAAATGATATACAGTGCTTCCCAAAGAGAGAGGAAAAGTATCATTCTTACAGTCCTCAAGAAAATGCAGGACACCACTGGAAAGAGCTCCCTGTGATAATAATTGTGATTTCAAATATATTTGAAAGGTTTAAAAAGAATGTTTGAAGGAGATACAGAAGAACTAGGTTTTAATCAGGTAAAGGAAGCTTTGAAGAGTAGTTGTCCCCAAAACAGAAGCAAAGTTATAGGAATGCACCACACAGCAACTGTAAAAGCTCTAGTAGTGCTGATGAATTAGAAAGTATGAAAAACAATGTGCAAGAAAACATTTATAAAAATCTATATTGTCGCTTCTGGTCATCAAAATGCAAATCAGAAAAATATGAAGTATACCATGTAAAGTAAATATGAAAAATATGAAGTACACCATGCCTCCACTAAATGACAGCAGCTGCAGCTATAGGTTGTTTGATAGGCCTTAGTGAAAAAGAGATCGAAAACAACTGTTCTCTAAAAACATGATCTTCTGAAACTGTCTGTACTATCATGTGGTGCAACGGAGTCTTAAAAAGAAAAAGTATGGTCTTAAAAGTATACAGTCATCACAATAAAAAACACATGCTGCTTGACTGAGAAAAAATGGATATTTTGTAAATATAGTTCTTGCTTTTTGGCAGGAATTCTTGATCAGAGCCACAAGGCAAAGCAGAATCAATTATCTTTTGTCCAGTGGCTGATTTAATGATCAGAGTGAAGAAATAAGTAGGCTTAACTAAGGCAAAGTAAATAGATGTATTAAATATATAAACTTCATAAAACATTTTGTGTGACAAAAATATTATAATAAGAGGTTTATTGTGTGATGACAGTATATCTTTCTACCTTTGTTATCGGTTACCAATTGATGATGTAATGTGAACAGTTGCCATGACTACAGTCAGCAAACTAAAAGACAAATAGATTATTTCCTTGACCAAACATCAATATTTGGGCCCAGTTTACCTGCAACGCGTGGCTTCTGCTGTCCCTATGACAGCTCAGTTACAAAGGGACTTGGAACCTCAGCTGACATTTGGAAAGCTGAATATTATGACAACTGTGTCATCTTCATTGTTTCTAGAAACTAGTACTTCCAGTGAAGCCTGAAGGCTTTCAGATTCTGTTGGGCAGCTTTCTACTATCTACTATTTGCCCAAACAAATAGATAGCATCTGCCAGTGCTTACATGACAACATATAGCACATTGCAGTTTTTGAGGCTGATTCTGGTAGCAAAATATTGCTATTCCAAGGCAAAGTACTACACCACCTACACATTATTTGTAACTAACCGAGCTTATTCTTTATTTCAAACTATTCTTCATTGTAGGAAAAAAATGCAAGGGGTAAATTAAGTGAAAAGTAAATATGTAAACGTCAAATTAAGTAAATAAACGAATAATTAATCCGCCGCTCATGCCAATTGTCATCACATTAAATAAACTATATACCAAATGATTAGTTGAGACTCGGGTGTCCAAACCCCGAGTCTATCACTTAGGATTCAAAGATTAATCACATAAACGGCTTTCAATTCAAAGAAATCAGCATGCTCACCGAAGTCCAATAGTGGTCCAGGTGCTCAAGGGCCCGAACCCGCAGCTGAAGGGAAAATCACCAATATCAGAAAAGGAACATCAAGCACTCCGGACTGTGAGAATCTGCTAAAAACTGGTCTTATTTCTTCATTTAAAAACAGAAATGCCTGACGCGTTTCGTACGTTCATGCACTTAATCATAGGCCTATGATTAAGTGCATGAACACACGAAACCCGTCAGGCATTTTTGTTTTTAAATGAAGAAATAAAGACTGGTCTTTAGCAGATTCTCACAGTCCGGAGTGCTTGATGTTCCTTTTCTGATATTGGACTATTAAGGCAGCTACTGCCTTACTATAGGGGGCAGTCACATTTCCACTTACACACAGTTTGCATTCAGGCAGTCAGTTGTGTGTAAAACCCCAGTGATTGCATCAAAATGCGCTCTTTGCACTTGTTGTTGTGCTCAGCACCACTCAGTCCTTCCTGCTTTCTGTTTAAATTGAGTGCTGCTGCTGCGCCTATTGAAGCAGTCGAACCCTGGAGCCATTGCTACCTCTGGACCAGGCAGTAGCTCCAGGGTTCCCTGAACACCATGTGTCAATAGACACAGCACACTTGTATTTAAAGAATTGGGCACATACATCAATCTCACGCCAGTAATGATGTGAACAGGACTTTTTGCACATTTATGTCCAATTTACAGCAAAGCATGAGCATGACTGTGTTAATATTGATTCACTAGCCCCAGTTGAATCAGGCACAATGCCCCCTTGTGATCGCAGCAACACTACAATTCTGGGGGGGGGGGTTGTTGGAAGTGTTAAGCTGGCCATACACGGTAAGATCTGCTTGCTTGGTGACCTCGCCAAGCGAGTGGATCTTTTCCTGATAAGCCCAACTACGGGTGGGTTATATTGTGCTAATTCAGTCGTTTGGCCCTAGCGTGCACACACATCCATTCGTCAGTCCAGGGGGGGGTGTGCACGTCTGCTCGTCAGTCCACGGGGGGGCACGTCCACACACACATCCATTCTTCAGTCTGGGGGGGTGCGCACGTCTGGTCGTCAGTCCACGGGGGGGGTGATATAAAGTTGGTAACATTGTGAATGCCCCCTAAAGTGTAAGTAATATCTTAGTACTATGGTTCCATTTTCGCTGTAGGTAAAATTGGACCTTTAATGTTCAGTGCAGTTTAAAGGGCATCTAAGCCCAAAAAAATTAATTTGTGTAAAAGTGAAAGTATGTTCACTGTCTGGAACCAGGAGTCTTTCAATCACTGTTGTACTCTTTTGTAAATACATGTAATTGTGAGCATTTTATAAAGACGACGCTACATTTACAAGGAGATTAGCTAATTCTTTGGGTACTAGAATTGTGCGCACACAGCAGTTTTTCTTTCCCTGTACCTGTTTTCTTTCCCTGTGCTGTAACTCTTCAAGGCAGGAGGGTGAAAGGGTCCTTCATCCACCTTTCCCTAATCTGCAGCTGCCAGCATGATATATTTATGAAGAGTTCACAGAGGGTCACTGAGTGTCCTTTTATTATTTATTTGATTATTGAAACTTAGCAGTAGCGGCTGCATTTCCCACCCTAGGCTTATACTCGAGTCAATAAATTTTTCCAGTTTTCTTAGGTAAAATTAGGTACCTCGGCTTATATTCGGATCGGCTTATACTCGAGTATATACGGTAAGCACAGATATCTAGACTTTTATTCACAAATTGCCTGGGAAAACCATTCCTTCCAGGATAAGAACAGAGGTGTTACCTGCTTTGATGTTTGATAAGCCCAGCTGCTTTGTATCACTATTGTTTTCCCAAAAACAATTAAAATTCAACCCAAGGCAAATGCAGCTAACCTGTTTGCAATAAAATGTACAGTTGTGTAGACGTATCATTTAAGCAACATTTGCTATATTTCATGCATCCTGGATTGCTAATAAAGGTATATACAGATTTTACTCTACACGCTCCCTACAGGGGTAACAATTCATTATGGGAAAAAACATGACATTTGCGCTTGAAATTGCACTTTGTGATGTACACTTACACACAACGTTAAAAGAACCGTAATGTTTCAGGAAAGCAAGCCTAAATTAATTATGAACCTTTCTGCATGTAGCTTTTAATGCCTAACAAAACAAAATCAAATTCTGTTTTTCTTTTAAAAAAGAACATTATAAATAAAATATAATGTTCTTTTCCACTATGATGGCATGCCACTATACTTCATCAGGCATATGGAATCTTACAGACTGACAGAAAACACGCTATAAAATTAACATCTGTTGGCAGAGGAAACTAAAAGAAGAACATGGTTGTTGGCAATTTTTTGCCTAACAAACTAAAGAAAACTAAATAACCATGAGCAGTTGACTGCTTGTAAAATACTACAGATAAAACACATAATTTTGAACTGCCCATGTCATATTGTTACATTTTGCAAGCTCTCTGTATAAAACTAAAATGATATACTTGTTTATATTTGAGTTAAAGCTGGCAGTTGTATTTCACTTAGCATGGTGTGGGTAGAACGGTCTGATCAGGTAAACATTATATTTCCTTGTTTAAGAGAATAATGTTCACACTAATCTTCTGTGCTCTTGGACTGTGTGAAGATGTATCAAATGGTGCCACTTGCCTATTATATAAGCACAGAAGTGATATTCTGGCTGTTTGAACTTCAAAGCTCTTGAAAAAAAGGGTTTTAGTCAGAATTTAGTCAGTGGTAAAATAAGTGCGCAAAGCTTTACAAGTCATTTGGTCACATGAGTTTGTGAGTGTTTTTTTAGGTAAAATACTTGCAAAACACTTATCACTTGGACACTTTCTAAACATACATATTTATTATTTGATGTTTTTAATGTTTTGCAGTTGTTTTTTAGTTGGTTAATTATAGTATTAACACTGGGGCGGGGAATTAATGGACAGAGTTCTGTCTTTTGCTGCCACACTTCTTCATGTTACAGTTAGGGCTCCTGTATTTTTGGTCAGGTGATCTCTGAGAGCGCACATAGCCCACCAACAAAATGGAGGCTCAAGGGAGAAAAAATGTGAAAGGGCAATATTTAGTCCCGGTTGCTTATTCTTTAATAGGCCACGTAATATGATTTAAACTATCTGTTGGTTACTATACCCGCAGAATGAATACTTAACCAACAGATAGTTTAAATCATATTACGTGGCCTATTAAAGAATTAGCAACCAGAAACTGTAACACTAAAAATAAAAATGTAGTAAGTAATTAAACTATAATGTACTGTTGCCCTGCACTGGTAAAAGTTTGTTTCAGAAAGACTATTATAGTTTATATAAATAAGCTGCTGTGTAGCCATGGGGGCAGCCATTCAAACTGGAAAAAGGGAGGAAAAGCACATAGCAGATAACATAGCAGATAACAGATAAGCTCTGTATAATACAATTGGAATCTGAGCAATTTATCTGTTATCTGCTATGTAACCTGTTCCTTTTCTCCTTTTTTCAATGTAAATGGCTGCCCTCATGGCTACATAGCAGCTTATTTATATAAACTATAGTAGGGGTTCTGAAGCAAATACACAACTTTTGCAAGTGCAGGGCAACAGTACATTATATATTAATTATTTTGATACACTTTAATTTTTTGGTATTACTGTTCCTTTATGTTATGAAATCCATAGTGTACCGTATCATTAATTAATATTGCTTAAACTTGCACATATTTAGACACAGATGTGTTATCTTTGACTAAGGTCCCAATACAGGACCGAAAAGTTGCAATCATAGTTAGATGCTGGAATAAAGAAGTTTATAGTTTTTGTTTTGTTTTTTAATTTCATAGTGCTGGTCCGTGTATTGACTGGGCCAATCTGGACTGGAACTGTTTGGTTGCAGGTTTCATTCCATAGGCTATAAATTTTTTCAGGTATTGGTAAAGAGCTTGTTGATAATCCCCCATAGTCTGAGGGACATACATAAGAAAGCTGTATGGTGTCTGGGTACATTTTGTTTACATAAAACGCTTTATCCTCCATCAGCCCCAGAGTCTGTATGTATACTCCATGTTTCTGGGCTTTTTACTTATTTGGCTTTTTATTCTGGATCCTTGAAACTTGAAATTTAAAATGCAATCCGGTTGCTGGGGTTGCTGATCCCAATATCTAAATAGTAAATTAATTATTGGGCTAGAGTTCATTTGAATAGCTCTTTAAACCGATATTGGTGTTTAATCAATTTACAGCCACCTAAAGCATAGCTCTTCATTAGTGGCATAGGTATGAAAGACTAATACAGTCTGACACACATGCAGCCTTGTCTCCTGAGCACATAATGAATGAAAGTAAAGATCTGAGCTTGCGTTTTCTTTAAATTAGGTATAACCTACAGCCGCCCACTGAAACAATGTAGAGGTTGAATTTTAAAGCTCTTGCACAGCAGATTCCTTGGCTCCTTTTCCTTGGCATCGGGGCAGAATACATTTCAAAACATGAATACAGGTGCTACCTCTACCGCCTTATAAAGAAGCATTACTTGCAGTAGTGACAATGATCCTTCAGCATATAATAACTGATCTACAAATTACTCTCAAAGGCTTAGACGACTGCTCTCATTCTTGGCACTGGCTCCAACTGATCTAAAAATGAATAATTCATGCTTCACCTCAGTAGAAAAATGCATTTAATCTCCACTTCTTCTTCGAAGAAAAGATATTCCCTGATTGCGTCTGACCTCTATCCTTTCATACAGCATTCAAGCTCTTTTGATGTTGTTGTATAAGTTTTCAGTGCATACAGGGAGAAAATATCAGCATCAGCAATTATAAGTTTAGGCATTGTATCCATGTAGATGTAACTGACAACATAATTGTACAGAATACTGTATATTATGCCAGATGAATAGCTCTCATTTTCTAAAATATAATTTGGGACTGAATAAAATGAAATCAGGTTGTTCTTTTGTGTAATAAGGGACCTTATAGGGTTACAGTGCTTAGTTATATAAAAATGTTGGATGTATGGACAGACATAAATTTAGTGATAGACTGTATATGTAATATTATTGCAGTGATTCAAATACATGTATAATATATAGGATTTTATAGACTGGCAGCAGTTCAAGACTTGGAGGCTGCTGATGTTCATTTAAAAAGAACTTGGATAATTCTACCTTCTCTGCTGGTAAGGATTTCCTTAAGTAAGGGTGCCTAGGGCTAAAATGCATCTTTATTTAAAGCACTGCCTCTAGCAAGAACTCCATTGTAAAACTTTACAGGTCAGCTAAATATTAGATATTTGATGGGATAATTATAAAGCTGTGTAAAATGACATTCACCAAAAAGACTGAATACTGCAAAATAAATGGCAACAACTCTGTGTTGTTCTTATGCATTAACATCATGCATTGCAGTTACACAATTCATTAAAAGGATTCTGTCATGATTTTTATGGTGTACTTTTTATTTCTAAATTATACTGTATAAATAGCAAATAATTCACTCTACCATTTAACATTTTATTCTTGAACAAACAAATTTATTTTTTTGCTTTAATATTGGTTGTGTAGACAGCAGTCTCAGTGCATTGTGCCTGATTCTGGGCTTTCAGAAGGAGTCAGTGCTACACAATAGAACTGGTTTCAAATAAGTTCTTGTTTCTCCTGCTCAATATACTTTCAGTAGAACCCAAGCCACTTAATAGCAAAACTGGTTTCTCCTTGAGTGTTATTCTCATGTCTACCACTAGATGGGGCACATTTAGCAATGCGAACAATTCTTGATTTTTTTTTTCACCTTTTCAACCTGCTTTTTTGAAGGGTAAGGGGGTATGGGGCGTCAGAAATCGTTACCTCTCATTGAATTTAATGTATTTGGGGCTGAAGTTCCCACTCATTCTCACTGTAATGTATTTGTAGTGCTACTGCCCTCTTTTGCTTACTGTACTCAATATATTTTGGGTGCCACTACTACTGCCCCTCACTGCATAATGTACAACCCGGATTCCAAAAAAGTTGGGACACTAAACAAATTGTGAATAAAAACTGAATGCAATGATGTGGAGGTGCCAACTTCTAATATTTTATTCAGAATAGAACATAAATCACGGAACAAAAGTTTAAACTGAGAAAATGTACCATTTTAAGGGAAAAATATGTTAATTCAGAATTACCATGTTGTCATGGTATAAAGATCAATAACAACACCAACTTTTCTGCAGCTTTTCAGGGGAAAAATATATGCAGCGCATAATAGCCAGAAGTTGCCTCATGAGGCAGTTTTGGGCTGCTACGCAAAACGCAGATTAGTCGCCTGTGGTAAATCTTTTCTAGCATAGGTGACCAATTTCCTTGTACTGCATGCCATAGCTCTTAAGTGCTGCATTTAGGGGATTAGGCATTTCCCTAGAACCCATAAAAAGTTAATTACTCTATAAACAAAGACTTTACAAGTACACAACAGGTATGGGATCCCTTATCTGGAAACCCGATATCCAGAAAGTTACAAATTATGGAAGAGCCATCTGCCATAGACTTTATTATAAGCAAATAATTAAACGGAATCCATACCTTCTCTGCATATTGTTTGCGCTAAAGTCTTTCCCAAGTGGAACACAGCACTCTGGTCCAGTTGTTCCATTTTGCAGAGATTTCCTCCTTTCAGCCTCTACATCAGCCGCTCTGTGAAAGCCATCCAGAATTATCAGCTCGTTGAATTCACCGGCTACAGCATCTGTCCCTAGACATCCATTCACACCAGTACAGTTTGATGACTGTGTCCTTTCCACTTCACATTTTCGTAACGGATCATTCTTGTTTTCAAGATACATTTTATGGTTTGGAAGTTGTCTTCTTAGCTAAAAATGCAAAGAAATACTATGTAAGTAGGAAAGTGGACGCAACTTCTGAAAACATGGTGCTAAAAACATGGCTGGGAAAATTGTTTTGCCTGGGTCTTAAGGTCCCCATACATGGGCCGATTCTAGCTGCCGATATCGGTCCCTTAGACCAATTCGGCAGCTAATTGGCCCGTGTATGGGGACTACCGACGGGCCTGCCCGACCGATATCTGGCCTGAAATCGGCCAGATCTCGATCGAGCAGGTTAAAAAATCGAGTCGGATCGGGCACTGCATCGGCTCATTGATGCGGTCCCCGGACCGACTTTTCCTATGCCCGTTGTTATAATTCGATCGTTTGGCCCCAGGGCCAAACAATTGAATTAGCCTGGATTCTCCAGAAGATCCGCTCGCTTGGCGACATCGGTGTATGGGCACCATTATTCGCATGACTTTGCTTAATAAAGAATATGTAAACCTTTTTTAATCTCTAAAATGACTCTACTAGAAACATTTCAACACATTTCTAAACTTTTTATTTAACTTTTATTACATTTATTTATGTAGACTTCTTCAGTATAGGAGGAAGTAAGAACATGGTGTAAATGCCTATGCTATTCTGCCATTCACAGTGTTGTAAATAGGTACATTCAAGCTTTTACATAAAGAATGTTTGTGCATGAGAAGCTTGGCATTATTTAATATTTAACAATTTTAATATTTATCAAGTTGCCCCTATGATAGCATCAGCTTGTGTGTATTACCTGTGTAGCCCCTATGATTTATACCTGCTAGTATATATATATTCCAATATTCCAATAAAACCAATAAAAAGCTAAACCCAGGATGGGTGCATAATAGCATCAGTGCAAGGTATGTAGCTTTTTCAACTAATAACTGAATGGGGAATTCTGACAATTCTACTTGCCAACAATTGTTGATATTCTAAGGAAACCCCAGTGGAGCACCTCTCAGTGGCAAAAAGCAAGGTAGCCTGCAATACCCCTTGTGTAACTTGCCATCCTGCTCCCACCCAGAAAGGAAACACGACATTGAATCACACCAAGAAAACAAACAGAGCTAAGTAGTCTGTAAATGAAGCCCAAGGTTCTTTCCCCTCATGAAGAAATATAAATTGCAGTCAAATTCGTCTTGTACAAAAAAAATGTAAATGCTGAATAATTTTGCACAGATGGTATTATCATAATTGATTTAAAATACATTTCCTTGTCTCTAACCATAAAAATCACAAGGTAATTTGCAGATTGTTATTCTACTACTAAACATGCGCAATGAGGCTTTAATTAATCAAATGGTATAAAAGAGAAATATTTTAATACAATAAAGATTAATAAATCTCTGCTAAACAGTATCCTTTTGTTGCATGCAGTGACAGATTTAATACTATTGAGGGATTAGTGAGTAGCAAATAAAGAAATACAGTGATCCGTAATAACTCACTGATTCTTCATTGTTACTGCAGTTTAAGGGATGCAAAATACAGTAATATTTTAATAAAATATATATTAAAATGTCCATAAAGCATACTTTTTCATATAAAAGGTTACAGCTGGTTACATTACTTGTTATTAATAGAAATATAAGGGCGGAAGCAAAGTTAAAATCACTGGCGTGTGCCAAATGTTATGTACCCCCCGGGGATGGTAACCCCACCTACCCAACATCCCAGGCTGGTGCTCGTGTTACAGAAACCTGCATTGGCCCGGGGTTCTTCCCAGCAAGTACCTTTTTTTCCTATATTCTTTCTTTAATTTTACATAGGTAATCTCATGGGCAGCAGCGTGAAAAAACGTTTTTGTAAAAGTCGGCTTTTTACTCTAAGGGCTCTGGTACACGGGGAGATTAGTGGCCCGCGAGCAGGGAGTTTTGCCGCGGGCGACTAATCTCCCCGTGTACCAGAGCCCTAATGCACATACACTCCCACAAAAAAAAGCAAGAAGCAGAAAGAGGATTGCCCTGCATTGCTCAATGAGAAGAACCATGCGCCTGAGCAGTTCTCTGCAAACAGGAACACCAGGTCAATATCACATAAACGCACACTATGGTCAATTTTACCAGGCACCAACAAACCTACTTGCATGATTTTGGCGTGTTGGAGGAAACCCAAACAGACACAGGGAAAACATACAAAAAGTCAGACCTAGAACATCAGCACTGCACTCCCCAAATATAACAGGAAGTGTGGGAAGCGCAATGCTGGGGTCCTAGGAGGATTTTTTTTTAATGGGCTTCTGAATCAAAATGTGGTAAAGAGCCCCACACAACCCAGAAACCCCTAATATACCCATCACTGTAATCTGTCCCTTCAAAAAGTATGCATAAATAACATTTTTATATGTTCAGCTGCAAAACAGTTCTTCTCTTGCATCATTTGAAATCCAGTTAGGGGAGGGGGGACTAAAACCTTGTTGTTTTAAATTGTAACAACTTCTCCTCAGCTTACAGAAAGCATGCAGGAACTACATAACCCACAATGCACTGCACTCTTACGTTCCTTTCCTTATTGACGTCACATGTGCAGGGAATTGAGGGATTTGGAGGATGCACGCAGGCTGAGAACAGACAACTTTTGTTACTTTTTTTTTCAAATATAGGCTGCATATTTTTAATTGATGTATATTACAAATTTGCTTGAAATTTTGTTTACTTTCCAAAAAGCTTAAGTTGTGTTTGGGTGATTTTCCCCTTTAAAGGCTGATGTAATTAAAGTTGCAGAATCTGCACAAGACCAAGTTAAAGCGCTATACACAGAATAATAACCAGAAAAATTTACCATAACACATATTTTGAAACATTAATGTTACAACTATTATTGAAAATGACTCCAGTACCAGTATATTCTACAGTGCTGTACAACAGAAGGGTGTATGCACCAAACATTCACACAATATACAAATACTATATAAACAGGAAGTAATGATGGCCCTACTCATTTCACACTACAGTCTAAAGATTTTATGTCTGTACCTAAAAGACCAAAGGTAAAATTTATAGGGTTGAATAACCCAACAGTAATGAGATTTTATGAATCATCTGCAGTTATACTACACCTACACCACACAAAAGTCTTGTAGCGGACTTTTTGGAAAAGGATGAAATAGATAGCATTGATTTATATGGGCAAAACCACACAGTCTACAAAATTTAGCCTATTTTATTAGTCATATGTTAATCAAGGCAACACCCTTAAGGCTACAGCTGCTAGTTTCTCCCGTGGGAAAGCCCTTATGGTTACAAGCAATTAAAAATAATGTATTATTCTATCAATGTAAAAAATATCAAAGCCTGCTTTACTAAACATATCTGGTGCTACATAGCCTAACAGAAGTGAATACATACATAGAAGATTAATATAGTAAATCATATATTTTCTCAATTGCTGATCTATAGTAAATACTTTTGTTAGATGTACAAAATAAAACAGTGAGTCTCTGTGCTAAGATTAGATGCTGGTATTTTCCAAACATGTAGCTGCATTTACCATACAGTCTAAGTAATGATATGTCAGACTTACCTTGCTTTTAATGATACCAAGTGCTCTCCTGCTTTGAAAGTGATAAACTCCCTAGTTATGAAATCAAAGGGCTAAATTCCTCTAATGTACTTCAGGAGAGGCATTTATTGTTTTTTACACCAAAATGTGTAGTTCAGCAAAATGATGTGGGAATTTGGTGGGGACAGTGCATTGTATAGACTCATCTGTACAAAACTTGGTTGTGACTTGTTAGTTCTATGCTGAAAGAACTGCCCCCTCCCAGTTCTCTCTAACATTTTCACCTGTTACCATAAATCACCTGGTTGCTTTAAAGACACAACCATGTATACAATGCTGCTATGTGCCTGCACCAGATAGGGTTTATCCTTTATAAAAAAAAACTAACTATATTGCATTTTTATACATTTTGTTAGTTTATGCCATAAATCAAAGCCATGCTTTCCTTAATAAAGGTTTTTTTATTTTATACAATGAATGGTAATGTGCAGCTATCATTTGAACAAAGAAATGTTGCTGAGTGCTGACTTTCTACACCATAGATATCTTTCTAATTTGGTAAACCTGAAAATAGTGTAAAAATGTTGGTATAAAATATGCTGCATGAGGGCTGTCATTGTCATGGAAGTTGTTGCACTGCATAAAACAGACTTTATATGGGGGAGGCTCAGGATACAGCACAGAGTACATTTACACAATTTGTTTTTCTCAAAAAGAATTCAGTGCTCTTTCTTTTAAAGTATAATATTATGTACCGACAAAAAAGTCCCTTTATCCATCCCTTTACCTAAGAATGCATGACTTATGCATAGATCAGGGCAGGATTCACCACAAACTGTTTATAAGAATCCTTGTTAAGCATCTTTAGGTAAACTGCCAGGAGGTGTCATTTTACTCTGCAGCATTAACTACACTTATCAAAATTTACTTTTAAAATCATACACCTTTAAATAGGAGCTAAGCATGGTACACTAAAATTATTGCAGTCCCAGGCACCCAATGAGACCCAACATTGTTATTAAAGGAGAAGGAAAGGCTAGTAAAGAGTTAATCTCAAGCTACAGGCATACCTTCAGTTGTCTCAATAGTGCCCTTAAGTCTCCCTATATTTCACCTGTTCAGATGATCCGAAGCCTCATAGGAAAAAAAAACTGTGAGCTGTGTAAAGAAAGTTCCCATAATGCCTCGCTTCTGCACCGAGACGGAGGCCAAGTGAACATGCTCAGTTTGCAAGACTAGGGGGCAGATTTATCAATCCACGAATGCTCCGAATGCGTTTTTTCGCAATGATCAGTGTTTTTGCGACTTTTTCATCGCTGTCGTGGCTTTTTCATATCTTGCACGCATTTTCCGCGACTCTTTCGTCGCCGTCGCAAAAAAATTGTATTGTTGCGCCGAGTACGACAGTTTCGGATTTATTCAAGCTTTCAGTATCGTGACTTTCCTTGGGCCAGGTTGGAGCTGCAGAGTGCCATTTATTCCTATGGGAGGCTTCCAAAATCAAGCAAAGTCGGAAAGGTTTTCCCGCCGTTTACGAGCGTTCAATACGGAAAAGTCGCGTCAGCGACGAAATAGTCGCGCAAAATACAATAAAGTTGCGACAGCGACAAAAAAGTCGCGATCTTCAGAAAATTTCGTTTTCAATCCGAATTTTTCCAATTCGGGATTCGAATTCGTGTTTTGGTAAATCTGCCCCTATGAGTCAGCTTCCTGCTGACTGGCTTAGATCCACATTCCTAAGGGGGGGGAGTGAGTTCTTAGCATTCTTGAGGGGGGGGGCAGGAAAGGGAAGAGAGCTGCGTGTCTCTGGCACATGAATCACAGACACAACAAATCTTTTTTCAGAGAAGTCAGTGCAGCTTTTCTGTGAGTGCTTATGGCTGTATTTACATAGACCTTTCTGATAAAGCTTACTGAGTTTTTACCTTTCTTTCTCCTTTAAAGGAATAACAGTAAAGTAGTATACATACATTTAAATAGATCCATGTAACATTTACTGTACAGGTATGGGATATCTTATTCGGAAACCCATTATCCAGAAAGCTTCGAATTACGGAAAGCCCGTCTCCCATAGACTCCTTTTTATTCAAATAATACAGAATTTTAAAACTGATTTCCTTTTTTTCTGTAGTAATAAAACAGAACCTTGTAATTGATCCCAACTAAGATATAAATAATTTTTATAGGACACAAAACAATCCTATTGGGTTTAATTAATGTTTTATTGATTTTATAGTAGACTTTAGGTATGGAGATCCAAAATATGTAAAGACCCCTTATCCAGAATACCCTTGGTCCCGAGCATTCTGGATAATGGTTCCTATACCTGTACTTTTTAACTGCTCCTGGTAAATGGGGTGATAAGGAAATTAACAAAAAAAACTGGTGGGGGATATAATGGAGTTGAAACCTAATTAAATCAAAATGTTGATTTTTGGTTACTATGAATGAATACCTGCAGCAACATTTGCTATAGTTTTGTGGATTCTGGACAGCTCACTCTCAAGCTCTTTTTCTTATATAATTCCTAAAAATGCCAAAAAATACAGCACAGAACAACTTTACATTCTAGAGGGGACTTGACAAAAATTGCTTTAAGCTGCCCATACAGTTTGAGATTCACTCCTTGGCTAGGTCTACAAACAAGAGGATCTCCGCCCACTTTTGCCACCCACATGCTGGGCCAAATTGTTTGATTAGATTTTTGGACCAACAATCGGATCATAGTTGCCCGACCTAATTTAACAGATATCTGGATCTTTTTTTATCTAGATGTCAGTCCAGAAGGTGCTCCTAAGAGCCCCATATACAGACAAATAAGCTACTGACTCAAAATGCTCATACACACAGGCGTTTTACCCTGTGTTCCCCTGTGGTTGAGTTTTCCTGCACATGTAAGCATCGAACACAACATGATGTGCTAATTCAATAAGATGGAGTTAAATTTGCGAAATTGCATTATTGCAATTTTTTTACATTAAAACATGCTGTGTAGGGTGGCATGAATAAAAAAATTAGGCATTTTCACTATTATGAACTTGGCATTCAATGATTTTCTGGTCCAATATTTTAACTTAATTTAACATTAAATTTGCCTTAATGCCACTTTTGTGAATTGCCTGCTTGGAGTACCATTTGCTAATCAAATAATGAATGCTAGGGGAATGTAAAAAATAAGTCTTCATTTCTACATTCCATGTTTTCCAGTGGTCATATATTTTTCCCTTGGTTACACATACATAACGGAAGATGATGATATCCTTTAATAACTCATCTGCCATTTCCTTGGTCATTAGATGCAAGCGGAGAGCTACACTACATGAGTGCCAAAAAGTTATTTATGTAAATACATGGATGCTTTTGATCTTGACGGTAACATGGGGCTGAGCAGTAATCCTGTGTTTCCCTCTACTAAACCCTAGGTGGATTGTATTGCCAGGAATTGATCAACTGGCATTGATTACATATCTTGGAGCCAATTATAGAGATGATTTGTTTCTTGTAAAGACCCTTGGCCGTTGATAACTGGTCCCAGTTTAATCAAAACACTCAGGTGCTTACCAGTACTTATGCATAGGTATTAGATGCATTTGCATTAAACATAATTCTTGTTCAGCAGTGCAGAGTCATTGGCTTTGGAAATCCAATTCGTTTACCATTTGTGGCAGCTCATGTGGCTGCTTTGCATTGGATTTTAGCTTCTCTTTTTGTGCAAGCATTTGCAGTATATAATTTAAATATAAATATATATATATTAACTTATTGAAATGATATTGATGATTTCAGATATTTGCAAGTGTTTTTATAGAAGTTAACTTAACTGGGCACCAAGAGTTAATGCTATCTAATATATATTATTATTATATCTAATTATAAATTCAAACTTACCCAGTATGTTTAAAAATTGCTAGGTCCCTTCATATTGGATATTGTGGTAAATCTGACTTTGAGTGCCAGGAATACCCTCCAGTCAGCTGCAAGGAGCTTAGCATAAAAGACAACATAAGCCACGACGTAACCATTTGACTGGCAAATGTTATACAATGCTTTATTACTGCTTGAACACAAGCTGCCTTTGTTCTATTTCAGCTTTTTTGGTCCTTTTTGGACCAGTCATTTTTCATAGTTTTTGGCACAGGTCCACAATATGTTTAAATCTCTCCTGACCCCCAGTGCCAGGCCTAAGGTTGAGGGCGCTCAAGGCAAACCCCCCTCCCCACTGCACATCTCCTTGGAGCACTAGTACACCCTGTGCGTGCATGTATGACTTGAGCTTTGAAACCTGAGTTTTGGACAGTCCAAAACTAGAAGAAGGCAGGCAGAAGAAGTACTTTATAGAAGGATATAAATAACAACTACACAATTCAAATATTACTTAAACTGCCCCTCAGATTGGGACCCCTTAGCTCATGATTTCATAAATATATAAATATTGATAGGGGTTCCCAAGAGAGCAGACAAGCATTCACTCAAAATCTCAACTAATTAGCCCTCAGTCCTCAAGGCTTCTCAACTCATTACAAATTTACAGCAATATAGAAATATTGTTGCAACATTAATCTTGCTATAGATACAGGGTTACTCAGGACGGCAAATATGCATTTAACCCAAATATCACCTTACTTTACCTTGAATCTGAGCCCCTACATCTACTGTCCCATGCTTACTTGGGGGGAGAACCCCACAGTTTGGGGGCCACTGATTTTGTGTTACCTCTTCCAGTGATTCAGTAACTGACAGTCAGCTGTGCTGAAGTTTAGAAATTCAATGTTGCTAAGTCACCCTGAGAAATATTTTTTTGGGAAACCCCTTGACTTAAATGGCCACCATGCAAAGCAGCTACTGTATTCATTTTTCAGGGGAGAGGAGACAGTTTAAACACTGTGTAGAGCATTTCCCCTTGGTAAGGAGTTGACCAGCAACCGCATTCTGCTCTTATGAATATCCTGAAGTGGCTTCTTTTAAGTGCCACAGAAGCGAAAAATTGCATTTTTACATAAAATTCATTTAAATGATGAGAGATGATTATATTAAAACATTGTGGCCTTGTTCTAAAAAGCGCTGAGTTGATTGAAATTCTTTTCTGAGGCCTGATAATGAATGTATGATTGAGAACGCTTTCACTTCTATTCTTCCTCTATTGGCACACAAAGCAGAATATAAAAATAATAATGGCTCATTTCATTTTTTTCCCTTTTTCCTGTGTACTAGGAAATCAGACATTTAGCCTTTGGTATTTTGAAGCAAAATGTTTTATTTTAAGATTAAATCATCATATTGGAAGTCTAAAAATATTCATTATGATGAGTAATTTATTTCCATCATTTTTGTGTGGTTTCCAGCCATCAGAAGCTTAAAGCAATGGCTTTAATGAGAATGTGAGTGAGATGTGGTTCTGTGCACAATATACCGTACAACATTTTGTGCCCTTATGGTATCTTGTGTACAGGGTCGGTCTGGGGGGTGCAGGGCCCACCAGGGAACTCTGAGATGGCTTCTAATATCCTCATATTTGTGGAACTCTAATAAAAGGATCTCTTGAAAATTCAGGGAAACGCCTAAAAAATGGGCTGCACTGACTACATTAAAAATTCCTGTTGTATGGGTATCATAACACAAGTAAACCTTTTTACCCTGTCCATTTCCATGTCAGCTACATAAGGGTTAGCTCCTCCCCTTTGACCCCAGACAGAAGACCCTCCCCTATCAAAAACTTTAAAGCCTCCACACTCCAGGTGTCTTTTTGGTCTTCTGCCTTGGACCTCAGGCAGTAAGGATATTTTTTAAGGATCCATCTCAGGGCCTCGTGAGAAGGCGGCCTTTAGAGGGAATCAGGTTTTAAGGGTTTCCTGACAAAGGGCTACATAATTGTGCAGGTTAGTATTGCACCAGATAATAGTCCCTGCTTGCTGGGAAAGCAGTATGTGTATGCCCTGGAACTTAAGGCCTTGCCTTAGGAGGCAGCTGTTCCACATTCCCTCGCAGGTATATCCTCCCAAACTGGCTTGCTGAGAAGGTGTCGGCTGGGACACACAGAAATACTAGTTGTAGTGCGGTGTTTATATATATATATATATATATATATATATATATATATATATATACATGATAGATTGAGGGCACTCACCAAAAGTCAGTAAAATCCCTGGGTGCTGTGTAAGGAAATAACAATGCAGACAATGAAGGACTCAGCACTCACAGTACTTAGAAAAAATTAAAAAAAAAATTTGAATGTGCAAATATCAACGTTTCAGTCACACCTTGAAAAAGGTCCCAGGATGTCTGCCCCACATTGGGCCCCACTGCTGTGTTATCCTAAAGCCTCAGGTTATCTATTGATGAGCGAATCTGTCCCATTTTGCTTTGCCAAAAAATTCGGCAAAAATTTTGCAAAACTGTGAAAATGTCGCGTGGCAAAAAAATTTGTCGCCTGCAACAATTCTTTTGACGCGCGACTATTCTTGTGACAATTTTTTGATACGCGGCGAATCCATGCCTGGCGAAACATTTTGCCCATCACTAATCTTATCTTATCTTTCATGTGGATAACTTAAGGCTCTTACCATGTTGGTGATGAAGCTTGTTCCTTATGTTGTTACAAGGTCCTGGTGAATGAACAGGTATCTGTATTCATGTGGGGACTGACCAGTTCAGGCTGCAGGTCTCTATTCCACATGCAGATTGGTTTGAGGAATTGTATCCAGTTCTGGGGCTTTCATGTGCAGGCTGATTCCAAATAAGCCTTAGCTGAGCTAATTAGCCACTTACCTGCAGTGCTAGCCACGCCCTGCTATGTGGGGCTCTGGTTACAGGCTTCTGGCTCTGATTCTGTGTCACTATCACCTAGAGGCAGAAAACTGAACTTGGTGCAAACAGTTCTATAACAGGTCTGTTTTTCAAATAACAAATGAATATTTTCTGCAAATGCCTGATGTATGGCGATTTAAGGGGATCATGTATATTCAGTTATTCCAGTTGTTACTCTGCTAATTGCTGATATTCTAGTTTCTCTATTATGTTAATAATGAATGTAGTGATGAGTGAATTTTTTCGGCAGGCATGGATTTGCAGCGAATTCCCGCATTTCGCCATTGGCAAATTGTTTTGCAAAACTTCTTTGAAAATTCGGTGCAGAAAAATTCGGAATTCTCAAATGCCTACTTATTTAATTAAATGTGAGAAACAATGTATCTAAGTGCAGGTGTGGCTTGTTAACTATCTGGGCTCTCTGTCAAAAGCTATTTTTTAATTAAGTTTGAGAAACATTTGTGTCTTATTTAGCGTTCAGTGCAGGAGATCAAAGGGAAATGAGGGACTTTTCATTAAGAATCCAGGACTCGGGTTGAGCTGTCAAAAGAGGGACTGTCCCACAAAAATCGGGACAGTTGGGAGCTATGATATAGGGCCACTTAGTAATTGTATAACACAACAGGCCCTTTTACATTTAGAGACACTCAGTAATTGTGTACTGTGTATATCACAATCCAACCTTTACATTAGAGCCTTTAAGTCAAAGGACTAATGTATAACTAGTGTTCAACACAGAAGAATGTTGGTCTTCCTAAGTCTAAAGCAATTCAGGCATACTCATACTGGTATGAGAGCAGCTGGACAGGCGTAATCTGTAGCGGTAACCTATTTAATGTACTTATACTTATGCTGTGTAAAATGAAATTCACCAAAAAAGCACTGTAAAAAACTGTGGAAAATAAATAGAGAAGTTCCCATCCGAACACTAGATTTTACATACGTTCTGGCGGAAGAAAAAATGTGTAAAAATGATGCCATTTTAACACGCCAAAGCCTGGCAATGTGTGTCAAATTTTTTAGCTGTTTTTTACACACCATAATAAATCTGCCCCTTAATATGCTTGGTGCATGTCGCTTCATATGGACAATACCAGCTTTTAGGTGTGGGCCTGATGATACGCTAATGCTGGACCAGCCTTCAAGTTCTAAGGCTATTAGTAACTTAGGCCAGCTGCTATGATATTATGGTTAGGACCAATTTGTCTACTAAACTGTGCATGCAACTGTGCAAGACCATTTGTATGTTGTGAGTGCCACTGCAATGGCCATATTCAGCTATTTAGAGTATCAGTATACACATCCAAGAGGTTTCTGAGAAGATCATCTAGGTCTTATGTGTATACCGGTTTGCATGCAATGTTGCACTAGGGGTTTCAGGACCCTTTTGGGTTTAGGCCAGTCAGTACCTTAAGGCAGCGTTTTTCAACCGCTGTTCCGCGGCACACTAGTGCCTGCTGTGCCGTAGGCAGGGCCGCAATTTTTACTTTCAAAGGGGGCCCGGCGATGCTACAGTTTTTCTTAGTAGCTCGGGCCCCATTTAATAAAATCCGGGCCCTGTCATTGGTTGCGCCCCGTGTGTACGGGTGACGTCAGTACGCACGGGGCGCAACGTTATAAAAGGGCCTGTGTGCGTCGCGTGTAGGCAGAAGTGCAGAGGCGGCGCGCCTGAGGGATACGAAGATGCTGCTGAAGCCACCGGAGAAGCCGCCGAAGAGCAGAAGTAAAATGCTGCTGGGCACCAATGTATTAGGGGGGGCCACGGGGCACACTGACTTATGGGGGCACTGCTGCTGGGCACCAATGTACTAGGGGGGCTGGCTCTTGGCACCAATGTACTGGGGGGCACTGCTGCTGGGCACCAATGTACTAGGGGGGCTGGCTCTTGGCACCAATGTACTGGGGGGCACTGCTGCTGGGCACCAATGTACTAGGGGGGCACTGCTCTTGGCACCAATGTACTAGGGGGGCACTGCTGCTGGGCACCAATGTACTAGGGGGGCACTGCTCTTGGCACCAATGTACTAGGGGGGCACTGCTGCTGGGCACCAATGTACTAGGGGGGCACTGCTCTTGGCACCAATGTACTGGGGGGCACTGCTGCTGGGCACCAATGTACTAGGGGGGCACTGCTCTTGGCACCAATGTACTGGGGGGCACTGCTGCTGGGCACCAATGTACTAGGGGGGCACTGCTCTTGGCACCAATGTACTAGGGGGGCACTGCTGCTGGGCACCAATGTACTAGGGGGGCACTGCTCTTGGCACCAATGTACTAGGGGGGCACTGCTGCTGGGCACCAATGTACTAGGGGGGCACTGCTCTTGGCACCAATGTACTAGGGGGGCACTGCTGCTGGGCACCAGTGTACTAGGGGGGCACCGCTGCTGGGCACAGAGTTAAATTTTTTAACATTTTCTAATGGTGGTGTGCCTCGTGATTTTTTTCATGAAACAAGTGTGCCTTTGCCCAAAAAAGGTTGAAAAACACTGCCTTAAGGGAGTTTGCTGTAGATCCCAAACTTTTAACTGCAGTGGTTGTGTATTATGGGAATTGTGGTCCTTTCTATTACATTATGTTCATTCAGTTTCTATACTCAGGTATAGTTAATTCAGCTCAGTTTTTACTGCTGGATGGTCCTTCTCTAGATCAGTATGATATTAAAATGGGTGTATGAGGTAGGGTGTATTGCTGCAGTTGGACAGTAGTATGGTACTACAGATCGGTATTTGGTATTGCCAATATTACTTCATCATGACCATTATGTCCCTGGTTTATGGCTGTGTGGGGTATTTATACTTATAGTCCAGTATATTCATAAGGGGAACATGCTCCAATTGATTAGCTGCCTCTACAACTAATCATTGGTATGATGCCTACATGGGTTATTAGTAACCTTTCCACACAGTGGATATGCTTTCTGTTACACATACTAGGACATATTTATTGTGGTGTATGGGCTGGCAGCACAGAGTGGTGTCCTATAAAAAATATGCCTCACTGGGTAGATGGCTGCAGTTAAACTACTAAACATTAGATTATTTCATTGGTTTATAAATGCAGGACATATCACTGCTATCTATTGTTGTAAATAGTTAGGGATATTGAGAATTTCATACTGGAGTACTTTCTACAGTATACTTTAGGAATGCACCTCTTACTGTAATTATTAAACAAGGGCAAGTGTTAACAGTGGTTCTGTTCTTCTCAGTGTTATAATACCAGTATTTCAGTAGGTTAGCACTACTCATTGAGTAGGTCTGTGCAGTATTTTACATTCTGTTGATACAAATGGAAGCTAGCTACCGCTACTGGTGGCACTTGGGATGCAGATACATTTATGATACGTCCATACCATAAGGTAGAAAGAGTTAAAACAGTCTTCTCTTTTAACTGTACAAGGATTCTAGGTTATTCTGGGCAATTCTAATGTAGGTTCTATTCTGAGTATTTGTTTCAGTGCAGCAATGTGTCACTATTGGGGACAAGGTCATTACAGGGTTCTCTAGATGTGTGTGTGGTTTGCAGTTTATCTTGATTTTTCTAGTGTAAACGCTGTCAGATTGGTTGTTCTCTGGCTAAGTGGCAGGATTTCCTCCTGTGTTAATCCTGTTCATTTCCCACAATTTGCTTATTTTCAGGGGATATCATGTCCAATTTGCTTCAAATTTAGCTTTGGTGCTGTCCAGTTCTAAAACATTTTTACTATGCCTGATAGTCTAATCTTGCTCTATGCTTAATATTGTCAAGGGTTGGGTTTCATTCAGCAAATGTCATAATTTTGCCTTGATTGGTGTGGAATTGGTGGAAGTCAGATGTGCCTTACTATAAAGTAATCACATATTCTATTAAAATATCTGATTCCTATAGATATTTGATGAAGATATCCGGTGTTTTCCTAAGCTCAACTTGAGTAATTCTCAGTGAGGCTGTAGTGCTTGATTTGACAGCTCTTACCGGTATATCTTTTTGAAGGAATTAGTTCATACAATTCCAGTATACTACAATTATATTATCGTGATGGCAATTATTAATGGTTGCCTTCCAGTTGTTCATTTTCTTGTATTTAGATGGCATGTAGGCTTTAACGCCTGTTTTCTTTTCACAGGACCCTTGGCTGCAGTCTTCGAGGAGTTTCCTTTAGTAAATATAGGTTAAATTAGATGCATAAGCATGGTTGAAATATGAGCAGAATCTATCTACTTAATCTTAGTATCAGGTTTTAAGTTCTGAGATTCATTTAGTAATTTTATTACCCTCCCTGTGAGTTAAGCTTTGGTATATGGCATGGGTAATAGGGAAAATTACATCATATTTACTGTGATTTTCCTTTCCTGGTCATTCTCCATGTCAACAAGTTTTTCCCATCGTATTCTCTATTATAAAGGAACTTGTCAGCTTGGTACATAGACACCTGTATAAGGGAGTGGGAAGGTTTGAAAGCTTTTGATACGGGAGGGTCTAGGGTAAAAGGGGAGGAGCTAACCCATATGTAGTTGACATGGACGGAGAATGGCCAGAAAGGAAAATCATGTAATCATGATTGTATGTATTTTTTCCTGTTCTCATGTGGTCTGTTTTGTCAGGGCAAAAAATGCTTCCAGCAGACATCAATATACTCCTTGCCTTCTACATTAAACAATGGGATGGGAGCCTGATTTGGAGAATTTCTGGCCTGAACAATTGAAAGAAAGAATATCTAGATGGCATGATATTGATGGAGAAAGTCACTGCCACTTTGGGAAGCAACTTGCAACATAGGAGTCTTTTTTTTTCTAAGAACAACAGTGGAAAGGGACTTTATTTATTATTTTATTGCAATTGATCCACAGATGATAATTTGAAATAAGATCAAGGTTCTGTGCAAACCATCCATGTTTCATCCAAAAATAATTTTGTGTAGAACACAGTAGTATGTATATGGGGGCATTATCATGCTGTAGCAAGAAAGGGCCTTCTCTAAACAGTTCATGAAGGTATGCCTTCACTGAAACCAGGGGCCCTCAGCCAAACTAACAAAACAGTCCCAAACAATAATTTCTCCTTAACCAAACTTTTTAGTCTGAAGTACACTTTCAGAGAATTAGATTTCTTCTGGCATCTACAAAGCCCTGACTTGTCAGAATGCCAGATAATAAAGAGCAATGCTTCAGTCTATTAGATGCATTTCAACTGTTTCAGAACCAATGGTGGCAATTTTTCCAGCCTATTTCTGGCATTGTAACATTCTGATTTTAGACTGCTGCTACTTACCCGTAAAAAAATCCATGTTTCTGATAAATTATTCTTGTGATGACATTGCTTCCAGAGACAGTTTGGGTTTTAGCAGTGAGTGTTCCAACTAAGGACAAGAGATATTAAAAGATGTGTGCAGATACTTCTGCCCATATATTTGTATGTTTGAGACCAAAATGGACAGGAAAGTTAAAAACTTCACCAGGCATGCGCAATTGCACAGCAATGTTTACCAACAAGCGCTTAGAATTACCAGAGTGCGCCTGCCAATCAGCGCAACCTAAGGTATGGGAACGCACCGGACTGGTAAAGCATCTGACAGTTTACACAAGAATGTTTCTATTTTCTATAAATCATTATAATTTTACCTGTGTGAGGCACTTGTATCCATAAATCATTCACAGAAGTGTTGTTCTTTGAGAGTTATAGATTGCGTCTGAAGGAAAACAAACCTTTACAAATACATATATATATATATACATATAAATAGAATATTAATATATATGTGAAGAACTATACCAAAGTCAAACAGCTTTGTTAGGTAACATTATGTCAAATTAGGACAAAAGACTCTGTTTATCTATCAAAGGCAACACCTTGAACTACAGACTCTGCTGGCCTATATTTAGAGCATCATTCATGCCTATGATTGCCTGAAAATCACAGTTGTTTTCTATTTCTCCAAACCTTGTTTTACTGATGCACATAATTTAAAGCTACCACTTATCCACTAACAAACTAGCATTTGAGTTGTATACCGAACGCAAGGTCACTCTAAATCATATAGAGCTAAAGTCAATGCACTAAAATCTCATTTCACATACCCAGAACTGATTAAAAGCAATTTGGATATAAATATATTTGAACCCATTATAGCTTCATAATAAGTATTTTGTAGGGATGCGCCAAATCCAGGATTCGGTTCCGGATTCAACCTTTTTTTAGCAGGATTCGGATTTGGCCAAATCCATATGCCTGGCCGAACAGAATCCAAATCCTTAAAATCATGTGACTTTTTGTCATATAAACACAGAAGTTTAACTTTTACTCTTTAACCCTTCCTCAGCCTTCCTTAGCAAATTAGGATTCGGATGCAGTTCACTATTCATCCAAATCGTTGGTGCAGTTAATAATACTATCTCACTTTGCCACTAGGAATAGTTTAATAAGTTACCTAACTACATTATTAGTATGATTTTATTATAATTTATACTATTTCTTTGATCTGCCCACAAAATTCTTCAGTCACATTTCTGTTGCTGCACGGACAAAGCAGAATAGCTGTGACGTGAATTGCAGTGGCACAAAGCCTCACTCCTCAGATGACAAGCTCCAGACCAAAGCTTCCAGCAACTACAATTAACATTCTTGTTTACATAACACTTGGGAAGCAGAATTGGTGCATTGGGTTTTGCCTTAAGGAGTCCAGTGTTTCACCAGCTTCAATACTGTCTCTGCTTGTTTCTTCTTTAAAATCTTATGCCATTTACTGGAAGACTTACGTGAAACCATGTCACATGAAGTTTAAAGCCACAGAACTGTTGTACATTTTATTTTACATGCTATTCCTATTGGTTTGTGTTGAAACAGATTGGAGGTCAATAATTTTCATATGCATTCTGACGACCTATATGATTTTGAATTGAATTGTTGCTTAATAAAATGCATTATGATACTAACTGGAACGATTAAGAGCACAAATGATTAAAATATTTGACATTTAAGTTAAGATTATTAAAGGGGCGGTTTACCTTTTATTTAACTTTTAGTATGTTGGGAAATTTTAAGCAACTTTTCAATTGATTTTCATGATTTATTATTTTTAGTACCGCCGGCCCAGTCCAACCCTGCATTTATTCAAATCTTGGGCAAAATGATCCAGTCACACAGAAGTCAGTGTTCATGTAACCAGATTTACTACATATGTTCAAGTATTTCAGCTATGGACACCATAGTGTGACATACAATTAGTGACAACATTTTTTGTGGGTGTGGTGCAAGCATACCATACAACATACATGATGTGTTCTGTGCTCTGGAATATGCAGAGAGACATTTGCCAGCAAAAAAAAAAATCCAGCATTTTGCAAGCTAAATGTGGCAGGACTGTGATTTAGTATGACAGCACCTAATAACCAGCTATGCTTTAAATATATATCTTACATCCAAATCCTTAGAAAGCCATTAATGAAATAGCATTTAGCTGGCTTGCTGTTCCACATTATCAGCCTGTGTTATAAACTAGCAAGAAAAAAATGAAACATGTCATTCTCAAACATTTTTGTACATGAATGGGCCAAGGACTGACATAAGCCCGGCCTAAACAAGGAAAATAGCTGGCAGCTTATTTATTAAACTTGGAGGACAGTACAGGAAGAATGTTTGAAAGGCAACTGTGAATATTAGTGCTTAGAAATTAGATTATAAAGTGTGAGGACAGGGGCTGTTCATTTACAGTTGCTATATAAAGAAATTTAGCTTCTCTCATTATGATTTTTTTTCAGTGCCATTTACAGTATGTATGAATGAATCCTCTCTAGACTTATTGCTGCTGCCTTACTATATATAAATGACTTTTATATGATTCCATTTACAGTATATATATGTAACGCTTTCTTGGCACTGATATCCAGGGCCACACTGGGGCACAAACAGGAAAAATCCCAAGCCTCTGCTAAGTGGGAGATTTGCGGGGTTTGGAAAGTTTATGTGCCTCCACCCAGGGCTAAACCATGTACTAGTGGGCAACAGCTCCCTGGGAACTGCAACAGCAGTGATTAATATACCAAATGTAATGGACAATAAACCACACAATTGATAGATATGAAACAAATTGTAATATATATGCAAGATGCAATGAAATGAGAACAGTGAATAACAGTTTCAACATAACACATATAATATTTGACAATATTCCCCTTTGTGTAAGAAATGTCCACTTTAAGAACACTGAGTGTGCACACTATGGGTCTGCGCAAGTTAACTTCTTGTATAAAGGCAATCAATATGAGCAGAGTTATGTGTTGCAACACCAGATTGTAGCACCCCGGGGTGTTTAACTGTAGGATCTCACCAACAACCAGTGGCAGTGAATGGGGAATAGACCCTGTGGGGCAGAGCAGAGGCAGGGAAGCAGTCTGGCAGCTTTAATCCTCACTGAGCTTGAGATGCTGGGGTAGAGAAAGGCTTCCTGGTATCCCGAGGAGATCCACTGCAGGTGTCACGGAGGCTGATGGATAATCCCACATCCAGATCCAGTGTACATGCTGACAACTCACTACAGGGCTGAAGTCCTAACTATCCTACAGGGATTACTACCCTAACAGTAGCTCAGGCCTGCTGCAGTAATTCCATTCACTAAATGGCTGAATGGGAAGGGTTAACTAACTCCCTGCACTCTGATTATGGGGTTCCCTATATGGGTAGTTGCTCTACAGGTGCAGACACTTGTACAAATCCACAGGAACACTCACAGGAAAGATGCAATAACCTCAGGCAGCTCTCAGTGGTAATGTGCAGAGTCCATGCTTTCCTTCTACTCTCCTTCCTGGGAAAGATCTGCCTCACTTTCATATCCAAACCTCTTTCAGCAGGGTCACAAAGTCAGAAGCAAATCCCAGGCTGTGACTGGGAACTGTCCCTTTGCAGTACAGTCAGCAGCCATGTTTTTGGTTGTCTCAGATTTAAAGTCACAGGGTTGTGTGTTCAGGGAAAGTGTAAATTAGCACTTCCCTACATATATGTAATGGTGGAATATATGTAAAAGTGCTGTACATGAAACTTCAAGCATATTAAACAGAGGCACACATTTTGCTCCCATCAAGATGTGTCCTTTATTAAACGCAGATATATAATTTGCAATTTTAATGTGATACAGATGGAGCAAACTTTATCTAGATATTTGGCTATATAAATGTAACGCTTTTCTGACCCAATTAGGAATAAACCCAGGCTAGTAATGAATAGAGAGCATGGGTTACATTTGCGACACTTAATACAAAGGGGTGAGCCTCCGCTATATGGGAGAATCAGGATGGAGCGAGGGTGTAGTGGAACTACAACTAACTGAGGTGTGGTGTGCAGATGGTAAAAGATGGACGCCAGAGGATTCTTGCTGATCAACTATAGTACAAGTTTATTAAAGGCACAACTGGATAGTGCAGCAGGGTTATACTCACAGACACAGCAGTGTATGATGGTCACAGATAGTACAGCAGATGTGACCCTTTAGGCACAGAATAACCCACTTGGAGGATGCACAGAGGATTAGTTGACACCTGAGATATAGACCTTTCAGAAGGGAGTGTTCCGGCCGACTGTGGTCCAGGGGAGAGCTCCTAACACTGGTACCTGGCGTCTAATAAAACCGGTCCCTAAAGAACGACTACAGAGCCGGGGTGGACTAAACCCTTTTACAACTCCTGGTTGGGGCTATTGACTGCCCTTACTAAATAGGCTGACTACAATCACCTCTCCTAGAGGGTGCTATTAACAAATCTGACTGTGCTGGCTTTACCTCGTTCACGGGGCCCTGTCCCCGACTTAGCACTAGGGTAGGTGGTCCCCTAGGGTACAAATGGCTTCTGGGCCTATATTCTGGTCCAGGCTCAGTTGGGATCTGTCCAGAACACAGCATGCGGCCAAAAGAGGAAGACACTCCCTTGTACAAGACACTATATAGTCTGCACAAGGGGAGTGGTCAACCTGGGCTAAACCTATAGGGGGTAGCCTAATAACTGTAAGTGTAGAGGGCTCTGCCCTATTACAGCACAGATAAGATAAGGATAGGGGATAACACCATAGGGAGCTTAAACCTATGGGTCCCTACATAAAGTTTTTCCATGTCAATGTCAATGAATTAAACAAGATTATTATCTATCTTATCTTCTAGTACATGAGCTGTTTAATGTCAAAACAATGTTTGCTCCTCTGTACCTATGAGCCTGGGAATTTGTGGTTCCTCATCTGCATATTTCTTCCACATATTTTATTAATATTCTTACCACAAAACAAGTGGAGCAATGAATCGGTGCTAGGTCTATGCACATTTTTGGTTTTATTTTCAATTGTCATACCTTACCTCATTTATGCCCAGATTGTCTATTTGCTTTTATTTATCATTTTCAAAAAAAACAAGAAAAAACATAACCCAATAGCATAGGGATAGAAAAGGACAAAAAAGGGAAGAAGAGAAAAAGAGAAGGGGGACAAGAGAGACATTCTCATCTTGCTTAGATTGGGGAGGTTTTAATATATCAATTCAAGTATTATATAGTCTTGGCCGTGGGTCTTTTTCTATCTCTACCTATAGTTGCCATAGTCTATAGAATTTAGCTGGCCAAGTATGTCAGTTTAATAGAAGGTTGGTTCTATTGATTAATTTGATCCACTGTTTCCTTTTTGGGGGTTGCAACCCTATCCACTAGAGTATAATGCATTTTCATGCCTAGTAAAGCAGAGATCGGGCAAGAAATCTGCAAGATGTGCCCTCCACACAGTCCTCTATGATGCCCAGCAAACACAGGTACAGTGGAAGATGAGGGGGGTAAGCTAGGTTGAGTGCATCTATGAAAGGGGGCTTGAGGGGCAGAGATCGATAAAGGGTATACTGTATTTATGAGAGACCAGTTTGGGAGGGTTCTCAGCAGGTTTTCAATGGTATAGTTTTTATAGACGTAAAGTAAAGAAGTGAAGCAGTGTACAATCTGAATATTTTAAGAACTATGGTGTGCTCATTTACAAAATGCAGAGTGGCTTTTTTTCAAAAAAAGAGTTATATTGAAACGATTCAGTACATCTACATGGGTGCAAATTGCATTCATTTTGATAACTTCTGCCCAGTATGCATCAAAAGCAAGCACAATTCTGTAGCAATTCCGCACTTGTCCACAAGAACACTGGAATTATGGGTAACAAAAACATACCATTTTGGGTCTAAAATTGCATTTTGCAGACTGCCCTTGTGGTCATAAATTACCATAAATGAAAAGGTGGCCATACATATACTGATATTATCGTATAAAACGATGTTTTGTACAAAATCAGTGCATGTGTGGTTGGAGACTAGGTGACTGATATTTGCAGAAGTCTTGTATATCTGCCGCTTTGTCAATTGGACAGGACCGAACATTTCGATTGGGTGCCTTTGAAGGTGCCAGAACATCATAACAATTTTGCTGAATCATCAGATAGGGGTAAAGCATTCCTTTGTTTTTACCTGCATATCTGACAATTTAGCTCATAACATTAATAAAGTGAAGAACAATCTTTCCTATAACCAATGGTCGTGGGAAAGATTGTTATTGTAGTGTGTATGGCCACCTTAAAATCAGAATGTGAGAAATGAATGAGAAGAATCCCTTGAATATTCAGAAATAGTTTGTAAATAAAAGTATAGTAAAATTCTTTTATTGCTTTTGTTCACTGGCACATCTGGAGCAACCAACACACAATCAGCTGTACATTTTTACATGGGTTTTTAAAAAATCCATCAGTACTAATTTTGGAATATTCACAATAGGCAGTGCATAATTATTTCCCGTTTTGTTTTGATTTTCTGGGCACTACAGTACAAACATTAACTCAAGCAAATTATTTGTTAATTTATCATCAACAATGCATGCCATTTGTTTCTTTACCCTGGGATCATTTTAATGAAAGCAATTATCATCACATACTGGCATGCATTTTTTTTTCTTTTTTAATCCAGGCATCCACTAACTACATTCCATTCATCAGCCCATGCTGTCATATGATTAGAGGGAAGCCCAGCAAATGAAGCAATTTGCCTGTGTTCTCATAGTCAAAACTGACCTCATTAAAATCACCAGTGTTGACAGAGTTCTTTGAAAATTGCTACAGAATTCCTCAAACCCACAACATATAATATCTGTTTCTATCAGGAATTTTATAATCATGAAATTCAACCTATCTAATCTAGAACTAACTTGCAACAGCAATTAATAAAAATGCAGATCATGTGCTGTGCAACCTCTATGCTATTGTTCTTATATGTACTTATATTCTGCAGTATTTAGTTATTACAGAACTGTTGTGTCTTTTTTGCCAGTGGGAAGTCTTGCGGTAGCAGAGTTTTATCAAGGGCAACTAATCTCCCCATTGGACATTAGCCTAAAGGTGGCCATACACGTAGCAATTCTGATCTTTCATGTGACCATTGGTCGCACAAAAGATCTTCCCACCCTTCACTGACGTTCAGGGCTGAATCGTCAGATATGGAGGTAGAAACAATAGAAATTCTACCACCACCTGCCGATTCAGCCCTGAAAGTATATTTTGCTCTGGCGCCTACAATGGTGCCCAATCAAAATGTTTTGACCTGGCTGATCGACGAGTCGACCAATATCCGCAGCCTTTTGCGATATGGGTCGCCTCTTTGAGCAGCCATACACACACCAAATATCGTACGAAACGAGGTTTCAGTGTGAGTGCTTTGCCTTGCAATCTGCTGTGGTGGATTTCTCCTATGTTTTACTGCAGTATGATAGCATCCTAACATTCAGAAACCAGCGGGCCACATAAAACAGCCAGGTGGGCTGGATTTGGCCTGTGGGCCTTGTGTTTGGCATATGTGTTATAGAGGAAGCCAGCGGCAATGAAGCCCTCTCTCGCCTGCTCCGCACTTACAACTTTAGCGTTGTTCCTACATAAACCCAACTGAATGAGCTCATGTAAAAAAGAGTTGCTTGTTCCCTTTAAAGCACCATAATTTTATGGCAGAACCAGTCCAATTTTTTTTCTATAACTGTACCCTTTTTTCCCTCAGCTCAGTTGTCATCTTACTTAACAGTATGTGAGACAGTTTAATAAGCATTAACGGCATAATAATCCAGATGATTCCAGCAATAGCCTCTTATTTGGTAAGCGACCATTATTATTATTATTATTATTATTGTTATTATTATTATTATATTTCATGGCACTTGCAAAGAAACAACTCCCTAAGTGTATTACCCATCATTTAGTAATCTTTAAAGGAACAGTAACATCAAAAAATTTAAGTTTTTTAAAGTAATTAAAATATAATGTGCTGTTGCTCTGCAAAAAACTGGTGTTTTTGCTACAGAAAAGCTACTATATAAATAAGCTGCTGTGTAGCCATGGGGGCAGCCATTCAAGCTAGAAAAAAGGAGAAAAGGCACAGGTTACATAGCAGATAACTAGTAGATAAGCCCCATATAATGGGGGTTTATCTGTTATCTGCTAAGTAACCTGTGCCTTTTCTCCTTTGAATGGCTGCCCCCATGGCTACACAGCAGCTTATTTATATAAACTATAGTAGTCTTTCTGAGGCAAACACACCAGTTGTAGCAATGCAGGGCAACAGTACATTATATTGTAATTACTTTTATACACTTTCATTTTTGGTGTTACTGTTCCTTTAATATCTACTGTACTTGTTTCTTGACCTTCCTTTTGTCATTATTAGCGATGAGCAAATCTGTCCTGTTTCCCTTCGCTGAAAAATTTGCGAAACCACTGAAAAAATCTCAAAAACGCAACTTTTTTGACGAACGCAACTTTCTTTTCTTTGCAAAAAAATTCACTGATGCCGAAATGCGGAATTTTGCTGCGGTTTCATGCCTGGCGAAAAAATTCGCTCATCACTAGTCATTATTTCATACTATAAATGTCAGGTTAGAATTTCATGGCCAATAGTTTCCTGTCCAATCAGCTGAAAGAAGTTTGCAGAAAATAAAGTTTTTTTTAACAAATATTGAATAGCAAACATTTGGAAGCTTGTTTTTTTGGCTTTTACCTAGTCTTTACATTTTTTTAAATATCTGAGACTACTAAAGGCATAAACTTAAACAGATATCCTATAAGAATCTATATGACTAGCCCCTCTTCATCCTTTCAGGCAAAGTAATGGCTACAGATATAAAGTATGAATGCTGAAAGCAATGCAGGGAACCAAGCCTGGGCAATACATGGAGGTAATACACAGCCTTTGTGTACTATTAAAAAGGCTCTCATGGGTGAAGCAAAGTTCAGGATTAGAACCAGGACAAAGAGATGCCAAGTATGCAAACCAAAGACAGGAAACAGCATTTAGATGTATATAACAATGTACATGCTTTTAATGTAACTCAGGAGCCGTCCTAACATTCAGAAACCAATCAGGTGGATGTGTCTTTAGGTTGTGCTTGTATAGGTCATTATTAATTGAATGGTCTTACTGTAAGTATATTAAAATATGAATAATTTAATTATTTGATTTACTCTATTTTAGCACGCACATTCCCTCTTTTTGTTTCTTTCTTATAAATAATAGAGATGGAGAAAAACAATTCACTGGACTTTGGAGGGTTCTGACATGCACAGCAGCATTCAAAGCCTTCAGCTCAAAGTGTTCATCTCAGCTTAGCCTTCCCCACTAGCCAGCATAGGAGTGAGGAGCAAAAACACACTCGATTGCCCAAAACAGCGCTGTGCAGAATATATATTGGGCAAACATACAGCAAATGCAAAACAGGTGCAGTGTTATTGTACTTGTGCTACTGAGAACCAACAATCGTTCATACAATCAGAGATGGCCACACCCTCTAATAGCCCATGACATGCACATAAACAGATCAGAAAATATCTGTATTTGCCATGGAGTCTTCTTAAATGCAAAGATGTGCAAAATAATATGTAGCTAGAGGTCAGTTGTTTGAAATTTCACATGGGGCTCACCATATTTTGCATTTACCAGGGTTCCACAGTCATGTGACTCTGATAAACTTCAGTCACACTTCACTGCTGAGCTGCAAGTTCACCCAGCAGTCATCCCTCTCCCTCCTTCACACCCCCCCCCCCTTCCCCATTAGAGGAACAATGGGAAGGTAGCAAGATAGCAGCTCCCAGTAGATATCAGAATAGTAAGAAATCCAAGTCCGACTTGGGACTCCTCCAGTTAAATGGGAGTAGGAGAAACAATAGATTACCTGAAAGCAGTTTTAATGTGTAGTGCAGAAAGCTTAGACTGAGGCACAATGCACTAAGATGGCTGCCTACACATCAATATTAAAGCTAAAAAAATACATTTATTGGCTCAAAAATGAAATTTTAAATGCTAGACTGAATTATTTGTTATGCAAGTGAGAGCAGTGAGATTTAGAAATAAAAATACACCATAAAAATCATGAAAGAATCACAGTGAAACACAACATGTGAATATTATATTAGGGTTATATATGTGGGCAGTCTACATGCTATTGCTCGTCATTCATAACATGTAAGAAGAAGCACCTGCAGGGACAAGGCACATCCCGAGCACTGCTCAAGACAGGAGTGAAGTAAACTACTTTCTAGTACCACTCTGGGACAAAGTACAGAGTGCACTACATTATGGGTAGGCACTAATGTTTAATGTATGGGTTACCTACCCATGTGTAAATAAGCACATCAGGAGCAAATATCAGTTGCAAAGAAGGTTAGCACAGTCCAAATTTTAAAAAATAAATATTCATATACATTTCTATTTGAAATAGCCAGTCAAAGAATAAACTTATTTGCATTAGCAGAAAATGATTATTGTTATTATTACATATTCTGGAATTTAAAGTCAGATTTAGATGCTGATGCTTTCAGATCTCTTACTCAGTATTATTGTTTAAGTTCTAATAGAATAAATACATCTAGTAGAATTCTAATCTACATAGTCACAAATATTAATAAATAATTAAAATACCAATATAGAACATTACATTTTTTTAATAATAATTGTGAAGAAAAAAAACATACCTTTTGTGTGTGTTGGCAAATGAGTTATTAATAGGAAAGTTTAATGTCCCAGTCTGAAGGAAGGTGTGGATGTGGTGAAAGGGAGATGGCAGAAAAAGAGCATTAAAGAAGTGAAAGAGTTTAGTTCAAGGAGGAAACATTAGCCAACCCTCTCAGCTACGTGAGCAACAGGCTGCCTTTAGTTTTCTGAATAAAGCTTTGATCAGGGGAAATGAATAGGTCACCATGTAATTGGGATCAGCCCAGTAAAACAGGCATCCTGCAATGCAGAGAGAGTGAGCATCACATTGTGCTTCACACAGTCACACTCCCAGCTGGAATTCCTAGGTCCATTAGCATGTGATACCATTCTTAAAGGGTCAGTAAAACCAAAAATAAAAAAAGTTTTGTATGAATTTAAAAACATTCCAGTTACTCTGCAATGGAAGAATATGTATGTGTGAGTTTCAGAAGCCCTGATATAGTTTATCTAAATAAGATCTAAATGTTAGAGCCCAGTTTATATAGCGAATAATAGATAAGCTATGCAGAGTAATACCATAATGAATTGTGTCATATAGACCATTGTGTCCATTTTAGAGCACAAGGACTCACTTTATTGTGTTACTGGTCATATCAGGTGGCTGGGGGGGCATGTAGGCATACCCATTCCTGCCCCTTACCCATCACCTAACGCAGGGATCCCCAACCTTTTAAACCCGCGAGCCACATTCAAGTGGAAAAAGTTTTGGAGAGCAACACAGCATGAAAAAAGCTCCTGGAGGTGCCAATGAGAGCTATAATTGGTTATTTGATAGCCCCTATGTTGACTGGAAAGCTCTTTTTGGCAATATTACACCTGGTTTTATGTAATCAAAATTTGCCTCCTAAACAGGAATTAAAAAACAAGCAACCGCTTTGAGACCACTGGGAGCAACATCCAAAGGGTTTGTGAGCAACATGTTGCTCCTGAGCCACTGGTTGGGGATCCCGGACCTAACGTATCATACTAACATGCAAGTTAGGGAGCTGCAGGAGGTGCAGGCTTAAAGGAAAAAGAAAGTCAAAGTCACTTGGGGGTGCCAAAATGTTAGGCACCCCCAAGTGACTTTGACCACCTACCTTTTACCCCGGGCTGTTGCCCCTGTGAGGAGGGAACAGCACCAGCCCGGGGTAGCTGCCGGCACTTCCTTCTTCCTGATTCGCTGCGCGCGCATGCGCAGTAGAGTGAAAAGCCGAACTTAAACATTAAAGTCGGCTTTTCACTCTACTGCGCATGCGCCCACCGCTAGCATTCCAGCAACGGAAGCCGGAAGAAGGAAGCAATCCGCTCCAGGTACCCTGGGCTGGTGCTGTTTTCTCCTAACAGGGGCACCAGCCCGGGGTACGAGGTAAGCGGTTAAAGTCACTTGGGGGTGCCTAACATTTTGGCACCCCCAACTGATTTTGCCTTTTGTTTCCCTTTAAATGGGACCATGTTCTTACAGACTGCCCTGTGGCAGGTGGAAAGGACAGGGCTCACATTTGTGGATTTTCAATCTGGCACAATGAGTACAGCTTTACCTGGGGTGCAAGTATTTGCTAGATCAGCACTAAGGGGTGCACTCTTTTGCCCCTAGCACTTGCACCCTGGGGAAACATAAATGATCCCTAAAGTTTGCCCAGGTGCCATTACCCATAGCAACCAATAAAGTGACCGCTAAATGCTTCCTGCTGACTGGTTGTTATAAGTGATTAGACCAGTAGCAAACATTGCATCTTTTATTACATTTTCCAAAAAATGTGCATAAAAACAACTTATTTACTTGCACATTACGGTGATCTTTCATAACAACTTTTAAAAGGTTCATGTTGGGTTGTTGACACATTTGAAATAGAGGTCTTAATAACTAAGAGCAGACATGGAGCAAAGAGCACAAATATGTGCAATTCACCACTTTTTACAAGATTCTGTTTTTTTCTCAGATTTCAAAAAGCATTGTGCCCACTGGACAATTAACTGCTTAGAGGCAATTGTTATAATATTCATACACAGTACAGAATCCAATTTCTAAATATCTCGCCACCTGCGCCCATGATTAATAATGTCACACAGGTATGATATGGACATTCTGTTAGGTATTCTCGATTTCAATGAGGAAATGTAATTATGTAACTGGTGTTTCTATGTGTAAAGGGAAACTAAACACCTGAACATAGCAGGTTTCTGCATACCGCATGTAAAACACTGTTTTACCTAAATAAACCATTTTCATAAAAATATAATTTTTTAGTAGTATGTCTTAATGGGTAATTCGAAATAGAAAAACTGCAATTTTTAAGGGCCATGTACTGTACTGTACATGTACTGTACATGATAGGTTGCATCAGCCAATGAATGGACAGAACTCTACGCATGTCATGCCCCAAAGGCACTTAGTCATAGCTTGTCAGGAACTACAAGTATCTACACCTGTTATGTCTGTAAAAAAAAATGTTTTTTGATTACTTTTTGACTCCCTACATGCTGTGAATCAATTGCTGTGGTCATCAACCGGAAGTAACAAGGCTCCCTCTGGACCAATAATTATTGCCATTGAATGAAGTATGTTTCTGGTGATAGCCTTTTGTGCATGGTAACTCATGGATCTTCTCTTTGCTATCAAAGGGAGATGAACCAGAGAATGAAGCGAGCATTTTCATTCTCATTGCAATTATTCTATATTTTATTTAAGCAATTTTATCCCAAGGGCAAGATGTACAAATACTAGCATTTAAAAAAAAATTACATGGGTTACCATTGGGCAGTGGCATAACTACTGTGCGCTGGGCCCCCCTAGCAAAAAAAGGGGAGGGGTGCAGAGAAGACTCAACCCTGCCCCCCTGTCTTGACTTGGCGCCCCTCTCTTGCATATAAATCCCCGCTCTAGCCGCTTTCCTACCTGAGAGCCAGTGTGGAGCAGAGATTTATATACAAATAAGGCAGCAAACCCACCCCCTGGTCTGGTCCCATTACATTCTGAAGCTTTGATAAATGCTTTTGAACACTTAGCAGATGCTTTATCAAATAAAAGTTAGCTATTGATCAAATTGACAATTGGCAATATGAGTTCCAGTATGATGATGGGGCAGTTGCTTTGGGGGAAGATGGCTAGAGGGTTGGAGGGGGGGGAGGGTGCAGCGGGTAATTCTGTGGTAGACAGGATAGATGAGGTAGTGGGCACAGTAAGGGAAAATGGGGGAGGAGACTTGCTTCGGGTAATAATAGGGGATTTTAATTATCCAGATATTGACTGGAGCCATAGTACTGCCAGGTAGAGATGTAGCGAACTGTTCGCCGGCGAACTAATTCGCACGAAAATCGAGTGTTCGCATGTTCGCGAACTTTTAGCGATGTTCGCAATTTTGGGTTCGCCTTAGCTGGAGCCAAATTTTGACCTCTCGCCCCAGAGCCAGCAGATACATGGCAGCCAATCAGGCAGCTCTCCCTCCTGGACCACCCCCCCCCCCGGACCACTCCCTTCCATATATAAACCGAAGCCCAGCAGCCATTTTACATTCTGTCTGTGTGTGCTTGATGAGTTAGCATAGGGAGAGAGCTGTGCAGGGGTTTGAGGGACAGTTTAGGTAGCTTTGCTGACTACTTTCTACTGCTCTGTATGTAGCTGCTGTTGACATCTGTCCTGCTGATCTCATCTGCTGTAACCCAATAGTCCTTGTAAGGACTGCTTTTATTTTCTGATTACTGTTACTCTTCTTTTCATTGTGTACTGCAGCTCCGTCTGTGTGTGTTGGAGACAGGTGTGCTGGTCATAGTAGTGCACTAAGCACCAACCACACATTCACATCATTTTTTTTATTTGTGTTTTTTTACTTTGCTACTATAATTTATAGAGCCCAGTGCTATTAGTCTAGCTGTGTTGGGGACTGGTGTGCTGCTCCTAGTAGTTCACCACCAGCACCAACCAGAGATCACTTTTTTTTAAAAAAATTTTTATTTATCTTACTGTTCTTTAACATGTCCAGTGCTGTTTGCTGTTGTTCATTAGAAATGTAGTGTGATTTGTGCCCTTTACAGCACAAAACACAACGCTGTGTCAACAACGTATTTTTCAGAGAAATTTTTGCCCTTGATCCCCCTCCTGCATGCCACTGTCCAGGTCATGGCACCCTTTAAACAACTTTAAAATCAGTTTTCTGGCCAGAAATGGCTTTTCTAGGTTTTAAAGTTCGCCTTCTCATTGAAGTCTATGGGGTTCGCAAAGTTTGCAAAAGTTCGCACTTTTTGGCATAAGTTCGCGAACGGGTTCGCAAACTTTTTTTGTGAGGTTCGCTACATCTCTACTGCCAGGACAGTAAATGGGAACAAGTTTATAAACTTGCTGCATGACAACTTTATGTCACAGGTTGTTGAGGAGCCAACCAGGAACCATGCTATACTAGATCTAGTGATATCTAATGACCCGGAACGTATAGCAAATGTGCAAGTGGTTGAACCCCTGGGTAATAGTGACCATAATGTTATTTCATTTTATTGTTTGGTGCAGGAAACAAATTTACACGGGGGCAACAAAGACAATGAATTTTAGGAAGGCAAATTTTACACCTATAAGGGTAGCGCTTCAGGGCATAGATTGGGGCATTATGTTTTCTGATAAAACAGAGCAGAAATGGTTGTAATTTAAAATGATATTAAATCATTACTGTTCTCAATTTATTCCATGAATAAGAAAAAGTAGAAGTGTTAAGAATCACCCTATGTGGCTTAACTCTGAGTTAAAAAAAGTTAATAGGGAAAAAAAGGAAAGCTTTTAAGAAATATAAGTCAGAGGGGACAGTAGCTGCGTTTAATGAATATAAACACTGTAACAAGTGTTGTAAAACAGCAATCCGGAAGGCTAAGATAGTAAATGAAGATCGCATTGCGGCAGAGGCCAAGACTAATCCCCAAAAAGCTTTTTAAGTATATTAATAGTAAAAAGATGCAGGTTGAGGGTGTGGCCCCATTGGGTAATGGTAACAATATGGTTACAGCAGATACAGAAAAGGCAGATGTGCTTAACCAGTTATTTTCTTCTGTGTATACAGTAGAGGAGCCAGAGGGCCAAGTCCCACCCAATAGCTGCACTGTTGCCTCAGCTCCAACTATGCAGTGGTTGACACAGGATATGGTGCTTAAAGGGTTACACAAGATAAATGTAAACAAGGCACCTGGGCCAGATGGAATACACCCTCGGCTACTGAGATAGCTAAGGGCAGATTTACAGTGGCCTTTGTTTCTGATATTCTCAGACTCACTTTCATCAGGTATGGTGGGATTGGAAGAAGGTGAATGTCATTCCTATATTTAAAAAGGGAGTAAGATCTCAGCCTGGCAATTATAGGCCTGTAAGTTTGACATCCGTGGTGGGCAAGTTATTTGAAGGCTTGTTAATTCAAAAGAGACTTGAACATGTAAAGGTAAACAAAGGTCCAGGGCCGGATGGGATTCATCCCAGGGTATTAAATGAGCTGAGCGCTGTGATTGCCAAACCTCTTCACTTAATTTTTCAGGATTCATTGAGGTCTGGCATGGTGCCAAGAGACTGGCGGATTGCTAATGTGGTGCCGTTATTTAAAAAGGGATCCCGTTCTCAGCCTGAAAACTATAGGCCTGTTAGTCTGACATCAGTAGTAGGAAAACTTTTGGAAGGGGTAATAAGGGATAGGGTACTTGAATACATTGCAGTTCACAATACTATTAGTTTGTGCCAGCATGGTTTTATGCGTAACAGATCTTGCCAGACTAATTTAGTTGCCTTTTATGAGGAGGTGAGTAGGAACCTTGATGCTGGAATGGCAGTTGATGTCATCTACTTGGACTTTGCTAAAGCGTTTGATACAGTACCTCACAGAAGGTTAATGATCAAATTAAGGAATATTGGCCTAGAACATAATATTTGTAATTGGATAGAGAACTGGCTGAAGGATAGAGTACAAAGAGTGGTTGTAAATGGAACATTTTCTAATTGGACCAGTGTGGTTAGTGGAGTACCGCAGGGGTCAGTCCTTGGGCCTTTGCTGTTTAACTTGTTTATTAATGACCTGGAGGTGGGCATAGACAGTATTGTTTCTATTTTTGCTGATGACACTAAATTGTGCAAAACTATAAGTTCCATGCAGGATGCTGCCGCTTTGCAGAGCGATTTGACAAAATTAGATAACTGGGCAGCAAACTGGAAAATGAGGTTCAATGTTGATAAGTGCAAAGTTATGCACTTTGGTAGAAATAATATAAACGCAAACTATCTACTGAATGGTAGTGTGTTGGGGGTTTCCTTAATGGAGAAGGATCTAGGGGTTTTTGTTGATAACAAGTTGTCTAATTCCAGGCAGTGTCATTCTGTGGCTACTAAAGCAAATAAAGTGCTGTCTTGTATAAAAAAGGGCATTGACTCAAGGGATGAGAACATAATTTTGCCCCTTTATAGGTCCCTGGTAAGGCCTCACCTTGAGTATGCAGTGCAGTTTTGGGCTCCAGTCCTTAAGAAGGATATTAATGAGCTGGAGAGAGTGCAGAGACGTGCAACTAAACTGGTTAAGGGGATGGAAGATTTAAACTATGAGGTTAGACTGTCGAGGTTGGGGTTGTTTTCTCTGGAAAAGAGGCGCTTGCGAGGGGACATGATTACTCTGTACAAGTACATTAGAGGGGATTATAGGCAGTTGGGGGATGTTCTTTTTTCCCATAAAAACAATCAACGCACCAGAGGTCACCCCTTTAGATTAGAGGAACGGAGCTTCCATTTGAAGCAGCGTAGGTGGTTTTTCACGGTGAGGGCAGTGAGGTTATGGAATGCCCTTCCTAGTGATGTGGTAATGGCAGATTCTGTTAATGCCTTTAAGAGGGGCCTGGATGAGTTCTTGATCAATCAGAATATCCAAGGCTATTGTGATACTAATATCTACAGTTAGTACTAGTGGTTGTATTTATAGTTTATGTATGTGAGTATAGATTGGTAGGTGTGGGTTAGGTGTGCTGGGTTTACTTGGATGGGTTGAACTTGATGGACACGGGTCTTTTTTCAACCCTATGTAACTATGTAACTATGTAAGGGATCACATTCAAAATTATGTAGTGGAGAATGGCATTATGAGCAGTAATCAGCATGGCTTTATGAAGGGCAGGTCATGTCAGACCAATTTAATAGCTTTTTATGATGAGGTAAGTAAGAAGCTGGACAGTGGGGATGCAGTAGATATAATCTATTTGGATTTTGCCAAAGCATTTGATACCGTTCCCCACAAATGACTGCTTTCTAAACGAAGGTCTATTGGTCTTAGTGAAGTCATTTGCACATGGATAGAAAACTGGCTACAGGATCGGGTACAGAGGGTGGTTGTTAATGGTACATTCTCTACTTAGAGTAAGGTTCTCAGTGGGGTCCCTCAGGGTTCTGTACTGGGTCCACTTTTTATTCTATCCAGGATGTGGCATCCTTGCAGCAGGATCTTGACCAACTGGCAATCTGGGCGGCTGAGTGGCAGATGAGATTTAATGTGGATAAATGTAAGGTCATGCACCTGGGATGTAAAAATATGCAAGCCCCGTATACCCTTAATGGGACTGCACTAGGCAAATCCATAATGGAGAAGGACCTTGGAGTCCTTGTAGATAATAAACTTGGCTGTAGCAAGCAATGCCAGGCAGCAGCTGCAAGGGCAAACAAGGTTTTGAGCTGTATTAAAAGGGGTATAGATTCACGGGAGGAGGGGGTTATTCTTCCCCTTTACAAAGCGCTGGTAAGGCCCCATCTAGAATATGCTGTTCAGTTTTGGTCTCCAGTGCTCAAACGGGACATTATTGAGTTAGAGAGGGTCCAGAGAAGGGCAACTAAGCTGGTAAAGGGTATGGAAAGTCTCGGTTATGAAGAAAGACTGGCCAGGTTGGGTCTGTTTACACTGGAGAAGAGGCGCTTAAGAGGTGACATGATAACTATGTATAAATATATGGCCAGTTTTAGGCCAGATATTGGGTAGGTCCATCTGGGATGCCCATACACAGGCAAATAAACTGCATCAGCAGTGAATTTTTCTGCAGCGAATCCAAGCCTGGCGAAAAATTTCCCTCATCACTTGTAGTTTGTATGAACTGATTTAATATCGTTTAATACTGTATGAGTTCTGCTTGCGAATGTGTTTTGTGTTGTGTTAAGTGCAAATATTTGTCAATTTATAAAAAGATGTTTGAAAAAAGATTTTCTGCCACAAAATATATGTTAATTTTTTTGTGTGGTGAATACAAAATAATAGAAATCTGTTCAAAACTGATTTTGTTCTACAGCAGTTATATATATCAGTCCCTACGGGTTAGGATTCACTTCACCTTCACAGTAATAGGGAAATGTCATTACATAAATAAAAACAAACGTTTGCATTTTGTATTGTAATATTCTTCATTAGATAGTTATTACATTGTAAATGGGTTTAGAATATGACCTTGTGCCACAGTACAAGTATTTCTCATTTGTAACTCCTGTGTCCTTTAATTACTTTCTGTCATAGTTCAAGCATTATTTCTGCATTATAACTGAGCCAATACAACACCCAACTAATTATAAATACTGTCAGAATGTATTGCTCTAGCCAAGACTACAGGAATAAGCATGCTGATAAAAAGAACTCATATTATTGATTCCAATTCACAGAAACAGCACATGTAATTACTATGTACAAGATATACAAATTTAATTAAATGTGAAGTGTTAGGTTTAATAAAAAAGACAGATGTCTTTGGTAAATATGAACAGTTAGTTCTATTAAGATTATTCAGCACTAAAGCTTTCTTGGCCTGCAAACATTTCATTTTTGGGTGCTGTTAACATTTAGCTGCTGATGTACTAATACACTTGTTATTAAAAGTATTGAAATTATTCCATTCCTTTACTAAGATCAAACATATGTAGCCCTATTCTGCTACTGAAGGAAATCCTGCACTGATTTCCACTTTTTTCCCAAGTGCTAACAGTCATGTGACTTGCACTCTGATAAACCTTAGTCTCTCTTTACTGCTGCGCTAAAAGTTAGATATAAACCCCTCCTTTCCCTTTGCTTGGTTTCCATAAAAAGGTACAAGAGACAGTGATTTGCATGCATCCATTCAGTTAAAAGAATAACTCAAATTCTTGCATTCTCAAATAACTTTAATATAGTTAGTTAGGCAAAAATGTAATCTATAAACGCTGGAGTGAGCAGATGTCTAACATAATAGCCAGAACACTACTTCCTTCTTTCAGCTCTCTAACCTCTCAGTTAGTCGGTGACTTTAGGGGGGCCATATGGGATATAATTGTTCAGTTAGTTTGTGAGCACGCAGGTCAGATTCAAATGCAAACTAACTGAACAGTAATGTCCAATGTGACCCCCCCTAAAGTCACTGATTGGTTACTGACTGCTAACAGCTTAGAGAGCTGCTAAGGAGGAAGTAGTGTTCTGGCTATTATGTTAGACATCTGTTTACTCCAGCCTTTATAGATTACATTTTTGGCTAACTAATTATATTGAGAACATTTTCTATTTTGCACAGTCTTTCTATTTTACACAGTTTCATTCAACACTGAACTATTTCTTTAAACATATATACATATATATTCTTTTAACATATTACACAAGGTTAGAATGACATCACTCGCAGGCAGTTTTTCATGAAGAATCACAAAAGGTTTACATAAGAAAATTTGAGGCTTTATTCAGTCCGACGTTTCAGTTCCTGCCTGGAACTTTCATCAGGGACAGTAACATCTCAGAGTAGTACACACGTTTTTAAACACAAAAGGGCGCCAAGGTTGTTGCTAGGCAACCCCAAACAAACACAGAATGTAACAAATAATTGTGAAAAACATATTATATACATATATAGTTAGGGTACATAGGGTCAATGCACTTACACCCAAGGCAATGCACCTTAAGCACACTGAGTACAGGGTTCTCCCACACCTTTCGTCCATTGGTGCCTCCTAGTTTGCAAGTCTAAATCATATACAGGAATGAAACCATTATCCAGAATGCTCAGGACCTAGTGTTTTTCGGTTAAGGAGTTCTTTCCGTAATTTGGATCACCATACCTTAAGTCTACTGAAAAATCATTTTAACATTTATTAAACCAAATAGAATTGTTTAGCCTCCATTAAAGATTAATTACATCTTAGTTGTGATCAAGTGCAAGGCACTATTTTATTATTACAGAGAAAAAGGAAATTGTTTTTAAAATTTAGAATTATTTGCTTATAATGGATAATGGATAACAGGTTTCTGGATAACGGGTCCCATACCTGTACATGACAGGATATATATATATATATATATATATATGCAACACTGGCAAGCATTAACATCCCTATATTCACAATACTCACTGTCTAGAGGTGAGGTTCAAAGTGCCCCCCCTGCACAACTATAATGAATGAGATGAGTGAGACTTGTTGCTTTCTACTACATAATAAAAATGTTTTATATTGATTACATTATCCCTATGTTGATTTTAGTTCCTTGAATGGTATTTTGTGAATTTTAAAAATCCATAAGAGTACTTTAAACTTTGTTCACAGAAGCTTGTAAGTGTAATATTGTTGTCTGGAAAACTGATGAAGTAGTGTCTATCTTGACGCTATAATATAATGATTTTGCTATCCCAGGACCAAGGTGACAAGGGTTTTATATCACAGAAACAGCATTGCCTATCTCTAATATCTACAGTAATAATGTGGCTTTAGAAAGACATTTTCACCCACCAAGCTGTTATAGTAGCAACGGCAACATCTTAGATATTAAACAATACAAGAAATGGAATCGGTTGGTGGGGAGACTAAAGAGTGTAATGTGGATGTTTTATTTTTCAGGCAGTGTGAAAAGAACGATAAAGAGTTTGATACTCTATACTATGCTGACGTTTGAATGTATTTCCCAGTGTTTATAGCATGTGATTTTCTGTTTTCAAATTACAACTTACAGAGTTAATCAATTAGAAGTGCTCTTTAAAGGTAAACCAAACCATAAAATGTATTTGATTTAGTATAGTGTGCTTTTCCTCATAATTTTAAACGGCATGGCTTTTCATTAAGTGACTCACACAGTCTCCACCTTCTTTAAAGCAAATATACAAGTGTATGAATTCAGGCCAGTCTGATCTATTCTTCCCTTTGTTTTAATCCTATTACAGTATTTCAAGATTCTTGTACATCTAAAACTTTTGTTACCTAATAAAACTACTTAGGTACTTAAAGACATGAGGAACCCATACCCCTACCCAAAGCAAGTAATCCAGTAGTGTGTTCAGGGTATACCCTCCCCCCTTTTCCCAACACACCTGTTGGCACCAGTAAGAATGATTGAAAAGTGGCAGGGTAGTTTAGGAGTCAATAGCCAGGGGATGATTTCATTGGATTATTTGGGTTTTCCGACTAAGGTGTATTTCACTGTATGATTTTTTAATAAGGATATGTTTGAAAAGCATTCAGTACAACTGCAGCAAATACCAGCAGCACATACAAGTGTGCTTGTATAAGACATTGTTGTAGGTATTTATGTGTAAAGGAACATTGAAGGAAGCAACTGTCACTCAGTGAGGTCTACTTGCCACGGTTGTAGAACCAGAATCCCAGCTACTGAGAAACTGAACAGTACTCTCCAGTACTCTTGTAGTATCAATCACACAACTGCCATGAATGAACTGCCATGACACAGCTAAGTAATTTCAGGAACCTAAGGCACTTAGCACCAAAATACCATGTGTGCATGATTCTTTAGGTGCAAGTACTTGCTGTTGGAACACTGAAGCTACCACTATCTAAAACAGGAATCCCCAACCTTTTTTACTTGTGAGCCACAAAAGTATGAAAAAACATTCTGTGCCAAATAAGGGCTTTAACTGGCTATTTGGTAGCCCCGTGTAGACTGCTGACCTATTCTTCTATGCTTCCAAAACTTGCCTTAAAGCCATTAATTTAAAAATGGGCACCTACTTTGAGCCCACTGGGAGCAACATCAAATGGGATGGTGAGCAAAATGTTGCTGATGAACCTCTGGTTGGGGTTTGCTAATCTATAAGGTTGGCGGAGCAGAAAGCAAAATGGATATGGTGGCACCAAGCACAATTATGTAGAGGTTCAAGGATCATCTTTGGACAGCGGTATTTTTAATGAATGGAATCAATCTGTGCAACCTTGGGTCTATTTTTGTGTGTCCAGATTTTACAGACAGTAAATTTTTGAGCTACCGTTTATATTACTCATGCATATAGAAGTGATTTAACAAGAGGACTTTTAAAGCCCAACCCATTAATGAGTCTCAAGTTGAAAATTGATGATCAAGCCACACAGTTTTTTTAGGAAAATGGTACAGTTTTTGAGTAAAATGAGGTGAAATGTGATGTAAAATCCAGGAATTTCACCAAGTGAAATTTAGTGTAATGTGGAAAATTGTAAAATGCAGGTTTAACTATAAGTCAACTGTTTAAATCAGATTTCGACCTGCTATATGGTGCTGTACCAGAAAATGGAAACATCTGGCATTCTCCTATGGCAAATGCTTTTATACTTCGTAATCATTCCAACCAGCGCTGTTCTGAGGAATGGTAATACTTTACTAACATTATTTGCATAAAGAAATTGTGTCCCATTCCCCTTTAAGCTGTTTGAGCCAAAGAATTATGTAAATGCTCAGCCACTGTTACATATATGTATTTCAGTAGAGAACACCAGCATCTCTAATACTCAGATTTTCTAACATGGGTCGTGGCCTTCAAAGTCCTTTAAGATTTCAACTAAACAAAACCAGTAGAAAGAATACAAACATTTGTTATCCTTCTTAAATCTTTGTGCACTAGTGAGCATACGTTGGGTTCTGCTTGTATAACAAAAATATTCAATAACATTTCAAACAGTTGCTTTCTGCAAGCCGTAACTACATGCAGCTCAGATTATTTTTGCTTTGATGCAGGAATTTTCATCGTTTTATCCTTTGCGTTATTTGCAAATACTGTATTTATGTATTTATTTATTTGCCAGTGCAACATTTTATAAATATTGGTCAATTCATGACATAAATGATTTGGGGGGCAGTATTTTTTCAAATTCTGCATAAACAAAACTACAAGAGCTAGGGAAAGAATGATCAATAGATGTGTGTCCCTGTTTGTGTTGCCAACGATGTTGCTATCTTCTCTGAATTTTCTGTCTCTCATCTCCCTGCCTCTTTCTGGGCAGGCTTACATGGTTGCCCCTTTCATTACTATTATTATTACTAACATTTATTTATAAAGCGCCAACATATTCCGCAGCGCTGTACAATAAGTGGGTTTAATACATTGGACATACAGAGTAACATATAAAGCAATCAATAACGATACAAGAGGTGAAGAGAGCCCTGTCCAAAAGAGCTTACAATCTTTCATATTTCTATATTTCTCCCCTCTACTATTGTAACAATTATCCCAGGTTACTTATCTACGCGCTCTCATATAACTATGTATATATAATTGCTATTAAATGCAATGTTTGTCTGTCCCTTTCTACTCTCTGCCCTGGGGGCTCTGACTCTTAAAACAATCAAACACAAGGCAGCAGACTGACAAACCTGCCTTGCTGGAGGAGACTGACCTTTGCAACATTGTTTAAAACGTCATAACAAGGAGTTTAGCAATTACATTTACAAACAACTTTTAAAGCACTAAAAAAATGTAATACATGTACTGAAATATTGTAAATTGCTTAGAATTATGCTTTCTTTTATTTGGCAAATAATTATTTTCGGGTTGACATGTCCTTAAAGTTGCTGTTCACTTCTAAATACTTCTAATTCTCTTTTTATGACTTTCTCCCATATCTCCTTTGTAATGGTTCTCTGCTTTAAACTCAGACAATTTCCTGATTTAGTGTTCCTTTTAAATGGCTCAATGTAAATAGCATTGCTGCAACATATCGGCAATGGATCTTTTTGTCCTTTGAATGCACTGTACTGCTTTGCTCATAAAATAAGGGTTATAACAAATTCTGCCTCAAATATTTCTGACAGCTAAAGCCCAAAATGTTTCCTGACAGTTTCTTTTTTTTTCATTTCATCTTTGTGCCAATTATTTCTGTTTCATAACCCAGTATTTTTATTATACAAGTTCATTCAGTAGCCAAGTTTTTTTCCTCACACAAAGATTGTTATGTAAGTTGTACAGATTGTTCTTTGTCAAGGTAACGGTATTTTGTTTGGTAATACTGATATCTTTTTTTAGGTGGTATTCAAGGCTCTACCTGTGTCTCGGTTATTCTATTAGAAACATTCAGAAAACAAAACTGAACTAAAAACACTCATTTATGTGAAGTAGCTTTGCTTGACTTTTGCTGTTGTGTGTATTTCAGCAATTTGTACTTTTTATCCATTGTTTAACATTATACAGTCTGTATAATACAGACATAACAGCCCAAGAAGTTCCACGCCAAACATTATGAATAAGTAATCTTTGCTATTCATAGCTGCTTGACACACAAAGGGGAAAGCTCTGTCATAACTAAATAAGACTGCACGGAGCTGACACCTGATAACTATATCCAAGCTAAAAGCAAGAATGGAAATCTTGAAACCAATATGTTGATGGTATAAAATAATCCGCAAATCCTAAGCAGTGGAAATACACATTTAGTCTGGCTGTTTCAAATGCCTTTCAGAAGCTTATTACAGCACATTGAGAATTAATACATTTCTAAATGCCCTTCCTTGCTTAATTTACAGGATTTTGGTTTAAGTAAAATTGAAAATGGCAGTGGGAATAATGTAATATAACAGGAAAAGCTGTAGTGTGTGTTTTATCTCTTTATTAAGTGCATAAGCTATACCCTTCCTTTATATATTAATGTTTGTGGTTTTTACAGCTATTCCAGTGTTTTGGAACTTGGCCATTTACTAATGCTGGCACAATTCACTGTTTTTTTGTCAATGGGAATAATGCAAACATACTGAAAGTGCAAACTAATCATGCTCTTTGGGATGTGTTGGTAAATAATAATAAGAGTTTGTAACAGGGTTATAAAGTTTCCTATCGGGAAATCAATACACCTAAAATAAACATCACCTTTTTACTTCTCGCAGAGAAAATAAATCCATTTAAGCTTAATACACCAACAGAATTTGCCAATTAACCTTAACCCTACAGAGGAGAGGGTCATGAGACTAAACGCACTCTACTCATTATTTCCAGCTTGGCAACATAATACACTTGAGTACATTAACGTATCCTTTGAGTTCATTAGTGCTGATACACTCCTGATTTAATAAAGTGAGCCTTGTCCATTGTAAGGCACACTTCAAGGTTGTGCTCACGTGCTACTTAATTTAAGCAGGCTAATTATCTCCTGGCCTCTCTTACTACCTAAAACAACGGATTAAGTACAAGGCAAACATTCCTAGATTTCAGTTTTAATCTTCTGAAGCATAATATTGCTCAGGACTACACACTTAACTACCAAGTATAAAAGTTTTTTTTATGTAGAGGAATTTGGAATGTGCTGGTTAGCATTCCGTTGTACTAGCTTTGAGCATCACATGAACACATCAGTGGATACTGCATAAGCATTATGCTCTCTTTCTGCATTCTTGTAGTTTTATACTGTCCCCAATAAAGAAAGGAAACCAGAAGCATGCTTGAATATTAAGAGAATTGTAACAGTGTCACTAGGTGAGGTTTTTTTTTTAGGCATTACCTTACACAAAATACTGAAATTATACCCAAAACACTTTTTGGCCACCCAGATTTGAATTAGTGACTAAGAATTTTCCCAGGTTCCCCCTTTCAAGGATTGGGTGTCCTTGCCAGCTAAGTACTGCTTGCTTAATATGTCATTTTTATTGTGATAAGTTCTAACGGTTGAAGGACAAACGGTTGGTTCCTACTACAACCCTCCAAGTTAGTGCTTAGTGCTCAGTATGGGCCCAGTGCAACACACACTGGGGAAAATACAAAAGGCATACATAAAAACACATACATACTGACAGACACACAGTTCTCAACATATCAAGTACTAGCTAACAATACCATTTCTGTGTAATGTATTTATATTTTAGCATGCTCTACATATAGCCTACATTTTTGGTGATACCATAAACTGTATGAATCTGATATTTATGTATTAACATATTATGTACTGTAGTAACAATGCCTTTCCTGACTACTGATTCTTGAGTGCAGTGTACAGTAGATAGCTTTTCCTTTTCTACAAATTTGCTTACTATCCCCTAAGGCAGAAGTGCAAGAACTCTAAAGCTAATGCCACATGTAGCGTATTGGCAAGCCAAAAAATGCTCACCAAGAATATACCCTGCTACTGTAAAATCCTCTCCCATTTTTGTAGTTTACTCCTGCCTTCCTGATGGTAAATGGCCCCTAACATGATACGATCATCATATGTAGTCAGTAGTACTTTTGTCATACTTAAATATCTCTATTCTCTTTTGGCATATTATAGCAAAAAGAAGAATTCAGGATATAAATACCTTAAAACTTTGGTTTAGAAAATAGATTATAGTCAAATTTATCAGTGGTGAATCGTTTTTCTTTGCTTGCTCTCAACTGAATTAAAATTGCTTTGTGCAGATAAAGATTTAGGGATATCTATTACATTTCCTTTGCCTTCTCACCAGAATTTCCTTGCTAATACATTTTGCTGCCCATATGTTTAAAAATCTATTAAAACCAACGGACATATACAGTAATGGGTTTCAACTGATATATTTGTATCACTCCGCTTACACATTTGGCAAAAATAGATTAGAAAATATTCTGAGCACCTCAGGTAAATTGCTAATTCATTAAAAAAAATAGTGGTACTCAAAAATGGCTGCAACATGTAATGGTACAGTAGGTGCTTTAAAAAAAATTAAGACATCTATATCCCAAAGAAAAGAAATATGTGTAGCTTCTAAAAACACAGTGCAAATAGTAATGCTCAACACTTATTGTGCCTGTAACACTTTTCTACCTTCAAACCCCTACAGCTCTCAGAATTATAGTATCAGCTTCTGGGTATGAATGGAAATGAGATCAACTCTGGTTGTGAGCTAAGAAGTGTGATAAATCCCCTTTTTACTTTTCACCTCATCTTTCAAATTTGCCCAATATATTGTGCTCTGTCAGTTGTGAAATAACTAACCGGGTGTGTGTAGGTGGATCTAAGGCTTTAATCAAATATGTGGGAGAGACCAAAAGTAGGTAAAAAAAATATTTTACATGTTATGAGGCACACTATGGTCCCTAAGTGAGGATGACAAATCTGAAGTGTATTGGTATGCCATTTCTGATTTTCTGTAAAGGAATAGTAATGGGAAAACATGCTTTTTACAAAATGCATCAGTTAAAAGTTCTCTGGCAGAATCCTGCATTGAAATTTATTTTTTAAAAGAGTAATCAGATTTTTTATATTTCATTTTGGAAATAGAAATGGGACTATACATGTTCTTAGTAGCAGCTCCCTGACTCCTGTAGTGCCAATAATGCTCCCATTCCCCACCCAGTGGAAGATATGAGAATAGCACTCAAAAGTAAAAATCCAATGTTGGCTCAGCCAAGTCATGACTCCTTCAGTTACACTGAGTAGGAGAAACAATAGGTTACCTGAAAGCAGTTCTAATATGTAGCGCTGGGTCCTTCTGAAAGCTCAGACTCAGGCACAATGCACTGAGATGGCGCCTACACACCAATATTACAATTAAAAAAATACATTTGTTGGTTCAAGAATAACATTTTAAATGGTAGAATCAATTATTTGCAATGTGAACAGTGTAATATAGTGACACAATACATAATATATAGTAAAATATACAGTAAGAATCAGGACAGAACTCCTTTATGTTCATTCAAAGATGGCTAAAACATCAATAAAGCATTTTTAATATGCATTATAGTGGGACAATTCTATTCAGCATTCATTATGGTAGTGTTGACTTGAATTTTTAATATTCTAAATTTGAATGTTCTAATCTGACCACAAAATTCTGACTTTGTTTATTAATTATCTTTTCTTTATGTGACACCTTTCAGTTCTTCACTGTATATCTGTTAAGTTTATTAGGATTCTTGTAAACTGATACCTTTCAAAATCTAAGACAAAGAGCTGCAGAATGTAAAGTTAATTTGAAAACTGGAAAGAACTGTTTGTATCGCACTAAAGAATGATTTTACCATCTACTTTAGGAGAAACTCCTGCCACTTCTTTCACATAGTCCTAATAAGAGTATAAGCAGTATGCAAATTTTAATTCTCCAGTGTATTCCTTACCTTTATTTGACATTTAGATGGACAAATTAACAATTTGCACAGGTCAAATAGATACAGTTTAGCAGCACTGTGATTTTGCAAGCTTGCAATTCAAGCTTGAGAAAGGTGATCTGTGTTGTAAAGTGCACAGGAACATGAAAAATCAACTGGTAAGTGATGGATATAACATCTCTCAAATGAATGGATATGTATACATAATGTATACAGGAACTTGACACTTTATTCATCAATTTTGTTTAAGATAGTTGGCAAATTTTAAACGTGACACATAGGTCTTCAGCCATTGTGGAGTACATTTGTGATAAAAAATTCTATATTAATGGTACATATGAGTTAAGCCAAAGAAAATGGAAACGATACTAACTATAGTCCCTGATGAAAGTTCCAGTGGGAACTGAAACGTTGGACTAATAAATCTTCGGTTTATTTTTCTTAAAACTTTGACTCCTGAGTGAAAATTCCTGATGAGTGCCGTCACCTCCTGTAACTATATATATATAGTTGTGATCTCTTATTCAGAAAACCTAATTTCCAGAATGCTCACACAGAGTCTGTTTTAAACTGATAATTTGAATTTTACAAAGTATTTCCTTTTTCACTGTAATAATAAAACAGTAGCTTTCCTAACTAAGCTGCATGAATCCATATTGGTGGCAAAACAGTCCTATTGGCTTTACATAATATTTACATATTCTTTGATAAGATCCAGAAGACCTCAGGTTTCAAGCATTCCCAATCTTATCTGTATCTAGATAGATGGATAGATGGGATCTATTATATGGCATGCCCAGGACGTATGTTTTTCTGAAAAAGGGATCTTTCCGTAATTTGGATCTCCATACCTTTAAAGGAGAATGCAAGTCAAAATTTAAAAAGCATACTGCCCAATAGTCCTCCTATTGTTTAGTAAAAACGCCACACTTTTGGCTCACCTAATCAAATATTTACTCAGTCACACTTACTTCACATTTTCTAGAACAGGCAGCCATCTCTGAAAAGGTATTCTCCCTTCCTTTCCCTCCTTGCTTCATACTGCACATGTGTTTCATTTCCTTCCCCCCTCCCCTCTGCCAGATCAGCTTCTGATTGGCTGGTGGGTATGTGTAGCTCAGAACAGCAGACCAGCAGGATCAAGTTACACACATGCTCAGAGAATAGGAAGGCTGCCGCTGGCACCTACAGGAAGGGAAGAGAGATTTCAGTGATGTCACTGTAGTCTTCACACTGCTGTAGGCTGCCAGCACCATATCTCAGAGAAGCAAGCAGGGATCTGGGAATTTAGGTATGCAGTAAGTACTTAAAAAGAATGCCTTTAGACTTACTTTTAATTTATATTAACCTTTCATTGTCCTTTAAGTGTCTGCTAAAATCAATTAAACATTAAATAAGGGACAGCCTTCTAGTAATTTAGAATTTTCCCGATAACCGGTTTCCGGATATTTATAAATAGCCTGTGGTCTCATTATGTTTATAAAAATTTCAATTGTAACTTTAACTTGCAGAGGAAAAAACAAGTTGTGTTTTTGTTATTTGCATCTTGCTCATTAGCCTGAATAATAAATCAGGTTGCTGGGCAAGAGGATAAGCAAAACCATTTTCTTCTGCTAGTCTCATATAATATTGAAGAAACCGCTAGTTATAGAAGGAAGTGAAAGCAATTATTTGCAATTCCCCTGTGTTGCAGTTTAATCTATGAGGTTTGTGAATGAGGCACAGCTTTGGCTGCAGGAGCAAACATTGATTTGATAGATGAGCATATTGATTGCAAAGTTTTGATCATTCAGCTCTGACAGGTGTTGTATATTTATCATTTCACTCTTCTTAGATTTACACTGAATACATCTGGCCTTGTCCATTGCCATGTTCCTTTTCATTTATAGGCTATCATTCTCTACAATTTCTGCTGTAAAGTTATAAGAAAAGTGTTGCTGTACATTCTCATTTTTTATCTCCATTGTGGGTACAATAATTACAAAAATACATCAGAATTGTATGTGAACCATAGAAAAACACAAAGTTCGAGCAACCTTCTAAAACATTTGCTTTTATGATTATAGTTTAACTTTGAAGAGTAACAAAGTGACCTCTACACATGTAACTGATCTTATACATAATCCTCAGTACTGCATTGTGTTCTTTTAATAAAGTCATTGTTCTCCTAAATTATACACAGAAGAGATCTCTATCCACAGTGGGCTGCTCAACCCATAAGATTAGTGTTGTTCATCCAATAGAATATTAACACATAAAGGAAATCCAAGGGCCCATAATGTTGCCTACTTAGTGGCACAAGTGATCAGCATATAGTAAAAACACATCATTCTCATGGGGTACAGATTATCTCCCACTCTTACCTTCTGTGACATCCTTCAATCTAATTCCTTCTTACAATCTAATTGGTGATTAGTGATGGGCAAAATTTTTTGGCAGGTATGGATTTGCAATGAAACTCCGCATTTCGCCATTGGTGAATTTTTTTTGCAAAACGGGCGCAAAAATGCACCATGACAAATGTTCTGCAAGTGAGGAAAAAGTCATAAAAAAAGTCACGTGCGTCAAAAAATTGTGCGGTATCCACAATTCACAAATATTTCAGCAGTTTCACGGGACAGATTCAATCATGACTATCAGTGATATTACACTGGACGACTTTATATTAGCCTCACTCTTTTGTCCTGTGAATCATTCATCTACATAAAGCTTCAAACTTTGGATAGAGCAAAAAAGAGATTAGGCTATGGTAAGGGTTATAGAACAGCTCTTATTCCTGCCCATGGTGGGATAAATCCAGATTAGTGAATTATTTATTCCAGTGCTATAATGATAATGCTTTATTTAGATGCATACAGACGTTTATATGGTGCTTTTCAAAGTTTCTTTTTCATTTACAATAATGCCAAGTCCAATATCACAAATAAATGTAACACTACTCTGAAAGGTTTAGACGGTTTCTTGGTACGTCTGGGAACTCTCAAAGAAAAGTAATTGAGGCCCAGAGCTTAATAGTTGGATCCCACTCAAGCTACAGCCAAGTTCATCAATGTTCTGCCTTGTCAGGGATTGTTCTTTGGTGCTTGTACCCCTACATGATCTGGACTCTTCACACTGTGATACACCAAGGGGGTCACCTGTCTGTACCAGGTGTGACTATAACCCACTGCCACAGGATCTTACATCTACATTCTACTACAAGGGAGTACAGCTGCCCAGTTAAGTACTCTCAGCCTAAAGGTGCACAGAATACCAGGAATCAGTATTATTATTAGCATGTGTTAGTGTTCTGCAGCCTTGTACAATAAATCAGTAAAATTTACTATTTACATAAGAACTAATAAGTTCTTTTAGCAGGGCCTTCTCCATTCTGTGTTATTTTCTTAGAGTGAAAGCACCACTGTCAATAAAAAGCACACACATTAAAGAGAATGCCATATAAAAGATTTATTACAGATTCTTCAACAACAAAACATTACATGGAATGGGCCAACAGAGTTTACTGAGAAATATAAAAATCCAGGTCTCTTAGGTATATTTAGATATCACGATGTTTCATTTAAGTGGTTTTCACATGTATTAAACATATATCATGCCAGCAGAAGTGGGGCTAGAAACCTGAGGAAAGAATACTGAGGAATAGGGTCAGAGTGATGTTACTATTTTGCCTCCATATAGACAAACCAGGTATACAGCTTTGTGAAAGGATGGTCACACAATGAGTCTACAATGGCTCAAGGTGAGCATGTTTAGGAATGAGATATGCATTTTTCATACTACATGCTCCTAGTTCATTAAGGACTATTTTAGAAAAATTACCTATTTATAAATGTTACATTTTGACAATACACCGGAATATTTACTGTATATTGATTTCATACAATACTTCAATGTTGCTGGTGTGTTTTGACATTTTTTATGGTAGTTTGTAATTTTGCTTACAGACAAGAAGTACCTGTGAAGTAATATGTTAAATCATTTGTGTTTATTAGGAGATGCAAGGACTCAATTCTCAACAACTATTTCAATAATACAGAGGGACATTTTGCCTGAGAGGCAGACTTACAAAGATATTTTATTGGATGGATGCAACTGGCCTACTAAGCATTTCAGGGATTTGATATCTAAGATGAGTCTGAGATTTTACATTTCATAGGCAATGTTAACATTTATTTTCCAGTTAGCAGTAATTATATTAATCAAACTAAAATATGGGTAATGCTTTCCTAGCTGGCAGTCCAAATTAGATTGATTTAGAACAAATCTATTGAACTTGTTATTTACAGTGGTAAATGCCAAAATTGTTATGGATTGATCAAAGCTGATCAGTCTGTTACAATCTGTGGGACTCTTTATTGAACCGGACCCTGAGTCTTTTCTCAGGGAAAAGCTGACAGGGGAAAGGCTGGGAAAACTTAGAAGTGTGTATGGCAATGACTAGGGTTATGGCGCACAGGAGATTAGTCATAAAATTGATGTCTTTAGAGCCGAGAAAATAATGTTTGTTTAACATTCTGTAGAAGATAGCGTGGTGAGGCTTAGGGATCATATTGCACCAACCTTTAGTTGTGTTGCTTTACAATTTTGTAGTGCAACAGAGGCCTGGGGACTGTCAAAATAACAAAAGTTTGTTGCTTCCTGTAATACACAAAAAATGAAGTCCATGCCAGTACAAACTTAATGTGGTGGTCTCTCCCACATAAGGAGCTGGTACATGTAACTCTGATGGTGACTCTGTGGACACTGTGGGACCGATGATATCAAACAGAAGAGGAATACAGATACAGCATGTACTTCCAACTGCCAGGAGACAGGCTCCAGCAAAAATGCAAATCAAAGATATTTATGGAGCAATACAGTAAGCAGAAATATCAAGAAGATAAATTGCTGAAGACAGAATTGCAAGTAAGGTTAATGCACACCAACAATATTGCCATCATTTATAAAAGCTCAAGGAAAGCTTATCCACACATTAGCCTTCCAATGAAAGAAGACATATTGCAAGAGTTGACATTTGCCCTGTAAAGTAGAATTATTGTCTCTGAATAACTGTTAATAATGCACATAAGGAACAATGCAATCATTTTGCATAAAGTAGAAGAAATGTTTCACTTAGTTCACCAAATATTAAATGAAGCCTAACCATTTGGATATCACAACCCTGTCAATAGCTGAAGGTGTTTATTGGAGTTGTTTTTATTATTGGAGTAGTTATTATTTATCAAAAAAAATAGTGTCTATATTATTGTGACCCTGGTGGTAAATATTTATGCACAGTGGTGTGTGAAATGGCACTTGATCTTACACTTATTATTGGTGGTTAGGTGATGCCACCTAAAACCTGGTGAGAAAAACACATGGCAGACTGAGAACAAACATTGCATCTTGCTTTTTCTTTTTGATATAAGAACATTATCCCTTTATATATCTCATAAATATTGTGCAATGATAAAAATGTTTTGCTATAAATAAAATAAAAGATTTTATAACTCTAATGCTCAGGCTGTGCTCACGCAAAGGCTCATAGATTGGTCTATTGTAAATAGAATTCTATTGTAAAATAGAATTCCACAATGAGATTCATAATAGGCAATAAACAGTGACTTTCTATAGCTTTAATGATAATGGCCCACCTATCTCTTCTCCCTAGGAATACTGCAGCTGGTGGAGAAGCTGTTAATACCCCCATGTACTGGCTGTCATCCACCCAGTTGATATTTAACTGGCTAAACCAGTAAAATGACTTGTGGCCATTATTACAAATTTACCAACAATGTATTTGTCAGTAAATTTGTAATACTCTTTCACTGCCTGACCCCCTTGTGGCATGGCCCACCAACAAACCAGGTTGGTATGATCCTTTTTAGAAAATGTCAATCCTAGTTTATTTTCCTGTGAAATACAGGCTGCATGGAGAGAAAAAAGGGTGTTTATCTACCAGCTTAATTCAGTTAATTCAGTGCGCATAGGCCGTAAGGTAGAACTCCTGCTTCATAACAGGAAATTCCACTGCAGAAGGGAGACAAAATATAGCATCTTACTCTCCTTAAGGACAAACAAAAGGGTGTATTTTACTATTCTTACGGGCTTATGTACCTCTGCCCTCTCTGCCGGAACTCAAGCAGTGTTTTACTTGCAGACCCCTTTGGCAATTCTAAATTGCAATGTGTAATAAATGGGTTTATTGCACCAATCTTCTGCACTTTGCACACTCCCTTTCTTAAAGTAAATGACCCCTAATGACACGCACCCAACCCTGAATGCACAGAGCAAAGGAAGGCATGGCATGCATTTAGCAAGGCGCTTCCAGGATCACACAAACTCTGGAATGCCACTCAATTTTGTGAACCAGAGACCCTTGTATTACAAGTTTGGATATGCAAAGGATTTAAATGGAAGTGTTATTGTTTCTTTGTGTGCCATTTGACTGCAAAGGGTTTATTCTTACTGCTGCCTTGTTTGGAATTCAACAGGAGGCTTGTACATGTAAATCATAGATGTTCATTACTGTACATGTTGCTTCTAGATAAAAGTATATATATATATATATATATATATATATGTAGCTCACTTTTTGAATGGTGCTGCTACTTGTGCTTCCAATGGCTTACTTTTGGCGCTACAGGAGCCCTGAGCCCCCGCTTACTCTGGTGTGCCTCCACCCAGGGTAGGTATAGGTAGAACTATAACTCCCCTCCCTGGGAAACTCTGTAATGTCCTCCTTGGATAGGGACTCCCTGCAACTCCTGGTACCTTGCCCCTCCTTTGGGGTAGATGATTACCAGGCAGTAGAGGATCCTCTGAATATGAATAGCCAAGACACTGGTTGTGATGGTGAACCAGATGAACTTGCTTTATTACATAAGTGCAGGCAGTACTCCTAGGTTACAGTGCATGAACAGTTACAGAGACACTTCTCCTTTAACTACTCTCTTAGAGAACCTCTCTCAAAGGGCTACCCACGGTACTCCCAATAAGTGATCCTATCTAGGAGCTCCCCCCGGAACACTCGCCAAGAGACCCTCTCTTAGGTCTCTCCCCGGTACTCACGCCAGGCTGACCCTCCACAAGGACTCACCCCGGTACTATCGCCCAGGTACCCTTGATTAGGAATCTCCCCTTATGGTCACCTAACTAGTCACTACATGCCCTGAACTCCAGTCATGAGTGCTGGGGGGACTTAACCCCTCTTACTCCTGGTGGAGCTACTTCTGCCCGTCTAAATATCCTGCCTGTCACTCCTAGAGTGACCTATAACCATACTCTCCTAACTAGAGCACAAGCCTGTTGTACACCTCTTTACAGAGGGGAGGTCCCAGGACTAAAACCTGCTGAACATGGGAGTCATCCCTTTTTATACTTTTAGCACAGCGCCATCTAGTGGTTGCTGTTAACTTGCAGGGAAACTCCCTTTTAGCACATAAACATCTAGGACCACCTTTAGGTGTCCAAATCCCATGAGGCCACCCTCTACTGCCTGTCTAAACGGGAACCCACCTAAGGGGCCCAAATCTGGGGCCATATATATATGGGGTGCTTTTTCCCCACAATGAATCTGTTGACTCACAGCAATGTGTGAGCCCTGGAGCCACCATCACCATCTGACCAGGCGGTAGCTCCAGGGTTCCTGCAGCACCCTGTTTCAATAGACACAGCACACTTGTGGCTAAAGAATGGGGTGCAGATGCCATTTGCACACCAAACACCAGAACTGACATGAGCATTTATCACTGAAACCAATGCCAGGCTGACTGGGAAGATATTTGGTGCAACTGTCTCCGATTTACAGCAAGCTGCACGCACAGGTGTGACTGTTTATGAACTGGATGCAGTTGCGCTGGGCCCAATGTGCAAGAGTCATGCAGAACAATTTCAGCCAATTCAATGTATACATTTTCTAAAAAAACTGGAGAACTGCGGAAAAAAAAAACATGCCGATTGCATCCAGAATTGCGCTTTGCTCTCAGCAACAGTGTAAGTGAATGCACTCAATAAATCTCCACATTTTAAGTTAATGTTTTCTACCTTACATTAATTAGTATACTTGTCATCTATTTGCTGTTTCAATTGGCTGAGTGGGAGGAGCTTGCTGGTTCCCTAACCCCCTAAAGTCAAAAATATCCAGCAAATAAGGGGAGATGCTGCCATGTACTCTTATATTCTGCACAAACACCAACTGACTCAATAAATGAACTGCTTAAAGCACTGCTTTAATACTATAAAAAATATAAAAGTAAATGTGTGTTATGTGAAAAATACAGCACTGCTTTGTATTGGATTTACTGTATCTCTGCCTATTAATACATTAAGCCCTGCCTCTCTGACAGCATTTCTATCACTAAAGTAAAATCCTATATTTTTAGACAGGAATACACAGCACAACCACTCATAGGTAAGGCACATTCCTCAATAATTATCAGGCTCCAGTAACTGTTGGGTAGGTGGGAAAATATACAAACCATGTTGAGATAATGGTGCCAGTGAAGCCAATGGAGCAGGGCAAAGATTATCCCTAAGAGTCTGTCTCGTAACAGCTTTAAAGCTGATCCCTCCATGAGAATGAAAGAAAAAAACTCTATGGTACTTCTCCTGATGTCGGAGTCACATGCAGTCATGGATTTGTTCCAAACTCTCATGTGTTTAACAGAAGGCTTAAGTTTTTTTTTATAACATTCTCGTAACTGTTCATTAGAGTCTCGCTAATCATGTGAGGTTGTAGAATGATGGTTAATCCTCTAGGATGGTTTGTTTCTATTTAAAGATAATTTGAAAACTTATAAATGTAGATTACTTTGATCATTGTGTTCCAGAAATTTAACCTGCATGAAAAACACAATAATGGAACAGCTATATATTAACGTGAACCTGTAGGCTTATGACTTGTGGGGAATGGAATGTAGGTACAAAGCAAGGAGCAGAAGGTTCTTTTGAGAGCAATATTTTAAGCAACTTATGAAAAGCTACATAATTAGACTAATGGCACACAGGTTGTTTTGTATATATGCCAGTGGATAAAGGCAGAGTAAAAAGAGTTTGGGAGAAACAGAAGCATGACAAAAATGTTCCTGAGGTGCCAAATAAGAGCTTTGACTGGATATCTGGTAACCCTTATGTGGGCTGGCAGGCTACAGGAGGTTCTGTTTATCAGTCCACTTTTTTATGAAACCAAAATTTGCCTCAAAGTCAGGAATTCAAAAATAAGCACCTGCTTTGAGGCCACTGGGAGCAACATCCAAGGGCTTGGGAAGCAACATGTTGCTCATGAGCCACCGGTTGGGGATCACTGATCTGTTGGATCAAATAGGCATTCACCCCAAATGTCACCATAAGTGGTCTTCAGTTTTCTCTTGGCACTGTGCCATGCCTGAACCACTTTCTACTCTGTGAAAGATGTTTATGTGTTGGCATCAAGTGGGAGGCTACAGCTACATTTACAGCCAGTTATATTTGTGCTGTGTCTGTTGTTTTTTTATTTCCCTGAGAACTGTTCTTAAAATTACCAGGTAAATGGTAAAAATGATTTTTTTGTATTTTAAAATAGTGCATTAATGATTAATTATTTTTTAGAGTGTCTTGTAGCTCTGCTAATCATTAACAATTCTCCCTTACGTAGTAGAGCTTACAATCTAATGGGGTAATGTGAAATAATGCTCAAAATTTGCCCAGGTCTTGTCACCCATAGCAACCAATCAGATGTTTACATTCAAGCAGGTGACCATTATATGCTACCTGTAGCAAACCTTGCACCTATTATTACATTAAACCCTTAGTACCCTGTTACATTAACAAAATACACACATGTACTAGAGTCAGTTTCATCAGAAGCAAGTTAACCTGCCTGTATATTTTTGGAGAGTGGGAGGGAACCAGCGGAAACCCATAAAGATATGGATAGACTCTTTGTTGATCTACTAGAGAAACAATCACAAACCTTTGTTAATTTTGGTAACGCCAAAGATATACATTTTTCATGACATGCTGTTTCTTTTATCCTGTATTGCTGTACTAGTAAATATTCTCTCTTTGAGATAGAAAGTTCTTATTGTATCATATTTGTTATGTGCTCTGTAGTGTTTGCTATCTTTTATCTATAACCTTAACCAAGGTCACTTAACTGTTTTCTTGGGGGCATACCTGGGAATTAGCTTCACATCCTACATATTCCATTATGCACTTTATTTTCAATAAATCATTTCAGTGGCAGAAAAAAAGCCATCTATTCAGTGTAATTCAAGGACCTATATATGCAATGATTAACTAATCAAACAGTTAACTAAATCAGCATTTATTGATTACAGATAGTTAAAATTGAACAATTAACAAAAGTGCACCCCATACCAAACAACCAAAAAAGGTGCATTGGTGTGCAACATGCATCCCCCAATGATCAGCCCTGGAGGGTGGAGCATAGGGACCATGTGGCACTAAGATGCACGTTTCTTTAGTATAGGATGCACTTTTGTTGATTGTTCAGTTTTAACCATCTATAATCAATAAATGTTTTTGTGTGTGACACTGCTACATTTTTTAGTTAATCAATGCACTTTGTTTTAACTGATATTTTTTTTATGGAAAAAAGCAATTTAACTTTATTAAAGTGATCAACATGACCCACTGTAAGCAGAAGGGCAAAGACGGGGTGATTAGTAGCCACAATTTTTTTTAAAACCCAGTTGCGGTGACTAAAAATCACAATTAAGGCAACTAATTGTGCTGACTAACCTCTATGCATAAATATACAAGTCGCAGCTATGGCATTTTATGTCGCCAAGCGAGCAGATCTTCTCCCGATATCCCCTATCTATTGGCGGGCGATATCGGGAGAATCCAGGCTGATTCGGACGTTTGGCCCTGGGGCCAAACGATCAAATTATACCGGCGGGTATGGGCAAAGTCGGTTTGACGAGCCGATGCGGTCCCCGATGCGACTACATTTTTAATTTCAGGCCAGATATCGGTCGGGCAGGCCCGTCTTTAGTGCCCATTCACAGCCGATTAGCTGCCAAATCGGTCTAAGGAACAGATATCGGCAGCTAGAATCGGCCGTGTATGGGCACCTTAAGGCTAATATCAGACAAACAGTTTCTCTGCTGGCAGAAAAACACCAGTGGAAACAAACCTCATTCATGAACATGTTACATGGTCCAATAGGCATTCTTCAATACAACTAACAAAAGATTTTTTTTCAGAATTCCATGCAGGTGCACACTTAGCTGCAACCACCACAACTTGTTGGCAACCATCTATGTGGACATAATATAGTGTTCATTTGATAAATCATTCACAAGTTGTGATGGACACAGTTTTCCCATTATTTGTATTAGAATCATGTCCGATACTGTTCCTTGTCTCTTTGCAGTGACAGTAATGGCATCCTCCTGTCACTGGGTGGGTGTTTTACCACAAATGGAAATGCTTTGTCTGACATTAGCCAGAAGATGTACAATTTACAGACACACTTTTGAGTGTATTAGTATTTTAGATCTCATACATAAACTAGAGCTGAGAAATCCTCAGTTAATATTCACAAAATACAAGACTGTAGGTTCCATGTTAACCTACAAATAATGAAGAGATGCGATGTAACTTTAACATTAACATACAATGTAACTTTAACATTAACATTTACATTGATGCACACTTCTAGTCATGTCCATTGAAAAATGAGCACCTACGTTGATGAGAACCATGGTTCCATAGTGACTGGATCATACTTTCACACTAACACCTAACTTTAATTAAACCATTCAACTGAACCATTGTGAGTGGATGCCTGTGACTCTACTACCCTTGTGGTTTTAAATGCTGGGGATTTCCCAACACTTATTTGAACTGAAGAAGCCACTTGGATGAGTGGTGAAACGGTTTCAAGAAATTTTAGAAATTCCAGTTGCTTTAGACTTATTTTGGCCAGATACTGTATTCCTTTATAAATGAGCCCTGAGTTAGCTGGCAAGCTAAACTGAAAGTTTAGTATGGTTATGGACATCAGAACATTTTTTACTTCTTATTCATGGAAACAATTAATTTGAAACACCAGTGCCCATAGCTATTACTGACTGGATTTTGTGCTCTTGTATAATAATAAAAAAGAATGCAGTTCAACAGTTACAATGAATACATTACCTGGTTCATGAGCATTCAACTTGGTATTAGAAACATAGGTAGAATACATTTTAGACAATGTTCTGTATATTCTTGTGTTGAGCCTGTATAAATGTATGGTCCCTTTATAGAAAGGAACATTTGAAAACTACAGGCATAGTATTTTTCTGCTATTTTCTTTTTACATGTTCTCCTGAAAAAGCTCTCATCCCTCTCTAAAAGCAAGGCCATCATTATCCATTCATAATTCAGTGCTCTGTGAAAAAAGCCTTCATAGCATTCAAGCAGATAAATGCAAAATGTGTACTTGTTCTATGGATAAATATAAATGCATAGTGCATATCTAATACACTGGCACCACAATATGGAGCAAACAAACACAACATATGCACATTCGAAGTACCCCAAGCATTGAGTTGCTAAGCAAACTAAACTGAAAAGGATGCAATATAGAAAAGTAGCATAAGATTTATCTTATCTTGGGAAACTACCACAGGATATTAACTCACAGCAGAAAATAAATGATGCCTTTGTCTGTTAAGGATAATGTTTCTTTGAGATGCTGCAATGGAAACCTAGAAGATGCCAAATAAATATACATATTTAAATTCATTTATTGTATTAGCTCTGTTATCCAGAATAGTGGGGACCTGTGGTCTTCTAAATAATGGAACTCTCCAGAATGTGGAGCTACCAAAAAGAAACATTTTTACAAGTTATGAAAACCAAATGAATTAACTCAATAATTCACCCAATAAATATTGAACAAGTTCACATAACCCCAAATAAATGATCAATTTTGTAGATTGTAAGCTCTTTTGGGCAGGGCCCTCTTCACCTCTTGTATCGGTTATTGATTGCTTTATATGTTACTCTGTATGTCCATTGTATGTAACCCACTTATTGTACAGCGCTGCGGAATATGTTGGCGCTTTATAAATAAATGTTAATGTAATGTAATGTAATAAAAGTGTATAGGTGGGAGCTTCTGAGTGGTATTGATTAAATTGATAATCCATTTAAAGAGGAGAAAATAACAATAACAGTTCCATCTGAATGTGTATGAACATCTTTGAGTATGTACAGTAAGTGACATCAATGACACAAACTGTCAAGGTGTATAGAAATGGACCCCATATGTCTAAGATCTTCAATGTGTATTATTAAAGGACCTCACAGGTAAATCCTCATTAGTTGAACCACTCTCAGTTCAGTAGGTTTATATAGACTAATATTGTACCTTCTGCAGAAATTCATGGAGAAAAGTGGGTGAATTTGGAGATACTTAAATCTTCTGTCCTTCCTTAAGAACTTCTGCCAGGGCCCAGTCAATGACATATGTGGTTATGGCCACCTTTAGGATTAACAAGATCCCATGCTACAAAGTTATAGCAGAACCATATTGTTAACCCACAGATCACCTTGGTGGAGAGCCCTTTACAGCAAGTTAAATGGTCCAAAATGAAAAAAATGGCCTGCCACGCATCTGAGGAAGTTCTAGTACCAAAATGCATCAGACATGACGTCGCAAATGGGTGGAACACATCTGAGTAGGGACGCCGGCAAAATTTCCACCGCACCCTGGGCTGAACTGCAACACTAAGCGACTTTTAATGTGCTCAAGACTCTTGAAAATGTAAGTGCAATACTTTGTGCCAATACAATACTTTACGCCAAATGAATCACACTATAATGCAGTTGTGATCTCAATGTGCATAAGCTGACCAGGGCACAATTTAGCACACAGGGCACAACTTAGCTAGAATGCTGGAGAAAAACTTTATCGTGCAACAAAACTGCACTTTGCACACTGCTCTTTGGTTGAAAAAAAAGTCTTAATTTGCTTTGTTTATTACTTTGTTTAGTCGCCTGAAAAAAAATACCAATTACTGAATACTATACTCTATTGCCAACATATTTATAAAAACCACTGGGATATTATACCCAGGATCCAGTGGCATTGAGCAACCACAACACCCATAGACCTGACTCACTAATGAGCATTGCAGGCTGAGTTCTCTAGTTCTCCAGTCCAGATATTTTGGGGATCTGCTCCACAAAAAAATCCTAGAGGTTTTTAAAAATGGGCCATTGTCCATGTATTTTGTTAAGACAAAAGTGCATCACTTTCAAGTTTTGCACTGCTTACAGCATTGTGCTTGATCATAGCAATTAACATCACTTAAGATAACCCATTCATGACACTCCAATATCCTCTCAAGTAACCACCTGGTACACCCTATAAAATGAAATGGCGATGAACAAATGTTTTGTTTACATAGTCCTGACAAATAAACTTTTGCTTGTTATCATTAATCATGGGTTTTTAAATAGATATAAATGCTTAACCTTCTGAGAAGTAGTCCTTTAGGGCTCTGGCACACGGGGAGATTAGTCGGCCGCGGCAAAACTCCCTGTTCGCAGGCGACTAATCTCCCCGAGTTGCCTTCCCCCTGCCATCCCACCGGCGAACATGTAAGTCGCCGGCGGGATGGCAGACGCGGCGGGGCGATTTCAGGAAATCGCCGAAAAAGACTCGCAAGTCTTTTTCGGCAATTTGCGCGAAAAATACATACTCGCCTGTGGGATGGTATTTCGGGGAGATTAGTCGCCCGCGACAAGGGAGGTTTGTCGCGGGCGACTATTCTCCCTGTCTGCCACAGCCTTAAGGACAAGGAAACCCTAATTATAAATGCTGGCATCCAGATAGGGCACATAGAAAATTATGCATAGTCCCTTACCAAGTGTTTCTAGTGTGCACCCTTATCCCAACATCTAAAGCCCCACTGAATTGTTACACTCCAGGATTTGTTTCTCTGCTATACAATTTATAATGCAAATTTACCATCTGTATTATTAGCACCCAGTGGTTAATACATCAATGTTTCTTATGTTAAGGCTAAAGATACATGTGCTTGTTCAATTTTTACATTTTAAACTTGTCTACAGTGGATATAGCTAGTAAAATTAGCATTATGGGAAATAATTTTCTTGTCAGAAATGTTACATGGGCAAATGAAATATTCACAATGCAACAAGTCAATAAACGCTTCATAGCTATGTCACAGTATCATTTCCTTTATGAATGTTCCAGTGGTATTGAATATGACATTGCTATAGCAACTGCAGTACAGGTTAGGCAACAAAAGATCTAAGAGCTTTAGAATGGGAAGGAAACACAGACTGAGAATGTGGATGGGCCTATCGGTGAGAAAAAATGATCTTGTATCATGAATAGAAACACCTTTGATAATGGAACTCCATAGAGGTGAAGCAGCTTGCTTGTGTTTGAATTACAGTAAATATCTTAATAAAAACCTCTGCCATTTGTATGTTTTTTTAGGATCTTTTGAATAATAATTGAATATACTGTACTGTCGATATTGCATTTATTCACTCTAAAGTAATGTATTGAAAAACTGACTACAGAGGCAAATATGTATTTTTGAAGACTACATTTTGAAGAAAAATCTAAAAAGTGTACATGCACACACAGAACTTCAAGATAAAGAAAAGGAATTCCTCATATTATATTCTTTACCACTATTGAGACAGCACTGCAAAGAGTTTATAGGCCTGCTTCATGCATAACTTGGGATGAATTTCTTTTATAATATTTGACAATCACATCATCCTTCTTTTAAGATGAAACACAAAACACCTGTAGTGTGATTTTTGTGTGCCTGTCTGATGGTCTGGAGGCAAGAGATAGCCCTGGGGCAAGCACAGGTTAAGGCTGATGCCACACGTGGCGTTTTTACGCTGCGTTTTTTCTCAGCCTAAAAACGCCGCACAAGCCACACAGCCCCTGACTATGGCGTTTTTCAGCCTAGAACTGGTGACGTAGCAAATCCCGTTTCCATGGTGCTAATAGTGCAAAATAGTAAAAAACGCTGCGTATTTCAGCTAGGTCTGGCAGCTACCTTTGCGTATACATAGGAATAGCTTGCTTTGCAAATACTGGCGTATTTCAGCCAACGCTTGAAAAATCCGTGCTAAGGCATTTTCTAGCGTATTTACGCTTTGTGTGGTTTGCCTCGAGTCTTTTCAAGTTATTTCTATGGATGATGATATCGGGCATTTTTCAGCCGCTGAGAGAATTACAAAAAACGCAGCGTAAAAACGCCACGTGTGGCATCAGCCTTAGACCGGTCCACCAGGATACCGATGGATTCTTCCATCTGACTACAAGCCAGCCATCAGTAACCTCAGAAAGATTTAAGAAAAAATAAAGGTGGCTGTGTGTTCCACCATGGAACACACATCCATGTTTATTTTTTTTCCTCTGGCCTAATTGAGAGTGCAGTAATTAAGAAGTAGAATGGGAGCAGGTAGTGGGTAATGGCAGGGGCTGGGCCTCCAGGCTTTTAATTGGTCACTTAAAACTCACCTTTTCATTCAAGCCTATAACTCAGCAACTTGACCACCCATAACCCCCCACCATCTGCTCACACACATACTAACTACTGGTGTTCACTCTGCACTTCTTATCACTACCCTAACCAACGGATTGGATAAAGCTATTTGATTTTTTTCACCAAGTCCTGTGTGTGCTGGATGTTGTTTATATATATATATATATATAATAAACAGAAGAAACCGGCACTCACGTGTAGTTATCAATATCTTGCCCGGGTGCAGTCCCAAAAAATCTAAAAGTTTTTACAATCCCGGGGTCAGGAACCGCTCACACAGTTCATTTTTTAAGTGCTTTATTGAAAACAGACGACAACTGATGTTTCGGCTGCAACACCAGCCTTTGTCAAAGTTATATATAACTTTATATATATATATATATATACAGAACAATGTATATAGAAACTTTACATTTGTAAAGTTCCCCATTCACTACATATATTGTCTGACAACTCCGCTGGACAGGGCCAATACATCAGCATCACCGTTCATAATTCACATCAGTCCAGATAACAAGCAGAGTGAGGACGGTATCAAGCCTAAAGGTGGCCACACACGTGGCGATCTGACAATGTTTTGTGCGACCATCGTTAGATCCGCCACACACCGTCAGGGCTGAAACAGCAGATAAGGAGGTAGAAACATTTCTACCTAGGATTTCTACCTCCTTCTGCCGATTCAGCCCTGACGGCAGATTTTGGTCAAGCGCCTTCTATGGCGCCCGATCAAAATCTTTTAACCGGTCCGATTGGCGAGTCGACCGATATCAGCAGCTTCCTGCAATATCGGTCGACTCGCCGACATGCCATACACGTACCGAATATCGTACGAAACGAGGTTTCGTACGATAGTATCGGTGCGTGTATGGCCAGCTTAAGAATAGTATGGCCAATCCCTTCATGTAGGGACATTGTACTGATTGCAGATAAATCTCTCTACACCTCTCTATCAGTTCATTACCATATGTATTTTCCCAGATGAAGAAATTTACAGGAAATATAATCCCAAATATGAAATTTTGCCTAATGCAAGAAAGTTTTATGTTAAGCAACTTCCCAATATCAATTAATGTCAAAAGTTCATGTATGTCAAAAGTTTATTTATGCTGGTCTTAACCCTGCCTGGTAAACAAACTGGAACAAAATGTATTACATACGTTTCATATCTGCACTAACAATAATCTAAAGGTGCACTGAATGTTATTGCTTTTACTGCTTCACCTTAAATAACATGTAGCAGTTCTATGTTAACATTTTAATTACATTTATTTACTTAATTCACCCACATGGGAAGTATCTGGATGCAAACATCTGGAAAAGGAATAGTTGAGATACACAAAGCCATAATGCTATTTAAGATAAACAAAGACAAATTCTCTTGTTTCCAAGTGCAGTCCCAGAAGATAGGAAAAAAAATCCTCATCAGTGCAATTATATTTAATTAACTTTCAATGCATGCGTTCCCTGTTGTCTGGTAACAAGAGTGTTTCAGTTTTCACTTGCCTATACATACAATGTTCCTGTAAATACAAGCGATCATAAGCAGTCTTATTATAACAGAGTTTAGAAAAACATAATTAGAGCAGTCAGAAAGATGAGATTACCATGGAAACGTTAAGGACGTCAGTCATGTATTTACTTAAACATATGCAACAAAGCACTGGAGACTAAGAATGCACACGTAATGCCATACATTCTCAGGCTTTTATGTTCTGTTTCTGCTTTAGCATTTAGCAATAGTTAGTTACAGGTATATGCCAGGAGTACACATATGCTATTTTAATAATGTAACTTCCACAATCAAAGCCTTTATACAGGAATAAGATATAATGGATTACTTGTACAGATAAACCTGATTAAATGCATAATTACATTAGCATATTGTTAAGAGACAGTAAGGTGACAACCCTGAGCTTATAGTTTAGAGGTTACTATGGTTCTTATGGAAGTTCTATGGAGGTTCTAATGATTGCCAAAACATTGTTATTCCACCAATTAAATGTTACTCTGGAGACTTTGGACCTACCACTGGCCATATCCTAAGTATATATTCAAACATGCATTGAAGCTCTTAAAACAAATGTAAGCAGTTTATATTGAGCATGTCATAATGACAATAATAATTATGAAAAGTTAACGTGACACAAAAATAAGTTACAGCACTCTCTATGAGCTAAGCAGGGTTTGCTGAGAGCTGTATTTCTGAAATGCAGAAACTATCACAGAATTACATTTATAAGAAAAGAAATGCACCCAACTGTAGCTCCACATAGTATATACAGTATACAGATGCAACAGACCCATATATGTATGCTACTTTTGTATGGTATTCGGCTAATGTCAGATATAGCACTTTTCTCAAAACTCCTTATGGCATTGACTTCAATGGCATTTGCCTATTACCGAGTTCACAGAGCAGATTTTGCTCTTAAAATTTACATTTGAGGATTTATATGCTGGTGAAGATAAGGTGGCCACACACGCAGTGATTTTCGACCAAAGGTCCAATGGTCACACAAAAGATTGTTCCCACCCTCCACAGACGTTCAGGGCTGAATCGTCAGATATGGAGGCATTTTGATCAAAATCTTTTAACCCGGGCGATCGACAAGTCGACCGATATCGCCAAGCCACCATACACGCACCGAATGTCGTACAAAATGAAGTTTCATACAATATTATCAGTGCGTGTATGGCCAGCTTTAGTGACGTGGCACGGCTAGCACCAGGCAGAACTGCCATTTCCTGCACCGGAACTTTTGAGAAGGTCATGAATCTCCACACTTGACATGAGCCGAAGGTTGCTAGCAGTGTTGTGAGGCAACTTGTGATTCTTTAGTCCTAAGGTTTTTAAAACAATAAAAAGGGTGATTTGGAGTGCCAGCATTTTGTAGCTCTAATGGCAAAAGGAAAAAATGCTACAAAGGTTAGAGGCACACTTGCGCACTGATCCACTCTTTTGTGCATCATGTTCTGTGGGAATTGACAGGCAGGGCACCCGCCTGGGGTTCTTGATCCCTGAATTTCATAAATCTCCCCTTAAAGTTTTTTATACAAATTTCAAATGCTGTCTGTAGTAATCGTCAGCTGCAGGTAAATACTCATTTGCTTCTAAGCTGAGATTTACAGCAGAATTAAGAAGCAGAGCTCTATCCATTTGTGGAAATAATATTGCAATCCTTTAGCATATTCTGCTCATGACAGAGAAAGTGCTGACCAGCGGGGCTGCCTTCACTTGCTTAATGAAAATCATAAATAAGCATTACTACAGGAAATAAATAGAGAGGCTAAAACATTCACACACTAAAAAAAACAGAAAAGTATTGAGTGATAGAATACTGTATATTTAATAACTTGGAGAAATCATTAATATATGTGTTATAAAACACAGATTAGGTGAGTTACACCATTTCTAGAAAAAATAGGAGGTAGCTAAGAATCAGTTATGGAGGGGACATGAGGATTTAATAGTTTGGGTTAAGGGTATGCATTGCAAAACCATAAATAATACTATATCATATAAAAATGGTTAATGCGTATGAGGAGCAAGGCAGGGGAGTAAGTTAAAGGAACAGCAATACACCCTTATTTAACACAAGTTGAATGGCATTGTGCTGAACATCAAAGCTTCTCCATATTTGGTCCTTGCAAGATAAATAATTAGATCCCCTGCGTACATATAATTACTCACTATTATGGGAATCTACCTACAAAACAGTTGCAACAAAGGGTGAAGGGGGCTTGTATACTGGTGATTTAATCATTAACTGAGTTGGGCCAAGGTATCTGCCCAACTCCCCGCTTGAATAGAGCCCACAGGTTTAACATTTGACCAGCCTTCCTTGTCGATGTATGTACTGTATGTATATTTTTATTCATATAGAGCTACTTATGTACGCAGCACTGTGGACCTTAGTGCTTCTGCCCCAGGTTGATATAAATGTAGCGTGTCATTGGAGATTGGCCTGAGGGCAACTCATGATTAAGAGGGTTAAAAACTAAACAACAGCCATACATTTGCTGCTTACCAACCGTCCACATAAAGGGTCATTTACTTCTGCAACTGAAGTCTGCAAAGTGCAATTTCAGACAAAATATGCCGTGGTTTTTTGCTTAGTGCAGCATAATTGCTGCCACACACATTTAAGCCTGCTGCAATTGCACCCGTTGTGTTAAAACACATACAATTAAATATGTGCATTTTTACAAATTAGACACATGTTGCTATGTCTTGAAATTATATTTTCATGTGGTTCTTGGAGATTACCACCATATATATATAGCAGTAATTTATAGGTAATTTAGGTAGTTGCGCACGATTTTTCATAAGAGGTGGGATGAACAGCGGGCACTCAGAACAACAATGTGGAAGTACAAGGAGTGTGTCTGTATGCAAGTACTGAATAGCATCAATTCCCATGTTATTTTATTTCAGTGTGACTGCATTCAGTTTAGTGCGTACTTAAAGGAGAAAATGACCCCTAGGGTCTAATTTTAGACCCATTTACACAGGGCTTTGGTCATAGCACTACAATCTATTGTCCAATATACCATGTGGATGAGTCTCCTATATTTCTTTCCTTATGAAAGATACTTTTCAGCTGCAGTCACAAGGAAGAGTTAATGGTAAGGAGCTCAATTACGGTGCTGATTAAAGCAACGTGTGGTGTATGTGCTATACAGCGGTGATCAAACTTTGTATCTACCAATACTTCATCATAATTACAGAAATAACACTGTTAATGTATTGCAATTTTACAACAAATTGAGGTTAATTAACACGGTAACCCCTTAGCGGAACCTTCATAAATTAGCATTGAAAATCCATTCCTTCTAATAAATAATCACACTTGTTTCTTTTATCTGGTGTCTTGTTGCTAGCAGTGGAATATTCTAGCATATGTCTCTATTTAAAATTATGTTTTACCCAGTCACTCCTTTTATCAGTTAGAGTTAGGATCTATTCCATCCATATACTATAATAGATCTTTACATGATGCTCTGTAATAGGTTATTGGTTTAATCTGTTTTAGGCCATCCATATGTACTGGTTTTAGGCAAGTTCACATTGGGCAAGAAGGAAGAGCATATCTTTTAGGACATACCTAGCATTTACTTATAGTACCCTCCTTGTTGTTTCCCTTCCTGTCACAGAAATGCCCCTGCCAACTTTCTCCCAAGTTTAGTTCTTTCATTACATGATGCCTTATCTATTTCTACCTTTCAGGACATTAAACATCTGCCCTCTGACAAAAGAGAATGTTTCATGTCCCTCTTGTACATTTTAAAATACCCGGCTTGCTCATCTCTGTCTGGGGCCACAAAGAGGAAAGATCACGAGAACAGAGTATCTTTTTCACTACAGAGTGAGACAGACCCCTATTTCTGGGTGAAAAAAATGTAAGGAGGATCCAGGAACTCCATCATCTTAAAATGCATTTCTTCATTCTAAAACAGGGATCCCCAACCTTTCTTAGTCGTGAGCCACAGACAAATGGAAAATAACTTGGGGAGCAACACAAGCATCATAAAAGTTCATGGAGGTGCCAAATAAGGGCTAAGATTGGCTCTTAGGGAGCCTCTATGCACACTATCAGCTTACAGGAGGCTTTATTTGGTAGTAAATATTGTTTTTATTCATCCACATCTTGCCACCAAGTCAAGAATTCAAAATTAACTCCCTGGTTTGGGGGCATGGAGAGCAACATCCAAGAGGTTGGTGAGCAACATGTTGCTCACAAGGATGAGAAAGTGATCACTGTTCTAAAAAGTGAGAGAAGTCATAATTGTTCCGTATTCTTCCCAGTTGATTACAAGTTTAAATTTAAAAAGCAAAACACAGGGGTAAAGCTTATATTATGACTCATAATTATACTATTTTACCAGCTTTTTACAGGTTTATATAGGAACAAACTTTTATGTAGCATATTTTATAATGTATTTTTTAGTGTGTTCCACTTGTGCCTGTACGGTAAAGGGACATATATAAAGTTCTGGTAAAAATTAGCAAGAACTTGTGCACTGTTGAGACACAAGCCCTGTAACCATTGGCTGGTCAATGCAGGTGTTAAAGCTCTGTTTGCTGTGCCTTGCCACTCATTCTCATGGCAAGATACACCATGCACTTTAGTGCCAATCACAAGAACATAGCTGAACTCGGTTGGGTATGACCAATTAATAGCCGCAGTTCTTCAAACATATAGCATCTTGCTTTGTGTCCATAAATAGTAACTGAGCCAACAGTAAATGGCTTAATGTTCATAGGAGAGCAGGAATTCCTTCCTTTTAGTATTCAGTCTGTATTTCTATTAAGTATGATATAAATCTATAATGTTCATGAGTAATAGTTTAAGGTCAAAGCTCATCTGAGCCTGAGTAAAATAAATAGTCTGTTAAATGAAAATGAAGACCTTCACATAAATTTATATATCAGTAGTGTTAGGTTTATTATAAAATTACTGACCTTCAGATATAATTGTTTTCTGACCTTACACCCTTTTAGTATATACTTGAGTCAAACACTAAAGAATTTATAGTTAGTGATCAAGTTCACATTAAACCAGTCATTACATTTAATGTTTTGTAAAGACATTTGCAAAAACGTGTGACAGTCTTGAACAGTTTTCCCTTTTCATTCATTAAATATTATGAGTTATGAGCTTCTCCAGCCATGAAGGGTCAGTAATGACTGCAAGTGTGCAAAGTGGAACTGCGGACACAACTGTATAAACATGATTTTACCCATAATGCAGTGTTTTACCCATATCAGCAACCTTGGCCAAAGTTGTGCCCAATGCGTCTAAACCAATGCATCTGGGGGTGTGAGCAATTTGGGTGCAAGTTAAAGCCAACATTTTAAGAGCATTTCTGTCATTTGGTGTTAAAATCATGTTACTATGTGATTCTTTTGGCACAAGTATGGCATGCCTATTGGCACAACCTTTCTTGGGAACCCTGAAATTACGCCTTCGTTCATGGTGGCAGTAGCTCTAGAGTTCCACAGTACCAGTAGGTGCAGTCGTGTGCAACACAGCCAGGCCTGGGCTCTTATTTAAACAGGCCGGGCATTTGTAAATATAACATATAATAATGATGTATAAATATATCAATAGAATAAAAAGAGGACACAGGAAACAGTAGGTCACCTGCACAACTTTACTAGTTGCCCTGATTTCAAAGCTTGAAATGCAAAATCCTTGGAATGGGAAAAGGACACCGGCATTTTACACCAAAAAAACCTTTTACTGGTTATATGTAGTGATGACCATTTTTTTTTCACCAGATATGAATTTGCAGTGACATTACATTGTTTTTCTGCACGTAAAAATGGCGCTGTCGCAGCAAAAAGGGCGTGGACATGGCAAAATAGGCCCTTTAATGTCAAAAAAAGGCCTGTTTCTCAAATTTCTACTGTTTCGCAAATTTTTCTGTAGTTTCGCAAATTTTTCAGCAAACCAAAACATCACTTCACTCATCACTCGTTTCATGCTTTCTGCCACACTTTTTGAATTTAGCTGTAACTTTAGTAGAATAAAACAAGGGAATAAGCCCCAGTACATTGTGCTCATTGGGATTATTGCAATTATAGAGCATTCAACATTATATGGGATAAATTGCACCAGTGCGGCAGGCATGCGATACAGTACTGCACTGTAGGATACTGATAGGCCTACAATTAGGACTTGCAATTTATACATGAAAAGAGCCAAGTTCAGTCCCAGCATCTACCAAATAATCTCAACTAAAATTTCAGTTGCTATCTTTATCATGCAATATGTCAATGTCATAACAAAGAGAAACAATTTAAAGGGTATTCATCCAGATGTATAACTCCAGGCAAGTGTTTTCATTTTTAGCAAGCTTTAATATATTCTAGATGTGAATGTACTGTTGCAGAATGCAAAACATTGATGTTTATATATTAACCTTTGCTACTGTTTCAAAATGATCTGCTCATATATAATTACAGTGGTTGTAGTTATGCGCAGACAGCACAGCCGAAACTCTGATACAGCTCATTATTCTTTCTATAACTTTGCAGCCTCACATGTACCGTAGCTTCCTTCAGTTGGGAATACAATTTTCCAGGACGTGGGCAAGCACAAAGACTGGTATTTCATGGTTTAAAAACCTGAAGGGTTGCTAAAGCAAAGTTTCATCCCATTTAACTCACAATTATGTAGTATATAAAATTTAATCAAGTGGTGATTGAAAAAAATCTTCTAGAAACCAGCCAAGAGGGATTCTTTTCAGAACATTTTCTGTGGCACATGGGTGAATAAAAGGATGAAGGTGTTGGGTGACAAATTATTTTACTACTGGTATGGTGGTGCTGTGCCTCTTGAGCTAGCCATCATAAAAAGCGTCGCCACCAAAAGTAGGGATCCTTTGGCAAAGACAGTTGGGCAAAGACTCTTTACTCTACTGAATATTAAGCTCTGCTTGATTCATATCTGACCAATTTTCAGACAGATATCAGTCAGGAAGGTCAATCAGTAGGCATGTGGCATGGCCCACCAGCAAAAGGTTATTTAGGACTTCTCCCCATGCCAATTAGTTTCACCCTTGAGACCCCCTGACCCAAAATGTCCTTACCATGCCCACTGTTTCTCTGGGCCCCCTAAAGTCATGTGGTCTACCTATAGTTATGCTACTGCTCAGGGCCGGAACTAGGGGTAGGCAGAAGAGGCACCTGCCTAGGGCGCAACTAAGGGGGGGGGCACCAGGCAGATACCTCTTCTTTTACCTACTTCTAGTTCCAGACCCTTTTCCCCCACTGGAGAGGCCCCGTGTAAGGAGAAGTGCCTTACCGGCACGGCGGGGACGCCCGCCGCGCTGCCATCGGCGGGGACGCCCGCCGCGCCGTCTGCTCCCTATGCCTGCTCCTTCATAGTGTGCGCGCGCGCGCACTTCCGCATATTTAAAGGCGCAGGCGCGCTGACGGATGACGTCATGACGCATGGCGCATGACGTCAGCGCGCAATGGCGCCAAATTTGAAATATTTAAAGGGCCTTTCTATTGTTACTCATTGCCCGTGATAGGATTTGATTCCTGGTGCCTTTCTGAGCCTTGTGTATTTTGTTCCTGTATCCTGCTTGTTGCCTTCCTGTGTTTTTGACCCGGCTTGCTCCTGACTATCCTGATTATCCATATCTGACCTCGGCTTGTACTTCGATTACGATTTCGTCTCATCCTGCTGTATTGATTATTCCGGTTTGACCCTTGCCTGTCTGACTATCCTTGATTGCTGCCCGCCCCGACCTAGCCTGCCTGACGACGACCTTGTTTAACCCTATTTGTACCGTGATCTTCGGCCTAACTGACTTTATCTACAGTCGTGCCCCTTTGCTTGCCAGAACTCCTGCCTCGTTCCCCTCGTTAAATCCAGGTGGCATCTGAGTAGCTGAGGGCTCCTCCCGAAGCCAAAGGCGGTCACAATACTGGTGAAGCCGAGCCGAGACAAGGGAACTTAGCATCTGTTCTGGTTTAGGGTGCCGACCGTGACATTATCACGGGCCATGGAGGACCAAGATCACGTTGAGTCCGCTGCTGCTCCTCCCACTACATCTGCTACCACTGAAGCGCTTCTTACTGCCCTGCTACAGCGCTTGGAGGATCAGGAGCAAAAGCAGAATTATCTCCTGCAGGGTTTCCACAATCTAACCCGCCAGCTGGAGACTACGCAATCTTCGCAGCAGCAACCTGTTCCTTGTTCTTCCCCTTCTGTGGGGGCATCTGTTATGGGAGGTAACACCTATAGGCCCCAGGAGCCTAAGATTGCATTTCCCGAGAAATTCTCTGGGGACAGGTCAAAGTTTTTCGTCTTCAAAGAGGCGTGTAAATTATATCTTAGCTTTTTCCCTCATTCATTCCCTTCTGGTGAGGAGAAAGTAAAATTTGTTATGACCCTTCTTCTGGGAGATCCCCAAGTTTGGGCCCTTAGGCTGCCTCCCTCTAATCCAGCCCGCTTTTCCCTTGATGTATTCTTTCATTCCATGGCAATCCTTTATGATGACCCGGATCGTGCATCATCTGCCGATTCGGCGATTCGTAAACTGCGCCAAGGGAGACGGGATGCAGAGGTGTATTGCACAGAGTTCCGCCGGTGGGCAGGAGAAACTGAGTGGAACGATGCAGCCCTGCGCAGTCAGTTCCGTATCGGGCTATCCGACTCTATTAAAGATAGCCTGGTGAATTACCCCTTGTCGTCCAGTCTGGATGATCTCATGTCCCTAGCCATCCAGATTGATAGGAGACAAAGGGAAAGAAGGAGTGAAAGGGGTCATACTAATTTTTCTGGGGTTACTTATATGAGGCCTGACTTAGTGACCAATGTTAAGTCTTCGGCTTCCCCGGTGTCTCCACCTCAGGAGGAGCCTATGCAACTAGGCCTATTCCATCTCTCTCCTGAGGAAAAGACACGCAGGCGGACCCTTGGGTTATGTTTATATTGTGGGGACAAGGGTCACTTTCTCAAACAATGTACCAAGAGGCCGGGAAACGCCCAAGCCTAAATGAAGAAGGGGAGCTTCATTTGGGTGCAGGCGTTTCCTCTCCCCAATTTGCCTCCAAGGTTCAGCTACCGGTCAAACTGTCCTGGCCTACGGGCTCCGTTAACTTGTCCGCTTTCGTGGACTCTGGGGCAGAGGGTAACTTTATTGAGGCCAGATTTGCTGCTAAACATGGCATTCCTGTAGTCCCTCTCAGTGTTCCCATGAGGTTATTAACGGTGGACAAAAGACCTTTAGGGTCTGGTGTAGTAAATAAGAAAACTGTATCTTTATCCTTATGTGTGAACGATTTCCATGTTGAAGAGATAGTCCTTTTTCTTATTGAAGGTGCCTCTTCTCCACTCATTTTGGGTTTACCCTGGCTCCAGGTTCATAACCCCCAGATTAATTGGGTTACTGGGGAGGTTTCTCAATGGGGTTCTTGTTGTAGGGGTATCTGTATTCCCTCAACTATAGCAGCCACCTCACTTGAGGGGTTACCTGCAACCTATTCGGCTTATGCCGATGTCTTTTCCAAAAAGGCGGCCGAGACCTTACCCCCACACAGACAGTATGACTGTCCCATTGATCTGGTTCCAGGTTCCTCTCCCCCTCGTGGTCGTACATACCCTCTTTCCCTACCTGAGTCCCAATCCATGAAGGAATATATCCAGGAAAACCTCGAAAGAGGTTTTATCCGGCCTTCTAATTCTCCTGCAGGTGCTGGGTTTTTCTTTGTGGGTAAGAAGGATGGGGGTCTCCGTCCTTGTATAGATTACAGGGGCTTAAACAAAGTCACTATTAAAAATCGCTACCCTCTCCCTCTAATTTCTGAGTTATTTGACCAGGTTAAAACAGCCAAGATCTATACCAAGCTTGATCTTAGAGGTGCATACAATCTCATCCGCATTAGAGAGGGGGATGAGTGGAAAACTGCTTTTAACACCAGGGACGGCCACTACGAGTATTTAGTAATGCCCTTTGGGCTCTGTAACGCCCCCGCAGTTTTTCAAGAATTTGTCAACGACATCTTTCGTGACCTACTGGGGGTATTCGTAGTGGTCTACCTCGACGATATTCTTATTTTCTCTTCTAATCTAAATGAACATCGTAAACATGTGTGTGAGGTCTTAAAAAGGCTAAGGGAGAATAATCTGTATGCAAAACTAGAGAAATGTACCTTTGAAGTTTCTACTGTTCAGTTTTTGGGTTTTATTATTTCCGGCAAGGGTCTAGAGATGGATCCAGGTAAAGTGAGAGCTGTCCTAGATTGGGCCCAACCCTTTTTGTTACGCGCCATACAAAGGTTTCTTGGTTTTACCAATTATTATCGTCAATTTATTAAGAATTTTTCTCTAATTGTAGCTCCCATCACGAATTTAACTAAAAAGGGCGCTGATCCCAGTATATGGCCTCCTGAGGCTGTACAAGCATTTGAAACCCTCAAAAAAGAGTTTAGTTCTGCCCCTATCCTTAGACCTCCCGATTCCGCTCTCCCTTTCATTGTAGAGGTAGATGCCTCTGAGGTAGGAGCTGGGGCAGTCCTGTCTCAAAGACACCCAATAACCAACAAGATGCATCCCTGTGCCTTTTTCTCTAGAAAGTTTTCACCTGCAGAGATCAATTACGACATAGGGAACCGGGAATTGCTGGCCGTGAAATTGGCTTTCGAGGAATGGCGCCATCTTTTAGAGGGGGCTAAACATCTAGTTACGGTCTATACCGACCATAAGAATTTACTTTATATTGAATCCGCTAAGCGCCTGAATCCAAGGCAAGCCAGGTGGGCTTTATTCTTTTCAAGGTTCAATTTTTCTTTAACTTTTAAGCCCGGTTCAAAGAATACCAAGGCGGATGCACTCTCTAGGAGTTTCGACTCAGTTTCCTCCGACTCTAGTGAGTGCACTCCTATCATTCCCAGGGAAATAATTGTTGCAACCTTGAGGTCTGACCTCTCTTCCTTATTGTCCCCTTTACAGTCCTCTGCTCCTGCTGAAACCCCATCTGGTAAATGGTTTGTTCCTGAAGTACTTAGGGAGCAAGTATTAAGAGAGGCTCATGATTCTAGGGTGGCGGGTCATCCAGGTATTGCAAAAACCATTTGTTTATTGTCCCGACATGTTTGGTGGCCCTCCTTCAAACAGGATGTTAAAACTTTTGTCAGTTCCTGTTCAGTCTGCCAAAGGTCTAAGTCATCTCATCATCGGTCCCAAGGTCTGTTAAATCCCTTACCCATCCCAGAGAAACCATGGTCTCACATTTCCATGGATTTTGTTGTAGAGTTGCCCTCTTCTCAGGGTAAAACAGTGATTTGGGTGGTGGTTGATAGGTTCAGTAAAATGGCTCATTTTATTCCTCTTCCACATCTCCCTTCTGCTAAGACCCTAGCTGATTTATTTATTATGCATATTTTCAAGTTTCATGGATTTCCTGAAAATATTGTTTCTGACAGGGGGGTTCAGTTTGTTTCTAAATTTTGGCGTGCTTTCTGTACTTTGATTGGGACGGAATTATCTTTTTCCTCTGCCTATCACCCCCAAACTAACGGTCAAACTGAAAGGGTGAACCAGTCCCTTGAACAGTATCTCAGGTGCTATGTATCCGATAACCAGTCCACATGGTCTGAACTGCTTCCCTGGGCAGAATTTGCATACAATAATGCTACCCATTCCTCCTCAGGGAGGTCTCCTTTCTTTGTCGTTTATGGGTTACACCCCAAAGCATTTTCTTTTTCTGGCTCTAATTCCCCTGTACCCTCTGCCAATTCCTCTGTCTTAAGATTTTCTGAAGTCTGGTCGCTAGTTCATGATTCACTATCTGCAGCTTCCCTAGCCCAGAAAAAAGCTGCTGACAAATCCCGTAGGGAGGCTCCCCAGTACAAGGTGGGGGATTTAGTGTGGTTATCAACCAGGAATATTAAGTTAAAGATTCCCTCTCCCAAACTGGGTCCCAGGTTTATTGGTCCATATCCCATCATTGCAATAATTAACCCATCTTCTGTCCGTCTTCAGTTACCTCCTAATTTCAGAATTTCTAATACTTTTCATGTTTCTCTCCTTAAACCTGCTGCTAACACTCGCCATCAGTCTGTTCCTTCCCCGGTGTTGATTGAAGGTCAGCCTGAGTATGAGATCCAAGAGTTCCTCGACTCCCACCGTGTGAGAGGTAAACTTCAATATCTTACTAGGTGGAGAGGCTTCGGGCCTGAGGAGAACTCTTGGGTCTCAGTTGATGACATCAAGGCTGATCGCCTCAGGAAACAATTCCATTTAAAGTTTCCTGAGAAGCCTGGGGGTCCAGTGGCCCCCCCTAGAGAGGGGGGTAATGTAAGGAGAAGTGCCTTACCGGGACGCCCGCCGCGCCGTCTGCTCCCTATGCCTGCTCCTTCATAGTGTGCGCGCGCGCGCGCACTTCCGCATATTTAAAGGCGCAGGCGCGCTGACGGATGACGTCATGACGCATGGCGCATGACGTCAGCGCGCAATGGCGCCAAATTTGAAATATTTAAAGGGCCTTTCTATTGTTACTCATTGCCCGTGATAGGATTTGATTCCTGGTGCCTTTCTGAGCCTTGTGTATTTTGTTCCTGTATCCTGCTTGTTGCCTTCCTGTGTTTTTGACCCGGCTTGCTCCTGACTATCCTGATTATCCATATCTGACCCAATCTGACGATTTCGTCTCATCCTGCTGTATTGATTATTCCGGTTTGACCCTTGCCTGTCTGACTATCCTTGATTGCTGCCCGCCCCGACCTAGCCTGCCTGACGACGACCTTGTTTAACCCTATTTGTACCGTGATCTTCGGCCTAACTGACTTTATCTACAGTCGTGCCCCTTTGCTTGCCAGAACTCCTGCCTCGTTCCCCTCGTTAAATCCAGGTGGCATCTGAGTAGCTGAGGGCTCCTCCCGAAGCCAAAGGCGGTCACAATACTGGTGAAGCCGAGCCGAGACAAGGGAACTTAGCATCTGTTCTGGTTTAGGGTGCCGACCGTGACACCCCGGCAACCCTGCCACCCTGTGAGCGCGTATTGTGCGCTTATTTGCACATGCACACATGGGAGGGGGGAGCTGATTGTGGCGGGCCAAGGCGACCAGGTTTCCTAGGACGCCCGGTCGACTGCTACTGCTTCAAGATTTAGAAGGGCAGGACCTCTGAACTTTGGCTCATAAGTAATATGTCTGTGCAGCAATATTGATGACCTTGCAGAAGCGAAATTATGCCAATTGAGAGAAGACAGTTTACTATATAGGTGTTATGCTTGTGTATTTCCATAAACCCATGTTTCATTTTAAGGCAGGACTGGTTAATTTCCAGATCAACATAATAATATAATAAACTACTTTATATATCAAAAGTGGAAACACTACCTTTGTGGTTATGTCCCATCAAATGTTAAGTTAAAACCTTCAACAGCAACAAAATTAATCCCTGTACAGAACAAATGAAAATTGCACGGCTTGAGACTGCCTTTGGAAACGTCCCCAGCTGCTGACTAGGAAGCTTCCTATATTTTAACTGTGTGCTGCTTCAAAATCCATAGGTAGTGACGTTAAATGAACTATTTGACGCTGCAAAACTATGTTTCCAAGGAATGCAAACGGCCCAAGGGTAACTTTTTATTAGTTTGAGCTCACAATCGCATGAATGAGATGGGAGAGAGAGACAACTCATTCTTTCATTTATTTTGTAGCATGTGATTCCCACAGAGAGAGAAGCTGATAAGCTTTAGATTCACAAGCATCATACCTGGCAGGCAATTTGGAAAGCTTGTGTAGAGAAAATGAACAGGCTACAATCATGTGCTGAAAGTCTGCAAGCTCTGATGCTGCATCAGATGATAAGACAATAAACAATCACTTGGCCAGAGGCTCCAGGATCATTTTCTCAATGAGTTATCCTCATATCTTAACCATAGATAGCTTCTCTTGGTGCAAAATGGAGCTCTCCCTCCTTAGTGTTCTGGTTCTTCCACCACAAAGTGTTTTGCTATAGCCCATATATGTATGCATATAAATATATATATATATAATTTGTGTAAATCAGGCCCCCAGTTTCCTTTGCCAGGTGTATTGGTTTTGTTAGCTTTCCCTTTTATAATAGCATAAGCCTCCATTTCTTACTGCGTGCTGTGTGTGTTATTTGACCTCTCTAATGTGAATTCAGTGCTCTAAACTGTACCAAGTGCCCAGGCTCTCACTATACCATTCTAGGGTTACTCAGGACATCCCAGCAGCTAAAGTAACTCTGAGCCTGGGATAAGGGGTCTTTCTGTAATTCAGATCTCCTACATTGTCTGCTAAAAAAATATTAAAAGTAATTAACCCCATAGGATTGTTTTGGCTCCAATAAGGATTAATTAATTATCTTAGTTAGGATCAAGTACAAGGTGCTGTTTTATTATTACAGAGAAAAAGGATACCATTTTTAAAAATGTGAATTATTTGATTAAAATGGAGTCTATGGGAGATTGTTTTTCTGTAATTTGGAACTTTCTGGATAATGGGTTTCCGGATAAGAGGTCTGATACCTATATTATCACATTTTATTTAAATAAGTTTTAGTCATCACATGTTCTAGAGTTGACACTAAATAATTCTATCACATTTCTCAGTGTTTGCATTATACATACAGATTATTCTCATATGCCACATGCTGATAATATTGGAAATATTATATTGCTGGAAATATTGTCTCTGTATACAGAGAACATGCAGATATGTGTGGTGACAATTGCAAACGTGTGCACCTTAAAAAAGGAAATTCAAAATCAGATAAAAGTTAATGGTAAAGAGTACCTTATTTATAATAATAATGAGGCACAGCACACTACATTTTGTACAAAGAAGACGTGCATTTAAATTGTAGGATTCATGGATTTTGCTATTATCTTTTGATCTTGTAATGATGTGAAAGTCAGTCATTACTTGGCTATCAGATATATGACAGGCAAAGGGATTGTGGCACTGTGGGTGCCATGATTGCAAATGCACAGCTTTCCTGACAATACAGAAAAGTGCTGTAGAAACTGACACCCCTGACAATATCACGCAGCAGAGATGGAGATCGTTATGGCAGATTTATGAAAGTTTTTTATATTCTTAGACTTCTTTTAGCACCCAATTTATCCTCAGCTTAACTCAACAATCAAACCAGAGCTGTGCCCATAACATTCAGTTTATATACACAGTCTCTCTTCCTCATGCTAAAATTGTGCTATTGTTTTAACACTGGATGTATCGGGTAGTCTGGTGGCTTTTCCCAGAGTTTTAAAAATGGATTTAAAAGAAGCTGAGTGCAGGATAAATATTAGAAATCAGAAACAGTCACATATTCTACAAGCAGGATTAGATACAATGGACCACATTTTCTAATCTACACAACTTGAAATGCATTTTACTGACAATGCACACTTATCTCAGAATTCCATCATTACCCTGTGTGCTGCAACATTTTGCACCCGTCACTTGCAATGCATCAGTACTGGCACTGCATCAGTGTTTTCTACACGGCATTTCGGCATTATCCAGCCAACACAAGCAAGCAAGTCAGGACAGCAGAAGGAACACTGGAGCTAATGATTCCCTTTGCTGCAAAAGAAGACACAACGTCTTAGGTGCAATTGGTATTACAATAATTATTTTAAATTATATAGTGGCATGGAGCAGATGGAGTGGAATATAAGTGTAGTATTTGCAGAATATGTACAGAAATGAAATTGAATAGTGATAAAAAGTCATGGTAGCAATAATATTATGGCTCTGCAGATCAATCATTTTTTGGTTACTGGAAAGAGGTTGCAGAACAGGAAGGCGAATATAAAAAAAAAAAAACAAATAAAAAATGTAGATGAAATGAAAAGTTGCTAATAATAGGAGTTCTAAAAAGCATTAAAAGTTAAGATAAACTTACCCTGTAAGTGCAGCTTATTTGAATAAACATTGTCAATTAAAGTATGGATGCTCAGTCAGAACAGATCTATAAGGGAAATGCATAGCTTAACATGGCAGCAATGGCTAAGCAACTACTTTGTAGTTACACAATGCAACCTTGCAGCGATTACCTCCTAGAGCTATTATTTATTAAGCAGGTGCTGGGATTTCACATAGCTGGCAATGCTGATACATGGGCAATATAACTGCAGTGGCACTTTACATAAAAAAAGCTCCAAAGAAAAGCTAACAATATGCTGGGTCCTTGCATTGATAAATTACACCCAGAGTCAACTATCATTAGTAGATAGAGATATCCTCTCTGCCCCTGCCATGCTACATTTCTCTTTTTATTATTGAGCAAATAACACATGTTGCGGCCTGGCTTGGCCTCTGAGCAGAGGACACTACCACTATCACAGTGGCCACAGTAGCTGACTCACTGGCCAATCTCTCTTACCTGAAGTAAGTGCACACTTTCCATCTCCCATGCAGGTACTTTGGCCTGGAACAAGGCTATGTCAAAAGACATTTCTACCATTCACACCATTTATCCCAGCACTCCCTTGTGGCTCAGTTCTACTCTAAAGCGCCTCCTTTCGATCCGAAACAACTCTCGGCAAGGCACAAAGTTACATATGTTAGCCAGATCTACAGAGATCAATATCTTGTTTACAGATTTGTGCCAAGAATTTCAATTACCCCAAACTTTGTTCTACTGGTACTTGCAAGTACAGAATGCTCTACTTGCACAATATTGATCTATGCCCAAACTGGAACCCTCAGCCTTGGAGACAGTGCTTGGGGTGCCAGATAGAAAAAAAACCCTCAATATTTATAATCTTCTTAATGCCCAGAGGGTTAACCCATATGAAGAATCTCACAAATGCAACAATTTAATAAAAGATGAACCCACCTTGGACAGTGATGACTGGAATGACATCACTGATATGTTTACATCAACTGTGATCAGTAGTACTGATATCCATATTCAATATATATATATATATATATATATATGGCAGGTGCTTCCGTTCTTGCCTCCTGACGAAAGTCCCAGTGGATATATACATAGAATGTACTGCACGCCGGTAAATTTCTACAATATGGGGGTGTGTTCTACTCAAATGTCTTTTGGTCCTGTACTGCAATCAAATCCTACTGGAACAAGATTGTTGCCTTTATACAATGCCACTTTGCGCCCAAAATATACCTTCTAGGATGCATTGATTACATAATCCCATGTTAGTACAAACACATCTTTTTCCACATATTTTTTTTCTACACATTTACATCTGGGACGACTGAATCTCCTGTCTGGATTCTAACTCCAACCAGGATACCAATCTAGACTCTGACTAAAAAGAATCAAATTTGACATTCCCTCCAACTATTCTGATTTATATTGTACATTAAAAAGCATTGTGGCCTACTCTACCCAAGCTTTTGGACACACACCCATCCTACTTATAAAGGGATCTACAAAAAGAATAAACCCCACCAAGCTCCTTTATTTTATCTTGGGGGAGTCACATGACAAACCTGTGCCACTGGGAGTGAAACTCACCTACAGGGTCTGACATTACCTTGGAGACTACACTACCAGTGCTGTAGGAATGGCTATTTCTACTTCTGAGCAGGTGCAATGAAAACATTATTAATAATATCAGTAGTAATAAGTCTTAAAGTAATATATGGCTGAACTCACAGTAAAGTAACAAAGAAAACCAAAAGAAGAAAACCTTGCCAAAAAGAATTTCCTGCCAATACAAAACAAGCCTGTAGCTATTGTTGCCTTATAAGCTTGATTATTCAAATTGCCTTTTAAAGAATAGCTTTTTTTCAACAAAGGGAAATGATTAAAATAATTTAAAACGTTATTGCTTCTTTACTCGATTTTGTGGCTAATAATTAAAAGTCAAGGTTGAAAGGCAGTTCCGCAGTCACATAATTATTCCTTTCATCATTTAGTTTTAGACTGTGTGCACATTTCCTTATTGTATGATTTTAATTGTTTGCTGCCACATGCCTCGTTACTCCTCAAAATTCTGAGAAAAAGTATCAAAAGTTAAAATGTTTGGCCCTGGTTTGCATAACATGTACACTCTTCTTTATATCCCCAACTATAGCATTATAATTGCAGCTGAATTTCACTTAGCTATTGGTCCTTGTCAGATAAAACTCCCTGGTCCTCATAGAATCCAGCACAGATACTGATGAATTGTGAAATCACAGTAAAATAAAAGCAACAAGGTTGTGATTGTTTTATATCAAGGTCTCATCGGAAAACAGTCCAAGGGTACTTGTGCCTATTGTAATTGTCTAAAATGCCCTCTAATGTTCTTGTAAAGAGTAATTATGTTCCTTCCAACAACCCCAACCTGAACAGCCTATCCTCATAGTTTAAATCCTCCATCCCCTTTACCAGTTCAGTTGCACGTCCCTGCACTTTCTCCAGCTTATTTATTGGAGCTCAGTTAGATATTAACAAGGAAAGCTGCAAAATTCTGTTGGACGAGGGGCACATTAGTCCATAAATGTGGTTTCTCACTAAGAGCACAGATTTATTTTGACTTACATTTTACTAAATGTTTTAGATAGTCACATAATGTTTTTCAGAATTTCAGCTATTTCCTTTACAATGTAATCTTATACCTGTACAAGTATTATACAGTATTTGTAATATTACATATATTGCAGCCTATAGAGTCCTATTCCCTGTTTCTGGCTTACACATTCATACTGATCACAAAACGTCAATTGCTCTAGTGCAGAGTCATCAACATTTATAATAGACTTTAATTTCATTTAGAAAGTGTCCCATCTCACCCATATGTCATTGGATGAATATACTCTCCCCCTTAGGTGTGAAAATCATATTTTCCTTTAACTCTAGCTTCTTTCATTTGTGCCATTACCTCGGTCATCCTGTGGGACTCTTTCCAGTGAGTATAAGCAGTAAGTTAGGTTGCTGTAGGGATAAAAATAAAAAGCTGTTCTCTTTTGTTGTGACATTATCAAAAGGCTTACTCACCAGAGCATTCCATATGCTCAAATGCAGTTCTGACCATAATTTAATTTATTTATGTCTTCACATCTAACCAGATATCCTGGAGGTTGAACATGACCATATAACCCATAGAAAGGTTCCGTCTTCCCTACATCACCTCCAGCATAACTTTGATGTGTTTGTAAAGATCTTATTATGTTTCTCTAGGGTATGATAGCAATAGAATATAATTTTATAGCCACTTTCTCTTTGTCTAAAATGTGTTTGTTTTCCAAGTATTTACCCATTGGTCTTTCCACTCCTCTATAGCTAATTCATTACCTATTGCTGTCTACCTTTTCCTAATAGAATGTTATATATCCTTTAAATAATGACCTTTTGTGATATATTTGCAGTTCTTTAAAATGTATTCTTTTTCGTATTAATTGGTCTACAGTGATGTGTATTCTATAAATAGACTGAGAACCCTAGTGGGAAAGGAAATGGTTTGATAATCCAGTGGGCAAGAATAGAATGGCTATGAATGATGTGAGATAGGGCAAGGGGAAGGCTATAGGTTATGTTACGGCTTCCAATTTTCTTACCAGTGGAGTGATAAAAATGATGTTAGCAGCAGATATGTTTTTAAGGGTTTTAAACCCCCAAATAACATTTTGCCTAGTGAAAGAAAAATGATGGCCATTCACTTTAGGTCCTGTAAGGTCCAGAGATTTTTTTGGATGTATTTTTTATGGATGGCAGCAGTACATATAAAACTGGAGGAGAGGGGAATCCCTGCCTTAATCACTATCAGAAAGGGCTCCTGAAGCCAAACTTTTATATTACTTGGGATTTTACCTAAACTGACTGTCTCTATTACATCAGTTACTGTAGATAACTATTCGGTGCTCCCTTGTATGAACCAGTATAGGTGCTATTAGCTAGTATATTAGTAAAGCAGTAGGTCTTTAGCTACAACATTGATCGGGGTTCTTCTTTTCTTTATAAATCTCTCTTCAGTGTTGGTCTTTACTCCAAGATGGTTTTTATAGTTCTGTTCTCTTTACTTCACTTTGCTTTCTTCTGGTATCAATCTCTGGAGGGGACAATACTGGAAGTTTTTATCATGTAGTACAGGTATCGGACCCCTTATCCGGAAACCCGTTATCCAGAAAGCTCCGAATTACGGAATGCCCGTCTCCCATAGACTCCATTTTAAGCAAATAATTCAGAATTTTAAAACTGATTTCCTTTTTTTATGTAGAAATAAAACAGAACCTTGTAATTGATCCAACTAAGATATAATTAATCCTTATTGGATGCAAAACAATCCTATTGGGTTTAATTAATGTTTTATTGATTTTTTAGTAGACTTAAGGTATTGAGATCCAAATTACGGAAAGACCCCTTATCCGGAATACCCTTGGTCCCGAGCATTCTGGATAATGGGTCCTATACCTGTACAGGGCATAAAATGCCAATGATGGGCTTTCTTTCTAGTGTGAGCTCTATCACTCCTGATATGTAATACTAGCGTTTTAGAGATAAAGGAGAAAGGAGAACTCTAAGGGCTGATTATTACATTCTGATGCAAATTGCACTGGTTTCTGATCTGCAATTAAGGCTCATGCCACATGATGCATATGGCGTATATTTTCGGCAACCCGAAAAGTGCCATATGCTCCTACCTGCGCCTGCAACCTAATGAATGGAATAGGCTTGGGTGCAGGCATGAAAACGCAAGATTTGGCATTTTCTTGCATTTTCTCACATTTTTGTGCTGACATTGGCTACATGTGCCTGCCCTTGATCGTATTCAATTCATTCGGCTGCAGGCACAGGTAGGAGCGTATGGCACATATTCTCAGCAATCGTTTTTTGGTTTGCCGAAAATATAAGCCATGCGCATGAATAGGGATCTACTCAAGGCATTTTAGAGGCACAGATCTGTGGTTGCCTTGGGCTGGTACAGAAGCCCAAAACATAATGCCCAACATTTCTAGCCCACTTCCTTGTTAGGTTTTAATTCTTTTTTAACTATTTTCTCCACAACTCTTAACTGCTCTTAATAACTCTTAAAAGGCAAATGAGGGTTCATCCATAACATCATTTGCCTTTCAGTAAGAAGGGTATCCTCAAAATGGATATCTGCTTGCTTTAGGTCTCTTTATGAATCTAAGGTTGGATCCCTGTCATTAAAGAAGCTCTCTGGATAACAAAATGGATAAAATCCTTATCAGTTAAACATCTGATGTCTGCTAGGTTCTTCTGACGTCTGACCAAGAAAACCAACAGGTATTGTAGTAAAAGGTGTAAAGTTTGCGTCAAGTCTTACTCCTAGAAACCAATCAGCAGGTTGCATTTACTGGTCATCTGTTTGAAAATAAGCACCAAATTGGTTGTTGGGGTTTAATGGATTTTGTGCAAGCTTTTTAAATTTTATTATATTACCCCCTAACCCTCTTTTCCTAGATTTATAACAGGCTTGGCTTTTTAAGCTTGAGTTTCATAAAAGGGAGATCAGTTACAAGCTATTGCCTACTTGCATACAGAAAAAGGAGGCACAAGAGATTTTTCTGCAGCTAAGGGCAGACAGCAGAGCAAATCAATTATCTACAGATAATTATGCAATAAGTATGAAAATTAGAATGCAAAGGTTGTGTGTGTATACAAACACACACAATGTATTTCTGATTATCGTACAAAGATTATCAGATTCTAAAATAGATTGTATTTTGTCTTCAGACTTCCATAAGGAAATCCAAGTCAAGCACATGGTGAAATTTATCTGAGCCTAGCAGCAAAACAGAGACAGGTTATTAAACTCTGCAAGGAAAGCAACGATCACATAATCTAAGTGACTGCAATCGTTTATTTAAATTGATTTCTTTGTAGCTGAGATGTAGCAGATAGATGGCTAAGGGAATCTTCAAGAACAACTTGACCAATAAAATCTTAACAACTGTGATAAATATGCATTCAAAAATAAAACAAAAGGCTGGATTAATGCATAGTTTTGCAGTCTTTGAAACTCATCTCATGCTCTCATGCGTGTCATCCTTCCAAGCTGCTTAGAAGGACTAAGATGAATTTAGTGCCCTCTGGTGGAGTTTCATGAACCTGTTAATGTAATTACATGTTTAAATAAAGGAGAACTAAAGCTCAACAAAGACATAGGCTATAAATGCTATACATTATATTTTGGGGTTCTGTACAAGCCCACGTAATCTCAACTTTTTTTGCAGGGAAGATCTGTGTCTATATTAGGGATGCACTGTACCCACTTTTTTTGGTTCGGCCGAAACAACCCTGATGGGGACCATGGATTTGGCTGAAACCGAATGCATAAAAAAAAAGGCTGGATTCAGCCCAAATCCCAAACCAAATCCGGGATTCGGTGCATCCCTAGTCTCTATACATGCCCCCAGTAGCTTCCCATCTTCTCTTCTGCCGATTCCTTGCATAAATCCAGTAGCCGCTTTCTTTTCAATATATAACAAACAAAATCTCCCATTTCAGAAAGGTTAATGGATCAGATAAAATGGTCGGCAAGAAGCAGCAATAATAAATTGAAATATACTTAAAGGACAATGAAAGGTTAATATAAATTAAAAGTAAGTCTAAAGGCATTCTTTTTAAGTACTTACTGCATATCTAAATTCCCAGATACCTGCTTGCTTCTCTGAGATATGGTGCTGGCAGCCTACAGCAGTGTGAAGACTCCAGTGACATCATTGAAATCTCTCTCCCCTTCCTGTAGGTGCCAGCGGCAGCCTTCCTATTCTCTGAGCATGTGTGTAACTTGATCCTGTCTCCTGTTCTGAGCTACACATGCCCACCAGCCAATCAGAAGCGGATCTGCCAGAGGGGAGGGGGGGAGGGAATGAAACACATGTGCAGTATGAAGCAAGGAGGGCAAGGAAGGGAGAATACCTTTTTAGAGATGGCTGCCTGTTCTAGAAACTGTGAAGTAAGTGTGACTGAGTAAATATTTGATTAGGTGAGCCAAAAGTGTGGCGTTTTTACTAAACAATAGGAGGACTATTGGGCAGTATGCTTTTTCAATTTTGACTTCTCCTTTAATGCTTGTACAGGTATGGGATCCATTATCTGGAAACCAGTTATCCAAAACTACAGGAAGGCCATCTTCCATTTACTCCATTTTAACCAAATGATTTGTTCTCTGTAATAATAAAACAGTACCTTGTACTTGATTTTAGCTGAGATATAATTTATCCTTATTGGAGGCAAAACTGTCCTATTGGGTTTATTTAATGCTTAAATGTTTTTCAAGTAGACTTAAGACTTAAAAGAGGGAGACAATATTACCTTGTGATTCTGTTACACTTTGTACACAAGAGGTAAATATACAGTACATCTCAAGAGACATAAATGTGCCTCTTATCTCAAAAAATAATGCTTTATGTGGAAATTCCTGAGCTAATAACTTACATGCTGTAAGCTGGGATCTCTTTGATTTGTTTCTATAGTGATGCCAGGTTTATTGATAACCTCACAGAGACGCAAAGAGCAGGAGCTGAGCAGTCTTCAAAAAAATGAAGCTATTGTAAACGTCAGCAAATGCAAATTTACATGGAGATATTATACCTAATTTCTCCCTCTTTCTCATAAATCTCATGTTTGCAGACATTGCATTCTACAGATAGGAATTCCATTTGTGTATATATAATGATGCAGCTATGCTTACACTGCACCTAAACATTTAATCCTTTAAGAAATAATAATATTTTGTTATACAGTACACATGAAGAAGGGATTGCAATCCTAAAATAACATTTTGCTTAATTACAGCAAATATAATTCTAAGAACATTTCCAATACAGATTGATATAAATATTCAATATTTGTAAACGTGATTGCTACTGAAAGCAGTATCTGTCTCTTGCTATTCTCTACTTCTACTTTCTACAAATGAAACAATGCAGCAGAAGTCAGATGATAACAGCCCAGGGAAATATCATGCAAGGCATTGTGGGAATTTGAGTCTTGGCTGGAACAGAGCTGACTACTGTTTTATTGATTTAATACTCAGAACCAATAGTAAGAGTACAGAATAGTGAGGGGCAGTCAAATACTGCTTTAGCAGTACATTGACAAATTACTTTTTATATAGTTATCTATACTGTAATTGGTAAGTCAAGAGGTTTGGGTACCACTCTGCAGGGGCAGAACTACTAAAGGCCCACTGGACACTTGCGCCAATGCGAATTGGCTGTGAAAATTGTGTCTGGGGGCAGCTGCATATTGCCACTCACTACATGTAAGGTAAAGACTTCAAATTAAACTGTATGTAGTTACAATGTATAAAGCCATTTGCAGGTACTCCTAAACAATATAAACACAACTTCATGTTAGATGCAGAGAATGGTAACCCTTAATAAACACACATATTTAGCATTTTCTGTTTGTCCCTGCTTTGGTCACCCTAGCAACACTAAACTAATTTAAATGCAAATTTTCCTGTTTAACTAAAACTATTGCCTTAATGAATGCAGATAAAATGCATCAATATCAGCAGAAGGAAGTGTTAAGCAAATATGGATTTGTGCAAATACCCTGCTATTTTAGCCGGCCTTCTGGATTCACATACAGTAACTAAGCACAAGAAATAAAGAAAACAACTAAAAAAAATAAAAGGTTTTTTTTGTACAATTAAGGAAAATGTAATTCTACACAACTTTCCACTATACATTAATTACAAATAAATAATTTATTATATAATTAATATTTGTGTATTACTTTGTTCTCTCGCTGCAAATATGTGCTCAGTGGGGTCCTTTAAGTCATGCAACAAAAATGCATTAATGTATTTTAGATTTTTTTTTTTTAAAAAAAAAAAGGAAAAAAGATAAGAAGCATAGCCATTGAATACATTTGCAAGAGTGCCCAGAGTTACTGGGTACAGAGATGTCCAGCAAATAGCAGCAAACCATCATTCAAGTAAAGGCGCGGTTATCAGAAACATCCGCTTGTTTGGAAACCTCGCTAAACGCAATGTGTGTGGCCACCTTAAAGTGGGTGATATCTGGCTAATTCAATAGTTTGGCCCTAGGCCAAGATAAACTGCAGAATTGGTCCAAAGGAGTCATCTGCTTAAATGTTCCTGTATATGGCCTCCTTGAGTGTGATAGCCCAACAGGCACAGATCAGCTCCATACTTGAGTACAAACTAAATGTTATGGAGTGGTTTAGATTGGGGGCCCCAGTCAGAATGCCAGTTACAGTTTAGAGTACAGAGTACAATTTGCAGACAATGGCTATTTATACTAGATATACAAGAAAATGTCTTGCTTAAAGGCCAATTAGGGTTAAAAATAATAACTGTGGCTGAATGCCAAATAGAAGTTTTTCCCTATATATATATAGCCCTGGTATATGATAAGAGCCCCTGACCAAAGGGTGGCCCTCCAAGGGAATGCTTGAACTAAAAAGTCCGACAACCGCTGGAGTAAGCAAAGCTTTGCACTTCCATTTGGTTCATGGCTTATGGGATCTTTCACCCTATAATTAGGAAATACTCAGAAATGAACCGTTTTTAAAAAACAAAAAAGAGAGCCGACTCATTTACTATCATTGGACACATTTTCCATCCCATGCAAGCCAGTTATCAAGTAGCTTTAAACAGTCTCCTGTTTCAAACAAACGTAGGTTACTGCACTAAGGCATATTTCCCTGGTGTTAATAATGGAACCTACCAATACAACTGCAGCATGAAGAGGAACCTAACATTTGAGAGATCATTTCACCCAAGTGACTGTTATGGCTAAAGGAATACTGGGACTTGCAAGAGATCACAGAATATTTGGAATTCATGTATGGTTGCTATTAATTTGCTGGTTTAAATCTGGCATTCTTGATGTACATTTTGTTAAGCTACCCAGCAAACTCAACTTTTGGTTGGCCTCCTTTAATCCCCAAACTCACCCTTACTTACATCCTGGGTTAACTTTTTCAGCCTGCAAGAGATTGAATGGCGGATTTATGTTTGTTTAGTTGGAGTTATGTGGCTGCATGTATTCCAATCAGAATAAAGCACAGATTGGGAAAGGCTTAACAGAAAGCTGGGAAATTATGGCTACAAAGAAATAAATGTGGTGGACTGAAAGCAAGAGAATGTTTAGCTTATACTCTTTACTTTTTTCTACTTGTATTCCTTTGTCTAGCCTCTCTTTTTAGTTTCAATCATTTTTATTGGGATTTTTTAAACATTATAGCCAAATAAAGGCATTAAAATATTTTCAAACATTAATATTTACTTTATGCAGAAAAATAATCTGCAGTACAAATAATAACAGCCGTTGAAAACTTATACATTCAGTATTGGTCAACATATGATAAAATGTGATATAATTTAATATTGTTGGTTAAGAAATTTGTTATGTACACGTATATTTATACCCGTATACTAATCACGCGTTGAAAACGTGCAAAACACGTATAAACTGACACTACTGAGATCCTAGGGGTCGCATCCATCTAAGGATTGATTGAACATAGTCAAGCTGTATCATTAAGAAATTTTGCTTCACCAAAAATATAGAGCAATATTTTACTATAATAAATTGATATATCCCAATAAGGAAGTATACATATAGTAAAAACTATAACTACACCTAATACTACAACTAGCCTCTCTTTTTAAAACCTTTTCTATTTTAATCTTTTGTCATCCCTTCATTTTCTCATTTATTTTTATGTTCTCACCACCCTTCATAATTTTAATTTTTTTCTCCCAATGTTATATTCTCTACCATCTTTCCTGTGTTCCTCCACTTTCATATCCTCTCCTTTTAGCTTCTTTATCATCTAATATTCACTCTTCCTGCCAGCACCATTTCTTGTTTCTTCAACATTGATTTGCTATTCCACTTTTCTCCCCCTATAAGCAGTATTTTGCAACCCTATATTTCCACAACTCCCTGCTTTTGTCAGATCCATTCCCTTTTCCCCACTTGTAACCACACTAATTCCATTCTGGACACTTTCCCCACAGGATAAAAATTGCACTGCAGGACATTCAAATCTATGCCTAACCGCCCAGCAGAATTGCACAGCTGACGCTGTATTGAGAGACGTGACAACTCCTTAACCTGCAGCTAAAACATTGTTTCTTATTGCTCTGATCAGCTAGTTCATAGCAGTTATCAATTTATGTCACAATTGTCCCGCGGCAGAATTTGATCCTGTGAGGAAAGCTAAAAATCTCTTTAAAAAAAAAATAAAGCTCCAGTATTAAAAAACTTTACATCCCGCCCACTGTGATGAAACATAGTCATTTAAAAAAGGTAGCATGATGGCAAGGTGCCCAATCCCAACCCAACTCAAGTACTGGTGACTAACGAACAGTAAGCATGAGGTAAGTACAGGGCTTTGTTGTGCTTTGCTCGCGCTGGCAGTAACTTGTCTGAATGATGAGTGAATTTGAGCCAGTCACTAATACAGCACTGCAGAATGCAGTCAGTGCTGCATTCACTGAGCCTTATAGAGCCAAAACCAAATACACTATTCTTAACCTGCCCACTTCTCTTCATCCCACTAAAATGCAGTGATTTGCAAAAAATAATAGACTCAAAGTCAAAGAAAATCCACACTGTTTGACAGTTTATTCAGGGAGACATTATTTGCATATATATATATATATATGTATAGTGGCACTAATCAGTTATATACAATTTCCATGAAAAGTAACAGTTGTGGCAGAAGACCACTGAATCTAAGCTGAAATATACAGATAGGGCTATGTAGGACACAGATCTTTTACTTAATCCTCCCCGGCTGCTGCTAAACAGTAACTGCCATTGGCTTGCTTTGGGATGCTGGGAATTGTAGTATAACAGCAGCTGTAGAGCCTCATGTTAAAGACTGTGAATTTAAGACACAAGGAATTCTCTTCTGCTTCATGTCATTGTAACATTAAAGGAGCCGTTCCCCATAAATTAACTTTCAGCATGATGTAAACAATTTAATTCCTAGAAAACGAGATGCTAGGAATAGGCTGATCTATAACATACCGAAAGTTAATTTAAAGGTGAGCTTGCCATTTAAGAAATACTGATAAGCTCTTTGAAACTAGCAGTGTGCTAGGAAGTGAAATATTAATACTATTCTGTTCTGCACAGGACTGTTATTCACACTTAAGAAAATCCATAGAATACAATAATACAATACATTCGGGGGGGATGGGGGGGACTATTGCACTCACATGTACAGGCTGTATGCCCTTATTTGCCTGTGACGCTGCACTTTTTATAAACATTTACAACACATTTAATAAAACACTATATAGACGCAGTGCAGCATATTTAGGAATAGGCAATCAATTATTTATAGACAAAAAAAAAAGTTCACAGAATTCACATAAAGTCTCTTTACATATTCCTGTATGTTTCACTACTAACTTTGGATTGCCTATTTCCCTTCTAATGCCGGGGGGTGGGGGGGTTCTCAGTGCATGAGAGCCTACAGCTGCTCTCTTCATTTAGTGTCCAGTTAGGTAGTCTTGGGTGGAATCTGATGCAAAAGAATCTGCATCTTCATTATCGGAGTCGTCACTGCTGTCATCGGCTGCGGGCTCGCCAGTTAGTGCAATCCGCGCGTAGTCGTCCGTGTCTATGGACTTACAAAAGTGAATGGCGTATTTTAATTTTTCCTCCAGGACCTGCTTGCAAGAGTATCTAGGGAGCTTCAGCAGAAAGAAGCACGTGTAGGATTCTGGTAGGAAGTGATCTGGAGGATTGTACTTATCCAAAACCTAGTCAAAACAGAAAAAGAAGAAAATGTCTTTAAAGTTGCCTTATGGTCTAAGCCTGCTGTAAACCTGCTTTTCTCCTATCATGTTAATGCAATGCCAAACACTAGTTCTTCCTTTACTCTGTATTTCGTTTTTCACATTCCTGCTCCTGCCCAATGATAGCCACTTTCCAAACATACTGCTCTGTCCTCCTTTTACTATTGGCCATTGCTAAGAGCTATCCCCCCAAGTTGATCTCCTTATCCTTTCCCCACTGGCCAAGCTGTCCTCCTTTTTATGTTGCATGCTGGGCCATGAGTTCTTCCTTTTCCAATGCCTACTTTTCTCCTTCTGCTATTGCCTGTCTAGTTTTTCACTGTTTACTGCAGACTAATACCATATAGCAGTGCTGTCTAACTGGCGGCCCGCGACCCCCCTCTGTGTGGCCCCCCACCTGTCTGGCTGATTTGATGGCTTACCTTTGAGTAAGCATTAAATGGTATCAGTACTGAGATTAAATGGCCCCCTGCATGGTTCTCACCTCAGATTCAGGCTGTAATCCCTCTGTATTGTTTAAAAATGTAATCCCCTGTGTTTTTCACACCTTTTAATACCTGCATTGTTCAACCCCTGCAGTGTTCACACCTCAGGCTCAGGCTGTAATCACTCCCATTGTTCACTTATTCACACCTCAGACATAGGTACTGTAGGCAGAGTATGGCACATACATCCAGCATAGGGCAGGTAGAGTGGCACACACAGGCAAAATAGGTCAGGGAGGGTATGGCACACACAGGAAGGGTAGGGCAGGCAGAGTATGGCACAGTCAGGGTAGGGCAGGCAGAGTATGGCACACACAGGCAGAGTATGGCACACAGAGGCAGCATAGGGAAGGCAGAGTATGGCACACACAGTCAGGGTAGGGCAGGCAGAGTATGGCACACACAGGCAGAGTATGGCACACACAGGCAGCATAGGGAAGGCAGAGTATGGCACACACAGGCAGGGTAGGATAGGTAGAGTATGGCACACACAGACAGCATAGGACAGGCAGAGTACTGCCTGGGTGCGCCATACTCTGCTTGCCCTATGCTGCTTGTGGGAGGTGAACCTGGCAGGGGTTTGTTGTGGGAGTTTGTTAGCAGTTGGAAATAGACATTAAATGGCCCCTAAGGTGTGTAATTATGTACTGGGGGTTGCTCTGCTATCCACAGGGGAGGAGGAGGCATATGGAATTTAAGGGTATATCTTAATATGACATAATTCTTTCACATATGAATGATGGTTGATATCCCCACAGTAAGGACCAAGCATTTGGGATTTTGCTGTGCTACCACCATTGTGATAAAATAGGTGTGGTTTGAAGTGGGTGTGGTTAAAAAAGGGGAGTGGTCAAAAATGGCTTCCATTAGCGGCCCTCCACTATGTATGCTAGAGAAATTCCAGCCCTCGGCACCGTAGAAGTTGGACAGCACTGCCATATAGTATGCCCTTTTACCCTCTTAAACGACATGTACCACCCCCCTTCCCACACACAAAAATGTAATCAGTGAATAGCCTCTTTGAAATCCTTAAATACCTGCCACTCCAGTTGTTAAATGGTTAATAGTAAGGCTGCAGCATTCCCTTGGAATGCCTTCTCCTCCTCTACCATTGGCTGTTGGCTACTAAGCATGCTCAGTTCTTCTCAGCTCGGATTACACATCCTTTAGTCTAGCAGCCAATGAAGAGATGGCATTGCTGGCTCACATAGAAACGCTGCTCTAGCTGTCTGCTCCTATTTTTTTCTCCTAACCTCCTGTCCTGAGCTCAGCTTAACCATTACAATGCTCAATCCAAGCAGAACTTTCTATCAAATTTCTGCCTGTGTAAGCCTGCAAGAACTTTGCAGGTGTAAATGTCACTGATGATGTGTTAGAGAAAAATGGTTGTGGGGTGAAAACTCCTATTTGTTTTAGGGAAATGTGATGGTCCTGGAAAACGGGGGGGGGGGGGGGGGGGGGGGGGTATATGCAGTACAAATTATGTCATTTGGGTGGGGGATGTGCCCAACATATACATGTACATGTCCTTTAAGTAGTCCTTTTTTCTATTGTGTTATGCCTTGTATTGTCTTTCTTCTGTTGCTTTCAGTGTTTTAATTTTTTCCTACAATCCTGTGTTGCACAGTAAAGTACTCTCTGCTGCCCAGATAACCTGCTAAATTGAAACTGGTTAGAGATGCACAACAGAGAGAGCATTTCCAGGACAGTCATAAGCATGTTTATCCTATATGTTGAGCACATTCACTATGTTTTACTATGATGCATACAATTGTAAATGAAGGAAGAGAAAACAATCAATAAAGGGACAGTAAGGGAATAAAGTACCTGAATAACAAAATCCCTTCCTCTGAAGTCTGCTATAGTACGTGGTAGTCTGGTTCTTCCCCACACAAACCGGAGGAAAAGAGAACGCTCAGTGTTGGAAAAAGACTCCATTACATCCCAAAACCACTGGATGAGGGATGCAGTTGGCTCAATACCTTTGTAGGTGGCTACAGATTTCAGCAAATGAAGTGGAATATCAGGGCTGCCACAGACCTGGAGAAGGTGACAATGGTTTAAAAAAAAAAAGAAAAAACTTTTTCTAAAAAAGACACAGCTGCTAACACCTCAGTCCAGCACAATGTGACTGCAAGGATGTAAAATGTAAACATCCTTGCAACAGAAGTTAAATATTTCAGTTTAGTAACATATATTGTGTTTAATACAAAGATATTTATTTTCCTTGTAAAATATGCAGGAGCAATTTGTACTAGGAAAAAAACTGTTGTGTTCAGGCTGCATATATCAGGTTATTTCAAGGTCTAAAAAGCATTCAAGCATGAATCAGATACCTGCATGTGCAATGCCCAGCTGCTTAACAGCAGGATTTGATAAATGAATGTAATAAAAAGACAAGCATAATGGGACCTATTTTAAAATGTTCAGTATGGTTTGCATGTATTTTCTATGACTGTTTATCTTTAAAATATTCTGTACAGATCACTGACAGTTATTAGACTGTAAGCTTTGCAGGGCAGGGCCCTCCTTCCAACTGTGTTTAATACATTGATCTTTGTAACTGCAGATAGGTGTTTATGATTACATTCTTTGTTATAGCTGGATTGTAAAACTTATACTCCCAACAATAACAAGTTCTACCTCCTAATAGCCAATTAGGCAGTACAGGCTTGTACAACTGTACGGACTAGTCAACGTTAAATTGCGGCACAAGGTGATCCTGGGACCATAGATGATAAGGTTGGGGGCGAGTTCAACAGTTTAAAATGTATAGATGGTTAGGTCCCCTTTAAACACTGTTGTGCAATATACATTTTCAAAATAGAGATAATTTTAGTAGTAGATTTGTGATGCTGCCATGGTAACCCACTTTTCTGATGTACAGACCAGGATTAAACTACTGGGCGTGCTAACAGGTGAAGAGATAAAGACAGGGGACCAGGAACTAATGTGTTATATGGCAGAGTGCTCAAGTCTCCCCATTTTTATTTCCATTTAATTCTTCTTCAACTATAAATTAGCAGCATAATTCAGGGACAGCTGAAGAGTAATATAGGATCTTTAAACAACAGACAGCTGACAAACCCACAAAACATATCTTAATAACCATGTAAAGGTAAAATATACCATAGTTTCAAGTTCATAGCCAGTAAACAGTGATAAGAGTGGAACAGGAACAACACGTGCCATCCCTTCTCGAACTGCTGCAACTTGCTCATCAAACTCATGCAATCTGGGAACGAGAGAAAAACCATAATAAATATAAATTTGGGAACTGGATTATAACTGCTATCAGTACAGGTAAAAGGCAAGGATAATACTTAATGTAGGGCCTGTATATAACACACAGCAAGCACATTATGTGCTTGAAAATAGTCTGTAAGCAAACAGAAGGTATCAAGATGCCTACTGATATGTCATAGGTAGAACATTGAACCTGAATTTAAATGGGATTTAAAGGAGAAAGAAAGGTTAAAAACTAAGTAAGCTTTATCAGAAAGGTCTATGTAAATACAGCCATAAGCACTCACAGAAACGCTGCACTGACTTCTCTGAAAAAAGATTAGTTGTGTCTGTATTTCCTGTGCCAGAGACACACAGCTTTCTGTTCTCTGCTCTTTCCTGCTCCCCCCCTCCCTCAAGAATGCCAAGAACTCACTCCCCCCTTAGGAATGTGGATCTGAGCCAATCAGCAGGAAGCTGACTCATAGTCTTACTAACTGAGCATGTTCACTTGGTCTGCATGTCAGTGCAGAAGCGAGGCATTATGGGAACTTTCTTTACACAGCTCAGCGTTTTTTCTTCCTGTTTGGCTTCAGATCTTCTGAACAGGTGAAATATGGGGAGACTTAAGGGCACTATTGAGACAACTGAGACAACTGAAGGTATGCCTGCAGCTTGAGATTAACTCTTTATTACCCTTTCCTTCTCCTTTAACCCCTGCTTTGAGGTCCCTCCTTCTACTATTGTTGCTTTGTTGTGATGGGGTATGTACATTTTAAAATAATTTTTATGTGTTGGTTGTGGGGAAATAAAGATTTTTGCTTTTACTAATTTGTTTATATACACACAATATATATATAAATATATACACACAATATATATACATATATAGAGCTAGTTTGCTGTACCAACCTGTAGCCAATTGCCAGCCTCACATATTCTGCACGATTGTCTAATGTAATGTGGGTGTGCTTAGAGCTCAGCTGTATGTCTTGCCCACTTGCGCTTGGAACGGTGAAAGGGAGAATCATTGCTTCAAACTCCTCAGATGTGGCCTCATTATCTCTAATATACATAAGCCCAGGGATGAAATCTTTATCCACCTATAAAAAGAAAAAACATTAATTGTCAGCTTAATAAAAAGATGGATGTCCTTCGATATAAAACAGTACTCGTTCATTCAAAGCCGACTTGACAGTTATTATATGCAGAGTGAAGTTACTCATACTGTTAACAAAGATATTAACTGTTGAATACAATCATCTGGTTATTATGGTTGAACGTGATGGATGTATGTCTTTTTTCAACCCAACTTACTATGTATCTGGTCCTTCAGTAAGGCTCGCAGCACACAACTGCTTAAAATCTATAATTCTGTATGTTAAAATAGAAGATGGCACGATTACTTCCTAACTTTGGCAAGTGAATGACAGACTGTAGGTATGCTATTAAAACAGAGGGCTCAAGTAAAAGGCTACTATCTCTGTGTATTGCCCATTCTCTGGGTAAGGCTGAGAACAAAGGCTCATGCATCTATATATGCATGCATCTAGTAACTAAAACCTAGGCCTTACATCATCAAACTGGCCTTACCCAATTTAAAAAAGTTACCACTAAAACAACCATAATTTCAGCGGTTTTACTCTAATTCCAAGGGTGCATTGACCAATGGTTTAACCCACCCATTAGACCAATGTGCACAACCTCGCATGCAGACTGTTTACCCATATAATTATCTAAATAAATTAAAGGGGCTACAGGGCCACTAAGCAGGTACTAGTTGTCTTCTTTGAGGACCACTAGATCTAGGCTACATTATCATTTCTCTCAAACGTTAAGTGATTTAAAAATCAATGTCTAATTGATTTTAGAAGCTTATCAACCTGTCTAGTCTGATCTATAATCCAAAGTTGAGTTAGCCATCCTGGAAATGTTGGATCATATGAGGCTTCTCAAGGTGTTCTAGAGAACACTAAACATTACAAAATTCAATAAAGATGCTACTCTCAACCAGCTTGCACTCCTTGTTTCTGCACAAACAAACTGTAGGTACATAAGCTAAAATCACTTGATCAGTTAAATTATGATGGCCTACAGAGTTCTCTTATTCGTCTTAACTCTAGAATGTTTGAAGGAATATCATTCCCCCACAACTGACCCTGAGCAAAGTCCCTTCTTAAATTTGTAGACAAGTCTGAACTTCCCTTGAGGCTAATCCAAAGGAGGTACCACCATTTTGTGCAAAAATGTATTAATTTTAAAAAGAAAAGAGATCTAGTATGCCACCTGGGCTACTTTAGCACCTAAACAGTGGAAGTCATCAGGACTTATCTTAAGTCTTTTTTTTGTGGAAATTTAGTGTAAAGTACACTCAACTCTTTCCTTTAAACCTGTACCAGAATGAATGAAAAATAATTTTTCATTATCACAACATCTGATTTGACAAAAGTAGACTGTGAAAGGCCAAAAGGCAGGGATTTGAACTATGTAAAGCTGATCAACTGTAAATGGATGTTAAAAGGCTTCTCTCAGGTTTACATTTAACATCCATGTAATCATAAAAATTATGGATTAAAAAAAACCCAATATCTATTAATTTTCCTTGAAAAAAATGGAAAATATTTAATAAATGAAATCTTCTCCTCAAATTGCTGGTTTCCAGAAGTTATTGGTTATATAAGAACAGGTCAGCTATCCCTTTTTTGTATGCATTCAGTCCTATTTGGCAAACTCATTTGTCTCTCTTTTCCTCAAGCAGTAATATAGTTTACTGTGTCAGTGCTTACTTCACTAAGGTCAGCAATTGTTAAATTCATGCCTGCCAGCTGCTTCCACACTGGTTCAGCAAGATTAAGGCTCAGAGGACTCCCAGTTCGAATTGCAATTCCAAGGAGCACACCTAGAATGCAAAGTATATTTTTAGGTATAAGCAACAAATTCAGATATTAATCTCTCACCATCTCAGTTTCAAGAAAAGTATAAATATTTAATAAATACAAAGAATAAAGGAAAGCTGAAAATGAAAAGCAAACCAGTAGGAATAAGTTGGCAGAGTACATAAATATATGTTTTGAAGTATAGGTTTAGAAACACTTGACAACAATTATTATATATATATATATATATATATATATATATATATATATATATATATATATATATATATATATATACATACATATACATATATACACATACATACATACATACACACACACATATACAGGGTGGGCCATTTATATGGATACACCTTAATAAAATGGGAATGTTTGGTGATATTAACTTCCTGTTTGTGGCACATTAGTATATGTGAGGGGGGAAACTTTTCAAGATGGGTGGTGACCATGGTGGCCATTTTGGATCCAACTTTTGTTTTTTCACTAGGAAGAGGGTCATGTGACACATCAAACTTATTGAGAATTTCACAAGAAAAACAATGGTGTGCTTGTTTTTAACGTAACTTTATTCTTTCATGAGTTATTTACAAGTTTCTGACCACTTATAAAATGTGTTCAATGTGCTGCCCATTGTGTTGGATTGTCAATGCAACCCTCTTCTCCCACTCTTCACACACTGATAGCAACACCGCAGGAGAAATGCTAGCACAGGCTTCCAGTATCCGTAGTTTCAGGTGCTGCGCATCTTGTATCTTCACAGCATAGACAATTGCCTTCAGATGACCCCAAAGATGAAGGGTGAAGTTAACAAACAAAACCACTGCTATTGGTCTGACACTAAACCACATTGGATAGATCCCTCCAAGACTGTTGGAAGAAAAAAATTGATGGTATGGTGTGGTATATAGGGTACAAAGATAGTGGGGCCATTCTTCATCAATGGAAACCTCAAGGCCACTGGATATGCAAAATTGCTACATGATGATGTGTTTCCCTCTTTATGCACTGAAGCTGGCACGTTCCCTGAGTTTTTCCAGCAAGGTGGTGCACCACCACATTATGAGTGTCAGGTCCGAGCATTCCTAGATGAACAGTTTCCTGGAAAGTGGATTGGTCGTAGTGGGCCAGTTGAATGGCCCCCAAGGTCTCCCCGATCTGACCCCCTTAGACTTTTATCTTTGGGGTCATCTGAAGGCAATTGTCTATGCTGTGAAGATACAAGATGTGCAGCACCTGAAACTACGGATACTGGAAGCCTGTGCTAGCATTTCTCTGAGGTGTTGCTATGTTGCTACTTGCTGCAGTGTGTGAAGAGTGGGAGAAGAGGGTTGCATTGACAATCCAACACAATGGGCAGCACATTGAACACATTTTATAAGTGGTCAGAAACTTGTAAATAACTCATGAAAGAATAAAGTTACGTTAAAAACAAGCACACCATTGTTTTTCTTGTGAAATTCCCAATAAGTTTGATGTGTCACATGACCCTCTTCCTATTGAAAAAACAAAAGTTGGATCCAAAATGGCAGACTTCAAAATGGCCACCATGGTCACCACCCATCTTGAAAAGTTTCCCCCCTCACATATACTAATGTGCCACAAACAGGAAGTTAATATCACCAACCATTCCCATTTTATTAAGGTGTATCCATATAAATGGCCCACCCTGTATATATATATCGCACAGCCTTTCTCAAATTGGAAACAGCTGAAACGTTAGTTTCCTGTCCTTATATGGTCATGGGATTGGTTATATAATGTTTTGCTCTGAGAATTTTCGATTTTCTTTTTAAAATCTAAATATACCGTAATTAAATTCATCAAAAAGGAGATATCGGATCATTTTATTCTACCTCTCGCCTTGATATTACAGAAAACTAAAAAGTACCTTCTACAGTAATCAAAATTAGATCCTCAGACACAAGAACCAAATCATTATACATATGATTCAAATACACCTTACAAATATTACAGAACACATCCCCAGGAATATGACGGACGGAAATTAAATCCTTTTTCTATAACACATTATGGCTCATTTGCAATTTGCGCTTTGCCTTGCAGTGAGTCTAAAACCACTTTCATTAAAGATACTGGTGTCCAAATGAGCTCTGTACACTTCCATATTGATGCACTCAGTGCCAATCACTCCTTCCTGCCCTCCATTCTTAAATGAGTGTTGCTGTGGCTATTTACGCACTGCACTTTGCAAACCCTGGAGCTACAGTCCCTCATAATCAAGTGTTAGTTCCGGGGGTTCCCTCAGCACCCTGCATTAACAGATGCAGCGCACTTGTGGTTGTGAAAATATTTGGCGCTACTGCATCAGATTTGCACTTGTATCAGTTTTTAAAACAACAAAGGACAGCAGAGTCAGGCACAATGAAACTGCATCCAATTCAACACCGCATTGTGCCTGCAATGACACATTAAATCTGGAGAAAACTGTTATACTGTGGGGGGTGGGAAGGACACTGTGATTGTGTCCAAAATTGCATTTTGCGTTCTGCATCTGTGTAAGTGAATATGCCCAACTGGGTTTGTTTTTTCCCCAATATGAAAAGTTGACTGTAAGATCTAGCACAGGAATAATGAACGGGAGGTGGAAGGGGCTTTGTATTTCCTAAATAAGAGACTACCTGTATTCTGTGGGATACCTACCCAGAAAACGGAACATATTCATGTGAAGAGTAGTCTTGGCAGCTGGGTTCAGGAGAAAGCAGTCCCTATTAGCCCCAGACTCATCCCTCCCATTTGGAGTTACAATAAGTAGAGGTGTTAGTCCATTCTGAAGTTCTTCACACATTTCTGCAATTGATTCACTGTAGCCTCCACCACAGTCATCAACAGACTCACCTACAAAAGAACCATTAAATGTGAATATTGTTGTGATTAACAGCCTTACCCCTGCAGAGAAAGTGAAACATAAGCTAATGAAGTTGCTGCAGATATGAAATAAATATTTCTTAAAAGAATAAAAAAAAGTGTCTGGGAAAGTGATATTCAATGGTTTGTCTGAAACATTAAGGAAACACTTTGTTAAGGCTTAAGTGATGGCTGCAAGAATAACACTTTACAGCTAAAGAAGATGCCCAACAATGCATCAGGTGTCACAATAAGTACAAAGAACAATAGGGGTTAAGGGGCCCATGGGCAATGGTCTATGGTCTAAAAGGCATCATTTGAAATAAATTCACAAATTCAAAGTGATGAAAAGAAAGTGCCCCAAAAAGGAAACAGAAATTAAAAACACAGCACAAAATCAAAGCTTCATGCCATAATTATTATTAAACACATAGTTACATTCTATATCTAAAAAAAAGGTTATTATAAAAAAATAAAACAAATACATTACCAACAAATTTGACCTTCCAGACTCGATGAGGTAGCAGTAGGCTGTCAGGACTGAAGGAAGCCATTTTTGCACACATTTGGCCAAAGACAGATTTTGTACCATCAGGCCCTGCCAGTCCTCCTTTGCTTCTTGAACGCTTAACCTAGTTAAGCATAACACAATGTAAACTATACAATTTCAGGAAATAACATTCATTTGACAATATGGAAAATTTGTAAACAACAACATTTTTTTCAGTTAAAACAATCACCTGCAAAATTCTAAACTTAATGGCTTTGTTCCCTCTCTTCATTTTGAAATATTTTATCTAATAATCAAGACAGATGGATCTGTCAGCAAGCTGTCAGCTGATGAATTCACTAAGGAAAATATATATCTATGTATTTCTTTTCAGTTTCAAAGTGTCTGTATAGCAGAAAATGAGATCTGATCAAAGTTCATCTAAATCACTATTATTGCTTTAAAACTTTGCAGCCCTGGGTGGTGAGAATATGTAAATGGATACTCTCATTTATTTCAGAAGTTTTCCTTTTTACTCATCCCATAGTTTTGAAGGCCATGTTAAAAAAACATTCTTTAGCTTTCTGTGGGTCAGGTTCTGAGGATTTTGGCCTATTTGTATTTATTTTTTTGTCCCCCACTTCCCTTTAAACAAATGATCACACTACAGTGCTTAAAAGAACAAAGGGATTAAAATCTTGAGTTAAAGTAAGCGCAGCAAATTATAGAACACACAAGTAAACATTTTTTATTGCTAATCAATAAAACCACATTAACTGTTCTCAGGCGTTGGTGATTTTTATTATGGTATTAGTGCAGCTTTTATAGATACATGTTAGAAAACTGTAAATCCTGTTTATAATCAGTATATTCCTTGCGTGACTCCCACTGCACTCTAACTAGTCAAAACCAAATTCTGTATTCCCAGTGGCTAAGGGCAAGACCAGCCATGCATTGCTGGACAGGTAAGGAACCCGTTATCCAGAATGCTTAAGCCCCAGGGCAGGGGGGCGGGCCAAGCCAACTGGGCATCCTAGGCAACCAGATCTCATACCTGTACCAGAATATGGATCACCATAGTTAAAATTACCAATTCATAGTAATGAGTTGTTTTCCAGATATAAAAAGAAATGTTAGCAAAGCTTGTTCTGTTTTTGTCGTTTCCTAGACTGGGTTTTCAAGATCAGTTTAATCAGACTGCAATTAAACTACCAAAGGCAGATTACAAAACCGAAACCTACCTGTATCCTATTTAACTCAACCACAGGACCGTGCTGCCGATCCCGAACCATAGTGGCTTGAACAACCTTGCGAAAGGCTGCCTCCTGAAGAGACAAAATTTAACATTTTTAGCAACTTCTGGTATCTACTCATAAATCAGTATTTCGTTCTAAAAAACGAGAAGCAGAAAGAAATTTTCTGAAATGGTCTCCCCATTTTCTTGACAAACTAAACAAAAACTTTCAGCAAAAAGCAGAAACAGATAACAGAGGCACTGGTAATTAATTATCAAGGCTATATACAGCACTCTCCTGCAAGCCATTTTAATGATACCAGACCAATGATACCAACAATACTTTAAATGAACAAAAGCTTTTACCTTTCCTTGTGAAATGAGAATTCCACGTAACGTATCAAACCCAATGGAAGGACCCTGTCCAGACTCATCAAGCCGCCCCTCCAAGTCAAACATAGGGATGCATGGACAAAATAGCTCTGAGATATGGTGCAATAAAAGCAATCTATTTCTCAATGCTATTATCATGATCTCCTGTAGGTGGTTATATTCCATTGGAACCTGCACAAAGGAACACAAGATTGAATACAATAATACTAAACATCTTGATAAGTCCAGATAAACACAAACACAGAAACATGATAGCAAAGGCATGTACAGTCTGACCAAGTGGCAGTTTAAAACATTTTAGCATTTCTTTCTTCTTAAAAAAACAAGCCTAATTCAAAATGTCTACATTAACTCAATAAAATATATATCTCTCTCTACTATCTGACAAGGGGGTTGTATTTAGCCATAAAAGTCTGGAGAAATGTGCTAGCAAAACATATAGGGGTTGATTCACTAAAGTGCGTTAAAACCAGCGCTATTTATAGCATGCGTTAAAAATTGTATCGCTTCTTATTTTTTGCGATCTAACGCACAATACACTAAAAGAATACTTGCGTTAATTAAGACGCGATGTTGTTTCCGTTATTTAAGTCGCAATGAGCGTTTTTCTTGCGTTATTTTCCACGCGTGCGTTAATTCCCGCTGTGCGTGATATATTTCACCACTTGCTATATTAGCGCACGATTTAACGCACATAACCATTACGTTCGTAAAACTACTTTTCTGAAAATGACAATTTCCCTGAAAACAGGAGGCTGCATCACTCTAGGGCCAACACTTACTTGAATAAATCCCACTGCAAACTCAATGTTGCCAAAAGCTCACCAACCACAATTTTCTTTAAGTACCGCCTGCCCCAAGTAGGTGTTAATCTTCGAACAGACTAATGCGATATTTAGCGTGTTTAACACTTCATATGTGTTTGTGAATCATGCGTTAGTATTATTTCTACGCGTGAATTAACGCATGCGTTAAAATTAACGCATTGCAGTAGCACACAACTTAACGCATGCGAAATTACTTTGATGAATCACCCGTTATTTATCGCATCAATTTGAACGCACATGCACAGAACCATGCGATAACGCTTATCAACCTTTAGTTAATCAACCTATAATGTTTAGATTTGCTAACCCTAAAAAAAAAAATTGGTAAGTTTTATAAAATTATTTCAGTTGCCCAAGACAACATTAACATTTAAACACATCAGGGCTCACATGGGACAACTGATTTTCATCAAAACACTTAGGTAACATTCACTAAGGCCCATACTTAAATATAGCTCTAACAGAGTTCAACAGAACTCTATTTACACAGCCTGCTCGTCTACACAATTACACCAGTTTCCTTATGTTGCCTTTGTTGTCAGAAAAATACTCCCTTGACCCACCCTCTTGTTCAATTCTCTACTTAATTTGTATCATCGCTAAGTGATTTATTTGAGTTTAACTGCATGGCTCTTTACCCCACTAACTGCCCATATGATCCTCCACAATCTTCTACCCAGCTAAAATACTCTAATCATCATTCTGGAGCTATTCTTCCCTTTGAGAAACTGTCCCATTTGTAATAAAAGTCATTAGGTTTTTTCAGGTGCAGTAATAACACCTCTTTGCAGATACAAATGAAGTCTACTGCTCTATCAGTGATTTCTCTTTGCCTGCCTCTCGTTACTACAAGTTAAGTGCTGCATTGTGTATCCTCTTATCAAATCCTTTTAAAATCTTGCATCCGTGCAACATTGCCAGAATTAATTGTTTCCTTACACAAGAATAAATTTGTTTATATAATTTTCTAGTTTTATAAGCGTCTGAGTTCTTAAAAGAAGGCTATCCTATTTTACTCTATAAACCTTTTTTTGAACATTTTTGAATTTTATAATGCTATTATACATAACAGTGTAGCTTCTTCCACTTTATTAAGAATACTCCAAACATTATGTTTACCTGGGAAGGAAGCTTGCCAGCATTAGCAGGCTTACTTGTTGACCAGGCCAACGTGTGCGCAGACCCACAAGCAACTCTGTTGATTTTTTTACCCTGCAGTGCAGCAACTAGCCTTGGCCTTTGAATGGCATTGGTTGTTCCATCTCCAAGTTGTCCTTCATCATTATCACCCCATGTATAAACTTCTCCTGGAGAAAGTGAAAGTGCATTTTTAGTTTTTGAATACATTTCCAAATGATTCTGTTATGTAGACGATTGCTCTAGGATTCCAAAAAGGGCTGACTTATACGCAGCTGATTTAATTTTCAATATAATGAGAGAATGCAGAGCAGCAAGTACATAAATGTCATTCAATCTAAATGTCAACTTAAATAAAAGCCTGACAACGCTTTTCTGAGTGCCAAGCATCCTGTTTGGCAGAAACAATCCATATGCAGGCACATTTTCTTCGAGATAATTTAATAGACCAGGATTAAGGCATGGCTGTCACTTCTTTATTTCTTCATTATTATTTTGACTAAGCCCCTAGAAGCTGGGTAAATCTCTTTACAACTATACAGATCTTCTCTTGCTTGTTACTATCTTACATTAACCTTCAGTAAGTTATTTCAAAACATAAAAGGTTAGTTCCCATTTGGCAGCAGCAGTTTTGGTCCTACACTGTTTTCAAGTGTGATACAGTCTCTCACTATTAGTAATGTTCTCTTGCTCTTCTAAAATGAAAAGGCAAATCAGCTTCATTCATACTGTGCTAAAGAAACTAACATTATACAGTTTTTATTCATATTCACATAGTGCACATAGCACAGTGTGAGCTGAGCTACTTTTGGAAGTAAATGATGCATTTTGCCCAAGATAAAGAGTGAGGGTGAAAAATAACTGTGTGGCATGTTAGATTTGCTGAGCAAATCTACAGAAGCATTACAGTAGCCTATGGCAAACTGTTGATGGAACAAAGGGCTTTTTCAAAAGCAGAACATAGTTTTGGTCTTGGGAAGGTTTTCTTTCTAAATCTTTACATCTAAATCTTTTACATTCTTCAACTGAATTTGGAAATAAAAAAAATAATTAATAAATGAAAAACAGACTTCCAATGATTACCTTTTTAAAGTTTAAAATAATGTTTTTTGTTATAGAGTTTTAGGAGTTGATAAGATATTAGGTAAAATGAGTATAGAGTAATGATGACATTATTAGTAAATATACCTATGCAACACCCATAAATAAATATCGGTAAGAGATAGTTTAAATAAGTTGTGGGTGTGGTGAGTGCAAAGGCAAAAGCCAAGATAATGCTGTTAAAGGACCAGTTCACTTTAAAATTAACTTTTAATGTGATGTAAACAACAATTTGCAAGCACTCCAGTTTTTGTTTTTTTTATTTTCTAGTTTATTAATTACAGTTTTGATTCAGCAAGCCTCTTTCATCATCACTGAGAAGTAGAAAGGAGAAAAAATGCAAAGAAAGAAAAGGTTCCGCAAAAAAAAGCAGAAAAGCTACAATTAAAAACTAAATGAAAGAAATAGGGATAAAGTACAGATTAAAAACAAGAAAATATAGATGGATATTTGGAAAGGAAAGCTCGAGAACCTTTTTTGAAGCAAAAGTAATAGATATATAGATATATAGATATATAGATATATAGATATATAGAGAGAGAGAGAGAGAAAGAGAGAGAGAGAGAAAGAGAGAAAGAGAGAAAGAGAGAGAGAGAGAGAGAGAGAGAGAGAGAGAGAGAGAGAGAGAGAGAGAGAGAGAGAGAGAGAGAGAGAGAGAGAGAGAGAGAGAGAGAGAGAGAGAGAGAGAGGAGAGAAGGAGAGAGAGAGAGAGAGAGAGAGAGAGAAGAGAGAGAGAGAGAGAGAGAAAGAGAGAAAGAGAGAAAGAAAGAAAGAAAGAAAGAAAGAAAGAAAGAAAGAAAGAAAGAAAGAAAGAAAGAAAGAAAGAAAGAAAGAAAGGAGAGATAAGTTTTGACCCTCAGTGGCAGAACCAGCAGATAAATTAAGTCAATATCAAAGCAAGTTTGATATTGACCCCTACCCACCTGACGCCAGTTTGAAAAACTTGATCCAACAAAGTAACATTTGGTGGTGGAAGTGCTGTTTATAAATAGGAAAACGGGAATGTGGGGCGATAGGAATTAATAATGGAAAGAAAAATACTGATCTATATATACTGAGCTGGAACGGTCTCCAGGATCAGATGTTTCTGTGAACTGTGACTGTCGAGTCGCTAAGTATTAAATGCATTATGGTCAGATAGTCTGGAACCTCCTTCTTCCATCCTATATAGTATACAATACTTATACTAATGTAACACATAAGCATGCCTACACAGATTTTCTATAAATAATAACACAAAAAAAGGACATAGACCTAATGTGCCCTCCGCTCAAAAACTCTTAAAGGGACAGTAACACCAAAAAATGAAAGTGTATAAAAGTAATTACTATATAATGTAATGCTGCCCTGTACTGGTACAACCATTTACAGGAGAAAAGGCACAGGTTACTTAGCAGATAATAGATAAAACCCCATTATATTCTACAAAGCTTATCTGTTATCTGCTATGTAACCTGTGCCTTTTCTCCTTTTTCCAAGCTTCAATGGCTGCCGGTTGACATAGCAGCCCATTTATATAAACTATATTAGCGTTTCTGTTGCAAACTTACCAGTTTTACCAGTGCAGGGCAACTGTACATTATATTTTAATTACTTTAAAAGACTTTAATTTTTGGTGTTACTGTTCCTTTAAGCAGTCTGATATATTTTACATTTCTTAATTTAATATGAAAACTTTTAGGAATTAAATAAAAGTACATTTTAATTCCTTTTAAATAGAATGCTGCATATAAGTTTGAAGTATATAAGATGTGCCGAAGGCAGACTGCATGCTAAATAAAAAGTATTTTTTTTAATTTGTTAAATTGGTTTGGTAAAAAATAAACAGTTGCTACGGTTTATTTACTGTAGCAACAAGGCAGCTGTTTGGAACTCAATAAAGAATATAAACAGAGAGGACTTCAAATAAAGATAAAAAAATAAAGACTTTAATAAAAGCCTTACAGTCAAACTTTTATTTGGTTTCTGGGTCAGTGACTCCAACATCTAGATTGTAGGTCGCAGGTTCCAAGTATAGGAACACTAATAATGACCCTGAAGGCCAATTGAAAAGCTACTCAAAATAGTCCCATATATAAGCTACTAAAATTAAATTTGAAGGGTGAACTTTCCCTTTAATATTGTCTTGGTGCATTTCAGCCCCTTTATAAGACTATAATTGAGACCAACTAAAATGAAACCTAGTGGGAAAGTGCTAACACTCTTGGTGCATAAAGCTTTCCAGGACCAACAAACAGATTATTGGAGATCTGGAATACCCCCCTCAAAATCTTATTTACTTAAGTTACAGACTATAAACTCTTATTAAACTCTAGTTTGGATCTATTTTATAGCTATAAACACAGAACAAGGAACTTTTTTTTTTTTTTTTTTTTTTTAATACACGCTGCTGATTTTTTGCTTCTATTAAACACTGCACGATATTCATTGAATTTCAGCACCCTCTGACATGCCAGTGTCAGGTTCCGAGGCATTTTTGCCCACAACAATGAAAAGGTATATAATTGGCAAACTAAGTCACACTGTTTCTCCCCCATAGTAAAATGCATTGATTATGGCTTTTGGTTCCATTGCAGAGAACAGCATTTAATAATCTAGCTGCTGGATCAAGCTCACAGCATCAACACACAGTAAAAGCCTTTTATTTAGATGCCTAAAGATGTTGCTTAAAGAGGCTTTTAGGGCACAAGCGATCATCTTCTCAGCACCATCTACCACAAGCAGAGTCAAAGTACTCAAGAACTGTAACTTATAAAACACATTAAAAGCCATTGTACCCAGAGAAGTTTGGCTCTTGTCCATTACTCATATGAAAACGCCAACCTATTTCCAAAGGCAGAAACAAATACAAATATAAGATATGAGAATTACTGTTTACCATCCTCTGTGCAGCAAACACAGTGCAATGATCCAGTGGCAATGGCAATAACTTTCTTCCCCTGTAGTCCTTGGACTTGACGTGGTCTCCTTACATGGTCATCAGATCCGTGACCTAAACGATGATAATCTCCTTTCCCCCTGAAATCGAAAGTGAGCAGGTATGACCCTGGGGCACACTAACTGCAGATTTAAAATTATAGCTAATGACATCTTATCACAAACATAACAAAGTCTTCTGTGTTCAATGGCTTCATAAGGTTTAGATTCAGTTATCCAGAAACCTGGTGTTCAGAAAGTTCAAAATTACAGAAAGGCTATCTCCAATAGACTCCATTATAAAGGAGACATATTCTATAAAAATTATGAACGTACCAGTGAATTATACTCCTCTAGGTATCGAAGGATTGTGTTTAAAAAAAAAAAGTTGTGTATCGGACTTATTTATTGAGAAGTTCCACCAAAACCCCAGTAGTCCTGGCCATCTGTTTCACTTCCTGTGGCTGAATTCTCTGGATGTGCAGAGGAGCCGTTGGCTCTCAGTACACTGCACTGTAGGATAGGAACCAATCAGCAGCTAGGCTGACCTGATAGGGAACTGAAGCCTGTCTTTGATTGTGTGAGTGCAAAGCTGTGATTGGCTCTCCCCCTCCTACTGTGCTTCTGGCAGGGACCATTAGGATAGGCCCACCCTTCATTTCAAACATGGACAGAGAACTGATGGGATCTATAGGGAGCTCCAATAAAGGGCCCATTTTACAGATAGGAATATTTTTTAGCACAAAGTGAATATATATTATATATATATATATATATATATATATATATATATATATATATATATATATATATATATATATTGTGTATATTATTCATAACTGTCTACAAAATTAGGGTTTTCCCCATTTATCCAATATGTCTCCTTTAAAAATGATTCCCTTTTCTCTGTAATAATAAAACAGTACCTTGTACTTTATCCCAACTAAGATATAATTACTCCTTATTGGGGGCAGAACAGCCCTATTGGGTTTATTTAATGTTTAATTGATTTCCTTTTTCTCTGTAATTATAAAACAGTACCTTGTACTTGATCCTCGATCCCAACTAATATATAATTCATCCTTATTAGAGGCAAAACAATCCTATTGGGTTTAAGTAATGATTAATAAATGATTTTTCAGTAGACTTATGGTATGGTTGAGATTCCCAGGTCCTAAGCATTCTGGATAAAAGGTCCCATACTTCTATATGGCCCCTGACTACTTAAAAGTTATATTTATTTTATGAAAAGCTATAGAATTTCTTCACCATCTTGAAATCTGGCATAATGGCCCCTTTTTTTTTTTTTTTTTTTTTAAAGGGATCCAACTTCAGTAATGATCACCCCACAAAGGTTTAAAATTTAGTGGTGATTACAAGTTTCCCTTTTTTACTACAGTTTATACAGGAGCACTGCCCAGCATGACATAGTGGGCCAGCTTGGATATACTTCAATATATAGACAAACAATCAATTTTGTTTAAAGGGAGGGGGGCATTTACTAGTACATTAATGCACAGGATGTCTTAATGTCCTAAATATGTTGATAATTGAGTGCAGAGGATCTCATGTCTTTGTAATTACTCACTGTTACCCAGGATAAGACAGAAAAGACATATAAGGCTGGTCATTACTGGCCCACTATGCTCTTTAGAAACCTTCTGACCACTAACTTCCTTGCAGCTGACCATATAGCTGTTTAAAATAGACAAACTAAAACATATGTACACCAGCCAAGGTTCACACTGGCTACAAAAATTACTACTTGAGCAAAAAAAAAAAAAAAAAAACCCCAAAACATACCATGTATACACAGCACCGGACTTTGTCAGTGCCACAGAAAACTGAGAGCCACATTCCACTTTTGTTACACCAACACCAGTAAGAGAATCAATCTGCAAAGACAAAATGGCATTTAAAATCTCCTGGCGTATTTTATTTGCCCTACATAAAAATGTAATAAAGAGGGGAGTAATTGTAAAAGAAAATGGGAATATTTCTCATGTCAAACCTCTCTACATTTCAAAAGGCTACAATAAAGCAAATGGATTAAATTTAGAACTGTTTCTTTTAAAATGTCATTTTGTTCCTTACCTTCAGCTGTCACATATTTCATTTAAGTACTGTGCTCCCAGTAAGCATGCTGAATTAACTTATATTACTAAGCAACCTTGGCTGCAAGTAATTTTGCACAAAAAGACATGTATTCTGCCAGGGAGAACAAATTATTTAAAGGAAAATAGGTGCTTTTTTTTTTTTTCTAAATATGAGCTTATCACCCAGTTATTTCCCCCTAAATGGATAATAAAGTGTAAGGGCTTACAATACTTATAATACTGTATCACATGCACCCTCTTTATATCACAAGTGTATATGAACAGAAGCTGCCATATTACTTGCCCTGGTAGAAAAACTGCATAGTCTGGGTCACTAGAAAGGTTGGACCATATCACTTGAAAATTCTGGGACTTGTCTAAAAAGTCCAGATAGCATGGCTGAACTGATTGCAGTTTATTTTAAATGCAATCAGTGCTGCCCTGCAACATGTATTTATTAGATATGTCCCTGGATTTTCAAGTGATCTTCTCACCCTACTCTAGAGGTTGTATTGTATAATGATCTATATCAGTAAAGTAGACTATGTAAAGTAGATATAAATGTAAAAAACATACCTACTTGAAAAAGATTTAAATATTCCTTGAAAAGCATATATTAGTGTACAATTTATAAATTAATACCATACACGTGGTTCAACAGACCATATATTAAGGGGCATATCTCTGACTGAAAAGTGATTTCTCCATATTTATCGGAGAATGAAAAATAACTTCTGTACAGTCTTCTTAAATCATTTAATGGTTTACACTAAATAAAGATCAAGAATAATGCTTAAAAAAAAAAAATTGAACATACTTTCATGGGAACTTTGCAACCGTCACTTCCACCACGTCCTAGTTTCCCATAGTCTCCATCTCCCCAGGACCAAACAGTATCATCATCAGTCAGACAAAGAGTTTGTGCATCGCCACTACCACAGGCAATATCTATCACACGGTATCCTTGTAGGGCTTCCACCTGAAAATTAATTTATACCACAGTTATAATTAGAAATGGTTTATAATCAAACACACTGGGTCAATCGAACTATTTTGATATATCTGAACCGTTTCGGATGTATCACATATTACAGAGAGAGAGAGACACATATAGAGCACACATGCTTGGACTTAATATACAGAAAACAAGTTTTATTACAAAAAATCCACTGATTCGAGCACAAACGGTGCTCTTCCTCAGGGACAACCAAAAGACTGAAAAAGCAACACAAATATTTAAACCATAAGTCAAAGAAAATTGGCACCCTTATTCTTTGGTTAGGGTTTAAATGTTTGTGTAGGGTTTAAATGTTTGTGTTTGTGTAGGGTTTAAATGTTTGTGTTGCTTTTCAGTCTGTTGGTTTGTCGCCGAGGAAGAGCACTGTTTATCCTTAATATATTGATAACGTGTATGTGAAGAGGACCTCTTGTTTATATTTAATGCAGAAGAACAATTGTTTCAGCAAATCCTGTGCTGTTCTTATGCACTGTTTATGTTGTTTCACAGCTCAGGCACCCATGTAAAACATTATGTCTTTCTCTATTATATCAATCTATCTATTTGATAAATCCTTTGAAAGTATCACTTTTCCCTTGCTATTTGTTGTAGTGAACCATGTCCTCCTTAAGAATAAGAAGTCTGAACAGCCTTTTGATAAATCAGAGCCATTATAAATCAACCAGCACTTTGCTAATGGAAACCAATGTAGTACACATCTTGTCTGATGCAAAAGCTTGCAATATATACATAGTTAAGGTTTCATATGATGCTCTCGTTGGTTAACATGCTAAAACTGATATACAGCCATCACTGATAAACAGAAAGTTTGTATCAGCTTGAAGATTCTGCTTATACTGAAAACTTGCCATCTAAAGGTCCCCATACACGTGAAGATTTGCTCGCTTGGCGAGGTCGCCAAGCGAGCGCTTCTTCACCCGATATCCCCACCTATGGGTGGGTGATATCGGGGAACATGTAGGCTAATTCAATCGTTTGGCCCTGGGGCCAAACGATCGAATTATAAAGAAGGGTATAGGCAAAGTTTGTTCGGGGATCGCATGAACGAGCCGATGCGGTCCCCGATCCGACTAGATTTTTTCGTCAGACATGTCTGACGAAAGGGCGTGCCCCCGAAATGTTACATGGTTTGCTACTATTAAAAATCAGCAGGGTTTATCCCGCTTAAACAAGTCCTGTTGTGCCGGCATTTTGTGCTTAAGAAAATGTGCAGATGAATGCAGTATATACACAATGCAAAATATATTCAAATACCCCAAATTTTGCTTTTAAGTTCGACCACCATACAATTTAACAAGCCTCTTAGAACAAGCTATTTCCCCAAACACAAAAACTTCCAGCTTCTTCCAGACATAAAAATCCCACTTTTACTGATAACATTTGATGTACCAGGCCATTTACAAAGGAAAAGAAAGAGTAACCTCAAAGATTAACTTGTGTGTACTTTGTGCTGATTACTAAAGGTGACCATACATGTTAAGATCCACTGGTTTGAAAAGGTTGCCAAATGAGCAGATCTTCTCCCAATATGCCCACCTAAAGTGGGCCAAACAACTGAATTACAGCAATGGGTAAAGGGGCTGTCAGACCAAGGACTACAGGAACATGACCCTACCCTAAAAATGTGGCAGTAGGCTCACTTTAAACATAAGACATTTATTTTAGAAACCTTAGGATACAACATATTACTTCATGTAGGCTTTTATATTAGTGTTTTAATTACATGTGCTGAATACATTCATCTTTATACTGGAGTATGTGTAAATAATGAATGAACAAATAATCTTCACCCACCAGTTTAGGCTTTAACTGATCTTCACTGTCTCCATGACCAAGTCGCCCATAGCGTCCCTTTCCCCAGGTATACAGTTCACCGGCTGCAGTGATACATGCACTGTGTGCTCCTCCAGCAGCAATGTCAACTACTTCTGTTCCCCGCAAAGACTCGATAACACGAGGACGATCACAAGGGCTAAAATGGTTACACACAATATTAAATATCAAAATGTTCCAAAGAGATTACCCCAATTAACTGTTGTACATGTATTCCATTCTCTCCTCTAACGATACAGATAAAGCATTTCAATTATTTACCTTCTGTTTCCATGGCCTAATTTTCCATCTTCTGCTTCCCCCCAGGAATAAACCTCTCCTTCAGATGACAAAGCCAAGCAATGCTTTCCACCAGAGTTCACAGCCACCTTCTTAATAAATACATGCTGGATTGACTCCAGAAGTGTGGGAGTAGATACTGATTCTGTGCCGCCAATTCCCAGCCTTCCACCTGCTCCATATCCAGTTGCATAGAGCTGCAATGTAAATAAATATATCCTTCGTATAGGGCCATGATGGAATAACTTTGTAAAGCAATGTCTATGAGTGAACAAAATGGTCCTACATACGACACTTCATCTATTCATCTATATATTTTTTTTTTTTAATTCCAAGATATTAAAGGGTGAAAATACAATTAATATGAAAGCATTTTGTTGGGCCATATGCTGGTCTCTTTTCAAACATGAAGCAATCGAGGAGGTTGTCAGGAAAAGCATTCCTCAGATAACTTTTTTCACATCTTTCCTTACCAGAAGAACATTAGCCAAGCCCTCTTTCTTTCTCTTAACAACTTCCCCCAAAAAATATATTAACATACTACTTTACATTTACTATTTCACAAAAACTCATATTTTTCCATTTACAATAGATCACAATAAGACCAGCGACTAAGTGCTCAATCAAAAGACAGATACAATTTCTGCATAAAACAGAACAGAAAGCTAAAATACATCTCAGGAACACTGCAGTAAGCTTTTATTACACATATACGTTACTGTTCAATGTAACTAAACTATAAAAAGCTGCTTTTGTGCTGTGCTGCATTACCTTTCCATCAGCTGTTACAGCAAATAGCGTTTGCTCTCCCCCAATTAACTGCACTGGCCGGAGGGTTGCTAGTGCCTCGCAAGGTGTTGGAACTTTAACTTTTGCACCTTCAATGCCACCAAGCTGCCCTCTGTGATTGTGACCCCAGCCATAAATTGTTCCACTGCCTCCAGCTGACAAAGTCCAATCATCAGGCCGTCTAATAGAAATAAACAATGAATGAAACAAATTCTTAATGTGGGTATATGAACAACATTGTTAGCTCACTAAACCAATGTACAACAGTACAAACCTGTTCATCCACTGGACAAGTTGCTCATCTTGCTCTCTCTTGAATGTGTCATGGCTCTCATGACCAGCATTCATATTTTCGTTATCTGCCATCAATTCCCGTATTTTCTTGGCCACCTTTTATACAAGATTACAGTATGTTTAGAAATGTTAAATAAGGCAAACATAAATTAAATGAACGACCCCTCTTAAATCTGGTACCTCATCTAGAAACTGGCGAGGAAGTGGTGTTCTCTTGTCTAATGCAACTGCCACCCTGGAAGCCATGCAGTATCTCCTGAACCAAGCCCATTTGTGGGTCTCCGCACAGCATGGAAGAGTATCCAATTCCAGGTCACAAGCTAAGGCCACTAGCACCTTAAATACAATAAAAATAATAGAACAAAGTCTTTCTAGAGTTGAACAGACTACTATTTATCGCTAAAAAGCAGATTGCTGATATATTTCAGGTTACTAGTTTAACAGATTAGATCAAATACTTAAGGCTCCATGACACTGGTTGGTTTATAAGAACAAACAAAATTACCTTAAAGAAAGGACTATGAAGTAATTGTTTTCCTCCTCTTACAATTGGATCTTCATATTCAAATTGTCTCTGCAAGGCTTCAGGAAGGCCCTTGACCAGGGCAGCTAAAGCACTGCCACTAAAGCTCTGAAATATAAAAAACATGAGAGTTTGCAGAATATGCCCGTGGATGTGTGCATTTCAAAACTTTTCAAATTACATATTCTGTCCAGTGGGCAGTTGTGAAACAAAAAGTGATGGTGCTCGATTCTAATGGGTCTGCGCCAAACACAGGAAGCAAGAACTTATTTTAATGCAGACATTAATGACCCTCATTTAAAAACTGGAAAGTGACAGAAGAGGAAGGCCAATAATGCAAACACTATACAAAATAAAAAAAAACAACTGCAAAGTTGCTAGGAATAGATCATTCTATAACATAATAAGTCCATGTAAAGGTGAACCAACCCTATATAAAGTTCCCAAATAGTTGTAGTGATAATGGGTTGTAAATATCAGAAATGTTTCATGCACTTATATTTTAAGCAGCCAAAAAGTATTGCTCTGTAATGCTACATTTTAATTTTGTTGTTAATCATTACTTATCATTCTGGGCAGGCCCTCTTCTATTTATATTCCTAGCTCACGTTTAAACCACTGCCTGGTTACTAGGTTAAAAAAAGACCCTAGCAACCAGACAGCTGCTAAAATACCAAATGGAAAGCTGCTGAACAAAAAGCTAAATAACTGAAAAACCATAAAAAAATGTCAACAGCATATTAAAAGTTAAAGGTGAACTACCCCTTTAATATATTCTCTTTTATTTTACAACAATAAAGAGAGATCTCACCATTGCACGTGTTTCTGTTTCTCCATCACCAAGTAGTCTATTGATGTTGATTGATTGCCCAAACTCTGTTGTCAAAAGTTTCCGCAACCTCTGAAGAGCCCACATTCTATGACCTGCAGCTGAAGTGTACATTTCAAAATTCTAGATCAGCAGTATGCATTTCTACACATAAATTGCTCAAGTATCACAGTTCCTTTAGGGAGAGAGTTTTATTTTCTATTTCACACTATAAATAAAAACCAAATGCTTAAGTAAAGTTAAATCGTGTAGTCTAAAAAAAATAGAAATGCAACATACTTACCCAGAGCACTTAACTGAGCACAAGCTGCAAGGGAAGCAGCCAGGCGGGGAACAATACTCCTGTTGGATGCAAAATTCAGCCTAAAGTCTAGTAGACAGGTGACCAGATCCATGGATGGACAAGAAAGTATGCACCGATCAGAGAGAAGATCTTTAGGGCCTGAAAGATTAATGTATAATATGTTTAGGGTGCATTGGATAGATGCCAACTTTCTTGTAAATGAATATTACAAGAGACTCCTTATTTATAGCAAAAACAGCTAGAATTCAAATGATTACAGCTCACCTGCAGCTGGCATTATTGGGTAAACAGTGAATCTCCAGCCCCATCCATTAACAGATCCATCGCTAATGAATTTCCATTTTAGTTCATCACCTGGAATCCGCAGTTCACTAGACCAGTCTGACCACTCCCGACCTGTGAAGTAAACAGAGAAAACATAGTTAATGCAAGCATTCTACAATCTTTTCACATTTTGCTTTTTTTACTGTAGTCATTCAAATCTTGTTTTAAGTCACAATGATTTAAAAAATGAAACTATTACATCAACTGTTTGAAGAAAACCAAGGAAGGAAAATGTGGATAATACAAACAAGATTTTCCCATACTTACACTTAAATGTCCTCACTAATTAAATACTCGCCCACACTGTATATATACTGTACTACAGTCACTTAAAACCATCTTTTTAAGGAATAAAGTACTAACCCTACTTTTACATAATTGCTTCTTCCATATAGCAATTAGCCATTTGGTGAGCATGTCAATGTAAAAAGAAGGCAAAAGAACTCCCTCTTGTTTTTATCAGCTATGGCATAACTTTATTGGGCCAAGAATAATGACATCAATTGCAATGTCTATTAAGTTTTGCAATTCTTTGGAAGCAATGTGCTAGCATCTGATCACAGCAGTCCTCTCAGAATGAATTTTGGAAATCAAAATGCCACGGGTTCAACAAGGGCCTAAGAAATGTTATTCTATTTAGTTGAGGTTTTCTAATCAACTATTAAGCATAGGTTACCAATCATCTCAAAGCCAGCTTGATCTAAGCACACTTATTTATAAAGCACTAAACATTTTTTTTTGTTAATACAGGAAGAAAAATTATATTTTATTGAGCTTTTTTTTTTTTTTTTTTTTTTTTACATAGACAAAAATTCCTTTCAAGGAGATCTTGGAAAGACAGAGCAGTTCTTCCACATTAAGTTAAGTTTTCCACTATAAAATACACTGTAAGCTTTCCTATTATTGTATTATTTTCATTGATTTAAAGGACATATAAACCCCCACCAAAAATTAAATCAGAATAGCCTCGCTGAAATCTTTAAATAACTGCCATTCCCTTAATCACTTAGGATTCCTTCTCTTCTAATCCACTCAGCCCCCTACATTAGGAATTTACTCTGGCTGTTGGCTACTGAGCATGCTCAGTTCTTCCCAGCTCAGATTACTTAACATGCCTTTAAATCTAGCAGCCAATGAAGAGATGGCATTGCTGGTTGCCATAGAAACTCTGTTCTACCTGTCTACTCTTTTTTTTCTGAGTTCAGCATAACCACTACAGTGCTCAATCTAAGCAAAACTTTTTATCAAAGCTCTGCCTGTGTAAGCCTGCATTCTTGAATGCATGAAATTTACAGCGCACATGTGCTTTTTGCAGATGTAAATGTTACTGAAAATGTGTGAGAGGGAAAATTGCCACCAGATTAAAGCTGCTATCTGTTTTAGGAAAATGTTATGGCCCTGGCAAACGGAGAGGATATTTGCAGTACAAATGATACCATTTTGGGTGGGTAAGACATGCCCAACTTATATACAAGGTGGAAAAATGCAGGCTTTAAATGTCCTTTAGTTACAGGTGAAGAATGGATTGCATATGTATACCCAATAGGGCACAAGCGAATGGTGTTTGTTTCTTATTTATAAAAGTTAATCAATGAATAACAGTTTTACATGGTGTGAGGGTATGTGTAATGCATATATAGAAAAAGAAAATGGTTAAAAAAACATAAAAAAGCCACAAGACAAGTATCTCGCCACATGAGCACAAAATGACAAAATGGCGTTTGTTGAATCGTCCTGTATGCACTAAACAGCATGCATATTAACCTATAATTCTAAATAAATAAAGTTTTAGTCTGCTTAAAAGCTAATCTAGGCTTCCATGTTGATTTTTTTTAAAGTACTTATAAAGCTCATAATTTATACCAGATGCAAAAGCGCAAACACATAGGTCAGATTATCATAATTATGGCAATACTGCATTCTGAAAATGTACAAATATTAGACAAGCAAATTAAAGAGGTGATAATTTATTTTTAGTCTCTGCTCATCACCTGATCGGACAGAAACTATCCTGTTGGCCCCATCCATTATGGTGAGTGGGTCATGACGCCGCTCTGTAGAACACTGGCGGTCAAATTCTACTCTAAGGCCCTCAGCACCTAAACAGCCATAAAGAGAGTTATTACACGCACACGATTCAACAGTAACAACTTGTATGCACGAGGAGTTCACAACAGATCCCATCTGGCATACAGACCATCTTGAACAAAAGGTTGTATTGAACTAAAACATGAAAAGAGTACAACAAAGAAAACAAATCCAGCTAATATACAGTACATTAATTACAATAGTAATTTTATGTATATTGTGAATTCAGAGTTAAATTTGTTTGTGCCATGTGTATTTGTATATATTTTTAGCAAATACATTTTAAAGATATTAGTATAGTGGAAATAATATCTTTTAATCAAAATTCCCAGAATTTAATACTGTAAATGTACCAGCCAAATACTGCATATGATAGTGGAGAAAAAGGGAAACAGTCACAGGATATTCTGAACTTCATTTTTACCAACCTGGTATTTTCACAGTGCCACTAGTTGAAGTATCATCCGTATAAGGGTGGCTACTTTCTACCACAACTGGTTGTGAGGAGAGGCGTCCACTCTGTGAGTCTGTGGCTACATCTTCCAGTTCTGTGACACACAGCTCCAAAAGCATATCAGCAACCTGAAATAACCACAAAATGTTGAAGAGGTGGACTTACGGAAATAGTCATGAATACCATTCACCGAGTACAAGACAAATCTCAAAAAAAAAAATATCCAGTATATAGTTAGTTAATTCTACTATCCATGCAATGAGACCGTGATACTGACCTGTGGATAGGCTGTGCCCATGCCAGAGAGTACAGCTGACAGTACTTCCTTTCCCTTCTCACCAGCTCTATTGGAAACAGCCAGCTTTAACAGGTCAACCATGACTCGTGTGTCATCTGGGACTAGCAAACTTGTGAATTCATCCAAGCACTGGGGTTCAGGACCAGTCACCTTGTTTTGGCTTTCCACATCCTGTACAGAGGAGGAGGAGTGATTATTCAGAAGTGCCAAAACTAAGACAACTGTAAACTGTATACAAGTGTTTCTTCAAAATAAAGCAACAACTGCCCTACCTCTTTTGTTTTAGTCATTGTCTCTGCAATTATACTAGCTGCTCCAGGATCATCTGTAACTGGTATGAATGGCCTAGATGAGGCTGCAGATGCAGAGGGAGTTACAGCAGAAGGGGTAACTGCATCTTCTGAAGAATTCACCTGTACAATATGTAATAATGATATTGGTGGGACAAGAACAAAGTAATCTGACAGTAAACTCTCACATCCACGCAACTTATAGATTTATTGCAAGGTTTTCTTATAAAGGCGTTGCATCATCTAATGCTCCAAATAACAATCAAGCAGAATAATATTTCATGCTAAGCCTTTCTACTTTATAATTGGTCTTGAACCATAGCTGTTTTAATACTACAGCAGAATAGTTTTTGAGTCAGGAGTAGTAAGGCAAATATTACAGAACAGAGCTTCTCTGTGAGGCACATGATAGAGCCAAGGAGTACTACTGCACCTGCTCAATTCAGTAAATGTACCTATTTCCTATGCTTGTACAGCCAAAGATAGATCATTTTAATTTTTATGCAGCGAGAGTTTGGAACAAATTTATAATCAAAGCTTTATATTTTTACTCACAGCATATTAACCTTGCCAACCAGCGATTATCAGTTTATTGGGTTACATCAGTGCTGTCCAACAGGTGGCTCGCGGGCAGCATGCGGCCCACTACCCCCCCTCTTTGTGAACCCAACCTGTCTGGCTGCTTTGATGGCTTACTATTGTGGAAACTTTAACTGATATCAGTACTGAGATTAACTGGCGCCCTGCATGGGTCACAGCTCAGATTCAGGCTGTAATCCCCCTGTATTGTTTAAACATGTAATCCCCTGTACTGTTCACACCTTTAAATTTCTCTGCATTGTTCACACCTCAGGCTCAGGCTGTAATCACCCACATTGCTTACCTGTTCACACCTCAGTGTGTGCGCCATACTCTGCCTGCCCTATACTGCCTGTGTGTGCCATACTGTCTGCCCTATGCTGCCTGTGTGTGCCATACTCTGCCTGCCCTACCCTGCCTGTGTGTGCCATACTCTGCCTGCCCTATGCTGCCTGTGTGTGCCATACTCTGCCTGCCCTACCCTGCCTGTGTGTGCCATACTCTACCTGCCCTATGCTGCCTGTGTGTGCCATACTCTGCCTGCCCTACCCTGCCTGTGTGTGCCATACTCTCCCTGCCCTATGCTGCCTGTGAGAGGTGAACCTGGCAGCGGTTTGTTCTAGGAGTTTGTTAGCAGTTGGAAATAGCCATTAAATGGTCTATAAGGTGTTTAATTATGTTCTGGGGGTTGCTGTGCTATCCACAGGGAAGGAGGAGGCATATGGATTTATGGGTGTGTCTTAATATGACATAATATAGTTACATAGTTACATAGTTACATAGTTACATAGGGTTGAAAAAAGACCTGTGTCCATCAAGTTCAACCCATCCAAGTAAACCCAGCACACCTAACCCACACCTACCAATCTATACTCACATACATAAACTATAAATACAACCACTAGTACTAACTGTAGATATTAGTATCACAATAGCCTTGGATATTCTGATTGATCAAGAACTCATCCAGGCCCCTCTTAAAGGCATTAACAGAATCTGCCATTACCACATCACTAGGAAGGGCATTCCATAACCTCACTGCCCTCACCGTGAAAAACCACCTACGCTGCTTCAAATGGAAGCTCCGTTCCTCTAATCTAAAGGGAAAGAATATAATTCTTTCACATATGAATGATGGTTAATATCCCCGCAGTGAGAACCAAGCATCTGGGTTTTTGCTGCGCTACCACCATTGTGATAACATGGGTGTGGTTTGAAGTGGGTGCAGTTTAAAAAAGGGGAGTGGTCAAAACTGGCTTCCATTAGCGACCCTCCACTATGTACACTAGAGAAATTCCGGCCCTCGGCACCACAGTGGACAGAACTGGGTTACATAATTTTATAGCTAATGCTAGAGAGTATTTAAAGTCACTACAATTAAAAACAAAGATAAACAAAAACGTGTGATATTTTGCTGCTGTCAAATCACTTAGTTACCAGCCAATAGTGCGGATAGTAAAGAAGAGTTTCTAGAAAAAGTTTCTACAGTTAAAACTTAAGATACATGCTATATATTTTAAAGAAATATCACTGTGTAATCCTTACCTCTCCTTTCCGGTCTTGCCATGGGCTTGGACTTAATCTGTCTTCCAGGTCCATTGCTAACATTATATCATCACCATTAATAGGGCTAGAAGTTCCAGACATGTCTGATGGAGGGGCAGTAGATAAAGATGGGCACTCCATTGGTGCAATCATACTGGCTGGCATCAGAGCTCCAACTACAGCATCCCTACAACATAAATGGAAACATAGTAAAACTAAAGGACAAGGCACCTTTAAGGCCCTTAAATTCAGCTAGAGGTTGATTCAAGCCATATAGCATGTTGAAAATGAGTTTGTGTCCGTTTCAGAATATTTGTTATGTTTAATTGTACAAATTATAAGCAAATTATGACTGAATTTGATTAAAGGAAAATTGCATTGAAACGGTTTAGGTGAGAAGAACTTTCTTTTGTACTGATAAAGCGACAATGCTACTTTAAACAAGTTATAATATAGGTCAAAAGCAGCCATTTTGTTCTTGCAGACAGACAAAAGTAAAAAAAAAAAAATGTAATAAATTCTTCTGGTGACATTTACCAGCGAATAAAAAAAGAATAAGAAAGCAGCCCTGAAAGAAATGGATAGTAAAAATTCTCTTAAAGGTAAATCTGCCAGTTTATCATGTATTTCTTACCTGGCATACATTATCTGTAATGCAGTGAGTATATGTGAGAGTGCTTGCTGTTTGGCAAGGCTGCCATCGATAGACAGAAGAATCTTTGCAAGGGAAGGCCGATTAGGTTTTAAGCTACTGACCCCACTGATTTTGTTGCTGGAAGAAGGTGAAGACTCTGAATCTGAAGGTACACCTTAAATAGAATGTAATATGGAAATAATTTTGTTATTGGGGGGGGGGGGGAACAATCACAAGCAAAAACAATGCATAAATGTATTTAACAGCACAGATTCTGACAGCCTAACATGAAGTCAAAGTACAAGCTTCTATTACTACATTTAGCCTTTCAGCTTCCTCAAGCACATCCTGTACTGACTCTCAGCCACACCTACACCTCATCACATGGCAAATGAAACCATGTTTCTAGATTCCAGTGTATTACTTATATTCCAAAAAGGCATGCGTGGAAATCTAACATGGGCTGAATCAATGCAAATACATATGCAAAACTTCTCAATTCAACCCCAACTGAGCATTAGGACCCATACTAATATTAGAATTTATCAGAAAGATTGACCTAAAAACAAATAGATAAAAGAAGATGCCCAAAAGAATGAAAAAAGATTGCATAATGAAAATGATTTTAAAGTTATTAGTAAATATAACTGCAAGTAAAAAGCTGCCTTTTGAAATTCTCTCCACTGTGTAACAGCAGAAATCAATAAACTTTGCACAGTTATGTTATTCTCCTTCCCATACCAAACAATGCATTGTGGGAGTCTTGGCTGGAAGAGAGCCGAATGCCAATAAACGGTTTCAGTAGTGTGAGTAGCCAATAGACTACGGGCACGAAACTTGAAAATACATTACAACAGTATTATGTAAGTCTTCATACCAAGGTAAGAGGCTCCAAGGGCATCCCTTGCTGTTTGAAAGAGGACTGGCTCATGAACAGATGGTGTTGCCACATCCACAGTAGTCCAGGCCACACTGTGTGAAGACCCACAAGCTACACGTGTGATCTTTTGTCCTTCCAAACCATGGACAAGGGTAGGCTTCCTGTTGACAGTAGTTGTTCCATTGCCTTGTTGCCCATGATCATTATCTCCCCATGCATAAACCTATAATTGCAGTAGCACCATACTTTCAGTATTGTTATAAAGGCAAGAACAAAGCAGAAACCAAAATACATTTTGGTTCATTTTTTATGTCGAAAATAGTGAAAAACTGTCTCTTCTTTTTCTGTCTATAATACCTAACAAAAACATTCTGTACTATAGTGTAATAGTATTAGCTGTTTTATATTAAAAGAGTGTTGGCTATATGGATTACCTTAGACTAGAGTGAGGAGTAAAAATTTGCCCTTATGTGCTCTGCACCTATCACTGCAATATAGAAATATGCTAAATATTTAAGATGTATTTAATAAACATTCAATTAAGCACAAATTACCTTTGGGTACTTATTCTAAAAATGGAAACCCTGCTATGAATACTAAGAATGAAAACAGCCAGTTCTTTTAATCCTGAAGAATACAAAGCATAATGCTGTTCCTGATAGAAATCAATTCCTATAGACTAGGATACAGTGTATTACCCTCTTTGTGGCTAGTTATCTACTGCTATTTGTGTTTCCAGTAAATGGAAGTTAATGGCAGCATATTCCCTTCCCTTACTTAGCTCATACAAATTAGTGAATAATAAAATAACTTACCTGCCCAGCATCTGTTACAGCAAGGCAATGGAGGGCTCCAACTGCCACATGAACTATCTTCTTTCCTCTTAGTCCTTCAACCACTTGTGGCTTCCTCACATGGACATCTGTCCCATGGCCAAGCCGAAAATAATCACCTTTTCCCCTAAAATCATATAGATTTTAGGCAACAAATACATTTTAACCATACTTTTTTTAATTTTACATTTAATGGTACATACAAGGTTTCAAATTCCTACTATTAAAAGGATACTCTAAAGGTGACAATATATACACAGTTAAAGTCATCCGAAACAAAATTTACCGCTAAATAATCCTTGCCACACAGCATATTGGTGGTCATCTAAGTGGAAATCACTCACAAGAAGATCTATTGCCCACGAGTAATCTGCACTACCTGTAGGCAACAAATCTTCTAAAAATACTTCTCCCTTTGTTAACATAAGGATTGCATTACATTCGACAATCCAGTATAATTGCAGAAAATGGCTTTATCTGTATTAATACACTATGCTGAACTGCCACATGTACAGGTCCTTTTCAAAAAATTAGCATATTGTGATAAAGTTCATTATTTTCTGTAATGTACTGATAAACATTAGACTTTCATATATTTTAGATTCATTACACACAACTGAAGTAGTTCAAGCCTTTTCTTGTTTTAATATTGATGATTGTGGCATACAGCTCATGAAAACCCAAAATTCCTATCTCATAAAATTAGCATATTTCATCCGACCACTAAAAGAAAAGTGTTTTTAATACAAAAAAGTCAACCTTCAAATAATTATGTTCAGTTATGCACTCAATACTTGGTCGGGAATCCTTTTGCAGAAATGACTGCTTCAATGTGGCGTGGCATGGAGGCAATCAGCCTGTGGCACTGCTCAGGTGTTATGGAGGCCCAGGATGCTTCAATAGCGGCCTTAAGCTCATCCAGAGTGTTGGGTCTTGTGTCTCTCAACTTTCTCTTCACAATATCCCACAGATTCTCCATGGGGTTCAGGTCAGGAGAGTTGGCAGGCCAATTGAGCACAGTAATACCATGGTCAGTAAACCATTTACCAGTGGTTTTGGCACTGTGAGCAGGTGCCAGGTTGTGCTGAAAAATGAAATCTTCATCTCCATAAAGCTTTTCAGCAGATGGAAGCATGAAGTGCTCCAAAATCTCCTGATAGCTAGCTGCATTGACCCTGCCCTTGATAAAACACAGTGGACCAACACCAGCAGCTGACATGGCACCCCAGACCATCACTGACTGTGGGTACTTGACACTGGACTTCAGGCATTTTGGTATTTCCCTCTCCCCAGTCTTCCTCCAGACTCTGGCACCTTGATTTCCGAATGACATACTTTGGACCACTGAGCAACAGTCCAGTGCTGCTTCTCTGTAGCCCAGGTCAGGCGCTTCTGCGCTCTTTCTGGTTCAAAAGTGGCTTGACCTGGGGAATGCAGCACCTGTAGCCCATTTCCTGCACACGCCTGTACACGGTGGCTCTGGATGTTTCTACTCCAGACTCAGTCCACTGCTTCCGCAGGTCCCCCAAGGTCAGGAATCGGTCCTTCTCCACAATCTTCCTCAGGGCCCGGTCACCTCTTCTCGTTGTGCAGCGTTTTCTGCCACACTTTTTCCTTCCCACAGACTTCCCACTGAGGTGCCTTGATACAGCACTCTGGGAACAGCCTATTTGTTCAGAAATTTCTTTCTGTGTCTTACCCTCTTGCTTGAGGGTGTCAATGATGGCCTTCTGGACAGCAGTCAGGTTGGCAGTCTTACCCATGATTGCGGTTTTGAGTAATGAACCAGGCTGGGAGTTTCTAAATACCTCAGGAATCTTTTTAAGGTTTTTAGAGTTAATTAGTTGATTCAGATGATTAGGTTAATAGCTCGTTTAGAGAACCTTTTCATGATATGCTAATTTTTTGAGATAGGAATTTTGGGTTTTCATGAGCTGTATGCCACAATCATCAATATTAAAACAAGAAAAGGCTTGGACTACTTCAATTAAATGGATCTTGCCGGAGAAGTTTCAGAGTCTGAATGGGAGAGCAAAAGCTAGTAGATTACACAAGGCAACCATATATAACATATTTTGACAAAACTAAATATGCTGACCAGGAGACTAAGTAATTTACCCAGGGTCACAAGAAGTTGCCACAGGGTTTCTACCACCAACCCACTCTAGGCAAAATCTTTCTTGGTACTTTTTTCTTGAACACTTTTTTGCTTATAACAATTTTAATAATATTTAGTTTAAAATATGTTGCACAGGTTTATAAATACTGTCCCAAAAGTACAAATCTTACACTTTAATTAGAAATAATTCTAGTAAATAATTCTAGTAATAAAATTAAACAGCCAAACAATGTTTAGTTTATTACCATGTCCAAACTACTCCAGACTTTGTTAGTGCCAAAGAAAACTGAGCTCCACATTCAATCTGACAGACAGCCTGCCCGTTCAGTCTTTCAATGTTCTGAGGAATGTTGCAGCCCTCACTGCCTCCACGGCCTAACTTTCCAAAATCTCCATCACCCCAGGAAAACACAAGCCCTGGAAAAAACAGAAGGCATGATGAACTCAACATAAAAAACACCATCAGTCTAAAAAGATATAATTCTGCAATCTAAGATTTATATATATGAATAACCATTCATAGTCACATGTTTTTTGTTTTCTGTGGAATATTTATTTCTGTACATATATGGTATAGCAAATGAGCAGATGCAGCATTATACTCACTGCAAACTGAATTTTCACACCTGTTCAGTAACTTGTGAGAACTAGAACTAGGTTAAGCAAAAATAAGGCTAGGAAAAGTAAGCCAACCAAAACCACTAAACTCTATTAGTGATGAGGATGTAAATGAAATATACATATTTATGCATATATATAGGCACAAACACACAACTATTCATTAATCGAAGTGCAGAAAGGATGGGTTAACATATGAGTTTTGGTACAAGTAATTTTCTTTTTTACTACTAAAGAAAATATATGTACCTTCATCGGTTAGTGCCAGAGTTTGTGCATCTCTACTTCCACAAGCAACCTGAATCACCCTGTGTCCCAATAACACTTTTACCTGGCAGGGCAAAGGGAGAGGGGAAAAAAAACAAGAAATATAAGGGTTAATGAAATCCTACTAAATCAGTTACTTCACCGCTTCCTATAATACCTTAAATATACAATAGCTAGAAATGCAAAAGGGACAAAAACATGTAACACTTTCTGGATTACATGAACACTTATTTACATGCACAAAATCTCATGCTTCATTTCTGAGATGTTAGACTTACTGGAAAAATTATTGATTGCTAATAGCAGCTCAGTATTCTACTAAAATTTCTTTCTTTACGTTTTACCATTTTTGGTTTCAGTTGTGTAGTATTGTCTCCATGTCCCAGACGGCCGTATTCTCCAAGACCCCATGTGTACAGCTCCCCACTAGATGTAATGGCAGCACTGTGAGAACTGCCACAGGCGATGTCTCTGATGCGTTTGGTTTTCAGTGCCTCAATCAATCGTGGTTTATCACAATTCCTAAATAATAAAAAATAGCTTATTAGTAAACCTGGAAGTTTAGCACCATGCTGTTATTGAACAGAATAAATACAAACTATGAAAAGTTACTAGTACCATGTTACTTAGATCAGGTTTGCTGCTAGTATTTCTATCACTCATGTAGTTCTATCAACGGTAACAATATGAGATAAACGAAAGTTTTACTCACATTCTGCTGAAATGTCCCAGTTTGCCATCATCACCTTCTCCCCAGGAAAAAACTTTACCATCCACAGTTAAAGCCGTTGCATGTCTTCCACCTTAAAAGAACAAATGTTCAATTGCAAACTGTACTCCCAAAATAAATGGGAAAGATACCACGTTTGGACCATAAGACACAAGGACAGGAGATGTGAAATAAAAACAAAAACAAAATAACAACTAAGCCCTAAATTGAATATGGCTAGAAATGCCATATTTTATATATACATATTGTACATTGGTCCCTAAGCTCAGTAACTGACAGCAGGACAGAGCAAGTGCAGTTAATCAGCAGAAAAGAAAACATAATATACAACATTTCCAGCCTACGTCTTTTGTTTAGGTTTAGTCCTCTAAGAATAAACATGTATTTTTTCACTAAAGATTCACAACAGTGACTTAGTTAACATTTCAGTGGTTTTGTGCAATTACCTGAATGAACAGCAACTTTCTTTACCACATAGTTGCTCAGAGCTGTAATTTGGCGAGGAATGGGAACTGTGCCACTAGAAATGCCTAAGCCCAATCTTCCATTGGTGGCCTCTCCGCAAGCATACACTTTGCCCTCTGCAGTTACTGTGAATCGCAGTGAAAAGGAACAATGAGAAAAATACTGGAATAAAAGCTTTATCATTTGTTAAGAGTCTTTTAATATAGGAACCTGCAAAAAGGCTCTTGGATCCACCGGCGACTTGTACAACATTCAGTGCAGAAAGGGTCTCAGAAAATGATGGAACTTTGATCTGTGAAAAAGAATAATCATTGGATAATGAAACAAAAAGTCTGTCCACATTTAGTAACCCATGGCAACCAATCAGATGTGTTTTTAAACATCTGACTTGTAAATTCTGCCTGCTGACTGATTACTATGGGTTAAAAGAGAATTATAAAACATTAGACCCCTCAGTGGGATATGCACGCATGTGACATTAACCCTAGAACGTTTGAGGTGGTTGAAGTGAATGTTCATGTGGTATGTATGGCGTGGACAATAAAGAATTTGTTGTCTCAGAGATGAAAGTTAGTTATGAAGGCATAGAATCCATTTAGCTATTTTAGGCCAACTTTACAAAAACATGTCAATACGGTGCAACAGAGCCCTAAATAGTGGAACACCTCAACTGGTTCATACATAGTGCTGTAAATAGCAAAAAAAAAAAAAAAAGAAGTTTTACCTTGGCCCCTTCTATTTTAAATACATAAATAAATGCAGACATGGACATTATTAATAATCTGCCCCAACAGCAAGAGGAGTTATTTAACTCGTTACAGTCCATTATTCTTTCAGGTAGGACTTTAATATGTTTTTAAGTGTTTTGTGTCCCTCAGTACCATTGAAGAGAAAACATATTTAATGAGTGACAAGATTACAACTGAATGTGTAACATCCTAAAAATCTTTAAAATTATAGTTATAGACTCCATCAGTGCTAGAATTAGGGGTAGGCAGAAAAGCCACATGTCTAGGGCGCTATGGTCTGAGGAGATAGTCATGTACCTCTTCTGTACGTCGAAACACCCTTTCTAGCCCTTCTAATTGTAAGCAGCTGCTTACATCACACATTGACTACTGCAGCGCCCTACCAATTCACCTAACCCTTGAGAGTCAGCATTCCAGTCCATGTAATAAATGCAACTCCCACACTCAAACATACTTTTTTTTCTGCAATTCCACTGTGCTAATCTCTTCCGTTATCATTTAGGATATGAGTCAAACCACTGACCCTCAATATTCAAACCGGTTTAATGTTTTATGATAACATGCAGCAGTTGGTGGTTGTGCATGTACAAGTGTCAGTGTGATCTGTCCCACTATTCTGACTCTTAAACAGAGTGCTATAACGTAGATAAGAATTCAAAAGGAGAAAATGTTTGAATATTCTAAATGTATTTTCCCAGGCAGAACCATTAAATCCTGTAAAATCCTACCTTGGATCCTTTCAGTCCTCCCAGTTGATCTTTGTCATTCAATCCCCATACAAAAACCTTGGTTCTGATTGTTGCTGTAGATTCCAAACCAGCGGTCTTCTTTCTAACAAAACTGCAAACAAGAAGAAGTAATACTTTGCTTGTCCTGCTTCCAAATAATAAATAGGGCTTGGAGAGAACATACTTTTTGCCTAGTTGCTTGATAGGGAATTATCTATGGGTTTTGTTAGTCTAACAAACCAGAAGCCCCTGTAGAATTAAGGGTGAAGACACATGGAGCTACAAAAAGCAGCTCATTGTACAGAGGCTTCTTGGTGGGCTGTTTGTTTGTTGATGTTGCCCTTTGGGATCAGGAAGCAGAATGTGTCTTTAGCTTCATTTTCAAATTTTCCCTGTTCAGAGTAAGTAATAATAAAAACCATAGCTATTTCAAAATTAAAAGAATATGCAAAAATGATGTTCAATACAAATCCTATTCACTGCATCAGTGTTGAATAGGGGGGGTATACTGACCCTTTAACAACTAGTATGATTGTCAAGAATATTAACAGCCTCAGGACATTGGTACAACTTAATAAATAAGAGTAACGGGAATGCACAACTAATTTAACAAGACTTTCCACAGCAAATAAGGTTTTAATGTTTATGTATTGCTACCATGTTTTATGCATCTACCTGCCAGTGCTTGCTTTATCATCATCTTCTTCATCGTTGTCTGATGCAAGGAAAGGAACAGTTGCCATATCTTCATCTTCTGCTCGTATCTGGCCTACCAAATTTAGTTCGTGAATCTTGCAATCAATGCCGGAGCTTCGACACTGCTTTATAGCAATTTCAATATATCTGTGATACTTTGCACATGAACAAAACAGAAAAAAAACATTTTATCAATATATTTCTATTGCTATATGGCAGATAAAACTCAAACACAAACAGGTACTGCCAGCCTACCTCTGTACAATCAGTCAGAAGTACAACATTTAAGTCTGTAGGGTTTATATTGATTGTCTTCAGTTCTATTAGGTTATTAAGTGAATTTCCACCTATGATAGATTCAAATATAATTGTAAAATTACATTAATGTAGTTTAAGCATATTTTTTATTTTTCTTTGCACTGCAGTGTAGTTACCTGACACCACCACTAGAGATGGCATGTAGCTGCTGTCTGCTGGATCCACAGTCATCACTAGTCTATGCACAAAGACATCAGGGAAGATCTCCAGGCGTATCCAATGCTGTATTGGAAAACACAAGTGTATTTTCAACACTGACAAAACTTAGGTATTTAAAATAATCATGAGAATACACTTCAGACTTTTAAATTTACTTTTATAAATACTTAAATAAGATTTTCTTTGTTATTAATTTCATAATTTGCCTTTATGCTAAATGCAGTACAACTTGGCAGGAAAATCATGTAGTAAACCAAAAACCAAAATCAAACTTGCCTTTCCCTGTGACCCAGACGACTGCCAGCATTGATCACTACCATCAATTAGACGTGATGCTTGATTCACAGATGAAGAAACGGTCAAACTTTTTACAATCCTTGACCAATCATCCAGTAACATCCCTCTCTGTCCACTGTGTCGCTGTTTAAGCTGTTTTCCAGATCGCCCACAAAACACAGGAGACTGGCCTGCATTGTAAAAGAAATGGTGAAGCAATAAGAGATCAGAAAAAAAAGTACACAATATTCTCTGTTCTCTAGATGCTTCTAAAATATCCATATTCAGCAAACACTTTTTTAAACTTTTATTTGGTAATTAAAATTGAGCTGTAACAATGGTACCTGGTTCATTTATTCTCCCAAATGTGTGCCTTGCATTATGCTTGCGATTCTTGAAGCAAGTGTCGCAGAAATCAAAATCATCGCAAACACGGCATTTAAATCTTGATCCATGGATAGGAAACATCTGACAGCCATCACACCTATCAGTAAAGGGGCAACAGCAGCAAATAAGCAGTCATGTTTAAAAACTCACAGATGCCACTGCATTCCTGTAAAGCTGTCAATACAGGTATGGGACCTGTTATCCAGAATGCTCGGGACCTGGGGTTTTCCGGATAAGGGATCTTTTTGTAATTTGGATCTCCATAACTGAAGTCTGCTAAAAACCATTTAAATATTGAATAAACCCAATAGGCTTGTTTTGCCTCCAAAAAGGATTAATTATATCTTAGTTGGGATCAATTACAAGGCACTGTTTTATTATTACAGAGAAAAAGGAAATCATTTTGAAAACAGAATTTGCTTATAATAGAGTCTATGGGAGATGGCCATTCCGTAATTTGGAACTTTCTGGATAACGGGTTTCCGGATAAGGGATCCCATACCTGTAATAATAAAACATTCTATGACAGTTGCATATATTATAAAATGAAGGATTATCAGATAAGTGAAATAAGATAATTGAAGAAAAGGCAAGAAATTAAAACAGTCAAGGGCCTCTAGAGCAGGGCTGTCCAACTGGAGGCTGTGGTCCAAAAGTGTCCCTCCAAAGGATTTTTATGGCCCCCAGTCTTCTCAGAGGCTCCATAAACTTCACTATATGGCATCGTAATCTTAATTGAATCTGGCCCTTCCACATGTTTTATGGAATATAACTGGCCCACTAGTTGTAATAAGCTGCACTTTCTGCAGACCCCATCCCTTTGCAATATACTGTAGCTGCCCTCAGCAATATCAGTTCATCAATGTACTTCTCTAGGTCAGCACTATGCTGGTTGGTGCTAGCGAGAAATTGGATTGTGTAACTGCAGCTATTAGTACAAGTCTGAAAAGGCATCTTCAGTAACATTTTAGCAAATGTTCAAACAGCAGCCAGAATATGTGCAAGCACGAGAGCCTATTCTACTGTCTAAAACAGTGGTAATTCCACATCATGTTCAGCTATATGTAAGGTGTTATTTCAGTATGCTTATCCAGTGCAGCAAAACAGAGACTGGGAACATACTATTTTTGTGACATTAGAATTAGTTACTTCCTAACAAGTTGATGCTATGTAACTCAAATCAAGCAGATTTGATAACCTTCTTATTGATATCATGCCTTGAAATAAAAGCTTAAGTAGAAACATATGGCTACCCACACGTTTTGTCAACTACATAAAACCATGGGCAACAGAATATTTGAAAATACTCTTCCATAGCAAGGCACTGCAACTGCCACATGTGCCAGTAAAAGCGCATAAATACACGCAAATGCAGAAGTAAGCATTTTTGCATAATTCCCCGTTTTTCCTTTTCTTCGGGTATTTTCAAACATTTAACCCAGGCATCAAAAAACCCTGTGTGACATTGGCCTATTAGGCATCCCCACACCCATCCAAATATTGGGATGGTGGTGCAATCAAATATCCTGGTTTGAATAATGCGTGGACTACAGGAGGGCAAATTTTTAAAAAAAAATATTTAAAAACATCAGTCATAGTACAAAACAGAGTGGTATTCTAAGACAAATGGCAATTAGTTGTGGCTTTTAATAATGGCTTTTTGTTCTGTAGTTCTCCAGTTTCAAATTTAAAGTTTCATCTGCTTGCTACAGTCCCCATTTACCCTGGCAATTAGACTCTTGTTTAAAAGCAGTCTAAAGGTGAATAAGAAAACACAGAAAAACACGCCCTAAAACTCTAGCCTCGGAAATTACAATTTCAGCATAGAGAAAGACAGAATAAAGAGAAAAACAGTTCCAAAACCTTTAAAAAATACAGAAAATGAAATGAATATACATTTGTCTTATAATATCACTGCTCTCAATTTTAAAGTGAACTTCTCAATCTTACGTTACTCCAGCGTGAATGCTTGGGACCAGTTCCATTTCTGACAACAATCCAGTCCAGTGTGACTGTTGAGGGAAATCTACAATCACATCTTTTCCATTTGCGCTAAAGGCTATTAGTGGAGAAAAAAATGTGTAGAAAATTACAGTGTGATAAGTATAGGAAGAACAAAATGCAAGCAAATGTATTAAAAGATAAACGTAAATAGTCTTTTGCAATAGAAAATATATGGGTACAGATAAAGGATTTATTATGTGAAATGCTTGGGACCTAGGGTCTGCTAAAAACATTTAAATAAAATCAAAAGGAATTGTTTGCCACCAACAGGGCTTTGAGGTTACCCTCTAATAATAAAAGTGTCTTGTACTTCAGGAAAAAAGGAAATCATTGCTTAAATTGGACTCTATGGGAGATAGGCAATTCCATGCTTTCTAGATAATGCATTTAAGTGAGAAAGTGACTGCGACTGCTGTTTCAACGGTATCCTTTCTTTTGCCTGGTAAGAATTTTACAGCACAAGTCATAATAGGATTTTTATGTTACTCACAGTTAAAATATGTTTCTCTGTTGTCGACAGGGGGAAACAGGGGACATATGGATAGACAGGGAACATTAGGGTAAAGCTCCACCCTCCAGGAGGCAGGACACTTGATTAGTAAAATTAAAGGGGGTGTGCCTAGATGATGGTTGAGAGCCACACATACCTAGTGAGACCAGGTACCTTATGTGGATAGACCTTGCCATGTTGCCCCCCAACCCTGTAGATTCCGCGAGTAGTGGTAGTCCCTGAAGGGATGCCAGGATTGGGATTTTGTCTCAATTGGCCATCGGGGTACTGGGGCTTCAGCAGGAAGGCTGTCTGGCAAGTCTCAGGAAGCAACCTCCGTAAAGGGGTCCCCGAGCTGCCCCAGGTTTTCATGGGGTTACTCCATGAAGCTGTAGCTGGTCCCTACTACTTAGAGTAGGTTTTGCAGGGGGGCTTACTTTGTCCTCCAGATAGCTTTGCCTGGCACCTGTTGCAATTAAAATATGTGCTGCTGCTGGGACTTTTCCCAGGCCATGCTGGGGAATAATCCCCCTGCCCTACCTTCTGCCATAGATGAATTGGAGAAGTAGGGAATAGGTGGGTGACTGCAAGCTGCAATGTGTGGGTGAGCAGTGGTGTTCCATGTCCAGAAAATTCACCGGCCGTCTAATTTTACCACATGGCTGCAGGAAATTCCTGGGTGGTCAGTCTAACCCAGTATGGCTAGTGTTTTGACCCCACATAGGGGGCTCATGGCAAGGGATGCAGGCAAATCTGCTCCCTGTTTCACCCAGAGTGTCAGTATCCGTTACTGATTGCAGATTAAATCAGAATTCTCATTAAAAACAGGAATGTCCAGGACACTTGAAAAACTGATGGAATGCGTATGGTGTAGGGGTCTAGCTGGAGTGGAACTGGCATAGCGTCCTGCCTCCTGGAGGGTGGAGCTTTTAGCCATAACTTCCCCACACACCCATAAATTCCCTGTGTCTCCCTGAGACGACAGAGAAAACACTCTTTGGAACACAGTGGAATTAAATATGGAGAGATGACTGTTTATACAGCTCAAATTGCAACTGTATTTATGCAGCAGGATGATAAATATCATGGCCGTATATTGCCACCTTTATGCTGGACATACAGAGATAGATCGGGTTCATTTAGTGATTATCAAATCAGCAGATGTTTGCCTGATTTTAAAATAAAGGTCAGGGATTGGACTCTCCAGCTCTATTTGGAGTTTAATAAGGTCCTCAACTAACAGGCGCTCCCAGCCACTTTTAATTGATAGCCAACTGAGTGTTGACCAGATAGTGATTTAGGAAGTCAATATTTTAAAGTCATATACATAGCAATAAACAAGAGACACAACTATGGGTAGCCAAGCCTTGTTTGTTGCCAATGCTGGTTTATGGCAAGTATAATTCAGGGGTATCAAATCATGCTGCATTGATTTGTTGATCAGATAATTTAAGAGGGCATAAAATGTGACATTTATGCTTAAATACATTTTAAATTGCACATTACCTTTTACAACACCCACACTTCTATGTGTGACAGAACCCCATTTGTATTTTGGTGTAGTCACAGAAGCCTTCACCCGGACTTTGTCTCCAATCTTAATGTGTGAAGGTGAACTCTGTGGTGGAAAACCTGTGGATTTAAATATAAAGAGACAGAGTAAACTAACTATGCCTTTACTACCCCCTTACCCATTCCTCTGCAAGACTGTATTCTCACCAAGTAACTCAACATGGATGTATCGAACCCAGTAAGTTCCACCTTTTTCCTGCCAATCACACTGGACATTAAGGTCATACAGCCCATCACGGTCCAATTTAATAACTTTACCAACATCACCTTCACAAACCTCTTCATATGTACGACAACATCGTACCATCATTCCAACCTTATATAAAAATACAAAAAATGACAAACTGGTAAGTGATTCTATATACTTCTGTCATTTCTAAACATTTACAAAAAACTGTCCTAAAATTAATAAATCTTGTATTGTAATAGCAATGTCACTGAAGTATACAGGGTATAGCAGCCTATACAAGTGAAGCGATTGTAAAACACATGATTTCATTGCCACCAGATACTGGGAAATTTGTATATCACCCAAGATGTGACAGAGAGAAACATTCTTTAATAACGGCACTTACAGCTACAAAAATTTTAGGACTGTAGAAAATAAACCAGCAAGCAATGTAAAACTACATATCATTCACATTTAAAAACAATTAGCATTCACATAAGTAAGCAGTATTGAAACAAATGGGCATTTTGCACATTACATAATGTACTATTGCCAGGGGGGTTATACCTGGACATTTTCCCTCACGTATACCGCATAATCATCATTGCTTAAGAAATCAGCTCTTTTCTTGTAGGTTTGGCTTTCTGTCACAACAGCACCATTAGCCTGCAATGCACAAAATACGACAAATATATACCTGAATTACTGTGAACATGTATATTGAAAAGCATGCATTGAAGGACTTGTAACAGCAAAAATGAAAAAGTGTGCCTTTGTGCTAAATTACTTGATTGCTGCTGCACAAAAAAGCAAGTGATATGAGGCTAAATGTTTTTTCTCATAAATAACAAAAAAATTAAAGTTCTATGCGTTTGTTATCGACTCAGGTGATTGACACAATGTAAGGGTGAACAGAGTTGAATTTATAGACATTCTTCAAAGTCTCTTCCAGGTTTTCTATCAGATAGGAAAGATGGGCAGGTGGGGTTGAATTTTAGATGTCAGTAAAAAATGGTTGGACCACTCTTCTCAGCTCAGAACACAAGTTGCCTGACAAAACTGAGCCAAGTTAAGCAGATTCCTAGTCATGATAGCACTATTTAAGAATAAAACTAAAATTCTAATTTCTATATCTGCTAGGGATCTCATAGGGAGGCCAGTCTCACAGTTTGAAATCCTAAGCGTTAGATCACGGTTGTCCAACTGAAGCACGTGGGCAAGAAGTGGCTCTCCAAAGTTATAAAAATAGGCTAATATTACCATTTTTTAGAAATCTTGGTTTTATTATAACCCAGCTCCAAATATAAAGTAGCTAATTAAATATGATATCATTAAATGCTAAAGACTAATATGAAGAAATAAGCAAGAGTCTTTTTTACTGAAGACATTTCCAGTGAGAACATAGTTAATGAATTTAACACAAACCATTGGGTAAGAAGCCTCAGTTTCTTCAACCTCCTCAACAATCTCCTCATCAGAATCCTCAGAAGCAGTCTCAGCATCTGACAATTCGGCGATCTGAATGTCAGGATGATCCAAGAGCCAACCAACCAAAGCCTCCACTCCTGTTAAGTTATGGAAGTGATAGCACCATTAGGTACAAATTATTCTACTTTTTACTCTAGTACATGGACACTGAGTACATAAACACATGGAGAGCTTAGCCTTTTCAATGGGTCTCACAGTATATAAAAAAAAATAAATAAAAAAAAGATTGTGTGACTAATGACATACAAAATACAGAAAAATAATCACAAATATTTTCATAAATCTCCCATACAGCCTTATATTTAACCGCAAAAGGTAAATGCATGATTCCTTGCTCATGCCTAGATTAGGGGTCTGAGATGTTAGAGTATAAGCAAAATGACTATAAATGAAAAATACAAACATTTATCAATAAAGCACTATAATGTGAGGGGAAAATCAAAATGTTAAATAGCAAAAAATTCTCCCCTTACTAACAAAAAATACTCTGTCCATATACACATCTACATGATGTATCACACTGAGATAAAGTATTGGGAGGTGGGAAAGGAAGAAGGGTTACTTCCCACATTACAATCTAGGATCAAGGCTACTGGAGGTGGGGCCGTGGTGGGAAGGGGTTTCAGTCTAAACTTGCAGAGACGAGTGTAAGCAAAAATAGACTTGGTAAAATGAAGGAAAGAACCAAATCCAGGATCAGATTCAGCTAAATCCAAGTGTCTGGCTGAGACACATTCACAGGAACAAGGAAATTGCAAAATGTTTCTCCCTTGCCCTAATTTGCACACACAAATTGCAAAATATGCAAATTGAATTTGCCAAATCCTTTATAAAAGATTAGTGGAATTGGTTCATCCCTGGGGATATGTTCACCAATTCTGTGGAAAACAGGGGTGCAGGGCTTAAGTAATGTTTTAATGACACTATATATATTTGGCACTTCAAGTAGTGTTAATGCACCATCTTTTACATAAGACCTCATGAAGTTCATTTCTAAAAGGTAATTTTTTATTTTAAGTAAGGATTTATTCTAAAAGTTCCTTTTGTTTTTTTACTACCTGGAGAACTTGAGGCAGTTCCTGAAGCTCCAGAGAGAGACTTAAGAGCAAATTCAATGTTTTTTCTCTGAAATCCCATTTCCATCAGTTGCACCACAATAGGAACCGGTGGAATAGGTGACTGCTTGCGCTTCTTTACTTTAGCCGGACGGATGTGCTGCATTGTTACAGGAGAAGAGGCCTCACTTGAACTGCAAATGTCCTCAAACAGAGGAGTTGATGGATGTGTTGACTCCACTGCCAAAAACTGACAGACAGCCAGAGCTGCAGCCTAGAAACAAATGAAATAATTTCAGTATATCACCAATATGAATTTACCCCTCCTATTGTTAAAAAAAGGAGTACATTTTGAAAAAATCATCCAAATAAATATTAAAACAAATAGCCATCCTGAATCAATAATAAAATAAATAGCATCTAAATTTACCAAACAGGTCCTTTAAAAGGAAGAACAAAAACTGTTTCTAGTCTTCAGAATTACATAGCACAAATGTATTAACAGATCAAGGATGAAAGCTCCTTTACATAATACTTTACTATAATTAAACAATATGCTTTAATTTGTAGCTAAAAGCAACAAGTAGAAAAAGTAAATAAAACAAGAAGTAAAGAGATTCTACTTCAGAGTTAACAGAAAAAATTCAACGCTGACTTCACAAATGAGAGGGGAAGTGGAGGTAAGATATAATGTCAAAGTATAGCTAGGCAAAAATTCACTAGGGATAATGGTACAGTAATAAAAACGACTCCGACACAAAGCCTGCACGTATATAGACTGCTGACAGGGAGATAGTTAATATTAACTTGATTTTACAAACATTACATTATGTATTATAATATATATAGATTAGATTAATATTTAGATTATTTTATATTTAAAAATCTTACTGCCATGAGATGACACTTTATAAAACTTTTGTTCTAGTACCCTTATATACAACAATTATGTTAAGATGGTTCTTATAGCTAGTTCTGTACCAAAACAATAGATTACCTCCAATTCTTGCTTGTCAAATATAGCCTTTACTGGAGAAGGCTGTGTGGCAGCTGTCAGTAACTGCTGCAAAAGTATCATGGGTGGCTGTGGTCCCTCTGGAGACATATCGACCATTTCAGGAGAAGCAGTAGCTCCCTCATCTGCAAGATATAAACCTGGAAATTGCAGTGCCCAGTCTGGGAACTATATGCAAACTGGCAGAAATTGCTGTTCTGACAGGGTCAAAAGGCATTGTTAATTGAAACATTTTTTAGTCTCCTATCTGGGAGATAGGTGATGGACACTAAGCATCCAAAACGAATTTCAGTACGAACATACAGCAAAATACAGCCATTGAGCCTAGGAAGTTTTTTCTTCTGCAGGGTCCTGCTTTATCTCAACATACTGTATATGCATTAGTAAACAGTGTTGCTGTCCTTTGACTATATCTGATCCACAATACCCATTAGTCTGTGGCATAGGATAATATTCAATAACAGTAAGAAGACTGTTATTCTCCCATCTCCACAAAGTTTCCTAACAATGCATACCAGATGCAATCAGTCCTGGTTCCTGAACAGAAGGCTGAGATAAGATCTGGCGTAATCTGTCTTGGTGAGAAAGAAGTGCCCGTCCAGCTTTTAATATGTAGAGTTTTAGTTGCTGGCATCTTAAACGGTCCAAGTCCACTTGGTCTGGAAAAGAGAAAACATGGGGAAATAAACACTTTTTACAAATAAAGTTAATATATATATATATAATATATATAAGGGATCTTTCTGTAATTTGGATCTCATAACTTAAGTCTGCTAAAAATCATTTAAATATTGAATAATCCCACTAGGCTTGTTTTGCCTCCAATAAGGATTAATTATATCTTTGCTGGGATCAAGTACAAGGTACTGTTTTATTATAAGAGAAAAAAAGGAAATCACTTTTAAAAATCAGAATTATGTGCTTATAATGGAGTCAGAGATGGCCCTTCCGTAATTCGGAACTTTCTGGATAACGGGTTTCCGGATAAGGTATTCCATACCTGTCTAGCATGCTTCCTTTTGCCTCCTGACGAAGGTCCCTGTGGGGGACTGAAACGTTGAGGTTTGCAATGTTCCTGTGAGTGCTGACATTACTTTTGCTATATTTTGATCATACGGTTTCTGCAACCAGGTCCTGACTCTGATATTTATATTTATTAATTTTTTTCAATATTATTTCTGTGCTTTTTTTAAACTAAACTTTTTACTTCTCTATAACCTGAAATAATCAGGTTTGCATCATCATATTGATGCAACATCATATTGCAATGTTTTTATAAAAAGCCACAGGAATGTGCCTGCAGTGTTAAAAAACAATATGCACTACATCTGGCCGGTCACATTAGGCTTGGGACCATTCTTCCTTAGGCTGGAGTGCAAATAAAAGCAGTACTGTAAACCTATTGGGGGTATTGCACAGTCCTTCATCCCAGTGTAGTTGAAGCAGCGGGCTCTCTGCTACAAAGAGTCTATTCCCTATTCACAATGTTAAGCTCAAAAATTTTGGCCAGTATGCAAGACTTCATGCCTATTCAGATTGTCGTTTGTGATTCTATAAAACCTAATCAAAGGGGCATATTGAGGCTACATGAATACTGCAAAAATCTTTACTGGTCATACCTGTTAAAGTTTTATAAAAGAGGCCCATTGAATGGCTACATTAGGTTTACAGCAATTCTGTGCCACAATAAAAATTGAATTTGTTCTTCATAAAGGTTTTCTGGTTTTTCCCTCAGAGAGTATTGAAAGTGGATGGAAGATGTCACACAATGAGTATGAGCTACAGCTCGATCATATAAAGTGAGTCAATTTCGGTAGATAATGACCCCTGCCCACTGTCATCTCAAAGCTTATTGAATAGACTTAAATATAGTACTTTCTATGATTACATTAGCTCTGGGCAATTCAGAGTCATAAAAACACTTTATCAGTACTAAGCCTTTCTTGGTTTCTGCTGAGAGGGCTTTTATTGCTAATGGAAGAGGCCTTTAGTGACTATGAAAGAAGAGCTCTAAAATGTACAGTAAAGTAGTGAAAGAAAGGGCCCTAAGAAGAGCTTAATGTAGATTATACCTGTGAGGCCCTGCCTCATAGACTTCTTCAGCCTGTGCTTTTCTAGCTTACATCCTGCCAAGTTCACAAGCTGGGCCCACACTGAAAGCATTGAATCCGTGAAAGGCAAGTTATTCACATTAAATGGCACTACAGGCATCTAATAGGGAATAAAAAAAACACAAAAAAAAAAACAAATTTATATTTTGCATTAGCTTAAGCTGCACACCATTATTTCACAGTCTGGCACATGAATATTTAATACTTTCTGATCTTCTTAATCTAGAGAAAAGGTAAAACTATATATACACACTGACAAATACACATAAAAACGACTTGCAAAAAGCACTGGAGGAAAAACAAGTGAAATACATGAGAGCGCATCATGCAAAGGGCAAAACAGGTCAAAGTCAGCATGCTTTTTGCACTTTGGCTTTAACCACTCACCTACAGGACATGGTTCAAAGATCTTTAAACTTCAAAATGGAGCACAACCCCACCCCCCAGGCCATACCTGCATTTGGCAGCACTGTATTCATGTGTACTGGGTATAGGGCAGCACATGGGTGCAAAGGGGGCTGCAATGCTTCAGTACCTTGCACCTTGTACCTTGCACCACATTTGCAAAGTGTAGGTATGCCCCTAAATAACTACTGAGGGGTGAAATATTGCACACCTTAGTGTACTAGCACTTGTGCACCAAAGCATTAATAAATGAGTTACATTGTCTCTTTATACTGAAGAGGCGCTTGCCTGTTAACTAACTATAATTTACTTACTGGATGGAGCTGATTTAGAGGACAAATACGACTTGTCCGCACATCATGAAACTGTACTGTGATTTTTCCCTTAGGAGTAATTCTTGTCACAGTGCCTTCTCCAAACTCATCTTGCACAACTTGTCCTCCCAAGCGAAGGCGGCTGTCAATGCCACCTATAACTGCAAGTACTGCCATGAGACTGCCCACTTCAGGACCCTCGGAGTCAGGAAAATAATCTTCTAAAACAGTCTAATAAAAGGTCACTATGTTACTTAAAGGAAAACTTACACTGAAAAATTACTAGTCTCTACAAAAATACATCAAAATAGTTTTTACACAAAATACTGTTTCATATAAATCAAGTCTTTTCACACAAAAAAAAATATTTTTCTAACAGTATTTTTCCTTGGGTAATCGCATACTAAAAAGCTACAATTTTGAATGCATGGGGGATCATATAATAACCTCTCTAATGCTTTATTTACCACTAGGTCCTTCTAACTGACACAAGGCCACCCATTCTGATTAGAAGAAAGGAGGCTCCGTTTAAATATTCAGAAAGGATTTTTTACAGTGAGAGCTGTGAAGTTGTGGAATTCCCTCCCTGAACCAGTCGTGCTGGCTGATACATTATATAGCTTCAAGAAGGGGTTGGATAGCTTTTTAGCAAGTGTGGGAATACAGGGTTATGGGAGATAGCTCTTAGTAGAAGTTGATCCAGGGACTGGTCCGATTGCCATTGCTGGAGTCAGGAAGGAATTCCCCTCCCCCTCCCCTGCGGCAAATTAGAGAGGCTTCAGGTGGGGTTTTTGGTCTTCCTCAGCTAGCAATAAGGCAGGTTATATATAGTATATACTGTCAGGTGATCAGTGAGTGAACACAAAATGGCGGCTCAAGGTAAAAGAGCAATATTTACAGTTACACATGTCAATTTGATTGTTTAATTGGTCACTTAAATTATATGCTATCTGTTGAGTAAATTTTAAGATCATATAGTTCTCCTTTAAAGAAGAAGAACAAAGCCTTAAAAAATAAATACAGGTACAAATGCCATGTTTTATATACTAAACTTACTGCACTCAATATCTAACAGTAATGATTTGGGTCTTTAAAGCTATGCATAGTGGGCTCACCATGTTAAAGGGACAGTAACACCAAAAAATGTGTATAAGTGTATAAAAGTAATTACTATATAATGTAATGCTGCCCTGCACTGGTACAACTGGTGTGTTTTCCTTAGAAAGACAACTATAGTTTTTATAAGTAAAGCTTCTGTGTAGCCACGGGGGCAGCCATTTACAGGAGAAAAGGCACAGGCTACTTAGCAGATAACAGATAAAACCCCATTATATTCTACAAAGCTTATCTGTTATCTGCGATGTGCCTGTGCCTTTTCTCCTTTTTCCCAGCTTCAATGGCTGCCCCCGTGTTGACACAGCAGCTCATTTATATAAACTATAGTAGCGTTTCTGTAGCAAACTTACCAGTTTTACCAGCGCAGGGCAACAGTACATTACATTTTAATTACTTGAAAACACTTTCATTTTTTGGTGTAACTGTTCCTTTAAGAGCGTCAGTGACATTCATATGCTCAGTGTGGTCTGGCCAGCTGTTGAGAAGCCTTCAAGGTTCTATATTTTAAAGCTGCCTTACAGAACTTAAGGGTAAATCAATCCAAATCCCAATATGTTTTAAGTTCAGGTTTGAACAATTGCTAGGCTAAAGATTCTTACCATGTCAAAGCGTTTTCCCTCAAAAATGTTGGTGACAGAGTTGAGCTGTGAGTTGATATATTTGTTGATAAGACCATTCCACTGATTTAGTGAATGAAGGGTGCGAAGTAAAGCTACAATCTCCTCTGCCAAGGTACTGCTATGGGTAGCAGTCAGCGATGCCTGTGGGCGCGCCTTTCTTCTCCTTAAAGTAGATTCTACATAGAAAGAACCATAAAGCCAGATAAAAGCAAAGCCCAATCATTTTACTGTTCTTTATATGCTTCTTAACAAGCAAACCAGTGATATCAGAACATCTATATGGATGGTCAGATGGGACACTGAGATCGGAGTACTGCATTGGTCCAAAATGCAAGCAGACTAATAAATCAATTGCCACGGGCTAAAATTATTTCAAACTTAACCATTTAGCTCATGGAATAATCACCAATGGCCAATCTAATGCTCACACCAGTTTACCTTAGTAAACATGATCAGCAGCAGACAACTTGAACCATAAACATTTACAACCAAGAAATACAGATGTTAGTCAGTGTATTAGCTCATTAGTTTTGGCTCACAAAGTCTTATCAAACTTCTTACCACGAAGAAGAGGAATATCAGAAGAACAAGTGCTCAGCAGGCTACCCAGGAAGCTAAAAAGTTTTTCAACAAGGGTTTTCATATCACATGATCTTTCATTTTTGTCCCAAGATGGAAGTACTGCTTGTAAAAGTCTAACAGCAAGAATCTAGAGGAGAATAGGTAGAAAACAAAAAAGTTAAAAAAAAAAAAAAAAGTATAACTGCAAGCAAATATAATCATTTAAAATTGCAGCATTCATTTGTTTATAAAAAAAAAAAAAAAACATTTAAGAACACATTGTATGTTTATCATGCATTTAGATAATTCAAAAAAGAACTGCTCAATTACCTGTCTTTGTAGAGAAGCAGCAGAAAATGATTCTGGTCCCTCAACAATTTTCATAAGCAGCGATATCCACTGTGGCATGCTGAGTGTACTGCACATTTGTGGCATAATGGCTATGCTCCTAATGAACCCCAGTGTGCACCAACTTTTGTGCTGCTCTTTATATACTAGTTTATTAGACTGAGTGCCTAGAAAGAAAATATTATAATACTTCATTTAAATAATGGAATCCAACCCTTTTCTTAAAAGGGAAATGAAAGCTGATAGAGTTAAAACTTCTTAAGGGGACACAAAAGCATGGAGAAAGATGCCCATAATTTGGCAACCCCATACAAGGTAGAAGGTATGGAGTGTTATTAAATTTGCAGATTTATATTTAAGGTACAGGAATGGGACCTGTTATCCAGAATGCTCGGGGACCTGGGGTTTTTTGGATAAGGGGTCTTTCTGTAATCTGGAACTCCATACCTTAAATCTACTAAAAATTAATTTAAACAGAGTTTCAATAAGCATGAAATAATTCTTAGCTGAGCTCAGTTACAAGGTACAGTTATATTACTTCAGAGAGAAATGAAATAATTTAAAAATATGGATTATTTCATTAAAATTGAGTCCATGGGGATGGCCTTCTCATAATTCTGAGCTTTCTGGATAACTGGTTTCTGAATAACTCATCCAATACCTGTATAACCTTAAAGAAACTAATCACTAAATATTGTTCTTTCCCTTTATTCTCCCAATCAGCAGCACAGCTGGAATTTGAGAGAACATTGCAGGAAGGGACAAAATGTCAATCATTTACAAATGTTTTACAGAGTTAGAAAGTTCTGAATCTTATGCAGTTATCCAAATACACAAGAAACACTAACTTGTTTTGTCCATGGTCCCACTTTCCACCAGCATCCGAAGCAAACCACACAGGGTCCTAGTTGTTTCAGATTGCATGACCTCGGCATTGACACCCGCTGAAAGGCATAGAGCCTGGAGCAGATTTACTGTGCTCATTAGCATCAAAGAGGTAGGGTGCAGGTTTTTGTCAATTTGCTCTCCTTCTGAAATTACAAAGGTGCTGTATTTAATGCTAATCAATATGCATTAGATCTTAAAGCAAAACTGCAAACTGGAAGTTCCACTATTTCTAGAAGAACAGACACAAAACTGTACATAAGACATGTGGACAAATAAAGTATAACAAAACAAGAATATCCAATACAAACCTGAATCATCTTCTGTGTCAGAATCCTCTGCCATAGCTTGAGTAGCTGGTGGCGGCTCGGTCAGTTTTAGATCATATTTCCCTTCTTTTCCCATTCTGTAAGAATTTGTGCTGCCTGTATCCCACTGAACCCTTATCCAGCCATCTTCTCCCAGTTCCCCAATTACACGACCCAAGCCAGGAGGGGGCCCATCCTAGGTAAATAAAAAATAAAACTTAATTGCAACATATCTTTGTTTTCTTTGATTGTATTTTGGGGTTTACATACCCTTTACAGTTTTAAACAAAAGTAAATTCGCTCCTTTTACATTCCAGTTGAAACCTGTCATCTCAGAAGATGTATTACTGAATCCCACAGTTTATGCCTGCTTACCTGGTCTCCCCATTTCCAATCCACTCCCCTCATAACTCTAGTACCAATTTTCATCATAGCAGCTAGTTCTGGTCCAGATGCTGGGAGCTGCACTGGTGTGGTCTCTTTTCTGGACTCTTCCAGTACAGTGGCTGAGGCACCCATGACACACACACTGGAATCATCCTCGCTGTTTTCACAGCTGGGACCTTCACAAATAAAAGAAAGAAATACTAATGACAGCAAACCTGTGAACATCTGAGAAGTGTTAAGAGTTGCATATTTTACATATTTGGGTTTGTAACATATGTTGGGTTTAAAAAAGCCCATCAAGTATATATTACATATACACAACTATATATACCAGTTTCTATACTTAACATAGATTTTAGTATCACAATAGCCTTTGATGATATTGTGCTTGATCAAGAAATCATTCAAGCAACTCCTAAAAATCTTAACTGAATCTATTTCTCTGGTCGAACGGGGTGGCCTCTGGTATGTTGATCTAATCACAGTTAATTTCTGAACATGACATTTAACGTTTACTTGCAGGCAACAATTTCTTCTTAACATTTTGCATTTCATTGCTATAAGGTTCACAGTCAGTTAAATATACTGTCTGAAAGAGAGGCAATGTGGGTTTACCACTCACCAATTAGCCTCAAAATGGTCTGTGTCAGTGCCAGCATTCCAGAGTTCAGAAGAAGGTTGAGGCTCTTTGCTCCATGTTGGCATGTAAGCATATTTACCATTACCAGCATAAAACGTGCTTGTGGTATGGTACCCAGACTTGGTCCAGAAGGATTTTCATTAGTGATTGTCTGTAGGGGAACAGGCTGGATACCTAGAACAAATCAATTGGGACAACAATGAAACAGAAGCAATTAATGTCAATGGTAAAAGCTATAGTAACAGTTATACACTTATTAAATCACTCCATGAGACTCTACTTACCCATTTCTTTGAAACAGCTGCTTGCATCCATCAGTGTGTTCCTTATGTTTTGAACAGCCCAAGCATACAGTTTCCCAAAGGTTACCTCCAGCAGCATGCGGTTGAAAGGAGGGATTAGGTCAACATCTTTTAAACAGTCAGTCAGTGGTTCACTATAACAAAGAATAGAATTGACTGGAATGAGTAATAGTCAATTAAATATCAGGAACCAATTTACCCGACTGTGGGAGGAAAACCACTCAAGAACAAGGAGAACATACAAACTCTATGCAGACAGTGAACTGGTTAGAATTAAAGCTAGTACCACAGTGATAAAAAAAATAGCAGTGCTGATGTGCTGCTTATTCGACTGAACACTCTGCAGACTGAATTTAAACGATATTCAGCATGCTGAAAAAGTTTATGCCTATGCTTTTAATTTGAAAATCCATATTCATTAAAATTCAACCTTAAAAGGTTTACCTTTCATGTTTTATGATTTCTCAGTTATTTAGCTTTTTGTTTAACAGCTCTCCAGTTCACTGTTTCAGCAGCTATCTGGTTGCTTTGGTTTTTGGCAAGTTGAAAGTTGGAAAAAGGCAGTAGAGGAAGGCAAATCATTCAAAAATTATAAGAAATAAATAATGAAGTCCAATGGCAAAGTTATGTCTATAAAATAGGACATTCTATAACATAGCAAAAGTTAACCTAAAGGTGAACCACCCCATAGTGGTGCAAACCTTAGGAGATTAGTCGCCCCCAATAAATTTCTGCTACCACTGGCGACTAATCTCCCTGGAATGCAAGAATGTGAACTGCCGGTGGGAAAGCATACGCATCAGGCAACTCACTGTTATCTGTATCTCAAGTTCACTTAGGGGATTCAAATTTGATTAGCTACCTTCTTCCACCATTGATCTGAATACCAAGATTGTGGGCTAGTTTAAAAATGGATTAAATTTCACTGTTTTATATCATTTAGTGCAACTCGACACATAGAGACAATTTTTAAAACAATGGGCAGAATACATGTTCAACAAAAGCCATATATATTGGGCACACAAGTGTATTCAGTCACTACATGATAGATGAACGTGGCTAGTACAAGGGCTATCCACTGGCTAAAGACAAAAATCAGATCCTCCTAGTCTGTAGTTAGCAACAAAGCCAGAGTACATCAATATGGATATATTCCATTCAGACTCATTTATCAGGTGATTATGTTGCACCATAAAATACTAAACCAGGCAGCTGTTACACTGGAAATATTCCAAGTTCTTGGTGCCAAGTCCCTGATTCAAAGCAACTGTAAGCTATAATAGCTAAGACGGCAAGTTGAATGTTTTTCTATTTCATTAGTCACACAGGCTTAAATACATATAATGCTGTATAAAAAATTAAATAGCATTACAAAAAAGGAAATTATGTGAAGACGGCAAATATTTTACCTTTTTCTACAGCTCTCCCTATCCTGTTTTGCACACCTTTTCATAAACCCCCTTCTCTGCTTCTTTTCACTCTCCCCTCCAATAAATTTCCACCACTTTTTCCACTATCTAATGCATCATTAACAAATGTATAGCCAGAATTGGTCACCCAGTATAAATTTTCCACCCAACAATATCGGTGACAAACTTTGAGGCATGATGAAGCTAGGAATGGCTCACCTTATATTGGTTCCCTCAGGAGCAAGTCTCTGCCAGCCACAAAACATGGCATACTGCACAGAAGGAAGCAAGAATGTTTTTGCTGCAAGTTTTAACATAGTATCTATTCCTTCTAGACGCACCTCTGCTCTCTCCAACTAAGAAAACAAATAAAAACAAAAGTAATTAAAGGGTTTTTGTTTTTTTAAATGCAGTAAGAAAAGTTACCAACAAAACAAACAAACATAAAGAAAGGACAGCATACACTTTTTATTACTATCATGAGTTATACAAAAGGAGTTATATACGTCACCTCCGCTAACCATACTGTACTTATATAGATATATAGATATGGAGAGTATTTCAGTACAAAGACTCTAAAGTATGCATTTCCCCATAAATCTGTGAATCGGCTTACATCGGATTTTTCTTTGCCTGCGTTTCCACACAGAGGGAAAAAGCCCTGTGTGCCACTAGCTTTAAACTGAAGGACATTAGGCAAGCATTAAGTGCTCTATGTTGTTTATACCCCTTTGGCCACTTCTTGCAAGTGCTTGTTGTTATGTGCTATGTACCTGTGATTTAGAGAGGCAAAGTGCATCATTGTGTGTAGTAGGTATACAGTTAAAAAAAGATTACCAGAAATGTATGTTGCTTTCTTTATAGAAAAAGTTAAATTTCCTTTCACACCACCTCAGTAAAATACACAAAAAACTCTGATAACCCTGGCAGCAGGACACCACAAAACTAAAAGCCCCAAAGTCCTTGTGTCTAAACTTGACTGAACTGAAAACAATAAAATATTAAACTAAAAACGTATTTTTATGGACTTAATATGTGGACCCTTTCATATATGAACACTTGAAATTAAATATCTCACCTGCTTTAACAAGCACTTTCTCATTTTTTCTACATCCACTGGCTCTTCCTTCAGTACAAATTCTACGATAGTACCAAGCAGCGCTGACTGAGGGTATGTACCCTGCACATTATGTTTCAACCATTTGTATTTGTGAACGCCAGCCACAGTGCTTAATAACGGTTGCCACTTATCCTGGAAATAAACATACAATTTGTAATAACAATACAAATACTTTAAGAGCAGAGAGATAATATATTTAGGTGTATTTTGACAGTAGTCATTGTGGCACAGGCAAGCGTGGAATGCAGGTGGAATGCAACTTGCTGTGTTAGGAGCTTACCTGTGCCACAAAGAGTACAGCCTAATAGGATACATAGGCCTGCATTTCTTCCTGTGCTGAAACACATGAAAATTCCAGCACAGGGAAACTCAGGGAAAAACACTTGTCTGTAAGAGGTATGAACAAATTTTAAAAAATTGTCACACACATACATTGACAACTTTAAAATACTGAAGTAAAAATGCAGTTTGGAGCAGTTAGGGTAAAAGGAAAAATAACATTCATTTTTTGGTGGCATTGCTCCTTTACAGCTAAAATTTATTTCAATAACACTGTCTCTCTAAGAACACTTAATACAAGATTAATTAAACTAAACCAACAGCTGCCTTATAATCAACTCCCAGCATTCATTTTTAGGTTCTACAGATTGTCTCTAGCATTTTTCTGTCAACTCCCAGCCAGTCCAGCCATTATCAGCTTAGTATCTTCAGTTCCAAAACTTAAGCCCCCCACAATAACCAATTCCAGCTGAACATTTCTCCCATAAGCCTTAACAGAGTTCATATTTTAGCACCCCAAATCCTTTATCACTCCCTATGATTTCTAGATAGCCCCAAAAGAATCAGTTTCAACTTCTGACTTAACTCTTGGGTGTACTTCTAATTTATATGAGCTCAACATTAGATCTATTACAGCTCTGAAAAACTTTGCCAGCACTTCTACAGTTCCGATACAGTGCAAGACTATAAAAATAAATGATATATAAAGAAATATATGTGTGCTTATCTTACTAATAAGGTAAACCAGCACCTTCTCCAGCTCTCTACATTGCTTTCCCTCAGAAATTTCAGCTCCATGTAGCCACTCCCTCTGCTGGGCGGGCTAATGTTACACTGGGAAGGAAGGCAGGGAAGAGTAGCAGACTATGCCCAGAAACTAAGTAAGATTGTAGGCATGCGTGGCATACATTAAGGCTGGATTATTATTGCCTTATACTTGCACCCCTTAGCCTTCCCAAGCCTTTATTAAAATCCGCCTATGTTTGCTGTGGATTTCTGCAATTCTTATAGGCAAGCAGATTTTGCTTTATAAAGATCACTCTACAACATAGTAGTAAATCCTAACAAATGGTTCACTGTATAGGGGTTATGGGGCCAGCTCCATTCAGACACAAATCATTGAAACATTTGTACACAAAAACACTACCTTTGGTGATTTTATAGGAACAGTTTTCTTATCCACAGACACAGGACTAGAAGGGACAACACATGATTCCTCCATTTCCCCTTCCTCATTTCCAAGCTTTGTATCATCCACATCAGCCGACTCTGATTTTTTTGGAACTATAAAATGAAATAAGGAGACCAGTGACTTACAAGTTTGATCATATCAGCTATTTAAATATGAAATCAATGAGGTGGAATAATGGGGAGTTTTTTGGTTATAAATTACCTACCTTTCTTTTTCCGTTTTTCACGTATAATCTTTTGAACTATTCTTTTCCAACGGGGAACAGAACTTAGAAGTTTGAGCTTTGAAACAATTGAAAGATCATTGCATACTGCAGGACGAAGCTCATTAAACAAAAACCTCAAGCGCTCAATGACTGGAGCACAAACTTCTTTGTAAGATCGCCCTTGTTCCTGATGAGTCTATAAGAAAAAAGGTAGGTAAAGAAAAAGCTGTAGAAAAAGAAAAAAATGCTCATGAACTGCATATTCAGAACTTACCTTTATAAGGGAGCACTTAGCCTGATAAACAACACGACAGACATCTACAACAGACTTGGGCAATGTCTTGTGCTTGACTTGTTCCACACTCAGAGCTCCATGATGAACAAGAGACAAAGCTATATTGCCTGAAAAAATGGAAGATGATTAAAGATGATTGACTCTTTGATTGATTTTACTTACAGGATTAAATATTTAAAGATATATTTTTACCTAAATCCTCATGTTTCAGTAGACAACACAGCAGCAAGCGGCCTACTTCTTCCACAGGATGCTCTGGAGGAAATGTAATTGGTGTGGTCAAGTGGCACTGTTTACAGTATCTGTCAATCTGGCAGAGGAATTCCTAAGAAGCAAACGAAAATTTTAAATTACAGGGAGAAGTAGTCAGAAAAATATAAATTAAAATGTGACTTCAGTATTTCTGAAAGACATAATTAACATGAAAAGGACATTCCACAGAAATAAAACTTTTCTGAAGTCTATGTACCTCTACTGTTACATTACATGTAATGGACAACTAAAAAAAAAAACTGAGTTGTTTGAAAATACTTGTACTTGTAAAAAGTACTTGTATTAGTTTCAGAAACATATCATGATCCAAATGAGATTTTCTTTTAAATGAGCCTGCACAGGAAATAGCTCCAAGTAACTCACCTTAACATTGTGATCTTGGGTATTATTATCAGCGATAGCCTGAAGGAAAGGTTGAGAATGATCACTCATAGAAAGTTTATGTGCATACAGTTTGGCTTTGTTGGAAGCTGTATTTCCTGGAGAGTTGCTATGGTCCTCATCTTTCTCTTCATTGTAACTGTAATGAATCTGGCTGGTTTGAAGGCCTCCAGAGAATATAGATGATCTTAGCCACTCTATACAACCAAGATCAAGACATATTTTAGAGAGTAGATTAAAAAAAGTCAAATATCTTAATAGCTGTGCACATTTAGCAAAATACATCTAACTTATTAGTTTACATCTGCCTTATGTTCTGCAATGCTGTAGACATAAAAAGATATATAAAAAAATATATATATCTTTCCAAATTAAACATGAAACCCAAGTTGTTGTTTTTTTTTTTATTAAAACATCCATACCTTTTATACAATGTATTTAAAAATCTCAGCAGTCAAGCATATATTGCCTGCCCCACTCCTATGCCTTAGTTATATAGGTGGGGCAGGCAATTACTTTCACTTTCTATTCTGCACTTTCTAGATGTCTGTGCACTACTCACATTCCCCCTCCATCCTCACTGTCTATAATTGTGTAGCCAGTGCACAGGCATAAGCATCAGGTCTCCCATTCTGGCGCATAAAATACATTTTTGAGACAGTGATGCAAAACTTGTCTTAACATTGTCCAAAGGACCACCTGTCTATTTACTATGATTGCGAATTCCAGGACTGAAGGAAACAAGATTTAAACAATTTATATAGTGTTTATTTTGCTTGATTGAAAAAGGGATTTAGATTTCTTAGTGCAACAGGTGCCCCTTAACTAAAGTTATTGTCACAACAGTAAATGGTGAAGATTTACTGTACTTTTCCCACCTCCAATGCTACTAAACTTTGTGTATCTTAAAACACCCAAAATCTACCTTTGTGCCACCGACATAAGTTTTCCATATTTATTGCAGAACAACCAAAAGGTGAAATTAAAGATAAGTAACTGATAATATTCATATTTGTTTACTTTACGTTGAAATTCAGTGGTTCGTTAAAAGCACAGATTTACTTACTAGCACATTCAACTTCCACAGGTGCCAGTGGGGTACTTAATGAGAGGTAGGATGCATGAAGTCCAAGAAGCAGACCCAAATTTCTCTCAGTATCAATGAGAGGGGAAGACAAACTGCTGAGGTCTGGTGCTGCAATAACTTCTTGATCTGGCTGTTTATGGAAAAGTGAACAGAAGTTTAAATGTTTAACTTACCTATGTACGCAGGGAAAATTATTAAATATGTGAAAAATCACAGATTTTCAGAATGCTAAGCATAATTTAAGTTACAGGGCACCATTTCAAGCTAAATATATTAATAAATATATATGTAAAATATGCACATGTAGGATATGTAACTATTACACGGATACATTTATCCATTTCTTGAATTAGTGCTGTACATAAGGTAACTCACTTCCATATAATGGCCCACACAGAAGGCCTGCATTGACTCTCTTGTGTCTTCAAACTGCAAAGCAGCTTCAAGGGCAACTACTGGGTCCTCCCCAGCAAAGTGAGCTACAGGAACAAAGGCACATAAATGATTAATTATTACAAAAGTTTAAGAGATAATGGAAAACAAATGAAGGGTTGCAAACTTCATACCAAGGATAGTATTTGCTTGTAGTGACTGAGCCTGAAAGTCCTTGATGTCATATACTTTCCCGTCAATTACTGTCCAAAAGCCTCCATCCTTATTATGATTCTCCAAGTCAGCCTTCCGGATTAGTGTCACCTCCTCATTGTTTCTGGAGTTCTGCCCATTATAAAATGACCCTTTTTGGAAACCAAAAAAATCAGCATCAGATATCAATAGGTCTGCAGTGAAAACTCCTAAATAAACTTCTGCCAGTATCAAATACTTTACCCAATATGCCTGGCCAGGCCAAGTCCTCATTGTCGTCTCTCTCTTTTCCTGGTGCCAGATGATTGAATTTATCCAATGGTTCCAGGAGACTTGCAAGAAGAGGAATAGCACCCGACTCCTGCATAAGCCAAGCATTTTTACAGAGTAGCAGCACCGTAGATACCACAAGTTCTGGGAGAATAACACCTAAAAGAATTGAAAGAAAAACCAACAAAGCTTTTACCCACAGTTTCTTACCATCTTTAATTTTTGATTAGATACAAAAAGCAGTATTCCAAAATGGATCTAACAGCATCTGAATAAGTTACAATTTATCTCCTTTTACTATTGTGTTTAAAGATCTTTATGTCAAGAACAGCCCTACCAGATTATATTTTGTGAAAGGGACAGTTATAACCAAACATTATTGAAATTATTAAAAAAATGTAATCAAGATTTAACTGATTTTCACTATACTAAATTATTAACAACTTTAAGAGTTTTAGCGTGGCATGCTCAGATTTTCTTTACTTTGGAATCTAATATATCCTGTCTTTTTCACCTTTTTACCCCCTTTTCCCTCTCTCCTCTCCCAACTCATCACAGAGGTTTTAAAAGAGCTAATATTCACATATTCCAACAGTGCAACCCAGGACCAGTTGTTTACAACTTTTCCTTATTTATTCCAAATCACATTAACATAGCATAAACATATATATATGTTTTCAACCACAATTTACAAATGTAGTTTTTACTAGATTTAAAGTACCTGTAAGATCTCCTGCCACAATACGAGACACCTCAGCAAAATGCCTGAGAGATACGGATGCAATATTGGTTGCGACAGGAAGTATGTCTCCAATATGGGTACATAGGAGAGCTATGTATTTTTTCAGCAAAGAACCGACTCCTAAATGTTCAGGTGCTAAATGAAATAATCAGAGAGAAATAAAATAAAGAAACACAGTTATGAGAATTGTTCATACAGTGAGACAACAGAAAAAAGGCGGACTTTAATTGGCTAGGTACCGTGAGTATTTGCCGTTTGGTCCACATCATTCCCAGGGTATAGCTTGCTGATAAGTAGTCTTTGAAAACGTAAAAGAAGGTCCATGGAAGCTGACCTCTCCTTACTGTAATGTTCCTGTTCTAAACAAGATGAAATGCGTCGTGCCATATCCTTCAACTTAGCAATTGTTTGGGAAGCAATGTTCCTGAGGAAAGATCAACCAATTACATATAATTGGGGTGCTTGTGACCCATATACCACCAGAGGTTGCAGACTGATGCTTCCCCCAATTCCTCACACTTCCTCCATTGTACTGAACCAGGATTTCAATTGCACTTTTTTTACTTTATAAACACACTGAAATAAGTATAGGTACAGGTATACTGTTAAGATATTAAGGGGGTTATAAAATAAAAGGCACTTAGTTTGGTCAGGAGCAGTAACCCATAGCAACCAATCAGCAGGTAGCAAACTGTCAGCGAAATCTTTGTTTTCCACAATTTTCGGTATGAGTATGCTGGCCGGATGATCTCAACTGATACCTATGTGTCACGGATATCATCTGATTTGGGATTTGATTGGCTGATATTTTATGTTGTCCAGTGTATGTTACATCAGCAGATTAGCTGAATGCTTCTCTTCACTTTCTGCTGTTTCCATCATTTGGCTGTTGGCCCAAACAAATGGAACAATAGAAAGTTGGCCACAACATATATGGCCCATCATACAGTATTTAATCATTCTGTCCACCGGCCATTTGTTTAGATATTGCATTGTATGTGTAAGGCTGATTTTGATTTGTTATTTTCTATTAGGATTTAACACTGGAAATGTTGCTAAAATTGCTTTGCAGGGCAAAGCTACAATTGCAGCTAAATAAGTCATAACAAAGTGACTTTCTAACCATAAGCTCCAATGTCTTCTGACTAAATGAGGCATTAAAGGAGAAAGAATGGTAAAAACTAAGAAAGCTTTATCAGAAAGGTCTATGTAAATACAGCCATAAGCACTCACAGAAACACTGCACTGACTTCTCTGTCAAAAGATTTGTTGTGTCTGTTTTCCTCTGCCAGAGACATGCAGCTCTCTGCCCTCTCCTGCTCCCCCCTCCCTCAAGAATGCAAAGAACTCACTCCCCCCCTTTAGAAACGTGGATATGAGCCAATCAGCAGGAATCTTCCTCATAGTCTTACTAACTGAGCATGCACACCGGTCTGGGTCTCGGTGCAGGAGCAAGGCATTATGGGAACTTTCTTTACACAGCTCAGCGTTTTTTCTTCCTGTTTGGCTTCTGATCATCTGAACAGGTGAAATATGGGGAGACTTAAGGGCACTATTGAGACAACTGAAGGTATGCCTGCAGCTTGAGATTAACTCTTTATCAGCCTTTCCTTCTCCTTTAAATTTGCAATATTCAAATGGTAGTTTCACTATGAATTCAACAGGAAATATTATAATGTGTATATGTTTAAGGAATGCTTTTTGGTGGCAATTTATAAAACAAAAATATTTTGTTTTATATAACATAACCTATGATAAAAGACACAAATGGTTAGTACACAAGATTGTAGCTCTGGTAACCTTACTATGTGTATTCTATCCCTGGTAGATCCTAACAGGGAAAATTATAATGCACACATATTTAAGGAACAATTTTCCTTTATATTATAAAAGACGAATACTATTGTTTTTATATATTGTGAGAACTTATGGTTCAAGCCACACATGATTAGTATTATTAGACTATTATGTTAAAATAAAAAAAAATTTCCTTTTGTAAATTCAACCAAAATATCATCCCTTAAACATATGCATACTTTATAATTTTTCCTGTTGGGATGTAACAGAGATAGACTATACGGATTGAGGCTACAATCTTAAAGTATGCATATGTTTAAGGGATGATATTTTGGTTGAATTTACAAAAGGAAATTTTTTTTTTATTTTAACATAATAGTCTATGGTGTAAGTCACACAGTAAGTATTTTAGATTGTTATTTATGATGGATGTGCGATAAAGTGATACAATATGGCTTGTGTCACTTTAAGATGGGATGTATAAATTGACATTGTGTGAGAAATACTGGGTATATAAGAGTGGAGTATTTTACCTCAGATGAAGTTAGGTGTTAAAAGGAATGCACTTTATCCACTATGTATACTGTACCAATTTCTTCTGTTTTTAACTTGGAAGAATAAATGTGAATGTTTTCAGAGAATATGGATTCAGAATGAATTAGTCACTTTCACTTTAAATTTGCAACCTAAATTTATCCAAAAAAATACAGGGCACTGTAGACATGCAGCCCACAATAAGGTTATAGAGGTAATTAACAACTAAGCACTAAGTTTTCAAGTGACCTAGTGAGAAGCTACCACAGCTAACAAGAGTAATATATTAAAACCGAATAGATAGAAGAATAAATATTACTAATGTCACAGAAACAATCTTACCTTAGTAGCTGCTGTATAAGTTGCACCAGAGGCAAGGTCTGCTTCCCTGCAGACTCATAGATTCCTGCATTGATTAGATCTTTATCCAGTGGTGTGCTGCTCATGTGAAGTGATGATGCATTTGCTTCCTGCTCATCAATTTCCTTCTCCTTCTGGGCTTCTTTTTTAGCTTCTATGTCCTACAAGTTTAAAAAACAAAGTTAATAAATAAAAAGGTAACCTTTACTGAAAAATATGCTTTCGATATATCTACAGACATTTATCTAAAAGCAGTTCAAAACACTGTACAACACACCTCCAATCTTCATGAAAAATAAAAAAGCGGATCTTCTCCCAATATCCCCATCTACAGGTGGGCGATATCGGGGAAAAAATACAGGCTAATTAGGTCGTTTGGCCCTGGGGCCAAATGATCGAATTAGAACAATGGTAATAGGTACAGTCAGTTCGGGGACCGCATCAACGAGCCAATGCAGTCCCCAATCAGACAATTTTTAAACCTGCCCGATTGATATCGGGTCAATTCCAGGCCAGATGTCAGTCGGCAGGCCCGTCGTCAGTGCCTCTACATGGGCTGATAAGCTGCCGAATCGGTCTAAGGGACCGATATCAGCAACTAGAATTGGGCCACCTTAATTATGGCCACCTTAAGTTAAACTGCATATGTAGGGAAATAAAAATGATTTATTGAGGACAGTGTTTTTAGAGAAACCTGTGACAATTAATGTTAATGGAGAAAAATGCCGGTTTTGGTTATAGAGAGCTTCTACCCCAAAATCAAATAATGCCCCTCCTAAATGAATTTGTATATATTTGAATTTAAATCTTAATATGTATATGCTAATCATTAGTTTAAACGGGAGAATAAAATATAGTTGTTATTCAAGGATGATGTGTTCTTGTAGTCAGGGCAATGTTGTGATTTTCTGTAAAGGTAATAGGTTGTCAGATCCAATTATCCAGTAATGGAAATAATACCCTTTATAAGCAATGTATATTTTTTTTGAGGGAGTACTATAATGTATTAAAGGTAACAAACCATTAGGAAGCCTCCTATTATGGCTTCAGTAAAGGTCTGATTCAAATTTGGGTAAAAGGCTAAGACAGAAGTAATTATGACCAAAACAAACTTTCCCATGGGAAACTGCAGACAGCGTGGACATTGTCAAAAGGGACCCTTTGTAAATCACCAGGAGAGCTCTTCAATTTGCCAAATCGGTCATTTAAAAATTGTCATAGTGATGGAGTGGTTTAAGGTCACGCAGAAAACCTTATGTTGGTAAAGGCTATATAAACATTGATAATGAATTTTGGAGGATAAACATTCCATCACAATATGATGGAAGGATAACATTACAGATTCTGCCCATTTTGTAGAAGAGGAGCATAGGAAGGAAAAGCAAAGATGATAAGTTTAGCTTACAGAATTAAGAAGTCGAGGCAAGTTTGTTAAAGAGACTGTACCTCCATAGATGCCTCAGTAGCAACTGATTTACAGTACATGCATTAAACAGGTTAATTAGTAATATTTCAGGTTCATATTACATAGCAGCACAGAAAACAGGCAGTCTGCACCAGAACTGATAATTGCCACTAAAGCATCATATCACATTCTGCTAATGGTATGGCGATTTCTGGTGACTTCAAAGCTTCGCTTTTCAGCTGCAGTTCAGAGAACACTAAGCATGTGCAGTGCCTCTGACCCTTAAAAGATGGCCTTTAAAAAATACAAGATGTGGGGGCAGATGTGGACAGATTTAAAGGCATGGAACCTTACTTTTACAGGGCTTTTTAATTAGAAGGGCAGTAAAAATTAAATAAATAAATAGTCTGTGCTTATATAGATGTAACAGGCATGACTTGGTTACTGTGTGTTCACAATGAAAAATTATAAAATTATTTTATAGTTTTACCTGAATTTCTGCTGTTATTGCGGTGTTCAATGCACATTCCAAGCCACCGTCAGCCATCAAACTGCTCACCAACAAATCAATCATAAACCGTCGACCAGGACTTATAGTCATTTCGTTTCCAGAAGCTAAAATATATAAATTTATAAATATTTTTTTTTTTTAAAAGAACAGTCCAACAACAATCACTACTTTATCATTTCCTGAAATGATAGAAAATTTCTAAAGTAACCATGCTGCTATGCAAGAATGGAGGACAAGGAACAATATATGAAATATATTAATATACAGAAAATTGCCCGGCACCTTTTCTTGCTTCTTCTATCTTTGCGACAGATGCACATGCGCAGTAAAGTGAAAAGCCAAACTTTAACAAAAAAGACCACTTTCTCACATTACTGCGTCTGCATCGGCCTTAGGGTTTAAAGAAAGATGAAGTGAAAGAAGAGAATCACTCAGTGTTTACTGAGAAGAACCCTGGGCTGAGGCAGTTTTCTGCTGACAGAAACACTGGCTGTGGTATTAGATAAGCAAATACAATCACTGGTGCGGTGACTGATTTATAATAAAGGCTAATTATGGACACCTAGTTTGCAACATACAGTCAGGTCCATAAATATTTGGACAGAGACAACTCTTTCTAATTTTGGTTCTGTACATTACCACAATGAATTTTAAATGAAACAAATCAGAGGCGGTTGAAGTGCAGATTTAGGCCACTAAAGCATTTTTTTAACGCAATTCCTTCATTTCAGGGGCTCGAAAGTAATTGGACAAATTAAATAACTGGATATAAAATGTTCATTTTTAATACTTGGTTGAAAACCCTTTGCTGGCAATGACAGCCTGAAGTCTTGAACTCATGGACATCACCAGATGTTGGGTTTCCTCCTTGTTAATGCTCTGCCAGGCCTTTACTGCAGCAGCTTTCAGTTGCTGTTTGTTTGTGGGCCTTTCTGTCCGATGTTTAATCGTCAACAAGTGAAATGCATGCTCAATTGGGTTAAGATCAGGTGACTGACTTGGCCATTCAAGAATTTTCCACTTGTTTGCTTTAATATACTCCTGTGTTGCTTTGGCTGTGTGTTTTGAGTCATTGTCCCTCTGTATAATGAAACGCCCCCCAATCAATTTGACTGCATTTAGCTGGATTTGAGCAGACAGTATCTCTCTGAACACATCAGAATTCATTTGGCTGCTTCTGTGTCACATCAACAATAAACACTAGGGTCCCAGTGCCACTGGCAGCCATGCACGCCCAGCCGTCGCACTGCCTCCAACGTCATTTACAGATTATGCGGTATGCTTTGGATAATGAGCTGTTCCACGCCTTCTCCATACTTTTTCTTGCCATCATTTTGGTATAGGTTGATCTTGGTTTCATCTGTCCAAAGAATGTTTTTCCAGAACTGTACCTTTTTAGATGTTTTTTTTTAGCAAAGTCCAATCTAGCCTTTCTATTCTTGAGGCGTATGAGAGGCTTGCACCTTGCAGTGCTTGTATTTACTTTCATGCAGTCTTCTCTTTATGGTAGACTTGGTAATCGATACACCTACCCCCTGGAGAGTGTTGTTCATTTGGTTGGCTGTTAGTGAGGGGGTTTCTCTTCACCATGGAAACTATTTTACGATCATCCACCACTGTTTTGCGTGGACTTCCAGGTCTTTTTGCGTTGCAGAGTTCACCAGTGCTTGCTTTCTTTCTCAAGATGTACAAAACTGTAGATTTTGCCATTCCCTAATATTGTAGAAATTTCTCGGATGGGTTTTTTCTGTTTTCACAGCTTAAGGATGGCTTCTTTCACCTGCATGGAGAGCTCCTTTGACCGCATGTTGTCTGTTCACAGCAAAATCTTCCACATGCAAGCACCACACCCCAAATCAACTTTTTATCTGCTTAATTGATAATGACATAACAACGGACTTGCCAACACCTGCCCATGAAATAGCCCTTGAGTTAATTGTCCAATTACTTTTGAGCCCTTGAAATGAAATGCTTTAGTGGCTTAAATCGTTTCGTTCACCCCACTGAATTAAAGCTGAAAGTCTGCACTTCAACTGCATCTGGAGTTGTTTCATTTAAAATTCATTGTGGTAATGTACAGAACCAAAATTAGAAAAAAGTTGTCTCTGTCCAAATATTTATGGACCTAACTGTATACATTAAAGACTTAACAATTTATAAGTTCTTGTTCTGAATAAAAAAACCTAATTATTATTCTGTATCTAATCCTCATGACCTGACCTTATAGAAGGCAATTACTCTTCCAGGGCAACAGATATCAATTATAAAACAATATTCCTATCTGGGAACTGTAGTGCCACTCTTTTACTAAGACTTTATTTGCTATGACTTATTTCAGTTACATATAAGCAATCTCCACATCCTCTCTACCACTTAGCATGGACGATCTTTGTGTTAGATTCTCATGCATTCCTTCGAGTTTAACCATACCTGCATTTGGTAAGAGAGCTGAAAGTGCCCTCGCTCTCTCTTCAGCTGTTGGCAATAGAACAGACCATCCACTCTGTAACACTGCTTGGGCTGCTGACTGCACAGTGTTTAGTACTCCAGCATTGCTTGCCAGTGTAACAACTGTTTGCTTCAAACTGTTCAACAAAACACTGCCTAGACCAAGGCCCAAACATTCTGGATCAGCTTGATGGCTTATTGCAGCATGAAGCTATATGGAAGACAAAAAGACACAAAAATTGTAAAATTGCATTTTAAAAGAACACATTTAAAGTTTTAGCAATACATTTATTGCTAAAACCATAACGACCCTTGGTATTGTATGGCTCATTTACTTAATAGAAAAGGTTTGAAATAATGTCGGTAATACTCCAAAGATTTTCCCTACAATGCAGCATTTGTGTCCCATAATTCCATCAAAATTCTGCCCTCTCAATATGGGCACAAAATTTTGAACCTGTTGGTTAAAAAAAAAAAAGTGTGTGGGTGCGAAGAGTAACCCTGTATATACCAGCTGGCCAGCAGTAGGTATATAATACAGCATTCTCTCTATTCATTTTATTTTGGTCATCAATACCTGTAGTTGGAGAAATGAGTGAACTAGAAGGGTGGTAGATATTTTAGCAATGTTTCAGAGATAGAAATTGCCATGTTCTAGCCAGGGATTAAATGTGGCCTGAGAAAGTAAGAGAGGTGTATATTTGACTATATCTAGTAAGAGATTGTTGGCAGTAAGGCAAATTGAGAGTTTTCATTTGTATTTTGCCTGACGAAGAGGCCTTAGAGCTCCGAAAGCTTGCAATGTACTTTTATTGTTAGCCAATATAGGTATCATTTCTACAATACTCTTGTAGTTGTGTTTTTTTTTTTATTATCTCTGCAGTAATAAAACAGTACCTTGTACTTGATCCTAACCAAAATATAATTAATCTTTATTGGAGACAAAACAATCTTATTGGGTTTATTTAATGTTTGAATTACTTTTTAGTAAGACTTAAGGTATGGAGATCCAAATTACGAAAAGGGAGGAGTCATCTTCTCCCTATAGTGTCTTGCCTGGAGGAAGCTATACCCATGGTCCCTGTGTCCTACATCTCTGGAAGAGAAAACTACTTAAAAATAGTCCCATGAGCCCAAGCAAACTTAAGTGTTGGAGACTTGCTACATAGTTTTTCGGTTTGCCCACTGCTAAATCAACTCTTAACCTCTCTTTAAACCTTTTAATCTCAAATTTACTAGTGCAACACAATAGTAGGCCCAGAGACTTCAATAATAAGGATATATCAAATGGAACTAAGAAAAAGGACTATCACCATAAAACACCTTATTTATGCCAATGGAATTTTGATAGCTAGGAAGTGTAACTCTCTAGATATTCTAGCTCTGGATGACAAAAACCATGACAAAATAGGTTTTGACAGATTTGGAAAAAATGTTTATGATTTGCAGCAGATAAAGAAATAACTGTACAGTATATTTACTTCTTGTTTCTATTAGGTAACACAGGTATGGGGTCTTATATCTTATATGTTATGAAAAGGGGTATTCAGGAGAAGGGGGTCTTTCTGTAATTTGGATCACCAATTAAAATAAATTGTATTGCAAAAAAAATTAGCAATTGTAAAAAACATACAATTGTCACCAACATGAATTTCTTCTAGTTCAGTTACCATAAAGTATGAGGTACTATCATATATTTACAAAGGGAAACAACAAGGGTTAAAAAATAAGAATTGTTTGCTTAAAAGGACAAGGAAAGGCACTTGTCAAAATGTTAGGCACCCCCAAGTGACTTTAATCGCTTACCGTTAGGAGAAAACAGCACCAGCCCGGGGTACCTGTAGCGGAGCGCTTCCTCCTTCCGGCTTCATTTTGCAAGGACTAAACGACAGGCGCATGAGCAGTAGAGTGAAAAGCCGGCTTTTCACTCTACTGCGCATGCGCGCACACGCGAGCGAAGACGCGAGGAGGAGGTGCTGTTCTCTCCTAACAGAGGCACCAGCCCGGGGTAAAAGGTAGGCGATTTAAGTCACAAACATTTTGGCACCCCCAAGTGACTTTGCCTTTCCTTCTTCTTTAAATATAAACGTGGGAAATCGAATCCCCATATATCAGAGTTTACTGCATAATTTCTGGATAAGAGATTTAATTCCTGTACTAGTACAGGCATTAACAGTATGCCTAACAGTCAGCACGTGATGAGATTTGAAGTCTTGTACTGAGAGGACAAAAAAAAATTCATCTATAATCACTTGTAACCCAGTCATTTTGGCATTACCTGTAATCGAAGCAGGTTAAGCATTGCCACTGCCATGCACTCCTTCTCTTGGGGAGGTGGCCAGTCTGAGGTCCCATCCATTCCTTCACTAACTTGTCTTAGCAGGAGGTCAAGCTGTTCAAAGGTCATGGGACAAACATCGACCACAAAAGGAACGCGGAGGCCAATAGACCATTCAGAGCAGGATGACCACGCAAAACTCTGAACAAACAAAAAAAAAATATATATATATATTTTATGTCACACACAAGCTATGATGTTTTTTTCCCCACAGGCTAAAGCCGAAATATTTTATTTTCAGTTTCTTACATTGAGACACAGATCTGTCTGAAATTTCCACACAGTATGCCTGTAGTATGCCGCTCTTAGGGGCATACTAACGAATACTTAAGCTAGGTCTTTGTGTTCTATTTATTTACAGACAGTACAACTATATAATTCATTCCAGACTACATACCTGAGCAGGACCACAAGAGATCCCAACTATGTGTTTAGAGTCCAGTCCCGGAAGCACAGATGGTACAGGTTTGGCAATACGCAAAGTGTCAAAATGCTGGCATTGATCATTGCTCCCCCAACTATAAACTTCCCCAGATTCAGTCAAAGCCAAACAATGTGTGGATCCTACTGCAACATCCACTACTTTCTTACCTGTCAATAAAACAAGAAGAAAGTTCAATCTTCAAAACGTGAAATGTAGTACCAATATCAGCAAACCTTGTGTAATAAACTTGGGACCATTCCCATCTTGACTGAACCTGTAGTGACATTTTGTTGTGTTTCACTGATCATACAGTCATAGAAGGCAGCCTGTTCAGCTATATGGGTGCGAATATCCCTAATTCAGAATATTATTGAACTGTCAGACCTACTCTCCATAAAGAATAATTAAACTTTGCCTTGTAAGAAAATTAACAGTCAAACATGCTAACAAGTAAAATCATTAAGGACTGGAAAAACTCAATGCAAATTCCCTGGACACAAGTGCATTGATCAATCCCCTTTTTATGTACGTATGCAGCAAATATGTGTTACTCAATGGCAGGGGCATTTTTGCCACAGGAAACACGTTAAAAAAAAACAAAAAAAAAACATTTAACATTAATCTCCTGAGAACTTTTTGTATGGTTATACAGTTCTTTGCAAAGTGCCTATATGTTATGTTGTTAGTGTATTTGTGTGTAGCTTTCATAATTTGTGATATTTTGGCACAGCAGTGCCACATTATACAATTATTGTGCAAATGTTGAAATATAAAAAGATCTACATTAAAGCAATTTTTTTTTTCTTACTTTTTTACTGATACTAATAGAAATATTTTACTTTCTAATGCTATGCCTTTGGACTTGCACACAAGTATAAACTGTAAGAAATATACATTACTTTTAAGGGTCTTGGCAGACAAGATTTGTCACCCACAGTAAATCTGTACTACTGTGGGCAACAAACCCCTTGAAAATGCCTTTCCCTTTACATTTTAATCGCAAATGAAAACACCTGAAAGGGGTGATTCACCTTTAAGTTCACCTTTAGTATGTTTTAGAATGTCCTATTCCTAGCAATTGTTCTTTATTATTTTATATTGTATAGCTTTCAAGTTACTTGCCTTCTTTTTCTGCCTCTTTCCAGCGTTTAGATGGGGGTCACTAACCCCGGCAGCCAAACATTTATTGCTCTCTGAGGCTACAGTTTTATGGTTATTCTTACTTTTTTATTACTCTCTCTCTTTAGTCCATCACCGAATTCATATTCCAGCCTCTCATTCCAATCACTGTCTGGTTGCAAGGGTAAATAAGGCCCTAGTAACCAGATAGCTGCTAAAATACTGGAAACTTGCTTAAAGGAGAAGGAAAGGCTTTTGAAGGTGTTCTCACCTTTAGATAAAGCCCCCTCCTGGCTCCTAAATCGCTATATGCGTTTCACTATGGGAGACCTCCTGCTGCTGCAATCCACGATCCAAGTTCAGCGCCGTTCGAAACGCTGGCGCTGGCCATTTTGAAAGCGCGCCGTCATTTCCCCTTTCCCCTGCGCATGCGCACACCGTTTTTTTTTTTTTCAGAAACGCTGACCTCTGCACGTCACGCTGCTCTGTAAGAGGTAAACAACCGCACGTGCAGAGCAGCGTAGGCAGAGGCGCATCGGTCAGGCAGGTAACCACTGAACACCAATGTTGTCTGCAGCCCAATGACTTCCACGATAGATAGTAGGTGTGGCTGTGCAGGACTTTGACAGCGCTGTCATAGAAACTATACACATGCGCTGCTATTGGTCAATGTGAAAAAGTGGGCGGAGCTAAAAGGTCATATTTTCGGCGCGACTGAAACAGCTTTAAAAAAAAAAAAAAACCACAAGGACGGCTCTGCAGCACAGTGCGCATGCGCTGGCCCCGGGAATTTTGTGCTTCAGAGCAAACGGAAGAAGCTCTGGGTGAGACCAGGTATGTGTTGTTTTGCCAGACTTTGCTGATTTCAAGATTAAGGAAGCAAGGCACAGCTAAGCTTGGGCAGTGTCATAGGTGTCATATCATGGCTGTTATTTGGAGCTTATGTTATTTTCAGACTTTCCTTCTCCTTTAAAAAAAGCTTAATAACTGAAAAACCACAACACCCAACAGCAAATTGTCTCAGAATATCAGTCTGCACTATATGAAAAGCTCATTCAAAGGTGAACTACCCCTTTAAATGAGGTGATCCATCATTATCACTGAAAAAACCTTCTGCATTTTTCAGTAATGAAGCTGGACCATCACATGTGAAGGAGTTTAAAGTAGACTGCAAGAGTACCTACCCTGTAAGCCATTCATGATCTTGGGATACCGGACATGCTCTTCTGTTCCATGCCCCAGCCTCTGATTGTCTCCTTTACCCCAAGAATAAACTTGGCCATCCTTCGTAATTGCTATGGAAAACTGACTGCCACAGCGCACCTTTACAATATCAAGATCTTGCAGTTTTTCAATTAGTTTAGGTGTTTTGCAGCCATCACTACCTCCTCTTCCTAACTTTCCATAGTCTCCATCACCCCAAGACCATACTTGCCCTGAAAAAAAAAAAAAATCATAATACATATTAAATGCAAATATAATGCACAACGCAGATATCTTCCCACATAAACAGCATCATTATCTTACCATTCTCTGTCACTGAAAGAGTCTGAGCATCTCCACTACCACAGGATACATCAACAACTTTTAGACCCTTCAATCCTGTCACCAACATTGGAACTGTCTGATCCTCACTAGAACCTATCCAGTGTATAGAAGAAAAAACAGATCATTTAGTAATTTGAGTTTAAATATAAGCAGTGAAACCTATCTTTATTGACATTAGATGCAATTAATTAGATTTGGATGTAATTCTTAAACTCCAAGAAAAAATCCCCTTGGCCCCAGCAGATGATTATCATCTTAACCCTTTGGCTGCCAAGACCGTAGCTCCTACGTGCTGACAAAAAAAGTTGCTAAGTGCCCAGCACGTAGGAGCTACGTTTCTCATTCAGCCAGCGCGTTCTCTGCACTCGCCGATCAATGCGAGTGCAGAGACGCGCTGCCAGCCCCACAACCCCCTAGGCAATGAGCTTACCGGCGCTGATGGTCCTCTCCCTCCTCCGATCGCCCCCAGACTGACCCAAAGTCGCAGCGACGTCATCAAGACGTGCCTGCTGCGTGGGGTATAAAAATCCCCTCTCTGGCGCTGCCCCCTTCACTCTTGGAGCCTCGTGGACCTGCCTGCAGCCCCCTGCGACCCTCCAGCACAGAGATCTGCCTTGCCTGCCTTTGAGATCTGCCCCCAGGTACATTTTTTGCACTATTACACACACACATTACACCATTTACACTAACTGTCATTTTTATTGCTGATTTAAATTTTTTTGCAGTTTCCATTTTTTTTTTTTTTACACTTACATACACTTACACACACATATACACACCTATACACCCTATCACTTCTTTGCAAGTGTGCACACATACATATTTTTTACTTTTTAGCACATAATACGCTGACAGGGGGCTCTGTGTGCAAAAGCTGAGCTGGCAGGCGAGAAATCCTTATGCGCTATTTTCATTTTGGGTTCAGTACATACCGCAGACTTTGGTATATCTATGCATATTGGGCATCAAACTGTTCAGTAGGCCTCTGGTGTTCCTATTTGGGGTGATTTCCCTTTGTACGCAAGAAATTGTGTGAGATAAATGCGGCAAACTGCAACATTTTTATGCGATTTTCTGAAATGTCATAAAAACCAATAACTTTAGTAAAGCTTTGCAGATTGGTACTTTGGTGTAGAAAGGACTCTTTACCCTTGTTGGATTTATCAGAATGTGTACTTTCCAAAAATATAGGGATTTTAGGGGTCACCCTACATTTCTGCAGCTTCTACCCCTCATAAAACTGCAGTGTGTTTATGAATTGGGTAAAGATAAGCCATGAAATTAGTGTGCACAAGGTATATTTGGGGGTCTCTAAGTGCCATGTGCTTTGATAAACCTATGTACAGTGGGCATCAAACTGTTCAGTAGACCTCTGGGGTTCATATTTAGGGAGGTTTGTCTTGGTACCTAATGATCTGTAGAAAATAAGTTGCTGCATAGTGGAAGTTTTGAGGTGATTTTTGGAAATGCCATAAAAATCGTCAAACTTAGGAAAGCTTTATGGCTTGGTACTTTGGAGTAGAAAGACATGGGTACCCATTTTAGATTCGGGGGAATGTGTACTTTCCAAAAATATATGACTTTCTGGGGTGAATGTACTTTTTACTAGCATTATCCCACATATAATTATGTAAATGTGTTGATTTTGCAGAAGCTGAAATGATAGATCATATGGGGTATGTTCACATTGGGGCCCCTACATGCCACATACTTAGGTAAACCTATACATATTGGGCATCAAACTGTTCAGTGGGCCCCTGGCGTTCATATTCAGGGTGTTTTATCTTGGTACCTAATGCTATGTGGGAGATAAGATGCTGGAAACTGGAAGCTTTGAGTGGATTTTTGGAAATGTTATCAAAATTGCCAACTTTAGGAAAGCTTTGCGGCTTGGTACTTTGGAGTAGAAAGACATGGGTACCCATTTTAGATTCGGGGGAATGTGTACTTTCCAAAAATATATGGCTTTCTGGGGTGAATTTACTTTTTACTAGCGTTATCCCACGTATAATGATGTAAATGTTGATTTTGCAGACGAAGAAATGACAGAAATGACAGTACATATGGGGGTATGTTCCCATTGGGGCCCCTACATGCCACATACTTAGGTAAACCTATACATATTGGGCATCAAACTGTTCAGTGGACCCCTGGCGTTCATATTTAGAGTGTTTTATTTGGTTACTTTATGACCTTTAGGAGTTAAGATACTATTGACTGGAAGCTTTGAAGCGATTTTTAAAAATTTTTACAAATTTTGATAAAAACGAATAACTTTAGGAAAGCATTGCGACTTGGTAGTTTGGAGCAGACAGACAGTTCTACCTATTCTGGATTCCCCAGAATCTGTTCTTTCTAAAAATGTAAAATTTTCTGGGATAAACTTTCTGTTAGCGGAATTTTTGGCCTTAAAATCTAAAGTATGCAGCTTTCTGGAGCAGTGCTTTGGAAATTTGGTAGGGTACTGCTGGAGGGTTTTGACCTATACAAGTGAGAAATCTCCATAGAACTATATATATTTGGTATTGGCACGTTCAGGAGACATGGGACATTCCAAATCAGGTGTATTTTCATGCATAAAATATTTTTTGTTTCTGGTATGTGTGTTTATATTATGGAAAATATTATTTTTTTTTCATTTTTTAGACATCTAGAAGCCTATATCTTGTTACAAAATTGGAATTACACAAAAATTCCACCATATTTTAAAAGCTTAGGTTGTCCTGAAAAAAACGATATATTGTTTTCCTGGGTAAACTAAAAGTCCCCCCGAGGAAAGGCCCCTAAAGTGAAACAGTGCAAAATGTTCAAAAACTGTCTGGCAGTAGAAGTTCCGCTTTGTCCAAAACGGCTGGCAGTGAAAGGGTTAAACATTAATTGGTGTACCATTATAAATATCAAATCCAAGAGCCATAAAATCCAAAAGCTTACACCAGAACAGGAGAAGTAAAAAGCCACTTGAGAGAATTTTGCATTTTGGAAGTTTTTTAAAGTACAGACACTTATGTTTAAATTAAAAGTTACTTTATAGAAAGGAACCTCCACTGAAAATCTTAAAAAGGTACATACCATGTCCTAGTCTTCCATAATTGCCACGACCCCATGTATATAGTTCTCCATCAGCTGTGATAGCTGCACTGTAAGTGCTCCCACATGCAATATGAATCACTTGCTTTCCAGTCTGCTTCCCACTCAAAGCAGATACTAGCTTTGGTTCTTCCAATGATCTAATAAGGTGAATAAAGTGTATATCAATAAAGCAGAAATATAAACCTAGGCATCGGAACCAGGGGGTCCCTGTTCTGATTTTTATTTTGGGCAGGCCAAAGGGAACCAAGTAAAGGTTTTTACTGTGGAGTGCATAGCACCAAATCTTTATACCCGTGCCCACGCCCATAATCATCTTCTGTGGACCCTGGGTCAACAAGCTGCTTAATGTAAATAGTGATGGGACACCAAAGACTTTTCTTTTGAAACTCTACAAAAGCATAAGCAAATCAAATTTACAAAGATGATTCTGTATCCACAAGAAAAAATATAAATTAAAGGTTTCTTCATTAAAAAAATATTTATATAAATGCATGCAGTGGAATCTATCCCATCATACATTTCAGTATATTAAAAATAAAATAGGTCAACAAAAGAGGCTCCGATTTTATTATTAAATCCCTTACTTATACTAAAACTAAAAGAACCCCCTTCTACTTTGGAATAAGCTGGGATCTAGTGATAAATATGTTTATAAGAATTTACAGCAGCAGGACAAAATAAAACTTACACAGTGTCCCCATGGCCTAATCTTCCACCATCACCACAACCCCATGAAAAAAGTTCACTAGTTGCAGATAAGGCCAAATAATGCTGCCCGTCAGGGTGTGCAGCAATCTTCACAATATTTCGGGATGCAAGACCCTGTACCAGCTGTGGTCCCTAAGAAAAACCAAACACAAAGCAGGAATGCATACAAAGTAAATGATAAAGTTAATAGGAAAACATCCATCATGCTTCCATGAATAAACAGGCTGTAATCCTGATAAAACAGTCAAATTTACTTATCATTAAAAATGTCATCCGAGAATTCTTAACTTGTGGATCAGAGTCCAAAAACGTGCCCATGTGATTATTATGAAAAATCACGATGATACCCTTTAATATATCATCCCCCCTAAAGTCTAATAGAAAAGATAAATGTGAAACAAATTATTAGGTTGCTGAATCCAAAGTAGAGGAGGTTAAAGGGGATCTCCACTTAAAAGCAATTATTTTGTATAATAAAAGAAAATGTAATTCTAAGAAATCTTCCAATAAAAATAAGATAACCATTTTAAAAGGTTATAAAGTTGTTTGCAGTTGAAATGAGAAGTGAGAAAAGTATGATGGAAAATTGCAGCCATTAGAAAAGAATTTTCAAGGATTTGAAAGTTGTTTGTAAATGCAACTGAAAAGCAGCATTTGTTTGTGCCTTTCTGCACAGCTGGCTCTGACTCTTAAAACATACTATCAATCAGTTGGCTTCTGCTACCTTGTGAGAGTCAGAACTGGCAGTGCAGAAATTATAGATAAAAAGGACTACTTTCAATAGTAATTATATTTTCTAATCTAAAATAACAATATTATACATTTTCAGCTAATCACTATGAGAGTTACCTCATTTAACATTTTAATGTTTTAATATAATGAAAATTACAAGTTTCTCAGAACAACAAAAAAAACAACTTACCAGGGTATTATTGTTGTAAGCTTGAGTGTATAGTTTGCCATTTCTGGAGAGTATTAGGAAGCATTTTTCTGCACAAGCTACCTGTGTAACTCCAAGATTAGCAAGTGCTTCACATTGAATGGGACCACTCACATTAGCATAATACTTCCATCCTAGCAAACCCCAGCTGATAACCTCCTGTAGCGCACCCTTGGGGGAAGAGCAACAAAAATACTTTTAACCCACATTAATGAAAACAACTATGATGAGGCTTTGCAGCCATATTAAAGGAGAATTAAAATCTAAGAAAAGAAAGTAGATATAATTTTTTTTATATGTTATATACTGAACTAACTGTACCAACATAGATGATGCACTATTCCGCCAACTAAGGGAGAAAGTCATCAGGAATTGAGGCACAATGTACAGCTGCCATGACTACCATGGAAGGGCCGTAGTAGTCATGGGCTGGTCCACAAGCCCAAAACATAAGGTTAACAATTTTTAGGTAATTTTCTGACCAGCTTTACAGATAACCTGCTATATCAGTGAAAAGTTCAATCAAACCAAACTGAAAACAATGGTGTTGGAAACGGGAGACTTAATTCTAGTAACTAAAAATAATCGGATTTTCCTAATATTAAAGGAGACATATCCTATAAAAATTATGAATGTACCAGGGAATTATACTCCTCTAGATATAGAAGGATTGTGCTTAAAAAGTTGTGTTTCTGACTGATTGAGATTCCCCCAAAACCCCACTAGCCCCGCCCATCTGTTCCACTTCCTGCTGGCTGAATTCTCTGGATGAGCTGGGGAGCCGGCGGCCCTCCGTACCCTGCACTGTAGGATAGGAACCAATCAGCAGCTAGGCTGACCTGATAGGGAACTGAAGCCTGTCTGTGCTTGTGTGAGTGCAGGGCTGTGATTGGCTCTCCCCCTCCTACTGTGCTTCCGGCAGGGACCGTTAGGACACGCCCACTCTCCATTTCAAACTCGTACAGAGAAGTGAGAGGATCTATATGGAGCTCCAATAATGGGGCCATTGTTACAGATAGGATTAATGTTTAGTCCAAAGTGAAACCAGCACCGGATATTATTCATAATTGCCTACAAAATTAGGGGTTTTCCCCATTTATCCAATATGTCTCCTTTAAAAGAAATGATTGTACCACATTATGCATATAAACTTGTATAAAGACTGTTATGTTTGGAATGATTGGCCAGCCTATTAAGGTTTAGATATGTAGCTTTAGATATGTATTCAAAGAAACTTACAAACCCTAGAATCCATAAAGCTCCAAGTTACAGGAAGGCAATCTCCTATGAGGAAGATTTTAAGAAAACTACATTTCTTTAATGATTTTATTTTTCTGTAATAAAACTGTACCTTGTACTTGGATGTATGTAAGGTAGTATAAATCCATATTGGTGGCAATACAATTCAAATATGTTTATTTGGCTAGTGGGTTTTATTTTTAAAGTGGTTGCATTACTAAAATAGCCCTTATCTAATACTAAGCATTACAGATAACTTTAACTTTTATGTATTTCAGAACAAATTATGTGTAAAAAAAAAAAAAAATCAAATAAATTAAAATAAAAACTAAAAATAGCACACAGGTTTATACACGGACTCCGTAATCAGCCCAAATATGTATGGCAGGCAATCTGTATATTAAGGGGCAGATTTATCAAAAAGTGAGATTAGAGCACAACACAAAAAAAAATCACCCACTTTCTATTCATTCCTAATTTATTTTTAGAGACATATTTATCAAGTGGTGGACCCTGAGAAATATACAGGTATGGGATCCCTTATCCGGAAACCCAATATCCAGAAAGCTCCAAATTACAGAAAGGCTGCCTCCCATAGACTTCATTTTAATCGAATAATTCAGATTTGAATTGATTTCCTTTTTCTCTGTACAAATAAAACAGTGCTTTGTATTTGATCCCAACTAAGATATAATTAATCCTTACTGGGTTTAATAATCCTATTGGGTTTAATTAATGTTTTATTAATTTTTTTAGTAGACTTAAGGTATGAAGATCCAAATTACAGAAAGACCTCTTATCCGGAATACCCAAATCCCATAGGAATGAAAAAAAAGTGTATTTATGAGTAAGTTACCTTATGTGAGGTTGGTGAGCTGCACTGAGGAGGCATGCAAGGTGCAGCCAAGCGGTCCAGGTGAGCCATGATCACTACAGCTGTTTGCCGAAGATCAATAGCTAACTCATTGTCCTGAGGCAAGATCAGATACCTAAGAAAGTTTTCATTTGGACTCAGCTGACAAGAAAGAATCTTGAAAAAGAAAAAAAAAAAGAAAGAAAGAAAGAAAAACACATTTATCAGAACAAATAAGGCACAGTAGTAGAAACTGTGTAATTCACAAAACATGTATTACTTTACTTTAGCACTGTAACCCCCATTATATATCTAAGAAGCAACAGTACAAAAAAATACAATTGAGATTTTTATACTACAGGTATGGGATCCCTTATCCGGAAACCCGTTATCCAGAAAGCCCGTCTCCCATAGCCTCCATTTTTATTAAATAATTTCGAATTTTAAAACTGATTTCCTTTTTTTCTGTAGTAATAAAACAGTACCTTGTAATTGATCCCAACTTAGATATAAATAATCCTTATTGGATGCAAAACAATCCCACTGGGTTTAATTAATGTTTTATTGATTTTTTAGTAGACTTAAGGTATGGAGATCCAAATTACGGAAAGAACCCTTATCCGGAATACCCTTGGTCCCGAGCATACTGGATAACGGGTCCTATACCTGTATTTGTGTAGAGAACTTAAATTAAAATACCTGCATTTCTTTCTCCATGTTATGGATTTCTTTATTACATACAATACTCTGAAACCTTTGTAATAAAGGAAGGAGTGGTGCACTGGTTCCCTGTGCAGATCTCTCATTATCAGTTTCTTTTGTTCCACTTTCCCACAGTTGCAACAGAAGCATAACAGCAGATAACATTTGGCTGTTAAAATATAAAAAATGATTTTATTAAGCACTTTAAAACGATTTGCATAATATGTTAAGAGCATTAAAAAACTGCTCAGGTTAAATAACCTCTTAAATATCCTAGCACTCTATAGTATACTGGTATGTGAAATGTATTTAAAAAAAAAAAGTTACATTTTTAGAACCAGAACAGTAGGAGCTGAGCCTGCAGTTCTCCATGGTGCAGAAAGGCAATAAAAAAAGGGGGGGGGCACTAGAAAGAAAACTGTAACCCCTATGTGTAGCATTGTCTTTAATCAGAAGCCTGACCATTTGCAACTGAGCCACCAATTGTCCATTCTCCCCAAGGACAATAAAAGAAAACGTAGACTGGAAGGAAATGCAGGCAGGGGATAAAGACCTCAGCAGGAGGAGAAGACGACACTTTAAACTTTAGTTTCTGCTTCTCCAGAATCAGGACCTTCATCCCCATGGTGCCTCTGTCCCTCAATCTAGGCAAGAGAAATAAAGCTTCTCAACATGTGTGGCCCATTTACTTTGCCTCATAAATTACTTTGCCATTTACTTACTCATACCCCGGGCTGTTCAATCATTTCCAAAAGAAAGCAGTCCTATGCAGCAAATGACATGAATTCTCCCCATCTACTTTCCAGGTAGACCACATCTGACCTGTCTTATAATGTTAAATAGTGTCGGCAAAGTGTGGAGCCTGGTGACTAACAGTGTTACAGCAGATGTAAAAGTGATCCTACAGCCATGAAAATAGCATCACCAGATTTAAGGTTGAAGACAGGGACCAAACAATCGTATTGGTACAGCAGCCCTTCTCCAGAAAATTTAAATAAGTATGGTATGTTCACAGGCTATTGCCCCCCCCCCCCCCTTAAATTATGTTAATAACTGTTAACTTGCTTACCTTAGGGTTCCCCTCTGTACAGCCAGCTCTAGTAAAATTGCAAGTGCCAGGTGCTGGTCCTGCAGTGGAATGTTGCCTGGACTTCTAGGGCTCTGAGTACTATGCACATCCCTGCAGTAAAAGAAGTAAAGTTTTGAATTTTTGAAAGTTGTGTTCACATTTTGCACATGTAAAGTATTTATTTAGGAGACAAGGTGATTAAAAGGAAACACTTTACCCCCAAACAATGTAGGTCTCTATAAAGATATATTGCATAAACAAGCTCATTTGTAAAACTCATCTAAAGCTTCATCTAAATAAACCATATTCATAAAAAATTTACTTTTTTAGTAGTACAGGTATGGGACCTTTTATTCAGAATGCTCAGGACCTGGAGTTTTCCGGATAAGGGATCTTTCCGTAATTTGGATCTCAGTACCTTAAGTCTGCTAAAAATCATTTAAATATTGAATAAACCTAATAGGATTGTTTTGCCTCCAATAAGGATTAATTATATCTTAGTTGGGATCAAGTACAAGGCACAGTTTTATTATTACTACAGAGAAAAAAGGAAATCAATTTTTAAAAATTAGAATTATTTGCTTATAATGGAATCTATGGGGGATGGCCTTTCCGTAATTTGGAACTTTCTGGATAATGGGTTTCTGTAGTTGCATATTATAGCAATTTATTGGAATCTATGAATGTTTAGCATTACACATTAAACCTATACAATTTGGGCATCAAACTGTGCAGCAGACCCCTAGCATTCATATTTAGGAAGTTGTATCTGGTTACCTTATGATCTGTAGGAGATAATATGCTGTAAGGCTGAAAGCTTTTAAGTTATTTTGTAAAATTTCACAAATTGTTATTAAAATTAATAACTTCAGAAAAAAGCATTGCAGCTTGGTAGTTTGGAGAAAAAAAGATTTACATATTCTGGATTCTTCAGAATCCGTTCTCTCCAAAAATGTATAGTTTTCTAGGGTACGCCTACTGTTAGTAGAATTTTTGGCCCTGAAATCTAAAGTATGTAGCTTTCTGTAGCAGTGCTTTGGAAATTTGGTAGTGTACTGCTGAGAGTTTTTGTCCTATACATGTGTATACATGTGTATTGGCACATTCAGGAGACATGAAATTTTTCAAATCAGTTTTATTTTTGTGCATAAAATAATTTATGTTTCTGATATATGTGGTGATATTATGGAAATATTCTAATTTTTTTTAGACCTTTAAAAGCCTATATCTCGTTACAGAAGTGGAATTACACAAATTCTAGCATATTTTGAATTACAGTATTTTGAATTGTGTTCCTCTGTAAACCAAAAAATGTTTAAAAACTGTTTGGCAATAAAAGTTCCAGAAGCGCCAAATCACCTGGCATTGAAAGGGTTAAATATATACCGTGTACTTATGAAAAATGCCCTAGGGTAGTTTATTTTTGGATTTGCAGTAGAGCCCAGTAATGTTTAGTTACATTTCTGACCTGTATATAAACACCCAGTTCATACAAAAAAACAAACAAAAAACACAACACTTTTTACAAGTAGTGAAAAGTAAATCCAGCAGAATTGTCAATCTCCAATTTGCCAACACAGCAGAAGTTTCATAAAATCAATTAGCTATTTGGTTCATTAATGCCATAAGCAATAAAGATAATAATAGGAGTAGGAAAATAACAGATCATCATTACAGAAAGTTGACAGTTTAAAGCAAGGTTTAATTTAAAAATATATATTTATTGAAGATAAAACTACACAGGCAACTCACCCTGTAACAGACCTTAAAAATTTGGTAGCCCTTTCCACAACTTCAAGCCACACAGAAGATACAGTGCCTTCATCAAAGAGCGTGGCCTCTGGAAGTGCTCTAAGTGCATCAAGGGATTCTTGTAACAATTCACTACATAGGTCTGCATCCTCACCTAAAAAAGAACGAGATGCAAGTGTGCTTTTAGTCATTTTCCACACACAAAAAAAAAAAAAACTTACTCAGGTCAAAGCATAGCAGATTTTTTTGTAATTCTAATGAATCGCCTCTAATACTTTGGAGTTATACTGACTAAAATTAAGAGACTCTCCCATTACAAAACAAAAATAACAGACATTGGTTTCTTCCCTCCTCTTGGCAGTAACCCTCTTACCATTTCAAAAAATGAGAATGGCTGAAACCTATTACTATTATATATTAATAAGAAGAACAATAATAATAATGGGTCTTGTGTATTGTACTGTGGAAATCTACTGGTAACATGCCTCTGATAAGCTCTAATTCTGCAGTGTTTTATACACTTATACAGCTTTTATATAAACAAATGCTTGGAATAATAGTGGCTAGAACTTGGTGATTTCTTGGTGTATCAAAGTTGCCACTAAAAATATATCTAGGGGGTTGGAAGAACATAACAGAGATATGGACTACCAAGAACTCGCTCAGGCCAAAAGCAAATGTAAAATTCTAAATATTTATTAACAAAACATAGCTTATTACTACTAATTCTGGTTTTATATTGATTGTACACACGGATTTGTTCATTTGCAGACGCCTCAATTACTGTTGCCTGCATTCACATTCTGCTTGAACAAATGTAGGACCTAACCGTAAGTAAGAAAAACATTCATCCTATATGTCATGACACAGCATAAAATGGTGTACAATGTTCTGGCATGTTTTTTTGCATAACAAGTTGCAAACTTTTTTTTTTTAACCAGCATTTCAGTACTGGAACCTTTTTAATGTTTTGGGTCGTACTCATACATCATACTGTGTGTTGATGTTAATCTGTACAAAAATAATAACTGGAGGATGGATGGGGGGGCGGAAGGTGAATGGTCACGCTTGTCCTCAAATAACTGAAGGGTTACTGGCGTGCTATGTGCACAAATATCTACTGTCTCAGCATTTTTAAAAGAATTTGGCCTCTTCAATTCCTCCTGAAACCTATTTTGCACATGGTAAAAACAATGGCCACCAATAAATAAAGAGTTGGACTTGGATAACAGTGACTCTTTATAGTGAGGTTTCATGCTTACCGGATCTCCATGCTCTACGTAGAAAGGCAAATGCAAATGATAGCGCAGCTCTGGAGCCAACCCTGGCAAGTCCTTCAACCCCCTGGCCAACAGGACGGGAACTGTGTACATGAAACATATCCTCACTGCAAAGGATGAAGTCACCATTTTTAGACACAACAAAAAATGTAATAATTAAATGTGGGGGCACTGCAGAAAATATAAATATTACAGATTTTAAATATCTTACAAAATAAGAATTGTAGATAAGGGCTGTTAAACCGTGCTGACAAGATATAACTTGCAAAGTAATTTTTTTTTTTTTTTTTTTTTTTTACTGCTAGAGTCCTCAGCTTTTCCTTTACTTTTTAACTGTACTCAACAGGAAGCTACCTATGCAGTGTTTATTCTTTAAGCTAGCCTACGGAGCAGTACCAATAACAATGTATTTTCACAATTTTTTTCACAAGTATACAAAGTTCACCGAAATTTTTATTTTTTGAATAACAATGCATGTGTTTAACCCTTTTCAATAAACTGCTTCCTATAAAAAAAATTGCATAAAGAAAATGGCTTGGTACAGGAAGATGCCAGCTGTTACATTATTTAGCGGAGTAAATAATGTAATAGTATTCCAGTTTGTAGACCACAAACAGAGTTCGGGCTCTACTCTGACTAAGCTGCACCTGTGGTAAAACCATTAGGGAGAATATCTATTTAAAGAAACCAATTAAGTAATAAGTAGTAATTTAGACATCAGGGTCTCCTGAAGAGCAAGACGTAAACATGAAAAGAAAGGAATGTTCTATGGAAGAATGTTGTTGGGTTTGGCTTCAGATTTACAAGTATATCTGCATCTGAATTTACAATGTGACATATTTGAACTTCTCTGGCAACTTTCTTCTTTCTGTCAGTATAAAAAAGTGTGGCAATACCCAGTGGGTATGAATGTAAAGTACTGATATGGTTTTAAAAAATGTTAGGCTATGCATTTTATATATTTAATAATTGAATTTTCACAAAGTTAGTAGCATGCAGTTAGTACAATAGCTCTGTTCTTAAAATTTCACTTTTCAAACGAAAACAAACCAAAAAGCTTGATGTGCTACAAGGGCCAGGTGCAACATAAATCAATATAAGCCAATTACCTTTTCTTTTCAGCAGAAGGCTGAGGTACACTGCTACTTTTCCACTTCACTTTAACAGTGTCCTGAAAAACAGTCCTGTTAAGTGCAATAAAGTATCGTTCCAGAATGACAAGTCTCTGTTTCATCCTCATGGCAGAAAGAGTGGTTTTGGCAGTCTGAGCTGCTAGCAATTGTTGTTCCTTTACAAGGGTATAGAGACATTCCTTCAGCTCATTCACATCTAGAAGGGACAAGAGATACATACTTAGCACATTTATAAAATAGATTTGAAATTCATATGGATGTATCTTTTTTTTTATTTTTTTTTTTTTACCATGTTTCATGGTTTTTTTTTTACCATGTTTTTTCTCCATGCAATTGAAGTCAAGGCCTAGAATACATATCTTAATGAATGGCTTAAATGAATCCAATTTCTGAGTTTGCAATTGTATACATTGTGAAACTTGGCCTGTTAACATTGTGCTCAACTTTGCAGGAAGTGGAAGATTTGTGCATTATGGAATATATATTTTGATGGAAAGTGTAGATATTTACAAGGCCTAAGAACTTTATAACACATGAATGACTGCAAGTGATTTTAGATCTGAAAAGACACTGAAAATCGGACATCCTAATTGGGATCTTTCCTACAGAGAACGCTTGGTCTGTATCTGAGTATCACCAACAAAGGTGGTATGACTGGCAACCAAAGAGATGTAGTTATTACAGACACAACTAATTTTTTTCAGAGAAGTCAGTGCAGCGTTTCTGTGAGTGCTTATGGCTGTATTTACATAGACCTTTCTGATAAAGCTTACTTAGTTTTTACCTTTCTTTCTCCTTTAAAGATTGTGGAAGAACTAAAAGACACAAGGAAAGTCAATCCATAGCACGGACACCAGCCAGTAAGTTAAAAGTAAAAAAGTATTTATTGGTGTAATAAAAACATCAAGGAAACATAGTAGGCTTCACCCCAAAGTATCACTTGCTTGGCTTAACGCATTTCATGGCCCTTAGCCACATTTTAAGAAGCTGGGTGTTTTACCCTCCCATAGGTTTAAATATCCATATAAGATTCTCCCATTAAAAACAAATATCCCTTGCCACTAGCAAGCTCTGTCTCACTCCAAGCAAGATACCATTAAAGGGAAAAGGAGAAAAGGAAAAGAAAAAAAGAAAAAAAACGCACTTATTAAAGATAAGGCTATTAGGATAATGAAATATAGATCCTACAGACTCAATGATGAAATATACATTTTAAAAATTCAATAGAAGCAACTGACATCTAACTCACGATTCATCCCACCTTGTTTCTTATGTTTCACTATAGCTGATTTAGTACCACCCCTTTCTAATGCTGACATATGTTCCAAAATATAAATACTAGCACACAGTTTTACGCGCCACAGCTGCACGTCGCTAAATATACTACTCCTTTAGATAAACAGTTAAAGTATTGCTTAATATTATACTCCTTGCCCGTAGTAGAACTTACAAATGTCTTGGAAATATTAATAACTGAACATGCTTTGCATCTATTTCTACCACATTGGTATGTACCTTTATGTCTCAACCACGTGGAAGCATTGTTGATCCTAGAGTCATATAAACTTTTTGATATCCATGATGCTACATTTTTCCCCTTTCGAAAAATAAAAGAGGGTTTATTTCCCAGGACTCCTGCAACAGTACATCCCAATGTTAAGTTACTGCCCGTTTAATGGCATATACATTCCTACTGTATGTGGTGCTGTATCTTAAATGGTGGTCGTTTTAAAACTGGAGTTCTAGTCTCTCTATCTCTGGATTTACTTACTCTTAGTAAACTGGAGCGATCAAATGCCACTGCTCTTTCTTAAGCTATTCTCACATCATGCAAATTGTAGCCCCTCTCTATAAACCTATCCCATAATTCCATGGCCTGTAAGTGAAAGGAATCCCAAGCTGAACAGATTCAGCACACCATATAAACTGTCCTATTGGGATCCCCCTTGCGCAGGACCCTAGATGGCCGCTGTCAGCAAGCAATAAAGTGTTTAGTGTAATTGCTTTACGATAGAGAGTGGTCTGTTTATCACATCCATTAACAACAAATGGAATATCTAGAAATGGTATTGTCTTTGGATGAGTTTCATATGTAAAAGCAATGCCTGGTACCATTGTTACAATAGTCTATGAAGGCTAGTAATGTCTGTTCATCACCATGCCATTTGCCTATACAATCAACTTAACAGGGTTAAGAAAGGGCTGCATGGAAATCTACATCTGAACACACAGGGAGTCAATGCAGTATCAAGGATGAGAACCATCTCAAATGAAAATGTTTTTTATAACCCCCACACATTTTTCTTTGAGGCATATTTCAGTCATATATAAGTTCTGCAAGGAAGAAATGAAATTCTATGTTTGGAGCAACTTTCTAGCAGTTTATGAAAGAAAGAATATAATAAAGCCTTATCACTTTCACACTCTAATAGCAGCATGGAAACCGTAGTGTTGATAAAACTATATCAGAAAGAAACAGACCTGCTGACATTTGATAAAGAAAGGAGTGCCCCTCACCCTTGTAAAGCCAACAGTAAAAGCCATTTGTAGGAGAAGCAGGAAGTAAACAATAAAAAAAAAAAAAAAAAACACACACATACACACAAAAGATTTGCTGATTGCGTTTTCAAAAATATTCGATGCATTGTGCCTGCACTATTGTGAAAAGTTTGTCTGTCAGCAATTTGTCTCATAAAATATTGCAGCATTGCTACACCTTTACTGCAACTATTTTCATTCTCAGGTTCAAAAACAATTGCTGCCTCTATTTTCCTCAAGGATAAAGACTTGCAGCAAGAGAACATGGGACAAAACCCCAAAGGAGAATCAATCAAAATCACAGACTGGAGTTGATCTGCAAATGTTAAACAACTGCAATTTAATAAGCAATTAAACATCAGCTCTGCTCCCACCAAGAATGCTGCCGCAAACACACTGTCACAAAAGAACACTTTTTACAGAAGCTGGTATTACTATGTGCAAATGCAGTACAAGTATTGGACCCATTATCCAGAATGCTTGGGACCTGGGGTTATTCTGGATAAGGGGTCTATCAATAATTTGGATCTCCTACCTTAAGTCTACTAAAAGAAATTATTTAAACTGTAATTAAACCCAATAGGATGGTTTTGGCTCTAATAAGGATTGATTATATGTTCACTGGGATGGAGTACTAGGTACTGTATTATTACTGTAAGAAAGTATTCTATTAAGGCAGAAGAAGTTGGGGCAGGCTTTGAGTTCAGAGCAGAGCCAGTGGCTTACAAAAAATTCTGGTCAATGTGTCTGGCTAATAGGTGCTAGGGAAAAACTAAAACTATAGGTGGAAGCTTTAAAAAGATGCGACAATGGCAGCATAAGATAAAAAAAAATTACAGCAAATAATTGGGAAACAAGTATAACAGTTCAGATCTCACTGGGTATACCGGGAGATATTCGGGGTATACCTGTTGAGGGGATCCCACAAAGTAATGTGTTAGTAACTACAGATCTAACTAATGAAAAATGTCAAACCAAAACGAAGTAGCATCCACTGTCTGCTTGCAAATGCATGTAGCTTGTCAGGCAAAATCAGACAGCTGAATCTGAATGCATGCACATAAAATTATGATATTAGTATAGTGGAAGCTCAGTGGGATAAAACATGTGACTGGTCTGTGAATTTAAATGGTTTCACCCTTTTTAGGGCTCTGGCACATGGGGAGATTAGTTGCCTGCGACAAATCTCCCTTGTCGCGGGCAACTAATCTCCCGAAATGCCATCCCACCGGCGAAAATGTAAATCGTCGGTGGGATGGCATACGCAGCGCCACGATTTCCCCAAAACCGCAGAAGTTTCCTCTCAAGGCAACTGGCACCACGTATGCCATCCCACCAGCGATTTACATTTCGTGGGATAGCATTTCGGGGAGATTTGTCGCAGGCAACTCCCCATGTGCCAGAGCCCTTAGGAGGAACAGAAAAAAAAGGCAGAGGAGTTTTACTCTATATAAACCAGAATAAAAGTCATTCATTAAACAAATGTTTTTTATGCTCTTTTGTTTGACATGATGATCAGTCCATTGAAGACCTTTTTTTATGAGCATATCCTATACGAGTACATCTTATTGGTTTCAGTAGTGCTTGCAAACCATGCTCATGATCTATATGTTACAGCTAATTAGGGTAGTTTTGATTGGCATATGAATGGAGAGCTTTCCTTGTCCTTTAAAAAGGTCAGCCTTTACCAGGGTTGAATTTTAGAACAGAGGAAAGGCATTTTAAAAGTAAAATTTATTTACAATCTACCCAATAGAGAAAAAAATAACTAACTATCTCTCTATATCTATATATGTATATATACATACATCTATATATCTATATATGTACACATACAAACATATATACAGAATACATAATTCTGCTTATATTTGTTTAAAATTCTAAGCCAATTAGACAGTAAATCTCTGTTCTAATAAATCAAACCGTAAAAGGACTTCCTTTTCTTATAAATATCACTTCTCATTTTGCTGTGTACAGAATGACGTTCACTTAAGCTGAAGCAGCATCTACAGTGGTATAATCTCAAATACCATGTGATAGATAACGTGACAGAACATCATGCACCTGAGGAACTGCTACATGAGATGGGGTTGGAATAGCTTGGTTTCATAACAGCAAACTACTTTGTTCTGTGAACAAACTTGAATAACCCTACAAATCAGTTAAGCAGTTATCTACATCATAGGACTATTTATTTTTCTACCTCCACAAAACATAAAATACGTACCTATGGCTTACTCCTAGGGGCACATTTACTAACCCACGAACGGGCCAAATGCGTCCGATTGCGTTTTTTTCGTAATGATCGGTAATTTTGCGATTTTTTTGCGATTTTTTCGGCGTCTTTACGATTTTTGCGTAAAAACGCGAGTTTTTCGTAGCCATTACGAAAGTTGCGCAAAGTCGCGATTTTTTCGTAGCGTTAACACTTGCTTTTAAGTTTTAACGCTACGAAAAAGTCGCGACTTTGCGCGCAAGTGTTAACGCTACGAAAAAATCGCGACTTTGCGCAACTTTCGTAATGGCTACGAAAAACTCGCGTTTTTACGCAAAAATCGTAAAGACGCCGAAAAAAAATCGCAAAAATACGAAAAAGTCGCAAAATGTTTGTTTCCAATCGGAATTTTTCCAATTCGGATTCAAAATCGTGTCTTAATAAATCAGCCCCCTAGTATAGCTCCCTAAAAGACTATTAAATGAGTTCATAATTATGAAAAGTCCATATACCAAAAAACAATACCCCACATTTCTTCTACTAACCATATGTGTTAACAGTATAGAAAAACCTTGCAGTGAAAAACGCCCACTGACTGTGAATTTTCACCACCTAGGGAGTTTGTTGGCAAAACAAAATGGGACGAATTAGCTCATCACTACCCATTATTAATACAGTTGAACCTCAGTTACATTTCCAGATTTTACCGTTCGCAAATTTTAAATGTTTACAACTTCTTGAGCACCATGCCACCATCTTGTTCTTCTTCCTGGGCCTTTGCTATGGTCTAATGTTTTGGTCTCTATGGTAGCAATTCCCAACATGTTGTTCACTACCCCCTTTGATGTTGCTTTCAGTGACCTCAAAGTAGGTGCCCATTTTTAATTTTCTGGCTTGTAGGCAAGTTTGAAAGCACAGAGATGTTTTAAAACAAGCAGAGCCTCCTGCGGGCTAGCAGTCCACATGGGGCTACCAAATAAAATTTGGGGATCCCTGATCTATGGTCTGGTCTATGTTCTTTTTTTCATTCCCAATTTTGTGTTTCTGGAACCTACACAGTGAAGCATTACCAGGGCAACCAATCAGCAGTTAGAAAACCAAAGCAAAGCATCTGATTGGTTGCTATGAGCAACATCACCTTTAATGTTTTACTCCACGTTTTACACAGAATGATAAATATACCCCTAAGTAACTTAAAGGGCCTGCAGGAGAGCAGCAAGGATAAAAAAAAAAAAAAAATATATTAAAAAAGAATATTGTGATGTGGTGCTACTACAGAACTACCCGGGGCTGGTACAGGTTTCAGTAAACAGGAACCCCAGCCGTAGTCTCAAATAGCTTATTCCAAGGTTACAGATAAACAAATTATTGCTTAGTACTTAGGAGTATCTGCATAGGCGAATGGTGATTTTTTTGTTTGGGGAGGCTAAAAATGTTAAGTATCTATATGCAATAACAGTTACCACACTCATACAGACAAGCATTTTTTACATGCGTTTTCCTGCACTGGATCTTGCATGTGTTTCATCGCAGGGGAACACAAGAAAAAACGGGGGCCTGTATTTCCTATGTGACTGTAGCCGTTGTGGCACAGGCAAGCGTGGAATGGAGGTGGAATGCAACTTGCTGTGTTAGGAGCTTACCTGTGCCACAAAGAGTACAGCCTAATAGGATACATAGGCCTGCATTTCTTCCTGTGCTTAAACACATGAAAGTGAAGTAAAAATGCAGTTAGGGTAACAGGAAAAATAACATTAATTTTTTGGTAGAACACTTAATATGAGTTTAATTCTAAACCAACAGCTGCCTTCCAATCAACTCCCAGCATTCATTTTTAAGTTCTACAGATTGTCTCTTGCATTTTTCAGTCAACTTCCAGCCAGTCCAGCCATAACCAGCTTAATATCTCTAGTTCCAAAATTTAAGCCCCCCACAATAATCAATTCCAGCTTAACACTTCTCCCATAAGCCTTAACAGAGTTCATATTTCTAGCACCCCAAATTCTTTATCACTCCCTATCATTTCCTAGAAAGATTAATCTAGATAGCCCCAAAAGAATCAGTTTCCACCTCAGACTTAACTCTTGGGTGTACTTCTAATTTATATGAGCTCAACATTAGATCTATTACAGCTATGTAAAACTTTGCCAGCACTTTTACAGTTCCGATATAGTGCAAGACTATAAAAATAAATGATATATAAATATATATGTGTGTTTATCTTACTAATAAGGTTAACCAGCACCTTCTCCAGCTCTCTGCATTGCTTTCCCTCAGTAATTTCAGCTCCGTGTAGCCTCTGCTGGGCGGCTAATGTTACACTGGGAAGGAAGGCAGGGAAGAGTAGCAGACTGACTAGAAACTAAAGGTGGCCACACACGTGGTGATCTGACGATCTTTCGGGCGACCATCGGTCGCACGAAAGATAGTCAGATCCGCCACTAAACCTTCAGGGCTGAAACAGGCAGATAAGGAGGTAGAAACAATAGGATTTCTACCTCCTTCTGCCGATTCAGCGCTGAAGGCAGATTTTAACTGGCCGATCGGTGAGTCGATATATATCAGCAGCTTCCTGCTATATCGGTCGACTCGCCGACTTGTCATACACGTACCGAAGATATTATCGGTGCGTGTATGGCCAGCTTAAGGAAGACTGTACTTAGTCTGAAAGGTGGCATACATTAAGGCTGGATTATTATTGCCTTATACTTGCACCCCTTCACATCACAACCCTCCTTTCCCCACACAGCCCTGCTAGTGATACACTGATGTCTGATCCTAACCTGCAACCTCCCTCACGTTCCATTTTCAGTTAGAAACTTGTACAGCATTATATTGCAAACAAGTTCAGGTAAATTTACGAAGACTTTAGGTTTCCTTCATTAAAATCCGCCCATGAGTATCTGGGAGAACAAATCTCAACCTAAGTATTATTTAGGCTGGTCCCACAGTCATGGCACTGAGGGCACATGGATCATTGGCTCCCCTGCACTCAGCCTACATTTTCTTTTTCAGGAGAGAAGAGGATCTGCTCCCTTCTCCAGCTCCATTGATCTGTAGAAGTACAGCTTCTACTGTTGGCTTGAAAGCACAGGTTGGCTCGAAAACGCAAAAGCAGGCACTTTCAGGAAGACCTCCGCTCTGCTGCGTGTGCCTGCACACAAGCGAAAGCTGTAATTTAAGTAAATATTAACAGAGCATGTACCTTCAGAATGTATACTTATGCTAACATACAGTGGCTTGCAAAAGTATTCGGCCCCCTTGAACTTTTCCACATTTTGTCACATTACAGCCACAAACATGAATCAATTTTATTGGAATTCCACGTGAAAGACCAATACAAAGTGGTGTACACGTGAGAAGTGGAACGAAAATCATACATGATTCCAAACATTTTTTACAAATAAATAACTGCAAAGTGGGGTGTGCGTAATTATTCAGCCCCGAGTCAATACTTTGTAGAACCACCTTTTGCTGCAATTACAGCTGCCAGGCTTTTAGGGTATGTCTCTACCAGCTTTGCACATCTAGAGACTGAAATCCTTGCCCATTCTTCTTTGCAAAACAGCTCCAGCTCAGTCAGATTAGATGGACAGCATGGATATGTTTTGTTTTAAACCATTCCATTGTTGCCCTGGCTTTATGTTTAGGGTCGTTGTTCTGCTGGAAGGTGAACCTCCGCCCCAGTCTCAAGTCTTTTGCAGACTCCAAGAGGTTTTCTTCCAAGATTGCCCTGTATTTGGCTCCATCCATCTTCCCATCAACTCTGACCAGCTTCCCTGTCCCTGCTGAAGAGAAGCACCCCCAGAGCATGATGGTGCCACCACCATATTTGACAGTGGGGATGGTGTGTTCAGAGTGATGTGCAGTGTTAGTCTTCCGCCACACATAGCGTTTTGCATTTTGGCCAAAAAGTTCAAAAAAAAGAGCACCTTCTTCCACATGTTTGCTGTGTCCCCCACATGGCTTGTGCCAAACTGCAAACGGGACTTCTTATGGTTTTCTGTTAACAATGGCTTTCTTCTTGCCACTCTTCCATAAAGGCCAACTTTCTGCAGTGCACGACTAATAGTTGTCCTATGGACAGATTCCCCCACCTGAGCTGTAGATCTCTGCAGCTCTTCCAGAGTCACCATGGGCCTCTTGGCTGCATTTCTGATCAGCGCTCTCCTTGTTCGGCCTGTGAGTTTAGGTGGACGGCCTTGTCTTGGTAGGTTTACAGTTGTGCCATGCTCCTTCCATTTCTGAATGATCGCTTGAACAGTGCTCTGTGGGATGTTCAAGGCTTTGGAAATCTTTTTGTAGCCTAAGCCTGCTTTAAATTTCTCAATAACTTTATCCCTGACCTCTCTGGTGTGTTCTTTGGACTTCATGGTGTTGTTGCTCCCAATATTCTCTTGGACAACCTCTGAGGCCGTCACAGAGCAGCTGTATTTGTACTGACATTAGATTACACACGGGTGCACTCTATTTAGCCATTAGCACTCATCAGGCAATGTCTATGGGCAACTGACTGCACTCAGACCAAAGGGGGCTGAATAATTACGCACACCCCACTTTGCAGTTATTTATTTGTAAAAAATGTTTGGAATCATGTATGATTTTCGTTCCACTTCTCACGTGTACCCCACTTTGTATTGGTCTTTCACGTGGAAATCCAATAAAATTGATTCATGTTTGTGGCTGTAATGTGACAAAATGTGGAAAAGTCCAAGGGGGCCGAATACTTTTGCAAGCCACTGTATATATATTTTAATAAGTCCTATTAAAGAGTCTCACCAAATTTCCGAAAATTAAAAAAAAAAAAAATATTAACAGAGCAAATCTGCTTCCCTCACCCTAAAAAAAAAAGTGCAGGCTGTAAGCAGCGGAGCCAATGCTGTGTGCCTAAAGGTGGCCATACACGTAGCAATTTTGATCATTGCCATCCTCCACTGACGTTCAGGGCTGAATCTTCAGATATGGAGGTAGAAACAACAGAAATTCTATCTCCTTCTGCAGATTCAGCCCTGAACGTAGATTTTGCTCAGGCACCTTCAATGGCGTCAGATCGAAATCTTTTAACCTGGCTTATTGACAAGTCGACCGAAATCCACAGCCTTCTGAAATATCGGTCGCCTCTTCGAGCCACCAGACACGAACCGAATATCATACGAAACGAGGTTTAGGTGGGGCCAGCACCACAATTTGGGAAGCATTAAATTGTTTGAATGTGTCTGTAAAATGTCAAAATTCACTCCCAGTGGAAAGAGGTGCACAGTTGGTGCACAGTTACATTTTTTAAGTGAAACTTAAAATGTGACACTTGATATACCAATTGGATCGGGACTTGTTCACTTTGTTGTCAAAACAGAAAGCCCTAATTATTAGTTTATATTCTGCATTGTTGTTGGACCAGTGACTCAAGGATAAACTTGAGTCAGAAGACACAAACGTACTGTTACCAACATTTACTGTGTCCTTGTAAAAGTCATTTTTAATGTTGGGAAACATTAAATTTTTCATAAACGTGTATTCAAACATCTGGTCAGATTCCAATTGGGCCCTTACACATCCTGTCCACCACAGCATTTGCAGGGTCTGCTTCTTTTATAGTTTTGCCCCAGTACCTGCACCTATATCCTCAGACAATGAGGCTGTTAAAAGATACAGGTCATGTAAACAAAGTTGTACAAATTAGACAAAACAGACTTTTAAAATAACATTTTTAATAGCACAAGCTATAATTGTGGTTTTCCCTTAAAAAAATAGACATCCCAGTAAACTTAGCATGGATCCTTAATGCAAACACCAGCGCTTATGACTGCTAACCAAAATAAAGAGACTGGCCGAAAAACTCAAGATGTGTTCAGGAAAAAGAAAATAAAACAAAGGCACAAGAGAAAAAAAAAAAAAAAGATACTTTTCATTCACTTTTAAAAAGTCTAGGCAGAGATATAATGAGACTGGGGCGAGGGCACTGAGATGATATTGGCAAGAAACATATTGACAAATACTTAAAGGCAAACTATATCCCTGAACATTGCAGGTCAGTATCAAAATATAGAATATACAGAAAAACTGTCATTTAAAGTACGAAAATTCACTGTGCTCACACACAAGCCAAGAGAAAATATGTATACATACATACATACTAGGTGACAGCGTTATTTCCAATCACATGATCCCTGAGGAAACACACAGCCCATCACAAAACGGTGGCTTTAGATAAAATGATTGTGCAATACTTAGGGGCCCATTCAGTAAAGGACGATGACCACGATTGAGAAAAATTCATATATTTTTTTTAAAGTTTAGAACTTTTCGTAATGATTGTGATAATATTGTTAAAATTACACAACTTTTTCGCATTTTGCATAAATTCACACACAAAAAAAAAAAATTGCGAACTACGAACATCATTTGGCCATGTTGAAGCTGCAGAATGCCATTGAGTCCTATGGAAGGCTTCCAAAATCATGCATTGAAGTTTCAAAGTCAGAAAGGTTTACGCGCCATTAACAATCGTTTGAATAAGAAAATTTCGTAACTTTCGTACCACAACCACAATATTTTCGTACGCCCACGACATTCATTTTTGTGCAATTTACACACATCAGAAATCCATAGGACAACTATTAGTCGTGCACTGCACAAAGTTGGCCTTTATGGAAGAGTGGCAAGAAGAAAGCCATTGTTAACAGAAAACCATAAGTAGTCCTGTTTGCAGTTTGCCACAAGCCATGTGGGGGACACAGCAAACATGTGGAAGAAGGTGCTCTGGTCAGATGAGACCAAAATGGAACTTTTTGGCCAAAATGCAAAACGCTATGTGTGGCGGAAAACTAACACTGCACCATAACTCTGAACACACCATCCCCACGTTCAAATATGGTGGTGGCAGCATCATGCTCTGGGGGTGATTCTCATCAGCAGGGACAGGGAAGCTGGTCAGAGTTGATGGGAAGATGGATGGAGCCAAATACAGGGAAATCTTGGAAGAAAACCTCTTGGAGTCTGCAAAAGACTTGAGACTGGGGCGGAGGTTCACCTTCCAGCAGAACAACGACCCTAAACATAAAGCCAGGGCAACAATGGAATGGTTTAAAACAAAACATATCCATGTGTTAGAATGGCCCAGTCAAAGTCCAGATCTAAATCCAATCGAGAATCTGTGGCAAGATCTGAAAACTGCAGTTCACAAACGCTGTCCATCTAATCTGACTGAGCTGGAGCTGTTTTGCAAAGAAGAATGGGCAAGGATTTCAGTCTCTAGATGTGCAAAGCTGGTAGAGACATACCCTAAAAGCCTGGCAGCTGTAATTGCAGCAAAAGGTGGTTCTACAAAGTATTGACTCGGGGCTGAATAATTACGCACACCCCACTTTGCAGTTATTTATTTGTAAAAAATGTTTGGAATCATGTATGATTTTCGTTCCACTTCTCACGTGTACACCACTTTGTATTGGTCTTTCACGTGGAATTCCAATAAAATTGATTCATGTTTGTGGCTGTAATGTGACAAAATGTGGAAAAGTTCAAGGGGGCCGAATACTTTTGCAAGCCAGTGTATATGTATGTATATGTATATATGTATATGTATAGAGATTGTTCTGTTAATGTGAACTGATTTGTGAATGTTGTACAATGGTGAACAACCCCTTTAAGGTCTTGGTCAATATATTTACAAGATGTTCTGCTTGTCCCATGACATTGTTTATAATTAATTGTGTGTCCTTTTTTAAGTAATGGTAATCACACTCAAATAGGAAAATGATATATGATATATCCAGAGTGTCTTTTAAAAATAGCCAAGGCATAAACTGGCTGTGCTACACTGAGATTAAGTGGCTATGTTTATATTTGCCATCAGGCTGGAAGGAAGTAATGAAGAAATAATAAATCTCAGCTCATCAGCATAAAAAGTATTTACCTTTGTTCAGAAGACATACATTTTATTTGTAATATTTTTTTTTCTTTTGCCTGGAGTCATTAGCAGTACTTATTTATGTTGTGACCATAGTGGAGCAGAGAATACCTGTGCATGGCAACAACTAATGGAAAATGTCAGTTATACATAATTTGCCTTGAGAAAGGTCTCAGGGAAGACTGAAGACTGTGTGTGTGTGTGTGTATTTTTGTGTGTGTATGAATACATAATACATGGAATACAGGAATTCATGCATCCAGACATACATGAAAAGCATTTTACTTTTTAAACACAAGTTTGTCAGAGCTGCAGAAGAGTTAATCTAAAAAGCAAAGAGGGAAAAAAAAATATGTTTACCTGGTTGCCTTCCCCACACCCAACTCTCCATGATAGTTTTGGCCTTGTAATTTGGTGCTAGAATTTCATCATCTTCTTTTTTCTCTTTATCATTCTGATCCTCTTTCTTGGAACTGCTCTGGGCTTCATTGATTTCATCTAGAAAGTTGGAAGCAAAAAGAACTCTTTTATTCACAAAACTTCCCAAATGTTAACAGTAAACTTAAAATAATTGTAATCTACATCACTCTTCACATTATTCTTTCAGTTGCAAAGAACTCAGGGCAACAGAGTTGGAATACTACAATGAAATTAAAAGCAAGGAAATTATAAATAAACATCACTGAATTAAACAAGCTAAAAAAATAAAAGAGAATGCCTAAGAAACATAAATAGCATATCATTTGTCACAGCAAAAAAAATCTGATAAACTCAGGGCTTCGCCTAATTAAAAATAAAACACTCACTTATCAAGAAGATCAATTTGTGTTGGTACAATAGATATTCAGAGGTAAAGCTAAACTAACAATTATCCAATACGTTTCTGAACAATCTCTAGACAAAATCAATCAAAGCAAAATCTTGTTGTATGCACGTGAGCAGGCGACACTCAATCCAAGGTTATTTCATTGTATACACAAATCCCCAGATTACTGCTGTAAGTACAGATGGATATCATTAAAACCTCATCATTGTTCGTCACTGTTCTGAAGCCAGTCCTGGAGCAATAACATACTAGTGTGTGGCCGGAGTATTTATTTGAGGAAAAAGTATGCCATTCATATTAATTCTACATCAAGGGGCATTTTTTTGGATGGTCACTATAGCCATTGCCACATTAATATTTTCATCTGACTGCAGAAAAGGTTGTCGTGCGGTTTTCTCGCACTCTGGTACTCATCAGAATGAATCTACTTGATTTTAAGCAAAAACAAATCCTTCCTCTCTAGTTTTATACATAGTTTTAGGCCGAGGTCACATAGGTCGCACTGTCAAACTGCGGATACAAGCAGGCTGACAATACCTGCACCCATAAGCATTGAATCCACCTGGGTGCAGGCACACACAGCCAAGTTTCGCGTTTGTTGGTGGATATCGGCTGTGTGTGTGCTGCACAACTAAAAGGTGTAGGTGTAGATCAGTGATCCCCAATCAGTGGCTTGTAAGCAACATGTTGCTCGCCAACCCCTTGGATGTTGCTCCTAACGGCCTTAAAGCAGGTTTTCGTTTTTGAATTCCTCACTTGAAGACAAGATTTGGAGGCATAAAGACCATGTGTACTGTCAAGCAGAGCCTCCTGTAGTCTGCCAGTCATCACTGGGCTACCAAATAACCAATCACAGCCCTTACTGGTCATCCCCTAGGAAATTTTTTCGTGCTTGCATTGCTCCCCAACATTTTTTTACATTTAAATGTTGCTCACAGGTAAAAAAAAAAAAAAAGTTTGGGGACCCCTGGTGTAGATTGTCAGCCTGCACTTATCCACAGGCTAATACATGTGCTCTGAAAAGGGGCGTAAAGCAGCCATTTAACATTTCGTGGTGTGGCACAAGGGACATTTCTATCATTCCTGCCAGCCAGGATTTACTTCCCACTTTGGCCCATTTACCATATTTTAAATACTTTTCATATAACTGAATACTTGACTAATGTGCCAAAGCACAAGAGAGGAAGTCATAAGAAACATTAGCTGAAACATTAGCTGAAACATTAGCTGAAACAAAGCTGAAGGAAATTCAACCTAACAAAACATATAAGGATTAAACTTGGATCTTGGGGAAGAAAGTAATGCACTGCTGCTCACCCAACTTTTATACCATTCCCAGTCATCCTTCACCATATTTGCAAATGATTTGTAGAGTAAATTATTCAGGTCTACTCAACTGCACATGTAGCCAGAAAATGGTAAAAAAATAAAAAAAATATGCTGGTGTGGGGGTTGCGCTACTTTTTCCCCGGGGTATATTTTTCCAAAAAGGAGCAATGACTGTAGAAAACAATAGATATTTTAGCAAATTCCCTGTATTTTTCTTCTGTAGTTTACAATATAGAAGAAAAAAACAGTACTGTATATTGTGAAGACAATGTAGCTTGGTAAGAGGTGAATAAATTTACCTTTTCTAGATGGAAGGTCTCCAGTTTGTGTAGCATCTGTTCCAGTGTAAACTATTTCTCCATCTTTTACCATTTCATTCCACAGGCTGCAAAAGCCATCTCTTGTGAAAGCAAGCTAAAAGAAAAAGTTACAATTACAAAGGAAAAGAAATTACAATTCTGCTTGACTTAGCAAAGGATGCTTAAGCTGGCCATACCCATTCATATTTCAGTCATACAAATAGAAATCGGAGGATGTTCTGAAAATGAAATAGTTGGCAGACACCAATCATATGAAAGTGACTTCTATTTTAGGTCCCCCAAAGATATAGCCAGATATAAAATACATGCTCAGATTTTATTGTTACGAGACTGAAATATTCTAACCTGGCCAAATGATTAAACGACTGATTGCCCAGGTACAAAAATTATTGCGACGATAATTCGGAGCCCACACGGTCCAAAAATCATATGAAACTGGATTTCATACAATTTTATCAGTATGTGTATGGCCAAATTAAGTCTTAAAGGACATGTAAAGCCTACATTTGCCTGCAAAGTATATCAGTTGGACACATCTCCCCCACCCATATGGCATTATTTGTACTGCGCACATCCCCTCCGTTTGCCAGCACCATCACATTTTCCGAAAGCAAATATCAGCTTTCACCCAGCAGCCATTTCTCCTCTGATACATTTAAATCTGCAAACAGCATACACACACAGAACCTTATTCAGCATTCATTTCATCAACAAATGCAGGCTTACACAGGCAGTCTCTGATAAAAGTTTTGCTTTGTTTGAGCTGAGCTCAGGAGAAAAAGTTAGGGCTCTGGCACACGGGAAGATTAGTCGCCCGCGACAAATCTCCCTGTTCGCGGGCGACTAATCTCCCCGAGTTGCCATCAGTTGGCATCCCTCCGGCGACAATGTAAGTCGCCGGTGGAATGGCACACACGGCGGCGCAATTTCGGCAAATGGCTGAAAATGCCTTGCGAGACAACTTTGGCGATTTGCCAAAATCGCCTGCGCAGCGTGTGCCATCCCACCGGCGACTTACATTGTTGCCGGTGGGATGGCAATTCGGGGAGATTAGTCGCCCGCGAACAGGGAGATTTGTTGCCTGCTCTGGCACACGGGAATCTCCCTGTTCACGGGCGACTCATCTCCCCGAAATGCCATCCCACCGGGATGTCATACGTGGCTTTTGAGAGGATACTTCACGCCGCGTTTGCCATCCCACCGGCGATTTTCGCCAGTGGCATTTCGGGGAGATAAGTCGCCCGCGAACAGGGAGATTTGGCGACTAATCTCCCCGTGCGCCAGAGCCCTAAAGGGGATGGAAGATTTAAACTATGAGGTTAGACTTTTAAAGTTGGGCTTGTTTTCTCTGAAGAGACAAAAAAAAAAAAAAGAAGAGCCACTTGCAAGGGGACATGATTACTCTGTACAAGTACATTAGAGGGGGTTATACACAGATAGGGAGTGTCCTTTTTTCCTATAAAAACGATCAGCCATTTATCCCCAGACATTATCAGCCCTGTGTGGCCATAGCCTTAAGGTGCCCTCACTGGGTTTAAGAACACAGTTGAACTATAAATATTTACTATTAGATGAACCAAATAAACTGTGATCTGCCAACCAGGGGTTTGTGAGCAACATGTTGAACACCACCCCCTTTGATGTTGCTCCCAGTGGCCTCAATGTAGGTGCTCCTTTTTAAATTTCTGGCTTGGATGCAAATTTTGAAAGCACAGAGACACAAATTTACTCCTGTTTAGGGCTGTAACACACAGGGAGATCAGTCGCCACGCAACAAATCTTTCTTGTCACGGGCAACCAATCTCCCCGAAATGCCATCCCACCGGCTAGAATGTAAATCGCCGGTGGGATATGCATATGCAGGCTAGCAGTCTACATGGGGCTACCAAATAGCCAATCACAATCCATTATATGGCATTCCCAAATAGTTCATTTTCATTCTTGTGTGGCTCACCAACACTTTTTACATACGAGTGCGGCTCACGAGTAAAATAGGTTGGGGATCCCTGGTCTAAAAGATAAACATGGTTAAAACACAGCTCAGATTTGACTGTGTGTAATCAGTTTATTTGAAATGCTACTTGGCAATACTTTTTTTGTTTTGCTTTAAAAGTTCATTAAACTGTCCCCTTATATTGCGTAACTGCTGACATTTAAGCATTCACATGTCAAAATTATCATTATTTTAGAGTCTTACCACACTTATTTATTTAAAGAGATAATTAATTTCTTTGGGCAATGGAACACAGGACACCTGTGATGTTTTTTTTTTCTTGCAAACTGCCCAAATTCACCCTGTGCCAGCACAGCAGCTTGTCAGAAGATGTTTACCTAAAACCATGTTGGTTGGTGCTAGAGTTTCATAACAAAATGCTGAATAGACACCAAATGAATCTTAAAATGCACACTGACAAACAGAAGCCTATCTTGCTTTATGGCAGACACACACACACAAATTAAGAAAATGTACCCTTTGTCTAAATCAGTGTTTTTCAACCTTTTTTGGGCAAAGGCACACTTGTTTCATGAAAAAAATCACGAGGCACACCACCAGTAGAAAATGTTAAAAAATTTAACTCTGTGCCCAGCAGCAGTGCCCCCCTAGTACATTGGTGCCCAGCAGCAGTGCCCCCCTACTACATTGGTGCCAAGAGCAGTGCCCCCCTACTACATTGGTGCCCAGCAGCAGTGCCCCCCTAGTACATTGGTGCCAAGAGCAGTGCCCCCCTAGTACACTGGTGCCCAACAGCAGTGCCCCCCTAGTACATTGGTGCCCAGCAGCAGTGCCCCCCTAGTACATTGGTGCCAAGAGCAGTGCCCCCTAGTACATTGGTGCCCTGCCTACGGCACACCAGGCAACACACTAGTGTGCCGCGGAACAGTGGTTGAAAAACGCTGGTCTAAATGACTTTAAACATTAACTACATTGCAACGCAAACTAACTGTGGCTGGTTTAAAAGACAATAAAGGCAAAATAACTGGGTGGTGGTTTAAAAGCTTATTATTCCCAGTCATCCTATATTCAGACCCCATACAAATCAGAATCAGCACCACCTCCGGGATCTTTGCTGCCTTGAGACGGCAAGGTTGATGCCACCCCTCACATTTCGTTTTTTCGTTTCAGAGAGGGTTTTTGCCCCCCTGATTTCTTGCCGGGTGCTGATGCCCAAGAAGAGTTTCTCAACCCTTCATCACTGCAGCAGCTCCTCTGATCTGAATATAAATATAAACCTCATAATTAAAAAAAAAAAGCAGAACACTTTTGAAACTAGTGTAAAAAGAATAAATGGTGTTACTATAAAAAGGATAACTAGACAATAGCAATATCCCTTAGTGCTCATTTAGACAGAACATGCAGTTTAAGCGCTGCCTGCACCATGCACTGAATGCACAAGATACAGCACAGCCCTATGCTTAATGCCTGCCATAGGGTGGGTGTGCCACCCCCCAGCACTATATTCATAAGGGTTTTGGAGCTCCATCTGCTCTTCTGGAGTATAAAGATCTGCATCTGCAGCACTTAGCATTAGGAAAGCATGAAGGTCTGCACCTGTTTTTTTGCTCATTGGACCCTGTCCTATACTTTGTCACTGATCCTTATGGATATTGAATATTATCATAAATGTGTTTACAACATATACAGAAAAAAATGTAAGTGCTTCAACTTTTATGTGCGACATAAGGCAATACAATTAACATTGCCAAAATGTAACCAGGAGTTTGACTGCTCCACCCCTACAGCTGTTTCCTGTGCATATTAACTGCGTACGAATGATGTACATCTTACATAGACAGAGAGACTTCCTTTAAAACATTTACTTGTGTTCAATTATCAAACATCAAAAGATATGGGGAAAAAAAACATTTAATAAGTAGTCAGAAAAACACACAGAGCACTCAGTCTTCTAAACGAATGCCAAAAAGTAAGGCTATCATCATATATGGGGTAGAACATCTACCCTGTGTTTTATAATGAAGCACAGTACGTCCCAAAAACGTGCAAATGTGCATTTATAGGCAAATTAACCCCATGTGGAAAAAAATGCCACAAGCAACGTCAGCCTGAAAAGTTAATAAGTGACCTATCTTTTTGGCAAAACCGTAAATACTGTCTGTAAATACTGCCCTTTTACATTGAAATATTCTCATAATCACTCATTTGCCAGAAAAAAAATGTAACAAAAAAACATTTAAAAATGTTTTATTAATTGCCCTGTGACTGAAAGTGACAGAAGTTACAATGCAGTTTGGCTGCACATTCAGAATTCCCAATTTGAATCCTGGTCTAATCTAGTGGATTACTATCAGTAATAACAATGTTCAAAATAGTAAATTACACATTATCAACCCAAAAATAAATCTGTTTATATGGACTGTATTCATTGTATGTAAACAGTATACTCTGGCACTGCAAGACAATATATAATGAATTGATTTATGCATAGAGAAATGATAAATAGCATGGAGTTTGTAATGCAAGCAATGACAATAACTATAATTTATAAAGTTTAAGTGCTCAATAAGCTCTCAATTTGAAACATTTAATACAATATCAGAATCAGTATCAAGCGGATTCCTATTAAACCCCTGCCAATCACACTAGCGTCTTATCTCAAACCACCATGACAGAGATGCTTTCACTTGACTGCACATGCGACTGCCCAGAACAAAAAGAAAACGGAAAAAGTAAAAAGAGTCTGAGCTTTCAGAAGGAGCCAGTGCTACACATTAGAACTGCTTACAGGTAACCTATTGTTTCTCCTACTCCCATGTAACTGGAGGAGTCCCAAGCCGGACTTGGATTCCTTACTATTGAGTGCTATTCTGATACCTACTGGAAGCTGCTATCTTGCTACCTTCCCATTGTTCTGCTCATCAGCTGCTGTGAGGGGGGTGACATCACCCCAACTTGTAGCCCAGCAGTAAATTGTGACTGAAGTTTATCAGAGCACAGGTCACGTGGCTGTGACACCCTGGGAAATGAAGAATTAGACTAGCCCAGTGAAATTTCAAAATTAAATATTAAAAAAAAAAAAATTTTTTTTTTTTTTTTTTTGAAAAACAGATTTCAGAGAAGCTCTATTAACTGATGTGTTTTGAAAAAAAAAAAAAAAGGTTTTCCCATGACAGTATTCCTTCAAGCAACAATCTGCGCTTAAAGATTTTCAAAAACTCTAAGCTATTTACACACACTCATGTGCCCATATAATAACCCTATAAAGACGAACACATCAGTTAACCAAAATACAAAAAAAAAAAAAAATATATATATATATATATATATATATATATATATATATATATATATATATATATATATATAACAATACAGCGTATAGAATTAGCTCAGTTTCACAATTTTATGAACAAAATTCCAAAATACAAAAATCATCACATGCCAATAAAATACTTTACCTGCAGGTCCGTCTTCAGCCATTTGGAATCAAACCTTGATTGTGCAACTAAGTTGAAACATTCAGAAGACATCTTGGTCTTGATCAGCCTATGAATAAAAAAATATTTTTATATACTTTTTGAAGCAATGTTTTTTAAATTTTTACGGTCTGTGCGCTCTCATCAGTTTAGTACAGCCTAATACTTGAAGTCTCAGATTTCACTGGCATACATTAAGTTAAAAGGCAGCTCATACCATATAAAAAGAGACATTTGAGTTTTAGGGCAAGTACTTTAACCAAATTTGTTTTAAAAGTAGCCACTCATATGCGGACATATTTATATTATTTGTTTGCATCCTTCTTAATGTTATTGCTATTAATGTTTAAGGTCCTTTAAGGACTATGGAACAGCAACATCATCAACATTCTGCTACCTGGACTCAATTGCCTCTCAATTACCAGTAAAAGGAAATCTGCTAGTAACTACAAGCTCTCTAGAACATACGCTGGCATGTTTCAAAATGATCAGTAAGTTAAATAGAGCAACTCCAACATTTTACAATTAATTCCCCCAGCATTTCACTACACTGTTGCCCCAACAAGTGACAGACCCTATCCTCCTGCATCTGCTCCAGTCTCATACCATAGGGTCAGAGCTATACATTTCAAAAAGTGTGAATTTAGATTTTACAATTCACAGACTGAAAGCAAATCATGTTACTCTAACCATTTCCTGACTTTCCTTAGGCTCAAGGTATCCCTTGACCACCTTGTTCCATTGTGAAGTGATGGATTGTGGGACAGGAAGTCGCACTTAGGGTAAAGAAGCATGGAGCTACTTAGTAGCAGCTACTTGGCATGGCTACTAAACACCACAAAATACCCTGCCCTAGACAATACTGAGCTAAAACACACATAGAGGCAGTAAATTATCAGCATTGCCTATTTTAGTAGCCATGACTAGTAGCTGCTACTAGTAGTTCCTGGTGTCTTCAACTCTTACTTTCTATTGAACCTCAACCTTTTATACTTGTGAGCCACATTTAAATGGAAAAAGTGTTGAGGAGCAACACAAGCATGAAAAAGGGTTCTGGGGGTGCCAATATGTGGCCTAGGAGCCTACAGAAGGCTCTGGCATTATACTTGGTTTTTATGCAACCAAAACTTGCCTCCAAGCCAGGAATTCAAAAATGAACACCTGTTCCTGTTGGAGCAATGGCCTCACCCATAATACAAAGCCCCACATATATGCTATGTTATATCAGTCAATAAATAGACAAAGCTTTGCCTTTTGCCATCACTTTACCCAACAAGTAACAAGGTAGTTCACTAAGCAGGGCCAAAACGAGGGGAACCCATCTGCGGGGACACCTTGACAGAAAGCAGCAGGGGAGGTTGAGTCCCACAAAGAAAAAACAGAAAATGGAAGTTCAAGGTGAAAGATATAAAATGGAAATATTTACTTAAATGTATTAGCCAAAAAAGCATTTAAACGTTATTTAATAGGATGAAAATGGTTTACGTTTAGAAAATATACTTCTCCGTCTATGGTTTTAACGTTACTGCCTCTTGCTTCTGCTAATCCCTTATTATTCATTTTGAAGGAGACATATCACATAACTGAAAATCCCTTAATCTTGTGGCAATAATAAATACTAAATTGTGCTGGTCTCATCCTAGGCTAAATATTACCTCTGTCTTTAAAAATTCTGTCTTTATTGGAGCTCCCTATAGATCTGCTATGCTCCCTGTCTCTGTTTTAAAATGATGTGTTAGGCATGTTCTAATGGTTCCTGCTAAAAACAAAAAAAAAACAGTAGGATGGGAATAACCAATCACAACCCTACACAACCTGTATGATTTTATTATATCAGAATACACTGAGGACATAACACCATAACATAAGGTGGACTGGCAGCTATAATTTCCAGAATAGTGTAGGACTGTGTATACACAATGTTCTTAATTTGAGACGAAGATACAATTGCCTGTTCATTATAGGGCACTAACCATAAAAAAATTAGTTTTACCCTAGTGCTTTTCTAAATAATTAGAGGGGGAATAATTTTAAGCATTACACATCAGTTAAAAAATATGCAGCCTTTTTTATGATTTTTAATGTAATATAGCCTGGCCCCCTGTTCTCCTGCTGATCTGACAGACTACTTTGAGACTCAAAACAATGTAACAGTAGTTGACTGTCCTCAACCTGCATCCTCCAAATCCAAAAATTCCTTAGACTTATGATGTCAATAAGGAAAGGAACATGCAATGCATTGTGGGTTACATAGTTCCTGCATGCTGTGTGTAAACTGTGCAGAAGTTGTTACAATTTGTAACATCAATGTTTTGTTCCTCCTCCCCTGCCAGGATTTCAAATGATGCAGAAAAAGAAGGATTTCAGTGTATAAAAATGGTATTGTGCATACTTTTTGAAGGAACAGATTACAGTGATAGGTATATTAGGGGTTTCTGTGCTGTGTGGGGCTCTAACACATTTTGGTTCAGAAGCCAGAGTTCCCCTTTAAATAGAATGACAATCTGGATGCACAAGTTTGATACTGAGTATCTATACAGCAGACAGGAAGCATTTAACACTGCATTTTGGTAAACATTTGCAGTTAGCATTAGCATAACATTTTTAAAGTAGCAAAACACTAAGTTGACAAAAACCTAAATTCCACCTCCAAACTCCAAAGCCTTCCAGGACTAGGAGTAGGCTCATAGCTCCTGAGTTGAAGTTGTGCCCATCACTAGTTCCAAGAATATCTTGAACAGCAAATTAGTACTCTCCTTAAATCTCACTCTGGCTTTGAGGCTGGGATTCCAAGAATATCCAGAACAGCAAATGAACTTTCACCCTAAATCTAATGCTAATCATGATGAGTCTCAAACTAACTCTGACCCTTGCAATTAGAAGGTAAATTTTCCCAAACAGAATAAAAAAAAAAGATCCTAGCACACAAAAGGAAAAAGCCTTGAAGTTACCAATACATTATATTTAATTACCAAAAGTAAACAATCTATGCCATATATTACATATAGAAATTGGCTTAAATAAAACCTCTATGCACATTCATTATTTAGGTGTCTGGGATGTTATGGGTGGGGGGGTACCCAAGTGCTTACTACCACAAAACACAACAGTGCCTAAACCCTTGTCTTGTACAGGTACAAGATCAGCTTGGTGTAAATGCTTTGGCATCTGCAGTATTGTTGCAATGATTATTTTTGCATTTCTCACCTTCATTTTAACAATGTATTCATATAATATACTTTGATTTATTTTTCCCCCAATAGGGATGCACCAAACCAAATCTGAGCTCTCAAATTCATGTGATTTTAAAGCTCTGGACAACTGAATGTTTTGTTCCCACCTGATGCAGCTTTTTTCAGATTTGAATATGCAAAGTATTCAGGCAAATGTACTGTGGAGGATTTGGTAAAACATGGGAATTACTGTTCAATAAATCTACAGTTCCCCAAATTTATCATAGTTTTTTTTTTTTATTTACCTTTTTGCTTGGCTTCTTTCCGAATTGGAAATTAAACTAGTATCTGGTTGCTAGGGTGTCACTCGTATAAGAAAAAATAAAGACATGTTGTGCTGGTTCTTTTCTCTAACATATTGAATGCTAGGGGGTTCAGTTCCCTCAGGTTGTTAAAGGAACAGTAACACCAAAAAATGAAAGTCTATAAAAGTAATTACAATATAATGTACTGTTGCCCTGCATTGCTACAACTGGTGTGTTTTCCTCAGAAAGACTACTATAGTTTATATAAGCAAGCTGCTGTGTAGCCATGGGGGCAGCCATTCAAGCTGGAAAAAAGGAGAAAAGGCACAGGTTACTTAGCAGATAACAGATAAACCCCCATAATATGGGGCTTATCTACTAGTTATCAGCTATGTAACCTGTGCCTTTTCTCCTTTTTTCCAGCTTGAATGGCTGCCCCCATGGCTACACAGCAGCTTATTTATATAGTAGCTTTTCTGTAGCAGAAACACCAGTTTTTTGCAGAGCAATAGAACATTATATTTTAATTACTTTAAAACACTTTAATTTTTTTATGTTACTGTTCCATTAACCAGGTCCCATATAGAGGAGAGACCAAGGAGAACTGCTGATCTTTTCAACTAGGGTGCAACTTACCCTAGCAACCAGTGCAGTGGTTTGAACTAGACTGTGCAATAAATACAAAAGGGCTGATAAGTAATGAAAAACTAGCCACAGGATTATTTTACTTTCTGACCAGAGTGATCAGATAGCAGTGTAAATGTTGGGTCCCAGGGAAGCAAACAGTTAAAAAAAACCAAAACTATAAGTAAAAAAAAAAATTAAACACCAGCAGCAAATGATCTAAGAATTTTTTCTGTTTAAAGAAAGTTCAGTACGATCGTCTGTTGGTGTATGCTGGCCTGCCAATCCTGACAGGTATCCACGTACTATTGGTACTGATCAGTTTGGGGACTGGGTGAGATTGCAAATTATACCCTACAGAGTGGCACAGGCAGACCTCTTGTTTGAGAATTTTGTTCTGTTCCGCTTGTTATAAATATAAATATGATATAAATTATAATAAATAGAGGATTCCCCTTGAGAAAGGCTCTTTGCCGAAACGTTGGGGTAATTCTCATCTTTGGCAAGTGTATCCGCTAACTTGTGTGTCTCCTTTTTGCCTATGCACATTTTTGTGGTATGTATTATCTTACAATTTTATGTGTTATTTTCTGTAATTAAAATTGATTTCTGTTAAATCTTCTGCATATTATATAAAGAATTATTTTTTTTTTAATACTACCGCTGTGCTTGTGTTTTCTGTGTTCAAAACCTTATCCCATTCAAAATTAAGCTCCGTTTGTTACCAATCCACGTGCATCAAAGGGTGCTTTTCATTTAGTATAAAGAACAATAACAGAATGACAGAGGAGATTTGAATTTTGCTGAAGGCAAAACGCCACATGTGCCATTATCCTTAATTATACAAAATATAAAGGAGCTATGGCCTTTCTGTTCATATATATTCAGATTCTTATATTCAACTTCCAATCTGACATTCAAACTGTTGCTTGGTTGCTAGCATAAATAGTACCCTGGCAAACTGTTCCAGACTGGGGAGCCTCTGCACAAAGTTCAAATTGGTAATAACCACAAAGAAAATAAAACAAAACCCAATGACAGTTTGCTATAGAATATTACTTAGCGCAGCCTATGACCATACAAACAAGCTGTAATAATAGAGTAGACCAATCTCCACATTCAGTTTTTGCTGTGTCCACATTATTTGTGGTGGTGATGAAAGCCATAACACTAGAGTCTAATATGGTAGTGACACAGTTTAAAGGACAAGGCAACGCAAAATATAATTCTTTGCCTAATAAAAGAAACCAAAATTGTAAGCAGCTTTGCAATATACATTTATTACAAGTTTGTAATGGTTTTTGAGTTATTATGTTGGGTTGAAAACCCCAACATACGGTTCTTCGACTTTAGCTTATTCTTCCGCTTCTTCTTCTTATTCTTAGCGCCCCCCATTTTCTAAACGCTACTCCTCCTACAGTTTTAGGGGTACAACACCCAAACTCCCCACACATCTTCGCCCAATAGCGGAGCAGGTTGCTTGTGCTTTTCTAAGCGATTGTGCCCCCCGTCTTTTTGTGGCGCCGCTCCGAACCCCCCAATTTTCCTATTGACTTTGACAGGGAAGATTTTCAAACTGCTGCCGCACTTACAGCTCTGAAGCTACACCCCCCAAACTTGAATAACATAATCATGGGGTCACCCCGAATGAAGCAGCAACATTTGTTGGATGACCCCAAAGTGGGAGGGGCCAACAACAGCCAATCAAATTTTAATCATTGACTTTAATGGGGAAATTGAAACTGCTGCCAATCTTACAGCTTTGAGGCTGCACTCCCCAAACTTGAATCACACAGTCATGGGGTCAGCCTGAATGAAAATAATATGATTATTGGATGCCCAAAAGTGGGCTGAGCTGTGAACCGCCAATCAGAGTTTACCTATTGATTTGGTGGAAATCAAACCTGCTGCCATTCTCACAGTAATAACAGCAGGGTCCCCAAACTTTTCACACTTGATCACTAGGGGACTGCAGTTTAAGTTTTGAAAAGTGGGCGGAGCCACCAACAGCCAATCAATCAAATTTCACCTATTGATTTTTATTGGTTTGATGCCAGATTTTCCAAACTTTGCACAGTCAGTCACTGGGTGACTACGCATTCAGGTTTTTTTTTTTTTTTTTTTTTTTAAACCACAAAGTGAGAGGGGCCAACAACAGCCAATCATATTGTACCCATTGACTTTTATGGGGAAATTGAAACTGCTGCCAAACTTACAGCTTTGAGGCTACACTCCCCAAACTTGAATCACACCGTCATGGGCTTAGCCTCAATGAAAATATGATGATTGTTGGATGCCCAAAGTGGGCGGAGATGTGAACAGCCAATCAGATTTTACCTATTAACTTGGCAGAAATCCAACCTGCTGCCATTCTCACAGTAATAACACCAGGGTCCCCAAACTTTGCAGAGTTGGGTACCAGGTAAGTGTGGTTCAAGGTAAGAAAAAGTGTGTGGAGCCACCAACAGCCAATCAGAGTTTACCTAATGACTTTCAATGGGGAAATTCAATCTGCTGCCATTCTCACAGAATTAACACCAGGGTCCCCAAACGTTTCACAGTTGGTCACTAGGGGACTGCAATTTCAGTTTTGAAAAGTGGGCGGAGCCACCAACAACCAATCAGATTTCACCTATTGATTTTTATTGGTTTGTTGCCAGGGTTCCCAAACTTTGCATAGTCAGACACTGGGTGACTACGCATTTAAGGTTTTTTGTAAGTGGGTGGAGCCACCAACAGCCAATCAGATTTTACCTATTGACTCTAAATGGGGAAATTCAACCTGCTGCCATTCTCACAGTATTAACACCAGGGTCCCCAAACTTTTCACAGTTGGTCACTAGAGGACTACAGTTTTAGTTTTGAACAAGTGGGCGGGGCCACCAACAGCCAATCAGATTTCACCTATTGAATTTTATTGGTTTTACGCAAACTTTGCACAGTCAGTCACTGCGTGACTTTGTACTCAAGGTTAGAAAAAGTGGACGGGGCCACCAAAAGCCAATCACATTTCTTTCATTGTTTTCAGTGGGAAAATTTTAACTGCTGCTATTCTCACATGTTTAATGTCAGGGTCCCCAAACTTTGCACAGTTTGTCACTGGGTGACTATGTTCCAAGTTTAGAAAAGTGGGTGGGTCCAACAACAACTAATTAGATTTCACCTATAGACTTCATATGTTTAAATTTAAACTGCAGCCATTCTTTAAATATTAATACTAAGGTCTCCAAACTTTGCAGAGCTAGTCACCTGGTAACTGCAGTTCAGAGTTAGAAAAAGTGGGTGGAGCCAACAACAGCCAATCAGATTTTACCTATTGATTTTCAATTGGAAATTCAACCTGCTGCCATTCTCACAGTATTAACACCAGGGTCACTAGGGAACTGCATTTTTAGGTTTTAAAAAGTGGGTGGAGCCACCAGCAGCCAATCATACTTCACCTATTGAATTTTTTTGGTTTATATTTAAAATGTTGCTTTGCTCACACTATTTATATCAGGGTTCCCAAACAAGTGGGAGGAGTCACCAACAGCCAATCCATTTCCACCCATTAGATTTCATTGGTTTATATTTAAACTGATGCCATTATTTAAATATTAATTCCAGTATTGTTAAAGTTTCCAGAGTTAGTCACTGGGTATTTGCCATTCAAAGTTAGAAAAAAGTTGGCGGAGGCACCAACAGCCAATAACATTTCACCTATTTACTTTCAATGGTGAAGTGTAAAATGCTGTCAGCCTCACAATTTTTATGCCTGAGTCCCCAAAATTTGCAAAGTTGGTCACTGGGGGGCTGCAGTTCAAAAATAGGAAAAGTAGGTTGGGCCACTAACAGCCAATCAGATTTCATCCATTGAATTTTTTTGTTTTAAACTTAAAATGCTGTCATTCTCTAACTATTTATGCCAGGGTGTCCACTGTTTGTCACTGGGTGACTTCGACTCGAGGTTAGAAAAAGTGGGCAGAGCCACCAATCACAATTCACCTATTGACTTTTATTGGTTTAAATTTTAATTGCTGCCGTTCTTTAACTATTAATCCTAGGGCCCCTAAACTTTGCAGAGTTGGTCACTGGTTAACTGCAGTTCCAGGTTAGAAAAAGGGGGTGGAGCCACCAACCACCAATCAGATGTTGTTGACTTTCAGTGGGGAAATTTAAGTTGCTGCCATTCAGACACTATTAAAACCAGGGTCCCCAAACTTTGCACAGTGGTTTTTACTGTATAACTGTGGTGCAAGGTTAGAGAAAGTGGGCAGAGCCCATTCAGTGACTTCATGTTTTTCAACCCAACATGAAGTTTGTTCTCAAACTTGCCTTTCTAGTTTTTATTTATAATTGCTATTAGAAGCAGTGCTTGTCTGTCCTTTTCTATTCTCTGCCCTGGTGGCTTTGTGTGTTGAAACATTGTAACACAAGCCAGAAGACTGACAGACCTGCCTTGCTGGAGAAGCAATGTTTGCAACATTGTTTAAAATGCAACAAACTAAGAGTTCAGCAAATGCTGCTTTCAATAGCAATTACATTTACAAATAATGTTTAAAGCGCTACAAATTTTTAATAATTTCATATTGGAAAGTTTCTTAGAATTATGTTTTCTTTCATTATGCGAAAAAATATATTTGGGGTTGACATGCCCTTTAAAAGGGGTGCAACCCTAAATGCAACATATTGTTTAATAAAAAGAGAAAGTTATTCTATGCAGCTTTCCAATTTGCTCATGAAAATGTTAAATGATTTTTAAAATTATTTGTAAATGTAATTGCTTGGAATGTTGTTCTCTGCAATGCTTTTACTGACTATCAGACAAATCTATAAACAAGCATGAGAGCTGGATACTTTTTAAAAGTAATCAGAGGCAGCAGTGAGAGCATAGAATAACAGACAGATTCTGCTTTCAATAGCAGTTTAATTTACAAATAACGTTAAAGGTGTTCTCTGCGCAAATATTTTTTTCAAACAGAAGAAAATGCAATTCAAAGCAACAATCAAATCTATATTTATTCCATATTCTAATCCCCATATATAATAAAAAGCACAGAGTTTGCCCAGGAGCAGTAACATATAGCAACCAATAAGATGTTTGCTTTTAAACAACTGGCAAGTAAATTCCACCTGCTGATTGGTTGTTATAGGTTACTGCTCCTGGGCAAACTTATGGCCTTTTATTACATAACCCCATTTATGTTTGTTTTTTTGCAATAATTTGTAACTGCTATTGAAATAATTATCTGTCTGTCTCTTTCTATTCTCTGCAATTCTTGCAATGAATCCTCAAACAACACAGCAGAAGACCTGGAGGGGAGCTGAATTCATTTATTTTATTCTGGAAGTTGAATAGAATTTATTTCATTGTGCAAAAAAAAAAAAAAAAAAAAAAAACACTGTGTAAAGATCACCTTTAGGATAACTACTTGTCGATCTAATTATATTTTATTTCATCAGGGAATACTAGGAAGTTTACAGCCTCTGACACTGACAATACCAGCCCACCACACTGCTTTGTGATCACTTTTTATGTGCACTCACCATACAGTTTAGCAACCAACATAAATATTCCTAAATGTTTTTGTTATCCACATTACAGGAAAAATTAAATGTTTTGAACAATCCCTTAGCATGCACATCACAGGTTCCAAGACAAGAGATTTTGGATATGCCCACCTGTCATTTGCAACAGAGAAGCTCAGTAGAATGTGGGTGGTTTGATGTTTATCCAATCACAACTTTGGCCTCACACAGGGTAAGATATCCTGCAGTTACTTTTGAGGTCTGGTGGGGTACAAGATGCGGAATGGCTAGCATCCTATAATGCCAATTGCGGAGTGCTTTCCAGCATAGCAGCCTGTGGAAAGCCAAATAGCTGGCATTAGTATGTTTTTTTAGTAAAAATGTAATTACAGCAGTGTGAAGCTAAGTTTAAACCTGATTTACCCCTATTCCTAAAACAGAATCTATGCATTGTATAGACAGACATTTTAAATCATAAAATAGATCATATTTAATGGATCACAAACCAATGGCTCTTATGCTAAACAACACAAATCCCCAAACCCCCTGACAGAGCTTGATTGTAGGGCAGGATGGGACTGCACAAACAAATGCCACTGTACAAACCTGACTTAGCACATTTACATACATTCAAAACAATATAAACAGAGTGAGATGACATGGCCATATACACAATCTAAGCATGTAGATCCGAAGAACATACATGTCATGTCAAGTCAAGTCATGAATTAATAAACAGGAGCATCTAACAGCAAGGATGTGTGTTCCTGTACATGGACACCAAGCCACAAGCATTTTACATACCGCCCAATAGACCCGCTATTCGCGGGACAGTCCCGTTTTTCTTTACGCTGCCTACGGTCCCCGATCGCTGTTTAAAGATCCCGCAGCCCCGTTAATGTCCAGCTCCTTGGCTTGTGCCGGAGAGCTAACCCAGGCATCACACGTCTCATCTCGCGAGACTGTGACCTCACACCATCACGTATATAAGCGCACTGACGCCAGACGTACAGGACTTAGGGGGAGTGACAGGCAATTTCTTGTACGCAAACATATCTGCTTACTTTTTTTTATTTATTTTCTTTGCTTGTGGCCTTTACTTTTGTCAGGGTAAACAAACAATTCCTGGCGGTTGCTAGCCATTTCCGTCGCCACCAAAGCCTTAGATTCCAAATTTGAAAAAAACTATATTCATTTTTTTTCATCACCTGAAGGTGTTCTTGTGCTAGGGAACAAAACCTCACTTTTTTCATGGAGGGCGCTAGCAATATCCCAAAAAGAGAAATAAAACACTTTATTTTCAAGGTGCTTTCCTGCAATACCTGCTTCTCTTCACAATGTTTAACCATTTTTACAAATTGTTTACTGTGCTCTGACATCTGATTTGTGCCAGGGGGGAAAATATGACATTCTGTTGCCCTGTCAGTGATGTGCTACAAGTACAATATGTGTGCAAAGCAGATTGCTGATTGGTCTGTTCTGCCCCCGCCCGCTTTGCAGCCATGGGCACAAATGTGAGTCCTGAATGGGGGGCTTTCCTGATGCAAGGTGGTAGAGCATTCCAGAGGAGTGGTGCAAAGTTTTATGCGGGACTCCGCTGTTTGGGGAACTATATCATCAAAAGAGCTGATTGCAGGGCTCAGGAGGGAATGTGTTTGAATTTGAATGTATATGGGGAGCTTTGTCACTTTGATAAAGGCTTGGGACTTAGCTGAAATGTTAAGCTGGCCATACACGTGGCGATAAACATCGTCAGATCTGCCACACACCATTCAGGGCTGAATCGGCAGGTAAGGAGGTAGAAACAATAGGATTTCTACCTCCTTCTGCCGATTCAGCGCTGAAGGGAGATTTTGGTCAGGCGCCTTCTATGGCGCCTGATCAAAATCTTTTAACTGGCCCGATCGGCGAGTCGGCCGATATCAGCAGCTTCCTGCGATATCGGTCGATTCGCCGACATACCATACACGCACCGAATATCGAGGTTTCGTACGATATTATCGGTGCGTGTATGGCCACCTTTAGTCTCTGAAATGAATGCAAATTTTTAGTCTTCTAAGCCCTGTGGGTGCAGATCTTGTTTGCAACATTGGAGATAAGAACAGATATATAAAGCGGAAGAGCAGAAGAATGCATTTGACCTGTTCAATTTTATGACCCCTTAATAAAACTCTACCAAGTCGTGCCATTTATATCCATTTGTTTCAGAAGCACTATGTATTATGCCCCACTAACTTCTCTGATCATATTATGCCCATGATGACCCACCATAAGTCAATAACATCTCAGTCACTAAATACATATGTCTGACTGTGTCCACACACTTGTTGATCTAGATAAACTCTTGTAAATAATGAACGGATTTTAACAATTAAATATGCATTCCTGTTTGGCTTTTTCTTTTTGTTTGTTTGCTGTTAGTTATATCAAACACATCCTCCAATTTACCTGCAACAGTTTTGCATAGCACTTTTTGTCATGGTGCTTATGCAAATCAGATATGCCATATGCTTAGGTGTCACCTGCCAATTCAAATTGTATCCTGTCTTCACCCTTTAAAGCCATTAGGGTAGGCCTATTCGAAAGTTTTGTATCCCTTACCCTATACTGATTCCTCAATAAGGTTTCGGAATCAGAGCTGTAAATAGTTATTTTGAATGGTTCAGAAGACAGCCACTATTTATACCTTTACTGGGTCCCAAATGAAACATTAGGTTGCTGGAGCTGGACCTGGATGCACATGAAACTATTGGCTCCAAGGCCCCTGCCTCTGTCCCAGAGAAAATCTTTGTATTTAGAAATGTCCTTGATATGAAGTATATCAGATGCTACATCTGCAAAGAAATTGTGTTTGGGAGGAATGAGGATTACATATGTATGTAGGGGACATATATATTTTTTTGTGACTCACAGTTGCATTTTTTTTATGTTTGTGATTGTACTAAAAAGTTAAAACACAATAAAAAGATGATGAAAAAAAATATCTTCACGTTATATAACACTGCCCAGTCCCCAATGTTATGGTTTTATTTTCAGTATTGTCAGCTACGTGAAAAATTGTATTAGTGCCTCTGCCAACACTGCTGCTAGATGTCCTGGATATTTTATTTATTTTTTAGTTTGAGAGGCAAATTCCAAAACTTGAATTCAAGGAGGGTTAAGGAAATCATTACTTGCAATTTACAGCAGGTGTGTAAAACTGTTTGGAATACAGATATGGGACCTGTTATCCAGAATGCTTGGGACCTGGGGTTTTCCGGATAAGGGATCTATCCATAACGTCTGCTAAAAAATAAATTAAACATTAAACCCAACAGGACGCCAGCCAGCCAGAAGGTGAAACACAATTCATCTTTCCATCCAACCTTATATTGGTTCCAAAGACAATCAAACTCAGCAGAGAGCATTCAATTCCACCTCAGCACATACCTTTGGCCATGTAGTGTGTATGAAAACACTGATATCTGCCATTTGGTGATAGCTTCAAGAATTTCAAGGACAGCAAATATATTGTAATGCTTTATCCCCACATCTAACCTTAATTAACCTTCAGTCTAGGATTCCATGGGTAAGCTAGCAAATAGGCATTCTCTGCAGACCACATTGTGGGGGGGCAGCTTCACAGTTTAGAAATCACTACCTTAGTCTACCATTGGCCATACACAGGCCAATAAAAGCTTCTGATGCGGACTTCTTCAGATCGAGTGGGCAACATATTTACCCATGTATGGGGTGCTTGGCACTGCCTTTTTGAAAATCAATAACATACTGTATGCATCAGACAGCTGTGAAAATCCTGTTAAACAGGGGCAGTCCTTGTCCAACAGTATGTCCACAGTATGATCTGATTGTTGACCCGGTGCTCAAATCTGGCAGAGATTCAATTGTTTGATGCCCTAGCAAAACCTATTCTTTCTCCAATTATTCTTACCCTTTTGTGCAGGTGTTTTCTCTCTCTCTTTGTGCGCTCTATTCATTTTGATGGATTATATAGTTGTAATGGGGACCAATGTCCCTGGGACTTACAGCAGGTCACTTCCCACATAAATCAATGAGAGGCACTCTGACTATCCCTATACCCATGATTATGGTCACAAAATGCAGCTGTGATTGTGTGATGACAGACTTTTCACTGGTAATGGGAATTGACCTGTCGTGCATAAGAAGGGTTTTGATCACCATTACAAACAGCATAATCAAAATGGCTAGTCTACTATAGGCCTAGTAGATCAGTGACAAGCCCAGAACAAAATTAAAGGTGAACTAAACACAAATAAATGTAATATTGCTTAGAGTTCTTTTTTTCTTGTCTCCAAGATATTAGTTGTTCTGAATTTGAAACAGCAGCGCCCCCTGCTGTTCTCTTTGGCCATCAGAATATTAATTACAGAGTAAAAAAACATCTTGAGGCTAAATGGAACCAGATCCCACCAACAATGTTCCAATGTTAAGTTGAAAGCCTTCCTACAAAAATAGAGGCCGTTAGAGCAGCAAAGGTAGGACTAGCATAATTCTAAAAGGAATGTTGGGTTGGCAGATATCTGACCAGTTTTGTCTATAAGGTATATTACTGGCAGTAGTAGTGATGAAATTCAAAAGTCATGATAAGAAACCAGTGGTGTTTCAGCTTATGCTGAAGTTAGAATGCTAGTAAATCAGCATTAACTGAAGCACCAGTGGTTGCTTATCACACCATTAGAATCTCGTGCCCCGTAAGTATTTGAGGGTCAATGAGCACTGCATTGGGCCCCTGAAGTGTCATAGCCTGGGAGCAATAGGAATACAGAGGAAACACATGCTTACTTTGTTTACTGGTAGCGGAGAGGACATGCTTCTAAATTGTGGAATAAGACTGTTCAACTCACCCAGCTCATCCAGGATTTGAGAGTAGGGTTGTTCTGATCCCAGGTGACATATAGAGGTGGTATGAGGAGGTAGAAACAACCTTGTGGTAGGGAAGTGGTAAGAATTGCCCAGTTGCTATCTTCCCACCTACCTGGTGACACGGCATGGATGACGCCAGTCAGGCTCTGGTCCCTGACAATGTAGACTCACAATACAGACCACCTGCCACCAAAGTACTGCGTGGACCTGAGCTGAAAACCCCAATGTTCTTCCTGATCGTGGATGAAGCCACAGTGGTCCAGTTCAACATCTCCTCCACTGAAAGCTCTCTGTCTGCTACTATGCTGCAACAAACTTGAAGATTTTTGGGGGCTTCTCAAGACCCTCCTCACAGTGAGTATCTTGCCACAGCTGTTCATACTTCCAGATGTTTACCATGTGACCCCAACATCTGTTCTTGGCAACAATCCTGAATTATCCTGGCAAAATTGACCCAGCAACCAGTGTCACCCCACTAGCCAATCCTAGGGTTGTCATTAGGGTTGCCACCTTTTTTTCCTTATAATAACAGCCTTTGGGTCGGGGAAGTAGGCAAGGGCATAACATGGGGCAGGAAAAGGGGCAGATCTGTACCTAGAAGGAGTAATCCTTTGGAAGAGGGTCAGGGAAGGAAGGGATATGTAGGGTATTACAAATGTACTGGCAATTACATTGCAGGTAAATTTGTAATTCTGGCCCAGCCCCAGCTGGTGATTAACTGGGGGTCAAATACTGACTGAGTGGTAACCCTAGTTCACATACTGACCTGCCAAGCACCTTACCAACTAGCTAGGGGGCAGATTTATAAAAATGTGAGTTTAGAGATTCATACATAAAAACTCAGCCATGTTCTATTCAATCCTATGGAATTTTTAAAAGCAAACTTATCAAATGATGAACTATTGCACTCATTGATAAATACACTTCTAAAAACCCCATAGGAATGAATAGAATGTGAGTTTTTATGTATTAATCTCTAAACTCACATTTTGATAAATCTGCCCTTAGGTGTTACTAAGCAAGCCTTTGTCAGCTTCTATACTCCAATGTAACCTTCTTTAATCAACTTGCACACAGTTTGCCACCACCCTATGCAGCCCAAAGGCATACCTCCCAACATTTGAAAAATGAAAAGAGGGACAAAAAGACTTGACCATGCCCACTTTGTGACCATGCCCCAATTGCCACACCCCATTTTTAAAATAGTGCCCACGATGGCCCAATAGACAGTGCCCCCCATACACAGTGCCCCATTTGCCCCCATAAACAGTACCCCCACATAGACAGTGCCCCCAATTGACCCCATAGACCATGCCCTCAATTGCCCCACAGACAGTAGCCCCCATACACAGTGCCCCCATAGAAAGTACCCTCCATACACAATGCCCCCATAGAAAGTGCCCCTATACACAGTACCCCCATACACGGTGCCCCCATACACAGTACCCCCCATACACAGTGCCCCCCATACACAGTAGCCCTCCTTACACAGTGTCCCCCCATACAGTGCCCCCCCATACACAGAGCCCCCCCATACACAGAGCCCCCCATACACAGAGCCCCCCCATACACAGTGCCCCCATACACAGTAGCCCTCCTTACACAGTGCCCCCCCATACACAGTAGCCCTCCTTACACAGTAGCCCCCCATACACAGAAGCCCTCCTTACACAGTGCCCCCCCATACACAGTAGCCCTCCTTACACAGTGTCCCCCCATACAGTGCCCCCCATACACAGAGCCCCCCAATTGCCCCCATAGAGAGTACCTCCAATAGAAAATTCCCCCATACATAGCGGCCCCCATAGACTTCTTGTGGCTCCTGCTCCTTATTCGGCTCCTCGTACGGCGGCGACAGGACCTTTTATAAGGTTGCGCCCGTGTGCACGGGCGCAACCTTATAAAAGGACCTGTCGCCGCCGTACGAGGAGCTGAATAAGAAGTAGGAGCCGCAAGAAGAGACGGAGTCGGAGCGCTCCGCTGCAGCCAGCGCATCCCGCTGGCCTGGATAGTTTAATGAATGTTCTGCATTTCCGTAATGCGGGACATTCATTGAACAATCCGGGACAGCGGGACGCTCTGTAAAAACCGGGACTGTCCCGCGAAAAGCGGGACAGTTGGGGGGTATGCAAAGGCCAAATTTTACCACAGCCCTTATTACATGAGCCACAGGTCTTAGAGGGAACACCGGCTGTAGGAATAATAACACACATTTAGCCAGCCATCTAGGCACTCCTGTATAGGCACATTGCCCCACAGAACTATGTGGTTGTTTCTCATTTTTAGGCAATAAAGTTTTCATAAAAAAAAAATTCTTTATCAGTCAAAGTCATTTCTGTGTGTGTGTGTGGAAGGGGTGGGGCACTGGTGCTGCAGTGTGTGACAAGTGCTCAGAGGATGGGCAGCCTGCTGCAGGCAGAAAGGAAGAATGGAACTGGAAGCTGAGTTGCCTGTCCTAGGACTGAGTATTGCTGTTTTATCTAGTTTATTGAATGGATCAACTTTCGTACTACAAAGGAAAGGCATCCTCAGAGCTCGCAGGAAAGGTAGTGTGAGCAACAGCTGCCAGCCATCTGCCATTAGGCTTCTTCAATTAGCCTTTACTGAAATAATAGCTACTTTGCTCCAGGGTTCTCCTACCAGTTACTCACAACTGTAGTACAACTTACGTTCCACATTTTAGAACAGCTGGAGGCATAAGATGAAACCATCAGTAGCAGTGGTAATAGATAGTCCTCATGGACGTAGATCACTCTGAAACAGAATTATACATAATTATGGTGCCCTTACAGGTGTCATGGGTTGTGGTAAAACTTCCTATTTGGGGCAACATTACACTGGTATTTATAATCTAACCTGTAGTTCTTTATGTTTTATTGAACTACAATTTCCAAGATTGTCACTGTATGTTTTGAGTTGTAATTCAACAACAGCTAGAAAATGCAGGAGAGAGTATCACACTTGTCAGGATTATGTGCAAGAAAATGTATTTAAGAAAAATGCAAAGTTTTACTTCATGGTGCATGGTGAAACCAAACTGACTAGTGCATATGATTAAGTACTCACCCAAAAGATCCTCATTGGGAACAATCATACAAACCAAGTAGTAAACTTTAAATGCCCCAATATGTAAATCCTGGACAGGAAGTGATAGAGAGCAATTTAAAGTGACAGGTTAAAAGATGTAAAGGTAAAAAATTCAAAACAGTGAAATATCACAAATATAAGTGCTGTTGCCTATAAATAAGTTAACCGCGTAAGTGTTAAAAATCCATTACTAATTACACCAAAATGAAAATAAAATCAAAACTATCAACTACATAAAGCACATTCTCAAGACAGTTGTGTTGTCACACATGGTTAATCTAATCCTACACTCCATTAAATAAAGCTCAGTGGGGCCCCACAAAAAGTGAAATCTGGGACCTGTAGGGCCTTGTATTACAGCAAAGTGCAAGTGATTGGTGTCCAGTTTACTCACATTGTTTGTTTCTTTAGGTGGCTCATACTTAGCTGACATTATCTGGTGGGCTGGAACTATTACAAGTAAGTTTCTCTGTTTTAAATTTCACATGTCGAATATTGCTTACGCCTCATAATGCAATTTTATAAATAAAAAAAAAAAAAAGCTGAAAAAGTGCCTTAAAATATTAAATACAGCCACCTTGGCTGCCACCTGTAGTCATATAATGGAAATTCAATAGACACTAAGGGGCACATTTACTTATCCACGAACGCTCTGAGCGTTCATTCTATCAGTCCAATCGTATTTTCCGCGGCTTTTTAGTATCTTTAGTGCGAAAAAATCGGATCGGTTTTGCTGCTGTTTACAATTGTTCGGGAAGAAAATTTTGTGACTTTCGGATCGTCAATATGATATTATCGTGACTAATACGATTTTTTCGTAAGCATTTTCGTGATATTTGCGATCTTCAGAAATTGTCATTTCCAATCCGAATTTTTCCCATTCGGGATTCGAACTCGTGTTTTGATAAATCTGCCCCTAAGTGGCCTAATATATGCACTACTTGATGAAGCCTGGGCTGCACATATGGCTATTTTAGCATTAGAAGTGCTGCAGTACTTTACTACTTACTTGGCTTTGCTCCTTATCATACTAAGCATCACGTTGGCCAACACAAATTATAAGATCGGCTTGTTTGGCAAGGTTGCCAGACAAGCTGATCTTTCCCTGATATGCCCACCTTCAGCAATATCAGGCATATCCAATTGAATAAGTTAGTGAAGAAGTGAGTATTGCACCATGATCTAGGGTTAGTGAACAGGTAAGTGAATATAGTGTAAAATTACTTGTTTGTATAAAAGTTAATATTTAAGGAATACTAGAGGAACTCAAGTTGGGAAAATCATTTGGGAAAGCGGGCGCTGCCTGCAAACCAGCACTGGCACTAACATCTGTGACTAGTTGGTTAGTTGATGGTGGTTGGTTGAATTGTGAAGCAATCTCTAATGTGAAGAAGCCCAAGCTGTTGGAAATGCTTTCAGATTGCAAATTGGCTGCAGAATTTATTTCAGAAGCTTCATTAGATCTTGTCCATTTTTCAGCTAGATCTATGGCTCTGTCTGTAGCTACCAGCAGAGTGTTGTGGCTTAACCCTTGGGCTGCAGATGCAGCTTCTAAAAATAACCTATGTCCGTTACCCTTTGAGGGTGAGATGCTATTAGGTGAAAAATTGGATGCCATACTATGTACTATGCCTGCCCTATGCTGCCTGTGTGCCATTCTATGCCTGCCCTATGCTGCCTGTGTGTGCTGTACTATGCCTGCCCTATGCTGCCTGTGTGTGCCATACAGGTGTGAACAGGTGAATAATGTGGGTGCTTACAGTGTGAGCCTGAGGTATGAACAGTGCAGGGGTGAACAATGCAGGGATTAAAGGTGTGAAAAGCACAGGGGGTTACATGTTTAAACAATACAGGGGTATGTTTTTGTTCAAAGCAGGTCCTTTAAAAAAGGCCTTAGGGGCTCTTATACCGTTGCTGGATATGAGATGAGTCAACAAATTCCTAACAGCAAAAAAATTCAAGATGAAATCTCTGGCTTCCATTATACAAGCAGTCTCCGTGGAATTCCCATCAGTAAATGCTGACCATGGGTGACCAAGAGAAAACAGGAAATTGTTTCTTACTTACCGTAATTTCTGTTTACTGGTAACTTCCATGGCAGCATTCACCAGGGAGGGAGGAGGAGGAAGTTGAATTTTTAACCTGTTGGGGGGAGTGTCTTGTCAGCTGGCCTGCAGGGGGTCTTAACCCATTAGTGAATGCTACCATGGAAGTGACCAGGAAACAGAAATTATGGTAAGTAATATATATATGTGTGTGTGTGTGTGTATATGTATAGGGTGGTGCATTATAAAACTTGCATATGGCTTGCATATTACATTAACATTTTAGGGAGCATTATTTCTGTGATACCTTTAATACTCTTTCTCTCTCCCCTTTAAGTGGCAGTTGGGCAGATTGGCAATTTCTTGGCATACACTGCTGCTCCTGCAGTGCTTGTTACACCCCTGGGTGCCCTGGGTATTCCATTTGGGTAAGTGATATAAGCAAGTAATGGGCATGATACTTGCTGCAGTCGTACTCGTATTGTATGGAATCATACGGTAATGGAAGAGGCATCAATAGATCCAGACTCCACATTTTCAGACAGACAGATGTGCCATAAACTGTGATAAAATATAGAGAAACTACATCATTTGAACATGCGATTTGCATGCATGCATTTAATATTTAGCAAAACATGGCATAGAATATGCTTTCCAGAAAGCCTTATTTATATTTATTTAAAGCAATGCCCTTGACAACGATTTTAAAAAATGCCAGGCAGCTTATTTATATTAACTTGGCAACTAACACAACACCTCTCCAATACAGTAGTTCCCTTATTTCATTCAAGATAAAATAGTAAATAATATTTGTGATTTTTTCAGCATTGATCAGTCTTAAGTCTCTTTTTCTGATGTAAGTATAGCATAAATATGCTTCTTGGAGAGTGGAAAGTGCACTACACCCAGTTATTGCATCTCCCTAAGCACTGTTTATGGAAGTACAGGTATTTGACCTGTTATCCAGAATGCTCAGGACCAAGGGTTTTCCGGATAAGGGGTCTTTCTGTAATTTGGATCTCCCTATCTTAAGTCTGCAAAAAATCATTTAAGCATTAAATAAACCCAATAGGATTCTTTTGCCTCTAGTGAGGATTAATTATATCTTAGTTGGGATTAAGTACAAGGTATTGTTTTATTATTACAGAGAAAAATGAAATGGTTTGTAAAAATCTAAATTATTTCCTTAAAATGGAGTCTATGGGAGATGGCCTTTCTGTAATTTGGAACTTTCTGGATAATGGGTTTCCAGATAATGGGCCCCACACCTGTAATGCTCTGTTTTGTTTTTAAGGTCTATTTTAGCTTCATACCTTCTAAAAGAAAATCTTAATTTCCTGGGGAAGCTGGGATGTCTGCTTTGCTGTGTGGGTTCGGTTGTTTTGATTATCCATTCCCCAAAGTCTGATGGTGTAACATCTCTATTGGAACTGGAAGAAAAGTTCACAAATCCAGGTACAGTGCCCAGTTCTCCTTAAAATACATTTAATACTTACATTCTATTCTTCTATCCTACAGAGAGCAGGTTGGTGCTACAATTGCACAAACCCTCATACTTTCCAACATTTCCATTCTAAAAATAAGTTGGCTTTGGTCATGACCCTATTACACACAACTTAGCCACCCCCCAAATGGGTTAAAGGAAATCAATTTTCATAATAGGGGGCACCTTACCAATTGGCACCTCCAAGTGTTTGCTACATTTAAAAAGGAAACTTACATGTGTTCCAGTCAGGCAATATGTGTTATGAAAAATTACCCTAAGTCTCAACTTTTAGTATATGCTCAATGCAGCAGTTAATTAAAATGAGGCTGCGGCATCACTCTAAGGCTAAGTAAAATAAGAGTAAAATATAAGGGAAGTGTGTCTTATCTAGTCAAATCTGCTAGAAAATAAAAATATTTTAATACTCAAATGTATGTTTTATTAATAAGGTTCATACATTTTCAAAAACAGTTTTAAACCCCACCTGGTCATTTCTCAGAAAAGTGTCCAAAGTAATGGTACTGGCCAAAGTAATGGTCTGATAGGTTGATTCTCTACCATTGTAGTTTCTATGTAGGGAGGCCAACATTCATTTTAAAGGCAAGCACGCTACAAAGAAATTTCACATAAAGACACAACAAATATCAATAAAAATAATCAGTTAACATATCTATTATACACCGTAGTGTAAGGGCTTTCCCACCACCCATATTCTCAGGCCCCACTCCCCTTACAGCAGCACTAGATGTTAGGGGCACGTGGGAAGGGGTGGTCATGGGTCCTTAATGGGCCTGCATTGTTTGTGAGACATCCCAAAGGGTCCAGTGCTCTGAATGCAGGAATTCTATTTATTTACAAAGTAGTTGGCAGTAGAAGGTGCCTGACCATACACAAAGTATGTGTTGGGATTATTGTTCCATAGCTGCATTTGGGAGATAACCCCCCAAAAAACAGAATCTTGTTAGCCAAGAGAGATGTTTAAAAAAAAATCTCACTTTTGGAGCCATGACTGGTCTTGACATGGTCCTCAGATTTTATATTATTAAAAGTATGCCTCTACAGAAAAGAAGGATGAAAACATGTTTTTTACTAAACACATCAGTTACTAGTGCTGCTCCAGCAGAATTCTTCACTGCACTGCAAATTTTTTTTAATGTAATTTTGAAATTAGACACATATTCTTAGTTTCCCAGGTGCCCACAGCCATGTGACTTGTGCGCTAATAAACTCCAGTTACTCTTTACTTCTGCGCTGCAAGTTGGAGTGCTAGCAAGATAGCAGCTCCCTGATACCTGCATTGCTAAAAAATGCAGGTGTCATCTGCCCCACCTAGTGGTAGATATGAGAATAGCAATCAATAGTAAAAATCCAATTCCAGCTTGCCCAAGTCAAAACCATAACATGAATCATGAATCCCTTTAAAAGGGACCTGTCACTTTCAGGAATGATAACAAATTCTTTTTTATCATGTTAGTTAAGCAATTTACTTACACTATAAAACATTATAGTGTATGTCTTGCAAGTACTCAATTACAGCAAGCAGGCAGCTGCCATTTTGTAAACACTGTTATTAAGACAAGCATTTCATCATCCCAAAAACTTCTTAATGCTCCACAATCTAGCACCTGATTTCCATGTCAAAGTACAAGATACATAAATGCAATGACATCTACAAAGTGCTGAATGAAAAGTGAAAGAATATTAACTGCCCCGCCCCAGGCACAGAGCCAGGGCAGGTAATATATGATTGACAGCTCAGGTTTTTAAATACATATAAAACAGGTATGGATGTTGTAATAAAAATAGAATTCGGGTTTCATGTTTAATTTACAAATGACTTTTTTATTCTAGCTTTTTATGTGTGAGTGACAGTTCCCCTTTAAGCTAACCACATAAATGGCCAGATACATTTCAGTACCAGAAGCTTCACCAAATTTTACCATATCTTAGTGGATTTTTCAAGAGAAAAAAAGAGGTTATTTTTGTCATGGAACTGGACCTGGGTCAAAATGTTGATTATTATATATAAGAATTAGAGAAACTGTGGCCAAACAGGCTGAATCATGGTTGTCATCAATTGTAAAATAACTATGATGTTGTGTATCTTATCAAGGGGAGCTTTACCAAAATGAAACAAAAAGGAAAGATAGAATCACTTGGGAATGCCAAGTGTTAGGCACCGCCAGTTATGCTAGTTGCTCTCCTCCTACCCTGCAGGCTAAAAGAATTTTTAGGTTGATGCCCCACAAGGCTGCAAACACAGGCCAAGAATCAGCCCCTACGCTGGCATCAGCCTTTCCCTGTGCCTGTACTTGGAGCCATTGTGCAGCAGCCCCGTGGGACATTAGCCTCATGCTGAGAGCTGTGCTGCAGTTTCTTTCCTATATGATGATACAAGAGACTAAAGTTGAACTGGGAATAGATTATTGCTGCAGCGTAGCCACTCCATGAATGGGTTACCATTGTCTGATGCAGTTAAATACAACAGGCCACATTTATTGAGACAAGCTTTACAGTAGAAACACTGAACAAATGACTGCAGGGACAGAGACAAAATTCTTCAGCTTTGTTTCATTTGCATGTTTTGTTTTATGTTTTGTTCATATATTAATGCTTATTTTTATAATAGCTGCTTTGTACTCCCTTTTTAATTTCAGTTACTCATACTATACTATATTCAGTTACTATATCATTGCACTTTTCACTGCCTGCTATTTATTAAGTTCCTATACCTACATTGCTGCTAAGTAGGACGTGTTCAAGGGTCAGAAGCTTGCAACGTTTGTCATAACTAGCTGATCTTTCACCTAAAAACAATGTTGATGGAAAGGCGAACTGGGGAAAAAATATTTCCTTTAAATCTTTGAAGTGATTCTAAGTTCTATCAGAGCTTTAATATGAATCTATCAGTTCTTTAATAAGCCTAGTTAGCTCTCATGACTGTAGCATTATTGTATTAGCTTCTGTCAGTGGTACATTTATACAAATTAACCAAAATATGAGGCTTTACCAGTATTACAATATGACAAATAACATTCTGATGACATTTCTCTTTTTCAGCATTTATGACCTACCTGTTGGTTGTACTTCTTATGCTATTTATGCTGATATTCTGGATAGCTCCAAGCCAGGGGCACAGAAACATAATGGTTTATACTGGTATTTGTTCCTTATTGGGCACCTTCACTGTGCCCTGCACCAAAGGTATTGGTCTGGTGGCTCAGGAAGCCTTTGCAAGTAATTCTACCAACTCAAGAGCGCTTTACATCTTTGTGACTCTCCTAGCTGTACTGGGCTGCAGCATCCTCATTCAGTTTAGATACATCAACAAAGCACTGGAATCATTTGACTCCTGCATATTTAGTGCAATCTATTATGTGGCATTCACCACCCTAGTTTTGTTGGCAACTGCCATACTTTTCCAAGAGTGGACAAAAGTGGGAGCAGTAGACTCCTTGGCTATTGTATGTGGATTCACGACCATGTCAACAGGAGTTGTCCTTATACAGATGTTTAAGGAGTTCAGTATCAACCTACAGGAATTAAATAAAACATCAAAGAAAGATGAATAAAAGAGCCCTGCTAAGCAAAATCTTGGAATGTTTCCTGTTCATGGTCTATATATAGGGTTGTATATTTTTAACTCGGTTTTCTAATTAAATTATCAGTATTAATGTATAATTGTACTGTGCCTATACACCATTTGTGGTATTATTCATGCTGTAAATGTTCCATTGTGATGATCAAATCCATGCTATTTGGTGCTGTCTGTGCATGGGAACAGTGACTGGGCACACAAATAAATCGTCCATGAGTTTGGAGATTGTATTGAAGTTTATCGAAAATTAACACGCTGTTTTGGTGTGCTTTATAGGAAATTCTACTAGATGTAAAAACCACTATTCGCATATACATTTTTTAACATTACTTTATTAATACATAAAATCTGTGCCATTAATATTATAATGTTAACAAATATGAAAGCCCCATTATCAAGATGCCTTTAAAGGGGGCATGAATAAAAAAGTATATTAAAGCCTTCACAAATATTACACTGGTGTCAAATGAAACACTTATATAAATTTTTTTAACCTTAATATTGGTAAACTTCAGAGTCATTTTAAAGTCTTTCTAGCTTTTTTGCCTTCCTTTAGCAACCAATTCTGAGAGTATTACAACCCATATTGTTTGCAGCTACTTCCTTATGCACTCCCACTGGTTAATGTTTACTTATGCAATGATTTACTGACTCATTCTATCATACTGTTGCCATTCCCTTCCTCTCCTTAAGGGCCCAACCTTTGATCATTTAAAGGTCACAGATTATTTATCTGTGCTGCTTACAGGTGAGATTTCCTATGCTTCTTTCCAAGGATTTGATCAAAAAGACACTATTAGTGATGTTGCACAAAGCCACCAATCGGCAATTAGATTTGAACATTCGCCATGTGTTAGAAAACAAAAGCAAAGATCTGATTGTTTGCTATGGGCAATGCCACTGGTGATGTTGGCTTACACACTATAATAAAGATGCCCCTAACTCTTTTTATCATTTCTGCTTTATTCTGCCCTCTTTTTTTCCACTCTTCCACTTATGTTCTGCTCCATTTTTTTCCCTCTGTTCATACTTTTCTTACTTCTTTGCCCATTAACTACTCGTAACCTACTACTATACATATGCTTTCATTCCTCTCTGACCCTCATGCAATTTTTTCCGTCCTCTCTTCTATTTCCCCATTCATAGCCCCTCTTTTATAGATTTCCTACTCTCCTTGTTCTTAGACTTCGCTTCAGTTGCTTTCCATTCTTAAAAACATTACAGTATTTCCAGACATACATGGCCAACAGCAGTTACCGATTAATTGTGCTGGTAGATAAGATGTGATATTGCAGGCATACACAGCAATCATGCAAGAAATAGTACAAATGAGGTAACACAGCTGCCCATTTGAAGCACTGAATCTGCCCGAGTGCTGGCACACGCAGCCAATATCCACCAACAAATGCTAAGTTTTGCGTTGTTGGCAGATATTTGCTGTGTGTACCTGCACTTGGGATTCAATGCTTCCAGATGCAGGCACAACTAGAAGGATTTTTGGGTGTAGGAGCGTATTGTCAGCCTACGTTTATCTGCAGGCTGACAATCCATCCCGTGTCACCTAGCCCTTAGGATAATGCCACATGAAACAGATTCTTGGCCTGTGGGAAAAATGCATGCCAAGAGTCCGCCCCATGTTCAAAAAATCTGGATGTTGTGCCTGCACTGGGAGCCAATACAATGGCCCTGCAGTTTCACAGCAAATTCTTCTTAGTGTGTCCTAAAAGATTTATTCTTGCAGAGAATGATGCCCCCTGGACACCAAAGGGTTAACGGAAGGGGAGCCTTGCCTGGGCTAGGAAGGCAGGGAGGACTAAAAAGCTGGGCAGTAGCAAGGGCAGTGTGAGAGGAGTGGCTAGGAGAGGATATAAAGGGTGCAGGGAGTTCCGTTTCCCGCCATATGTATTAGCACAAAGGGCAACGTTCCGCCCACCCTCCCTTGTTTCAGTCACAGCAGTGGGTGCTAGCGGTAGGGAATGCTTACCAGGTGGTAAGGGGCTCAGGTTCCTCTGCCTAGCGGAGTATGGGTCATTACCTCCCTGGGTATTGGGCCCAGGAGTCGTTGGCACAGAGTGAGACCCACTTGCTACCACTTGCCCTCCACAGTGCATCTGCACCTGGTGGCCGACATGGCAGGGGGGCCCGTTCACTCCGGTGGTGTGTTCTGTGCAGTGGCAAGCATTCCCCTGTTACTGTTATTGGTTAGAGATTTACATGTTATGCAAATACTATTTGTATAAATAAAGCTGTGGCCTTTACAATTCCATCCTGGACTCTGTGTCAATTTATTTGGGGACCTTTGGAAACAGGGATCAAGTTAATGGGCCATAAGATGACTGAGAACATGGACGCTGCACCAGTCATGACACTGGGCATGTCAGACCCATTTGCACACAGCACCATATAATCCAGTGCATGTACTGAACAAGTAAATTTGCCTGTAAGATTACAGGTTTATAGATGAAAGGTGTCCTGAGCAAATTCAAATTATTTTTGAGTATATTTTGAGTTAGCAAATATTATGGAATAGTGATTCACAAATGCTTTTTTCTGTAGCATGAACCCCCACACCTGCTGCCCATAAGTATAAACCTTTCCTTCCACCTCCTTCAAGCCTCACAAACCTATTCACAGGCCAAAAATATGACAGCCTTTGCCCTCCTCACAAGCCTCTTCATCAACACATGCCACCAGCCCAAACATTTCTGACCTCCCTTCGGCAAAAGGCTATTTACCTGCATCCATTCCCCAAAATTACAGTTCTCTCTGCACATACAGGCAACCAACCTGTCTCCTCCAGAGCAGGAAGTAACAGACCTTCATGCACAAGGCCATCCACCCATGGCTGCCTGAAAATGACAGACAGCTTTCTTCTCAGCCCCTCCGAATAACAGAGGGAAAGTTACACTGGATGCACCCTCCCGCTACCCTTAAGTGTACTATCTCTTACGGATGAATATTTGCAAATTACTAACTGTTACGCTCTGACATAAGCACACTAAAGCAGCAGCACAGATGAGGGATCAGAGGCAGATACTGACAGGACCTACAGCCAATCAGAGTTAATCTGTGGAAATAACTGCACCACCTCCAGCATAAGGGTTAGTGTTGAAGTAAAGGTTTTGCAGAGGGATGATTCTGAGATGAATATCTCTCAACTCTCAACAACACATTTTTTGTTCACCATTTATATGGCAAAGATTGTTTTCTTATCATGAACTATTAGATTTTTGATTGTTTAACAAAGGAAAACAACCCCTTTTAGGGCTCTGGCACACGGGGAGACAACAAATCTTCCTTGTCACGGGCGACTAATCTCCCCGAAATGCCATCCCACTGGCTAGAGTGTAAATCGCCGGTGGGATGGCATTCTTCTCAAGGCAACTTCCGCAATTTCGGGGAAATCGCGGTGACTAATCTCCCCGTGTGCCAGAGCCCTTATGCTGTAAGGATAGCACAGCTGGGCTTTAACGTGCAGTTGGAAGATTAACCTTGGCAGAGGGCTCACAGTCCTTCCCCCTACAAATAAGAAACTGATTTATATTTCAATTAGCGCTCTCGCTCACCCAATTGAATAATAGGTTCGGGTTCTTATACCCTGAACCTTTCGCTTATCACGTTTTTCTCTCTTCGTTCTTGGGAGTATATGCTCAGATGTAAATTCAAATGCAGGATATTCACCCATCGCTTCCTTTTGGTGGCCCGGGTGCCATGCCCCCAGACCCGCAGCATGGGAAGATTCAACTTTAATAGTCAGCACAAAACAGCATGCACACGTCAGACTCCAGGACAGCAGATAAAATTTCAAAAAAAGCTTTATTAAAGTTAAAAACCTGAGCTTAAAATGATACTGGCACAAAAAACTACTTTTTAAAATATGAATCTACATTAAAAGTTACCTATAGTTCATGTTGATCATTTAGACCTGCTTTCGTAAGTAATTGTTACCTGAAGTCCTAAACCTGACTGTTTGGCCAACATTCTCAACCTGTCAGTTATACCTTTAGGACTAAAGGTCCCCATACACGGGCCGACTAAAGCTGCCGATATCGGTCCCTTGGACCGATTCGGCAGCTAATCGGCCCGTGTATGGGCAGAACAGAGCTGCCTGGCCGACCGATATCTGGCCTGAAATTGGCCAGATCTCGATCGGCCAGGTTAGAAAATCCGGTCGGATCGGGGACCGCATCGGGCCAAACGATCGGATTTTTTTTTTTTTTAAAGCAGCTTGCTACCCGATATCGCCCACCCGTAGGTGGGGATATCGGGTGAAGATCCGCTCGCTTGGCGACATCGCCAAGCGAGCGGATCTTATAGTGTATGGGCACCTTAATATATACTCTGCCCAGTGCAAGTCCAGTCTGAAAGACATTTGTCAGATATGTGTCCTGTCTACTGCTTTTTAAGGTTCTTTCATACCAAAACTGAAAGGGCTTTACATACATATAAGCTGGAGGATACTTGGGGGGGGCCTGGAGGAAACAGCAGGATGCTGGGGGTGGGCCTGGGGGGAGTCAGAGGATGCTGGGGGTGCCCTGGGGGGGAGCTGGAGGATGCTTGGGGGGGCAGGAGGATGCTTGGGGGGGCCTGGGGGGAGCCGGAGGATGCTTGGGGGGCCTGGGAGGAAGCTGGAGGGGGAGCCGGAGGATGCTTGGGTGGCCTGGGAAGAAACAGGAGTATTCTGGGGGGGGGGGGGGAGCTGAAGGATGCGGAAGGAAGCAGCGGGGAGCAGGCCATAGTATGAGTAATTTGGGGGAGGACCACCAATGCTTTAGGGGGCCCTGGGCTGGCTAGCAATGTTTTATGGGGTACCTGCCCTGGCACCAATGCAAAACATAACCCCTGGCCACCAATGTTTTAGGGGGGGCCCTGGGTACCAAAGTTTAGGGGGACCTGGTACCAAAGTCTGTATGTCCTTTGTATTGATGGGAGGGGCCAGTGGGAGGAGGGGGGGCCCAGAAAATTTTGTTGTGAGGGGCCCCGTGATTTCTGATGGCGGCCCTGGCAACAGGATCTACTCAGTCACATTGTTTGCTGGGGGACTTTATTTTAATTGCATCACAGACTCAATGTTAATAGGCATTGTAGGACTCGTGAGCTTACATATTTTGGCCAAAGTGTGGTACTAACACCTCATTCTTTGTAAAAATTATCTTTAAAGGCAAACAAAGCGCTGGCAATCTTTCTTTCTTTTTGTGTATAAATAATGGCTTTTTATCGTTTCTTGCAGCTGGTCAACTCCAGAATGTGGGTTAGACCGAACGCTGGCACAAGAGTGTTTCTAGCAGCTGGTCAACGCTACAGCGTGGGTTAGACCGAGCGCTGGCGATTTCTTTCTGTGTTATATATCACAAAATGTTTGCCTTGATTTCCCCATCTTCTTATCCCCCGCCCCCCATTCATTGTGGTATTGTCCCTGTATTAATTGCCATCCCTCCTGCTCCTTAGTTTTACCACCCCTCCTGCTTCTTATTGTACCATCCCTCTTTTGCCATCCTTCCTGCTCTTTATTGTACCTTCTCTCTTTTGCCATCCTCCTGCTCCTTAATTTTACCATTCCTTTTGCCATCCCTCCTGCTCCTTATTTGTACTTTCCTCTTTTGCCATCCCTCCTGCTCCTTATTTGTACGATCTGCTTATTGCCATCCCTCTGCTGTGTGTGTGCCACCTTCATATTATGTTTTCAGACAGGCCTTGCCATTCTCTGCCAGTATGTACTGTTCGCACGCCTGTCCTTAGTACCTGCAGTACAGAGTCTGTAATATGCCATTATGCTTGTTCATCTTAATTCAAAGTGCTTGCCACAACAGAATTCTGGACAATAAGGAAAGTGTTGAACTGATATGATTATGAAAGCAGATAAATTTGTCAATTTGCCCAGATGTTTAAACATGTAAAACACATGTAGAGACAATTATCAGTAAAGGATCAGTGCAGCTCTGGGCCCTTTCTCAAGCTTGATACTCCTCCCCTATGCTTAAAAAATCTGGATGTTGTGCCTGCACCAGGAGCAACTACATCAGCCCTTCAGTTTCATGCCAAATTCCAGTAAAAAAAATCAGCAATTGAGTTCACGTACCATATAACCACAAAACACTGTGTACATGGACACCTTGGGGAGTTAAATGATCTAGGGCGGCTATTATCCACAAGATTAAAACTTTGAAGAAGGGTTATCTAGAGCATTTAGAACCTCTTTATCAGATAAGTTCAGACCTTCATTAGCAAGATCAGCCAAAGTCTCAAACTTGTTAGCAACAAAAAGGGAATCTAACTTGGAATAAGACCTCCTTTCGGATTTAGTGACTTGCATTCCAGGTGGACCAAGAAGCATCATCTGGCTGTCTGGAACAGGACCTTGGACAGTATGACAAGCCACTTCAACTGAAAAAATCTCCATATGTGAGACTGCCTACTGGGGCTGAACTAGATAGGGATAGGAACTACCAACCCCCATGCTTCCTCTTCTTATTGCAGGTGCTAACAACATCACGAAGCAGCACAGGATTAACAAAGGGTCATCACTTTGAAATAAAAAGAAGTATACCAAGCAGCATGGTCTTGAGATAGCAGAATGAGAGCCCCCAAGCTGCTAAAGTTGGTGAATATAATGCAAAAATCCTCAGCTCAGCTTAGATATCTCATTATTGAAATCCATAATGGTAAGAGGAGAGTCACACTGCTCCAGCAGGACCCCGGGGAAAAATGCAGTAGGCCCCGACCCAGTCCAAAATCCACCAAAAAATATAGGTTTCCCCATTGACCTTCCCTCCTTATTGTGGTGAAGTAAATATAGGGTACTTATACTTGCACTCAGGAAGGGGGGGGTCCCTCAGAGGGTTTGGGGGCCCCTAGTGTGGCAGCTCCAGCAGGCCCCAGTCTGATGCTGGGTAAGGGAGGCAAAACTTTAAATTTTCTTTAAAAAATGTTTTAAGAAGCTTCAAGAAAAACACAGCAGGGGTAGTAAAAACAATAGGCCTAGCCTAATGAGCATACTTTTAAGGGCAGCAATAGTGAAAAAAGTAAGATCTATAAGTGCTGTCTATGCATTCAACATATCAGTTTTCCATATTCACCTTGATAAAAAAAAGTACACAGAATTGTTGCAGGTACATTTGTGGATGTATCTGGGCAAAAAAAGAGAAAAAGGAAGAAGGAAATGGTAAACAGGAATGAATATTTGATTGGTGGAAAGTGTTCATGATTTACAAGAGCAGTCTATATCAACATTCTGAGCAGTGTCTGCATATGGTTAAACATGTATTCAGTGGCTGAGTTGCTTTTAATTTACTGGGAACATGTATGCACTTGCTGTGGGGTAACTACCCATTGGTATAGTGCAATAAAAAAGGGATGTGCACAAAGCTTCTTTCACACTGGGAAGAGAGGAAACAAGTTTCATTATAGGGAAGCAGCCTATAAAAAACCTATGAAATCAACCTCTAAACATTCTAAAGTTGTAAATTAAAAACTTATGAAATAAATAAAATGTAGGGAATTGCTGCCCCTTTTAAGTAACTACCAAAAGAGAAGTTGCATATTTTTCTGCTAACAACTTCTGCTTGTGCCAGAGAAAAAAAGAGGAAAACACTTTTATTTTCTACAGAATGTTACAGGGGGTGTCTAAGTGAGATCAGAGGGTCCAATTGAAGGGTTTTATGTGACAACTAGGGCCAGACTCTTCACAATTCAGAGACTGGCTAATTTAGGAGAAAACAATGTGTGAAATGATCCAAAAGTCATCTTGAGTTACTAGGCTCTTTTTGTTTACATTGGCATTAGATAGGTCCCTTGGTTTTCACCAACAGAACAAGGGCTAATTTAGGAAAAGACTGGGTCAAACTGACCAACAGTAATCTTTTACTCTGGTCCTAATTTTGAAGTGTCAGTTCTGCAATAAAGTTTTGTGGCCCTAAGGATGCCTCCTGTCCGGTTTTGAACCGGGCTGTATGGGTCAAAATGCTAGGGCCACAAAACCTTCTGCCTGGTTTTCTACATACTGAAAACTGGGCAGCAATCCTCTGAATTGCAACTGGCAGATACAGTAATATCTACACATCACATGGCCAAAAACGTCATCACACGATGTCAGCAGCTTGCGTGATGATATCAGCGACGCATGCCCCTTTGTCTGGGTTTATAACCCAGCAAAAGTGGCAGCCCTTTGTAGCCCCAAAAGGATTTCAGTAAAGCTGGAACTGGCAGGGGTTTTATCTGTTTCAAGCAGGAGTTAAACAGCACCATCTGTAACTAAAGGTTACCTATAAACATAACAACCTGTTGGTTTAAAGCTTTGGGGGGGACAGGGGTGGTAAACTTAACACTGATTCAGTGTCCAGTTTAGCCCTTTTGCCTATGGCTTTAACCTTTTCAACAGCTGTATCAAACAACCGAAATTTTACCGAACATAATTCCTTATCAACACTATCATTCACAAATGTGCCTCTTACAAATCTAAGGGGCCCATTTATTAAACCAGGATTTTTTGTGGTTAAAATCACGATATGCAAAAAATTCGGAGTAACATGATAATTTATGAAGTTAGAAAATGTCATGAAAATTCTTTTATTGGTCATACGAAAATATTGTGGTTGCGTTTCGAAAGTCACAAAATTTTCGGATTCGAATGTTCGTAAACAGCGCAAAAACCTTTCTGGCTTTGAACCTTCAATGCATGATTTTGGAAGCCTCAATGGCACGCTGCAGCTCCAACCTGGCCAAAAGAAAGTCACGATACCGAAGCTTGAATGAATTCCGAAACGGTCATAGTCCTTGTGAAAAATACGACTTTTTCATGGAAGTTTTGGAATTTTAACAAAACTATCCTGGACATTCAAAAATTCTATAATTATCCTTATCCTTTCCCGCTTAGATTACTGCAATCTCCTGTTAACCGGCCTCCCAGACTCCCACCTTTCTCCCCTGCAATCAATTTTAAACTCTGCTGCCAGGATCCTCGTGCTCTCTCCGAAGAGGGTACCTGCTCAGCCTCAATTAAGCTCACTAGCATGGCTGCCTGTTAAGCAAAGGATAGCTTACAAAATCCTTCTGCTGACATTCAAAGCCCTTCACTCCTCTGCTCCTCACTACATTTCTTCACTGGTCTCCCTACATGTTCCTGGTCGTCTCCTCCGCTCCTCTCAGAGCCTCCGTCTTTTTACACCATCCACACCCACTTCGCTCTCTCGTCTTAAACCTTTCTATCTCGCTGTTCCTTACCTCTGGAACTCTATCCCTGAATCCCTCCGTAGGGAAAACTCACCCACTCTCTTTAAGAAAAAGTGCACCTTCTGGAGCACTAAGACATTATTTTGCCCAGTCCTGTGCTTAAGGGCAAATGCCCATACCCGCTGTACTCTTACCTTCCAATTTGTGCCTGTATGTTACCCAACCACTTAGATTGTAAGCTCTACGGGGCAGGGACCTCCTTCCTACTGTGTCTCATACCACATGGCACTTATATATATATATATGTATTTATTTATTATATCACTTGTGCTCCCTGTGTGTAATTTTGTATTCTGTAAGACTGTACAGCGCTGTACAGTCTTACAGTTATACATACAAGTTGGAAAAAATACGATTTTTTCTCAAAAAAACTTAATTGTGGTTTAATGAATGGTCTCCTAAACCTCCTCAAATGAAAATTGCGAGCGCACACCCGCAGCCTGCCGCCTATTACTAAATGCTTCTATTTATTCGAGTGCGTCCTTGCTCACCAGCAGTGCTTATATGCGCTTATATGCGTTTATATGCGCCTAGTCGCAATCACGCGAGATGAGAGCTGTGACGTGGGATTCGCTCTCCGGCAGGAAGCGGGCAGCGGGGCATTAGTTGGGCAGGAACGGGGCTGCAGGACGGGGAAACAGCGGTCCGGGACTGCGGGCTGTGTTAAGAATATCGGGGCTATTGGGCGGCAAGAAGGTAGGAGCTGTTGGTTGAAGTAGTTGTGTGCGGCTGAATGTACAGTGACACATCCTCTCTGGCGTATGCTCGTGTTTATTAATTGGTGGCTTGGCTTCTTACTCCTATCTACCCGGAAGTACCGCCGGGGAACGGAGGGTAAAACTCTGAATTCCCGTTTTGTATCTATTGTTATCTACAGTAAGTGGGCTCTTCTCCAGTGCTTTAGGGAGTTCCCATGCCTCATGGATATCCTCGGCTGACAAAGGACATTGGACTGTGGAATTCCGGCAGGAGAGCCCTGTACCATTGTATCGCAGTGTGTGCCATGCTTCTGTATTGTGCAGTAATATGTGTACTGACACAAACCCACCCGGCACACCCCTTACTGGCCTCTATAGCTTCACTGAAAAAGTCCACCTTTTTGAACTGTGTCCATGAGCCACATTCAATCGTGTAATTCCCAGGGGTGCCAAATTAGGGCTGTGATTGGTTATTTGGTAGCCCCTATGTGTACTGGCAGCCTGTAGGAGGTTTTGTTTGGCTTTACAATAGTTTTTTTTTTGCAGCCAAAACTTGCCCCCAAGCCAGAAATTCAAAAATAAGCACCTGCTTTGAGGCCACTGGGAGCAATATGTTCCTGAGCCACTGGTTGGGGATCACTGCCATACACAGTCACTATTTATTGGGCTTTTTTGTGCTTGAAATGCCAGAGCCTATTTAGAACCTATGTCCGAACCTGCCTAGAGCTGCAAAGAGTGGCTCTACAAAATAATCAAGTTTATTTTGTAAAAGACGTAAAATGTCAGGTTTAAAATCTAACCTTTATTTGCTAGTGCCTTGAAAAACAAATATCACAGAAATCTGTATATCAGCGTAGGATTTATGAGGGGAAAATTGGAGAATTGGACAACGGTCTGAATGCTTTGCAATTCACTACATGCATATACATTTTGGGGTACGGTAATCTGACATGTTTTAAAGAATGTGTTGAATCACTTATAGCTATTATGTAACAACAGAAAGGATTATTTTATGATAATAAAGATGTTTGTTGCACTGTATGCCTTGGACAGAGGGACCCTGGTTCCAAACCTTAAAAGTATAGTGATATTACTGGCATTTCTGCCTAGATAGGTATTTTTAAACCCTAGTTTCAGAATGAGAGACAGGTGTCTAGAAACTTTTGACCATGTAGTGTGTATATAATTTATTTGTTTACATTATTCCCTGACACATCCTTTTTTCTTTTTACTTTACAGGCTATTAACAGTAAACAAGATGTCTGCTGAATATTTTGCCTTAGACACACAGTCAAAGTTTAACTCCAAATGGCAGGTACAGAGTTTTGTTGGGTATATAAAGTATACCCTGCATTTATCTTTTTCTTTCCACTAAAGGATTGTTCTGTAGATTTTTATTATATAGCAAATGCTGCGCTTCAGCTGAATTGCCACTCCAGCATCATTTACACTTACAGTGGATTACTAGTTGGGTATGTCGGTTAAAAGTTTGTAAAAATACTACTAACTCAAAAGTCACTACTATTGCACAATGCTGTTTGAACAACCTTGTTTATTTCAAAGCTGGGCATTTTTGATCTGCTTACTAGTTTAGCTGGTACCATCCAGTGTATCTTTTGGACACCTATGTTTAATTAGGTCTATATTATATTCTAATATTACAGTCAACTAGTATGAAAGTTTTATTAAACAACCACTCTGATGCCCCTGATTTGATTTCTTATATTTATGCAAAATCCTTTATCAACCAGTAATAAACAGGTTTTTAAACCACCTCTGCTGTTTTATATCATTTTTTTAATCCAGTAGTAATTCTGTGCAATGTGTGGGTTATTTTTATAAAATGTTATAGCAACATAATCCTCAAAGTACCTTGTTTTCTCACAGTGCCTTATGATAGCGTTTGAAATTCAACAACAAAAGATGGCCTGCAGCTTAGAGTTTGCCCTCAGGTGTTGTAAATACATCTGAATAAGATTTTCCCCTTTGTTGTTCTCTAAATAGAGTGCAGACACTGTACCTGCACCCGATGCCCTTTGCACCTTGTAACCAGTGTTTACAGTCTGTTTTTTATGCTTTTGCCTATAGTCACCTCACCTTGAAGCTAAAGGACCTGTAAGGGCCCCTGTGCCACCTGCACTTGCTATATGCCCTGCTATATGTATTTTACCTACAAATACAGGACCAGCAGTTAATGGCAAAGAGACACAAATGATGATGCCAACAACTGCATGTTTGCCTAATTTCATGAATTGTTTAGATGCTTATTGTGTGGTCAGCCTCCAGCCCCATCACTGACATAAAAGCTTTTTTAAGCCAGTGTTTGTGTTGACAATCAGTGTGAGATGATGGGCATTTTCATTTTGCCATTTTTTCACCTCTAATCTTAAAGATGTATGACGTGAGGTTAAGAATTCAGCTATTCCATTTTGTGTCTTTTTATTAATAAAATATATGGAGAATTATATATTAATTATGAATACATTGCAATAATAATACTACAGGCATGGAAACCATTATCCAGAAAGCAGTTGTCCAGAATGGTCTGAATTATGAGAATAACATCTCCCATGGAATATTTTTTTTAAATCAATTCAGTTATAAAAATGATTTCCTTTTTATCTGTAATAATAGCAGTACCTTGTACTTGATCCCAACTAAGATATAATTCATCCTGTTGAGTTTATTTAATGTTTAAATCAATTTTTTAGAAGACTTAAAGTTTTGAGATCCTAATTATGGAAATTATACAAACAATCTAGAAAACCCCAGGTCCCAAGCTTTCTGGATAACATATCACATACCTGTAGTAGTAATAGTAATAAAAACATAAGATGATTATTGTTTAGGCTTTTTGACTCCGTTTCAAGCCAGTGGTTCATTAGGGCATAAGAAGCTTTTTTTATGCATGGAGTTATTTTATAGCCATGAAAAGATTGTCCCATTTTATGTTTGAGTCTTTGTTATATCCATTTTGACTAGCTTGACCCATGTTTGCCTTACGCTGTAACACTTAATTAACTGAAGATATCTAGTCCCTACATAAGATAAACTGAGTAGCTTATATTAAAACCTTAGCAACTGTGGCTTGCTCTAAATACCTTGTGAAGAAGACTGCATACCTGTTGCATTAGTAATGTGGCACACCTTCGCAGATCCACTTACACTTGCTGAAATGTAATATCTCCATAGTGGCACTGTTCCAGCTTACACTGGAACGGTGTTTTTGGACTTGCGAATTCAGAGAACGTACCTTTTTGTGTCTCTAATGGATATAGATATGCAGTGAGTCTTTACTATAGGTTATCCACACTTCATAGAAACCTTTATTCAGTTCCTGTGGACATTGCTTGTGTGTTTTTCTCTCTTTAAGCTCTTGTGAGCATAGTGCCTCTCTGCTTGAAGTACAGGCAGTCATAAACCAACTAGAGCTGTAGCAGAAATGTTCACTGGTGTACAAATTTAAAGAAATAAAATTTCCACCCCCTCACACACTCATAAAGCACTCTCTTGCCAAATATGTTTGGATCTGATCAGTTAAATTTGGCGCAACATAAAAATATCTTATTTCTTTTGTGTACCAAGCCTTATTTTCTGCAGCTTTAAATTGTTTCCGAAGAGCTTCTATTCCCAAATGATATGAGTCGACACTTTAATTTAATTTTTGTTCTAATCATATTCATTTAGAACTGATCATTTTGTAAAGATGAATTTCCTTGGTGTATAGTAATACACTCTGTGTAACACATTCAATTAGCTTGCTTCATTAGCCAATATCTGTTTAACACTAATGTGTTTTTTGTTTTGTTTTAAAGCTAGAAACAAATGGAACATTCTTAGCCCCCACATTACTTACAAAAGCCAAAATAATTTGATATATTTGCAACATATTTAGCAGGCCTCGATACATATGTTGTTTGCATAGATGTAGCTGCTGGTAGGAGCACTCTTGAGTAAATGCATGTCCTAGGGGGATCTTTTAGCTGCCAGATTCCATCTCTCTCCCTGGGGTGTACATATAATACTGGGGACTCCTTTGTAGTCGTGGTGATCAGATGCAAGGAACAGGATTAAAACGTAGCAGCATTAGTGCTGAAAAATATTCATAAATAGTGACAGTCGATCTTTTGGCCGCCACAAAAAGTTGACAGATGTTCTAAATGATGCTGGAGGGAAGGAATTAGTTCTGCTTTACTGAGAGCACTTTTAAAACATAACCAGAAAAAATGAATCTCCCTCTAGGGCTGCAAATGGCTAAGAGGTTTAAATAACAGCCTCATTTGTTGCAACGTCATGTAATACAATGGTTTTCTTTGCAGGAATAAATGTGCGACCTACACAGGAAGTTGCTCTGCACTAATATCAATGTTACGCGATCTCTGGCACAAATATCAATGCGGTTGGGCTGGGAGAATTAAATGCTTTCGAAATGAGCCAAGATCGGGGAAAGTATGACTTCTACATAGGACTTGTGCTGGCCATTAGCTCCAGCCTCTTCATTGGGGGGAGCTTCATATTGAAAAAGAAGGGCCTCCTGCGCTTAGCTCGGAGTGGCTCTATGAGAGCAGGTAAGCAATTCTCCCCCATGTGGCCCTGGCTATGGGTTGCACTGCCTTCATTTGCAAAACAACAAAGTGTATGTGGACAGTACAGTTTTTCATTATACATATATGGGACCTGTTATTCAGAATTCTTACGGCCTGAGGAATTCTACCAGGGCTGTGGAGTCGGTAGATAAATTCTCCAACTCCTCAGTTTCTGATACTTCCGACTCCACAACTCCGACTCCTCTGTTTTTAATATGCTAATGTATTTTATACATTCATTGAAGGAAAGGAAGGAGACATACATGTCATTTAACCACAGAACTACTGGCTAGGAAGCAAACACTCTACTGCATTGCCCAATTAAAGCACGTATACAAGTATTTCTAGTCCTGCAAATTTTTTTGACTTAATTAGTTATCAGTGAGAGTTAGGCTAGGTTCACAGTGGGCATTGTGTTCTCTGTAACAGAGGAACACGACGCAGTGGAGCTGCCGCACCTTAACTGTGAGTTACGTCCCATTTAGTGAAGCATACAGTCAATGAAAAGCATTCTTCATGGTCACTCAACGTGTTCGTTTATGCACTGCGTGCATTGGGCTTTATTCTTATAGCAGAGAAGTAATTAATTATGACTGTTTGTGAATTGGGACATTTAAACTTGCTTTAATTTTTTTTTTATTCCCATTTAAATTTAGTAGGAGTCGGAGTCGGTTCATTTTTTGCCGACTCCAGGTACCCAAAATTGCCTCCGACTCCACAGCCCTGCATTCTACATACCTTAATTCTGCTAAAAATCTTTTAACCATTAAGTTGGGATACACCCAGTAGGATTGTTTTGCCTCCAATATAGATTTATGCAGCTTAGTTACAGTATTACTGAGAAACAACTCCCTTTTAAAAGTTAGTTATTTGCTTATAGAGTCTGTAAGATGGCCTTCTTGGTGGAGGTGGTGGCTCACTAGATGTTAATCTGGGGGCTTTTGCTTATCCATGCCTGTTGAAATCATACACTAAACTAGGGGTTCCCTAGTTTTTTTTACCCACAAGCCGCATTTAAATGTAAAAAAAACGTATGGAGAGCAACACAAACATGAAAAAGCTTCACGGGGGTTCCAAATAAGGGCTGTGATTGGCTATTTCAGAGCCCCTATATAGACTGTCAGCCAACAGAAAGTTCTGTTTGGTAGTACACCTGGTTTTTATGCAACCAAAAATTGCCTCCAAGCCTGGAATTCAAAATGAAGCACCTGCTTTGGGGTCACTGGGAGTAATATCCAAGGGGTTGGGGATCACTGCTCTAAACAAAGAATCACTTTGAAAGACATAAATGATCAAGTTAGCCTATTGAGTTTGTATTACTTAAAGAGTATTTCTAGTGGATTCTAAATTTTTAATCTAGATTTCTACTTTTTTTTTTTTTTCACATACAGGACAAGGTGGCCATGCATATCTCAAAGAATGGCTGTGGTGGGCCGGCCTTCTCTCAAGTATGTTCTTATAAAACCGAAACCTTGAACCTCTAACATGTAAATGTCTTCATTTATGCTAAGTTTTAGATGCATCTAGTTTGATCAACTTTGGAATTGGTCAGTTTAGAAGAACTAAACTGGACAAAATTATTGGCACCCTTAACTTAATATTTGGTTGCACACCCTTTGGAAAAAATAACTGAAATCAGTCGCTTCCTATAACCATCAATAAGCTTCTTACACCTCTAACCGGGAATTTTGGACCACTCTTCCTTTGCAAACTGCTCCAGGTCCCTCTTATTGTAAGGGCCTTTTCCCAACAGCAATTTTAAGATCTCTCCACAGATGTTCAATGGGATTTAGATCTGAACTCATTGCTGGCCACTTCAGAACTCTCCAGCGTTTTGTTGCCATCCATTTCTGGGTGCTTTTTGACGTATGTGTGGGGTCATTGTCCTGCTGGAAGACCCAAGATCTCTGATGCAAACCCAGCTTTCTGACACTGGGCTCTACAGTGTGACCCAAAATCCTTTGGTAATCCTCAGATTTCATGATGCCATGCACACTTTCAAGGCGCCCAGTGCCAAAGGCAGCAAAACAACCCCAAAACATCATTGAACCTCCACCATATTTCACTGTAGGTACTGTGTTCTTTTCTTTGTAGGCCTCATTCTGTTTTCGTAAACAGTAGAATGATGTGCTTTACCAGAAAGCTCTATCTTGGTCTCATCTGTCCACAAGACGTTTTCCCAGAAGGATTGTGGCTTACTCAAGCACATTTTGGCAAACTGTAGTCTTGCTTTTTTATGTTTCTGTGTCAGCAGTGGGGTCCTCCTGGGTCTCCTGCCATAGCGTTTCATTTAAATGTCGACGGATAGTTGGCGCTGACACTGATGCTCCCTGAGCTTGCAGGACAGCTTGAATTTCTTTGGAACTTGTTTGGGGCTGCTTATCCACCATCCGGACTATCCTGCGTTGCAACCTTTTCATCAAATTTTCTGTTCCATCCACGCCCAGGAAGATTAGCTACAGTGCCATGGGTTGCAAACTTCTTGATAATGTTGCGCACTGTGGACAAAGGCAAATCGAGATATCTGAAGATGGACTTGTAACCTTGAGATTTCTGATATTTTTCCACAATTTTGGTTCTCAAGTCCTCAGACAATTCTCTTCTCCTCTTTCTGTTGTCCATGCTTAGTGTGGCACACACAGATACACAATGAAAAGACTAAGTGAACTTCTCTCCTTTTTATCTGCTTTCAGGTTTGATTTTTATATTGGCCACACCTGTTACTTGCCCCAGGTGAGTTTAAAGGAGCATCACATGTTTGAAACAATCTCATTTATCCACAATTTTGAAAGGGTGCCAATAATTTTGTCCAGCCTATTTTTGGAGTTTTGTGTGACATAATGTCCAATTTGCTTTTTTTCTCCCTTTTTTGTTTTGTTCCAATACACACAAAGGGAATAAACATGTGTATAGCAAAACATGTGTTACTGCAGTTCTGTGAGAAATACTTGATTTTCTGGAAAAATTTCTGGGGTGCCAACAATTTTGGCCATGACTGTATAGGGTTAGCCTATATCTCGGTTAGTACTGTGTGATAGAAGTTTTGTTACATGTGTAGGATAATGTATCTTATTCATTGTTAAAGATTTGTATCTGTCATTTTCTTTCAGTGGGAGCGGGTGAAGTTGCAAACTTTGCTGCATATGCCTTTGCACCAGCTACTCTAGTGACACCCTTGGGAGCGCTAAGTGTGCTAGTCAGGTACATGCCTGGATATTGTTTTCCTCTGATGGAATTTTTATGACATGCACTGTAATTGTGAATATTGGTCTAAACATATGCTGTTTACTCATTATTGTTCTAATTGCACACCACTGTGTGAGCTTATTAGTCTAGAGACTGCTTTGTTTGGGGGATCTAGAAATGTATTGCAGTGTAACCCCTTATATATTACCTTGGCCTAGTGGAAGGAAGGGGTGCATTTAGCTATAGCACAAGGCAATACCACAGGGTAATTCTGTGGCCATAATCAGCCTAGCACTCTGGGCTCTGATTTCTTATTTTGATGCCTAGCCTTATTATATGGTTAAGCGTTTTCCTGCTGCCTGGTTTTCATATTACATTTGCATTAACTGCTCACCCTTGTTTTACTATATTTTGTACTCACTGTATGGTATTTCCAAGGGGACCTTTTTAGTTTTTTAGTTTACCTTGGAAAACTATAGGGGTGCAATTTCTGGAGCAAGGGGCTCAAAAGTAGGCCCATTAGCACTCACTTATAGAGCACTTGTTCTCCCAGGGTTGCTGGTCTCTGTGCCAGCTCAAAAATCTGGCGCTAGGTGCTGAGAGCAGCATCAGGAGGTGCAACTTGGCCTTGTCCTTATATAAGAACAGGGCCCAAATTCAGGCTGTGCCCACTGATGCTCCCTAACTTGCATGTGTAAAGGGTTCCTCCTCCTGCTAGCACCTCTTAGATCAATTCTGACTAGTGCAGTTATCGCTCAGTCCATGGAGCATGCCACAGGTTTCTGCACTCTTAAAAAGCTGCCTTATTTTTGCCCTATCCAGCCCAACCTTTCTCCATTCAGGTATCTTACTGCCATGTTTAGTAGAGGTAACCAGAAAGAACAGGGCAACTTTTTTAAAACTGGAAAGCATGTCTCACTGACATCAGCATGAGTGCAGAATGTCCACCTCTAAAAAGAAGGAATCATGCAGTGACAGGGGACACAGTCAGTGAGGCATTTGGGCAGTCCCAATCATGTATCTCAGTTTGAGGCATCCTGATAAAATCTGTTGTTACAACTAAGTTGCTTATCATGTAATCAGAGCTGGTTTTTGAGGTGTAATGATTAGGATATTGGCATTAGTCGATGGTGCAGGAATGTGTGTATTGCTGCATGCTGACAGGAACCAACATACCTAATTGTCACTTCCCGCTCCTTCACAGTGCCATACTTTCTTCATACTTCTTGAATGAGAAGCTCAATCTTCACGGTAAAATTGGATGTTTACTGAGCATATTGGGATCAACGGTTATGGTTATTCATGCTCCCCAGGAAGAAGAGATTGGCTCTCTGAATGAAATGTCTATCAAACTAGCTGATCCAGGTAATGCCATTGTAAATATTATCGTGTGCAGCTTTAATTGCATTTAACTTTTGTATAAGCCAGGGGTGGGCAAACCTTTTAGGCTCAGGGGCCACATTGACTTTTAAAATTTGACGGCCGGGCCAGTGCCGTCTCCACTCATCAGTCCCCTAGGTTTTGTGTCCCTGTGCTTACATGCAGTCTTGATGCCAAGTCTCGAGTGATGAGACTTGCGGAGTCGGGATTTTCTGAAAGACACAGGGAGACACACCAATCCTCAGTGGACTGTAGTTTGCCCACCCCTAATATAAGCGGTTAGGTGTGTGCAGGTATGCAAGGCTCTGTATATACTGCTGGCTATATTACACTTTGTTGTGTAATGAAACTCCCCACCCATCTTCCTTTCCAGATGTCTGGGAGTTCTGCTGAGGGCACTAAATTTTACTGCCATACAAAATATTGGCATTGGCACCTCCCAGTGATTCAGGGTTTCCTTGCCCTTTATTGGTGCTATATCAATGTACCATAACAACATCTAATGGTTATACAATAGTCTGCTACTCAGTCTGCTCACTGCAAAAATACATAAATAATATTTTCCCTAAGCTAGCTATGCATAAGTTTTTGTTTTAGTCCAAGCATAATCATCCAGCATAAGATACTTTAAAAGCGGCTGTGATTTTTCCTGGGCACTCGGTGGCCTATTTGAGTGCAATCAGATCACATGTGAATGCCCTCCCACTCACCCGAGTGGGTGTATTTTTTTTTTTCTTTATAAGAGAATACTGTCTTAACCCCTATATGTTTTAAAAAATAATTGCACCCCCAATGATTTATATATTGGAACTGTTATCTCCATGTTTGTCTTTTAACATGAAAATCACACTGATTTCTCTTCCTTTTAGGTTTTTTACTTTTTGCAACAGGAGTGGTTATCGCCTCCCTTATTCTGATATTTGTGGTGGGACCTCGCCATGGGCAGTCCAATATTCTGGTTTACATCTCCATCTGCTCTGTTATTGGTGCCCTTTCTGTGTCCTGTGTTAAAGGCTTAGGCATTGCTATAAAGGGACTCTTTTCTGGAGAGCCTGTTCTAAGAAACCCTCTCTCCTGGATTCTTCTGCTCAGCCTTATTGTGTGTGTAAGCACTCAGATAAACTATCTCAACAGAGCCTTAGATATATTTAATACTTCCATAGTGACTCCAATATACTATGTCTTCTTCACCACCTCTGTTCTGACCTGCTCTGCAATCCTGTTCAAGGAGTGGCAGCACATGGCTGTTAATGACATGATTGGCACCTTCAGTGGCTTCTTAACTATAATTGTGGGTATCTTTTTATTACATGCTTTTAAAGACATTGCTTTCACCCTTTCAAACCTGCCTGTTTCTCTGAGGAAGGACGAGCGTGCACTAAATGGGAGCCTTTCTAACAATCTCTACGAGCACTTAAACAACGATGAAGAAAGTCAGATCAGTGACAGTGAGCTTCAAATGACTGACACTTTAGCTTCAAGGAGGAATGGGACTCTGGGTTCTTTTTAGTGATAACTATATCTTCCCTTCCGGGAACCAATCTGTACATAATCTCCAACTGACTCATTCTGCCTTTTTAAGTGTTGCTGAATGATTTCAGCCAGTATCATTTTTTTATCGTATTGACTGAAACACAACCCTACAAAAACAATCATCGGCACTCTGTGAGGAACTGCGTGTGTATTGTGGCTGCACTGTCGACAGAGCGCACAAAGTCCAAAATCGTGGACAGTATTGTTTTTATAACAATCAACAAATTGAATATTAACCAGCGATATCAGTGCTTTGTCTCAGCGTGTTTATTTCTAACAGATTATAATGTGCATATTATCAGTGATGTGGGGATGGTACTGAAACAGAAAATGTATTGTACCGTGGTTCCCCCAGGAAACATGTTTTACGTTTGCATTTCATTGTTTTAATTTTGCTTGGTTTGGACCAAGTCCAGTAAATAGGATTTTAGTTTGCCTTAAAAAGACTTTAGTTAATGAAAATTACCTCTGATTTCATGTCTCTGCTACATGTAAGCATGTAAGATCACACCCTGATTGCTAAAAGTGCACTGAACTCTTGAATTGCTCATATAACAATAAATAAGATGCTAATATACTACTATAGATATGCTTTAAATCCATCATTTTCAGCATGGGTACAACTTGGCCTTCAATCACATTCTTTGCTCTGAAACCTGCTGCTGGAATACAACTTCCACCCACTGGGCTTCAGACCTTGGGGCCAGTCAGGCAGCGACTTGATTGCTAAATGCAGATCTGTTGCCTCCAAATATATTTTTGATGATTTGAATTTTATACAGAAATAAGAACCAATTAAACATCTGAGTACTACAAAAGTGTTAGCATGAATAATTAGCCCTTTCAAACACACAGCATTCCGGGGGCTTAGATAGAGGCTCCTAGATCCCCATAGATCCTTGTTTTTGTAAGAATTTTTGTGCACTTTCAAATGGAAAAAAACCCCCAAAAGCCACTAAAACCATGAATTAAAATAAGATTGTTACATTATGCCTGGGCTCCCACTGACTTGTATATGACTGACAGCTTTTAGATGGTAACATTTGTGTTAGCATCTTTTGTGGTATTTACACTTAATCCAGTTTTGGCGTTTGAGTAATGAGTATAATCCACAATTTTAAGCACTAAAAATACTATTTGTATTTTGTTATATAAACAATATCAGTGTTAGTAAATGGACCTTAGCAATGGGGCCTCTAAACTGCCTCAAAAATCCAACTCCGCATGACCCAGAATTATCACAGATCATTTACAATGCGAGACACACTGAACCTTTTAGTAAAAGATTGTAAATTTACAGCCAGTGATAGTTCCGCAAGTAAAGAATAAGCAAGCTCTGCCTTTTGCACATAAAAAAATGTTGCTTTCTCAAGCAATACATTGTAGGGTTCTGTACACACCCTTTAAATATGCTTTTTGCTCAGTGCATTTGTAGGTTTCATGGCAAAGCAGCTCTAAGTGGTTCTGTATTCTGTAGAAATATTTTTTTACTTCAGTATTCAGAAGTTTACCCATGTAGCTACAACCCCACAGACTAATTGACATTACCATAGGTTGGTATATAACACAACCTAAACAAAATGGATTGAAAGCGCTCTTCGATGAAACCCATCTTTGTGTAACCTTCCGGGTTACAGTTGTGCCATAGATGACTTCTTCAGTCTCTCTTGTGGATCTTCAGAGTTATCACTGGCCTTTTTTGTTGCTCCTCTTACTAACATGCTCCTTACCTGGTCTGAGAGATTTGGTGATCAGCATTCTCTAGGTACCATCTCTGTTTTGCCTTTCATTTTTTATTTGTAAATTATATAATAATGGATTTTAGTGCTCTGAGGGATGTCATAGCCATAAACACTCACAAAAAAGCTGCGCAGTCATCTATCAAAAGAAACACTGGATTTCTCAGATTTTTTGTAAATATTTTCTTCAGAATCTGACTTCCTCTCTCCAAAAATCCTTCATTCCCAGGGCTTAAGTCTGTGCAGCTCTTTCCTCTCTCCCTTCTTCCGCCCCCCCCCCCCATATGAGAATTCAGAAGAATTCACTCCCCCTCCCATCAGAATGTGTGATCTATGCTACCAGGCCCTAGATCTGCAGCAGAAAGCTACGAAGATCAAGCAAAAATTGCAGCTGCTATCTTAAAGGAACAGTAACGCCAAAAAATGAAAGTGTATAAAAGTAACAAATATAATGTGCGGCTGCCCTGCACTGGTAAAAGTTGTGTGTTTACTTCAGAAAGTCTACTATAATTTATATAAATAAGCTGCTATGTAGCCATGGGGGCAGCCATTCAAAGGAGAAAAGGCACAGGCACATAGCAGATAACAGATAAAACACTATTGTATTCTACAGAGCTTATCTGTTATCTGCTATGTAACCTGTGCCTTTTCTCCACACAGCAGCTTATTATATCAATTATAGTAGTGTTGCTGTAGCAAACACACCAGTTTTACCAGTGCAGGGCAACAGTGCATTATATTTTTATTACTTTAAAGCTCTTTCATTTTTTGGTGTTACTGTTCCTTTAAGGGAAGGAGCTTACAGGGATCTCAGGTATGGTAAAAGGTTTCTGTGGAATAAATATAGCATTCTAGGTGGCAGTAAAATGCCAAAATGACTTTCCTTCTCTAATAGCTCAACCGTAGTTGGTGCTTAATAAGAAAATAGTTATTTGACTTCTAAAGGTAATTGTTTTTACGCCAAAAAGGTGGTGAGTGAATACTTATGCAAGCAAGACTAAAGTTAATTTGTAAATATTAATGAAAACAATATTTCTGCACTAGCATGGGATACTTTTCTAGAGAGCACTGCAACACCATCTTGTTTTGTCTTCAGTATCCCTGCTGTGTCCATGTGCAGTTGAGCAGAAGTTTGTTTTTTACATCTGATTTTTTACTCTACTGTGCATGTACAGCCACAAGGGTTCCCCAGGGACAGGCGAGATGGTGGTGGCATGTCACTCAACAGTGGCTTTGGCCAGCCTGGAGCTCACTTCAGTAATGCCTTGGGCCAGCCTGGGGTCTGAGGTAGGTGCTGGACCCCCCCCTCCCCCTCCCCAGTGATTCATTGTTTTCCTTAAAAATTCTTGTAGATGTAAACTCCCCCACGACTATGTATAGAAGCAAAACCCATCATCTGAGCTACTGTGAGATAAGAGAATGGGATTAGACTGCAGAATTGTGATGTTATTAGAAACCTTTATTGCAAGTGTAGCATTGCAGGAAAGAAGTTAATCATTACTTGTAGATTCAGAGGAAATTTCCTTAGGCTCCATACAAACATCGGGAATGTATCCTTACTATAGAATTCATCTCAGTGGATTTTATAAAACAATTTAGATGGTTTAGCCCAGTGCAAACAGTAGTGTACAGTTTTACATTGGCATTAATGCTTTTAGATTAGGTTATGACTCAGTGCTGCTATGGTCCCAATATGGCTGCATGCCACAATACCGTCACTTACAAATACAGAAAAGAACTGGGGAGGAGAACTTTGAGGACACCGGTGACATACAAGAAGAATCCACGTTCTTTTTAAATGTTGACTTGTAGCAAAAATAGAATGCATTCAGTATACAAGAGAGACAGTCCATGAACATGGTGTATGCCATCCCACAGATGGAGACTGGAGGCATGCTTAGTTGCTGGCCAGAGATTGGTGAATAGGTGGCTGGAAGCATCTAACATGCTCTACAGGGGTATTCTCTCCATCTACTGACTTTGAGTACTTGTCTAAGATGCCAAATATTTCATCATTTAGTATCTGGAACTTGCGAATGCGTTCAACCATTTTTTTCAAGGGCTGCAGGAAAGAAATGGATACATTAAAATGTATGAACAAACCAGAGATTCACGCAACCTAAGGATGTCAAACATGCAAATCTGGCCACATAGGTCTGATCCGATTGTTGGACAAACGGATCATACAGAGGGCCTGCAGAGACCCACTGACCAAGGACTTCATTAGGCTGCCAAAGTGGTTCTCATGTGATGGATTTTCAAATACAAGGCCAACTAACCTTCTACAAAATAATTAGCCACTCCTCCATGTTAAAGTTACTAGCAGAGATGCATGTTGAATGAAATAGTGCTATGTAAATCAGTCTAGCCTGCAGCCATTAGTTTCAGTGGGGCTGTTAGACAGACACTGCTTGGGAATATAAAAGGAAGCCTTCCCAAGTGTTCCTTTTAAGAGCATTTCTTATTCACATTGGTGGAAAGCGGCTGCAGAGAGCCAAGGGGGCAAAACTCACCTAAATAAGTAGTAAGTACTTTGATATTCTGGTGCTAGTGACAATTTAGGTCTCAAAACCCTAGAGTGACAGTATATTTTATGTAGAAGCTGAGTCCAGTTCTACACTTGATAATACTGAATGCATAATGAATTAAAATTCAACTTTCATAAAACTATCCAGTGTTTAAACATAAATGTTTCAATAATTTAGGACAAGGAAACTATAATTTAATAGGGAGTGTCAATCTATTAGGAACCCCTTAGCAAATACAATCATTAACCCTGGAGCCCAGCCAGTGTAGTTTTGTTGAAAAACGCACCAATCCCGGGTTTATGCCTAACTGCGCCATGTGCCATCATCCTCTGTCCTTTCCCATAGTCCTTTTGTGGCTGTTGCTTCCATGCGCACAGTAAAGTGAAATTAGAAATTTTACTCAACTGCACTTGCGCATGGTCCATGACTCCCAAAGAGCCAGGCAATGGCAGAAATGACACTCAGGTATATACTCCATTTTTCAGCAAGAGAAATACCTTCCCGTGGGTCCAAGGTTAGCAACTGTATTCACCCAACAGACTGGCATCCCCCAAGGGATTACATTGAAGAGAAATAGGAAACACAGAAGTGAGGACCCAAGGCATTAGGCTACCTATCAATAATACACTAAGGCTTCAGTAAGAATATAATGGCCCTGAAGCAGGGCAAGCACTCAATGTCAATAGCAGATTCATTTGAATACGTACCACATTCTTGATAACTTCATCTTTGCCATCATGTTTCTGTACCTTGAGTAGATGATAGCAGAAATCTAGCACATCAAAGCGACGATGCTGCCCCAGAAGTGCAATGATCATGCACCCAGCCCAGTTCAGTCCATCACCAAAGCATTGCCTGCAACACAACAAACATCAAACCAATGAGCCAGCACACAGAATACACACATTAACTAAACCATTCATAAGCAGCATTATATTTTATGTACATAAAGCTAAATATGTTATCCCTGTAGGTTTAGCATAAATGGCATTCATGTGAAATTAAACAGGGCTTTTGATATGTTCCCTTAAACTGGCCATACACATAATCAGCAGCCTGATTACCCTTTGCACAGCCAACATCTGGCAAGGGATTCGGCAAATTTACAAACCCCCCCAGGCAAAGGTCACACAAGATCACTGATTCAGCCCTCTCAATAGGTTTTCATTGGTATTAGCTCATGTGGGCAGGGTCCTTTATCTCTTGCTGTTATTGGTTGTCTTTTTTTCTATGTAATGTGTATGTTCATTGTATACACTGTGTATGTGCTGACTCTGTGCCCAATCCAGGGTTTATGCCTAACCGTGCCTCCATCCTCTGTCCTTTCCCTTTGTGGAATCCTTTTGCGGCTGTTGCTCGAATGCACACACAGTAAAGTGAAATTATGTAATGTAATTACTCTACATCAGTAGTTATTAAAAAGTGTGACTGGCCCCTTTGGAGGGCACAGATAAGAGAGGATGGAACATTCCCAAAGGCCAGTTTAAAGACTTTTTATGGGGCCTAAGCAATTGTTGCACTACAAATATAGGTCTCAAGACTTCTGACGCCCCAGCTAAGTGTTCTTACTTTGCCTCGTGGCAAAATGGCACTTTCTATAAGGCTTTTAGGCACTGGTCAAGAATATGTATTATAAGGGGCCACTGAGCACAATTATTTGTTTGGATTGCAGATAAGAGGTGCAACAGCAAACGCTGCAATAAGATTCTGTTGTATTCACACAGCATTAAAGGAACCAACATTTAAAAATATTTGAAAGCAACACAAGCATGCAAAATGTTCCTGGGGGTGCCAAATTTGGGCTGTGATTAAAAATTAATTGCCCCTATGTGGATGAATAGCCTACAGGAGGCTATCCAAGGGGTTCGTGAGCAACATGTTGCTTCTGAGCCACTTGTTGGGGATCACTGTCCTAAATAATGTATGACATTCCATATTACTAAGAAAGAGGCAATGTAAGATACATGTTGGGCTGAACAATGGCATGACTTACTCTACAGTGAACTCATGTGTTCCCACTGGGATACAGTAGACAAACTGCATGGCGCTCCAAAGGCGATGGAATTCCACACACTCATCCACATGCATCACACCATTGCTGGGGAGAGGGCCACGCCATATAGCATCATCCAAGAAGGTCTGGACTCTAGTCAGGATAACTTCAAACATGGAGAGACCACAACAAAGACGCTCCTTGGTCAAAAGATCCCCTTCTCTTGCTATAGCAATTTGCTGTGAGCAGAATGAAAGCAAAAGTAGAAATTAGACAGTAATTGACATATCAAATGCTAAATCTTTTGCTTAGCAAAAAAGGACACAAATTCAATGAAAAAAAAAAACACATTAGGGATTCCACCTTTGGGGAAAGATCAGTTATTTCAAAGATGCCCCCTGAAATTTGAAGATCTAAAATTTTCTGGTCCTTCTACAGCCCGATAGTGGCCCTCCTTCTGCACTATTGCAATGTGACTTTATTCTAAAGCGCAATACTGTGATCCTTTTGTGTTGTGTTCATATAACCAGCAGTGGGCTCTAGTAATCTAAAATGATGTTTGAAACCAAATGTGCCAATCTAGCAATTAGTTGCCTAAGCAGGGCATCTCCTAAAAAGGTCACATATAGAGATATAGCCTGCAACTATGCAGCGCAACACACAGACAGGAACACAATGCGCAACTACAATACTTTCCTCAGGAGACACACTGTGACTGGAACATTGGCAGTAACATTACCAAACAATACAAATTATGCAGTTTTACTCTATTATTGCTAATATAAAGGGACAATTAATACCCGGCCTGTAGAAAACCTGCAGTTGAAAGCAAAAGACAATGCACAACTATACGATTGCTGCCATATTCTTTGGTTAAATAAATGATAATCACACATGGTTAAATGCTTCCCGCTGCAAGTCATAATACTCTATAGGAAGAAGATAGGATAACAAGCTAGGCAGAGTATTGCAAATATAAGGAAGGCTGAATTTCTCAGATAATAAATCTATTGTGTGTGCCATAAGCCCCGTACTGTGTGCAAGACACTCTGATCCTATTTTTATACTGTAACGTTGGCCATTCAAGTTTTTTTCTCTCTCTCTAACAACCAATTTTAGTACGATCAGACAAATCCTTCAAATTATCATAAGGTAGTGGGCATCGAACAATCCTACATCTTAGCAATGTTTCACCCCACATCAGTCAGAAAATCAAATCGGCAGGTTTGAATATTGTCATTAACAATGAAATTTGTCCATTTTCCAATTTGCAGGGCCAAGCAGGTAGCTACCAACAGTTTTCCTAGCATCAACTGGACAATATCGCTTGAAATGGTCGTTTTTGTTGATTGACAAAATGTACTTTTAAACAATCGACTCAGGATAAGCTTGGTCCTACGACAATGAAAACATTTTTTAAAAACTTAACATATATGGCCAGCTTTACCCATTTGTTAGATACCTATAATTGCAAAGCACTGCATAACTTTGTGGCGCTATACAAATAAGTAATGATGACAACCACTAGAAGTAGCTATTACCCATAATATTAGCTGGGGGAAACAATGGTTACAATTGGAGCCTTTGTGCCCCAACAAATATTGTCTGGTCCTGGTGTTGCTCAATAGAAATACCTGAGGAGTTCCAAGCCTCTCTATGAGTGGCACTAGGTGCAGAGGCGCGTACTTGGATTCCAGTCTTTTCATCTTTGCTTCCAAGCGTTCGCCTTCTGCAAAGAGAGAGGGATGTGTGTAAAATAACTACTGCCTTGTTGTTTTACATGAAAATCTTCTCTAAAATCCTCACACCATAAACAACGATGTCAATGTATGATGTGACCCTCAGCTGTTCATAAACCAAATATTACAGGAACCAACAGCAAGCAGCTCAAAATATAGGTACAGTGGTGCTATATAGAATGAATCCCCTATTCCTATTGGAAACAGAAGCCATTACTCAGATTTTGCTGCATAGAAATATCAATATCTGGCATCTGCCACAGATTACATTATAGTACAGATACAGGACTATAGTGATGTATAGGTCAACAAAAAGTCAACCTGCAGCTGACCCTAACCTGCTCATGCCCAACCCAATCCAATCCGGAAATCCAGCTCTATTTATAGACCCACATCTGACCCACCCCATCTCTAACAGCTAAGGGGATGAAATGGAGCAAGCACACAACTAAAAACAGGGGCTGGTGAAGGTGAAAACAGGGCACAGTAAGGTTGCAGGCTGAAGGAAGCTTGGCCCGAACCTGTCAGTGTCCCGCAAATTTTATGTGGATGTCTGCCCAAACCCACCCACCCTGAGGGTAAACCCAAGGGTCCTGTGGATTTTGGCCTGGCCTGGACTACACATGTGAGTAAACATATGAAGGAGGGCATAAACCCAGAAACTGTTAATTGTGAGGATGGATTCAATTAAGACACTTACCCTTAACATGCACCCTTGGAAGTATATTCTGAAAGGGAGCTGCATGGAGCAGGTCGCAGACTTCTTCCAGGGACTAAAAGATAAAAAAAGGAATCCATGATGCTCAGCATTATACTGTAAAGTGATTAGAGACCAGAACATTGCACAGTTTGGAAATGGGGTACAGGTATTATAGTATTACTGTATATTATTAGTAGTAAACTAGTATCATCACATTGGTAGTTTAGATACAAAAAGCACTACAAAATACTACAGCTGTACATTTTACTGCTGCTCTGAGGAGCCGGGGGTGGTTGCCCTAACTTGCACATCCTTAAGACCTCTTTGTACAATACACTATATATATATACATATCCATGCAGTTTAATCTCACAAGAAATACATCTTTAGCAATTAAGGGGAAATGGCTGCACTCTGTATAGCAGGATATTCTCTTGCTGCCTTACACTGGCACATCTGAGCACTGCGATTAGCATCTGAATCTGTCTGACCCCTTAGCCCATGAATCATAACTCATTAAGAGCTTCTTTTACAACCCTCTACAGCATGGTCCCACTTATGAATTCTGGAACGCAACAAAAGAAAAACATTGTGCTTAATGGGCTGAGCAAAACATTACTGTTAGCCTATTCATTTGAAAACCTTTCAGGGCAAAAACCTTTCAGCTTATTTTTATTACAGAAACATTATAGTTGTCAGAGAAGGAGAAAAAGAACATAGCCCTTAAGCCAATACAATTACCTTGCTAATTACACTAACACTACTGCTTTCAGTTGTACAGTATGTGCTGGCTCTGCTATGCTTCAGAGCACAAGAAGAAAGATAACATATAACAATCAGAGAGTGGCCATTATTATTCACTGAATCTAAAGTTGGAAATAGCTTGTGTTTACTCCATAGCTTATTACTTATCAACAGTTACATTTTATTCATGAATGTTTTACAGTGTATAAAATACCCCCTATTGCCAGTTTTTTTTTTTTTGTTTGTTTGTTTTTTAAGCAAGAGGCTCCGATGTGCATATGGTGTTTAACTGCATCCCAAGAAGAATTTAGAAATAGCAGGACACAGAGAGAGAATCTGAAGTGAGCACCATGGGAAGCCTACTCATATACAACAGCTGGAGATCACAGAGACTTGCTTTGTAGCCCTGAGAAGTTCCCTAATCCAATTCAATGTCAAGTCTATGAATTCCTATCTGAATTCCATCTGTAAATGTTTTAGAATAAATTAATCTTTGTCTACAAATATAATTTTAGTGTTTTTGATTGAAGTGGATAACTTCAATATGTCAGTGCTGTCCAACTTCTGTGGTACCGAAGGCCTGAATTTTTCTAGCCTACATGATGGAAGGCCAATAAAGGAAGACCGTTTTGACCAATCCCTTTTTTTAAAAACACCCACTTCAAACCACACCCATGTTATCACAAGAGATTTTAAGACTATACCAACATTAATGGTGGCAGCACAGCAAAAATCCAAATGGCTGGACATCACCTTTCATTCAAATCCATATGCTTCCCCTGTGAATAGCACAGAAACCCCCAGCACATAATCACACACCTTAGGGACCATATAATGACTATTTCCAAATGCTAACAAACTCCCAAAACAAACCCCTGCCAGGTTCACTTCCCACAGGCAGCATAGGGCAGGCAGAGTATGGCACACATAGGCAAAGTATGGCACACACAGGCAGCGTATGGCACACATAGGCAGAGTATGGCACACATAGGCAGAGTATGGCACACACAGGCAGCATAGGGCAGGGAGAGTATGGCAAAGAGTAAGCCTGGGCGGGCCACACAGAGAGGGGGGGGGGGGTGCAGACCGCCAGTTTGACAGCACTGCTATATGTGAATGAAGAGATTGTACATGGGAAAATATAATTCAATTAACTTCAATTAAATCTCTGGCTAAGGCAAAATGCCCTTTCTATTTAAAAAATGACCCATTAACTTAATTCACTTACCAAGCTCTGTTCTATGAGAAGGCAGAAAAGGAGAGTGTTGCCCACTTCCCTCAGGTTCTGAAAGCACACTGTTTTCAGCTCTGCATATTCCACTATGTCTTTCAGCTGGTGATGGAAAAATTCCAGTATACCTAGAAATAAAGGGAAACAGAATTAGATTGGGTCACCAACTGCACAGTTTATTAGTGTTTCAAAAGAAATACATCAATGCTACAAAAAAACAGAACACATGTAGCCCTGCATAGTAGTAATCCAGCAGATGGTATTGCACACACTCTGCTTGCTATTCATCACACCCTGAGCCCCTTCTGCGCACTTTATTCTAAAACGCTCTTGCTAAATTGTGCATAGTACTGGGAAACGACTCTACTGTATGAATCTTAAGGGATTTCATTATACAAGTTATGAGCAATGGGGCTGTTCCTGCTGCATTTCCTTGTCATGTTCCTTGTCCAATGCTGATTTATTTTAAAAAGGGTAGGCAAAGTTACAGCAGTAAAGGAAATATGATAAATGAGAAGTTAAAAATTAGACACATCCAGGAAATATTTTATGTATGAAGGTGCAAGCCAAAATAATCTTTCAGTTTGATCGCTGGAGCATTACGAGGGGAGAATGTGCAGATCAGCTGAGAGAGAAGAACAACCCACACGAAGATCACTGTCAAGAGTGGGCAGGGAATACTGGCCCATGTAGAGCCAGCTCTGCTATGAATAAAAGATGCATCAAAAGAAATCATTGTATATTTAAATCATTCACACACATTTGCCAAATGCTTTTCCCATTAAATAGGGAAATGTGACACTGTTTTACTTGCTGCACAGCTGGTTAAAAAGTATAAGGCATAAAATAAAATGTATGCTTCAGCTACAGCAAACCTTTAGGCTGCATAGTACCATGCCTGTTCTGTACAGAATATATCCAGAAACATGTGAAGGATTAATAGAAGGGATTAGGACCTCTGCATGTCTCCTTTTTCTAAATCCTCTGAGAAAATCTCTGGAAACAGATGACATATTTTAGCAGTGTCTCGCTGCTTCCTATTAAAACCTGCATACTAAGTCCTAAAACTAACCATGCTGCTCTGGCATCTGACATCCCAGCCCAAATTCTGTAACCTGGCAGTATGCCATGGTAGCATTGCCCATAAAAACAATGAGTTCAACTGTACTCAGAGCACTGGGAACAAACAGCTGTGTAACCCACTGTCTGTGCATATCTGCAAGGCAAACCCACCAAGTATCAGATTATTTTTTTTTATTATTATTATTCTGTATGTGCACCCACAGCTCAACCCACACCCCCAGATTCCAACTGGTTTTGATTGAGCTTTGCTTCATGTTATCTGTATTATAGAAGCGATGTATAGTTCATTGTTCAGGACGCTCACTTGTCTCACTAGGGAAAGCACTGGGGAATAATGTAACACTGATGGCATTCATTTAACAGGGTTAGTAACCTTTTAAACTAAAAGGAGCAATTTATTATTCTTAAAATGTGTTTTTACCCCCAGAACAGAAGCAGAACAAAAGCAATAAAAGGAGTGTTCAGTGGAGCAACGTTGTGTTATGGCTGTAGTACATATGTCTGTTAACAGCTGTCCTATCACTGGTTTTGTGACAAACAAAAGAATAATATGAATAATATCATGGTGCTGACCCATATAGGAATCATCAGGAATAAAAGGAAGCTTCCTATGGTACTGTGACCATGTTGCACACTAGCATAAGTACATTCCAAATCTTAGAGGTTCGTTTAGTCACAGAAAATGTTACAATAAGATCACTTACCAAGTGCAAAGATTAAGGGCCAGCTATAGCTACATAAGCTTGCAAGCATAATCTGCATTTAATAGTGAATATTCCCCTCACAAATTGCTGGAAATCTTAAAGGGTCACTAAATCCTCACATAGCCCAGGCATCCAGTGTGCATCCATGAACAACATTAACAGGGCTTTTATTTATTGCATTCATCACAGGCCAATGGGCTTCTGGTGAGTTAAAAAGTCAGAGGAATATACTAAAACTGTCACCCTCAGTATTCACCTGTAAGTATAATACAGGTATGGGACCAATTATGCAGAATGTTCAGGACCTGGGGTTTTTCGGATAAAAGGTCTTTCCATAATTCGGATCTCCTACCTTAAGTCTGCTAATAAAGTTATTTAAACATTAAATAAACCCAATAGGATTGTTTTGGCTCCAATAAGGATTAATTACATCTTAGTTGGCATCAATGACAAGCTACTGTTATATTATTAGAGAGAAAAAGAAAACCTTTTTTAAAAATGTGAATTTTTTTATTAAAATGAAGTCTATGGGAGATTGCCTTCCTGCAATTTGGAACTTTCTGGATAATGGGTTTCCGGATAAGGGGTCTGATACATGTACTACAAAAACATGAGTGGCACATAAACCTGAAAAAGAACAAATGCCTGTGCATGGAGTTGTTTACTTCAGCATCAGCAAGTCAGGAGGCAGGTTACTACATAAAAGAGACTGGAAGATGTGATGCTTCTGAATAACCAAATCTACAATGGAGATTCATGGTAGGTCACTACAGGTGTATAGTAATTTAATAATAATAATGATGTAAATTTACAACACATTAAATACAAATAATGCAATAAACACACATATATACTTACAAACAAGAATCTTGGGGCCATATTTAAGAAAGTAAAAAAAGTGGTGGACTAGGATGCATATGATTCAGTACATTTTATTTTTCAAAATCTCTCACTGCACTTGTCTCAAAGCAGGCAGCTGCCTAATGCAAACAAAGCTCAGGTCAACAACCCATCATTGTTTGCACTGAGACTTAGGTCTGGCAGCAAGTCATTGCGATGGTTTTAGGACTAGATTTTTCCCTTATGTACATAAAGGTAATAAGTGCTGCAGATAAAACAGACAAGGGTGCTATGAGGGACATGGATAGAAAATGAAAACATAGCCATAATTTGGCAGTGCAATTGTTAAGCTATAGGGGCAAATAAGCGCAGTTAAGGTGCAGAACTAAATTACATGAAAGTATTGAAAAAAAAAAAGGCTAATGAAAGGAGAGCTAACCTGGAGAGCCATACTCATGCCTGGGAAGGCGGCAGATCTTGGGCATAACTTCCATTAACGTTTTCACATACTGAAGAATTGTACCTTGTAGCTAAAAGAAAAACAAACAAACATTGACATACAGTATACAAACAAGCATTCCTGAGTGTAAGTCTGCTTGTCACTGCTACATGTGTTTCAGGTAGTGCTTTTCTTCTATATCACAATCTGATAATCATTTCTACCCACTGTGTTATATAAAATTAGTAGGGAACAGGCTCTAAAAAATAACAAAATCCATATAACGAAAAATGGCAGGACTGGTTAAATGCAGGGGCTATGAAGTTGGTAAATAGTTGAGAGAACTCCAAGCACGCCAGACAACGGAGTTTGCTAAAAAAAAACAAAAAAAAAACAAAACGTTTTTTATTGTTCCATTTAAAATCAAAGTGCCTGACGCGTTTTGTGCGCACTTAATCAGTTAAGTGTGCTTAAAATCATACCCTCCCATTAATTTTAGATTTCATTCTCCTTTAAAGAGTACTAAATGTGGTTATAGAGAGCTGCTGACAGTCAGCGGCTTATCTGCATGTATGGGGCACTCAGACAGGCCTACCAGACTGAGTTTGGGCAGATGTTGATCAGGAAGGTTTAAAAATCCTGTTGGGGTGAGGAGCAGATTGATGCATTGCTGTGTTCCTCATCCTGACAGTCTGTATCCTGCCAATGTCCAATATGCCCCAATATGTGTCAGGAACTGTACACAGCTCAGGCTCCCACCAGCAATACTTGTAGAATGCAGAAGATTTACACAAAATGTTTTTTGACCCTCTCTGATCACTGCAAGAAAACCCTCAAATTGGTATCTATTATAATAATTTACCTGTATGCTATGGTGCAGGGTTCTCGGGTTATACACAAAACCGTAACTGGCAAACAACAACAAAATCCTGTACATGTTTAGTTGTTTTACTTTTGTAAGTCACATTTTACTTTATTTATTTGCCACTCAGAGCAACAGTAAATGACACAACTGCTTAAAATTATTTTACTGAGTAGATAATGTAGACCAGTGCTGTCCAACTGGCGGCCCGCGACCCCCCTCTGTGTGGCCCCCCACCTGTCTTGCTGCTTTGATGGCTTACTCTTGTGTAAGCTTTAAATGGTATCAGTACTGAGATTAACTGCCCCCCCAGATGGTTCTCATCTCAGATTCAGGCTGTAATCAGGCTGTATTGTTTAAATATGTAATCCCCTGTGTTGTTCACACCTTTTAATCCCTGCATTGTTCACCCCCTGCAGTGTTCACACCTCAGGCTCAGGCTGTAATCACCCCCATTGTTCCCCTGTTCACACCTCAGACTGTAGGAGCAGTAGAAACCCACAAATAATCCCTGCACACTACAAAAAGAACATATTCTGAGGTGGTACTGCAATTAAAAAGTTTTTTAATATATAGTTATTGTGCAGACTGTAGGAGCAGTGACAGCATTGTGTCACTGTATGCTGCCTGTGTGTGCCATACAGACAGGCAGCATAGGGCAAGCAGAGTATGGCACAAACAGGCAGGGTAGGGCAGGCAGAGTATGGCACACGCAGGCAGGGTAGGGCAGGCAGAGTATGGCACACTCAGGCAGGGTAGGGAAGGCAGAGTATGGCACACACAGGCAGGGTAGGGAAGGCAGAGTATGGCACACACAGGCAGGGTAGGGAAGGCAGAGTTTGGCACACACAGGCAGGGTAGGGAAGGCAGAGTATGGCACACACAGGCAGGATAGGGAAGGCAGAGTATGGCACACACAGGCAGGGTAGGGCAGGCAGAATATGGCAGGTTTTTGCTGTACTACAACCATTAATATGGGTATGGTCATATGATAACACAGTGTGGTTTCAAGTGGGTGCGGTTTCAAAAAGGGGAGTGGTCAAAACTGGCTTTCATTATCGGCCCTCCACCACGTAGGTCGGAAAAATTCCGGCCCTCGGTACCACAGAAGTTGGACAGCACTGATGTAGACAATTGTCTGTCCCATGTACCATGTAAATGATAAAAGGCTCCTTGAAGAGAGGAAGAACATGAACATGGTTACTTTTCAGTTAATGGCACTCACCAGACTCTTGACGACTTTCAGTAGTTCCTCCATGACTACTGCAATCCCCTGATACCCCAGAAGTCGGCAGATCACTTTGAAGTGTGGGGGGCCCACAAAATGCCTATAGTAGCTAAACATGCTGCTGTACGCCAAATTCAAAAGCTGCAGAGGAACAAGACAGTGTTTTAAAGATATGTTCAAAAAAGGTATTTAAGCCCTACACAGTGCAACAGATGGAATGCACACTACATGCAAAGTACAATACATATCTTCACACACATTTACATAATGTTTACATTTATGCAAAATAACTTCAACAAAAAGGTACCCATCCCATTTCAAATGATAGCCACACATCCCTGCTTATGACAGCACATAACAGCCATAATGGTGGTATTAGCCATACAAAGATTTAAACTAATATCGGTGTCCAAAAAAAGAAAGAATCATTGTAATTGACTACTGACTACTTCTCATAATATTTAAACATGCATTGCCTAATTATGTGGCCTGTTAAACTGATGTAAACACAGTGTGAACAGATCACCAGCTGTTCAGTCCTCCCAAGGTGCCCATTACACAACAAAATCTTAGCATGTAAGGCCAGCTTAAGTCTCCCTATGAGTACAAATGTGCAGTTACATCTTTTTATGGGTTGCATAGACATAGCATTATGGTCCAGAAAATAAATTGTTTTGGGTGAATCTCTCTTGAAAGAAAGTGTTATCGACCATATAGTGGGAAGTTTCAACAGTCCACCTTCCAATCCCATCAACAGATCTGCACAATTATGTGTTAGCAATTGTGTTCCTAACAGCAATAGGAGTACATAAATGAATGCACTGACTGGGAATTAGACACAAATGGGCAAAGCCACAGCAATGCACAGCTACAGAGACCCTGTAGAGCAGTGTTCCCCAACATGTTGCTCCCCAGCCCCTTGGATGTTGCTCCCAGTGGCCTCAAAGCAGGTGCTCATTTTTGAATTTCTGGAAGGGAGGCAAGTTTTGGTTGCATAAAAAATAGGTATAATGCCAAAGAGAGACTTCTGTAGGCTGCCAGTCCACATAGGGGCTATTAAGTAGCCAATTATAGCTCTTAATGTCACCCCCCCACCTTTTACATGCTTGTGTTGCTCCCCAACATTTTTTTCTTTGAATGTGGTTTATGGGTATAAAAGGTTGGGGATAGCTGCTTTAGAGGCACAAAGAGTACACGTCTGCTCATCTACTGCTTTCTGCATTGACTTATAAACATACCAAAATAAATCATGAGATGATGATGCTTACTTGGAGATTAGCCAACTGGATAAAATATGAAAAAATTTTATGGGCACTAATGCCATGAGCTGCGCAAAAATATATAAGAGGATTAAAAAAAGAAATCTATTGTAGACTTTTTATCAAATAAAAAAACTAACACATTAATAGTGAGAATAAAGTACATCAAAACAGATTTCTCTTTTTGTGATCTACTATTTGCTGGTAACACCTACAAGCAACTGCTGAAGTAAGTCCAGCAGCAGAATGACAGACATCTCTCTTTGATGATGCTGAAAATGAAATTATAAATTGGACATTGAAAAAAAAAGGCATCATGTATATCTGAGCAAATCTTATTGTTGCAGGAATGTTAAACTGACTGCTGTGCATGTCCCAGTGATCTCTTTTGGGAGGGGGAAAGACAATCTGACCATCCTAATGCCAGTGTCAGTTTCGGAGTCTCTAATGCTTGGGAGAGAAACATGCTGGTAATCTCTTAACAGAGAGGATGCATTTAGAGTTCAGTCCATTCTGCAAAGGAACAGACAGCAGGCAATAGAGCGAGGGATAAGGAGTGCTGCTGGAAAGAGGGAGGGCTACAAATCATGTTTTTCATGTCTTTTATAAAGCCAAGGTAACAGCACTCAGAGAATATGCGCTCCTATGTAAATTCAGCCAAGAAAGACAAAGGGACCATTCTCCAGTGCCCCTGAAGAACTGCTGAATGAGTGAGGAACAAAGCGGCTGATCGACTGCAGAATGCAGAAGGGGGTAACCCACAGGTGCAAAGCACAAGAAAACTAACAGCACAGGCAAAATTTATAAACCTTCATTTTCAGCACACACTTGGGCTTGTACTACTGACAGTGTGAGGTAGGTAATGATTTGTTCTTCTCTGGGTAGTAGAAACAGGTGTATGCTTTTCAGTGGGAACATTGTATTCAAGTTATTACACAGTATGAGTATAATATGAGTATAATAAAGAATGCTTGGGACTTGGCATCTCCTTGGTGTACCATTACTTAAGGCTAGCAAGTTTTCCAAAAAATGGGATTGCTTTGTCATCAACATAGATTACAAAAAAAAAACACAGAAAATCAGTCAAGAAATAACAACTGTTCGCTAAAATAAAGCTATATGGGAAATGAAATGACTTTATTTCAAAGCTTTTTTGTTTTTTTGGATAATAGATGCGATGATAGATAGATAGATAGATAGATAGATAGATAGAAAATGAGAGAAAGAACTGAGAGAAATTGAGGGAAAGAGAGAGAGACAGGGAGCACCTGTTGGCAGTATTGCCCCGTAAGCAGTTAAAAGTAACTCTATTTACTGCACTATAAAGGGGAAATTAGCATTTAAATTAACCTTAAGCATATCATTAATGCAGTTCTGGCCAAGTGCAGTCTGCCATAAAGCTGCCTCTCATTCAATCTTATTTGGTTGTGCTGTAAGCAGACTCCACAGCTGTCTCACACATAACTTTGGCTGCTAAAGCAGGATTCCACTGGCAACGCTTTACAAACATATAACATAAAAAATATAAGCATGGCAATAGCATCAGGTTGTGTTAAAGCATGCACCTAGACCCAGATAAAATTTACCAGACTGAACATAATAATACATGTTCCATAATAATTATATGTTTAAAATAGAACATGCTACTGCTTACATAGTCTGGCTTTTCATCCTGAATTTACAGGCAATGAGAAGCAACAAAATGCTTGCTTTTACTATGGATATTCCTTTTAAATGTGCAGTATAAAAGGGAAATGAATATATAAGAAAACCTGTTGCACAAAGCATGTTATACTAACACACTGAGCAATATTCCACACGTAAATCCCCAAATCCTTAGCCACCAACTGTGCCCTTTGCATTAGAAGGAAAGGCAGTGTAAAGACAAAATATAAAGTAATCATATCAGTCAGTCAGCTGGGAAAAGAGAGGTGTGTGTAACAGTTTTGGGCGATTAGACAGAGAAAATATGACAGCTGGAGCAGCTGCTATGGATTAGTTTTGCAGCATGGAAAATTCCTCTCACATTGGGGGAACGTAGGGAATATCTTCATGAGGCAATTAATGCTCATCAGCATTGATTTCTCAGGATAACAACAGCGGGACTTAAGTATGTAGATACAGGTATGGCATTCCTTTTCTGGAAATCTATTATCCAGAGAGCTGCAAATTATTAAAAGGCCATCTCACATAGAGTCACTAACTACATGTTAGTGACTTATGGGAAAAACACTCTCTACTGAGTTTTTTTCAAACACAATATCACTACACAATATGACCTGGATAAAATTTTGGGATAGATGTATTCCTACATCTACATAAAATGGATTGGAATGGGTTTTTTTAGCCTTAATATGTTGATGCCATGATACTAAAAGAGCATTATGCATGGTTTCTCTTGCAGGATTTGTTTGCATTTAAGGAGGGAACTCCTAAAACTGAAGTGGAAAGTTACATTACACTCCAGTAAACATAATGGGAATTTCTGTCCAGAACATCACGGGCAACACAGCAATGGTCATCTGGCCATCAATCTCAAGCTGTGCCGATAGCTTCTACAGTGTCATGTACCAGTCTAACTGGAACACAATGATGTCTGAGTACTCTAAGAAGAACTTCCAGAAGGAGGAAAGGATTCCCACCAGCAAGACTTCCTTTACCATAGAGAACCTGACTCCTCTCACTACATACATAACCTGCGTGACTTGCCAGTCAGCTATTCCCTCTAGTGACCAATGCAGGATCTTTCAAACATTAGACCAGGATCACGCAGTGGTAAATAGCAAAAAAAAGGACTTAGCCTTAGGGATCTGGCTGACCAGCAGCATTCTTCTTCTGATTATTGCCTGCATCATGATTTACGGCTGCTTGCATATTTGGTGGCGAAAACGTCAGGAAAGGGTCAGAGAGGAAAATACAGGAAAAAATGAGCACAGCAAAAAAGAAGCTTGGACAAAAAATGATGACGTGATGATGAAGGAATACGAGGAAGCTGAAAGCTTAGCACTCGGAGATGAAAACAAGAGGGAGGATGACTGCCCAGATGAGGGCCAGCTAAATACGATCACCAAACACCCTTTGACTTTAGAGAAAAGTAATGGTTTAAAATGCACTGATCAAGAGGAATTAACTGCACACATTTCAGAAATGAACTAAGCCATGGAACTCTCTGCATCTATTTCTTGTTATTTATGTCAGTGGTTTAGTTAAGCAACAAACTGTAGAATTAAATGAATGTATGTTTCACTGTCTCGTATTCTAGTAGACAATACACAGTTTTAAGTACTTTACAAACATAACTTTTTTCCCCATATAAAATAATGGAAAGATAAACAGCATTTTGGGTCTAAACATATACAACAGTCACTTTAAAGGAGAAAGAAAGGTAAAAACTAAGTAAGCTTTATCAGAAAGGTCTGTGTAAATACAGCCATAAGCACTCACAGAAACGCTGCACTGACTTCTCTGAAAAAAGATTAGTTGTGTCTGTAATTCCTGTGCCAGAGACACGCAGATTTCTGTTCTCTGCTCTCTCCTGCTCCCCCCTCCCTCAAGAATGCTAAGAACTCACCCCCCCCCCCTTAGGAATGTGGATCTGAGCCAATCAGCCAGAAGCTGACTCATAGTCTTACTAACTGAGCATATTCACTTGGTCTGGGTGTCTGTGCAGGAGCAAGGCATTATGGGAACTTTCTTTACACAGCTCAGCGTTTTTTTTCTTCCTGTTTGGCTTCAGATCTTCTGAACAGGTGAAATATGGGGAGACTTACGGGCACTATTGAGACAACTGAAGGTATGCCTGCAGCTTGAGATTAACTCTTTACTAGCCTTTCCTTCTCCTTTAAGGACTATGTAGAGCTAAAATATAGCAGATATGGCAGAGAATGGCTTACGTTATCTCACCAAGGCCTTATGTATGCTACATTTCTGCTGTAGCCATAATTGTGAACAGTGGCAGACAGGTATGAATTTCTAGTGTGAAATATAATTTAGTCAGATAGCAGCATGCAACCTTATTTATAATATAAGCACAGTAGAAATAAAAGAAAAATATTAAAAAATAATGCTTATATTAATATGAAGAATAATAAGTGTGATTTTTTTTTTCCGATTTGGTTAACCAGGTTATGCATCAACCTCTACATGATGTTTGGCACAATTCAGGAACAAGTGCAAAGTCTTTGAGCTATTTGAACCAAAGTTGCAGCATGGTAAATCCCTTACTTTGGACTTGAAGTCCAACGCATTTCAAAGGTTTCGAAGGGCACTTTGCTGATCTAAGCATATATTGCAATCAGCCCAAAGTCAGTAGAAAGCTCTTACATGAAAATGAACAACCAAATACTGAATATGTGATCTCCCACCACAATTTTAAGATATAACTACATCATAACATATTTCATTTGCTAACTAAAAAGGGAAGATAAAAGTGAAGGGTCCCTTTAAAACAAAAAGTTCATTTTTTTATATGTGCCATTAAAAGAAAAGAAAGACTTTAACTAATGTTTGGCTTGAGTTTAGTTTAAATGAAGAATTATTTATGTGTAGTTTATTTTCTATGTATTTATTTAGAAAGTAAAATCTGGTTAAGGCCTAAAAATGCAGCACTGAGGCACAAAGTCTGTAAGCATTTAACCAAGGGAATGTGAGATGACAATATTCCTTTAATGTGACAATTGAAAAAAAGGACATTACTGTATGTGGTGGAAGTATGCTTTTTCTTATCTCTTCATATGGCAGTGTTGTAAACTGTAAACTAGGTCATACAAGGGGCTGATTACCCTGTACTCTTACATCAGTGCTGTCCAACTGGCCCCTGTGTTTTTCACACCTTTTAATACCTGCATTGTTCACCCTCTGCAGTGTTCACACCTCAGGATCAGACTGTAATCACCCCCATTGTTCACTTCTTCACACCTCAGACATAGGTACTGTAGGAAGAGTATGCCACATACAGCCAGCATAGGGCAGGTAGAGTATGGCACACACAGGCAGCATAGGTCAGGGAGGGTATGGCACACACAGGAAGGGTAGGGCAGGCAGAGTATGGCACACACAGTCAGGGTAGGGCAGGCAGAGTATGGCACACACAGGCAGCATAGGGAAGGCAGAGTATGGCACACACAGGCAAGGTAGGGCAGGCAGAGTATGGCACACACAGAAAGCATAGGACAGGCAGAGTGCTGTCTGTGTGCCATACTCTGCTTGCCCTATGCTGCTTGTGGGCGGTGAACCTGGCAGGGGTTTGTTGTGGGAGTTTGTTAGCAGTTGGAAATAGCCATTAAATGGTCCCTAAGGTGTGTAATTATGTGCTGGGGGTTGCTCTGCTATCCACAGGGGAGGAGGAGACATATGGAATTTAAGGGTATATCTTAATATGACATAATTCTTTCACATATGAATGATGGTTGATATCCCCACAGTAAGGACCAAGCATTTGGGATTTTTCTGTGCTACCACCATTGTGATAAAATAGGTGGGGTTTGAAGTGGGTGTGGTTTCAAAAAGGGGAGTGGTCAAAACTGGCTTCCATTAGCGGCCCTCCACCATGTATGCTAGAGAAATTCCGGCCCTCGGCACCGTAGAAGTTGGACAGCACTGTCTTACATAATATCTGACTGATCTCTGATATCATTAATCTGTGTGTCTGGTTGCACCATAACAAGCAACAGGGATGATCTCCAGCTTGATTTTATTATAGTTTACTGGCCAAAGTGTAAAGGGAAAGCCATCTTGTTTCAGGGTGACTAATGACACTGTTCACATACTGATGAAAATCACTAGCCAACAGGTTTTCTGTTTATGCCAATCAGATCCTTTGGCTAACAGATTATTTGAGCACCCCTCAAAGTTATGCCCCTAAAATGTGGTCAGAAAATACAAAATTGCATGTAGCTCTATTTTAGAGCTTAATGTTTCAGCACAAGCCTTTAAACCTTAACTTAAATGTGTGATTCAACTATTTGTATATTACTTATCAAAGTAGGGCTTGCCAATGTTTGCACTTATGCCTTTTTATGGGAAGGGATGCCTTAACAATGTTGGCTTTGTACATATCTGGCCTTTACACAGCAAGACTAACATTGTAGGCACTGTACATATATATTACCTCTTGGGAGGATTTGTCCTTTCCAGGAGCCAGCACACAGATAATCTCTGGTTCCAAATCAAATCTCAAGCCTGTACACCAGTATATAAATCTCACTCAGATAAAATCAGATTAACGTTTCTGATTTCTGTTAATCTTTAGAAAAGAAAAGCTAGAGTCTACTGACAAGTATGCATTCACACGTACACATACACGGTGTATTTAGGTACATATTCTATTCAGGCAGTCATTTCTACAGAAAACTGTGAGCTGAAGTGATGATCACTCCTGAAAGTGCAAAGATTATTGTACAAGAAAATAGTTTGCTCCAATATATGCTTGTACTTTGAAAGAAATGAAAGCATACACCAAAAAATAATGGAACTAGTGCAACCCTACTTTCTTCTCAACTTAGCATCTACATACCACATTGGATCTGCTACATTACATATGCAGTCTTCATTCTCTGTACTTTTTCCAAGCATTAAGGGGCTAGAAACACCAACAAATGAAGATACCATGAACGCATTTTCATGATGTAATCTTACTGTATATGGCTTCTGTCACAAATATGTTATTATCTAAGGTTCAGGTCTCTGGTCCAAATGCTTATATTTAAAGTGAATAATACAAACAACACAATTTGGTTAATTTGAAACTGAACAGTCTAAAGGTGGCCACCTACGGGTGGGCGATATTGGGGGAATTTAGGCTAATTCGGTTGTTTGGCCCTGGGGCCAAACAACTGAATTATAACTTCTGGAATAGGAGCAGTCGGTTCGGGGTCCCCGACTGAATTTTTTAACCTGCCCGATTGATATCTGGCCTATTTCAGGCCAGCTATCGGTCGGGAAGGCCAGTCGTTGTTTCCCCTACACGGGCCGATAAGCTGCCGATATTGGCAGCTACGATCGGCCTGTGTATGACCACCTTTAGTATCTAAAATCATCAAACTGCTATAAATTACCCAAAGTCAGTCAAAAAGGAAGACAAATGACTTGATTTGGAGCAAGTAAACAACTTGAATTGAAAAGAGGTTAGTTTATATACCAGTGATCCCCAATCAGTGGCTTGTGAGCAATATGTTGCTCACCAACCCCTTGGATGTTGCTCCCAGTGGCCTCAAAGCAGGGGTCACAACCTCATTGCACCCCCGCCTAATGGTTTAAAATTTAGTGGTTGAGCACAACTTTCCCCTTTTTTGCTCAAAGCAGGGGCTCATTTTTTATATTTTTTTTATAGAGCTGGTAGGAAGCAGGCACTCACGTCTGATAATAAGAATGCCTGGGTGCAGTATACACAATGCAAATGTAACCATTAAAACAGAATACCGCACTCACAGGTCTTTATGAAACAAATACTGTGAAGTTTATTGTGCAAAACGTCTGTCTAGACAGACGTTTTGCACAATAAACTTCACAGTATTTGTTTCATAAAGACCTGTGAGTGCGGTATTCTGTTTTAATGGTTATATTTTTTTTATTAATCTTTGGTTGCATAAAAACCCAGTATAATGCCAAACAGAGGCTTCTGTAGGCTGCCAGTCCACATAGGGGGCTATTAAATAGCCAAGTATTGCTTTTATTAGCACCATCAGGAACCTTTTTCATGCTTGTGTTGCTCACCAACACTTTTTCCATTTGAATGTGGCTCATGGGTATAAAAGGTTGGGAATCCCTGGTTTATACCAATGACTGCCACAATAGAGAAGATGAAAACAAACTGCAGTATACAAGGGACTTTAAATTACTGGACCATTATATTATCCTACATACATATTATACATATTATCCTGTAGACATAAGGAAAAATAATGTTCACCCTTGACAAATTAATTTTGCTATTTCACTCACCTACTATTTTGGCACCTCTCTCTGCTCACTCGTTTTGCATTGGACACTTACATATATAACTTACAAAATGCATCTTCTAGTACAGTCATTTTAACTTTTTTTTCATGGGAAGTATGCAGATGGACTCACCTTTGAACCAAATAAGTACTGAGGTTGAGCGTTTGGCTGCTTGTCCCTTTGGAACTCCTGAGAGAAAGGCATTACAGTACGAACAAACCTAAGGAAGAAGGAAATATATATCTAAACTAGTCAGATAGAACAGCTGGAAAATATACTGTATACTGAGTTTAATTCATGCATAGAAAATATTGCCCGCCACCCCAAGCCCCCCCCAGTGTGTACTTAAAGTATGGGGCAGGTGTGCAAGGGACCTTGGACTGTAATCACTACTGGAGAGGGGACTGAAGTGATAATGAATAACCTCTGCAAAGTTCCTTCCAAACTGTTGGTAGTATATAACTAAGCGGAGGGTGAACATATTGGCCTAACACATTGGCACCCTTCAGTGTATTTCCTCTCCTTGTCTTGTATATAATTACAAAAAAAAACATAAAAAGTGAACAACAATAAAGACTAACTCATTTAGTCTTAAAATACTGACTACTGTGTATGTTACACTAACTATCCCCATTAAAAGGTACAACACATTATTTCTGTAGATAACAGAATTATTTCTAGAAAGAAATAATAGAAATAATAGTCAGGAGGTACACTATTCTTCTCCTTATCACTGTTTGCTGAAATAAACTGGTAAGCAGCAGATGGCATGCAGAACTCCCAATCCCTTTCAGTTTTCAAGGTGACAATGTTCAGTCTTGCTTTCAAACAACGGTACTTCTCAAGGCTGAAAATATACCACAATATATCCTTTCTAAAGCAGAGTCTTTTCTGTGTGAAATATGCTATTGGTGGTAAATGATTTCTATTCTTCCTATATTCCATGCTGTAACAAGGAACAATTTGGTTCTGGATTTTTTTTTTCTTCAATTTGGTGTCAATGATGTGTGCTGTAGTCGAACTGCTCCCCATATAGGGAATAGGAATAAAAACATTGCATTATCCCCATTCCCTTGTCAGATCCTAGTATTCATGAATGTAAAATTTGCAGATGAAATCAATTATCCACTCTAACAGCGTATTGAAATGACCAGTGAAGTTTTTTGGAGCACTGGCCTAGGGGAAATTTTTTTAAAAATAATACATTGGTGGTGGCAAACATATTACCATCCCTCTGCACTGGCCTATCTTTGTCCTTTCTTTTCTTTTTTTCTTTGGCTCTCCAGTTTGGAGTTATTATAGCTATCTGGTTGCAAGGGTCCTACGTATTATTGTTATCAATCAGGATGTGGAAGATAAATAGCAGAGTGCCTTAAAAGAACAAAATGCAATATCCTTTATATAACAACTGCACTTTATGTAACAACGGAATTTATACATCAAGCTAAAAAAAACAAAATAATAAACAAATAATTAAAAAATTAAAACTAGTCAAAAGTTCACTTAAAAGTGAACTGCCCCTTCAAAACTAGAGAAGCGATATATTTTCAGACAGTTTCAGCAAACATCTTTTTTACAGGTAAAGACACACCTGGCTATGTCATTACACAGAGGGCATCTATGCAGTAAAAAGCAAGTTTTAGATGACTAAATACAGAAGGGAAGACAGCAACACACTACTGTATTACCTGTAAGTGGACCCATTATAGCAGTAATTTGGAAGGAAGTCATAGTTCAGCTCCCAGAAGACATGAAGGGTGATTCTACCATAAGGAGCAGACACATTATGATTGGCCTCGCGGAACATAGCATCAAAACTGTCCAGGGTCAAATACTTGCTCAGCAGCTTGTGCGTCAATCGATTTATTTCAATAAGACCATCCAACTCCTAAGAAGCAAAAACAAACAATAAAAAATGATTCAACAATCCTTTATTCTGATAATGGGTAAAGTTAAAATGTGTTAGACAATGATATAAAACAGACTGGTTCTCAACAGAAAAATCACTACACACAGGGTACACTGATAGCAAACAGCACATTTGTCCACTGCTGCCATCAGCAGTATGCTTTCTATTAAACAACATACAGAAGCAACAGGCAGGCTATTGGCCACCTCTGTTTCTTGCAAGAAGACAGCTACAGTCAAAACCTCCTGTGTGGCGTTTGGCATGGGCCTAAACCCTGACTTCAATACAAAGCACTGTATTAATACAGGTATGGGACTTGTTATCAGTGCAAATTTTAACATTCGTTAAAGGATCTAGAAATCAAACAATAAAGCATCAGACTTTTTTTTTTTCCATCTGCAGTCATTTTCAGGGGGAATGTCTACACAAGGTATTTCTATATAAATCCTCTTTCTCTGCTTCTGAAAATGCAACAAAATGTAGCATTATTAGAATACTTGCACAACTGAATCAGGTGCAAAAGTGGAGAGTTATTTCTAAAAAACTAATTAGAATTAGATCTTGGTTAACGCGTATATTACCTGCTCTGTTAAGTTTTTTCTAGTTCTGTGTTTTTGTTACACACTACCTTGGCTGTGAGTTCTATTCTCATTAATAATCCAGATTATAATAGATAATATAGAAAGCACCGGTCAATCAGACTATGAGGCTCAGAGTACCCAATTCTCAGGAGTGTAGGACAGAAGAAAAAAAACTATTTTTAATTTATTGTTTGACGTGATATGCACATAACATTTCCCTGGATGATTTCTACATAAATCCAAATGGCTTAAATGCTGAATAATATATTGGAAGCAGCTATGCTCTGCTGTACTGTTGTCCCATAAGCTACATATTTTTGCTGAAAGGACAGTAACTATATAAAATAATTCAAGTTGAGGCTTAAGGCACACATGCTATTCTGAACTCTGATCTGATCGTCTAACTACTAATCTGTACTTAAGCCAGAAACTTCCTATTTACTTTGCTAAAAGCATGTCATAGAACAAAGCTGTCCAGTGTTCTCCATGCAATGAGTGGATTATTTTACATATCATTTTTTGACAGCCAGATTATGATAAAAATGATGATTTCCATGCAAAGAAGTCTATGGAGCCGTTATGCAGGCCAGGGGTCACAGCCAGCATGTTGGTAACCAGTTGAACAGCCTTGTCAAAGCCTTTAGCATATTTTCATACCCTTTCTCTTGCTCTAGTCTACAGACTAGCCTCTAGCTGTCAAGGGAGGCTGACATTTTAAGTTTCAGAGCTGCAAGAAGGCCAAAAATTGTGCATTTAATTTCCAAGCTACTTACAACAATTGAGGTTAGGTCTTCACTTTCAAACCGCCCAATAGCTAGCTCAAGTGATCTATAAAGAGCAGCCGAAATCCTCTGAGTAATTAAGCGATTTAGGTCAATTGATCTCCCTAGAAGCTGCGGTAAAGAAAGATAAAATGCCATTAAACTTTATTCTCTGCTTTTTAAATATACTTACATTTTAGCAATGAACTAGCGGGGAAAAACAAGAGCAGCTAACTGGAATTATTTTGCCACCACACATACAACACACAAAGTAAAAAGAGTACTGTTGTACTCCACTGTACAGTACGATGGATGGATAAAAATATAACACCTCTGCCTGAGACAGATCTAAACATCAAGCTTTAAAAACATATTAATACGCTAGCATATGCAGAGCCCATTCGGCAAATGTGTTCCATTTATTGAACAAATTCGAGCAGCACCATAGGGACTTGCAGTCTTGCTTACCTGTACGTGCCTCTGCTTCAGCAAAGTGTCATAGCGATTGGATGTTGGCTGGGAGATACTGGCTCCCTGATTCTTACAGTCTGCTCTAAGTCGCTTGTCTAGAAGAAGGCTGCAAGACAATAAAAAATTAAATCCCAAAAGGAAAATTCCTAACATAACTAAATTCTTTAAATGTTTAGTCTAAATTCTTACCCGCCAGCTACAACTTTGTAGTGGGCAAATATTTGGTCAGCTAACTTGTAGACAAACTGGTCAAAGCACAAGTTTACCTGAGAAAAGAAACCCAAATAAAAATCAATACATACATAGAAAGCTATTGAATTATTTAGCTAGATGTTTCTATAACTTGCAGTTCAAAGATTGTAGGGGCACAGATGAGAGTTTAACATCCCTAGCTCAACACAGAGATGTTTTCATTTCATGCTTATTTCATTTCTATAAGCTAGTAAGCAGAAAAAAAAACTGATCTCGATATTTATGGTGGCTTTTTGCGCCCAGCTTTACATTTATTAATAAATGCAAACATGCACATAATTAATTTTTTGTGCACCAACATTTTACAGGCTCAGAATGAACCATCTGTGTTAGTAGGGGATATATAACAGTCTATTAAATGGAAAATATACCCCCCTATTTAACTTGAGTTTATTCAGTTGGGCTTATGCAGCAAAAGTGCATAAACACTATTTGAACTGCCAAAATGAAATATAAATATACATATTTTCTTTTTAACAAAGTCTAGTTACTTGTAAAAGCCATTTCTAAACCCTCCGTGTACTCCGACACCCTGTTCCACTGTGAAGTTGAAGTACCTCTACTTCTGCAAAATCCATCACTTCACAATAGAATGGGGTAAGGGAGGGGCTAGATCACTTTGTGAAATCTGTTAAATGAGACTTAAGAGATTTATTTTTTGGATGTTCAGTTTCTTCATAAGCCCAACTGACTAAGCAAAAGGAGGGTTAAAGTTACCTTTAAAAACTAATATGCAAAATATATGAACTCTGTAGAAATAGCACAAAACACCAATTTACCTCAGCTTCAATTTCATCATAGAGAAACTGCTTTTTGAACTTTGTAAGTGCATAATGTGCACTGTCATTATAGAGATCCAGAGAGTAGAGGACATACCTGGAGAAGACAAAAAGCAAAGAATTACATGTGGTTTACTAATAACAGTCTGGCAGCCACCATCATGGGCCGCTTCAGATTCTCTGATTTGTAGACATGGACTTAGGTCTTTTTTCAACCCAACTTAACTATGTGTTAAAAGCCTTTGCGGAAGTAAGCAATATAGCAGCAGTTACTCGTGTGAAAATGCAAGTACAGAGAAAAAATGTTCTGTGCACACAAAAAGTCATATATTTACAATAAAATAAAAATAAAATTTTTGGGAATCCTTACTCCATCATAGATGCCTCCTTTGTCTCCAGAATATGGTCAGTCAGAATCCATGGCATCGACATCTCAATAGGAAACTGAATTCTACGGCCCATTGTCAACTCCAAGAAAAACTCCCTGAACCATAACTGGGACAAGTCACAGCACTGCTGTAAGGTCTCTTTAAGTATAAGAACATATGGATATTAGGGTTAGGCAGATTAAAGAGCTAATGGAAATGGAAATTTATTGTATTCCCATAACACATATTAAAGGAACAACACCGCAAAAAATTAAAGTGTTTGAAAGTAATTAAAATATAATGTACTGCTGCCCTGCAGCTATTCAATCTGGAAAAAAGAGAAAAGGCACAGGTTATACAGCAAGACAACAGATAAGCTCTTTAGAATACAACATGTTTGGTTCTTACACAGATACATTCTTGTGTCTACTCAGGTGCAGTAGCCCAACCAATAGGATGTTTGTTTTTAAACAGGTGGTCAGCAAATGCGATCTGCTCATTGGTTGCTATAGGTAACTATACCCGCAGCAAACTTTGACTTTTTTTTACATAATGTCCTTACCTTTTGTAACTGGATGGAGTAAGTATGGTATGTTCTATTTTAATCTCTGTATTATTTAAGGAGAAAATACTTGTTTCTGCTATTTCCCAATCTTAGAACACAAATGCTTTCTATTTTGAATGACACTATAAATTCCAACCCCAAACAAAGGCAAGTGAATAATTCTGAGCTGGGGTTGGTGTTGTTAATATAAAAACAAAACAAAAAAAACCCTTGGTACATGCTGATAGACGTAGCTCAAATTTTGGCCCGTAATGTAACAGAAATATGACTGCTAGCAGTGGGAAACACCATAGCAACCAAATGCCCTATCAATAATTAATTTATATGATTAGTTGCCATTGAGGTACAGCTTTAGGTTTTACATAGGGAATAGAATTTCAAATATTTCAAGGTCAGATATTTATCACATATTTGTGAACAGTTGAAAAATACAGAAGGCAGCTTTAAAGGCATATGCTGAGAATATGAAGGTCAAGGCACTGTGGTGGGTGCAAAGTTTGCACTGCAGCTGTCGATCCTGTGTGGGATCAGGAATGCAAAGCCTTGTTGGCATTTGCAAACTTAGTAGGACAGATTATGATGGCACATAGCTATTTTAGTATTTAAATGTGCCCCCTTAGCTCATGAGAATATATGACAGAATTTCTGATCTGATATGCAAGTCTTTTCCCTAACAGTGTATGCTAATGCAAATGAGGGAAATCAATGCACTATGTCTGTTTATTTTCATATCAGCATAAGCATAGATTTATTTATTTTCTCTTATGCTTCAGTACAAAAGTGAAGCTCCAATATGAGGTATACCTCCTTGTTCAACATGAGTTAAATCATGCTTACAACACAGCCCCAACAAAAGGTGAAGGGAGGGGGCTGTATACTGGTAATCTAATGATCTATCTCAGAAGGACCAAACATGGAGTAGCTTCAGTTTCCCTGTTTAGTGAAAGAAATAAAACTTTAAAAAAAAAAAAAAAAACAATAGGCAAACTAAGCTGCATGAGTTCATACTGTTAACATAATCTTATTGGGTTTATTTATGGTTACAATATTTTTTTATTTTGGTAGGAAGATCCAAAATACAGTAAGATCCATTATACAGAACACCGCTGGTTTCTAAGTATTCTGGCTAATAGACCCCATACCTGTATTTAGATGCCAGTGCAGGGGAATAATCTCCCTGGAACACCACCTTATATTGCTAATTTTGTCACTTAAATAACCAACAGTAGTAATGGCTGCAAGAAATAGATATTCATATAGTAAAGTAGCTGAGACTTGTATTACCGTCTTAAAGTAAGGCAAATTTGGTACAAGCCTCCATTATTATAATAACATTTATTAACTCAAATTTTTAACTGTACAGACAATTGAGGCAGCAAGAAACGTAATCTAACTGTAATAAGGTTTTAATTATGCCAGCACTGACAAATATATCAGAGGTACTTACTTACATATGTTTTGCTTGTTTGCTTTAATAACTGCTTGCTCCTAAATGCAATTGCTGGGCTGAGGAGTCTATTATATCACACATACCCATGTTTCATATTCTATTTATTTAATCATTTAAAGATATCATGTATATCGTTTAGGGTATAACATGATTCTTTTTTGCACAGCTCTCCAGGAAGATTTGTTTCTGGTTTAGTTATGTGTGATCTAACTTGTTGGTACATGTGAAAACAGGCCCATTACTATTTAGGAAAAAATCGTTTTGAAAAATGTTTTCCCATGCCAGGATTCCTTTAACAGCCATGAGACTAGAGACAACTTAAAACAATCCTCAGCAGAGACAGACATTTTTACACAGACAAATACAAAAAAAAAAAATTTGAATCTGCAGTCACGAGGTATATTGTTATATCGGGTCATTCATGAATCCTTTTAGGGGTGATGTATGGAACAAACTGCCTACAAAGTGGCGAGATGCTTTGTAAGGACATACCAGCAGCACATCGATCACACATCATAGTCTTACCACTGAAATTTATCAAATGTGTGTAGAAGAAAGATTCTCGGTGAAATTTTTCTATGTCCAAAATGGTGGGACCCTCTAGGCTACTTCTCAGGGTTTTCTTGGAACCACTTTTGTCAGCAATGAGGGACTCTAGCATGGTTCTCACCATGTAAAGCTGTGTTATTAAAAGGGAGAAGCATTCAAAGAAGGGAATGTACATGGAAAAATCATACTCACTATCAATAATACAATAGACAATCGAGACAAATTATCACGTTTTTTTGAATGGTCCAGTTGGCAAATTCCATTCTGAAGGCTCGAGTAATACCTTATGGAAGGGATGTCTACTCAGAAGACAGTCTGTTGCTGAATTACAGCTCCCAGGGATTTTAGGGTTGTTGTTCAACAGCCAGACCACAGCAGACTGGACATGCCTTTATAAAAACTCAGTAAAATCCAGCAAAAACAGTAGCATCAACCCAGAGTGGAACATAAATGCACATTTTGCCAACACAACCAACCTCTTTCACTAGAGGAGCTGTTTGGTCTTGCGAAGACAAGAATATAAAAGTAAAAATCGTCTTACCACCAAAGTCTAAAAGAGCTGGATAGTTGTAGGACTGCCTCAAAAACTTTTTTACCACATGCAACAGCTTTTCCATCCCCAGAGACTTGAGCTGTTTGAGCAACTCAGCAGAGTTTAAGGACTCCGCCATTGTGCGCATCAGGAAGAGCTGAAAACCAATGGGGAATGGAGAGTAGCAGGAGGTCAGGAGCAGAGAGTGAGACAAAAAAAAAAAAGAAAAAGGGGTTAAGAATAAGTTTGGGGGAAGCATTGGTAAAAAAGAAAAGCAGAAAGGAAGACATTAGTTAGTAGGTTAGGAAGACAAAGCCACGCCTATTTTACATGATATTTTGTTGTTATTTTATGATTGTTAACTGTGTAGCACAGCTATACAGTAATAATAAGTTCATGAATGCATTAGGCAAGTATGACAAATCACAGTCAGAGGGCTTGTGTTTATATAGGCTGGAGGGCACACAAAAGCCTTGGATATTGACAGATGGAGATTAAAAAGCAGACAAGCTTATAAATAAGACATCGCAGCCAAACATATTCAGGGTGAACATTTTTGCCTCACAGTGCATTATTTCATTACCATTCTTAGTTAGCTGAACAGCCCTTTCATATAAATTTGCCTCACCAGTTGGTACAGAGTAATGTTGCTGTTGAATAGTAATGAAAAATGTAGCACTAAAAGCAAACCTTTTATTTCATATATAGTTCAGAGCTGAAGATGATGGCTTAGTATACATGTTTAGTATAGTTACCAGAGGATTATATTCCTTAACAGAGCAAAACACAGAAGGCTGCAGAAGACTGCTCAGGCAATGCCAGAGGTGTCCCAAAGGCAAGGAAGGAAAGAGAAAGAAAACATTGGTGGTAATCGATTTGATGAATTAGATTCAGTCTTCTAATTATTCAGATAATTAAATCACTTCCATTCCCTCCTCCCTCCATTAGCCACTAGGAATTAACCAAAATGTCAATTACATTTTTAATTTAGGACACATTTAATTTAGACACATTTAGATTAAAATAAGAGAAAGAAACTCGTGAACATGCATATCAATGCATTAGCTTTGTACGGAATATGTCTTTAGATTTAGTTAATTCTTACATTAGCAGTTAATACTACAAACAGTATTCACTAGTCCACCTGATACACAGCCTAACCTTAACATTCTGGCTACATTAAGTATATGGGAGAAATCTATGCTACCCTGTGGGCTGGAGGCATTATAACACTGGAAGAGGATATAACAATCTAAGTAGGAGTATGACCTGATTATTACTGAATGACTATACTAGCATTTCAAATACACAAATGAACACTATAAGCATTTTACTAGGATTTAAAGGGAAATACCTGGGTGCTAGATGGTCCAACAGCACGTCTAGGAACTTTTATATCAAATCCAGACTTTGGGTCTTTTTCTCCTCTGAGTGCAGGGTCATTGAATGGTTCACATCCAGCTCCCCAGTCACAAACAGTCTTTCTGATAGCCTGGAGCACACTACACATTGAAAACGCATTATTACAGGGCAATGTCTATTGATTTATTGTCACTAAACCAAGTTTATGTTGCAGTACAGCTAAATATGAACCAAACAATCATAAATAGCATATGCATAAATAGTGATTTAAGAGCAAAGAGTGCTTTTCAGAAGGTTCAGACCTTGCAAGGACAGGTGTGAAGTACAAAAATGTAATAATCCCCACCTTTGTATTACATTTTTCTTCTTCTTAATAGCTTGTCTCAGTGGCTCCCTTAGTGTAACCTGGGCAAAATCCTGAAGCTCAGCATAGATAGTATGGCGTATGGCATGATTAAATACACTTTCCATTCTGCCCATAAGGACTTGTAGACCTTTTATCATCGCAATGACCTATGTAGTAAAAGAAAGATGCTAAATTTTATCCACCATCAATAAACACATCAAAGAAAGAGCACTGGAAAGCATCAGTTTGTTCTTGAGGGTTAATGTAGACAAATGATCATACCTCAACCAGAGCAAATTTCTCCTCACTGGTATAGTTGTATCTTGTAGCACGCTCATATTCTTCTGCATTGTCTGGGCAGTCTTTATTGGAGTATTTATCAGTTGGGTGAACAAGCTTCCATGAGTACTGTTGAACAAAACAAGCCAAACTATATCACAAGTGCACATTAGCATCCACATACCCTAATCACAAATTAGTAAGATGTGTGCTGTCTTCAAAAAGGCACTGTTGTGTCCCCTAATGGCACAATGACGCAATCCTGGACATAAAATATAAATGTTGTATGGGAAATACTGCAAGCCAATTCCATTAGACACGTCATCATTATAATTTATTTATATAGCGCCAGCAAGTTACACAGCACTTTACAATAATTTAGAATAAACAGGGGTCTTAAAATAATTTAACAAGGGTTACAGGCAAGCTTATGCTCATGGATCACAAGTCCTGCTTGCATGACAGCTGACCTTCCCATCTCAAACAGCCACAGAATATAACTGCTGACTGATTAGACCAGTAGTTTCTGGACTTTTAAGGTCCATGCCCCTGTTTAAGTTCTAGTACATTGTCAGTACTCCTTTTAGTTTAAAACAAGGCCTTAGATCTTACTGTGTCCGAAATGGTTCCAATATATTTTTTTTGTAAGATTATCTTTATCAGTTTTAAACAAACAAACAAAAAATAAAGTTGGGGTGGGAAAAGGTAGAAGTGGGGGTAGAGAGGGGGCGGTGGTGGGCGTCTCAATTTTCAGCTACTGCCTAGGGTTTTGTTACATGACTGCTTTGCTAAAGTTCCTTAGTCGCTCAGTTAAGTGTCTTGATCTGTCATATTGTTTCGTCGTGGGTCTGCTAGACATCGGCTCCAGATTTTCTCGAATTTGGCTGGACACCCTTGGGCAAGGTAAGTGAGTTTTTGTCGTGGCAGAGTATCATCCACCAGCTTAGTCCAAAATCCCAGAGAAGGTGGCTCTGTGGCTTTCCAGGTCAGTAGTATGGCTTTCCTAGCATAGTGTAGGAGTTGTTGCAGACATAGTCTGTCACTGGATGATAGGGTGAGTCCTTCAGTGTGACCCAATAGGCAGAATGTAGGTGTCCGGATGTTTGGAAGTCCTAGTGTTGAGTTGGCATATGTAAGTATCGCAGTCCAAAACTGTTAAATTTTAGGGCAGTTCCAGAACACATGTAAATAGTTGTCCTGGTCTAAATTGCACTTTATACACATATCTGGGTAGCCCTGGTATATTTGCGCCGGCCTGTGGGGATTTAAGTACACTCTATTGAGAAATGTAACATGTATGTAGCGGTCTCTTGTGGCTATGTTGATTTCAGGTATTTGTTCTAGTAAGTCTTCCCAGGTTTCATTATCCAGCTGGGGGAGATCCTGGGCCCATTTTAATTTAATGTGACTTATTGGATCGAAGTTGCTTTGCAGCAGGATAGCATAAAACCAGCTAAGTGGTTTTGACAGATCCGATCTATGGAGATATCGTTCTAGGGTGCTTTCTGCTATGATAGGGTGTTCCCTGGGGAATTGCACCTGGTATGCGTGTTTCAATTGGAGATACCTAAAAAGCATACGGTTTTGGAGACCAAATTCCTCCTTTAGTTTGGCAAATTGCTTATCTACCCCTTGTTCCACCACGTCGTTTAGACTTTTCACTCCTGCAGCCGCCCAGAGATTGGTGTCTGGTTCCAATATATTAACCCAAATCTCACCCTAACCAACTTCAATATGGGCTTGCTGCAGTATCTAGGGTGGCAAAAGAAAATAGATATACCAGTAAGAAAAATCATCAGGTTTCCAATCAGGACCTCTCTATTAAATGCAGTTCATACAAGTTCATTAAGATTATGACAATAAAGGTTTCGAAAGCAAGCACCTGTGTTTAAATGTTTGTTTCAGTACATACCACTTCCATTACATGTGCACTCCACTGAGACAGGAGCTGAAGCCCTTGCAAAGACAAGTCAAAAAGTTTTCGGTACTCTGCATCTGTCTTCTGGGCTTCTTGGCGACCTGATCCAGTCACCACCTAAAACACAGAGGCAAGGGAAAAAAAGATAAGTCTAAAACCATGCAAGAATTGTGCTCAGAATTGAAAAACTAAAATAAGAACATTTTGCAATGTCATAAAAACGGACATATCACTCTTCATCCACTTTAAAGACTGGGTTGAGTTTGCATATAAAATATGAACACAATGAAAGCGTTCATTTCCTACACAGAATAGTATTAAAGCACAGTGCTGACTGATGTTTTCAGTACACCAAATATTTACATATACTGTATTAAGATTAGGACACATCAAAAATGTTTAATAATTGTTTTCTTGTATCTATTTCTCGTCTCTCACTCTATGACCAGAATAGCACTGAATTAAAAAAAAATTGTTTAACCATTTGAAATACTGTTAATATGAGGGACATAATGACCGACCATACCTCACTATTGCTATAGCGGGCCAACTCAGAAATAAAGCGCATATGGTCTTCTCTGATCTGAATCATCTGCTCACATATATTATACTGTGGGCTGCTGCTTGATGAGGTACAGGTCCACCTGTTTAAAAAAAAAAAAAAAAATGTAGAAATATATATTCATGTTTCCATGTTCCCACAAATGTAGCCTAGGAGGGAGCATTTATAAAGATAAAACGGGAAAGATGTTTCCACTTTGTTTGATTTGGCACTTTAAAGAGTGATTTTCAAATTCTCGCATTTTACACCATGGTGTTTACATACAGACACTGGAACTGCACTGTGGCACCCTGGGAAATAAAGAATATGGCTAGCCCTATGTAAAATTTCAAAATTAAATATAAAAAAAATGTTTGCGCTTTTGAAAGAAAAACAGATTTCAATGCAGGATTCTGCTGGAGAAACTGATGCATTTTGAAAAAAAAAAAAAAAACACGTTTTCCCATGACAGTATTCCTTTAAACCAGCAGTTCTCAATCTGTGGGTCAAAAGACCCTTTCTTAGGGGGTCGCCTAAGACCATCAGAAAATACATATTTCCGATGGTCTTAGGAATAATTTTATGGTTGGGGGTCACCACAACATGAGGAACAGTATTAAAGGGGCGTGGCATTAGGAAGGTTGAGAACCACTGCTTTAAACTATTGCCAGATTTATAACACAGAGGCAAACTGTGACATGATAACCACTGGGAACACCCTCTGCAGTATCTCATTGGCTACTGTCTGCATGCTAGTAGCATCAACATGGGGTGCATGTAACAGATATCAGTTATATTAGAATCAATGGATCAGGATACCATTTATGGTAAATTAAATATAATTTTTACTTTAATGTACTGCATTTATATGACCACATAACCCACATCCCATGTCTACAACATTTTGAAAACTGGCATGCTTGAAAGCCTGCCTCCAACCTCTTAAATCCTGCATTATCTGCTACAAGAGGACAAAAAGCAGAGAACGAGTTACCTGAAATTACAGGTAAAATGCTTTATCCAGCAAGCAGTGGGTAACAAGAATAAGAATAACTGTACATTTATAAAATACAAAGATTTACAAAAAACTTAACATGGAAAAACTTTCCTAAATTAGGTCAATAAATTGGTTTTTTGAAATCTTACCTGGATTTATTTTCTTCATAATGTGCACTTGTTTTAATATATCTTGCAAGCTCAATTTGCATATCACCAAACAGAGGAACCACCTGTAGTTGCTGTGCTCAAAAGGATGATAAAAAGTATTGTTACCATTATGAAAGTCATAGTTGATACTGGAAGTGCTCTTAGAACAACCCAAGGTATCTAAAGCTTATCAGCAAAGCTTTCACAGAAACCATTAAAATAAGCTAAAAGTCAAGTTCATAAAGAACAAAAATGTTATGTTAAGGAAACTAGCAGTTGCAAATAAAAACTGCAGTGCTCACAGTTGTTTCAATTTCACTATACAATCAACAAGACAAAAATGAACCTGAACCCAAATGATTTTAGCAGATTGGCCCTTTGGTTTGATCAGGTGATTGGGTAACCAAAAAAAAAAAAATTTCATACTACTATAGGCCACCAGTAATACCAAAAAATGGAAATGTTTTAAAGTATTTAAAATATAATATACTGTTGCCCTACACTGGTAAAGGTTGTTTGCTTCATACAGACTACTATAGTTAGGTATGGGATCAGTTATCCAGAAACCCGTTATCCAGAAAGTTCCAAATTACGGAATGGCCATCTCCCATAGACTCCATTATAAGCAAATGATCCTTTTTCTCTGTAATAATAAAACAGAACATTGTTCTTGATCCCAGCTAAGATATAATTAATCTTTATGGAAGGCAAAACAATCCTTTTGGGTTCATTCATTATTTAAATGATTTTTTAGCAGACTTAAGGTAAGGGATCCAAATTATGTAAAGATCCCTTATCTGGAAAACCCCAGATCCCGAGCATTCTGGATAACAGATCAGAACATTTTAAGTTAGGTTGAAAAAAAGATGTAAGTCAATCACGTTCAACCACAATGCCTATATATAACCTGCCTAACTTCTAGTTGATCCAGAGGAAGGCAAAAATCCCCATTTGAAGCCTCTCTAATTTGCCACAGAGGGGGAAAATTTCCTTCCTGACTCCAACAATATAGGACACATTGTCAACAATCCATCTAACATTTGGCAGCCACTAGATTTACTCAGTATACAGGGGTTTTGTAAATAACAGTGTTCCTGTAATACATTTGATTTCTAACTATGACAGGAACAGTGCAGTGTAATGTGATGTGTTGTAAAATAATGGTAACAGGTTACGTAGGGGAGACAAGGAAGAGTTTATGAAATGAAGAGCATACAGGTACTGAAGTGAAATAAATGAACTCAAGCAATTTATTACAGCAGGACAGCAATTTAAAGGGATTCTATTCTATTTTAGGGATTTTTAACCCCACAACTGGATTTAAGGATAATCTTTTTAATCTCAGGATTTATGAAACTATTACAATTTGTGCATTATAATGTATGTGGATTATGGCACTTCAGTTTTAATTACCAGGTCTGGTTACCACTTGTTACATAGACGTTTTACGCAGTTTGCATTTAAATGAAAGTTATACTGATCAATAAATAACTGAAAGATCTGGAAGACTGTAAATGGTGGGAGCAATAACTGTCATAGAAGGCATACCCCCAACTGTCCCGCTTTTCGCGGGACAGTCCAGCTTTTTATGGCTATCCAGCACAGCGGGATGCGCTGGCTGGAGCCAGACGTTCAGACATCTCCGGCGGCTTTGCTTGTTATGCCTCTCCTTATACAGCGCGACAGGCCCTTTTATAAGGTTGCGCCCCGTGCGTACGTGTGACGTCATTACGCATGGGGCTCAACCTTATAAAAGGGCCTGGCACCGCCGCACAAGGAGCCACATAAGGAGAGAAGCCGCAGACAAAGGCGGAGCTCCTATGGGGGGTGGTACTGTGTATAGGGGGCACTGTGTATAGGGGGCTACTGTGTATGGGGGGCTACTGTGTGTGGGGGGCACTGTGTGGGGGGCGCTACTGTGTGTGGGGGCTACTGTGTGTGGGGGGCGCTACTGTGTGTGGGGGGGCTACTGTGTATGGGGGGCTACTGTGTATGGAGGGGCTACTGTGTATGGGCGGGCAAAACTGGTACATAGTTATAACTCACTTATAACTGACTGCCTTCTCTCTATATTTGTATTTTAATGTAGGAGTTGCTATATTGTTTTTTTTAGGTAGTACAGTATGAGGGTATAGCACATTTGCATCTGATCCAGCCATTTCATCTATATAAAAGGAGTATTTTTAAAAAAAAATGGGGTGTGGTAATTGGGGCGTGGCCACAAAAGTGGGCGTGGTCAACAAAATTTGCCACGCTGCGCGCGCCAAAATCTTTGTGTCCCTCTTTTCATTTTTCAAATGTTGGGAGGTATGATAGAAGGGGATGTGCCATTATAAGCCATACACTGGGAAAGCAGGCAAGATGGCACTGCTGAGCCTTCATAAAAAAAACTTTATTTCAGAATGGACCAGCAAGGGCTTTCAGGTTAGTGACTGGTGTGACAGTGCATGTCCTACAAATTGGAACACAACCACAATTTGAATTGTTATACAAGCAAGTTGTGTTATTGTTGTCTGTTCAAATAAAAGGTATTTAATAAAATATTTATTTTTCATTGCAAATAACTAAAAATGTAAATAAAAAAAAAAACAACTAAGGTACTTAACCAGTCATTTCTAGGTATATGCTAATTTTCAGAAATTAAAGAACCCACCTAAGTTTGGTGGCTAGTCTGTTTTATGGCAAACTTCTTCCTGAATAATAATTACCTTAAAGAATTTGTCTATTTTATTCAGGTTAATCCTCTTTTTGGCATCCAGTTTATAGATGTTGCTCACACTGCCATCCATAAGATAAAGTCCAAAGCCCATTACCTAGAACCAAAACAAACTTGTGTTAAAAAAAACAACAATTCCTACTAGAAGATGCTATATTAAAATACATAAATGGTAGAACCAACCTGTGAATAAACTAAAATAAAATACTTATGTATACAAATGAAAGCTATTATTCTTGGTTGTTTGACATATATTAGGGATATTAACCTGTGACCTTACAGCTGTTGTTTCGCTACATTTACCAGCATCCCACAACTAACAGGGGTAATGTAATTGGTCACTACAGGCTACAAGACCTGGGAAAACTGTTAACCTTTTACTGTACTACTCCGTAAAGACTGTTAGAAGATTCGGAGGACTAGTCAACAGATAAGGTATCTCTTGAAATGTGCATTTCTACATTCATAAATAGAGCGTGGCCAATTTATTATGGGTATACTAAGAACAATAAACATTGCAAAGCATCACTACACACTAAAAAAGTTTTGAAAACTAAAAGATTCCTACAAGCTGTGTCTAACAAATCACTGACTGCCTTCTTATGTTTTATTTGATAATACCAAAAAATACTTTCTTCCAGTGCCCCCAAATGTATACACATTCATCATAGGAAGCAAGTCTGTTTGCATACTTACTTTTAGAAGCATGTGTTTCTCCCCGGGCGTCAGATACATTTTATTTTCATAGTAGTCAACACACAAATTAACTATGTCAGCAAGGAGCTCTTCATAGCCAGGAATAACTTCCAGCTGTTGCTGAAGAGACTATAAAAAAAATAACAGAAAAAATTATAAGTAAAAATTCATCATAACCGCACATGTGGCAGAGAGGGTCCCACTTTTTAAGTAGAATTTTACACCAGTTTAATGTCAAAACTTCTTTACCACCAACATATTTTCTTTTGTTTTCAGTAGGTTATGCCGGGTATAGCTTGGTGTAAAATGTAGGAATTTTAGACAATAATTTAGCTTAAGAAAATACACAACTTTACAATTACCTCTTTATATTATTCCTTGGTTATAAAGTGCTACAGAAGAAACTTATTAATAAATATTTACCAGTATCAGACCCCTTATGTGGAAACCCATTATCCAGAAAGTTCCAAATTACGGAAAGGTCATCTCCCATAGACTCCATTTTTAATCAAATAATTCACATTTGTAAAAATGATTTCCTTTTTCTCTGTAATAATTAAACAGCACCTAGTACTTGATCCCAACTAAGATATAATTAATCGTTATTGGAGCCAAAAAAACCCTATTTGGTTTAATTACTGTTTAAATATTTTTTTTAGCAGACTTAAGATAGGAGATCCGAATTACGGAAAGACCCCTTATCTCCAGGTCCCAAGCATTCTGGATAACAGGTCCCATACCTGTATAAATACAACAATGTCAAATAGTACTAAGCCCCTGGTTTTACTTAAGGTCACCGAGGTTAGGGGTATGAGTTTCCTAAATCACTGAAACTTTGAAGTGTGGCAAAAGGTATCCATACCTGAGTGATCTTATTGTGATTGGCCAGAAACATAGACAGGTTCTGAGATTCCTGGATTGATTGTGGGTCTGCCATTTTTCGTAGAAACTGAGCTGCTCTGTATTGCACCATTAAATAAAAAGAAAAAAAAATTAATAAGCTTAGAAAACAAAAATAAAGCCACTGCTGTACCAATGAAGAATAAATAAAAGAACACCGATCATTTTACGAACAGGCCACTTATCAAACTGGACTACTTATGGCAGAAAATAAAGAATACAATTACTGCATTTACTACTCTAATTGATCTTTAAATGTATGTAAATTGGTTGTCAAACTGGTACTTTATATCCTGCTAGCCTTAAACTGGCCATACACGCACCGATACTATCGTACGAAACCTCGTTTCGTACGATATTCGGTGCGTGTATGGCATGTCGGCGAGTCGACCGATATCGCAGGAAGCTGCTGATATCGGACGACTCGCCGATCGGCCAGGTTAGAAAATTTTGATCGGGCGCCATAGAAGGCGCCTGACCAAAATCTGCCGTCAGGGCTGAATCGGCAGAAGGAGGTAGAAATCCTATTGTTTCTACCTCCTTATCTGCTGTTTCAGCCCTGACTGTGTGTGGTGGATCTGACGATGTTTCGTGCGACCATCGATTGCCACATGTATGGCCAGCTTTAATGGTGGGACTATTCCAAACCAAAGAAAACAAAAAGGTAGGGAAATCCCATTATTTAGAATAGAAGGAAGGAACTCCAGTGATTGTAATGGTTTAACAAGGATAAAATCTAAGACATTAAGATACTGTGTATTCAAATCTGATAGCAGACACATAAGCACCCCCAAAAAATATGTACGGGAGTCTTATAAATAGAACAAAGGGCACCTTACAAAAAGAATCCAGAGCAATCACCATGTAGTTTCTATTGCAATGAAAAGGCTACTTCAGAACATATTCTATAAAACTGTATTTATACGTATTTTTTAAATTAAACCCCTACCTCTTGTATGCAGAATGGTCATTTTTAACACTACACTTCATGTTTTTAAGTTCATCCAAGACAGCAAACATATTGATAAATTTTCCAAGGGTCATAAGGTAGGCCTCAGATACAAAGTCCTTCCGTCGTTCAGCATGGCACAGGCGTTTTACCTCCGCACAGAACCGTTCTGTGGCATTTCTCTGTGGAATTATAGAAAAGGTTTTGAAAATCATTGGCACAATTTGGTAGACCTTGAGTTTTAAAAATCTTTTCCATCCTAGAGAAAAAGTCTGTTCCATCTCACAAAACAGCATTTTATACATTATATGTTATTATCTATCATTAACATTTACTATAGCACGGATCCCCAACCTTTTATACCCACAAGACACATTCAAATGGAAAAAGTTTTGGAGAACAATACATGAAAAAAGTTCCTGGAGGTGCCAAGGAGAGCTATTTGGTAGCCACTATGTTGACTGGCCTACAGAAAGCTCTGTTTACTCTGTAATTACACTGGGTTTTTTGCAATTAAAATGTGCCCCCTAACCAGAAATTCAAACTGAGCAACATGTTGCTCACAAGCCACTAGTTGGGGATTACTACACTTATATCTTAAGTTGGAAAGGTTGTATGAGATTAATGTGCAAAGTGTCTATCTGTGGATAGCAAAGGTGGCTGAAGGGAAATTTTGCTTTAATAAATAGTTGTAGCAAACAATACTTTCAGTTTATCTAACAATTTACATTTTGTATCTTGCACAGAGGTATAATCTAAGGACAGTGATTATGATCCCACGCGCGAACCAGCTGTCTCTCCTTTAGGTATTGCTGGCTTATGCCCCACTAGTCGTACTGGATCTTTATTGTAAACATGAAACCAGCCCTTACTATTTTGCTCCACAATAATACTAATCACACAGAAGTTCTTACCGATTCGTTCCTCTGTAGCGCCGACAGTACGGGTAAATTGTAAGCCGGTTGGTTAATTGTTATACAAGGCCATCCTTATTGATAACAGTTTCCAGAGTGGCCCTACCACCTATACCTACTGGTCATCAAATAAGGCTATCATGAGCGGGGAGTTGTACGTTCAGCGCAATAGGGTGTCCTGCCCTCTGCATCTCTTTTTACCTTTTATACTACCTTAGTTTCTTTGCTTCACAAGTTTCTATCCTCTATTTGGTTTGGTTTTTTACTTTTCCCTTTTATTTGATTTCTATATATACTGCTGGTGACGCCATTTTATGATGTCATGCAGTTCTTCAAGGGGGTCTGTTTGCTTCACTATTACTTTAAATAAGGCTGTGGAAACAGGCCAAACGTTAGTTTCTCATTTTAATAGATTCATCTACAATATCTCTACACTGCACCCAGGTATATTTGTCTTGCATATTTATATATATATATATATATATATATATATATATATATATATATATATATATATATATATATATATATAGCAACAATCATGAAGAGGAATCCGCACTCACAGGTCTTATGTGTAATCAAAGAAACTTTATTTTGGAACAAACACTGACGTTTCGGCCGTTGCTACGGCCTTTCTCAAAGAGAAAAGAGAAAGGCCGTAGCAACGGCCGAAACGTCAGTGTTTGTTCCAAAATAAAGTTTCTTTGATTACACATAAGACCTGTGAGTGCGGATTCCTCTTCATGATGGTTGCTATCTGATGGATATTCAAGGACTGCACCCAGGCACGTCTACCAACTTATCGTGAGTGCGGACTTTCTTCCTTTCAAATTATATATATATATATATATATATATATATATATATATATATATATATATATATATATATATATATATATATATTTGACATATTGTTGAAAAGAAAAAAAGGAGAAAGGTTCCATGCACAAAAAAAGCTCTAATTGCTACTGTACTTCTGTACTTCCCCTTTACAAAATACACTGGACTTTGGTACAGGAACAGGTAGAAGGTAACTGGTGTTATTACAAATATCTCTGAAAAAGAACCAAGGTTAATTACCTGAAAGTACATGAAGTTCATCAGCTTAGTAACCTCAGGCTCCAATACATCCACAGTTTTTTCATATATTTCCACACGATTAGGCTGCTCATTGCATTTAACCTGCCAATATAAAAAGCAAAGAGAAAAAAGACAATATTAAAACTCAATGTAAAAATAATCTGGAAAGTACTGCAAAGTGCAGCATCAACCTAGCAGTCCAGTTCTGAAAACAGGCAGTGGATTTATTCATGGGGGCTGCCGCAGACCTCTGTTCTTTAAAACAGTGATAAGGCATGGTGCAAAGGGCTTCTACTTTATAAATTTTTCATTTAACATTTTTCTTTTATGCATTTGTTTCCATATCCTTTCCCTTTTTCTACTGCTGCTGCTCACTTTTCTGCCACACCTGTCTCTTCGTCTCGCTGCCTACAACCCCATTATTTCTCTCACTTCTTTACTGCTCTCTACCATTCTTAGACTTTTATCTCTTGCTAAAGTTATCTCCTTCCCCTGTCTCCCCTGTGCACTACCATTTATTTTAGTCTCTTTTATTACTTTTTCCATTTTATCTTATGTCACCCATGGAAGTGTCTTGTTTATTTCTCCAAACTGTAACTGGACTATACAGATCACATATCCTATTCATTGCTTTGTTGTTGAACACAGAAATTGTCTGCCACTGATATTTTGACAGCAATTATTTAAACACCTTAAACTCATGCAAATATCAAGAACATAGGAAACTGCAAGATTATGGACTGGCACTATAAACATATACCCTCCCAGATCAGTCATAGTCAGTACCTGTGGTATGGCTCTTGAACAGCTTCTCCATGTATATAACATGATAGCATATTCCTGCCCTTCTTCAAGCATTTCATTCTGTGTTGGCAGATTAAAAAAGATATCAGATAACGAATTTAAAGGACTTTTGCCAATGGAAAGACAAATAATAACACTTTATATATATAAAATTCTTGTGCATAAATATTCCATAACCCGATATAGCTTAAACTGATTATCAGAGCAAAATGACCTTCCTTTAACCCTTTAGAAATCTAAGAATGCTGTATCCTATTACTTCTTATGTACCACTGACTTTTATTATATGCCCATTTAAGCAATAGGTGCTTTAGAAACACTGTTCAATAAAATTGTCCCACTCAACACCTTGCATGAACTAGCTGTGCTGATAAATCCCTCTTAAAAAATGAAGCACCAACAAATATTAACAACAAGCTTCTTAAAAACCCAGTTTCGTGCAGGTAATTTGGAGTACTGTGGAGTTACTAACAATACCTATATGAACTGATGCCATTACATAACTTTCCTTTTAGTAGGGATGCCATATTTTAGTGTGTTTAAGTTCTAAATTGCTTGTGGGACACCTGCTAAGTTTAGTTTAGTATTGCATTGCCATCTTTTGGTCAAAAGTAGGAATGCAAAAAAATGAGGATGGGCCTTCGCAAAGTGGAAGTGGCCAGCGGAGCTAGGGGTGTAGTGTGCCTACAACTCACTGTAGCTGTGTGTAGTGCAGATTTAGCAAAGATGGATGCCAGAAGGTTCTTGTAGTTGAACTATAGAACAGATTTATTGTCATAGACAATCAATGCGCAGGGTTAAGCAATATACTCACATACAGATGTTAAATGATAGTACACTCTGAGGACAGCAAAGAGAGGATGCACACTGGTTTATCCCACCTCCTTTAGAGTCTGGGCAGGGTAAATGCACCTGATCAGCTTGGCACCCCTTTTGGAAGCAGTCAGGATAGATACCTCAGTCCTCAGGTTGAATACCTCTAGCTTTAAGAGTCCTACAGCCGACTGTGGATCAGGGTTTAGATACTGCCTGTCTCCTATGTCTTAACAGTGGCCCTATGCTGAGGCAACAGTGCTTGTATGGAAGGGTACTTTCAGCTACTTTCCTTTGTGGAGCCGAAACTACTCTTGCTTCCTTCCCTCTCTATCTCACTTGCTCTGCAAGAGTAACTATCTAACTGGTCCTCGTTCACGGGGTCCCTGTCCCCGACTTCACTAGAGTATAAGATTTCCATCTATACTGGGGCACTGTTGATCCCAGGCTTAGTGGACCTTCACCTGAGGCACAGAGGCAGCCAAAGAGGAAGCCATACCCTCCTGCTAAACACTATATGAGTTTGCAAGAGGTGTGGTCAACTCAAATAACCAATGAGGCATACGAAAAGGGTGAACTAGATACATGGGTCTTTGCCCAGTAACAGGAGAAATAAGGAAGTAGTAGGGTTTAAAGCCATAGGGGCAGATTAACCCTATGGGTCTCTACATTAGCAAATACTATTGGCAAACGTGTGCCATATATTTTATATACAGAACACACAGAATACAGTCTGCCACAGCTTAAAACATGATGGTGGCCTCTAAACAGAAAGGATAACTAAGCATAGAAACAGCATAGAACTATAATAAAACAATATATGTTGCCAGCAAATGCAGTTTGGCTGTGCAGTAATTACTTACCATGCCAGAATGCACAGTAGCTTGTTCAATATATCTTGCAATCCCTGTGACAAATGCATTTCGGTCTTCAAAGTTAGTGTTAAAATTGGGCTAGAAAGTTGGGGGGAAAAAAGTAGACAAATTATGTGAGTATATAGGGATACTGTACATTTTATCATGAATACCAATACCATGCATAGCCTTCCAATCTCCTCTGTGTATCAAAAGGCCCCGTCAGTGACGTCATGCAAGGAACATGTTTAGAAGCCTGTTCAACTCCAATGGATGCAGTCAATTGCAATGACACAGAATAATGGACAAATGTGTTTTGGCTATTATATGCCTTTACATAAGTCTTTGCACTTGAATAGAAATCTGCCTGAAGAACAGAGTACACTGAAGGTAAAAAAAGGGTGATCTTATAGAAGGACCATTATTGTAAGTAGAGAAAATTAGGTACTTCTGTTAAAGGAGAAGGAAAGGTAAAAACTAAGTAAGCTTTATCAGAAAGGTCTATGAAAATACAGCCATAAATAAGCACTCACAGAAACGCTGCACTGAGTTCTCTGTCAAAAGATTATTGTGTCTGTTTTCCTGTGCCACACACCCACAGCTCTCTGCTCTCTCCCCTCTCCTGCTCCCCCTCCCTCAAGAATGCTAAGAACTCACTCTCCCTCCTTGGGAACGTGGATCTGAGTCAATCAGCAGGAAGCTTCCTCATAGTCTTACTAACTGAGCATGTTCACAGGTCTTGCTCTTGGTGCAGGAGAGAGGCATTATGGGAACTTTCTTTACACAGCTCCTGTTTGGCTTCTGAACATCTGAACGGGAGAAATATGGGGAGACTAAAGGGAACTATAGAGACAACTGAAGGTATGCCTGCAGCTTGAGATTAACTGTTTATTAGCCTTTCCTTCTCCTTTAATAGAATGATGCTGAACGGCCCACTACAATTACCATACCTATGCTGTTTATTTTCATTTTAAAATGTGATTAGAAACATTTTTGGTCTGTGCAGTTAAATAGCAGGTGGGGGTTGACACTGTTGACTGCAAAAATCTACACTGTAGTTACAGAACATGCAGCAAATTAATCATATACTGAATAGCATAATATTAGATAGATGGAGAAGGATTTGCAAATTGATGTAGAATATTTACAATGGTCAACTGACATCTGCATTAGAGAGTATGAACAAAAAAACTAATAAAATGCAAACATGCTTCCTTAGTCTTTTCCCATAAATCTTTAACTTATGTTTTGGTTAAAATGTGAGCTATAAAGGCATATACCTGAAAAAAACAAAGTATCTCCTAAAAAGCGGTTTGATTCTTTTTTGTATTCAACATCTTTTACTGGTGCATTACTGGTAATTAATGGAGCAATCCCACTGTTTGTAAACAAGCCCTTGTTTTTCTTTAATTCTAGTATAACAATAGGTGTAAGGAAACTCATCATCATAACAAGAAAAAATAGAAATAAGACTTTAGTAAAAAAAAAACGAACAAACCTGTATTTTAAAAGTTATGGCACAAGGAGTGATTTGGGGCATTTTGTTACATGGTGTCATTAATAGCTCTGAGGGTGTTGGAGACACTCACTTATGATGGGTAAGTTCTGCATAAAGGGGCACATTAAATTCCCCAGTATTGTAAAGCGTATGGCCAACTTAAGCCCCAACATGCACTTTGCTGTTTGAACAGCTATAACCACAAAGCATACAGAAAGCTGTAAAATGGGTATCATTTAGTTTTGTGATAAGGTATGCTATCATCTATAAAAGGCTGAGACTTTCAGGGTCTCCACTGAAGCGGTTTGTGATGCATTTCAGCTGTTGTTCTGTGTTGCTAAAAACTTCCACAAGACTCTTTGTTTCATAAATAAAGCATCAGTTATGCTGAGAACCTTGTCTCAGAGTCTTGTTCTATAATAAGGTTCTGGTAAATTACAAATTACTTTATTAAGATATCAATTGTAAGTGCCTGACCTATAAGACCAAATGATAGAACAAACATGTAGATCTGCAGGGCATGATTCCAGGCATTTTGTTACCCACATTGCTATTAATTGATCCATCAACAAAACATCCAAAATTGTGCCCCCTGTGTGTATATTTTTTGTAGTGCTAGTTGTATAAATAAAGTAGCTTTTTGTCTACTTCAAGAATGCAAAAAATGTAGTTAGGAAATCGGTTGGTTTGTTGTATTTTCTTATTAACAAAGTTATAATCTTAGAGGGTATTATTTATAATAACTCATGCTGTACTGCACCAATGATCTTAGATAGGAATTTAGATTCTAGACAAGAACAGGATTGGAAAGTCTTGCTAGCATATACCTGGAACAGTATTGAGGAGGGAGGTGGCTCAATGCAGGGCTGCTGGTCTGGTAATGGCAGCTCCTCCAACAGATCCACATTGGACAAAGCGTCCTCCAGTGTTACTTGGGTGGTCATTGTTGGGTTCCTATGAAAATGTACACAAAGAAGTCATGATTTATTAAAATGCTTATCTATTTTACATATACAAACACATACATACAGGCTTCAGCATTTATGATCTATGTATCATATCATAGGAAAATTTACTTTTATTTATTTTTGCTAGAAGACAGCTTTCTGACAAATTCCTAACCTTGCAAAAACCTGCCTAATTTACCATAAAGTCAATGAAAAATCACTATTAGCAACATTTAAAAAAAGATGTGGTAAACATTAGAAAATTGGTTTCAGTTGTGGTGAGAAAGAAAAAGATGTGGCTGCTCACTGCAGCACTAGTTGGTTTTGATATACAGGGAGCACCTGAGCAGTGTGGTTACTAAAAGGAAATTGGTGGTACATTGTAATAGAGATAAATAACTTAGAGATGAATATACCACAGATGCCTTGATGCCTTCACACAGGGGAGATTAAATGTACATTTACGTGCAGGTTGAATGTGTCAGAACACATATAATGCATTTTTTTAATGCACGTTTCTATGTATGTGGGTCGAAACCACTATACAAAAACACATGTCTGAAGGCTCATGGATACCGCCACAGAGAATATGATGGAATCAACTAGCTCATGTGTCTAGGCTTACTCAAACCTGCATCTCAAGGTGTGTGTCAAACTGAAAAAAAAAAAAAGCTTGTTTGTAAGTTTTTTTACTCTAAAAGGTGGCCATACAGGAGGACAGATTTAAGCTAGCCAGCTTATCTGCCTGTGTATGGGGACCCCCCAAAGGGCCTACCCAACTGAGCTGATATCCAGATATCAAGCAGGCAGGATTGATTTTCCCGTTGGATCAGGGACTGCATCAGCTCATTGAGGTGGTCCACACTCCAACCGCTCTTTTTCCCGTTGTAATTCGATCATGTGGCCCGAGGGTCGGAATAATGGGCATATCGGGGAAAAAAATGTTGCCAAACAAGTTGATCTTATAGTGTATGGCTAGCTTTACAATTCACACTAGAGATACATTAAAGATATTATGGATATGATGAAGAAAAAAAACCCAAAAAACTAATGTCTGCTCTCACATTTTTATTACATGCCACCGACATGGTTTTATCATTTACTATGCAACCAATGAAAAACAGCTGATATAAATCCTACTGGCAGGAGCAGAACATGCCATATACTACACATTTAAAAGAAAAAGGGAAATGATCATTTGTAAGAGGGCATACAACCTGCCCTATTATTGCCACAACATACACAAAGCAAAAATATGCTTGTTTTTTAATATGCATCTGTGAAAAATAATCAATAATATAGTATTTATTGAACAAATATGGGATCTGTTCAGGAATGCCTGGGATCTGAGGGCTAAAATCTGCTGCAACATCAAAAGGAATTAATAAAAATAATAAAATTGAACAGTATGTTCAATAATACTCAGGAAAATTGTATTGCCAGTTGGATATGATTGGATACTACTGTAAAGCAGAGGGCTCTGCACATGGACTGTTGGTCACCAGGCTCACCAGTCTTGCTCAATGTGGGGCCAACCTTAATTTAAAATTGAAAGGATAATGGTAGAAATGACAAACATTTAAGGAGCAAAATATAATAAACTGCATGTGATGTGTTCCTACTTCATGTTCTTTCCATATTAGCAATAATAAAAAAAGATGCACCACCAGCAACATTATTTCTGCAACACTGTTTTTTGTTTTAAGTCATTTAAAAAAAAAAAAAGTTTTAGAGAAGTAGTTAATACTGCAAAGTCAGGTTTCTCCTCCCATTAGGATGTGTGAAACCACAGAACTTTTTTTTGCATTGCACTGGGAAAAAGCATCACTGCCATGGCTGTCATCCTTATCTCCTTCACAGTTTTGCAGGTCATAATTACATCCCTAGGAACTGCAGTCAGCGCAGGTGCACTGAAGACACATTTTAAAGGATTCTTCATAGTAAAGTTTAAAATATCCATTTGCTTCTAGCGGCAGCAAAATTAAATATAAAAAATTGTTGTGTGCAAGGCTAAAACTGTAAGCGCTGTCAGTAACACCATCACAGAAAGAGGGGAAGTGGGGAGCAAATGGAAAATAACGATACACTCATTTTTTTAACATTTCAATTAGAAAACCACATAGCTGATAAAAAAAGTAAAATATGTCTTTACGACTATGTACCCAATTATGGCTTTCTTTTCTGCTCTTCGGGCATAAACAGGTTTTAAGGGCAAAACACACAATAAATTGGTATGCATAGAAAAATTTGTGCGATAGCATATCATTAGTACAGGGGTCCCCAAACACCGGGCCGCCTCTGATCCCAGCTGTGGTGGATATGCGTTGCGTCAATGACATTGGGAACGAAGCATTGCGCGCATAAAGGCGCAAATTACCATGTTGCGGAAATAATGATGTGGATCACGCATTGCGCGCATAATGATGCAAAACACTTTTTTAAATAAAATAATTACATTTACCTTATATGTGTAATAATTATATACTATGCACTGACTAGTTTATTTTGTTTTATTATGCGCCTGAAATGCGCGTCCACCCCTGCCGGTCCTTGGAAAAATTGTCTTGCACCGGTCCCTGGTGCAAAAAAAGGTTGGGGACCACTGATTTAGTATGTATTCAGATCCATCCATCTCTCTGTATACACAGCACACAAAAAAATCTTTAAAGATTTGTATGAGATCAATTGAAGCCATATTGCATAATATAGTTATGTTTTCATTCCGCAGAGTTTTATATTATATTATTATACAAAATGTTCTGTGCTGAGCACAGAACTCAATCGTAGAACTGATTTGGTCTCACAAATTAGGTGTACCTGTGTAAGAAGGTAGATTAGGGAGAAATGTGAGGTGAACACCTACCAGCTTTCCATATATTCTTGGAACCATAGCAAAGCTACCTAAAAATTATGTTTACATATGTATGTTGGACTCTAAGGGGGGTTCAAACTAAAAAAGCTAAAAAACAAACACAAAAAAACTAGCTCATGGGGGTAGTAGTGAGTGGTGGCAATGAAAAGGGCTTGAGCTAAGGGCCGTGGCAGACGGGGAGATTAGAAATTAGAAATCTCCCTTGTCGCGGGTGACTAATCTCCCCGAGATGCCATCCCATCGGCTTCAATGTAAATCGCCGGTGGGATGGCAATATGCGGCGCGGCAATTTCCCGAAATCGCAGAAGTTACCTTGAGAGGAAATTGTGACGCTGCATATGCCATCCCACCGGCGATTTACATTCAAGCCAGTGGGATGGCATATCGGGGAGATTAGAGGCCCGCAACAAGGGAGATTTGGCTGTTATGTTAATGATGAATAAGGATAATGGTTTTAGTTATTTTCTGATCTTAAGGGCTGTGGCACATGCTGAGATTAGTCGCCCACAACAAATCTCCTTTGTTGCGGGCGAATAATCTCCCCGATATGGCGCTGCGTATGCCATCACACCGGCGATCTACATTCTCGCCGGTGGGATGTCATATCGGGGAGATTAGTCGCCCGCAACAAGGGAGATTTGTCGCGGGCAACTAATCTCAGGGTGTGCCACAGCCCTAAGGGCTCTGGCACATGGGGAGATTAGTCGCCCGCGACAAAACTCCCTGTTCGCGGGGGACTAATCTCCCCGGATTGCCATTCCACCGGCGAAAATGTAAATCGCCAGTGGGATGGCATACGTGGTGGCGCGATTTCAGTGAAATCACGCAAGTTGCCTCGAGAGGAAACTTACGCGATTTCAGTGAAATCGCGCCGCCGCGTATGCCATCCCACCGGCGATTAGATTAGTTACCCGAGACACGGGAGATTTGTCGCGGGCGACTAATCTCCCCATGTGCCAGAGCCCTAAAAGTGTAAAAAAGAAAACTAAAACTACTTCATGTTTGGTCCTTGTGGGGTAGACAAATAGATCACTCCACTACATAAAGGACTCCTGCTTATCTGTAGGCAAAATAAAAAAGATAACGGGAGAAGGTTGTTTACTGTAAAAAAAAATGATATACTCCACAAGAGGGAAACATGGAGTAGCTTTCATCTTTTCATTTTTTAGAAACAATATGGAAAAGTATGTCTAGCACAAGCCCTATTCATTGCGCCTTTAACTGGCCATACAAACACAGCATACTTTTACTGTATGGCTCTGTTTAGCCCACCAAATTGCTTATTTGGGATCATTTGGTGCTATCAAACTGAAGCTGATCAGGTAAAACAGACCAGTGGGCAAATTCAGCACATTCATTTATGGGTTGTTTGGCCAAACAAGGACATCACAGGCCTGCATTTACACCATATGCTTTGACCAGAAGGCATGCAGGCTAATGTACCAGGTAAGTGCCCAACCACACATTCTGTAAAAATTGCACTAATATTTAGCAGATCGTCGACAATCACTTGAATATCCTTGAGCTCCACTGTGAGTGATGAACATAAGGACTCGTCCCTCACACAGATTTAGGCCATATTTTAGAAAAATATTTTAGACATGTTACAACTGGTTGTTCCACACAAGAACTTTGTGTATCCCAGTGACTGAATTGCCATTTTTGTAAAAACTAACAATCATTTTTTGCAAAAAAAAAGTAAGCACTGTGCTGTCATTTGATGGAGCATGTCTGGCACCCGACACTTTAAAATCACTCCACTCCTTATAGAATTACAGTTTAGATAAATAATGTATAAATATATTAAAAGGGGCAAGGGAGCACTCAGTGAAGTTGTTAAACGCCTGGGTGCTTGTTAGCAACCAAAGTACACAGTGTTAAACCAAGTGCTGCTTCCACAATTTTTTTCAAAAAACAGCAAAAAGTGGTTTACTGAGTGTTACAAAGTTTCAGTCATGTGACCACCTTCAGAGACACACAAAAATAATTATATATAGCCATTAAATGCTTCACACTTATGCCATGCTTGTTTTATTTATTTCTACCTGATTCCAAAAATAAATATAATTTCCCACTACAGCTTTCAAAATTAAATGACTTCCTCTTATGTTTCCCAGCAGACAGCTAAGACAGGACTCCAGCTTTCTAAAACAGTTACATTTGATACATTTGTAAATACTTTTTTCAGCAGCTGAGAACAGCCTGCAATGAATGTATCAAAAATGTATTAACTGGTATATTAAATGGTAACAGCTGCCGTTACAAAGTTTTCTAAGGCACTTGAAGGGTCTAAGGGTGAAGACACACGGAGCTACTAGTAGCAGCTACTTGTTGTGGTTTCTAAAATAGACAATGCTGATCATTTACTGATAATTGTCTCTACATGTGTTTTAGCAGAGGCAATTCTCAGTATTGTCAATGGCAGGGGATTTTCTGGTATTTAGTAGCCCTGAGAAGTAGCTGCTACTAAGTAGCTCCGTGTGCCTTTACACTGTAATAGGCAGCATCAGCTGCTGCCTATTACATTTTAAATAAATGTTGGGCTTGAGTTAATGATCTGCTACAAAGAAGAATAAGATTGAGTTAATTCAGATTTACAAAAATAAATAATTGAAAATTAGTTTTTAAAAAAAAAAAAAAAAAAAAGACAGAAAGCAAATCATCAGTATCTGTGATGCAATATTTGAAAACAAAGTTTAGGAAACCATTACAAGAGATATAATAACAAAGATGGCACCGGTCCAAAACATATTTGTATAAAAGCATCACTTTGCAAACAACCGTCATTGTTTGTCTCACTGAGACATCCTTGCGAAGAGTTGAACACTAGTGTGAAAACCTGTGTGAATATGGTTGTTATTCTTTGCAACAAAGTTCTAAGCTATTAACTCTTTAACAGATAGCATGCATACCCACTGTCAGCCTACCATACTATATTACCTGGCTGGTTAACCTCTTTGCTAGTTGTATAAACCATTCTCTAGGAGGCGTAGGGCGGTATTTTCAGCAAGCGATTTTCCGCTTGCCGAAAATATTCGCCCTATGCCTCGTCTGGCATTAGCCTTAATGCAGAAGTGCAATGTTTCTGGGGCAGAAAAAACCCTCTGTCAAGCACACTCTATATGTCCCTATGTGCTATAGCTCTAACTGGAGGATAACAACATCAGTCTAACTGGTAATACTTCCAACTTATGGTGTGTAAAGCTGGCCACACACGCACCAAAGTTTCATATGATATTCGGTGCATGTATGGCGGATCGACGTGACAACCGATATCGCAAAGGCTGTGGATATCGACCGGGTTCAAAGATTTTGATCGGGCACCATTGAAGGTGCCTGAAAAATCTGCATTCAGGGCTGAATCAGCAGGTGGAGGTAGGAAAGATCAGAATTGCTATGTGTATGGCCACCTTAAATAATGCTCTTCCCTGGTTAAAAGGGATTATTGTTTGCGATCTATTAAAAATAGGCACGTTTGGAATACAACAAAATAAAAAGGGAGTTCACAGAGGAAGTAGCTCCCTCCCTGCAGCTGTGAGTGACAGTATTCTAAGTCATTACAAGAGACTCTAGAAAAACATCAAGAAATTACAGAAAACTGACCAAGCTTAAACTAATATTTTACAACAACAAATACCATAAACATATTGTAATAGGATCATGTAGAGCTGCAGACAATCTGCATATCCAGTAATGTAAATGCTGCTTCTCAAGGCAGGGGGTCAGCCTCTTGCCTCCAGACTGTGACAACTGCACTTAGTCAAAGGCCAACTAGCCAGAGTTTTGCATTCTCTCACAAATCATTACATATATATTTAAAGGATTATGAAGCAAACTCTCGTGTTACATAGCCCTGGTTATTGTGCCCATTATGCTATGATTAATAAACTTATTCCACTTATACTTTCACCCTCTCCTGGATTGGGGACGTTTATTTCTGCACTCCAGTGATTCCAGTATTATGTCCCCCACCACCCATTTCTGATTAACATGAGCCTCGGGTGTAGGGTGCCATGTAAACACCATCACAGAAACAGCAATTATTACTAACAAAAACACCAATGTAATATCATAGTCAGAGCCAGTTTCGCGTGCAATACTTACAGGAGACGAATTTGCTCAAAAAAGCAGCCGAAACAAAGATTCTTGCAAACCCCTAGTAGAACTAAATCTTCAGCACCTAGGCATTCTGGGAATTGTAGTGCAACAGCTGAAGAGCCACTTTTTAAACATTCCAAGGCTTACGCCAGCAATAAAGACGGAACAAGGACAGAGACGGGTAGACAGAGGTAGGGGAAGTTAATAAGGGAGTGGTGGAACGAGCAGAGATTACAGAAGTGGTTCCGAGGTCTCTCACCCTGGGTGTGTGGAAGGTATCCGGTCCCCGTTTCAGAAAATGGACTCTTCCCACTGCGCTCCCCGCTGCTGCACCGCTTACATGAAGGGCGGCGGGACGCACCAGGATAAGGGGTGCGCTCTCTCTTTCCCGACTGGAACTGCGGGCTGAAACTTCCCAAACACTTAGCCACCACGGAACAAGTTACAGAAGGAAACACCCTTCCTCCCAGGACAAACTGGGGGCAGGAGCACAGTTCCAGCTCCGGCTCCTCCTCCTCCCAAACTCTAGTGTAGGCCGCCCCTCCTCCAGAGCTGTGGGTGCAGAGTGAGCCCTTCTCTGTACCAGGGCATGGCGCATAGCCAGAGGGTGGCACCTACGCTGGATTGCGGGCTCTGTAAACATTATTTTCGTCATTATATCGCATGTATTCCATAGCTGAAGCGATCCAACCGTGACACACAGGTGGCTAGGAACTTGCCAGCAGAAATAATAAGGCAAGCCTTTTTAAGCGTTAGCTTATAATCAGAGCAAAACTGATAAATATTATGAAACTATTCTTCTAACTAACCGAACGATCGGATCGCAACGTGTGTTGCCAACTTTAGGCCTGTGTTATACAGCTGAAACCAACCCCTGAGACTCATTAGGGTTAAAGGGGTTTGTTCACCTTTGAGTTAACTTTTGAGTTAGTGCTGGGCGGTATGACCAAAAATTTATATCACGGTATTTTTCAAAATTATATTGGTATTTGACGGTATTTTTTTTTCCCCATGCATGATTAGGTGACCACCCCAAACACCCCCCCCGCCACCCCAAACACCCCCCACCACCCCAAACACCCCCCCATCCGCACCCCGCCACCCCAAACACCCCCCCATCCGCACCCCGCCACCCCAAACACCCCCCCATCCGCACGCACCCCCCCCCACCCCACGCACTCTCTTCACATAAATATAACCCCCCACCCCAAACATCCCCCCATCCCCTTCACATAAATATACCCCCCCACCCCAAACATCCCCCCATCCCCTTCACATAAATATAACCCCCCACCCCAAACATCCCCCCATCCCCTTCACATAAATATAACCCCCCACCCCAAACATCCCCCCATCCCCTTCACATAAATATAACCCCCCACCCCAAACATCCCCCCATCCCCTTCACATAAATATAACCCCCCACCCCAAACATCCCCCCATCCCCTTCACATAAATATAACCCCCCCACCCCAAACACCCCCCCATCCCCTTCACATAAATATAACCCCCCACCCCAAACACCCCCCCATCCCCTTCACATAAAATATAATTACTGGCCAGGCAGCCGCAGGCACCCCCGACAGCTCACATTGGTATCCGACTCTGAATGATAGTCCTAGCGATGGCGCTGACGTCACGCGCGCACCCGGAAGTATTTGGAAAAATTGCCAGGAAGCGCGCACACCGGTATGGGGGTATGTAAAAAATTTATATCGTTTTTTTAAAAAAAAAACGGTGTTTGGTTTTTACCGGTATACCGCACAGCACTAGTTAGTGATGTAGAGAGTAATATTCTGAGTCAGTGTGCAATTGGTCTTAATTTCTAGTTTGGAGGTTGCTAGGGTCCAAATTACCTTAGTAACCAGGGAGTCGTTTCAATAAGAGGACCTCAATAGAAAAACAAGTTATTAAAGGAGAAGGAAAGGCTAAGTCACTTGGGGGTGCCAAAATGTTAGGCACCCCCAAGTGACTTAAATCGCTTACCTTGTACCCCTGCTGGTGCCCTTTAGGAGAAAACAGCCCCAGCCCGGGGTACCTGTAGCGGGCACTTCTTTCTTCTGTGTTTCTTCTGCCAGCGAAATCCCTGGGCCGGCACGTGCACATTAGAGTGAAAAGCCAACTTTCTTGTTAAAGTTCGGCTTTTCACGATACATGTGTTTTAGCAGAGGCAATTCTCAGTATTGTCTATGGTAGGGGATTTTCTGGCGCTTTGTAGCTGTGACAAGTAGCTGTACAAAGCTCTGCGTGTCTTCCCCTAAAAAATCCCTCCCACCTTCAGTTTTCCTTCTAATTTGAGATGTAGATGAATCTGATCATTAGATTTTTTCCCTTTAAAATGCATATTTAATTATTTTAGAAATCATTGATTTAATAGAGTTAAAATAAAACTTTAATTGCATCACTACGGCTGCAGATATATAGTGAATAAAGTACCACCTATTGTAAAATATAGGGATACTATATGTCACTGAGGAGTTTCATAATTATATAATAGCACAAGGCTGAGTGATTTTATACAGGTCTGTTTATAAGGATTTAATTTACAGTTTGGTCCCATAGGGAAATTACCAAACTGTATATTATAAATATATAAACACATGGAACAAGGTAGACCTCTAATGGATTACAGGAGATGCAATGGTCTCTTAGACCTACTAGTTAAGAAATATTTGCTCCCCCTTTTAAAGATAGAAGAGATGTGGCTTACTTAGGGGAAAATAATGTTTTTAGGGTGCCATACATGTAGTGGGAAGCTTCATGGTATGTTATTTTCCCATCCACATACTGGGAAGAAGTTCCATGTGCACCAATATATGAGATCAAGACCTCAGCATAGGGGAAGGATGAAAACCCATAGATGTGCCATTATATCACTTAACAAAAGAAAGGCTAAACAACCCATTGGCAAATACTTTTTTCTGCTTTTTTAATTTTTTGTCTGATAGAATCTCAAAAAATTTTTAATGAAAAAATGAATCAATTCCATCCCAGTCTTGGCTTGGCTGCATAAAAAAAGGTCATGTAAAAGAAGACACATGGCATTCATCTTTAGGGAATTTTGGGACAAAATCGCTCATCACTAGTGATGATCTGTGAGTGATTGTTCTGTTTGTGACCAATGAAAATGAATCTGATCTTCTGATACTGAACATGAAATAAAAACGTAAAAAAACTCAAATACCTCAAATTTGTAATTTCTGCATTATTTTTAATGTGTAGCCAAAACTCAAATTCAGTAACCAGTAAAATCTTAACTATTACAGCTGCCATTAATTTCTACATGACCAACTTTTTACAATTGCATTTTTTTGTGGAGTTTTTGATTAATGATTAATGTGTATTTTTTAAAAACAATATTTAAACTTGTGATTTTTAGTGCAAATAAACTTGAATCTGGGGCTAAAATAGGAAGCCTAGATAAATAAGCCCCTAACTGTGCCTGATTATATGTGCTACCAACAATCACTGGTGCTGTTTCAGAATGACATGTATCTGTTATATGATTCAGCTTTAGTATAGGGCATACATTATGTTAGATTTGTTTTTGCACCAAATCCTCTAAGGCACGAATACCCAACCTTTTATACCAGTGAGCCACATTCAAATGGAAAAAGTGTTGGGGAGCAACACAAGCATGAAAAAAATTCCAACATGTTGCTCACAAACCACTGGTTGGGGATCACTGCTCTAAGGGATGGTATAGCTTTCAGTTAACTTTTAGTATGTTATAGAATGGCCAATTCTCAGCAACTTTTCAGTTGGTCTTCGTTGTTTAATTTTTTTTATAGTTTTTAATTATTTGCCTTCTTATTTTAACTCTTTGTAGCTTTCAGATTGGGGTCACTGACCCCAGCAGCCTGAAAACTATTGCTCTGCGAGGCTACAATTTTTCTGGTATTGCTACTTTTTTATTCAGGTCCTCTCCTGGAAATAGGATTTCTACCTCCTTTTGCCGATTCAGCCCTGAACATAGATTTTGCTCGGGCACCTTCAATGGCGCCCGATCAAAATCTTCTAAACCGCCCAATCAGCGAGTCGACCGATATCAGCAGCCTCGCTGACTTGCCAACTTTAGTCACTGGTGGACTGCAGTTCAAGGTTAGTAAAATGAGCCACCAACAGGCAATCAAATTTCACCCATTGAAATGTATTGTTTTAAATGTAAAATGTTTTCATTCTCACACTATTTATGCCAAAACTTTGCACAGTTTGTCACTGGGTGACTTCAACTCAAGGTTAGAAAAAGAGGGCACACCCACCAACCGCTAATCACAAATCAGCCATTGGCTGACTTTTTATATTCTTCAGTTATTAATGTCAGGATCCCTAATTAGTTAGCCACTGGGTAACTGCAGTTCCAGGTTAGAAAAAGTGGGCGGAGGATCCCCAAACTTTGCACAGTGTATTTTTACTAAATGACTGTTGTCCAATATTAGAAAAACTGGCTGGAGCCACCAGCCAATCAGATTTCATTTAGTGACTTCACGTCAGGGTGGGACTGGGCCACGACGCGACCCTTGCCGGCGGGCAACCATTCCTCCCCTAGTTTTTCTTCATTAGAAAAGAACAATTCATAACATCAAAGAATCTGTTGTGGTAATAGAGAAGAATTGTGCAACATCATTTCCTAAACACCATTTATCTCTCCTGGTGAAGGGATAGGCTTTGGCCTTTGCATTATCATCACAATAAATCCCTATACTGACCCTGCATTTATTTTTACACGGATGCTAGGCCTTTAATTCCAAAAGTTAAAGTAAAGTCAACTTTTTATCACTCAACCAGCAGGAGCCCACTAGAGAGCCCAAAGAAATCATCTGCCTGGTAAGTTGAAAAGGAGTTGGTATCATGCAGTCCTTATATTATTAGCTTTCCTTAAGTGTTGTGTTGCCTTTAACTGTCCCATTGCCCAGTTATGTTTTGCCTGACAGGCCTTTTACTATTATTTTATATCTGTCTATGGGCAGCTATACATATTCCAAAACTGAAAAAGACAGACATTATTGGTTATAACTCTCTAACTGCTCACACAGGGAGAAACACCACTATTAACTATTGCTAGTGTCACCCTTGATGGGAAAAAAAACTTACTTGTCATGGGTGTTCTAGTTAGAATAGCACCTATGCCATGTATCATCACTGCATTTCCAGACACATTTATTTATTTATTAATAACACATCACACTGATGGGCCAGCTTAACAATAAGCTCACATGCACTTTTTTAAGAAAAGTTGCAGCATCTCCTTATATATCTATTTTTTATTTTTTTTTTGTTTGTTTTTTTAAATCTGAGTCACCAAGCCCACCAGTATCAGCTGGTACTGGATCCCAACTCTCTTCCTTTTCCTGGTGCTGTTTTATACAGACATGGGGGTTTTGTGTCCATTCAAAATGCAAGCTTGGCAGTCTGAAGTTTATCGGTTCCATTTTATTCTGCCTGGTTGTACCCAAGTGTGTTCAGCTCTCTTTTTTAGTACAGTCACCTTCTTTTAAACACAACAGGAGGCATAATGATGTGCTTGTTCAAATTCAATTATAAAAGTTGTAATGCCCTTATTAGAGGTTCGTTATACAGGAGCTGCTGATGTGGTACATGGTCTCTGCAAGGCTACAAAAAAGTAATAGCAAGTATAATTCTCATTGTTTTAGAGGGATGGGAAGAGCGCTGTTGTGGGACTAGCCAAAAGAAACCCCAGCTTTCAACAAACTTCTCCAGTGAATGTGGAGCTCACCACTCTATGCTGGACATCAGCTGCAGGAATCTGAGTCGGGCCCTCTTGGCAGCAAGATTTCTTCACAAACATCAAGAATTCCGACTCAGTAATCACTGTTATCTCTTCAATTACACCTTCAAATATTTCTTTTACATATCTTTATTTTATGCAAATACAACTCTGAAAGTAAATGGCACAATGCAGTACAGCAAATTACTAATGTGTTTCATTTAAAGGCATTCTTCCAAGTTTATACCCATGCGTAAAAATACAAAAAAATATATATAAAAATTAAAAAAAAATATTAATAATTATACTCTTATTAAGTTAACATACATTGAGACAGGATAATCAATTATGAGCATAAGCTGTCAATGATATAATAATTTATTTCTCAGCCTTTATTAAGATGGATAGTCTCTGTATACATTTCGGTCAGGGTCACAAAATACTTACAAGGAGCTTTAGGCTATTGGCAAGCTGGGCTGTGCATCACAGTTATCTGCCTCCATGTTTTTTTTTTCCACAGGCAGAGAAAAGCAGGTATACTCCAATCTGCTCCTTCCTGTAGCGGCACAGAGTTGTCCTGTGTGCAGACAGAGTGGATTTTGCCACGGATATGTGAAATTATGCATTTTCATGCTGATATTCACTCCATGGGGGACATTTACTAATCCACAAACGCTCTAAGCGTATTTTCGGAGACTTTTTCGTACTTTGCGACAAAATCGTATTATCGCACCGAGTACGAAAGTTTCGGATTCATTCAAGCTTCAGTATCGTGACTTTCCTTGGGCCAGGTTGGAGCTGCAGAATGCCATTGATTCCTATGGGAGGCTTCCAAAATCATGCACAGAAGGATCAAAGTCGGAAAGGTTTTCCTGCATTTTACGATCGTTTGGTACGAAAATTTTGTGACTTTCAGATCGCCAATACGATATTATCGTGACTAATACGATTTTTTCGTAAGCATATTCATGATATTTACGATCTTAAGAAATTATCGTATCCAATCGAATTTATCCCAGTTGGGATTCGAACTCGTGTTTTCATGAATGTGCCCCCATGTGTCTGCACACATACTACACATGGCCTGTCAGTGCAGATCAAGGAAGGAGCGGATAGAAGCACATCAACTTTTCTTCACCTACAAAGAAAACACAGGCGGAGAATAGCCAATGCACATCCCTGTGTGCCATTACTCAATAGTGATGGGCAAATCTGTCCTGTCCCAGCAAAAATTCGCAAAATGCATTGAAGTCAATAGGTGGCAATTTTTTTTACCATAAAATTTATTTACAGCCATTGAAGTTGGCAAAACCGGGCAAAAAATTTCCCTCATCACTAGTCACTCGCACACACAAGGATAGAAGCTCACTCTGCTTCTATCCCAGTCTAAGGTCTCTTAGAGCTCTGGCACACGGGGAGATTAGTCGCCCGCGACAAATCTCCCTTGTCACGGGCGACTAATCTCCCCGAACTACCATCCCACCGGCGAAAATGTAAGTCACCGGTGGGATGGCACATGCTGCGCAGGCGATTTCGGGAAGAACAGAGATACTGACATTTTTATTTTAGTCTTCTTTCTGTTTGTTATAAATGTCACACTTTTCCCAGCAGCAACCCGAGTAACACTGGAAGAGGAAGAGAAAGCAGAAACACAATATCTGTGCTGTGCATGAGCAACTGCTTCCTGACTCCTGCACTCACAACTTGTGTGATGACTTTAAAGAAGCAGAGATCAGAAACAGTCAGCAAATTATTTAATGTGCTAATTTACGGAAATGCTTTCTAAAAGCATGGAAGAAATGACAAAGTCCTCTGTGGTGCAGCCAGTGCCTAATGCCACTGAGCTGGTAATCTAGGGAGAGCTAGGGGGGCACCTCCATTAATTATACGCATAATTTCATGTTCCTGTTACAGCCTGGAATGTGTCACTATCCCTTTGAAGTATACATGTAGGAATCAAACAAACAAGTATTTAATTGTAATATAAACAATTGTAATTTAGAATGTAACAAAACTATATAAGTGAGTGTTTTGCTCATGCATCTTGTGCATTAATTTGGACACTATGAATTGGGGATGCACCAAATCCACTTTTTTCAGATTCAGCCAAACCCTGAATCCTTTGTAAAAGATTCAGCCGAATATCAAAGCAAATCCTAATTAGCCTATGCTAATTAAGTTATGTAAGGGTTTAACATCGCCATCCTTTATTTGCATGAGAAAAAGTCACATAATTTTTAGGATTCCGTTCGGCCAGGAGTGTGGATTCTTACAAATCCGAATCCCACCAAAAAAGGTTGAATCTTGGCTGAATCCCGGATTTGCTGCATCACTACTATGAATGGCAGGGCTGCTTTAAAGGGACAGTAACACCAAAAAATGAAAGTTTATAAAAGTAATTACTATATAATGTACTGCTGCAACTGGTGTGTTTTCCTTAGAAAGACTACTATAGTTTATATAATAAAGCTTCTGTGTAGCCACGGGGGCAGCCATTTACAGGAGAACAGGAGAAAAGGCACAGGTTACTTAGCAGATAACAGATAAAACCCCATTATATTCTACAAAGCTTATATGTTATCTGCAATGTGCCTGTGCCTTTTCTCCTTTTTCCCAAGCTTCAATGGCTGCCCCCGTGTTGACATAGCAGCTCATTTATATAAATTATAGTAGTGTTTCTGTTGCAAAGCAGGGCAACTGTACATTATATTTAAATTACTTTAAAACACTTTAATTTTTTGGTGTTACTGTTCCTTTAAGGCGTTGGTGGTCCCACAGCAAAAATTCCATTCTAAAGTTAGCGACGGACCGAGTTGTTAGCTTATGGGCCTGTGTATAGTGCCCTCTGAGAGGACTACCCCAAAACGCATCAGTTAATAGTGCTTCTCCAGCAGAATCCAGCATTAAAATCCATTTAATAAAAGTGGTAACAAATTATTTAATTTTTACATTTCACATTGGGCTAGCCACGTTCATTTCCCAGGGTGTATCAGTCATGTGATTAGTGCTCTGATAAACTTCAGTCACTCTTTACTGCAAGCTGGAGTGATATTGCCCCCCCCTCCCTTCCCCCCAGCAGCCAATCAGCAGAACAATAGGGATGTATCAAAAATAGCAGCTACCTGACACCTGTATTGCTAAAAGTGGTCGATTAGAATACCGTTTAATAGTAAACAATCCATGTCTGGCTGTTGACTCCTCCAGTTACATTATTAATAGGAGTAGGAATGCATAATGCACCTTGATGGCGCCTACACACCAATATTACAACTAAAAAAAAAATACATTTGTTGGTTCAAGAATAAAATTTGAAATGGTAGAGTAAACTATTTGTGATGTAAACAGTGTAATTTAGAAATAAAAATCATGGCAGAAACTTGAATATTGCAAAACCAATACAGAATATTAATGGATTTTATTTAGATATTTTCTTATTTCCATGAGATGACACTAATAGTAAATGTTCATTTTTGCAATAATTATCCTTAACACAAACCGAATAGGATTGTTTTACTACCAACACTGATTCATGCTAGATCAGTTTCCAAAATTGGCCATATGTACCAAGATCTGCATGTCTGCAAATGTTGGCACTTTGCAGTTGTCAATATTAGGAGAGACCGGCATCCACAGGCCAGTGCCTTCCTTATACGTGACAATATTTTCTAGCCAACATGAATAATGCCTGACCAATCCTCCTATCAGATATTCATTTTGGCATCATACAAAGATGAATAAGCAAGTTGGCACTTTGTCTTTATATATAAATCATACAGAAGAATAAGCTTAATTTGTAAAGATATGCATGACACTCAAATATAGCAAGAGGAACAGTTAACTCAAAGCAAAATATTTTTCAAATAGCACATGATTTCTGATCTGAATAACATGCACAGTTTACTACTTAATATTAATTAGTTGCAGCATGTAAGCTAGCTTTTCTAAAGAAAAGAAATCTAATCACATTCACCATTTACTGGGAAGCAAACAACAGCCCATTAATTCATGCTGAATACAAGCAAAACCTATTCAGCATCTGGCCTGTGTCCCAATCTAGGAAAAATCAGACCATTGTGATTTTTTTTTTCTGGTAACAGCATGAAAAGAAAATTGGCCTCTATTTAAGTGCCAGCACAAAGTAAAATGTAATTATTTTGTATTAACTGTTAAAATTCTGATCTGATGTAACAATTTTCTCAAAGAAAAAATGGTTAACATTTCTAATCAAATTTCTTTCTGCTGTGGAATAGAATACAGTTTTAAGAAAAAAAAAACACAGGAAATTCCAGCTTAAAAATGCAAATCTATGTAAATTTATTGCAGTAGAGGTACATTAACAGATATAATTTACATGAGTATTTACATATGTATAGATGACAGGTCAGTGTGATACAAGACAATATACAATTACATCTTTTGCTAAAAGAAAACCGGAGTCACTGGGGATTCCAATATGTTAGGTGTAATCATTGAGTTCACTAGGGCACGCCACCCCATCCCCACTAGTAATTCAGACTTTTCTTGTCCTTTAATATGGAGGTCAAAAAAAAAAATTCTAGCAAACTGGGAAGAATATTTAAAAATGTTTTAATATATTTAATTATATTTACTTGTGATCTATTATTTTTTTCAGCTGCAAACAACACATTCATGTTTTGTTCATTGACAAAACTTAATGTGGCCTAAGAGTCAAACTAAGTATGAATCAGTGATTGGCAGTGCCTAAGGCTGATGATCACACAGGGTGTATTATCAAATTTCAGCCAGATGATAAACTGCCCCCATGCCTCTTCTTCTTTGTGTGAATGGGAAACACCTAAAAGCACCAGAACTGGCAGTTTTCAGTCTAAAGATGCACTTGTGAACATCTTTGGCCTGAATCTCTGCTCAAGTGATTGGGGGAGGCAGGGGGGCTTTTTAACCTTCTGAAATAAGTCAGGATAGAAAGCACCCTGTATGCCAACAGCAAAAAAAAAAAAATGGTGATTACTAATAATCCATTTATATATTTGTCAAAGAATTATTAAAAATCCAACCAGATCTGGCTTCATCTTTATAGCAATGACATCCCCCCTATATGTGTTTTATACATATATACAAATTTCTGTGCTGTGAGACAAGCTGACAAATATTATCCTTCCATTATCCTGGTTTTTGCTAACTTTGCTCCATTCCGGCCATTAGAGACAACGCAAGAGACTCCACTGTGAAAGCAAAAACAGATTCTTAACAACCATATATAAAACTGATAAACAGGCAATAAATAGTTGCTGCTTTAAAAGAAAAGGGAAAAGTATTTGTAAAGAAATTGAACTGTAGACATGTGTGGGCTTTAGACAACTGGGGATGCTATCTCTGGTGTGTATATTTCCATAATAGGTTGTTAACATGTTGTAAATGAATGTGGCAAGAGAAAACGGAAGTGAAAGTCCAACTTGAGTTAGTGACCAGTCAACAAGTCAAAGCATACTAGCCATGAAAACTGTGTCCCGTGGACACTACTTGGCTATCAAAGGGTTTTTACCATCTCCTTCTCACTGGGTATTTAAATCATGTGACTTGTATGGATCAAAAGACCTACAGGTTGTTTGCATAAATGTATTCATCAGGCACCATTTACATGTAGCCTTTGTATGGCTTTGCTAGTTATTAGGGCTCTGGCACACAAATCTCCCTGTTCGCGGGCGACTAATCTCCCCGAATTGCCATCCCACCGGCGACAATGTAAGTCGTCGGTGGGATGGCACACGCTGCGCAAGCGATTTCGGCAAATAGCCGAAGTTGCCTCGCAAGGCATTTTCGTCGATTTGCCGAAATCGCGCCGCTGCGTGTGCCATCCCACCGGCAACTTACATTGTCGCCGGTGGGATGGCAACTTGGGGAGATTAGTCGCCCGCGAACAGGGAGATTTATTGCGGGCGACTAATCTCCCTGTGTGCCAGAGCCCTTACAAGAAATGCTGGAGGGCTGCTAGGTAAAAAACATTAAATCTATAAAGTCTAAGGCACATGTCCACTTTGCAGGATTTCAAAACAACCTCCACAAAAAGTGAAGCAAATCTAATTTTAAAATCCTTTTGCACTTATTTATAAAGCAGAGTACGCCACTGTAATACTCAAGCGAGTAAAAGAGTCGCTTAAAGAGCAAGTTTACTTTGTTGTTATAATTGCATATATTCTAAGCAACCTTTTAATAGTTCTTCGTAATTTGTTTTATATGGTTTTTGAACTATTAGTATTTCTATTTTGCCTCTTCTCACCTTGGACCCCAGCAACCCAAATACACATCGACTCTGACTGCAATATTATTGAACTGATCGACTTTACTGAATTTTACACTTCTTAGTTTTACAAAAAAAAAAAATATTTTACACAGCACATTCAGTGCAAGAAAATGTGTCTGTGCAATGCTTTTTATAGTGCTTTATTAATACCTATGCTTGCTAATCAAACCAAACTGTTAACTTACAGTGGGGAAAAGATCCTCTACACACAGCTTTGTTGAGCACTTTTACAAGAAACTTGTGGCAATTTGTGAAATCAGATTCCATCTTTATAATAGATTCCATCCTAGATAAAAGAAAACTTTAATCATTAATAATATCTTAAATGATGTGAAACATAACTTTGTTGGCCCTACTACTAAAACGACTTCCATGCACAGATTAAGCACTCCTGTCAGTAAGCAAGGTCCACGTGTCATCTAAAGCTTTGAATAACAGTAAAAAATAAGGACTTCTGCTCCCCATACATTCTAACATATTACTTACTTCCATGCTTCTAAACCGGCATGCCAGCGATCAGCAAACATCAGTACAACATTTAGGACTTTCATGATTGCCTCTTTAACCGAGCTCACCTAAAATACCCCATAAAAAAAGGAATATATAGCATGAAACAACCCAGCTAGATTTGCTCATCACAAAGAGAGAACAGTCTAATATATATATATATATAGGTATATGTGGTACTGTGCAAACAAATTAACAAGAACAATACCAAAAACAGCCAAGCAACTTACATACAGCCTACCTTTTCCCTCAAGAGACATCGATCATGAATAGTAGAAAGGTATCTATAATGAATTTTAATTAACTGATCCAAATCCTTTGCTTCTTCCACTTGATGCTGAAATTCAAGGCCAGTACTATGCAAAATCTGTTTTAGCAAAAATAAAACAAATACATGAATTTAATTAGAAATATGTTTTTATGCTGATATTGCAAGCTGAACACAATAAGACAGTTAAAGGTGTTATTCACTTTTTTTAGTTCAGTTGTTTTCAGACAGTAGACCAGAAATAAAGAGTTTTTTCTATTGCTTTCAATGTTTTTTGTTTGACCATTTTTTAAATACTGAAGTTTAAAATTAAATTTTTAACCTTCTCGTGTCTCGGGGGCGGGGCGATAAATAACTCTGTAAACTGTAATTTGAGGTTGAAACATTTCTTATCTTTGGCCCTGTTGAGCATAATCTTATTAAAGGCAGCTGTTATAATTGATATAATAGTTGCTAACATTACACAGATGCTACTGAGAAAAGCATCAATTAATATATCCAATTGTACCAGTTCAGAGGCAGAGTTTAGGAAGCTTGCGGAAATGACATCACGAGCATAGTGTGTGTGAAATTATTCTGCCGGAAGTGACGTCACTTTGTTGAGACTCACAGAGGAGACCCCACACCCCCAGCTAGTAGTGTATCATAGTATATCATGCACACGGTCACTTACCCTAGTCATCAAGTAATTGTGCAAACTATTAACAAAATGCATTAACTTGACTCGAAGGAGAAACATGCGATGAATTTGCTGTCCCTTCGGCTCCGATGGTGAAGTTAAGTGAGGCAAAGTAAATGGGTCAACGGTGGCTCCTTCCTTTGTGGATTCGTTTTCTGTAGTGTTAACGATTTCTAAAACATCATAGCAAAACAGGTTATCAATGAGTATAGAGATGCACATCTCCACTCAAGATTTCGTATGACATCTCCCATAAGGATCATTTTTGCAATGTACACTTAAGTAACAGTACTAACTAGCCAATATTTTGTAGAGTGTAGATACCTAAGAAGAGTAGGCCTACTCACTAAACATTGGGAATAAGATACTGCCCATAAATATATACTAAAACTGCTAATGATTCATTTCCCCAATGTGCCCACCAGCAGTCACTGGGTCTTCTTCCTATACAGTTACGCTCCTGCATGCACCCCTGGTTGGCTACAATACAAAGGATGCATGAGTTTTGCATGGTTGTAGCAGAAATGTAGTGTAGAGCATTGTATACCTGCAGGTCTAGATTCCAAAGAATGCATTATATGTAAAAGTACAAAAGCATTAAAAAATAATGAAATTTCATCAATATATTTCTTACCATTGAACTGTAACACATCTAAGCTATATTTGGCCCACTTTATCAATAATAGAAGGAGAAAGACTTGATTGTAAATCTTTTGGCATTCCGAACTGATAACAACATCAACAGGCCATGGTACCTAGTATAACAGATTAAAAGTTAATTAAAAGTTCCACACTGGTCATTCAATATAATCATATAACAAGCTCATGCTTGCTATAAGTACTTACTGCAGAGGGCTCTCAATGTTTTACTCAGCAGGAAAAAAAAAAGCTACAGATATATTTGCAAATAAAAAAAATGCATTAATGTATTTTCTTTTCAGTTTCAATACAATGTTTAGTAACTTTGAACAGCAAATACCCAGTGACTAACTCTGGAAAGTTTAACAACCCTGGAATTAATATTTAAATAATGGCATCAGTTTAAATATAAACCAATGATAATCGGTGGAAATGGATTGGCTGTTAGTGGCTCCGCCCACTTGATCTAATCATGAATATGTAGTCAGCCAGTGACTGACTGTGCAAAGTTTGGGAACTCTGACATAAATAGTGTGAGAAAAGCAGCATTTTAAATTTAAACCAAAAAAATTCAATAGGTGAAGTCTGATCGGATGTTGGTGGCTCCACCCACTTTTTAAAACCTAAAAATGCAGTCCCCTATTGACCCTGGTGTTAATACTGTGAGAATGGCAGCAGGTTGAATTTCCCCATTGAAAATCAATAGTTAAAATCGGATTGGCTGTTTGTAGCTCCACCCTCTTTCTCTAACCTCAGTTACCTGGTGACTAGCTCTGCAAAGTTTGGAGACCTTAGTATTAATATTTAAAGAATGGCAGCAGTTTAAATATAAACATATGAAGTCTATAGGTGAAATCTGATTGGCTGTTATTGGCCCTGCCCACTTTTCTAAACTTGGAACATAGTCACCCAGTGACAAAGTTTGGGGACCCTGACATTAAACATGTGAGAATGGCAGCAGTTAAAATTTCCCCACTGAAACAATGCAAGAAATGTGATTGGCTTTCGGTGACCCCACCCACTTTTTCTAACCTCGAGTACGAAGTCACCCAGTGACTGACTGTGCAAAGTTTGCAAACCCTGGCATCAAACCAATAAAATTCAATAGGTGAAATCTGATTGGCTGTTGGTGGCTCTGCCTAGTTTTTTAAAACTAAAACTGCAGTCCTCTAGTAACCAACTGTAAAAAGTTTGGGGACCCTGGGATTAATACTGTGCGAGTGGCAGCAGGCTGAATTTCCCCATTAAAAGTCAATAGGTAAAATCTGATTGGCTGTTGGTGGCTCCACCTACTTAAAAAAATACAAAAAACCTTAAATGCGTAGTCACCCAGTGACTGAATATGCAAAGTTTGGGAACCCTGGAAACAAACCAATAAAAATCAATAGGTGAAATCTGATTGGTTGTTGGTGGCTCCGCCCACTTTTCAAAACTAAAACTGCAGTCCCCTAGTGACCAACTGTGAAAAGTTTGAGGACCCTGGGGTTAATACTGTGAGAATGGCAGCAGGTTGAATTTCCCCATTGAAAGTCAATAGGTAAACTCTGATTGGCTGTTGGTCACTCCACCCACTTTTTCTTACCTTGAACCACAGTTACCTGGTGCCTAACTTTGCAAAGTTTGGGGACCCCGACGTAATTACTGTTAGAATGGCAGCGTGTTGAATTTCTGCCAAGTCAATAGGTAAAATCTGATTGGCTGATCAGAGCTCCGTCCATTTTTGGGCATCCAACAATCATCATATTTTCATTCAGGCTGACCCCATGACTATGTGATTCAAGTTTGGGGAGTGTAGCCCAGTGACTGACTGTGCAAAGTTTGGGAACTCGGGCATCAAACAAAAAAAAAAAAATCAATAGGTGAAATTTGATTGGCTGTTGGTGGCTCCACCCACTTTTCAAAACTAAAACTGCAGTCCCCTAGTGACCAAGTGTAAAAAGTTTGGGGACCCTGGTGTTAATACTGTGAGAATGGCAGCAGGTTGAATTTCTGCCAAATCAATAGGTAAAATCTGATTGGCTGTTCACAGCTCCGTCCACTTTTGGCCATCCAACAATCATTATATTTTCATTCAGGCTGACCCCTGACTGTGTGATTCAAGTTTGGGGAGTGTGGCCTCAAAGCTGTAAGATTGGCAGCAGTTTCAATTTCCCCATTAAAGTCAATGGCTGCAATCGCTTAGAAAAACACAAGCAACCTGCTCTGCTATAGGGCGAAGAAGTGTGGGGAGTTTGGGTGTTGTACCCCTAAAACTGTAGGAGGAGTAGAGTTTAGAAAATGGGGGGCGCTAAGAATAAGAAGAAGAAGCGGAAGTAGAAGAAGTGGAAGAATAAGCCAAAGTCGAAGAACAGTATGTTGGGGTTTTCAACCCAACACAATAATAACTGTAAAATGACAGCATTGCCTGCTTTCGTCATTCTCACTAATTACCTTGTAACTTAGTATAAGGCCATCTAATGTATGCACGGGGAGTTTCTTCTTTGCTAAGTCAACACTTTCAAATGATACTGATAATCTATGGAAACAAGAAAGTATGAAAGTCAAAATATGTACTACTCTGGCATCAGTCAGGATATCTTAATCATCATCATTATTTTTATTGTTAGTATAAAGAATTTCAATGTTAACTTCTTGTTAACTGTTATTCTACAAGTGACACCTATTAATGTTAAAGAAACGGTAACACCAAAAAAGAAAATGTATCAAAGTATCTAAAATATAATGTACTGTTACCTTGCACTGGTAGCACTTGTGTGTTTGCCTCAGAAACCCTACTATACTTTATTTAAATACCCTGCTGTGTAGCCATGGGGGCAGCCATTCAAGCTGGAAAAAAGGAGAAAAGACACAGGTTACATAGCAGATAACAGATAGTACTCTGTAGAGTAGAGATGTCATTTTATCTGTTATCTGCTATGTTACCTGTGTCTTTTCTCCCTTTTTCCAGCTTGAATAACTGCCCCCATGGCTACACAGCAGGGTATTTATATAAACTGTAGTAGAGTTTCTAAAGCGAACACACAAATATTACCGATGCAGGTCAACAGTACATTATATTTTAATTACTTTGATACATTTATTTTTTTTTTGGTGTTACTGTTTCTTTAATAAATAAGCAAGTTAAGTAAATAAAAATAGGAATAAGTAAGTAGGAAGTAAATAGGAATCAAGGTATCCCATACCGAGTGCTGTCCTCTGGATACCGCTGCCCAACAGCTTCCTGTAGCTGTACATTTAGATAAGATAAATTCTGCCATGGTTCTTTTTCTCTGATTTTGTCAAAAATGGGTGTGTAAAAATCATACATAGTGTCTCCAGCCTCAAGGAGGAAGAAATTTCTCATGGCTTGCAGATATTCTACCAGTCTGTCAGAGAGGAAAATAATGACACTACCATAAAAATGATGCAATGATAAAGTTTCTTCTCATGCTCAAATTCCAGTTATCACCCAAGGTGTAATCACAAAAATTAGCCTGAAAATACAATGTATGCAATATACATTCTACAGAATTACAAAACACACATAGAGCAGTACCCACTCACCTATAATCTTTCTTTAGTGTATACATGAGGTTACCACAGCACTTCAGGTACTGCTTGCCAATATGAGGGTAGAGACAAGAGCGTAGGGTCAGTTCAAAGGACTGACAAGTAACAGATTCTGATGACCGATCTACACAGACCTCATTGCATGTAAAAGTCTCCAGAAAATCCCTCTGCTCCAAATATAACCTGAAATACAAGGTGTGTTAATAAGATCAAAGTAATGGAGAAAAGGGTGGTTTAAATGGATATTTCATCCATCAAGTGTACTACTACTGCCATATATATATGCATGTGCTTTAAAAAGAATAGTTTACCTTTTAAAGTTAACTTTTAGAAGAGCCTATTCTTAGCAACTGATATTAATTTTTTATAGTTTCAGAATTATTTGCATTTCTCATCTCAGTGCCAAAGAACTATTGTGAGGCTACAATTTTATTGTTATTATCACTTTTAGTTACCTATCTTTCTATTTAAGCACTCTTTATTCTACTAAATTCATAGTTTCTCATTCAAACCACTGATGTAGATCTACCAATCTGCAATAAATTCTTTTTTGTGATTTTTAAAGTATTAACCCTTTTTCCTCCTCTCTGGCTTGGAATTTCAACTTCTATGTGATTTCTTTGGCTTACATAGCCTCCCTCCATAGGCCCCTTTCCTTTGCTGCATCACTCGACTGGGGACCCCCTAAGCTGTCCTTAAATGTATGTCATCTTGCACGTCTTCTCTGCAATAGCAGACACCAAGCATGCACGGTTGAAGTCAGGTCTGAATCAGCTTCAACTTTGACTTCAAAGAACAAGGTCAAGTGGTGCAATCACGTGGTTCATTGGGGGGAGGGGCAATGTATTATAACTTAGTTCTACTTAATTCCTCAAGCAATTAGGTAGCCTTTTCAAAGTCAGCATTTTTACTGTAGTTGCAGGTTGATGATATGCAGAATCCATATGCTTAGAATTAAATTAAATAACTGAAAAGTTGCTGAAATTGTTCCATCTATAACATTCTGTAAGTTAAAATAAAAGTAAACATCTCCTTAAAGTAGAATAAAAAAGTGTCAGTACCACAATAGATAAACCATTTACTGACAATTGCAATTTAATAGGTAGGCAAACAAAAATGTTGCCTGTGCCCCTAACATTTAGTTAGTGTATTCCTAGGACCTGTGCTTATTTAGATTGGGAGGGGTGGTTCCCTCAGAAAATTTCTTGGTTACTCTAATTTTACTTACAGTAATCACAATCTTCTGTACAAAGGGTCACTATTCTATTTTAAAATTGTAGCGATAAACCTCCAAGACTAGTTTCATATTCATCAATAATGGAACTTTTGCCAATTAAGCAACCAGAAAAAATGCTGTATGCCTATTACTGCGGAGAAACATAAAACTTAGCTTAAAAAAGCCAAGCAAGCACTCATTATTATTGTTGATACTTTAGCAGAGGTCAAATAAGAAGCAGTAAAATAGGCTCCCACCAATTAAAATATGCTAATAATTAAAGATTCTTGCGTGGAATAATCTATGCCCCCAACTCCTATCCAGAAATGAATGATGTTTTTAATCTTTAATAGGTTTACATTTTTTTTTTACCTTGCAAAGTTGATAGCCAACAGAGGGTCATGCACTTCATCTAGCTCCAAGTGTTTTGCTACAATAGAGTGCATCTTTATAAGACTAAGCTTGTTAACTTGCTGTTCTGTAATGACGTCTGGAATCGAATCATTACCATGTTGCAGGCGAGATTGCACAGACTCTAGGAATAAGGTGTACAAGCTTTTCCTATCCGCATCTGTTTATTTCCATGTCATCATAAAGGAAAAAGAAAATGTGTAAAAAAAAACAGTATGAGTAAAGGACATTGTAGAAGTTTGTACAGAATTTTTGGATAAAGGATAAGGTAAGCTAACCTTAAAGAAATATAAAAAGATATTTGATTTATTTGATTTGGAATATGGATTTCAATTTTCCTTTTTATATATGTGTCTTATAACCCATACCAAGATTAGTAAAATTGTCAATGCGGTCTCTGGTTAAGGAGCTCAAATAACAACACAAAGTAACTTTGTATGCATAATGTCTGGAAGAAGTGCTGCTCACTCAGAGTTAATTGCAAAATGCATCATGTAGGCTGAAAATATGTACGGTTACGGTTTTGCAAAATAGAAGCAAAAAAGAAACAATTATAAACATTGGCTCTATTTTTGAACATATAGCGTTTAAAGTTAATACTATTTCCTCCTGTTTTCTGCTGTAAAATATTATATATTAATATTATATTTAGACTGGAGAATTGGTATAGTCTATACATGACTTCAGTACACACCTCTAGAGGAGTCTTGCTGTACAGCAGCTCTGCACTTCAGGTTCTTTAGCAGCTGCATGGATTTTCCAGCCATGATAATCTGCTTCAAAACAGGCTTCAAAAAGGAGACCATAGTATGCTGCCTGCCTGCTGGAGCTTGATCACTCCCAGAGCTGGCACTAGCATTGTCACTCATTTTATCCTCATTCTCTGTCTTTTCGGATACACTGTATAGGGTGTAGGTTGCATACCAAAAGTCTCGATGGTTGAAAGGAACATCTTTATTTCTGCAAAAAAGAATGAATGTACCTTTATGTTTGTTATGTTATATGCAACTATTTTGCACAAATCACTGATTACATTATGGAGTTGCACTGCCTCACAAGTACATGACACCATCCTAACAAGCAGATTGATGCTGATTGTTATAGATCTGAAGTAGTGAAAAAGGCTGACACTGCCTATCCCCATCATATGCTGTTATTTGGGTTATTCAACATATAGATATCCTAGAAATGTAATATTATTTTATCTCATATAGGATGTACACTGCCCTTCAATACACCATAGTATTTATCTTATTTGTATTTACCTCTGTATAATAAATTCTTTTGCAGGGTCAAATAAGTTTCCATGAACAATCCATTCATCCACAATTTCTAAATATGGCCTCACTGTTTCAACCCAAAGACAAAAAAGGAGAGAAACCTGTAGCCACAAAAACATAAAAAGAAAAATACAAACACTGACAATTAGAATTAAATTTTTATACAATTAAATAACCACTGACAGTTTGCCGTTACCTAGAACATCAGACACAAAAAGACATCTCCAAAGCAATGTTCACCAATCTATTAAAACTATCTAGATGCTGAGAATTATTGTGGTCTAGGGCAACTGGAAGGTTACTTGTTATATAGCTTGTATGAGGTTTCTTTTAATCCTAAACCTACCGTTTGCTCTGAGGCCTCCCCTACGTTGTCATAATCCAGAATAGCCTTGTACAGAGTATTCAGAAGATGAGAAGCTCTTACAACATTTCTAGTGTCTGGTGGTACTTCTGCAATCCCGGTGCTGAATACTCTGTGAAGCACTTTCAGCTGAGCAAGTCGAGGTGCCAGCTTATCCAAAACAATTGCCAAAGTCACTGTTTCATCTAAATACATAAGAACAACATATATTTTGATGATGATGGCTAAAAAAAAAGAAAGAAAGCAAGTATAGTAATGACAAGTAATACATTTTCCTACCTTTGTTTATAATGCACTTTTCAATCTCTGTAAGTTCTTCTTTAAAACTAATGAAATATTTGTACAATGCCCACATAAAAGCCTGGTATGTCCGAAACGGAGCTTCTGTGGCTTTTTTGGCTGTAGGTAGGGTTCCAGGCAAAGGGACCTCAGAACAATGTCCTGTTATCTCATCAATAAATTTCTGCAACCTGAAGACAACTTGCCCATATGCTGCGATCTGTTCAAGTACTGACCTCAGGCAGTTCTTTCAGAAAAACAGAAACAGAGACGGCTTTAAAAGGAGAAATATTGGATAAATGGGAAAACCCTAACCCTGTAGGCAATTATGAATAATATACGGTGCTGGTTTCCCTTTGGGCTAAACATTAACCCTATCTGTAACAATGGCCCCTTTATTGGAGCTCCCTATAGATCGTATCCCTTCTCTGCCCGAGTTTGAAATGGAGAGTGGGCGTGTCCTAACGGTCCCTGCCAGAAGCACAGTAGGAGGGGGAGAGCCAATCACAGCCCTGCAGTCACACAAGCAAAGACAGGCTTCAGTTCCCTATCAGGTCAGCCTAGCTGCTGATTGGTTCCTATCCTACAGTGCAGGGTACGGAGGTCCGCCGGCTCCCCAGCTCATCCAGAGAATTTAGCCAGCAGGAAGTGGAACAGATGGGCGGGGCTAGTGGGGTTTTGGGCGAATTTCTCAATAAATCAGTCAGAAACACAACTTTTTTAAGCACAATCCTTCTATATCTAGAGGAGTATAATTCCCTGGTACATTGTTAGTTTTTATAGGATATGTCTCCTTTAAAGAAATACTGTCATGGAAAAAAAAAACATTTTTGTTTTTTTTTTCAAAATACATCAGAGCTTCTCCAGCAAAATCCTGAATTAAAATCCTTTTTTTGATATTAGAATAGCACTCAATGGTAAGAAATGTAAGTCCAGCTTGGGATTCCTTCAGTTACATGGGAGTAGGAGAAACAATAGGTTATCTGAAAACAGTTTTAATGCGTTACGCTGGCTTTTGCTGAAAGCTCAGACTCAATGCACTGAGATGGCACCTACACACCAATATTACAGCTAAAAAAAATATACATTTGTTGGTTGAAGAATAAAATTAGAAATGGTAGAGTGAATTATTTTCTATGTAAACAGTATAATTGAGAAATAAAAAGTACACCATAAAAAATATGATCCCTCTAACAAAACAGGAAAAAATATAATGTGCTGCTGGTTCTGTATGAAGAATCTGCATATATGGATTTTGCTAAAGACAGCCAGAAGATTTTCAGTTTAGTATACTTATGAGTCATTTCTACACTACCGCTACTTTTTAACAGTTATTTTTACTGTGCTACAGCGCTGCCATACTGAAAAGAATTATATTTATCATACCTGAGTCATGTGTGTGACTATAATGTCATTCCTTACATTCACTTTCCCATCATTCAGTTGAAAGATCAGCAATTTTTTGACACCAGAAAGTAACCTGCAGAACAAAAAACAAGAAACTTTTAAAAAGTATGTAAAAAGACATTAATAGATTAAATGTCTTTAAAATGGAATAATAATAGCAAATACATTTGCATAAGAAGTTTCATTGAATGTAAACTTTAAATTTGAGATACCATCCATCATCAACTTTAAAAAGGAGTTAAAAGCTGTTGTGGCTTTATTGACTTTCTTGCTCCTCCTCTGCGCAGTATGTTATAAGAAAGATAGGAGAAATACTACCTCCTCTAAAAGCACAAGTTAAGTGTAGAATAGCCTACTGGAACAATGTATCATTTGTCACATGAAATGTCAAAGTCTAGGTTTCCTTGCTGCAAAATGATAGCTTTTATCCAGTAAGTATGCCTGAAAATATTACATTGTAATGGACCAAAGCACAATAAAGGAACATAATGTACAGTCAAAGCATGCACCTGCCAGTGAACAGATCCATAAACCTAAAGCACTACACAGGTCTAAGGCCAAATCAGCACTGATCTCTCTGCATTTTTGGAACTAAATGTTTGGCAGCTCCACTGTATGTATTTTTAAAAAGACATTTGTAAGATAAAAGTAGCATTTATTTATCCTTTAACTACAAAACTGGATTCCCAAACTTCTCTCTTGCTAAATGTACAAAAAAATAAACATGGTACTATGTATGAAGGTTATAGAGCCAAATAGGAAGGGACAGGCATCTAACATTCTGCCACCTACATTCTGAGACAAATCAGGCTGATCCAATTGTTTGGCCCCCGGGCCAACAATCATATCTTATTGGATGTCTACGCAGGCTTGATGGGAGAGGACCACAACAATGGTCTATGTGGTCCTCACTCAAAGAGATTTTTGAACCTGGCTGATAGATATCTGCCCAATATTTGGCCAGATATTTAATTGGGGAGACAGTCGGGGGGGGGGGGCATACATGGGCCTAAAAGGGCCAAATTACTATTCTAAATTTGTTTAGAGAGAAAATCTTTTTCATCCTACTACTACATCACCTTTGTAAGCAATGAGAAGCAGCGGGGATGAAGTATCTATTTTTACAGTGTTCTTGCCCTCCTGCTGAGTACTTTACACCAGCTAAGTGGTCCCCATTGGATGTCCAAGAACACAGATATATGTTGGCAACGTAGCCCTACAATATGAGACATATACAAACTTAACATACCGATTTTCTTCCAGAAATGCTATGAGCTACCTTTGACCTTCCTAGATAATTTCTGTACTGAATGCCTTCAAATCATATATACATGCTGTATACAGAAAATTTGAAATTTACTTTGCATAACTAAATATGATACTAAGAATAACAATATATAAACTAATTACTGACAGTTCACCTCATAACATAAATGGACTGTGCAGCTTTCTACTTACCAAAGAGTCTCACGAATAACCTGGGTTTCAGTAACAATAGTTTTATCATCAGGTGTATACAGTGGATCTGTGGTATACAAATGCTGATCCCTAAAACATAAAGTTGTTTGCAGTCATTAGAAATTCAGTAGAACTAAGAGTATTATGAAATTAATAAACATACAAAAAGTCATATTAGCAGAAAGCATTGCAACTCAGATAGTATCACTTTATCTTTTCATTTCCGTAACATTGTCCCATTGATGTCACTGGAATTGTTTAAAACTACTGGCAGAGAAAATTTTTTAGACAAGAATCGTACTGAAGTTTAAAAAGCAAACAATCATGTAACATTGTATCCAAGGGCATAAGCCTGAGGTTAATTGTGCATTCAAACACAGGCAGTGCAAAACCAAGCCTTTATATGGTGCATGGAAGTCATCCATGCTATATTTTTCACTTCATTCCTAGCAACGTTTAGGGAAGACAATTTGAGGTGTTTTAACAGCACAATTTGAGCAGGACAAAAAAAATTTAAAGCGTAAACAAATCTTAAACCTCTAATATGTTTAGATCTTAGAGTAGGGAACCCCAACTTTTTATACCCATGAGCCACATTCAAATGGAAAAAGTGTTGGGGAGCAACACAAGCATGGAAAAAGTTCCTGAGGGGCCAAATAAGAGCTATAATTGACAATTTGGTAGCCCCCATGTGGACTGGCAGCCTATAGAAGGCTCTGTTTGGCTTTACACTGGGTTTTATGCAACCAAAACTTGCCTCCAAGCCAGAAATTCAAAAATAAGCACCCGATTTGAGGCCACTGGGAGCAACATCCAAGGGCTTGTTGAGCAACATGTTGCTCATGAACCACTGCCTTAAAGGGACACTAACATTAAAAACACTTTTAAATAACTTGTATATATTAGTGACTTGGACTAATGAAATTCCTGCTGTGGTCACACCAGCTTAACTAGAGGGTTACTTACCAGATGGCTGACAGATTCGAATGAAGATGGGAGCTATGAGAAAATCGGGAAACTCTGGCTGTCCAGTACTGATGCACAATATGCTGCTCTAGCCAACTTCGTGCATCTGGCTCGCCAACTGCATAAAACATTTATGAGAATTATTAGCTGCATTAAAAGAAAGCCTTTACCTTTAACTAAAATGTGAGCAGCTGTAGATCTGCAAGATATCAAGAACCGCAGGCATCAAAAAGCTACCCTATTTAGAGCAAAAACACAAAGATTTTAAACAGGCAATTTATGTCATGAAATGCCGGGAAGGGGTGGGTGGAAAAGATGCACAGACCTTTCCATGATACCAAAGGAGAAGCACCTTTCTTTTCAGGATCCTCCAGTGGGGTTCTATCAACCTGAATTCCTGAGTCTTCCCTGCTAAGAGGCTCTTGATCATCCTCTTCTTCACTAGCTTCAGACCACTCCTGAAAATGACATGAATGCTTTAAAATAAGGTTGTCAAGCAAACAAAAAAAAATGGCACAGTGGGATGCTTAAAGGAAATGACAAAGAGAAATGTACCCCTTTTTTCTAAAAAGCCAGAAAAAATCACTAACAATAAAAGTTTTGTTTTCTTTTGGGCAGCACCCATATTTCTCAAGCAAAGGACACTCTTTTGTTGTAGATGGCTGCTGTTAGCCTGGTCAGCATGCCCCCCTCTAGAACTTGGAGCACATACAAATTTGTGTATGTGAATGGTAACACAGCTACAGACAAGTTATAAGACTTCCCTTACATAACTATTAATAGAAGTATTACAATATCGCCACCTATATTATTTTGCAGGAGTAAAAATAAGCATACAACGTTTTGGGTCATTTACATTCCTTTCATAAATATATAGAAGTGCTGTAAAGACACCATTTAAAGGACAAACAGTTGTGGTGCCATGGCCTCATTATTTAATGCATACATCTTAATTCTTTATCTAATAATACAAACAAATATGCAATACTTACAGGAGTTGCTACATCAGGGCTGACTTCTAGATCTTCCCCTTCCCTTAGGTATTTACCCCAGTCAAATGGTTCCTCTTCATCTAAAATAAAGCATTAGAATGCCGTTGGCATAAAAATGAACATAAACAACACACAGGTTTACAAATTACCAATTAAACACAATGCTTCCTTGATATAATGTCTACTTGCAGCATTAAAATTACCATTGCAAAGAAGGTTTTGTTGTAATGAAATAATTTATATGGTCTTTGTGCATTTGACAACACAGTTTGTTTCCTTTGTTTTCTAAGCAAAGATGGCACCAAAAGGTTGGGGCAGTATAGCAAGGAAGCATTTTACATAGTTGTAATACATATTTAATTACTAAGTTTTATCCTAGCATTATTTTAGTTTGTTAACATCGATTACCAGTTTCCTTCTTCCTTGGTTTTTCAATGTAATCATGGTTGGAAGGAGAGTCAGACAGACAAAGCAAGAGAGACAGTACAGCAAAATGTGAATCTGTCTGTGGGGGAAAAAAAAGAGATTCAGATTCTCAGTCAAACATTACCAATTAGATCTTTTTCCTTCAAATCCATATATTACCTGGGGTGTTACAGACCCCATAAAAGGAATGCAAAAGTCAAAAAGGTCTGCAATGTTCACACAGGAAATCTTTCTATGCAAAAGCAATCTTTGTTTTAGGACTGTCATGCTGCTCATGAGTAGTGAAATTTTTATAGTTCCTTCTTATGCAAAATGAGACTTAAGGCCTGCATGAAATACACTCCTATGTAGCATGGGATTGTTTCACTTGATACATCTGGCTAGAGCGAGACTTTGGTAACGTGAAATGTATAAAGTATAGGCTTAAATGTTGGAAATGGGCGAAGGTGATCTGCAAGAAGAGGTCCTATAATTAACGTATAACTGGAGGCTTGCATTATTATTTAAGTACCTACATGATCTCTGCTAATGTTTGTGCAGGTAAGCCCTCACACCAAAGGGTCCCTATACAACTTCCCCACATGATTTAAACACCACAAGAAAGTAATAAGGATAATCTGGAACAAAAGTGTGAATCAAGTAGGCACTTAAAAAGTTAGAATAGACATTCAACAATGGATATACAATACCTTTAACTATCCATGCAATTCTATTTTTTCCACGGCAAGTCAATATCTACAAATTAACAGTACTTTTGGAACTTTGGTTTGAAGTTATAAACTGCTTGGGAAGTGTATGTTTCCCCAAGGGGCTTCCATGCAGCAATTTCTAAAGCTCCTTATTTTAAGGATGGAGGTAGGGCTGGAGACACAACCAAATGCACCAGGGTGCACAAGAACACCTATAATCTACATCCTGAGGTGGCACAGTGTGTAGCCCTATACCTTACAGAAGGAAATACAGAGCTAGATAGTGCACACAGATCACTTTAATTGTAGTCTTTCAAACCACTAGAAAAATCCCACCATGTCCCCAGAGTCAGACAAACAAAATAATGCACCTTGGTTCCTTCAGTGCTTGGAAGAGGCAAAGAAAGGAACTCTTCTGTCAGTCTTTTCCAGCTTTCAGCTTTCTCTAGGTCTGAATGAATTACCAGCTTTTCAAATATTCTAAAGGTAAATGAGAAAATAGTTGGACATTGTTTTGAAACAAAAAAAGTATTGTTTTTTGTTTTTTTAGCAAATAGTACAAACATAATAAAAGTACCCTTCCAATGTTCTGAGGACTTTGTGGCTGCTAACATCAAGGTACCGGTGAAATCTGGAAAGAAACATTTTACTATTAAAGTGCAGAAGGTTGGGATGAAATATAGATTATGAATGATCTACATGGACAGATGTAAACTGATCTTCATCAGAACACCAAAATGATATGTAGGGCTTTGCTATAATATTATATTATACAGGAGACTTACCATAAATTACGAGGGCTACACAATTAAACCAATGGGTTGTGAGAAGGGCCCCTTTTATGCTGCTGTTTTACTCTGTAACTCTTTTGTTAATGTATTACAAATTAGTAACATAGTAAGTTGGGTTGAAAAAAGACATACGTCCATCAAGTTCAACCATAATGCCTATATATATAACCTGCCTAACTACTAGTTGATCCAGAGGAAGGCAAAAAACCCCTCTGAAGCCTCTCTAATTTGCCGCAGAGGGGATGTATAACTTAGTGGTGCTATATAAATAAATTGTGATGAATCAAGATTATTTTAAAAAAAACTGATCAGGTTTAGACTGAGCAGAAAAAAAACATTTTTCTCACACCAGTGGCGTAACTATCAATAGGCCCCACAACCGTGGAGGAGCCCAGTAGAGACCCCAATCTCCCTTGCAAACTTTTTCTTGCCTGCATTCTATTTCATTGGATTTATTAACTCACAGATATGTAAGTAAAAATGGGTTGCAACTATTTTTTTTTACATGGGGGACCAGTGAGCACTAAGTGTTGCCATTGTCATTATCAGCCAAGCAACAATATACCAATGTACCACCTACAAATTTCTGCATTATTTATAAATTAATATTTACATCTACTCAGTTATCAGCTTCCAAACTGGCATTGCATTTTATATGATCAGTTGGCAAACTTCAAGCCCCTAAATGCTATTGAGATCTGGTGTTTTACATAGCACCCCCATCAAGCAGAGTGTGTGTATCCGGCCATTTATAATCTAGTGCAGTACTCTGTTTATTTAACATACTACATACTGATGTGGTGATGATCACACATACACAGTAGCCTATTGAGAACACAGGTCAGCCAGGTTCCTTATCAGAGAGTTGCCATAGGAGAGCAAAGCTGCACAACGCTAAGCAGAACAATGCTCATTCGAATCGCACCTGAAGTTGGACCAGGCGAACTGCAAGGCCTGCTGGAAGTTATTGTCCTGCTCATCCTGAATGCCGCTCACCACGGACACAAGCGTTTTTATATCGCGCTCTTGATCCCTCTCGAAACGGGTCCAATGTGCCATAAGCCCCGCTGGTTATAGAACCACTCTGTCAACTCAACCGTCATTTCATCCCGCCCCTCGGCTGTACAACAGTTCCGCATGACCAATCAAAGCTAAGTTCGAGAAATACGTGGGGCAGTCTCTTGTATCAGGCAAAGGTAAAAGGAAGCGGAAGTGTTCAGTCGCCATTTATAATTAGGGCGAGAGTTGTGTTAGGGTGCGTGTTTTATCTGTGCCTAGTAATGCGGGAGTCGGGCTTCTCACCTTACAGATAACTTTTAGTATGATGTAGACAGAAGAATTCTAAGAGAGTTCTTATGTTTTATTGTTTTTGTTTTGTCCATTTTTTTTTTGTTTTCAGGTTGCTTGCTAGAGGTTAATCTAGCAACGAGTGAGCACCACCACTTTTGGTTGGTGAGATAATTCTTCTCTGACCACAACATTTTCTGCTGCAATCTGGAAACGGTCACTAGCAAAGCTAATTAAAACACACAAAGCAAATGTCTCTGATGATGTTCATTCATGATATATAGTATCTCTGTATATGAACTGAAGACGCCGCTCAAATGGGAGGTGGAAAGTTTTCAAGAAAACACAAAGTCCTGTTGCTTTAGGGCTGTGACAGACAGGGAGATCAGTTGCTGTGCAACAAATCTCCCTTGCTGTGGGAGACTGATCTCTCCAATATGCCATCCCACCAGCTAGAATGTAAGTTGTTGGAGGGATGGCATACGCGGCACCGAAATCACTGAAGTTTCTTCTCAAGGCGATTTTGGCAAATAGCGGCGCAGCGTATGCTATCCCACCAGCGATTTACATTCTAACCGGTGGGATGGCATAACGGGGAGATTAGTGGCCCTCGACAAGGGAGAATTGTTGCATGGCGACTAATCTCCCTGTCTGACACAGCCCTTAAGGTGGCCATACACGCACCGATAATATCGGTTTCGTACGATATTCGGTGCGTGTATGGTATGTCGCCGAGTCGACCAATATCGCAGGAAGCCATAGAAGGCGCCTGACCAAAATCTCCCTTCAGCGCTGAATCGGCAGAAGGAGGTAGAAATCCTATTGTTTCTACCTCCTTACCTGCCGATTCAGCCCTGAATGGTGTGTGGCGGATCTGACGATGTTTGGTGTGACCGATGGTCGCATCCAAGCAATTATAGGCAGTACTCCGTCTTAATTCATTAAAATGCCTTTATTGTCACAATGCGGGCAGCAGCATCACATTGTAACAATAAAGGCATTTTAATGTATTAAGACGGAATGCTGCCTATAATTGCTAGGTTGTTCCAGCATATTTAAATTGTGGTATACACACAGGTTGTTCTGTTATCATATATATATGGTGCACCCTTTTATGTGTGTACTGTACTATATATACAGTATTCCTACCCCTCCCACCTTCCTTTCTCAGCCTCCCTTTTCGTACTTCTCCTTTCTCTCTCCCTTATTATTTAACATATTACACTGCCCAGAATTAGACTTTATAAAGGGCCCAGTGTGGCCAGAAACAATCCTATTAGAGATGCTGACCCTCATCTATGCAGGAACTACAGAGAGTTGGACTTGATTTTATATATGCAACTTTTACCTGTAGGCACCTATAGGGGTAATGTGCCCCTATGGCTTTAAACCCTACACTTACTTATCTCCTTGTTACTGGGCAAGGATTTGTGTATCTATTTGGTATTTACATATACCTCTATTATTGGCCCATAAGTTAGACCACAGCTTACCACACTTTGATATAGTGTTTGGAAAGGGGTGGTTCTTCCTTCTTGGCCTGCAACTTTGATCTGTGTGGATGCTCCAGGAAGCCTGGGATCCACACCAGCCCAGAAGTGTTAGGCCCTAAGGCTAATGCCACACGTAGCGTATGCATCATATTTTCAGCAAGCCAAGAACACGCTACATATGCTTAAAAATCCTCCTACCTGTGTCTGTACCCAAATGCATTGAATACGCTCGGGTATAGGCACATGTAGTTGATATCCACCGAAAATGTGAAGTCTTGCTTTTTTTGGCGAATATCAGCTACATGTGCCTGCCCCTGAGCATATTCAATGCATTCGGTTGCAGGCACAGGTAGGAGGATTTTTAAGCATATGTAGCGTATTCTCTGCAAGCGGTTTTAGGCTTTCTGAAAATATGATACATACACGCTATGTGTGGCATTAGCCTAAGGAAGGGAACCATCACCCTTAGAGAAGTCAGGTAGCAGGAACCCCATGAACATGGCATAGCAAGGATTGGATATCTCCTGTTATAGCACGTTTAGGAATGTGAGTCAGATTTGTTTAGTAAGAGCAGTTTCTGGCTCCATCTAGAGGATTAGTCTCCTTTACAGGCTCTGCAGCCTTATTGTAGGGACCGCAGTTAAGACACAGGAATCAGGCTAGTCCTTTTTTCCCTGAACCACCGTCGGCTGTTTGGGATCTGGTCCAATAAGGTGGGCATCCTAAGGATGAAAGTCTGTTTTCCCTATGCTCTCCACAGTGGTGCAGTACTGTTCTACCCTTATTATCTATTGAGTCTGCCTTGCTTTATCACCTCATTGGCTGAGAGTATATTATCTGAACCCTGCAAATCACATCTGTTATTTCTGCCAAATAAATCCGTTTGCAAGAGCTTCTGGTGTCCATTTACTTCTTTATTTAAACTCTGTGCTTACATTTGGCCGTAGGAGTTACACAACACCCTCAATTAAAGTTACTTCCACTTTGTGAAGGCCCATCCTGGGAAAGGGGAGTCCCATGTACCCCATGCTCTACCCATAGCTGGATCTTGGCCTTATATAGCCAAATAGGGGTTACATACCTATTTCCACTTTCTTTCTTATTTTAATGCCCCATTGTTTCATATTTTGATTCTATATCTTTTCATCTCAAAAATATTCAAACAATGCAAATAATAAAAATGTTAAATAATTTTCATTCTGAACTTTATTAGAAAGATGCGTCTCGGCAGGCAACTATTTATACTTCCAGATGTAGAAATTTCCTCCTTAAGGCACTGTCTAAAATTCTTCGAAAGAATGAAAAAACCCATCCTTTATGACTCACAACTAAGTAAATCTAGTCATGCTAGATCAAATACTTTTGTTTTTTTCCGAGTGCTACATTTGATGCTAGATAACTGAAAATAAATACAAGTATATGGTCATGAGTTCAACTTGGTCTTTTCTCCATTATTTTAAGTTTTGAAATGTTTAAGTTGTAAAAAATATAAAAACTTACACTTACAATTTATCTAACCTTAGGATTAATCTGGTTGTCATAGTGAGGCAAATAAATGAAAACGACACAGATTAAAAAATGAAGGCCTCTTTCAAATTTTCTCAAAATATAATTGTCAATAGCCTAATAATAATTGTAATTATTATAAACTGCCCCTTTAATGCTGCTCCATATGTATTGTGACATGCTGTTGGGGGAAATTAGCTATGGTAGGCAGGTATGCAGAGGATCAGAAGCAAAGAGACAGGGACGCCACTTCTTCAGGCAAAAACACAGGTTTACAGTATTTGGGCAAATCCTCCTAACATAAACATTACAGTTGACAGCAAACAGTTAATCAAACCTATTCATGACTCATCCATTCTTTGGGCTCTCACCTTCCAGGGTAACTCTCATACTTTATCACACATCCACGGTGACTCTCACACTCATGAACACTCGGGCTACTCACTCGGCCCTGCTGTCTCTCCCCTCCTGGGATACCAGCTTCTGGCACACTCTGACTGTTCTCAGCTCTCATATACTGGTCACACGCTCCCTCTGCTCCTCGCAGTGGCAGGCAGCACCCCCAGCCCCTCTGGGAGTTCCTAACACAGGCAGGAAGCCTTCCTGCTCTGTGCCCTGCGCTGAGAGTCAACCCTTCAAAACAACCTTCACTCTAAGCAACCTCCTCTTCGTGTGTAATCCCACAGCACCTTTTATTTGCTGCATCACCTTCAGCCTAATCAACCCCTATCTCTGTGTGTGGGGGTGGTCAACTGGCACCCTTCAGGAGGTGCTCTGAGCTGCTCAATTATGACTCAGTTACGTCTTAGGGAGACTAAAACAAAGAACATAATATCAATTCTGGTTTGTAGTTGTCACTCCAGGGGTCATGTGGCATGTGTCAATTCAGGAAAGTAGCATGGCAAAGATGCAGAAGCAGGGACAGAACTAGGGGTTGGCAGAAGAAGCACATGCAACGGTGGGGGGGCGCTGGGCACATACCACATACATCATACCTGCCAGTGCTTCCCTAGATCGGACCTGGAGGATCAAATACCGATGAGTTCCCTGCACTCTCCCTCCACCCACTCATAAGTGCAAGCATGCACACACATGCACACACATGCACAAGAAAAGGGTCGGGGAGGCGCACCGGGTGCCTATTTAACTTGGCCTGGCCCTGTACAGAAGTGCAGTCTAGGTCAATGGCCCACACAGGAATCACAAAGGACATGAGATTTTAATGGGTGTGTAGCTGTACACACTGCCAAGCATGAGCCAAACATCAATGGCCACCACTAGACTCTTGAGCAGTGGAAACATGATTTGCACTTCTCCATCTGGCAGTTTATTGGAAATGTCTGGGTTGGCAGATGCCAGAACACACCATGCCTGAATGTGTAATACTGACTGTAAATTTTGGTGTAGGAACAATGGTCTATGGCTGTTTTTCATGGTTTGGGCTAGGACCCTGGACAATTACAATTACAATTGCTTCCTTTTTTGAAGATGGCCCTTTCCTGTGTCAGCACAATAACATCACAATGCACATAGTAAAATGCCCATATGTAGTTGGTTTGTGGAGATTGGTGTGGAAAAACTTGACTAGGCTCCACAGAGCCCTGACCTTAACCCAACTGAACACCTGTAGGATGAACGGGAATGGCCAGGCCCGATCCTCAGTATCCATGCTCAGTTAATACATTTGTGCCTGAATGGAATCAAATCACAGCAATATCCCCATCTAGCTGAATCCTTCCAAGAAGAGCAGAAGCTAATATAGCTGTAAATGGAGGACCAACTTTATATTACGCTTGGTTTGAGAATGAGATGTTGGAAAGGTGTGTGTCTGAATACTTTTGGAAATGTTTAGCTTGTATTCTCCAGCTTTTATACTTGGGTCACTGTGCATATGCTGACGGTTACACTGTGCTGTTATGTGCTGGGGTCACTGTACGTATGCTGGCTGAGAGTACAGCTCATGTCCTAGAGACTAAGGGGCGTATTTATTATGCTGTGTAAAACAAATTCGCAGAAAAAACAGAGTAAAAATGCTGTGTAAAATAAATGGAAAAGATTGCAGTCTGAGCGCCAGATATTATGCCATTATTAAAAAATGACGCTGTTTTTACGCCAATTTTACACGGCGAAGCCTGCCGATGTGTAGCAAATTTTCTCGCCGTTTTTTACACAGCATAATAAATATGCCCATAAGTATATTGGTAGTTCAAAATATCTACCTTTTCTGTGGTTACCTTTGGGTACGAGAGTTCTTTTAGTGTAGCTCATAATGTAGAAAAAGCATTGCACTTAGCAAGCCGCAATAATAAAACTGAGATCATAGTCAGTAATTAGTTTAAAGGGTTAATTACTGGGGGTGTCAAATGTTACGCAGCCCCCAGTTATTGTAATTCCGAACCTGATACATGACTTTTGTATGAGTTGATCTTCAGGGATCTTCCTCTTCTGTCTTTTCTCCAGGTGTGATTAGGCACATGCACGGCAGAATGAAAAATCCATCTTTTTTTTCTTAACATTCAGCTTTTCACTCTACTGTGCATGCACACCCAGGCGAAGAGAGGCAGGAAGCAGGAAGAGGATTGCTCCATGGTGCTCCTCCAGAAATACCCCAGGCCGGTGCAGTTTTCTGCAGTATCATCAGCCTGGTATCAGGTAAGTGATTACAGTCACTGTGAGGTACCTTATATATGGAAACCTTTAGTGATTTACCCTTTCCTTCTCTTAAAAGACACAGTTTTACCACAAGACAGCTGAAGTGCTGCTTTCATTATCCATGAATCCCTTCTTTTTCTAAGAGGCAGTGGTCTTTGTAAGACTATTAACAGCCCTGAATTTGTGGACAGTCCGAGGGGCACATCAGCTTTAAATCTGGCCAAAGGTGCCAATTTCACCACAATTCACCCAAGGGATTTTTAGGGGCTCAAAGGGTGGCTATAGGGCAAATGCCAAGGTTTACGGTCATTTAGAGTTGAAGCCTTGGGCTATTTGGTATGTATGTAAAATCTGTAGTGATTGCAGGGTATCTGCAATGGCAGTCCAACCGATATTTGTTGAACAACTTTGATGCCTTAGGTATTTTGGTAATTGGCAAGTCATTTGATTACTTTACCCTAGAAACCAATTGCAATTTGGAAGTCAGAATGGAAAATCAATAGGAGAGGACGTGAAAAGAAAGATAAGCAAATAAAAATATGAAAATGCAATAAAACTGAACTTTTACAGCAGATGCTTTCTGGTTGCCTGGGTCAGTGACCCAGACAGCCTGATGTTTTGTTTTTTTTTTATAGCAGAAAAAACGCAGAATAGGTATTAATAATAAAAAAGAAAAAAATAAAGACCAATAGAAATGTTGCTTAGCACTGATCCATCTACAACATACTTAAAGTTCATTTAAAGCAAAAATATAGCTTTTAAAAGCAAAAATATAGCTCTCTTAAATATACAGATATGTGTGGTGCATGATTTATGCTGATTATTTGACTTTTAACACATATCAACTGTACTTAAAAGTAGGATTTATATCCCCTTGGGCATTACTAAATTCATTGATGATTTGCCAATTTTATAAAACCCATCGCCATGAGTCATGCATAAATCCTACATTTCTCCACCCTCCTCCACAATCTCCTTCATAAAGCTGCTTAGAACATATGGAACAACACTGTTTATAGCAGCAGCAATTCTCCATCTGGAGGATTTAAGTGAATGCAGCAAACTCCTTTACAAACATGCTACTGCCCTAGAAGTTTATGCTTATATAAAGCACTGTTTAAGATGAGTCAGATGATGTAAAGTAATGGGTATTGTCAGGCATGGTTCAGCCAAGCAGACACTTACAGCATTATTTGGTATTTATGCCAGGTGGCTTAGTTAAGCTGGATAAAGCATTCCTTATGCAGAGGGTTTCTAATGGGAGAGGGCTTCTGCATGTCACAATGTCTGCCAGGGGAGTGATATCTGTGACAGTTTTATAACATTTAATGGCTGACCACACCTTCCCTTGGACGGTGTACGAGACAAGACCTCATCTGCTGTTTGGGATATTAATACATTTCCTTAGAAGAGGATAAGACTCATGTCAGTATAATCTTGCTCTTTTTTCCTATTGTTTTAGTTAGGACAAAATCTATGGGTTTTTTTTTACATTTCTTAAAGGCTCTGGCACATGAGGAGACTTGTTCCCTGCGTTTTTTCCCCCTGGCGCTTTGGCGACAAGTCGCCACGACATTACCCATGAAGAGATTTCATGCGAGTTGAGCTCCAGGCGATCTGCTACCCATGGTACACTCAACAGTTAACCCCCCCTCATGTTTACTCAAGTCGCTCAGAAAAGGGTCTGTGTGCGATTTGAAACAGCAGGCGATTTGAAGTAGCCTCGTATGTTTTGACGCTGGCGATTTCCATTGATTTAGCTTTGGCGTCTTGTCGCGAAATCGCTCTTTTAAAAATTTCCGGCGACAAATCTCCTTGTGTGCCAGAGCCCTAAGCTAAACAGGACAAACAGAGAAACTAAAGTGACATTCTGTTTGGTCCATGCAAGGTAAATAATTAGCGCCCAGATTAACAGAAGTTAGTTATGCAAGGGGGTTATCAATGCTTCAGTAATCTAATCATCTACCTCGCAAGAACCAAACATGAAGTAACTTCAATTTCTCTGTTTGCCATGTTTAGCTAAAGAAATAACAAAAAACACTAGGCAAAAGGTATGTTAAGCAAAACCCCTATTCATTGCACTCATGTTGAAATGACGGTATCCTGTGCCTTTATATATATATATATATATATATATATAAACACTCCCAGTCCAATTCTGGCCCCCCCCCCCATGATCTTGCTGTACAGGGGATGTAGGTGCACATCTCAGTTTGCATGCATGCCTGCCTACGTGTGTGTGAGCAAACTGTAACACCCTTAGGAAACCCATCCAAGTAAGAAGACAATTACAAACAGATGAATGGAATCAGAAACAAAACCCCAGTGCCTCATGATAGTAATTCTAACTGCTGAATCCCCATGTTTTCCTTAGCAACAAAATATTGCAAGAAAAGATGCAACCATCTCCAATCTGAGAATCATTTAGCCACACACAAACTAACTGCCACAGTATATATACTTGTGGGTAAAGCCTTGGTTTGTGTATTAAAGGATTTCCTACAGGAAAGACCTCTCACTGGGGGGTTTAGCCTTAGATAAAAACATTGTTTTGAGTGGAAACTTGTGAGAGATGCCTGAAAACACAGCTTTATTTTTAACAGGAAATATTAATTAGGACAGGATAGACAGACTGCCAGAGGAAGGGACACCTCAGTCCCATCAGCCTTGGAGGAAATGGACATCCAGACTGATTAATAAAACTGATTGCGTCTTTTTTAAATGAAACATTAAGTATTGCAGTGTTAGCTGGCCATCATGCATGAATCCATTTGAAATCTGGCCTGTTATACATACTTAGCGGTAACAGGAGCAATTATGACTTTATCAGTTAGAGCACAGACTGTATTTATTGTTCCATGGCCAAAATATAACATGTCACGTTTTTAACAGCTAGTCTCCTGACTCAGGTGAAACTGTTAATGTATTGTACCTCCCCACTATTCACATAATGGCGTGCCGTAGCTTGCACACTTAAACCCTGCAGTCTTGCCAGCAATACATAAGGGCTCTGGCACACGGGGAGATTAGTCGCCCGCGGCAAAACTCACTGTTCGCGGGCGACTAATCTCCCCGAGTTGCCTACCCCTGCCATCCCACCAGCGAACATGTAAGTCGCCGGCGGGATGGCAGACGCGGCGGGGCGATTTCAGGAAATCGCCAAAAAAGACTCGCGAGTCTTTTTCGGCGATTTGCGCGAAATCGCGCCGCCGCGTCTGCCATCCCGCCGGCGACTTACATGTTCGCCGGTAGGATGGCAGGGGTAGGCAACTCGGGGAGATTAGTCGCCCGCGAACAGGGAGTTTTGCCGCGGGCGACTAATCTCCCCGTGTGCCAGAGCCCTAAGGGTCATGCCCAATGTGGAGATAAGTTGCTCACAGTTAATCTTGGATATCACAGGCGATTTATCTCTTCCTACTGCAAGAGGAAGCTTTAGGGCTCTGGTACACGGGGAGATTAGTCGCCTGCGACAAAACTCCCTTGTGGCAGGCAACTAATCTCGCCGATATGACATCCCACTGGCGAAAATGTAAATCGGCATGGCATACGCGGCGGTGCGATCGCTGAAATTGCCTAAATCATGCCACCACGTATGCCGAAAATGTAAATCGTCGGTGGGATGTCATACCGGGGAGATATGTCACCCGCAACAAAGGAGATTTGTCGCCCGCAACAAAGGAGATTTGTCGCGGGCAACTAATCTGCCCGTGTACCAGAGCAACTCAAAAACCATTACAAACTTGTAATAAATGTATATTGCAAAGCTGCTTAGAATTTTGGTTTCTTTTATTAGGCAAAAAATTATATTTTGAGTTGCCTTGTCCTTTAATTAATTAAAACTTTAATTCTAGACATTCTCCTGTAGAGACAAGAGCATGACATTAGGACAAATGCTCAGTAAATCATTTATTTCTGCATCACTTAAAACATAGTACATACCCACAGGTAAAGAAAATCTCTCTTCTTCTGCTCATTGCTGGTGCCTGCTCCTAATGGGTACAGAACTGGCACAGTTAGTGCACAATGTATTTGTAAAAGTCTAAACATATTTGTGCATCTTGCCGCATGTATGGGGTCCTGGAGCAGCAGTTCCATGCAGCATTTACTTGTGAGAGATGCAGGTGGGTTTTCCTCTTGGAATCTGAGGTGCAGAATCTAAGGGGGGAACTGGCAGCACTGAGGGCAGCTGCAAGCATGGGGGAGAACAGGAGGCTCACTGAGCAACCACTGGCAGGGGCCGGTGTAGTGGGGGGTGGAGAAGGGACAGTGGAGGTTAATGAGGGAGACAAATTTGTAACAGTTAAGAGGGGAAGTAGGGGACACAAGGGTAGGGGGGCTGGTTCACAGCTTGGACAATCCAACAGATTTGCCGCTTTAGGTGAAGATGCTGGGGAAGGCAGCTCTGAGCTGGCATGTATGGAGCGGGCTGACTCTCAGAGCACCCTGGGAGCCGGCACCTCTAATACAGGTGGGGGGAATAGTGCTAGGAAGGGAAGGCAGGCTATAGTTGTAGGGGATTCAATTATTAGAAAGGTGGATAGGGTAATTTGTCGCAAAGACCCTACATGCCGAACTGTGTGTTGCTTGCCTGGTGCTAGGGTTCGGCATGTGGTGGAACGAGTGGACAGATTGTTGGGAGGGGCTGGGGAAGACCCGGCGGTCTTGGTACACATAGGTACCAATGACAAAGTTAGAGGAGGGGGGGAAGTCCTCAAGAACGATTTTAAAAAGCTAGGTGCGAAGTTGAGGGCGAGGACTTCCAAGGTAATTTTGTCAGAGATATTACCTGTGCCACGAGCAACATTAAAGGAACAGTAACACCAAAAAATGAAAGAGCTTTAAAGTAATAAAAATATAATGCACTGTTGCCCTGCACTGGTAAAACTGGTGTGTTTGCTACAGTAATTCTACTATAATTCATATAATAAGCTGCTGTGTAGCCACGGGGGCAGCCATTCAAGCTGGAAAAAAGGAGAAAAGGCACAGGTTACATAGCAGATAACAGATAAGTTCTGTAGAATACAATAGTGTTTTATCTGTTATCTGCTATGTGCATGTGCCTTTTCTCCTTTGAATGGCTGCCCCCACGGCTACATAGCAGCTTATTTATATAAATTATAGTAGCCTTTCTGAAGTAAACACACAACTTTTACCAGTGCAGGGCAGCAGCACATTATATTTTAGTTACTTTTATACACTTTCATTTTTTGGTGTTACTGTTCCTTTAAGAAGGCAGCGGGAGCTTAGGGAGATTAATGCGTGGCTGAGAGATTGGTGTAGGGAGGAGGGCTTTGGGTTTCTCCAGAACTGGGCTGATTTCTCAATCGGCTACAAGCTCTTTGCCAGGGATGGGCTGCACCTCAATGATGATGGGGCAGCTGCTTTGGGGGAAAAGATGGCTAGAAGGTTGGAGGAGATTTTAAACTAGGAGTGGGGGGGGAGGGTGCAGAGGGAAATTCTGTGGTAGACAGGATAGATGAGGTAGTGGGCATAGTAAGGGAAAATGGGGGAGGAGACTTGCTTCGGGATACTGATAATGGCAGGGAGGCCCATAAGTTGTTTACACGTCATTCTCACGCCGGAACCAGTATTAAATGTATGTTTACCAATGCAAGGAGTCTGACTGGTAAAATGGGAGAGCTGGAGGTACTGGCGTTGGAGCGGAAATATGATGTGATTGGAGTTGCTGAAACTTGGTTGAATGAGTCTCATGACTGGGCAGTTAATATTGGGGGGTATACATTGTTTCGGAGGGACAGGGGCAATAGAAAAGGAGGAGGAGTGTGTCTGTTCATTAAGCAGGAATTAAAAGCAAATATTAGGGAGGAAGTGATGGGGTTAACAGAGGGAGCTGAATCCTTATGGGTTGAGCTTCTCACAGATAGTAAGGAATCTACCAAACTAATTGTAGGGGTATGCTATAGACCCCCTAATGTAAGCGAAGAGGAGGAGGCCCAGCTCCTGTTGCAAATAGAAAAGGCTGCTAGTTTGGGGCAAGTGATAATAATGGGGGATTTTAATTACCCTGATATTGACTGGGGCAATAGTACTGCCAGGACAGTAAATGGGAACAAGTTTATAAACTTGCTGCATGACAACTTTATGTCACAAGTTGTTGAGGAGCCAACCAGGAACCATGCTATACTGGATCTAGTGATCTCTAATGGCCCAGAACGTATAGCAAATGTGCAAGTGGTTGAACCCCTGGGTAATAGTGACCATAATGTTATTTCATTTAATGTTTGGTGCAGGAAACAAATTTACACGGGGGCAACAAAGACAATGAATTTTAGGAAGGCAAATTTTAGTTCCTTAAGGGCAGCGCTTCAGGGCATAGATTGGGGCATTATGTTTTCTGATAAAAACACAGAGCAGAAATGGTTGTCATTTAAAATGATATTAAATCATTACTGTTCTCAATTTATTCCATTAATAAGAAAAAGTAGAAGTGTTAAGAATCACCCTATGTGGCTTAACTCTGAGGTAAAGAAGTTAATAGTGAAAAAAATGAAAGCTTTTAAGAAATATAAGTCAGAGGGGACAGTAGATGCGTTTAATGATTATAAACACTATAACAAGTGTTGTAAAACAGCAATCCGGAAGGCAAAGATAGAAAATGAGGAGCGCATCGCGGCCGAGGCCAAGACTAACCCCAAAAAGTTTTTTAAGTATATTAATAGTAAAAAGATGCAGGTTGAGGGTGTGGCCCCATTGAGTTATAATAACAATATGGTTACAGCGGATACAGAAAAGGCAGATGTGCTTAACCAGTTCTTTTCTTCTGTGTATACAGTAGAGGAGCCAGTGGGCCAAGTCCCACCCAATAGCTTCACTGTTGCCTCAGCTCCAACTACACAGTGGTTGGCACAGGATATGGTGCTTAAAGGGTTACACACGATAAATGTAAACAAGGCACCTGGGCCAGATGGAATACACCCTCGGGTACTGAGAGAGCTAGGGGCAGAATTGCAGTGGCCCTTGTTTCTGATATTCTCAGACTCTCTTTCATAAGGTATGGTACCTAGGGATTGGAAGAAGGCGAATGTCATTCCCATATTTAAAAAGGGAGTAAGATCTCAGCCTGGCAATTATAGGCCTGTAAGTTTGACATCCGTGGTGGGCAAGTTATTTGAAGGCTTGTTAAGGGATCACATTCAAAATTATGTAGTGGAGAATGCCATTATGAGCAGTAATCAGCATGGCTTTATGAAGGACAGGTCATGTCAGACCAATTTAATTGCTTTTTATGATGAGGTAAGTAAGAAGCTGGACAGTGGGGATGCAGTAGATATCATCTATTTGGATTTTGCCAAAGCATTTGATACCGTTCCCCACAAACGACTGCTTTCTAAGCTAAGGTCTATTGGTCTTAGTGAAGCCGTTTGCACATGTATAGAAAACTGGCTACAGGATCGGGTACAGAGGGTGGTTGTTAATGGTACATTCTCTACTTGGAATAAGGTCCTCAGTGGGGTCCCTCAGGGTTCTGTACTGGGTCCACTTTTGTTTAATTTGTTCATAAATGACTTAGGGGAGGGTATTATGAGTAATGTATCAGTATTTGCAGATGACACAAAACTCTGCAGACCAGTCAATTCTATCCAGGATGTGACATCCCTGCAGCAGGATCTTGACCAACTGGCAATCTGGGCAGCTAAGTGGCAGATGAGATTTAATGTGGATAAATGTAAGGTCATGCACCTGGGATGTAAAAATATGCAAGCCCCGTATACCCTTAATGGGACTGCACTAGGCAAATCCATAATGGAGAAGGACCTTGGAGTCCTTGTAGATAATAAACTTGGCTGTAGCAAGCAATGCCAGGCAGCAGCTGCAAGGGCAAACAAGGTTTTGAGCTGTATTAAAAGGGGTATAGATTCACGGGAGGAGGGGGTTATTCTTCCCCTTTACAGAGCGCTGGTAAGGCCCCATCTAGAATATGCTGTTCAGTTTTGGTCTCCAGTGCTCAAACGGGACATTACTGAGTTAGAGAGGGTCCAGAGAAGGGCAACTAAGCTGGTAAAGGGTATGGAAAGTCTCAGTTATGAAGAAAGACTGGCCAAGTTGGGTCTGTTTACACTGGAGAAGAGGCGCTTAAGAGGTGACATGATAACTATGTATAAATATATAAAGGGATCATATAATAACCTTTCTAATGTTTTATTTACCAGTAGGTCCTTCCAACGGACACGAGGGCACCCACTTCGTTTAGAAGAAGGGAGGTTCCATTTAAACATTCGGAAAGGATTTTTTACAGTGAGAGCTGTGAAGTTGTGGAATTCCCTCCCCGAATCAGTCGTGCTGGCTGATACATTATATAACTTTAAGAAAGGGCTGGATGGATTCTTAGCAAGTGAGGGAATACAGGGTTATGGGAGATAGCTCTTAGTACTAGTTGATCCAGGGACTGGTCCGATTGCCATCTTGGAGTCAGGAAGGAATTTTTTCCCCTCTGTGGCAAATTAGAGAGGCTTCAGATGTTTTTTTTTGCCTTCCTCTGGATCAACTAGTAGTTAGGCAGGTTATATATAGGCATTATGGTTGAACTTGATGGACGCATGTCTTTTTTCAACCCAACTTACTATGTTACTATGTTACTATATGAACAAAAAGGTGATTTGTCTGTTATCTGTATGAGGACCTGACCCCACAAAAAAGGGCAGGCTTGAGTATTTAAATAAGTGGAGGGCAGGCTGCTGCCATAGGAATTGGGACATGCTAATGTCATGTGCTGGGTGATCCGGGGTCAGAGTTGGGATTGTGACTCGCTAAAGATGTGCTTTGCCAGCCCAAACTTGCCTAAGGTAACAGAGCCTTAGGGGCACATTTACTAACCCACGAACGGGCCGAATGCGTCCGATTGCGTTTTTTTCGTAATGATCGGTATTTTGCGATTTTTTCTTATTTTTTTGCTATTTTTTCGGCGTCTTTACGATTTTTGCGCAAAAACGCGAGTTTTTAGTAGCCATTACGAAAGTTGCGCAAAGTCGAGATTTTTTCGTAGCGTTAAAACTTGCGCACAAAGTCGCGCCTTTTAAGTTTTAACGCTATGAAAAAGGCGCGACTTTGCGTGCAAGTTTTAAAGCTACGAAAAAATCGCGACTTTGCGCAACTTTCGTAATGGCTACGAAAAACTCGCGTTTTTCGCAAAAATCGTAAAGACGCCGAAAAAATCGCAAAAAATACAAAAAAGTCGCAAAATGTTCGTTTCCAATCGGAATTTTTCCAATTTGGATTCGAAATCGTGTCTTAGTAAATCAGCCCCTTAGTGTAGGTTGAATTCTTAGCAGGAATGAAGATTGTGCCCTAAGCTCCAGGTCATGTAACACGTGTGTCGCAAAAGTGTCACAAGTGTCTCCAACAGACGCAAAAGGAGGTGCAAACAGTTTGGGATTTATAATATAAGCCTAATTACAAGATTCCCTGTTGCTTCAACCAAAGCAATGCACTTTATTATATGGGTATATTAAATCCAAGTGATGTTACCACACAGCTTTGTGTGCAAAGGTAATCAATATTAATCATGGCCAGTTTATTATTTATTTTCAGAACTGTAAATAAAATAAATAAATACATTTGCTAAAAGTCAGTGGGATACTCAGTTTCCCGTTTACAACTGCTGCAGCACGGATTGCTTCTCTTCTGTCAAACTGGGAACCACTCCCTTTGGCACCCATTCTGCGTAGGGATACTGATGACTTTTCTGCATGGGGGACCTGCACATTTGCTATTATAAATGGAATCCTAAGAAAGCATTGGAATTTCCATAAAAGGAGCACAGATCTTGGGATCCTTTATAGGTTTTGGGATCTTGGACAATGATAGGACACATTAAAAGACACCCCAGTCAGCCCTTAAAAGTTCGATAAGCCAAGAATAGAATTCCTAGGCTAATGTTAGTAGCTGAAGCACTTTTCTGCTGGTGTGCACACCCTATGCAATTGACAATTAAAGGGTTAATGCACATTAAACAGGTTCAACGTGGAGGAATATTCTTTGAACAGTAAAATACAAAAATGTTTTATTGTACAAATAACACAGCTTTGGTAAATCTACAAAAAAGTGTGACTGATTTAAAAAAAAAGGTTAGTGCTGTACATGTACATGCAGGAGATCACACTCAAATAGTATTTTATAGTATGGGTGCAGTGTTGCTCATTCTCCTAACCTACAGGAAATCAGCTTTTTTACCATTTGTAGACGAACTCCACACTCATAGAGGGGAAATTGTTTTGCATAATGAAAGAAAATGTCATTCTGAGCAACTTTCCAATATATATTCAATAGAAGATGACATGGGTTTTACATTATTTTATCTCATTTTTTATCTAATCGCTATTGAAGGCAGCATGGTCTGGCTGGTTCATCCTCTATTCCCAGTTCTGACTCTTAAAACAATGTAGCTGAAGCCAACTGAATAACAGACCAAAAGATGAACTGATTTCTGCTACATGGTTTAAGAGTTAGACCCCCCCTAAAAAAAAATAAATAAAAACAGAAAAAGATAAGCACAAAATTCAGCTTCCAATTAAAATTGAAAATCTGCGATAAATGTATATCGGATAGTTGTTTAGAATTAAAATGTAATTTCATTATACAAAAAGATGTGGGTGGAAATCTGCTTTCCATTTGCTTTTTATAGCCAATTGCTAATTAGGCTTTAAAATCAATTAACTTTTCAGTATATATTGAGTCAAACATTTCTGTTAGATTTAGCTCTAGACCTGTAGTATACAGTGGCCTCCTCTTTTGGCCAAATGAACACTGGTGTAACACTTTCTTACTGTTACCTAGCAATGTTGTATTATTGCAGCACCTGTCACACATAAGAGAATGTTTCTTTTACTTGGCAAGACACCCTGTGATATTTGGTTTTAAAATACATAATTCATTAAAACAATCTCACTTTAAAAGGGTATCTTGGTGTCATACAGTACAGTGTTATGGCCACATGGCAACTTAATTTACAAATTGGGCATATCTTGATAAAATGATGAGAAAGAAATATCAGTGGGGCCTGTAGGAAGCTGAAGAACATCTGGCCTTGTGAGTGTAACTGGATGGTTCATCACAGTATAACTGTGCAGGTGCCATCTTTCCAGTGACTTGGAACAATGTAAATTGCCGGTGGGATTGTACACGCATCGCTTCGGTTTTCCAAAGTTGCCTGAAGTTTCCTTACAAGGCAAGTTTGGGCCAAGTGAATTGATGCGTGTACAATACCAATGGCATTGGTATTGCGGGGAGACTAGTCGCCTGCGGCAGCTGCTGGGTGTCTAATCTCCCTGTGTGCCACTGCCCTAAACAATACTAACAGAAAGTTTGATAGGGACACTGGCTCTGCAAGCAATGCATTGGGGTCAGGGATGTGTTTCCTCCCCCTCAGCCCTGTAGGACAAGACAGTCATGGCCTCCCCACAGGCATCTTGCACTCTGCGGATCTGCTCGGTGCTCAGCCTCTCCCTCCAGGCGGCCACCAGCTCCCGGGCATCCCGAGCTGACACCACAAAGGGCTGGTCGGAGGAGTAGCTGGGGCCCCTGGTCATATTCAGTACAAAGTCCCGCAGCTCGGGAATAGCAGGCAGTCCCACAAAGCGCAACAGGCGGCCCAGCTGCTCTTGGGGCTGTTGTATCAGGTCCTCGTAGCGCAATCTCATGTATCTATGGCGGAGCCAAGCAGGAGCAGGTTCCCTGACCAGAAGTAGGTCCCGGAGCCAGGCCTGGCAGATCACCTCTAGGGCCCCATTCAGCAGGTAATCAGTCCCTCCCTTGTGCAGTTGCTGCTGCTGCCGAGCCCTACTGGCTGGGTCCGCTCCGCGCAACTGGCTCCGCAGTACCTGCAGGCTCTCCCGCAATAGAGAGCGCTTGGAGCGCAGGCGGGAATTATGTACTGCCCGAGGGTCCCGGAACAGCTGTACCACCCGCAAATTGAGCGCAGGGTCCCGTAGCAGAGGCAGCAGGGCAGAGAGCTCCATCAGCCGCACGTCCTTTATCACCATTACGGGGTAGCGGCGGCACTCCTTCTCCAGCTCCCGCAGAGGGCGGCCGGGGCACCGCTTCTCACACTCACTGGGCTCCACCAGCCCCACCTTTTCCCGAGCACCCCCGGCGCTAGTGGCCTCTCCCGCACTCGCACACAGCGGGGCGCTGCAGATCACTTTGTTGGTCTTCCAGCCGAACAGCCCCGCAGTGCTAATGTTTCCCCCGGCGTAAAGTCTGAGCGCGGAGAAGTCGCAGCGAAAGAGAGACGCGAGCAGGTCCCGTAGCGCCCCTTGCAAGCTCTCCGCGTCCCCTGGGTACAGCGATTGCCACATGTGCCAGGCCGGCTCGTACAGGTAGAAGACGTGGGGGTGCTGGTTGAAGATCTCCCCTAGGAAGGACGAGCCGCTGCGCCAGGTGGCATGGATATACACGTGTGTGCGGGGCTGCGGGGAGATTCCGCCTTCTGCTTCCTCCGCCGTCTCCCACAGCGACGGGTTTAGCGATGGGCATCGCCGCGGCTCAGTCCGGCTCCCTGTCCGCCGCTTGCCGAGCCCCCCATCCTGCAGGAGCAGCGAGAAGAGCAGCAGCACCAGCGCCGAGTACAGCAGCAGCAGCAACAGGCAGCGCTTCCTCATGCCGCGGGGGCTGCTTAGGGTCTGTGCGGCGGCGGCACCATGGGGCAGCGGGGCGGCCCGGGGATCCTACTGCTATTCTGATCTCACTCAGTACCCTGCGGTACATGTACCGTGCGGGGAGAGCTCACATGTACTCACATGTACTCACAGGGGGACAGCGGCTCCCCAGGCACTCGGAGTAAAGAGACGGGAAGATTCCCCTCACTCTCGGGTTTGTTTGTCTCCTCATGCCGCTTCCTTGGGACACGCCCAGGGGCGGCGCTAAACAGGCTGATGTTTTGTTCCCTTGTACCGCACGTTGGGTAGCGCTGATAGCGGTCCGGTCAGCGGGGATGTGCCAACCTGTGGCGCAGCCTGTCAGTCCCACGGGCCCTAGGGGATTCTAGTGCTTTATCCAGCAGGGCAGGAGTTACTAGCCAGGGCATGCAACGGATGTGTGGGCTTTGTTCCCCTACACAGGACCCTCCTGTAGCAACGCTCTATCTGTTCTCCTTTTCTGCCTTTTTTCCATCTATGGGAATTTAATAGGCAGGTCTGGCCTTAGGCGAATTGGACCTATTGGGACTAATAGGGCTGAGCACCCATGGGAGCCAGAACTAGGGGTAGGCAGAAGAGGCACCTACTTAGGGTGCAACAATTGGGGGGCACCAGGCAGGAACCCCTCCTGCTTACCCCTAGCGCTTGCTCCCTTCTCATTGCCCCTGCCGCTTGTCATTACGCGGTGGGTGTAATGACCCCCCCCCCTGCTCACTTGATGGGACTGTGCATGCGCGCACACATGAGGGGGGGCTAAGGTGCAGGGGTGAGGTGGCCGGCCGCGTTGCCTGCATGGGGGCGCCACAGTAGGGGGAATAACATAAATCTGTTTAGCCTGCCCACAACAACTTTTGCCTGATAATGCAGCTATGTGTTCTGGGACATTAAATACAATGTCAGCACTGCATTCATGCTGCTAACCCAGGCCACTGCCTTTCACTGTGTATAGTGTGCTTGAGGGGCTAATAGTCTCACACTATATAGTATGCTTGGTGTGTCAGTGCCCAGTGCTTGGGGGCCACATTGTGCCCTGAAATGTTGGGAGCCAATGGAACAGGATAAAAAGAGGCAAAAAGGCAGGGTTACATCATCAGCAACACCTTGTGTATGGGGCTTCACCAAAATGGTCCCAATTGGGCCCCGCAGTTTTTTAACCAGCCCTGTTGATAGGGTTATGTAATAAGGCAGTAAGTTTGCTCAGAAGCAGTAATCCATAGCAACCAATCAGTAGCTACCATTTATCGGCCTTATTGTTTGCTATGGGTAACTGCTTCTGGCCAAACTTAGTGCCTTTTCTTACATACAGTCATATGAAAAAGTTTGGGAGCCCCTCTCAGCCAGCATAATAATTTACTTCACTTTAAACAAAAAAGATAATAGTGGTATGTCTTTCATTCCCAGGAACATATGAGTACTGGGGTGTTTTCCGAACAAAACATTTTAGTGAAGCAGTATTTAGTTTTGCTAATTTGAGTGCATGTAACTGCTCAATACTGATTACTGGCAATACCAAATTGGTTGGATTAGCTCGTTAAGCCTTGAACTTCATAGGCAGGTGTGTCCAATCACGAGAAAAGGTATTTAAGGTGGCCAATTGCAAGTTGTGCTTCTGTTTGACTCTCCTCTGAGAGTGACCGCATGGGATCCTCAAAGCAACTCTCAAAAGATCTAAAAACAAAGATTGTTCAGTATCATAGATTGTAAGCTCTTTTGGGCAGGGCCCTCTTCACCTCTTGTATCGGTTATTGATTGCTTTATATGTTACTCTGTATGTCCAATGTATGTAACCCACTTATTGTACAGCGCTGTGGAATATGTTGGCGCTTTATAAATAAATGTTAATGTAATGTAAATGTAATATCATGCTTTAGGGCAGTGGTCCCAAAGAGTGACTTGTGAGCAACATGTTGCTCTCCAACCCCTTGGATGTTGCTCCCAGTGGCCTTAAAGCTGGTGCTTATTTTTGAATTCTTGGCTTGGAGGCAAGTTTTGGTTGCACAAAAACCAGATGCACTGCCCAACAGAACCTCCTGTAGTCTTCCAGTCCATATAGGGACTATTAAATAGCTAATAACAGTCCTTATTGGGCACTCCCAGAAACAGGTTTTATGCTTGTGGTGCTCCCCAAGTCTTTTTACATTTTAATGTGGCTCGCATGTACAAAAAAGGTTGGGGATCCCTGGTTTAGGGAAAGGCTACAAAAAGCTATCTCAGAGGTTTAAACTGTCAGTTTCAACTGTAAGGAATGTAATCACAAAAAGGAAGGTCACAGACACAGTTGCTGTAAAACCCAGGTCTGACAGGCCAAGAAAAATACAGGAGTGGCATATGCAGAGGATTGTGTGGATCACTTCCAAAGACCCTAAAGAACATCTTGCTGCAGATGATGTATCTGTACATCGTTCTACAATTCAGCGCAATTTGCACAAAGCATCTGCATGGCAGGGGGATGAGAAAGAAGCTTTTTCTGCACTCACACCACAAACAGAGTCGCTTGTTATATGGAAAAGCTCATGTAGCCCATTTAGATAAGCCAGAGTCATTTTGGAACAAAGTGCTTTGGACTGATGAGACAAAAATTGAGTTATTTGGTCATAATAAAAAGCGCTTTGCATGGAGGAAGAAGAACACCGCATCCCAAGAAATACCTACTGTCAAATTTGGTGGGGGTTACATCATGCTGTGGGGCTGTGTGTCTAGTTCAGGGACTGGGGCCCTTGTTAAAGTCGAGGGTTGGATGAAGTCAACCCAAAATCAACTAATACTTCAGGATAATGTTCAAGCAGGGATAATGTTACACAGGGGTTGGATATTCCAACAAGACAATGACCCTAAACACAGTTGGAGATGTACAAAGGCATTTATGCAGAGTGCAATATTCTGAAATGGCCATCAAAGTCCCCTGACTTGAATATCATGGAAAATCTATGGGATGATTTGAAGCAGGCTGTCCATGCTGGGCAGCCATCAAATTTAACTGAACTGGAGAGTTTGTATGGGCGAATGGTCAAAAATACCACCATCCAAAATTCAGACACTCATTAAAGGCTATAGGAGGCGCCTAGAGGCTGTTACATTTGCAAAAGGAGGCTCAACTAAGTATTGATGTAATATCTCTGTTGGGGTGCCCAAATTTATGCACCTGTCTAATTTTGTTATGATGCATATTGTATATTTTCTATTAATCCAATAAACTTTGTGTCTCTGCTGAAATACTACTGTTTCCATAAGGCATATTATATATTAATAGGAAGTTGCTACTTTGAAAGCTCAGCCAAAGATCAACAAAACTCCAAAGAATTAAGAGGGGTTCCCAAACTTTTTCATATGACTGTATGGGATGTAATCTTTAAACAACAGTATATCATTCTCAACATTCGAAAATCAAAAAGAGGGATAGTGCTGCACGCAGCACTGCAGAAATTCTTTGGCTGCACCCACACACCATGATGATTTTACAAAAATACACCCCTTTTCCCTGGTTGGGATACCAACCTTAGACACACAACTGCACTGGTGTGTTAAGACTCTTAGAGGCGCCTCCCCCAGTGGTGAATTAATGATACGTGGGGACCCCAGGCTACACTTATACAGGCCCCCCCTTCTAGGCTGTATCCATGGAGAAAAAATATGTGGGGTCAGTGTGATTAGGGGGCCCATGTAGCTTTTTTAAATTATAATTTTCTTAAACTCAGCTCTACTCTTCCATATCTGCGTTACTTACTTATTATTTGTGCTGCCGTGCATGTGCACCCAAGGTTCACCAATGCTTTCTCCTTTCTATACTGTGTCAGGTTCTGTGCAAGCCAGTGACCACACTGGCATGCGCTTAGAGAGCTGAGAGCTTTGGTCAACCTTGGGCAGGCATTTGCATGTCAGCACAAATAATAAGTAAGTAAAACAGATACAAAACCCTAGGCTGTAACTAAAAGTTAATCCTCTCCCCCCATCCTATTTGATAACATATTGTGGCCCTAAGCGTTTCATGACACACTATGCCACCTGCATTTTATAACAGACTTTGTGCGGCACAAGCATTTCATGGTACATTTTGGCCCTCAGCATTTAATGGCCGTGTGGTGCCAGATTTTCATGGCAGCCATTTTGGGACCTAATCACAACTGATTTTATTAGGGCATTGAAGCAGGCAATAGCCCTCAGCAGTAATAAACCCCAGAACTGTTAAAGCTTGTACACCCATTAGAGCACTGCCAGTTGCCGACCTGCAAGTTGCAAAATGTCTGCTTCTTGGCTGCCAGAGAGATGTTTGTCCACATAATTACCTGTTCTCCATTGTGCTACAATCACTTGTTTAAGTGTGTCTCCATTTGAGTCTGGTAACATTGTTGCAAAGAACATGATATGGATTTTTTTTTTTAGATTTTATCTTGTTTGTGTGTTTATATACTGCATACATAATCCATTCAATGTATATTCTCACTGTGCCTTTAAGAACCAAATGTTCTCACAAGCTTTATAAGCTGACCTTGAAAAACAATGAATTTCTGTTATTCTACATTAGTCTTGCCAAAAGGAGGTGCACATTCTGTGAATTCAACAAGAAAACCAATTGTTGTACCGATAAGGCACCTGTGGCTCTTATCTAGAAGGCCTTGTCATCAGATTCCCATGAGAATAAAGCAAATAAAGTGCTGTCTTGTATAAAAAAGGGCATTGACTCAAGGGATGAAAACATAATTTTGCCCCTTTATAGGTCCCTGGTAAGGCCTCACCTTGAGTATGCAGTGCAGTTTTGGGCTCCAGTCCTTAAGAAAGATATTAATGAGCTGGAGAGAGTGCAGAGACGTACAACTAAACTGGTAAAGGGGGTGGAGGATTTAAAACTGTCTAGGTTAGGGTTGATTTTTCTACATAAAAGGTGTTTGCAAGGGGACATGATTAGAGGATGCAGGCTTTTTTATATATATTTGAAGCACGTTTGAGATGCAGTGGAAATGGTTCTTCACGTTGAGGTCAGTGAGGTTGTGGAATGCCCTGCTGGGTGATGTTGTGGAATGCCTTGCTGGGTGATTAATGCCTTGGATGACTTGTTGGCTACAGTGATCTTAAAGGGGTTGTTCACTTTTGAGTAAACTTTTAGTATGATGTAGAGAATAATATTCTGATACAATTTGCAATTGGTCTTCATTTTATATTATTTGTAGTTTTTTCATTTTTTGAATGTCAGTTCAGCAGTTTTCAAGTTTGAAGTTAGTTGCTAGGGTACAATTTACCTTAGCAACCAGGGAAATGTTAGAATGAGAGACTGATTTATAAAAAGGAGAGATCCTGAACAGTAAAATAAGTTATAAAAAGTAACAATAATAATAATAATAATAAAACTGCTTATAAAAGTTTCTTATAATTGTCCAATCTATAACATATTAAAAGTTAACTTAAAAGGTGAACCACCCTTTTAACACAATTAGTTTAGTATAGGTATGTGTGTATATCTGTAATGGATAATGTAACTTCCATTGTGAAATATTGCAACTTACGAGGCCAAAGGTGACTTCTGATCCTCATATTTTACAACAGGGGGTACATAAAAGTTTTATTGAGTCATGTGACAGAAAATAACTACTGATGCCATCACTAAGAACTAATTATGTATATGTGAGTGTGTGTATTTATGTATGTATGTATGTATATATATGATTATATAGTGCCAGAGCCGAAACTAGGGGTAGGCAGAAGAGGCATGTGCCTAAGGTGGGCACTGAGCATTTACCTCTTCTGCCAGCAATCCTGTGCTTTCTTCCGCCCCTCATCCCACTCTACAGCGCATGTGTGCAACCTCGAGTAAAGGAGGAGGGTTAATACATAGGGTTTGCCTTGGGTGCCCATTTAACTAGGCCAGTGCTGTCCAACTGGCGGCCCGCGGGCCGCATGCGGCCCGCGACCCCCCTCTGTGTGGCCCCCCACCTGTCTGGCTGCTTTGATGGCTTACTCTTGTGTAAGCTTTAAATGGTATCAGTACTGAGATTAACTGCCCCCCCTGCATGGTTCTCACCTCAGATTCAGGCTGTAATCCCCCTGTATTGTTTAAATATGTAATCCCCTGTACTGTTCACACCTTTTAATCTATGCATTGTTCACCCCCTGCAGTGTTCACACCTCAGGCTCAGGCTGTAATCACCCACATTGTTCCCCTGTTCACACCTCAAGAGCAGTAGAAACCCACAAATAATCCCTACACACTACAAAAAGGACATATACTGAAGTGGTACTGCAATTAAAAAGTTTTTTAATATATAGTTATTGTGCAGACAGTAGGAGCAGTGCCAGCATTGTGTCACTGTAGGCTGCCTGTGTGTGCCAGTATGGCATACACAGGCAGGGTAGGGAAGGCAGAGTATGGCACACACAGGCAGAGTATGGGACACACAGTCCAAGTATGGCACAAACCAGCCAAGAATGGCAAACACAGTGAAAGTATGGCACACAGGAAGGGTAGGGAAGGCAGAGTATGGCACACACAGGCAGAGTATGGGACACACAGTCCAAGTATGGCACAAACCAGCCAAGAATGGCAAACACAGTGAAAGTATGGCACACAGGAAGGGTAGGGAAGGCAGAGTATGGCACACACAGTCCAAGTATGGCACAAACCAGCCAAGAATGGCACACACAGTGAAAGTATGGCACACAGGAAGGGTAGGGAAGGCAGAGTATGGCACACACAGGCAGGGTAGGGAAGGCACAGTATGGCACACTCAGGCAGGGTAGGGAAGGCAGAGTATGGCACACACAGGCAGGGTAGGGAAGGCAGATTTTGGCACACACAGGCAGGGTAGGGAAGACAGAGTTTGGCACACACAGGCAGGGTAGGGAAGGCAGAGTATGGCACACACAGGCAGGGTAGGGAAGGCAGAGTTTGGCACACACAGGCAGGGTAGGGAAGGCAGAGTTTGGCACACACAGGCAGGGTAGGGAAGGCAGAGTATGGCACACACAGGCAGGGTAGGGCAGGCAGAGTATGGAAGGTTTTTGCTGTACTACAACCATTAATATGGGTATGGTCATGTGATAACATGGGTGTGGTTTCAAGTGGGTGCGGTTTCAAAAAGGGGAGTGGTCAAAACTGGCTTCCATTATCGGCCCTCCACCACGTAGTTCGGAAAAACTCCGGCCCTCGGTACAACAGAAGTTGGACAGCACTGAACTAGGCCAATCCAACGTTTCAAGCATTGCTGTGCTCTTCCTTAGAAATCAACAAATAGAGCTTGAACTCGCTAAGATCCATTGAAATAATATACTCAATAAAATATGATATTGTAGGAGGAATAGCAAGAAACTACTAATATAAAAGAAAAAGTGCCTCTAACAAATATATACCTCTTTTTATATACTGTAAATAAAAATACAAAAAAGAAAAATTCGAATGAAGTACAACCTCTCTTGGTGCCAATAGACTAAACCTGATGCATATGTAATTTTTCAAGATACATGAACGTGAACTACAAAATGGATATGTGTGACTCTGCAGATAGCCATGTATGAGATCTATTTTGATCAAGTGGAATCCATTTAGCTTGTTTACACTGTATTTTATGGAAGACTTCTTACCACAGCCCTTATGCAGATGTCTGAGAGTCTTCCTTCCCAGTAGCCCATCCAAACCCACCACCATTATGCTTGCTTGCTTGATGTCTGCCACTCCATGTTGCGGTTTCTGTGCATTGTTGCAATACCAGGGTGGTGTTAGAGAAGGTATCGGAGGGGTATGCCTAGGACCATAGTGCTTTCCACCAGTTATGCCCTAGACACATTTCTATGCTAACCCTAGTTCTGGCCTGAGTTTCAGGGCTGTTACTGAATGTAAAATCATCACTTAAATTGTTCTCTTTACTGTTAATATTATAGTAAGACTATATTAAATAAAGAAAAGCTATTTTCATCAATATTTAATCCCTGGAAAAATGTTTGTGTAGCCAATTTTTGCAACAATAATGGCTATAAATATTTTGGTGTTAGTATGTACCAGCTTTGGAGTGATTTTAGCCCATTCTTATACCAGCTTTTCTCCAGGTTGTTCAAGGCAGTTGAGGATACCTGTGCACCTCAGTGTTCCAATAGTGCCATAGATTCCAAATTGGACTGAGATCAGAGCTTTGACTGGATCATTGCAGGAACTTTTTAGTTCTTAAGAGGCTTCAGTGTTAAGGTCCCCATACACGGGCCGATAGAAGCTGCCGATATCGCCAAGTGAGCGGATCTGCCCGTGTATGGCCACCTTTACCTGGGCTTATGTTTCAGGCCATTGTTCTGCTGAAAATTAACTCCCGCATCTATTGTTTAAGCAAACTGACTCTTGTTAAGTTTTACCATGTATTTTGCTCCATCCATTGTCTTTATTACTTTAAAGGGGACCTGTTACCCAAATCAAATAAAAAATTCAAATTTTATTTGTCACATACACAGTCATACACATTATGATATGCAGTGAAATGCTTAAACGACTACTATTGACCTCAATTACAAAAAATTAGAATAATATAGAATATAAAGAAGTTAAGAATATAGATAACCCAAAAAAATACACAGAGTAAAATGAATATAATTTAAATGAATTATAATAATATAATAATTGAAATTTATGTAGTGCAATGTAGAACCGTGGCCAATTATTGGCATGATAATGTGCAAGAATTGCAGTTCAAGTTCGCAGTGTAAGAAAAGTGCAAATGTGCAATTGTCCCATTGGGTGCAAATAAAAAGTTGCAGTCCTGAGTTGTGCGAGCAAGTGAGTGTAGTCTGTTATAGACTTAATCCCTGACTATATATGTTCCTAGATCTATGTGATGTTATTATGATTGAGAGCTCGTATGGCCTGCAGGAAGAAGCTCCTCCTCAATCTCTCTGTGTTGGCCTTCAGGGAACAGAGGCGCCTTCCAGACCGCAACAGAGAGAACAGTCCATTGTCGGGATGGCTGAGGTCTTTCACTATCTTCCTGGCCTTGGGCCAGCATCATTTGTTGCAGATCGATTAAAGGTCAGGGAGCTTGATACAGATGATGCGTTCAGCTAATCGAACTACCCTCTGTAGCTACAAAAAGCTGTATAATAAAAGTCCTTTTCAAATGAAACATGATACATATATATATAACAAAATATTTCTAGCACACCGTATAAAAACAATCACATCTTTATTATGAACACATTGCACAAAATTTTGGTCCTCGACAGGACCTTTCTCAAGGTTTGAGGCTTCGTTTGAGGCCCGAAACGTTGGATAAAATTTTGCACAATGTGTTAAAGATTAACGTAGACGCTACATGGAAAGCAACCAAGCAGACAAAGGAGGCTGAAGAGAAAAGAGATATAATACCTCACATAGAGAGCGGATGGACTGTGGTGAAGAAGTCAGATTGACGGAGAGCCACATCAATCGGCTAGCTGGACTTAGCGCTCAAGACACACGGAGGAGATAGTCCTGTGTGCTGGGTAAGCAGGGAAGGTTTTTGTCCAGTGTGCAGTAACCTGCAAGGTAGTAACCTGTAGTAAAATGAAAGCTCAAACTTGAAGTAATTCATTGTCAGGCAAATGCGTAATAAATTAAGTAAAAACGTAAATTTTTTTTTGTTGTATTAGATTTTGGCGTACTGCTTCCAAACCCTGTTCTATGGGGATTACCGTGTAAATAGAGCCCACATCCATGGTTACAAGTTTTGTATGTGGCTTTAGGGGAAGGCTGTTGTGTAATTTGAAAAGGAAGTCACCTGTGTCTTGAATATATGTGGTCTGTGATTGGGTTTGTAAAAAGTGATCCACATAGATTGCCAGAGGGGAGGGGATTGTGACAAGACACTCTTACAAACTGAGCTTAGGTGGATTCACAGAATGGATACTATCAGTCCATGTGGTCTCAATGAACTCATTTCATTTGCACCTTTTTATTAATGCATTATTATTTGCAGTAGTACAGTAGTTTATATTGGGTACGAGGACAGTGTATCCTGCTCCATAAGTATGTTTGGGTGGGAGTTCTATGCCCTGTTTATAAAAATGTCTCTGTATTTGCATGTAGACTTTACTTATTACTTGTGACCTTGAAGACACTTTATGATGACTAATATAGTCTACTTATTGCGAGTATATTGCGTCCTTATATAATTGAACTATTTCCTTTACTTGTTGCTGTGATGCATTAGTAAGCCTTGGGAGAATTGTCCAAGTTATCATGATAATCGGACAGATCTGTTGCCGCAGTACCCTGGACTATTTACAGAGAACCAGTGGCTTGACGCGACCCAATATCCTACATTTCTATTACATATATCTGTCATAACCTAAACAACAAGTTTGGCCAGTGTTGCCTTTTCGCCTTTAATGCATATCATTTTTTGCCCACTCTAGAGTTTTTTTTGTTTTATATCTTTAGTTGCATTGGAAAAGCTATAGGCAGTAATGTAATTCCCGCTTCTGCATGTGGGAGAAAAAATCCTCCCCTGCTGTAAGATGGGTTGGTGGTATCGGTAGTCCATGCTTAACCGGCCCACAGAACTCTAACAGTATGGCATCACATAACTATCTCCTCTGTGTGTGTCCAGCTATACTCTGTACCCGATTGATGCAGCTCTCCAGCAATCTGACTTCTTCACCACAGTCTGTCCGCTCCCTATGTGAGGTATTATATCTCTTTTCTCTTCAGCCTTCTTTGTCCGCTTGTTTGCTTTCCATGTAGCATCTACTCTGATCGAGTACTACTTTGTTTTGCTAGACTTTTACTTCTCCACACTGATTACACTTTATTAACAACTTTATGTATCTTTCCTATATATTCTTTGTTCTTTTTACTATATTGCTCTTTCATAATTTCATTTTATTTAGTAGCTTTGATGCACTCCACGTAGCACTTAGAATATTGATGTAACATGACGCCACTTTATCACTCCCACCGTGTTCCTGCCACAGTACATTCATTAGGTCTCTCTTTGTATGTGTTTGCACTTTGAAAAAGGCCTTTGCTTAGGTCTAAACATCAGCCTCCAAATAAAAACATTTTTTTTGCTTTAAGCCCTGAGTTGTGTGGACCCTCCCTATATATATATACATATATATATATTTGCACAAATAAAAAACCATGTTATAATACTTTTTGTAAAACTTTTATTTTTCCTGATGATGCTGCCTTAAAAGCCCCGTGAGTACTGGCCTCCATTGCATTGGTATCTGTAATTTTGCATAAGCACCCAGGCATTTTCTTCATTGTTTGTGGTGTGCTACCTCTGCTGGGACTATATATATATATATAGATAGAGAGAGAGAGAGAGAGAGATTGTAAGTAAAGCTTATTTTGCCTGACTAGCACAATAGAAAAGAATATGGAATTGTTTCGTAGGGCGATAAGTCCCTCTTAATAAGATGCCCGATCCCTGCTAATGAAAAGTAGCCCCACAACTGTGCTATCACTACCACCATCACCCTTCAGTGATGTTTAAAGAAGTAATATTGCTTTAAATTATGTGCAAAAAGCTGTATGTTGCTCTCATCTAATCAGTAGTGAAATGTGGGTCGACAAAAAGTCTACCTGGACATGACCCTAATCTGCCCGCTCCCAACTAGGCAATTGTTGTAAACGACCCCACTGCTAGACAAGGGTCAGTTATTAAAATCTGCTGCAATGAAAGATGTTTTTCCCCCTAGAACTCACCAAAGAGAATATATAATGTGTGCAAGAAACTCCATATTAAGTTATCATCTTACTAAAAATAAATGAGTCCTTAATAAATGATTGCAGTATAAGCATTCATGCACAATATAACATGAAGGTTAAAATTGAAGAACTAAAATTAGAGTGCCTTCAGCCTATCAAATAAATATGGTATGATTTCTCCACAGAATAATTACATCCTCATTTTGCCACTTATAATAGTTATGAACCTATTCTTAAAACCCACATTTCACTATAATTATCAACTCCTTGAAACATGGCTGACTTGCCATGAGAATGAACCTACTGCTTCTTACTTCTTTATGCGGTGTGTGGCCAAATCAGAGATGAATATTGCATTTACCATGAACAGCTTAGCTTTTCAAATTAGAAAGTTTGCAAAGTTAGAGACATACAAAACATATAAGTCTGCACAATTATTGTATTAATTACATAAAGAAAAAAATTAGTTTAAAGTATACTATGAGATGGTAATTTCCCTTTAAATTGATTTTATTGATTTGCCATAACCTTGCAAAAGGCCAAGACCATTAAGTGATCTTTAATAAAAAAAAACACAAACAAACCCTTCTTTATAAGCAGATCCCTCTTGTATCCCAGTTGTATTATTTTGTTCCTGCAAGGTCCAGCAGTTAAATTAAAACCAGGCTGTTCTATCAGCTGTTGTCCTTGCTGTCTGACTGAACAGCATTAATGGATGCAGGTGTTTCCAGTAATATTATGCTGCTGAGAACCTCAATGCAACACAGCTTTCTTTGTAACCACTTATATGATGGGGATTCGTAGAAACCATGAAAAGCTTTTTTTTGTCTTCCCTTTCTGCATAATTTAAGCTTTCTCTGGAGTACAAGGCTTGGATTTTGTATGGTGCTTTTTTTGAGATAAAGTGACAAATAAATGAGAGGTACAGTAGAATGAGTGAAACTTCCTGAGACATAGGCTTAGGGTTAAGACACACGGAGCTACTTAGTAGCAGCTACTTGTCACGGCTGCTAAATACACTGCCATAGACAAGAATTGAGAGAATTGAGTCTGCTAAAACACACAGAGAGACAGTTATAAGTAAATGATCAGCATTGTCTATTGTTGTAGCCATGACAAGTAGCTGCTACTAGTAGCTCTGTGTGTCTTCACCCTAAGGTGGACATATCGGGAGAAGATCCGCTCACTTAGCAACCTCGCCAAAGGAACGGATTTTACAGTATATGGCCACCTTAAGGCCATATACTGTATAAAAAGATATTCAAAAGAGAAGACAGTATTGTGATGTTATGCCAGCTATAGAAACACATTGACCTAGAATAGATTAGTTAATCTAGGCGGAGCTAAAAATCTGGCAATATTTTGAAGTAAGACCATGCAAATCTCACTGGAAAAATATATTTGCAGAGTCTTATTTTAAAATGTAAAAAGTCAATTCAATAAACACCTACCTCCGAATTATCTCCAATACAAAACTTTAAGTTTTTTTTTGGCAAAAAGTAAGACAAACCCAAAAATATAGGGTTCTTAGCCCTTAAAACAGCACGATTCAATATAATTTTCAAAAGTAAATGATATAATGCATAATGAGGTTTTCAATTACCTGCTTATGCGTGGGGGGGGGGGGCAGGATGTCTTTTCCTTCCACTTTAGATATAAACACCAATGCGATTCTCTGCGAGTGAGGTTTCCTCTTTTCTGTCGTTTTTTATCCACAGCGCAGGTGCCTAGATGAAGGAGCACTGAAATTTCCCTAAATTTCTTATACACCCAAAATACAGCTTTGTTTTTGTGCTACAATCTTGCAAGTTTCACACCTGGAATTTTTGTACAGCCATTTAGCACGACATATGGAAGATATTTGGAGCCAACTATGTTGATCACTTCAATTCCAGGTATATTTGGGTTTAGAATCCATTAAAGAGTGTCTATACTGTTATATTTTCTTGCAAAATGACTACAGGGGAATAACTACCATGGTATAAGTTTATGGTATCCCATATCTAGGAAGTGATCCCTGCTAGACAGAGTTATTTACAGCTCTGTTTACAATAGTAAGCTTTGTGGGAGGCTTAGATCAGTCTACCAGTTTGTTACTGGATGCATCAATAATTCTTTCATAAAAGCTAAGGAAAATAAAGCAACCAGAGTAATAAATCTGTTAATCTGTCATTTCTGGTTGCCTAGAAAATCTTAACAATGCACTGATCCAAGCACGTGCGCCATTCCACTGTGAACAGTTTGTCTCTAGCTATTTCCAGATCAGTTAGTAGCAGCTTTAGTTTCTGAAGGCATTTTATTAGTCACCTAAACCCCCACCAGATCTATTGTGAACATTTTTTGTAAATGCAGCAATACTTGTATAACTCATTAGCCAGCAATGCCCACGTTTTATTATTTTAATTATTTTAATTTCGTAATTTGTTACTGATTCACTTTTCTGCTTCAGTATGACAATAAAAGGCTTGCGTATGGATGCAGCCTAGTGTTCAAAGTGCTTTTTCTCTGTAATAATAAAACAGTACCTTGTACTTGAAGGTAACTAAGCTGCATAAATCCATATTGGGGGCAAAACCCTCCTATTGGGTTTATTTAATGTTTCTTGATTTTTAGCAGACTGAAGATCTAGAGATCCAAATTACAGAAACACAACTTATCCAGAAAACCCAGGGTCCCAAGCATCCCAGATAATAGATTCTATATCAATTTGATTACTTGTGATCCTCATTACACTACCACCATCTTTATCCTGCCAAATTGATAGGTCCCACATTCCAAGATGGCAATAAACTGAGGGATTGCTTGCCCAACTGGCTGAAAATGGGCAAGCATTGGCAATCTGTGATGGAGGATCCAACTGCATCATACTGTCTAGTAGTAATTAATGTGATATATTTTCATAGCAGTACGACATTGATTTAAATAGCTAGAGTATATGAAAGCAATAAGGGAAACTGAAATAAGAGTCTAAAAATGAATCATCTCTAAATAAATTAAGCCAGTTGGCTAGAGGCAGACACAGTCTTATTCCAACTTTAATAAAATGCTGACTATGTAATATTTATTTTTTGATTTATGATAGCAGTTGAATACTTGGAATTATACTTCAGTGAATGTTGCAGTGTAATGTCTCAAATTTAGAGGCTCAATGACATATTGATGCAGGAGAGAAAAGTTCCTAGTGTATGTGCAAATACATAAAATTCTCACCTACGGCCTAAGAACTTTCAATCTGAATAGCTCTTTTTATTGGGAAAGTGTGTGTGGGCCTTTCCAGCACGGGACATGCAAGCGCTACATATTTCCCTGGATACTTAAAAATCCATAAAACACTTTTTGAAGCCAAATCCTAAGTGCTGACTGGTATTGTACAACATTATGATGCTAATTGTTTCCTTTTACTTACACCATTAGCCCTGATTTCAATTTTATGATAAGTGATGTCTATCCTGAGGTCTCCAGTTGATGAACTGTTACACAAAGAACAGGAGGGCCACATGTCTGACACTGCTGGTCTAAGTGAGTGTACTCACAGGGATTGAATTGGGGAATCCAGAAAGTTTCCCAGTAGTTTGATTGTTTTCCCCATTAATAGACCCTTTTCTGACTGTTGAAGTGTTAATAAAAGCAGTTTAGAATCAGTACTGGAAACAAGCACTCTTTAGAATTTCTGATGCGAATCCCAACAATTGTAGTAAATATATTTCAATTAGTAAATATGAAAACTTTTTTTATGATCACTAGGCATAACACTGCGCAACAGTAAGCTGGACACAAAGCACAGGTATTGGACCTATTATGCAAACCACTCAGGACATGAGACTTTCCGGATAAGGGGTCTTTCTGTAATCTCTATGCCAAGTCTAATAAAAAAATCTTTTAAACTTAACATTCCAGATCTTATTTGGAATCAAGTACAAGGTACTGTTTTATTATTGATGATCATTCTGATTGTTTACCTATAAAACACAGTATGACACTATTTTGCTGTTAATATTCGGTAACCCAAATTGCTAATGGTATAATACAGGAGCTGGCCTGGAAACCCTACTAACTTACAATGGATCATAGATGACACATTCCTGTACACTTCTACCTCACACACACCTAATGAAACAATGTCTCAAAAGCAACTTTAGAAGGGGGAGATCCAAGGTTCTAAGAGTGTACAAGTTGAGGCTCCAAATATTGGACTGTATGGCCATTTTCTACCTTGCATCAGGGGACACAAAAGAAATTCCTAGCCGGTAACATACATCAGTTTTCTGATTGTTTTTATTTCATACCTGTTTTTATATTTCATGTATGTCTTTATTGTAACATCTTTTGCACTGTTTACCATGTTGTAACATTAAATATAACATTCAAGAAGTTTTGTCCTAGTTACTCTAAAAGAACCCTAGCCTGTAGGTAAGGGTGCCTAAACTCTGACTGACTATATAACCCCTTATAAACACACCCTATTTTACATGTGTCTGAAATGGTGCTTACGTGACACCAAGCTAATGTCATGGGACAATAAAATATTAATCTGGTGCTTCAGTTGCTCTAACACAGACTTCCCCCCCTTCATATATTTAAAGGCACTAATACCTGTCAAATTTACTGTTTATCACCCAGTCAAGTCTTCAGACTTAAAGGAGACATATACAATCATTTTTATCTTAAAATGCAGCCAACGCTGTAAAACTGAATAAAATAAATTTTATTTGCTACCTACTGTTCAAGAAGTCTGTTTAATCCCTGCAGAAATGCTGAAGCCCCTCCCATTCACATGGCTTCTGGCCAGAACAAAGTCTCTGTCTTTAGCTAGGGCCACCGGCCCTAGTTTCTTTCCTACTGACACGCTGCAGCCACTGAGAGAGGAGTGGGCGTGAGAAGTGGGCGGGGACTTTGACGTCATTTCCCCGCCCACGTCAGTCACTCTAGGGTCCTGCTCTCTTGTGCTGCTCCTGGCCCCGCCCAGCCCTCCTGACTAGAGCCCTTCAGCTAGCTGTGACTGGATCCTGTGAAGTAAGGCACTTTGAATCTCTTTATTAAAAAAAAGAATTTACCAAATAAAAAAAAACGTGTTTCATATTAAAGGAGTCACATCTGTTAATTCTATAGACTGTACCTAATGATAAGAAATGTGTGTTTTTTGCTTGCAACTCCCTGCATCCATGTTAGGTTCCAATTATATATAGTTATATTGTTCATTAACTCACTGCAACTTTGACACCTAAACTGGGTTTTTTTGGCATTTTCTCCTGCAACAACTCCCTGCACCCAATCCTACAGTGTCCCTGCCCATCAGTATTATGTTCTGCAATCGCTGAGAGTTTTTTACATGCAACTCCCTGCAACTTGTACTTTGATACCTAAGCTGGTTTTTTTTGGCATTTTCCCCTGCAAAAACTCCCTGCACCCAATCCTACAGTGCCCTGCCCATCAGTATTATGTTCTGCAATCACTGACAGTTTTTTACATGCAACTCCCTGCAACTTGTACTTTGACACTTAAACTGGGTTTTTTTTGGCATTTTCCCCTGCAACAACTCCCTGCAACTTGTACTTTGACACCTAAACTGGGTTTTTTTTGGCATTTTCCCCTGCAACAACTCCCTGCAACTTGTACTTTGACACCTAAACTGGGTTTTTTTGGCATTTTCCCCTGCAACAACTTCCTGCACCCAATCCTACAGTGTCCCTGCCCATCAGTATTATGTTCTGCAATCGCTGAGAGTTTTTTACACGCAACTCCCTGCAACTTGTACTTTGATACCTAAGCTGGGTTTTTTTGGCATTTTCCCCTGCAACAACTCCCTGCACCCAATCCTACAGTGCCCTGCCCATCAGTATTATGTTCTGCAATCACTGAGAGTTTTTTACATGCAACTCCCTGCAACTTGTACTTTGACACCTAAACTGGGTTTTTTTTGGCATTTTCCCCTGCAACAACTTCCTGCACCCAATCCTACAGTGTCCCTGCCCATCAGTATTATGTTCTGCAATCACTGAGAGTTTTTTACACGCAACTCCCTGCAACTTGTACTTTGATACCTAAGCTGGTTTTTTTTGGCATTTTCCCCTGCAACAACTCCCTGCACCCAATCCTACAGTGCCCTGCCCATCAGTATTATGTTCTGCAATCGCTGAGAGTTTTTTTTACACGCAACTCCCTGCAAATTGTACTTTGACACCTAAACTGGGTTTATTTGGTATTTTCTCCTGCAACAACTCCAAAAGTAAAGCTCAGGCAGCAGCACAGGACAGCTATGTGCAGACTGGGAACAGATACAGGCAGGGAGGTGGGAGGGGTTTTCCCTGCTACAGCAGAGTTCAGCCTGTCAGTCAGTGCTGTGACCATTTCCTGTGGGAGAATGAAGAGACACTCCCACCTCTCATTTCAGCTTGGCTTCAGAAGAGTGAAGATCTCTCTGCAGCTCTGATAAAAAAACGATTTTAGGAGGTAAAATGCATTCAAATCGTTTTTTTTCCTGCAAGATTCCATAGATTGAAGAAAGATGAATCATATAACTGAATATGAAGGTGATATGAAATGTCTCCTTTAAAAACTTTCTGACTCCTTAAAAAAAACTTTATAATGTGGCAGTCTTCGTGAGATTACTGGATTACATTTGAAAATGGCTAAATGGTTTAAATTGGATTTTGCATCTGGGCAATGCCTCTAACCACCAATAACTGAATGGTTGTAAAAGAAAAATGATTTGCTTTGCTGTGTAAGGACCTGACAGTTACACCAAAAAATATAAATATACCAAAGGAATTAAACTTTAATATACTGCTGCCCTGCACTGGTTATAGTTGTTTATTTCAGAAACCTTACTATAGTTTATATAAAATACCCTGCTGCATAGCCATGGCGGCAGCCATTTTAATTATTTTAAAACACTTTAATTTTTTGGTGTTTCTTTAAGTTATGCCTAAATGAATACACTAAAACATCAGTTACATTAAGCAGTGTTGAGAAGTAGGTCATAATTACTCAAATCCCACACAGACGCCATGCATGGAAAGATCCGATTGTTTTGACCTGGTCTGATCACAAACAGATTAAGATGATCCCCAGTGCCAATAATTGAATCATAATGTGGGCTCACATCAGGAGAGGTCCACTTGAACATGCTGTATTTGCAAACCTGCTCAATCATTATCTGGCCAATCTTCAAGCAGATATCCATTGGGAAGACCTTCTTAGGGCCCCGGACACAGGCAGATAAGCTTCTAACTTGGTCTAAAAGGGATGTTCATGGGGTGAACTTTGTCACAGATAATAATTTTTCCTTCAATAAATAAAGACAAAATGAAATCTGTTGTGTGTTGTCTTATGACATTTTTGTTTATCTAGTTTTAGGACTTGAACAAGATAGTTGTATCACGATATGTAAAACCAAAGATTTGAAAGAGGGTGCACTTTCTTTTTCACATGAGATATGACATATGTAGAGATAAGAAAATATGTCATTTTAGACAAAACCAAAAAAAAATATGTAGTTTTCAGTATCCATATCTAAACGGCAAAGATTTCTTTAACCATTTATAAGGAACATTTCTCTTGCAGTAGTCAATATCTGTATTTTATAGAGAGCATAGCATTATGGGACAGCGGCTATGGCCATTGTTAATATGTCCCACATGTGGGAGAGTGCAAAGTCACACACAATCCTGCTGTCTTGGAAAGCATGTACGGGACAATGCCATCTAATCAAATTTCCTGGCAATCCCGACAGAGGATTCAATGTAAATAAGTAAAACCAAAATACAGACCACATCTGTCGCTAGACACAAAGGGAAGAACATTTCTAATAAATTCTTTCTAGATGGAACGACATAGAAAGTTATTAACTCAAGTAAGAATCCCAAGTTTATTATTAATCACATGTCTATATTACTACTTTAAACAGAAACCCAGGGTAAAAATGATATTTTGCATCCCAGTGGGTTGTGTAAATTTGAGTAGGTGCCGCAAACCTTGCATATTGATAGAAGCCCCAGGGGGTTCCTGAGTCATGGACATTCTCTAAAGATCCAAAAGGAACTAATTGTATAAATGTCCAGCACAACACTATGTCAGATTAAAGAGAATTGTTGCACAGATTATTAATATTTTTTGTTAAATTTGTGCCATTGCTTCCTATACATTTTTTGTGAAACTGCTAAAGCTGTTGGTGTCCAGAGATACCGTAAAATATTTTAAGAACAACTCTTCTCCATATTGTGCTCAGATAGCAATATTCTGGAAGAGAAAATCATTGCTACTCACTTTGTCTCTGCTAAAAAATACTCTTGCCACCAAGAAACAACTGTGCATATTGGGGCAGTCATAAAGGGGCAGTGACATTTTGTATGGGAAGGTCATACAGCTAAATAGGAGTCATTTCTGGGGCATGCTTCATGGAAATGGTCTCAATTTGAAATATCAATGTTTTATAGCAGCATAAATTAGCTTGCTTCCTTTGCTGCCTATACCACTGGCTGTTAGTACAGGAAAACAGTGATACTAAGAACTATTTGTACAGTTACAATAATGTTTGAATGAAGCATATACCAGAGAAGACTATTTGCTTTAATCAGCTACAAGCGCTCTGGAACATCTGAATCGGTAAAAAAAAAATTGTCAGTTTTTAATTTTTTCCCTTTCAATTAACTGCAAAGCAAGTTAGATGCGGAATATATTCAGATATAGTAAATGCCCCTCTTTCTATAGATCAGGCCATGCTCTGAAGTGGAATTGACATGGTTCCAGAGAACAGTGAAATGTCAGTTAGTAACTTGCACTAGTAATGGTCATGCTTGTGGAAAACCATATTTTTCCTTAACCTGACAAAATGATAAGACAATATTTTGGATAAAACATTGATTTCATGCATTACAGAATTAACATGTAAGGTAGAAAAATGCATGTAACACTTCTCCCAAACTGGTAAGGATTGCCTTTTGGTATTAAATATCAGGCACTTTCAAAACGAGAAAGATCCTTGCTCCTAAGTAAAAAGGCTGCAATGTGGCTATGATGTGGGCAAAGCCAAGCAGTCAGACTGACCTCACACATATGGGGTGTTCACTAGACAGTCCTAGGATTATGCTCCAGTAGCTTATGTTTCAAGTTCTTCTTTTTAGGGTCAGAGGAACAGGCAAAATAAAGGCTCCTGCAAATCTGTGTGCATAACTATCACATCTAAACCACAAAACTTGCAACTGCCTCATTGAAGAAGAAAAGTGATTGTAGCCTGATAATGTCCCACTTTCAGTATCACAAGGGTTGTTATGTTTTAATGTTTGAACTGCAGCCAGCTCTTCACCACACTGGGCCGAAGATGCCCTGGCACCACTCCTGGCTTGCATTGGCTTTCCCTAATGATTGCTGGTTTTCCACATCATGCATTTTCTTCAAGCGGAAAAACTAGCCGAGTGCCTCTGTTGGTAATCTCATAGTCTCCCCCTGCCAGTTCATGTTCTAAGGCTTCCTCCGAGCTCATTTTTGTTCTCCTGCCATCAAGGCTTGTGGTTGCTGTGTGAGAACCGGATGAGCCATTAGCTGTTATGGTGGTGTCTCCATAAGTTAATGTAAGGTCGCCATCATTTAGAATAAAATCTGCATCATCCTCTCTCAATTGCTCAACATTCTGTCAAGGAGAAATAAAGCTGCTGTGAATTTCATTTGAGATTATTAATGCATATTACCATTTACCGCATGGAAGGATTTACTATATTGCTGTAGACACAAAAATATTATACATCTGAACTTTTATTGTAGTCTTTAAAACATCTTTTACCCAACCCAGGTGAAATAATTAAAGAAGGCTCTTTATAGAAATGTGTGTAATCCAAGAGAGAAACACTTTTTACACAAATTTCTATAAACTACAAAGTAGTAATCCCCACCCAGTTACATCAGAGTAGTGTCAAAATATAAAGCTAGTGAGGCCTGGATGGAACCCGTTACCAAACAGGCAGCAGCTACTGCTAGTTTTTCATATAACCAAAAGGTAAGCAATTTGCATTCAATATATCTTTCTATTCTTAGGCTTTTCCTGTTTTTTACATGTAGACCATGTGCTATTCTAGCTTTTTGATTTAGTGAGCAAGGGGTATTTTAAAGAAAAATTAAATATGATTATTCAAAAGTCCAAATCTTTCATTTTGTGGTGGACAAACAATACTGTTAGAATCCAACAAGTTCTGTTGAATGGTTATTAACATACATAACTGTACTGTTAAATGTAATTAGATACTGTGTATTTTATGATATTTTAGGACATTTTTTTAACTTATATATTTAAGACATTTCCAGAAAAAAGCCCAAAAGCATTGGCCAGTGATCCCCAACCAGTGGCTCACAAGCAACATGTTGCTCACTGGCCCATTTGATGTTGCTTCCAGTAGCCTCAAACAGGTGCTCCTTTTTTATTTATTTTATTTTTGAATTCCTGATTGTGTTACTTTCAGCAAGTGGATGCCAAAATTAGCATGCAATTCAGCAGTTTAAAGTGAGTTGCTGGGTAGTCACATTGCACCTAGTTTGCACTTTATGGAAAACTATAAGCAATGACTTCAGACTCAGACTAAACGAGCAGATTGGTGTAGGTGCAAATTGCAAGGGGAGGGTATAGGTTCAAATAGGATTGAGAATAGTTCTACCAATGTAAGGCTTTCCACTTACACAAAATATATAGCAGTTAATCCCTAGGCAGATAAACCTTCTTAAATCTTCTCCCCAAACAAGCCCTTAGTTTGAACCACATGGCAATAAATACAGGGGTTAATTGCCTTTAAATGCATCAATGTGCCTATGAAATAGATTTTTACTGTAATGCCACATGTGGTGTTTCATGTCTGTGCTTTCCCCAGACAGCTTGTGGAGACAAGGCAAAGAACAAAAGAACAAGCACTCTTTTCCAATAGATTACTGGAAACTACTATTTAATCAGCATTAAGCAATTGGATTTTTTTCTTTATATCATGCCTGCATTCCCTTAATGTCCCTAAATCATTACACATTTGATTTTCCTTCAGATACACCATACCAGTTCCACGTCTGTAGCTAATTGAAGTACTTACGTCATAGACCTGGGGGCTTGTGAAACACCTGGCAATTAGCCCACACCAGCTGGGGAGAGTTGTCGATAATGGAGGGCCACTGTGGGTCAGCATCGGCTTCAGATAACTGGTTTCATTTAAGGAAAATTCTGCATTCATTAAACTGCTTAAATATTCCATCTACACTGAGCAGCAAAAGCAAATAAATGAATTTATTAGACATAGATTTTATATTTAATTATCTACATATTCTACTCCACAACACCACAGTGAGAAAACAACATTTTAAAAATAAAATCCAGAAATACATAAAATTGTTGAATGAGTGCCCAGCCCAAAATAAAGTAGAAAGAGGAGGAAATCAGTGAACATAAGAAAAGCCTTGAGGAAGCAGCCAAATACATTATTAAAGTAGGGGGAGACAGTTACATGATTTGGCATAAGTTAGGCTGTAAAAGTTCAAAAATAAAAGGGCAATAACATTATAAAATATAATTTTAGAATAAAGCATGACACATATTTCTGTCTTTTTTGCCTTTAAAATTAATAACACAGACATCAATTATTATTTTTACTGACGGCACAGTAAAATACTGTCCAGAAGACAACTCTAGACAAAGCAAAAATAACAAAAATATCCCACAAAGACAGCAAAACATTTGTATATAGTAAGATGTCAGCAAGCCATTCCTCAGGCAAACTCCCAGGATCTTATTCAGACCTTGCATACACACTCAGCAGCTTTATCTTATATATATTTATTCAGGTCCAGACTGGCAAATCTGTGGATTCTGCCAAAAGCCAGAGGGGCTGCTTTAAGATGCCGTAGACAGTATTTAGTGGGCTGGTTGGGGGGCTGTTTGGGTCCCTGTGTACTTGAAACGCCAGGGCCGATTTAAAATCCTAGTCTTGACCTGTATTTAGTACTGATTAACTCTCTAAACTGTTATACATCTGTCTGGGACTGCTACTTATGGTTCTTTAGTAAAAAGCAATATGTTGTTTAGGTTTAGTGCTCCTTTGAACTAATAAATACCAAGTATGTATTAAGTGTCTTGCATAGACTTCCCTCCTTGGCCATGTGACTCAGACTCATTCACTCCCCACATGTGATTATTTCTACAATGAATGAGGTTTTTCTTTCCTAGCCCTTACTTTTCCATCTGAATACACATTATTTCACATTTACTGGAACAGCAGAATAATCAGCTGATTCCGCTTGCAAAAGTGTTCTGTAACTCTCTACCCCACATCATCTGCAAAGAATTCAACAACCATAGCAACAAGAGCTGCATTTTGGCCAAGGAACTTTGAAACTTTTTATAAAAGCTGGAGAAAAACAGAGAAGCGAGTAGTGTGTGTGAAGTGGTCATAACCACTTTGAATTCTATTTATCCACAGTCTAGCTGACTGTCTAAAATGTTAGAAAAATGTTAGTCAACTACTTTGACCTTTCCCCCATCTTATCAATCCAAAAACAAAATTTGGTCAGGAGGCTCACAGCTACAGAAATCTGTTTTAAATGGCCACTGCCATGTGTTTACACATGTGACTTGGCGATATCTAAAAAAGGACATCATCTTTGGATAATACCTGGATGGTGAGCTTAGCAGAAAGTAAAACAACTTAAATGAAAAACAACGATACAGTAAGGCACCCACGGGTATTCAGGTATTTTATAGGTTACATTTTTGACAGTTGTTAAAGTAATTAAGTAACAGAGACCCATAAAAATATCTTTTGAAGGCCACTTCTTTCAGAAATCAGACATCAGGAAGATTATTTGCCCATATGTGTTAAAAGCTGAGCATTAGTCTGAACTCCCACCAGGCACTCAATAATATTAGTATTACACATTACATGAAACCAACTTTTTCTACCTTGATGCGCCTGCACATATTTTAGAACTCATACCGTGTACAAAGTGCAACCCTTTTTCCATTAATGTTGTTAAAATGGTCAATGGTGTAAAATTATTTTGCCATTAGGACAGCTTAAATTAGGTTAGGTTTCAGCAGTCAGATTGTATATGGCTTTAGAAAATCTCCTGAGCATTTGGTGAGCCAAACATGGTATGGGCTTGTAGTGTTTTGGGGTCATCGGTGATCACATACACAAAGCAATGTGTCTATTGATTGTCTGCATTTTTGTTCAGGCCAGTCAGTGCTATCAAAGTCATATATCAGAGTCATAGTTCAAATGCAGACTGCAGATGCCATCTTAAAGTTAAATGGAAGTCATATTTTATCTTTATGTTCATTAACTAAAAAGGATACTTGTGATCAAAGTTATACCACAACCGAAACACCCAGGCACTTTCCTGCTTTGTACGACTGCCACCGTTAATGCTAGTACCATCCTAAAAAAGAAAGACACACAAGAAACAGTATTATTTCTTCCATATGTCACTCATACAAAAAGGGAAACAAAACCAGAGACAAAATGGAACTCAAGAAGGGTTTAAACTACAATAGCTTCCTTCAGGATCCTATCATGGTCATTAACTAAACCATGGATAAAAAAGGCAGTGAGCTTCTCCAGTCAGAAGGGCTATCACTAAGCAATGTTACGGCAGCAAGGGCAATGCATGTACCATTCCACAGAGTTCTAAAACATTTACTGAGACAATCAAATGTTCCTTTAAAATAATGCCCAGGTAGAAAGCAGCAAAAGGTCTGTACAAAATGACACTTACAAAGAACTCTGCACCATACAGAATACATATTATTTTTAGCAGAGATCGGTAATAGAATCTGTAATAGAAGCAGTAACTTACTGCATGAAGTACTTGAAAGCTGTCATTTGTTGGTGCTGGATCTTGATCTGGATCAACTCCAACTCTGTTACATAGATATTGGAAGGAAAAGGAGATGTATAATTTTCTCTAAGGCAATTTGGATTTAGTTAAGATTAACAGCTCAGCAACACATAGGTGTTATTGAAATAATATCATCAATATCTTAGTAAATATATGTTTTCAGAACATCAGTGAGAAACATAACATAAACAAATGATAAGCCACTAAATTTGTTTATACTCTACATTCATATATTTTATGGAAGAGGAAACCATGTTGAGCAGCTGAAGGCAGAGCTATGGTTAGTGGCGCTCAGCACCCCAGCATCAAGAACAATGCAGCTTATTAAGTTAGTAAATTCATTCCAGCACAAACACAGTAATGCTCAGAGGCCTCCACGCATGGGAACAAAATATGCTAAAAACATTTATTTAGAACCAAAAGTATGCTCCAATAAAATCTGGTTTGAAAAACAAAACAAACAAAAACAAAAAAAAAAGATGTAGGGAACTTGAGAATTCACTATTTACAACAGTTCTATGCCTACATTCGTCTTTATGTCAGGATGTCGTGTTTCAGCCAATGCCTTTTGTGCCCAAATTCTATAGCTAAGGTTTATAATCATTTTGTGTGTGGACATATGTATAGAAATGGCACAGATCACACAACTGCTGTATGTACATTTTTTTGTCCAGGTACTGTATATTAAATATGGGGGAGGGATGTATTCTTCGGCAAATAGCATATTTCTGGGGGTTTTTTTGTTTGTCGCCCATGATCATCGCTACTGCGGGTGATAAAACGTTGCTCGTTTCCTTCCAACCGGCTTACACTGACATGGCCAGTGGTGAAGTCTTCCTTCAGAAAGCCAAGGTGCTGCGTGTTTCCCTACTGGCGATTTGAATGTTAGCTGATGGGTATCATTTGTAGATTAGTAGTCGCTCACAGTAGAGATTTATCGCAGGTGGCTAATCTCTAGTCCCTTATGTAATAAGGGTACGAAATTTGCACAGGAGCAGTAACCCACAGCAACCTATAAGACGTTTGCTTTTTAACAGGTGACTAGTTAATGCATCCTGCTGATTGGTTGAAAATCTAGTGCCTTTTATTACATAACTTCAATTGTGTACCATTGCCCTAAACTGCCAACTTGATGCATTCCGCCTGCCTAAAAAGCTTACATGCACTTGTGTCAGTATGGGATTCGTTTTATCCTGCGGTCCCCTGTGCCCTAAAAATTAATCACAACACATTTTGCTACTGATGAAATAGCAGCTTATCTATCTTGATTAAAGGTACATACATTTCCAAAGAAAAAGTAATCCAGTGCTCAACTTTGTAATGCTGTACAAAACACTCACCAAAAATATAAGCAATACGGATGATATCTGCTAATATAAGAACGGCAACTAATTCTACACTGATAATAGCACAAGCCTATAAATGCATTCTTCTACAGGCATTAGACTAATGGAAATTTCCCATTATTCACAAAAGTTAGCTCCAGGACATAGGGTGCATTACAGTCAGTCTTCATCTGAAACCGCTTGATGTAACATTAGAAAAACAATCAATCCTTGATCTAACCACAGAGTGCCCATTGTTCCACCAACAGAAGTTGATGTGAAGTGAAGGGCATATCATGGGATTCCTGCCAAGGCCTGAACAGCTCTATCAGCAGCTCATTGCTCTGTTCCTGTAGTTTTGGAGCACTGTGGATTTAAGACGCTAATACTAAAAAGAAAACCTTGCACTTATACAAGACCCATCCACAAACAGTTATTTAGCAGCCCGCAGCTCTCCCTCCTTCACACTTTACGTCTGTTATTTTACCAAAGAGTCTACTTAAAGGCACAGTATACATTCCTTTTCAACATGAGCTTGATCAATAGGGAATGTGCTGACCATACTTTTAGCCTGTTGTTTTAATTAAGAAATATGGTTTTTATGGATTCTGTTATTTCTGGCATTTAAAAAGAATATGAAGACAGTTACACGTTTGCATTTTCAGATCCCAAGGAACTTCAGAGGATTAAATTAAATGAACTGCTAGTCCACAGAGTAGCCCCTGACAGTGAGCTGCTGGTTAGATAAGGGAGGGGTTTGCTTGTTAAAAGGTAAATAGGCATCTTTGCACAAAAAGTGCCCCGTTTAGAAAAGAAAGATTGGGGTGGGGGCTAAGTTAAGTGAAAATATAAATCACCAAGTAAAAATATACCTCTGTCTAATGGGGGCTTAGCTTTCACTATAACTTTTCTTTTTGTTCAAGAAAGGCAATGTTAGGTCTAGGAGTACAAAATAGGCAACCTAAGTGCCAAGGAGAGTGAGGAGGGTGGTACTGCCCAGCCTGGGCCGGCAACTGTTTGACTTAGGTCTGCAGGTGGGGGGGAGACTATCAGATGGAAGCATGCTCAGCAGGGCACCTTAGTCAACTGAATGAGCACAAAGGGGGAAAACGTATGATGCATTCCTCTTCTGTCAAACCAGAAAGTGAAAGGGATAGGTGGGATTAACAATATTAATGGGCTCAAGGGTGCAGTTTGAGGCTGTCAATGAGATGGGTATTTTTATTCTTTATTTATGTAGCACCAACATATTCCGTATGATGTACTGAGATTATACATCATTCACATCACATCTGAAAAGAAAGCACTGGTTATACTGTGATCAAGTACACCCAGTGATAAACAGTGAACCTGCAGAAGCACAGACATTGTATGTAGAAGAGATACAGAGTATGCTGGGCAGTGCAAGCCAGCAGTAAGCAGTGTGAGGTTAGAGTACATCTGGCAGCAAGCTCTGCATTATTAAACAAGGCTGCTGTAGGCGGTTTCACCTGAAATACTGCCAACGTCTAACGGTTGCATCCTCCAACGATGGCACATGGTCACCAACTCTGGGACAGTACAAGAATGAAATGAAAATGAAAGGGTGATGTATGGGAGCACACCTTCAGCTCCATGGCTACAGTTGCTGTAATTAACTACACACTGGCAAAAACACAACCATAACATAAAGAGACCGTTGCAACTGCTTATTTATCGATTTACTGTGGTTAGACATAATATGGTATATATATTATCATAAACTTTCAAGGGGCAGTAGCATTATAACAAATAATTACTACAGGTATAGGACCTGTTATCCAGAATGCTCCGGACCAAGGGTATTCCGGATAAGGGGTCTTTCCGTAATTTGGATCTCCATATCTTAAGTCTACTAAAAAAAATCAATAAAACATTAATTAATCCCAATAGGATTGTTTTGCATCCAATAAAGATTCATTATATCTTAGTTGGGATCAAGTACAAGGTACTACAGAGAAAAAGGAAATCAGTTTTAAAATTCTGAATTATTTGATTAAAATGGAGTCTATGGGAGATAGGCTTTCCTTAATTCAAAGCTTTCTGGATAACGGGTTTCCAGATAAGGGATCCCATATCTGTACTAGCATTATTATTTAGTGTGCTATTTTATTGTAACATTAACAGAATTTACATGATTGCACTCTTTAGCAAAGCATAAATGAAAGTGATTCTGGAGAAATCAAATAATGCTAGTCTCTCTATTTGGTACACATTTTTAATCTAAAATTAAATGGAAAAATGGCTGGCCAGGCTACTAATCACTTTCAAACCCTTATACTATACCACATAGCTCTTAATAATTCAGCCAAAGGAGAGCAGGCTTTCCCAAATTAATTGAAAGTTAATGAATAAAATGGATGAAAATGAAACTTATAATGTATGGTGGTCAGCATATGATGATGCAGTAATCACACACATACATATTATATATATCTATGTCATTCTAATGAATGCAATTTCCCAAGTCACTAAGCATTACATCATGTTAGACCAATCACCTATGCTTTGACTGTTACACCTATATTATATCTATTTATCACAGGAAAAGTAGCAATGGTAATATCCTAGGAATCACCACATAATTTCCCACTGACTATAATGTGAAGTACTACACCAAGGAGACCCATGCTTTTGGTCATTAACTGTGAGCCATGCAATACTTTCAGCCCTTTACTGGGAAGTCATTTGTTATAATTTCTCTCATCAAGCCTCAGTTAAGTATTATAACGGATGGAGAGTCATTTTTAAAAAGCAAATGGAAAATGCTTTTTCATATTCCATAGAAGCAGCAATATATCTAAATTGCAATTCCATTATTAATCTACAATTCAAATTACAGCTAATTAAAAAAAATGAAAATCACTATTAATTTTGTAATATATATAAGCAAAGCAAAAATGACTTTAAGCCTGATAATAATACTAACGCAAAGGTAACACACTGTTTAAAAATTCACATCATGTTCATTCAATTTGAAGTGTATGTAGCTTAGCCTGTTTTGACATAATGTGCCTGCAAAACCACAGCTATGTATTAGCAAGTGGTGGGTTCTAATGGGGTACAGAAATAATAAAAGTTGTAAGCCACTGCATATGTTACTGACTGGCCTAAAAAGCATATAAGCAACCACACTGATATTTAAGAAGGAACTGTTGCAATGGAGAAACAATCAGCCAAAACAGAGTCTTGCATTGAACTTTGGCTGCAATAACCTTGTAATATTTGCAGTAAACTTACCATATCCAAATTCCAACCATTTCATTATCCCCCATGTGTAGATGCACGACTATATTAATCTGTGCAAAGCTAGCGACAAATCTCTTTAGGGTTCCTGATCTACTGCAGCAGCATTGCTCATAGTTGAGATTTTAGCATGATTTAGTTTCTTACTATATGAAATGCAGCATTAGGATCCATGGTTCCATCATGGCTGTGTGAACTTAAGGTTAAACATTTTCAGGGAATTACAGGCAGAAACTTAAAGAAAGCTTCAGGCTCTCCTTCCACCTGAACTAAAAGGTAGTTTACACTGCTGCAATATCCCCAGCGGGCCCTGGTGCAGTAACATCCCTTGCCCCTCTGGCAGTCAGCCACTAGTTGCACCATTTTGCATGTTCCCTGCTGTAGACCTCTACTGACTTGCAATCTAAATGCATTTTTTATGCAAATAATTACATTTCATGCACAAAAATTTAAAGGATGCAGCTCTGTAGTCTTAAAAATTGACCAGTTTGCTTCGCTAATGACCTCCCCACACAAGCACACCGACAGGACTTCAGCAGAGCAGTTCCTGACCATTGAAATTTAACACTGTACAGCATCACTCGCCTACCCTGCAGAGTGTTTAATTCTCTTAAAATTCACCTTCCATCTAGCTAAGCCGCTTACCTCATAACCTTTAACAGCTCCTTTACACAAATCATCTCTTCCCACATCACATTAACTTCCAAACATATACACCACCACAGCTACATATTTCTATACCCTGTGTTTAACCCCCCTTCCCCTGATAGTTTGCAAGCCCTTGCAGACAGGACCCTTATTATCTAATCTATCAGTTTGTCAGTTATTATGTGCCTCATAATATAATATATAATGTATAATAATAAGAACATATTATATATCATGGTTATTCATGTGAATTACTGACCTGATATTCAGCCAGGATAACATAGGTGTTGTGCCCCCACCAATAAACCAAACTGTGAAGAAAACAATCAGAAGGGTGGTAGAAAACATCATTTGATGAGAGTATGTAGCTGTATCTCGGATGGAGAGAGCAAATGCCATAGCACCTCGAAGACCTTCAATAAAACAGGCAGTTATTTGACATTGTACGGTTTTCATACAAACCTATTATGTTTCAGCAATAATGATAGCAAAAGAGATTCCAGATAAATAAAAACTTACTACCTAGATAAAGGTCATATTACATACACATATTGCCATGAGATGGGATCGGAGGGGGTGTAAAAAAAAGAGCTTTGTGAATCAGTTCACAAAGATAATTCACTCCATTTTTAAAGGAGAACTAAACCCCCCATGCTCATGCAGGGTCCATATCTGCGGTGAGACCCGGGCCATTTTCTAAGGGACAGAAGATGGCGCCAAGGTACTCTGCTACACTGCACTGCTTTTTTAGCTCAGGGTTTTAAATAGGGACACTTTTCAATGTAATAGGCTGTGCGAGAAGGGATGGGGAAGAGGGGTGATGGAGGGCAGTTAAAGAATAAGTAAACCTTTATTTTTTTCCTATCAGTAAAATTACTCTAAACAGCCTCCAGAATTACCTACCTTTGTCCCAGCATTCTCTCTGACCTGTTTCCTCAGTTAGAAATTGATCATTTCCTTTGCTTCCTTGTGCAGAGTGAAGTCCTGCCCCCACTTCCTGTTCAGGTCTCTCATCAAAAAAAAAAAAAAAAAACCTGCTCATGCACAGGCTGGCTCTTGCTGCCTCCAGTCATGCGCAGAAGGCTCCACTTCGACTACAGTAGTTGAAGTGATGAGAGAACTGAACAGGAAGTGGGGGCAGGGCTTCACTCTGCACGAGGAAGCAAAGGAAATGATCAATTTCTAACTGAGGAAACAGGTCAGAGAGAATGCTGGGACAAAGGTAGGAAATTCTGGAGGCTGTTTAGAGTAATTTTACTGATAGAAAAAAAAAGGTTTACTTATTCTTTAAAGGGGGCTGTTGTACCTAGATGGGTTTAGTTCTCCTTTAATGCAATTGTGGGCACACTACATGTTTGTAAAATACCTGCATAACATAAAATCTGATCTAACTAGCATGAGCAAGCTCAACTGATTTTAATGTGTTAGATTTTATTTTAAACAGGAAATTCATATGAAAAAAATGCATGTGTGATCTGGCAAATCACTAAACACTTCCATAGAACTTCTGCTGCAACTGTGAGGCTAACTATAGCTTTCAATATCTTAATACTCATTTAGTTACTAGGACCATACATGTACAGGGACATCCTATGAACTTTCTGGACTACAGTTCACTGCAGATACCGACCTAGGAGTTGTATTTGTGCAACAGATAGAGACTGGACTGAACAGAACGGCCCAAATACGCACAACAATAAATGGAATTTATCTCTGCAAGATAGAATTTGTAGAATCCAGACATTCTTTTGTAAAAGTGCATCTTACATCTGTATAGGCAGGTGATAGTTAATGCACAGAAATGAAAGCTTAGAAGCAACCACGTGGTTCCAGCTGTGACTGAGAAACTAAAAGCTAATGGTGCACATGGGATTTCGTATTCTAAGTAAAGAAAAAAAAAAACTGTGCATGTGTCAGAATTGCTTAACATTATGATTAATGTGCATCTTTGGCACCAATATTTGCCTGTAAATGGGCACATTAACTCAATTTAAACGTGTTTTTTTTTATTTTAAATAAAGACAGTCTCACACTGCAAATGAATTAAAAAACAAGCTGGGTTTTAAAAAATAGAACATATAACATGAGCCAACCTACCTGAGAACATCAACATGTGCTGAAAGTTCCACCCAATTTTGTGCCTCCTTCCCAAATTCAGGAAAAATGAGAGAGGATATATATGTGCAGCTCTCCCAACAAAAATAGCAAGCTGATGAAGGCAAGTAGTCAAGGAATCAATCCTGATGGAGCTAAGGCTAATTGAATGTTCCGGCCTCTCATAACTGTACTACAGGAATAAATCTTACACCAATAAAAGGTATAGGATCTATTATGCAGAATTTGTAGCATATAAGGTTTTCCAAATAAGGGTTCCATAATTTGGATACCATAACTTAATTCTGCTAAAAAAAACATTTAAAAGGAGAAGGAAAGGTAAAAACTAAGTAAGCTTTATCAGAAAGGTCTATGTAAATACAGCCATAAGCACTCACAGAAATGCTGAACTGACTTCTCCAAGAAAAGATTTCTTGTGTCTGTAATTCCTCTGCCAGAGACACACAGCTCTCTGCTGTCTCCTCTCTCCTGCTCCCCCCTCCCTTAAAAAAGAACTCACCCCCCCCCCCTTAGGAACGTGGATCTGAGCCAATCAGCAGGAAGCGGTTAGTCTAACTAACTGAGCATGTTCACTTGGTTTGGGTGTCTGTGCAGGAGTGAGGCATTATGGGAACTTTCTTTACACAGCTCAGCATTTTTTTTTCTTCCTGTTTGGCTTCTGATCATCTGAACAGGTGAAATATGGGGAGACTTAAAGGAACAGTAACACCAAAAAATGAAATTGTATAAAAATAATTAATATATTATGTACTATTGCCCTGCACTGGTAAAAGTTGCAGTAGTGTTTCTGAAGCAAACACACAGCTTTTACTAATGCAGGGCAACAGTACATTATATTTTAATTATTTTTAACATTTTTATTTTTTAGTGTTACTGTTCCTTTAAGGGCACTATTGAGACAACTGAAGGTATGCCTGCAACTTGAAATTAACTCTTTATTAGCCTTTCCTTCTCCTTTAAACATTAAATAAACCCAATAGTATTTTTTCTGCCTCCAATATGGATTCATCCAGTTTAGTTAGGATCAAGTGCAAGGTACTGTTTTATTACTACAGAGAAAAATGAAATCATTTGTAAAAAAAACAATATATGATATTCGAACATGTCTATTCTGTGCTACAAACAAACAAGTACATACAGCACCACAAACACCCCAGCGGAAGGCAACTCACTGAATTGAAACTGATCGTTACTCATGATCCTGACACATCTTATCATTCAGATAGGCTCAGTATGGAGCGTTTCTATGAAGCATAGGGTCAGACATACAACTTTCTTGAAGCACCTAAATGTACAGGTATGGAACCCATTATCCGAATTTTGTTATCCAGAAAGCAACGACTTACATTAAGGCCATCTAGCATAGACTCCAATTTAAGCAAATTATTCAAAATTATTTTCTTTTTCTCTGTAATAATAAAACAGTAACTTCATCCTAACATATAATTAATTCTTATTGGAGGCAAAAAAATTCTATTGGGTTTATTTTAATGTGTAAATTATTTTTTTTTTTTTTTTTTAAGTACGGTGATCCAAATTATGGAAAAACCTATTATCCGGAAAACTCCAGGTCCCAAGCATTCAGTATAGCAGGTATTGAGCATTCTGGATGACAGGTCCCTCAACTGTAGTGGAAAAGTTGACCAAAACAGAGAACTCTGTATTCCCTTTGGCAACAAACAAATTAGTATTACATGAGATACTTGCTTTGAGGCCTAGAGGTCAGCAGAGCGGATATTGCATACAGACAGGCTACCTTGTTAGCAACAAATAACAATTTTACCAATGCACTGATGAAAGAAATAGAAGTGTAGACTGTACATATGGAACAGGTATGGGATCCGTTATCCAGAAAGCTCCAAATTACGGGAAGCCCATTCCCAGACTCCATTATATGCAAATAATTCTAATTTCTAAAAACAATTTCCTTTTTCTCTGTAATAATAAAACAGTACCTTGTGCTTGATCCCAACTAAGATATAATTAATCCTTATTGGAGGCAAAACAATCCTATTAGGTTTAATTATCACTTATGTGATATCTCAGTATAAATATCCAAATTAAGGAAATACCCCCTTTATCTGGAAAACACCTATACCTGTAATATATTTCCCTGAAATGCTATACATTTGCATATCTCCATACCTTAAATTTATATTTGATTCTGGGTAGTGTAGTAATCTTTTTTTGTGTATATATATATATATATATTCATTATTTTTTTTTTACTCACCTGTGGGTGTTAAAATGTCACATCCCGTGTCAAAGGGAGGTTTGCTGGGTAATGGGGACTGGATCTCTATATGTCACATGACTTAAGTACTGCATTTAAGAAAGGGGCAGAAAGCCTTGAAACATTTGGGGGCACATTAACTAATCCACAAATCCAAATCCCGAATGGGAAAAAATCGGATTGGAAACGAAAATTTTGCGACTTTTTCGTCGCCATCGCGTTTTTTTCGTATGTCCCGCAATTTTTTAGTCGTCGTTACGACTTTATGGTATATTTCCGCGACTTTTTCGTCGCCGTCGCGAAAAAAAATACAGATCATTACGAAAAACCGCGTTCAGACGCTTTCGGCCTGTTCGTGGATTAGTAAATCTGCCCCTTGGTGTTAGCGACCACTTTCATTTCCCCAATAGACTTTTAATAGTAAGCCAGTTGCTTAGTCATCAAATGAATATTTTGCACCACAAGCTATTTAAATATACTATTCTCTTAATTTCTGTTCTCTATCTAGAAATCAATCACTTCCACAGGCCACCTAGCAGGACTGATGTCAGTGCTGGTAAATGTTAAATACATGTTTCAGCAAACAAGAAAAGGATACAAAAGCCCCTACAATAAAAACAGGGCTAAAGACATGCTTCTGAAAGGTGAAAAGTGCCAAGCCCATGTATGAAAATATAAAGTTCTCGGCCAGAAAGTGCAGGACTTCAAACAGCTGTGGAGAAGAAAGAGAGAGAATGTAAGAGACACAGGGAATAAGCAGCCACAAAATGGTGTCCATGCATCAGTTCGTACCCTCCTTTGCCACCCAAAAGAGTTGATTTTATTAGTTTTATTCAACTTATTTAATTATTATTTACTTTTGTAGCAAAACATTTCACTTTACTAAAGAGAGGCATGGTGACCCACCATAAACTGCGATCATTAACATATGGGTTGGGACCCAAATTGAGTTGATCAATGGCTGTTACTAAATGTACAGGAAATATCTTGGCATGAAACTGCACATGAGCCAAAATCTGCTCTATGTGGTCAGTGTTGGGGGGGAGAAAAATTACTTTTTTGTATATGTGTGCAGTAACAGTTATGATGCCAAATCTGTGGTTGCTCCACAGGATGAGAATCACTGGCAAAAAAAAACCTCTCCACGTGACCTTAATATGCACTATGATACACAGTTTGTGTAAGGCTGTGAAGGTCCTGAATTTGCCTGTCCAAAAAACTTCATCCGTATTTGCAGTAAAGGACCTATAACAATGTAGCAGATCATTGACATTTGTATAAAACAAGTGGTATATAAAAATATACCGGTACTCAGCGCTCTCGGTGGACTGTCTATCCAGGGCCAGATTTCAAAACCAGCTGCCCCCGGTCGCACGCAAGTGCGCATGCGTGCGCACCCCCTAACCCCCCCCCCCGAGTGCACATGCGTACGTGAACCGCGGCAGTGCGCATGCGTGAACAGCGGGGGGCATGTAGGGGGTGCGCGAACAGCGGGGGGTTGAGGGGGCATGCGCCATAGGCCAAACTTGCATACGGAGCAGTGGGGAGAATTCCCTATTGCTCCGTATGGGAACACAAATTGTAAAATTTTGGTGCGGCGGGGCGGCATGCCGCCCCCAGGTTTCTGCCGCCCTAGGCCCGGGCCTTTGTGGCCTCTCCACAAATCCAGGCCTGCATACATCACACTATTGTTAAGTTTGCCTTTACTATCTGCACTATATGTGTTTTATTTTTGTGTTTTTTATGCGCTTCCAATATTGCATCTGTATACACTGACATTTGTATAGCTGCATGAGCTGATGCAAACTGACAGATGTGAGTAGTCGAATGGAAAATGTTACAGGAAAGTACCTTATAGCTGATAATATACATCAGGAGGAAGATGACTCACAAGGGAAGTGAGCACTATGCATGTGAAAGTCATCCCTCACTAAAGCAAGGCAGGCTTTGGTGATCTTAAAGGTGATTTTTTTAAAGTGGGCTTTTTTTGTATTTTTGTAAGAGTAGGTTCCTAGCACTTAAAGGGATACTGTCATGATTTTTATGGTATACTTTTTATTTCTAAATTACATAGCAACTAATTCACTCTTCCATTTAAAATTTTATTTTTAAATCAACAAATGTTATTTTTTTTAGCTGTAATATTGGTGTGTGGGCAGCCATCTCAGTGCATTGTGCCCGAGTCTGAGCTTTCAGAAGGAGCCAGCGCTACACATTAGTACTGCTTTCAGGTAACCTATTGTGTTTCCTACTCCCTCCAGGCCCCAGGGCCAAACAATCGAATTAGCCTACCGTTTTTTTCGAAAAAGGGTCTCATAGCAATTAGTGATAAGGCAATTTGAAGTAGTATCATCTGTTTAGGTACTGGCAATTTAAATTCTTCTCTATGTAGAGACAAAACAAGCGACTTGTCACGGGAATAAACTTTTTAAGAAATGGTTGAAAGAATATGTCTGTGTGGGTCAGACCACCCTTGAGCTGCATCTTACAGGAAAACATCAGATGGGCAGCCCTTAAATGACCAGCGAACAAGACAGCCAGCAAATGCTGGATTTGAAGAGGTACTGCAAGCAGGGGAGAGAAGAGACATACAGATCTACATTGCAAAGAAGAAAAAGTTGCAAAAATTATTGCATGTATCGCAAAGCAGGTTTTTAACAGAAAAACATTACAAAGTTGTAATTTAATGCTAGAAACCTATACTCTCATTTTAAAAAAATGACTTTAGATCCTCTTCTTTTTATGAAGCCTGTGTGAGTTCCTGCCCCCCTCTAAAAACATACAGGTAGGTTTACTGCATTTTAATAAAATTGGGCCTACTGTGTATGAATGTATTAGGAACCTTAGATTGCAAGCTCCGCTGAGGACTGATGGATGATGCTGAGAGACAAGAATGTTACTTTGTAAGAAAAAAGTTCTCTCTGCTCTGCAGTGCTTACAAAACTGACTACATAAGACAAGAATTCTGAAGTAACCACAACCCGGTGTCTCTACATAAACACAAGAACAAGTTCCACATGTATACAGTACGTATATATAAATATATATGTAATAAAAATAATGCTGTTTAACCACAAATAGCATTAGAAACATTTTTATGGTTACATGATTTGTCACATAGATCGAATGGAGCCCTAATCTAACAAAAATAAAGTCTAAATGTATAATTTAATGGGAAAAAAACTGAATGATTCGACTTTCATAAGGCAGAAGTAGAAAAAAAATGCTGCATACTGGGCTGTTAAATTACATTTTAGTATTTTGCAAAAGAAAGTAGTTTAGTAAACTTTGCAGTTGGTATTGTTTGTATTTACTGTGATTACTACAGTGATTATTCTTACCTGTTTGGTTCTGTTCCTCGACTCAGAAGATAAATTATTATATGAGTAATGAGCTTGTGTGATGCCACAGAAAAGAACAGCCACTACACCTATAAACAAATAAATATATTTAAATTTGCAATGATAATGATGGATATTAATATTCCAGCGGTGGGGCGGAGGTGTTTGATCATGGGGGGACAGGGGCAGAAGACACAGATGGACAGGGAGAAATTGACACAGACAGATGGGAGGCCAAAAAAGAGCAGCTGTGCACTTGGCCCCTTCAAAATTTCAAAGAATTTTTTTCTTTGCGGGGCGACCCGGCAATGACTTGTTACCTCGCGGTTATTGTTACTGATTAGGTTTTTCTTTTTAACAAATAAAAAAGTACCTTTAACTTGATGGTATTTTAAACAGCATAAATCCATATTGGTGGCAAAATATGGTTTTATTTTTTAATGATTAACTATTTTAAGCAGTGTTAAGAACTGGCTCTACAAAAAATTATGAAAAACCCTGATTACATGTGTTCTGCATAATAGATCCCACCTATACATATTGATTGTTCATAACTGTCATTTTAGAATGATTTACTAATTCTAGTTACTTTAGGTCAGCGTTTTTCAACCACTGTTCCGCGGCACACTAGTGTGCCGCGAGATGTTGCCTGGTGTGCCGTAGGCAGGGCACCAACGTACTAGGGGGGCACTGCTCTTGGCACCAATGTACTAGGGGGGCACTGCTGCTGGGCACCAATGTACTAGGGGGGCACTGCTGCTGGGCACCAATGTACTAGGGGGGCACTGCTGCTGGGCACCAATGTACTAGGGGGGCACTGCTGCTGGGCACCAATGTACTAGGGGGGCACTGCTCTTGGCACCAATGTACTAGGGGGGCACTGCTGCTGGGCACCAATGTACTAGGGGGGCACTGCTCTTGGCACCAATGTACTAGGGGGCACTGCTGCTGGGCACCAATGTACTAGGGGGGCACTGCTGCTGGGCACAGAGTTAAATTTTTTAACATTTTCTAATGGTGGTGTGCCTTGTGATTTTTTTCATGAAACAAGTGTGCCTTTGCCCAAAAAAGGTTGAAAAACACTGCTTTAGGTTACTGCCCAGGTGCAAATTTGCTCACTCAAGTGATTACATTTGTAAAGGAAGCTGCAAAAAGACCCTGCAAAAGTTGCCATAGGTAACTGTACTGGTGCAATTGTGCCGATTGCTAGTAAATGAGCCACATTTTAAGAAACAAGCTTTATCACAATCAAATAAGATTGCACAGTGCCCTTCCTGTGACACAGTTGTATATTACTGCATCTACAGAATCTCTTACTGCAGTTGTTTTCATACTGTTTGGGTTCAAGACCCTCATTGTAGTCCACAATGTGTTCAGGGTCCCATTTAACTCATAAGAAGGGTAAATTTAATATCTTTACATTTTTTGCATAGTAAAAGAAAATATAACTCTAAGCAACAAATATACATTCATTACAATTTTGTAATGGTTTTTAAGTTATTTTATATATTATTGCTATTAAGAGCAGTGTTTGTCTGTCGTAACTGTTTGGCACCTTGTGACAAGGGGCAATTTTAAGGCCAATGGGGGGCTCCAAACTAAATACCACTTTAGGTAAAACAAAATGCATGTTTAGTTCCACTAAAAGCAAGCTAAGGCTATTCTGTTACCTGTAAATCCGCAAGCCTCTGCCAAGAGGAATGTACTCCAAGAGAGCAGGAAGAAGAGAGCGGTCTCCAGTAAGGGGAAGCAATGGAGCTTTGTAAACTTGGTCACGTTACCAGCAAGTTAAGAAAAATCAAACTGTAAAAGGCTTTATCAATTATATGGTAAAAAAAATACAGATCACCGTGTATTGTCATCTACTGTAATAATGGTAAGGTAGTAAGTACATAGTTATGCAACACTGTAATAATCCAGATAATGATAATAGAAACTATGATGGTGAATATAACAGCCCATTATTCTTTATGGTAATACCTCCGTATGTATGGGTGATTAAAGACGAAACAGATGGCAAAAATTAAATGGAGCTGCATGGGAAATATTGGGGGTTTTGAATCAGTAGAAGATAGATGAGAATATCTGAGGTGGAATTTGTGTCAGACTTACTGCAACATATGTAGCATATAATTGATATAATAAAACAAAAAAACACAACCAGAAAGGATATGAGAGCTGTTGAAATACCAGTACATACTCCCATAGCAAAAGAGCCACTAAATATCCCAACAAATACTCCAACAGACTTGAAAAATGCAGAAGCATCAAACGTGTGCGTGTTCTCCCCAGTGGGCTGGTAAGCGACTATTGACCTAAAGGAAAACAAACACAGCTATTTAGTTACATGTCTACCAGGGAAACAATAAGGGGCCTATTTATTATGGCATTTAAAACGAAATTCACAAAAAAAAAAACAAAAAAAAAAAAACCAATGTAAAAAGCTGTGGAACATAAATAGCAAATTTATCATGAGGTGATTTATTTAACACAGTCCAGGTGCCAGATTTGACACTGTTAAGTTCTGGTGAAACTAAGTTCTAAGAAAAAATATGTAAAAATGATGCCTTTTTTACAAGGCGAAGCCTGGCAAATTTTGTTGCAGTTTATATAAAGAAGCCATAGCTGCATCCCAGACTGGCTTCATGGTAATCCAGAAAAATATATTTATTAGTCACGCTTAACGGCCAACACATACAGCACTAAACTGATTAGCTGGTTACATGATACAATCTTCAAGGTCAGAGCCAAGATAATCAGACACATGAAGTCATGAGTGCTGAAAAGTCATTTGCTTTATATTAAGTGAAACAGAAATAACCGTCATTTCCAAATGAAAATGCTCATTTTACTAGTGATGGGAAAGCTCTACCAGTAAACCTACAGGGAATGTGAAATACAATACATACAACATGTATTCTGGAAATGGTGAAGAATTTTTAAAAATGCACACTAACGTGAATGTCAGACAAAAGGGGTAATTTATTTATGTAAAGGCAGTGTGCAATGTACAAAAAAGCTGAAGAAGTCCATTTTTTCACCTTTTGCACACTACTTTCCCGTTTTTCTGAACTGTGTTATGTTTTAGAGCACAGAGACCTGTGACCACCTCCATGAATACATTGCTGTTTTTAAAGGGGTGGTTTACCTTTAAGTTAACTTTTAGCATGTTATAGATGGGAGAATTCTAAGCAAATTTTCAGTTGTTATTATCTATTTTTTATAGTTATTTGCCTTTCAAATGGGGGTCACTGACCCCAGCAGATAAAAAAAGTATTGCTCTTTGAGGGTACAATGTTACTGTTGCTCACCACCCCTTGGGTGTTGCTCTCAGTGCCCCCGAACCAGGGTGTTATTTTTGAATTCCTGACTTGGTGGCAAGTTTTGGTTCAATAAAAACAAGATCTACTACCAAATAAAGCCTCTTGAGTGCGCATAGAGGCTACCTAATAGCCAATCTTAGCCCTTATTTGGCACCTCCATGAACACCTCCATGATGCTTGTGTTGCTCTCCAAGTCTTTTTACAATTCACTGTGGCTCACGAGTAAGAAAGGCTGAGGACCCCTGCTCTACATCATAATAAAAGTTAACTCAAAGGTGAACATCCGCTTTTAAGGACAGGACTGGCATGCACCTGCTGGTGAAGCACAGTGTAGCCATTCCCCTGGGCAGAAGTGCTTGTTACATGAGCACTAACAGACACACTCTAGTATCCATTACAGTGCCTGCACCTTTCCCCTGAGGAGTCATAAATGTCCACTGGGTGATTTGACTGCCTCTGATTTCAGGTAAAACAAAGCGGCGGTCAAAATGCAGTTTTCGGTTTGTCTCCATTTCTACAGTAATCTAAGGGAACATATTGTGCTTAAAGCACACACAGTAGTGACCTTTGCTCATAATTTCTCAAGCAAGTTTGACAGCCACTGCTTTCTGCCTGGTAAACATTATGTGAAAATGCCTGTAGGGTATATTCATATCCTGGTATTACTGGTCCTTTAAATCACAGCCATGATGGAATTGCAGTTTCTGTTGTGGATCCCTAATATCTGGTAGCGGAACTGCTCTTCTGTATAGCAAAAAAGAGAATTTCTCAGTGGTTTAGCACTTTTAAATTCCTTTCTATAATTCAGAAAAGCAGCTCCTTTTGCTCTTTTTGTTTGTGGCTGGGTTTTGACCTTGAGCTGGAGCTCCACAGGATTTCTGGTCCTGGGGGAAACAGAAAATGAATCTGCTTTATTGGGGTGCCCAGGGAGAGCTTCTATGTTGATTTAAATTTTAATAAAAGCCTTTAGTCCTGGATTAAAAATATTTGCATAAAATGCATTTTGGTTGGTACTTACGAAGACAATACGATGGCTACGGCATCATTGAGGACACTTTCTCCAAACAGTAGAGCATACAGATCTACATCTGCCCTCAGATCGTTAAATATGGCAAGGACAGTTACTATAAAAGAAGCATTATAGAATATCATTATTTTGCCACTACAGAGTTTTGATTCCTAGGAGTCAAATGAACACAATTCTTTAATGACTGATGTAAAAGATCCCGTTCATAACTTACATGTAAATATAAACTGTAGAAATGCTGTTATAGAAAATGCATTCACAGATAAATCCAAACTGTTTCATAGAAAATGAACTGGCAGATCCCAGCCTTAGCAGCAGCTGCTTGAAACCAATATGTGTGAAATTATTTTGTAGTCAAAACCTTTCCATCTAGCAACTCTTTGGGGGTAACCTAGGGATACTCTATGCAGCTACTACAGAGTTATTCAGCCACCTCACATTTAATTTCTGCAACTGCTGAATTAGTCAAACAAGTCACAGCACAATGCCTTTCGGTCTGTGGAACACAGGGTGTTGAGTGTCAGCAGATTTACACAGAATGGGAAACTAGCAATAAACACCCTTGAGAGCTATAAACTCATGTAAATGGTCTCCAGCATTTCTTCTCTTAGGGTAAGTTTCACCTATCAAATGTGCCATTTAGATTCCAGCTGAGCAACTAATGATCCTCCATGTAGATGGAAATTTTAAGGTTGATCCTGGGCTTTTCCCCCCAGAATTCATCCTGCTTTGCATAGAAATCAAGATGGTCTCTACTGAAGCATTGTGCTTTTCTCAAGGTTTGACTATTGTTTTTAAAGCTGATGTCACAAACAGAGATTAGTAGCTGTTGCATGAAGCGGCTTACTAACATTTCCATTATTGTGGGCTTTGTGAGCATTTCCCCCCTTAGGAAATAATGGAACCTACCAGGGAAAACAACTCCAAGTGAAACATAGACTGACATAATTCTTTAAAATGTGTGTACAATTCTATATAGGTCTACAATAATTTTAGGGGGTTAAATACAATAGCTCATAGCGTAATCCTGTACTGTCATAGAGGACTATTGAAAAAGAGAGACCTGTAGTACTAAAGCTTAATTGAATTAGTTTTCATTAATTACAGTCCACAGTTGTATGCCAGATAATCTACCCAACAAATGTACAATATTGCATAGTATTGTTATAGAGGCCAGAGACTCCCCGTTAAATATTATGTGTGCAGCCATAGATAGATAGGTGATAGACAGATAGAGAACTGAACTGAAACGTAAATGGTTACTGTTACTTGTTTTCTATGGAGTTACCATACCTGGATCTGTAGCTGAGATTATGGCTCCAAAAAACAGACAGTCAGTGTAGTAAAACTTGCCATCTAGTTGTCCCACAAGCTTCATTAATTTCACTACCCCATACATAAGATTCCTAAAAGAAGTAAGAAGGATGTGTCACTCCCAAATGTACCAGTATGAATGCTATCTATACTGAAGAGGCAAGACCATAAAATATAACTACTAAAAGTTGCACTTAAAACGTTTCCACCACCTTTAGGTCCCATTAACACCACTGCATTCAGTCTAGTTGGAGGGACTGTTGTAGTGCAAATCGGATTTGTGAGTGCCTAGACTGGTACAGTGGTACTTGCATACACAGATATCTAATACAAATGCCAGAGCCATCATGCCTTGTTTTTCAAGCAAATCAGAGCATGTGGAATAGGAACTTGCATTTAACTTCTATTAAAGTCAACATATTAAGCCCCCCCCAGGCTTCTCCAAGACAGAAATATTAACAGAGGGTCTTCTGAGAGAATACGTGTGATATAATATTTCAATTAAGCTCTGGGTCAAAAGGATGAGGAATACTGGGACAAAGCTTTGTACAACAAGACAGGGCACCGCTTAAGTAACTCCACATGTTGCAGCAGTTGAACTGTTTTCTATAAATGAAACAAAATAGCAGGCATTGCATCTGTGACTCACCCTATAATGAAGCAGGAGAGTGCAGTACCAAAGAATGCATAAGCGAGAATGGATCCAATGTTTCGGAAAAAGTGCCTCTGTATGAGTCAATAAAACAAATGCAAGGAACACATTTTAAAAGGGACCAGTGAAGGCCTTTGGTTCAAAGAAACAGGATAACAAACAAACAAGCTTTAATAAGAAGATTCTGGTCACTGTGGTGCTAAAATACTCACTGATATATCTAATTTCATTAAGCAATCATAGAAACCTAAATAATGTAATTGTGGTGAAAATAATTCTTTAACTGTTCAGCAAATCACAGCACTTAAAGGAACAGTAACACCAAAAAATGAAAGTGCTTTAAAGTAATAAAAATATAATGCACTGTTGCCCTGCACTGGTAAAACTGGTGTGTTTGCTACAGTAACACTACTATAATTTATATAATAAGCAGCTGTGTAGCCACGGGGGCAGCCATTCAAGCTGGAAAAAAGGAGAAAAGGCACAGGTTACATAGCAGATAACAGATAAGTTCTGTAGAATTCAATAGTGTTTTATCTGTTATCTGCTATGTGCCTGTGCCTTTTCTCCTTTGAATGGCTGCCTCCATGGCTACATAGCAGCTTATTTATATAAATTATAGTAGACTTTCTGAAGTAAACACACAACGTTTACCAGTGCAGCAGCACATTATATTTTAGTTACTTTTATACACTTATATTTTTTGGTGTTACTGTTCCTTTAAGTTGTTAGGGAACTGCAAAATTCCAGTGAAGTGTAATTCTGGAATCACAATCATTGGATGTGAGTGTACTATTAAATCATACCAGAATGTGCAGTCAAAAATTGTCTATAACAATTTTATTTATTTTTTCTTAAATAGTACTTTGTTGTCAAAACTAATAAAAAAAAACCAAAACTTTATTTTCAGGATAGCGTTCTATTTGAGCTTGTCAATTATATTTGGACTGAATGAGAGCTGATGGTGACATCCTGTGGCCAGTCAACATTTCTGCATTAATAATGACAAATAAAACAGATGAAAAAGCATTTATACGTATGTGATTATTTGAAATAGACTTAACAGGGTTGTGTAAGGCACTTTATATCATTAAATCAAAGTAAAAAAAGGACAACAATATTTCTGGTGGCTAAAAATACAAAAAAAGACAACTAACACCGTCAAGAAAAAAATGTTTCTACTTATTTGGCAACCCCTCCAGCTGACTGGTCAGTGAGTGGGCCAATAACCTTGGAACACAAAGTAGTACGGGGCCCCATGATTTTTAAAGGCAGCCCTGTTTAAGGGTCAGTAGACCTAGAATTGTGAACTGAAATAAACAGTATTAAACAAAAATGCATTTTCAAAAGTGAATCTTCCAGGCTTACCTTTTTTAAGCTATATCCAGCATGGAATATAATAGGAGGTAATAAAATATTGAAGAAGACTTCAGGGTCAAAGGTTACCTGTAAGAAAAATAGTAAAAGGAGTAAAACCCATATACAGTATTGCTCGTCAGCATATAAGGTTCTGGCCTCAATCATGGACAACTTGGTATTTGCTAAATATTTAAAAATATTTAAAGTTGAAATTGTATACTAGCATGCCAGGAAAAAAAGCTGTAATATGTATAGGGACCTCCTTCTTTCGGTGTCTGTTAACACGTGCCATTTAAAGTGGATGTTAAGGCATTACAAAATCAGTACCGTTCTTATAAAAAAAAATCTGATCGAATGCAGTTCAATTCCCCCTTTGCTTTAGTTGCTCTGACTGCTGCGAATGGAGAATTGTACTGCATACAATCAGGGTTTTTTTTTTTTTATACATTAAGGGTACGTTTCTTACTTTTGTCTTTAGATCCCCTTTAATCTGTTACTGTATATCTGTATTTTTTATATATTAAAATAATACTAGTACTAGAACTATATAAAATAAAGATTACACACACACGGAAAAATAACAATTAGGGAATAGCATGGGGGAATAATGAGAAATAATAAGGAAGTTTCTGCCAGTTAATTTTCTTGGAGCCACAAAACCTTGCATGACCAGATTGACCTGGCGCTCCTCTTGAATCCCATCTCTCAAGCAACCCCTGCAAATATGAGCCATCTCCTGCAGAATTTATTGATTCTTTGTCACAGCTTTATAAAACTTATTCTGCTTTTTTCTTATTGAATAAATTGCAGAAAAATACTCGATGACTGGACTATTAACGATAAGGGGCCCAACATCACATGAAGCACTTAATGCTTATGGCTGCCTTATACCCAGACCGGTTCAGCTGCCAGTATAATGCGATTTGATGCGATGCGATATGTGATGTATTGTGGATACTGAAAGGCTGGAACAATACACTGAAAACATTTACTGTACAATTTAGCACATTCTTTTTATACCCACATGTGACTATTTTTTCACCTCTGAAGGTTAACAGGTAGAAACAATGACACTTTAAAAAGATTGTCACAAAACATAAGTCTGTATAAACAGGCATGCAATAGTTACCAGTGGATAAAATATTCAGTACAAACTACATGGTACAGGTATAGGACCTGTTATCCAGAATGCTTGGGACCAAGGGTATTCCAGATAAGGGGTCTTTCTGTAATTTGGATCTCCATACCTTAAGTCTACTAAAAAATCAATAAAACACTAATTAAACCCAACAGGATTGTTTTGCATCCAATAAGGATTATTTATATCTTAGCTGGGATCAATTACAAGGTACTGTTTTATTACTACAGAGAAAAAGGAAATCCGTTGTAAAATTCTGAATTATTTGATTAAAATGGAGTCTATGGGAGATGGGCTTTCCGTAATTTGGAGCTTTCCGGATAGTGGGTTTCCGGATAAGGGATCCCATGCCTGTATTATTATAAGTTACTTATATTATTGTAGCAAAAAGAGTTGTTACAAGAAAAACCCACATTTCTAGCAGTTTCCTATTAAAAAGAAAAAATGACACTATAAAGCTAAAAGCTAAAGAGAACAGGCTGCAAGAGCCATTACTTAGCAACAAAGATCTAACCCATAATAATACAAGCAGCTTGTATTAATAAAGATTATAACCAATCTTTAAAGGTCAAAAACATGCAAAAACAAAAAGATATTTCAGTCTCACTGGCTTGCCTTTTTTCTTTGTTGTCTGCTCTGTCTGCTCAGATTTTGTTAAATGTTTGTATTGGCTATTCAAGTGGCTCTGGAAGTGCTCTTATGCCTGCCACTCATGGGAAGATTTTCAAGTAATTCAATAATTCAGACTGAGAGTCAAAGAGATGGTCTGTGTTCAGTGTGCCAACACAGGGATAAACAACTAGTTTCAACTACAAAAATACATATAGGGATATGCGCATTCTTCATATTTAACCATGCAATGTAAACAACCAGGCAGATACCAAACTACCATGGATTGTCCAGTTTGACTAATTATTTGGCATGTTAGGTAATAGAACCCTGAATAAAACACTTTTTACTGATTTAGGGTAATGGCCTACATTTCAGTTAAAAAGCAGTGGAATTGCAGTGTGGCTGCCCATATATTTGAACGTTAAAACATGTATAATGCCTGGGAAATCACTATTCCATTGGTTTTCATTGGGTTTTGTTGGCCACCCAAGAGGCAACTTCACACAGGCCTCAAAATGCCCTGTGTGCCATTACTCTTATAAAAGACCTACGAGTACATACAGATATAATACGCATCTGTGTTGTTTGGATTTTAATAACATTATGCTTAAACATATAGGACAAAAGTTTTTTTTTAAACTGTTTACAGTTCAAGTGTAGGGCTTACAAAATATTGGTTTCCTTGTGTGTCTAAACTAGCATAATTTTAGCGAGATAATGAAATAGATGTTGCGTTAATGTACTTCTGCCACCAGGGGGTGACAAGAGCTCCAGCAGGATTTTAGAAAGGATTATTTATTTAAATTTACAGAACAGGTGTCATAAATAAACGCTGCATATTCTTGCTCTGCGCAAACATAAATGCAATCAGTCCCCTCTGAATCATCTGAAAGGTGTAGCATACATGACTGCCACTAGCAATTCTTACTGCCTATTTCATTTGCTTTAAAAGACTTGTTCACCTTTGCACAACATGCACAAATCTAACAGTTCACAGTTATAAAACAATCTTATAAAACTACAGTTGCTTTTTTACTTCTTTATAGGATGCCATACATAGTACTACCAGCAGAATTAACTCATATTGGCTGTGTCTCCTGTCAGTACGATGCTGCTTCCCATGCCTGTGACAGACTGCTGCAAAAATCTAACATAACAGTGTATTAGATTTGTGATATGCTGAGTCTATTTACTTATGCCATTGTAAGGGAAAAATAAACCAATGGCCTTTCAATTTATGCAACTGGCAAGAGTGCACAAGCAACTAAATGAATTGGTCCAATAGGAATTAAGTAAGAGCAATAACTGGACGTGGTGATGTAAGCATATAGGTAGTTCTGTGTGTGTCAGTTTCAAAATAGACCACTGCCACCCCTTCTGAAAACTGACCAGAAAGGCATGAGATGGACTGATTTAACAGGTATAAAAAAGTAGCTTTTACAGTGGCCCTTTTACTTTTTATGGAAAATGGATTTTCTGAAATACTGACAGCATTTTTGGTGGTTTAATAAGATTTGGACATTGTATGTATGTATATATATATATATATATATATATATATATATATATATACATACACACACACACAGAGACACACTCACATATATATTTTTTTTTCTACCCACAGAAATGAGCAGCAAGCATCGTGTACACCACAAGTAGCAATAAGTCTCCTTCATCTGTAAATTAATGTGGGCTATACTTTGTATATTTATGTGAATATGCAACACAAACACACAGTTATGCTGTCTGTTTAAAATACAGATTTGCTTCTAAAATGTAATTTACCAAGGTTCCAGAATAAAGTTGCTCTGGTAATGTTTTCCCTCAGAACAGCAATGTCCACCAAGTCAATATAAGCCATAAAACATAGATGTACCTACTTTTCTCAACATATCATTCTGCTCCATGTTATGTATCTTCTCTGGGATAATTTCACCTTTCAAGGTATATTCAAAGAACTTGCCACTGACATTGACGAGCAGCGTGGTAAAGGCTCTCTGTTCTTGGGTGCAGCTGATGGGTTTATCGTAGCTACTGCTAGAAGGTGTGCCATATCTTAATATCACCCCAACAATCAGTCCTTATAAGCAAAGAGAAAGAAAGAAAGAGTTGTTGGATAAATGCAGGTTATATAAGCCATGCAGTACATTCTGAAGAGATACTGAAAAATACTTATTTTAAATACAATTTTTTTTGTAATTTCCTAAATGATTCGCCATAGTGTTACTAAAGTATTCTGTGTAATATTTCCATTAGAAAAACATGTTTCAGTTGTCATCAAGGAGTAGTGCCAATTATCTACAGACCACTGAAAAACCACCAGGCAGAAGTACAGTCAAAAAGGGGTTGTACTTAAAGGAACAGTAACACCAAAAAATGAAAGTGAATAAAAGTAATTACAATATAATATACTGTTACCCTGCATTGCTACAACTGGTGTGTTTGCCTTAGAAAGACTACTATAGTTTATATAAGCAAGCTGCTGTGTAGTCATGGGGGCAGCCATTCAAAGTAGAAAAGGCACAGGTTACTTAGCAGATAACAGATAAATCTCCATTATATGGGGTTTATCTACTAGTTATCTGCTATGTAACCTGTGCCTTTTCTCATTTTTTCCAGCTTGAATGGCTGCCCCCATGGCTACACAGCAGCTTATTTATATAGTAGCTTTTCTGTAGCAAAAATACCAGCTTTTTGCAGAGCAACAGCACATTATATTTTAATAACTTTAAAACACTTTAATTTTTTGATGTTACTGTTCATTTAAGAATTAGTATGTGTAGTGACATTTTTACTGAATAAAGGTGGAGGTGTAGGATTCTGAGACACAAAAACAAAACAATTACAATCAGTGGTATAAGAATACATTGAGACAAGAGGTCATAGGACCCTACTTAATATTCAAACACTCTGTTATGATCCTATATTTGGCTTGGGGGACCAGCCCAATTTAAAACCTTTCCAAAGAGTGGATCTTAATGTGTATGGCCAGCTTAAAGCGACACAGACATGAAATAAACTTCTTTTTAAAAGATGACTCAACATAAAAAGTTACCTATTAGTATTTTTTACTTGAAATTCCTAAACCTGGCTGTTTTCCCCAATCGGACTGTCCCTTCTCAGCCTGTCATTATAGCTTCTAATGCTAACGGACTCCAGCTGCACCAATATAGCAGCCCACTCATAGAGAAACATGGGGGATCAGATAGGTAATGTAAAAGCATTGGGCAAATACTTTTATGAAATATATATTTTGCTAATGGCCGAGTGCAGAGAACCTATTGTTGTTTATGTGGCCACTGCCTAATGGTTTAAAATTTAGTGGTGAGCACAACTTTCCTCTTTTTGCTAAGCTGCGCTGTCCTCACATTAAAAGGCTCATTCTTGTATTTTTGAAGCATTTATGCACATTATCAACAAATACATAACTGACCAACAAAACATTCATACAACAAATTATGATTCTCTAAAGGTAACTTTGGACCTGATGTGTCCTAAACATCTGGTCTAGTATTTTCTTATGTAATATGAATATGTACAGAAAGCCAAATCTTTACAACCAAAATATGCCAGAAAAATTACGTTTACTGTCTTTGAACTTCAGTAAAATTATAGCCATCAGATATTTTGTTTTTCAGCTTGAACTTGGTAAAAAGCCAGGCTATAAGGCTACTTATGTTTTAAGGAGTGTATGTTGTAATTGTGCTATAAATCAGCAAAAACTTTATTATCATGCTCTTGGCAGGGCTATTAAAGGATGACATTACTGGCAGATGCCGTTTCACAGAACAGGCAAATAAGGTCTATTTATGAGAATGAAGACATGAAAGCCTTACTTCCCCCATGAATGTTTTTTTTTTTTACTATAAACACCTTCATACTGTATGCAGAGCAAAGATTTAGCTGATTAACTGTGCATTTGTCAAATTATAAATAAAAGGCACAAAGGTAAAGGTTAAAGGTGCAGTGCATTTTGGCCAGACATGTGGATTGATTTGATCAGCATTAACAGCAGCCCTTGCTTGGGGCTGACAAATGACAAAATACACTTTCAATTTGAGTCATAACACAGCCCAGTGTTTACATAATCAATTATTGCAAGAATATACTGTTGGTTGACTATAAAAAATAAAGACCGGCTGCAGACAGTGAAGAGTGACATTTTTTCGTATGGTTTTGCCATGAAAGAACGCCCATATACTACAATGGCTGTAAAAAAAAATGATGCATGGAAAAAACAAATGTTGCGTTAAGCGGGACATATTCGCCCATCACCATCTGCAGATTGTTTTGGAACACCACTATTTAAAGGACGTCAAACCCAAAAATACCTTTTTTCTTGATAAAAGAATACATAATATAAGCAACTTTCCAATATGAATTTATTGAAAATTTGCAGTGTTTTAAAAGTTATTTGTAAATGTAATTGCTATTGAAAGCCACATTTGCTAAACTCCTGGTGGTTGTTACTTTTTAAACAATGTTGCAAAGGTCAGTCTTCTTCAGTAAGATAGGTCTGTCAATTTGCTGCCTTGTGTTACATTGTTTCAAAAGTCAGAGCCACCAGGGCAGAGAATTAAAAAAGGACAGACAGACACTGCCTCTGATAGCAATTATATACACAAATAACTCAAAAAAGAAAAACCATTACAAATTTGTATGATTGTATATTGCAAACCCTGCTTGTGCATGCGCAGTTGGTGGTAGCAGGAAATCTGCTTTAAAGGAACAGTAACACCAAAAAATGAAAGTGTATAAAAGTAACTAAAATATAATGTGCTGCTGCCCTGCACTGGTAAAAGTTGTGTGTTTGCTTCAGAAAGTCTACTATAATTTATATAAATAAGCTGCTATGTAGCCATGGAGGCAGCCATTCAAAGAAGAAAAGGCACAGGCACATAGCAGATAACAGATAAAACACTATTGTATTCTACAGAGCTTATCCATTATCTGCTATGTAACCTGTGCCTTTTCTCCTTTTTTCCAGCTTGAATGGCTGCCCCCGTGGCTACACAGTAGCTTATTTATATAAATTATAGTAGTGTTACTGTAGAAAACACACCAGTTTTACCAGTGCAGGGCAACAGTGCATTATATTTTTATTACTTTAAAGCTCTTTCATTTTTTAGTGTTACTGTTCCTTTAACTGCGCATGCGCAAGCAGGGTCCGTGTCGGTGGTGAGACCTGAAGACTGTTCAGTTGCAAAAAAGATGTTGGCCAGGTACGCAGCTGCGCTACTTTGCTGTTTTAGTGTGGGGTTAGCGATAGGGACATTTGTTAAACTTAGAGACTAAGCGATAAGGGAGAGTTGAGGGGGGTAAGGAAGTGATCGTTAAGGGGGCTTTTATAGCCCGGGGGTAAAGTTCTCCTTTAGTAGAAAAAAAAAAAGGATACATTTAAGGTGAACCTCTCCTATTCACCATGGCCTTTCCCAAACTGCTGTAATTAATAATTATATATACTTTATTCTTCAGGCAAAAAATTACTGCAAATACAAATGGGGTAAAAGTGGATAAAGCAGAAAAGTAATCCTGTAATGCTCACCAGGCAGAGGTGCTCTGTAGCACTTTTGTCTCTTATTTGGTATGTATACAGGAAGATAACAAGGTCATATTTAATCTTTATACAACACACCTTGTTCCCTTCACACTGATTACTTCATTGCTACAAGCTTCAACAAAACCAGAGCAAAGTTAGTGACAACCATGTATACTGCATTATGTAACAGTCTATTTTGAATAGTTAAAAATCCTAGGTATCCTACATTGCTGCTGACTCCATGTCCAACCAATTTCCATTTTTAAGGAGGCCTGGGATGTCATTGGCAATTAACACACAGATACATACAATGTCAGACTAGTGACTACCAAAGGTCCCAAAGCCCAGCAGATGGCTATATGATGGTATGGTTGCTGTCTGCAAGTTTAAAGTGGGCAGACTTGCAGCATGACGAGACACTAGGGGCAACAGGTGGTGGCACATGCTAGTAAAAACAATTCACCTGGACCAGGCTTACCAGGATTTTCCCCAGACAACCCAGTGTGCTAGTCTGAACAACATTATTAAAGCCAAGTGCCACACAAGAAGCATATATTATCATAGATGGCCAGGTTTTGAAGGACATTGGCTGTTTCATGTACCTCAGCATTGTTAATTGCAGAAGAACTGCACATTTTAAAGATGGTTTACAAAGGCACCCTAAAAGGAATACTAGAACCTCAGTAGGGCCACACCAATACAGGAGCATAAGTTGCAAGTTTTGATCAAAATATCTGGTAGGTCAGACTTAAAGTGATACTAACAACTAAAAATCTACTCTTCAAAATATGAATGTATGTAAAAAGTTACCTATAGGTCATGTTGATCATTTTTCCCTGATGGTTCTGTTTTTGTGAGTAACTATTACTTGAAGTTCCTAAACCTGACTGTTTTGCCAACCTGAGTGTCCCTTCTCAACCTATGGTTGGTCAGTTATAGCTTCTAATGTAAACGGACTGCTGCACAAATATGGCAGCCCCCTCATAGATTGGATAGGTAATGTAAAAGCACTGAACAAATACCTCAATGTCAAAGTTATAAAGAGCATGCAAAGACAGTGTTATGACAGTTATAAAAAGAGGTTTTATTTCTGGTGTCAGTATCTCTTTAAGGTGACCATACAATTTCTTGTTTGGGGAGATTGCCAAATAAACAGACCTTTCCCCGATATGCCCACCTAAGGTGGGCAATATTGGGTTAAATTAATGGTTTGGCCCTAGGGCCAAACAAACAAATTACAATGAGGGAGATAGGATCAGTCAGAGTGAGAACCACATCAATGAGCTGATGTGGTCCCCCATTGACTAAAAAAAAAATTAAACCAGCCTGGTCAACACCTGCCCGATTTTTCGTCACATATTGGTCAGGTAGGGCTATCGGGCATCCCCAAACATGGGCAGATAAGCTGCCAAATTGTTTTAAGTGCACATCTAAGGGGGAGATTTACAAAGACCCGAACGCTCCGAGCATTCATGCGAACGCTCCAAGCGTATTCTCGACTATTTTTTCGCGGGCGCGCGAAAAAGTCGGAAAGGCTCTGCCGCTGTTTGCAATGGTTCGGTACGAACATTTTTCGTAAGCATTTTCGTGATATTTGTGATCTTCAGAAATTTTCTTTTCCAATCTAAATTTTTCCCATTCGGGATTCGAACTCGTGTTTTGATAAATCTGGCTCTAAGTGAAAGCGAGAATAGGAGATAAGCAGTTGTGGTGAAAATCAAGGCAGGAGCCCATCATAAACACTGTGAAGATCTTACATATGGTGGTGTGGTCAGTCTCCTTGCATTTTAGCACTCTAGTGGCAGCTTGCAGATGTAGTTAACAGCACTTGTGGCCAGTGGTTTTACATCCCTGTTCATAAATCAATGGATAACTCCCCTTCTGTGATAATACTTAGGTAAATTATGGGAAGGCCATCTCCCATAGAATCTATTTTAAGAAAATAATTCTTATTTGTAAAAATGATTTCCTTGTACTCTGTAATAATAGGACATTACCTTGTACTAATGATAGCTAAGCTGCCCAAATCCATATCGGTGGCAAAACAATCCTTTTGGGTTTATTTAGTGTTTAATCAGTGCTGTACAACTTCTCTGGTACCAAGGGCTAGAATTTTTGTGGTAAAGGACAGATAAAGGAAGCAAGTATTGTCCACATCAAGTTTTTAAGCCAAACCCATTTAAAGCTGTTACCACATTGCCACACCCACATTTAAGGCCAAACTTTGAGAAAAAAACATCTTTGTAATTCATTTTTATTATTTAAAATGTTTAGTTTTGAAGCTACAGACACTGATGACAGGCTCCCTCCTCTGCCCTCTTCTCTGTCTTCTGAAGGGATTGCCAACTCTAGCTTGCATTCTGCCCAAAATAGGTTCAGTTGACACTGAACCAGTTACTGGCATGCCTTCCCTCTACTGCTTCATTTGCATTTCACTGAACTGATTGGCTGAATCTTGCAAGTCAGCATAATAGGCACTGACCACCCAACCTTTCAGTTGAAAAGTAGCATCCAGCATTAAATGGAAGGGTAACCAGCATCAGTGACCCCAAAATATAATAGCATAGCAATGTCCAGCATGTACACCTTAATTTTTTTTTTCACTATTGAACTTATTTTCCCTCTCCCACAACGCAGCCCATCCCTCCCTCTCTTTGCTCCTAGCCAAGAAAAGTGCTTAACCCTGTCTATAAGACTGTTATTTATGACCTAATGTCACAAGTGGCACTCTGACCTCTTTAAATGTCCTAAAGGTGAAGACACACAGAGCTACTAGTAGCAGCTACTTGTCATGGGTACTAAAACATGCAATGCTGATAATTTACTGATAACGGTCTCTATGTGTGTTTAAGCAGAGGCAATTTTCAGTATTGAATATGGCAGGGTATATTCTGGGTTTAGTAGCTGCTACTAAGTAGCTCCATGTGTCATTACCCTAAAACATCCGATTGCACTCCTCCTCACATCTGCTAAAAACTTCCTGTGCACTCCTGTGAAAATGTGTATTAAAATCCATTTATTACGTCTGACTCTGACATCAGGCATAATCAATGGAGCAAGAAGAAGCACTTTTCTTGGCCGCACAAGGTGTACCTGTGGGCTGCATGTGTCCCACGGGCTGCAAGTTGAATAGCACTGGTTTAAATGGTTTTTAGCAGACTTAGGGTATGATGATCCAATTTACAGAAAGATCCCTTATCTGGAAAACTCCAAGTTACAAGCATTCCAGATCCTATACCTTTACTATATTTACAGGCATGCCACAAACCAGCACACAAGCATAGGCCTGATTTTACATCATGCACATTAGTTTATAATTAACATACAGGCAAGGGATCCATTATCCAGAAACCCGCTATCTAGAAAGTTCCAAAAACAGTAAGGCCGTCTCCCATACAAATAATTAAAATTTTTACAAGTGATTTCCTTTTTCTCTGTAATAATAGAACAGTACTTTGTACTTGATTTTAGCTAAGATATAATTAATCCTTACTGTAGGCAAACAAAATCCTATTGGGTTTAATGTTTAATTTATTTTTATTTTTTTTAGTGCACTTAAGGCAAGGATCCCCAACCTTTTGTACTCGTGTGCCACACTCAAATGTAAAAAGACTTGGACAGCAACAGAAGCATCATAAAAGTTCATGGAGGTGCCAAATAAGGGCTAAGATTGTCTATTAGGTAGCCTCTATGTACACTATCAGCTTACAGGAGGCTTTATTTGGTAGTAAATATTGTTTTTATTCATCTACAACTTGCCACCAAGTCAGGAATTAAAAAATAAATAAACTACCTGGTTTGGGGGGACTGAGAGCAACATTCAAATTGTTGCTCACGAGCCACCAGTTGGGGATCACTGACTTAAGGTATGGAGATCCAAATTCTTATCTGAAAACCCCCTAATATCACAGAAGCAATGATCCAGGCATGTCATTGCACAGATCGATTGACCCTAGACTATTTTCAACAATCCTTGTTGGGGGGGGGGGGCATAGACAAGAGGTGGATTATGCAGACACGAGTAAGCAAGGCAGCTAGCAGACAGTGCACACCAACATAACACCAAAGACATTGTGCAAAGACTTGACACAGAATATTTCTTCAACCATACTTGGGTAACAAAACAGATATTGCCTAGTATCCAAAGACTATAGCACCCATACAGCAGTAAAAAGAATAAAAGCTCTCATTAGCAAAGTTGCTTATGTGTGCAGCATTAGTCTCTTATCTAGGTCAGGCAGTCTCAGCTAGAAATCCTTGAAAATAAAGCAGTAAAACTGAATACAGATTCCACCACCTTTCCCAAGACTCTTTGGTTGTTTCGCTTCACCTTACACCAGCTTTAGAAGCAATGTGTCAAACTGGGTTATGAATAGAGACTTAAAGAGAACTCTATTGTGAATTTATGTGTAGTTTAAATAACAGAGATGCTTCCTAGATTTGATCCAGTAAAGGTAAAAAAGGTGTGTGTACTATATATAACTTGTTAGGGTGTTGTTTGGGCTGCAGTCCAAAACGAATCCCAGTGACCCAAAGAAATGCGACACAGAACACAGAAATCCAAAACAACATTCTGGGAGTAAGATTAAGTTCAATAGGCATATTTTTTTGCTACGCAAGGGAAAATTCAAAGCTTACTAACAGTCACTTCTATCAGACCTAAAAGTAAATGCTACAATTTCCTCAATTTTTAAAATACGGAACTCAGACGTCAGAGGTGCAGATTCAGAAAACAGATCTAAAGTAAAACTAAAAAAACATAATGTACCGTTGCACTGCACTGGTAAAAGTTGTGTGTTTGCTTCAGAAGTATTAATACTGTTTATTTAAATAAGCTGCTCTGTAGCTATGGGGAAAGCCATTCAAGTTGGAAAAAGCAAAAAAGGCACGTTACATAGCAGATAACAGATGAGCTCTGTTTTACAGAGCATATCTGTTATCTGCTAAGTAACCTGTAACCTGGGCCGCACATGCGCAGTAGAGTGAAAAAGCCAACTTTTTTGTTTAAGTTCGGCTTTTCACTCTACTGCGCATACGCACGAAGGAAGAGGAGACGCTCGCTGCAGCTACCCCAGGTTGGTGCGGGACACCAGCCCAGAGTAAAAGGTAAGCAATTAAAGTTACTTGGGGGTGCCTAACATTTTGGCACCCCCAAGTGACTTAGCCTTTGCTTCTCCTTTAAGCATCTTCTATGAAGATGCCCAGAATCCATAGCTTTTAGATATGGCAATCCTGCTTGCATTCCTCGGAATGCTGTGTATTCTGGTTTAATAGAATACAAACAGCCCCTAGGAAGGAGAGCTAAAAAAAGGGACTGGGGTAAAGTACAAGTTATCACTCAACTGCTTTGTACAGAATTGCATTTTAGAATTTCCTTTGTGTCTTTGAGACCACTATTCTCCATATTAAGGTGATCATACTTTAAAATAAAGAAAATCAGGATTGTGGTTTACAACCCTATTTAAGTCAGTCACTAACTAGAAACATGCCGACTCCGTAACAAAATTGCAGCCTATACTCTGGCCAGACAGTAAATGGGCAACAGGCAGAGATGAACACAGAACATACAGAGATGGTAATAACTGTTAAAAGCAAGCATCTTATTTGTTGCTATGATAACGGGTTTCCGGATAAGGGATTCTATACCTGTACTAACAATACCAAACCTAAACATTTATGAAAAATGTTATGTTTAAAAAATGTAAAAAAAAAATAAATTACAATTTCTAATTGTATGAAGGCTATTTCCTTGCTGTGCATTTATGTCTGTCAAGTATTACATATTTTGGTAATATGTATATGTAATGTATTGGTTATCACAGTGCATCTGACATTTCAGTCCATGGCTCAAGGCCTTGTGCTTTTATATGATCATGGAACTGCTTGGTGAGGTATGATATCCTTATCCTATCTGTCATGCCAGAACAGTATTTGCCATGTCCAGGGTTAACCCTAGCAACATTTGGCTTTGGGTCCACAAGAGACCAAAACAGGGACTGCCTATACCCACCAGTTAGGAGGGATAGTTTCTGGGGGACTGGAACATGAGACACCCCTGATGTTTGGTATCAATCTGATTGCCCACATATGGATTAAAGCAAGCCCATATTTTCATGATAATATTGGATACTGTCAAGTGCCAATATTATATGACAAGAAACTGGCCTGAGAATTGCAGCTCTCTACAAGGGGTCGCAAGGGACAAGTTCCTGGACACTCCCTCCTCATGCATACAGTAATGAAGAAGGGTCCCAGCAGGGGATAAATGGGCAACAGACCCAGTTACTGACAGCTCATACCTGAGGTCCGAATTCTGTTGGTGGTGTGTGCCCAGGTTTCCAACTCTTGCCTCAGAAGGACACAAAGGAAATTCCTAACTTGGTAACGTACATAGGGTTTCTCTGTGTTTTATTCCCTTTTATTTTATTTACTGTTTGCAATGTTATGTGTATGTTATCTTTTTATATGCACTGTTTACTCTTGTAATATTAAATATAAAATTTAATAAGTCTTGTCATTTGGCTCTAACAACTCACGTGCTTGTATGAACGCTTGGGCCTAAAATGTTCTAACCTCTTGTCTGTGGGTAGAAGGAAAGTTGTCTGTGTATATGCTAATTAACTAGTTCACTGCTAGCAGGAGAGTGTGTTTGACTGTAATTTAACCCTTTGGCTGCTAGAGTGCTTGTTGAATTAGCAGAAGCTAAGGCTGATGCCACACGAGGCGTAGGGCTAAAATTTTCGGCAAGCGGAAAACCGCTTGGCGAAAATTCAGCCCTACGCCTGCTACTTGTGCCTGCACCCGAAAGAATGGAATACGCTCGGGTGCAGGCACAAGTAGCAGGCGTAGGGCTGAATTTTCGCCAATCGTTTTTCCGCTTGCCTAAAATTTCAGCCCTACGCCTCGTGTGGCATCAGCCTAACCCTAACTAGTAAGAGAGAGTGTGTGGTATTAGGAAATAGTACCTGTTGTAGAGAGCAGGGAGATATTCAGTACCCCACTGAAGGAGTTCCATGACCTGTATAAAAACTTCTTGGTGACTTATAATACCTCTATATTTTTCAATACAGGGTACCTGGGGATTTCCAGTCATTCCATAATTTGGTTCTACATACTATAAGTCTACTAAAAAAGTTTCGGTCCCACTAAGAGACCTTTCTCAAGACATACACTAACAATAAACTTTTCACTCTTATTATAAAGTCCCTGAGTGTGTCTCCGTATGACTATTTGGATTTACTCTTTTTTTCTGTGATGGCATTAGGGCATTTGCTCATAACATGAGCACACCACCCTCTGGGTTCATTTATTTTATATATATATGAATGATGTGACATTAATCAGATAAGAATAATGCCAAGCTGAAAGACATTGGGTTTAATAGGACTATGAAGATTTTCATTGATCTAGGTCATGATATATCTAGCATAAGTAAATCTAAGGCAACTGGATTTGCTAAGTTATCATTGAAGAAATTTTTCAGTTCAACTGCCTGGTATGGGAAGTCCTGAGCATATGAACTTTTACACTAATCCAATCACAGAGAGGTGACACCTGAAACTCACAGAGGTGTGAATGCTGTGGAGTTACTTTGATAGGATTACTTTGGTACACCCAAAGGATCCCACACCAAAGGAAAAACAAAGCAATGTTGTATACGCGGCCCAGTGTAGCGAGGAGTGTACAGACCTATACATTGAGAAGACAAAGAAACTTCTCACCAAGTGAATGGCTCAAAATATGAGGGCGAACTCCACAGGGCAAGACTCAGCTGTATTTTTACACCTAAAAGACAAGGGACATGCCTTTGAAAGTAGCAACGTCAAAATTTTGCACAAAGACCACTGCTGGTTTAAAAGAGTTGTAAAAGAGGATTATTCATGTTAAAGTGGATAAACCATCCCTAAACAGCATTCACACCTCTGTGAGTTTCAGGCGTCACCTCTCTGAAGAGTTAAGCTGGCCATACACGTGGCGATCTCACGATGTTTCGTACGACCGTCGGTCGCACGAAACATCGTCAGATCCGCCACACACCATTCAGGGCTGAATCGGCAGGTAAGGAGGTAGAAACAATAGGATTTCTACCTCCTTCTGCCGATTCAGCTCTGAAGGGAGAATTTTGGTCAGGCGCCTTCTATGGCGCCCGATCAAAATTTTCTAACTTGGCCGATCGGCGAGCCGACCGATTTCAGCAGCTTCCTGCGATATCGGTCGGCTCGCTGACATGCCATACACGCACCGATTATCGTACGAAACGAGGTTTCGTACGATAATATCGGTGCGTGTATGGCCACCTTAACAATGTCCCATTGTGATTGGATTAGTGGAAGAGTTCATATGCTGAGGACTTCCCATACCAGTCAGTTGAACTGAAGAAGCTGCTCGGATAAGTAGTGAAACGTCTCCAATGATTACCTAACAAGTCCAGTTGCTTTAGATTTACTTATACTAGATAAATCAGGTTTAAGTTTGCCCACCTCAAAGTGGTGGAACATTGCAAAAAAAAAAAAAAAAAAACCTTGTTAATGTCATTTCATCATGCTGCTTTCTCTCTAGTGTTCAGTTGTACAGTTTCCTCAATTTACTTGAGCCAGTAACACCTGTTTTTCTGGCATTACTACATATCAATTGAAAGCTATTTGTATCCCTCAGAAACACATAATTAGAAACAGGTGTATACCTATATCAAGGCCAGTACCACCAAAAAAGTAAAGTATTCTATTTTATATACAGTCTGTGATAAATGTGTGTTCACTCTACTACATTTATGACCCAAAATATTTTGTTTTTTGGGACATAACACTCCAATGGTAGGAAACATGCAGGCTGAGCAAAACAAGCTACTGCTTAGCCATATGTGCTTCCAGAAGGGTTGCAACCTCACCCCTTTAATACTGGCCACATATGAAATCCACACCATGCATTTAGATGTATGCTGCACAGCAAAGAACAGGTAGGCTCTTCAGGCTGAGGCTGATGCCACACGTGGCGTTTTTACGCTGCGTTTTTTCTCAGCCTAAAAACGCTGCACAATCCACACAGCCCCTGACTATGGCGTTTTTCAGCCTAGTACTGGTGACGTAGCAGATCCCGTTGCCATGGTGCTAATAGTGCAAAATAGTAAAAAACGCTGCGTATTTCTGCTAGGTCTGGCAGCTGCCTTTGCGTATACATAGGAATAGGTTGCTTTGCAAATACAGGCGTATTTCAGCCAACGCTTGAAAAATCCGTGCTAAGGTGTTTTCTAGCGTATTTACGCATTGTGTGGTTTGCTTCGAGTCTTTTCAAGTTATTTCTATGGATGATGATATTGTGCGTTTTTCAGCCGCCGAGAGAATTAGAAAACACGCAGCGTAAAAACGCCTCGTCTGGCTTTAGCCTGAAGCCACATGGGATAAACACAGGCCGAGAATCTGCCTCTACACTGCAGACACAACAATAAGATTTTTGTAGTGTGGGGGGGGGGTTATCCACAGGCTGAGAATCTGCCCTGTGTGGCTTCAGCCTTGGAGTATAATAGTTTAAAATGACATCAGAAATCAAACCATTTTTCACATCTATCATAATACTGTTTTAGCACGCTAGTCATAATTTTGCCATAAGTATTTTCCTTATGCATTTACATTCCCTATCTAATCCCCCATGTTTCTCTATTAGTGGCCTGTAATATTTGTGCAGCAGTAGTCCGTTAGCATTAGAAGCTATAACTTAAAGGTTGAGAAGGGACAGTTAGGTTTAGAACCTTCAAGTAGCAATTATTTACAAAAGCAGCCCTATCAGCAAAAAACAATCAAAATGATCTATATGTAACTTTTAATGTACATTATTATCTTGAAGAGTAGTTTTTTTTTCAGTATCACTTTAAAAGGGACCTGTCATCCTATAACAAAAATCCTTTTTCTATCAGTATCTGAGTAAAATAAACTTTTCTTACACTACATAAATAATTCACATTTTGTTGCCTTCAGTTAGGACTCATTTGGAATATCCATTATGTCCTGACCTTGTGCCGGTCCGCACGCACCCTTTAGATGTAGGTGGATGGATTGTAGGCAGCCATTTTTGGGGAAACAAAAAGTAAAACCTGCTTTACTCTGGTGAAACAATCTGTTGGTGACATCACTTTCTGTTTCTTTGGCTTAAGTAAGGGGTAGGGAGCATTTATCTCAAGCATGTCTGAAAATAGCTTTTAGTGCAGCGAATGAATAAGAACCTGATATTTGTTGCTGATTAAAAGTAGGTCATAAAAATCAAACTGTACACTATAACAGGCTGATAAATAAGGAGGATAGCTACTAAGGGCTAAGAAATAACACCAATAAGCAGGCCTGTGACATGTTTATGGATTGCAGTGAATCCATGCTGCCAAGAGGCACTTTCCTGTTAAGGAGAATGATACTATGATGTTATAAGGGTAAGCACAAAGTATTCTACAATCATTTTGCTTAACATGGTTCTCTGTTGCTTGTGCAACATTCAGCCTCTTTTCTGTCAGCCAGCTAAGGGCTTTATTACTAGGGTTCTGGCACAAGTCTAAATCTCAGCAGTGATTCCTGAGAAAGGTAGGTGCAAAGTATGCTGCTTAGAATTTTGAAAGCTCCCCAAAGATACCAGCCTACCACAAACTTCTGCCATGAACATTGTAGGTGCCAGTCAGACAAATGGGCTGTGATTATCACTGAACATTTATCACTAAAACGTTCGCTGTGAGCATTGTGACCATCTAAAATGTGTGCATGCCAACAACCTAAGCCTCAGAAGTATGAGAAAGAACAAATGCAGTAATAGGTGTCCCAAGTACATAGCACAGGCTTACGCTGAGCTCAAGCATGACACTGAAACATGCCATATACTGGCATAAGTGCCTAAGAACATACATCACCATACCTTTTTTTGTAGAATGGGTTTCTCTTTCAGCAGGTAAGATTTCCTGCATAGGAAAATTGGGAATCCTGGCATGTGAAATACAAACACTGCCTGCATATTTTGCAGTCAATTAGACAAAAATGTACTAACTGGTACAGCAAAACTCTGTAGTCAGATATGAATGGAGCAAAGGATGCAGTCACATGCAATCCATCACAAACAATACATTTGCAGCAAGATTACATTTGGCAGGCAGAGTCAGTGGGCGAAAGATTTACTATTCTGATCCATGCAGACCAATCAGGATACATACACAGTATGAACAAAGACTTCCACCCATGTAACAAACACAGTGCATATTCCCACTTATTGCTAACACACTGTTTTTATTTCCTAACTTGAACATAATATAAGAAAAGGTTTACAAAACAGACTTATGGGCTAAATATATAGTTTATATTCATTTATACTACTAGTATCATATGTAGCTAATTACATCTGCACAAGGCTAGACCACAGCACATCAGATCACGTTCCACAATGTACTGTGACCCTAAGGTGCTGTTCAAGGCAAACCACTTTTATGGGAAAATGCAGACTGAAATAAGATACTATCATGAATACTTAAAGTCATCAGCGCTTAGCAGTCTCAAGTTCTTTTAACGCCTCCTCTTTCAGTAGAATGAGCAATCCTCACTTGAGTTAAAATACATATATATGATATACACATGGTACATCCCGACTCCAAAATATATGCGGCTGCAGTATATCTTTAAAAATTCACAATAAACTTGTGTCTGCATTTCAAAATATTGCCCACAATTTAAACAGTGTTTGCATGCAAGTTCTTTTCAGTCAGACAGTATGGAAGGGGTACCCGCTGGACAAAACAGTACATCTGGTAAAACTTGCTTAGGGGTGAGGAGAAGGGTGATGTGTAGAGGCGGAACTTCAATGAATGACACTTGAGAGCTTTGCCAATAAAGCCATCTGCTCACAGGGATAAGTGACAAAACAAAATGCTTATTTGATTCATCCTTAACCTTACATAGCTAATAGAGTATGAACAAGGGATGGGGCAAAATGTATAGACAGAATGTTTAACCCAGACAGCCCGAACTACTATTGCAAAGCAACCTCCCCCTCTGATCTGTAGATTGCACAACCATAGAATATGCTCCACACGACCAATGACCAAGTATCTCAAAATAAAGGGTAATTTCCCCAAGGCCTCGTTTGGCAGTCAGAGCAGTGCCCATTCAGGAGAGATGTGTGCATGGTGAGCGATAGGCTCATTGTAACACCGCTAGGGTCATCCCCATGCTATAAACCCCACAGCTGCAGAACTACAAGATGCAGCACTTCTCCGTTTCGGGATGCTGGTCCCCTCAGTGGCAGCCGAACTTGCCATCCCTCGGCCACACACAATCCAGCCAAACTGTACAGCAGGGGCACAGGGGCTCTGACCCACTTGTCATTGTCACTCACCATAAATCATGGCCAGGCCGGTCTCATGCAAGAAGCGTGCCCGCCTGTGTTTGAAGAGCCAGATGGTGAGGATAGTGAGGGTGAGCAGCAGGATGAAGGTCAGCAGGCTAACACTGTCCTGCCGGTGGCTCTCCTCTGCCTCCTTCTCCGTAGCGATCTCCTCCATCGCGCTGTCTTCGGCAGATATCCCAGCAATCCAAGGAACCAGAAGCCATACTAGCCTACACATAGCGAGGGCAGAATGTGGCCTTTCGGCGCCCTCCCTCTGCCAACGATCCTGCGGCACAACCCCTGGCGCCTGTCACTGCGGCCACCCTGAAGGTCCCCCGCACTTCCTCCAGCCGGTAAAGTGAGCAATAAAGCCAATGCGCAGAATCCCCATAGCACAGCAACACAATCGCTTGGCTGGCGAGCTAATGCTATCCTGCCTCTCACTTCCACGCCCTCTCCCGCTGCCTACTCTCAGGCACGCCCCTCACAGCCGGTGTAAAGGCATAAGCTGGCAGCGCAGAGAGGCAAGGGGCGGGGCTTATGGCACTAGGGCGGGAGTAGAAGTGCGAAGAACATGGGAAGGTAGAGGTGCCTGTAATGTAAAGCAGCAGAATTCCTAACAGTCATTTTAGGGAAGGTTCTATGCAGCGCAGAACATGTAAAAATCATTTCATTTTAGGGGATACTTTGTAGCTGGACTTTTTGTGTTAAATGGAAGACTGAGACTGTGCCACATCACGTGAGCTATTTCTGTAGGCAGGGTGAGTGCGAGCAGGCACTAGGAATCGATCTCTGCTCATCCGATCATTGAAACTAATCACTGCACATTGCACACTGCGGATGTATTCGGGTATAGCGCTCTCGGAGCTCCTCCACCTATCATTTCTTTGTCGGATGCTACGTGATTGGGCGTTATCTTTTAGTATGAGTTATTTTAGGGCTAGCCCCAGGCAGACTGGCTGTACTGCCTTTTAGTTTTGCTGAGGCTGGGGTTTATGTGCCTAATTTACCTTGAGTAGGGATTGTTCTATAAGGGCTTTTACACACAAGTTTTTGAATTTGGATCTGCTATTAAAGGGGTAGTTTACCTTTAAACTAATCTTTAGTATGATGTGGACATTGAAAACCAATTGATATCATCTCAAAATATCATTCTTTATTTTCAGGTTTTTTATCAGCTCTAGTTTGGTATTTTATAGGTAATCTGGTTGCTAGGGCTTCATTTACCTTAGCATCCAGGCAGTGGTTTGAACAAGAGGCAGGAATATGAATAGGAGAGGCTTGCTTAGAAAGATAAGTAATAACTATAACAATACAATTGAACCCGCACAAAGCAATCGTGTTTGGCTGCTGGGGTTTACACATTCTATAACGTACTAAAAGTTAGCCTAAGGGTCAACCACCCCTTTAAAGGAGTGATTCTAGGTGGTGCATTACTGCTCTTTAGCTGATGTCTCACTAGCTTAAAGGACATGTAAACCCCACACACAAAAATGTAATCAGTGAACAGCCTCTTTGAAATCTTTCAATACCTGCCACACTCAATGTCCAGAGGTTAATAGTAAGGCTGCAACATCCCCTTATTCACTTAGATTTGCTTCTCCTCCTGTAACCCAACTTCGGGCGACTGTGGGACATCGCAGCGTTGCATATGACATTCCACCCGCGATTTACATTCTAGTCGGTGGGATGGCATTGCGGGGAGATTAGTCGCCCGCGACAATGAAGATTTGTCACTGGGCGACTAATCTCCCCATGTACCCCTGCCCTTATATATACAAATGCAGCTTCATCAGCGCCCAGCCCAGCTCCATTCCTTTATTTTCTGTTTGCACATTTGTTGTTGAGGGGTGTGGCCTTATGACATGCCACAGCAAATCGGCTCTGTCATTCACACATTTCTGCGTCACTGACTCAGGGAGCCAGAGATTCTGAAGGGTGAGGGATGGGAGGCTGCTTCAGTAATTAGCCATAACTATGTAATGGTGCAATTTTTTAAAAAGCTGTAAATTGTCAAAATGTTTTTCTAGACTTTATATTTTCAGTATTATAAAAACATTTTTCATGATTGTTCCCCTTTAACCAGGAATGGAAGTTAACATTGCTGGCATTTCTAGATTCCATTCAGATGTCTGAAAATTATGTTTTGTTACTTCTATCGCCCTCCCAAGCCTTAACAGAAGCCACATTTGCAGAGAAAACTGATGGCAAAGGTTAAACTCAAGTATATTCTCCAGAAGCTTGAACATAAATATCTGTGAATATTATTATAGAAATACTGTCATGGGAATAATGTCATGCACTGCAAGTTGGGTAATATCACCCCCCTCCCTTTCCCTCCCAGCAGCCGATCATTAGAACAATGGGAAGGTAGCTGCTACCTGACACCTGTATTGCTAAGGTTGAAGACACACAGAGCTACTTAGTAGCAGCCAGGGGCAGGCCAGGGCCCTAAGCAACCTGGTTGGCCACCTTGCCTCTGGACATTGCCCCTGCCAGCAATACATTTGTTGGTTCAAAAATATAATTTTAAATGGAAGAGTGAATTATTTGCTATGTAAACAGTGTAATTTAGAAATAAAAAGTACACCATAAAAATCAAGACATAATTCCTTTAATGTCTCTCTGTTCCTTTATATAAAACATATTATAGTTTTACTTTGGGAGGGAGGAGACTTAATGTGAAACAGGAAGTTGTCACTGACCATGGCTGCATAAAGACATATCCAAGGGTGTTGATAGTTTCTGTACACTGCCAAAGCCATCTCTTGCATATTATCATATAATATATATAGGTGTTGTTTCCTATCATTGGTGTGGTACCTGTGTGGACAGTTTATAACTTTATATATAAAATACAGTTCAAATGCTGGCAATCAGGTTGAAGAAGAATATCAGCTTAGGTGTAGTCCAGATGATGAAGACTGTTTCCACAAAATAAAATTAGACAAATAAATATTTATCCTTGTATATATCCTTATAGTAGACAGTTCTCATCACTCTTGCTGGGTGCTTGCACCCATAGTAACTAGTTATTTACTTGGAGCCCCCTATGAACACAAGTGTGCAGTGCCCAAATGGTGGCCAGGCCCCTTTTTTGTGCAATATAAACAGCTGATGTTAAGCAGTTAATATAATAATATTAATAATAATATATATAATATATTAATATATTATATTTATATATCATATATATTATATATATATATAATAATAATAATATATTATATATATATATATATATATATATTATATAATATATTAATATACTAATATATATAATAATAATAAGCAGTTAATATAAAGAGTTCCATTTAATAATGTGCTAATTAGTTTATTGGGGGTCAGTGGAGTTTATCCTAAGTTTAATCCAGTTCTATCTACCTGCCCCTGCTCTGTGCAGTTATTGCTTGATATTGCTGTTGGGGCCCAATAATTAGTCAGCAGTAGTTCATAAAAATAGTAATAATAATGTGCTAATAAGTCAGTTGTGGGTTTTTGCATGTTACGTAAATTGCGTAAGCCTAGGGGCCCAATAACCAATCATTCCCCTGTTGGAAAGTTCATGTAGAAGAAGCTGATATACTTCAGTAAATAACTCCTAATATAAGCAGCTGATGTTACTCTATAAGAAGCAGTTCATATAAAAAATTGAAATTAATAATTGAGTAAGTCAGTTTATTGGGGACAATGGCATTTACCGTAAGTCTTTAGTTCACTGGTGATCAGTGAAGTTTGTCCCTGCAAAGCTTCTCTACATTGTCTTTTGCTTAATACAGTAGTATCAAGCAAAAGACTTAATTTTCAAGGCAGTTTTTCAGGAGTTATGTAAATTGTGTAAGTTTTGGCTTCACTTTTAGTATGTTATAAAATGGCCAATTTTAAGCAACTTTTCAGTTGGTCTTCTTTAGTTTGTATACTTTTTAAAAAATGTTCTTCTTCTAACTCTTTCCAGCTTTCAATGTGGGTCACTGACCCTAGCAGCCAAAAACTATTGCTCTGTGAGGCAGCAGTTGTATTGTTACTGTTACTTTTTATTACGTATCTTTTTATCTTATGTAACTAAAGGTGGCCATACACAGGCAGATTTAAGCAGCCGATTCAGGTCCTTCAGGCCTCCCCTCAAAAATCGGCTAGATGCCAATTGGGCAGGCTTGATTGTGACCCTTTATTGGGCCAAACAATTACATTAGCACTATATCGCCACCAATACATACAAACTTTATAACTTATGTATCAAGAATTGACTCCACTGACCAATAGTGAATTAAAACATTTAAGGTAAATTCCAGTGGCCCCCAATAAACTGATTACATTATTAGCCTGTTGATTATTTTAATTATTTATATAAAATACTACTACAGTGTAACATCAACTGTTTATATTGGAATCTACTTACTGAATTATATGAGCTATATCTCCTATACCTACTGTATATGAACTTTTCAGCAGTGGAATCAGGGCCGCCATCAGAAATCATGGGGCCCCTCACAACAAAATTTTCTGGGCCCGAGCTTAGAAAACCCTTTAAAGTTAAAAACGCACTGGCCCGGGACGATTGTCCCCCCTGTGCCCACCTGATGGCGGCCCTGAGTGGATTGACTAGTTATTGGGTCCCACTAGGAAATGAACTATAGGTAGGCAGAAGAGGCACATATTAAGGGTGCAACGGTGTGTGTGTGTGGGGGGGGGGGTAACAGGCACTGGACCTGTACATAGAAGCTTATGTAAATTATATAGAAACTTGAATAACTCATGTGTCAAGTATAGACAATGCAGAGCAGTGTGACTGGGGCAGGGCTGTTTGTAGGGTTTCGTATGGTTGTATCACACATGTATCCAATATTGTCTGAGCTCAGACAAAACACTGATCTGAGAGCTCAGAGGCCCAACGATCAGATCAAAAGGCAAATGTGCTGGACCACATGGTTCCAGACATGTACAAAAAGAAGTTAGTGGTCCATTTGTTTATCTACAGTACATTCCTGATTAACAGACAGCAGACCACACAGTTTATGGTGGTCCAGAAGTATAAAGAGTGTGTTATTTAAAAAAAAACAAAAACTGAAATCTTGAACAACATGTTTCATTGGTGGGGATCTATTAAAAAAAAGAATTTGTGAATTCCACACCTATATAATTAATATCAAATGCTTTTGGTTAAACTGGATTTGTGTTATTTCAAATCCTCTTAAATAACAAAATCTATCCTCAAACAAGCTACCTAAAGGTGGCCATACACGCACCGATAATATCGTACGAAACCTCATTTCGTACGATATTCGGTGCGTGTATGGTATGTCGGCGAGTCGACCGATATCGCAGGAAGCTGCTGATATCGGCCGACTCGCCGATCGGACCAGTTTGAAAATTTTGATCGGGCGCCATAGAAGGTGCCTGACCAAAATCTCCCTTCAGCGCTGAATCGGCAGAAGGAGGTAGAAATCCTATTGTTTCTACCTCCTTACCTGCCGATTCAGCCCTGAATGGTGTGTGGCGGATCTGACGATGTTTCATGCGACCGATGCTTGCACGAAACATCGTCAGATCGCCACGTGTATGGCCAGCTTTAGCCTGAATCATCCTTCATGTTTGGGATGACCTATCTGCTAAAAGATTAACCTTACTCAAGCTTTGGAAGAGATTTTGAACACTATACATGTCAAACTGAATTTTAAAGTACAGTACCACACATCTGGCTAGGATTTATCTTTGATACCAAAGTTGGTGTTAGAAAATAAATAATTTTAAAGCCTGCAAAGGTAAAATGACAGCTGGCCTGTTTGTTTCTTCCAGATCAAGAGGGTTTGGGAATGGTTAAACATGATAGCTTTATGTGTTTTTTTCACCTGTTATCTGTGTTTACACCTTGCAGTTTTCAAAAATTGTATTGTTTTGGTGGGTTGTTCTTAAGGCTAATGTCCCACGGAGTGAGTTAGTTGCCCCCAATAGATCTCTGCTACCGCAAGCAACTAACCACTTTGAAGTACCTGTCCATCTGCAACAATAGAAGTCGCCAGTGGAAGGCCACAGCTTTCCAAAGTTGCTCTAAGTTTTCACCTGCAGGCAACTTCAAGTGGCTTCAGAAAGCTGAACAACAGAAGTTGCTGGTGGAAAGGCATTTCTGCCTTTTGGTTAAACTGGATCTGTGTTATTTCAAATCCTCTTAAATAACAAAATCTATCCTCAATCAAGCTACCTTAGCCTGAATCATCCTTGCCCTTTCAATCAATATAGATACCCAAAAGTGTTAAACGGGGCGAAATGTTTAAAAACGCACTTACTTTCACATCAAATGGTGGGAAAATGCTTAACCCACAATTTGGTTAGTGGAAGAGAGTTGTTATGCTGTGTTGTATAGCATTAGTAAAACTTTTATTGGTTGCCATGGGCTAATGCCCATAGGTACATTTTCCCAGTTTTAAAAAATGAGCCCCATTGTGTTTTCTCATATTTCCAGCATCATTGTGGACTTAAGGGGGTGGTATATCTGATGTTTATCAATAGTGGTCAGTGTGTTAAAAAGTGTGCGGTAGCTCCTTTAACAAAAGGCACGTTTTGTACCCATTTGCACAACTGCACTTGCGGTCATATATTACCCCTTTGGTGTTTAGCTCAGAGTGATAGTGCCTACTCCACAGTGTATCCACACCACAAGGTGCTGTGCTGGTCTATTATTGCACAACCTTTTTGTGCCACTCTAGTGATACCTTGACTTCATGTTTGGGATGACCGAGCTGCTAAAAGATTAACCTTACTCAAGCTTTGATTTTTTTGCAGATGAAAACAATTTCTTTTACATATATGTTGCCTTTATGCTCCACTCGTTACTAGAACTCAGCATGCAGAGCTGTTTGTGAGACTGACATCAGGGACAAGAAGCTAGTGATTTTTATTTGAAAGCTATTTAAAAAAAACTGTGCCATTGTGAAAAGCACACATGGGGCACATTTACTAATCCACGAATCGGAATCACGAATGGGAAAAAATCGTATTGGAAACGTAAATTTCGTAAGATCGCAAATATCACAAAAATGCTTACGAAAAAATCGTTACGATAATATCGTATTGGCGATCCGAAAGTCCCAAAATTTTCGTACCGAAGAATTGTAAACAGCGGTAAAACCTTTCCGATTTTTTCGTGCAAACGTCCGAAAAAGTCGTGCGCCGTACGAAAAAGTTGTGCGGACGCCCGAAAAAATCTGCGAAAATACGCTCGGAGCGTTCGCATGAACACTCGTGCGTTCATGCTTTTGTAAATGTGCCCATAGTATTGCTTATTTAAACAAGCAACTATCCCACAGGTCCCTGGCTCTTACTCATAAATGTTTCATGGCAGAAGTAAAGGTTCCTGCACAAAGGGATGCTTGCAGCCTATGAAGAGGAAGTGGAGATGTGTGCGCAGACATAGACATGATCTATGCAACCAGTGTATTCAACATCTGCAAGCTGTCTCTAGAAAGACTCTGAAACTAGTGGGGAGAAATGTGAATGTAGTTCATTAGTCTGTAGTGAAACAGTGAAAGAGATCAGTGTTCCTTTCTGGCAGCTTCACTGGTTTTGCTTGTGCTGAACTTGCATAATAGTTAAACGAGCCAGGAATAGGCCCATTCGAGCTACTTAAGCATTTTCCAGGGTCATTCTTGTTGCTGACCTTGTAAAGGAAGCTTATCACAATTAGCCTCACATTGTTTGGAATAATGGATATCTGTATTATTTTTAAATAATGTTATGTTAAGGTCATCTGTGAACTCAAATATAGGGAAAGTATACATTTTAGTGCAATTTTGGCCCACATAAGCCCCTTTCGTAATACACTACCAGAGTATAGGTTATACTCCTAATCCCTTACAGTCAAATTTGGGTTTTTATTCATATTGGACATCAGTTGTGTGCTGTCATAGTAGTGTAGTTCAGTCAAAATGGTTGCTAGTAAACAGATGCTCACAGTAATTACTTTCAGTGCCACTAACAGTAGAAAAATATGGCACACTTTCAAGCTACTTACGAAGGATAACTTCTAGTATCTGTCTAAACCCTTACATCCCCGGCAATGTTCCCTCTAATTGCTCCACGGCTATGGGCGCAAAAAATGTATTTTGTTACACACATTTGTTCACATGCTTTTGAAATCTGTGTGCTTAGTTAAGAATAAATGCAAAATTTTGTTTTCAAACAAAATTCTTTGTGCACACCACAATGTGTTGTGTGCGCACAGCTTGTGGTTTACACCAGCGGTCAGAGCCACTATCTCTCATCTTTTTCATCTGAAAAAATATATTGAGTTCCCGCATAACTGATTTCAAGTGATAACCATTAAACGACTAAGCTAGTCAATACTAATTTCAAATGTAATTAATTTAGAAACTGTAGACCAATTGCTTTAACGTGTTGGAAGAGATTTTGAACACTATACATGTCAAACTGAATTTTAAAGTACAGTACCACATATTTGGCTAGGATTTATCTTTGATACCAAAGTTGGTGTTAGAAAATAAATAATTTTAAAGCCTGCAAAGGTAAAATGGCAGCTGGCCTGTTTGTTTCTTCCGGATCAAGAGGGTTTGGGAATGGTTAAACATGATAGCTTTATGTATTTTTTTCACCTGTTATCTGTGTTTACACCTTGCGGTTTTCAAAAATTGTATTGTTTTGCTAGGTTTTGGTGGGTTGTGAGTTCTTAAGGCTAATGTCCCACGGAGTGAGTTAGTTGCCCCCAATAGATCTCTGCTACCGCAGGCAACTAACCACTTTGAAATACCTGCCCATCTGCAACAATAGAAGTCGCCAGTGGAAGGCCACAGTTTTCCAAAGTTGCTCTAAGTTTCCACCTGCAGGCAACTTCAAGTGGCTTCAGAAAGCTGAACAACAGAAGTTGCTGGTGGAAAGGCATTTCTGAGTGGTTAGGCATTTCGACTAACTCACGCCGTGGGACATTAGCCTTAAGAACTCACAACCCACCAAATAGGTTGAGCAAAGTGAGTAAATTGGGGTTTCGAAGTCTAGGGAAATGTGTGGTTTACTTACAGAGCAATGCACCTGACATTTTATTTTATATCAGAACCTTACTGTATTAATGCTTCAAGTACTACAAGTATGATTGCCTTGAGTGTTGGGGTCTGTGTACTTTTAAAATATAGTCTGATTTTACTTAGAATTATTACAAATTGTCACTTCCAATAGCCCCATAGCCTCCATATTGGCACCTTGGTTCATACTTGGCTGTCCATTATTTATTAGGCAACATTCCAAAAATAATAATTTCCAAACCTTTACTTAATAGAGTACATTGCACTATTCTTGGAAACACATCTTCCTGTGCTGCATGTTCCAATCTTACTCTATTCTTCCTTTATAACCAGCTGCACGCTTTCTTCATTATGGAGCATGCCAGTGGTGGTACCCTTCTTGACCAACTTTATCATCATGGAAAACTAACCCAAGAGAGTATTTTGTAAGTATCTTAGCGCTTTCAACTTTCAAAGTGTATAGGCCGTAATAGAAAGTAGAAGGAAGTAGGCCTGTTTGTACCTGCTCGCAGTACAAACATTGACACAATATCAATAGACCTGCATACGTGTCCCCTGTAACAAACTCACGCGCATATAAGTGTTCATAACTGAATGAAAGTGCTTATAATAAACACTAATATATAGACATCACCAAAAATAAATTCTGCACATATAGGGGCTGATTTACTAAAAATCGCAAAGAGTCTTTTTATTAAAAATATTTATGCATACATTTTAGCACTATGGCACTTGCAACTGGGTTTGTATTTGAGCCCTATAGCTTTGTTTAGCTTCAGGCTACACATTGAAGGCTGCAGCCATATTTGAGTAGGCACACTTTTGTGGTACACATAACCACTTGTGGGCAAGTTTCCCCTATTGTCTTAGATCTAAATGAATCTAATTTTAGTACATACTGACATTTTACACATCTTACACATTCCTGCAATTCTATTACTTTTGCTATTAGTTTGATTGTAGCTGTTTAACTGTCCACTAGAGAAACTGTCTTACTACCCAATGTACTACTGATTTAAAGGTTTTTCCTGTACATTCCTATCTAAGGACTTTTGTTATTCATTTATAGCATAAGATTCTCCTTCCGTACTATTAATATATAATCTGTGAACCTTTTTAAAAGGACTAGGCTCTTTAACTGGTTTAACTAGTTTAACTGGGAGTGAACATAATCCCCATAGCTATAAGTGTGCATATAAAGTATTAATATAATAAAAACATATATAAAACTGATATATTTTGAAAATTATTTTTTAAAATTATTTGTATAAAGGTATCCTTTAATCATTATCTACATAAAAAATGTATAGCCTTTAAAACTACAGTATACTGGGACGAATATTGTCGTATCTGCAGTTTATACTGGAAATAGGAATCCAAACCCTATACAACTCTGGAGATCTTTATCAATGAGAGGCCCAAAGAGCCTACCAACTTGAGCCCCTAAGGTAAGGATGGCAATCTACCTCCCCATATAAAAACAAGTAGCAGACATAGACTAGGTGACATCGGAATGGTAAAGCTGGCCATAAATGCTCTGATTTGGTAACACAGTTTGGCCAATTTCAACCATTATGCCTGATCACTTGGAATGTATGGGCAGTCATAGGACCATTATGATTACTAATCCTAAAATCCTGATGGAATTACATTGTCCTTAATTGGAACTTTCCAATAACGTGCAATATTAGAAACTTTTGCAAAACATAAAACGGGTACTTTTTTTGTGTTTGCAGTAGCCAGTGTCAGCCATGACAGTCTGTATGCATTGTTTTCATTGTGGGGTCACTACAAGACCAAAATTACCGTACTCCTATTCATAGTGTGCATTTGCATTTTATGCACACTATTGCCAATAAAATATGAGAGATGGAAAAGGTAAATGATGTTTAGCCAGTGTATGATAAAATGAAACTAATGAATTTTATGCACTTCTATACAGCTTTATTCCTCTCTCACATACAGCCCAAAGCAATGCAGCTTCACCAATAGGTTGTCCAACAGAACACAACTTTATTCAGATACCCCTATCCTCCTATGAGGTGTGCAAGCTATCTGGCACAACACAGTTTGTGCTCTGGTGACAAGTTATAAGGTTCCTGAGTATAACCTATGCTCACCAGCTGTTTACCCTATCTAGTGATGTATTCTCCTCCGGGTATTTCCCTTTAAGATCGCATGTTGCCCTTGCTAGCTATCCTAGTTTCTTTTTATGTGTGAGGTTAGTTACCTCAAACTTGTCACTAGCTAGTCATAACCTGGACCAACCATGCCACAACATGGGGAGTTATTTGCTTTCAGGCTCCATTTACCAATCCCCAGCTCCTTACAGGGTGCAGACAATATGCCGGATCAATCATCCTTTTTATGCATTCCAAGCAGTGCAAATAGGGTCTGTGCTGTTTATTCAGCTGTGGCCATTATTTCTGGCCCTTTTTATTTTATGTTGCTTATTGGTTACACACAGGGAAACATGATACTTGGATGTATTTGGAGCATTTTAGGCACTAGCTACCTTCCTTCTATTGTACCAAAGCAAGCACTTATTTTGGAAGGTAGCAAGATAGCAGCTCCCAGTAGATATCAGAATAGCACTCAGTAGTATGAAAAATCCAAGTCCAGCTTGATGAACTGGGAACAGAACATTCTTTTGAGAATGGCCACTTTGTGAAATGTGTTTGGGTCTTTGCTCAACAATGTTCCTAGGCCTCACAGCATTTATATGGTATACGTATATAATGAATATGGAGCATGGTGCCATTTGATCGTAGAAGTTGCTGTACCATTTCATGGTGCAGAGCCAACACAGCATGTTCTTCCAAGTGTTTCCCACTCTCAAATTGGGGTCACTGACATCAGAAGCCAAAACACAATTGCTCTGGGAGGCTACAGTTTTATTATTATCATTTTATAACATATTTTTCTATTCAAGTCATCTCCTATTTATATACCAGTATCTCATTCAAACCACTTCCTGGTTTCTAAGGTAAGTTGGACCCTAGCAACAAGATATCTGCTGAAATTCCAAACTGGAGAGCTTCTGAACAAAAATTAAAAAAACTAGAACTAAGGTTTTAGAACTAAAACTAAGACCAATTGCAAACTGGCTAAGAAAATGACTCTCTACATCATACTAAAAGTTACCTTAAAGGGGAACAAACCCTTAAAGGGCTAAATGACTTTACATGGACAGGCTTGTCTCACAAAATCAGCAGTTATCGATTTCCAGTGAGAAACTAATGTACTTCTGACTTTATTTAGTTATATGAAAATGGAGCATGCAGATTTCCCCTATGTAGTGCTGAATGGCAATTATTTCATGTAGTTTTTACAGATAAGATTTTATCTAGGTCCAGTAAACTGTAGCTACCAACCAACAGAGAGCATTTAGTGGTGAGAAAGAAAACATCTGATTGGTTACTAGACGTGATACAAACCTTTTGACTTTTAAACCTGCCCCCAATGCCTTTTTTTCTGGTGTACTTTAAACTTGGCAAATGCTATGGCACATACTATTAAAGAATACTGGATTCTGATAATGGCTCACCATTTTTTTTTTCACTGCCTTTAAAGGGGTAGTTCACCTTTAAGTTAACTTTTATTATGTTTTAGAATGGCCACTTTTCAGTTGGTTGTTATTTTTTTTTTTTTTATTATTTTTGAATTATTTCCTTTCCTTTTATAACTCTTTTCAGCTTTCAAAAGGGGGTCACTGACCCCACAGCCAAATAATCATTCTATTGGAGGCTACAATTTAATTGTTACTTTTTGCTATGTAACTTTATATTCAGACCCACTCCTATTCATATTCCAATTTCTTATACAACCACTGCCTGGTTGCTAAGGTAATTTGGACCCAAGCAATCATATAACTGCTAAAATTCCAAACTGAAGAGTTGCTGAATATAAAGCTAAATAATTCAAAATCCACAAATAATTAAATAAAGACCAATGGCAAATTGTTTCAGAATAGCACTTTCTACAACATATGGAAAGTTAATTTAAAGGTGAACAACACCTTGATGAGGTGAAGAGTGTTCGGTGCTCTGAGTATGTTTGTTAATACCTTTCTATAGGTTGGTACCATTTGCTTGACATTGTAGATCTTTGGCAGAAATACAGTAAAACCTCAGGTAGCAGTACTACTGTACAGGTAAAAGGTATGAGAGTGTAAAGCCTATGGCACACACCAATTTTATGTCTTTTTCTCACTGTATTTTATCAGAAGGTGCTGGACTGAGAAGAGATCTGAAACACTTCACCGCCTGTGAGTCAGTTGATGCTCCGAAGGCGTCCAGCAGTTCACAGGTGCTCACCGCCTTGACTGTGACAGATTACTTGCTCTCCCCTGTCTATTGCCAGGTCATTTATATTCAATCCCATCCCCTTAGCAACCATATCATTTGCCGCTGGTGCTTTAAGCTTATCATTATGCTGAGCAGCCATCAAGTTGGAGAAGAACAAATAGGTTTAATACAAGGGACATTGTACTGCATGGTGCGTAGCACTTGGGTCGATAATCAAACACTGAATTATTCTGTGGAATACTTATGCAAGGAGATGTTATTAAAGTCTAATTACAGCAGCTACTTTGTGTGGTTTGCTAAAACATGTGTTATAGAACACCCAGGTGCTAATATACAAGGAAAAAATTGCACCAGCACAGTCACTCCCAGCTACACTTTAAGATTTCTGTATTTTACTTGCAATACAGCAAAAGAGTAGCGCTGCAGGTGAGAGTGAATGAGCCCCTTTGTACTTCAATCACTCCCTTAGCAGAGATGTCAACTAAACCCATTCCATTATGGTGATAACTATCTTGATCATTTACTAATCCCTTGGGCACATGTTGTGGCTCATGGGCCCTATCTTTTTTATCTACTTTTTTGCACTTTGCCTCTCCATTAGTAAATAAGCCCTGAGGTCTCAAAACTAACCAGAGTGGATCATGATCACCCTAGTAGCATAGGTTTAGTTGGAATCTTATTCTGTACACTTATCTATACACATGTCTATGTCAAGCCAGGGGATAATTAAGGTTCTGGCCATATCGCAGGAAGCTGCTGATATCGGACGACTCGCCGATCGGCCAGGTTAGAAAATTTTGATCAGGCGCCATAGAAGGCGCCTGACCAAAATCTGCCGTCAGGACTGAATCGGCAGAAGGAGGTAGAAATCCTATTGTTTCTACCTCCTTATCTGCTGTTTCAGCCCTGACTGTGTGTGGCGGATCTGACGATGTTTCGTGCGACCGATGGTCATCAGATCGCCACGTGTATGGCCAGCTTTACTGTCTCAATATAGGACTTAAATAGAACAAAGCCTTAGGGCTCTGGCATACGGGGAGATTAGTCGCCCGCGACAAATCTCCCTGTTCGCGGGCGACTAATCTCCCCGAGTTGCCTTCACCTGCCATCCCACCGGCGACAATGTAAGTCGCCGGTGGGATGGCACACGAGGCGGCGCGATTTCGGGAAATCGCAGAAAAAGACTCACGAGGCTTTTTTGCCGATTTGCGCGAAATCGTGCCAGGCCCCCCTAACGTTATGCTGGCCAGGGCCCTCTGACACTATGCTGGCCAGGGCCCCCACGCTATGCTCACCAGGGCATTTCTCCCCCTAATGCTATGCTGGCCAGGGCCCCCATACACAGTGCCCCCAATTTCCCCCATACACAGTACACCCCATTGCCCCCAATACACAGTGCCCCCCATACGCTATGCTGGCCAGGGCCCCCCCAAAGACAGTGCCCTGAATTGCCCCCATACACAGTGCCTCCCAAAGACAGTGCCCACCTAATGCTATGCTGTCCAGGGCCCCCCATACACAGGGCCCCCAATTGCCCCCAAAACAGTGCCCTCCATACAAATTGCCCCACATACACAGTGCCCCCAATCTGTGGCTTCTTCCTTGGCTTCTTTTGCAGCAGTGGCTTCTTCTGCAGTGGCAGCGGCTCCAGCGACTTTGGGCTCCTATGTGAGATATGCCCTTTTATAAGGTTGTGCCCTGTGCATGCTGACGTCACACGTATGCGTATCAGATTGCATTACGGATGACACAGCCCGTAATAGATTAAAGGGGGCCCAAGCTGGTCAGAAAACTATAGAACTGCCGGGCCCCCTTTAAAAGTGAAAATTGCCTAGGCCCGGGATGACTGTCCCCCCAGTGCCCCCCTGAGGGTGGCCCTGAAAGGGGTGGTTCACCTTTAAGTTAACTTTTAGTATGTTATAGAATTTACTATTCCTAGCAACTTTGCTGTTCTAGTCTTCATTATTTAGATTTTATAGTTTGTAGTTATTCGCCTTCATTTTCTGCTTTTTTCTTGCTTTCATATTGGGGTCACTGACACTGGCAGACAAAAAACTTTATTTATCCAGTCTATTGCCTATTCATATTCCAGTCTCTCTTTCAAACACAGTTGCTGGGGTAAATAATACACTAGCAACCAGGTAGCTTCTGCCAAAAAAAAGCTAAATAACTGAAGAACCATAAAAAAACATAAAAAATAAAGATCAATTTATTGTCAAGAAATATCAAGGTGTATGGCCACCTTTATTAGAGACTCCTATTTGCATTGTTTCAGCTTTCCAAAATCACGCAAAATTTCCACCTGTCGGCATCTTTGCTCCACTTTGGAAAGCTGAAGCAATGCGTATGGGGAGCTACAAAGAGCTGTTTTTCTAATGTGTAGTGTGGCCAAAAATTTGGTATTGCATGCTTGTGTTCATGGGGGGCCCCATAACTTATTTGGGGCCCTAAAGTTTCTGATGGCTGGCCACAATGTTATGCTTGCCTTGTCCATTTATTTACAGTGGCTATTTATTTTAAATAGAAAAATAACAATTGTGGTTCTGGCTAGACTGATCATATTAACAATTGCCTATACTTGCCATCTTACCTTGCTAATACATTTTAAGACAGCTAACACTTTTGTAGTAGGGAGATAAATATGCACAACCTTGTGTGGATTATGGACAGAAGGATTCATTCTATTGATGGACCCTGCTACAATTAGCCATAGTGACAGAAATGCCCTGACATGTGTGGCTGTACAATGTAAGGCTTGTAAGCTGAAGCTGTGAGAAACTGAACTTGGTATATGAGTCTAACACTATGATATTTGTATCCAAGCAAATAATAGCCGTCTAGATTTTCCATTTCCCACATCAGAGTCCCTTGTCACCTTGAGGTTTGTTCATGGAAACTAATAGTTGTCTTGCCTTGTCTGTCTTTTATAGATTATTCTCTTGCTCATTCCACATTTCATTGTGATAACTGCTCCTAATTGTTACATTGAGTCAGTGGTTGTGTCTTTCTTCAGAGGGGGGGGCAGGGTGTGCTGACAAGACACAGTAGGTCCAGTAAGGATCTGTGATCCCTACTCCTTGTTTGCCCATGGTCCCCGTTTAGCTATGCTTTAACCAAATTAAATAATTGTTTTTAAAGTTCATGAATTTTACTGACCTTTTAAATTTAAATTATGAATTACAAACTAAGTTTTACTTTATATGTCAAGCCAAGGAAAATAGACAGAACAAGACAATAAAGGTTGTAGATTATTATACCTGTTCTCCTAGTAAATTCACTCTTAATGATTCAATTTCATTTCTCTGTAAATATAAACATCTCCTTTTCACATACCCACTTCATATTTTGAGATATATTTATATACTGTATATATGGCATAACTCACAGTAATTCACAGATTTCTTCAGTCATTCATTACATGAATTGTACTAGGAGTGCCAAACACACCCTTCATTTTGCTATATTTTTATAATAGTATCTGCAATGCCACCTACAGCATATTTACACAAATGCATTTATTTTGCTACTGTACACCAAGTATCCTTACAGCTACACTTTTTTATTTAAATATTCTAATTTAAAATTAATATCCCTTTTTTTAGACCAATGGAAAGAGAACTAATTGTAATTACAATTTCAGCAATTAGCATTTATTTACTTATTAGGCAATGTGTGAAGGATAGAGGTTTGAAAACAAATTATAGATACAGTATAAGAAACTGCCACATTTTTGGTAAAAAAAATGGATTGATATGATAATTCGGCCTGAGTGCCAACCGATTGAATCACATTGACAGGATGTAAGCTGTCAGGGCGAGGACTGTATCAACAAGCCTATGCACTCCTCGTCTTAGCAAGATTTTTAACCTGCTTGATAGATATGAGGGCCCCATACACAGGCTAAGTTGCAGACTCGGTTCATCAGCAGTTTTTATTGACCCATGTATGGCCACCTTAAAGGAATAGTAACACCAAAAAATTAAAGTATTTTAAAGTAATTAAAATATAATGTACTGTTGCCCTGCACTGGTAAAAATGGTGTGTTTGCTTCAGGAACACTACTATAGTTTATATAAATACCCTGCTGTGTAGCCATGGGGGCAGCTATGTAAAATATAATGGGGTTTTATCTGTTATCTGCTAAATAACCTGTGCCTTTTCTCTTTTTTCCAGCTTGAATGGATGCCCCCATGGCTACTCAGCAGCTTATTTATATTAACTATAGTGCAGTCAGGCAAACACACCAGTTGTACCAGTGTAGGGCAGCAGTACATTGCAATTACTTTAATTTTTTTGGTATTACTGTTCCTTTAAGTGTTCATGCAGTACTTGCATCTGGGGTCTTGAGAGGTGCAAAGTGCTGCACTGGTTTTTGCAAGACATGATATAGAGAGGGAGCCTCCAAATAAAAATTACTCTGATAGGCAATCTAACACAGGTCCACAATGAATGAAAAAGAAATTTCATAATACATTATCATCCTGAACAGAGCTGCTGGAACTTACAAGGTATCATGTGTCTCTTGCCTTCTTATGTCTTTACTGCAAGCCTCATAATCCTTTAGATTAATTTTCTCAGCTCCAGACTTTTAGGCCTTTAATCCAGCACTTCTTAGTCTACATATGCTGTTTTGGCTATCTGTTGAGTCTTAGGGCTCTGGCACACGGGGAGATTAGTCGCCCGTGACAAATCTCCCTGTTCGCGGGCGACTAATCTCCCCAAAATGCCATCCCACCGGCGAAACTGTGAAACGGCTCTCAAGACAACTTCCGCCCTGGGGCCAAACAATCAAATTAGAGTGCTGGAATAGGCGCAGTTGGTTCAGGGACCACATCAACGAGCTGATGCAATCCCCGATCCAACTAAATTTTTTAACCTTCCCGATCGATATCTGGCCGATTTCAGGAAAGGAAGGGGAAGGCCCATCATTTGTACCCCTACATGGGCGATAAGCTGCCGAATCAGTCTAAAGGACCGATATCAGCAGCTACAATCGGCCCGTGTATGGCCACCTTTAGGTAAATATTTGATAGAGCAAAATAGGAGTTGCCGGTGGAAAGGCCACTGCATCTCTTTGTTTTTTTTACTAGTAGCTCCATGTGTCTTTACCCTTAGGGTTAAACTCCATAAGAGATTTTGATCAGATTTTGAGGGTCAGATTTGATCTGATCTTGTCATGCAACAGCACAACATTCTGTAGGACCCTACAAAATCCGACCATAGGCTGTAACGTAAGGTCAGACTACGTAAAGTTAGATGGAGTGTTTTGATCCTGCATCTACATCTGACAGTCAATATATTATAATGAGAAAAAAATTGTATCTTGTTGACTAAAGATACAGCATGCAGTGTTCCCTTCAGACAAGCATGTCATGCAAGAGGCTTCAGGCACCATACCTAAATATGCCCCTACATCATACGTGTGACGCCATGCACCAACCCGCCACCGTACCCACCCAGCGGTGTGTGTGACATCACTCACAAAGAGCACTCCCCACAGGGTAGGCTGGGGGCATTTTTTTTAATTAAAAAAAAAATGCATGCAATGGAGGGCCGTCCCACCTAAGGCTGCTGCCCTGGTGTTGCGCTGGTTGGCAATCCTTTCATATAGTTTACACATCATCTATAAATATACATAAAGATTTATATAATTATATGTCTCTTTGTTTAAGAGTATAACGTTTTTCCTTGAATCAACTATTAAGCTACAAATGTTGCAACTTGCTCTGTAGAATAATGTTCATGTTGAGCAGTAGCTCGGTCCCGTACAACAGGAAAGGGACAATAGCTTCCTACACAAATCGCACTGCAGTGTGACAAAGTATATAATAGCATATAAGAATATAATTTGCTGCCGCTGAAACTAACAATACACCTAAACCTGTAAGCAACCAGGTGCCGGCTGAACACTAAACCAATTAATTTTAAGAAGGGATTCTCTAATTATAGCCGTGTTTGGGTTTCAGATGCCATAGAAACGGGAAGCTTCTCGCCCTGAGGTGGGGCTGCTCGGGGTCGCGCACGGCTCCTGCTACTGATACAGAGTCCCCGCTACGTGCGCGTATCCGGCGCTATCTGTTGCTCCGGGGAGCTAACTGCGCATGCCCGTGCAGTAATCATTGTGGTTATGTATTTTTAGCCTCGGCCTTAAGTGGTACCTTTCTCCCCCTGTAATCCGGAGCTCGTTGCGATCCCTCCTGCTCTCTGTCTGCGCCCCAGTGCCTGGTCTGGTTAGTAAGGAGACATGGGTTGTTTCTTCTCCAAGAAAGCGAAGAGGAAGAGAAACAGCGAAGAGGCGAAAGCAGGGGAGCAGCCGCAGCAAGATGGGGAAGAGCCCAAGCAGTATAGTTGGGACAAGAGGGAGAAGGTAACAAACCGTGTGTAGCCAGTGCTATATACACTCGCTGCTGATTTACTAGCCTGTGCCAACTATGGGCATTATTTGAGCAATTCACTGATTGGCAAATACAAGCCAGGGCATGACGGGTATCATACTGAGAACTGATCCCCTTGGCTCAGAGCGCTGCGCCTTGGCTCTATTCGCATTCCCCACTGATGCTCGCTAATTAGCTCGGCTGCATGTCGCAAGCTGCGGTGGCTTCCGTGCAACCATGTGATAAGTTTAACCACATTGAGCAGTAACTAGGCACGCATGCCACCTTATTTTATATGTGGCCTTTTGAAATGGAATACTCTATCATTCATATATGTGTTGTGTGATATGTTTATGGGCAGCAAGAGAGAATGTACCTGCCTTGATACATTCTCGATTCTTAATACATTCTAGATGCATTCTCTGTGACTGTACATTTCGGTATTGCACTAGTATTCAGCCACTCAGTCATTGTTGGATTACAGTTGGCAGGATCCTGGCAAGAAGAGAGAATGGTTACTGGCTTTATATCTCTGGTGTATTTCAGTCCTGGCTGGCACTGATGTGTGTACGCTCAGCCAGGGTTACAATAACTAATATTCATAATGCTATTGCTACTTCTGTGTGTGTGACAGAAAAACATTAATCTGGCACACAAGGAATTTTGGTTGCTAGGGCTGGTGATCCTATCAACCAACGTTAAGCTTGCCATACACATACTGATAAAACTGTACAAAACCTAGTTTTGTGTGGACTCAGAATTATCATATCATTTTTGTACCATGTTGATTGGTTGTTAAATTGATTACCAAGTTAGAAAAGTTTGGTTGGATAACGATAAAATCTGAGCATGTATTGTGTATTGGACAATATCCTTGGGGATCTACAATAGACGTCACTTTCAAACAATTAGTGTCTGGCAAATATTTCCTGTTCAGAAATCCTCCGATTTGTTGTTTTGTGGTTGTTTGGGCTTTATCCTACAGATTCAGTTTGAATGTTTTAGATCGTTGCATTTACACATACAATCAATCTCTGAACTTTCGTCAGAAGAAGACTAAAAGCTAAATGTGTATGGCCAGCTTAAGGGCTGTGGTAGACGGGGAGATTAGTCTCCCCGATATTCCTTCTCACCGGCTTATATGTAAATCGCAGGTGGGATGGCATATGCGGCGCTGTGATTTCCTGAAATCGCAGAAGTTTCCTCTCAAGGCAACTTCCGCCATTTTGGGAAATCCCACCAGCTTGAATGTAAATCGCCAGTGGGATGGCATATTCGTTGTCTTGAGAGGAAACTTCTGCGATTTCGGGGAAATCGCAGCGCCACATATGCCATCCCACCGGCAATTTACATTCAAGCCGGTGGGATGGCATATCGGGGAGATTAGTCACCCTCAACAAGGGTGATTTGTCGCAGGCGACAAATCTCCCCATCTACCATGGCCCTAAGAGAGCTAGGATTACTGTATGTGTGCTCTGATTATTTACTTGATTATCTACCTTGCAAGGGCTAAACATGGAGTAGTTTCAGTTTCTCTGTTTAGCTCAAGAAATAACAAAAATAACATAACTTATATATTTGTGTGATATAACATAACCCCTATTCATTGCACTAATGTTGAAAAGGGGCAATACTGCCCTTTTACCAATATTTGGTGATACTGACCAAACATCCAAAGGACCCAATAAGTCTACTCCAGACTACCTTTTGGAGCACTCGCACCGCACCTAATCTGGAAACTAGCACTTATATTGTCGTGTCACCCACTGTGACCTACAGCACTTATATTTGCCTACTTGTGTCTGTAAGTTACCCTGATATATAGGTTGTAAGCTCTACGGGGCAGGGACCTCCATCCTCTTGTGTCTTTGACTCTTATCTTATTGCAACTCTTTTATTTATTTGTGTTTATTGTAATACGTTGTATTTTTCTATTATCTTAATAACCCCCTGTTTGTATTAATGCATTCTACTGTACAGGTATTGTAACCCAATCTCTTCAGGTTACACACTTCCCCTGAAACATTGTGTGATATGGACAAGGTGTCTTATTGAATACATTTTCATCTTTTGCAATACAGGTGGAATCATGTATTTTCTTTTCAATAAAACAAGTCACCAGTCCACTGAGAATTCCTTTGTTTAAATACCCCCCCCCCCAGATGCATCCATTGTTTTCAAAGGAACAGTTCATTATACAGAGGGTTTCTCCTGGTTTTCAGGAAGTTTGTGGTATGAAAATAATTGTGGTCTACCTAAATTCACCTTAAACTTTTGATACACTGCCAAATTACATTGCATTAATGCTTTTCAAAATTGCACTTTGTTGGTCTTGGGTTGCTATTTATACATGGATAGAGAACTTGCTAATATACTGTGTACAGATCATAGCTGTTAGTGTCTATGTAGTGTTCCACAGAATTCTGTACTTAGTGCACTTTTATTTAATCTGTTCTTTAAAGGGACACTATACACCTAAAAACACCTTTAGAACTTTAAATCAAAATATAGGACTTGTGTTGAATATTGCTATACCTATCTTTTTTAATTTCAAAAACATGTTTTCCTATATTTCTTGCCATTATAAAGCACTCATTTAAAAGTTGGGCTATTTTTACTGATCTTAGCCCCCCTTCTTTATAAACAGATCAGTTTGTTCAAAGCTCCTTATCTACCTTTGAACAAACAAACCCCTCCCTTCTCTAAGCAGCAATCTTGAGCAGATCATTATCAGGGGCTTCTCATTGGACTTGTAATTAGTTTTATCAGCTCCTCTGAAGTTCTTATGGATCAGAAGGTTACTAGAAGTGCTAAAGTGAAACTAGCTTCATATATTTGTTTAGTGCCAGAAATCATAGATATTTCTTAATTAAAAAACAATAGGCAAACAATATATTCAGCATAAGCCCTATTCATGTTGAAAAGGGGTTATGACTTGGAGGAATACATCTGTGTTCACCAGTGACACAAACCTATGCAGGCCAATTTAGTCCACAGGACTGAATGCGGCATCTATGCAGGGGATTCTGGACAAACTGACAATCAAGGTGGTTGTGTTGCAGATAGTGTTGATAAATGTAAGGTTATCTCATTGGAAGCAAATTAGGCAAACATTTGATAGCGAGGGATTTGAGAATACTTATGGGTAATAACAGCAAGCAAAAACAGTTGCTTATAGGAAGGGCCAGCTGGATATTATTCTGTATTAAAATGGGTGATTCCCAGGGGAATAATGTACTCTTTTCTCTATGCCCACCTCCATGTCATTAAAAAATAAAGGACCAAGGACTGACCCATGCGGTACTCACAACACTGGCCCAATTAGAAAATGTTCCATTTATCAACACTCTTTGTAATCTATCCTTCAGACAAATATTATTTTCTAGGCCAATATTTCTCAATTTTATCACTAACTTTCTGTGAGGTACTGTATCAAACGCTTTAGCAAAGTCAAGTAGATGACATTTACTGCCATTCGATCATTGAGGTTCCTGCTCACCTCCTCATAATAGGCAACTAAATTAGTCTGGCAAGATCTGTTACGCATAAAACCATGCTGGGACAAATTTATAGTCTTGTGATTTGCAGTGTACTCAAGTACCCTATCCCTTATTACCCATTTCCAACTACAGATGTCAGACTAACAGGCCTATAGTTTTCAGGCTGGGAATGGGATCCTTTTTTAAATAACGGCACCACAGTAGCATTTCTCGAGTCTCTCTGCAACATGCCAGACCTCAATGAATCCTGAAAAATTAAGTGAAGAGGTTTGGCAATCACAGCGCTAACCTCGGTTAATACCCTGGGATGAATACCATCCGGTCCTGGACCTTTGTTTACCTTTACAAGTTCAAGTCTCTTTTGAATTTCCTCCAGAGTGACCCATGTATCAGTAGTTATATTACTAGAATTGGGTCTATTAAAAGGGAAGCCTTGATTAGCTGGCTCCTCAGTTATATAGACAGATGAAAAATAAATGTTCAGAATGTATGATTTTTCCCTGTTCTGATCAACCAACTGACCCCCCTGTGATAATAAGGTTCCCACCCCTTCTTGCTTCATTTTTTTTTTTACTATTTACGTATTTTATGTTGCAAACCCCTTTCCGTCCATTCCGCCTGATAGCTTTTTTGCATGCTTTATTTGCTTCCTTGTACCTGATGAAAGTTTCTGCTGTCCCAGCTAACTTGAATGCTTTAAAAGCATGTTTTTTCTTACCAACCTCAACACTAACACTTTTATTCACCCATAAAGGTTTTGCTTTTCAATGCCTTTCCTTGCTTACAAGGGGAATATACTGACCTGTATACTTGCTAAGCAATGTTTTAAAGATATTCCATTTTCCTTCTGTATCTAACCCCGTGAAAAGCCTTTTTTCAGTTGACACATTGCAGAGATGCCCTTATACTGGCAAAGTCTGCACGTCTAAAATTGAGTGTTTTAGTTACTCCCTTATAGAGCTGTCTCTGCAGCATTATATCAAAGGAGACCATGTTATGATCACTGTTCCCCAAATGCTCACCCACACAAATGTTAGAGATGAGTTCAGTATAAATAGATATCACCAGATCCAAAATAGAATCATTCCTAGTAGGTTTTTGAACTGCCTGAAGTAAAATGTTGTCATTTAGCATATTTACAAACCTACTAGCTTTTTCTGACTTATTCCAGTCAATGTCCGGATAATTAAAGTCCCTCATAATAACAACTTGACCTAGTAATGCAGCCTCCTCCATTTGCAATATCAGCTGTTACACAATCAAAAACTGCTAATATCATGAAAATGAACATTGTTGGGTGGGTATATGTGTCCTTTAATGCTAAGATCACTTGTGAAATGCTCTTATAGGATATCTATAAAAAAAAAAAAAAAAATCTGTACTTGAATTCCCTGCACCCATACTATTGCAAAAAGCAAAACGTGCTTTGTATTAACACATTAGTCATATGAAAATGTAACTATGTACTAATTCCTGAACTTTTCACTTCTCTAGTAAAGACACACCTAATTGCAATAGCATTGAGTACATAATGGTTATGCAGGAGTACATTTTTTCTTGTGTAGTACTTTGTGCCAAATTTCCTTGGTTTACTGTGACGGCCTTATTGTATGTCTAACTTCTTGTATAATGAAGTGTTTTCTCATTATAAAGCACAGTGGCTAGAGTGTGGAGGTAAAGAGAACTCAGAATTAGTGGTTAGTGCAGAAAATGTGAAATTGTGAAAAAGACACAATAGCTAAAGGATGTGATGTATTTACTATTAGAAATTTGGACAGTGCAAAGGTGTGGAAAGGTCATATCAGTTTTAGTAGTTCTATTTCTAAATGTCCATAAAGAGACATACATTAAGAGAAAATCCATTAGACTGAAATTCACCATATACTCAACTGACTGTTTCACTGTCTGCTTATTGCTGAACATGAGAGTAAAGGTGGCCACACACGTGGCGATCTGACGATGTTTGTGCGACCATCGGTCGCACGAAACATTGTCTGATCCGCCACACACCGTTCAGGGCTGAAACAGCAGATAAGGAGGTAGAAACAATAGGATTTCTACCTCCTTCTGCCGATTCAGCCCTGACGGCAGATTTTGGTCAGGCGCCTTCTATGGTGCCCGATCAAAATTTTCTAACCTGGCCGATCGGCGAGTTGACCGATTTCAGCGGCTTCCTGCGATATCGGTCGACTCGCCGAAATGCCATACACGCACCGAATATCGTACGAAACGAGGTTTCGTACGATATTATCGGTGCGTGTATGGCCAGCTTAATGTATCAGTAGCCTACCTCTTTTTGTTCACAGGGTATTTGATTATAAACAAGGTATTTCATCACATTCTGCCATATAAAGAATGGGCCAGACTGCATGCTCAAGCTTTTTTTTTTTTTCTGTACATAATTTATAAGTGCAACATGTAGCTTCTGTTAAAGGTATATAACATAACTGTGTATGCCTCCCCCCCCCCCCCCCCCCGGCACACAGAATCAGTAGGCTTCTGTATTTTCACAGACAAATGCATTATTTGAACATTCTACCAGCTAATTAGAGTGGCATTCTGGCAGACAGTTGGTTAATCTGCATTTAGAACAATTTTAAAAATGTTAAAAAAAAAATCTTTCATAGCTTAAGTATGAATGAATAGCTCTTTGACTTCCACACCACAGCTTCCTGTTCTGTCTACTAGGTTTAAGTTTTCTATAAGGGCAAAGGTTAAGTAATGACTAACTGGCGTTAATGCTTGCAGGAAAATAAGGCTGCCTACAGACAGTCTCCTTTACATTGAGGGTGCTGTAAAAAAAAAAAAATCAGTGGCAGAAAGTAAATATTTTTTTTCAACAGCATCAATAAGTTCTGTAGTCCTTTGTTGCATTAACAATATGTCTTATGTGGCTGTAAGCTAAGTGGGATAGTACATGTAGGTTGCTGTAAACAGTTTGCCTTTAAATATATTGCACACAACAGAAAATATATCATAGCCTTAAGAGTTTGTTGCAAAGTATCATTTCCCTTAGATGGATAGTGTTAGATTTTTTGCATAACGAATGAAAATGCAATTTTTAGCAACTTTCTAGTTTACTTTAATTTAATATTTTCATTTATTTCAAAGGGTATTTGTAAATATAGTTGTTGTGAAAAGTGGTATCTACTATTCTCTCAACTTCTTGTTCTGATTACTTATACCATTGTCACACAATATTTTTGGCTTGCTCCAGCCACAATACTTTACACGTTCTGTGAAAGTGCTGAGAATAACAGTAAAAGGCATTGGCCAGAGGAGAGCTGACGTATTGCGTTTTCACTAAAACTCTGATGGCAGACAAATGTATAGATTAGATATTGGATATTATATTTTTATAAGCAGCTACAATGTTTAGTTATATAGTTTCCCTCTATGCACTTGTAAGGCATAGAGAGTTGTGTATGCTTTCTGAATGGAGCATAAGGGTTTTTTTTTTACATTTCATTTCCTCCTCCAATAATGATCTCTATTTTTCTTTTATATTTTCATTAGGTTGACCCAAAGGATTATATGTTTTCTGGACTAAAGGACCAGACTGTAGGCAAACTGCCAGATAAAGTTGCAGGTCAACAATTTGTTATACAGGAGTGTGAAAACTGCAACATCTACATCTTTGACCACTCTGCAACCATCACTATTGACGATTGTACCAACTGTCGCATATTTTTAGGGCCTGTAAAGGGCAGTGTGTTTTTCCGTGACTGTAAAGACTGCAAATGCGTGGTGGCCTGCCAACAATTCCGCACTAGGGACTGCAGGAGAATGGATGTGTTCCTGTGCTGCTCCACCCAGCCTATTATAGAGTCCTCTACAGGCATGAAGTTTGGATGCTTTCAGTACTATTACCCAGAGCTGGCATTGCAGTTCAAGGAAGCTGGATTGAGCATTTTTAACAATACATGGAGCAACATCCATGACTTTACACCTGTTGCTGGAGAAACAAACTGGTCCCTTCTCCCACCTGATTCTGTCATCCAAGATTTTATACCCCTGCCTGATTCAGAAGAGCTGAAATGTGTTCGGGTTTCTGCAGATATTCATAAGAGCATAATACCTGTAACCTGGGGGCAGCGGCTGAAGAAAAGTGATGAATCCTGCTTGGTGGTTTTCTTTGCTGGAGATTACACCACAGCAAATGCTAGAAAAATGATCGATGAGGTAATAGAAGTTGCAATCTTTTATTGCACCTGGCCAGGGCTAGTATAAATGTATAATATATTACAATTCAGTTTATTGTTAAGCATCAAAATTATGTTTCCTGTATAAAAGCGAAATTTACAGTTTGAAAGCAAGAATTCTGGGATGAATCCTATTATTGCTCTTAAAAATTTTCATTGACATGGAATAACTGAAGCTGCAGTGTTTTAAAGCACAGCTAAAGCAGTATGCTGATCAGTTTTCCAATTCCAGGCCATTCATCCTTCTTGGAGCTCTTCAGTACATTGTCTAGCTTTCTGATAAGCTTATATAGAGCTAGGGAAGTGGATTCACAAAAAAAGCATTTTGGTTTGAGGCGAGAGCATCCTCATTCATTTGAAAAGCAGAACTAATTCTTGCAAGAAAGCCCAGTATTGCTCTTTGCAATGGCATTGAACACCCTTATAGCTAAAACCCACCCACTGAGTTTTAATGCACAGGCATAGAAGAATGCTGTGGTTTTTTGGAAACATGACTAAAGGTGGCCATAGACGTAACAATTATGATCTTTCCTGTGACCATTGGTCACAAGAAAGATTGTTCGTACCCTCCACTGAAGTTCAGGGCTGAATTGTATCATATAGAGGTAGAAACAATAGGAATTCTAGCCCTATCTGACGATTCAGCCCTAAAAGCAGCTTTTGCTCCACGCCTTCAATGACGATCAAAATATTTGCCACGCCTGAAGGCATTTGAGATATCGGTCATCTCGTTGAGCCACCATACACGCCCCAAATATTGTACAAAACCTTGTTTTGTACGATAATATCGGTGCTTGTATGGTCAGTTTTATACATACTTATTTTGTGATAAGGTAAAAACCTATACCAAGGCCAGAGCTTTTTATGCTCTGATCAGCTCTGAAAAAAAGATTTGTAACTATTTTGGAGTCATTGTTAGTATGTGCCTGCTCTGCCCCATTTTTGGTAATGAAGCTTCTTTTTCCAATTGATGGGGCTGAGCTGGACCAGGAAAGTGCATATTTTTTTTTCTCCCAGCATAAGAGCAGGAAGGTAACGCATGCTACCTTAATAATAGTTTTATGACACTTGTGAGACTAAAATTTAATATTTTGTGATATATATAGTTCAAGTTTTAAAAGGGAAAAAACAAAACAAATGTATTAATTTTTAAAGTATCCCTCCTAATGCTAAAACTATACCCTTTAGTGAATATCATAGTGTCTTTGCACTTATAAAAAGCTTGTTATTTTCTAGAAGAGCCCCATCTTTTGGGGGGGTTTTATTGTTGGTAATCTCTACCATGTTGTGCCTAACCCACTTTTTCATCCTTAATGCAGATGGTTGGCAAAGGGCTATCTCTTATTCAGACTAAGGAAGTTGCAATGAAAACTGAAGATGCAAAAAGAGTATTTCAGGACAAAGTCACAGATTTAATCTCTCTGGTGGAGAAAGGTATGACCTAGGCCTTGCTGAAGGTTCATTTTTAATTTTTACAGCATTTCATCACCCTGCACTTGTAATGCAGTCATAGGATATGAAAACAAAACTGTGCCTGATATAATAAAAAATCAGAATTTGATTTATGTGGTAACTCGTGCCTAACCTTAAATGAAGAAATAGGCCACCACTTTCCATAAGATAACTGTAGATAAAAATCCTCACATGGTTACTTTACCCAGTGTCATTGGGTATGATCCTTATATGTAATTGGCCAGCACTCACCAATTCTACTTCTCTAGAAAACAGGTGCCTTTTGCAGGTTGTCCACTAGTCAACTAGGAATCACAGCACCATCCAAATTTCCAAATTTAAAAAGCCTTTATTGGAATCTCATGGCTGTCAGTCTCTCGATCAAACAACATTTCAGGCCCAACCATGGCCCTTTTCCAACTGAAGCTATGCCCTATATTTTGTCTTTATCCTTATGTCCTGCCTACAATTTTTCCTCTCAAGGTCCTGTAGTTGCACTGGAATTTAATGGCGATGGAGCAGTAGACAACTGTCAGTCAGTGATCAGCAACACCTTCAGTGGCTCCAAGGTGAGTGGTTAAGCCTGAGAGAAAAAAAAGATCTCTTCTTTTAGAGTGTGTGGGATTTTAGATGACCTTACATCATAGTTTCGGTGTCTGCAAGTAACGTTACTCTTTAAACTGTCCTAAAGCTTGTCTCCAACTGTTACAACTAGCTCAGCCAATTTCACTGACTTGGAACATTGGTTTAGGGATGCTTCCAAATTAAGGTCCACCAACAGCATGAGTGTGGACTTATTAACCAACCTTAAAGAATTCAGGACAGCTTTTCTGTGTAATTATATGTCTGATTTGTCAGATCTACACTGTGGTTAGCTTTGTTTCCATGACCAGATTATAAGAGAATGTTTTATGAGTTTAGGTTTAACAGCATGTAGGGGCTTTTTCATGATGCGGCCCTAAAATTTTGTATTGTTCAGCAACATAGGGGGCCACAAATGTCATGCTTTTACAGGGTGCTGAGGAAAAAATATGTTTTAAATTGTGGCCCTCTGGTCCGGACTGAGACTCAAAATAGGCCCTGGCATTTTAAAAACACCCAAACAGCTTATCACAGGCCCAATAAATAGTGACTGTCTGTGGCATCTTACAGATGTTTCTCTGTTTCATAGCTGTCTATATACATTTTATTTTACCTCGGTAGAGAAAGCTGCATGGAAGCATACACTTACATTCATGCAAATGTGTACATACATTAGCTTTACTGATGAATAACATTTAATTGGTGAAACAAAGTAATTAGCTATAAAGTTTTAATGTCATGTAATGTGCAAGATTTTATTCCAGCTGTGAAGCTCACTCTATTGCTGCTTTCTCTTTTCTCAACAGGTGTTTGTATCAGAGAGCAAAGAGTCGGCTTCTCGAGACGTTGACAATTTCTACAACTTTGCCGACATGCAGATGGGAATGTAATATACTTGTGCTATCTCTTTCAGCCTTTGTTCCTCATGTTTACATGCAGCAAACCTCTTTTTCCAGAACTGCTTTCTGTATGCCAACATCATTTCTTCCCCTAAAAATATCCTGTTTAAGGAAATACTGTTCATGTTAAACAATGATGTAACCTTTGTGACTAAAGGGTATTTGCAGTAGTGTATTGAAAAGAGCATTCCAGGTGCTATATAAATAAATGAACATGATAGCATTGCTTTCTAAGCACATATCTCTGTGCTTTGAATGTAGCTTATTTACACATTGCCCTTCACTTGACTTGAGGAATGGTGATGTTTTTTCTCTGCTCTCCCCTGCATCACAAAGTGGTTTATTCTGATATTCCAAATCTCCAAACTCTCAGTTTTGAATAAGCCTTGTGCATTGCCAGCAATGCAGAGGTGCAAATGTGAACAAGTAGAATGTTTATTTACAGTCTCTTTGTTGTTTAGTAAATTAAATAATTGTTGTACAACCAACATTTTAATAGAAATGTACATTTGGTATAAAACTGGAATTTTACTGCATTTTTTAAAAGTATCATTTTTTTACAATTGTGTAGGTATACAGTTTAGAAATATGGCATTCCAAAAATTCAGGGTACTTGAGGATAATAGTAAGCAACTTAAAATATTTTTTTCAAGAATATTTATTTTACCATTGTATGTCCAAGTATCTTTAAATAAGTAACTTACATTGTGATCATGTATATTTTGTTAAAGAATTGCACTCTCAGATCAAATTTTTTTTATACTGTGAAATTGTGATTTTTTTTTTCTGAGCTTATCATGCTTTTGTAATTTTGAGGAACGTTTCAAAATATAAATATATAGCTTATGTTCTTTGTATCTGTGTAAAGTCGAAGGCATGTGAGACTCTCAAGATATTAGCCCTGCTTGCCAGATACCTTATTGTTAGGAAGAGCAGAGGATCTAATTGATTGGCTCTGAAGAGTTACTTTGGAAGCTTCATATTTGCAAAGTTACAGATTATTCTGTTAGTTTTCAAATTGTGACGCAACACATTTCTAAAGTGTATGAAAACTCTTCTCTACACTCCTTTTGTAAGCACTTTTCTTTTTTTTTAAAGGAGTAGGATCACATGATTTATTTTCCCCATTTTTGGGTTCTTGATCCAGAATGTAAGAATACTTTTGTTAACAGTACAGTAAATAGGACTTTTGTTAAAAATATCTCATGCCTATTCTTTTTTACTTACAAAAGACCTTTGCCCTGTGATCACAAGAGTTTGTTTAAATAAAAACAATGAAGGTAGTGATTTTTTTTAATACAGGCAATTAATCTCCCCATGTGTCATTGCCCTTAGGTCAGTGGCACATAGGGAGATTTGTAGCCCATGGTTAAACCTCATCTAGCGTGGGTGACAACTCCCCTGAATACTTTGCCACCGGTGATAAAGTGAATCGCTGGTTGCAAAACACACACACAGAAAACAGAAGTGACGCTTATGCCTTCCCACTAGTGATTCAATTAACTGCTGGTGGAAAGGCAAATTAGGTAGATTAGTCACCCGTGGTAGCCGAGAATTAACCTTGAGCGACAAACCACCCCGTGTGCCACTCCCAGGGCCCATTGGTCCCCCACGCTTACCTTTACTGCGCCGGAGGGGGTCGGGAGGTGCATCGGTAGTGTAGAGAGCGCAATTGCGCTCTCTGAACTAGCAGACCTGAATTTCTGTTTTAAAGACCAGAAATTTGCCTATTAAAGTTACCAGGAGAGGCTTTTTGCCGCCTTTGGCAACTGCCCTTAGGCTAATGTCCCATGCAGAGATTAGTTGCCCTCAATAGATCTCTGCCAGTGGTGATAAACTAGTTTATATGTTGATGTGAGGTGTGTAAGCTGCGGAAGCACATAACCTTCTCTTTTTAAATGTTTGCATTAATGAATATAATTGACACCTGCCATATTACTTTGCTCTGCATAGGAAAATCCTCCTCACATAATATAGATATCAGAATACATTTATGAAAAATTAGAATGCTGTTATTATTTTAGGGAAAGTAATCAGATAGGGCCAGGGTTTCTTTTTATTTATTAAATGTAGTTTGGTGTGGCCACAATGCTCAATGCCTAGGACCAAGCACTATTATGTGATTTATTTCAATTTATTTTCTGCTTATTTAGCAGCTGTTTGCATGTGTACTTTTTTTTTAGTTTTAAGATATGCTGGATCATAGTTCTCTTTAATATCATCAGATTTTGTTGTAACTTTTAAATGGGACCTGTCTCCCTAAGAAATAATTCCAAATTATTTTCTTCTGTGTTTGTCAAGCAAAATAAACTGCACTTACACAATATAAAAATATAAATCTTGTTTCCTTCAATCCTGGAATTCATAATTACAGCAAGCAGACAGGCTTCATTTTGTGGACACTGTTATTAAGGCAAGCTTTGCATCATGCCAAAATCTTGATTATGTGCCAGAATGGGGGACTTGGTGCCCATGCACTGGCAGCACAATAAGATGGTGAGGAGGGAGGTGGAATATGAGGAGTGCTGAATGGAAAGTGAAAGGATTTGTCTGCCTCACCTCTATGCCTAAGGCATAGAAGCAAGGCAGGCAATATATGTTTAACAGCTAGGATTTTGAAATGTCTTTATAATGGGTATGGGCTTTGGGTTTAATTTTATATTTGAAAATGACTTATTATACAGCTTTTTATGTCTGGGTGACAGGTCCCCTTTAATTGGTAAGGGCCATTTATATTTATTATAAACTTTGGGCTTCTTTGAACACTTGGAATTTTCCAGACCATACATGGGCCTTAGGGAGAGATATCTGACACAAAAGGATGGCTACATACTAGAACTAATGACTGTTGGAATATGACTTTGGAATATTTGGCTTGACTGCAAACCTAGTAACATGCAGTGTTCATCAGTAGACCCATCCTTTCTTTTATAACCAGTTAGATTTGGTGCAATCCCATCAGAGTTTGATCAGCCTAATCAGTCATTTTTAGAGGCAAAGATAATCATGCAGTTCAGTTTGGTCAATATATCATTATTAATATAACTGATATTGTAATACAATGAATAAAACAGTTCAAACAGTTCAAAACAGAAAATGTTTGCTGGAACACATAAATAGTGTTTTTAGGTCCATTTTACAGGGGGGGGGGGGGGGGGGACACTTCTTGTCTTGTCTTGACTTTAGTGTAGCTGGATTTTATGCCATTAGCTAATGCTGGAACGTGTGACTGTGAAAAACACTTCCTAATAAAGCAAGTATCATAGAAATAACTTGTTATCCTGCTTATACAAGAGTTCATAGGTATGAAATATGATATCAGCCTTGAATAACCCAGGGGCGCTGCTGCCATGAGGCAAAAAGCTGCCCCTGGTAACTTAAAGAGCCGAAAATCCAATTTCTGTTCTAGTGCAGAGAGAGCACTATTGCGCTTTCTGCACTAGCAATGAGGCCCCCCCCTGATGTGAAAAATCTAAGCACAAGGGGGGCTTCGTGGTGCTTAGTGATGTCACTTATGTCACATGACTCACTAAAAGTTGTGTATTATAACATGGTAAAAAAAAAACCTATTGTAAAATATGAGTACATGTATGGGACCCATTATCCAAAATGCTTGGGACCTGGGGTTTTCCGGATAAGGGGTCTTTCTGTAATTCGGATCTCCTACCTAAAGTCTGTTAAAACATTATTTAAATAGTAATTAAACCCGATAGGATTGTTTTGCCTCCAATAAGGATTAATTATATCTTAGTTGTGAGTACAAGGTACAGTTTTATTATTACAGAGAAAAAGGAAATCATTTTTAAGAATGTGAATTATTTGATTACAGTGGAGTCTATGGAAGATGGCCTTTCCGTAATTCGGAACTTTCTGGATAATGGATTTCCAGATAAGGGGTCCGATACTTGTATATTATAAGTCTCACCTTGGAGTTCCTTCACTTGGATGAAAGCGCCTCGTCTTTCATCCCATGGTTTTTTATAATTGTGAAACTTCCTGGTGACTTAATATAATTATATTTTGAAAGAGGGGGTACGTAATTCCCAGTATTACTCCATAATAGAATGTGTAGTAGGGAAATAACTACCGTAACAAAAGTTACAAGTTGTTAAGTATATGTTCAGCATTCTCAGAGGGGATAGAGGACAATAAAAGTAACCTTATCAGGTCTGGACTGGGATTCAAAATAGGCACTGGCATTTTAAGTATACCAACCAGCCCTCCCACAGGCCCAATAAATAGTCACTGTCTATGGCATCTTACAGCAGCCCCTCTGGCATTTGCCAGAATCCACAGATTGCCTGATCTTTACCCTCCTGTTGGAAAGCCCTGCATACAATGATTTTGTATGCATTCTGTATTTTTAAAGTTCAATGCTTTTAAGTTACTCTGTGTCAGTTATAGCCATTAGTCTTGTACTTTCCAATTAAAGGAACAGTAACACTAAAAAAATGAAAGAGCTTTAAAGTAATAAATATATAATGCACTGTTGCCCTGCACTGGTAAAACTGGTGTGTTTGCTACAGTAGCACTACTATAGTTTATATAATAAGCTGCTGTGTAGCCACGGGGGCAGCCATTCAAGTTGGAAAAAAGGAGAAAAGGCACAGGTTACATAGCAGATAACAGATAAGCTCTGTGGAATACAATGGTGTTTTATCTGTTATCTGCTATGTGCCTGTGCCTTTTCTCCTTTGAATGGCTGCCTCCATGGCTACATAGCAGCTTATTTATATAAATTATAGTAGACTTTCTGAAGTAAACACACAACTTTTACCAGTGCAGGGCAGCAGCACATTATATTTTAGTTACTTTTATACACTTTCATTTTTTGATGTTACTGTTCCTTTAAGACATCTTAAGTCTGCAGTAACTGTAACAGCCAATGCAAGGGGACATTGGCTGTGTCCTTTTAATTGTTCATAAAACAGTGTTGACTGTACCATCCCACTCCCTCCATCTGATGCTATTTTTATCACAATGAGATGTATGTCTTGTGAATTTGGATTCCGAATATGGAATCCAAAATAAAGTTTTAAATACATATGAGGGAAACATTATATATGCTGGTAAATGTCTGTTTGTTGCAGATGTCTCATTTGCTTTTGTACAATTTTTATGTATTTTTGTATGTATCTTGAAATGATATGATCTGCTCTTTAATAAATGTAGAATATGCTAAATATGGTGTTGACCTGTAGTCCTTTAAATCAAAACCTCTATGGTGAAATGGGATAAATACCTAAAATGCTTTTATGATAATGGATATAGAGCTTAAGCGTGTGATAAATCTAGGCAAGTGTTTAATATTTCATGACAGTTTGGACACCAGAGACACTGTTTCACTGGAAACCTTTGATGTAATTTCCTTGTCAGAGCAGCAATGGCTGCTTACATAGCTCTCATAAGCAGGTTTCAATGGGAAAAGAAACCCTGACCTTTTTATATACAGGCTTACATTTACTTTGAAATAAATGTTTGGTATAATGTATATGGTGGCAATCAAAGGCAATTTGCTGCCGGCCATCATAGATAAAATACATAATGAAGTACATATTACACTTAAAGGGATACTATGGTGTACTTTTTATTTATCATTTACAATTATTACATAGCAAATAACTCACTCTACATTAACATTTTATTCTTTAACCAACAAATACATTTTTTGTAATATTGGTGTGTAGGCAGCCATCTCAGGTAACCTATTGTTTCTCCTATTCCCATGTAACTGGAGGAGTCTCAAGCCAGACTTGGGTTTCTTACTCTTGAGTTCTATTCTGATATCTACTGGGAGCTGCCAATACCTTACCATTGATCTGCTGGTTGGCTGCTAGAAACAAAACTTGCAGCTCAGCAGTAAAGTGTGAATGAAGTTTATCAGAGCTCAGGTCACATGGTTGTGGCACCATGGGAAATGAAGAATATGGCTAGCCCCATGTGAAATTTCAAAATTAAATATAAAAAAATCTGTTTGAGTTTTTGAAAAATGCATTTCAATGCTGGATTGTGCTGGAGAAGCTCTATTAACTGACGTGTGATGATAAGTTTTCCCATAACAGTATTCCTTTAAAGGGGTGGTTCACCTTTAAGGTAACTTTTAATATGATATAGAATTCCATAGTAGTAAGTCAAATCAACTGGGCTTGCTGTGTTTTTCAAGAAAAACAATTTCTACAGATATACCATGACCGGGATGAATAAGACTCTTCAAAAATGTGGGTCACTGACAACCACAATTATTTATTATTTAGTTTATTTAGTTTTTTATTCATATTCCAGTCTGCCATTTAAACTACTGTTTAGTTTCTAGGGTTAATCTGTAGAGATGTAGCGAACTGTTCGCCGGCGAACTAATTCGCGCGAACATCGGGTGTTTGCAAGTCCGCAAATTCGCGAACTTTTGGTGATGTTCGCCATTTTGGGTTCGCCGCGTTTTTTTTGCGCCACGTTTTTTCGCCTCGGTTTTTTTCCGCCGCGTTTTTTCACTTCGGTTTTTCGCCTTTGCGTATACATAGGAATAGCTTGCGGTTTTTTTTTTGCGGTTTTTTTACAAAGTATTTTTCAGAGAAATGTTTGCCCTTGATCCCCCTCCTGCATGCCACTGTCCAGGTCGTGGCACCCTTTAAACAACTTTAAAATCAGTTTTCTGGCCAGAAATGGCTTTTCTAGGTTTTAAAGTTCGCCTTCCCATTGAAGTCTATGGGGTTCGCAAAGTTCGCGAATATTCGCGAGTTTTGGCGAAAGTCCGCGAACGGGTTCGCGAACATTTTTGGCGATGTTCGCTACATCCCTAATAATCTGATGCTAGCAACCAGACAGCTTCTGAAATTGGAGAGAGCTAAGCAATAAAAAAAGGACCAGCTGCAAATATCAGTGTCTACATCATACTAAAAGTTTATTTAAAGTTGAACTACCCCTATAAACTTGTACCCTGCATTTCTTATCAGTGATACTGTTGACCAGCATATAAAGTATCTTATTAAAGCACACATAGAACTATGAACAAGTAGTTATAATGTTCAACCTATATTCAGTTATATTACCCAGAATAGCATAGAAGAAGTAATATTGTGGCACTGCTTATTGCAAAGGTGAAAAGTTATTTATTTAGGTCACATATACAGGGACATAGTAAAACATCTTTTCACCTTTGCAATAAGGAGTGCTGCAGTATTGCTTCTTATACAGTATATACAGTGGCTTGCAAAAGTATTCGGCCCCCTTGAACTTTTCCACATTTTGTCACATTACAGCCACAAAAATGAATCAATTTTATTGGAATTCCAGGTGAAAGACCAATACAAAGTGGTGTACACGTGAGAAGTGGAAGAAAATCATACATGATCCCAAACATTTTTTACAAATAAATAACTGCAAAGTGGGGTGTGCGTAATTATTCAGCCCCCTGAGTAAATACTATGTAGAACCACCTTTTGCTGCAATTACAGCTGCCAGTCTTTTAGGGTATGTCTCTACCAGCTTTGCACATCTAGAGACTGAAATCCTTGCCCATTTTTCTTTGCAAAACAGCTCCAGCAGTTTTCAGATCTTGCCACAGATTCTCGATTGGATTTAGATCTGGACTTTGACTGGGCCATTCTAACACATGGATATGTTTTTTTTTAAACCATTCCATTGTTGCCCTGGCTTTATGTTTAGGGTCGATGTCCTGCTGGAAGGTGAACCTCCGCCCCAGTCTTTTGCAGACTCCAAGAGGTTTTCTTCCAAGATTGCCCTGTATTTGGCTCCATCCATCTTCCCATCAACTCTGACCAGCTTCCCTGTCCCTGCTGAAGAGAAGCACCCCCAGAGCATGATGCTGCCACCACCATATTTGACAGTGGGGATGGTGTGTTCAGAGTGATGTGCAGTGTTAGTTTTCCGCCACACATAGCGTTTTGCATTTTGGCCAAAAAGTTCCATTTTGGTCTCATCTGACCAGAGCACCTTCTTCCACATGTTTGCTGTGTCCCCCACATGGCTTGTGGCAAACTGCAAACGGGACTTCTTATGGTTTTCTGTTAACAATGGCTTTCTTCTTGCCACTCTTCCATAAAGGCCAACTTTGTGCAGTGCACGACTAATTTGTCCTATGGACAGATTCCCCCACCTGAGCTGTAGATCTCTGCAGCTCGTCCAGAGTCACCATGGGCCTCTTGGCTGCATTTCTGATCAGCACTCTCCTTGTTTGGCCTGTGAGTTTAGGTGGACGGCCTTGTCTTGGTAGGTTTACAGTTGTGCCATACTCCTTCCATTTCTGAATGATCGGTGGAACAGTGCTCCGTGGGATGTTCAAGGCTTTGGAAATCTTTTTGTAGCCTAAGCCTGCTTTAAATTTCTCAATAACTTTATCCCTGACCTGTCTGGTGTGTTCTTTGGACTTCATGGTGTTGTTGCTCCCAATATTCTCTTAGACAACCTCTGAGGCCGTCACAGAGCAGCTGTATTTGTACTGACATTAGATTACACACAGGTGCACTCTATTTAGTCATTAGCACTGTCTGTCAGGCAATGTCTATGGGCAACTGACTGCACTCAGACCAAAGGGGGCTGAATAATTACGCACACCCCACTTTGCAGTTATTTATTTGTAAAAAATTTTGGAATCATGTATGATTTTCGTTCCACTTCTCACGTGTACACCACTTTGTATTGGTCTTTCACGTGGAATTCCAATAAAATTGATTCATGTTTGTGGCTGTAATGTGACAAAATGTGGAAAAGTCCAAGGGGGCCGAATACTTTTGCAAGCCACTGTATGTAACCTTATCTACAGTATAGGGAACCTGGCAAAAGGTTTTCACTATTCTGGTGGTTGTATGCACACACAACCTAGAGAACTGCATATTACCCAGAATGGTATCAGGTATAGAACGATCATTTAAAATGTGTTAATTGTGCACACATCAAGTCAACAGAAAATGTTTGCTGTATAGAAAAATAAACTTGTTTTTACGCATCAGAATATTGGTGGTTATCTGAATATGGGTGGTCTGCTTCCTATTTGTATTCAGTGCCATGATAGAAGTTGCAATGCTATCGCAAAAGTTTCCTTCTTCAATTAAATAAAAGAACCAGATAATTTAAGGTAAGAAGGGCTAAGTGGAACCAAATCATTTGCCAATAATGTAGGTTTGGCTCTCACTTAAAGAGGCAGTCATACTGTCTTTTTCAGCATGAGTTCATTAAATAAGGCTTGTGCCGAACATACGTTTTGTAAAACAGGGCATACAGGGAGACGGAAGCCATTCTATTTTTGGTACTTGCAAAGCAGTTAATTAAATTAGCAGTGCACATTTAATCACCCTGCATAATTGACTTCTGCTGGCAAAACAATTGTATACAGGTAGGCTACATTCAGTTTGCATATTTGCCATATTTAACTCAGAAAAAAAACATGATTAAAAAGAGGAGATGGTGTTGGTTCATCCTGGAGGAAATCACTAGTAGGAAATTAAAGATTTGGGTCTGGGTTGTCAAAGATTAATGAAGGGGTCTAGATATATTTGGATGTCCTCAGCAGATATGTGATATCTACAGTAAAGACAAATAATGAAATAGGGTCTTCAAACGAAAGAGTGTACAGGGAAAACAACAGAGGGCCAAGTGCAGAGCGGTGAGGCAACCCCACATTAAGCTTAACTGGAGAAGATTTATTAGCACAAGCAACAGAGAAAGGCCAGTTAGAAAGGTAGGAAAAAGCTTTATCCCTGATGTCAAGGGAATAGAGGATTTGCTTTAAAATGGAATGGTTAACCGTATGGAATGCAGAGGATAAGGCCCTAAGTGTCCTTTTCACTGTTTTTGGTTCTTTATCCATGTTCTGTCATAACTGAGGATATTTATTAAGGTCAAAACAGGGTGCTCGAAGTTTGGATTTATTGCTCCAAATATTTAGACTGTATAGGTGCTAGTAAACAAGCATCTCTGGCCACAGGACAACCTTCCCAGCTACAGTTAGTTGATTCCCAGTACTGGTCAATAAAAAGGGCAACCTTTTGGGAGTTCTAACCTTGAAAGCAAACAAGTTGCAGGTAAAACTCAGTCCCTTTGTAAAATGTATAATGAAGCAGTAGAATTCTTAATGAATATATGGACAAAAAATCCCTGTTTTGTTTAAAGAGGAGGGCATTTATTAGTAGCTTAATGCACAGAACTTCTTACCATTCTATATTCTATATATTGAAAATGGATGAGCGCAAAGGATCTCTTGTATCTGTCTCTGGCCACAGGGATATAAAGTTGTCCTTTCCATCTTTTCAGACTTTGCTGATAATTCCTTAATTCAGTTAATTTCATTTACTTTTGATATTCTTCCTCTAATCATAGGAGAGACTGCTGACTTGCACTGCAAGGGGATTATCGTTTTTTGCAGCATTAGGCTGATGGCAGATGAGGCGTAGGGCGGATATTTTTGGCAAGCGAGAGTCACGTTTTTATGTGTATTTCGGCTACATGTGCCTTCACCCGAGTGTATTCCATTAATTCGGGTGCAGGCACATGTAGGAGGCGTAGGGTAGTATTTTCAGCAAGTGCTTTTCCGCTTGCTGAAAATATCCGCCCTACGCCTCGTCTGCCATCAGCCTTAAAGTGAAATTATGGGATTTAAAGTCCCCTTGCTTTTCAGAAAACCTGTGCACCACTCACTATGCAAAGCAAAGGAAGTTGGTACAAAAAGTCCAACCTAAGATCCATACTTTACAACTTGTGCAGTTTTCTGCAGGTTCAATAACCAATAGCATGGAAGTGGTAGGAGTTTTACTGACCTTGTTCCTCTAAAATTTATTTTGTAGCATAGTATGTTTATGTAGGAAATTACCCTAAATAATGTGATTAAAAAATTCACCAGCACACACAAAGCCTCACAAAGAGTTGTCATCCTGGTGCTCTGTTATGAAGGGATTGGGATTTTATTTTTTAGAAAAAAAAAAACCAGCACACCAGGCAATGATTGGACTTGACATAAAAAAACATACTTAAGGTATGGAGATTCAAATTATGGAAATATCCCTTATCTGAAATACCCTTGGTCCTGTGTATTCTGGATAACGGGTCCTATACCTGTACTGTACTGATATAAAGGATGCAATAATCCATATTTATCCTTTACTAATAATATTAAAGGCCAGCAGTTCACTATTACCTTACAGATTTAAATAGAATGACAAAGGCTTGTAACAATATATTCTTTATTGCAGTTTTCTTATTATTACGGCCAAGCAGTTAATTATTACCTCACAGATAAAATTGCTATATAGCAAGGGGACGGTATGGTAAGATGTCAGTAACTCATATCTGGATTTAGATACAAAACACACCCACGGATACAACTCCCACAATCCACCAACAGACTACGGGCTATTGGGACATGGTGTGAGTCGTAGTCCACGCAAAATATTTTCCCCCGCACACCTCCACCGCGGGAAGAGTCTAACATTCCTACTCAGAGGGGAAACCCTCATAACTAGGGGAAAGACCAAGGCGCTTAGAGTGAGTAACCCACCGGGCTGTCTGCAGCCAAGCAGGCAGTAAGCGGGGAGGGTAGGGAGGAAAGGGAAGAGGAGGAGCGTGGGAAGCCAGCTAGCGGTGTCAATACAATAGGCTCGTTGTATGTGTGGATGTGCGCGCCTGCTGGGAGTCTGCAGACACAGAGGAAAGGCACAGGCGCTGAACGGACACAGTGGACAGGCTCCCTCCCTCCGCTAGGGTTCAACCCAGCCATGCTTGCCATCTGAGCGGGCAGTGAAAGAAAAAGGCAGCGATCTGCAGCAGCTGGAAGGGAAAGGTGAGTGGTGCCCAATGCAGGCCAAGGATGCTACAGTGCTGCACACAATGCCAGTAAAGACAGGGACAGGCCTGTTATCAGGGTGTTATGTACAGTGTGTGAGTCTGTCACCCCCCCGGCTTATGATTGTGTGTGACCTTCTGCAGGCCTAGCAAGGGAGAATGACCTGAGCTGCACTGGTGCTTCTCACAGAAGATGTCTCTGGGAGAAACAATGTGCAAAGCTCTCTGATATATCTGTGTCCAGCCCAGGGCTCCTCTCACGTCAGTGCATGTAAGGACAGCCCGCCAAGGAGGGAACTTTAAACCGGGCCGCTCCTTCTCCACTACCTTGGCATGCTGGGAAATCTACTTCATTAAGAGTTACAGGGCATGCTGGGGTCGTGGCACTGAGCTTTAACACTTGCAGGGTCACAGACTGGAGAAGCCCCAATTGCTTTACAATATGTGATGTATGGGAAAGATTGTAGAATAATAGTAGCCATATTGCTTCATTTAAATTACATTTTTTTTTATCATTGATGAGAAGAAATACTACATAAGTAAAATTGTAGTGTACCTGATTGAGTACCTATGTTTTTGTTACCAAAAATGCATACATTTCATGTAGATTATATATGTATGTGTATATAAACTATACACACACACACGCACTATATATATATATATATATATATATATATATGCCCCCATTTAGCCTCCAAATATAATTTTGTCCTGAGTAGTGCAGACCCTCACTAATATATATATATATATATATATATATATATATATATATATATATATATATATATATATATATATATATATATACTCAGGGTGGGATTGACAGCACACGCAGGGTTTTCATATGAAAAATCACAAAGGTGTAGATCAGTGCTGTCCAACTTCTGTGGTACAGAGGGCCGGAATTTTTCTGACCTACGTGGTGGAGGGCCGATAATGGAAGCCAGTTTTGACCACTCCCTTTTTTGAAACCACACCCACTTGAAACCACACCCGTGTTATCACATGACCATACCCATATTAATGGTTGTAGTACAGCAAAAACCTGCCATACACTGCCTGCCCTACCCTGCCTGTGTGTGCCATACTCTGCCTTCCCTACCCTGCCTGCGTGTGCCATACTTTGACTGTGTGTGCCATTCTTGGCTGGTATGTGCCATACTCTGCCTGCCCTACCCTGCCTGTGTGTACCATACTCTGCCTGCCCTACCCTGCCTGTGTGTGCCATACTCTGCCTTCCCTACCCTGCCTGCGTGTGCCATACTTTGACTGTGTGTGCCATTCTTGGCTGGTATGTGCCTTACTTGGCCTGTTTGTGCCATACTCTGCCTGCCCTACCCTGCCTGTGTGTACCATACTCTGCCTGCCCTACCCTGCCTGTGTGTGCCACACTCTGCCTGCCCTATGCTGCCTGTGTGTGCCATAATCTGCCTGCCCTACCCTGCCTGTGTGTACCATACTCTTCCTGCTCTACCCTGCCTGTGTGTGCCATACTCTGCCTGCCCTACCCTGCCTGTGTGTGCCACACTCTGCCTGCCCTATGCTGCCTGTGTGTGCCATACTCTGCCTGCCCTACCCTGCCTGTGTGTACCATACTCTGCCTGCTCTACCCTGCCTGTGTGTGCCATACTCTGCCTGCCCTACCCTGCCTGTGTGTACCATACTCTGCCTGCTCTACCCTGCCTGTGTGTGCCAAACTCTGCCTGCCCTACCCTGCCTGTGTGTGCCATACTCTGCCTGCCCTATGCTGCCTGTGTGTATGGGACACACAGGCAGCATACAGTGAATGCTGGCCACTGCTCCTACAGTTCTGCCACCAATAACTATATATTAAAACATTTTAATGCCTAGTACCACCACAGTATTATGTTCCGTTTTGTGAGTGTGCAGGGTTGATTTGGGGTTTCTACTGCCCTCCTCCTGCCTCTAAGGTAATCCATGTGACAGGGGAACAATGGGGGTGAGTACAGCCTGAGGCCTGAGGTGTGAACACCTGCAGGGGGTGACAATGCAGAGATTAAAAGGTGTGAACAACACAGGGGATTACATATTTAAACAATACAGCCTGATTACAGCCTGAATCTGAGGTGAGAAACATGCAGGGGGGGCAGTTAATCACAGTACTGATACCATTTAAAGCTTACACAAGAGTAAGCCATCAAAGCAGCCAGACAGGTGGGGGGCCGCCAGTTGGACAGCACTGGTGTAGATGAATAAATGTGAGGCTTTATTCAGTCCTATTGTCCTATCAGGACTGAATAAAGCCTCACATTTATTCATCTACACCTTTGTGATTTTTCATATGAAAACCCTGCGTGTGCTGTCAATCCCACCCTGAGTATCTATACCTCCTGCACGAGCACCCAGGTATTATCTTGTTCTTATGGTGTGCAGCTTTCCAGCAACTCGTTTCTATATATATATATATATATATATATATATATATATATTATCCCACCCCGATCACATGACAGGAGAATGAACTCTGTATGTAGGTGGAAACATATCATAACCATTGTTGTACATCAGGAAGCGTGCAGTGCAAGAAATACAGCAAGTTAAAAACGTTCATACTATTCTACTGACAGAGAAAGTGCATGTCTCAGAGCAAATACAGAAAATGAAACAAAAATACAGAAAGAAACAAAAAAGATACAAGCTATTTAATCATGAAGTAGTAACTCATATGGCAAGTGTAACAACTTCATCAGTACACCACCTCACCTTTGATCTAAAAAGCATAAAAAAGAGCAGTATTCATTCAGCCCTCTTTTTTAATGCTCTTTTTTTATGAATACTGCTTTTTTTTTTTGCTCTTTTTTATGCTTTTTAGATCAAAGGTGAGGTGGTGTACTGATGAAGTTGTTATACTCGCCATATGAGTTACTATTTCATGATTAAGGTCTTAGGAGGAGACCGAAACGTTGGCCTGTTTTATCAGTATGAATAAATAAAAGTAATGTTTTTATTTTTAAAAGAATATCCTGGTGTGCACCCAATTTTTGGACTTCTGGATAATTGGATACATGGAGGTAGCACCCAGGTAATTTACGTTATGGGTTTGGTGTGCTGAAAATCTGTGGACTGTGTATATATATATATATATATATATATATATATATATATATATATAATATATATATATATATAATAAATTATATATACTGGAACAAGGACAGCACTCCTAGGATTTAAAGAATTGTGAGCAAAATATAAATGCAAAAATAGAAAGGTTTATTACTCAACATTTCGGTCTCACACAGAAACCTTCATCTGGAGTGCTGTCCTTGTTCCAGTGCATTTTTTTTTGTACTAGCACCCAGGTTTTGTTGCTGCAAATGGTGTGCACCCAATGGACAATTTTAAATATAACAGGGGTCCCAAGTTAGTCTCCCAAATAAATGCACATGTAAAAGCTTATAAGCCTATATCTGTCAGTGTAATAAATACAAATTGTAGTCGCAGTGAGCTGGCAAACATTTGTTTTAATAGTCCATTGACAGAAGAACCATTTTTTTTTTTACTTCCTCGGCACATGTGCCAAACCCTACATTCACGTCTTTTAGGTTAAAGGTAATGGTGTCCATACACGGTAAGATTTGGTCATTTGGCAAGGTTGCCAAATCAATGAATCTTTCTCCCGATATGACCAACTTGTGTGGGCGATATCGTGCTAATCTGTTTGTTTTGCCCAAGGGCCAACGATCACATTACAATGAGGGGGATATGAAAAACTGGAGCAAGGGCTGCATCAATGAGCTGATGCAATCCTCGAAAAAAAAAAAAATCAAATGTACCCAATCAACACTGGGGGCGATTTTTGGCACATATGCACAGTGATTTTGGCACATTGGCACATACACAGGCAGATAAGCTGTTGAATCTGTCTGATGGACCCAAATTGGCCTTAAATGCTAACCAGTGTCAAACTCAAAGCCTTTAGCTAGATATCAAGTACACCACCTTGATTAAAGTTGGATTTTGTTTTTTGATTTTGCTGACAGTTGCATCATGCTGTCACCAGCCCTCTGTATTTGTGAAACAGCACCTTTAATTATTCCCTTATGTATTCTCTCTATATCCACATCTGAGTAACTATACCATTAATTGGTTTATCGTACCTTTTATATCATTATAGACTGATCATTTGCTGTGCTAGAGCTGCATCTTGCAAGGTTGCCTAACCTGCTGCTTACAAGCTTTTCTTACTTTACACCTTACAGCAGTGTAAATGCTAAGGATCAGAGTTGCAGCTAAGTGGCTGGATGGCAGCAGTGTGGCCATGCTGTTAGAGTGGAATGATTACTGGAATGGGGAGCAGACAATTCTGTGCTCCATTCACTTCACCCATTTCTGATATTCATTTTTGTGACATTTTGTGCATGTATGGAATATGGGCTGCCTATAGCAGATGCTGGTGGTGATAGCCCAACCCCTTTTCAGGAACACCAAAGTAAACATTTATGGGTGGAGATAAGCTAGGGCTGACACAGGCAGAGCATTTCTCATACATATTCTTTCTAAATAAGTTTTAATTTTTTAATAATTTTGAGTCAACAGACATATATATATATATATATATATATATAGTCAAATTGTGTGTCTCCACTCTGAACCAGTGCAATAAGTGGGTGCTAATGTAAATATCTATAAAAAGGATGAGCATACCAGGTCACATCAATATCGGCCCCTCCTGGGTCCTTGATAAAGGTTCCAGGAGGAATGGAAAGGTAGTATTGTGGCTAAACAAAGTTGCTACCAGCTCCACAGCACTGCATTCAGCAGTAGGTATAATTGACCTGCTGACTTTTAGGCAGTGGGAGTGATCGTGTTTTGGGAGAGGCAGTGAGTACTTCACAGTGGGCCTAAAAGTTAAACAAAACTGACTGAGAGGTTGTTCACTGTTCGAAAATGTAACATAATGTAATTGCTCTTCAGCTTGAAGCTGACATTTCTGATGTGTTGCAGCCATTTTTTTTAAACTCTAAGGCTTACAAAACTTCCAGTATTACAAGACTATTCCACTAACATTGAAAAATAAGCTAAATTTGTAACCAAAGTCAGCTACAAAGTTCTGCAATTAATTGTTATAGCAGTTAGTTTTGGTGTTGATTATTGTTACATATCAGGGTAATCGGTGGGTCAAATAAAATGGATGTCCCATAGACATCAGTTGGTAGCTTAGACATTTTTTTTAATTGTATAGATTATATAGCTACCTTTTTATTCGTTTGCAACTTCTCTGACATTCATCAGTCACAGAGATTTATAGCATAGCAACATATGCACGAGTCATGTGTGTAGCTAGGTCCACTGGCAGGCCTGTGTTTTTCATGCATAAAACGTTGGAAGGATTAAGGCTATGTATCCACGAAGAGTGTATCTCTATTAATAAGTGTGTCTACCTTGAGGAGCATTCTGTCGTACATTTGTAAATACATTACAAGTACATTGTAAATCAATTTGTTAAACCAATGCTACTTTATTTCTAATTTGACTTAGAAATGTGTTTTTACATTGCTGTGGATTGACCGCAGCTGGATCTGAACACTCATAATAAACTGTAAGATTAGTGCCCTTTCCATTTGGTGCCTTGCTACAGATGGGAAAAATAGTTCTAGTTTGCCACCCACTCTTCCAAAACATTTAACCAAAATAGAGATACTGTAGATAAAACCGAAGGGGAAGTCAGAACGTTTTCACAGATCATTGCAATTGCCTGGATGTCTGAACAGTGATTCCTTTTTCTGTGTTTGTAACTGTAGCACATGGTGAATGGCTGCTATTTGCTTTGCACTGCAGTACCAGCTGCACTGAAAAAAGGGCAAAACAAATGTATCTTTTACTCCTAAATAAAATGCATTGACTTTTTTGTTAGCATGCTGCTCATCATGGCATGGTATGATTTTGAACGTCCTAAGAACGTCCTTACCAGGTTGTTATTTTCGCTAATATTTATTAATTAATAGTAATTCATAAAATTAATGACATTTGTTTTTTCATGCTGTAGGCTTATTTTTTTTATCTTTCTCTATAGTGAAACGTAAGGAAATAAAAGCTCACAAAATATTTTTTTTAATGAAAGAAAATGTAATTCTAAGCAACTTTGCAATATCTGCCCAGTTACAAATGTAATTTCTTTTAAAATACCTGTAAATGTGATTGCCACTGAAAACAGTATATTTATTGCCCCTTTCTTCTTTGCTGGTTCTAGGTATTGAAACATTGTAGCAGAAGTTAGTCTTGCATGACTATTTTAGGTCTTTTAATCAGCTTACTTCTGCTACATTGCTGCACAAATCTCAATCTTGTCAATTAGCTTGATAAAAGGCCACACATGGCCTGAAACGTTGCTGTATGCCCCAAAAATTTGCAATAAGGGCATTTTAATTGAAAATACAAGAGGTGCTGTTCCGCATTGTTTGTACCTGGGTGTGCCGATGGAAACAAGGTGTTGTGCTGACTACTATCTCCAAAGCACAAATCTGAATCTCCATGGCAGAGATTTGAGAGAGGCAGATACTTTTTTTTATAACTTTAAACCAGGGGGAATTTGTGGATATTAGGAAGTTACTTATGTTTGCAATTTCTTTCAGTAGGTTAAATGGGGTTTAAATATTCTTTAATAAATACCATCTGGTTTCTAGGGTCACCCAGCAACAAGAAAAAAAATAGATTGCGAAGCTAGATTTCATTCTCATTCTTTAATGGCTAATCTTTTTTTTTTTTAGGTGCTCTCTCCTAATTATCTGTCAGGGAGATAGCAACTAAGTATCATTTTGAATTCCAAACTAGAAAAGTGCAGAAGATAAATAATAACCTGGTATAAGCCACCTATTCTGCTGTGTTGATATATAGAAAGCGCGCACTATTTCAGTAGCCGCCTAATAGCTTAGGGCAGTGCTGTCCAACTTCTGTACCGAGGGCCGGAATTTTTCCGACCTACGTGGTGGAGGGCCGATAATGGAAGTTTTGACCACTCCCCTTTTTGAAACCGCACCCACTTGAAACCACACCCATGTTATCACATGACCATACCCATATTAATGGTTGTAGTACAGCAAAAACCTGCCATACTCTGCCTGCCCTACCCTGCCTGTGTGCCATATTCTGCCTGCCCTACCCTACCCTGCCTTTGTGTGTGCCATACTCTGCCTTCCCTACCCTGCCTGTGTGTGCCATACTCTGCCTGCCCTACCCTGCCTTTGTGTGTGCCATTCTCTGCCTTCCCTACCCTGCCTGTGTGTGCCATACTCTGTCTGTCCTACCCTGCCTGCGGGCCATACTTTTACTGTGTGCACCATTCTTGGCTGGTTTGTGCCATACTTGGCCTGTGTGTGCCATACTCTGCCTGTGTGTGCCATACTCTGCCTTCCCTACCCTGCCTGTGTGTGCCATACTCTGCCTTCCCTACCCTGCCTGCGTGTGCCATACTTTCACTGTGTGTGCCATTCTTGGCTGGTTTGTGCCAAACTTGGCCTGTGTGCCATACTCTGCCTGCCCTACCCTGCCTGTGTGTGCCATACTCTGCTTGCCCTATGCTGCCTGTGTGTATGGCACACACAGGCAGCCTACAGTGACACAATGCTGGCACTGCTCCTATAGTCTGCACAATAACTATATGTTAAAAAACTTTTTAATTGCAGTACCACCTCAGTATATGTTCTTTTTGTAGTGTGCAGGGATTATTTGTGGGTTTCTACTGCTCCTGAGGTGTGAACAGGGGAACAATGGGGGTGATTACAGCCTGAGCCTGAGGTGTGAACACTGCAGGGGGTAAACAATGCAGAGATTAAAAGGTGTGATTACAGCCTGAATCTGTGGTGAGAACCATGCAGGGGGGGGGGCAGTTAATTACAGTACTGATACCATTTAAAGCTTACACAAGAGTAAGCCATCAAAGCAGCCAGACAGGTGGGGGGCCACACAGAGGGGGGTCGCGGGCCGCCAGTTGGACAGCACTGGCTTAGGGAATCTGTGTTCTGCTGAGCTGTTAGGGTAATGTCCCACGGAGAGATTAGTTGCCTGCGTTAGATCAGTGATATCGTGGGCAACTATTCTCTCCAAAACGCCCTTCCACCAGCAACAAAGGGAATCGCACAAGGAAAGGCCTAAACATCGCTTTGGTTTTCCTCCTGCAGACAACTTCGTGTGACTTTGGAAAACCGAAGCAAGACTATGAATCCTGGTGGGATGGCACATGCGTTGCTTCAGATTTCCGAAGCTGCCTGAAGTTGCCTCACAAGGAAACTTTGGGCGAATTCAGAAAACCGAAGTGAAATCTCACCGGCGATTCACATTCTTGCCAGTGGGAAGGCACTTCAGGGAGATTAGTTGCCCACAGCAGCGAAGATTTGTCGCAGGCAACTAATCTCCCTGTGTGCCACCAACCTTAATGAGAAGTGGTTTACTAAGAACAACTTATGTTTACCCCTGCCTTGCTTAAGTGTGCTTAGGTTAGCCCTTTTCATTCCAGCCTTAAATTTCTGGTTTCAGACAATCCTGATGATCTTCATAGGTGATGTTAAATTGCTTTTGGCAATGCTGAGGCTCAAGATTTAGCATAATAATGGTCCACAGTTGACTGACAGGTGCTTATTTAAGACTCTGCTACCTAAGAGCAATCATTTTTAGGAAATGTGTATTATGATCCACCAATATACATTTGTAAAATGTGAGGACTTAATACTCCTGCAAAGATATATTTCATTTTTTTCCTAAGATTTTTTTAAAACTGAATTTTGGCTTTCGGTGCTTTGAAATAAAAGCATCAAAGAGAACTAAATGTCATTCCCAGGCACTGCATAAACCATACACTGAGCTATAGTGCAAGCAACTGGTGAGCAGGACTGCAAAATATATCCATAAGTTCAGGCCAGACATCCTTTCATCATAAACCAGTGCAGGGATCAAACATTGTCCGATATAGGAGTTGCTACTTTACTTCAATGAATAAATAGATTTTGATGATCAGAATTTCATCACATTGTACAATGTCTGTATAATTTGAGAAGAATGTTATTATTCAGTACAAGTTTGCTTTCCGTTATTTCAATGGTTTCGCATTTTAACAGTAGAGAAAAGGGAACTGCTTCAAAACCTAAAGCTAGAGTTTCATAAAAGGTTGCTATGCTGTTTCAGTCTATTTTAAGTGTCTTTTTTTTGTTTTGTTTTTTTTGTGGTGTAGCTTCAGTTTTGGGTTATTTACAGAATTATATTTTTGGTACAGCATTTCCATTTTTAATCACCTGCAGTTTGAGCAAGGGGGTGTAATGTCCTTCCATAAAGTTTGGTGACTCTATTAGAATCTGTAAAAATAATCAATTTTCAGTTGTATATACTGTATATATATATATATATATATATATATATATATATATATATATATATATATATATATATATATATATATATATATATATATATATATATATATATATATATATAATTTTTTTTTTTTTTTTTTTTTTTATTTAAAAAAAGAAATGGTCCTGTTTCATTAGACAGCTCTGTTTTGGGTCTTATAGAAATCTATGTTGTCACTGCTGCACTGTCTTCTCCAATCAGAATTAAGTATACATGTGAATGATGTTACAACAGGTTCCTTGAATTGGGCTGTCGGCGATGTTTAAGATATTTAAGAGAAAACTGGACTGCTTATCTGTTTAATGGTAAGAAGAATGGTTAAAAATTATTTTTAGGAATTCTATTAGGCTAGTGGCAAATAGGGAGATTCTCCCTCCTGCAATAAATCTTTGCTCCCACAGGCGACTGATTTCCCCGAAGTGCCTTACCACCGGCATGATTGTGAATTGGCGATTGGATGGCATACTCATCACTTCGTGAAGCGACTTTGGAAAACCAAAGCGTTGCGTATGCCATTCCACCTGAAGTTTCCTCATGAGGCAACTTTGGGCGCCTGCGGAAACCAAAGCTAAGTGAATGCCATCCCACCAGTGGTTCACATTCTTGCCAGTGGGAAGGCATTTTGGGGAGATTAGTCGCCTGTGGTAGTGAAGATTGGCTATTCTCTTTATTGGTGGAAAGGCTTCTTTGGAAAAATAGTTGCCCCTGTGAGACATTGCCCTTTATGGGATGACTTTACATTTCCTTTAAGCCAATATTGTCCAACTTTTCCCCAAGAATTGGGTGATTTGTCTAGGGATGCACGGAATCCAGGATTCGGTTCGGAATTCAACCAAGATTCTGCCTTTTTTTGGCCTTTCGGATTTGACCCTTCCGAAACCAATTGAGCATATGCTAATTCGGATTCGGTTCTCGGCCAGTTCCTTTTATGAAGGATTCGGGGCTTCGGCCGAATCCGAAAAAGTGGATTCGGTGTATCCCTAGATTTGTCTGTTAGAGAAAATTGTAGGTCAGTTTATCATAAATGCTAAAAGGTAATTAAACCCAATATGGGAGCAATAATAATCCCAACAAGTTAAATTCTGCTTCTCAAGTCAGGCAGCCCTGCTTCAAAAATGTTAAAAGTCTGGAAAATGATACGCTTTTTTTTTGCCAGCATTTTAAGTTTTTCTCTGTATAGATTGTTGTTTGTTGTATTAACATTAAACACAGAAACATTTCTGAGATGTAAAAATGGCAATATTGTTGCAAGCTTGAAACAGATTTTGGTAGACCCAGGTGAAAAAAATACAGTAAATCAAGAAATCTTTACTATATATGTTATATATTGCCACAGTAGACATCTATGGGAAATTGTGAGAAAAATATTCTTAATGTTATGTTTGGTAAAAAGTGAGGGGAAAAGGAGTTATGTGTGATATGACTGCAAAGGGAAGATTACCCCATGTCTTTAAACCACTGGTGCACCTGTAGAAATACTTTGTAACCCATGTAGTCTTGGTGCATAAAAACATGACTGACGCATAACTGCGGTGCTTGCTCATATCAGAAGGGTGCTGCATCTGCTGAAAGCTGGAAGCATAAAAACAAGGCAAGGTGTGTTTTGTGATTACACTTCTGATTTTTGCAACTGCCTGCAGTTCCCCTCTGCTCTGAGTTCTCCCAGCATCTGCACATAAAACATTTTGTTAAAGAGAGGGGAGTCATAAGTGATCAGGGACATTGTTATCTAGGCAAGATGTTCTGACCTTGCATAGAAAGCTGAGGAAGGTGTTTTATATGGTGTTCAATTTAAGCAGTCCCACCTGGTTTCTTCTCTTTCTCAAAAAAAATAAATAAAAATGCAGGATGGATAGTGTTACAAACATGTAGAAGGACAAAGAAAATATCTGCTAATCCCTGGTGTGATAAGAATACTGTTTTACAGATGGTGAATTCATTGGTTTTCTAACAGCAAATACCACAATGGTAAAAATACAAATTTTGTAGCAAATACACTGATTAAAAAAACATGTATTACCTGTGTCTAGTAGAGGTCTATACTGAAGAAATGTGCAAGTCCTTAAAAATAATACAACCACATAACAGTATAATGCAAAGATCCACCAAAAAGTGTATTTGAACTGTTCGCCTTATAAGCTGGTGCTTTAAATGAAAAACGAAAGAGAAATCCTATATCTTTATATGTGTATTAAATGGGAGCATGCATAATATATATTATTTTTTATGAGTGGTAACTATCATTAGTGATGCAGAATCATAAATCTGCTCCATATTATTTGCCGTTTAGCATATACAACTGCTTTGTATGTCATTTGCACATTTTACATCTTTCAGATGTAGCTAAAAGTTCCTAATGGTGCTGCAGTGCTAGCCACAAATTAAAGGAGAACTAAACCCTGAAAAATGAATATAGCTAAAATACCTTTGAAATGGTTCGTTAGTTTTAGCTGGGAATATATTTATACCTGTAACGTTTTTGGCAACTAACAAAATTCAGTTAGGCACTGAGTCAGATTGGAGCTTGTAATTCTAAAATGCCATGAGTGCCAGCTGTAGTCTTCTAGCTCTTCATCGTGACTGAAATATGTAGCATATATGCAGGGCTATGTCTTGATTAAGTGTCACATCCTACTGCCAAATTTAAAACTAGGAGTGGGCACATTTACTACATAAATCACACAGATCATGTCCTTAATATTGTATGAGCACAGAAGTACTAAATTGGCTAAATTGACTAAATAACTGAGTAAGAGGTGAAGTGTAAGACTACATGCATTGTTGCGGATGTATAGAGATAGATGTGGAGTCAGGAGGTAACCATAAAGGGATGGGCAGAAATATTCAGAAGTGAGAGGAATATTGGCCAGGGAGCAAAAGTGATCCAAATGTAATCTTCAAAGCAAAGCATGGATTAGTTCTATACCAAATCCCCCCGAGTGGTGTTTTCTTAGGTTCAATCCAATCTTCATTTTCTCCTTTGAAAATATGGGGGGGGGCGGGTAATTCTCTTATGTATACGAACAATAGCATCTACGTCTAAAGTGAATGTTACTACGGTTTTATGACTATTAATTTAATATCTCTATTACACTGTCTGGCCTTTTCACTGTTTGGTAGTGGATGGGATGGTTTACCTCTTTCTAGGTACTTGGGGTAGTTATACTAGATTTAAAAACTCATCCATTAATAACTTTCATGCTGCTATGCCTTTTATCATATGAGGGAGCTTCCCCTTATGTGTGTTTCTATAACCTCTGTGTTGGAATCTCAAGGTTGCTGCTTGCGGTCACAGGCTTGATGCCCTGTAGTAAGTCATTTTCCAACAGGATTTTTTTTCTTGTTAACTCTTTATATTTTAACTGTTTTTATAAGAATCATAGAATCTTATAAGAGACATTTAAATAGTATGCAGGTGGTTTATCATCTCACCATTTGTCATATTTTCAAAAATATTTCTAATTGGTGTTCCAAGGCATAAAAATATGGTAAAAGTTAAAAATCATTATTCATCTTGTTGTGTGTTGAATTAGTGCCTCCAGTGGACAACACATTATATACCAGGGCAGCCACCACATATCTTTTTTTTTTTATCCTGATTGATATCTGCTTCTTTTAAAACAATGTAGCAGAAGCCAACTGATTTTACAGAGTGCAAGGCTGATTTCTTGATTGCTGCAACATTGTTTCAAGAGACAGAACCAGCAGTGCAGGAAGGGATAGACCAATAATGCTTTCAGTTGCAAATACATTTTCAAAAAGGTGTAAAACTATTTAGCATTAATGTTTATTAGAAGGGTTGCTTTAAGTTAAATATTTTATATATTTATATTGACATTTTATTTTTTGGTTTACATTCCCTTTAACATGCATGTGATAGCAAACTGACTTCTGGTAACAGTACACATTGACCTGCGCACCTGCAAGTGATACATACCCCGCTGTATGTTGTTAAGTATGATGGTGCTGCAGAGGACCTTTGGGTGCTAAAACATGTTTGCATAAAAGGCAGCAGGTGGATCTGCAATGCTGTGGCTCCATCCTTGATGTATCTACTTACTGCTCTAAAAAGAGCATTCTTGGCAGATGTAGCGGCTATTAAACCATCTCTATAGTGTGCAGAGAAACCTCCTTTTAATAAACGTTCGCGCCATTTTATTGCACTCCTGTGCCTTCCCTGGGTCCTGTAAAATTGAGTTGAATTTAACCGTGATATAACCTGCACTGATAGTTACTAGTCTTTACAGAGTTTTAGGGTGTACATAGCCTTATATGTGCATTATATTAAAGAAATGAATAGAAAAATTGATGGCATCTTCATTTCAAACACCAATAAACGTCACACATTTCTTTTCTTTATAATGTCCAGGATGCGTCAGGATGAAACGCCTCAGGAACCTCAGCAGCAGTGACAGCTCGGACAATGAGAGTGAGTATAATATTGTCAAATATATTTTGAACTAATGTATTCTTTCTTCAGAGGACCATTAGGGGATAGAGAAGGGAACTTGGACAAGTCCACAACAAAACACAGCAGCATTAAAGTGGACCTGTCACCCAGACATGAAAATCTGTATAATAAAAGTCCTGTTCAAATTAAACATGAAACCCAAATTCATTTTTATATTAACACATCCAAACCCATTATAAAGGCATTTAAAAATCACAGCTGTCAATCATATATTGCTTGCCCCGCCTCTATGCCTTAGGCATAGAGGCGGGGCAGACAATAACTTTAGCTTTCCATTCAGCACTTCCTAGATGTCACTGCACATCTCACTTCCCCCCCCCCCCCCTCCTCATCTAATTGTGTAGCCAGGGCATCTGGCCCCCCATTCTGGCACATAAACAAGATTTTGGCATGATACAAAGCTTGCCTTAATAACAGTGCCCACAAAATGGTGCCTGCCTGCTTGCTTTGATTGAGTAATTCCGAGACGGAAGGAAACAAGATTTATATTATTTATATAGAGTAAGTAAAGTTTATTTTGCTCAACTAACAATATAGAAAAAAATTTGGACTTATTTCTTAGGGTGACAGGTCCGCTTTAAGAGAGATTTTTTAAAGGAAAGTCACAATTGGTGTGATCCAGTTTCATCTCACAGATGTTCACATTACTCATAAATTAACTGGCAATATATGTTGAAATGGGCTGTAGTCCTTGCCAGTCTGAATTTTCACATCTGCCTGCTTTAAGTCGTGCAGGGCCTCCCAAAAGCCCCATAGATAGGCCAAAAAATCAATCAGTGTGGAAGGATCAAGTCAGTGACTTTTTTACATGAATGTCCTTATGGTTCTTGGCCGTTCATTCTTTTTGTCCCAGTCATTATTCTCTCTTAACATCTTTTAACCTTGTCTTCATGAACTTTATACCTGGTAATAATGCACCGTGTTACACCTCATTATGGGTAGTTGTTATTATAATCATAATTCATATAGCATCAGCATGTTCTGCTGCATTTTATAGAGATACCAGTTCCTGTCCCAGTTGATCTTATAGGACTAAGGACCCTATGGCAGGCACACATACTGTGGTCAGTTTTATCAGAAGCCAGTAAACATGCTGTATATTTTAGGAGTGTGGAAGGAAAACCATGCAAACATGATGAGAATTTAAAAACTCCTTTTCAGATTGTCTGTTAGCTGGACTTGAACCTAGGACCCCAGGGCTGCAATGCAGAAGTCCTGTCTCTTTTTGCACCATCTTGCAGGCCTGGATTCTGGCAAATGCGTGAGGGGCTGCATTAAGATGCCATAGACCGTTACTGTTTATTGGCCTGGTGGGGGGCTATTTGGGCCTCTGTGTACTTCAAATGCCAGGGCTTATTTCAAATCTCAATCCAAGCCTGCCACCTTGCCACAGTTCTGTGCATCCTTTAATTGCAGTTAAAAAAAAATGTTTCCAAAGAGCTTCCCAATTTTTGCAAGTGTGCAACTAGAGCACAGTTAATACATAACTGAAGTGTGAGTCCTAATTTCAGCTTTTAGGGTTAACTAGATTTCATGTAGATCTCCTTATTAAAACCTAAGTATATATACACTTTTACACTTGCTGACCAAGTGTAAGTATACATTTTACTGTTTACAGCTATTAAATAATTTTATATAGATTATTTAATAGCTGTAAACCGTAAAATGTATACTTTCTGTTAATACAGGTTTTTTTCCCATTAATTTAGGTCCTTCTACATCATTTTCCTCCTGCTTCCAGCATAAGGGTAAAGGCAAATGTACAGCCGATGATGGAAAGAAATCTGCCGAGGTATGTGAGACTCCCCTCTGATGCTTTTTGGATCTCTGTGGACAGCATACTGTAAGGTGTTAATCAGGGTAAATGTTAAATAATACGGGTATAGAATCTATTGTCTGGAAACAAAAAATCCAGAAAGCTCCAAATTACCAGAAGGCCATCTTTCATAGAGTCAGTTTTAAGCAAATAATATTTTTGTACCCTTTCTTCTCTGTAGTACTAAAACCATACCTTTTACTTGATGGTAGCTAAACTGCTTAAACCCATATCGGTGGCAAAACACCTGTACATGAACTGGTAAAGGAAATCACAGAGACACCAGCATTAGTGATATGCAGGCTAGGAAAACTTAACCCACACCACTGTTCCCTCTAAGCTGTGCGCGTGTGCGCGCGCACATGACTTTCCGAACCCGCGCACACAAATTAAAATAGCGCGCACAAAAATTAAATTTTTGTAACTTGATTTAGACAAACTGAAAGACCTGCGCAAAAATGCCCATAACTGAACTCCAACAAACATTCTGTAGCGCACAAAAATTTAATCTTGCTTTAAAATGCGCACGGATGATATTTTTTGCGCACACAGCCTATAAAAAATTAGAGGGAACGTTGACCCACACCCAACCCTAACCTGCAAAACCTAACCCACAATATGCTGCCATTGTAGGACTCGCACCCAACCTGTACCCACATCTTTCCACTTTGTACACTACTTCTGTAGCCTTAGGTTCCAAGACAGTTAGACTTCTGGAGGAGAGGAAGAGTGTGCCTCCCCACTTTCACTTGCACCCAACCACAACTCACAAAAAATTTCAACCCTAACCTAAGGGTAGACCTGCAGGTCCAGTGGGTTGTGGGTGAACCCAAACATCACAAGTCAGCACTTATAAACTGTACTAATGGAGGAGAAGATGGAGCCCATAGAGACTGAGCATTTTGACTTGGTCACTAACTTGAAATTGAGATAGGCAAGTGACAATACAGGTGAAGGGGAATTATACCTACCCAAGCAACTTAATTTAGAAATACTTAGAATGCTTTTTTGAGAACGTTTGCAGTTACATTTACTAGTTCTTATATTAGCAATTTATACTGCTAGTTTCATGAATTTGCAACAGGAACACTCTGCTGTTTTGTCCAGCTGGCATCTTATTGACAGGACTTTGTGGCATGTGTATCATATTGCAAAAATCCTATGGGACGAGGGGAGAACACAGAATAAAGTGCATAAAACACAGAGCAAACCCTCATCATTGAATAGTTTTTTTAAAAAATCTATGTTGCTATGGCAGATAGATGGAAAGGTTCACTTCCTTCAGGATGTAATTTTGTGCCAAATGCATGGGGCTGTTCTTTGTTAGTTACTAACTGTGCCAGGCCCTGGCCACCAGCCATGAGCAGCTGCTGAAGATCAGTGTACACCTTAAAGGGGCTTTGCAGATAAAGTACTGAATCCTTTTATATTTAGTCTGCAATCTACTATCACAAGAGCAGCTGGACGTGAGAATTGCACTTTTTCAGCTAAGGTAGATTCCTGCAGGTGCTGTGTTTGCAACACCATATCCATTTTCCCAGCAGATTTGTACACCTGGCTATAGACCTTTTATGTATAATCATTGCAGTCTTGTGGTTCCTTGACTGCTTCAAGGATTGCCACCAGAGTGAAATATATTCTAGGGCAGGTTAAGTACATCCAAAAGAATATCTGGCAGATTGGTTAGCAGTAGGTATTTGAGTCATTCCCTCACCTTTGCTGACTGGTGTGATAGTGTCCCTTTGTTTAATTTTAGAGATTTAAAATGACAGTTGAGTGTGTGGAAAGTACAGAAATGGATCCCATTATTCAGAATTCTCGGGGCCTGGTGTTTTCCAGATAATGAATCTTTCCATTATTTGGATCTCCATACTTCAAGTCTACTAATAGATTATTTAAACATTATTTCCACCAGTAAAGATTAATTATATCTTAGTTTGGACCAAGTACCCTTTTTATTACAGAGAGGAAGGAAATATGTTTTAAAATGTAAAATTATTTGATTAAATAAGGGAGATGTCTGTGGGAGATGGCCTTCTGTCATTTAGAGCTTTCTGGATAACTGGTTTCCAAATGGATCTCATACATGTATTTCTTCCTGTAAATTAGTGTTTTTGTGCTTTAGTGGATAGCTGAGGAGTGCTTCTGTAAATGTGCTATTTTGTTGTTTATGTAATAGAGCACTGTAATAGAAATGGTAACCCTTGCTCTGGTCTAGTAATCCAAAGCAACCAATCAGATGTTGACTGGTAAGTGTTATTTGCCTATTTACTGCTATATATATATATTTTTTTTTTACATACATATTTGTTGTTTGTATGCAAATATCATGTATAAAAAAGCAGTTAAAAGCATATAATTAAATGGTCTGAGAATGTTCAGCTTTATTCCTGAATCTTCACAGAATCCCTATAATTATCTTAGGTGTTCCGGAAAGATCTTATTAGTGCCATGAAGATCCCAGACTCCCAGCATGTCAACCCAGAGGAATATTACCAGTTTGCAGACACCTGGAAGCAGGAATGGGAGAAGGGTGTCCAGGTGCCATCCAATCCTGAAAACATCCCACAGCCTTCTCTAAGGTGAGGGTCTTTTACAAAAATTTGCCAAAATAGTACCTTTTTTTCCTGTACAAGATTTTTGTTTTATATTTTAAATTTAAACTTACAAATATGACAACAACATGTCTCGGGCATAGAGAAGTCAATTACATATATGGTCTCATTTTTTTGCAGTATGCTCATATATAACGTTCCAATTGTAACTTTCAATTTAGTCAGAATGAATGCTTTGTGTGATTTCTTCTAGACCTAACAAAAAGAAAATACATTATTGATAAAAAAGCAAAAATTTAGGCTTGAGTATTCAGAAACATATTTTGTAGGGCAAATGCTCAGTTGTAGCAATTGAATGATTCTTTTGCATGCAGAAAGTTAGTTTCTAGATTAATCAAGATTCATCTACACGGCTAGAAATGTGTGCTATGTGGGATGCCTGTTTATTGATGTACTTATTTTGCCTGTTGTCCTTGTCTTAGGGTCATCGCAGAAAAAGCAAAAGAGGTGTTGTTTACACGCCCAAGAAAGTACATTCATTGCTCTAGCCAAGAGCCTGCAGAGCCTGGATATATCAACATCCTGGAACTGGCAGAGAGCATGTGCCGATATGACCTTGATGATCTGGACCTGTATTGGCTGGGGGAATGCAACCTTGAACTTGCGGATATGGGTAAGTAAAAGAACACAGATTGGGGCAGCAGTTGCAGTTTTTTTGGGGGGGAGAGTGATGCTTCTGTAAACGTTTCGTGTGAAGAATCTGAATAACTTTTATGAATCCCATTTATTATATACCGTTATTTTAGGATGTGCTCCTGTTGATGAGAGCACAATGGAGAAAACACTGGAAGTTTTGGAACGGCAATGTCATGAAAACATGAACCATGCCATAGAGACAGAGGAGGGCCTGGGCATAGAGTATGATGAGGATGTAATTTGTGATGTGTGCCGTTCCCCGGACAGCGAGGAGGGCAACGATATGGTATTCTGTGACAGATGCAACATTTGTGTGCACCAGGTATGTTCCATGTCACAGTGCCAGTATAAGACTGAGTTTATGCAAGCCATTCAGTTTCAATAATGGGGCTTCCCATACAACCTACAATGTAAATAATACATATGTAGTATGTATTATTATAGTTTGTTCTTTTTGAGGTGCTAAATAGCATTCACAGATCATCTGGAAAAAAGATACACCTAACTAAAATACATCACTTTATTTTTTTTTTTTTGTTTTGTTGGCAAATTATTTCAAAATATTGAAGTTAGGTTTAAAAAAAGTGGCAACAGACCCTGTGGCTGCTGAAGACCCAGGGCATTATGAGTAATATATTTTATGAAAAAGTTTTTCTTTCCTTAGTATTGGAGGGCCCTAAAAATGTTTTTGATATGGAGCTCTATAACAGGGTGCTACATTATAAGAAAATAATGACACCATGTAAGGCAGCAATTCTAACCACTGCACTGTTAAAGTAAAGAACAATTATAAGGTTAATATCTGTATACTGAAGCACTGATTCTAGTTTCTGTCTTTGATTTGGCAGGCTTGTTATGGTATCCTGAAGGTCCCTGAAGGCAGTTGGCTCTGTCGCACTTGTGTCTTGGGGTTGCACCCACAGTGCATCTTATGTCCAAAAACAGGAGGTGCTATGAAAGCCACAAGGACTGGAACCAAGTGGGCACATGTGAGCTGTGCTCTCTGGATCCCAGAGGTAAATATTTTTGAGCTAATCAAGGGCTCTCTCACTAGTGCAGATATTAACATATTTTTTAGTCTAGCTATTTCTAGCTATCAACATATTTATCATTAGTTAAACAGGTATACGATCTATTAGGCCCGTGGCAGACGGGGAGATTAGTCGCCCGGGACAAATGCCATCCCACCGGCTTGAATGTAAATCGTCGGTGGGATGGCATATGCGGCGTAGCGATTTCCCGAAATTGCGGAAGTTTCCTTTCAAGGCAACTTTTGCGTTAAATGTAGTTTTTTGTGATTTTTTTTTTTTTTTATAAGAGGCCACAACTGGAAAGTGATACTGAGGCTTGAAAAAAGCAAGTCCGAAACACTGAATGAAACACACCACCAGAATGGCAAAAAAGACAATGTAAATGTTGGTAAATAGGACCCAACATCAATCTTTCTACTATACTAGTATGTTTTTCCACTCTATGATCACAACTGCTGTAAAGCTGACCCTTGGTTACATATAAACACTTGTTGCTATTTTTCATAGGATTAAGACCATTACTGTGTGCTTTATAACAAAGCATAAAACCTTTTACTTTGAAGGGACATTGTCATAAAAAAAAATAGTGTGCATTTGTGTGAGAAAACTATGTGCTATGTTTAGTAGATTAAAAAAAAATGTGATTTCATAGGCAATGGTTAAACCTAGATCACCTCACTTCGGTTATACTTTATGGCTGAAATTCATTATAACAGATCATTAAGACAACAGTAGTCTAATATCCTTTCTGTAAACAATTTTTATATCATTTACTTGCATTTTAAAACTGTGTAACTCCTTTTTTAACTTTTTGTATGTTTAGGTAAGCATTGCCTGTCCAGAGCGCATGGAGCCTATTACTAAAGTTTCACACATCCCTCCTAGCCGGTGGGCATTAGTTTGCAGTCTCTGCAAGCTGAAGACTGGTGCCTGCATACAGGTAAATGCACCAGTTATCCAATATGGGTATTGCCTGATCAGCTAGTGTTCTATAGAATTTAATATAAATTCAGGGATTTTCTACAGTATGTGTGTTGTGTGCTATTGATTGTAACACAAGAATCTCACACAGAGTAAGGTTCATAAATTACATTTAGTAAGCTGATCTTCATATATTTAAAGGTTTTATTTGTATTTTGCATAATTTGTGGAGAACATTTTTCAGTATACACGCTTAAAGGAACAGTAACACCAAAAAATGAAAGTGTATAAAAGTAACTAAAATATAATGTGCTGCTGCCCTGCACTGGTAAAAGTTGTGTGTTTACTTCAGAAAGTCTACTATAATTTATATAAATAAGCTGCTATGTAGCCATGGGGGCAGCCATTCAAAGGAGAAAAGGCACAGGTTATATAGCAGATAACAGATAAAACACTATTGTATTCTACAGAACTTATCTGTTATCTGCTATGTAACCTGTGCCTTTTCTCCTTTTTTCCAGCTTGAATGGCTGCCTCATGGCTACACAGTAACTTATTATATAAATTATAGTAGTGTTACTGTAGCAAACACACCAGTTTTACCAGTGCAGGGCAACAGTGCATTATATTTTTATTACTTTAAAGCTCTTTCATTTTTTGGTGTTACTGTTCCTTTAAGGAATATAAGTCACTCCTGCTTAAAATCACTTCTTCAGTGTAAAGGAGAGCTAGCTATTAGAATGGGGCTGCATTTACCATTCCATGTTGCAGGCCAAATAGCTGGTATCAAGAACATAATTCTGCTTGCTGCAGCTGTCAACTCTGCCTTTTCTTGTGCTGCCTCTTTATAAATTGACCAAAGGCTTATGTCTTACTTGTCCTTATTTTTTATTTATTTTCTTTTTGAGATACTGCCAGCATTTGTTTTGTTTGGGTAATTTCCACCAATGTATGTACAAGGCTGGCAGTATTTTCTTTTAAGCCCTGAAATGCCTTGATCAGTACAGGTGTAGTGCTTTTCTAATTCAACTCACCAAATGAGAGCAAGAGTTCTTGCAGTACTGACAAATTTACTGTCTCTGTTGTAATCTGTGTTTCCTGTTGTTTTTGGCTTTGCTGTTTGATTCGCTTTCAATCAAGTGCTCAGTTAAAAGCTGTATCACTGCTTTTCACGTAACGTGCGCCTTTGAACACAGCCTGGAAATGAAGACTATACTGGATGAAGGGGATGAAGTCAAGTTCAAGTCATACTGCTTAAAGCACAGCAAGAACAAGCATGGGTTGATATCAGAGCAGGAAGAGCCTCACAAAACACACAGTGACAACAGGCCAACAGAGAGCGAGAGAACCAGCTTGCGCGCCCAGAAGCTAAAGGAGCTGGAGGAGGATTTTTACACATTGGTGAAAGTGGAGGATGTGGCAGCAGAACTTGGCCTGCCCATGCTAACTGTAGACTTCATTTATTCTTTCTGGAAGTTGAAAAGGAAAAGCAATTTTAACAAACCTCTGCTGACTCCTAAAGAGGATGAGCAGAATGGTCTGGTCCAACCCAAGGAAGACAGCATTCATACTCGAATGAGAATGTTTATGCATCTTCGGCAAGACCTGGAACGGGTAAGTGCAGAGTTTTAAAAAATATTAGGGATTTGATAGACGTACGGGATCCCTTAATTCAAAAAGTTCTAAATTATGGTAAAGCCGCCTCACTTAAAGTACATTTTTAGCAAATTATCTTCTAACTATCTTCAAAGAACAAGTAAAGTGAAGACTGCTGTCTGGCTGAAAAACAACCAGATATCAGTTGGCAGTTTTGAGAATCCCTTTGGATAAGGAGCGTATTGACACTAGGGTCAGTGGTCAAGTCATTTGTTTGGTCCTGAATGTAGATGGCCAATCTGTGCCCAGATCTGCTCTTTTGGCAAGTCGCCAAACAAGCATGTCTGGCTATGCATGGCCACCTTAACAGTATAACTGTGGAAAATAAATGAACAATTTACAGCGTCCCTTTAAATATAATGTAACTTCACTGCATTAGACTGAATGAACAACAAAATCATTTTGAGCCCTGTGTAGAGAGCAAAGGCACCACTCGGTAATCAGCAGAACAATCAATCTAAAGTTCCCATAATGAGAGAGGCTTTGACTTTCCACCAATCAAAAATATATAAATATGCAGCATTGGATGGAACATCTCTTCATCTTTTTTGCTGCAAAGATTAAACAGCAATAATTTATGGCTTCATACCTTGGAAAAAGCATCTCCTGACCAAAGCATTGGTCTCACAGACTGATCCTCTCCCATTGAAGGTTCTGTAGAGGAAAGAGATCCTAATGCAAGGTTGGAATGCAAAATTGTAACCAACCTTTAGTAGGGATGCATTGAATTCACTATTTTAGGATCCAGCTGAACCCTTAGTCCTTTGTGAACGATTCAGCCAAATACTGAACCTAATTAAGATAGTGCCAAAAAGAACTGTGCACAAAGTGTGCAGTGAAAACGTTTCATCTTCCATAGCCCTATCCATCTAGTATAGACCTTTTCAGTTGTAATTTTTTTCTGAAGGCTTTCCACAAGGCTTAGATATTGCTTTTAGCACTGTAAATGCTAATATTCATTTTGTCTTTCAACAGGTGAGAAATTTGTGCTATATGGTAAACAGGAGAGAGAAGCTGAAATTGTCCCACAGCAAAATGCATGAGGAAATCTTTAATTTGCAAGTCCAGCTTGTCAATCAAGAGGTGGCAGCAGGTAATCTATGTTAGGCCGTTGCTGTGAACCTCTTTATTAGGAAGGGACACATTTGATGACTTTGCTGTGGAGATTGGTATGGGGAGGTGGTATTCTTAAACTATGGCATGCATCAAGCAACGTTGCACCACATGCTACTGTTTGGCACATGCACACATTTTTCTTTGTCCTAATACAATGGGGACACAAAATCAAAGTTAATGTGTAACATTAGTTACTGAATTTGTGCCTAGATTTTGGGTTGAATGTGGCTTATATTAACATTCTGCTATGTACTATTTCCAGAAACTTTTATGGTTCTTATAGTTTTTTTTTTTTATTATTATTTGTCTTCCTTTTCCCCTTTTTCCAGCGATATGTAGCTCTTTGAGGCTACAATTCTATTATTATTGCTTTTATTTATTTTTTTTATATAGGCCCTCTCTTATTTATCTGCTAATATCTTTCCTTCTCTTATTAAAACCACATCCTGATTGCTAGCAACAAGATGGCTGGTAACATTTTAGTCTGGAGAGTTTAAGTAGATATTCTGAAAAAGTATGACCTGTAAGTAAGATTTTAAACAAAAAAAATATACACTAACTACAATGTTGGTACTAATTGCCAATAGTTTTAAAGCTATTTTTAAAGTGATTAGCAGTGTATGTCTGTCCTTTGCAATTCACTGTTGCTCCAGCCTGGTACGTAGCACTGAAACAATAATATCATAATCAACTAACTACCAGCTAAGACTCTAATATCTACAGTGCCTTGCATGTTTTGTGATTACCAGACCTGTAAATAATAAGGAGACTTGGAAAGCTGACCACTGTTACATTGTTTCACTGGAACACGTAGTCAGAACAAGTAATGCAAAACGTTCAACATTTTTCTGATACAGTTTAATGTTTGTATTTTATTACTTTCATTAAACCACATTTAAAATATTTGGGTTTATCCCTTTTAAGTATCTGCAAGGGTTAAATGTTATGTTCTTTAATCTGCATTATAGAGCACTGATATTCCATCCCCCATAAGTTGAGGCCAGGTGGTCTGAGAGGTTGCGGCAGTAGCCATGACTTGGCGTGCACACAGAGAGTTCTCTGTCACAGTGCTTGGAGTGTATGTAAACCAGTTGAAATTCCAACCACGGCTGCTACTAAGAATTCATCTGTTCTCTTTCAAAGAGAAGCTTTGGTTCATGAACTTGTTCTTAAAGTTATATTTTGGTATATTTCTTTTGATTATACATAGACATTTACCACAAGTCAGTGACAGCAGGCACTCGCGAAGATTTCAAGTTGGCCTAGGTGCAGTCAGTGCAATCTTAAGGAACAGACAAACATTTTATCAGTGTTTCAACACCAAACCATACACAAAATAAAAAAATAAAAAAAAGAATAAAAACCTCTCTGCTCCTATTTGTTCTGGTCAAAGTTTATATAATGAAAAATGGAATAGATTGTTCTTGAAGTTAAATAGATAAATATAGAAATTAATCTCTGATGCCAGGTCCATAATTGGTCAGGCAATATTTTTAATCCTTTAAATAGAAAAATAGGAAAAAAACATTTTTATGTGTATGGCTTGGGGTAGAAACATTGATTATATGTTTTGAGTCTCCAAGTGACCAAATGCATAAATGGAGACATCACATAGCTTTCAGTTTATTTACATTTCACCTAGGGCTCGCTTGTTCGAAGTGAACTTAAATCACTGACTTTGGTATCTGCATTTTCTTTCCATTAACATTTTTAAGTTGGGTTTTTGCTCATATATGCACTTTGAGAAATGTTAAAGAACAAGACAAAAAAAACATTAATGTTATTAAAGCCCTGTGAGTATGGGTACTCCTCTGTGTGGAGAATAGATAGATTCAACCGCTGTCACTGTTTATGTTAATTATGTTATAATGGTGTTCATACTATTGACATCATGATGTCATTACTTTTATCTTTATGTGTTCTACATCAGAGTGTCCTGCTTGCTAAACTGCAAAAAATAATTGATATAAACTTACTATTTCTTTAAGATGCAATTTTTATTTTGCCTTTTCAAACGGTTTCTCAGATATTTGCAATTTAACACTGATAATAGCAGGCTTTGGGCTCAGCTAAGGGTCAGTAACCGGACAGCAAGTGCATAGAAAATGTATAGGGTTGTCGACACTGGGGGCCTTCAAAAAGAGCTGTTATGCTGAAGCATGCCTAGAAGTATGAAACTGTCTAAAACTGCAAACATCACCACCAATACATTTTAATTTTTTTATACTGGTAGCACGTAGGATGTCTTTTAATCCTAGAAATGATGAGAATGGAGTTACCAGTCCATTAGTAATGTAGTATGATGGATATAATTTAGATATGTATAATTGGTTAAAGTAAATAGCACTTGTATGTATATGAAGCTTTTTCTACTGTGGTATAATGTGCAGAATACACCATATCTAGGATTCAGTGTAGTATTTGGCTAAATCCTATCACTTTTTAAGTGTTCAGCAGAGCCAAATCTAAACCCTCATGTGATTTTACATCTCCAGACAGGTGTAACTTTTTTTTTTGTCATGGATAATGCAATTTTGAGATTTTTCTCAAATCTGAATATGCAAATTGTAATTTGGATTTATTTTTGTATTTGTCTGAATCTTTGATGGAGATTTGGTATTTTTCTTAGTCCAAAAAATATGGATTTAATGCATTCCTAATTTCAAATGTGGTTATATTTATCACCAGTAGATAATCTATTTTAACACAGTGTAATTGTATCTTTTTTTTTTTTTTTTTTTAAAGGACAACCATTATCGAATGCACTAGAAAATACACTGTTCTACCCTCCTCCCAGGATTACTTTGAAGCTTAAAATGCCAAAACCCAGAACACGAGACTGCAGAATCAGTTCTGTGAAAGCAGGAACCATGTCCAGCCCAGATAATCAAAACAGCAGTGCTACTTACCATGGGATGGGGGGAGAAGTCCACAGGCAATCTTCTGAACATACGAAGCTCTACTCCACTTATGCCTCTGAACAGAGAAACAATGGTTTGCTAGGAGGAATAACAAGGTTTCACAAAGAGTTTCAGGGTACAGGGTGTAAGCCATCATCACGGTTTCGTTCATCAGGGAAACCAATGTCTCTACAAGCTGTCATTCATGGGCAGTCTTCAAATGGCAGTGGGAAGGTACAGCATGAACATGTGAGTTTAGCAAGGGCTAATGGTGTACTTAGCAGCGGGGACAGAACTCAGAGGGATAGCTCAAGCCAAACATCTCCTGGGCAGAACTCTGAGATTATATGTCATATTGCAGGTCAGAGCACCTTTAGGAAAGCCAACATGGAACACTTCAGCAGGTCATTTAAAGAGGCCACCAATAATTTAGTTAGAACCACAGAAGACCTGAGAAGTTCTGAAAAGCCTCAGCGGCGTCAGTCTGTAAAAGAACGTTTGTGGAGCAAACAGCCGGCTGATACTCAAACCTCTGGTACTCCATACCAAGACAATGATGGCTATTGTCCTGACCTGGAGTTAAGTGACTCTGAAGCTGAAAGTGATGAAAACAAGGACCATATGCTGTTACGGCGAAACAGCCGGGAAAGTCCAAACAGGGACTCTTGTAGGAACAGCCGCATTAGAGGCAAAAGGAAAATGACTTCTCACAGTTCAGTGCAGAGGTGATAAATACCTTTCCCTCCCCAACATTTGTTTTTCTACTAGTATATATTTAAATGCCAAAATTTGGGCAGTGAACCTCCAAAAATGTAATATAGTCAGTTGTTAGACTTGATTGAGTGTAGGGGTTTGCTAAGGATAGCAGGAGTCATTTAAATTTCTATGTGAAATTGTAAGAGAATGGCCAGCTCAGCCAGGCTTGTCCCTACAAGCAAGGAAATCTTTTAATTAAAGGTATTTTAATATTTTCTGTGTCAGACAATATGGTGATCCTTTGTGGATAAAGGAGAAATTTGATATGATAATTCAAAATGATAGTTTTATTTTGTACATTATAAGAATATAAAACACCGCAGCCTTCAGTTTGCAGGCTTATTTTTGACTGTTGCAGGGTCAGACAAACATCTGCAGCCAATCAGTAAAAGTTATAGCATCTCTGCCATAGGTGCTGTCATTTTGTCCTGCTCTCTAGTCCATGCTGACTGTAAATACATTCCTAATGTAAACATCCTGCTTGTTGTCCAATACAATTGCTGTAAATATTATTCCCAATGAAGTAGATGATTCACAAGCCAACTTGTGAATACTGTTTACAAAAATCAGTCGTAGGATTCTCAGTATATTCTGCCATCAGTGACTAAGGCACAGCAAAATAGCAGAGGGAACATACTGTGCATTTCTTTTTGGGACCATGATACTGTCAGCACTTTGGCAAAAAAAAAAAAAAAGTGCACTGTTGCAATATCCTAGACTTTTACACACTATATTAGACATATCCATTCTCTTTGCAGAGGGTGACATGATTATGAAAACTGCTGAAACCTAAATGTAGTTGTTATACCTTTCCTGTATGTATAGCTCGATGAACTCAATAGAATTCAACATCTACAAGTCTTTCCCAGATTTTCCAGATTCATACATGTTTATTGGCAGCCTGCTTGGTTTAAGGGATTTCAAATGGCTAGCCTGGTAATATCAGAAAGCATTTTTAGACTTTACACATGCAGGCACTGTATTTCTCTAATGAGAGTAGAAACTCTGTAATCCTGTAGAAAGAGATACTTTTCTCATACCGCCAGTTGATTGGCTGTGCAGGAATTGGTAGTGGTTCTGCTGAGCGCCATACTTCTGCTACTGGCAATCAAATCGAGTATTTGTATTTCTTTGCAAAGTTATATTCAAGCAAGTATATTCTATACCCAATATTCATGCCTTTATATCCATCTTCCAATGCATGATTTAGTGTGATTAGCTTATCTTACTTTATTTTCTTAAAAAAAAGTTAAGATAACAATCTTTTAGCCTTCTAGATACAGTGAATTAGGAAGTCCCTGCATTGTCATCAGGCCTTTTGAAGTAAGGGAAAGTTAAAATTGACAGCAGCTGGGCTGCTCCATGAAAAAAATCACCAAGATGAGCCGATCCACTAAAAGGGTGTGTTTATTAAGCAACCCTCATTTAGTAAGTAACCAATGAGGTATCAGATCCTGGAAGCCATTTGAATGACGGCTGTTTAGGTCTAGAGGTATGCCTGCATAATTACTGAAAGGGAAAATATACTTTATAATGAAGTAGATCATAAGTATAGCAGAATAGTTTGAGCTGCCTGGGATGTCCTAGATCTACATAGATGATTTAGTGTAGATTAAAAGGAACATCCATATTACTTTCCTTATTTGATTCTCAACTGAGCACAAGAGCAACCGGACCATATATGATCAGTATTATGCTGTTTTCATTTCAGCATGTGGAGGTGCTGTATCTCAAACCTTGCTATACACAGGCTAACTCATATCTGGTCGGTCCATCACCGTGGAACAATCTGATTATGCATGTTTGGGTCTTCCTGTGTCCATATACACGTGCTTAATCCTGTAACTGGTTATTCTTGTTTTTTGTTTTGGAGAATCCGATCACAGCTTGTTCAACCAAGCAGTGACATCTAATTATACAGGCTGGTTGTAAGTAACCAATCTATAAAACCTAAGGTATCTAGAGAGCCTATCACAGGCAAGCAATATAGTAGCTTTTATTTATATCCTTGAATCCTTGAATGCAGATAATATCCTGTAACTGTAATTTATACCTTTATACTTTACAGCATGTAAATAATATAGGAGTAATAAATATGGCATACTTCTGCCTTCATTCATTAATTTGTTTAAACTACAAATTAATCCCTGGCTCTTTTTTATAATGGCACTTACTGTTAAGTCTCATATGTACAGTTAATTGTGTCCAGTTAAATGGCAACCTTAGCATTTACCTGTGCTTTAAGTAGACTGTATATTGAGGCAGCACTGTAAAGTACTTACAAATTCGATAACTGATCCTATCCCATCCCTGTATATTCTACAGTTACTCTACAAAATAGAGTGTTTGATTCTGGGGTATTTAATTATATAAATAAGCTACTATATAGCCTTGGGTACTGCCATTCTAGGTATAAGATGGTTGTAGGGCCCATTTTGCTAAGCAGATATTTTTCAATTTAATACAGTGTATATGTTATTACTTCCACAAGTTGTCTGCCTTTGTGTTAACATTTAGCATTTTGTAGAATGGCCTGTTCTTAGCAGCCTTTTAAGTGGTCTTCCCTTCACGTTTCTAATATTTTTTTTCCAGCTTGCATTTTAAAATGCAACCTGGTTGTCAGGGTTACTGACCCCAGCAAATAAAAACATTTGCTTTGTGAGGCTATAGTTTCATTATCATTATTAATTTTATTACTTACTGTTTGATTCATCTTCCAGTCTTTCATTAAAACCACTGCCTGGTTGCTAGGATAAATTGGACTCTACCTAACAGATATCTGCTGGAGTTGCAAACTGGAGAGCTGCTGAACAAAAAGTTAAAGGGATACTGCATAATTTTTATAGTGTACTTTTAATTTCTAAATTACACTGTTTACATAGAAAAAAAAATCACTTTACCATTTAAAATGTTATTCTTGAACCAACAAATGTATTTTTTTTACCTGTAATATTGTTGTGTAGGCAGCCATCTCACTGCATTGTGCCTGAGTCTGAGCTTTCAGAAAGAGCCAGTGCTACACATTAGAACTGCTTTCAGGTAACCTATTGTTTCTCCTACTCCCATGTAACTGGAGGAGTCCCAAGCCGGACTTGGATTTCTTAATATTGAGTGCTATTCTGATATCTACTGGGAGCTGCTGTCTTGCTACCTTCCCATTGTTCTGCTGATCGGCCGCTGGGAGGGGGGGATATCACTCCAACTTGCAGCACAGCAGTAAAGTGTGACTGAAGTTTATTAGAGCACAGGTCACATGGTTGTGGCACCCTGGGAAATGAAGAATGTGGCTAGCCCCATGTGAAATTTCAAAATTAAATGTAAAAAAATCTGTGTTTTTGAAAAAATGGATTTCAATGGATGCATTTTGAAAAAAAAAACATGTTTTGCCATGACAGTATTCCTTTAAGTCTACATCAAACTAAATGTTAATTTTAAGGTGAACAACCCCATTTCTTTGATAACAGGGTTGGAATGCCATTCATGGATCTATACAACAAATACCATACAGGTTGCTGCCAATAAATACTGTAGCTGGAGATGCCGGGCAGCCAAATATGATCTATAAATGTATAGTAAAGATAAAGAATCTATAATCCAGAATGTCTGGGACCTCTGCTTTTCTGGATGAGACATTATTCTTATGTTTTAAGGATAAATCTTGAGTCTGATAAAATCATGTATACATTAAATAAACCCAATATGGATTAATGCAGTTTAGTTACCATCAAGTACAAAGTACTGTTTTATTATTAGGCAGAAATAGAAAATAGTTTTTTAAAAATTAGAATTATTTGCCTAAAATGGACTCTATAGGATAATAAACTTATTTAGAGCTTTCTGGATAATGGGTTTCTGGATAACAAATCCCATACCTATAGATTTATTTTCACTTTTTGGTTTTACTGCCCATTTGACATTGGCACATGAATAGGCCAGCTCAGCTAGCTTTGTATATACTTTTTGGTGACTAACTACATTGTCAGAGCATGTGGAAACATCAACACGCCATCAATCTAGTTTATTTGCAGAACTGGTTGAGAGTAGAAAACCGTTTACAACTAGGTATAGCTTGGCATATACAGATTTGCTTGTTTGTTTGATTTGGCCACACGTGTTGGACCAAGTTGGTTTGTTCCAATCATTCAGCCATTTTTGCTACTAATCAGACCCTAATAATGGCCCATGTAGACCTGGCAGGCAAGGACTGCATCAATGTGCCCATGCAGTCCCCATTTAACAGGGGTTTCAAACTTGCCCAGTTGATGATACCTGGACAATTTATTGTCAGATATGAACCAGACAGGCTACTGAGAGGCCCCACATGCAGAGTGGGCAGCTTATACATTAACCTGTTGAGGACCAGCTTTTTTTCCCCTCTTTATACCGCAGGCAGCATATGGCAGTAGCAGGTCATTCTAGGCTGTACCAACCAGCTCTGCGTAACTCTTAAGCTGGAACTATGTCATTTACCCAGCAGTCCTTGTGTGAGTAACACGAATTTTAAGCAGAAAATCATGGTGCTTGTTCCTGAAAAGAACATTTGATTTTAGGCTGTTTGGTTTTTCTCTGGTGTCCTTGGGATTGAGTTTTGCTGCATTAATGAAGGAGCACTACTAAATGTTTAAAACCAATAGCCACAAAAATGTGTAAGCTGAGAGTCTATGGAACTCTGTGGTGGCAATTATTTAAGTATTGGCTTGCAAGATTCATTTTTGTGCTATTTTTATTATTTTTTTACATCTATATAAATGTGTAAATATATATACAGTATATATATATATAATTTTCAAAGACAGACTGAGCCTTTTTTCCCAATGTCTTTGTTTTACTAGTACTTTTTCATTAAATTATGTAACTGGCAATCTGATCTTTTTGAGTTGGCATATTTACTAAACTAGTTTTGTGCATCAGATACGCAGTATCCTTCATTGTTATAGTCAGTCTCTCTGAACACTGACCCTCAGTATTTCTTTGCCTGACTTTATGCAAGGGCATTGGTTTATTCTTGTTCTAATAACCTTAACCATAATAACCAGCATGCAAGCACAATTATGGCCCATCTTACTTCCAGTAAGCAAAGCAAAATATCTATATTTGATCATTTTCCCGCTCTTTTATGGACGGATAAAGCTAAAACACCAGGTCACTTTCTCAAAACTGGGTCTGGAGCCATCATATAAACGACACATGTGAAGGAGAATGTTGCTTGGATTAGCAATGTAAATGAAGATGCATTCTGCTTTCCTGCTGCACACCATGCAGATTTGAATATACTAGGGTTAGATTCACTGTAGCCTACATCCATGCAGGCTACATACATGTAGTCAATGGTGCATTTACTTTTTGAGCTCACAGGTTACTAAAGGAGAACTAAACCATAAAAATTAATATTATAAACTGATTGCACTGGCTTAAAGTTTCAGCATCTCTATAGTAGTAATGATATAGCTCATTACAGTTGTCACAGGAGCTCCCCATCTTGGATTCTGTTCCCACCCCCTGGAACTGTCTGGGACAGTGCACATGCTCAGTGTGGTCTGAGCAGCTGTTGAGAAGCTGAGCTTAAAGGTCGTTGCAAATTATCAAGCAGAAATGAGGTTTGTCTGTCCTATAAGCTGGTGCTAGAGGGCTTATTATTTAATTTTGATGCAAATGCCCTGGTTTTAGATCTGTCATGTAATGTGAATCTGAATGAATTACTAATCAGCTTTTTACTATTACATTTATACTCTATCTGTTTGTGTGTGTGTCTATATCTATATCTATATATATATATATATATATATATATATATATATATATACACAGACACACCCCCCCCCCCCCCCCCAGTAACTGACAGCAGCATAGAGCATGTGCAGGGAAGCAGCAGAAAAGAAGATGGGGAGGTACTGGGGCTTCTTTAGTTAGGCTTTAGTTCTCCTTTAAATACATTACAGTCTCACAGTTGGGTTTATGAAAATACACAATTTCTCTGTCTGGTGCAGGTATACTGTTGTTTTTTTTTTCCCCCAGTGCCAGCAGTGTGCTTGTATTGCCCTGCACAAAGTACTCTGAAGGCACATCATAGTTTCTAGCTGCTTGGCACAGTTTAAACACAAAGGTAGCGAATACCACTTTACTGGTGTCGTGCTTAAAATTGTATCCCTTCACTAAACTCAGAGAAGTAGTTTATGTTGCGTTCTGCTGTGTCTGTGACAGGCATGGCATTACACATTTTATTGGCTTATACATTGAAATAGAAATATATCTAATTATTCTTACTAGTAATAAAAATTATTTCCACAGTTAAAGAGCCAAAAGATTCTGCAGTGCTGTACAATAAGACGTGTGTTCTTTAACCATACATATGCATACAAATGATCACCAATACAGGAGGTAAAGAGGGCACTGCCCATTAGAGCTTACAATCTAAAAGGAGATAATTCTAAAAAGTTGCAAGGTTTGAAACATTAAAAAGTGCTAAAAATTACAGTTTTATTTGTGGCTCTGCTTTGTGCATGTACACACAGCATATTACTGCATATATTCAGTCTTTGTATTTCTGTTAGTGTGAGCTCCGATAGGGCCACTTTCAGACACTGATATTTTTGTATTCTATCCAGACCAGTGTGGATTTGGCCTTCGTAACAAGGTTCCCCCTCAAAGGAATGCTTTGTTTTGAAACATAGCCTGTTCTAAACAAATACACATTTGTGCCATATTTTTTTCATTTTATTCAATGAAGACTTGACAGTTCTTGAAGGCAGAGTAATAACATATTTTATTTACATGTTTTATTTACACACACACAAAAACTGTTTTTTCTAAAATATTTTTCTAAACGGAGTGCAAAATTTTGGCAGTATATAATAAATATATATACTGTATATATAGTTCAGATAAACAGCAATGCACACTCTAGACTTGTGAAAAGAAAAAAAATGTGAACCAACACCTTTATCAAGGTTATTATACCAATGTAACCTTTATAAATGTCTCTAAAGGGATCAAAATGTTGGTTCACAAATGAATATTATTTTAGATAAACAACGGGTACAAAGGAAGGAAGGATCTCCAGTTCTGAATAGTTCCCTAAATAAGAGCAACGCCAGCCCAATTGCACTAGCAGAAAGGTTAACCTCATTCAGTTAAACATTCTCTAGCTGGGGCAAAGTGTAATCTATAAACATGAGCTTTTAATTCAATAAAGATAAAAGTAATATTGCTTTGTCAATAATGCATAGAACCAAGATAGAGTACAATATTAGGGCAAGGGCACACTAAGCAGATTCACTGCTTTCTTCCTCAGGCTTTTTTTTTTTTTTTTATATGGCCAATATCTGCTCTGTTGACAGCATCGGCTGTATTCGCTCCGTGAAGCTCCACACAGGCCGACGCCAAGCCTATTAATGCAGCTATGGAGGTGTGCGCATAAGAGCAGATCTGTTCTCCTCTGCATCTATTAAAAACACCTGTGAAAGAAAGTGGTGAATCCAGTTAGTGTGCCTACGCCCTTAAGGTATCAACAGCCAGATTTAAGCATTAGGTGCTACGCCCTTATAGCACATGGTTTCCTAAATATTGGATCACCAGCTACTTTGTGTCATTGGTTTCTGTTTTTAGAAAACTGAGACATTTAGTTTATTTGTCTTTCTACAGATTTTATGTAAATGAAAAATATGGGAATTTATTACATCTGATTTGCACAGTGAAAATTATTGTAATGACATTAAGTTTAACCATACTTTTATCTAAATACCTGCTGCAGCCGGAACAAGTATTTCCTGCAGTTGGTGTGGTCTGTAAGTACCTACAGAAGCCAAGAGCACAAGGAACTGGAACAGATTGCGGGAACATGGGGAGATCAGAAAGAAAGAAATAACCGGGCAGCTTCAGATGTCTAACTGAACTGTATATGAACTGGCATTTCAAAACTGGAGTTTTAGCTTTTTTGTGTTTCACAACATTTTGAAATGCCTGTTTTTTGCAAGTGATCTCTGGTCAAGGATAAATCATAAGCAAGATATGGCTTTATAATTCTTACAACACTGAACTGGAAATAGGAGTGTAGAATAACATATACTTGTACCTGTTCATGAGATATATTTTAAATGGTAAGTGAAAAAGCAGTTTATAATAAAATAAAATATTTATTATTTGATATCACCTTTGGACCTATGCAATCTGCATAAAAGCACAAGGCTAGTGACTAGGAAATTTGAAGTCACCTCTTAGTTCCATGACTTTGGGACTCGTGCCTTTATATGGTGATTAAATAAGCCTTAAATATGTACTAATAGAGGTGCTTAGTAATGTCAATTGTATAAGATATGTGGAATCATGGCTTATTGATTATAATCAATTTCTAATAGATAAACATGATTCCATATAGATTTTAGCCTAGTTGTTCTTGAATGCTTACCATATGTGATGGAAAGCCTGTAAGATACATGGGATAATGTGTCACTTTAAAAGAAATGGGGTTCTGTGTCCATATAGAGGATCTGAGGTGATTTTTTATAATCCTTTCCAATTAACAATAAGGGTTCTATTATTTTGTAGTTATATGTAGTTGGGCATTTTTTGCTGTGCTAGCCTAGTGACTGCACCACTTGTCCTTTTCTCAGACCTTCATTAAGAATTGCTGAAGAATGCCTTTCAGTAGGGAATGATTTTTGATCATTAGTCACTATGTTTGAGCTGTATTAACCACTGGGGTTAAAAATTAATAGGTCTAATAAATATAAGCCTGTGTGCATCCAGTCCAGCAAACACACCAACAGCCAAGCCCTTAAGACAACAGTTCAGTGGGTATGGTATTCTGCACTCTGATGCTATAAATATAGTTGTTTAGTAATGTATGTCTTTGTATCTAGGCATAAGGTTATTGCCACAAATTGCACACAGCAAAATATTAAGTGTACTGCTTTAATGTACTGTAAATGTGGGGTCTACTGTTGAAACTAAAATGCCTTGTCTTTTTTTATTGGACTTCATAGAAATGAATGGCTTTTTAATTTTGTGCAACTAGTCTGATGGGACCAGAGTTGCTACAAATCTGCTGCATAGTGGTCACACCCTCCACCTTCAGGTGGCCATACACAGGCAGATTTCAGCTGCCGATTCAAGTCTTTTAGACCATTTCTGCTGCATTTCTGCCTGTTAATGGGCATACCTAACTGACATTTGGCCTAAAATTGGCGAGATTTTCATTGGGCGGGTTTGATTTTCGGTCAGATCTGGGACTGCATCGGCTTGTTGATGCAGTTCTCAGTCAGATGGCACCTATGCCGGCTGTTTTAATTTAGCAAACAAAGTAAGTCCATAAACTCACGGATCCTTGTAAACTCAGTCTGTTATCCACTGGTGCAAATCCTCTTGATGCACCTGGCCAGGTGCCTATAGTAATGAGCACAAGGAAAAAAGGGGGAAAAATTGCACACAAAAGAAATTGCTGGTGTAAAAAAATACCTCCAACCTGTTTATTGCGGAGTGCACATACAGACCAATAATTAGCTTGATATTGCATATCTTTAGAAGATCTACTCGTTTGGCGACTTTGCACAAATTTGTGTAAAGTCCATGGCAGATTTCGCTAAGATTTTGTGTGTCAGATTTTATCTGATCTTGTCATGCAACAACATGAGATTTTGTAGGATCCTACAAAATCTGATCTCCATCAATTGGATTGTAATGTCTGATGGTGTGTTTTGTTTATGCATCATTGACAGTCAAAGTATTTCAATTAAAAAAAAAAAGTCTATCAGACACCATCAGATTTTCATTAGATTTTATCTTGTTGGATACAGACACAGCATGCAGCATTCCCTTCCAGCAGGCACGTTATGTCGGATGCCAAAGCTTCCATCAGATATTTATAAATTATATTTTGAACTATGTGACTACATCTGACTTGTAGGATGAGTTTTGTCATTCCAACACCATTCTACAAAATCTCCAATGGAGTTCATTTTGAGGCAGTTAGGTAGAAAGACGGAGTTAAGGGCTGGGGTCCTTCTCTGGATTTTTATTCTCCTTAAATATAACCAGCAAAGTGAATTGTATAAGCATATCAGAGAAAGTGCTAAGAGGTCTGTTTTTGCTGTATCATATGGAGTGTGTAGAATGTTATACATGCATCAAGTTTGTTTTTTTTCCATGCCATCACTGTACTGGAACGCAAACCATCTGATTCTGCCATTCAGCAAAAGAGCCTGAAAGGCTTAGGACAAAGTCCACGCACAAATCTGCCATGTAATGCTTGTGTGTGTTTTTTAGTAATGTGATAAACAGGATATCCTCAAAACTAAAGGGGGCGCCCTATGCAAAGCAAAGCAGTGCAGCTCTGCAGCAGATCGTAGGAGAAGCAATAGGCTCCATTACCAAGAAAAGCCGTGAGTATAAGGAAACAAAACAGAAGTGTGGAGGCAGCTGGGGAAGGACAATACAGTACACAGTAGGAGCAGATTCTGCTCTATGGTGATTACAGGCACCACTCCCTGCAACTCACAGCAACACAGACTGCAGAATCCCTAGATCTGAATGCACACCTATGGCTGCAAACTCTGAAGACATGTGACAGCCAAGACTCCTGACTTCAGTAAAGAAAAAGGAACAGATTTTACATACTAGACACATACACACACATACCTGTTAACATTCTTGACACTGGAGAGGGTGACAGTGCCAATCACTTCATGTTATTGTTAAAACTTTACAAGAGCTATTGACACCAGAAATTAAGCCCTTTTTTTACATATATTATACATTGACTTTGTGCCCTATTTATACATTTTGCCATAAAAATATCTGCCCAATGCCTTTACATTACCTATCTACTTCCCCATGTTCCTCTGTGAGGGGGCTGCCATATTTGTGCAGGAGTCCGTTAGCATTAGAAGCTATAACTGACAGTCTGAGAAGGGACAGTCGGGTTGGCAATACAGTCAGGTTTAGGAACTTCAAGTAACACGAAAGCAGCCCTTTAAGTTAAAAATGATCAACATGACCTTGCACGAAGTTGCCTGCAGGAGGAGGAAACTTTGGAAAGCCGAACCTCGGGCACCTTGGAAAATACGAAGTGTATCATATGTTTTCCCATCTGCGATTTACATTGTTGCCAGTGAGAAAGCATTTGGAGAAGATAAATTGCCTAAGGTTTCAAAGATTTATCTTGGGTGACTAATCTCCTTGTGTGCCAGAGACCTAAATTGTTCCTCTAAATTGTTCCTTAAATCTACATGTTTTTGTTCAATTAAGGGCTGCCCTGCCACAATATATATGGTTTTTCAGTTAAAATTCTCAATGTTTCTTACATGGTTTGTTTTATAACATAGGTATTCTGTACAACAGGGCTGTCCCACTGAAGGCCTAAAAGCCAGATGTGACCCTCTAAGAGATGTCACAAGATGTGATTTTGTTGTCCCCCAGACAGCTCAACAGTATTACTTACATATTTAGGTGACATTATTTTATTAAAATCTGGCACCCAAATATAGTATAGTGAATAATTGACCCACTATATGGAAACAGTTTGACAGCACTGCTGTAGAGGATATCATTGATAGCATACCTATATACTTATGTGCATTTTCCCAGTACTCACGTTACACATATTCGCCATCTCCCTTCCCATAGTTAGCGGCCCTGCTTAGGTGGCACTGAAATGGGTACATGTATAATATTATCCGATGGGGTTGGCACAAGACAAAGCACAGCCAGGGGGTATATGATGGCAAACACAGAGCTTCAGTAAAAAGCTGGAACAATATGTGCAGCTCTATGTTTAGTTGATCTTTATCAAAAAGACACTTGTATAGCTCAGTTTTATATGCAAGTGCAGTTGGAATGACAAAAACACATGTGCTGATATAGTAAAGGAGAAAGAATGGGTTAATCAATTTGTGCCAATTTGTTAGCCAACCCTCAGAAGTGATATAAGTGCGTTGATCAGTTATGATCTGGTGGAAATGTGGTAGGGTGGGGAGATAGCTGGGGCAGGAGAGAAGAGGCCAAGCTGGAACTGGGAATTGAGTATGGGCTGGGGGTAGAATGATAGGTAACTGCAAATACATTGCTGGTAAGATTGTAATACATGTTTTTATAGAACCTCTCCCTCTGGGAAGCAGTCTGGATCTGAGCCCATTTCAATTAGCTGCTCTTACTGCTGACCGAATTTCCTATCAGCTATAATGTTTTTTTTTTTCCATTGTGATGGTACTGTTTTAACCCTTGGGTTGTGTCTTATTAGTTATGCAACCTCATCTTTCTTTCTTTTCCTATTTTTTTATTTTCTTACTTTTTCTTTTTTCTCCTACTTTTCTTCTTCTCCCCCCCCTCCACCTTTTTTTTAATGTTTCCTCCATATGGATTGCTGGAAGTGTTAATATCTACAGCTCCTCTTAATATCCACTCTGTACTACTGAAAATGTTAATAAAACTATTACAAATAAACCACATTTCTATCTGCAAGGGTGTTAGGTTTTTTAGATTCTGACTCCCTTAGCTATCACCCTGCTTACAAAATCTGATTTATGACGTCTGTCACCCCAGAACATGTCTTCCATCAAGATAGAGTGTGTTGTCAGCGAGACGTACAAGATTGGAGAGTCGCCAGTTTGGGAGGAGAAAGATGGAACACTACTGTTTGTGGATATTACGGGCCAAAAGGTTTGTCGGTGGGACCCTGGTACTAAGAAAGTGCAGAGTGTATCACTAGGTAAGGAGCAAACACTGCTTGACTGTATAAGCAACTCCCAGAATAGCTTTACAAGGTACTGTAGATTGGCAAAGGGTTAAAATGATGTTTCTAAGGTTTCCAGATTTCCCAAGTGAAATCCACGAACAGGAAAAGGCCTATGCTGCACGCAGCTTGCAAAATTTGTATATACTATGCCCATTTTAGGCCACTGCCCCATTACCATACACCCACATACAATCACACCACTCCACAAATTTTAAGACAGGGATTGTTTCAGAGGTGGGGACACTTTCCAGGGTCAGTTTTCTACTGGGAAAGGGAATCTGAAATGGGGTCAGTCCACATCAGCATATAGCTACAACAATAAATTCAATCACAGGTATGTGATCTATTATCCTGAATGTTTGGGACCTGGGGTTTTCCGGATAAGGGATCTTTCCATAATTTGGATCTCCGCAACTTAAGCTCTGCTAAAAATCATTTAAACATTATTAAACCTAATAAGGTACTGTTTTATAATTACAGAGAAAAAGGTAATCATTTTTAAGCATTTTAATTATTTGCTTATAATGATGTCTATGGGAGATGGCCTTTCCGTAATTCTGAATTTTCTGGATTATGGGTTTCTGGATAAGGGATCCCGTACCTGTACTAACTGCCATTTCTCAGAACAAGGACGTGTAGACTGGCAAAGTATTTTGTGTATTTGCCAGGTTACATCATGAAAGGAAGTATGGACCAACTGAATCACTATTAAGCCTGTCAGTACAGTGAAGAACAAAGGCAAGATTACAGCATTTCTGTGAGCGCTAAGCCTAATTTTTTGCTTTGGCTGCACGTCCAGTTACAGCACCATTGATCTTGTTAAGTTCAGGATGTGCTCCCACTATCTTAGGTTATGTTACCATCAAGCTCACTACATTAAAGGAACAGTAACACCAAAAAATAAAAATGTTTTTAAGTAATCATAATACAATGCACTGTTGCCCTGCACTGGTAAAATTTGCACATTTGCTTCAGAAACACTTCTTTAGTTTATATAATAAGCTGCTGTGTAGCCACGGGGGCAGCCATTCAAGCTGGAAAAAGGAGAAAAGGCACAGGTTACATAGCAGATAATAGATAAAACACCATTGTATTGTACAGAACTTATCTGTTATCTGCTATGTGCCTGTGCCTTTTCTCTTTTAAATGGCTGCCCCCATGGCTACACAGCAGCTTCATTTACTAAACTATAGTAATGTTTCTAAAGCAAACACACCAGTTGTAGCAATGCAGGGCAACAGTACATTATACTGAAGTTTCTTTTATACACTTTGATTTTTTGGTGTTACTATTCCTTTAACATTATATTTTGATAACACAGAATGGCACATGTACAATCCATAGGTTTATTTCTAAGAATATTTCTGTATCTCTGCTCAGAATGGGAGTTACTTTACAATGTACTGTCACTGCTGTCAATGTTCCTCTGATGAAATCTGTCTGTTATATTTGGGCTTCTTAGAAGCCCCAGTAGGCTCTGTTGTCCTTCGGAAATCGGGAGGCTATGTTATGGCCATGGGCAACACTTTTTCAGCTCTGAATTGGCAGGACCAGTCTGTTACAACTCTTACATGTGTAGATGAGGACAAGCCAAACAACCGATTTAATGATGGCAAGGTTGACCCGGAGGGAAGATTTCTTGCAGGTATGATTTTAGTTATCTAGGAATACTTCTATAAACTTGCTGCTCCTCTGAATTTTAGTAGTTAATGAATAAAAGTACACAGTATTTATATATATATATATATATATATATATATATATATATATATATATAAAATAAAATCCTTTACTAACTGTTATTTTAACTGTACTACAACCAAATCTTTTTATTTGAATTTCCAAATAGGCACCATGTCCCAAGAAATCCGCCCAGCAGTAGTGGAGAGGAACCAGGGTTCATTGTTCACCCTCTATCCTGACCATTCTGTTGTGAAACACTTTGACATGGTTGATATCTCTAATGGATTAGACTGGTCTCTGGATCACAAAACCCTCTATTATATAGACAGCCTGTCCTTTAAAGTTGACGCCTTAGACTATGATATGAAAACTGGCAAAAGCTGTAAGTACTATTATTTTAGTTCAATATTCTAAATAACATAATGCCATTAATTTCCGGTTCAGTATTTTTTGTGCCAACTGTTCTGTCTAGTCTAAAAAACAATTTTAGGTCATGGAACTCCAAGGTTACCTATATCCTCATTTTGGAAATAAGAAACAGGCACATGCTTCTTTTATAAACAAAACAAATACAGTAGAAAAAACCCACCACGCCCCAGTAAAAGCCCTCTCCCAAGCAGCATCTCACATGTTGGGTTGCCACTTGGCTGGTATTTTCACAGTCTGGCTTGTAAAAGTGATGCATAAAGCCAATAATATAAATAGGAAAAACATCTAAAATTATTAGGCTGGTATTTATTTTACAAAAAAAGGTGTCAACAAATGTTTAATTGTTTTCTATATTTTTTAGTAATAAAACAAATTATCAGTTCACTCTGTATAATGAGCTGCTTTTAGTGTTTTCTTACACAGAGGTCACAGTTGCTGATAAAATTACTCTTATATATCAGACAACTGGTCCTGAATTATTTATTAATAGAAGTAGGGTTTTATTTCAGGTGATTTATATCAGTTCTGAATTAGTCTGAATCATGCTCAGACAGACCCTATCGACATCCAGTAATTATCTAGTAGTGACTCAGTTTAAGCACTGCATTCCTTGCAGACTTAAATTATCAGGTACACTTTAGATCGCAGACCTGTGTGCTTTCTGTGAGGTAAATGTGACGTTCCAAACAATGATATATTGTTCCCAGAATGCAGAGTAATTACTAGAAACCTTGTGCATTAGAACAGTGATTTTGTAATTAAAGAATCAGGCACTGAATAATAAAAGGGAACATTACCCCCTTTTATGACATGAGCTTATTTAGTTGGGCTTATATACAAAATGTTCAGAAACACTATCTGAACTGCGAGACATCAATATAAATGTTTTCAAGTCCCTCTACTTTCCAAAGAATCAGTACCCCCACCCACTATGGAAAGCAGAAGGACACTGAGTCACAGAATCCATCACTTCACACTGGAACAAGGTAAAGTAGGTTGTCAACTTTGCACGACTTCCCAAAGCCGAACCAATGTGTAGGCCTTTCCACCAGCGACTCCTATTGTTGCTAGTGGAAAGGCATTTCAGAGTAGTTAATTGCTCACAGTAGCAGAGATCTATTGTGGCCAACTAACTCACTCTATGGGCCATCAACCTTAAGCTGGCCATACATGCACCTTAAGCTGGCCATACAGTGGGCACCATTGAAGGCGCCCAAGCTAAATCTATGTTCAGGGCTGAATCGGCAAAAGGAGGTAGAAATCCTATTTTTTCTACCTCCATATCTGACGATTCAGCCCTGAACGTCAGTGGATCGAAGATCGAAAATCGCCACATGTGTGGCCAGCTTTATAGTTAATATTTGTCATTCTTCCAGATTTACATCTCCCTGTTAAGGTGGCCATACACGCACCGATAATATCGTACGAAACCTCGTTTCGTACGATATTCGGTGCGTGTATGGTATGTCGGCGAGTCGACCGATATCGCAGGAAGCTGCCTGACCAAAATCTCCCTTCAGCGCTGAATCGGCAGAAGGAGGTAGAAATCCTATTGTTTCTACCTCCTTACCTGCCGATTCAGCCCTGAATGGTGTGTGGCGGATCTGACGATGTTTCGTGCGACCGATGGGCGCACGAAACATCGTCAGATCGCCACATGTATGGCCAGCTTTACTCTTTCCTCCTTCTGCCTCATTAACCTCGTGTGTCAAAGACCAGACAATGGAGGGGCTTTATAAGCTTACTCCTTGCAACTCACAGTTGCTCATGAGTCTGATCTAGCTGTGATTCCTGGTTTCTGTGTTTCCTGCCTGGTTGCTTGTTCCTGTGGATTTCCCTGGTTTGATCTCTGGCCTTTTTTTTTTTTTTTTTTACCACACTTGCCTGTTGCCTGCCTTTGATCTTGGCCTGCCTTAAAGACCTTGTCTGTCTTCTGCCAGCCCTGACCATTTTGCCTGTCTACTGTTAGCTTCACTATAGACCTGTATTGGAACTTATTGCTCATTTTTTTTTTTAATTCATTAAATATATTTTCACCATATAATGGCTTCTGCAAATTATTCAGCACCTATTGGGTTCATCCTGGGTTACTCAGCACACCAGCTCCTACCTGCCGGTCACTCACCAGTAGCCAGACCAGACAATATGTGGTTGATTTTCAGCCAGATATCAGTTGGGCAGACCTGTCGGCTAAACAAATTTCCAAATAACTAACCAAAAACACACGCACACGAAAAAAAATGAAAGAAGGAACACTAATTGCAAACTGTCTCAGAATATAAATGTGTATGTCACACTAAAGTTAATTTAAAGGTGAACAAAAGCGTAAATGCATAAAATGCCCAGGTGGGTGGGTGGTTTTGGTTTTCTTATAAAGCAGTAATTCGTAACAAACTGTTTTAATGTTTCTTTCCCTCAGCAAATCGAAGGACTCTATACAAACTACAACAGGATGAAGGAATCCCAGATGGCATGTGCATTGATGCAGAAGGGAAACTTTGGGTAGCCTGTTATAATGGAGGAAGAGTGATTCGCATAGATCCAGAAACAGGTGAAACATTACTATTAAAACCTGCTGTTTCTAAAGCTTCTTACATTACATGAATGGGATCCAGTCTGGAATGCTTTAGGGCCTGGGGTTTTCCATATAAAGGGTTTTCTGTAATTTCAATCACCATAGCTTAAGTCTGCTGAAAAACAATAGGATTGTTTTGCCATCAATATGGATTTATGCAGCTTAGTTACAATAACATACAAGGTACTGCTTTATTACAATGTAATATTAAATATTTTTAAGAAGATGTTAATTATTTGCTTCAAATGGACTGTATGGGAGATGGCCTTCCTATCATTTCTGGATATCACGTTTCCAGATAAGAGATCCCCTACCTGTATCTTAAGCCTAACTGGCTGATATGGTGTTTACTGTAAGAAAAAATGTAAATCTCCGGTGGGATGGCATACGCGGCGTCACGATTTGCTGAAATCACCTAAGTTGCCTCGAGAGGCAACTTCGCCGATATCTGCAAATCGTGGCGCCGCGTATGCCATTCCACCGGCGGTTTACATTTTCGCCAGTGGGATGTCATATCGGGGAGATTAGTCTGTGCCAGAGCCCTTAGGGTATGGCAACTGCCCATCTTTATTACACAATTTTATTTACTATTTGCATGTTTATCTCTTGCATTAAAACAAACTACTTTTGCCAAATGTCCTGCCCTGTGTTAGATTAACCAAAGACAAAGATTTCTATGTTTACAATCCATTACCTTAGTGATTTCTAAAATTGTTCTAGCTCACATTATCATCATAATCCATCATCCTAAATAGGCAGTTACTCTCCCTCAGGACTCACAAATGTACCTTAAATTGCCATTGTTCAAATATACTTGAATGTAATGTAATCTTAAATATGCACTGGATGCTTTAGCATTCTTGAGGGAGGGGGGAGCAGGAGAGGGGAGAGAGCTGCGTGTCTCTGGCAGAGGAAAACAGACACAACAAATCTTTTGACAGAGAAGTCAGTGCAGCGTTTCTGTGAGTGCTTATGGCTGTATTTACATAGACCTTTCTGATAAAGCTTACTTAGTTTTTACCTTTCTTTCTCCTTTAAAGCAAACCCAAGGATTCCTGCTATTTGTAGGGAGAGATTGGAGACTGCAGAATAGTAATGTGATGCCACTGGATAGCAAATAAGTATTTATCTAAGCAATCTAAATTTACATACATAAATTTATATCCAACATCCTAAGCATACCTCTGGTGTTCCAGATCCACTAGGTATGAGCTCCTTATCCTTACGATCAGAGCCTTTAAGTACAAAATTGGTAACTGGTATCTGATCAATATAAACCTAAACACTGCTAATGGGTTTTTTTTCCATGTGTCACTTGTTACTGGTTAAAAAAAATGGATATTAGGTTTTTACCGTGCAATGTCTTTTAACCATAGGAAAGCAAATCCAGACTGTAAAATTGCCTGTAGATAAAACAACATCTTGCTGCTTTGGAGGCCCAGATTACTCTGAGATGTATGTGACATCTGCTTGTGAGGGGATGGATGAAGAATGGAAAAAACGCCAGCCCCAATCTGGAGGAATATATAAAGTAATGTATATGTCTGATCTACATAGTAATATGAAACAGTATATACTAGGGTAATACTTTTGGACTGGGTACAAGCCAGCACTATCCTTACTGCCTGCCTTTTCAAAAGGTTTAAAGGTCCTAAAAATATATTTTGTCTTTTCAGAAACTATTACTCTAATAGCTTTTTTTTTTTTTTTTGCAGATTACTGGACTTGGTGTAAAAGGAATAGCACCGACTGCATTTGCTGGGTAACCAAAAGCTACTAGAGCCCAAGCAACATTGGGGAATGGTGACACTGTATTTGCTTTAAGTACAGACCTCCAATGTTAGTGCTGACTCGTCTGACTTCAAATAAAAAAACACATCTGTTAATAAAACCATCACCTTTTTTACTTCTAATGTTTACAGTGTTTGTTGAGTTCCCTGTTTCACTTATTATGCTTGGGCTGTCTGCCTGTGCCTGTCTTAAAGAGTGTGCTGTACCATAAAGTAGTTGGCAAATGCTTCACTCACAGTACTGTATGTAAGTTTTTCACAAACCCATTAATTTTCCCTGCAACTGACACCGTCAGTTTAATAAAGAGTACCAATATTTATACAAGTATGTCATATGTTATGCGGCCATGGGCATCTGCAGAAAATTTTTCAAGGGGGGCAAAGCCGACCGTTTTTCTAGACTCTGTCTGTATACAGATGCTAATTCCAAGTTTATAGTAAATTTCATTATTAGCAAAGCCTAGAAAGTCCCTCACAATTTACTGTGTAACTAGGGGAGCTGTTTAAATAGAGAGTATAAATCACAAAAATATTTTACATTATGCTGTACTTAACATTAGTTTAAAGATAACATAAATCATTTTAAGCCTTTAATTAGGATGGATTGATAGATAGATAGATAGATAGATAGATAGATAGATAGATAGATAGATAGATAGATGGATGAGGGCCCTCAACTTTTCTGTGCTTTAAAAAAGAAAAAAAAAAACTCTTAGGCTACTGTAAAACACTAAACAACTCTCTTTAGCAAGGACAGCTTTTTTAAAATGACATATAATAAGGAGTAAATGTCAGCACCCAATATAAATCTATCTGTCACTTAAGTAGCCATCCAAGCTGAAACTAATATAAAATGCCAAAAAGCCCACTATTTAGTCATCTACCATAAGCTCCATTTTTATCAAATAATTCAAATTGGTAATAATAATTATAATAAGACTGTCTTGTACTTGATCCCAACTAAGATATAATTAATCCTTATTATGAGCACCCCGTTACGTAAGATTTTTTTGGCGTTGGAGTGCAGACACCAGAGAGACTATTATATAGCGGGACTGGCAAATGGGAAAATAAATAGCAATCAAGAGGATACTGAGCCAGAACATAAGAGACTTGAAAAAAAGATATTTAGCTTCTTTTTAATCTCCTTTTTCTTTTTTTCTCATTTATTTGCATTGTTAAAATTGAAAAGGTAAAAATAAAAACTTTAAAAAAAGTGAACTTGAAATGTAAATCAAGTTCAAAGTAGACGTTTGGGTTACCTTTGCCAAATTACATATATATTTATGTTGGGTTGAAACATACTGTTCTTCGACTTCAGCTTATTTTTCTTCTTAGCGCCACCCCTTTTTCTGAATGCTATTCCTATTCTCTAAACGCAGGTTGCTTGTGCTTTTCTAAGCGATCCCGCACCCCCCTTTTTGGGCCGCCGCTCCGAACACCCCAATTTTCCCATTGACTTTGACAAGGAAGATTTTCAGCAGAAATCCAACCTGCTGCCATTCTCACAGTAATAACACCAGGGTCCCCAAACTTTAGGGGGCACCAGGTAACTGCGGTTCAAGGTTAGAAAAAGTGGGCAGGGCCAACAACAGCCAATCAGATTTAAATTTAAACTGATGCCATTCTTTAAATATTAATATTAAGGCCCTTAAACTTTGCAGAGCTAGTCACCTGGTAACTATGGTTCAGAGTTAGAAAAAGCAGCCAATCAACAGACAATCAGACTTCACCTATTGATTTTTTTTTGGTTTAAATTTAAAATGCTGCCTTTCTCACACTATTTATGTCAGGGTTCCCAAACTTTGCGAAGTCAGTCTCTGGCTGACTACATTCAGGGTTAGAAAAAGTGGGTGGAGCCACCAACAGCCAATCAGACTTCACCTATTGATTTTTTTGGGTTTAAATTTAAAATGCTGCCTTTCTCACACTATTTATGTCAGGGTTCCCAAACTTTGCGAAGTCAGTCTCTGGCTGACTACATTCAGGGTTAGAAAAAGTGGGCAGAGCCACCAACAGTCAATCCATTTCCACCCATTAGATTTCAGATTAGAAACCAGATTAGATGGTTTATATTTAAATTGATGCCATTATTTAATTATTAATGTTCACTGGGTATTTGCTGATCATTCCAAGAATTATAATGCAGCTTATATTGCACATGCTATAGTTTAGCTAAGTTGTTTTTTTTTTTTTTTGCTTGTAGGAAATCTTGTACAGGTATGGGACCCCTTATCCGGAAAGTTCAGAATTACAGAAAGGCCATCTCCCATTGTAATCAAATAACATACTCCAGGCCCTCACCCCTTTCATGCAATATATAACCCACTGGTCTCACAGATTCTCATCTCCATCTGCTACAAATTATTCCTAATGCTTCATTTTACAATGTGATAACAGGTTTCTGCAGACAGTTTGCCATAGGACCAGTAGCTAGCAGATCTCCTTCTAAATTCTAGGATTTCAAATCTGTGCTGTATTTTGCAAAGCCTGATTTTCCAAAAGATCTGTGTAGCTTACACATAGGAGTAGACTTGGAACAATCTAGTGGGTTGCAAATTCGTTTATCCCTGTTTTACAATCTTGCTTTAAGCATAACTTAACAAAAGGAAATCTCTTTGAAGTTACAAGTTCATGTATGATGTGTGCTCACAAATGTATTTAATGAGCATGACCCTGTGGTCTGGCCAAGTAGCACACCTTCTGCTGTCCTGTCATTTTTGTGACAAATATCTGCTTGTTTGGCAAAAGAAAGGTAGCCTTTTAGTGTCCTATGTATACCCCTATGTAAGGAATAATGGTGTCAATAGCACTTTATATCAGATACGCCAAACATGCAGCTTCAGTATCTGCCAGATGAAAAGGCTGCACGATTATTAAATGGAACTGCTTAACAGAGATTATGCACAGGTCTGTTTCCTGTTTGTACTCATAGTTAAATCTTTCCATTTTATGCGTGCAAGCATGTTTATTTTTTAAACTTGAAACCATTTACTGCTAAACGTACAGCGTGTCGTGAAGAAAATACATGTGTAAAGAGACAGCAGGTATCGATACTTATACCTCTGTGTTCGTGTATATACTCATTGTAGCTTATATGTACCATGTACCGACACTGGAAGTAAGTTCCCGCAATCTTCTCCACCGAGGGAGTTCAGTTGTCCCTACAGCCTGCTAAGCTCCTATTAAAAAAAATTCATCAAAAAATTAAAGTGTTTTAAAGTAATTAAAATATAATGTGCTGTTGTTCTGCAAAAAAATGGTGTTTTTGCTACAGAAAAGCTACTATATAAATAAGCTGCTGTGTAGCCATGGGGGCAGCCATTCAAGCTGGAAAAAAGGAGAAAAGGCACAGGTTACATAGCAGATAACTAGTAGATAAGCCCCATATAATGGGGGTTTATCTGTTATCTGCTAAGTAACCTGTGCCTTTTCTCCTTTGAATGGCTGCCCCCATGGCTACAAAGCAGCTTACTTATATAAACTATAGTAGTCTTTATGAGGCAAACACACCAGTTGTAGCAATGCAGGGCAACAGTACATTATATTGGTATTACTTTTATACACTTTCATTTTTTGGTGTTACTGTTCCTTTAAGTCACATGACACCCGAAGATGACGTCACGGATTCCGGAGCTTACTACTAGCGAGAGAGAGGGCAGGCGGCCAATGAGAGAGGAAGCTGCTACCTGAGCCCTTGCCTGCACTGAAGAGCTGGTACAGTGGGAAGGAAGGAGAATGGTATCGAGAGTGCAGCGTGTGCTGGCCTTTCTGGGCAGCCCTCATCCACCTGCAGATGCACTGTGAAGATTTTTAGACTGAGGGGATCAGGCTGCCCCATTTAAGTAAGTGAGCAGGGAGTGGGAGTGATGCTCTTGCAAGTAGATAGGACAATAGTTATAACAAAGCACAGAAAGGGGCAGCAACTGTGGAATTTCACACACTAGGGGACCCAGATGGACTTTATTTTGTACCTATTTCCCTAAACACAGAGGAAGCTGCAACTGCGATATTTTATCAACTGACCTTTGTGTGTGTGCTTTCTCTGTTTGTAAGCTTCCTTGTTATGATCTAGTTGAACTACATTCCAGAGCCTTATTAAAGAAGAAAGAACATTCCCAGTCCTGAGCCTTCTCATATTGTGAGGCTCATATTGTTGTGGCAACTTTTATATAAAATGAAATCCAGAGACTCCCAGGAGCTCTCCAATGTCACACCCCCACTGTTGGAGCTGAATGTGAGTGAGCATGGGCTTGTCTGTTTGCTTTATCACATGAAAAGTAACTGTATGCATGCAGTTTTATAGAAATGAAATGATGCCGTTTTGAAAAGGCTTTAGTGATAATTTTATATGTGAATAGTTGTTTCACTTGGCCTAGTATATACACATGAGAGTGCAGTAGGCCTTACATAGAAATATAGGGAGAAGATTTACTAAAATGCAAAATGTCAAGTTTGACATTCCCCAAAAACAAAAATTTGCCAAGACACCACAATTTTCCTGCACTTATCGTAAAGATTTTCTCCAGTATATCAGTAATAAAAAATAGCATTCCCAGGTTACACTGTTTCTTTCTGTAAATAAAATGCTTAATCTTATTTAATTGTAACATATGAAGATATCTCCTAAATTTCAGTAATGATGTTAAAGGTTGAGAATCATGGGCTCAGAATTACATGAAGGCCATCTCCCATAGACTCCACTTGATCCTAAAATATAATGAATCCTATAAACAATCCTATTGAGTTTATTTAATGTTGACTTAAAGGAAGGAGATCTAAATGATAGAAAGATCTCTTATTTGGTAAACCCTAGGTCCCAAGCATATTGGATAACAGGTCCCATACCTGAATAGTTATATATATGACAACCTGGCAATACAATGTTAATTCCTAATCATGCAATGATGAAGTAGTTAAATGATTTCAGTCTTGCAGTAAATCAGAGGTTGCAACATAATTTGGCTTTTTATTTTCCAGAAAACAAAGACAAAGAATAACCCTTAAATGGAATCTTTACAAAAGAAGTCTGACACAGGACTGGATGAAAACAAGCAATGGATGTCACAACTGCCCGAACACCTGTGGGACATTCCCCTGTACAACATTTCAATTCCAGGCAATACACCTTTTATTTTTTGCTGGTGCTATTTCTTCTAAGGCCTTCTTTAACCTTTTTTAGCTTTTCTCAAGGTTTTCTTGCAGTGCTCCTGGTCGGTTTGCACGCACAGTACAGTCACATTTTCTATGTCATTATACTGCACCAACTGCAAGAATATTGTACTGTACATGCAAATGGCTATACATGGGTACATCTACCTTCCTTGATAGCCTGAACAATCAGAACTGCAGGAAATGAAGAAGAGCTGTGTCCTCTCTTCTCCTTATTATCTGCCAATGCACTTGTCGACATGGTGGAGGTCATCTGATGGCCATCAACCCCTTTTCCCCCTTGACCTGGTATATATGTCTAGATAGCCAGGTAGGATGGTAGAAATTGGTCAAACTGCCAATCAAATCAACCAATAGAGGAAAGATAGAACACTGGATGAAAAAAGGAGATGACAGTGTATCATGAAGAAAAAAAAACTACAACTACTGATGAGTAATGTACTATTAACTTTATAGTAACTGGCTTGTAACATAGTGTACTGTTTAACAGGAAGTAACAAATATCATTATTGCTCTAGGAAGACTGCATTTGAACACTGCATTCCCTTTAGAAACAGCAGCTTCATTCATTATACATTTTTAAAATATAGTGGGGTGTAAGGATTAGGGTATTATAAGGATATCCGATATCACTGAGCAGTTCCGTGACTACATCATACTGTATTGTACAACTAAACCACACAGACACAAGGGCATAGAAAATATAAAGTGAAAGCCTTTTTTTTATTCATCAGATACAGTTGTTACCCATTCTCAGTTACATTAGTTTCTCTCTAAATCAGGTGTGATGGAGATTTGAAGGGAGCATTTTGCCTATAATAGTTATTTATAGATAGTGGTTCTGAGTATTATGATATACGGTATGTATACCCATTAAATTTCATACCTTGTTCCTTCCCAGGAAGTCATGACTCCATGAGCTATTGTTTGGACAAAATGTCTCCACTAGAACCTGAGTTACCCATATTGCTCTCAGTCTTGGATAAGTTGGTTCCCTGCCTTGCACGTGCTACTATTTTAAGATGGGCCAAGACACAGGTAATTTTATATTGGTGACTGACTTGTCGTGCAACCACAAGGAAAGGACTTCTATACTAAGCTGAGCTAACCACAACATTCTCACTGATATGTCTGACACAGATGCAAATTTTTCACTATTTGTGTATCTTGTACCTGTGTCCATAATGTAGTTAGCCTTTTTTTAACAATTAAGGGCCATAAATATGTAAATAGAATCCCTTACATGGAAACCCATTACCCAGAAAGCTCAGAATTATAGGAAGTCTATCTTCTATAAAGGCTATTTGATAAATTAATTTCCATTTTATGTAATACAGAACAATCCTAATTGGTCTATTTAATGTTTATATTTTTTTCTTATTAGACTTGAATCATGGAGGTCCAAATTACAGAAAGATCCCTTATGCTTAAAACATCAGGGTCCAAGCATTCTAGATAAAAAATCCCATCACATTTTGGGTGTCCCTTCAAGCTGCTGGATCTGAATTAACATGAGAGCTTACTATTGCCAACAAATATAGATCATTTCTTAGAGAAGGCATAAAGGTTCAGGTCAGTTTGCCATTGTGCAGTTACTGGTATGTTGTAGTTCTAGCTGATTAGATATTTCTACCAGTAGCATGGCAGTGACTAAACAAAATTGTTCCTGAATATTTTTCTCTATTTATATAACAGGTTTTAAATGTTACACAGCAGCTAAATGCTGGAGTTCGGTACCTTGATCTCCGGATAGCTCATAGACCTGATGATCCATCTCCAGCTTTGTACTTTGCACATGGGCTCTTTACTCACATCACTGTAAAGGTAAGCTACTTTACTCTGGTTATAGCACAAAAAATACAATAAAGCAACAGCAGCTTAGCTAAGCAAGCTAAAAGGATACATATACCATAATCACTGTTTGTCAATAGGAGGCATTTCTAGAAATCCTTGCTTGGTTACTCACAAATCCTACAGAAGTAGTGATCCTATCATGCAGAAGAGTGCAAGACTTCACTCTGGAACATCACCTGCATCTTATTTACTGCATATATTCTGTTTTTGGCTCCAAACTGTGTCCTAAGCATGTAAGTATAGGCAAGGTACTTGTGTTGCCAATGTTGAATAATTTTTAAAGCATTTTCTTCACGTACTTTAAAGGAACAGTTCAGTGTAAAAATGAAACTGGGTAAAATAGACAGACTGCGCAAACTAAAAACATGTTTTCATTATAGTTAGTTAGCCAAAAATATAATCTATAAAGACTGGAGTGAAAAGATGCCAAACATAATAGCCAGAACATGACTTCCTCCTCTGCATCTCACTAACCTGTTACCAGTCAGTAGTGACTTGAGGGGGGAACCATATGGGACATAACTGTTTGCTTTTGAATCTGACCTGTGTGCCCAGAATCAAAAGCAAACTAAATGAACAGTTATGTTCCATGTTCCCCCCCACCTCAAGTCGCTGACTCAGAGGTTAAAGAGATGAAAGGAGGAAGTAGAGTTCAGTTACTGGTATGTTGTAGTTCTAGCTGATTAGATATTTCTACCAGTAGCATGGCAGTGACTAAACAAAATTCTTTCTGATAAACATATTCTTTCTCTATTTATATAACAGGCTTTAAATGTTACAGCTAAATGCTGTTAGATATCCGCTCACTCAAGCCTTTATGGATTACATTTTGTCTAACTAACTATATTAAGAAACATTTTTATTTTGCACAGACCATCTATTCACCCTGTTTTATTTTTACACTGAACTGTTTCTTTAAATTATTACTGTCCAACATAGGAAGGGATTTCCCAGTACCATAGAAAGCAGTGTGGTCCATACCTAAACAGTATAGAAACCAATTTTTCTATCCAGACCCATAGGTCATAAACCCCAGATCTACAGTCACAAGTCTGCCTGTAAAGAGATGTGGTATACCCACATTTAAAATAGTTTTAAAAGTAGCCAAAGTACCCAGAAGCATTTTCTGATGGCAAAAAAATAATTAAAGCTTGCAGGGGTGACTCTCATTCTCAGGTTTAAAAATGAAAGTTGGCTCTTAAAGCAACCCATGCTTAAAAAATTTCTGGAGAGTAGGATCATGCCTCCTGTGGCAATAGGTAATTACATTCATATAGTTACCATCCCCTAACAGCAACAGCACATAGGCAATTTGGTTACCCAAGGTCAATGTCAACTTGCCGAGTACTGCATTTTAAATGAGCTTGAGTTGTCTGACCCCCCAACTGAACCAATAGATCCAGTCAATTACTATTGAAACTAATGGTTGGCAATTCTGAGAATATTGTTGCTTGTGCAGGTGACCAAACGGCCCAAATTTTGACCATGTGAATACTTCATATCTTAAAGCAGATTTTACACATCTGAGACACTATGCACAGTTATGACACAGTTTTGTTTGTGTTTTTGATGTTTATTAGGACATGCCCACACTGCGGCTAATGTGGAATATGGGTTATCAAGTGATCCTCTCATATGATGATACAATGGCACAATTCTATGACTTTCTATGGCCTTCTGTCCCTTACTGGTGGGCAGATACCACCAGTGTAAGTACACTAATACATTATCTGGAGGAAAGAAAACAGGAAGGGCGTCCAGGTAATTACTATATTATTTCAAGCACTACTTCTGCTATTTCTAACTTCATATATACAAATATATAGCGTGAATAATATGTGCCATTTCCCTTACTCCTCCAACCCAGTGACACTTGGAATCAAGATACTGTCAGGAAAAAAAACAGAATAGGTTACCTTTAGAATGAAAAATAACATTTATTTTATATATTTTCAAACTTTCATTCAGATGCCTTTGGGACATTTACCCAACATAGGGTTCCCTATGCTGTTCTGTCCAGGCAAAGGTAAGGCAGAATGGCAAAAGTTTAAATTACTGATGGGAAAAATAATGATCTGAAATATCTCTGCTTAGTTCTGTTGCTTCTGTTACAGTGAGTGATAGAACTGAGCAGAGAATAGTCAAGAGACTTTCCTGCTATTCCTGCATCAGTAAGATAAGCGTTTGCTGTTCTGTCCATGTGGGCGCTGCAGAGGGCACTCCTGTTATACAACTAAGATATTAGTAGAGTATAAATCACTGATACCATAAAAAGAAATAGTAATTAATGTAAAGAGTGAAAAATGCTCAGAATTAAATTGTATTGATTGGTATATATTTCCTTAAATGTTAAAACATAAAAACACATACTGTACATACTCGAGTATAAGCTTACAAGTTTTCCAGCACTCAAAATGTGCTTAAAAAGGAATCCTCGGCTTATACTCGAGTCAAGCAGTACGGGCCCCCCCCCCATGTGTCGCCCGAGCACTCTCACTCTTAATCCCACCTACTAATAGTCGCCACGACCCCCCCCCCTTGCCAGAACACTCAGTTGTGCGGGCATGCATGCACCCCCCCACCCCCCGTGCGTTGCCGGAACACTTTCGGTTGTGCACGCATGCAGTCGCGCCGCTGCCACCAATAGCAGCTGCATTTCCCACCCTAGGCTTATACTCGAGTCAATAAGTTTTTCCAGTTTTCTTAGGTAAAATTAGGTACCTCGGCTTATATTCGGATCGGCTTTTACTCGAGTATATACGGTAGCCTGTTATTAACTAAATTATTTCAGGAAAAAGGAGGGGATGTACTGTGGGTTAAAACAATATGTTAATCCTTTATTAAAAATAAAACTTTTAAGGTGGATAACTAAAAGAATAGGCAGAACATATTTGCTTTTCAGGTTTGTTACTGTATGTTTTTGTTGGCAGGTGGATTCTTTGTGGCCGGACTGAACCTGACAGAGAACTTTTGGTATATTGTTACTCATCCATTTGGATCCATGAAAAACATGACAATACCTAAACTTCCAGTCATGTACTTATGGGTCCAGAATCAAAACCCAGGAAAATCTAGGCATGCAACCAACATTATTGCTGAAGACCTAATTGGGTCAGATTGCTTTGTTTCGGCAGTCATTCATCTGAACACCAAGCTCACTGGGGAAAGGTCATCATCATCTTGACTGCTACACCCATGTGGTCATTTTATTCTATGCAAAATCAGGGACATAAACACTTTGCGAATACTGGTACTGTAACAATCCACATCACTAATTCTGTAAGGCGCCATTTGGTGAAAAAAAGAAACATTATAAAAATCATCTTTGGCTTCAGTCTAGCCGATAGCTTCTCTTCATAAAGTACAAGCTGAAAAGAGCAGTGGGTGTGAAGCTGTTTTAGCAGGAAGAAGCCATCGCTGGTGACTGACAAGTGATCTTTTGAAGGGAATGTTTGACATTCTAGCTAGATCTAGCTGTATCATCATTTCTGCTCATATTATAGCTTTTTTGCCTTTCCACATTTTATTTTTTTTAAACCATGAACTTAATGTCTCCTCTGACTTCTCCTTATGGCACTTTCTCTCCGTCTGCACCATTGTGCTCCTCTTGCCTCCACCCGAATCAGAAAATTAAGCACTCATGACATTACTCTCCACAGTGGGAGCATTCAAAACAAATTGCTTACTGCAGGTATGGGATTGAAAAAACTCTGAAATTACAGGAAGGCCATCTCCCCCAGACTTCATTTTATTCAAATAATTTTCTCTGTAATAATAAAACAGTGCCTTGTACTTGATCCCAACTAAGATATAATTACTCCTTATTGGAGACAAAACAGTCCTATCTGGGTTTAATTAATGTTTACATCATTTTTTAGCTAAAAGGAAAACTATACCACCAAACAATATAGGTCTATATAATAAATATATTGCATAAACAAGTTCTTATGTAAAACTATGCTTCATCTAAATAAACCATTTTCATAAAAATATACATATAAATATATTTTAAGAATTAAGGGCAGCCCCCTGGGATCATAGGATTCACAGTGCACACAAACAAGCCAAGGCACACATACATGCTAGGCCCTATCAGCCAGTTAGCAGACAAAGTTTTGTCTTTTGGTTCCACACTTCTTCCTTTTAAAATTAGAGCTGCATTATTTCTGGTCATGTGATCTCTGAGATAGCACACAGCCCATCACAAAAGGGTGGCTCAAGGGAAAGGATGTAAAAGTGCAATATTTACTTTAATGGGTCACTTAATACAATGTAAATTGTTGGTTAAAGGAAAAGTAACACTAAAAATTTTTAAGTAAAAAATGTATTCTACCCTGCCCCAATAATTGCCCTATCCTGAAAACCACTTTGTATTTTGAATGCTTTATTAGAAAATACCTGCTAAAACTTGGCAATACAGCGAAGGAAGGAGCAGCATCCACTATGCGACAATCGATTGATCAAGCCTAGCCTGACTATACAGAAGGAAGGCTAGGCTCAATCAATCGATCATCGCATAGTGGATGCTGCTCCTTCCTTTGCCGTATTTGTGTCTGTTTGCCCATTTGTGTCTGTTAGTTACCCCTCCCATATAGATTGTAAGCTCTACGGGGCAGGGACCTCATTCATCTTGTTTCTGACTCTTATTGCAACTGTATCTTGTATTTATTGTTGTACTTTGTATTTATCCATTATCTTTAACCCCCTGTTTGTATTAATGTATTCTACTGTACAGCGCTGCGTACATAAGTAGCGCTTTATAAATAAAGATATACAATACAAAGATATACGTCTCACCAGATTTCAAATGACCGGAAGCCAAGTTTTAGCAGGTATTTTCTAATAAAGCACTCAAAATACTAAGTGGTTTGCAGGACAATTATTAAATAATGTTAGTGTTACTTTTCCTTTAAGTATTCATACTGGGCGTATAGTTTTCCTTTAAGGTATAGTGATCTAAATTATGGAAAGACCTCTTATCCGGAAACCCAAGTCCCATGATTTCTGGATAACAGGTCCCATACCTGTTATGATAATGCCCCCTCCTGTGCATTGTTTCACTCTGTCACACACATACTTACACTATACCAAGGTGGGTGAACTGTCCAAAATGCAGACCCCATAAGTTAAATTCTGTGTGCTTTTTAAATCCGGTCTCTCACAAACCCAAGGTGTCTCCATTTTTTAGACAAAGAGGGATCTAGAAAAATCCATCTTACTTTGAATGTTTTACTTCTATCTATGCCAGAGTAGTGCTCTATAATGCCTTGCAGACTCTTTAATGCAGATGGCTCAGCTGCTGTATTCTACTGCTGAACAGAGGAGCCAGTGACCCCCAATTTAACAAGGTACCAACAGGATTGTTGGGCTGCCTTCCCATAAAGCAAGAATTTGTTCTTCATCTTTTTCATGGTAATTACAAGAGCAGCCAGTGCTCCTGGATAAAGGAAAAGAGCAGGCGGCAAACGTACAAGGTGTAGGCACTGCTAGAAGGGTTTTGATCTATAGAACTTTGGTGAGGGAGAGGTATAACTGTTGCAGTGTGTCTAATTCATAATTAGGGAGGCAAACTAATGGTTCTATGTATAAAACTGCAACTGAATCTCTACATATTTAAAAAGGCCTCAACATTCATTTATGGCTATTAAAGGGGTGGTTCACCCTTTAACTTTATTTTTAGTATGTTATAGAATGGCAAATTCTAAGCAACTTTTCAACTGGTATTCATTGTTTATTTTATTTTTTTTTTTTATAGTTTTTGAATTTTTTGCCTTCCTCTTCTGACTCTTTCCAGCTTTCAAATGAGGGTCACTGACCCTGACAGCCAAAAGCTATTGCTCTGTGAGGCTACAGTTTTATTGTTATTGGTACTTTTTGTAACTTCTTTTCTATTCAGTCCTTCTCCTATTTAAATACAGATCTCTCATCCAAACCACTTCCTGGTTGCTAAGGTAACCTGGACCCTAGCAACCAAATAACTGCTGAAATTGGAGAGCTCCTGAACTGAAAAAAAAATAACTAAAAAACACAAATAATAAAAAATGAAGACCGATTGCAAATTGTCTCAGGATATATGCATCATACTAAAAGTTAACTCAAAGGTGAACAACCCCTTTAAAGGGGGCCATGAGTCAGAAGACTGCAGATAGTCTGCTAGTACTTTGCTAGTAAGTTACTTGCAATGAAATGGAGTACTCAAGTTTTTTCCACATCTGTCCTAAAATAAATCAAAGTGATTCCTAATAATTTGAATGGCAATCAATTAATAGAAAATCATGTGCTTTGATTCTGTTTAGGTATTATGTCTGCCATACTGTTAATAATTCACTTCTGAAACTGGTTAACAAAACTCTTTATTCTTCAAACAAATGGCAATAAATTAAAGGCATAATTATATATAAGAGTAGTTTTATACAGAGACTGGGCAGTAGCACTGATTCAGTGCAAAGCCTGCACATACCTGAATATTCAATTTTGCTTGTTTTCCAAAAGCACTTACAGCTATTTGTCAGCCTGAAATTAGGTGTATATGGCCCTTTACTGTAAAGTCTTCATTTACAAAACAGCTTCTTATATTTTCCATAGGCAGAATTAGTTATAATTACGCGCACTCTAGCAGTACCGTCTTCTGGCAAAACCTTTACTTCTTGTACTGATGACTCTTTATATAACCAGCTGTAAAAAAAAAAATAGTCCTGTTACAAGGCAACATAAAGGTAATTTCCTTAATCACTCTATGGCTAATATATAAGGATGTATTTCATAAGTATATAAGGAAGGATGTATCTTCCATATTAAAACTAGCAATATAAGAAGTCACCAAGACGTTCTGTGACCATATGCGGGCACAAGGCTGTTGGTTCAATGATTTTATATAGGTCACATCAATGCAAATTGCATTTATTTTTCTAATATTTTTTAGTAGAAGGCATAATATAATTGCTGTATGTGGAATGAATCAATGTGAAGTTGCAGAGTGTCTTAGAAAGTAGCAAAATATTTTTTTGTTTTTTTTTTCCTTATAATTTTATTCTGTTTATATTTCCTATTGCCTTGCCACATTGTAGTTTCAAAGCTATTAGGGCTGTGGCAGACGGGGAGATTAGTCGCCCGCGACAAATCTCATGTGTCCCGGGCGACTAATCTCCCCGAAATGCCATCCCACCGGCGAGAATGTAAATCGCTGGTGGCATGGCATACGCGTCGCCATGATTTCCCCTGAAATCGCGGAAGTTTCCTCTCAAGGCAACTTCCACAATTTACATTCATTTCTACCTCTCTGTAATCTATAATCATGTCTTACTGTACCTTAACTGTGGACTTTCAAGCTTCACATTGATTGTTAGAACATTTCTTCCTGTGCTTTTCATCACTGCAGTTTCTACTTGCTGTTTCAAGTCCTCTAAGCCATGTCCAAGCAGAGCTGACACGGACAGGACACTGGCATCGATATTCTCAGGCCTAACATAGAAAACAGTTTACAATAACATTTTATTTATAGATTTTTATATTATATATATATTATATATATATATATATTTAATTTATATATATATATATATATATATACTGGTTAAAGTGGGTGTTGGGAAAAAGACACAGATGACCCAAAAAGTTGGGAATGTATCATTGTCTAGGATGTGCACAATGCGGGAATGTTATAAAAGGACTGACTTTCACTCACCGTCAGTCATGCAAATATATAAAATAAAAGGATATCATATGTGCTACAAATTATGTGGTTTATTATGTGAAGTGTCCATGTGGACTTATGTACATTGGAGAGAGTTCAACCTGTTCGTGATTGAATTTCACAGCACCATTATACAATTAGAAACAAAGTATTAAAGTTGCCAGTGATCATTGTGTTTGAAAAAGGGACAGGAGACCGGAAACATCTCACCTTTGTGCAAGACTTTTTAAGTATCGCTGGTGATTTTGTTTTTTATTGACTTATTGAGTTTAATGACTTATAAAATGTTATGAATTGTAAGCAGGACGCACAAAAAACATATTCATTATTGCCATCCTTTTTTGTAAAGCAGTACACTTACATGTCAACCAAATCAATTTTGTTATGTACTTCAATCATTGTGTCAAGGAGTTGCTGTGGCAATCTGAGATTCTTCAGAACAGACAAGACACTTGCCTTCTGCTTTAAGGTTTCTGGATGGCTGATGTCCCTCACATGGATTAATAAATCCTGGTACACAAAACATACATCATTAAAATGGGTACGGGAATCTTGTACTCTGTGTCTAATAACTAGATTGCAGTTAAGTAGCACTGCAGCTCAGTTTACCATCTCCATCTGAACTTTATGACAGTTATATTAGATTTTATAGCTTTAGGGCTGTGGCAGATGGGGAGACTAGTCGCGCGTGACTAATCTCCCTGAAATGCCATTCCACCGGCGAATATGTAAATCGCCGGTGGGATGGCATACACGGCGCCGGGATTTCCCCAAAATCGTGGAAGTTGTCTTGAGATGAAACTTCTGCGATTTCGGGGAAATCATGGCGCTGCGTATGCCATTCTGCCGGCGATGTACATTCTCGCCGGTGGGATGGCATTTCGGGGAGATTAGTCGCCCGTGACACAGGAGATTTGTCGTGGGCGACTAATCTCCCCTTGTGCCACAGCCCTTAAGATGGATACATTCAAAGTCTGGTCAGTCAGATAGGTGGAACATTGCTACGAATACCTGCATCAAAATTGCACAACACTATCTCTCTGGCAATTTATTTCATACCCTGAAAGTGAATATTTGTAATATAGTGAAAGGCTACATGGCCAGTTGCTTAAATATTAACATAACACAGTGGTTCCCATGTCAGCTTTTGAAGCAATAAGCTGCAGAAAAAGGGTATATCATATTTATCTCTCTATATCTATAATTAAAATTACACTGCTTACCTTTTATTTTTTAAAGAAAGACTTTATTAAAAACAACCTCTTGGTACTGTATAAACCTAGAATAGGTGCTATGCACATGCAGTTGTCTGTGGGACTCAATTTTCACTTGCCATTTACTGTTGCTTGGCAATTAAAATATTTGAAATGGATAGGAAAATTGTTTACTTGGTCTGGTGACAGACAATACATAAAGTTACCACATGGAATTCTGGTTATAATATTAGAATGCTCTTCCCTATTTTTAAATTCTGACTTGAAGTAAAAACACTAAATCACAGTGCAGAAGTTATAAATGAGAGTATTACACAAACATCTTTATAATTTTTGTACTAAAACCCATTACCGAATGGACCACATCTTCTAGAGTTGCAGAGAAGGACTCAATGAGATTGTGGGGAAGTTGTGACAAAAATCCAATTGTGTCAACATAAATGACAGGCATGCGACAGGGAAGTAAACCTGCATGTGATGTAACATCAAGAGTGGCAAAGAGTTGGTCACGTGGCTGAAGACCTTCATCACCAGTTAGAGCCTTAATCAAGGTTGTTTTCCCTAAAAAAGACAAGACATCAGCATAAGACGATATCCCAAGTTAAAGAGTATATTTTAAAACATACCCTTAAACACCACTGAACATCCACTGGTCATAGTATTTCTTTCTTTTTAAAGGAATAGTAACATCAAAAAATCAAAGTGTTTTAAAGTAATTAAAATATAATGTGCTGTTGCTCTGCAAAAAAACTGGTGTTTTTGCTTCAGAAAAGCTACTATATAAATAAGCTGCTGTGTAGCCATTGGGCAGCCATTCAAGCTGGAAAAAAAGAGAAAAGGCACAGGTTATATAGTAGAAAACTAGTAGATAAGCCCCATATAATGGGGGTTTATCTGTTATCTGCTAAGTAACCTGTGCCTTTTCTCCTTTGAATGGCTGCCCCCATGGGTACACAGCAGCTTACTTATTTAAACCATAGTAGTCTTTCTGAGGCAAACACACCAGTTGTAGCAATGCAGGGCAACAGTACATTATACTGTAATTACTTTTAAACACTTTAATTTTTTGGCGTTACTGTTCCTTTAAGTTTAGTGCTGAACACACAGTGGCAAACAAAAACCCTCCAAGGTAGTGTACATTTCAACCTCCCAGAATACCTGATCTGTGGCTTAGGGCAACTGCATCAATCATGAAGGTAGGAGGAACAGGATAGCTTTTTAGTGCTTAAACTTATAGCAGACTCATTAACAGCACTCGCCACACACTGTAGCAGATCATGCAGTGGACTAGGATAACAGGATAGCTGTTTTACTACTGCCAATGAATGTGGGAAAACTGTAATGCGACAATGAAATCCTGTATGTGTAGACTGTGTGGTTGTAAGGGGATAATGAATTTGGATAATTCTAGAAATAGGCATTTACATAAAATCATGACTCGTTGCAAAATGAGAGGCACGTGGGACAGGTAAGGGTGTTGTTCACACCACATCAAATCATTTACATCATACTATGTAATCTGTGCTGCAGCTTCAAATAAGAGATTAATAAAACAGGTCCTTAAAAAGTCTTATTTCACATGCAGCATGAAAGATAAATATAAGGAATGTAAGCTCTTATACATACCACTATTTGTATACCCGAGAACAGATATGATGGGAAATTCCCTTCTCCGGCGCTGGGTTCTCAGCAAATTTCTTTTTTTCTTCACTTTCTCTAATGCATTTTTAATCTTGATTTCTCTTTCCTTTAACAACCTTTGTTGGACCTCCAAAAATGTTTCACCTAGTAGTAGAATACAAGTGTTGTCCTACACATTACAAGTGTGTTGTCATACACATATCTGGATATGTTATATCACTTAAACAACAACGCAAAAGAATTGTGAAAGCAACTAAAAGTTATACAAACCCCTGTAATTTTCCAATTTCCACCTGTATAATTCATTGCTTAGTAGGTATACCAAACGTCCCTGATAAACTTTGTAACACAACTACGTAGAGGTTGCATCACCAGATTTTCAACAGCATCACCTTTTACTATTGCACTCGATATATCTGAAGAAATTGGTATTGATGGATGGAGCACGCCAAGACTGCTTCTTCATAAAAATAATAAATGCTTTATTTCATACCTCTGTTAAAAACTCGATATATCTGAAAATGTATCAATATATAAATGGGCAGTTTCCAATCATTTGATCCATTAGTTGTTACATTTCTCAGCAGTCTCACATAAGCAGCAACATCAAGGGGCAATTTATGAACGGTTGGATTGTTTTTTTCTGATTTGGATTTTTTTTAGCGCAAAAAGTTGCAAAAAAAAGTTGTGGCTTTCATGAAATTTACTATGTGACAAAACAGCTAAAAATCTGAATCAGAAATCAGATCATATATAAGTCAATGGCAGATGTCCCTTCCCTGGAGGACCATTCCTTGCTTCAAAACTTTAGAGGTTTTTGATGCCATTTTTTTGTGCTACAAACTTAATTGAAAATCTAACAACATATTACCTGAGCCCATAATGTATCTTGATCCTCCGCCTTGCTGATCCATGTGAGCAGTTTCATTTTTCAGATTAGACCTGTATCAAAAGAGCCCAGTGTTTTATATCTGTCCCAGGTTTGGATTTCTTTACTGTGTTAATATTCATCCCATCTGTTGGAAGGCTAATTTACTTCCCATTTTATAAAGAAGTACAGTACTTTGTTACTTTGGATTTCAGTTTCCACTTTCTAACATTATACAGGTTGACTTATACCCCACCTCCTCCCCTGAAAAATACTCTTCTGAACTCTTATTTCCCATAATACAATGGAAATTTTGTCAGCTCTCTCTTAAAAAGCTATGAATGCTAAATATGTTACCCTACTTGCTGATATTACCTTCAACCTGGTGATAAAATGGGGTGCTTTTTTAGTACCTTAGAAGTGGAAGTTCAGCCAATGCAATCTGCAGTTTAGCTTCTTTTGTGTGGGCATTAAAGCGGAAAATATTGAGTACAACTGTATATCTATCAAAGACCTTAACCCCCCAGGCTTCTTCCATTTCTTTCTACAAAGAAAAAAAGAAAATGTATTAGTATAGTTGTTCTAAAAAGGTTAACAATTATGAGAATGTCTCTTCTGGCATCACACACTGTAATACTAAGGGGCAGATTTACTAATCCACGAATCCGAATCCTGAAAGGGAAAACGAAAATTTCGCGATTTTTTCGTATTGAGCGATAGTAAACGGCGAAAAAACCAATCCGATTTTTTCGCGACGGCGAAGAAAAATTGCGGGAAATACGCAAAAGTCGCAACGGCGACGAAAAAGTCGCAAAAATACCGATCATTAAGAAAAAAACGCATTTGGACACCTTCGGACCGTTCGTGGATTAGTAAATCTGCCCCTTAGAAACTGACATCAACAGAATGGGTGGCTGAAAAACTGCAATTCTGAAGCTGGCAGAAAAGACATTAACAGACATCAACAGAGAGCAATCTTCACCTCTGTCAAAGAGGAAAGCCTTTCAACGTTCAAAAAAACTGCAGTGATCTGAGGGTGTCCTTTAATTACATCTGTAAGAAAACATGGAAAAAGGTGAAAAGGGCAAAAATTAGGTAGAAAGTACCTAAAGCTGTATGCTAATCATAACTTTAGCTAAGGCATATATCACAATACACCAAACACCAGTAAATCCAAAAATTAAATGGCTTCATATACATTTAAATATATTGCACTGCAATTTAAAAAATGCTACCAGAACCCCTTAATACAGCTTATAAAAAATAGCTATTATGTACAGTGTCAGGCAGGGGTGTGCAAGGCCCAAGGGGCTGCCATCTCTGGAGCCCCGGATACTCTAGTCGCAAATCCCATCACCTGCCACCAACCTTACACAGTTTCTAACACTTGTTGTGCACCCCCTCCCCACTTGTTGTCGCCATCCCCCTGCATGCACACAACACTTTACTTTTATTTTGGGCCAGTTGGAGTGCCTAATTCCTGGCAGGAAGCAGATGGTGGGGCCTACAAAAGTTGAGGCCCACTGGGTTTTTCCCAGTGTCCCACCAGCCCAGCCTGACCCTGATTATGTAGCAATAATTAATTCTGTTAGCCATACATATTACATTCCCCCAAACTGGTTTTACTATTTAGGCCCTAAACAAAGAAAAGGATATGGCTCCCTATACACATATGCAAGTAAAATCGTCTCATAACAGTTTTGCAGCACAGAACTTTTTATTTGCATATGCTTCAGTAATACCCCTGAAAGGCACATTACCTGTTAGCGTCTGAAAATTCCCTTTTCCAAATATGAGCTTGCTATCAGGAGATTTTGTAGACATAATTAATGTGTTTACCACAGACCAGTTAGGAAGACTGTGAATAAGTGCAACAGCTTCAGCAACCTGCAAGTCAGCTGTAAGAAGATACAAACAAAAATCATATTTGTGAATGATGACAGATTTCTGGGGGAAAATTCTGCAGTGCAAGTAAAATAAATAAATAAAAATGTCAATTTGCATTCACATTTTACACTAGGCACTTGCGTTTGCACTCCATACCACATCTTATTTACAAAGGCTTGTGCTTGGCTGGGAATGCAGTGCATTGGTGGGTGCAGTTTGCTTGCACAAAAGAAAAGGGTCATGCTACAAAAGATAAATTATATATAAATATTGTATACACACAGTTCATTTATGGCAGTCCCCTGAAAGCTTGCATTTAAATTACTATGTCACATAACACACTGGCACTTTAAAAGGTATTTTTTAATAATAAAAATTATTTGGACAATGAGTTTCTAGGGAGTTGCAGCTGGTAACAAACTGAACCACTTGTACTTTGTGTTGTTTGACAGAGCAATGTGTTTTTTTAGGTCAACAATAATATGTATTTGTTTGTTTGTTTTCTTAACATTATTTGAATGGTTTGGGGAATGGAAAACAATTGAATAACTGAGTCCTTCAGTAATCACCCAGCCTTATGGGAATAGCTACATCCACCTAAAGTACGTGAATTACCCGAGCTAAGATGCTGCTTTTTAGCCCCCCACTTCACGTCCGGGTGTACAAGAAACACCCTGTGAGCTCCCTGTAGAAGGGAGGCAGTGTGAGGAGACAAGTCCAAATCATCCAGCTCCTCATCTTCCTCTTCCACCCAAAAATCATCACTGGCTGTCAGATTCCCTGATTTACTGTGGTCCCCCCCATGCTTCTTTGCCTTCCAGTAAGGCAAGCCACCAGAAAAGCAGCGCAGACCAGACAATGAGAAATCGAGGCGGCCATTACAGGGAACTGTGCGAGAGGAATAAAGAGAAGAGCCCGCTCGGAGTTCGGTAGTATAGTAGGGCGGATAACGCCAGTATCCCAAGCAACCGCGTACTGCCCTTAGCACCCTCACTGGCAACATGACCAACTTTTCCGCGTTGGGAGATCACATGACAGTAAGCGCAGACGCTGCCATTAGCGCATGCTCAGTCTTCTTTCCTGGGGCTGCAAGGGAACAGCGACGCGCTGTGTATTCACTGTGACAGCTGCTGTGTTAGCAATGTCAGTGAGTGTGGGAAAGGAGTGGGGTTTCTCATCGCCCATACTACTGCAAATCCATTACCCTCTCCCTCCCCTGTCAGCCTTCGGAGGTGTCAACTTGCTTTTTAAAAACAGTCGAAGGATCATGGAAAATTTAAAGCGACAGCTCTGCTAAGTTACCCTTGCTCGTATATTAGCGCTAAGCGCTACATAATGGATGGAGATGGAAACAGGGTTATTTAGGTATTAGCAACCTATACAGCTAATGCTACCAAAACCTTTCTGTGGATTCTGGGATTTGTAGGAGCGCTGCTTTAGCGTTCTGCTATTGATATTCCCATGCTCTTTGGGGGTGATCGTCAGCCAGTCGCTTCTCAGCATTCACTGCTCGTCAGCAATCTGTTCTACCATAAGTCATTTGCATTACATTTTATTTGACAAATGGAAAAGGCTGGAATAGGCGAATGCAGTGTCGGCAAAATGTATTATTTTACAGTTGAGGCAGAATGAAATAATTATTACATTTAAGCTATATAAGTTTCTCCCAATGGGAGAAGGTACCAGGCAAGGTTTATATAGAGCATGTCTTCTGCACATCCTTATATGAAGTCAGCAGCTATTGGCTGCTCCCTAGTTCTGCATCATGCTCACTTACTAGAGCATCCTCACAATCAGAAATAACACTGTATCATTCCTTCTGGGCTGCCTATATACTCTGGAATCCATGGCAAAATATCTCCTGCTGTTGTGAATGGATGTCTAAGGATGGCTGCTGTAAGCCAGTCCCAGCCCGTACGCCAGCCCTGCATCTACCATTCATGCTATAAAGGTAGTGATTAGTATCTGTCTATTGCATCTTACATAGTGTTTCCTTTCCTATCTATACAATTTGTGTGTGAGTGTGTGTAGCATTTAGTGCAGTGCATGGTGCTCTGTTTCTGTATGCCTAGCATTATGAGTGAAACAGATAGTTGGTTTGGTTTGTAAAGGACACACTCTACAATGATTGATTAGGTAGAAAGATAGAGAGCCAGGCAGTGTTCTCTTAAATTCTTTTTGGCTTTTGTGCTCACTTTTCAAACCCTGTTCACGCCTTTAAAACCTGTATGTGCAGAGAGGTTGGTGGCATAGAATAAGTGCTAAATTTAGTATTTTCACACAAAATTATTTGTACACCGGAATTTATTGTGTGAACTGGCCTCAAATGTGTGTGCATGAGTGCATGGCTTAGAGGGAACACTGTTAAAAGAAGAGGCTTGTATACAAACAGTGGCATAAACTAGAATATACTGGGCCCTATGGCAATCATTTTACAGTCCACATAAACTTTGGAAATAATATATTTTCATAAACCTATATTTACACGGCTTATCATTCAGTCCCCCCTCCCATGGAACATTATGCCTATACAGGGCCAAACAGCTTTCTCTGTAGTTACACCCCAGCATATTTCTTTGTATTTATATTAAATATTATATAAGAAGCAAACAAAAAAGGAAGGAAAAAGAAATTTGGATTTGTTTTCATTTATTTTATCTAAACTGTGCTGTAAGAAAGCAGAGCTTATTGTGTACATAGAACATTTCTTTTGCATTTGTGAGTAAGCACCATCTGGCAAAAAAAAATAATATGTAAACTCAGCTGTATTGTGTGGTGGCATTTATGCCATGTAATACTATCCCATACATTTTGCTTCTGTAGTACCTGCTAATTAACACTTGCATTATCTTTTTCTCCTTTGATTACAATAATCCATATATGACTGCCAGCTGTTTTATTAAAATCAACGGTTAATAATTTAAAACAAAAAATATTGCAGCACTGTAGTTAGGCATGATTTCATTTTTCAAGGGAAATGTATATAAATACAGGGGAACATCAGGGGTCCCTCCAATTTATAATGGATTTTACACCCTGAAAAACATAAAATGGGGATTTTACTGTATATAGACACACTCAGCCTGGTTGAATGATTAAAGAATTAAAACCTCTACAACATACCTAATGGAAAGGTTATCTTTTGTGGTCATGTTTTATTCCTATTCTTTTCAGTGGTTATCAATTTGAAGAAACCATTGCAGCCAATTCAAATGAGCAGCAAGCAGGTGGCACTGGAAATGTTTGCACTGTGTTCACAGTTAGATGTTCTCATCAAAGGGGAGGTAAAACAAGTAAGTGGATTTTAATATCATGTTGTATTTAAAAAATATATGGCTAAAACTGCTGTATTTGTATACACCGTTCTAAACTTACTGCACCAGCCCAGAGGTTCACACTCACACAACTTCCTTGGGTCACGGGTGGGTTCGAGCCAGTCTCTTCCTGCAGCCCTCCCCACCCGCGACCTAACTGTGCCCTGCCTCTGGCAGTGGCCAGTGTCGGACTGGGACCCCAGGGGCCCAACAGAAAACCTAAAACATGGGCCCACTCTCCAAACAATTTTTCACCCACTTCTTACTCAGTCTCTATATTTCCTAGTTTTTTATCTTTATATACTATAATCTATTCTATTTTTCTGTATATTTAGTTGTTTTGTTCCCATAGAGAAATAGGGAATGACTAGAAATAAGCCAAATGGCTAGAAGTAGGAGGGCCCGCTGATACCTGGGCCCACCGGGAGTTTTCCTGGTATCCCTGTGGGCCAGTCCGACACTGGCAGTGGCTATTTATATACGTATGCCTGCCTTGCTCCGCCCCCTCCATGACATCAGAGATGGGGCATTCACGGATATATAAGTAGCCTCAGAGCAGTGGCCCAGGTTCAACATGGGTTGGGAGAGGGTGGGTTAGGGTCAGGTGCGGGTCTAAATCTTGTCGACCCACACATCATTAGTTCAGCCTGGCCCAGACTGGCAATCTGTGGCAAGAAGGGCTGCTCTAAGATGCCATAGATAGTCATTATGTTTTGGGCAGATGAGAAGCTGTTTGGGCCTCTGTTTTCTTGAAAAGCCATGGACTTTTTGAAATGTTAGTCAAAACCTGGGTTCAGCAGCTATAAAACAGTCAGCACCTTTAGAATTGTATATTCTAAAGGTTCTATTTTGGATCTTGTTAGGGCTTCATTTTAGTGTCAATGATCTGTATTTTTGCTGATTTCTCTTTCAGCGCACTGTTCCTTATTTTCAGTTACAGGAGCAGGTTGCAGATGATGCGAGCCATGATGTGAGCCTTGGGGAGGATGCTACGTTACATACATTAGGTGAGATTTTTGTGTGTCACTTCTATGGTTTTGGTTTAAGGCTGATACTTCAACATCAACCATGAAATATTTGCCCTGATTCTCCATTCTTGCAAATGATGGCTTGTCTATAGCCCTCCAACATGTCTACTTGGCTTAGATTGCGACTTGGCTGCTTGGCTAGTGGGCTCATCTGAGCTTTCTTTGGCCTTGGCATGATGCTAAGGCATTTGGAATCCTGAATGAGAAATGTCACTGAAGACTGCTAGCATAATCCATGTAAATGTAGTTTTGTGTAGACAAGAAAAATGATTATTTGATCTTTTACATTTTTATCAGTACCTCAACTCTATAAAAATGTATTGTAAACATTTTAGTGGCTTGATATGTGATTATTTTCCTTTTAGGGGCAGATGTTGTGGAAAGAATGAAAGAATGTTTAACCAATTTACCAGAACCTATTCCATGCTTAGAGGTAAAGAGTAATTATTGTTTATGTTTAAAAAATACTTAGATTGTAAGCTCTACAGGTCCAGAACCTCTTTCTGTTTGTCTTTTTAACATTTATAACTTAATCTTGAATGTTGCTGTACTTTGTATTTTTATTTATTATTGTAATGAAACATATTGTTTGGTTAATGTTCCCTGTTATACTGTGCAGTACACAAGTAGAGTTATATAAATAAAAATGAACATACATACAGTATCCACAGAAATCGAACTAAATACCCACAGATCTGGGTGCAAAATTTGCAACTGGAATCCCCTCTGCAATGCAACACCCGCTAAGCACACACCACCAATGTCCTCGTAGTGATATCATATGCCATGCAATTATAACCCTGGACCTCCCCCTGGTAGTTATTCCACTAAATATCCTGCATCAAAATAAAAGGAACACTAAAAGAACACTAAAAAACAAATGGGCAGATAATATCAACTCTGGGCTAGGAATTAAAATAGGCCCTGGCACTTCAATGCCCTTTGTCCATCATTCTAAAATTAGGGCCTTTACCTTTCCTCTTTAAGTGCATGCAAAGATGTGGATTCAGTATGTGGTTGGTAGGTATCAACTTAGTGAGAGGACTGTACATGTGAGATTCACCTGTAAATGATAGCAATCTCTATTTAGCAGAAAATGAAATCTTTATGTGCCTAATGCCAGCAGCAATACCTTTATCTTGTACACTAACTGACACTTGCAGCCATAATAAATTGATCCACAGAAGGCAAGCTGTAATGAGGTTGAGCTTACACATACAGTTGGTTTGTGCATTGTTCAGGTGCCTCCAGACACTTACAAAATGTTGTGAATCCCTGAGCAGGTCACCTTCCTATATTGTAAAATACTAGTCACTGATTTACTCATAGGCAATAATGTAAAGATATACACAAGCTACATTTAATTAACATTATTAGTGTAATACATTTTTAGACACAGTCAGCATACAAGAGATACCCTTTATGAAACAGTTTTTTATATGATTTTAGGCGGAATATCATTTCTGCATGTATAACATTTTACAGGACTATCTGGATACTTCAGGCTTATCCATGCTCTTTCCAAGAGTTGAGATATACATCATACATGAAAGGCCAGTGGACATGTTAGAAAAACCTCCAATGGATGGTAAGAGAAAGACAACTAGGTATGTAAAAGATATGCTCAGTTAGAGAACATCAACTCTTGCGCTGCCATTGAGTAAGAAGAAGTATCAAACCGCAACAAGTAAAGTCTTATGATAATGTGATAATGCAGTTCTGTTCCTCGTGTTTCACATCCCTATCCCAATAGAGCTATCATGGCTATCATATAATGGATTTAGTAAAGCATCTATGATTTTGATGCTGAGGAAAACTATAAATATATATGCAAAGGAACTATTTTTTATATGGTTGTGGAAAACAGTTTGCGAAACATTTGGAATGACATGTATTCTTGTCTTCATTCACTAACCCTCCCAGTAGATATCTACGTTGGCCAAAAAAAAATTGGTTACATTATTTTGAAAGGGAAAAAAAATGCATTGCTAGGCAGTGTACAGAGCCAGAGTAGTCCAAGGCATGAAAAATGAAACAGAACATCAGTATTCTGACTGTAGTGTAGACCTGTTATCTCTAAGGCTAGTGCCACACATGGTTGATTTTTGGCCTGCAGAAAAACACAGGCTGAGAATTGGCACCTATGCTGGCAGCATCCACCTACCATGTCTGCACCCGGAAGCATTGTCTCTGCTCAGGTGCAGGCAGACGCAGTGTATATCAGCAAAAAAACGTCAGAGTTTGCATTTCACAGCCAGCATCTATTGAGTCTGCCTTCACCTGGGTGGAGACAGTGTTTCTGGGTGCAGACAAGGAAGGAGTGTGGCGCCCGTGTAGGGGTTGATTCTCGGCCTGCATTTTTCTGCAGCCCCATGTGGCACTAGCCTTCAGCTGCTTGCTGTGCATTTTTTAAAACTGTAGTGTCTTTAGGACCCAGCAAGACAGGGATGATTCTGTACAATATATGTGAGTCTCAATGCCACAGATATACAAAAATGAACTATAATATTGCTATGAATACATGGTATGTTAAATATTAGGATGCCAAACCATTTCTTCTATGTGTTTTGGACCTTTAAATATGAACTTGGAATTTTATTTATAACAACAACACAACTAAAACACAAAATATATCTGTCACGTTGGGTGGGTGTGGTCAAGGGGGTGATGGCAAAAAAAGTGGGTATGGCCTGAGAATAATTTTGTGTGGCACACATAGAGCGCCACATCTTTACTTCTCTAAATATGATCACCTTAGAGTAGTTACTGCTTGGCAGTGAAAGGGATAAGATGTTATTTATTTTTGTTATTCATATAGAGCCATTATCTTCCACAGCTCTTAACAGAACATTTTAGCAGAATAGATGCACAGTTACAATTTTTTATTGATAGGAGACCACAAAGTGAAGGTAACCAGTGTACGTTAAAGTAAACCTATTGGTCTAACTTTTACTGCCTTTATTTGGAAAAGTGTGAATGTTACATGAGCTCATAAACTGCTACAAAGTTAAGCCAGTTTATAAGACCATAACAATAAAATACAGATTTCAGATTTAATATTTGGAGTGCACATTTCAACTCGGTTAACTAGGTTAATGGCACACCTAGCATTTTGGCCTTTAGACCAATACAATTGTTTGAGCTTTTCAGACAAAAAACTCTCACTAGATGAATAGCTGAATATATTTTTCTTAATATTCTTCTTCCCTCATTGTTTCCATGGCAACAAAAAACAGGAGTTAATTATTGTATGTTACAGCATAGCACACACATTGCGCATCTAATATTCGTAGAACATAAGCTACTTTCAAATAGGTCCCTTAACCACAAGAGTCAGATGCCCACACACATGCATACACATTATGGTACAGCATTCTGCTTTATATTAGAATACAGTGTTATTGCTTGCAGCCTTTTAATAAATACTGAAAATAGCACTGGGCAATGTATCATTAACTCTAGTAGTTTGATTTTCCCTAGAATACTACATTCACATAGGAAAACTGAATCAGCTTTTGGTCCTGAGCCAGCAGTTAGAAGATGATGTGAAGCACTTAGGAAGCCATAAATATGTTGCTCATCAGTTGTCAGTTCTCTATGTAAGTGCATAATTGTTGTTTTATTGATTATTGCTATGTTAAATCTTAGTTCCATTCTTAATTGCTTGATCGACAATAGTCTGCATGTGCCTTTCTTGATTAATGTAAAGCAATTTAACCCTTGTGTGTAGATGAAAGACACATCCAAATTTCAACATTAGAGAATGCATATTTAAAGGATTTATTTTTAAAGAAAGCATACTTATTACAATTTAGTTCTGTTAACAATGCAGATTAATTTAATTACTTCTCTGCTATGGACCTGAGTTTGTAGAACCACAAAAGCCCTTTACGCTAATGCCACACCATGCGTATGGCGTATATTTTTGGCAAGCCAAAAAGCGTTTGCTGAAAATATGCGCCATACGCTCCTACCTGTGCCTGCACCCGAATGAATAGAATACGCTCAGGTGCAGGCACATGTAGCCGAAATATGCATAAAAACGCAAGACTTTGCATTCTCTTGCGTTTTTATGCAGATTTTGGCTACAAATGCCTGCACCCGCGCACTTATATTGTAAGCTCTACGGGGCAGGGACCTCCTTCCTACTGTGTCTCATACCACATGGCACTTATTCCCTGTGCATTTATATATATTTATTGTATTTATTTATTATAACACTTGTCCTCCCTGTGTGTAATTTTGTATTTTTTTAAGATTCCACAGTGCTGCATACCCTTGTGGCGCTCTATAAATAAAGTTATACATACATACATGCATACATTCAGGTGCAGGCACAGGTAGGAGCATATGGTGTGTATGGCGCATATTTTAGGCAAATGTCTTTCAGCTTGCCGAAAATATACGCCATACGCATGGTGTGGCATCAACTTTAGGGTACTGTGCCTAATATTTGGCAAACCCCAGTGATTGTAACTTTCCTTCTCCTTTAAAATTATTTTTTTAGTAGGCTTAATGTATGAAGATCCAAATTGCAAAAAGACCCCTTATTTGGACAATCCCAGGTCCTGAGCATTCTGGATTACAGGTCACATACCTGTATACAGATTCTGTTACATTTTCTTTCCACAGAGCATTGGAACTTGGTTCTTTTATTAAAATAATGATTTTTATTTAAAAAGGAATTGGTACATACATAATTTTATGGCACATCCTTCAGGTAACTCTAAAGATAGTATACATTGTGCATGTATTTTCGCTCCTTTAGAAAGTTCTCAGTTATTTCAGTGGATACCCCTCTTTGGATCTTCCAAAGCGAGATATTGAAGCTAATTTTAAATCAGTGAAATCTGCTCTAGCTACAAAGGAAGGATCAAGACAAGAGCCTGTTTTACCTGCACCGCTTTTGACATGGTAAGAATAGGCATAACTCCCTATAAATGTTCACTAAAACATACCAAAATGTGTTCTTTCATACAGAGTCTGCACAAAGCAATCTTGCCAGCACATAATTAACCTTCAAAATAAAAGTACACCAGGTGCTTTGTAACGGGGGGAAGGGGGATGGACAGCCCCTGACTGTGACAGTGCAACAAAAAATGGCACACATAGCTGGATTAAAGTTTTTTGCATGATGGGCCTACCCCACTGATATGTGGCCGAATTGACCAGATGTCCATTGACCAGGTGTAATGGCTTATATTTCCATCATTTTAATGCAAATGTTTGACTTTAGGGCCAAACAATCGGATTAGCACTATATTGCCCACCTTACATGGGTATACATCTGCTAATTTGGCGATATTGCTAAACAAGCGGATCTTATAGTGTATGGCCATCTTTAGTTTCATTTATAATTGTGTCAGCCACAGATTTTATAGTACAGTGGTAGTAATATCACTAGAGTCTATTACGTGTTTTAACTAATTTTTCTGTATTTCTTTTTATTGCAGGCTCCTGGAATTGACACAAACAATTATTAGTACAGTAGCCTCACTCCCTGAAGAACTGACAGGGGAAATAATGCCAGTGCTAGCATATTCTTTGTTGCAGTGATTTGTATAACAACAGAAACAATGTTACATTTTTACTGGCTTCAATAGACTAAATGAGATACTAAACTTCTGTCATAGTACCAACTACCAACAATCATCTCTACGACAGCAAAAACCTGTAACTCTAATACAGACTTACATAAAACATATGTTGGATTGTTTTGTGAATATATCTTCATGTTGTCATATCTCTATTTGTCAGAAGAAAATATTTTATTTATAGTGTTGAAAAAGTGCCAAGCTATTTCCATGCTAAAGAAGAAGACTTATATACTAAAAGACTTCTTATTATATTGCTTTAATGGTGCAACGTCTTAAATATCATTGAATTAAAAGGGACGATACATAAAATAGTTTAAGGGGTGACAAGCTCATGGATGAAATTTATCGACAACACAAACACAGGACAGACTCATGAAGATTCACCCATCTGTGTTCAGGCAAACGATTACTGATAAAACAAGTACAGGTATTGGATCCATTATCCGGAAACCCATTATTCAGAAAGCAGGAAGGACATCTACCATATCCTCCATTTTAATAAAATAATTAAAATGATTTCCATGTTATCTTCAATAATTAGACAGTACATTGTACTTGATCCTAACTTAGATATAATGAATGCTTATTGAGTACAGGAGAGTACAGGCAAAACTGCATGACTGCTCTGGTTATGGGAATTCCCTGCTTTATAAATGGGAAAGGATCCCACTGCTGTATCACTTTGCACTACACTTAGGGGCACATTTATCAGGTATGACAGGTACGAAATACAAAAATATCGTATTTGGTTGTACTGTGCGTGCTTTGTGCAACCTTTTTGGTACATTTGCGTGACTTTTTCGTACTTTGTGACAAAATCGTATTGTCGTGCCGAGTACGAAAGGTTCGGATTCATTCATGCTTTGGTATCGTGACTTTCCTTGGGCCAGGTTAGAGCTGCACAGTGCCATTGAGTCCTATGGGAGGCTTCCAAAATCATGCACAGAAGGAAATTTTGTTGAATCTGAACACATGCTCCTCTGGTGAAACATTATAGCGCTACTAAAGACCCCTTGAATCCTTATTTTATGTCCCCATTTTGTCTCCATTGTTCCCCTCTTCCAGTGCTTCCCACTCCCCTACCCCCTGTTGCCTGCAGTTTGCTAGGCTTGTTAAACACTTTATTTGTCGGCTGAAAACGGAGTTGCAGTATGATTTTTTTTAATACTGTCTCAGTTCCCAAGCAGCCACCCTGCAGTTTGAGTGCTCTGAGCATGAATGGGCAGACTGAGGCCCGTCCCGTAACGTGACACCATCACATCTCCAGCCAAGTTCATTACCACAGCCTCACGAATGTACAGTAAGGAACTGGTTGTGCTTGTATGAGAGCGACACTCTGATTGGCTGCCGAGCTGCAGCTGCCGCTGTTCAGCAGTGAGTAGGAAGCAGGGAGAATAAGGGCAGGGCTCTAATACAAATGATAACAACAACAAACCATAGAGCACGGGAGGGGGTGTGTGCAGGCGTAGTGCCAGCTCTTGACATCTACCAGTAGCGCAGGTAAGTCGCTGTGTGGGAATCGGGCCTGCTCTGCTGTGAAACTGGCTGGAGGGTAAGTGGGCATTGTGATTTGCAGGCCCGGCTGGCAGACAACCAGGTTCTAGGTACATCGATACATGGCATGGACTACAAGGCATTGATTGGCTGGCGTGATGGGCCAATAAGCAATGAAAGCAGAGATAGTTATCCTTTTGATAATGATTATAGATTCTCATCAGTAGGGGTGCCAGTGCTTCAAGGCTTTGTAGCAAGTAGGAGACAATGTTAGTAGAGAGCTGTGTGTGTGCTGCTCATATAGACGTGATGGTGTCAGCTTTCAGAACTCTGAGTTAACAGAATGTTAGAATGGACCACAGTGTGCTGAAACTGTGTAATATGTGATTTTACCACTTCCTAGACTGGTCCGGGTCCTTTTGTTAGTGGTCATTGAACATTGCTTTAAGGAGCTGCAGCTTGGGTAGCTTAGTCCTGTGCATTCCTGCTGTGCACAAATATGGAAAATCCTCTCTTTCAGAGTTAACTTAAAGGGGGGGGGGGGGAATATATGGTAAACTTCATAATGTTTCCAGGTCTAGTATCTTGTAGCAACATATAATTGCTAGGGATTAATAGACTAGGTGCAGACATTTGATTTCATTACCCTAAAAACCTAATGAGATTGTACAGACTTGATTTTTCTACAGTAAGGTTATCATGTCAGTTGAAAAGTCAGGGACACATCTAGAAAACCAAGCAAGAGGGGCTGCACCAACTGCAATTGTATTTGAATGCAACCCATGTAGCCCTAAAACATGCATTTATTGGAAGTCTCTCTGAATTTTGTGGTTGAACTGGAAATATTATTCTAAAGGTATAATTAAATCATATTAACATGGGTCATTAGCAAAATCCTTGCCCCTTAATGCCCCAGCACAAGGTAAAAGGCACAGTGCAGCCCTGCCATTGAGCCGGGGGTAAGTACCAGTCCCTCTGCATCCTCTCAAAGCCTGCATGTAGGGTTGAGTGTTGTCTGTTTCACATTGCCTACATTAACTTCTTTTTTGTCTTTTGTGAACAAATTATTTTTGCAGAACCCCAAGCAGTTTCAACCCTTGCACCTCCTGTAGTTAGGCCTCAGTGTGGACTGTATACACTAGTGTTCCACCGCTTTACTGTGCACAACTCTTAAGTGTTTATAAAGCAGTTGTATTTACTTAGTGTCTCTCCCATGTCTATACTGTACTGTTCTATCTGTGGGTGTTGACAGACTGAAGTGGGAACATTCTTTTGGGATGATGCAACTCTTTATTATAAAGGCTACAGGCACCTAGTCTGTTAATCTCTAGCAATTAGATGTTGCTACAAGATATTAGACCTGTAAACATTATGACATTTACCGTACAATACTGTATATTTACCATATATAAAAACAAATTTTGTTTTGCATGTGTTACCAGTTTGCTCAATCAAAGTAAAAATCAGGATTCAATTTTGTAGCAACAACTGGCACAATTTCTGGTTTGCTGCTATGTTCACTGACATTAATCTTTATTTTATATACTAAACTTATTGCACAACCTAAAGGTTCAGCATCTCTGTAGCAGCAATGATCCATGCATTGAAAGTTGTCACATGAGTTCCTCATCTTGGATTCTGTCAGAAGTGACACTAACATGCTCAGCTGTTGAGAAGCTAAGCTTAGGGGTCGTAGCAAATTATTAAGCAGAAAATGAGTTATTTCCATTAGAGAATATCCATATGCTATAGGACTGATTATTAAATGCTGATGCAAATTTGCACTGGTTTTGGAGCTGATATGTACTAACAATCTAAATTATTTACTAATCAGCCTTATATTGTGCCAGTTATATTCTATACATACAGTATATTGTGCGTTAGTCCCAAAGCTTAGTAAGTGACAGTAGTACAGAGCATGTGCAGTAAATCAGCAGAAAAGAAGATGGGGAGCTACTGGGGCATTTTTAGAGGAACAGATCTTAAATTGGGCTAATACAGAGTCCCAAAACATAATGTGCAACAATTCTGCCTACTTCTTTAGTTAAGCTTTAGTTCTCCTTTAAGTAGGATATCTGCTTGTTTGGTTGAGCACTGGCCAATTTGCACAGTTCCCCAAGGGCCAACTATTGCATAATTCTTCTGGCCTACAGAGACTTAGGGGCATTCATATTGCAAAAGCATGCAGGAGTTCCCAAACTCTTGTGTGGTTTCTTTATCCAAATAGACCATTTTGTGTGAATCAGGTTTTTCTTTTCCCTGGGCAAAAAAAACCCTACATTTGCACAAATCGTGCTATTCAGTTGAAGAAACCATGAGCGATTTTGAGAACTTGTGTGGTTTTGGGATACGAATGGTCAAGCCCGAAGGCTCGAGCATTGATAAATGTGCCCCTTAATGTCAACATTAGTGCAAAGTGTGGTCATCGCACAACAGGATTTTAAAATCAATCTGACCAATAAGCTTCCGACTCTGGGGCAGCAGGAGCTGAGCTTATATCGACCCATGTATGGCTAGCTTTAGAATTTCTAGGCAATCATCTAATCTGGTATTACTGAGTCTATTTTTAATTTATTAAAAGAAAAATTATTGATAATATGTAACATGCAAAACAATAATCTAAGCTTTTCTTTCTCTTTAAGGACTGACCCTTTGATATCTGGCATGCTTCTAATGAATTTCCTTATTGATGATGTGGTGCCACTATTCCGAAGAGGAACACAGTTTGAGCCAGGAAAGTCTTCACCTGTAAGTTGATATATATGAAGAAGTTGTATGAAGAAACATTATAAGATTAAACAACATGTTGCAGTATGAATCTTTTTCTGTGAGATAAATAGGACCTTATATGTGATCATATGTGAGTTTGTTTTCAGATGTACAGTATCTAAAGCAATATTTTTGTACATGATATGCAGAGTTAGAAATATATACAGGTATAGGATCTATGATCCAGAAAGCTCCAAATTACAAGAAGGCCACTTCTCACAGACTTTATTTTAAGGAAATAATTCTGATTTTTTAAGTGTATAAATAATTTTTAGCCGATTTAGGGTATGGTGATCTAAATTACAGAAAGATTCCTTATCCAAAAAAAGACAGCTTCAGAGAATGAAATTCACCTAAAAGCATTTCTCTAGTATCCTAACATATAGCAAGTGACATCCTAAGACACTGGTCTTTTGGTAACTTTTTTTTTCTTGTTCTACAGCTTTAAAATTGGAATCTAGGCATTTGCTATCTTAAGTTAAAATGCTCTATATTAGTAAATGCTAACTTCTTGGTTGTTACAGGATACTGATCTTGGCAAACTTTGGTCCTTTCTAGTGTAAGTTTACTTCTACACCCATGAAACTGCTCTCTAGATCCTAAGGTAACTAATCCTAGCATTCAATCAGTTGTTGCATTTTAAACTGGATAAACAATCAAGTACAGGTATGGACCTATAATCCAGAATGCTTGGGACCTGGGGTTTTCTGGATAAGGGATCATTCCGTAATTTGGATCTTCATAACTTAAGTCTGCTGAAAATCATTAAAAATATTAAACAAACCCCATAGGCTTGTTTTGCCTCCAGTAAGGATTAATTAGATCTTAGTTGGGATCAAGTACAAGGTACTGTTTTATTAATACAGAAATATTTTTTAAAAATTAGAATAATTTCTTATAATGGAATCTATGGGAGATGGCCTTTCCGTAATTCGGAACTTTCTGGATAACGGCATTCCAGTGATCCCATACCTGTACATGTTAAAAAGAATATTTAATATATTTATTTTGTGTGTGTATTTATATGATCTTCATACACAGAGATTAAAAACATGTAAAAATATGAATTTAAGTATGACAGAAAAATAAATCAAATTCCATTTACATTACGTGTGTATTGCCAAAATACTAAATTATATTAAAAATCTGGAAGGAAGGAATTATTATTATTTTTTTTTTACATCTATTCAGGCTAACAGTTATTCCTCTTAGGGGTCCTGCAGTGTTATTAGTGATTTGAATAATGTCTATATGTCCCAATTAGGTGGTGTCTCCTCCTCGTTAGCTGTGATAGAGTTCAATAGACTTGTGTTAGGATACAGATTTTCTTATATAGAGAGCGCTTATTGAGTTTTTCTGATTGTCAAACTGCAATCCTATGTCAGCTACTAATAGTAATCTATTATGTCATCGTGAGAGCAAAAAAAAAAAAAAAAAGGAAAAACAAAACCAATCATTAAGATAACTGATAGAAGAGAAAGGATAGAAAAAAAATTGGCATACGAGAAATTATTATTATTTTGAAAATTTAAAACTTAAGTGGATGCATGAATAACATCAGTTTGTAGAATAATATTTAGCCTTGAATTGTTTATTATTTGGAATATATTAACTGATTATCATTCTAGTGGTGTAATTCTGAGTCTAAAATACTGTCTGAACTGTGTTATAATGCAGAGAGAATAACCAAGGAGAAAATAACACCCAAGCACAAAAAAATGTGGACTGTGAAAGTCTTGTGACACCAGTAAGTTTTTTCTTTTTTTATTTTGGCTTGCAGCTTATTAAATTCCCAGACTCCAGAAAGGGTCTGTAATTATTACTTGTAAAGATATTATGTCATTCAGGTCAGTTAAGTGGAGACTCACCTTTTTCTGTACAATGTATCTGCTTTAACACGTTTGCTAATTTGCGCTGTGAACACTGGTAGTATGTATATGCAGTTGTTTGTAATGTAGATGTTTTGTTTTATACATGCTTTAAATATATAAAAGCATTTTCTCACTTTTGCATATACTATCATATGTTAAAGGAGAAGTTAAGATGTTAGACACCTCCCAGTGATTATAATTGATTACCTTACTGGGCTGGTTCTCCTGTTAGGAGAAAACCACACCAGACTGGGGTAGCTGTGAGACAGCGATCCTCTTCCATCTGTCTATGTTCTTCCAAATCCCGCGACTGGCACATGCACAGTAGGGTGAAAATGTTGACTTTCTTGCGAAAGCCTGACTTTTCACTTTAAGTGCAAGCGTCTTAAAGACAGAAGAAGGAAGAGGATCACTTCCTCCTTCTGGTAACCCTAGACTTTAGGGAAAACTTTAACTAATTGACACATATATCAAAGCACATAAGTATGTCAGTTTGTAAGAATGTGGTTGACTGCTTTGAGTAGTGAAACACCATTCTTTTAAGTAGTGGCAACTCTAAATTCTAACACACCAGAACCTCTCCAAATGACTACTCCTCAATTCAAAATTAAAGTAGGGATTTAATGGACAATGAAACCCATGTACTTAAGTTATGACCCTTGGAGTGGCAATCCTCCTGAACTGCACAACTGCACTGCATCAAACCAACCCCATATGCCCTTCTTTTTCCCACAAAGCAGAGCAGCGCAGCAGGGTTGGTGGCCAATATTTCATGTTTTTTAATCACCTATTGGAATGGGTCACCAAACCAGAACTCAATTGAAGGCATGTTAGGAGCAAGAGCATCCAAGAGCATATTTAATGGTGCAAGTTGGCACCTTCCATACCCACTATAATGCTCTATTTGGGGGGAGTGCAATGGGGCAGCTCAGGAGGGAGTGGGTGCCCACACCCCAAGAGAGGCTTCGATGAGTTCTTGAACAAGCATAGTATCCAAGGCTATTGTGATACTAATATCTACAGTTAGTATTGATGTTAACATATATGGTTTATGTATGTGAGTGTATAGATAGCTCAGTATAGGTTTGTTTGTGCTGGGTTTACTTGGAAGGGTTGAACTTGATGGACTTTTTTCAACCCTATGTAAGTATTCCACTTTATATGTAACCATAACACATTGGTTTTGTTCTCAGTTAAAGAGTCATTCGCCTTAGAAGTAGCTTTTAGAGGCATATTTATCAAAGAGTGAATTTGGATTCACTATAGTGTGCTAGAGCGAAATTCCCCACTGTATTAATTGCTATGGGATTTTTTGAAGCATATTTTTGAGCTAAATAACCACGTCCTTTACACTGATAAATATAGTTCCAAAAACCCCATAGACATAAATAGAGAGCATCAGAATTTCACTCTGGTTGCTGTAAGCTCTAATAAATAAGATAAAGGAAGTTAAATAAATAAGAATAGAAAAAAAATCCTCACAATCTATTTACTTGTTGCGAGAGCCAGTAACCCCCAACATTCATGCAAAAATAAACATACAAATACAAATTCAGCACAAATTCAGATAAGAATAGGTCTATTTGGAAACCAGAAGATGATATAAATGCAGTATACAGTTTCACTTATTTCCAGTGGAGCTGCATTAAGGGGGATGTCTACTTTTTTGACCCCTCATAAACATAACCCCTCCCCCCCTCCACATGTACTTGTGGTCACTTTGTGGTCATGTAAAGACCACTGAGTAGAAAGAGCAAATCACTAACAATTTACTTCTGTCCTAGGACAGAAACATCCACCTAAGTAAATATATCTTTGATAGTATCATTAGTTCTTACTATGTTCTCACAGAAGGCCAGGAAGATCCGAAGACAGTCTGAAAACCATTCACGGAAAAGTTCTAGGAAGAGAAGCAAGGACAGCCAAATCACCAATGGAGATAGAGCTGAGGCTGTAACACTTTTTGAAGTTGTTTGCATTGGAAAAGGAGCAATTCAGGTAACAATGAACTGTATACAGAATTATGTTGTATAGTACCTAGATGCACTCACTGCCTTATATTAATATGAGCGTGATTGTGATTGGCTGTTGCTATGGAAATGTGAACTTAAGCTAAAGGTGCTAACGAGGTGTAAATTAAGAAGTTATCATAAAGGTACATCAGAGGTTATTCACCAATTCTGAAATATGAGGTCACAAGTAAAGCAGGTCTGTAGAAAGTCTTATCTATAAATAATGCTTTTACTTGTTGCATGTTCCTACATTATGTTAGCGACCTGTTCATTTTTAGAAGGTCACCCATAGGGAAAAGGGCTTACATATATAAGAACTTGTAAAGCAACCCTATGCTAAGCAGAATTAACTGTGGCTTGGATTTTATATGTCCCTTAACTAGAACCCACACACTATAAATTCCCTTTAAGATTTACTCTTCTTTATTTTAGTTTAAATAGCAATTGTGAAGCCCAAAGAAAGAACCTGCACTAACATTAGTAGAAAATCTTCAGTCACTTTCAGTGTATAATGGGATGTTCTACATTTGTTTGCAGTCTGTGGTAAGTGACTGGGTTGAAGTCTATCAAGAAGACAGGGATGCAGCATTGCTTGACCTGCTAAACTTTTACATTCAGTGCTCAGGATGTCAAGGTAATGTGTGTTCTAATTAGTAAGAAGTGGTAGAGTAGTGTAAGATCTATAGGGCGCTGCCTAAGAAATATGCATTTGTTTTAAATGGTCTTCTCATACGTAAGTGGAATACTCATAGTTGTGTCCAAATGCATATAGTGCACCAAATGCATTATTATTGGATTTTTTGTTTATTCTGCAATTCCTTTCTCTGGCTTGCTAAGAATTGGATTTAAAACAAAAACTACAGTTCAGATTTGCTTCTGCTGAACTACTGTCATTCAGTCGAATTCTGCATAAAATGCTGGGATTTTGCCAAATACTGACCAATTCCTGGATTCAGTGCATCCTTAATTCAGAGTGGGGTATCCAAAATCACTCACCCTGACAACCAGAAAAAATTTCACTATGAAGAAATGCAAAATAGATGGGCAAATAGCCTAAAACTCCCCCAAAAAATTAACAGTATTGCTTGCATAATATGTTAAAGGTGTTAACACTTTATTATTGTTTCTAGGGGTGGTTACAGCAGAAATGTTTCAGAATCAAGGGGACAAGGACATAATGCAGAAGCTTACAGAGGAGTTTGATGAAGTAACTATTGAAATGTTTCTTTTTATTTAAAACAGTAACTATTCGTGAAATTCATGGGAAAAGTAAAAAAAATGACACACAAAACTCTTGAGTTATTTTTTAAATAACCCAAGAGTTTTGTGTGTTATACGCTTGTCTACATATACTGATTTACAGTTTTGTTCATTTGTATGATTTTTTATGTTTAAATGTGTTATACACATTGTCCGTCTGAATACACGTCACTATCACGTCACTGCTTTGTTTCCCGCCACTGATTGTATTTAGGTGTTCTGTATACACAAAATTGTCACTTTGAGAAAGGCTGGAAGTCCGGCCGAAACGTCAGTCTCCGTTCTGATCCGTGAATAAATTTCTGTTTTTCATAAGTCCTGTGTGGAGCGGCTCTTTTGATCAAGTATCTATATATATATATATATATATATATATATATACACAAAGGATGGCACACCGCTACATAACATACCTCGGGTGCTCGGTAAAGGGTTCCAATAGTATAAAAAAGACCAGCAACTCCGGGATTTCTTGTGAAAAATCAAAACATGTATTCAAAGTAGCATAAACAGGCTGTTTATGCTACTTTGAATACATGTTTTGATTTTTCACAAGAAATCCCGGAGTTGCTGGTCTTTTTTATACTATATATATATATATATATATATATATATATATATATAACTTTGCAAAAATCTGCCCTCACCAGTCTCACAAACAGCAGCTGGGTGCTGACCCACAAAATCCATACAGTCTATAGAAAGCACTCGTGGCATGAGTAACCAAAAAGAATAACCATTTATTTAAACAAAACTATCTACGTGTTTCTATCCACATAGGATCCTGATGACGATCCTATGTGGATTGAAACGCGTAGATAGTTTTGTTTAAATAAACGGTTATTCTTTTTGGATACTCATGCCGTGAGTGCTTTCTATAGACTGTATATATATATATATATATATATATATAAAATAAAAAAAGGTACCGCACTCATTCAGGAACTAATGCAGATAAGTGATTTATTGAAAAAAATCCAACATTTCAAGCACATTTCAAGCACTGCTGTGATCTTTCTCAGGGAGCACAATAGTGCTCAAAAAGTTGGATTTTTTTTCAATAAAGTACTTATTTGCACTAGTTTCCAAATGAGCACAGTTCATTTTTTAATTATATTTCTTTTTTAAAAGCACCCAGGACAGCTGACTAATATAGTAAAGGTTAGTGCTCCTCTCTGCCCCTAAAACCGCAAAGCAATGAAAGATCTCCCAGTTGTAAAAAGGACACCTCCACAATCTTGACTGCTTTTAGATGGAGTTATTTTTCTTTAGTATTTGTTGCAAAATAAATTGTGATGAAAAAAACATTTTTTCATGACTAAACCTTATTTTTGAGCAAAAAAATCTGAATCATGAAAAAGAAAAAAAATCCTTTTCCTTTAGTAAATGCCCCCTTAGATTCTGTCATTCCATCAGGCATCTGTTGAGTTCAAACATGTCGCTATAGCTTTTGGCCATACTATCAGTATGAATGAGAATAAAGAATAGGGCAAGCAATTGTCTGGCCACTTTGCCCAAAGATAGGTTGTTTGAATACCAGACAGGATCTGCCACTGTATGGCCAAGTTTACTCTTTAAGTATTCACAGCTCCTTTAGCTATGAAGGGTACTTTTTCAGTATAGTAATTTTAACAGTACTTTCTATACTTTCTATTCTGTTCTTATCCCAGTGAAAACAGGGACTTAACACTGATTTAAACTTACAAACAACAACATTTTTGATTACAAAGCATTGGAGCTGCTTAGCAGTTCAGTTCCATGCAACCTGTCACTGTCTGCAGAATTGCAGTCAATTGGGAAGGTTCTACTTTGTGGCTCTTCATTTCATTGTGTCTTTTTATGCCCTCTAGGACACGTGAGCAAAGTGTGAGAAGTATAAACCTAAGCAGAACTTTTAATATATATATAATGCTGATATTGATTCTCATCCTTCCAGGAAACGGGTTTACAGTTCAAGAAATTTATGGCTTTTCCTTGGATCCTTACCATTACATTGGCAGATAACATGGTAAATTAAAGCAGTTTGTTCAAGTATTTATGGTAATGCATGTTCTGCTGTACATGAGTAGCATTCATTTAAGGGTGTTTTGAAGTTTGCCATATCCTTGATTTCCCAGCATCTGACTGGAGCTCATAGGGTTGTGAACAGTAACCATTCTAAGCATTAAATGTTGAAATGAAAGTTTTTTTTAGAATTATTTCTGACAAAGGTCTGAGATCAAACACTATTCTCTAAAACACTGACGTAAATGTTGCAAATATGTTGGCATATTTAATGCTAATTGTCAGTTTATATTGGCAAATTTAGGCTGCATCTTTTGTTTTTGTTTTTTTTTTTTGGTGTGAAATTTGTATTCTGCTGAACACAGGAAAATGGAGAATATCCACTGAGCAAAGCAGGAAACTACTGGAAAAAATTCAGGGCAAATATCTGTGAACTCACAGCTGTGATTGTGCAGAAGTGTCAGTACAGTGTTATTTATGATGGATACCTTCTGGACACAGTTATCTCACTTTTGCTTGGCTTGTCAGACTCATGCATCAGGGCATTCAGACATACGAGCACTTTATCAGGTAGGTTTCCACTAACTTAAGGACAAGTTAGTAAAATTTTAATTCGAGGCAGAGTTTTTTTTTTAAATAATAAATATAGTAGGTTCTAGTAAAGTAGGTAAAATTTACTGGTCATCAGTTTGAAAGCAAACATAAGGTTTACTATGTTTACAAAGGGGCATATTAATTACACTGGTGACATTGTAATAAATATGCCCCCATAACTGGCCCAACTTGGGAGAGACTAAAATGGGAGCCCTAATACGCATGTTCAAATATGAGCAGCTTCTGAAAGCTAAAGAATGTTGCTATGAATAGTGTAATGCTGTTAAGTTAAATGACAGCAGATGCTCAGTGGTTCACTTGAATTCTAAGGATGCAAAAGTCTAACAAAAAATAATACAGCTAGTAATACTGTATGTTATATACTGAACTTACTGTACCAGTAATTATCTCTATAACAATAAAGCTTTAAAAAGCTTGTTTATGATACCTCAGTTGCGTTTGTGCAAATTTCTGTGTAGTCAGTTGAGCGTAAAACCAAATTCATTAAATAAATTTGCATTTGCAGTTCCAAATAGTTGCATTTGGTGCTTCTTGGTCCTTCCTGCCTCACGTTCCGAATCCAGCGCATTTGCACCAAATGACACAGAGGAAACCTGGAGCTACCACCACCTCCTCAATAGGTGGTAGTTTCAGAGTACCCTCAGCGCCCTGCGTCAGTAGGTACAGTGCACTTGTATCTATGTCACTTTCATTGCAATTGCATCTGGTTTACAGAGAAGTGCAGTTGCATTAATTTTTTCTTATTGGCCACAACTCCTTCAAGTGCACCTCCTTGCAACCACAAGAATACTGGAATTCTGGAAAAAACACTGAATTGTGGGAAAAAAACATGCCTTAGAATTGCTTTTTGCTCACTGCACTTGTGGGTGTTAATGAGCCCCGCATGCCTTCAAATTTGTCAACTGCATTTCTGCATTTTTTAAATCTTGTAAGGCCATCTTGTATTTACCAGGGCGCTTGCACATAATCAGTGTTCTCTGAGAAAGAATGCTTAGTGAGTGGAATGCACTGATGTTGCAGGGCGGGTTCAGGAATTTCATGTTGTGTATATACTGTATATTATAGACCCAGCAGACATGTTCTTAGAAGACAACTTTAGAGTGTAGCATGTCTATCCTAATTTTTGTTGAGTTTTAGTTCACCTTTAATCCAAAACTATTGCACCACTCAGCTCATACTAAGCTGTCCAGGTACATGAAAATCATCTCCCTTTTACCTGAGGAAAGCACAACTAATTTCTTGGAAAACTCCAAGAAAAGGTAAAAACAAAGTAAGCTTTATCAGTAAGGTCTATGTAAATATAGCCATAAGCTCTTACAGAAACGCTGTAAAGTCCTCAAGAAACACAGGATTTCTTGTCTTCTTTTGTCTAAACATGTTCTTCAGTATCAGACTTCCTCTCCTTTAGGGCTTCTTCAGGTTTAGGGCAGGAGTCTGCACAGCTCTTTTCTCTCTCCCTCTCCCCCTTCCTCTTTTTGCCCCCTCCCAGAAGAACATGTGATCTGAGGTACCATTGTAGAGCTACAGCATGGAAGCTACTGAGACCAAGCTAAAATGGCAGCTGCTGTCTTAAACAAACAGAGAGCTTCTTTGGCTCTTTACTCAGGTATAGCATTCTAGGTGGCACTAATGTGCTGTAAAAATGCCAAAATGCCTTTTCTTCTCCTTTAAGTTATGACCTGGTTCAGAAAAGAAACAAACAAAGATTAAATGACAGTTCCTAATGTAATTAAGGTATTGTGAATCGGGAACAACCTTTCAATAGAGCTCTTACATGAATAAAATGCTTAGATCTTTTTTGCTATCATACCCTGTTCTGTAACTGTTTGTTTCTCTTTCTACATGAAAGCTGTGAAACTGAACACTGCCCTAGTGAGGGTTATGCTTAATCTTGAAATCAGTATTCACAATTTACAAAGACTGTACAATGTGGAGCAGAAGCGCTTTACGTTGAAAAAGGACAGCTACAGAATGGAGCAAATTGAGAAAAAAAAGAATGAGGTTTGTTTGTTTAAAATATCTGTGATGTACGTGTTACTGAGAATAGGACATTTTATAATATAAACCAAAATTTAACCTGAAGGTGGACTAACCCTTTTAAAGTGATAACATTTTTAAAAACATGGTAATATCATCCCCAGGACCAGATGACCTAAGGAACAAGGCTTCTAGGACCTATTAAGTTAAGGGCACAACAACTTATCCTTAGAGCTCTCAAATGAGTTTCTGTGTGTCAAAAATCTAGCTTTTAAAAATGAAAATCTGGTGCATGGGAAGTCATCAAAATGATCAGTACCGGGTTCTGAGCAGACTTTGCATTTGTTTTGGAGATGGGAAATTAACTGCTTGTGTTATAGTGGTAAAATATGACTCATTTTTGTATAATAAAAGAAAGTGTAATTCTAAGCAATTTTTCCAATACACATTAAACATTTTCAATAATTTGAAAGTCATTTTTAAATGTTACTGTATTGAAAGTAGCTCCTGTCTGTCAATTGCAATTTCTTTCTCACCTTTCCCTGGTCAGTTAGTTGAACTTTTAAACCAGGGAATTGTACTGATAAGGAAGTACCTGTGGACTAGCATGGTAGATTCTGCGGGCAGATTTATCAAAATGTGAGATTAGAGCTCACCACAGAAAAAATCACCCACTTTCTATACATTCCTATGGGAGTTTTAGAAGTTTATTTACATCAAATGGTGAACTTTTTTTATTAAAACCCGAGAGGTTGCTTTTTAAATAGGGAAGCACTGAATCCACTTTTTTGGATCTAGCCAAACCCACGAATTCTTCGTAAAGGATTCAGCCGAATACTGAACCGAATCCTAACTAGCATATGCTAAGTAGGTTTTGGAAGGGTTAAATATCGGAAAATTTTAGAAAAAAATTTAACTTTCGTGTTTTAGTGACAAAAAGTCACATGATTTTTAGGATTTGGTGTGGCCACGACAATGGATTTCGGCGAATCCGAATCCTGCCGAAAAAGGCCAAATCTTGGCCGAATCCCAGACCGAATGGCAGATTCGGTGCATCCCTATTTGTAAATATCAAAGGGACACTGTTGGAAGAATAAACATTCTTTCCTTGATTTTATTTGCCAGCCAAAATCTCACATACAATTCTTTTCTTTTTTACAGCTTCAGCAAAAACACGATGAGATTAAAAGTATGGTAGAGGCTCTATTTAAAGGGACCATTGTGCAACGTTACAGGTAAGGTTTGTGCTGAATATAAATCTAAAGTACCACCCCATCTTCTTTTCTAATGATTCCTACCACCTTTGTTCTTCTATAAGTTACCTGATTTTAGGGGCCGAGCATACTGGGACCAGCATATTGTATGTAGAGTATAACAATACAAAATTGATTAGTAATTCAGATTCTCTTTACATGGTAGATTATAAACCTGTGCTACATCAACCATGTAGCATTAGCTTTTGTGACAGATAAATCTGATTTTCTGCTTGATGATAGCAACAATCCCTAAGCCCCTAGGGGTGTATTTACCATATAAGCATTCAAAGGGCTGTGCCTAGGGTGGCAGCTTTAGGGGGTGGCCCTTGGGTGCCTTTACTTTTTTACAAAAAAAAATCCTGGCAGATGTGGAGGTACCTTGTATGGCGCTCTGGACAGAAGTGACGTCACATGCACTTGTGGTACACCATGATGTCATACAATACAGCATTTCTAGCCAGATTTGTTTTTTAAGATTTAGTTTTCCTTTAGATCTGAAATTAATTGGTGAATGCCAGTCCTGTACAGAACAATTTTCTCTATCCTTTTAGAGATGTGGTTGCTGATATAAGATCGCTGTGTATTGAAGAACTCGGGATATGGATGAAAATGTACCCTAAAGTTTATTTGAATGATAGCTACTTGAAATACATTGGATGGATGCTATATGATAAGGTATAGTTTCCCGAGGAAGGGTATTGCTATGATTTAACAATATAGTGTGTTGTTTACTTAGGTCTTTTTTTTATTCATGTTAGCTCTAAAAAGCTTTTGCATATATATGTTAACATATATATATATGTTAGATTAACAACCCTATGGGGGGAATTCACAAATGTAATATTGAGACAAAATAAAAGTGGACATAGATTTGTTGGATTTTCCATCTTATTCACAAATTTCTATCTCCACTTTTGTGAATTTGTCTTTTAGACAGTTTTTAGGTTTTGTTATTTTACCAACAATTTTTTATGACTTTGCCTTTAGCTCTTAGTAAATCTGTCTGTGTGCCATTAAACCAGTCCCACATCTACGTGAGCCTTGGAATAAGGCAGCAGGATTTTGCATTTTATATGCCATTTGTCATTTCACTTTACGGGCATTTCCTTAAGGGTCATTTTACTTTTCCTAGGAAAACTGTACATCATTTTTTTAAGAACAAGCTAGGCTTTCTAATGTTTTCTATATTTCTGTGTAATTCCAGTGATTAAAGTGGGGGCACTTCGGCTAAAACTAAAAATTTGCCTGGGAGGCTTTACTTTCCCTTTGAATAAAATGTATACAATGTATTCACTCAAAATCTTATTATTGCCTCATTCATTAAGCTAAAACTAATATAACAATGCAAATGTAGGTAAAAGCTTTTTTTATATATAACATATCAATTGAACTTTTTGTTTAATCAGTGTTTTACTTGTTTATAAAATGTTAATGAGGCTTTTTGCACCTATTGTTCCAAAAACAGAAAAGTGGAGGATGAGTTTGAATTTAGGTGGATTTCTGTTTGTGAATATGAAAAAAGTGTTTTCCACCAGTTTCCCCACCACATTTACTCCAAAAAAGGGCTATCTCCACTATTGTGAATTCCCCCCCACACCCGAGTCATTTTTGTAAAGAGCTGTTAAATTATGAACAATTACTTTTCACTATCTCTTGTAGGTATATGATGTTCGCTTAAAAAGCCTACTTGCTCTACAAGCGCTTTATGAGAAGGATTTTGTTGACAAAATGGATCTATTTAGCACCAGGTTTAAGGTAATTCAGTAAATGTGAAATTACTTTTCAAAGAGCATTTATTTTGCAAGCCTACAGGTATAAAAACTTTTATCTGCAAAGCATGGGATCTGGGGTTTTCTACTTGTACATATTTACCTGGTAATTCTTTATCAAGTTTTTGTATGACACATGTTGTAGCGGTTGTCAAAATGGCTGTTACGCACTGCATATTGCTTCTCTTCGACTTGAGTGGGAAGCACTGTGGGTCACCCTATAGTAACCATATTATATTGTTATACAGAAGGTGGGAAGACCATCACTATAGGTTATATAAGGTAGAATTTCAGAAAATGAAATTGTAATGGGTCACCAGATGAGGTCACTGTAGGCCATCATATATCATTTTAGTTGCATTTGGGGTGTCATTGGAGAAATTGTTACCAAAAATAGCAGAAATATATAAAATACTTTTCATACATTTTAGAAAACTTCTGGTGCATCTGAGCAATGCTGATGGAAAGCAACCATTGGCAGGGAGAGTTATAATAGGGGATCAGCAAGCACTTAAATATGAACAGGCAAACTAGAATCGCTACAAGTTTGGGGTTGTTTTCTCTGGAAAAGAGGCGCTTGCGAGGGGACATGATTACTCTGTACAAGTACATTAGAGGGGATTATAGGCAGTTGGGGGATGTTCTTTTTTCCCATAAAAACAATCAACGCACCAGAGGTCACCCCTTTAGATTAGAGGAAAGGAGTTTCCATTTGAAGCAGCGTAGGTGGTTTTTCACGGTGAGGGCAGTGAGGTTATGGAATGCCCTTCCTAGTGATGTGGTAATGGCAGATTCTGTTAATGCCTTTAAGAGGGGCCTGGATGAGTTCTTGATCAATCAGAATATCCAAGGCTATTGTGATACTAATATCTACAGTTAGTACTAGTGGTTGTATTTATAGTTTATGTATGTGAGTGTATAGATTGGTAGGTGTGGGTTAGGTGTGCTGGGTTTACTTGGATGGGTTGAACTTGATGGACACAGGTCTTTTTTCAACCCTATGTAACTATGTAACTATGTAACTATGTAACAAGTGGTTGCAGCTCCTATGATATGTGGAAATGAGGTTAATGGCAAGTGGCAATAATATCAATTTCTCAATAAATTTGATCACCCTTTTACCCATAGCTAACCAGTTACCCTGTGCTTTCATGTCACCAGGATCGCATTTTATCAATGACACAAGACAGAGACCATGAGGTGTCTGTTCAAGCAATGAAACTCCTTGTGCGTATGTCACAGTAAGTATTATAAGGCTTTTTAACTTTACTCTTACTGTCAGATCATAGAAAATAAATTGTCAACAGAAAAACCATTGTAAGGGCACTTTCACATTTTGTGTATATTTGCAAAGAGTAAGTACATGGGGCAAGAATGCATATTAACTCAAGAGTAGCAGTAAGGATGGATTGCAGTGGGTGAAGCAGGGAATCTAAGAGACATACTAGTAATGGGTTGCACTCTGTTGTTGTGAGTATAAGGACTTCATTGATTTAGCAGTAGATGGGCTCAGGAAGAGGTGTACCTTTGTGGTATGTTCCTATTTGCCATACCCTTTTTAGGGCTACTGTTACTGTGCAATTGGTCTTCGTTACTTATTTTTTATAGTTTTCAAATTGTTTGTCTTTCACTCTTACATCTTTTCAACTTTCAAATCATAAACAAAACCCTAGAAACCAGATAGCTGCTGAAATTCCAAACTGGTGATCTATGGAACAAAAAGCTATATAACTGAAAAAGCACAAAAAATAAAAAAAATGAAGACCAGCTGCAAATTCTCTCTGAATATCACTGTCTACATCATACTAAAATGTAATTTAAAGGTAATCAACCCCTTTAATATAAAACAAAATATGCAAACTTTTGCAAATTCTTTTCAGGCAAGGAAATTATATTGAATTCTAGTAAATAAGCCCCAAAGTGTTTTTTTTCTTTATTTTTTTATTCATTGGTACATGTAACACTATATATTACCACAGGAGGGTAGCATTTTCCAAGTTCTTTTGACATTTCTTCAGGCCCCAAACACTGAAACCTTTTAATGGGCAGATATTTTTGGTGCAATATTTTTAATAATTCATTACTACAATCTTTAACTATTTAACCCCTGTCTTAAAGACCATTTTCTTTCTTTTCTGCTCTACATTGTGTTATATGAAACTCCACAAAAATTAATGTCACGGTTTTCCAGACCTGGTTAGCCCTACACATCATTTACTGTGGTGAATGGTAGGGCTTGAGTCACACTACCTTCTTAGCTGGTGCAGCAGTTTTATTGTTTATAAAGTGGTCATTGACATTAGCACATAAGAACTAATTAGAGATTGTTATTCCATTGTACAAAATCATAGTCAAACTGATGTAAAAACAATGTATCCAAAAGACATAAACAAACTAGATACCTCTCACAGAGCTGCTACTTCAGTGATACATGGCAATGAACGTATTGTGTTTAGTTTCGAGGAAAGAAGATAATTCCAAATATATCAGTACAGGATTAAACAATTTATTTTTTTGTGTGAAAACAATTAATTAGGTGATGATAAATGTTTATTTTTTTCCATATTTTTATGTCTCCATGTAAAGTGCCAAATTAAGTAGAAAAAAAATATTCTTTTTTCTTGGTTACATTTGCATTGCAAATAAGATACATAAAAATCTCTGTTATGCTCAGCCTGGGCAGCAGTAATTAGCAATACAAATATAATTCCATGGGCATTAACCCTGCACAGACAAGCAAACATTTACAGGCAATGATCCCATTTATGCTTTCCTCAGGCTGTGAAGTATAGTACAGGTATGGACCTGTTGCACTGAATGCTTTGGACCTGGGATCTTTCCTTAATTTGCATCTCTCGAAGTGTACTAAAAAAATATGTAAACATTAAATAAAACCAATAGGATTGTTTTCCCTTCAATAAGGATTATTTACATCTTAGTTGGGATCAAGTACAAACTACTGTTTCTTTATTACAGAGAAAAACAAAATCAATTAAAAAAAATGAATTAGTTGATTAAAATGGAATCTATGGGAATTGGCCTTCCTATAATTCTGAACTTTCTGGATAGCGAGTTTCTGGATTATGGATCCCATACCTGTACATAGAGAATATTGGTTTATGCTGAAGTAATCCTTTGAGCCACATAATCATTGTCAGCATTAATAACAATGCTGCAGAACTAAAACAACATCTTTGCCATCATATATGTATGTTATTGCCATAGGAATGTATTACCAATTAAGTTTTCCTCTTATTTTGTTGTAGCCTGTAGGGAAATGTTGATGCAAAATTTGCTTACAGTGAATGTGGCACAGAATAAATGGAGAGGTTCTCTGCACCATCCGTAGCGCTCTTTGGCTGGCACTGCTTGTGTCCCAGACCACAAGGCCTTTTCACACCCTGATGAACCCCTTTGATTGTGCAAATGTGCAGTGACGATACTTTAAGCTCTACCCGGGCTTGAATAAATTTGACCTCACATTGCCTAATAATAAGTGATGTGTCTTCATGCAGGAATTTTGAAGATCTGTTAACAAAAGAGGACTGTGACTTTCTGTACCAGTGTGTATATACAACTCACAGACCTCTGGCTACAGCAGCTGGGGAATTTCTATATAAAAGGTAACTACAGGATAAATAATGATTATTGTTTAGTTGTTTACTGGAACAAAGAACAAGAAAAAACAACTACATTTTTTTAGAGATTCTTATATTTGGGACATCTTATGAGTTAGGCTTATTTAATAGTGTTGCTGTTGAAATACAGTGCAGTTAAACCGTGAGAGAACCACAAAATCTGCTGGTATGGGTTACTGCCCAGGTGCAAATTTGCCCAGTGTTTATAAATGAACCACACTTTGTTCTGTTATTTCTTTTACACAGTAATTCACTAATATTGGTGCATGTGATAATTAATTGCCCACTGGTGGTTTTATTACTTAAAATAGTGGAACAAATGTTCTGTACTTTCTTTGGGGCCTTAGGAGTTTTGCTTTGAGAGAACACTGCATTTAGACAGGTTTTATTGGACTTAAAAAAATCTAGCAAATGTGCAGGAACACAAGTAGAAAAATTGCAAAAGAACCTACATATTTTTATCAAAGTTTTTTAGCTTTGGCACGTTAAAGCAGGATGTAAAAAGCAGCACACAGAAATTGTACCTGCACCTAAATGATTTTTAAAGCTCAGAAATGTCAGTCCCATAGTGAACTATTTGTTTTTAATTTTTGCCCATTTCAATACTTCTATGCATTATTGTCACCAATCAACGTATTGTTTTTAGATTCTTACTCTGTACTTATATATCCAAGAACTAGTATAAAAATACAATCCAAATATAGAGGAGAGCACCATAAAGCAGAATTCTGCTAAAATGCTATTTATTTCAGACCAAAATACACAAATAGTATAAAAATACCCCTTTTTTATTTATTTCGTAGGTATCTTAATCAAGCAGAAGGAGAGGAAAGCAGAGGAACTAGAAACAATGCCCGACAGTTTAAAATTCTTCTAACTTTCATCTGTGAAAATAAGGTGAGCTACTGTAGAGACATGCATAGCAACAACAATTTAAGTCTATTGCTCTATCTATACTTTATGGAAAAGCCTGAATACAACAGAGCACAAGATAACTGGGACCTCACAGATAAAATACAAATATTTATGTCTTATATACACTTGCAAGTTGAGACAGTTGCATGGCTGCCTGCAGTTGATATGCAATAAAAACAATACTTCAGAGTTGACCGATCAGGTGCTGATCTCCTTTGAGATGGATCAGGATACAACTTGTATAGGACCACATGGACTGGATCCAAATGTCAGAATGCATAGTTCTAGGATGATTGCATGATGTGCCTGACCATCTCCGGGTACTATAGAACTGATCTTACTGGTCAAACTTACTGATTCCAGTTCCTGTTTTTAACTAAACATGCAAGTATTTACCGGTATATAAGAAGTTTGATGACAAATAATGAGATATCATGAAAACTCTGACTTCTGGGTGATCTGGAGAATGTAACGTAAATAGCACAGACTGAAGCTGCATGTACATTTTATTTTTGAAAGGCCGTGCTTAACATTTTTTCAGATGTTCCTGTAAGAAGATGTAAGTTCTTATTGCATATATAATGGATGCAGTTGTAGAAATGAAAAAAGAGTTTTAGTGGTCAACTGCTGAAGCTAGGGTATGTCTCCTAAGCTGGATATTTTTGTGGATACCATAAATGCAAAAGAGTTGAAAGAGGCAGTATATCTGCTTTTTGACTTTAGTGCAATGAATATGGCATGCGCAGAACATACTTCTTCCCTATTGTGTTTATTAGAAATCACTGGTATGCATGGTTTTTGTTATTTCTTGCACTGAACAGGGCAAAATTCTATTGTATGAGTGTATTAAAAACAGATCAGCAGTTCATCGAGAAGCCTCTGTATAAACGAACATCTCCTTTCTCCCAGCTGCAGCCTGTTAGGCTGTATGATAAGGAGCAGCACATTTTACAGAGGACTTCATACTTTGTTTTGATTGTGCTCATATGAGTCAGGACGTGTTTTTTAGAAAGCGCTTTCAGACAGTAGGCAAAATCATAGTTTTCAGAATTTATAATAATTTAATAAATCTATAGTTGTATCATTTATCTTGTCACTGCTCAAATTATGCTTGATAACAATATGGAAAAAAAACTATAGTTTTTACTTTATTGTTTAATGAGATCACTAATAGGAAGCACGTTTTTGGGTGGGAAACTGAGGCCAAGGTTCCATTCTATCAATTTAGTTGTGTTTTGTGTTTATTTAATTCACAAAGGTTGGATGAAACAAAAGGAATCTCTAGCTCGGCCAAGCAACTGCTTCATTCTGTTCAAATGACTGTTCCATTGCTTTGCTTGAATTTCTGGTAAACTGTAGATTGCCTTCACTTAAAATTACTGTTCTTCTGTGATTTAATGGACAAAAATATTATAGTCATTGTTATCTGCTTGGCTAGTAGCAGTGAAATGACTAAGCTGATGGTAAATATTCCACTGAAAGCCTATAAGAAAGATCAAATATTCTTTATGAGGTACTTTTTGTTCTTTATTTCAGCTGCATGAGCACATGACTTACCTTGTTGACAGCCTCTGGGACTACAACCCTAAGCTTCTGAAAGACTGGCAATGCATGACATCAGCTCTACTTAAAGACACACAAAATGGGGAAGATGGTAAGTCAGACAATGGAACTGGGGCCACTTAAAACACTTATAGAACAAATAAACTCATTTACTGTAATAAATTAGGAAACTACAGGAATACATTTAATTGGAATGTTGGGGTGTCAGTAATTGGTGCACCATGTTAACATTTTGTGCAATTGAAATATATCTAGAAGGTAAAAACTGGCATGTAACATAACTATTCTAGAAAAGGACTCAGCGCCCTGAAAATATTAACTTATCAATGATACCAGACACACACCCACTACTGGTGTCTCCAAGCATATACGCAATCTGTATGTATTCACCTCCACGATTCTAACCAATTACAGTAATAATCTATGCTATGCTTTAACCCTTTCCATGCAAGGTGCATTTGACCTTACCACTTAGATTGTAAATACTATGGGGCCTCCTTCCTACTGTCTCATACCACATGGCATTTAATCTTTCTTTATTTATACTTATTTATTGTATTTATTATGACACTTGTCCTCTGTGTGTGTAATTGTGTATATTGTAATATTGTACAGTGCTGCTTGTCATTTTAGCACTTTTGAAATAAAGTTATACATACATATACACACACTGTGGCATAGATGAAAGAGTAATCTAGAAAGGTAGAATTTACTGTGCTTTCAGGTTTTAGAAAATTTAGTGGTTAGAGGCTTTTACAAAACCAGTACTAAGAAAGAGATTAGCTTTGTAGCCTCAAGAAACTCTAGAAGGAATGATTTTTCATGCTTGAAAACACTGAATTTTGCCTTGGACATTTGGTGAAGCAAGTGTGGGTGCACTTGAGCTTTGCCATTATAGGTGCCTTAGTGTGGAAATGAGAAGAAAAAGTCTTTTTGTCAACATATTTGTAACTTTATAACTTTTTAATATAAATATGGAAATAATGTAGATAATAATGTAGGGTCCTTTAATGCCATATTCCACTCTCTCTTTGGTACAATTTTTACTTGTAATTTTAAATTTTTACTACACTGGCAGCGCTCTACTTTATTTAAAGTGGAAGTATACCTTGTTCAACATGAGTTTTATTAGGTTACCAGTATACAAACCTTTCTCTTCCCCCTTAGTTGTGGCTGTTTTGTTAGCAGGAGACTATTATGCTTGAGGATAATCTATGAACTGTGACTCTAATTATCTATCTCACAAGGACAAAACATGGAGTAGAGTCAGTCTTCCTGTTTTCCTTATTTAACTCAAGAACTAACAAAACCCATTGATTTTTTTTTAATTAAAACAATAGGCAAAAAGTCTGGTCAGCACAATTTGTATTCATTTAATTTATGTTGAACAAGGGGTATACTGTCTCTTTAAAACATATCCGAAGCTACATTAATGAGCAAATCAAAGGCATTAAAGGAAAACTGTCTCCAGTGTGGCTATAAAAATGTCTACCTGGGAACATCAAAGAATCCACCCATAATCTGCACAAAATTGAGAGCATAATTGCTCTTATATTGCTTCCACAACCCCCTTTTTGTGCATTTTTGTACTTTTGTGTTTTTGTTACTGTATTACCAGTACAGCCATCCACCATCCATGGTGGTGTTATGCCTTTAAAAATCAGGTGTTGGTCTGGGCGATCCCTCTCCTTTTACAACCAAACGTGGGGGAGGATTAAGCCTGTAAAAACAATTATTTATAAAACAGAAGGTGAGGGAGGATCAAACCCGAAAGGATTAAGCCTAAAAGTGTTTTGGTAAGGAGCCGCTTTTTCCCAAGAAGAAAAATATTTAATAATATGGGTTTTTCTTGACATCATAAGGTGACTTGAAAATTTTATGATCATACTTGTCAAGTAAATCTTGTCTTGTAAGTAAAAGTTTTTGAAGATAAATGCACTTGCACATTTATTCAGTTACTACTGAAATGGGGGACCAGGGATTGTGGCTTCATCAATCCTCCCTCTATTGTATGTTTAGTTGTACTTCCATTGTACCTGTATTTTTTACATAGCCTTGGAGTGCACCATATTATTTAGAGTAACTTATTAAGTAACTTCTTAATAACATTGTTGAGTTTTGCAATTGATTTCAGCTTTGAATGCCATTCAAGAAAACCTACTGATTGAAATTATCTTGGCAAGTGTGAGACAGGCAGTTGAAGTACATCCTCCTGTGGGAAGAGGAACAGTACGGAAGGTAGAACCTGGTTGTTGGAAGTATTGTTGGTACTATTTTGGTACAAATCAGGACAGATAACTAAAGTACATTTAGCAGGGCTGTGGTTACATAAACCCTTCAACTCCGACTCCTCTGTTTATGGTACAATTGACTCCAGGTGCTAAAAATTGCTTCCGACTTCACAGCCCTGGCAGGGCTATGGAGTCCATACATAAATCATTAGACTTCGACTCTAACTCCTCAGTTGATGGTGCCTCCAACTCCGAGTCCAATTACCCAAAATTGCTTCTGACTCCAACTTCACTGACTTTTAGAGAGATGACTGTCTACAGCCTGCACACCACCAGTGCAAAATCTAGAATTGGCTGCCACATAGACATTTAGAATTGCTGTAACCAGACCTCAAGAAATAGCCAGTAGATTAAATGTCAAAAAGTTAAATCGATGCGTAGGCCTTTCCACCAGCAATTCCATTTATTGGCGGTGGAAAGTCTTTTCTGGGGGATTAGTTGCCTGCAGTAGCAGAGATTTATCACAGGCGACTAATCTCCCAATGGGACATTCCCCTAACGCTGTTTACAAGATGCCTGGATTCCCTGCTCATTGTACAGCATGGAACCTGTTTTCTGAATACTTGGGACCTTGGGACCTAAATGATTTCATTAAATAAACCCAGTAGGATTGTTTTGCCTCCTGTAAGGTTTACTTATATCTTAGATGGGATCAAGTACAAAATACTGTTTTATTATTAGGGTGAAGACTCATAGGGCAATTAGTGGCCGTGATTTTTTAGAAAGTTATGGCAACTAATCTGCGCGACGAAAATTTGCACTGCGCAGTGTCATAACAGAAAAAGGAAATCATTTTTAAAAATTAGAATTTTTAGATTTTAATGAAGCTGATGGAAGATGACATTCCTGTAATTCAGAGCATTCTGAATAATGGGTTTATCTGCCCGTATCTGCACATCTGAATGTGGAGGTGGAAAACTGGCACCTGTGTATCTTGGCCAGTTGTAAAATATATGTGGCCATTTTCTAAATACCTGCTAAAAATTTTATCTGGATTTGTGCTGAGATGCAAAAATAAAGCCTGAGTAAATGTAGAAAAAAATATTATGAGGAATTTGCAGAAGAAGTAAAGAAGTAGGGAGTAGAGCAAGGCACTATGAGGAATTTTATTTGCCCATAACTGTAAATGTTGGGTGTATGTATGATATAAAAGGTGTTGCTTTACACTAGATGCTGTCAGCCAGGGAGAAGAGAGTACAACTGGAAGATCAAATAAAGATTACTGAGCATTTTGCTCGGACCCTCCCTTTGCTTCTAGCCAAGGTAAGTTAGGTTCTAAAACAGCAGAAATCAAAACCATCACTTTGGCCAAGCAAACGTTTCTTGGAGAACTCTCAGTTCCTGTACTAAATACTGTAAAAACTGAACACTCATAACAAATGGGCAGAAAAGAGATCAGTTCTATTGTAATTGGCAATACACTTGCCTTCATTTAGAAAGCAATAGTTTTATTTTGTCCATTGGCAATGTTGGTCCATGTTATGTAATTTACAATCTATAGGGCTTTGAATTCTTGGTGCAATATACCTATTAAGTTTCTTATTTAATGTAATGGCTTTTAAAATGAAAGAATATGGAGGCTGGGTTTTTGAATGCGCTATACACATACAATAAATAATTTATCTTGTTGATGATTTCTCATTCCCTATAGGTAACTGACCTTGTTTTTTCTTTCCACAGTATTTACCAGACCAAAGAAAGGTGGTAAACCTTTTACAGATACTCCAGTATTTTAAATTTGAAGTTTATTCGTCTAATGGTTTGGACAAGGTAAAAAAATGAAAAGTTCTGTGTGCTATTCTCTTGTCTCAGATACACAATTCTACACATTAGAATAGTCCCCTAGAGTATGTTACAACTTTCTATACACTAGGCACACAATCCCCACAGATAAAAATGGCAATGAGCACAACATGTCAGATTATGCAGGACAATGCTAAGATAGCTGAGAAGATGCATCTTAAAAGGGAAATGACACACAGATAGGGTCATGTTTTGTTTAGCAGTTGGACAACTGAATGCAAGATATGCAAAGAGAAAGGACAAAGATTCTTCTCAGACACCCTATATTGAGAGTATCAGTGTCAATAAATTATCTACTACAGATCATATCGCTCATTTCAAGCTCGCCCAAACAAAAGGCAGCAAACTGTGGCTTTAGGTCTTAGGGACAAGGTTACCTATTAATCAGAAAAACACTGATCCATCACTATGTTCCTCTGTGTGCAGAATAGACAATGTGCCAGTAGCAGTGTATTATGTACTCTTTAATAACAAATAAATACAAAAGTAACATGATCCTAGCCAGTGGCATACTTGACATCTGAAAAGCTGATGATCCTGAGAGCTTCATGCCTCACTTGCACAGCATTAGGACTACTCTGCCTCTCAAAGACTGCAGTTGACACTGGTGAAAATAGCTATGTTCTGTACATGATATTTAAGAACAGACTTTGTGCTGATGACAAGTCTGGTGGTGTAGTCGTTTCTTTAGTACATTGTCATTGACAACTACAAATATCAGATTTTTTTGACTGGGAGACCTTCCATTGCGAGAATTAAGTGAGATTGACATCTTGGGGCATGGTGTCAGATGCAACATGCTGTGAAGTTTACCATGCACAGGGCAACCAGACACAATATTAGCCAGATTGGCCTGCAGGCTGACCAACCAAAACACTGAAACATCAGGATATAAAAAGGAGCAATAAAATTACTACTCCACTTCACTTTAGCCTAGCCAGATAGAATTTTTTTTGTCAGGGATGGTGATTCCTTAACCACCAGGACTGCAACATTGTCCATCAACTAGCCATACATGCCCAGATGGCCATGGACTATGGTAGAAATCAGTCAAACTGCTTGACCAAATCTGTTATGTGCAGCCACCTTATGATGTTATGATAAGGTTATTTTGTACCTTGCATTTGTGTGGTACTACAATTAAAATACAGGAGCATGCAGTTTTTAGGCCTACAAAATCCCTTTGTAAACACAGAGGTATCTATATGTCTAGATAAATTTCTAAAGGGGACAGTAAACAAAGAAAAACACCTTAGCTAAAAATGTTCACATTCAATATATGGACTTGTTACATTAGGCCTATTGCTTTAACTTGAAAAAAAAACAAAACATAATTTTCTATTTTTGCCATTACAAATATTTAGTTTGAAAGTAGGGATATGTTCACTGAACTCACCTCCCATTTCCTTAAGTGTAAAGACACATGGAGCTACTAGTAGCAGCTACTTGTCACGGCTACAAAACTAGACAATGCAGAGGCAATTCTCAGTATTGTTTATGGCAGGGTATTTTCTGGCGTTTAGTACCCATGAAAAGTAGATGCTACTAAGTAGTTCCGTGTGATTTCGCCCTTATAAACAGGGCACTTTGTTCAGAGTTCCCTATCTACTTAGAGTAGCCTTTGAGCAACTCATTATCAGAGGCTTTTCAGTGAACTGGTGAAACCATAGATATTTTTTAATTAAAACAATAGACAAATAGTATGTTCAGCACATGGCCTGTTCATTCTGCTGCTCAGTTGCTATGGACAACATCACTGGTGATGTTTATGTCCAGTATTAATAAATACTCCCCTAGGAGTCTTCTTTTGGGTAAACTTATGAGTTGTCGGGTGGTGGAATTCATGAAACAGTCACAGCATTGTTTGGACATGAGTTAACCTGCAGTTGCTTTCCCACTGCAAGGGAAGGCATGCAGGCCCGGCCTGGCAATCTGTGGGTTTTGGCAAATGCCAGGTGGCTTGCTGTAAGATGGCAGTCACTAGTTATTGGGCTAGTGGGGGCTGTTAGGGCCTCTGTGTATTTAAAATGCCAAGGCCGGTTTGCATTCCAGTCAAGGCCTAAATGCACGAGTTAATGTGTCCCATGCTTTGCTATATGACGCAAAATGCAATGAACCACTGCAGGGGAACACATGTACACTCGTGTGTAAGAGCCCTTAATCTGGCCAATACGTGTGTGGTATAACTTACTCATTACAATGAAAATGCTAAGTTTTTCTGGTTTAGCTATACAGATGTTTGCTGCAATCCACTATTCATAAGACAGTCTGCTCCAGATGTAGCTGAACTGTAGATTTGTGCCAATGGCAGAAACATTGTGAGATTTAAGTGCCTCATTATAAACATGTTAATCTGAAAAATGGGGGAAGTCTGACTACTGATTTTGGTTGGGGAGAGTGGTGGTAAGACAAATTGGCTGTATATTATATTTGTTTTTGTTATGCCACCCAAAAAGGTTAAGTAAAGCATTTTTCTGAATCTTTCTGAATCTGGCATTATTAATTCCAGCAAAATGGTGCTAAATCCAAAAAAACTAACACCAACTCCCAATTTTGCAGGACTTAAAGGCCTTGCTTAATGAGTTAAAACATGTAGCAATGACCCACTCAGACCCTGAGGTGCTAGAAGCCTGTTCTAAAGCCTACATGAGCATGGGTAAGGAGAATGTGGAATCCCTTGTCAGTGTCGTCCTTGCTAAGAGACAGCTGATAGAGCAGCTTGTGGACATGTTCAGCCAGATGCTGCGTGATATGTTACAGGAGGTGAGTGCTTTCCTCACAAGTGAATGCTCACATGTTATTCCTGATGTCGTACACTTCAACAGTCACTGCACTGTCTGCTTGGAGAATGTGTCACTACACAGAGAGCAAGAGCACAGTGTAACTCCTGTGTCATTTGGGAAGATTTATTCATTATGAAAGATATGCCTTTATATTTCCAAATTTAGCCCTGGGATATAACTTCATAATGGAAGGAATGTGCAACGAGCATAGCTTCCCCTTGTTTTATTTCAATCGTACACCATGTGCACAGTTTTGCACCAAGCTGGCATCCAGAATTCCTGATCAGGGAGAGGTGTGCCGCGTAGCTGATTTTGCTAGTAGTGCCCTGGGTTGCATTGTTCCTTTGCACGTGGTAGTGCACAGCTGTGAGCTCTTTGTGGTCTTTCATTATCCCTTTTTGTTTATACTCAGGGAGAAGAACCTCTGAGTTCAGAAGGTGTGCACCAGATGTCCTGCATTTTAAAGAAGCTGGCAGCTTTTCACAAGTGAGGCAACACATCCGTAACCAGCAGCTTGTGCTTTTAGTCCAGATACCATTCAGGGCAGATAAAATGGACCACAGAGTTTGCTTTGTAGTAGTAAATTAAAGGAATCAGCAGATTCAGAACTCTGTTCTGTTCATGAAACACTTGTTTCTAAAGTAGCGGATTGTCTATAGCCTTCTTTACGTCTTCTCTAGTTTCTTTACCATATACAGCCCTTGCAAATATATATATCAGCAGGGTTTTTGGTTTTTTAAAGCCTCTTTTAAAATATGCATTTTTCAGTGCTTCGGCGGAGAATGTCCAGCTTATACAGTTAGCTCTTCCAGAATTAAAAACATTGTATTAGATTGTTACTGGAAAGTTTTGCAAAAAACACTTTGAGAATTCCTTGGTGTATATGTAGCATGCATATCCAAAATGTGGTTAAATTGGCAACCCCATGCAAGGCTATCGGCATTGTAGATATAATTAAACTTTTTTTTGCTGCTTTCCTAATGGCACATGATGACAATGGGATGGGGCAAAAAAATAAAAGCAACATCTATGTAATTTTAATCAATGTGTACTGGAAAGTTGCTTTTCTTTCATTGTCTAAATATAGTGCAATATTGATCTGCTAGTCCTGTTGCTGTTCTGGCAAAATAGAGATAGCATCAGATAGGATTTGTGCACCTTTCTTCTAGATCTCACAGACGCTAGGTAGAAAATATGTAAAAAGGAACTTTTTTATGTTACTATGTAGTAGTTAAGTGCTTACCAATGATGCAGTTATTCATGTTATTTATATTCTGGTACTTATACCTAAACCATAGTGCCCATGACCCCTCAGAGTGGAATCTGTATGAGAAAACCTCACAGCTGCTTCTCTATGATCTAGAACACCATTGGTTTTCTGTCCAGGTAAGGTGACTTAGTTCCATATATACTTTTCTTTGCAGAGTGTTGTAGTGGCTTTCACTTGCATTAAACTTTATACAAAAGGCCTCTTGTGCTTTTGCAAAGTTCTTCAGGGGATAGATGCTTATACTAAATTGCTCATATACTAAAGGGGCAAGGTGCAAAGTGCTAATCTTTGTTCCTGATTCTGGAGGCAGAAGGTTTGAACCTGAGAGTAAATTGTGTGCAAATGGGCACAAATGGCACCTGCATGTGGGCAGCTACTAGGTGTCAAGTATCTTACTACAACACTACTCAAGACTTCTTAAGTTGCTTCCTTGTACTCTCAACACTGTACCTTAGGGCAAGGGCACACGGGTGGATTGTCAGCCTGCAGATAAGCGCATACTGACAATCCACACCTATGCTTAAAAATTTTCCCGGGTGCAGGTACAACTAGAAGCATAGTGGCGGATTGTCCGCCTGTGCTTATCTGCAGGCTGACAATCTGCCCCTTGTGCCCTTGCCCTTACGAACTAACTGTCACGTATGGCGAACCCAAACCCCTGTGGGAGTAACTACAACAGTCAGGCAGGCCAGGTCAGTACCAAAAAAACAGCAGCAGAAACTTAAAAGAAACTCTAGATCAGGAACAAGCCAGGGTCAGAACCACGAAGCAACACAAAGGCCAGGAACAGGAATTCACCAATTGCAGTACCAAGGAACAAGCAAGTTTGACCTACAACAGGCAGTGAGTGAGCACAGAGCTGGGGATTTTATAGCCAGACTGATTGCTAACTCTGAGCACTTGTGGCCAGATTAGTAACAGAGCTTAGCTTAGCTGTCTGCTCAGGTAGGGTAATGGGAATGCAGGCTGCATAGAAAACAGCAGGTTATAGAATCAAATTTAGGCAGGATGTTAAACTAACAAAGGCACAACAGGTACAAAATGTAGGCCTTCCTTGGAGGTTATTGTCACATTAGGAGAAGGCACACTATCTTGCCTGTACTTGACAGTTTCTATCTGTTCTTAAATGTATATAGTTTTGTTTAGTTTGGGGCCGTGTAAAGATTTCTGTTGGTAAAATATGGGGGTTAATGACTTACATTACATTTTAATCTTGCTACACTGGAGCTCATGTCTATGATTCTTATCTGTATGTTAAAAAGACTTAATAGCGTTGCCTTTTTTAACTCCGTGTCCTCATTCTAAATTCATGAACAGCTGCTAGTGCCTGCTTTCCAATGCATGTATTATGCCCTTCTCTGGAATGTCGTGGCTGTAATGGAAGGGACAGAGTCAAAGGTATGTTACCTGCATTGTTATGGCCATCTGGGTCTCTCCAGTGGCATAATAGATGAATTGTATAGATTGTATGGAAATTAGAATAGTTAATAAAAAAAAAAAATGCAAAGGGTGCAGTGTCTGCATGTACCTTGGAATCATTTCTGGTTGTAGTTAGCATTTGTACAGTGCTGCAGTGTGGTTATTGTTTTATACATATTTCATAATAGTGTAGCAACCATTAGTTTTTTGCAGGCTTCAAAACTGTCCCTGTGGTGGTAGTGTGGGGGTTATTGTTAGGAGAGTGCTGAGAATGATGGTTATGCAAGTGCAGGAATAGTAAAGGCTGCCTTACTCTGATCTGTAATAATACAGTAATTCTTGCACACATATGTATATCTTGATGTCTGCTGAGCTGTGACATCCTGGACAAAACATAACTTAGCATATAAGCTAGAAACTTCTGTAATGAACTTAGAGCAAGGGGTGATTTCAACCTGAACAACACTTGCAGCTGCCTGAAACAAGGAACAGCATATCCATGCAGGCTGACATACACAATGGGGTAAGGCAGTAAAAACTGCTACTGGCCCAGAAACCCACAGCAACAAATCAGTAGGGAGCATTTACTGGTCGGGTGTTTGGAAACAAGCATGTGATTGGTTGTTATGTGTTGCTAGACCTCAGCAAAATGTGTGCATTTTATAACATTACCACTTTACACTTCAACACTTTAACATTTTGAAACATATTCCAAGAAATAATTTGTGTTCCTCTTTTACAAATGTGGGCAAATTGTGGTGTGTTCTTGCAGAAACCTTTGGATGGTGCTAGTTATATCTTCAATTGATTTTTTTTCTCTACAGGTGGAGCCTGCTTTTTTTAAGGAACATGTGGCAACTTTTTGGCAGCTATGCAAACATTATCTGAATCACCAGGATGGATCTGTACAGGAGCAGGCAAGTGTTTGGTATCTCATTTATCAATGTTTTGCCTTGTTATTTTGAAACTACCAAGTAAAAACAGAAGTGTGCTACTGCAGAAAGAACCACTGTCCTTGGTACATGGATAAACTGGTTGCTGCAGCTCCCACAAAAGATTGTCCCAGGCCATACAGATTACACATGAAAAGAATTAGTCAAAAAGGAAGCAGAAAAATATCAAACATACTGCAGCCTGTATTTGCAGAAACATACCAACAGTGACATAGAATCAAAAGTGACATGGAAATCAGAACTCTGTCAAGGAGCAGGAAAACAAATGACAGAGCCCAGCCAAGAAGTATTGGCACCCACAACAAATACTGCTTAGCTTAGTGGCCCCTTTCTGCTCAGCAACCCCAACCTCCACCACCACCTCCACCAATGCCACCAATTGGTTTGCATGCCCTTTCCCCTTACAGCTCACCACTTGCCCTTACCTGTTCCTGTCTGCTCTCAGAGTTCCTCACTAGCCTACCCTTACGGTGACCATACACGTTACAATTACGATCTTTCTTGCGACCACTGGTCGCAGGAAATATCGCTTGTACCCTCCACTAACACGCAGAGCTGAATTGTTAGATATGGAGGTAGAAACATTCAGCCCTAAATGCTTGCCTTTGCTTGGGTGCCTCCAACGGTGCCCAATCAAAATCTTCTTTCCCGCCCAATCAACGAGACAACCAATATCCAAGGCATTTGTGATATCGGTCACCTCATCAATCCACCATACACGACCAAATATTGTACTTCATTTCTTACGATGATATGGGTGCATGTATGGCCATCTTTAGTTCCAGCCCTGGTCTCTTAGTCCTCTCATGCAATGAGTGAGTTAGAAATAAACCAATATATAGTGTAATACTGTTCATTTTGAACTTAAAATGATAAACATAAAAAATATATCCACAAATTCTTTATTTGCACATGGCGTATCATGGCATACAGTTTGAATTTTTGTTCTTTGGGCTCTTTGATATCACACGTACAAATAAGGAATAAGGAGTATATTTATTTTACGATTATTAGCCAAAATAAACAGTTTTGCACTATGTATTATTTTTTCATTATCTGACTCATACATTGCATGGGAGGATCTACTACTCAGTGCCAGAAAGCAGTTGGCGGATGTGCCTGTTAGTCCACATGAGGGCTGATTCACTAAGGTGCGCTAAAACGAGCGCTATTTATAGCATGCGTTAAAAATTTAATTGTGTCTAATTTTGCACGTCACTAAAAGGATATTTGCGTTAATTTAGATGCAATGTTGTTTGCTGTATTTAAGTCGCGAAGACTATTGACGCAACGTGCACTAATTAACGCAGCTACTTGTCACGCGCGTTAATTAACGCACGTGCGCTACTTTTCGCGTGCACACCATATTAGCCATAAACTACTTTTTTTGAAAATTCCCTGCAAACTGGAGGCTGCATCACTCTAGGGCCAACACATACTTGAATAAATCACACTGCAAAGTCCATATTGTGTTGCCAAAAGATCATGAACTGTACTTTTCTATAATTACCACCTGCCCCAAGTAGGTGTTAATTTTCACACAGACTAATGCGATATTTAGCGCGTCTAAGTGTTTGTGAATCATGCGTTAGTATTATTTCTGCACGAGAATTAACGCAATACGGTAAAATTAACGTCAATTTTACACAAAAAAACATGTGATAAGTGTTATCGCACTTTAGTGAATCAACCCTATGGTGTCTTGTCTTCATCCACATGGGTTGTGTATTTTTTCTGACACTTCTGATGCTCAGTCACTGTCTGTATCTCTCTTCAAGTACAGGCTGCATTGTGTTTGGTTATTTTTGCACTTCCTTTCAGACTTTTCATAAGCAGAAGTGTATTTTCTTTGGTCTCATTTGTACAACAGTTGCTTGTTTCACTGGTTTCCAGTGTCAGTCTCCATTTACAGGGTATTCTCAGGGGAGCACTGGTGGATCTAAGAGATATTAGTTTTCTTAACCACCTGTGCTTTTGTTTGGAAAAGTGCTCTGTACTGGTTACATTCTAACCTTAAAGGACATGTCAACCAAAAAGATTATTTTTTGCCTAATAAAGAGAACACAATTCTAAGCAACTTCCCAGTGTGAACTTATTACAATTTTTTTGTGCTTTAAAGGTTATTTGTAAATGTAATTGCTATTGAAAGCAGCATGTGCTTAAGTCCTGGTTGTTACTTTTTAAATAATGTTGCAAGTGCCAGTCTCCTCCAGCAAGTCAGGTGTGTCAGTCTGCTGGCTTGTCAAATGTCAGAGCCACCAGGGCAGAGAACAGAAAAGGACAGACAAACTCTGTTTTTAGTAATATATACAAATAACTTACAAACCATTACAAATTTGTAATAAATGTATATTGCAAAGATGCTTAGAATTAAGTTATCTTTTATTAGGCAGAATGTTATATTTATTTTATACAAATTGAGATGAAATTGGTAGAAAAAATAAAACTAAAGGCTAGTGTCATTACTATAAAAATCATCCTTTGGCTGCGGTTGATCTTTTGAATTGTTGATCTCTTGAATAATCTGACCATGGAAAGTACCTGTTTTAGTCCCCTTTATTCACTAATCTGGCATGTTATATCAGAAAGTGATGTGGTACCTGCTCTGTGCTCTTTGCAGGCATTCATGTCAATGTGTGACATACTTCTCTTGCTAAGTCACTACAGAGATGGAATATACTGCTATATGGATTCTGCATTGCAGTCAGAGCTGTTTGCATTTGTCCAACATCATGTTTTTCAAAGTGATGAAGAAAAACCAAAAGGTATTGCTACAAAAATAAAATCCTCGCATTTTTCATGTAAACTTCAGATCATTTTAAGTTTATCTGGGGTACTTACAGTGCTGTGATTGGTAAAGGGTTCCTCTATTCATGCAGCCTGAATTACAGAAGCTAGGAGACCCCTCTCAAGGCAACTTCCGCAATTTCACTGAGATTGCGCCGCTGTGTATGCCATCCCACCGGCAATTTACATTTTCACTGGTGGGATGGCATTTCGGGGAGATTAGTCGCCCGCGAACAAGGATATTTGTCACTGGCGACTAATCTCCCCGTGTGCCAGAGCCCTTAGTCACTCAGACCAGTGTTTATCTGTGATATTGTGCCACTTATAAGGGTGGCCAGCAACGTTACATTATTTTTTTACCTATTTGGTTTGCTTTCATTAAAAAGAAAACAAACAAACACATTTTTGTGTGACAAGATAATTGTCTTTTGTAATCGTACTGGTTGCTACATTGTACTGGATATTACATTCTTATCATTCTGATTGCATGCCTATTTAAACATTATAATGATGATGACAATAATAGTGAAAAATCTATCTGCTATCTATTGCTTTTGTTTAAAGGTAAGGGATCTAGCTTATTCTAGGGGTAAGTCTGGGCATATCTCACTGATTTGCTAGTGTAGTGCTAAACTCGTTCTATAAGGGCTCTGGCTTTCCTCTCAAGGCAACTTTGCGGCACCGCGTATATCATCCCACCAGCGATTTACATTCTCACCGGTGGGATGGCATTTCGGGGAGATTAGTCGCAGGCTACTAGTCTCTTTGTGTGCCAGAGCCCTAATGAGATCCTTTCATTGCAATGTTTGTAAATGTTTTTAAAGAAAAGGCAAAATGAAAAAAAATCTAGCATAAACTTGCACACACTTGGTACCTGGTCTATATCAGGTGAGGCGATAGATTCTCTTAACAGATATACAAAGACGCTATATATGAAAGATAAATTTAAAATGAAACCCAAAAGATGCTATACATTAAATATATTATCAGTGTATCCATAACTCACACAATATTGCCATGTAAGGTATGTAGAGGATATATGAGTCCAAATGAATATGTGAGTTACAGAGTTGCTATGTGTGACTGTGGCATGTGAGAAAGTGGCCATTTGTGAGAGCACCCCCTTTTGAAAGCTGGAAAGAGTCAGAAGAAGAAGGTAAATAATTGAAAAACATTCAGGAATAACAACTGAAGATCAGTTGAAAAGTTGCTAGGTATCAGCCATTCCAAAACATAATACAAATTCGCTTAAAGGTGAACTACCCCTTTTAAATTAAAATGAATGTGAATGTAGGCTTCTCACTCAAATGCAAACGTATATGTTTTAATATAGGTACGAATCTGAATGTCTCCAAAGTTCTGTTTTTTGCATCTTAGTACTTTCAGTCATCTGATATTAAACTGCTGGCACTGGCCTGAGTGATTTATACAATAAAGCTACTCATTGAAACAGTCCGGGCTGAACACATTTAACTTTTCATGTTTCTGTGCTTTAGCTACAGAAAGATCAGAACAAGACAAAGTAATGCACATGGAAGTTTTGCACAAGAGAAGAACTCTACTGGCTGCCTACTGCAAACTAATAGCTTACAATATTGTGGAAATGGCTGCAGCTACAGAGATTTACAAGAAGTATATGAAGGTACAGGTCCCAATAGGTCCCACATAAGGCGTATGTGGTAAGCAGATACATATGTCTTTGGGGGAACCTCTGGTTCACAGTAACTGCAGCTTCTTACACCTGAGAATATTTATAAATGGAGTGTATGCATCCTGTGGCTATTTACATGTCCAGCTCTACTGCTGCCAGTATATCAGCTCTGCATAGTAGCATTGTATGTTGGGCAACAAACTTAGGGTTGTATTCATTAACATTGGAGACTAACATCACCGGTAATGATGCCCATTGCAACAAATCAGAACTTCGATTTGAACAATCACCTACAATTTAGAAAACAAAAGCAAAGATCTGATGTGATGGTCTCTCACTGCAGCTTTTCTTTATTTGCAGTACACATACTAACATAAAGTATGGAGGGTTTTGTAATATGCAGTTCAGCTATCAATCCTTACCCTAAGATTGTAGACAGTTCCAAGCTACAATGCATTACATGTCTTTGTTTATTGACTATTGTAGACCTATAATGACTTTGGAGACATAATTAAAGAAACCTTAAGTCGAACAAGACAAAACGACAGAATAGAGAGTACTCAAACTCTGATCCTTTGTTTGCAACAGGTAAGAAATGAATCTTAGCAATAAAACAATAAACAAACGTTTTGTGAACTGTGTACATGTTATTGTTCCATTCCATACAAAAATGAGTGGACTAAAGAGGGGGATCCAGCAGCCTTTTGCTTATTGCAGAACTAATAGTCCCAGAGTTCATACACGGGCATATTTAAGCAGCCCATTTGGCCTGATCAGCAGCCGAAAATGGCCGATACCTAGGTGGGCATAATAGCGGAAAAGATCTGCTTTTTTGGTGACCTTGCCAAACATGCTGATCTTATAGTAGAAAGCCTTCCACATGCTAACTGCAGGCTGCGGTTGCAGTGCACCAACGCATATGTTATTAATAACATAATTAGCAAACAGTTTACTTCTTGCAGTACTGCTTATTAAAGAAAACCCACTAGTGGAACCCTGGAACAAATACCACATCCAGGGTGGCAGTAATTACAGGTTTCCCTTGTCTTAATGAGCACCCTTGCACACTATTTAGCAGAACAGGCTGGGTGGGTGCTTTGGCACTTTCCTTTTCCTTAAACACTGGGGACAAGTACTTTTTATGAATGGCATTGATTTATCCTCAAGTTTTAGGCCATTGTAGAGCTATGAACTTTTAGTTCTGGATTTTTTTCCCTTTACAAATCAAAGCCTTTTACATACACTTTTTATTTGTGACTGATAAGTTTAGGGAGCACTTTGTAGACTAGTCAGCATTTTATTCTTTGACCAACTTATGTGTCAGCAAAGTCTCAAGAACACTCAAACCTGTCCTGCACCTCAGGGGTCAAGTGTAATCTGTAAAAGATAATCAAAGGCTATTCCACTAATAGATCCTGAACTGTCTGGAATTGCCTGTTTCCTCACTGACCCGCCCATATAATTGAAACCATGAGTCCTGACAAGCTGCGTTCTTTGGTGTGGAGGAAGGAATAGAGTTTCTAGCACATCACTTATGCTAATAGCACCCCTGTAAAAACAAGGAGGGAGGATCGTTTACACAGACAGCTGGGGAGGAATGGAAATGAAACTGAATGCCCTTGTTCATTAGAAAGTCACGGCCAATTACAGCTTTTGCTTTCTTTCTTTTGATTTTCTGATGCATATGCAGCTGTTCCAGAAGCACAGAGAAGCCCATGGCAGTGCCACCCTGTCCTCCCCTTCATTCTTTAACATAAAGGAGATGGCCCGACGCTTTGCTCTAACCTTTGGCATGGACAATGTGAAATGCAGAGAACTTATAGTCATGATCCACAAGTATGTTGTCTGGCTTTCTTCTTCCTAACGTAGATGTGACCTGAGACCAGCACAGGCAGTGCTACATTGCTGATGAGTTTCCTGCTTAATCCACCACAGCTTGTGTTGATAATACACAAAAATATACACTGAACATTAATGTGGTGTGTAATAAACTGGTGGCCCTATAGCTGTAGTTAAACTACTATAATATCCCTCATACAGTAAGACATACCTGATTTACACAGATTTTTTTCTACAGCGATCCTGTTCTTAACCCTAGCCCTTGCCACATCTAACACAGAGAGTCAGGGTGGGCAGATCGAAAAGCGGCCATGCATAGTTTGACCAGGTACTCTCTCTGCCCAATTGCACTATGGGCTCATGAACTGGACAACATGGTGCATTGGCAGATGAGATTTTTTAACCTGCTCAGTTTTTAAACCGACTGATGTCCATAGTACATAGATATTGGTCAGGCTCAGCAGTGCACCATACACTTGACTTTTCTTCATACAATATTAGAGGCACATGTATGACCAGCTGAAACAATTTCCAAATTCCACATGACTCTCCTAGGGCCTGTCATTATCCTCTCCACCTTTAATTAGTTAAAACATGGTTATAAGTAATTATATAGAAAATTAATATTAGTAATTATATGTTCTTCAACATCATTACGATATAAATAAAAATGTAAATTAAATAATAGAAGATGACTAAACTGTTTAGAGGGAGGTGCAGGTTTCAACAGATATGAATAAACTGGGTAAAGGGCAAAGATGTGACCCTTCCTGCAGCCATAGTGCCCTAGCAATATATTTATATATTTATTAGTAGTGGGCAAATTTGCACCTGGGAAGTAGCCCATAGCGACCAATTAATGGGTGTAAGCTGTGGAAGAACATTGAAATGTTGCCAGATGCTATTGCCAGGTTCAAATTTGTGTTGGTAAATAAATGAACCCAAGTTTCTCTGTCACAGTGGCCCCAGCAATAAATCTTACACTGACCTCACCATTTCATGACACAGTGACCCCAGTATTTCATTACCTAGTAGCATTATATAACCTGCATTTGGTTGATACCCACAGAACGCCTGCAACACTGTCAGACTTGGGCAGAATGCACTCAATTCCCTGGTCATACAGGTGGTCTATGGGTACCTTGCCTGGGAATTTAGGTCAATTACGGGCTCAAATTCCCCCCACCTTCCTGAGTTTAAAAGTATTTTCTTTCCCCGACCTGATTTATCTGCCTCCGGAGTTATGTCACTTCCAGCCAATGGTAATGTTTCATGGTAAACTGTAATGGTTTTGCGGGTCCCTGCATAGGGTTAAAGGTTCAGGTAGGACAGGAAGGGTCAGGTAAGAAGAAAAGGGGGCGTAGAGGTGGGTCTGGGTCAGGTATATATATATATAATATATAACACTGTGGTCCCCAGCAATGTATGACCAGTAGATCCACCAATATATGTCAGTGGCCCTAGCAATATATGGCACAGTGGCAACTCTATTTCATGACCCAGTGGCCTCAGAAGCTCCTTGGTGATTTTCCCATTTCTTTATTTGTATTTGCCACCCCTGTTTTCCCACAGGCTTAGCGTAAAACCCAGTACATATGGACTGATTCGATACAACAGGAGATTTAACTGTAAACCTCATGTTAGCTGACCAATGAAAACTTTCTTCTCTAAATTATTAAAACAAAATTTGCTTGCATATATACTTCTTAAATTATTATTAGTGTCATTATCATTAACACCACCATATTCTGCTACTCTGTACAATAAATAGGTGTATATATTGACATTAAGATAACATACAAAAAGACAGCTGATGATTGATATAAGCTAAAGAGGGCTCTCCTATATTTGGAAAATACTGTGGAGAGCATAGTGTGATATTGTTCTTGGGCACATGAATCATATCTTCCATTACTGTTTTATTAGTTACATAGCACCACCCGTGCATACAATGCTGTACAATTACTGTTTAATACAAATAAGTAAGAGTCAGTAGAGTTCCTATTTGAGTTTATTTTTAAAGGAGACTGAAGGAAGATTCTCTCTGGAGGAAATTACGGATGACTTTCAAAATGTAAGGGACAGCATGAGAAAAGGGTTTAAGGCGGGAAACATCAGTGGAAGTGGGTGGTGTGACCAGGTGTTGGCTCTCAGATGAACGAAGGAGTGGGCAGGAATGTATGGAAACACAAGAGAACAGATGTAGTGAGGATCAGAGGAATGAAGGGCTTTGAAAGTCATAAGAAGTAGTTAGTAAGTTATAATTTGCTTTTAATAATGATTTCTGCTGAGCCAGTTCTCTCTTTGCTGAGAAGAGTGGGGTTTTGACAGCAGAAGTTAAGACTGTAGTGGGGAGAGATGGCAGTTAGGGGGCCATTTAAAAGCAAGTTGCACTATGCTAGGTGGGACAAGTTGAGGGGATGGATGAGGGCACAGAAGCTGCTAGGTGTATTTGAATACCATGTGATGATCTGGTAACAAGAACAAGTATTCTAAATTAAATTTTATCTCCACAAAACATGTGACGTATAGGATTTTTTTTTTTAATAAATGATGAATTTCTCTTTGTTGCTTGTTCTCCTCCTTCACCAGACAAGGAATTGAGTTTGCTTTCAAGGAGTCAGCCTTAGAAGAGAATCTCCCACCACCAAATCTTCCATTCTTGATTCCAATAAGTGAATTTTCTGGCAAACTTCTGAAAGCCGACAAGAAAATTCTGTGAGTTGCCTTTGTTTTACTGATAAAGGAACCCATTGCCTAATGGTTTATTTATTCATGTTTAACTGTAACATAGTTGTAGTCTCCTTATATTGCAACCATAGAGTTTGTATCTGCTGTACCACACCACATAGAGTTTGTGTAATTAAACAATACTGAAAAGCTATGAACGAAGTTACATAAAAAGGGCACTGTATTCAAAATAGAATTCTTTCAGTATATCCACTAGTAGGGTTTGGGATAAGGTATTAAGGTTGGGTAGTGGGTAATTGCAATACATGGATCACATCACTAATAAATCAGGTTGGGCTGAAAACACAACTCCAGAACCAGAGTATTGAACCTCTTTGCATTCCATACATGCCAACCAGTACATTTCCTTTCCCTTTACTGGGTTATATGAGCAAATATGGGATCTATTATCCAGAAAGTTTAGAATTATGGGAAAGCCATCTCCCATAAACTCCATTTTAATGGAATAATTCATATTTTTTAAAATTATTTGTACTCAATCCTAACTAAGATAAAATTAATCCTTATTGAAGGCAGAATAATATTGGCTTTATTTTTTGTTTAAATGTTTTTTTAGTAGACTTAAGGTACAAAGATCCAAATTACAGAAAGACCCCTTATCCAGAAAACCCCAGGTCTCGAGCATTCTGGATAACAAGTTTCCTTGGTTGATAGAAGAAAATCTCAGAAAAAGCACCTTGCCCATATGTCGTATACCCACAAATGCCTGTACTGTGGATTTTTTTTATGTGTATCCAGTCTCATTCTTTTTTTACACAGGCGATTATGCTTTATAATTCCAAACATTGGTTTGTCTCATATTGAGTCATTATATGGGAGAAAAAAATATCTAAATCTAATATTTATAATGGCGTAAGAGCTTCTGTCACTAATAGAGAGATGGAGATTATGAGGGATAGATCTCAGAATAACACACTTTTTAGTAAGTCAGGGTTGAACAAGGTGCTGTAATGAGAGCTGTGCAAGGGCAATAAACTCACTCTTGTTTTCCTTCAAATTATCTTAATGAACTGACCAAGTAAATAGGAATCATGTAAAGCTTTATTGTGGATATTAAACCCATTTTATAGCTATTTAAGACTGGGGTTACCCACCAATGTGCTGGCCCAACACATTCATAGACTCTGTCATTGCATGGCACTTGTTTGTTCCTGTTTCTGTTATAGAAAGAAACAGTAAGTGGAATATATGACTGCATTCACAAAAGAGTAAAGCTTGTAGGGAGCACTGCTTGTGAAAGACAATGTTATTGTTATATTTCATCCAGCTGAAGGATGACAAAACTTCATGTTCAATACAGGAATGCAGATTCAGCCTGCCCAGGTCCTGAATACTTCATCAAACTGTAGGTTCAAAATCATCTTTCAGCCCCCACCTCCTCCTTACTTACAGTGAGTCTGCTGCTGGTGTCACTAATGTGAATGTGCTAGAAAGACGATGCTTGGCTTTTGTATATTCAGCATGTAGAACGGGATGAGGCTCAGAGCTTGCATACTTGTGTTTCTACGTAGAAAGCTGCATTGTCTAACCTGCAGCCATGCTGGTAGTAAACCACAGCCCCTACCATTTCTTGACAGCTGAGGAATGCTGGGAGTTGTAGTTTAACAATTGCTATTAGCAGATTAGCTGCGGGCCTCATATTGCTTTGTTTCATTTTTTTTCTTAGTCTGGAATTTTTAGTATTTTATTTTATTTTTTTTAGCTTTTTTTTAGATTTTTTTTTTACTTGTGTGTAGTGGGGGCTATAACAAAAGGAATGAAACTGGCCAATTCTATTTAATGTGGCTTATTGCAGCCTTTGTTTATTTATAGGTATGGATACCTGCAGAGGTTTGCTACTGAGCAAATGCTACTGTATGATGGAGCAGAATGGAACCCACTGGTTATCTACACCAACTCTCTGTTAGATAATGTAGATGAGGAGAGCTCTTTCACAAGCAGCTACTATGCTAAAGACGTCAAAACGTCCAGCCCTACCAAGAGGAAACCACTTACTGGTAAATACACCTAAAATGTCCAGTCTTTTGCTCTTGCAGATATTGAGCAGGATAATGCAGTGAGTAGTAGTTCAATGGGCCAGCATGCCAAACTCAGATAATATGACAGAAGGTCAGGTAAGAGGGCTGAATACAGGTTGCAGCTAAAGGGGGTCACATATCCCAGCTAAAGTTTAGTGTATAAGATTATAAAAATATTCTTTACTACTTTGTTGAGTTCAGTATTTATGTCCAGCTGTGTTGGTAAAACCAACACAAATACGATGATATATACTGATATAAAACCTCCCTAAAACAGAAAAGTATGAGTGGCTGCCAAATTATATAACCTGGCTAAGAAAAAAACTCTTGTGCCACCGGGCTACTTACTGGCGCTACATTTTATATGAGCTGTGATGTACACTTGCATGGAGGAACAGAAATGCTGGCAGTGCCTACTTTCTCCTTTCAGCAATGCAATCATAACTCTTGTTCAGAAATCCCAGCTTGGTACTTGCTGTTACTTTCAGTGAAGGATTTTGTGCGGCTGCTTAGTTATCCCTTTCCTGTTGCAGTTCGGCCCATAGAGTATGTTCTGGTAACTGTTGTATTTTGCAAAGCAGAAACCAGACACTGGCACAGATAATAAGCCCTTTTAAGGAGATAGCAGAGAAAAGAGCCAAGTAGCAACAAAGCAAATATATACAAAGTGACAGAGAGCATTTAGATGTGATCTGGCATTCCTGGGAGTGTGCAGAGTCTCACTGAAGGAGTGGAATACAATGTCCTTATTGAGAGGGGCAGGAGGAGAGTGACTTGGTAAACACTGCCTCACACTTGCACACACTGCCAAGAAGAGACTGTTCCGCTCAATGAGAACAGGGCTAGAAAGCTTTAGCCACTTGCTAATGTTACTTACTGCCTGATTGTATCATTCTGCACCCCCCATTGGTATGATTTCAATGTCATAAAAGCAATAAATGTGGGGGCTGCTCTGTGCTTAAACTGAACACTAAGGGGCACATTTACTTACCCACGAATGGGCCGAATGCGTCCGATTGCGTTTTTTTCGTAATGATCGGTATTTGGCGTTTTTTCGGAAAATTATCGCAACTTTTTCGTTGCCATTCTGAATGTTGTGCAAAATCTGGCGATTTTTTCGTAGCGTTAAAACTTGCGCGAAAAGTCGCGCCTTTTTCGTAGCCATTCCGAAAGTTGCGCAAAATGTTGCGATTTTTTCGTAGCGTTCGGATTCATTCAAGCTTCAGTATGGTGACTTTTTTTGGGCCAGGTTGGAGCTGCAGGGTGCCATTGAGTCCTATGGGAGGCTTCCAAAATCATGCTAAGTCTGAAAGTTTCGCCCGCCGCTTACGAGCGCTCAATACGAAAAAGTCGCGACAAGATACGAGCGAATCGTAATGGCTACGAAAAACTCGCGTTTTTTCACAAAAATAGTATTGGTAACTAAAAAGTCGCAAAATTTCCGAAAAGTTGTAAAGGCGCCGAAAAAAATCGCAAAAAATACGAAAAAGTCGCAAAATGTTTGTTTTCCAATCGGAATTTTTCCAATTCGGATTCAAATTCGTGTCTTAGTAAATCAGCCCCTATGTCATAAGATCATAGTGCGATATATTTATGTTTGATTCCTTTTTCTGTTCAGAGCTCATGATAGCTCAGTGATGCCCTGCTTCTGGTGGCTTATATTCAGGGCAGATCTTGTGTCTGCAGAATTTTAAGTTGACTCAGGAGTCAAACCATGTTTCCCTGATCCCACAGAGCACAAGAAATACAAACTTGTCACAAGCCCTATTTGCTACATAATGAGCCATGGCTTAATGAAGGTTGAGGGATTATTTGTGATAGCATAACTGACATTTGGAAATAATAACCAATAATAACAACAATAGGTCATTTAGCAAGTGTAAAGATTTATAGTCCCATCTTATCAAAAGAGCACAAAGTTATGAACTTAAAGTTTATCTTTAGATTAACTTTTAGCATGATTTAGTGATATTGTGAAAAAATCTGCAATCGGTCTTCATTTTGTAATTTTTGTTTTTTTCAGTTATTCCACTTTTTAGGGAGCTATCTGGTTGTTAGGGTATTATTTTCCCTAGAAACAAGGTAGTGGTTTAAGTGAGAGGCAGGAATAGGTGTAGGAGGGTTACTGATTAGTTAGATAAATCAGTAAAAGTAACAGTATCAAATAAATTGTAGCCTCACAGAGCAATAGGTTTTTGGCTGCCAGGGTCAGTGACCCCATTTGAAAGCCTGAAAGAGACGAGGAAGGCAAAAATAAAAAAAGAAATAATGAAGACCAATTGAAAAGTTGCAAATAGGCTCTTGCATTTCTATGTACTTTCAGGACTTGTGGACTGGGCCACATATCTGGCTTCCAGCTTGCTATGCCCTACTTATGGGCTAAGTGGATTAGTGGGTGCAGGGTATAGCATAAAGCAAATAGAATTGGAGACTCAGTTGTATGGTAGCAGAGGGACCCTGCAACAAATGAATGCTAAGATATCTTTTTTCAGCATAGATTACATAGAAATAAACATAGCTATGTTCTGAGACCTTGATTAGGAATTACTTTGGAAATTAATATTGGTGTTATAGGTTTTAGGTGGTGCTGGAATATTTACTGCTGCTAACTTATTCCAGGAGGAAGAGGAATGCCGGAAGAAGTGAACACGTATTATCCGATGCAGAGGAGGAAAAGACAGTTAAATGATGGCGTATCTTTGTACGGGTAAATGGAACAATATCCCACATGATGCGGTCAGCAACCTGACTATCTGCATAGCAGTTTATGATCACATCATGGGACTAAGGTCCAAACGATCGGATCAGCCCAATATTGCCCATCTTAAGTTGGACATATTGGTGATCCTCCAGTGTATGGCCAGCTTCAGGTCAGATTGCACCTGCAGGTGTTATCTTATATTGTGTGCTATTGTAGTTGAGAAACTTAATTGCGGCTGACATTTAAAGTTCTAAATATATTAAATTACCAAGGCAGTCTGTCACATGACCATTACAGTGCACATTATTTCATGTGTTAAAGAGGAAGGAGAAAAGCAAAAGGTTAATGTCATGGTTTCATCTTACTTGATCTTATCATCTCTGATATTTGAGGTTTATTATGTATTGATACAAGCTTTCACACTTATCTTTTCCATAGCATTCAGCCTTCAGTGAAACGATTATCCATTCATGGAGATAACGATGATGCAAATGAAGATGTTGAAGTAGATGAGGTTTTAGTTACCCAGGTAAAGATTACATGAATAAACTAAGCAAGACTAAACTTGAAACATATTTATCTATATTTAAAAACTGGGTCTGATGGGCAGCTAAATCAAAGGACAGCTGTGGGGGGGATTTCACAAATTATAGTGGGTATTCCTATACTTTAATAGTATTTTTCCTGGGACATTTTTATGTCTTTAATGTAAAAAGTATGTGTTCTTAACAAAAGTTGCCTCTCATCGGCAAAAAAAGTGAGACAAACAGAGATACGAACATTGCAGGTTTATAAGGGAAACAGATGAGGGAGACTGTATGGAACAACAGTTTGTGATACTGGAGATGTGTAAACAACAATATTGTATTTGATTGCCAAGTGTTATGTGATTTTGCTTAATATTGAATGGTATGTTTTTTCTTCCTTAGGAGATTATTCTGCATACTGAAAGCGAGAGTCAAGATTCCACCAGATAGAAATTCTTGCTGATCTCAAACACTCAGTCCTTCTGATAACCTCACCCTCCACAAAAATAGTCCTGATCTAAATACAGAATGTATGCCAATTGCATTCCTTGTCCATACGAGCAACAAAGTGACCTTTAGTTCATTCCAATGGAATAAAAAAAAAAAAACTCTTTCAGCTGGGGCATTTATGTATTTACAAAGTATAGGACTAAGATATGGAAGCAGGAGTTGTGCAACTCTACTGTAAGGGAATCCCCATGGGGTCTTTTTTTGGGCTGCATTGCTCTGCTTCCTAGTATCCAACTATAACTTGTGGGAACAGTATTAGATGTGAGACCCTGCTATAACTGTATTGCCTTATGTTTGGGCGGCACTGCCCTATTTGCTGTATCAGTTGCTGGACTTTCCATTTGTATCTGGGCAGCACTGTCCTATTGGCACAGCATGTGACTTAAGTCATGCAAGTTGTATCATTTGCCAACCACTTTCCAACTGTACTGTACCATGCTTCGCTGCATTGCACCATTTTATAAGCTGATGATGACTATGTCCTATTTTTTAGGCTTACAGTGAGATTCAACAGATTATGCGCAGTTTGTGCTGTAAGACTTCAAATGTACATTTTCTATTTTAGTGCATCTGTGTTTCTTAAAAAAATAAACTTTTTTATGTATTATGGTTTTTGGTCTGTGTTTGCAGTGAAGCTCCAGCTATGAACTAATAATCCAGAAGTTTACTTTTCTAGGACAATTCTAGGAAATATATACAATGCATAATAATCACATTTTTGATTGAGGAATTTAAGTTATATTGAAGCAATTCAGTCAATTTCAGTGTTAGTTTACTATTACACTTTTGTGGCCATATTGAAATTCCCATATTTAAAGCTTTAAAGGACAAGGAAAGGCAAAGTCACTTGGGGGTCCCAAAATGTTAGGCACCCCCAAGTGACTTTAATCGCTTACCTCGTACCCTGGGCTGGTGCCCCTGTTAGGAGAAAACAGCACCAGCCCGGGGTACATGGAGCGAGCGCTTCCTCCTTCCTTTCTGAAAATGCCAGCGGTTGGCGCATGCGCAGTAGAGTTAAAAGCCGACTTTTCTGTTAAAAGTTTTGCTTTTCACTCTACTGCGCACAGGGAACCAGGAAGGAGGAAGCAATCGCAGCTACCCCGGGCTGGTGCAGTTTTCTCCTAACAGGGGCACCAGCCCGGGGTACGTGATTAAAGTCACTTGGGGGTGCCTAATATTTTGGCACCCCCAAGTGACTTTACCTTTCTTTCTCCTTTAAGGCTATGGCACTACTCAATAATGGTACAAACTCAAATGTAATCAGGCTATTTGCCAGGGTAATCTACAAACATCAAACATGACTGTTCACTAACCTTGAGATTATTTATAAAAACTTTGATTTGGTCACAGATCTGAAAGAGCAAGGGGCCACTTTGTATCTCCCCTTTTTTGACTGCTTAGGGGAACTAGACAAGGGTGTCCTGTATTATCCCCATACATCGATGGTTCAGGCCTGTAAAAGCCCACTTTTTGCAGAGTAGCTTCTAAAAGAACTGGCTGATCTAGAGGACACTATTGTAATATTAGAAATGGTAAATACTTTTTGGAAAAATTACATGCTGGACATTTGTGCAAAAAATATTTTATTCACAAATACAATATAGAATTTTAATTCTTTAAATTTTACATTTTCTTTTTTTCATACACAGCAAACATTTACAATATTTCCCCCTGCAAATGAAACTTTAATTGTTATAAAATGCTGAAAATCGCAATTTACATTATGTACATTTAGAAAAACAAAAAACTATTTGAGACAAACATGTTACCTGGTGGAGAAGGCTATATTTAAGGCTTACCATTGGCGTTATTTGTGAGTTATGGAATGTGACAACTAAACCTGAATATTATATTCTATCATTAAACCAGTTACACTTACACCTTAGTAGATTGCCACTAGGACTGCTGTGCTCAGAAGGGCAAAGGCACATGGTGCGTTGTTGCCCGCGCTTAATCTCCTCCAGCTTGGGTGTCAAAATGTCAGAAAATGCCTTTGCATTGGTTGCTGGCAGTAAATTTTTAAATTGCATAATTGACAGACATTGCCTTCTTCCTGCAGTTTCTGGCACTTATATGATTTCAATATTTTACCAATGGAGATTGACATGGACACCAATGCTAAGGGATTTTCTGAGAAAATGTTATTGCGTGCCAGACTGCTTTCTTACTGGCTGCGGCACATAATAAGGCAGTTTCCCCAGAGAGTTCATTATGATTACAGATACCATGAAAGACCAGCACTGCACTAATGGAATACATCTATAAACAGTGGTGCCTTGAAAATATCAAAATGCACAACAGGAACACAACTACAGCCCTATTATAGTAACACATTACTGATAGTAAATCACACTGCAAAACAGTAATAAATAATTATTTTGGCAATAAATTAAATGTGTACAGTATACAAAAACATGTAGCCTTGCTGCTGCAGTTGTCCTGTAACTTGTTCTTATTACTACAGTTCACAAAAGATAACACAGCAGTCCAGCTGCAGGGAAATGTTCCTTCAATGTTCCACACTTATTCAAAGTCATCTTCATACTCATACTCTTCCAAGTCAGCTTCTGGTGAATGGGACGGCAAGTCAAAGAAAGGCCTTTTATCAGATGAACATTTATCCTCGCTTGCCACTGGAATATCCAAAAGATTCAGCTCAGCGTCATATCTAGAAGAGTAGCAAATAGGTTATTAAAGAATGAGCAACCACTAGATTCTGTTCTTCTGTTTTATCCACCCAAATCACAAGCTAGCACACAGCCTTATAAATGTGTTACTTTTCAGTGATTATTTAGCATATTTAGAAATAACAAGGGACGTAGATAAGAGTTAGATAGGGGGTTAGAGGCAGGCTCGGGTAAGGAAAGGGAGTTAAAGCAGGTGGAATGGAAGAGTAATTGGAACATGCATTAGAATGACTTAGGCGTAGCGCTTAGTTCTATGCAGGTTTCACCAGGCAGTACTTGGAACTGAGCCAAAGGCATGGAAAGTAATGTTCACCTACAAACCGCTTTTATGCAGTTTCATTTCACTTCGGTCCCAGGTTAATTTGATCATTCTTGCCATCGTTTGCTAGGTTACACATCATTCTTTTCTATAGCAGATTTTTTGTGGTGGTATGTATAATTTGGCAGGTGTCTGGTGCAGATTTTTGCTTCCAGTTCCAAGCTGAAGATAATGTGAAACTAGCCTTACTGGGACTAAAATCGGCACCAAACATCACATAGAATACTGTCGAAGAATGAACTTTAAAAAAAAAAAAAACCATCATCAAAAAAGAGGTTTGGGCACAAAGTACCCAAGAAGATCAGCTATAGGATGGCACAGGTGGGACTTCCATAGGTCCAAGGTCCAGTAGGGTGCAGGATCTGGCTAAAGGAAGGGTGGGAAAGAGGCAAAAGCAGCCTGCTTGGCAAGGATCCTGAGCAGAAGAGTGGGGGGTTTAACCAAATAAAAACCTGTCTTTCCAACCTCTCTCTCTCCAGAGGGGTAATGGTGTATACTAATCCATCCCTCCAGCTCCTGCCAAGCCTGCCACTGGGGGGGTGTGTGTAGTAGGAAGGAGGATAGGGCTGTACCCATGCTGGTTATCCATAGTTGCTGCCACTGGAGCTGGGGAACATAGTACGTATCAGGGCAAGGTAGGCTGGAGGTCGGAACAGACAGGCCACACAGGACACCAGTAAAAAAGCCTGCAGAGGTGAGGACACAACAGCGACATCATCATGAGCCTTCTCATGTGCTTCCCTTGTGTCAGTGCTAATCAGTGACTGTATAACGTCCCCTGGAGACCGGCATCCAGCCTTCCTGTAGGAAACCTGAAGCACTGGGGTATAGCTGCTGGCAGAGGTGATGGACCACTTACTTCCTGCAAGTGTCCTGTCTGCCATGAGGGAGCTATATGTTCCTGTTTCCCTTAAAATACATTGATAGACTTATAGCAGACTTTCAAGGTGGGCAACCTACCACAGCTCCAGAATCACAATCCAGGGACCAGTGGGTTAATATACAAATGCATGATTCAAATAAAGGGATATTTTTTACATCCCTATATATATATATATTTTTTTTTTACACAGTCTTTAGTAGAACTATTTGTCCCTCAAATTAGGCATTTAGATTTTCCATATTAATATGTTTTTGCTGTGGTAGAACAGACAAAACCACTATTTTTCACTCTATTTTAGAAAATGACCTTTCCAGGCAGCAGTGCATTATATGTGCCCTTTGTGACATGGCTCCAACATTTATATAACTTGTTCCTGTTAGAAAAGATGTAGAAACTGGGAAGCCCCTCTCATGCAGGTTAAGACAAAAAAGGTGCTGAAAATATTCATAAATGCGGCACCATCTCAATATGTTGTTTTGTCTACATTTGAACACACACAGCTAAATACAGAGACACTGCATGCTCATGCATTCTATAGTCATTTACCCTTACACATATTGCTATTTTCTTACCAATTCCTTTGGCCAAATTATTATATATGATGGGTAAAAACAACTATAAAGAGGGTAATAATAGCAGTGCAACATTTGCTCCATTTGCACAGACAGCAGTTACTGCTCTGAGACAAAAGAATCTTATATAGCAGTTACAGGCTTTGAGCAAACGGGGGTTCCTGTAATGGGCACAACAAGTCTGTAAAAGCTTGCCAGCACACCATACCCATCATTCCACTGTTCATTTGCTGCTTCCTCCGCTACCAAGACTGCATATTCTTCTGCGGCGTACTTCTCCCAGTCTGACAGCTCCTGCCCTTCATTCTCTCCAACCTACAAACAAATGGAGTCAGTCAGTGAGGGAGAGGACTGTCCTGAGGTCCCAGCAAGCAACCCATGAACAAACATTGTTAGCACCTACCCTTAATACAGAGAAGGGGTCTTTCTGCTCATGGTCCAGGTATTTTTCCAAATTAAGGAAGGTGTCAAAGAAAATATTTGCTTGCTTGCATTTCTTCAAGTCATGGAGAGTAATTTTGCCTGTGGAATTAAGAGTAAAAGGTTTATAAGAGGATGGATACTATTATAAATATATATGAAGATGCCTTTTGGCGAGTCCAAGTGGCCTTCCACTTTAAAACCAAACAGTTGATTTTAAATGGCATCTTTACTTACACATAAACCCTTACAAACCACTTTAGAATCTGCATTATTATGCTTACCCGATTCTGCTAATTGTATAATAAAAACTTGGATCTCATTTACTGGCAGCTACACATTGAGTTAAAGCATTACATTAGTAAGCACCTCTCTCTCTATAGATCTAGTTAAAGAGACCTAAACACATACAGGTAAGGCACTGTGTGTATCACATAGGTGTTTCCTATTCAAATGAATAGCAAGGTGCTGCCAGTGAGGAAGAGATTTTGTCAAATTTCCAGAGCTGCCAACCAGAAAATGATCCAGTCCTGGATTTTTAAGCCCGAATTCCTCTTCACACTTAATGAAGTCATGAAATAGGGTCTTCAAAAAGGCCTGAAGTGGATCATTATCTTCCCAAGTGACATAAGGTTGGTTGACAGCACTGCATTTCTCCCCAAAGGTGTAGTTGTTAGACCCTGTGTGCCCTAAGCACAGTTCATTTAGAATGGGTACCTTCAGTTTGTGGCTTGACCAAATCCAGCATCTGACAAAGGCAATCCTCAAAAGGCAAGGGTTCAATTGCCATGCTTTCCATCTTCTGACACTGCTCTTCATAGAAGTATTCCAGCTCATACATAGACAATACACCATCACCATCCAAATCCATGCAGCGAAACCAGTACTCTATGCTGTATGTGGGTGAGAAGCAATTTAAATAAGAGGTAAAGTATTCTTCCGAGGACCAAACAAAAAATAGTAACTTAGCAATAAAACGCTAGACAATGTGTAGAACCATTTATGTCACCAGAGTTACTTTGGCCATTAGATTCACATGGATCCCCAAAGAGCACCACAGAGAGCCATCCTGTAGTTTTAACTGTAAGTGCTGGCGCTGTTATTGTGTAAGTGGTGAGATATAGTAGAGATTTTATATTTCTAGTTTTTAGCTGGTAAATGATTAGATTACCCACTATGCTACTAAAGTAAGTGATGTTACACAGATACCATTAGAGAATAAAACATACCAAAAAAAGTGATTATAAACCACTACAAACCACTTAGTTAAAACAGATCTGGGATTTAGGTGAAACTAAAACCTAATTGTTTAGTTTGCTTTATAAATGTTTTGATATATAAAATCTTTATGCAACCCTTATGCTAATATCACTCTATAATGCCCCGCCTACTTCTAGTTTTTGTTCCCATATATTAACTTCTCTCCACCCAGTCCAATAAACCCCTCTGCCACTACCCAGTCCATCAGCATCTTCTCTCTACCCCATCAATAATTCAGAAGATCTTGGATGTCACACTTTAATTCATATACAACTGCCCCTGTACTCAGAGCTGCTGGCTTATTTTTTGTCGGGGACTTCGCACATGCTCCTTTTGCCTAATCATGCTTCACTTCCTTTGTCCCAGCCATTATGCGGACGGGAGGTATTTTCCTTATTTTCTTTCCAGCCGCCAGCTGGAGCCTTACCAAGGCGATTAATGGCATTGCGCCCATACACTTCTGCACCCTTTTGGTGTTTGATTTGTGCACCCTGCATAGGTGTCATAGTCCTCTGGGCTTGACCCTAGGCCAAGACTTGGTGGTTCTCACCCTAGCTTCGGCAAAGGTGGATCTGCCCGCACATGCTGTTCATTGGCGAAAGCCTTGGACACATGAGCATCGGAGCGCATACCTTCGGGTAGGACTCACAGGCGATGACTCAACACACCCTAATCCCACAGTATCTCTCCTCTGTTCTTCATGCTCTAAATTCATCATCACCTCCTTTCCATCCCCTACACAATCCATCCACACGCATCTTCTCCACCTTTCCAGTCAGTTCACTGCTCAGTGCCACACATACTTGGCCTTTCCCCATTTGGTTCACTTCCTTGTGACACACCAACCCTGCATCACAGCTCTTCAACATACAATTCCTCAGTGACAACCGTTTATCCACCCTGGGTAAAATGCCCACTTGATTCTTCACCCTGCTCAGTGACATGCTCTTACTCCATCATCCTTGCTTTACTGCTAAGTAACATGTTTACCTGCCCTAAGTTCTTTAAATTTGTGCCTGTTCATTTGCCCCTCACTCATTGACATTTCATGCCTACTTATCCCACCTCCACATAGCACTGCAGCCCACTCACTTTTCTTCCTGTTCTATGGCACGGCAGCTCATTTCTTCCTATCATACTCTATTGTCATGGCAGCCATCTCTGTCCTCCATGACATGGCATTCCACTCTTCCCCAGTAACATAACTCCTTCCCTATCGCATTCATCTAGCTCAGTGACATTTCCACCCACTAAGTCCCACAGTTTTGCTTGTGCCGAGATTATATTACTGCACAGAGTGGGAAGAACCACATAGAAATAGCCTAATACTTAATATAAAGGTTATTAGAGATTTTACCTTGTCTGAGTCTTCTTGTCTTCTTCAGATAACAGAAACCAAACAAAATCAGCATAACTAATCTTTCCTTCTTTATGTACTTTTCGACTTCTAGAAAAAATAAATGGTATGCATACATTTTTTTTCACACTTTTGTTTTTCAACAATGCCCTAGTGCCATATTTTGAGCAATTGTTATCTTGATCTAATGAAACACTGCCTTAGTGTCATACAGCTCATGTAAAGACGGAATACGCCTTCTGAAAAACTATATCTATAGTGCAATATCTGGGTAAAATAAACTTTCCTTTATTTTGGTGTTCTTTTTTTAACAAGTGAGAGGTCTACCACTTTTCCCTATTTGATCTGCTTAGATACAATATAAAATCGACTACAGGGAAACAGACTGGCTCCTTTAGCCCAAATTCTGTTAACAAAACTGTATACACCCCTTTTCAACATTAGTTCAGTAGAGCTTGTGCTGAACATACTTTCTGCCTATTTTTTAAACTGGGAGACATCTTTCTCAAAACAGGGTAAAATTTGAAAACAAATTTAAACCAATCTACATTCTGATCCCAAAAATTACAGTAAAAAAACTGCAGTCCAAAGAAAAGTCACGACTGGTCAGTTGATCCAGACTTAGCAAAAAAAAAAAAAAGGGAATGTGAGTTAATGTATCTGCAGTAATAAATCCATTTGTCCCTAGACAGTATATGTAGGCTGAATTAATCATCGGTTGAATGGAACTAACATCTGCAGGACAATAATTTGGAGTTGTTGCCACCTTAACCCACGGGCACATCTCTGTTAGTATGGATGGGCATTGTCTGTACCCAGGTTAAATCCTCTAATTTTAAATATGCAGGTTGACCAACCAGGACACACATAGAAGTGCTTCAAAGACTGCAATGAAGTGGTTCCATATTCTGTTGGAGAATAAAGGCTAGTAATAAAAAGGTTAATAATGCCTCTTGTGCTCTATGGATAAACTGACATACATATATTGGTATGTATCTTTCTTCCAGTATGATACACTGGGAAGAGAGACAAGGCTATAGGAGGATGATTGATCCTTCCTGAATCAAGAAGCTGAATCAAGGAATTTAACCCTTTCACTGCTGAGCAGCATCCTGACTGATGGACTTGCAAGAACAGTAACTGAGGATTCTATGTCTCAGTAGACAAGGGTGGAAAATTGGGTAAACTGTTGCCTGCAATACTAAATAGCTGAAAAAGCAACACATGAAAATTAAGTTGTGTCTGTTGGCCCCCTGAAACACTTCATCAGTTAAATATTATTGCAGATGGTCAAAATACCTTACCGTGTTACTGTGCCTGAGAATATTCTTTGAATTACATGACTTGATATTGCTGTGGATAGAAAGATGGACATAATGTAAATGATGCAGGATGGTTGTGGTTATTATCAACTAAAAATTAAAGTGACACTGACACGTCCCTATGAAAACCCTTCGGAACATGTCAGTATTACTAAACCAAATGGACATGATTTTTTTCCTTTACAAGCAGTACAAGCCCAGTGAGCGAACAATCTGACAATACTTGATGTTCACATAGTAAAAGGCTGGCTGCGTCAGTCATGCTAGGCTAACAGTGCAATCCTTCAATAGGCTGGAACACTGGTTTCATTCTTATGGTCATGTACCAAACAAGCAAAGTTAGTAACTTATTATCATCATAACAGAGACCTCAAGTGAAATATGGGGTAGATTTATGTACAGTGCAAACCAAAAGTCTGTTTGTGGAGCCAGATTAAGATTAGACTGTGATGCTCTAATTGGTGCTTCTGCTACTTACAGAAGAATTATATACTCAATCAAAAATGTTACCCTAGTGGCACTCATTTGACAAAACAACGTGGAAACAACTTTTGGTTTTTATTAGAGATCCAGCAAATGTTTTGGGAAACAAGTGCTCTTGTTTGCACAATGTTGTGTCATAAAAGTTCTATTTGGGTAACAATTTGGCCTATATATTCAGCAGGAAGAAGCCATACATACATTTGTTTTTCCATTTATGGAAGTTAGCATCAGTATGCATCCGTTCTGTACTTTGCCATTTCATTTTAAATAGTTTGCTATGAGCTTTAGTGTGTTCAGTCATCTTTTAACTGTCTTAACAGGGTAGATCACTTTTTAATATGAAGACATTAATATTCTAAGTCTAAGACAATTTGCAATGGGTCTTTTTTATGGTGTTATTTAGCTTTTGTTCAGCAGCTCTCCAGTTTGCTGAACCCATTTTCCCTTCCCCCAAGTTTTACTAGTAATCCTGTATGCATATATATTGAAAGTGGATTTTTAGAGACAAGATTAGACATCAAGATAAACAGTTTATAGTGGCCCTTAGTTTTTACAACATGTACGAAGAAATATTACCATATGGAATAAGTATATATAAAGCACCCAAACAACCCCCTGTTTCTGGGAGTGTCTGAAGCCAATGGATAATGTCTGGCTGGAACATTTTAATGTGAAAGTAGCTGCTCCCCATACCATGATCATTGTGCTTGGCAAGGTCGTTTTCATCAATGTACAAGTCATGGTCAGTGTCAAGCTCCCAGAATTTACAGTAGATAACATAAAAGTGTTCATAAGAAAAGTAATCTGCCGACTGATTGATATCTTCCTCCTCCAGTAATGCAACATGCTGTTAAAAAAACAAAACACACACAATTTATGAACTCACAAAATAAACAAACTACAGTAATTTAAAGCAAGAAATATGAACTCTGAAAAGTAGGAGGATGTTGATGGAGTATTACACAAAATGTATTTTAGAAACCCTTTCTTAACCTTACATTTTTTGTTGTGTTTAATCTGACAGACTGATTTCTTAACTGGCAATCTAGCCTCAACTTGGATTCCCTTCAGCAATGCCATACCAAGGCTATCATAATAATGAGAAAACAGAAAACTATTTTTTAAGATGCAAAATTTCTTTGTCAAATTCAAATACAATTGTCCCAATGCAGGGTTTGGGAGCTATGGGATTACACTACTGTTCATAGTGTCACATCCAGGAGTAAAAGGGAGAATTTCTCACCTGCCTATATTACCTCTTTTGTTCTTAATGTAATTCCTTACAACTATGACAAATACACAAGTGCTCTCTTAATCTTTTTAAAGCCTGTTAATGTCTTTTCTTGCAATATGGTTGTAACCTAAACATTCCAAAGAGTTCTTCGTTTATTAAATACCTGTAAAAAATTACTTTTTCTGAGCTCGGAACATGTGATACGTCCAGACCATGACCTATTCACCAGATAGAAAATCCTTTGAACTACCTGCAAAGAAGATTAAATTTAATGTAAAATGAGAGCCACATAACGTAATACAATTTGTTTACAGGCAAGCTGGACGCACTTTTATTTTTTAATTCTCTCACTAGCAATTCAGGAGAGAATGCAATCTATTCTATTAATGACATGCCTCATGCAATTCAAGCAGTAACCCAAAAATCTGCCCAGGACAGCTACCACCATGAAGCAATACCACAGCTGTATGCACAATTTATTTTTGCATGGCAAAGTGTAACAGTCCTTAAAATGTACGAATACTTTGTGTACTGTTAGCCCTATCAAATGCTAAAGAGGTTTTGAAATATAAACGTAATGCTTTAGCAATTAAGTCATTTCCAAAAAGTGCAGCCCGTGGGTGTACCCATCACACAAGAAACCCAATTCATTATGATATAGAGGCAAGGCTTAACAACATGCAACTTCTGGCAAGGCTACAAACAGAATGTGCCCCTATCCTAACTCGGCCTGAAATGTCTAGCAAATGACAAAGCAAGATGAAATAGATTAGGTTTCTGTACACAAGTGGAGCAGAAATGAAAATAAAAGCCTACCCAGGATCAGGGGGTGGATTCATTTTGTTCAATGATTTAGAAGACAACTGGCTCTAAATTCCTACAGCCATTTAGGAAAGATAAGAACTGCCATTTGCCTGCATTAATGCTCACAAAAGGCAGTGATGGATAAAGCAGATAAAATGAAACAGAAGACTCGCTGAAAATGCAAGCTTGAGACTTGCAGTATATTATTTTTCAAGCCACTCATCAGGGCCAAAATCTCTCTCTTTTTGACACAAACTCAGTTAGGTTTATGTAGAAAAGATGCATGCACACTGAACACAGAAGAAAAAGAACCATTTTCCAACCCGCCATGCTCGCCTTGTTCCATTGTGAAGTGATGCATTCTGGGACCTAAAGTCCCTCTGCTGCTGTGAGAACCTGTGCACCACCCACTATAGAAAGCAGAACAACTTCAAGTACTAGAATCCATCACTTCAAATGGAATAAGATGAGGTAGGGTTTGCATTACACTATGAGCCCAAGGAATGATAGTTTGTCAGAGTACCATGGTTCAATATGTGGAATCAGTTATCAGGTGTTTTATAAGCAGGTGTCCCCATACAGTGATCTTAACTATTTGCCGCCTGTAATATTTTTCACTGGATCTCCCTGTTCAGGAATAAGTAACCCAAAAATTGGTCTCACTGGATGATCCTCCCCCACACTGCAGATTTTTATAGGATTGGGGCCTCTAATGCTCATCTTAAATGGCATCAAATGCCACAATTAAAGAGCCAGGTATGGGTGTGCTAAATGACATGGAAGCTAGCCCTTTCTTTAGAATAACTCAAAATACAATACACTACAATACAAAGGGGGTTGTGGGAGCTCTCCAAAGCTAATGAGAACAAACGTAAAGTTTAACACTGACCTGGTCAAATTTGCATAAAACACACCTAATAAGGGATTAATGAATGCATATTCCCTGGCCCAATTAGATCTAAACAGTGTTAAGCAACTAGAAAATTGTCAGAATAAAAACAGAAAGTAATGTTCCAAAATTGGTACCTACTGTGGTAATGTAACGGGAATGAAATTCTGAAGCTTCTCTTAAAAATGTCAAGTGTGGATGAGTGTTCACTACATCCTGTGGGAAAAGAAACATTCTGCATAAACAACGTGACATCAAATTATTTTATAATTATCAGGGCACCAATTAATAAAATACAATTATTGGGGAATAAAAGCCTACGTGCAGTATCCCTAAATGTCAGAGGTCCACCTGCACTTAAACTTAAGTCATCATATGTGAATATGAAAACACCTGCATAATGTAAGCGCTTACAATGCTCTGAAAGACAAATACCCCATTACTTTGTGTTCACCATCTTGTATTTTAATATTGACAGGTTCAGGCTTTAAAAATGTAGACAATACATCTCTGTGGGGATTTCAAGTTTGGAGAGTGAGAAGTAACACCAGCATTGGCTTCATTCTGAAACTTTGCCACAGCATTTGGAAGTCTGGAGAATGGCTACAAAAGAATGCAGACTGCAGATTTCATTAGGGCAAAAGTTTGGGAACCCCTCTTAATTCTTTGGTTTTGTTTAGCATTGGCGGAGCTTACAAAGTAGCAACTTCCTTAAAATATATAACGTGCCTTATGGAAACAGTAGTATTTCTGCAGTGACAAAGTTTATTGGATTAATAGAAAATATACAATGTGCATCAAAACAAAATTAGACAGGTGCATAAATGTGGGCACCCCCACAGAGATATTAAATCAATACTTAGTTGAGCCTCCTTTTACATATGTAACAGCCTCTAGACGCCTTTTGTAGCCTTTGAAGAGTGTCTGAATTCTGGTTGGCGGTGTTTTTGACCATTCATCCATACAAAATCTCTCCAGTTCAGTTAAATTTGATGGCTGCCCAGCATGGACAGCCTGCTTCAAATCATCCCATAGATTATTAATGATATTCAAGTCGAGGGAATGTGAGGGCCCCAGTCCCTGAACTAGCCACACAGCACCCCCATGGATCCTCCACCAAATTTGACAGTAGGTAGCAGGTGTTTTTCTTGGAATGCGGTGTTCTTCTTCCACCATGCAAAGCGCTTTTTGTTATGACTAAATAACTCAATTTTTGTCTCATCAGTCCAAAGCACTTTGTTCCAAAATGTGTCTGTCTACATGAGCATTTGCATACAACAAGCGTGAGTGCAGAAAGGGCTTCTTTCTCATCACCCTGCCCTACAGATGTTCTTTGTGCAAATTGCGCTGAATTGTAGAACGATGTACAGAAAAACCATCTGCAGCAAGATGTTCTTGAGGGTCTTTGGAGGTGATCTTTGGGTTGTCTGTAACCACTCACAATCCTACGCATATGCCGCTCCTGTATTTTTCTTAGCCTGGGTTTTACAGCAACTGTGCCTGTGACCTTCCATTTCGTTATTACATTCCTTACAGTTGAAACAGACAGTTTAAACCTCTGAGATAGCTTTTAGCCTTACCCTAAACTCAGATCTTTTTAGAGTTGCTTTGAGGATCCCATGCTGTCACTCTACAGAAGCACAACTTGCAACTGGCCACCTTAAATACCTTTTCTCATATATGGACACACCTACCTATGAAGTTCAAGGCTTAGCGAGCAAATTCAACTAATTTGGTATTGCCAGTAATCAGTATTGAGCAGTTACATGCACTCAAATTAGCAAAATTACAAGGGTACCCACATTTTTGCACAGCAAGTTTTTCACATTTGATTTAATTACATACAACTAAATACTGCTTCACTACAAATCTTTGTTCAGAAAACACCCCAGTACTCAGATGTTCCTGGGAATGAAAGACATACCACTGTTATCTTTTTTGTTTAAAGTGTTGTAAATTATTATGCTGGCTGAGAGGGGCTCCCAAACTTTTTCATATGACTGTAAATGTCACAATAAGCTGATTATTAATTTATTCAGATTTACATTACACAACAGCTCTGAAACCTAATAATAATAAGCTGAAGCTACAAGACCATAACATATAAATCTATAAGTTTCAGTTTATATTTTATTGCATTAAGTTTAGTATATAAAATATGGCATTCTTGGCCATGTTCATTTTTAGAGTTTAAGGTGGTTTTCCTTAGGTAAATATGAATCAATCTGTGAATGTGCCCCAGGCTGCCGACAGAACAAAGGAAATTGAATGCTTACTTGTAAAAATGGAATGAAGTCTTCCTGTTCCAAATAACTGCATCCGGGTTTTGCAAGAAGCTGCATGAATTTTGCAGCATCATCATGGCAAGTATGCAAGATCCTAAGATGCAGATGGATCAATGAGAATGAGTCACAAATCACATTCAACAGTGTGAAACAATTGTGAATGAAATGGCATCTCAGAAGAGATCTGTAATATATTATATCCATCCACACACACCACATATCAGCACTGCACTAATTGGGACTAATATACAAACTTTTTTAAAAAAAAAAAAAAAAAAAACAACAAAATACAGGGGCATCCTGTTACCTTGTTCAGAAGTGACCAAAAACTTGAATATTTAATTTTATAGTCCTGATGATTTCAATGTGATCTTGACATAGCAGAAATTGGGACCCTCTAGAAGTCTGTATCTAATTTTCAGCTATACACATTATATACTTAAATGCAAGTGAATATTTTTTAAAATATAAATTATATATGTGAATGTAAGACATTTGGGAGCTTACAGCTGACATTTAAATATTAAAAGTCTATTTTGTGAGAAGTTGCTTCAAGTCCTGCAGAGAAACAGACTAAACAAATTTTGTGAATAAAATGCACTCTATTTGCGAAATTTGAGTAATACAGCTAAGAACTTACTTTCGCCACATGGCTATGAACTTATGAACAGACACGTATCCTGTCCTCTCTCCACCAGCTGCATAAAACAATGGTGCTTTCCAATAGAGTGGGCATTCACAAGCCTTAAAAATATGCAGGTAGACATTAATAATATAACAGGTGCTATAGGAAAACTTTCTTCAGAAAAAACATTTAAATAAATAAATAAATGAAACTCCTTTATAACTGTGGTCACTGCCATACAGAAACATAGCTAAAGAATTTTATGAATAAGTTTCCAGTATTTAATATAATATGCTGGTCCACAGCATGAGAGATGAGGGAGCGTCAGATTCACCAAATACTCCAATACAAAAGTCATCATTCCAAACCAGTGATGATCAAAAAGCAGGAATGGTAGAGGTGAGTAAAAGTGCATAGTTGATGAACCACTGGAAAGACAACAGGAATGCATTCTGCAAAACAGGCTTTATGAGAGGCTGAATTCCTTGTGACTGAAGATATAAACACCTCACAATGAGTTTCCTTCATAAATGAGAGATGGTCTTGTATCAAATGCTTGAGATCTGCAGTTATTTTGGCCTATACATGCACATGCACTGATGATTTCATTAGTGGAGTTCAAACTAATGATTTAAAAATCTAAGGTACATTCCACGAATCACTAATGAATTGCCATACTTATTAGCACATTAATTAAATTATTTATATGAACTATTTCTAAACTATTTTGAATAATTATAATTATGGGTAACATTAGCTGTTTAAATTGTGATCCGTTTACTTAATTATTAGAGCTATTACTACCAACAAATGTATTTTTTTTTAGTTGTAATATAGGTGTGTAGGTGCCATCTCAGTGCATTGTGCCCGAGTCTGAGCTTTCAGAAGGAGCCAGCGCTACACATTAGGACTGCTTTAACTTAACCTATTGTTTCTCCTACTCCCATGTAACTGGAGGAGTCCCAAGCCAGACTTGGATTTCTTACTATTGAGTGCTATTCTGATATCTACTGGGAGCTGCTATCTTGCTCCCTTCCCATTTTTTCTGCTGATCGGCTGCTGGGAGGGGTGTGATATCACTCCAACTTGCAGCTCAGCAGTAAAGTGTGACTGAAGTTTATCAGCACAGGTCACGTGGCTGTGGCACCTTGGGAAATGAAGAATATGGCTAGCCCCATGTGAAATTTCAAAATTAAATACAAAAAAAAAAATCTGTCTGTGTATTTGAAAAACAGATTTCAATGCATGATTCTGCTGGAGAAGCTCTATTAACTAATTTGTTCTTTTTGAAATAAATGGGGTAACCCATGGCAGCCATATAACTATGATGTGATCAGTACACATTTTATCTGCTGATGGGCTGCTAAGATTTACTTGACCTGACACAAACCTTGTGACCTTTTTTCCACCCCTCCATAGAAGTCCTCGTAGTGCTGTGACAGTACTGTGCTGCACTTTACAAATAAAGAAATCACTGTGGTTTGGCTACATAAAGGAATGTTTTACATAAGCATTCTAAGAGGTTCATCTTGCTTTAATACACAGTACTAAACACAGTCTCTAAACACCGGGGAATTCCCTACCAGTCATTTGAACTGAAGAAGCCACTCGGATGAGTGGTGAAACGTTTTCAAGAAAAACTCAGAAAAGTCCAGTTGTTTTAGACTTAATTCTACTAGATACTGTATATCATGACCTGGATGAATGAGAATCTTCATAGACACAGTCTCTACTCTGAATTCCAGCTCACCTGACTGCAGCCCAATCTCCCCCTCTGCTGAGAACTCCAGCTGTCCTGCTTCCCCCATCTCTCACCAACTCCGGCTCAAGCTGTCCCACTGTCCAAAATCCCTGCCCCGCGATACACTGTCCATTTTGTACCACCTCTAAGCCTTTCACTCCTTTCTGGCTTCCAGACATTCTACTACAAAGATGGAGAGGCTGCAGGGCTCATATCTTTAGAAATTTAAATTAAAGGACATGTAAACCCCACATACAAAAATTTAATCAGTGAACAGCCTCTTTGCAATCTTTCAATACCTGCCACATTGGTTGTCCAGAGGTTAATAGTAAGGCTGCAGCATCCCCTTTATCGCTTAGATTTCCTTGTCCTCCTGTAACCCACTCAGCCCCCACCCTCAGGAATTTGCTTTGGCTGTAGGCTTGTGGGCATGCTCAGTTGTTCCAAGCTCAGATTACTAAACACGCCCTCCAGTCTAGCAGCCAGTGAAGAGATGGCATTGCTGGTTCCCATAGAAACTCGGCTCTAGCTGTCTGCTTCAGTTTTTTACTCCTGAGCTCAGCTTTACCATTACAGTGCTCAAACAAAGCAGAACTTTTATCAAAGACAGTTCTGCCTGTTTGAGCCTGTTTTCTTGATTAAATGTATGCTGAATAAGGGTCTGTGTATGCGATTTGCAGATTTAAATGTATCTGATTATGTATCAGAGGAAAAATGGCCACCGGGTGAAAGCTGCTATTTGCTTTAGGAAAATGTGATGGTGCTGGCAAACGGAGGGGATATTTGCAGTACAAACAATGCCATATGCGTGGGGGAGACATGCCCAACTGATATACATTGTAGGCAAAGGAAGGCTTTACATGTCCTTTAAATTATTTAAATTTAGATTTAACCAGGGGAATGTATTTTAAGGGCTCTTAAATAACACTTCCACATATTTTGGCAATACACAGGTACCAGTTGACAACACAGCCCCTGCAGCAAATAAACTAGATACTGGTTCCAATAAGAAGATTCAGCTGCTTTGCACTAAAAATCCTAAATACCACCTCTGTTGACTATATAAGGGCTGTTGTACACATTCAAGTACCTAGCTAATCATTAACCGGAATCTTCATCTGTCTTATTTAGCATCCTGGGAATATGTCCCAGTAGGGAATCCTGCCAAAAGAATCTTACGATTAAACAGTGTTCATGGAAACAAACAAAGCACGTTCTTTGCTTTAGTCTGCTTTAGTTAAAAAAAAAAATTCTACATGACCGATGAGTAACGAGCGATCTCAAGTATATAAATACTGTACAGAAAAATATAAATATCTAAGAGCACCTTTGAAATCGCTAGTAATTACGTGTTGTTTACAGCACTGTGGGTCTGCCTTCCCCTGGAAGGGGGCCTGAAGCAGTGAAACGGTGGGAGGGAGATTAAAAAAAGAAAGCAATTTTTGCAAGATCTTTGCTATTTGCTCTCTCTAAATATATCAGAATGCCTAGCTTGGAGGTAAATTAGGGCAAGATTTTGGTTAGAATTTTTTTTAAATTTTCCTAGATATTCTTGTAATTATGGCCTTATTCAGCAATGCCCAGATAAGAGTCTCCGAGCCCTGCGCATGTGCAGTTATCTGAAAATCTTTCTCTGTATAGCAACGACGTTTAGGTAACACGCCCCTACGAGAATATCACTGACATTTCTTGTGCTGTCTGCCCAATAAGCCTATACAAACTGCCACCACATCAATTTGCCATAATGACGAGTTTTGCAAAGCTCCCCACTATCCCTTGGTCATACAGTACTTTGTGTGACACATTCGCAAATGGCTAGCCAACATGGCCATCACAAGCCCCAGTTCTCTGCAAAATAAACTTGCATCAGCGCAAGGAAAGTTAGTAAACAACTGATTTTTCAATGAAGCTTCAATGGGGCTTGTAACAATCATTTTGGGAGAAGGTTGTTCTGTTAAGGCAGTGATATACACTTAACTATACAGCAAATATTGGAAAAATATAAACATAAAATTAAAAGTAATTACCTTGGCCACTTTACCCATATCTTCCAAAGTTGCTCTTTCAAGAGGAAAGCCAGAAAAAGTCTTCTCTATTTTTGAAATGATGCCATCAATATTAAGATTAGCTTTTGGGCATCCCTTAGGAAAGTAAAATTTTGGAATGTTTTGGCTTAAGGCAGGCGTCAGTGGTTCTTCCTTCTTTGGATGAACCTAAGAAAACAAAAACATATTTAAATAAATATACAATACAAGTGATTATAGTTTTATCAGTTTCAGTTGCTTTTAATTGACTCTACAACACAAGGTGCTAGACAAAGGGCTCTGGCACACGGGGAGATTAGTCGCCCGCGACAAAAATGCCAAAGGAAGTTGCCTCAAGTTGCCTTGAGAGGAAACTTCCGGGAAATCGCGGCATGGTGTATGCCATGTCACTGTCGATTTACATTTTCGCCAGTGGGATAGCATTTCGGGGAGATTAGTCGCCCGTGACAAGGGAGATTTGTCGCAGACGACTAATCTCCCCGTGTGCCAGAGCCCTTGAGGTTTGTGCCAAAATCTGTGCACCAAATCTTGCATCATAAAGCCATGTCTTGATAAATGGAAGAGGTGAGCTTAAAGGATGGTTCAGACTTTGATCGTAGCACAGGGAAAGCTGAACTTTTGCTAGATTAAATCAGTTAAGCTTTTAGCCCACAATTGTGGGTTTTGCTTATAAAATATGACCAGGCAAAGCTCCAAAAACACCACAACTGCACAGCCCATTGTACCTTTCCCAACAGAAACTGAACTGGCTGCAGAGTACACTACAGAGGGGAAACTGCATACAATACCACTGATTACAAATTATTTGAGAACCATACTGACACTACAGAATCCCTTGAGAATCCCTTCCACTCCAGCTAGCTACAGTGTGAGGAGCTGCTTAAGCAGTAGGGCTGGAGAAGGATCTGAATTCCTATATAAACACCACACCTATCAGTCCAAATATGACATTTCAATAGTAGAAGTACACTTGCCATACTATAGGCCTGCTATGAAATCAGTGGTATGAAAGCTTTTGGATGAGGTAATGGATATGACATATGAATACCTTGCAAATCACAATACTATAAGCATGGTTTTATGTGAAATAGACTTTTTTTTTACCAGACAAATGAATTTGCCTTTAACGAAGAGGTGAGAGGGTTTAAGAATTTTCCAAAGTATCTAATACAGTACCACAGAGAATGTTACAGATTAAATTAGGGAATATAGGTCTGGATCATAATATTTATACTTTGATAAAGATCTGGCTGAAGGATAGGGCTACAAAGAGTGGTGGTAATTGGAACATTTACTACTGGACCAGTGTGTTTAGTCGAGTAGCCTAGGGGGTCTGTTCTTGGCTCTTTGCTTTTTAATTTGTTTATTGTATTAATGTCCTTGAGGTTGGCATTCTATCCACTGTTTCTGTTTTGGCTGATACTAAATTGTACAAAACTATAGGTTCCATGCACTAAATAGGCTACATTTAAAAAGTGTATTCTTGAACCAACAACTCTCCAGATGGCACCCCTTTAGACTAGAGAAAGAAAACATTTATCTGAGCACCTGGTTTGAGGCCATGGGGAGCAAAATCCAAGGGGCTGGGGAGCAACGTGTTGCTCGCGAGCCACTGGTTGGGGATCAGTGACTTACACAGTCCGATGCTTTACCTAGACTTGCCTTACCTCATTTATTAAAAATGAAGCAATATTCCCAACAGGCTACTCAGTTTTTAGGATAGATAGGGACACAGGATTAAGTCGGGGGCAGTGCAATATACATTAAGAACTGAAATTTAAATATCGGTGTGAATATCAATGTGGACCATTTCTTCTACCTAGAGAAATACAGCACATCATCCTCACAGCTGCATACAATTCCAATTTAGAATAAGTGCAGTGCATGAACAATTACATAATTACCAAATACAGAACAAATATCTTAAAGGTCATATTAATACTAAGTGGTGATTTTAATCACTGCCAATAAAAATCATCATCTCAACATTTTTGCTTAAAGACGTGAGACTGGACCAGTGGTATCAAAATAGCCATTACCAGTCCATCTTAGGGAACTTTGACACCACAGCCATGCTAGTATGGACTGCAAACAATAGGCTTTCACCAGAGTAGTAAGAAATTGATCAGTACTCCTTATTCCTGCATGCAGCTTCAGGAGGGAGAGGAGACAAACAGTGAATTCAGCTGCACAGAATCTGTTACTTGAAAGAAATGGTACAAAATTTCTAATTGGAGTACATTGCTAATATGCTTCTTTTTAGGGTTACCAGCAGTACAAGCAATATGGTTATTTGCCTTTACATCCCCTTTAACCATCTCTATGCAATTGCCAAAAAAAGAGGCATATCCACTTAGCCTTTAATCAGAATTGGACAAACCATTAAATCAGATTTCTAAAGATTGTGTTCTAAGGGTCTTCTTAAAAGTAAATAACGTCTCTCCAAACATCCTGAAATCATGTGCAGAATAACTGGTAGAGTTTTACAAGTCACTCGCAAAAGCAATAATTCTGCACTGCTACAAGATGTCCGCAATCATTTCACTACCCAAGGAAACAACAACCACCTGTCTAAATCACTTCACTACAGAGCAGTCGCACTCACCAAAGTTTTAATGAAAATCTTTGGTTAAAATATTTTATAACTATTTTTTCAATAAACTCCAAACACCCTAGAACCACTATAGCTTGCCTACAGACTAAATTAATCACCTGAAGATGCGACTGCAATGGCACTGCATTATGTTTATCAATGGGCAGAGAAACCCAACTTATGCACATACAAGCTGCGTCTAGAATAAGCTCTGCATTTAACACTGTCAAAACTGGGAAGCTTATTCAAAACTAAAGAACCTGGGTCTGTCAATCAATTGGGTCACAGACTTTCTAACAAACCCCAATTGGTCAAAGTCCACCAACATATCTGTGATTACAGGAACACCACAAGCATGCTGCCTCAATCCCAAACTGTTAGCCCTGCACACATAACTGTGTATCTACAAATTTGCAGATGACAACCACAGTAGTCTCTCACATACAGGAAGAAGGTGGGAGAATGTTTTCTTGGTTTTACCAGTCATTCCTCAGTTTGGAGTGGAGAAAAGACATTTGTATATTTGTTCTATTTCTATTTACTGATTTATTTTGAAAAAAAGATTTTGTCTAACTGCACTTTACTAAACTGCTTTGTTCACGGGGGCTCAAACGTTTTTTATGCGGCATAGGGTTATTTTCCCTTTTAAGATGCAATAGCAAAGTTCCTTCACCTCCTTTTTGCATAGGCTGCAAAACATATTGGCACCCCCTAATTAAGTCAGGTTTCCTTGTCCTTTAAAGATGAAATTACATAAATGTTTTCAATATCACACATTTTTTTTTTACTTAACATATTAATTTAGGTTGAAAAAGAATGTCGACAGATCCAAGATGGCAGCTGCGTTCTTGCAAATCAGGGGAACGTTTGTGAGGCTTGTGCACGGAAATCAGTTGAGATTTGAGAAGCATAGATGGGAATTTGTTTGCTAAAGTATGGGTTTGGGGGACTATCCTTGTCCCTTAAGGTCACAGTTAAGATTCTGGAAGATAATTAGATTCCTGTACATTGGCATCCGTTTGCTTATGCTAAAAAGAACATGAGGGTAAGGATAATGTAAATGTAAATATTAAGTATTATAAATAATGTAAAAGCCAAATTATCTCAAGTATCTTTTTGTGCATACTTATTACATTTAAATGCCTCCATGACATCTTAAGGTATTTGAAATATTCCAAAATGAGGCAAGTGGTATGAATCAGCTCTCATTAATTGCTACTTTATTTAATTAACTTTAATTATAGGTAAATATTGATGTTGCTGAAGTATGTACCATACGCACCTTTAACATGTTTTCATAGTAACTGTATGCACATAATTTAGAATGAACTTTTAGATCATGTAGAATGAGATGACCCCATTGCGCATTTTCCCTTCGTTCCAGGGAACAGGGCTCCTGAGCCATATTACTCACAGTAACAAGGGAAGTGCAAAGCACAAAGGTGTTGGGGATCACTGTTTGACCACCTCACCTGTTTTCAACCTTGTTCTCTGTGACGACACATGCAAACTAGAAGCAGACTCACAATCATGCACCACTGCACAAGCTCCTGGTTGTTGATCACAGGGGTTAAATTAGAGAAGCTGCGAGTGATGGGATTGGAGAGAGGGGGTGTAAAAATGTCTCCCTTTAAAAAGCTAACTAGCTGCTCAGGTCAATGTCACCAGCAAACAGATTCATTTTAGACTCAGATTAATACTATCACTAATAAAATAAATTTCTATTTCTATTAGAACTCTCTCCTATTCATATGTCAGTCTTTCACTTATACCCATTACCTATTTACTATGATAAGTGGAGCTGAAAATAGGTGTTTTTCAAAGCACAGAACTGCAAAACAAATGATTAAATAATGCAAAAGCTGCATGGAATAATAATGACCAGTCAAACTGTTTCAAAATGCAACTGTTTGAATTCCAATTGCTTGAGCTAAAAGAGTTGAGAGATCCTCAGTCTATGAATGTTAGCAAAGCCTCCAAGGATGCAAAGAATCTATCCAACCACGTGGAATATAAGAGTTGGTATATTAAATTCCAGAGTGACAATTTCATTTCATACATTAAAGGACTACAAGGGTTTCATTTTGTTTCCAGAGCCTTTCAGTGTCCTTCAGAAATGTTCTGGGGAAGAGCTGATATGCTTTCAGCACTGTAACACATGCAATAAATACATTGACACATTGGAATTTTGTGCTAATCCTATGAAGTTATGCCTGGGATACTATTTTACTCAGATGTAAGTATAAAGCACAAACCCCCATTTTGGCACATGCTACAGAACTAACACCCATCTTCCACACATTAGGAGGTGACCCCTGTCTATACATCAGTGACTTCTTTGACCTTTTAAAGGGGAAGTTTATCATTAAATTAGCTTTTAATATAGTATGATGTAGACATTGCTAATCTGAGACAATGTGCAATTGTTCTTCATTTTTTATGGCTTTTCAGTTATTAAGCTTTTTGGCCAGCAGCTCTCCATTCCAGCTCTCCAAGGTATTATTTACCCTAGCAACCAGGCAGTGGCTTAAAAAAGATGGAAATATGAATAGTAGAGGGCCTGCATAGAAAGATACAGTAATAAATGTGTAACCTTACAGAGCAATCAATTCTGGCTGCTTGGGTCAATGACCCCCATTTGAAAGCTGGAAAGAGGCAGAAGAGCAAGGCAAATAATTAAAAAATTATAAAAAATAATGAACAAATTACAAAGTTGCTAGGAATAGGCCATTCTATAACATGCAGAGTTAACCACCCCTTTAAAGTTGTTAGAGGTCTTGAATCTAGTTGGTTGTCTGACATTAGAGTACCACTACATACAGTCATATATTTATATATTATATGCATATACTGAATAGTTACACAATTAAAGGGAACATAAACCCAAAAATATAGTTTTGCCTAATGAAGGAAAATGAAATTCAAGCAGTTTTACAATAACACGTCATTTGTAAACGTTATTGAAATACCCTGTTTTCCCGAAAATAGGACATCCTCCAAAAGTAAGGCACCCCCCCCGATTTTTCACCCCCCTCGGAAAATAAGGCACCCCCCGAAAATAAGACACCCACCTATACGATGGAATAAATGTGTACTGTATTCTTCCTCATGGAAAAATAAGACATCCCCTGAAAATAAGACCTAGTGCATATTTTGGAGCTTAAAAAAATATAAGACAGTGTCTTATTTTCGGGGAAACACGGTAAGTATCAGTCTGTCCTTTTTTGCACTGCTTGTTCTGCCTCTTTAAACTATCTAGCAGAAGACAGCCTTGCATGCTTTGTCCCACGTCTGTTATATCAGCTGCCTTCTGCGACACTGTAGTCAGAACCATCAGGGCTGAGAATAGAAAGGGACAGATTTCTTTTATTAGCTATATTCACAAATAACGTTAAAACCACTACAAATTTTTAATTCATGTAAAATGGAAAGTTGCTTAGACTTAATTATTAGACAATTTTATTTTTGTTTTACATCCCCTTTAAACACCAAAGGTTACCAACAAAGAGGGCAATATGCCAGAAAGCCAGAAGCAGTTACAAGGAAGTGAGTCACCTAAAAAAGAAAAGGGATATCGCATCTCTGAACTGAGGGACGATATGTAGCCTTCCAAGAACTTTTTTGGCAGCCCCCAGAATGCCCAAATTTTAATATAAATTAGTAACAAAAACATTGTACCCGTTAACTATTTCTTTACAAAGCTATTTTATATATCTATATTACAATATAAATATATTCGGGTATGGGATCATTTATTCAGAAAGCTCTGAATTACAGGAAAGCCATCCCCCATATACAGGTATGGGACCCCTTATCCAGAATGCTCGGGACCTGGAGTTTTCTGGATAAGGGATCTTTCTGTAATTTGGGTCTCCATACCTCAAGTCATCCTCTAAAAATCATTTAAATATTGAATAAACCCAATAGGATTGTTTTGCCCCCAATAAGGATTAATTATATCTTAGTTGGGATCAAGTACAAGTACTGTTTTATTATTACAGAGAAAAAGAGAATCATTTTTAAAAATTTGAATTATTTGCTTATAATGGAGTCTATGGGAGATGGCCTTACTGTAATTCAGAACTTTCTGGATAACGGGTTTCCGGATAAGGGATCCTATACCTGTACTCCATTTTAATCAAATAATTCTAATTCTTAAAAATGATTTCCTTTTTCTTTGTAATAATAAAACAGTACCTTGTACTTGATCCCAAGAAAGAAACAATTAATCCTTATTGGAGGCAAAACAATCATATTGGGTTTATTTAATGTTTAAATGATTATTTAGTAGCCATAGGGTATGGAGATCCAAATTACGGAAACACCACTTATCCAGAAAACCCCAGGTCCTGAGCATTCTGAATAATAAGTCTCATAATTGTTTTTAAAATCTTGTACAAAGGCAAGATGTATGCTAAGGACCACATGTTTTTGCACTAAACCAGATATTATATACAGGTATCGGACCCCTTATCCGGAAACCCGTTATCCAGAAAGCTCCGAATTACGGAAAGGCCGTCTCCCATAGACTCCATTATAAGCAAATAATTCAGAATTTTAAAACTGATTTCTTTTTTTATGTAGAAATAAAACAGAACCTTGTAATTGATCCCAACTAAGATATAAATAATCCTTATTGGATGCAAAACAATCCTATTGGGTTTAATTCATGTTTTATTAATTTTTTAGTAGACTTAAGGTATGGAGATCCAAATTACGGAAAGACCCCTTATCCGGAATACCCTTGGTCCCGAGCATTCTGGATAATGGGTCCTATACCTGTACCATTAAATAAATTAAATATCTAATAAATCTAATAAAGTTTCTATCAAAACAGAACAGTTTAATCTGTTACTGGAGCATTAATCTGCACATTTGTATGTGTATTTGTATGTGAACACAACTGGGACCATGATGCACTAATGTACATTAATCTTTTCAAAGGCTTTAATGCAATAATGCCCCTAGTGACAATTATTATTAAATGGCACCATTTTTTTTCATTATTGAGCACACAAGGAGTTTTATTGGTATGATATTGCTTAATAGAATTATTGACCTTTTCAACTTTATAGATGTTATCACTGATACACTTTTTGGGCCAACTCCCCCAAAAAAACTGATTATTTACAGACATAAATAATGATAGTCTCAAGACAGCTAACATGTTTGCATGTATAAAATGCAGATGTTGACCAAATCTAGATGGTCAGTCTGACACTTGACACACTAGTGTTCTGGAAATGTAACAGAGGGCAATGTGGTAGGTAATCTGTCCCTTAAACCAAAGGCCATCAAGATAACAAAAATAAAATACACGCAGCTGTCTACACTAAAACAAGCTGTTCAGTTGTCAGGGCATTGTATCACAAAGTACATAAAGAAATTCACTTAACTGTAAGACGAAACTTGTCTGAAACTTTCAGTAATGTTGAAAGTACTGGTAGGAAAATCAACCTGTTAAGAGATCTGATATTTTTTGTTTACGTGGTACAAGAAGAACATTTGGCAGAATACAATAAACAGCTTGGTTATTTTGATTCTGCAGGCTAGAAATGTGTCATACAAGGCACGAGAGCTTAACCAGACACCCCTGATCCGTACCACACAGACACTCTGAATTCATGACACACTTGTAAAGTGTATTCTAACTTTGCATATATACATCAGTTTGAAAAGTTTGTCAAATAAAATTTTTCTGAAGTGAACAGACTGCATTATCTCTCTCATGCACTGTGTGACATGATTCTACAAGAGAGACTGGCAGAAAATGTAACTACAAAATGTACTACAAATACACAACCCCAACCAGAATTAACAGCAAACATACACCATGCTATATATTCTCAATATATTCTCCCAAAATCTTGAGGACAAACGACTACTTATATTAAACAATTACCATCAAAGAATTCAGAATACAGTAATTACATATTCTAATGCAAAATATTAACAGAAGGGTACAAAGTTTTGAAGCTCATCACAAGAATAGTACAAGCTAACCTGGATTTGTTGAAAAGCCTTGAGCCTTTTTTTAAATCTTGATGGCAAGACAAAATCACATCCACGGGCCAATAATGCCAATTCCTTTCTCAGATCCGGGTCTTGCCTTAAAGAAATCTCTTTCATCCTCATGCTTCCAGATTTCATTAAAAAAAATATCTTGACTGCTGAAAACTCCCAGTGTCTAGAAAAAACCTCAGAGGAAATAACCTTCCTTTTCCAAAAAATACATAAAATCTACCACTTGTGGTACAAGAGGCTCTTTTCTACAGCTGAAGTTCACCAAAAGCCAGAACAGCTTGAATCTCATGTTCCATACATTAAGAATTTCTGTGGCTTTCAGCAACAGAACTTACAAAGTCACAAAGGGTGCTGCCCTTTAAGAGAGATGTCCCAGAAGTTCTGCACCGTACTCATTAACTAACAGGTTGAGCCTCTTTAACGCTGTACAGAGACTATATATAAAACAAAGCTTCTAAAGTTATGGGAGGGGAAAAAAAAGAGAAACAGGCAAGCTTGATGGCAGGACTGTAGTTTCCAGCTGTCTTTTCAGTATGTCAGACACCAACAGGAGGCAATGAATGTGCTGCGAGTCAAGTGGTCAGTGCTGGCTGCAGTCACACTACTGCATTTACATTCCACTCCCCTTGTATGTGGCCTCTATCACATGGACAAATATGCAGCCACTGATAAAGCCAAGGAGGAACAGGAGAGGTATTAAGTCAGCATATGTAGGTTACCAGCACAAGCTCAGGGTATTTTCTAATGAAATATTAGGCACATTCAAATGCTAAATGAGCAGAATTCCACACTCTCCTATTTCCTTTTAATTCAATTCAAAAACAGGGATAAACAAACAAGGATTAAGAGGGAGATTTTATTACAACAAATCCAGCTTTCCTGAACAAAATTCAGCAAATAAACTTAGGAAAGAGATAAAAAAAAAAAAAAAAATATTGACTATTTCAAAATATTTGTGTAAAGGTTTTAAGGGGGTGATTTGTAATAGTTCACAAGAAATAACCGGTTTCCTTTATTTGACAATTTTTTTTTATAATAAAGTTGAGGATTAAAGTTGCATTTTTTCATGTCACCTCAGACCAGCTCTGTGGGGGGTACCAACTCTGTAAACTGCTCTGCTTTGCTATATTAGTTGTAATGCAAAGATAATTCTTATCTTTGGCCATGTTAAGCATAATGCCTACATTTTATTAAAGGGGAACTCCACCCAAACACAACTGAGCCGTCAGCCTGACTCACCAAAGAGGGCAACAAAGTTAAAAGGTTGGTTCAACTTTAAGTTAATTTTAACTGTTATAGAATGGCCAATTCTAAGCAACTTTTTATATATATATATATATATATATATATATATATATATATATATATATATATATATATATATATATATATATATAGACAGACAGAGTACCGCACACATAGGGACTTTATAGAAAAAACAAAAAGGTTTATTGAAAAAAATCCCCTTGTATATATATATATATATATTTTTTTTTTTAAATGTTTGCCTTTTCAAGCCAAAAACTGTTTTTTTTTTTCTTTTTATTGGCTTTCAATTCAGGCCCTCTCCTATTCCTATTGAGTGGATACTGGTATGTAAATGCATTTTTGTCTGTTTTCCATACCAACATCCATGAAAATAATGGAATTCACCTGGAAGGTGAACTGTCCCTTTAAATTTGATTATACAGAAATAGAATTCTAATTTTTGAAGTTTAAAGTAAAAGCAAATCCCCTGAATGAATATTTAACCAACAGATATGATATAAACTTAGTATGTATGTTTCAAACATGTGTGTAATTTTCTGTTTAGGATTACCGAAAGACACATACAAAAAAAAGCATATTTTTATAAAAATGATTTATTTAGATAAAGCAGGGCTTTACATATGGGCTTTTTTTTTTTACGTTATATGTTTATATAGAGACCTACATTGTTCTGGAGTATACTTTTCCTTTACTAAATCTGTATATGTTATCCTTTACTCTGATATCTATAAAGGAAAAAATACTTCCCTGGCATTAATAATGACCAAGGACACTCTTGTGAACTGACTGATAATAACTGCCTGTACTAATATAGTGTCAAGCTATTTGATATAGAAGAAAGCAGAAATAGAGACTGCACTCAAACAAATTTTGGCTGGGGAGCTTAGATTTTCCTATTAAACAAATTCATGGGGAATATAAATTATACAATGTTACAGTTGAACTTTAAAGGAAAAGATACAATGTAAAACTTTCATTGGCAAAGAGTGTTGTTAAATGCTTAGGCATAAATCACTGCGACTCTGGATGGTGTCCCCAGTGTCAGCAATTAACTAACTAAACATTGTTTAGTTTTAGCACACACTAACAAGTTTTCACTCCCTAGATACCTGGCATCACAGTGAACAACTTGCTAGAACCAGAGTTGTCTCCTGCGCAAATTGAGAAATTAATTAGCTCTTGGTCATTTCTGCACTAAACCCCCTGCCCTAGGAAAGGTACGCACCGGCGAGTAAGGGCACATACCTGCTCTCTGCTTTTTTATTTTTTCTTTAGACTAGTGGCTCAAATGACACGGCTGAATGCCATCTGATGCAATTTTTTCCCTATCTTGCAAATAATCACAGTGCTATGAATATCTAGGCCAGTGATCCTCAACCAGTGGCTCAGGGACAACATGTTGCTCACTAACCCTTTGGATGTTGCTCCCAGTGGCCTCAAAGCGGGTGCTTATTTTTTAATTTCTGGATAGGAGGCAAGTTTTGATTGCATTAAAACCCAGCGCAATTGCCAAACAGAGCCTTCTGTAGGCTGCCAATCCACATAGGGGCTATCAAACTTTTTTCATGCTTGTGTTGCTCCCCAAAACTTTTTCCATTTGAATGTGGCTCATGGGTATAAAAGGTTGGGGATCTCTGATCTAGGCAATGCTGCAGTCCTAAGGTGCTTCCCAATTTGTCCAATACAATGAGCATTGCTAACAGGGGGAGACTGCCTAATTAAATCTGAGTTAAGATGGCCATACACAGTAAGATCCGCTCGCTTGGCCAGGTCATCAAGCATGCGGATCTTTTTCTGATATCCCCACCTATGAGCGGGCAATATCGGGCTAAATCGAATTTGAACAGAGGGTATAGGTGACGTCGGTTTGGGGACCGCATCAACAAGTCACCCAATCAGATGGAAAAATCAAACCTGCCCGGTCGAGATGTCGGGAAGGCCCATCGTTCATGCCCTTACACGGGCAGATAAGCTGTGGTATCGACAACTAGAATTGGCCTGTGTATCGCCACCTTCAGCAGGCCTGAAAATCAAGCAAATGTACAGATGATCCAGGTCCTGGAAGTGAATTACGGGCAATTTAAATGGCACCCGTGATCTTTATTATACTAATCTGTTATCAGTAAAGATTTTATAAATATAAAACATAAAAAATGAAATGGTATTAAAAAGGGTGAAATTTTGATAGCAAAACCCTCAAATAAAATTTAATTGATTTTACTGACACTCATTTGTTAATAATTAGCACACACATCACATTTTTTCCCAATGGCGTAAATATGGCAACAGGAAAGTATTTGGAATTCCCTCCCCGAATCAGTCGTACTGGCTGATACATTATATAACTTTAAGAAGGGGCTGGATGGATTCTTAGCAAGTGAGGGAATACAGGGTTATGGAAGATAGCTCTTAGTACAAGTTGATCCAGGGACTGGTCCGATTGCCATCTTGGAGTCAGGAAGGAATTTTTTTCCCCTCTGCGGCAAATTAGAGAGGCTTCAGATGGGGTTTTTTTTTGCCTTCCTCTGGATCAACTAGTAGTTAGGCAGGTTATATACAGTGGAGGAAATTATTATTTGACCCCTCACTGATTTTGTAAGTTTGTCCAATGACAAAGAAATGAAAAGTCTCAGAACAGTATCATTTCAATGGTAGGTTTATTTTAACAGTGGCAGATAGCACATCAAAAGGAAAATCGAAAAAATAACTTTAAATAAAAGATAGCAACTGATTTGCATTTCATTGAGTGAAATAAGTTTTTGAATCCTCTAACAAAAAAAGACTTAATACTTAGTGGAAAAACCCTTGTTTGCAAGCACAGAGGTCAAACGTTTCTTGTAATTGATGACCAAGTTTGCGCACATTTTAGGAGGAATGTTGGTCCACTCCTCTTTGCAGATCATCTCTAAATCCCTAAGGTTTCGAGGCTGTCTCTGTGCAACTCTGAGCTTTTGCTCCCTCCATAGGTTTTCTATTGGATTAAGGTCCGGAGACTGACTAGGCCACTCCATGACCTTAATGTGCTTCTTCTTGAGCCACTCCTTTGTTGCCTTTGCTGTATGTTTTGGGTCATTGTCGTGCTGGAACACCCATCCACGACCCATTTTCAGTTTCCTGGCAGAGGGAAGGAGGTTGTCGTTCAGGATTTCACTATACATGGCTCCGTCCATTTTCCCGTTAATGCGAATAAGTTGTCCTGTGCCCTTAGCAGAAAAACACCCCCAAAGCAAAATGTTTCCACCCCCATGCTTGACGGGGGGGGTGGGGACGGTGTTTTGGGGGTCATAGGCAGCATTTTTCTTCCTCGAAACACAGCGAGTTGAGTTAATGCCAAAGAGCTCTATTTTGGTCTCATCAGACCACAGCACCTTCTACCAGTCACTCACAGAATCATTCAGGTGTTCATTGGCAAACTTCAGACGGGCCTGCACATGTGCCTTCTTGAGCAGGGGGACCTTGCGAGCCCTGCAGGATTTTAATCCATTGCGGTGTAATGTGTTTCCAATGGTTTTCTTGGTGACTGTGGTCCCTGCTAATTTGAGGTCATTAACTAACTCCTCCCGTGTAGTTCTAGGATGCTTTTTCACCTTTCTCAGAATCATTGACACCCCACGAGGTGAGATCTTGCGTGGAGCCCCAGAGCGAGGTCGATTGATGGTCATTTTGTGCTCCTTCCATTTTCGAACAATCGCACCAACAGTTGTCACCTTCTCTCCCAGCTTCTTGCTAATGGTTTTGTAGCCCATTCCAGCCTTATGCAGGTCTACAATTTTGTCTCTGACATCCTTGGACAGCTCTTTGGTCTTTCCCATGTTGGAGAGTTTGGAGTCTGCTTGATTGATTGATTCTGTGGACAGGTGTCTTTTATACAGGTGACTAGTTAAGACAGGTGTCCTTAATGAGGTTGACTAATTGAGTAGAAGTGTCTAACCACTCTGTGGGAGCCAGAACTCTTAATGGTTGGTAGGGGTTCAAAAACTTATTTCACTCAATGAAATGCAAATCAGTTGCTATCTTTTATTTAAAGTTATTTTTTCGATTTTCCTTTTGATGTGCTATCTGCCACTGTTAAAATAAACCTACCATTGAAATGATACTGTTCGGAGACTTTTCATTTCTTTGTCATTGGACAAACTTACAAAATCAGTGAGGGGTCAAATAATTATTTCCTCCACTGTATAGGCATTATGGTTGAACTTGATGGACGTATGTCTTTTTTCAACCCAACTTACTATGTTACTATGATTTGGCCGCCCTCCACACCCTTTGTGCGCACACTGACAGCACAATAATCAGTTCTATGTCACGGCTTTTTTAAAAAAAATTGTTACCACTGGTCAAATAATGTGAAAATACTGGAATTAGAGGATTATTTATCTTCGTTGTTTTACTAGAAATTAATTCTTTGGAAGAATTACACTTAAATTAGGAACAAGTACTGTTATAACTTTATATCTACAAAGCCAAATCCTGCAAGCCTCTACATGTGAAATTCAGCGTATAATATAATTGCAGCAACACTATCCTAGGAGGAGCCTGCTATGAGATCTGCCTAAGAAACTCATCACTAGGATACTGCAGGCAACAAGAAGTTACCTAATCAGAGCTGAAGCAAGGAGATTTCACCATCAACGTATGACGGGTTTTTTTTTTGAGTAAACAACTTGTAAAAGCAGGAAAGAAAATTATTCAGCACATATTTATATATATATATATATATATATATATTATACATGAGCCATAAAATATACTTTGAATAATATCTGTATAAACTTACCATTTGTTTTCAGTGTACAGTGAGTAATCAGGGTTAATTATTTTTTTCTACCAGTCTCAAATTTGATTTGTTAAAGATTGCTACACAAGCAGATCTTTTAAGCTGGCAATACAAGTACTAATAAAATCGTACAAACCTAGTTTAGTTCAATTTTTGCACCGTATGCATGCTCAGAATTATTGTCCCAATAATTTTTGTACCATGGCAATCAGCCATTTACTCGATCAGCCAGAGTAGAAAATTTTGTCCGGAAATAAAAATCTGTATATGTATTGTGTATCGAACAATATCCTTGGGGAACCTACAATGGAAGTTACTTTCATACGATTGGCACCTGCCAACTATTTCATGTTCAGAACATCCTCCGATTTGCTATTTTTAGGGCTTTATCCTGCAGTTTCTGTCTGAATGTTAGCATTTAAAAGTACGAATGATATCAGAACGTTTGTCGGAAGAGGACTAAAAGCTGAATGTGTATGGACAGCTTTAGGGCTGTGAAAGACCAGGAGATTAATTCCCAACGGTATATCTCCTCTACTGCGGTCAACTAATCTCCTTCAAATGCCTTCCCACCATTTATAACATAAGTCGCCAGTGAGAAAACACATGAGTCGCAACTTTGGGAGACTTTGTAAAGCTGAAGTGATGCATATGTTTTTGCATGTTCTGAAGACATTTGGACGAGATTAGTCGCCAACTAATCTCATGTGCCACTGCCCTTAGCCACCCAGGTGGTGAGTCAAGACAGGCTGATCTAATCATTCAGTCTGAGGCTGCAATCAGATAAAATGTGTGACTCCTGCAAAGTGGCCAAATACAGACCACTGACAAACAGGAGTATCTGAAGATGCCCCCAGAGTCTGAGCACTGTGGGAGATTTTAATGGTCCTCTACAAAGGGCAATGAGTTGCTTAATCACACAAATTAACCTTTAAAGGAATATCTAGCAGACACAGAAAAAATTAATGAACCTTTAAAAACATGGTTGGAAAAAGTGGATAGCCAAGTAAAAATTGGTGGACTTATGATTCATTTATAGAGGCTTGGCCCACCAATCACTGTTGCCAATGTGTATTGCTAACTCTGAAAGTGATGTTACACACCAAAAGGGGAGTTATACTTCAAGCTGGAACAAGTATATGGGTAATTAGCCTTTTTATAAAGCTGATTTATAATTCAAAGGCAGATTAGATCCATGAAATGACCAATCAAGGAATCTCTTTTTTCAGCAGTTTTCACTCAATGCTTGTGTTGACACTGATGGCTGACTAGTGTAGAGAGCTTAAAGGACATGTCAATCCCAAAAAAGTTTTTTTGCCTAATAAAAAAAAATATAATCTAGGCAACTTTCCAATATGAATATATTAAAAATTATTAGTGCTTTCTAAGTTATTTGTAAATGTAATGGCTATTAAAAGCAGCATTTGCTGAACTCCTGGTTGTTAAGTTTTACACAAAGTTGCAAAGGTCAGTTTCCTCCTGCAAGATGGGTCTGTCAGTCTGCTGGCTTGTGTTACATTGTTTCAAATGCCAGAGCCACCCAGGCAGAGAATAGAAAAGGACATGCAAACACTGTTTCTAATAGCAGTTATATATACAAATAAGTCATAAACCATTAGAAATATGTAATGAATGTATATTACAAAGTTGCTTAGAATTTTGGTTTCTTTTATAAAGCAAAAAAATATATTTTGGGTTGACTTGCCCTTTAAGCCAATCAGGTCCTGATTTCAGATGTGCATGCTCATGGTCAGTCAACCAGCAGCAACTTCTCTCCTCCCTGCTCACTCACTTGTGGTGGAACTGATCATAAATGCCCATGCTATAAAAGGAGGCTTATGCCAACTTGGCCATACACACTGAGATTTGTTGGCCCAATTTTGACCATATGAGCTGGACATGTGGGCCAGGCCAGGAGTCAGCTTTGACAGACCTGTCTGCAATCCTGTTGCACTGCAGATATGTCATGTTTGGAAATTTCATCTTGTGGTGCACTATTTTAGTGGCTCTGGGCTCACGGGTGCACTCCAGGGTCATGTTATGATCTTTAAATAAAACAATGGGAACAATACTAAGTATTTTTTTTTTAAACCATAGGCATTGCTGTTAATTGCACAGGTGACTAAAAGCCCTAAACAAATACATGTCCCACTGTCTTATGCTTTAGTTGAACACTAGTCATTTCTACGAAGCAGCATACACAAGCGCACAATACATTTTCTTTCCAACGTAGATCAGTCAGCTGGTGTTACTCTAGCAAATATGAATGACAGCTATATTTAGTGCCTGGTGCCAATGTTACACCAGCTGTCAAAAGCAGAGGCAGATGGATGACGTGAAATGAATTTGTAACTAATCCTTTAAGGAATGCATTTGTATTCTGGAATTTTCACTAGCTTTCCTAAAATAGAAAGTTACTATGCAAGGGGACAGCTAAAGAAGAAACTCAAAGATTCTCAGCACATGCAAACATATACTTTAGATAACAAAAGAAAAATGTCTGTCACATAATTACATATTATTTTCCAACACATGTAAAGTTCTTGTTATTGAAAACTTTGAATAAATTAGGATTTTCTTTTCAAAACTATTAGAAATACGGGTGAATTTGTTAATCTGGAAAGGGAAAAAATTGGATTGCTTCTATCCCTAATATTTGCATTTCAACACCTAAGGAAACAGTTTACAGGGAAAGTTTGCAATTGTGAATCTGTAAAAATGTGACCAATAAGAATTGTATTATGCAACCCCAGAACCAATATACATATAACTGGAGTGCAAATAGTGTGGTAACATAGCAAAGGAACTTACTTTATAAAGTAATTAAGACTTTAAATATGAGATATATTAATTGGAGGAAAAACAATCCTGTTGGGTTATTGTAAATGTTTAAATTATATTTTAGTAGACTTAAAGTATGGAGATCCGAAAAGACCCCTGGGCCCAAGCTTTCTGGATAACAGGTCCCATAACTGTATATAAAAATATATACATACACTTTACATAAATCACAGAATTAGGAAAATGAAATAAAAAAAAAACCAAAACAATTTGTATCTTTTGGGGTACAGGTGAGTAGTTTTAAGCGAGGGTCACTATTAGCACCTTTATATTATACTGTACTTAAACTGTTTATTTACATCTACTCCCTCACTCCAGCAAGCTTACAACCTAACAGCCCCCCCCCTTACAGACACACAAAGGCACATGGGCAACCTAGAAGTATGTTTTGCAATGATGTAAGAAATCTGAAAACCCAGAGAAATTCACATACAAGCAGCAGACACAGTGTCAGTAGTATCCTGCTTGCAATCTAACCCAGATGAAAAGTAATCTTTTACTGCAAGGAACTTGTTCCCTATTTTTCCTAAAGGCAAAGGTTAAGCCCTATTTATCAATGTGTGGTAGGAAAGTTTATCCCAATAGAGAGTTAGTTGCCGCCACCATCTGGAAAACACTGCAACTAAATTCCCCTGCACTGCCCAAAATGAGCTAATAGCAGGTCAATGATAAACCATAATCTTCTCAAGTGACCCCTGCATCATCACTGACCATGGAGTATGCCAAGAGCTCTGTATGCCTAAAGCCAAAGGCATAAGGAGAGCAGGCTGATCAAGAGACATGGATATCACAAGTGGAAAAAAAGGGGACAGCTGTAATTTAAATTTATACTTCTGCTAATCATTAAACAGGATCAGCTTGGGTACTTAGAATGTATTTTAAGGCACCTTTGTGGACATCCACTCGTTTATTAGTAGGGATGCTCCGAACCCACTTTTTTGGGTTCTGCCGAACCCCCCCTGATGGATTCTGCCGAATACTGAACCGAATCCGATTCCTAATTAGCATATGCTAATTAGGATCGGGAAGGGTTAAAAGTTGGTGCGCGCTGCAAAAAAAAAAAAAAAAAAATTTAATTTCCCCCTAAAATTTAACCCTTTCTGAATGCTAATTAGCATATGTTAATTTATGCTAATTAGGATTCAGACTCGGTTCGGCCGGGACCATGGATTCAGGTGAAACCGAATCCATCAAAAAAAAGGCTGGATTCAGCCCGAATCCCGAACCGAATCCAGGATTCGGTGCATCCCTATTTATTAGGTTTACGTCTCTCTTGTATAAAGTATCCCAGTGAGGAATGAAGCCTAGAAGAATGTACAAACCAGATAATATGTGGCATGATTAAAGAAACTTCTTTTAGGCCCTGGTAGCAGGCACACCAGGTGGAATTCGGCTAGAAACTGCATGTGCAAGCAGTTTAGTTTTGAATTCCGCTTTGTATGCATATACCCTGCCAGTGCAATGGCTCAGGGTGCAGGCTCATCAGTGAACAGAATCCACCCCGTGTTGAATTGGCCATAAATGTAGTTAACATGTAAGTACTGTGGCTTCAAAAGTGTGATTTCCAAACACACGTCTGCACTAAAAATGTCATTTAAAGGGGACCAGTCACCTAGACATTAAAAGCTGTAGAATAAAAACCCCTTTTAAATTAATCCTGAAGCCCATTTTTTTAAGGGGTTGTTCACCTACAGGTTAACTTATGTTATAGAATGGTCTATTCTTAGCAAGCTTTCAATTGGTCTTCATTTTTTACTGTTTATGCGTTTTCGTCTTCTGACGCTTTCCAGCTTTCAAATGAGGTTCACTGACCCCAGCAGCCAAACAACTATTGCTCTTGGAGGCTACAATTGTATTGTTATGGTTGCTTTCTATGATTTATCTTTCTATTTAGACCCTCCTCTATTTATATTCCAGTCTCTTTTTCAATCCACTGCCTGGTTGCTAGGTTAAATTGGACTCTAGCAACAAGCTTGCTGCTACAAATTTCAATTCACTTATGACCCCTTTAACATCCATACCTGTTATAAACTATTTTAGAAATCTCAGCTGTCAGTTATATTTTGCCTTCCCCACCTCTATGCCTCAGACATTGAGCTTGGGCAGGCAATTTTGGCACATAAACAAGATTTTAGGATGATATAAAACTTTGTGCCGGCCCGCTTCCTGCGATTATGAATTTTAAAACTGATGGAAACAAGATTTATGCAATTTATATAATGGAAGTAAAGTTTTACTTGCCTGGCTAGCACATAAAAGAATTTAAAAATGATCTCTTAGGGTGACAGGTCCCCTTAAAGGGGCATGATAAGGGCTGCAGTGGGAGGTCTAAATAAAACGGGGTCAATCTTCCCTCTCAGCTGAGATTAGAGCTGTTACTGCCCATACAAGGGGTGTGCTCCCTCACCTAGCAGAGGTGGCTCTTTAGTGAGAGTAGGGCTCTCTGCACAAAACACGTCAGGAAGCCTGTCTGCCTGTGGAGCGAACTCCCAAAAGGGCTGGGGGTGCTGTCTACTACTGAAAGGGGCAAAGGTGCTCCAATTTACCCCAGCAAACAGACATTGGTTTTAAGAGACTGGAATAGGAAAATGCCTGAATAGATTTTTAAAGAAATACGGTTATGGAAAAACATGTTTTGTTTTTCAAAACACATCAGTTAATGGAGATTCTCCAGCAGAATCCTGCATTGAAAGCAGGGGCTAGCCATATTCTTCATTTCCCAGGGTGCCACAGCCATGTGACCTGTGCTCTGATAAACGTCAGTTACACTTTACTGCAAGTTGGAGTGATATCACCCCCTCCCTTTTCTACCAGACAGCATCTCCCCAAGACCTACGGCAGTTATCAGAATAGCACTTCTGATAACTGGGACTCCCCCAGTTACATGGGAGTAGGAGAAACAATAGGTTACCTGAAAAGCAGTTCTAATGTGCAGCACTGGCTCCTTCTGAAAGCTCAGATTCAGGCAGACAATGCACTGAATGGCTGCCTACACACCAAACTAAAAAAAAAAAAGTTGTTCTAACCAACAAACTTAATAACTGTCTCACAACAATAGTTTCTTGGCAGTTGGGGTCAGTGACCCCCTTTTGAAAACTAGGAGTAAAAAAAGCAAATAATAAAAAAAAAATCACATGGAAAGTAGCTAATAATAGGACCTTCCATAAATAAACTAAAAGTTAATTTAAAGGTGAACAACACCTCTAAATATTTGAACCCTTAGGCACAGCATTCCACCCATGTTAGTAGTTAAAGTTTTGGATGTGTCTGGCCCTTTTTCTAAGTAAAATGTCACAGATGTGATTCAATAAAGCAAATATAAGCTTTTGGCTTTGGGTATTGTAGATTAAATTATACCCTACCTATGGTACTATACCATACCTAATCTCAAATGCCCAAAGTTGTGACATGGTTCTCATACATTGCAGAACCCGGACCAGCGAGGCTTTTTTGAGATAACTTGGGATCATTCATGAATATAAAAGCATTTCTAAATTGTAAACATAAATCCCCATATGTAATAAAAGGCACAAAACTTTGCCGGGGCAGTAATATGTTAGGCAACCCCCCCCCACTGTATAAAATTGCTATGTTTTTTTTCCTGGACATGAGGATTTTTCAGGTAAATTAAAGGACAAGGAAAGGCAAAGTCACTTGGGGTGCCAAAATGTTAGGCACCCCCAAATGACTTTAATCGCTTACCTTGTACCCCAGGCTGGTGCCCCTGTTAGGAGAAAACAGCACCAGCCCGGGGTACCTGGAGCGATGCGCTTCCTGCTTCATTTAGCTGCGACTATGCGGTAGGCGCATGCGCTGTAGAGTGAAAAGCCGACTTCTCTGTTAAAGTTCGGCTTTTTACTCTACTGCGCATGCGCACGCTCGCGAACCAGGAAGAAGGAAGCACTGCAGGTACCCCGGGCTGGTGCTGTTGTCTTCCAACAGGGGCACCAGCCCAGGGCAAAAGGTAGGAGATTAAAGTCACTTGGGGGTGCCTAACATTTTGGCACCCCCAAGTGACTTTGCCTTTCCATGTCCTTTAAGTACACTGGCCTTGGAGGGAAATGGTATTGTAGCTATCTTACTTACTTGTAGCTATCTTTCCCAGACATCCCTCTTCAAACTCATCTAATATTACACATTTTACTGCTGCAAGAGGGACCCATGATACAAGTAAGAAACACAGTGGCATAGTCCTACTTTTTTTAAGGAGTCCAAGGGAAAAATTTGATTTACTGGTTGTTGTCTGTCTGTCTGGAGGTACAACCCAGCTATCTTGAAAATTTTATCTGTATCCCCATCTCCTAAATATAAACTATTTTTGCCAATAACAAGTTCTATTTTTCATTTTCAAGCTCAGAGAGCAATGTATTAATGCAAACAACTATACAAATACAAACCAGACAGCAAACACACACTGTTTAATAGAGCTGGTTCTTCAGTAATCACAAATCATAGATTTTTTTTTAACTATTGCTGATACAATTGTATTGTTATGTGTCTTAACTATTAAGACATCACTAAACTTATAGAACAGACTAATTAACGGGGAATACATTATTTGAACACTTACCACCCCTACACTACTAGATCGACGTTTTCTAGGAGTAAGTCCACTCCTTGGGCTTCCATAAGAACCAGGTGGGAGGGCAGACTGAGGAGACAGTGACAAGTTATCCAGCGCTTTATGAGCTGAATGCAAAGTACTTTTGCTTGGTATTTCCTTAGTACCATAGTCATCAGCGTCCGGCAGAATTTTCTCTCCATTTTTTATTCGTCTTAAATAATCGTTGAGGAGCAATTGTGTTGGTGTCTCGCTAAGCCAGCGTAAAAATAATTCATCTACTTTCATTTTTAAGACAGGTTTCAAAACGGTTGTTGTCGGCATGATTGACAGCAGGAAGGTTAAGGGGTTTTAAAAAGAATTGAACCTACAAAAAATGAATGTTAATATGTTAGTGAAATGCAAGATTCCACCTTAAAACAATTGCAATCAACAAACTGATTTTTTTTTTACTTGACTGAAATCCTGAATGATAAACATTTATTTTAATACTGTTAGGAATAAACGTTAGGAATTGTGTGTGTGGTTTTTTTTGTAAATTTAAGGCAGACAAGCAATATTGTCAACTTTCCATCAATGAAACAACCGAGTCTTGCCTTCAATACTTGCAAATTAAACCAAGTCATAGGATTTTCTCTTTATAAATGCAACGTCCCCTACTGTATGCATTCCCCTTGCCGTCTGATTTGCCCTGGGAAATGGCCATTGTCATATGAAGCAACATGTCAAATGACAATAATTGGAACCTACTATTACAATTCCTAGAAACTTGGCTCAGTAGATTTATAGTAAAAAAGGGTCAAAACACACACTGCACACTTTATTCAGTAGTAAGAAGTCGTAAAACTTAATGTGGAAATTGTTCATACCGCCCAGTCCCGATTCTCTTTATTAGGCAGCCCTCAGTTTGGAATCACTACTTAAACGTCCCGCAACGCCGTCAACATTCGGCGCCTTGGCTCCTGCTAAGCCCAAACGTCCCAAGTCTCATCTCGCGAGATTGTGGCGTCGCGACTAAACGTATATAAGCGCGGTGACGTTGTGTTTAGCCACCTTGGGGGCGTGGCGGAATGTCTTGCCTTTAGTAGTCAGAGAGACACAGTAGTCCGTGCAGGGTACGAAGTCTTGCGGCTATCTTGCATTAGTGGCGCTCAACTCCGCCTTTTACAAGAAGGGAAAACATACTTTTGTTTTTCTTTGTGTTGGTTGTTAGCCAGGCACGCTGGCACCAAAACTTTGGCTCCTAATATTTCTGTTGGGTTCACAGTGAAGTGTATTAGGCATTTGCATCTGTTAACCAAAAAAGTGCAAATTAGAGAAAGGTGAAATGATGTAATCTTTTAAGTCTTTTTGTGTCCTGAAGGTCTTGATATTTCTGCGAATAATAGCTAGATTTTTTACACAATGGCTAATTTGGTGGGGTCCAAATAGTTATGTGCAAGCAAAAGCCAGGTTGTGTTTACAGTCCAGGGATAAAACAAGGGCTAATTTAGAAGACGAGGGGTAAAACTGCCTAGATTTCATTTTTGCTTTTTGTTTACTCTGGTCCCGACTCCGAGTTGTGCAGGTTCCTTGTGATTTCCACAGCATAAAGTTTTGGGCATTGGTGAAGATCAGTGCTGGCAGGGGGTTCCCCTGTATCACAAAGTAGTGAGACCACTCTAGCTGTAACTAGGGCGGCCATCTGAAACTTTGTGGCCTCTTACAAGTTATTTATACGAGACCCGCCATGAACATAAGCATGCAAACATTTTGCCTATGCCCTTGTGTGTGCACTATAAACAGCTGTGTTACTCTATGATAGGCAGTTTATATACAGTCCCATTAATTGCTAATAGTTAATTGGAACTCAGTGGGTTTTACCCTAAGTTTGGTCCCTACTCACCTACCTGCTCCTGTCGTGCTTCTCTGGCTGTTGTTGCTTGATACACAAATAAAAGTTTTTACAAAAGTAGTGTAAGGTTTCCATAAGTTATATAAATTGCCAAATGATCTTGTTGTGGGGCCCAATAACTAGTCAGTAGTAGTTCATAAAAGTAGTAAAAATAATGTGCTAATAAGTCAGTCTTTAATTGGGGTTCAGTGGAGTTTATAGGTAAGTTGCATAAGTTTCTTTGAAAGTAATTTCAAAGGAGACCCTCATATGATTCAATAAATAGATCCCAATATAAATAACTGATGTAACTTGATAAATAATAATGTGCTAATAAGTCAATCAATTTATTGGCGACAGTAAAATTAACATTAACGTTTTTTAATTAATGGCGGTCAGTGGAGTTTGTCTCTGTCTAGCTTCTCTGCAGTGTCTTTTGCTTACAAGTTACTTAAGTTTCTAGAGAAGTTACATATTTTTCTAGGCAGTTTTTGCAGAAGTCATACAAGTTGAGTAAATGTTGACATAATTGTATACGTTGCAATTTGTGTATCTTGCGCAAAGCGGCCATGCCCCCATTCAGAGAAAGATTTAACTGGCCCCAGCATAACAGTGCTGCCCTCTTGGCTGTAACTCACAGTTACCCATAAACAGACTTAGTTATTTATGTTACATTTATGTGAAGACTAGGGTCAAATGGGGTAATTTAGGAGAATTACAACAACAATTATTTAGGAGAAATATAACTCTGGCATCAGAGTATCCCAATGTTTTTGTGTCTAGTACTATTGAAATTATTTTATAAGAGGTGCTGAAAATTTTAGAACAAATATGTCACAATCTGTGTAGCGAGAACCCTGAGACCGCTTGATTGATAATATTCTTTGGTAGGTGAGCCCTGCTGGGACTGGTTTTCACCAATGCCCTTTTGGGGCCCTGGAACTTTTAGCTGTGGACTGTCAGGGAGATACTGAACACAACAGAGTTTACTCGAAAGCATGGAACAGACAATAGGTAAACAGAAGGCAGGGAAGGAGTGAGGGTGGCAGCGGACAATTGGAATTAGGAAACATTTTTCAATAACCAGAAGATCAAAACAGGAACAAGAGTTTAGGTAGAAACTGTGGTAAACAGAGCCAGCTTGGGCAAAGTTTGGGGAATGATAAAGCCTTTTATATTGAAATTTTGGAACCAAAGGTGGAATCCTGTCATGTATGTTTCCTGTCACAATGCAACACCAAGTAACAAGTTGCGTGTATTCAGAGGCATGGAAGCATCAGGACGCATGACGGTGTTTATGCATCTGCAGATGGATGCCGGTCTCCTGGAGTGTGTAAGAAGATATTCCCAAGCTGTCAGACTGCTCATAAAGAGTGAAAGAGTTTGAAATCAAAAGGGAAAGATAAGGGGTGGGGGGAGTTTTTGTTCATTTCTGCATTTTAAGTTTACCCTCATTTCGCAGCATTTTTTGGTGGCTCCTCCAATTTATAGTGCATTTTATTGGGTGCTTTCCCCTGCATTTATACCATGCTGGCCTGGTTTTCTTGTTGTTTAAATGATATTTTTAATGAAGTGAAGCTGTTTAAAAAATTAACCATATAAAGCAGAGAAAATGTATTGAACACATCAACATTTTTCTCAGTAAATATATTTCTAATGTGGTTATTGAAATGAAATTTAGAACAGTAACAACCTAAGTAATCCACACATACAAAGAAATCAGGTCTGACAGTACCATATGCTGAAAAACAGCCTCACACCATGATGTTCCCAACTCCAAAGTTCACTGTTGGTATGATGTTTTTGGGGTGATGTGCAGTGCCATTTCTCCTCCAAACATGGTGTGTGTAATGACATCCAGAGGGTTCAATTTTGGTCTCATCTGACCAGACTATATTCTCTCAGAATTTCAATGGCTTGTCCAAATGTTGTGCAGCAAACTTTAAATGAACTTCAACATGCTTTTTCTTCAGCACCGTGAGTGTGCATAGAGGCCATGTCAGTTGAGTGCATTATTTGTTGTTTTCTTTGAAACAACTGTACCTGCTAAGTTCAGCTTTTGTCTAACTGGAGCATGCACAGTAGAAGCTAGGTCCATATCAGCCTTAACTTTAGTGTCAACTATCTGACAGACAAATAAATAAGGTTGAGGAGACTGCCTCATATGAGGCAGTCTCCTCAACTTTATTTATTTGTTTGTAGAACCACATGGTGACTCTACCTAAGCTGATCAGAAAACCCTACACTACACTGATGAGCCTCAAGAAAGGCGAAACTGGTCTGTAGTTGGGAATCTGATCAGCTATTATCCTGGCTTCAGCGTTTGGAATTCATTCCCAGAATTCCTTTTGTTAATTATTTGACAGAAAAGTATTCAAAGCAGCATGACATGGCACCTGCCAAACCAGCTTTGCAAAAATTGCCTAAATGCCTACATGTGCACTAAACCCAGGCATACACAAAACACTTTGTTGGTCTCTGTGCTCAGGTCTGGGTCTAAACCACTACCAGAGATTTGTGGCAAAGTATAGTAACAAATATGGGAGAAGGGTGAATGCTTTTATAAGGAGCATCAGGATACTTTGTACTTTGGCGTATAGCTCTGCAATACAAATCTTTGGGTATTATCCTGAGGAAAAAGATTCTGAGATCTATGTGTACTGAAAAATTAAATTATTCTCAGACATTTTATAACTTAACAATGTTATATATTGTCATTCTGTTTTAAGACTACACTAATTCAGTGTAAGCCTAATGAAAAGGAAAACTTACACTATAAAGATTATTATGAATTCCCCTTTTCTGTAATATGATCATTTACTCTTAATTTCTTAGTATTAGACTTGCAGACAAAAGGTCTAGTAATTTAGAATCCTTTCAGTGCAAAAGAGTAACTTTTTGCAACATAACTTAATAGGAAACTGTTTGAGACCTTAAGGCCTAAAAGCAAAAAATCAAAAATAAATGTTTGATTCATTGGTCTATCCTTCCACCTAGTGGGCATTTATGCAAGTTCGAATACAGCAGATTTTCTGTAAAAAGAAAAACTAACTATAGCAACTGCATCTAAACTTTTTTTAATTGTCAAAGCTTGCTGATTTGTTGATGTCATTTAGTGTGTTATTTCCTTTTGGCATGCTTTGCATAATGAGGAGATGGAAATAAAAGTTCATTCAAAAAATATAGTTTAAGGGGAAAAGTTTCAAGCAGTATAAAGGATGCTGAGAGAAGTTGGGCCTGTGTGGTGCCACCATTTGCCAAATTTCCCTATTAAATATTTAATTAAATGTATAATCTTTTTATGGACACAATTTCAGGGACAATTTATGTGGATTTTTCAGTATATTTAAGACCAACACAAAATTAAGAGAAGTTATTAAAAGTCCAAACAATTTTTATATAGAAAAGAAAAACAAAAGTCAATAAAGAGAAAATTATTTGCAGGCCACTTAATCCCAGTTACAATATGTGCAACTATTACCCTAAAATGAAAATGCACTGCATGAACACGTATTGAATAAATAAATTAGTGATGTGTACTCATGTTCAATCATTTTTTCTTCCCTGGAATAATTTGTTTTAGCATGAAAATGTATTGTCTGAATCTTAACATGCATTTATATTAACAATTTGCTTGGGTGTTAGTGATTAGGGCTGCGAAGCTGTGCTGAGGATTAAAACCCAATTGAAATGTATTTGACTGCTTAAAGCAGTAGAATCACATACTTATTAAATGAATCTTTCCAGACAAATGAGCAGTGTTCCTGTCAGGAGAATTTTGATAAATGGCAAAAATATCAAAACGTTCATGACATTTTTGAGAGGAACAGTTATGAGATCTTTTATGCGGATAGCTTGGGCTTGGCAAGTCTACTAAAACATGTAACCAATAAAAAAAACAATAGGATTGTTTTGCCACCAATATGGATTTATCATAATAAACCTCCCAATGTAAGTCCCCAAAAGAGGACAATTTTGGGAAGCCCCTATGCTCACATCACCTTTTTTATGTAAGCCCTTTAGGAAACAGCACCATTGATAGATATGTATTTATAAATATAAGTTGCTATAGGCTAGGGGATTCCTTATTCGCAAACCCGTTATGCAGACAGTTCAAAATTATGGGATAGTCATCTGCTATTGAGTCCATTTTAATCTAATTTTTTAAAAAAAAGTCCTCTCCTTTTTCTCTGTAATAGTAAAACATAGTACAGGTACATGCATACATCTATGGCAAACCAATCCTATTGGGTTTATTTAATGTTAAAATGTTTTCTAGCAGTGGAAATCCAATTTATGTAAAGATCCCTAATCCAGAAAACCCCAGGTCCCAAGCATTCCAGATAACAGATCCTGTACCTTTACAAGGTTTCTCCTTCTGTGTTTTCTAAACAGACACTGTTGATTGTTAGAGTTAGAACATGAATGTGCATTAACTGTCCTTTCAGTTTGCATGTACAATATTTTATCCACCATAAGGATTTAGCAGCAGATTTCTGTTACCAATTTCTTCAGTGAACTATATTGTTCTTTTTAGATTTTTTTTTTTTATAATCCCTCTTTCAACTTGTAGTTGATAATGACATATATTAACAGTTAAGACATCACCAGTTATGCCTGTACCCAAAATCATTTTAAATGAGAAAAGTGGTCCCTGCATAACCTTATGTTAAGAAGATCTCTCCTAGACCAAGCATGCCATTTAAATCAGTTGCAAGCACAGTGACAAAAAGAATCTATGTCAAATTTTGTTTCATGTCATTCTGACTTTGTATACTTTTTTTTTATTAAAGGAGAAGGAAAGGCTAATAAAGGGTTAATCTCAAGCTGCAGGCATACCTTCAGTTGTCTCAATAGTGCCCTTAAGTCTCCCTATATTTCACCTGTTCAGATGATCAGAAGCCAAACAGGAAGAAAAAACATTGAGCTGTGTAAACAAAGTTCCCATAATGCCTCACTCCTGCACCAAGACCGAGACCAAGTGAACATGCTCAATTAGTTAGACTATGGGGCAGATTTACCAAAGCACGAATTCGAATCCCGAATAGCAAAAATTCGGATTGGAAACGAAAATTTCGTGACTTTTTTGTCGCCGTCGTGACTATCGTATTTTGCGCGACTTTATCATATTGAACGATCGTAAACGGCAGAAAAACCTTTCCGACTTTGCATGATTTTGGAAGCCTCACAGAGGAATAAATGGCACTCTGCAGCTCCAACCTGGCCCAAGGAAAGTCACGATACTGAAGCTTGAATGAATCCGAAACTTTCGTACTCGGCACAACAATACGATTTTTTCGCTGCGGCGACGAAAAAGTCGCGAAAAATATACAAAAAAGTTGCGACGGCGACGAAATAGTCGCAAAAATACAGATCATTATGAAAAAACCGCATTCGAAGCGTTCGTGCCTTAGTAAATCTCCCCCTTTGAGTCAGCTTCCTGCTGATTGGCTCAGATCCACATTCCTAAGGGGGAGGAAGGGAGTTCTTAGCATTCTCGAGGGAGGGGAGAGCAGGAGAGTGCAGAGAGCTGCATGTCTGTGGCACATGAATTACACACACAAGAAATCTTTTGACAGAGAAGTCAATGCAGAGTTTCTGTGAATGCTTATGGCTGTATTTACATAGACCTTTCTGATAAAGCTTACTTAGTTTTTACCTTTTTTTCTCCTTTAAAGGAACAGTTTACTTTACAATGATCTGGTAATTTATGGTATTCTAATAAAGGCACATTGATGAGTGACTTACCTTGAAGAAAAACCATCACTGCACCATCTAGTTTTTAAGATTTTCCCCTAGGCCTCAATCAACGTTTGCAGTTAGAAGAATGAAACAGATATATGAAATGATGTAATATGCAATTTGCTGGAGTAAAGCCAAGACTACAGTAGTGCAATTCATCTACATCAGTGAAGTCCTCTTAGTGGATAGTGTATCCACTCTTGCTCCTATCCTTTTTCTAAGGAATTAGTGGAAAAATGGTCTGTCCCACCAATGTCTAGACTACCCAAGAACACTGCGCTACCAGTACCCGATGCAGAGGCCTTTAAGGATCCCATGGATAAGCGACTTGAAGGCTTCCTGAGAGCTAGTTTCACGTTGGCTTGGTCAACATTTCACCCAGTGATCACGGGGGCATGGGTGAGCAGAGCCATTGCCACCTGGTCCCAACCTCTCCTGAATGGCCTTAGCGATAATACACCTAAGGGGAGCTACACACCTTAGCCTCCAAGATAGTAGACATTAATGCTTTCTTGAAGGATGCACTGCTGGATTTGTTACAGGCCATGGCTAGAACGTCTGCATCTGTGGTAGGAGCTCACAGAGCACTATGGCTAAAGAACTAGATGGCTGAGTTAGGCTCCAAGAAGTCCCTGACTTCACTGGAATTTAAGGGCAAGTGTTTGTATAGAGAAGAACTTGAAAAAAATCATTTCTCAAACAATGGGGGCAAGAGCAATCTCTTGCCACAGACAAAGACAGAAACAGAAAGTTTGAACAATGATCAAGCAACTCCTTGCGCTGATAAGTCATCACCTCAGTGACTGGTCAGGAGTCCCGGAGTGCAATCAGGCCACCTAAAAGGGTTTCAGGATGTCTGGACAGGATCAGTATCTGACGCCTGGATATGCGATCTGATCAGTGAAGGATGCAAACTAGAGTATAAGTTGCCTTCTTCCCAACGCTTCTTCCTTTCCAGGGTCCACGCCAGGGAACCAAAGCGGGTGGCATTTTTTTCAAACAGTACAAAGACTCCAGCAAACAGGAGTTATAGTACCTGTTCCAAGAGGTCAGCACTTTGAAGGGTTCTACTCGAATTTATTCATAGTGCCAAAGAATGACAAAACCTTCCGCCCCATCCTGGATCTGACGAAGCTAAACAAATGTATCAGGTTTATTTATCATTTATCAGGTACTCTCGGTTCCACATGGAATCAATCTGATGATCAAATCTATGGAAAAAGGGGATTTCCTAGCATCCTTCTACACATACTGATTTGGACAGGTCATCGTAAGTACCTATGGTTCGAGTTCGAACAACACCACTATCAATTTGTTGCACTGGACTCACCTCAGCACCTCTTTATGAATATAATGTCAGCAGTGTCCTCCTTACTGTGCCTACAGGGAATATCGGTCACTCCATATTTGGACGATATCCTAGTGAAGGCAGAGTCAATCCCGGTGGCACAAAAGCATTTGGACATCACTATTTCAACCTTGGAAGCCTTCAGGTAGAAAATCAACAGATAGAAGTCTTCACTGATCCCAAGGCAAGTGATGCAATTTCTAGGCCTGATATTCAACACCTGTTCTTAGGGAGTGGTACTTCTATTAGAGAGATAGACATGTCTCAAGAACATGACCAGTGAATTCATTCATGCTCAGTCTCCCTCAATCTGGTTTTGCATGCAAGTACTGGGAATGATAGTATCGCCATAGAGGCGGTACCGTTTGCACAGTACCACATCCGGCCCCTACAGTTGTTGTTGTAGGATGCCAAATTACCAATAAACATTTTAGAACTGCAGGCAATATATCTAGCTCTACGCTGAAGGCAGGATCTGTTACAATGCAAGTGTGTAAAGATTCACTCCGAGAATGCGACCACAGTCGCCTAGGGGGGCACTTGCAGTGCCTTGGCATGGATCAAAGAGGATCATGGACTGCGCAGTGAATCACGGGTCAGAGATAACATCAATACAGGTCGATCTCTGGTTGACCCCACTTTCATACCAGAATGTTGAACACCTCCGGTAATAGCTCCCATTCTCCCGGGTCCAGCTGATGTCAAATTAGATAATCTGCACCCATGGGTGCAGATTATCTAATTTGACATCGGCTGGACCCGGGAGAATGGGAGCTATTACCGGAGGTGTTCAACATTCTGGTATGAAAGTGGGGTCAACCAGAGATCGACCTGATGGCTTCTTGACACAACACCAAGACTCCTCGTCCAGATACAGGGACCGAAGGGCAGAAGGGGTGGATGGGATGACGTTTCTGTGGAATTTCCACAAGGCGTACGTCTTTCCACTCATCTAGTGAAGGTAACCGTGCTTTTTAGGGTTTAAAAGCTCTAGCTCTCAATCACAGTGTACACCCCCACTGTAGATGTTAAATACTGAACCATACAAAGCCACTGAGAGAGAGTGCCAGAATGCAGTGCTTGCTGCTTGACACAATAAAGCACATTTCAGCAGCAAGCACTGCATTCTGGCGCTCTCTATCAGTGGCTTTGTATGGTTCAGTCTTTCCACCCATCCCCATGTTACCACGGATACTCAAAAGGCAGAGATTGATCCTAATGATCATAGCATCCTTCTGGCCCAGGAGATCGTGGTTCTCGGACCTAATGTCGCTGGCAAAGCGGGATTGGTTCCAACACTGCCAGACCTTTTGCGGCAGGGTTCCCTTTTACATCACAATCCAGCAATACTAGCTTCGACGGCAGTTCAGACCACCATCCTGAAGCAAAAAGGTTTTTCAGACAGTGTGGTAAACACCATGATTAAGGCTAGTAAGCCAGTGTCATCCAGGGCATACTACAGGGTTTGGAAGGCATATTTTGATTGGTTCAAGATCCAAGAAGTGTCATTTGAACAGTTGAACTTGCCTAAAGTATTACAGTTCTTGCAACGAGGGGAGGAAGGTGGACTGAGGGGGAGATTTATCAATCCACCAATGGTCTGATCGTTCATTCGATCGGACCGTTCGTATTTTCTGCGACTTTTTCGTACCATGCTTATTTTCGCTGATTTTTTCGTTATTTAGCGCGACTTTTTCGTATTGTGCGTAAAAAAAATTGTATTGTTTTTGTCGGAAAGGTTTTCCTGCATTTTACGATCGTTCGGATACGAAATTTTCATATCCGAATCGGATCGCCAATACGATATTATTGTGATTAATATGATTTTTTCGTAAGCATATTCGTGATATTTGTGATCATCAGAAATTATTGTATCAAATTTTTCCCATTTCGGATTCGAACTCGCGTTTTAATGAATCGGCCCCTGAGACTGCCTACCTTGAAAGTGCAAATATCGTCCCTATTGGTTCTGTTTCAGAAAACAATTGGCCTTGAGGGATGATGTTTGGACTTTTATTCAAGGAGTGGCTTATGTTTCTCCCTTATTTCGCCAGTCTGTTCCAACATGGGATCTCAACACGGTTCTTCGGGCTATGCAGGGATCTCCATTTGAACCAATGGGATCGATAGACCTACTGTATGTTTGCTGACCTGGAAGGTGTTTTTCTAATGGCAATTTCTTCAGCCAGGCATGTGTCAGAATTTTGTACACTGTCAATATCGCCTTCTCTTATGGTTTTTCCATAAAGATAAGGTGGTATTTAGGACAGCCCCCTCCTTTCTGCCAAAGGTGGTCTCGGAGTTCCACAAAAATCAGCCTATAGTGGTTCCACATAGTGGTGCCACATGGTCTTCAGTCCATACTTTTACTAGATTCTCTAGTTTTCTTCCTTCAAAACTAGTTTCAGTTGGAACATTCTTCAGACTGTAGTTACAGCTAAGTTTTCTAATATACTTCTGATTTCTTCCCTTAGTTAAGGGACTGCTTTGGTAAGTCCCAATGGTTCCTGTGTCACCCAATGCACGTAAGAGAAAAGGAGATTTTTTGTTTAACTTACAGTTAAATATCTTTCTCTCTAGTCCATTGGGGGGACACAGGACCTCCCTCCCTTAAAATTAAGTTGGAAATTATACTCTCTTTCTGTGTTGTTCTTACTGTTATGAGGTCGTTATATGTAAGGGGGTGGAGGAGTTTTTGTGTTAGTGTCCTGCCTCCTGGTGGTAGGAGCTAGTGGTTACTGTGTCTCCCAATGGACTATAGAGAAAGAGATTTAACTGTAAGTTATACAAAAAATTATTTTTTGCATTTTTTCTTAATTCAGAAAAATGTTAAAACCTGCCAAATATAAATGTGTGTTTATTTAACAACTTTTTCAAATTTTCAAATAATCTCAAATTTAGAAATATTTTGAATTCGCTAATACAACTCCCTTTGACTTTTGTATGAACTCACCAGCTTTTAAATGGTGAATTCTTACATTCAAATTTTTCAGTTCTGTCGCTTAATCTAAAAAAATTTGAGTTTCATAAACACATTAAAATTCATGGTTCTTGACACAAAAAACTGGAAGTGTGGTAAAAACTTGAATTTGAATGTTTATAAATCCACAGCCCTGCATGCTGTACAACAGGGGTCCCCAACTGCCGGCCCGTGGGCTGTTTTCCACTGGGCTGCCGCTGTTCCGGACGCGAAATGAACAAACACATTGTGCGCATAAAGACACGAACTAACTATCATGCACACAAGGGCACGAACAAACGCATTGCACCCCCCCCCCTTCCGGTCCTTGGAAACATTTTCCAGTCCTTGGTGCAAAAAAGTTTGGGGACCACTGCTGTACAACACTATGTAAATACATATTTAACTAGAAAGGGAAGTTTGAGAACAAACTTTGTGTTGGGTTGAACAACGTGAAGTCACTGAATGAAATCTGATCTGTTGTTGGCTCTGCCACCTTTTTCTAACCTTGGACCACAATTATATAGTAAAAACCATTGAAAATCAATAGTTAAAATCTGATTGGCTGTTGGTGGCTCCACCCACTTTTTCTAACTCTGAACTGCAGTTACCTGGTGACTAGCTCTGCAAAGTTTAGGGACCTTAGTACTAATATTTAAAGAATGGCAGCAGTTTAAATTTAAACATACATTATGAAGTCTATAGGTGAAATCTGATTGGCTGTTGTTGGCCCCGCCCAGTTTTCCAAACTTGGAACATAGTCACCCAGTGACAAACAAAAATGTTTGGGGACCCTGACATTAAACATGTGAGAATGGCAGCAGTTAAAATTTTCCCCACTGAAAACAACGAAAGAAATGTGATAGGCTTATGGAGGCCCCGCCTACTTTTTCTAACCTTGAGTGCGTAGTCACCCACTGACTCACTGTGCAAAGTTTAGGAACCCTGGCATCAAACCAATACAATTTAATAGGTGAAATCTTATTGGCTGTTGGTGACTCTGCCCAACTAACACTGCAGCCCCCTAGTGACCAACTGTGAAAAGTTTGGGGACCCTGGTGTTAGTACTGTGAGAATATCAGCAGCAGGTTAAATTTTCCCATTAAAAGTCAATAGGTAAAATCTGATTGGCTGTTGGTTGTTCCGCCCACTGTAAAAAAAACAAAAAAACTTGAATACGTAATCACCCAGTGACTGAATGTGCAAAGTTTGGGAACCCTGGCATCAAATCAATAAAATTCAATAGGTAAAATTTGATTGGCTGTTGGTGGCTCTGCCCACTTTTCAAAACTAAAACTGCCGTCCCCTAGAGACCAACTGTGAAAAGTTTGGGGACCCTGGTGTTAATACTGTGAAAATGGCAGCAGGTTGGATTTCCCCATTGAAAGTCAATAAGTAAAGTCTGATTGGCTGTTGGTGACTCCGCCCACTTTCTTTAAAAAAACAAACAAACAAAAAAAACTTGAATGCGTAGTCACCCAGTGACAAACTGTGCAAAGTTTGGGGACCCTGACATTAAACATGTGAGAATGGCAGCAGTTAAAATTTCCCCACTGAAAACAATGAAAGAAATGGGATTGGCTTTTGGCAGCCCCGGCCACTTTTTCTAACCTTGAGTACCAAGTCACGCAGTGACTGACTGCAAAGTTTGCGAACCAATAAAATTCAATAGGTGAAATCTGATTGGCTATTGGTGGCCCCGCCCACTTTTTCAAAACTAAAACTGCAGTCCTCTAGTGACCAACTGTGAAAAGCTTGGGGACCCTGTGACTGACTATGCAAAGTTTGGGAACCCTGGCAACAAACCAATAAAAATCAATAGGTGAAATCTGATTGGCTGTTGGTGGCTCTGCCTACTTTTTATTACCCCTGGTGTTATTACTGTGAGAATATCAGCAGGGTGAATTTCCCCATTGAAAGTCAATAGGTAAAATCTGATTATGTTATTACTGTGAGGATGGCAAGTAATAGGTAAAATCTGATTGGCTGTTCACAGCTCCGCCCACTTTTGGGCATCCAGTAATCATCATATTTTCATTCAGGCTGAACCCATGACTGTGTGATTCAAGTTTGGGGAGTGTCGCCTCAAAGCTGTAAGATTGGCAGCATTTTCAATTTCCCCATAAAAGTCAATGGGTTCAATTTGATTGGCTGTTGTTGGCCCCTCCCACTTTGGGGTCATCCAACAAATGTCACTGTTTCATTCGGGGTGACCTTATGATTATGTAATTCAAGTTTGGGGGGTGTAGCTTCAAAGCTGTAAGTGCGGCAGCAGTTTGAAAATCTTCCCTGTCAAAGTCAATGGAAAACTTGGGGTGTTCAGAACGGCGCCACAAAAAGACGGGGGGCCGGATCGCTTAGAAAAGCACAAGCAACCTGCTCCGCTATAGGGCGAAGAAGTGTGGCAAGTTTGGGTGTTGTACCCCTAAAACTGTAGGAGGAGTAGCGTTTAGAAAATGGGGGGGCGTGAAGAAGAAGAAGCGGAAGAATAAACCAAAGTCGAAGAACAGTATGTTGGGGTTTTCAACCCAACACAATAAATACATATTACCACTTATGATGAATTTGTAGCTACTTACTAGAAGTAGCATGTACACAGAAGCAGTATGTCCTGGACTTTAAACATTCGCCAAGCTAGATCTCATCATTCCTCTCAGACCAACATTCTCAAGGAAAAATTACATATTTAATATAATATCATTATACACTAGAAATAAAATGAAATGTTACACTCACAAACGACAGGTTATTTTCTAGAAGCTTTATGCATTGAAAGACTGTGATCTCACATAATTAGGCTTTTTTTGGGATAAGGTCTTGCCAGTTTTTATAGCAGTCAATGGGAGCTGTCCTAGGTCCTAGTCAAGCCATATTTTTAATTTGAGATTTTTTTTAGTTTTTTCGAAATTTGGTTATGCCCAAAATATCTGAAATCTGTAGATACTGGTGTGATTTTGGGTGAGACTTATCTCTCTTTCTTCACCCAAAAAGTACACAAGCACTGTATCTTGCCCTATCTGGGGAGAGAAGTATTTTCAGGATACCTAGTACCAGTATCAATACCAGTATCTATACTGCTTAAACTCGTCAAAATACACATGCAATCATGATAATAATAAGCGGAGAAATGAACAAATGGCTTTGGAGGCAGTGAGCACAAAAGTATATTATATTAGTATACTGTATTAGTATTATTATATGAGTAATTGTTTTCATTCCTATTTATTGACTATAATATTTAGAAAAGAGTTGCCCAATAGAGGTAAAATCTGAAAATGCTTTGTTTTATGTTTCTGCCTGTAATCTCCTTTTTGCATTAAGGTCATTTAGTACAGTCCCCCAAGGAACATTGGTCTAAAATAGTTTAAAATATGATTTCTGGGGGGCGTGGCTGAACGCCAACTAAGATGGACGCTTAGCTCAGGAGCTGCGACACAGCTCGATCCAATCGTGAGGAAAAAACCTGTTAAACATGGGGAAACACGGTAAAAATAGAGACCCCCAAAGGGAAGAACCCAAGGGGAACAGACTTACCGAATCACAGAAGTTTCTGAAAAAGTTTCTAACGCCAGCGGAGCAAGACAGCGACGCACATGAGGGAAGCTCAGAGACAGGCAAACCGGATGGCACAGATGCAGAATCTGAATGTGAATCCATTAACACAGATCAAGGTACTCTTTCTTATCTCAAAACTCTACCAACAAAACAAGATTTCCTTGATTTAGCGACGCAAATTAAAACGACGCTAAAGGAGGAAGTGGGGGACCTAAAGGCCGAGATCACGGCCCTGCACTCCAAGACAGCAGACATAGAACACAGAACTGAGTCAGTGGAAAACACTTTAGAGTCTTTATTAACGGTTACAGAATCACAAAGCAGGGCAATACAACTACTCACCCGCAGAGTCGAGGACCTTGATAATAGAGGGCGACGATGCAATCTAAGAGTGAGAGGCCTTCCTGAGTCGATAGACCAGCCGATTCTGAAACAAACAGTACAAGCAATATTCAATGACATACTAGGCCAACAGCCTGCTAATGATCTGCAAATTGAGAGAATACATAGGGCATTAAGGCCAAGAGGTCTCCCCACTGAAAAACCAAGAGACATTATATGCTGTTTATTAAGCTACACTAAAAAGGAAGAGATACTAACCAAAGCACGCCAACGGAAAGTAGTCAAACATGGAAACACAGAAATTGCTATTTTACAAGACCTGTCCTGGTTTACCCTCCAACAAAGGAAACTACTGAAACCACTAACAGATATGCTTAAAGAGAGACAAATCCTATTTCGCTGGGGTTACCCATTCTCCATCCAAGCGACAATAGAAGGGAAAACACATATCCTAACAACTCCAGAAGACATACACCCATTCCTTCAAGCATGCAAAGCAGAAACCCTAGATCTGACAGAGTGGGTCAAATTTGTGCAGCTTCCCAAACCCACTTCCCTACAATACAAAGAACCATGGATGGAAGTAACTACGCCCAAATCCAAAAGGAGAAAGATGAAACTAACACCAGAAAAGTTACCCCCCAAGACAAAACTAAAGAAACAGGATGAAAAGTGATGTGCTACGTAACAAAGGAAACACACCCTCACGGAATTAAAAACTTAAGTTTAACAAGTACCTGCTGAGCTGAAGCCAAATCTGGTTCGGAACACTCACCCCCCCCGATATATGGGCAAGACAAATGATTTGTCAAAGAGAAACTGCCTTAGAGCACAAAGCCCAACTTCAGAAAGGTTATATAATATGTTCTTACTAATAATGCTATGGTTTAAACTAACGAAACAGTTTAATGTTATTTGTTTTATACAAGTTGCAATTTGCTATAAATATTGTCTTATCAAGGTAAACATATACTGTCTGAAATACATTAAGTGCAAGGGTAAATGTCATAGATGTGAACAAATATACTTACCACAACCCAGTAATGGATAACACGGTCAAAGTAATTTCCTTAAATGTAAATGGTCTTAATATCCCTGAGAAAAGAAGGCAAATAGTAAATGTAATGAGGAAAGGAAAGGGTGATATTATCTTATTACAAGAAACACATTTCAAAAATATTCCACAACCAATGCACAAGCTAGGCACCTTCTCACAATGGTACTATAGCAACAACCCAGAACAAAAAACTAAAGGGGTAGCAATAGCAATACGCAAGAACCTAAACTTTCAATTGGAAAATACTCTATGTGACCCCAATGGTAGATACCTACTCATTAAAGGCCAGCTATACCACACACCCTGTACTATAGGTTGTGTCTATTTTCCAAATAAAAACCAGATCCCCTTCTTGAACAAACTCAAGGAAAAAATTACAGATTTTGCAAATGGACTATGCATCATAGGGGGAGACCTAAACTTCCCTGTAGATCCACAAAACGACACTTCTAAAGGAAGCTCTGCACTCCCATATTCTAAACTAAAAATAGCATCCAAATCCCTCCAGTCCTTAAGACTGATCGATACATGGAGATTCCACAACCCAACCACAAAACAATATACACACTACTCAAGCACACAAAACAGTTATGCCCGAATAGACTACGTATTTATTTCACAACACCACCTACACTGGCTAAAAGAAGCCAGTATAGACAATATACTATGGTCCGACCACGCAGCCGTACAAATAAAGCTAAATATCCCCAATAAAACCCCCTCCACCTGGCAATGGAGACTTAATGAAAGCCTACTAGAAGATCTAGACTGCCGCAAAGAAATTATAGATACAATTAAAGACTATAAACAAAACACACAAACAGATGGAACTTCCCATCTTACAAAATGGCAAGCATTAAAATGCGTCTTAAGGGGTATTCTGATTAAACACGGCACACGAATAAAGAAAGATAGACAGAAAAAGACAACCCAACTAATCAGAGAAATAGGCAAGTTGGAAATTCAACACCAACAAAATCTATCACTAGACACATATAGATTGCTGACGGAAAAAAGGAGAGAACTAAAACAATTATCCAACAGTGCTACCAAATACGCAATGACCAGACTTAGGCAAAAATACTATGAATACGGGAATAAAACGGGTAAACTGCTTGCTAGAGCACTTAAGCAGAAACAACAAGATTCATATATACACAAAGTGAAAAACGAAGAAGGCATTATGCAATTACTACCAAACAGAATTGCAGAAGCCTTCAGACATTACTACAAAGATCTCTACAATATTCCCCAACATCCTAACCAAATAAAACTAGAACACAAGATACAAACTTACCTTAATGAAAATGCATTACCAAGAATAGAGAAACATATATTACAAGAACTGGAATCCCCCATTCAACTTCACGAAGTTATAGAAGTAGTTAAAAATTTAAAACTCCAGAAGGCACCAGGCCCAGATGGGTACTCTGGTAAATTTTACAAAAACTTACTAGAGCACTTAGCCCCCATGCTGACAAACTGTTTTAACGAGATTGGACCCGAGAAACCTCTGAACGAGGAATTCCTGCTAGCATACATTTCGGTCATACCCAAACCGGGAAAGGACCTCACCAATTGTAGCAGTTACAGACCCATCTCCTTATTGAATCTAGACCTTAAAATATATACAAAGATCTTAGCAACTAGACTCAACCCCATCCTACCAGAGTGGATACACAGGGACCAAACAGGCTTTGTCCAAGGCAGGGAGGGTAAAGAGAACACAATGAAGATAATAAATATGATGTGCTGGGCGAAAGAACATCGAACGCACTCTCTGCTCCTCTCAACGGATGCAGAGAAGGCGTTCGATAGAGTCCATTGGACCTTCCTAAAAAAAGTACTTGAAAACTCAGGAATGGGTACAAGGTTCATAAATAAAATTATGGCACTCTATACAATACCAAGGGCTCAAATTAAAATTAATGGTATACTCTCAGAACCATTTACAATACGAAATGGTACCAGACAAGGGTGCCCACTCTCACCACTTCTTTATGTCCTTTGTATGGAACATTTACTGATTGCACTGAGGCAGAACCCAGATATAACAGGTCTCACCATAAAGGGGGAACCGCTCAAAATAGCAGCATTTGCTGATGACCTACTCCTCTTCTTAACGAAACCACTCATTTCCCTACCAATAGCAATGAAGGAACTCAAAAAGTATGGAGACTTATCAAATTACAAAATCAATATGACTAAATCGGAAGCACTACCAGTAGTACTCCCAGGGAAACTACTCACCCAACTACAAAACAACTTCAAATTCCATTGGCAAACTGAGAAAATACAATACCTAGGAGTACACATACCGACAGATCTACATAAAATCTATGAATACAACCACAAACCATTGCTGTCCAACCTAGCCACCCAACTACAGAGCTGGAACCATAACCATTTTACCTGGACGGGACGGATAAACATCATTAAAATGTCAATACTCCCTAAACTGCTATACCTATTTCAAACATTACCAATCACCCTACCCAAATCTTTTTTCCACCAAACGGAACACATGGTCTCACAATTCATATGGACAAAGAAAAAGCAAGACTCAAAAAAACCATTCTATATAAACCAAAAGAGAAAGGAGGCTTAGGGTTGCCAGATCTCTTCTCCTACTACCAAGCAAGCATTGTGTCTAAACTAGTGGAACACACCTATACAGCCAATGACAAACAATGGATAAAAATAGAAAACCAATGGGCAGGCCATTCTTTAGCAAATGTAGTCTGGAACAAAGAGAAGAAGAAGGAACTACACATAGGCCAAAATTCACAAATTCAAGCGCTAACAGAAACCTGGAAAAATCTCAATAAGGAATACAATCTTATCCCATTCCCATCCCCACTTATACCCCTGGGAGACAATTTAGACTTTCCACCAGGAATCATGGACAAAGGCATGAACAACGCGTTTGGAATACAAAACTTACAGTTACAACATGTCCTAGCAACAGCCACAGAACCACCAGCAATAATGATCAACAGAAACATCTGGACTAAGCAGGACCCATGGAGATATCTACAAATAAAGAACTTCCTTAAAGAATTACATAACCCACAGCAACCTCTTAGACCCCTAACAGACCTTGAATGCCTGTGCAACAGAAACACTAGCCCTAAACATCTAATCTCAACCGTCTATAAAATTATCATCCAAAGTAAATATGCCAACTTACCTCACTTCACCCGCACCTGGGCACAGGAACTCCAGATTGACCTAGGGGAAGAAGAGTGGGAAAGAATCTTCAGAATTGTAGCGAAATGTTCCATAAGTAATAAATTCCAAGAAAACTCATACAAAATTCTATCATACTGGTACAGAACTCCAACACAACTCTACAAAATGCGTCTGATACAAAATGACAAGTGCTGGAGATGTAATGGTGAGAGTGGGACAATATCCCACATCTGGTACACATGTCCAAGGGTGAAAACTTTCTGGGAACAGATTGAACAAATAAGTAGTGAGATCCTGGGTTGCCAGATAAGATTCTCCCCCCAAATGATACTGCTCCTACACACAGATAAAGCCGAAAAGATATTTAAAAAGAGTCTATTGATGCAATTGATACTGGCTGCTAAAATCTTAATCCCTAGGAAATGGAGAAATGATGACTCTCCCACTGTAGAGGAATGGTTATCGAGTGTAAACGAAATTTACCTTATGGAGGAAATTACATCCTCCCTATCTCCCAAACCACAAAAATTTATTGAAATCTGGCAACCATGGGTCTCATACTTGAACACTCAGGACAAACTGTGAAATATGCATTTACCGAATATGACAAAACAAACTAATAGTAGATAGTACTAACACAGAATATCTCATAGCATTAAGTTACTTACCTTGTTGAAATTTATATGTTCCATTGTATACAAATCTTGCAGAACAGATCTAAATGAAGAATTGTATAATATAAAACTACTTAAAATCACAAGCAAATATGTACAAATTAAGCTGTATGTTTTTTTTTTTTCTCTTGTGCACCAATAAAGATTTGAATACGAAAATATGATTTCTATTCTATACCTTGCATTACCTGACATGTTTGATATTTTGAGCCTTCTCTGCGTCTGTGTTTAGAGCAAAAAAGCAGCAAGAAACTAGAATGCAGTAATAAATTAATGACTGTATTTTACTTCTCTGTTGCCACAGATTTCACAGTTTAATACCCAAAAATGACCATTTAAATGCTACCAAGGTGCAGGGAATCTCCAGGGGAAAAAATGAGATTGCTTAGAAATATGTTTAATTTCTTTAGTCAGAACAAAATGATTTAGATGAAAGGCTGAGATCATTTTTTTTCACTACTTACTGCAATACTTTTTTTCTTGCATTTTGCACAGTGAGCATTAATGATCTCTGTATGGGACCTAATTTACTTGTAATTGAATCTGCATCTTTTTCCAGAGAAAACAAAATGATGCACTGTGACACATGTAAGCTGTAGATCAGAGGTGTTTAGCTCACTTTGAAAGCTCTGGCACCCGCGATGATCTAGGGAAGAACAGACAAGTCCCCAAAGGGAGGAGGGTGGTTGACAGGACAACATCAGCAGAAAATGTTTGATTTGTTTTGAATTGTAAATGTAATTGTTTCCCATCAAAACAGCTATTCTTAAAATGAGTCAGAGAAAAATATTCTTTGATTTGAAAGCAAATCATCCATTTACATGGCATATTTATAACTAGGAAGCATCAAAAAATAAAATGGAGAGCCTGTGATAAGTTCATTAGAATGTGTATGTGTCTGTTACATACTGTATGTATACAAATCATTGAAGGCACTCCTAAATATGAAACATTAGGGGGGTGAAAGAATATAATACAGTAATTATGAGTTTAGTCCTAATTTACTTATTCAGCCCTTTAGTGCACATGAATTTTAATTTTAATATATATAATATTGCACATATTGTTAATATGTGCAATCTTATATATATTATAATACATAGTAACATACACATATTTATTTTTATAGCTAGGGAGATTTAAACTTTGTTCTTCTATTCACTGTTTTTCAAGTGTCCTGCTGTCTGTGCATCCTTTTAAATAGCAAAGTCTGCGTATGGACTCTTTCTGTTTCTCACAAGCACATATGCATAATTATTACTTCCCCTCAGGTTCTTTATTGGGGTGATTTATCAACGATCAAGTTAGATTTTTTTTTGCGAGTCAAGTTTTTTTTAGCCCTGAAACTCACATAATTCAAATTATGGTTCAGAAACATGAATGTCTGGTATTTATTAAAGGAAAAAAACAAATCCAAAAACTTAAATGTAAAACATCAGCATCTAAAATCTTGCCAGTTCTTGTAGAAGTCAATGGGTGCTGTCCTAGGTCCTAGCCAAGCCATATTTTTAATTTGAGATTTTCAAGTTTTTTTTGGTAACTCACAAATTCAAGATATTTGACTTTTTTATTTGAACGAGTTTTCTTTATTAATAAATAAGCAAGCATTCAAAATGCAAGTTTATTTGAATTAGGAAAACAATCTCAAATTCACAAACCCAAGCCCATTTATGTATTCTGTCTTGGTGTTACAGCAGTGGCACTTTGCATAAAAGTACCTGTATGTATATACTGTACACAGACATGGGATCTGTAATCTAAAAACCCATTCGAAAGTAAATTAGAAACCCATTCTAATCTGCTTTTTATTTCTCTAAGCTTAAATCAATGTGATTGCAAAACAATCCTATTGAGGTTTTTAATGTTTAAAAGCTTAAGTATAATGCTCCTAGCAGATAGACCGAAAAACCGTTTATCCAGAAAACCTCAAACACATATTTACATAGGTGGTTGCAAAACTGCAACAACCATGTTTTTTCCCACAATGCAGCGTTTTTCCTTAGAATTCCTAAGTCATTGTGGTTGTAAATGGGCGATTCTGTAGTCTCTTTGTCAAATCCGATACTACAAAATGGATGCAAAGGTGCATGAGCTTCATCACTAATTGTATGCAATTGCACAGGAAAGTCTGGTGTAATTTCTGACATTGTCATTGTGCAAGTGGTATTTTCAGTGCAAATCAACTGCTCTGATTGATGCAGGATGCTGAGGGAACCCTGGAGCTACTGCTTGGCCCAGAGGTGGTGGTAGCTCCAGTGTTCCCCCGTGTCAATAGGCACAGCAGCGTGCAATTCAGAATGGAAGGCAGGAACAACTGAGCGTCACTGAGCACAACTATGGGGAAGTGCATTTTGACACAGTTACTGTACCTTTACTGAAAGTGGTTTTACACACAACACACACAGGGGGGAATTGTGGGGAGTGCAGCTAAAAGTGCAAAGTAAAATAATTCTGTAAACCCCTTCTTGGTAGCAAATTAGAAAATTGTATTGAAGCAGTTTCAGCATAAATATATTTACCTGACAACATTATAGACTACCATATCGAGTTCCGTGGAAGAGCTTTACATTGCATTCTGCCTCTAAAACCCAGAAGTATACATGCAATCACCTCTGGGTGGAACTCTGACTCTGGCATTTAATCAAAGCTGCATTCTGCATTTAAAAGATGAGTATTTCCCAACCAGAGGAGACAGTAGTGAAGAAGACAGGTAATCAGTATATGTTTGTCACTGAAGGCAACAAACTGCTTAATGAGAAGTAAGAGTGAGCAGCTGCAGTGCGGCAAATCTTGTACCGGCACATAAAAAACACAATAAGCATCTGTAAAACAGGTCAAGGTCACTAAAGGCCATTTATCAAGAAAAAGTGTTGGAAAACATTATGCAAAGTCTGCTAAATAGCAGTTAAGGAAATTGCTGTATGTGGGGGAATTCTGAGGACATCATGCTTCAGTGAACCAGGTCTAGAAGAGTAGAGGGCCACAGAGGTCCTGTTCTTATTGTAGAGATTGCAGATTCATAAACTACATTAGTACCTGTAGATTTGGGGTATAAGAAAAATATTCTACTGTGGAGCATAGTAACTAAAAAGAGATTGTGGAGGTCATTTTCAAAATGATCAAAAAGGATCAAAATTCACATTCTTATTTGATTTATTAAGCGCAAACAACTCAAGAACTCAATTAAAAAAATGTGGCATCTACATAAACTTTACAAGTTCATGTAAAAGTCAGTAGGAATTTTATTAGCAAAATTCAATTTCATTTTTCAGTTGGAGTTTTTGTGGGTTAATTTGAAATTTGGCGGACTCATTGAATGGGTTAAATGGGTGGTTCACCTCCAGGTTAAAATTTAGTTTGCAGATTTTCAATTGTTTTTTTTTTTTTTTCTACGGTTTTTGAATTATGTGCCTTGTTCTTTAGACTCTTTTAAGCTTTCAAATGGGGGTCGCTGACACCAGCAGCCTATAAGCTATTATTCTGTGAGGCTAGAATCTTATTGTCATTTTTTATTACTTATCTTCCTATTCAGGCACTTTCCTGTTCATTTTCTTGTTTTTCATTCAAACCACTATCCTGTGGTGTGGGTAATTTGGACACTAGCAACTAGATACCTGCTGAAATTTGGGCTCTTCAGACCAATTTGGCAGCTTATCTGCCCTTGTATGGGGCCCTCAGTCAGGCCTACCCGACTGATATTTGGCCAAAGATTTCAATCGGCAGGTTTGATTTTCCCATCAGATTGAGGACCGAATCACTAATGTCAATGGCTCCAATGACTTGTTTTCCCGTTGTTGCCTGATATCGGCCACCATAGGTGGGCACATTGGGGGAAAGAACTTGTTGAATGAGCTGATCTTATAGTGTATGGCCAGCTTTTTATGGTGAGCAAATAGTACATTTATTTGAAAAATTCTGGTACAGTGGTAGCTCTTTCAAAAAAAGCAGGTGCTATGGTGAAACAAAAGGTAGGACAGGGCTGTTTTTTGTGTTTAACACTTATAAATAGGTTGGAGGTTGATTATGACAAGCTATTTAAATGTACTGTTTCTTCCCTACAAGATTATCTTCATTATAACTGTTGTCTAAATGCAGAGATGTAATACTGTATGCAAAACCAACATTATTCTCTGAATAGCCAAGAATACTTGCTATTCTACCAACATTATTACACTACCCTGAAAAAGCTCTGCTGAGAGGTTTTCTCCTCCTAATTATGTGCTACTGAATGGGACTATTATAAAAAATGGTATGTTAATTTACTCCTTCCTCAATTGGTATTAATGCTTTATTAACATTATTATTAATAAACATATTAAAATGATATATACATATTTTTTAACTTTATTTTTATTGTATTTTAATAAGCATATATATGCGTGTCACAATTTAACTTATTATTGTAACTTTGTCATTTTGTAATGGTACGGCCTAGCGGCCAACTTTGTAACTAAGTATGAGGGGGGTAAGGAAAGAGTAAGAAAGAGGGGGAATGGGACAACATGTGGTTGAGCATATCTTTTTTTATGTGTATATTCTTTACAGAACATGTACCATTCCTTGTCTGAATAACCATATCTTCCATACTTTGCGAAGATTGTTAAAACAATATTTTAAGAGTCATGATAAGAATACTAATAGAACAACTACAGATTATACACCTGCACATGTCTATACATTGTGCTTTGTTCCTTATGCAGCAAAAAGTCATATTACACTTGAGGCATGGATGGATTCAGTTTACCATTCTGGGTTGATAAATGACCTACCACATCATCTGATGAAAGTCATCAAGTAACATGTTTATAGTATTAAATAAAGCTTTACGGTACCATTAGGTTTTAAAGCCTTATAAAGGGTCACTGGGTTTTCTGCTATGTTACTATGTTACTATGTTTTCCCTACTATATGTATATTAAAATATGGAGTGTGGATTGGTGTTATTAGAAATGCCATTCTTTTTCTATATAGTAATTAATTATGTACAGTAATATATTGTGTTGCATGTTAGAATTATTTGTTAAGGCTGCTTTCTACTTTTCCAGTCACCTGGATTATTATGTATGTCTGTGTGCATGTTTATCTAGTCAAGAATTAATGTAATCTGACCCATGTTATTTTGCAAAAAATATTGATGTATTGTCCATTATAAATATCCAAAAATCAACAATATATAAAATACTTTGAACTAAAAATACTATAATCTCCTATTCTTGTTAAAGCTCTGAAAATACTGACAGAAATATGAATAATAGGCTTTTTTTTAGCAACATCTTGTGTGATTTTTCATCTTGTAACCTTCATGAAATCTTAATTTTGACTACAGAATTTTTGTAATGGAGATGTTATTGGGATGGTAATAGGTAGCATCTTGAGCTCTGCTGTTAAATGTGTACAGTGGAGGCTTTTGAGAAGATTGAATAGACTTCATTATTTCTCCTATGCAAGCCTAAATTCTACCATTTTATTACCTGAACCAAAGTGTTTTCGTATCCCATCCATCACCTTGTCCAGCATAAAATGTTGAATATTTAGATTAAATAGAAACTTTTTTTCTATGAATAAGGAATTTGATTCAATCCTATAATATGTGGCGTCTCCAGGGAAAGGAAATTGAGCTGAAGGTCGCTTAAGGCAAGTGAGGAAATTGTATTATCCAAATACAAAATTCTATTTCTCATCATCAAAACCTGAAATAGAGCCATAGGGAATCAGAGGGTCACTGGAGAATTCAATTAGAGATGAAAATGGAAAAGGTGCATATTTCAACTCAACTTTCATTCTTGCAAACAAGTGGCAACCATGAGCCATGAGTATTGAAGAACATTTGCAAATTCTAACTTACGAGGGCTAAGAAAATATTTCATTATCCTAGAGAAAGTTGGTAAAGTATCACCTCCCTTTCCCTCTGTTTCCTGCTTCATTCCCCTGGGCAGAGATTTAAATAGTACTATTGATTTATAGTTTTCTGTAGAATGTATGTGTTCAGATAACTTAATTCTAGGAAATGTAACAGATAATGCTTTTTACCGGCTGGGGAAGAACATTTATTATATTTATAATTTTCCAACAATGTCATTAGTGAAGTTTTAATATCTCAGTTTTAAAAGGAACAAAGTGGCAGTGAGTTTAATAGTATTGCGACTAGCTTGAGACTGGGGAAAAACACACTTTTCTTCCTTAGGCTTAAACCTATTTATTTAGCTTTACTGGCCATGACACTGTGCAGTTTACTTCCCTTCACATGATTCCAGTCCAGTCCAAAAAAACAGGCCATTTTGCTTTCAACTTTAACACTGCTTCCAAGTTGACCAAACCGTTTTGCTTTTGGTGTTGATTTGAGGACCCGGGTAAATTGTGACAATATTATTATATAATTCGCCTTATGCATGAGCTGCTCCAGTGTTCATTTACTGTAGAAGAGAATGTTTGTTATTGGCCAGGTTCCAGGTGGCTAAGCTGTATAGACTTAGGGGCAGATTTATTAAGAATTGAGTTGGCTTTTCCCATCAGTTTAAGAAAAAAAACAAGCTGAAAAACTGCACAAGTATTTTCTATAACCTTGAATAGTTGGGTTAAATTAAAGGACACACAAAATCAATAGAAAAAAACTCAGCTAGTAAAAGCTGGCAAGGTTCTATAGAAGAGAATATTCTCTAAAGACTATTATTTTATTAATATGTATTTTTCCAGTTCATTAGACATTAGAGTTTCTCAGCCCCATTCAAAATGAATGGAACAATGTCACCCTCACAAAAAAGCGAAGGCGAATATTCAGTTGAATTGTTTTTTCGAATTATGCTTTTTTTTTTTCGAACTATATTTTTTTATAAATTTGTCACTTAGGTTTTAGTGATGTGCAGACTGGCCCGAAACCCATGAGACCCGCAGGTCGCGAGTTTGGGCCGACACACATAGAACATATTCGGGTCGCAGGCAGGTTTGGGCCAAGTTCTTCCTGCCACTGTCCCCTGCTTTCACATCCAGCAGCAACTATTTATAGATGCATGCCTGTATTTGGGATTACATGCTAACCTGCTGTTCAACAATGTGCGTAGAAACCAGTGTTACCAGAAAACTTATATAAAGACCTGCTGTGTCCATGATACTTTTTATTTTCATTCTGTGAAGCTGGTTCTGTCGATTTCAGTAGATTTCACCAAGTGTCTGTAATGGTGTAACAGCACACTTTATTTTGTCTACGTACTTGAAATAGAAGCATACAGCATTTATATGCAATGAAAACTCAGCTTTATAAATATGCAATCAGATTTTTACAGATCTATGGTTTTTTTCTTAGAGTGAAGTAAGCATCTTGTTTTTATTTAGTGTGCATTCCCACATACCTCTGCATCCAAAATGTGAAAATATTATATACACATTATAATGAAGGTGATCAATTTGCCACAAAAGTAGGTGAAAATAACCTTTAATGATACATTCTAGCCAAAAGCAAGAATTATTTAAGTGGATGAAATGGATGCATATAAATAATTTGGCATTTAACAGATACTTCAAAGAAAGGAACAACAAAAAGAATAAAGTGCACAAAAGCAAAATCTGTATATGTTTCATTTGTATACAGCTTTAAACCTCACATTTACATTAATCCTACATTAAAAAAAATCATTGTCAGCAACTGTATTTACTGGTTCACTGAAAAATATTGCAACCTAATGTATGCAGAATAGATGCTTATTCAACAAAGCTTGTGAGTATCTGTATAATCAGAGCTAAGAATCATGTGATAATAAGGGAAAACATAAACAGCGTGCTATATGAGTTGTATAAAAAATATTTTGTTTTGGTATTATATCCTGTGGTTTTTAGTTGTAAACTACTGTATTGTGTTTTTGCAAATAATGCAAAAGAAATTACTTTCAAGGCCCTTGTGTCTGCCAGAAGGACCTAATGGTAAATAAAGTATTAGAGAGCAGCACAAAATATTCTTTCAAACATATATGAATAAATGTGAGTGGATCTTCTCCTGATATGCCCACCTACAGGTGGGTGATATCGGGCTAATTTGATCGCTGGCCCCAGGCCACATTAAAATGGCGGGTATAGGCACCATCGGATTGGGGACCACATCAACGAACCAATACGGTCCCCAATCCAACAGAACAATCAAACCTGCCCATTTGAGATCTGGCCAATTTCAGGTCAGATGTTGGACAGGGAGGCCCATCAGTGGTGCCCATACATGGGCAGATAAGCTGGCGAATCGGTCTAAAGGAACAATATGGGCAGCTGAAATCAGCCCATGTATGGCCAGCTCAATTTGCAACTCTGAATGCAGACAGCCCTGAACTCCTACAGAAAGCACAGGTCCTCTAGCTTATTCTGTAGTGCAAGGGCCGTTTTCTGTAACAGTATAGAATAATATATAGAATAAAATACAGTGAAACAATTGAGGCACAAAAAGTCAAATTTAGTTAAAACCATTATACATTTTATAAAATAAATGCTTTTCCTGATATGAGTTGTAAATACTTAACTGGCAGGAGAAATATTGTTTATAACATATTTTACTGTTTGCTTGCAGCAGTGGTTCTTCCCTCCTGTCTCTGAATGAAAAGCTGGAAATGCTGGAGGGAGCCCATGCAAACTTACTAACCCTTTACAGCATATGTGCGTCTCAAAGGCAGTGGAAAGAGCGGGCCCCAAAACAAAACTATGCCTTTAGCCCCATTTGCTCTTAATCTGCCTCTAATCTCTGATTATTTGTAAGGTATGTTTTCACAGAAGAAGACACGTGATTATACTTTAAGGGCATTACAAGTCCCCTTTTTCAAAATATTCTGTGCATACAAAGATTTTTTTTCACCCATTTAGGCATGGAAACAAACATTAACCAGTATAACCACAACAGGGGAAAGATAGATCCCTTTACAAGCATTCATCATTATTGGTTGATGCTCTGGTCTTCTAGTCTATGCTCTTGTCATCACTTTCCTGGTAAACACAGTTTCTGTAGTTTCCCTTGACAGACATCAGTTGCAAACTGCTTGCAGTAGTATTTGAAGCTCAGGAATCACCGAAAAGCCTTCAGGCCAGAGGGAATGGCTGTCACTCAACACTGGTGGCACTTCTAGTGCCATCTAAATATTATTCTCTGGAAAATCTGTAACAACCACTTCATCGTTGTACGACTCACAGGCACGTACATACAACATTATACTGCTCAAATACATTTCATTTGTTTATTAAAATGAATATTCTACCTTGGTAACATATCTACAGTACAAAGGAATATAGAATGCCATTTATTTTGAAATAACGCTAACAGTAGTAATATTTTTATTTTATCCTTAAGTGCTGCATCATCTAATCCTAGGACTAGGTGCTGGGGTTTGTATATAACCATCCCATGCCAGTAAGTGACATGATCACCATGAGACATCCATAACAAACAGAAAATAAATGAAAAATTTTAATGAAATAAGAGTCCGACTAATTCAAATGCACACCGTAGAAATGAGCACAAAACAATGTATTAGAGATTGTAACATTTTTTATACTTATTAATTAGTAAAATTCCTGAGTTTAGGATACACAAAGACAAAAGAGAAGCACATCAAGATAAAACACATAAGTGAAACTATTGTAACCATAGTCTAATGCAGTGCTGTCCAACTGGCGGCCCTGCTTTGATGGCTTACCTTTGAGTAAGCATTAAATGGTATCAGTACTGAGATTAAATGGCCCCCTGCATGGTTCTCACCTCAGATTCAGGATGTAATCCCTCTGTATTGTTTAAATATGTAATCCCCTGTGTTTTTCACACCTTTTAATACCTGCATTGTTCACCCCCTGCAGTGTTCACACCTCAGGCTCAGACTGTAATCACTCCCATTGTTCACTTCTTCACACCTCAGACATAGGTACTGTAGGCAGAGTATGGCACATACAGCCAGCATAGGTCAGGGAGGGTATGGCACACACAGGCAGCATAGGTCAGGGAGGGTATGGCACATACAGGAAGGGTAGGGCAGGCAGAGTATGGCACACACAGTCAGGGTAGGGCAGGCAGAGTATGGCACACACAGGCAGGGTAGGGCAGGCAGAGTATGGCACACAGAGGCAGCATAGAGAAGGCAGAGTATGGCACACACAGGCAGGGTAGGACAGGCAGAGTATGGCACACACAGACAGCATAGGACAGGCAGAGTGCTGCCTGTGTGTGCCATACTCTGCTTGCCCTATGCTGCTTGTGGGAGGTGAACCTGGCAGGGGTTTGTTGTGGGAGTTTGTTAGCAGTTGGAAATAGACATTAAATGGCCCCTAAGGTGTGTAATTATGTACTGGGGGTTGCTCTGCTATCCACAGGGGAGGAGGAGGCATATGGAATTTAAGGGTATATCTTAATATGACATAATTTTTTCACATATGAATGATGGTTGATATCCCCACAGTAAGGACCAAGCATTTGGGATTTTGCTGTGCTACCACCATTGTGATAAAATAGGTGTGGTTTGAAGTGGGTGTGGTTTCAAAAAGGGGAGTGGTCAAACTGGCTTCCATTAGCGGCCCTCCACCATGTATGCTAGAGAAATTCCGGCCCTCAGCACCGTAGAAGTTGGACAGCACTGGTCTAATGGAATACAAACCAACAGAAAACTAATAATGACCCTTCCTATTCTTGCAAGCAAAAGTCTTTTTTCCCCAGGATTTAGAAAGAGAAGATTTTAGAAGACTGACTTGGTTGTGAGCCAGATAGCTGACACGCAGGAATATCCAAAATAAGTAAACCATGAGGAATTGATACAGGAGGATTTGTTTAAGGCACTTGCCCAGAAGCTCTGTTGGATTGATGTTGATAAGGTGAAAAGAATTGTATTTTGAATCTAAGAGGATTTGCAAAGAGACCTCCAAACGCTCAGTTCAGAACAAAAAATAAACAGTAAATTAGTTATTTACAAAATGACACTAATTTTGCTGTTTTTATTATTGGTATCGATGCTCATCTAAAATGTTTCTTTTCATCAACCATGGATCTCACACCAAATCGTTAATACAATTAAAATTTGGAATGTAGATTTGTGTTGTACAGGTATAGGACCCGTTATCCAGAATGCTCGGGACCAAAGGTATTCCGGATAAGGGGTCTTTCCGTAATTTGGATCTCCATACCTTAAGTCTACTAAAAAATCAATAAAACATTAATTAAACCCAAAAGGATTGTTTTGCATCCAATAAGGATTATTTATATCTTAGTTGAGATCAATTACAAGGCACCATTTTATTTCTACAGAGAAAAAGGAAATCAGTTTTAAAATTCTGAAATATTTGATTAAAATGGAGTCTATGGGAGATGGGCTTTCCGTAATTCGGAGCTTTCTGGATAATGGGTTTCCGGATAAGGGATCCAATACCTGTATTAAAATTTGTTAAAGTTCAAGTGATGGAATAAAAATGTACTGATAAACACAGAAGTATAATGAGGCATAACATTCCAATAGAATGTTCTTGCTCTATGTTATAAATGAGCTGAGGAGAGTGAAGAGACGTGCAACTAAACTGGTAAAGGGGGGACGGATAATTTAAACTATAATGTTGACTGTCAAGGTTGGTGTTTGCTTTCCCTGTAGAAAAAAATCTTGCAAGGGGACATGATTACTTTCTTCAAGTACATTAGAGGGGATTATAGACAGATAGCACTGGATCTTTTCTCCCATAAAAACGATTAGCACACCAGAGGCCATCCCTTTAGAGTAGAGGAACAGAACTTTCATTTGAAGCAGCGTAGGTGGTTCTTGATGGTGAGGGCAGTGAGGTTGGGGAATGCCCTTCCGAGTGATGTTGTAATGGCAGATTCTGTTAATACCTTTAAGAGGAGCTTGGATGATTTCTTGGACAAGCATAGTATCCACGGCTATTGTTATCTTAAGATCTACAGTTAGTTTAGTATAACTTTTGCTATGTATAGTTTAAAAATCTGAGTGTATAGATAGGTCGTTATGGATGTATATAGCTGCAGTGGAGTTTGTTTGGAAGGATTGAACTTGATGGACTTTTTTAACCCTTCTTAAATAAGAAGGAAAGATATAATGATATAATCACTGGGGGGTGCCAAAATGTTCCAAAGATAGACAGCTCCCTGGGCTGGTGCAGTTTTCTCGTAACAGGAGCACCAACACAGCGTATAAGGTAAGTGATTACAATCACTGGGGGATGCCTAACATTTTGTCATCCCCCCCATCGATTTTACCTTTCCTTCTCTTTTAAAGGAGAACTATACACCCCGAGCGCAAAAAGCACCCATAACTATCACTTCCTAGACCCCCCTCACCTCTCCCTTATAGCATTGGTTTTATGTTTAATGTCTGTCTTTATCTGTAACCGCTAACTAAAAATGCAGAGAAGCGCAGCCGCGTACCTCGCCGACATCCTCTTTCCGACTGAAGACACTTCGGGTCTCTCCGCTGATACGAACATGCTTGGGCATGGGCAGTTGGGGGTAGCAGGAAATCTGCTTCAACTGTGCATGCACAAGCAGGTTAGGTGTCAGCCATGAGACCAGAAGTGTTCATTCAGTAAGAAGATGTCCGGCAGGTAGGGAGATCAAACCTTAAAATTCAAGATCACGTTTTTGCAGTGATTTGCTGTGTTATGATTTGAGGTGAATATGTTGCGGAGTGTAAGATTCTTTTAGATTCAGAAACGCAACTTAAAGACCACCATTGTGTCTGCACTTTTCAAGTCAAATGATTTGATGCCTTAGTTTGTCCCATTAACTTTAACAAGTTATTTCAAGAATGAATGGTCTAAAATTATGGAATAAACCCACCTTATAAATAACTGTTACACTTTGGTATGGATTATTATTGGTATTATTATTATTAATACATATACCACATATATCAAGTGTAGATATATTAAACAGCACTGCATAATGGATGGTTACATGCACTGAATATACAAATTACATATAAATATTACAGGTATATCGAGTTATCATGATGCACAGAGGCCCATTAATTAACATTCAGATTTTCATGGTTTTATAGTTTTTTGAATCCACGACTAAACTCATTTTTACGAATGTCAGTCATTTATCAAAAGATCCATTGAAAAAGCATAAACAAAAAAAAAAAAAGGTGCAGAAAAAACATGAAAACAACAAAGCAGATCTTCCAGCTGTAAAAGGGACATCTGACATTGACTTCTACATAATCTCAACAGGCTTTAGATGGTATATTTTTACATTCAGATTTTTCACAGCTTTGTCACAAAATTGCTTTCTTTCCAGCAAAAAAATCATGTTTTAGGCCAAAAAAACAAACCGAAAAAATCGACCATAATGTTAACTCATGGAAAGAACAACCTATCTTTATAAATATGCTATTTATTAAACACTGTTCTAGATTTTTTTGGCAGAAAATTTTGCATTCATATGCCACTTTGATTATAGTGCCGCTTAACATAAATCCCTAAGACCCCCAGGGTCCACTAACAATACTAGTGATTTTGGAGACTGTGTTTTAGGAGGGTGCATTGTGCAAAGCAGCTGATCCCGGTGCAGGTTTAGTAACTACTGCCTACCATGGAGGTTAGATCGCTGGTGTACTGAATAAAAAAATGGCAACAGAATGTGGATGCAGCATGCTGTTCAATAATCTCTTGTAGGAGGGCTAAAAACAGACCTTGAAAATATAAAGATTTAGAATTCTTTTTTATGTAAATTAGAAAATCTGTAATTATTAGGAGTGCAGCCTGAAGATAGACTTCCTAATGAGGAATATATGCACGTGAGACCAGAAGCAATTAATTAATTATTTAGGTCTTCAAGTACCTCTAGCAAGGAAGTATGCTTTCAAGACACATAGTAAATCCATTTGATAAAGTAAATTATTATTGATTAACTGACAAACGGAATGCAGTTAAGTGAAGGGTTAATTGACTTTATTAAGCTTAAAAAAAAAATCTAAAGTATGCGCAATTTCTATTTAATCAATTAAGAAAATATAATAAATGAAACATTACAGGAGCTTGATAGCTAGAATGATTTAAATATATATATAATAAGTAAGAAATAATGCCTTATGGGATTGTTTATGTACAATGCTTTTAGAATTTCAATTAGAGTCAATGACCATTCATAGTAGATATTGGAATGTGTTATTGTGCATTCCCATATAGCTAGGGAAATGCATATGCACACTGGCCTAAGAAATGAGGTAAACAAGTCTCATACTGAATCATTAGCAATAGGGAAAATGTCAATTTACAGACCACAATATTGTAAAGGCATAGGAGAAAAATGCCTGCAGTATTCCCAATGGGCAAGGCATTTTGCATAGCATGGATTCCTGGGGCAATTGAAGGTTTGTGCAAGGTACCAAGCATAATTCTCTTGCCACACTTTGGATAAGACATGGTATGTGCATCTGTGTATCCTAAGCTCCCAAACAATCCTTGTAATGTAAGATTAAAAATAAGCATCCTTGCATGCTTTTTGTATTTGCAAAAAGAAGGAGAAATAAATCTTATCTTTTGATCTGAGGCCCTGGAAAACCTTATGGAAGTACTAGCGAAACTGAAATGTAGAATGCATTATTTTCCGACCTGGAACAAGACATTTCAGATCAAAAAAGAAGTTGCTAAATTTGTAACATAACCATTTTATTGGGTGCTGACTGTAGTTACTGCTCAGTAAAAATTACCTAGGGGATGTTAAATGGGTTCCTTAATGTCTTTCTTTGGAATTTGTTATTATAATTGTAGTTTATTTATATTTCTCTGTGCTGTACAAAAAGCAATGTGACAGAAATAAAATAATTACAAATGATAGATCAATTATAAATAAAAATATAAGGTTAGAGGGCCCTGCCTGTGAGAGATTAAAAACTTGTAACGCTCTAGTTCAATAATGTATTTTTGTGAATTAGACCTAAATTTCACTGCGTATTCTAGAAGGGGCCATTCGCTTTTCAAGACTATTCAGTCATCAAAAAGTTATGTAAAAGGATTTATAGAATCTTCTACAGTAGATCTTGTATTGGTGTCTATTTTATCTATTTGTCAAATGCTGCATGTACATTATGCCTTTCATGCCTTAAAATGATCAGCTGACATTTAAACAGTTAATTACATTGCAATATATGTATATTTATTAATATAATAATAATAATATTATCATCCCAGTGGAGCTTACAATCTATGATCACATACACAGCAGGACCCAGTTAAAGGAACAGTAACACCAAAAAATGAAAGTGTATAAAAGTAACTAAAATATAATGTGCTGCTGCCCTGCACTGGTAAAAGTTGTGTGTTTACTTCAGAAAGTCTACTATAATTTATATAAATAAGCTGCTATGTAGCCATGGAGGCAGCCATTCAAAGGAGAAAAGGCACAGGCACATAGCAGATAACAGATAAAACACTATTGTATTCTACAGAGCTTATCTGTTATCTGCTATGTAACCTGTGCCTTTTCTCCTTTTTTCCAGCTTAAATGGCTGCCCCCGTGGCTACACAGCAGCTTATTATATAAATTATAGTAGTGTTACTGTAGCAAACACACCAGTTTTACCAGTGCAGGGCAACAGTGCATTATATTTTTATTACTTTAAAGCTCTTTCATTTTTTGGTGTTACTGTTCCTTTAACCTGCTTATATGTTTTTCAATTTGGCAATTCATTCCTTTTTTAGTTGATACACTAGCACAACTTTTTTTTTTTCTTTTAGTGGTTGATTTGCTGTGTGTTTTCCCACTTTGCAATTTTTCCTCACTGCAGTTTATTAAATGTTGGGCGTATTGCTTAATATCAGATTTAACCCATCAGAACAGTTATTTAATTGTGGTGAAACTGTCTCAAAACTGTTACCAGAAAAATGAATAAACCTATAATGAATGTGAAGAAAAATAATCTGCTAGGAAAGATAAATATCTTTTAGGAAGACTTAGGGGCACATTTACTAACCCACGAACGGGCCGAATGCGTCCGATTGCGTTTTTTTCGTAATGATCGGTATTTTGCGATTTTTTCGGAAAATTATTGCGACTTTTTCGTTACCAATACGATTTTTGCGAAAAAACGCGAGTTTTTCGTAGCCATTCCGAAAGTTGCGATTTTTTCGTAGCGTTAAAACTTGCGCAAAAAGTTGCGATTTTTCGTAGTGTTAAAACTTGCGCGAAACGTTGCGCCTTTTAAGTTTTAACGCTACGAAAAAAGCGCAACTTTTCGCGCAAGTTTTAACGCTATGAAAAAATCGCAACTTTCGGAATGCCTACGAAAAACTCGCGTTTTTTCGCGCAAGTCGTATTGGTAACGAAAAAGTCGTGATAATTTCCGAAAAGTCGTAAAGGCGCCGAAAAAAATCGCAAAAAATACGAAAAAGTCGCAAAATGTTCATTTTCCAATCGGAATTCTTCCAATTCGGTCGGAATTCGTGTCTTAGTAAATCAGCCCCTTAGTAAATCTGCCCTTATCTGCATTTTCAAGCACTGAAAAGCTTACTTCCGTCAAGGATTCACATAACTTAATTACATATTTTCTTTCTAACACCGCAGTGACAGGCTTAGGTGGAATTTATTTCTGAATAAGGACGTGTGCATTCTAGTATATCATGACTTGATGTATATTTTTTGTTAATGGGTTTTATAACAGAATTGACAGAGTTGTCATAGTAATATAACTAATTTGCACAGAACTCATTTCATCCTACTCCAACTTGATTTTTGGTCCTTCTGAGACATGGGGGACACAATTAGTTAAACTCATGAGTCTTCTAAAGTCTGGAAGAAATTCAAACCTGTTCATCAACAAAAGGGGCAAGAAGAAGGCTGGATGCAATGCAAAATAAGGATGGCAATAAGTATACTAAATCAGTCTAGCACTGATATCACAGCTTTTTTGGAGTAATAAAGTGTAGCACTTTACTGAGATAAAAGAGCTCATGTACATCCTTATGTGCAGTTGTAGTTCCTGTACTTTCCCTGCAGTCAGTTGCTCATAAAACCACTTTCCTTAAAGGATAAGTAAACCTTTTAAATAAGTGAATGTAAAATTGATGGGAATGCTATTCTAAGCACTTTTTTTGCAGTTCAAATCCATTATTTATTTATTTTAATTTCAAGATATTAAGGGATAAAGAAGTGTCAATATGAATGACTTTTGTCACAACAGAACCACCTGCTGGTTAGTTTATGACCATGATGTTGTTGAGCAAGTTGTAAAGGATAAAAAAAGGGGACTGACTTAATGTTCTTCTGGTAGAGGCAATTTCAGCAAGGCAGTACCCCTTTTGTGAAGCTGAAATTCTTGGAAAAAGAGCTGCATTGTGGTATTGCACTCAAAATTGCACTTTGCTTACTGCACTTGCCAGCTTACATGTGCTCTGAACGAATGTTTTTGAAAAAGAGTACCGCATACTGTTGCAGTTGAAATGGAAAAAACATTATCAGAACACAATGCTCTCATTCCTGCAGTGATAATCAGTGTGTGTCATATATATATGGTGTATAAGTGCATAGATATATTTTTCACTAGTTTCATGCACTCTTAGGGCCCATTGTTATGTGATTTTCTGATAATGTAAAAAGGATTTGGGCTTCCATGTTTCTAATTTAAATACTTTTTGTTGTTTGCTTATCTTGTTTTCTACAGGAGAATAAAATTTGGAGGCTGTAGGACAATAACTTCACCTGAAACTGTCTTACATAGGTGGGCTAAATAAACCTAATATTGATTGGCGATTCTGCTTTATAAGACATAAACTTTGATTTGTCTGTTTTTATGTGAGTCACTATTAGGTAATTTAATATTCCTGGCATTCTCTTCATATTGTTTTTGTTTTATTACTCCATATTACATTTTCTCCTCTGAAATCAAATCATATAATTGGCTTTGTTGAGGTGGAATGTACTTTGTCCTTTAATAGACAATAAGCTCTCAAATAAAACACACACTGTAGTTATTAAAGCATTATTAGAAAAATGAACCTGCAAACTTTCCATTTTGTGTTAGCCCATGTGTTAGCAATTCATGAGTGGAGGTGGAAGGAACATTAGGAAAATCAAGCTAAGATATCAGTTGCAAAGCATTATGGACATTAAAGTAATGATTACTGCATCTGTGTCCTCCAGCACCTAATTATCTCCATAAAACTGGCTTTTAATTTATTATGATTTATTTTATTCTTATAGATTTACAGACTGCCTCTCTTTCCAGCTGCTTTTAACACAAATATGTTTTATTTTGTTAGCATTAAAGTGAATGAAACTTTTGCTCTTTATTTGCATTTAGCGTTAATGGCTGCAGTCCTTCTGTACTATAGTTTCTGTTGCTCTGGTGACTACCCTTAAATTATCAAAACCAAGCAGAAAGCACCTTTATTTTGAAGCTTTGCTTTGCTTTGCTTTACTGCTTTAACATTTTACAGACAAAGACCACATATAGAAGGTAAAACAGTGTATTAAAACTTGCAATGCAGGAAATCCATAGCTTTTATATTCTGACAAATACTGAATCATAAAAAATTAAATTCATCCAAAACCCATTTTCCCCTAGACTCTTACACTTAAAGGGGTTGTTCACCTTTGAATTAACTTTTAGTATTATGCATACAGTAATATTCTGGGACCATTTCTAATTGGTCTTCATTTTTTTATTATTTGTGTTTTTTTTTTTTTTTTTTAATTATTTCACTTTTTGTCTGTGAAAGTTCTCATTCATCCAGGTCATGATTTATCTATAGAAATAAGTCAAAAGTCAAATTAACTGGACTTGCTGTTTTTTTTCTCTTGAAGATGTTTCACTAGTCATCTGAATGGCTCTCTAAATTCAGAATGACTTGGAGTTAAATACCCTAGAATCCTGCTTCAATCAATCAGCATACTCTGTTTAGCAAAAGCAGCATGGGGTTAGGGATTTCATGAAGGTAAGGTATTGCTTGTATTAGCTTGATTGCAGCTATAAGGTGCTATGAAACCATCCAGGGAGAGGTGCCAGAGCAGCATTGTATTTGGCAGAAAATAGATGTTGCACCCCCATTTTCACATATATACTGTAGATTCTTTAACACCTCCTTTGAACCAGTCCTTCCTGTCCAGAATGTGAACTTGACAGTTTTTAAATGTGTGTCCTAACCTGAAGAGCTGGCTGTTCTGTGCTGAGCCATACATAGGTGTAATTGTTGTTTGGTTTCTCCCACACACAAGTCAGAGCACTCCTCACTGCACTGCACTGAAAACACAATTTTACTCTTCATATGCTTTGGGATAGAGTCTTATGGGTGAACCAGTTTCTATCTCAGTGTGTTACTGGATTTTAAACAGACAGGGACGCAGTATTTATTAAAAATCCTTATTTTTCGGACACCCCAGATACATATGGGAGGACTAAGTTCTTTCGTTTAGCATGCCATTAACCTTCACCGGTAGTTTTGGGGTTATTGCTTCTCCTTCCCTCATTTTTAACAAAGGCCTAATCCAAATACCTGCAAGTTTTAAGGGCCCCTCTAAGATGTTCCAACCCTTTAGCCTAAAGGTGAGGGCAAACGAAGCAAGGCTGATTCTCTCAGCCTTGCACTTCTCTTCCTGGCTCAGAGAAGCAGATCCGCTTCTGTACGCCAATTTGTGTGCGTGCATTAATAGGTATGGCAACAGCGCATGCGGAGTGGATCGGCGGTTGGCCTGGAAACTGCGAATGCAAACGAGAGAATGCTTGTATGCTTTACGGTGTAAGGCTCACTTTTTTATCAGCAACTCTCCAGTTCTGAATTTCAGCAGTTACCTGGTTGCTAGGGTTCAATTTACCTTTGCAACTAGGGAGTGGTTTGAATGAAAGACTGATATATTTATAGGAGAAGACCTAAACAGAAAAAGACATAATAAAAAGTAACAGTAACAATAAAATTGTAGCCTCACAGAGCAATCGTTTTTGGCTGCTGGGGTCGGTGACATTTGATAGCTGACAAGAATCAGAAGCAGAATGCACATAATTCAAAAACTATAAAATATAAATAATGAAGACCAGTTAAAAAGTATGTGGTGAACCACCCCTTTAAGTATCTATAAAGAAAGAGGCACTTAACGAGGCATTCATCTTTCATTTTTTGTTATTAAATGGTTTTGGTTTTATAAAATTTTATTAAAATCAATGCAAGAAGTAGAATATGCAAAAAAAATTTCTAAATGATGTACCACTAAAACCTTTTTTTGTCTTTGATGTTGGCAAACATTTTATAAGTGTAAAAACATTTGCTGTACTTGTGTTCTCTAATTTCTTTCTAAAACTCTATTCATAGAGCTATCATCCTTGGGAAACCAATGGTTGACCCCTTTTTAACAGCTTCATCTTTCACTGAATGTGGCCCATAAAATTTGTGCACACACCCCTGGCAAATAAAAATTAGTGCACATACACCCCATGTAAGCACATACTTTGCTAAAAAGTTATATCTTGGTAAATAAAAGTAAGCACTGTTCTATCAGCCACATGTAACACTGTTTCACTAGAGTTTGTGATGGACACTTTCAATAATATGAGCAGAAACGATGCCTCTGTGCTGTTATAATAGGGATCCGTTCTAAGTATAGGTTCATATAGTGTTTCAGCTACCCTAGTATCCAGCCAGTGGATTGAATGGCAGACTGATGGATGAATGGGAGAGCTAAATGCCTGTTTGTCACTGGCATAAGCTTATGGTAACTTCAGAACTCAAGATCCTAAAACCTCACTCCATAACACCGAAAGGAAATGGATTCAAACCACTATAGAAACAAAAATAAAGAAACTGTTAAATGGCTCAGAGCTTGTGTTGCCTCCCTTGCTTAAATACTCTCCGAGGTAAATGTAACTAGACAGCGTGTAAATGCAGTACAGTTCACTTTTTATAAATGTATAAAATGTTTAAAAATACTTATTTTTAGAAGCTAAACATGGTGCAAAGAGAATTAGATTTTTTTGTCACAAACCAAGCTATCTTTTGTCTATATTTTAAATTTTATCCTGACACTTTATTCTGACATCATCTTGTAAACATAGATTTTATGCTGATTTGCCTTCTCTATCCAATTGTCTGATAAACCCTTGTTCTTTCTTTCATGAGTAACAAAGTCAATAGAATTCATATACAATTAAATATACTCTGGAAAAGATATACCACTCACGTACAAAGCCTCAAATCTTTCTCCAAATCTGTGTAATACTAGGGGTTTGCAGAGCGCAATGTATAATGATAGCTTGTGTTTATTATCATTTATCCCTTTACATTAAAAGCCTCATTTGCTTACTGAGAGGTAAAGTGCAAATTACAGGCACAATCGCCATGGTTTTTACCCACAATACAATAGAGGTCATATAAAGAGCACTAAGGGGCACAAGAGCACTTGCACCCCCCGGGTTGTGGTTCACTACAAGGAGTGCCAGATTGAAAAACTTTTTCAATGTAAATAGAGCAGTGTCTGGAGACTCTGCCCTGTCCTGACAAGGCCCCAGTGTGGGCTGCTCCTCCCTCTGCTCCCTAATGTGCATGTGCAAATGAAATGCAATTTAGGGGCAGAAGGGGAGTACTCCAACGTGCCTCCCCTTGCCTGCTCTTTTAGAATTAAGTGTTCATCTTGCTCAGTTCTGTTTTTTTGTGTGCAATTACATATACAGGTATCGGACCCCTTATCCGGAAACCCGTTATCCAGAAAGCTCCGAATTACGGAATGCCCGTCTCCCATAGACTCCATTTTAATCAAATAATTCAGAATTTTAAAATTGATTTCTTTTTTCTATGTAGAAATAAAACAGAACCTTGTAATTGATTCCAACTAAGACATAATTAATCCTTATTGGATGCAAAACAATCCTATTGGGTTTAATTAATGTTTTATTGATTTTTTAGTAGACTTAAGGTATGGAGATCCAAATTACGGAGACCCCTTATCCGGAATGCCCTTGGTCCCGAGCATTCTGGATAATGGGTCCTATACCTGTATTCTATTATTTATAGTTTATTCATTTACAGTTAATAGTAGCATTTATTTGTAAACCAGTATGTTGTTACTATGGTTTAGAAAGATATTTAATTATTAAGCAATTCTTATGCCTGATTTTGTTGTACTCAAATTTGGATCCACATTATTAATAATTATTATTGATAGAAAGATGTCATTAATCAACTATTTTAACATTTGAAAGAAAAATATCACTCTTTGTTTTTTTACATGAAATGGGTAAAGAAATATTGAAATGTACAGATTCTTTTTTTCTGTTTCGATACACTTTTCATTAACAATAGACAGCTTTGTTGTTTGCAATACTGTTTCACAAATCCGCTTCAAAATAGATCAGTTCTTTTTTAGCAGTTTATAAATAGCACCCTTAATGCCTTGGGTGGCATAATTTATAATATAGCATAGTCCATTATTATTATCCCTTAATTATAATATCAGTCCCTGTCCTAGTGGAGCTTACACTCTAAGGTGACTACACATTCACACACACTAAAGCCAATAGAATGTGGGTGGAACCTGAAATACCAAGAGGAAACCCATGCAGACAAGGAGAGAACATACAGACATAAAGCAGGTAGTGTCTTGATTGAAATCCAAACTACAATAGGACTTCAGCAATGCAAGGTAGCAGTTTCATAAGGCTACAAAAAAGATTTGAACATGAAAACATAAACAGGATTTTATGATAATGAAAAAAATCTATTCACATCTTACCACACTACTGAAACTTTCTTCTGAGTGCAAAATATTGAGTTTCCGTATAATTGATTCCCATGCCTGTACTAGCCACTAGTTTGGAGTGGGCTAAAAGGCAGTAGAAGGAATTCTTAATGGGTTGGGCAGAAACCAGCATAAGAGTAAGAGAAAACATGACTAAGCAAAAACTTTGAGAAAAATCTGGTTTGTGCAACTGCAGAGTTTCTTCCTTATAAATAGTGAGCCTTACTCAGGCAGTCACAGACAGAGACTTATATAAGAAAAGGTTTGTATGCAGTCAGACTGAAAAATGACAGTATGGGCTGAATAAACTTGTTGCAATCATTTTGACAGATCAGAAAGGTAGAAAGGTTGATTTTCTTACTTGTCAAACTGACCATCATCTGCTAAAATTACACAATGTTTTTCTGAAATCTTTCCACCAAGGACCCCATAAACTAATGTTCCTACTTTTTCTCATTGCCCAGGGACAAGCTCCTTTTCAGGACCACAGAGCTTCCCCTAGACCCTCCCATAAAGGCATATATCTTTGTATTTGAAAGAGGAACCTGCTGTAAAAACATTCTGCATAGAAAGTTGTTGATTTTTTTTAATGCTTGCATTTATGTGTGTGGAAAAATGCATATAAGATTAAAATGGAAAATGACTCTTCTGTGACTTTAATTAATGTGACTAAGAAGAAAATTCCTAAACAATGGAACTCTGTATTTGATGGCTACTGAGCATGCACAGTTCTTCTTAACTCAAATTACAAAACACACCCTCCTGTTTAGCAGCCAGTATAGAGATAGCATTGCTGATTCCCATAGAAACTCCCATGCTGTTGCTGTCTGCTTCTATTTTTGTTTTTTAACCTCCTCACTTGAGCCCAGCTTATCCTGCTCCAATCCAAGCAGGACCAAAGTAAGTTCTGCCTATATAAGCCTGCTATTTGTTTTAGAAAATGTAACAGTGCTGGCGAATGGAAGGAATAAATGCATTACAGATGATGCAGTTTGGGTGGAGGAGATGTACCCAACATATATACATGGTGGGAAAGTTTAGGGTTCGGGGACCGCATCAACAAGCCGATGCGGTCCCCGATCCGACTGAATTTTCTAACCTGGCCGATCGATATCTGGCCAATTTCAGGCCAGATATCGGCAGACCGATATCGGCAGCTACAATCTGCCCGTGTTTGGGGACCTAAGACTTTTGCCCTTATCTACAGAAGCGGCCCATTGTTACTGTTGCAGTCTGCCTCATGACACATCAATTTTTTCTATTTTGCAGTACTCTTTTATATAGGGTAAAGAAGAATATGTTCAGTCCAAATGTTTTAGTCAAGGCATAATTCTATGTTGTTTTGCCCTGTTTATGTCAAAAAGTGATTTTTCTATGAGTGGGTTAAAGGAATTGTAGGGGATGCTTAATTTAGAATTGCCTTTCAGTATGATGTAGGCAGTGACAGCAAATTTATACAATAGAAATGTAATTTTACATTCTCCAGGGGACCATTAAAATGAAGGATAAATGTGTTACAGAAACTTTAGGCCTCATTTGCAAACCCAAACGTAGTGTGCAGAGGGCTTCAGCCATTATTTGGAGCTCTGCGTACTGCTTTTGGTTGTGTGCAAATATCCTTAGTCCGTAGGCAGGGGCCCTGAATGACTCCATAGGCTAAGACAGGCGCTAAGGACAGATCTGAGCTACATGTCCTGACACTGCCAAATTGTTCATCCAGCGCTCTAGTGCAGAGAGCAGCGGGTATGCATGACACCTTTTTATTTTTAAGTACTCAAAGAAAACAAGTCCAAGAATCAGGTTTTATGAGTAAAAAGATTTACGCAGTAAAGTAGTACTCTGTATGGTATGACACAGTTTTTGCACGTCAGATGCACAAATAATGTCATGTGCTGATGGCCACAGGAGGTGCAAACTAGTAATTCACTAGTTACAGGAATCCTTATTGTAAAATCAACATCTGGTTAGTATATTAAAAAGCTCTATCATTTGGAAAGGTTATTTTTAGAGAACTAGGGCATACAAAAAACACCCATCAAGCAACTCAACTGGGCCATTTTTACCTCTTTTATTGGTAGTTGGTTGTTATTGTACCTAAATCTGTACAATGCATTCACCCAGTTATTGTGCAGTGCTGTGGAATATGCTGGCACATAATAATGTGCATCTTTATATTAACTTTTTGGATATTATAGATGCACCTGTTCTTAGCAGCTTATCAGTTTGCCACTACAATTCACTAATTTGCAAGACCCAGTGTGCCATCTGTAATGGCCCCCACAAAAAGACTTTAAATGCAATATAATTTCACCTTCCTATTGACTCCAAATGGGCCACTTAAGCTCAGTACTAGTTGTTAGCATAATATAACGCTAACCACATACTATAAAATACGACCTGGTTGAGCAATTATATACTCTGATGGTTTTCCAATGCAGCAAACAAAACACATGAAAAATGCCAATAAGAATCATTTAGAATGTGTTTCCTGGATTGCTTATGATTTAGTGTCTTAATTTCTAACTGTTTTATGATATACAAGGATGATTTAAGTCCACAAAAAGGGTATGCATTTGTATCACAGAATTGTTGTTTGCTTACAAGATTGAGCAGGACTGTCCATTGTAAGGCACCTGGACCGATGTGGCCCTCCAAAGGATTTTTATGGCCCACAGTCTGCTCAAAGGTTCCATAGACTTTTCTACATGACATCATCATGTTCATTTAATCCAGCCTGCTACTTGTAATAAATTGGACAGCACAGAGGAAGATGTATCAGTAAATCTTTGTTAGCTAATCAGTAGATCAGAGTTGCCCAGAATTGTCCATAAGCAGTTACTTTAGATCACCCTTCTGGGTACAATTATTCATGTTCAGTTGCTTGAGAGATGGACGTTGCACATTTAAATACTACAATACATTTTTCATGTATGACCTTGATGTCATAACTTCACTAAACTGAAGGTCTGGGCACCTAATGCATTGCACTATAGCAGATGAATGGTTGAATAAAGTTTTTTTTAATCCAAACTGTTCCCTCTATGTTTAACAAGTTCTTACAAAATTCAGTGCTGGGACTGTGTACCTGCTACAAGGAGTTACTTGTACTTTCATTTTTGGCATAGGAATTATATTAAGCTGTCTTATTATTAATATTGCTATTATAGAGCTTGGTTCTGGTTTAGGCTGAAAGTTGACCACTAACTGAAAAATACAAACATTTATAAGACAAATATATATCCTTTTGGAAGAAAACAGCATATAATATTATGTAGAGACATCTGCCAACATATAATCTTTATCAATTTTGTGCCCACATAACCTAGAACACAAAGCACACTGTAAGTGAAAGTTTGAATTACATTTTTCATTACTTAACCACCTGGTGGCAGTATCTTCTGTTCAATCTCTTCTTGTCACTAAAAAGGAGTCTGCTGCTAACTGAAAAACCATTCTAAATATTATTTTTATTGTCATAAAAAGGAAATTATATTGTCAGTCTAATAATAGAAAAAAAAATCCCTAAACAACAACTAGTAGGAGATTCAATTACGATGTTTGTCTATGTAAATGCACTTCAAAGCTAGTATCATAATTACTGTGTATTACATATAGCCTACTTTTATTTTTGCATAATTGGGCAATGCATGAAGTAGGCAGCATCATATTGATAATTTAGTGAAAGCTTACATTATATATATATATAGCGAACCCAGGGTGGCACTCTGCTTCAGCTCTTAGCTCGGGTGCAAGGTAAATGATTTAAATATACAAAAAAGACCAGCAACACCGAGTTATATTCCAAAAACAAGCAACTGTGTTTTAAAAACGCATGAACAGCCAACGTTACGTTTCGGTCCCCATCGGGTCTTGAGAAACGTAACGTTGGCTGTTCATGCGTTTTTAATACACAATTGATTGTTTTTGGAATATAACTCGGTGTTGCTGGTCTTTTTTGGATATATATATATAATATATATATATGTTTTAAAATAGCTATAACATATGTATACAGGTATGTGACCTGTTATCCAGGGTGGTTGGGACAGGGGGTTTTCCAGATAAGGGGACTTTCTACTACTTGGATGTCCATACTTTAAGTCTACTAAAAAATGATTTAAACATTAATTAAACCCAGTAGGATTGTTTTGCTTCTTGAATAATGGATTTTTGCATGCCTGTATGTATATATTCATTACTGACGTAAGGATGGGGAATTTGTGAGTATATGCTTCAGCCTGGAATTGTGGGAATGAAGCTTTTCCGAAGTTGTCATTAATGGAATGCTGCTGTATACAGGTTTTCTCTGAGCTGCATAACTTACAATAAGCAGAGCTGGTGGCATAGGAGTTAACTAAAGTCAAAGGTACAATGCATATATAAAAAGGACATGCAAAGATAACATTCAGATCTAATGAAGGTATCTATAACCTGATACAGCTCCAGGTAAATAAGACAGATGCCACCACAACATGCATATAACCTTGAAGTATTCAAATAGAAAATCACTGTTTTACTGGAACAATTACCACCTGTACAATACACGTTCTATTTAGGAGGTATATGCAGCACTTGCAATGTAAGTCTCCATTCTGAGCACAAGGGGCACTTACTGTATATGCTGCACTCTTATAGATAGACTACAATAATTTTTGAAATGATCAAACAATATTTTGAGTAGTAACCTGATACCAAAAGCCCTTAAGGCGTATAAATATGTCCAATCATCTATTATAGGTAACATATTTACTATTTATATGGGGGGATTCTCATGCTTTTATTGATGTCTAAGGAATATAACTGCAGAGGTAAGAGTTAAACAGAAGCACATTGCAATTTTATGGAGGGCATTTGCTAATTGTTCATATTTTCTTTTTTTTTTTCCACTATTTCTGTTTTTGCCATAAAACACACATTTTTTGTGAGTCAGTGGGAGTTGTCCTAGGCTAATTGCAGCAGTTTTTTGTTTGAAAGTCTACGAAGATTAATTGAAAATCAAAAAAAATGTATGTTCTTTTCATTTTCATCCCGCTTTTTCATTCTTTTGTGCTTTTTCAATTCAGATATTTTAATAAATGACTAGACATTCATTGTTCTAGTGCAAATGAGTTTAGTCATGGTTTCAAAAACCTCAAAAATAAGAATGTAGATAAATGGGCCTCCCCATGTAGAGTTTTGGCCACACAATGGATTTAACTCCAAACCTTACAATTCTATACCTTTGTTTTCCTTTTATGTTTTTCTGTTTGAAGTATTACGATACAACATTAAATACCTAATTATAATACATAATTATTTTACTTTTGCTTTATGTTCCCTAGTGCCTGTGTCTTACTTTTCCTGCTGTATAATCCTTGCATAATCATTACCTATCAGCAGTATGCTTATAAAAGCCTGCTAGGGGCAAGGTCTAGCAACTATGGGAGGATTGTCTGATATGATTGAGATTATGGCCAGCATTACATAGGCAAAGTTAAATCACTAACAATATTAGCTCACTGCATGTACAGGAGTGGGATTTGTTATCCAGCAACCTTCGAGTTTAGGGAAGGCCATCTCCCATAGACTCCATTTTAAGCAAATAATTCACATTTTTAATACTGCTTTCCTTTTTCCCTATACAGGTATGGGACCTGTTATCTAGAATGCTCGGGGCCTGGGGTTTTCTGGATAAGGGATCTTTCTCTAATTTGGATCTCCATAACTTAAGCCTGCTAAAAATAATTTAAATATTAAATAAACCCAATAGGCTTGTTTTGCACCCAATAAGGATTAATTATATCTTATTTGGCATCAAGTACAAGGTCAGTAAGTTCCAAATTACGGAAAGATTACCTCCCATAGACTCCATTATAAGCAAATAATTCTAATTTCTAAAAATTATTATTCCTTTTTGTCTATAATAATTAAACAGTAATAATTTTTAGAAATTAGAATTATTTGCTTATAATGGAGTCTATGGGAGGTGACCTTGTCCTAATTTGGAACTTTCTGGATAACGGGTTTCCGGATAAGGGATCCCATACCTGTAATAATAGAATAGTACCTTGTACTTTATTTAATACCAACTAAAAAAAAGAATCCTATTGGGTTTAATTAATTTATTAAATTATTTTATAGTACACAAAGGGGCGTATTTATTATGCTGTGTAAATACGGTGTAAAAAGCTGCATAAAATAAATGGAAAAGATCACCATCTAAATGCCGGATATTACACCGGTACTTTCCGTAAGTTCCGGAGGAAGAAAAACCGCGTTAAAATATTACGCCGATTTTATGCGGTTTTTACACGGCTATGTGTGGCGAATTTTCTTGCCGTTTTCTACACAGCATAATAAATATGCCCCTACGGGTGAAGACTTGTAGCAGCTACTTTTTCACCACTACTAAACGCCAAAAAATACCCTGCCATAGATAATACTGAAAATTGCCTCTGCTAAAACACATGTTGAATGATCAGCATTGTTTATTTTAGTAGCCACTACAAGTAGCTGCTACTAGTAGCTCTGTGTGTCTTCACCCTTAAAGCGGACCTGTCACCCTAAGAAATAAGTCCAAATTATTTTCTATATTGTTAGTTGAGCAAAATAAACTTTACTTACTCAGTATAAATAATATAAATCTTGTTTCCTTCCGTCTTGGAATTACTCAATCAAAGCAAGCAGGCAGGCACCATTTTGTGAACACTGTTATTAAGGCAAGCTTTGTATCATGCCAAAATCTTGTTTATGTGATAGAATGGGGGGCCTGATGCCCATGCCCATGCACTGGCTACACAATTAGATAAGGAGGAGGGAGGGGAGAAGTGAGATGTGCAGTGACATCTAGGAAGTGCTGAATGGAAAGCTAAAGTTACTGTCTGCCTCGCCTCTATGCCTAAGGCATAGAGGTGGGGCAAGCAATATATGATTGACAGCTGTGATTTTTAAATGCCTTTATAATGGGTTTGGATGTGTTAATATAAAAATGAATTTGGGTTTCATGTTTAATTTGAACAGGACTTTTATTATACAGATTTTCATGTCTGGGTGACAGTGTAATTTAAGACCCCTTATCTTGAAACCCCCTGGTCCCAATCATTCTGCATAATAGATTCTATACCTGTACTAGAATTAGGGCAAGAATTATCCTCTATGACCAGGAGCAGTTCATTTTATGCATAGTACTTATACTGTATATATATATATATATAGCAGAAACTCAGCTTTGAAACATATTATAATTTGTCTTTGAGTATAAAAATACATGCCTTGATAGTAAAATTGCATTTTTGTGGCCTTAATAACACCAAAGATCAGCTGAACTTTATTGGGGATGCTGAGGTTTTGACCCAGCCAGGGTCAAATACAAAACACAGCAAGCCTAAAAAACCTACATTGACATTCTGTTCACGGTTATATTTTACATATCTGTTATTGTGGTTCACTTTTGGCACCTTATGAATTTATAGCATATTGGCTATGTGGTATGATGTCATTTTGTTAAGCCCATGTATGTTTATTAGGCTTCCCCAATAAAGACATCAGTCTCCCCCAATAAAGTTTATTCATGCAGATTATAAGACCTGAAGAGTGTGGAGTCTTTTCATGGATAGTTTATGAACTTTGTTAATGCTGCTCCCAGGCAAAATTTTTTCCTACAAGTGAGTGCCTACCCATCTGTGCTATTATATATATGTATTTAAATATATTTTTTTACATTACTGGTCCTTTAACACATCTATATATGATATCTTTCTTTTACTTTTAGTAAAATAGTAATGTATTTATGGCTACAGCTATGCAGTTAAGTCTAGAATTTTCTAGGAAATCGTTGTAAGACAAACTCAGCAGAATTCAGTTGGTTATTCTTTTATAGATGTTTTTCGCTAATTTAAACAACTTTGTTAACTGACGTAATTCTAAAAAAATGTGTTGCAAATATATTTCACTCATATTTACACACATATTTTATATCAGTTTAATATGTGTATATAAGAGGCATGGGTTTGGTAAATTACATCGATTTATCTACCCATTTAAACGATTAAAAATAATTTAACCCCAGGAGCATAAATCAATACACATTAAAGAATAAGAACTCAGAGGCAGTAATAGTATATACATAAGAAATGAATCAAGTCATCCCTATAATTAAATTCACTGCAATCAACTGTGTATAATTCATGAATGCAGAAGTATTCCCACTGTAATATTCCACAGTCTAGTTATTTACATTTTCTAATTAGTAAGATGTTCCGAAGCCTAATATGAGGAAGTCTGGATTAGAGATTCACTCTTAAACTGTGTAGGATTGTACTTAGGGTCAGCATCATATTTTCCAGTTAATCATTTGTGTGTGTGTGTGTATATATATATATATATATATATATAAGGCATAGATTGGACATAGCACTCACAGTGTTGATTTTTTTTTTGCACTTTTAAAGGAAATTTTTGAACTTGTGTGAGTGCGGTGTCCAATTTATGCCTACATTTTATTACCTACACCTTCTAGAAGTGTTCCCTTTTCTATTATGGTGTGTATATATATATATATACTGTATATATATAGTGTATATATACAGTATAAAAATGAATACCACTACACTCAACAAGTTTAATACATGAAATGTTTTTATATGTTTTGGGGTGAAGCATGTTTATTCCTATGATACAGATTTTGATTTTGCAAAACACTGTTCATAGGGAAAACCTAATGTCATGTTAATCATATTTAAAGGACAAAGAATCCTTTACAAAGTTTTCATAACTGGGGTTGTACTAATTTGTTAAGCACCCCCCCCGTTCTTATAATCACTAACCTCAAACACTGGGCCCACTCTCCTCTTATCAGGAAAACGCATAGCTTAGGGTGTTATACTACTGAGCACCACAATGCTATTTCAATCTATTACCGTGATCTTTTCTGCTGTCCCTCGGCAGGTCCACATGTACAGTACAGAAAAAAATGGCTTTAGGCATCTTATGTTCTGATTTTACTCTGCTGCACATGAGCACAGCCAAGTGTAGCCACAAGTGTTCAAGGCAGAAGATAACATGGTGATGCGGCGCTCAGTAGACTTGTACCTGTGGTTTTTCAGAAAAGATGATAGCTGACCCAAGATTTGAGGTTACAGTTATACTCACTTGGTTGGGCGAGGGTACTAGCAATTTGGCTCTCCTCCATAATTAACCATTTCTAATACTTGTGTATTTCATGTATTTCCACATTTCCTTTTTTTGTTTTTTGCAGCACTGTTGTTTGGTAACTTAATTTCCCCTGTATAGGTTGTGTTAGGGGGAGTGAAAACACAATAGTTATTGGGTATTTTTGCATACATCATATGCAGAGCAAACTTGAGACTCTGTATTGATCTCAGTCTCGTAGTGTCCTAAGCATCAATGGACTGAATGGATAAAATGCCTCGCAAATAATTCAACACTAGCGCAGCTCACATAACCAGGTTATCATTTGGCAGTAGATTTACAAAGTTATTCAGCTAGAACTATGGAGATTGGGGAGTTCACATTAAAATTCCCCTACCTATAAAGTCACAATACCTCATTATCCTATAATATGGATACATATCCACACTGGATGCCAGATATGTAGTGGTTGGCATTTCTTTTCTGGGTGGCTAGGTGTATCTTCCATATTTTGCCTCCCTAGGTCTTTCCCAAGCATGCATGTGTGCTTCTGAAGTTCTCCTCTGGTCAGCTTGAACGAAAGTGACTTCACCAATAAGCACCACTTTCTTTTCAATTAACTGGCAACTTACAACGAAGGAAATATTGCAGCATGCTGGCTTAGTGGGCATACCGTTCATATTCATCTTCACTGCACATTCTGAAAGTGCTCGACTAAATGGTTATGGACACATTCTGGTAGGAACTGGAAGTCAAGGCAGGAGAAAGAGTACGCACACACAAAGCTCTTTACTGTGCATAGTGCCTCTATGGGGGATATTAATATCTTACCCAAAGCTATGTGGAGGATATGAGCTATGTGGATATTGTAGTTATATTTATCTCTAAACAGATTAAAATAGTGAAGTGGAAATGTGGTTCCTTAATCAAATGGCAAGTTGCTAAGGCTAGGTTAACTTAATGTGAACGCTCTCCTGAGATATAGACTGATAAAATCTTCTGCTTCCCAAATGCTGATTTAAATGTTCTGCATCTACTAGGCAGGTCCCATTGTCAACTAGAGTCAGGCCCCTTCATGACAAAAATAATAGAGCTTACCTTACCATATGCACTAAAACCAAAAGGTTTACGAATGTTCTTTTATAAGTTAAGTATCTGGTCATTGAATCATTCTGGGTTACATCTGGTCAAGTACCGAAGCTTTGCATTTTGTGTGCTGGGCTTTAATTGTTATTTAACTGCCCTCTCTTTTGGTTATTCAACAGTGTTTGCTGAGGGTGGCTATAAAATTATGTCCTTATCCACATCTTATCTTCATATACTCTTTGTGCTATTCTCCCTCATGCATCTGCAGTCCCTACAGAGAGCATTATGTATGTACAGTATAATAGAGCAATGTAAACATTTAATAACACATACCTACAGATATATTTAGTTTACAAGCAGTGTTATATTCAGAATGCTTAAAATAAATTTTAGCAGTAATGTAAACTGGAATTTTTAACTGCCCTCCTATATGACTCTTTAATTAGTGTGATATTTATTATTCATTACTTGAGCTGCTCATTTTAGTCTTTGGGGAGAGGAATACATGTCTGAATTGCTGGTGTATGATTTTAACTTTATGCTTTGTAGAGGACAAGGCTGACATTTCTATTGATTAAATTCTTTATAGCAGGGATGTGTTGTGTGTAAATGGAAGGGGAAGGGAGATGCTGTGCTGAATAAAAGGTTGTATAGAAGGTTAAAGAAAACTTCAATACCATATGAGAAGATGAATGAAACTAGTACAAATGTAGTACATATAAAATACAGCAAATTCTTGAATGCAAAAAAGTAGCTACATTCCAGCCCTATGCTTGTCCCTTGTCCCTTTTTATACTCATGCTGCCCTCTTTATATGATATGTGATGATGCTATCCAGTATCTGGGCATTCACATATTCACACTGAAGTTTATTTATTGCATTTTAATAAATGGAGAAAAGGGGCATTTGCCTAGAGACCACCTTTACAGGTGACCCGCTAGCAGAGTTGTTTCAGGTAAATTTTGATAGAATCATCCTGCAGAGATGACAGACCCCCTGATTTTAATCAACTGGAAGCAGTTCATTTATTTGCTCACTTGGCTGTTGGTCCAGGGTGGCACACCTGGGGATCATGTCTACTTTAGTATGCAAAGGCCTTTTCTTCACTTCCTGTCATATTATATTAAAGTTCACCTGCATGGAGGCTTTAATGAAATAACTATATACCACCCCACAGCTCTTTCAGCCCAAAGCAATAGCTTCTGCAGAAGCCAACAGGACAATTCAGCAAATGCAGTGGGCAGTAATACTACCTTTTTTAAGAAAAATTTTACTATGGCATGTGAGTTGCGGGTCAGAGAGAAAAAATGTGGGTCAATGCATGTGGCAAAAAGGACCTGGGTTAAACATTAGACAGTGAAGGATCACCAAAGAAATCTTTGCCCCAGGGCCATGGCAGATAGGATGCTTTGTGGACTGTAGAAAAACTCCTCTACCCTAAACACCTGCTACCCTGTATCCATTGGAATTACCAAATATAAAACACTTTAATGTAAAAATGAAAATGCCACCTTCTACATTTCCCTGCAATTATGCCAGGTTGACACATGCTTCTATCTACATTCATCTTGATCAAACTTTTTTTGGCATGTTGTAACAAGGTTTTGACAGCTGTTACAACATACACAGGAAGGTAACCTATCTCTCTTTTATGAACATAAGTAAAATGGTTGTGGTAGCCCAGTCTGCTCCAATGAATTGATGTTGGGGACCCTTAGGTTCCAATAACAGGCTGTGTCAATAGGCACAACAGACTTACCCCAAAAGAATTACATTTTAATGCCTTTTAAAGGAGAAGGAAAGGCTAATAAAGAGTGAATCTCAAGCTGCAGGCATACCTTCAGTTCTCTCAATAGTGCCCTTAAGTCTCCCCATATTTCTCCTGTTCAGATGATCAGAAGCCAAACAGGACGAAAAAACGCTGAGCTGTGAAAAGAAAGTTCCCATAATGCCTCACTCCTGCACCAAGACCAAGACCGCTGTACATGCTCAGTGTGTAAGACTATGAGGAAGCTTCCTGCTGATTGGCTCAGATCCACATTCCTAAGAGGGGGAGGGAGTTCTTAGCATTCTTGAGGGAGGGGGGAGCAGGAGAGAGGAGAGAGCTGTGTGTCTCACACAGGAAAACAAAGAGACAACAAATCCTGTTCCTATGACAGAGAAGTCAGTGCAGCGTTTCTGTGAGTGCTTATGGCTGTATTTACATAGACCTTGGGGAAAAAACATTGCACTTTGCCCACTGCACTGCATTTCTAAAATACCATTTATATGTTCACTGTTCTATTGGTAACAGACAATTGCAGGGGTTAAATATGTAAGAAGAAAGAATACTAACAGTACAAAGAGTGTGTTTTTTAATAGTTATTTAAGGGGGCAAACACTGTGACAGTGCCTGTGATTATGTATGGCTATCACATATAACAAATTTAAAAGCTATTATTTTTATATTGTCTTAAGAAAGGTTTGAGATTTTAAATTGTCTACATGATAAAGAGCTCCTTTTGACCACTATATAGATTGCTGTATTTTTTGTATCAGATACAGAGTAGGTATGCTGTTACTATTGGTTAAATTAAACATCACTATTATGACAGACAGACCATTGCTGCTACTGTACACCCAGGATTGTATTCTTCCCTGGATTTTGAGATTAGGGGTTTCTGGTGCTTGATTAAGAAAAAAAACAACGGTGAAATCATTACATATGTGGTACATTAGCGTGAATAACATGCTTGCATATTGATTTTATGATCTTCTGTTCCACAGAAATATGTTTGGACTTTTTATATTGCAGGCATAGCTTCTCTTTCATTTATTAGCCTATATTGTATAATAAGTAATGCAAAATGGGCCCAGTGAGCCTTTGAAATATGCAGGCTTGTATGCAAATTAACTGTACCTATGGTTCTTGGACTAGAGCATTTCCTTTGATGTACATTTCTGACATTCTGAGATTATAAAGAAGAAAAGAACTTTAATTTTATTAAGAAATCTTAATTGAAGTTAACATAAAAGAAGTTGCACAGTGTTAATTGGTCTTTTTCAGGCATAATTTGGGCCTTAGAGACCCATGTCCCTTACCCCCTGCCAAAGTGTCAAAACTCACATCTTTAATTCAACAATCTTTGTAATAATTACCTCAGGATAAGGTAAGCTTTGATTAGGAGTCCTTTTTAGTAAAAGTACAGTACACGGCTCCTTAAGAAAAAATAAAGTAAGGCTGACTAGAAAGACAAACTTGTATGACAGTGATTACAGGAGAACATAGAAGAGCAATCCATCAGATGAAAGAGGGCCTTGTCATCTGTGGGTGAATTATGTCCTTTTTATTTCTCTTCCCTAGCAGTGTTTGTAACAGGAAAAGTTTATTAACGTTTGATAATGAAGTTGATTAAAAAGGCTTACGGCATTTGCATTTGGATAACTGAAAAAAAGGTACCAACTGACTTGCTTAGCTTTTCTCTAAGCCCTTAATACATGTGTGCCGGTGTCCTGGTGGCACCCAGTGGGCTTAATCATACTGCGTGGTACAGCTAGGATCCTCTGCCATGATGCCCACGTACCGACTCTTTGTACAAGGACACTTTCTTATTTCTAGCTCTGCCTTTAGGGCACTCTTGTCAAAATGAAAAGCCTTTTGTCTCATTACATGTGCTTAAGTCCAAATGCTCTGGTAATTAGCAGTCATTCGGCACTGCACTTAAAAGGCTGCAATAAGCTTTGAATTCACAATCCTTTCGGTGCAAAAAAAGTGAAAGTAACTTGACAAGGCATTTCTAAGGGTTCTCTTTGCACCAGCATTGCTAGTGGAAATTCTTTAAAATGACTCCATACAGAGTTTAAATAGATTAATTACATCTATTCTCCATTATGGAAAGTTACCTCATATCTTCCCCTATGTCTTATACAATATACCAGGATCTGTCTACCCCCTACTGCTACCAACGAACCCTAAAACCATCCCCTGGCAGATCATGGCTGTGCCTGCTGTTAATACATGTATGCACTTCTGCCACATTAGACATTTATCTTTACATAATAAATCATTTAGGTTTTTCCAAGCAAGAAATACATTCTCTTTCTGCATAAATACTGACCTTTAATTACTAACTTACTTATGAATATTTGCTCTTGTGCAGTGACTCATAGCAACCAATTAGAAGTTAGTCTGCAGTCATACTGGTGATTAGTTGCTGAAGAAAATTAGTACCACGTTACTAAATAAGTCCATTTGATTTAATAAAAAAATAATAATGAAATAATAACAATAATTTTTATTTGTTTTTATTTGTAACATTTAAAAAATGCTTTCAAACTCTTCTGATTCATTATAAAATGCTTTCTTTTGTGTTTTTGTATTTATATGTGTCACGCATGCTTCTGTAAGACCAGGTTCAAGTGGTGTGCTAGCATTTTACCTGGCTTTCGTCTGTGTTGGTGATACATGAGTGCCACAGGTAGATGGCTTCACATTGTGTAGATAATGTATAAGTCCCTGTGTGCAGAGCAAAGCATTCCCCCTATAACTAGATAAAATTATCCAAAATAAAATGAGGTTTTTTTTTTTAAAAAAAGGAAATTGTATTTATGACAAATAGAGACATAGCATGAATGCATAAAATAAAAATATAGGAAAAGCTAAAATAAAACATTGGAACAATGTTCAAATAACAATGTTTCTTGATAAGTCCTAACAAAAAGTCTTATCTACTAATGGGGTACAGAAGCACATATACCCCATTCTTTTTTGTGTCTCTACATACAGAGCTCATTACAGCATGGCAGGGTTGTATTGCCATTCCCTCTAAACTAACTCTTACTCCTTTGTGTTCCTGGTAGACCCCAGGCAGTTCAATTTAGACTGTTACATGAATTTGCACCCATTTGATTTTGCTGTAAATAAAATGTCACGTTCTTAAGTCAAAGATCAACTTTCAGACAGATAATAAAGCCATCCCTCATCACAAACTGAACTAACTTAGCCTCATTGTGTATTGCAGTCATGCCACAGGTAATTTATGGTTAAATATTGCAGCAGTGATCTACAAGAAATATTGCAGAAAATTGTTGTGTTTTTAAAATATTAGATTAAATTTCTCTTGCTTTAACACCACTTTTGCTGTAGAAAGCTGCATCAGATTGGGTACCTGAGAAATACCCACAAAGCCATCAGGATATGGGTGGGCAATCCATAGGTACCCTGCAGGGGGAATCATGTAGGAGGTACAGTACAGTAAGTTATGGAAGAAATTAAAATATAAAAAAAAAGAAAATGATCAGCTCTGGGTTGATCCACCCCCTGTTCCAATTAATGTATCATTCTAGTACTATTTATTGCTAGATCAGTACCTATATGGTTTAATGAATTGACATTGTTTTATCAATTGAAATTTATTAGTTTATTTATTCTGTACTGAATTGAATAAATTAATAGTTTGGCTGTCTTTTATGATGATAAATAACATATTACTGTACATTCATTTACATTCTCCCATGGTTATGGAGTAGTGGTGAGCGTTGCCTTGATAAGTGTTTGCCATGCTGACTGTCCCACTATGTATGGGGGTGTATCCAGGTCATTTCCTGTATGTGTGGTTTTAGCAAACCCACATAATTTGAGTTTGATTAAGCACTCGCAAACACATGTTATTATTGCTGAAGAAGCAGACCTTGGTCTAAAAATCATGTTCAGGATTATTGAGACTAACAAACTTGTTATGTGTTATGTCCCATGTGCCTCCCCCCCCTCAAGTCACTGATTGGCTACTGACTGCTAACATCTTAGAGAGCTGTATAGGAGGAAGTAATGTTCTGGCTATTATGTTAGATATCTGCCCGCTCCAGCCTTTATAGATTACATTTTTGGCTAACTAACTATGTTGAAAATATTTATTGTGCCCAGTCTGTTTTACCCAGTTTCATTTTTACACTGAACAATTCCTATACACATTACATGTGGACTTGGGGGATAATGAAGGGTGACCAGATCACTTGAAAATTCAGGGACTGAAAAATCCAGCTAGAAGGGCTGCACTGATTGCAATTAAATGTAAATGCAATCAGTCCTGCAGCATATATTCATTAGACGTGTCCCTGAATTTTTAATTGATCTGGTCACTACAATGCTCCTAGAGCCCACCACTATATTTTGGTGTTCATCCAAGTGTATATGCTAGTAAGGAGTCATTTGTCTTTCTAATATTTAATTAATGTTTAGATATTACACTTTTCTGATTTTTGCTTTGGAAAATTAAACCACTATGTGATGACTAGGTACTCTCACTACTCACTATGTGATCCACAGTTTAACAAAAGAGGGGGATGTGTAATAAACCATCTAAACCTTTGATCATAGAGTACCTGATAGTGTGAAAATTTATGTGTGGTTCTAGGTCACCCCAGCACCTTAGACCAGAATTGTTGTGTGTATAAATAAACATTTTACCAGTATTTTTTTGTGTTATGTTTGGAAAAAAAATGTTATGTGTGTCATAAAGGTGATAGAAGAAGCTATAAGGGAGAATATATACAGGTATGGAACCCATTATCCAGAATGCTCGTGACCTGGGGTTTTCTGGTCATGACCGGGTGTTTGGATCTCCATAACTTAAGTCTATTAAAAAATCATTTAAGCATTAATTAAACCCAATAGGATTGTTTTGCATCCAATAAGGATTAATTATATCTTAGTTAAGATCAAATACATGGTACTGTTTTATTGTTACAGAAAAAAAGGAATTTTAAAAATCTGCATTATTTGATTAAAATGGAGTCTATGGGAGCTTTCTGGATAATGGGTTTTCAAATAACAGTCCCATATCCCATACCATTACTTATTAGCAGGTCATTAGGATTGTTTCATACACACTGCTCCACAACCACTACTACCTTCCCATTTTGTACTACTGTATTTTAGGATGTTGGCAGGGCTAAGGGCATTAGTTGTTTAAACAAGCTCTTTTGAATAGCCATTGCACACATTTAGTAGAGTTTAGCAGGCTTCTTGTTCTTAGTGACAGCAGTTCTAAAAATATCACTAACACATATAAATAATACAGAAATCTCTGCTAAACAAAACTTACTGTAAGAGAAAGTAGCCATCATATTCAATAGAAAACTGGGTTTATGAAATATACATTTAATAATGATAAAGCACCCATTTGTTTCCCTCCTTGCTGTCAATATGTGTTTAGGTCAGTTACTATTGTCTGGTGTAAATACAGTTAAAACACTGCTATTATCTAAATAAAACTATTTTTCATTTTTTTCTGACTAAAGTGAAGCTCTGTAGCTTTTGTGTTCTTTATCTTCAGATCAATGTGTTATAGACAGCACATTAAGGGGGTGATGTGGCCTTTTCCATAAAAAAATAATGTGTTATTGAGCGCTTACAGCTGATTAGAACAAGAGCTCTGCCATTTCTCAGAAATATTTGTTCAAAAGTTATACCATTTTAAACATCATCCGCTTATCTGTAGCATAAATCAGTCTTTGCCGCGCATCTATAACAACCCCCTGGTTTAATCAGTTGAAAGAGCCCTAAAACATGTTCATTTTAAGAAACACATTTTATTTTTTTGATTACTCACCATACCAAGCAGAGGCCTGTAGAATGTTTTAAAGAACTACAGAAATGGGATCTAATACAACACAAGCAACACCACAGGGGATCCATAATTATTTGTACATACAATCTTGCAGAACTATACATAAAAAAACCCGTGCCATTTTTCAAGATTCAATTTACAACATTAATACAAATAACAAATTTATGAACATTTTCCTTAAGGTGGAACATAAAATAATTGACCTTGACATCAGCAGGATTAAAAGACTATTAATTATCTGAACACTGCTTTAATATTGAGCTTTTGGAATTTGCTGAATATCTTTTTTGTTTAAAAAGAATTTTGAATTTAAAGCTGTTAACTCAACACTGGAAAACAAGGCACTTGGAATACAGAAATAACAAGAGTGTCCACTGAGCCCTGACTGAGACTGCTGAAAGCCGGGCTGTGTAAACTTTGGCCTTCCAGCTGTTATTGAACTGTAAACCCAGCATCCTCCCAACAGCTGATAGCTTGGGATGCTGGGAATCACAGTAGCTGGAGGGCCACAGTTGGTTGGTCAACAGTGATTTAAAGGTAACATGAATATACATCCACTAGATGTTTTTTTTTACCTTTTTATCCAATGTAACTCTTCTGAGTATACATTTCTAAACAGTATATATATATATATATATATATACAGTATATATATACATTTATAGACACACACACAGGTATATATATATGCAGTATATACATTACCTTGTGATTATTTTAACCATGTCCTATTCTTCATTAACCTACCTCTATATGCACTGTAATTACCTTAAACCCAGCTAATGACAAAAACTGGTTATTAACAAAATCACAAGAGAAATACAGTTCAACTTTCTACAATAAAAATGTAATTACAAATATAAAAAAATGCATTAAAATCAAGTTTTGCTTGTTCTTTAAATAATTAATGAATTTTGCACCCCCCTAATTATTCAGCACGCTAACTAAATGTAATATTTAGGGAGCCAATTACTAACTCTCTGATTTTTTTTCCGATTCGGAACTTTTTAGCGCTAGTCGCTAAAAGAATCCAAATCTGACAATTCACCAGCGAAAACTTGCCAAGATCGCGTAGAATACGGTATCTTTCTATGAAACTTAAGAGGTTTTCTGATTTTGGACGCTGCTTTGTTTATGCGACAATTTGAAAAAGTAGAGGTTTTGGTGCAACAAAAAAAATTCAGAGTTTTTTTTTATTTTTCTGGACTTTTTCCTGCATGCACTTTTTCAGTTCAGACTTTTTAGTAAACGTCAGACATTTGTGGAAATGAGTTTATTTGAATTTTTTAAAAGAAAAAAATGAGAAATGTTAGAGTTTTAGTAAATCTGCCCCTTAGAGATTTTTTTATAGTACTGAAAAAAACAATGTTGTCTTTACATCTACGTTTAGCACTTGCCTACGCCTCAGTGAGTACAAAGTGGTCAGACAGAATAGGCTGCATTTCTTCCTGTATTCCCCTGCAGTGGAGCACACAAGACAGACACACTGCCAAGGGAACATAGGTAAGAATTCCCTTAACTTAGAACAGATTTCAGACCCACAAATCTTAACTTGCAGGCAACCTATAGTAATCTTCAGTTTATCTGATTACTTGAAAAGGGGGTTAAGCAGTAAAATGTGCAGTGTTTGCCACAGAAAACCAATCACCAGCTAGAATTTATTTTTCAAATGTTTAAAAGCATACATCTGCATTTGCATACATACAAAATCTCAACTTTATCGAATTGTTGCTGCAACAATTCTAAAAAGTCAAGTTTTTGGACAAAACCCAGCGAAATCTAAACCCTTTCCATTGACTTATACAAGAACTAGGCAAATTTTTAGACTCCATTTTAGATTTCATTTTAATCAAATAAATCGAAGTTTAAAAATGATTTCCTTTTCTTCAGTAATAATAAAACAGTACTGTGTACTTGATCCCAACTAGGCTGCATGAATCCATATTGATGGCAGAATTTGGGTTTATTTAATGTATACATTATTTTTTAGTAGACATGTAGAAATGTTTAAAAAGTCATAAATGGGAAATATATATGCAACTTTGAAAAGCAAAAACTAGCAATGTCTCCTAAAGATATATTACAAATTTGATTTGCATATACAGATATAAGATCCATTATCCAAAAACCCATTATCCAGAAAGCTCCGAATTACGAGATGAACATCTCCCACAGACTCTATTTTATTTTTTTTAAAAAACTATTTCCTTTTTCTCTGTAATAATAAAACAGTACCTTGTACTTGCTCCCAACTAAGATATAATTAATCCTTATTGAAGGCGACCCAATCCTATTAGGTTCATTTAATGTATAAATTATTTTTTATTTTATTTTTAGAAGACAACATATGAAGATCTAAATTACTGAAAGACCAGAAAATTCTGAGGTCCCAAGCATTCTGGATAACAGGCCCAATACCTGTACATTCTAAAAACAAATATGCAAAATGTTTTAAAAGTCATAAATAGGAAATATATTTGCAAATTTGAAAACCAAAAACTAGCAATGTCTCCAAAAGATATATTACAACTTTGATTTGCATATACAGATATAGGATCCATATCCGGAAACCCATTATCCAGAAAGCTCCAAATTACGAGATGAACGTCTCCCACAGACCTTATTTTAAGCAATGAATTAAATTTATTTTAAATGATTTCCTTTCTCTCTGTAATAATAAAACAGTACCTTGTACTTGATCCCAACTAAGATAATAATTAATCCTTATTGAAGGCAAAACAATCCTATTTGGTTTATTTAATATTTAAATTGATTTTTAGCAGACTTAAGGTATTGTGATCCAAATTATATAAAGATTCCTTATTCGGAAAGCCCCAGGTCCCGAACATTCTTGATAACAGGTCCGATACCTGTAGTGAGTTTTTCTTTTTTGTGGTGCAAAACTAATGTATTTATCCACTGTATATACTGTGTACTACCTTGGTGCTATAAAAAGTACAACATTGTTCTAGAAGATGAGGCACTACTGCTTTACAAAACATATTCAATTCTTGCAAGGAAAAAAAACATTCACACAAAGTAAAAAAATGTCTTCATTGTACATATTTTTCCCGTTATACGTTTCAATTACCCGATAGGAATATAAAAGCAAAGTATTTTTAAAATAGATTGAACAAGGCTCTCCTACAAAATACTTTTTTCAAGCTTGCCCAAGCAGAATTATTCTGTTCCCATATTGGTTGTTCATGCTACTTGCTAAGGCATCTGATAGTACAGATGAGGGAGTTTTTTCCCCAGAATTAGCATTGGTAAGGTCCATGACCCCCTGTAATTGATTTGATTGCTTAATTGGCTCTTGACAAGAGACAGGAAAACCGCTTGAAGTGCAGTTCTAAAAAGAGGATTGAGCACCTGCTTCTGTAAATACAGCTTTATAATGCTAATTCCTAAGGCTCATATAATTAAATAGTTATGTCATTCATAGAATTTATTTCCCTCTTTAAACTTAGCTAACAGTTTTATAATGATGAATGTGCCACATTTTGAGAAATTATTTTTCCAGTGCTTTTAGGAAAATTTGTATCCCAAGTAAAAGCAGATATTTTTAACTCTGCATTCAAAATATATGAATATTATCAAGAATAAAAACAATAAATACATCAAATAAACAACGTTATTGCAATAAATCAACAATCTGTGCACCGTGAGCAATTCTAAAATGGGTGAGGCGCCCACCAATCTTGTTTAAATGGCTCTGCCTCAGTCAAAGCAGCTGTTGGGAGAAGAATTCCTTCTTTGCAATTGTAGGTTTCACTGGCAAAATTACAACCCTATGGCCTTTTAAATATTTTTTCCATTTAATATCTATGGATGAGGTGTTGATTTATAAAATTATATATAAAATATATCTATCTATCTGTCTATCATCTATCCCACCTTACATATGCATTTATAGCAAAGTGTAGTATGCTAAAATCGCTTTAGTGATACCATAAATGCATTTGCCACTTCTTTATGCCTAAATGTTCTATTTCCATTCCACTGTCAAGACAGACTACTGTGTATTTAAGTTTTGCGTCTTGTCTTTTCATATACATTCTTCTGTACATTTTATCAGTTAGACAAAAAGACGAATGGGGAAGAAGAGTTGCTATCAATAATATTTCATTTTCTGACAGATCTCATAGTTGGGGAACAACTGCCTTGTGTAGAACACAGATTTGGCATGTGTCAGTCTTGAGCTCTGCCAGATATAGCGACGAGTGCCAAGACACTAATTATTAATAATTATGGAGAACTGTCTGTGATGTGTTTCCATCTATTGTACTGGCTCATTTAATTAAACTTTTTCTGAAATATGTCACCTAAGGGAAACTAAAGCTAAAACAAGAGTTGCTCTTCTCTGAAAAAGCAACATTTCATCTGGGTGGCTGGGTCAGTTAATAGAGGTGGTAAAATAATTTTACAATACACCATATTATATTTACATTCTGTTATAGTTAGAGATTTGTTTTACAAACTGTTTTGCCCAGCCTGCGGGAATTTCCTTGACCAACCCCCACACACCATTGAAAATTCATTTGAACAACGGTTGAAGGACCACTGGGTAGACATAATTGACATCTAAAGGAAAGTGCTCAAGGTGTTCCAAATAAAGTTAAGATATTAAAGTATCTATCACATTAAAAAAATATATCCAAATATAAATGTTAGGCACCTTGCAACAACATATCTTCTGCTTTGCACATAAAAGTGCTCCTTGAATGGGGTGAAGGAGTTGTGTCCATCTGGCAACACTGTATGGTAGTACACAAACACACACCCAGGCTTCTTTACATGTACAGTCCGGTGTACAGTTTAGGGGGTCGATACCCTACCAGGAGCTTGAACAAGACTAATTTCACTGGCACACAGGACTCTGTAATGGAGGGATCTCCGATGTAGCAATTTAGTCACATACAATGTGTTGAGGTAAGGCCCTTCATCAGGTATATGTATGTAATGATATAAACACATGGGAGATCCCCACATTGCTGAGTCCAGTGTGCCGTCAGATTTGTCCTGTTCATCTGGTAGCACTGCACACAAGAGCTTCTTTGCTCTAGAGCCCTGTACTTAAGGATTTCTCCATACAGAATGTGCTGTGGGTTTTACATTTTGGTTTTACAAATTTTTGGGCCTGCAACTATTCAAATGAACATTTCATACAACTTTTGTGTTCCCTTAACAGCTAAACTCCACTGGAAATGTTGTAGTAGCGACAATTCAGAAACAGTACAGTACAGTAGTCGCATGGGTCTGATATAATAATCTGATGTGTAAATTACAGGAAAAAATAGGCATTTACACGGCATGCCTGTCGGAAGAGAACACTGCATGCTGCATCTGCCTCCAACGAGATAAAATCGGACAGACTTTTTTTCTCACAGAAATACATTGATTGTCTGATGTAGATGGAGGAACAAAACACCATGTGACTTAATCTGATCCAATTTAACATTACAACCTATGTTGTAAAATCTGACCTACAAATTCTGATGAAAATCTCCCATGGAGATTAGCCCTAATGGGGTCATACAGAATTTGGGTCCCAAGAATTCAAGCCAGCAGTAGGTGTTTGTTGAAAAAAGCATTAGCGCACTTTGTTAAACAATCACAATAATGATGGTATTTTCTGAGTTTGGAAAATATTTGTCCATATGTTTTCTTTTGGTATTTAATTTGCATCATATAATAGGATTGGGATGGGTGATGGGGGATGAAAAGTATCAGTTACAGAGGCAGTGCACCTCTTTGCCTTCTGTGCATGTCTGCCCATAATGTACTGTTGCATTTGTGGTTACAGTTCCTCATTGTTTTTCCCTGCAAAAAAAAATAAAAAATGGACATTACTTTATATAGAGGTTAATTTGACCATTAAAAGTATAATGAATTTTCTCTGTAATAAAATGAGAAAGATAATTTAACATTTTCTTAGTAGTATGGATGTTATACTTTCTCTTTTTTCTCTTGTCTATTAACAAGCATAGTACTTCAATGTTTGACTCTCTAGGTAGCATGCAAATGGGTAGCAGCTGCCCAGCCAGATGTCCAAAATCCATTCCACTGTGAGGAAGCCTCTAGCATTAGATAGCCATGGGCTTTGCTATCAGAGTATAATGGAATGTACCATTATGAGTTTGTGATTAATAAGGGCTTTATTAATTACTTTTAATAAACATTAAGGAGACGAGGCAGCAATTGGTGGATTTTGGAAATATCTGCGTTAATCATCTTTCTGTGCTTTGCATAATGTAGCGTTCCAGAACGCTGAGTTCAATGTGTCCAAATGCTGGATTCATGTAGTCAGAGCCTTGCTGTGTAAAGCCCATTAGCATATGTCTCTGCAGTGGGGTTTCAATGGCAGAGTTCCAGTAATTACTCTTCATTAGTATTCATTAGTAACCGGCCTTGCCTGGTATAGAGTTCATGTTGAATCAGTTCTGCTATAACATTTTTGAAATGGGCTGGATGCAGAGGTCAGTGAACAGACATTAATTAGGCATGATCGTCAAGAAGAATTTTATTTTGGAGAAGTTCTCCAAATGGGCTCTGTTTTCAACAGTTTTTTTACTTCCTTTTGTAAAGAGTAGTTAAATGAACAAGACAAATCAGCATCAAACACACTGCCACATACAGAATTCCAGCATTAGTTTAGCTGAGCAGATTTTTTAATTACGCTTATTTCTATAATGTGTTATTCCTACCAAGCTTCCAATACTGTAGATAATGAATGAAGCACAGATATAAAACCATCAAATGGTAGCGTTTATATTAAATGGAGGCCAGTCAGATCAATAAAAGGAAGCAGTCTAAGGTAGAGATGAGGAAACTATTCTCTGAAATATATGTTTTACACAAAAATCGAAAGCTTGACTAAATTTAGAAGCATTTAAAACAATTGAAGTTCACCTTTATATTACTTTTTAGTATTTTATAATGCAATATCCTGAGCAACATTTAGCCTCCCTCATTCAGACTGCAACTAAAAAATCTTTCGAAACAGAAAAAAACCCTTACAGACTGTGAGGGTTTAGTGTTATTGTTATTCCTATTTTTTATTGGTTGCCTCTCTTTCATGCTATTTTCTCTTCATTTTCTATTCTGACTGAAACTGCTGCCCCATAGCTAGGGTAAGAAAGTAAGCCTGACAATTGCAAATGTAAATTTTTAAACAAAATAAAAATATGATACCAATAGCAAATTGTCTTAGAATACTGCTGTCTACATCCGAGGTGAACTATTCTTTTAGGTTAACACCTGAAATAAGACAAGCTTAATGTTACTAGTCTCTAATTCTGTAAGATAAAATTATTGCATAAAAAAAAATAACTTTTCTTAAATGTTATTTTTTCACTGTAACTGTTACATGCTCCACTCTGTCCCTTCGTTATATGCTATCTAAACTTTTTGAACTCAGACTCTAGTATATAGAAATGGTGCAGGGAATGTTTTACACAATATTTCTAAAACTTAGCTATTTATTATTTTTCTGGTGGAAAACCTTTACCTTTCAGAATATTCTAAGCTTTTTGAATTAAATTAAATTTTTTTATTTAAAATGGAGATAGTATTAGCAGAAAGACAGTACATCAGGACAGCAATGTTGAGCCTTTCACTTTTGAAGTGAGGCCTTCCCATGCAGAAGCTTCCTAAAACTACCAGCCGCCACAATAGACTCTGCAGTAAGATACACTAATACATATAGGGAAAATTGCACAGGCCATCTGCCTCCCTCTAGAGTGAGATAGCGATCTAGTTTTGATATTTTAGTGATATTTAGATGTTATTTGGTAAAATATTGGACCAATAAGGAATGGAATATCTCTGATAATCCAACTGGACTGGATTTTTTGCTGGCGACAAATTATGAATATATATAGCCAATAAATAGCAACATTCTACATTATTACTACAATTTAAAAGTCTTATCAGTGACTATTAGAGATTTTGGGCCATCATACAAGGTATGACTAAAATATATCTAGGCCATACTGTGTCCTGTGATTAAATTCCAAGCTGCATATTCCATCCTATCCCATCCCAATTTAATTTCTTGATTATAGAATGAATAAAAAAACACATTAAAATAATATATAATAGGCATAGTATTTGATTTAAGTAAAGTAATATATATATAGACAAGTAGAGATTGCCAACATCCCTCTGGCCATTTTCTTAAAATGAAATGATGACCTCGATGTATGCTGATCTGGACTTGGTCAGATGCTTATTGGATCAGAAGTAAAATGCCATCAGATGCAGACTATATCCATGGCCCAGTGCTGCAGCTGATGGGATTTTCTTCCTGGCATGACATATATCTGGCTGATCCCCAGCCTATAAGTCATTCTCAGAATAGTGAGAATGAATAGAGAGTCACAAACTCATATGATGTGACAAAATCAAATTTAGTTTACACAACAGAGTATGTAGACATGTCACAACATTTTCCTAAATCGATAATCTTTGAAGTAAAGAAAGCAGAAAAATTAGAATAAAATCAGTAAAGAGAATGCAAATGGGGAGCTTGTTTCATACCATGTCTACAAAGCAGCCAAATGGGTTATATGTACATTTATACTTGTTTGAAGGGAAAAATTATGTAAGCAATTTCCTGTTTAAGAAGTAATTATACATTATTTTAGAAATAAATGAGTTGCTTTGATATGCATTATTGCCATAAAGTATAACTGCATATTACTTAGTGCACCAAGTACAGATCCAATCTCTGATCTGAATCTTCAAACTCTGCCTCTAAGACATTCTTATTCCAATATTATTTAATAAATAAAATACAATATATGGATAACTTAACAGTTTAGAAGCCTAAACCATTTTATGTATGAAATCCACTTATTATGCGCTTAGTATATCATCCCAAGAGGCACAGGCTGGACAACCCTAATTTACATGGTTTTATTTTCTAATGTTAGGGCTTCAACACTCCTTCACTAACTAGCTTTCCCCCATTCCTTCTGGCACTAATTCTGACACTGATTAAAGGTTTCCCTTTCCAGAACATATTGGGCACTCCTGGGTCCCCAACAGATGAGACTTTAGTGTCTACCTTACAGTTGATTTAATTATATGCTAAGATAAAAATCCTGTTAGCTGAATAAAGCTTTTCATAATTTCAACTTTGAAACAGTGACTTAATCTCCATAGTATTAAAGGGTTTTGAAGTAAAGATGAAATCCATCAAGTTCACATCAAGTGCACAATCACAGGAAAAGCAAGGGCTCAAAACATCATATTATCAGACTGAAAATATTCAAAAAGAAATGCTGAGGAGCAGCAAATAATACATATTTATGTTTTTAGTGTCCCTGTGTCCCAGCTGAGAAAAATAAATATGCCCATTATGATCCTTATTCCATATGTTCACATTGCGAATATTGAATTCATTACCAATATTAAATAAATATGGTTCACCCTAGGTTCTTATTGACTTTTTCAAATCTAATTATTGTTTAACTGACATTGATTTTATTCATGAGTTCCAAAGTGTGCATTAATAAGGCCATTTGTAAACATAAACTACAGCTTACCTCTTCCTTGCTTTGAATGGTTATTACTACTCTTTGACCTAAGGAGGCCACAAAAATATGTGTGCTCACATTAACTACATTTTAAAGCACTGAGTGTTTTATGCTTTCTATGAAATGCCACTTCAATAAACAAATTGGTATCTGTACTAAAAGCATTGCTATCATCTTTATTCCTATATAGTACTAAAATAATTATGCACACTACTGTACACTGAGCAGTGATGCCTTCCCTCTAGAGTTTATTACAGTCATATTGAGACAGAGGGGACCTGCCCAAGGTCACATTGTTCTGTCATGGGACTTAAGCATAGATTTCTAAATCAGTCCATATTTTGCCACAGTATTTCACATTCTTCTATGTATCTGCAATGGACCCGCAACATCTTGGGGTTAATCGGTTGCTATGGGTTATAGCAGGGGTGGGCAAAGTTTTTGGCTTGGGGTCCACATTTACTCACAGGCGGGCCGGGCCAACATCCTCCCACCAGCTCCCCCTCCACCAGCATCCTCCATCTCTCCGACCTGCAGCTCCCTCAATCGTTCCACTGCGTCTGTTCCCCGGCTCCCCGTTGCATCCTTTTTTATGGTTGCGCTCCCTGCGTACTGACATCACGAGCACGCACGAAGCGCAACCAATCAGGGCCCAGAAATTATTTAAAGGGACCTGGAGTCGGCGGGCCAGATTAAAAAGGCCAACGGGCCGGATGTGGCCCGCGGGCCGTAGTTTGCCCACCCCTGGGTTATAGGATTGGGCCAATCCTACTTATATTGCTACATAATTCCCTTTACCCTTTAAAGCTATATCCTATCAGCCTACTGTGGGACATTACTAGGGATGAGCAAAATATTTTCACAACTTTTGGTATGTTATGAGATTCCAGGAAATCCTGTGGTAAACAAAAAGAACATTCAGCTGAAACAGTTTAGAGATTTTTCTGAACTACTGCAAGCCATCAGAATGAATAAATGCTGCTTTTAGTCTGTGTGATCTGCAATCATATAGTAGTGTGTCTGCACTAGAATGTAGAATGTGGGCACTGCTCTTCACTGGATCTTCAAATTGCCTATCCTTGAGTACCTGATGCCTGAATTCCTCCACCTCCACCTATTTTTTTTTTTTTTTTTTTAAATGTAGATGTATACACACAGAAAGAAAAGCTATACAAAAACCATGGTATCTCCTTTACTTATATATGGTGTTTGTCTGTGAAAAGATTTTTTTAAACTGAAAATACAATAGTTGTGAAAAACAAGTAGACTTAAGTTATGTAGATCCAAATTAAGGAAAGACCCCTTATCCAGAAAACCCCTGGTCTCAAGCATTATGGATAACAGGTCCCTTACCTGTACCAAAGAGACTATCCTGGTAGTTACTGTTGATAGTTTACAATATATCTGAAATCCAAGAATATAAAACTACTGGTATTAACCTATGATGTAGTGTGATGATCCAGAGACTGGTCTGCTTGAAGGAAATTATTTTTTTAATGTGTAGGGACCCATAGGGTCAAGTGCCCTATGGTTTCATATCCCTATCTTTCATTATCTGTACTGTTATTGGGCAGAGCCCTCTATACTCAGGTTACAGTTGAAAAGCTATTCTCCATAGGTTTAGCTCAGGTTGACCACTCCCCTTGCAGACTGATATAGTGTCTTGCAAGGAGGAGTGTCTCCCTCTTTGGCTGCCTCTGTCTCAGGTATCAGACCACTGAGCCTGGAGGCATAAGGCCCCAGTAATAAGAGTCATCTACTATCTAAAGTCGGGGACAGGGCCCCGTGAATGAGCATTAGTCAGCACAGTAAGTTTTGTCATAGCACCCTCTAGGAGAGGTGAGCACAGTTAGCATATTTAGCAAGGGCAGCCATTAGCCCCACGAAAGGAGTGATTAGGATCCCAGCAGTAGTTCACCTATTCGGCAATGTTGCCTCAGTGCAGGGCCACAGAGTAGAAGTAGGACAGGCAAGTATAACCCCTGATCCACTCACCTGTAGGACTCAGTCATTAGAGGTTATCAACCGAGTATCTACCACCCGGTCTACCTCCTGTGGGCACTGGTTGTATAGACGTGTATCCTGGCCCAGACTCTACCAAGAGGTGGGAGAGACTGGTACACACCTTCCCTTCTGCTAGAAGGCACTCTATCATTGTATCCTATCAATCTGCTGTGTCTGTGAGTATAATACCCTGTATGCACTATTCCATCAGTGTCTGGGACAATAAACAAGTTATTAGTTCATCAGCTAGAACCTTTCTGGTGTCCATTATTACAACCGCACCACACCGCTCCATTCAAGTTGTAGTTCAACACCCTCAGCTCCACCTATTCATCTCCCACTTAACAGAGGCTCACACTGGGAAAAGGAATTGCATGTAACACATGCTCTACAGCACCCTACTAGCCTGGGTTTACCATATCCTAGCCAAACAAGTGTTACAAATGCTTTGTGGCAAACTGAAAAGAGCTAAAGATTTTCCTCTTCTCAACCAACTAGTAAAAAATCAAGGACTGGCAAAGAGAAGTTAACAGACTTATTATGATTATAATTGAATCATTCTCAGTACCCTAATAGGTTTCTCTTTATTTTCTGAAAACAAATCATGTTCATGTTTGAGCCCCTATTTTTAAAAGCTGTGATGAAAAATAGGCCTTATAATGATATACTTTTATTGCACCTGTATATGATCTGTTTTTACCCAGTCAAAACCCTTTTGTAGGCATTTTCCCTTGTCGAGCAACACATAGGGACCGATTCATTAAAACACGAGTTTGAATCCCGAATGGGAAAAATTCGGATTGGATACGATAATTTCCGATGATCGCAAATATCACGAATATGCTTACGAAAAAATCGTATTACTCACGATAATATCGTATCGGTGATCCGAAAGTCACGAAATTTTCGTATCCAAACGATCGTAAAATGCAGGGAAACTTTTCTGATCCTTCTGTGCACGATTTTGGAAGCCTCCCATAGGAATCAATGGCACTCTGCAGCTCCTGGCCCAAGGAAAGTCACGATACTGAAGCTTGAATGAATGCAAAACTTTCGTACTCTTTGCGACAATATGATTTTGTCGGGGGTTTTTTTTTTACGCACAGCACGAAAAAGTCGCGTTAAATAACAAAAAAAACATCGAAAATACGCAAGGTATGAAAAAGTCACAGAAAACACGAATGGTCCGATCGAACAAACGATCAGACTATTCGTGGATTGATAAATCTCCCCCATAAGGTGGGAAAAGTTTGCACGTGATTTTCACTGGGGCATTCATATGGGTGCATGTACTCAGTCCTGAGCATAACTCAACCATGTCAACCACTGAAAATGAATGGAAAAATGAAGCACATTGATGAACTTACACTGATCTGCTTTGGTAACTGGGTACATTTTTCAACACTTTAATGAAAGCGTAATTACATAGAAAAATTATCAAATTTCAGGGAATTCTTTTGGATATCGCTGTGTGATTATTAATATATCCACAACATTGTTTTGACAGCATTTCATTATATATTGCTTATATTGAGAACCTGTATATTAGAATGATGTGCTGTTGTACATACATATACATGTTCCATTTTAAGAAATGCATTTTACAGTGCACCTCTTGTGGCAGTATCAGTATTTCCATGAAAAAATGGCCAATTATTTTCTGTCAATCACATCTCCTGTAACAAACCATTACCTTGGCCCAGTCTTTTTTCTTGTTAAATAGCAGCAGTTTTCCAGCCAGGTCCATATGATGAATTACAATGTTTGAATTTCTCTTCATTATATTATATTTAAGAAAGGGTTAAAATCAACATTTATTTGAGACACTTTTAGCATGCGCAATCAATAAGTAAAAGTAGAATGTTTTTTTTTTGCTGCAAATAAAAATTGAATGGATGCTTAATTACTGTATCTGTGGTTAGTTACCATTGATTGTTTGTAAAATTAAGTCTTTATTAAGAGATCATGTTGTGAACTATTCAACATGCTGCTTCCATCTGCTTATGGTGCAGCCTGACTTTTACTGGCAATGTCTCTTGTTTGTATATTTGTAATACTGCTTTCATGTATATGTAGGACAATATTTATTATCCATCTGTTCTTTTGTTTTGAAGCCTTGGAGAAGTCTTCTAGCACGTTTAATGTGGGTTTGCAAGTGCTGTAAAAATGTGTGAATGTGTTTGCCTTAACCCACTATTAAGGTAATGAGTAAAGCTACAGTATTGGTAACATTTACTGCCCAAGATGCCCCTCTTTTAACTACCCCAAACTACAAATGCCTTGCCATTTGAACCAATGTGAACTTAACCCTTAGAGCTTTAATATTTCACTGCGGTGTTGTCTCCAATAACATTGGCGGAACTATGGGCTTCTTAATCACTCTATATGATTTAGTGGTAAGCCCCTGTAATCTGGGCCTACTTCAGACACAATTAACCCAAGCACTGTGAGTAATTCTGTAACTTGTAGCTATTGCCACAGTTTACACGCAGGAAGCTGAAGATTTGTAATAACTGCAGCACTTGTATGTTTATAACATGTATTTATAAAACACCAACATATTCCACAGCGTTGTACAATGGGATAATTATAATAATTGATGCAAGTGGTGAAGAGGGCTAAAGGTCCCTGAATCCACTAAATGTACTATGAAGAACTGTTCTAATCATCTAATCAATCTAGAGCCATTCACAATATAAAGTATTTTTTTCTTCTAGAAGCATTGAAATCTATTTTTAATTGTCATATTATTGCCATGTTTGTCTCTTCTTTGCTTGTTCATACCATATGAGTACCTATTGAGTATTCTTGTGATATGGCACTTTTCCTGTATAAATACTGTATCTCAGTATCTCAGGAGAAATAAAAAAACAATGTGTATTTTCTTTCCTAAACAGGCCTAGAAACCCTAATACAAATCATTGTTGACAAATGCTTGTCAAGAAGAACTAGTAAAATCAATACCCAGTACTGGCATTAAATCATATTGTTTATTTACGGATACAGTAAGTTTCTACAGCGGTTTTTCTGTTAGCATTCTAAAGACAGCTGCCCCCTGACTAATACAAAATAAACCTGCAAAGTGTCTTACAAGTATTCAGATGAACAAAAAAAAAGTTTACAATCACCCCCTTTTCAACATCCTTTGTGGTTGTTAAGGAGAAAAACATTCCTCTCAGCCTTTCCTTATTCTTCCGACACCCTTTTAGTTTAGAAGATCTCAAACTACAAGTGAATACATGACATTCGCATTGTCTCTGGTGTACACATTTTACGTTTGATTTATGACATTACTATATAGGTGCTCTTGACAGCTTTCAGATTGAAGCAGAGACAAGAGAGCTTTAAAGTGAGATGGGTTATCTGGGTAAATCTATCAAGGGTTCGTCCTGGGAGAACAAGGAGAGAGGCTTTGTAGAGCCCTGCTGTGTAGCAAGAATCCATGCTGTGCGCATCCCAAACTCCCTGACAGTTATGCTCAGCCTTCACTGTAATAACGAATAAAAGGAAACTCCCTGCAGATTACAGATCTTCCGTGTTTTGACATTGACCTTAATACATAATTTAAGCACAAAGCCTGAGAAGTGTGGAACAAGATAAGAAAAGACCAGAACGCTGGCAAATAAAGCGATGTTCAATCAGAAATCAGATTTGTTCCTGATCGAGGAGATGTGGGCATTAAAAGAGTAGACACTGGAGTATAGGGAGACGAGTTGGTAAAATAGGAGGGGAGGGGGCTGGTGAGAGATGCCTGCATTAGCAACACTAACTCAAATTATATGGATAAGGTTCTGTCAAAAAACTATACAATAAAAGTCAATATGCCCCAATGAAAATTTCTTCAAGCATGTCTGTTACTTGGAAGTGTCAGCTCTGTATATATTTATGCACCTGAAAAAATAACCTTACATGCAAGTGTGAACTGAATGTGGTGGGATGAATAAAACTTTTTAGATACTAGATTTTTATCACGCATCCTTTAATGAAATTTAAAACATTGGCACATGATTGCCAATATGTTAGCAACACCCTAGTATATAAAATCAAATTCAAATCAATATGAAACGTATGATATATTTTATAAAGACCTGCAACATTCAGGGGTAGCTTCTGTTTTAGTTTAGTTGGTTACAGTTATACTATGACCTTGTTATGAGGTAAAACATTACAATAGTAGGCATTTGGCCATAGTTCCAACAATATATAGAAAAGCTAAAATGTGCTCACCCCAAATAGTTCCAACAATATATAGAAAAGCAAATAAGCTTTCGTCCCTAATTCTGCTCAATGTGACCTTCTTGCTAGACTTACAGAAGTATCTAATGATGTTTGGCATGAGTACTGCCAAACAGAGCCTCCTGTAGGCTGTCAGTACATATAGGGGTACAAATAGCCAATAACAGCCCTTGGTTTCGCACTCCTATGTTCTTTTTGAATACTTGTGTTGCTTTTCAACTTTTTTAAAATTTGAATGTGGCTCAAGTTTAAAAATAAGTTTGGGGACCTCGCTCTAGGGCCATCAAGGACACAGCCCCACAGTTTGGGAATCACTGTCATACTTTTTGTCCTCTTAGAGTACAGTACAGTCTAAGAGGAGAGTCTTCTGGGCATGCCTGGCAGAGCAATATTGAAGTTGGGGCCAGATTTATCAGAAAGCTCTCTAACTCTATTACTGCACTATAATGTACCAGCCCCTTACTGATGATGCAAAACTATGACTCCCTGCACCCTCAACATTTTGGTGGGGAATGAAAGGGCATAGCTGGATATGAATCATACATACAAAACATCTACCAAATATGCCAATATACCATAGTTTAACACCGTCTGTAAGGGGCTGGTACATTACAGTGCAGCAGCAGAGTTGGAGAGCTATTTCTGATAATCCTCCCTGTGTGTGCTGTGATTTGAAATGAAGGGGCAGTGAGCCATGGAGACTGACAGCAGTGTGCTTAGTAAGAAAAGGTGCTGGTGCACACTGCCCAGAGCACAATGAGCATGTGCAGAGTCACTGACACTCCAAACAAATTTAATATGGTGAGCTCTTTTACACAACTCGTGGAATATCATTTGTAAGTAAAATATATTAGTGTGTGGCGATTGCATCCTCCAACAGTACTACACTATTGGGTATCTTTATGTTCCCTTGCACACTGTCCTAGGACAGAGGCTGAGTAGTTTTTGAGTGCATCATTTGATGACATTAGAATTGGTCAATGTACCAATATTTTGGGGTCCTAGTTATGCCACTGTTTTAGGATGATACAACTCATACCTTAATAACTGTGTCCATAAAATGGTGCCTGCCTGCTTGCTGTAACTGTGAATTGCAAGACAGAAGAAAACAAGATTTATATATTTGATATAGTGTAAGTAAAGTTTCTTTTGCTCATCTAACATGATAAGAAAGGATTTGGATTTTTTAGGGTTACAGGCTCCCTTTAAATAGATATTCAGGTTTGTTCTTATATAATCATTGCTATACTGTTTTAATGCCCACCACATTGTCATAGAACTATGCATCTTTAAGCATAAATGCAGCCTTGCTTATCCTAGCCCTAACTAAAAGTAATAAAATGTAAGAGAAAAAAAGGAGCCACACCCATGAACGTCCTATAGGTAGGCAAATAGATTATAATCTCTATCCAGTACTTTAGGGGGCACAGTACCCAGATAGTGGATCTACTAGACTTCCAGATATAATGATCTCATCTAGAGGGTGTCAATTGATCTATAACTGTAAATCTCAATAGGCCATCAGTGAATCCACGCTCAGTGAAATATTTTGACACTGTAAACTATGTATTTCCCTTTTAAATCACCCACCAGTGATATAAAATGTAAGTCTTAACATATAAATATTGCCTTACCCCAAGTAAAAATTAGATTTTGGCAGGATCAGTTTCCAATACTGTGCTGCACATACTCTGAAACTTCTGCTACGCTCATCATCAATGCCCACTTGCTTTAAATTGCAAACCTGTATATATACAGATGTCATGTAAGTGACAATAATGAAAAGAGACCTAAAAGTTACATTTTGAAATGAACTGAATTTAAGCAAGCAATACGGAATAGCAATTTCACCTTGAACAGTGAGCCCAGTGTCAGAGACTGTACTTACTACAAGACAATAATATATGAATATATTATATATAAATAAAATATATTCTGCTCAGTGGAGGGCTTCTATCATGATCTAAATAACAAACATATCTCAAAGTCCTAAAGGCTTTAACATGCACATCTCAACAGTAATCAGGGAGCTGACTGAAATAATTAGTACTTATTAAGGCAAGATTAAGATTCAAATTAAATCTTTTTGTTTAAAAACATTTCAGTGACTCTAACCCACTCATTCTTACCATCTTATCTTAAATATTCTTTTAATGGCATCTTATCCTTTTAATTTATTAATTCCTTCTATTGTTTCCTATGTATTCTAAACATTCTACTCCATATATTCTAATCATTTTGTCCCCTGCATTGTAACCCTGTATTCAGGGGTGTAACTACAGAGGAAGCAGTCCCTACAGTTGCAGGGGGACCCAAGAGTGTAGGGGACCCAGTAACCCCTAAATAATGAGCAATTTCAATATATCTTGGTAGAAAAAGCTCAACTTACCAATGTTTTGGGGCCTTAAATTGAATTCGCTGTTGGGCCCAGTAACAGTTAAGTTGCCTGTATTCGAAACCTTCTAGGGCAATAAACCCTATATTTAATAAAAGGCGCAAAGTTTACCTTGGTGCAGTAACCCATAGCAACCAATACAATGTAACCAGTAAATAGTACCTGCAGATTGCACAAAATTGCACCCATTAGTGCTCATTTACAGATAATTTTTAGCCCATGTGCTGCACCAGCCATCCCCTAAGGAAGAAAGTATTTTTGAGTAAATGCCATTTCTATGGCGCTAAGCTTTGGTCAAGGTGCAAAATGGAAAAGCATGGCACTTTGCACCCTTATTTTGCACACTGTACCCCACCTGCCAATCATAAATGAGGCTTTCTATCCCATAAATTTTGCTTCATGCATTCTAATCATCCCAACATTCCTATTACTTGTGTGATTCTGTGAACAGATTTTTTTCTTTCCTTTCCATTTTAGCACAAAAAGGACCATTTTATAACTCATATGAGTTTAGGTATTAAAACAAACTAAGTTTGCTCAATTGCAGTAACCTTTATTCTACCTGGTAGAATTTACTGACCACCTGTTTAAAAGCAAACATCTTATGGGTTAATTCACCTTGGCAAATGTAGTGCCTTTTATTACATATGGGGGTTATTCTACTATCCTACTCATACATATCAATTCCATTCGACTTGCTTTTACAATACTATTCTATCATTTCTACTGAAAAAAGTGTTTGGACCTAAATTTTTCCATGAGTTGAATATGTTGTCTGTGAATACTTACAAATAAACTGTAATTTTGCATTTCTTATGGGAGAAATGCAAAAACATTTTCAGTGCTAAATATAGAATACTCTTATTTGAAAGCTGGAATGGAACTTTTGGAGTTTGTTTTAAGCAATGACTATTTCAGTATTGCTCTATCCCTATCAGCACAGCAAGTATATGAATCTAGTTTTCTAATAAAATCTAATGACCAGGCTACTGACAGAAATTGCTGAGCATGGCAGTGGTGCATAGTTAAAGATTAATCTAAACTCTGGTCGCTAGGTGGCAGGTGGTTATTTAAAGTTGCTAATATGTCAAAAGCAATCACTTTAATATATAAAGCTGGGGAAAGCTATATGAGCAATCCTATGATGATGGATAAAAAGGCCCTTAGTAACAACTAGCAAATCTATATATACAGGCTTAGCATTGAAATTTATAGCTCCCCTTAACTCGTCCAATCATTTTTAATAAGGCAAATTACTAGTACATTTCATTCTAATCCCAATGACATCACTGTGGAATTTTTGTCTCCCTTTAATTGCAGTCAGAAAATTATAAATCAAACACGAAAAGTACATCAAGTAAATGTTAGCATGAATAATTAATCACTTAACAAATGTCTTTCCAAAATATAAGAAAAGAGAAAGCTAACACGGATGTAAAACTCTTAGCTGGCCACACTGGTGCAGCAATAACTTAGTTATGAAAAATCCACTGCATTTGCATCTATGCCCTAATGTTTGTATAGATCCCTTTCTTTAAATCTGCTGAAAAAAGACTTAAAAAAAAAAAAAAAAAATACAGTAGCTACACAACCATGGAGACAAACATTACAAAGAATGAAAATAAAAAATAGCAAGGATCAGGTGGCACATGTTAAGAGAGGCACCATAATAGGGGTCGTTTACGACTGCAAGTGCAGTTGTGGTTTCCCCACACCACTTTTATTAATTGTACTTGTGTCAAAATGCACTCTGCATTTCTGTATTGTTGGGCACAATTTTTCCTGTCTTCTGTTCCAAATTGAGTGCTGCTGTTGCCCTGTTGACACAGGAGAACCGAGGCGCTACCGCCATCTACCAGGCAGTAGCTCCAGGGTTGCCTTTGCACCCAGCATCAATAGGTGCAGCACACTTACACTCTAAACCCTATCAGGCTCAGGCTGACTTCTGCACAAATGTGCCTGATTTGAGGCAAAATGCATGCAATTTTGAATTAATATTAGAGAATCACTTGCAGTTGTGTAAGGTGCACAGCATTTATGCTTAAATTCTGGCGAAAATGCTGCATTGTGGGAAAAAATATGGTATTTGCACTCAAAATTGCACTTAGCTTACCAAACTTGTGGACATAAATGAACCTTTATAATTTTGAAATAATATTTTTCAGATATTTTGAATTACTTTAAACTACAATATCCAATCTGATGCAAGGGGACCATTTCCACTTTATTTCTTATTCATATTTCATATTTTATTTATAAAGATTTTTTTTATTGTCTTTACAGTATTATGAAATACATATTATAAGTTAGAGGATCCAGTAATATAATACTTGAGACCTGCCATTTTCCTGATAAGAGGTCTTTCCATAATTTGGAACACCATGCCTTAAGGCTGGAAACTGTCAACTGGAACCGTCATAACATTATACAGATGAATTCAAATCACACCTGGCCACACGTCTATTTTGTCAAAGTGCATATGCAGAATCAATAAAAACCGCTGTACGCAGGGAAGGTCAGACTGCAGCAGGGACACTAGAATATAAATGACATTTCCTAAGAGTTATTTAGCTGTAGAGATTAACAAGAAGGAGTTGATTCCCCTTAACATAAGTCAAAGTGAAGAATTGGGATCTAAGTGAAAATACATTTAAAAAGACACAGGAATATAAATCTTTTTTTTAACTAGAACTGTAATAAAGAAATTTGCTAGTCCAGACATACATCCAGGTTTGTGCATTTTCTACTTATTTGTTCCATGTTAATGGGTGGCCTTATAACACCGCCTTTACATACACTACATATACGTTATACTGTGCAAAAGTTCCATTATAAAGAAATATAAAAAATAGTTTTCAAGGTTTTGTTCATAATGGTTACCAGTGAGATGCCTTTAAGAAAGCCACACTCAGCTTACTGTCCCTGAAACTCCCATATCGTATTTCCCTCTGAAATTCTGCTAATGGGCCTCATTCAACAACTATACAAAATGTAAGTACTTACGATGAAAGCATGCCTGTATATTGTTACCAGTTCCACACTAAATGAAGGCCATGCAAATAAAGGTGCATTTTCCAGCAAGATGATCCCTAAATTAATTGGAACCATGTATTCCTAGAAAGTGTGCAACTTGATCTTCAGATTGTTTATAAAAGTAAAACAAAGTAATAACTGAATTAGTTAGAAGACACACAAGTAACAACTGGTTGTATCATATTGTGCACCTGCTGGTCATTAGTTTTCTGCAGTGTGTAAAGGAAATATCATGCCTAAAATGGCTCTAGTTAATAGCCTGCTAATATGGAAGAAATGCCGACAAATATTCTTAGCTTACTGCTACCTGCAACTAACCATACAGATATATTCTAGTTATAGAAATGATGCAATAGGAAATCAGAATTAGCATATAAATGTATTATTTGTGTTTTTAAGGCATAGAACCTATGCAGTAGTCTGAGATTATTTGGTCCTATGCAGCTAAAGTGAATCACCTTACAGTATGTGTAGGCAAGAAATAATGTGAAATACTGTACATATGCTGATAAATTACAGTATTATATCTTATCTTTCGGGCAGATTTATCAAAATGTGAGATTAGAGTTTATCATATTCATTCCTATGGGATTTTTAGAAGCATGTCTATTAAATTTTGAACTCTAACTTTCACCCATTGCCAAATACTCTTTTATTAATCACATAGAAAACAAAAAAAAATTATATTTTTTTAACACATATTTTTTTTCGTTTTCACAAATCATGGTTTTTAGCTGTAAACATTGTGGATCATACTAATTACATGAAAACTCGTGATTTATTAAAGGGATACATAGCAAATAATTCACTCTACCATTTAAAATTTTATTTTTAAAAGTTATTCTTGAACCAACAAATGTATTTTTTTACCTGTAATATTGGTGTGTAGGCAGCCATCTCAGTGCATTGTGCCTGAGTCTGAGCTTTCAGAAAGAGCCAGTGCTACATATTAGAACTAGAGATGTAGCGAACTGTTCGCCGGAGAACTAATTCGCACGAAAATCGGGTGTTCGCAAGTTCGCGAACTTTTAGCGATGTTCGCAATTTTGGGTTCGCCTTAGCTGGAGCCAAATTTTGACCTCTCACCCCAGAGCCAGCAGATACATGGCAGCCAATCAGGCAGCTCTCCCTCCTGGACCACCCCCGGACCATTCCCTTTCATATATAAACCGAAGCCCAGCAGCCATTTTACATTCTGCCTATGTGTGCTTGATGAGTTAGCATAGGGAGAGAGCTGTGCAGGGGTTTGAGGGACAGTTTAGGTAGCTTTGCTGAGTCTGACTAGTGATCTACTTTCTACTGCTCTGTATTAGCACATAGGGAGAGAGCTGTGCAGGGGTTTGAGGGACAGTTTAGGTAGCTTTGCTGACTAGTAATCTACTTTCTACTGCTCTGTATGTAGCTGCTGTGGGCAGCTGGCCTGCTGATCTCATCTGCTGTAACCCAATAGTCCTTGTAAGGACTGCTTTTATTTTCTGATTACTGTTACTCTTCTTTTCATTGTGTACTGCAGTTCCGTCTGTGTGTGTTGGAGACAGGTGTGCTGGTCATAGTAGTGCACTAAGCACCAACCACACATTCACATCATTTTTTTTTATTTGTGTTTTTTTACTTTGCTACTGTAATTTATAGAGCCCAGTGCTATTAGTCTAGCTGTGGGGGACTGGTGTGCTGCTCCTAGTAGTTCACCCCCAGTACCAACCAGAGATCACTTTTTTTTATTATTTATTTTTTTTTATTTAACTTACTGTTCTTTAATGTGTCCAGTGCTGTTTGCTGTTGTTCATAGTAGTGCACCAAACACGTTACACATAGTAGTGACATTGCATTGCAATAAAATCACCTGAGCGACGTTTTTCCACCAGCAATAATATATTCCATATCCACTACTGCAGCGTTTTGTCTTTGCGTGTGAACCGGCTGTAACCTTTACACGACTTGATTGGCATGTAGACGCCGGAAGTTCGCACTTTTTGGCGGAAGTTCGCGAACGGGTTTGCAAACTTTTTTTGTGAGGTTCACTACATCTCTAATTAGAGGTGCTTTCAGGTAACCTATCGTTTCTCCTCCCATGTAACTGGAGGAGTCCCAAGCCAGACTCGGATTTTTTACTATTGAGTGCTTTTCTGGTATCTACTGGGAGCAGCCATCTCAGTGCATTGTGCTTGAGTCTGAGCTTTCAGAAAGAGCCAGTGCTACACATTAGAACTGCTTTCAGGTAACCTATTGTTTCTCCTACTCCCATGTAACTGGCGGAGTCCCAAGACAGACTTGGATTTCTTACTATTAAGAGCTTTTCTGATATCTACTGGGAACAGCCATCTCAGTGCATTGTGCCTGAGTCTGAGCTTTCAGAAAAAGCCAGTGCTACACATTAGAACTGCTTTCAGGTAACCTATCGTTTCTCCTACTCCCATGTAACTGGCGGAGTCCCAAGCCAGACTTGGATTTCTTCCTATTGAGTGCTTTTCTGATATCTACTGGAAGCAGCTATCTCAGTGCATTGTGCCTGAGTCTGAGCTTTCAGAAAGAACCAGTGCTACACATTAGAACTACTTTCAGGTAACCTATTGTTTCTCCTACTCCCATGTAACTGGAGGAGTCCCAAGCCAGACTTGTATTTCTTACTATTGAGTGCTATTCTGATATCTTTCTACCTTCCCATTGTTCTGCTAATCGGCTGCTGGGAGGGGGGTGATATCAGTGTGACTGGAGTTTATCAGAGCACAGGTCACATGGGTGTGGCACCGTGGGAAATGAAGAATATGGCTAACCCCATTTGAAATTTCAAAAACAGATTTCAATGGAGGATTCTGCTGGAGAAGCTCACAGGAAAAAAGACAAAACAACGCTATCTACAAGCTGGTACAATCATGTAGAAGTCAATGGGAGTTGTCCTAGGTGAATTGTACAATGTTTATTTGTGGTTTTTAGAGGTTTTCAAGTTTTTTTCTTTTGTAAGCGTGTGAAACTTATTCCGAAAACAAAATATTTGAGGTTTTCATTCTTTTCCTTTTCATTCTGCATTTTAATATGTTTGTGCATTTTCAATTTGGATATTTTAATAAATGCCTAGACATTCGTGATTTTAGTGAAAAAATTTTTTTTCTGGTTTCAAAAACCTCTAAAACCACTAATATCAGAATGTTGACAAATAACCTTCTCGAAAACTTGAATTGAACTTCCATTGACTTCTATGTGAACTCGGCAGATTTTGGATTCCAAATTTTTATATTTTATTTTTCTTGTACTTAAGAAATTTTGAACATTAGACTTTTTGGTATCTTGAATAGGAAATCTTTGCCACAAAAAAAAAAAAATTAAATCATAGTAAGAATTCAAATTTGAATGTTAATAAATCTTTTTGATATAATATTGTTTTGAACAAATGATTGTATTTATGTTTAAATATTCATTTAATATCAGTGATGGCAAACCCTTGACACTGAAAATCTATTAGTTTTTACAGAGAACTAAAATTAATAAAAATTTAATATTGTTTATGAAATTTATAAAAGTTAATTTTAACAATTTTTAACAAATAAAATTATACAATCCAATCTTCTAATGCAGTATTCTCTGTAAAAGTGTTATTAGTTCTAATTGTATGTAGGATGATGTAGAAACATTAATCATGTTTATTAACTCCAGTTATGTGTTATATATTAAGAAATGCTGGCAAAAACGTGAAGATTTTACTCCACTGTAGAGTCTGCTGGCTGACCAGGAGTATTGCCCTGGAATAAGTTGACAGGTAGACAGATTTTACCTCTTTGTCTACTTTTTGGTCTACTGGCTAGCCCCTGCAGGAAATCTGCCCCAGGACTGAGCTGGCTGGAGTAAATAGGAAGTGGAACAGGATGGTTCACTGCAGGCCAGAGTAATACAGGCATATAGTCAACTAACAGGTGAGCAGTTGGTCCATTTCTACAAGCAGGATCCACTGTTAAGCCTTTATTTAGAAGCAAAATATTGATCCACTTATTCATGACAAGGCCCAGAGGGTGGAGGCAGAGAAATCAGCATGATGAAAACTGAAACCAATCAAGGCAAGCAATTAGAAGGAAAGGCCAAGTCTTAACGAAATAGTTGGATTTAGTACCAGTGGGGATCAAAGAGGAAAGTCTTTAGTTTGGGTCTGTTGTTTCTGACCCAGTTTACTGACATTTCCTTACTCTGTTGGTTTGATTCTTGGCCAGTTCAAGTAACTGCTCTAGTTACTAACACCCGCACTTTCTCATACAAACTGAATAGCTCTTGCACAGATGAAGGGACAGTAAAGCCCTGTAGAGTCCTCTACTTACTGCCTACAATGATGTATGTTTAATTTAACACAAGGTACAAAGCTTAAACTGTAAAGGTAATTTGGCCTGTCCTGTTGCAGAAAGGTGCATGGGCCCTACGGTGCTATGTTTTGCTCCCCTTAGTGCTCCTGCACTTGCGCATGGGCAATGATAAAAAGTCATCAGATCTTGAAATGACAAAATCCAAAATAATACGTTTCTGTTTGTATTATGCAACAAAAGCAATTGTATATTGCATATAAAGGAAATATCTTTCTTTTTATTGTTTTTGAACTATTTAACCTCTTGCTCTTTGGCTCTCCAGTTCTTTATATAGTTCTTATGTAGTTTGGATCTTCTTGCTTTAAATCTACTAAAAAATAATTTAAACATGAAATAAACCCAGTAGGATTGTTCTGCACCCAATAAGGATTTATTATATCTTAGTTAGGATGAAGTACAAGATTCTGTTTAATTATTACAGTAAAACGGGAAACATTTTTAAAAATGTAAATAATGTGATTAAAATGGCCTTGGGAAAAATATTTACACCAGCACACCCTTACCTCCTCCAGAGAATTACTACTTGGTGAATTTTGCGAAACAGGCGACAAAATTAGCAGCGGGAAAATTCACTGTGTGATGAAAAATTGTCGCCAGCATAAAAAAAAAAAAAATTACGTGTGTCCAAAACAATTGTCACGCATGCATCAAAAGAAACGCGCGCGAGAAGAATTTTTTCTGACGCAGAATTTTCGCTGTTCTTTTGAAAGATTCACTAATTTTTTGCCGAAGTGAAATGGGAGAGATTCGCTCATCACTAAGATGGAGTAGAAAATATATTAAAGCCAATTTTTTAACCAAAATATAAAATGCCATTACCAGAGTACAATAGCATAATGATTGTGGATGTCTCAAGGAACCTTACGTATTTATTGAGAATATTGTTTTATATTTTTTTATGATGCATAATAAAAAAAACAGATCTCTTCCAGTAAGTTATTAAGTTGATATTTTGAAGTAAAGTACATCTAACAGATGTGTAATTTCTAGGAGGAAAATCTGAAAGCTTTGATGGATGCAAAATTGAACTCAAAGCAGAAGTGTTTGCAAAGCCAGCTAATATTGGGGAGTGTGTGTTATATGGTTTATAGCACCAAATATTACAGACGCTAACCTTGGTAGCTGGATTAAACAGACAATGGTTTCAATATTGCTAATTTATATCTGTTTCATGTGATGCACTGCAGACCTGTTGTCTCATCTTCCTGATGCCTTTTGCTCCTGGGAATGGAATGTTTCTTACTTTATGACTCTTCTCAGGTTTCAGGCCTTGGTGTTATACTATGTAACATTAAAATAAGAATGCAATGTAATTGTAAAGGGGAATATAGCACCTTTTATGGGGCTGCTTTGCATTAGTACTTTCTTGGAAAATGTATTCTGCCTCTGCATCACTTTACTTTTTATTTTTTTTTCTAGTTTGGCTGTAAAATGCTTGGTAATGAAATTCCTATCAAGTGATGTGGAGTGTAAACTTTACTATGACTTGTACTTGAATCCCTTTCAGCATTTCTGTAAATTACTCAAAATGAATAAAATATCCATGACATATATATCCTAATATAAGGGAGATCTGTGTTTGGTAAAGCATCTCTCTTGTATTCAAAAATGCAATCCCTTATAAAATGTGAATATGCGTGTGTACATAATTGTGCATTATATTAGGGATCACATACATTTACATATGTTTTAACAAGTACATCATATTGTATATCATCACAGTATGTTGCGTATTACCAGTGCCTTTTGCTTGCTTTGTGCATGTAATACAATTAGTCAGTGTGTGCCTTCACTTTCCCTGTACTAGTACTTCCATTACTGATGCCAGTGGATGCCAGAGTTCAAAGCGACTGAAATAAAATACTGACTAATAAAGATTAGCTGTATATATTTTACTTTTTTTATTTTTACAGTTTTATTATTTAATTGTGTTTAGGCAGCAGTGTGATGACTGCCACTAGTACTATTAGTACTAATACTATTAGTTTGTGCACAATACTATTAGTTTGTGCCAGCATGGTTTTATGCGTAACAGATCTTGCCAGACTAATTTAGTCGCCTTTTATGAGGAGGTGAGCAGGAACCTCGATGCTGGAATGGCAGTTGATGTCATCTACTTGGACTTTGCTAAAGCGTTTGATACAGTACCTCACAGAAGGTTAATGATCAAATTAAGGAATATTGGCCTAGAACATAATATTTGTAATTGGATAGAGAACTGGCTGAAGGATAGATTACAAAGAGTGGTTGTAAATGGAACATTTTCTAATTGGACCAGTGTGGTTAGTGGAGTACCGCAGGGGTCAGTCCTTGGGCCTTTGCTTTTTAACTTGTTTATTAATGACCTGGAGGAGGGCATAGACAGTACTGTTTCTATTTTTGCTGATGACACTAAATTGTGCAAAACTATAAGTTCCATGCAGGATGCTGCTGCTTTGCAGAGCAATTTGACAAAATTAGATAACTGGGCAGCAAACTGGAAAATGAGGTTCAATGTTGATAAGTGCAAAGTTATGCACTTTGGTAGAAATAATATAAACGCAAACTATCTACTGAATGGTAGTGTGTTGGGGGTTTCCTTAATGGAGAAGGATCTAGGGGTTTTTGTTGATAACAAGTTGTCTAATTCCAGGCAGTGTCATTCTGTGGCTACTAAAGCAAATAAAGTGCTGTCTTGTATAAAAAAGGGCATTGACTCAAGGGATGAGAACATAATTTTGCCCCTTTATAGGTCCCTGGTAAGGCCTCACCTTGAGTATGCAGTGCAGTTTTGGGATCCAGTCCTTAAGAAGGATATTAATGAGCTGGAGAGAGTGCAGAGACGTGCAACTAAACTGGTTAAGGGGATGGAAGATTTTAACTATGAGGTGAGACTGTCAAGGTTGGGGTTGTTTTCTCTGGAAAAGAGGCGCTTGCGAGGGGACATGATTACTCTGTACAAGTACATTAGAGGGGATTATAGGCAGTTGGGGGATGTTCTTTTTTCCCATAAAAACAATCAGCGCACCAGAGGTCACCCCTTTAGATTAGAGGAAAGGAGCTTCCATTTGAAGCAGCGTAGGTGGTTTTTCACGGTGAGGGCAGTGAGGTTATGGAATGCCCTTCCTAGTGATGTGGTAATGGCAGATTCTGTTAATGCCTTTAAGAGGGGCCTGGATGAGTTCTTGATCAATCAGAATATCCAAGGCTATTGTGATACTAATATCTACAGTTAGTACTAGTGGTTGTATATATAGTGTATGTATGTGAGTGTATAGATTGGTAGGTGTGGGTTAGGTGTGCTGGGTTTACTTGGATGGGTTGAACTTGATGGACACTGGTCTTTTTTCAACCCTATGTAACTATGTAACTATGTAACTAGAAACTCTGCTGTCTGCCTTTAGTTGTGACATGATATTGGAACATGTTAACTTCTTCATGAATATATAAAAGTCCTCTGAAGTTATATTTTATATAGTAAACTTATTGCATCAGCCTAAATGTTTAGCATCTTTATAGCAGTAATGATCCAGACCATTACAGTTCACAGGAGCTCCCCATCTTGGACTTTGTTAGAAGTACCAGTGACACTGCACATGCTCAGTGTGGTCTGAGCAGCTAGTAAGAAGCTAAGCTGATGTTACAGGGCTGATTATTAAAATCAATTGCAGAGTGCACTGGTTTCTGAGTTGCCATGTAATGAGAATCTACATTAATTACCAATCATCCTTGTATTTTGACATTTATATTCTATACACAGTATATTGTAAGTCGTTCCCTAAGCTCAGTAACTGACAGTGGAGATGGGGAGCGACAGGGGGCATCTTTGGAGGCACAGATCTTCCCTGCCTAAAGGGCTGTGGTTGCTTTAATCACCATAAAGCAAATCAAAGCATATTTACACAGAAGACATATTTGTCAGCTCTGTACAGTGGTAGAATAACAAAATACAATTGCTGCAATGGAGGAAAATAAGTTTAGACAAAAAAAATAAAGTCCATTTTAGGAAGGTGGAATAATAAAAAGGATTGAAACAAAAAGTAAAAACAAAGGACCAGCTAAGTGCTTACAGAACAAGAAGTAAAATCATTAAGGGGTTTAGAGAACTAAAAGGGTCAGGCACAGATCTGATTTGCTAGGACACAACATTAAAATGCTTTGGGGAGTGGCTTTGACTGAGGATCTGCATGTTTAGAGAATCAATGCAGGGCAGAGAGAAGGGGGGATTAAAAATTAGTTGGGAAATGTGACGTTTTCCTTAAGCAGTGTGTTTTAGGTCCACAATATAGCTAAACATATGGATTAAATATTGTTGATAAAAACCATATGCCCTTAGCAGAATGAATAAGAATGAATAGGGACCAGATTGGCACCTGCTGTATTTATTTTGTTGTTTGTGAAGCAATACAGGAGATTACAGTGCTAAGTAAATTACTGAGATGTTGGAAGGTTTCTGCATAGGCAGTGTAGCATCCTGTCTCAATTTGAAGCTGGGTCTTGCAAAACCTCTGCTGTATGTATTTATGTATCTTAATATTCAGAAATAATGTGAAGAGATGTGAAGTTGTGAAATTCTCTCCCTGAATCAGTCAAACTAGCTGATACATTAGATAGCTTCCACAAGGGGTTGGATGGCTTCTTAGCAAGTGAGGGAATACAGGGTTATTCACTACCTGTTGTAGCTCAAGTGTGCTTGAATCTGGGTGTTCTGATTACTACATCATGACTCCTGTATTCTGGTTCTTGATTCCTACCATTCAGTCACTTGTATTAGATCTCCTGGTATACATGTTGGCCTCACAGTATTGTCTGTGATTGTTGATATGGTTCTGACCTAGTCTGTCTAACTACCTTACTGGCTTTTTACCTGAGTTATACATTCGGCTCACATATTCTCCCCAGTGGAAGTCTAAGGCAGTAAGACCTAGCAGCCGCCAAGTAGCTGAGGGCCAGGTCTAAGGTGTTATAGGTAAAAGAGAAGGTCTAGACTGGAATCCAATTACTCTCCTGGGGTTTGGGAATGCCCTTATGTGACAGTCAGGTAGGAAAATTAGTATAGCAGATATCGACATGTATTTATAAAAATACGTAGGCTTAATAGTAATGAGAGTTGAGTTGGTACCTTTGCCTTTACTAAGGTAAAGATTTATGTGGAAAATATTTTTGCTTCTTTGGGAAATACTGATAGACAGGAAAAACTCCAGCTATCCAGGCTTCTAGTGATTACGTTTTGGGATGTCATAAAAGGTGCTACTGAAATAGTACTGTCATTTGTAAAAGAAAGGGAAAACTGAGAAAAGAACAAGATGCAACTTTGATCATCAAACGCTGCAACTGAAAGAGGAGCAGAGAGCCTTCAGCATTACAAATGCACAAAAAGGTAATACTGTGTTATTAAGATCAAAATTACATTTTGGTAGTTTAAATTGGGTGAAAACCTGATTGTACATATCAAATTGAGAGTGGTGCTGTGTAGGTCTTACTATGCTTACTTTTATTCTATAATTGCTGCTATTTTGGTTCTTTGCAAACTTTATTTGTCACCAAGCCTGACCTGTGCCTAAATTCTGACAATGAATGTCAGATACCTAACCTTTGGTTAGATGATCAAGATGGAATGCCTTTGCTGGCAGAAGCTTTGTGGTATCTTTATATAGGTTATTAGGAAGATTACGGAGCTGCTAACTACACCATCTGGGATTCTATGCCACCCTTCCTGCTGGATTCTTAAGGGGATTGCAATGCAACAGTGCTGTTGGTGAAGAAAAGGAAGCGGCAACAATGCCTGATAATGGAGGCTATAACTCTAAATGATAAAATAATAGGAAAAAAGCAAGAGAAAAAATAATGCATAATACTCTTAATATCAAGTTTTTGCAAATATAAATGGAAAGCAGTGGCTATTTCATTCACTTTGATAAGTATTTCTTCAACTAGGGGGAACTTTTTGCCTTTGCAACAATATTATAGTGATGAGCGAATCTGTCCCAAATATATTGCAATAAATGGTGCTGATTCCTGATGAGCTGAAAAGGTTGTCAACACTTAACACATAGTTTTATGCATTAAAAAGTGTTCTTTAATTAAGTAAGGATTTATCAAAGTCATTTCGCATGCGTTACTAGTCATATTGCATGCGCAAAGCTATGTCCATTGCATTGCAATAATTATATATAGAAATAATGCTAACGCATAATTCACAGACATATTTTAAGAGTTAAATATGAAATATAAAATGTTGCGATGATTACTGTTTAACTTAACACCTCCTGGGAGTGGGCCTTACTAAAAAAATATTGCGGTTTCTAACGCATGCTGAAAACAACACTCTTTTTTTTACCTTTTGTGAATCGGCCCAATGGGTGTTTTTTAACGAGCAACAATATTTTTACGATGTGATTTTTTTTCACCCCTTGCAGTAAATGGACGATTTCTTCTCAGTGAAACCTGCCGAAAAATTTTGCTCATCACTAGAACTTTCTAATCAGGTAGGAAGACATTTAACAGGTGTCTGCAAAAGGCATGAAAGCCTCTGTTGAACCTTGGTACAGTAGTTGACTGCTTGTACTCTGCTGCCATGTAAGACATCAAAAATGTTCTATTATTAGTGTAGTAACTGCAGCTATTTCTATATAAGGCCTAAGAGTTCTCCATGCTGTGTTCTACAAGGGCTGGCAGCTAAATGTAAGGGATAAGTTCCAGTGGCTTACAATGACAAGGTCACAGACTCGTGCAAAGCTTTATGTGAAATAACCGAATCAATTCAGTGTAGAAAATAGAGCATAATTGTTTGTTTATTTCAGATTTCACCTTAAATATATGAACCTGGAAAGCATTTTTCAATAAAGGGAGGCAAAAAAAGTAAAACTGCACCCAAATGATACAATATATACATCTCCTTACAAATACCTTCCAAGGCTGATGTCCCACGGAGAGCGCCATAAATCTCTGCTATTGCAGGCTACTAATCGCTCCGAAATGCCTTTTCATAACACGCCTCGTTGGACATCAGCCTAAAAGTTTCCAAAATTACAAAGTATTAGAAGTCCACTATCCCAAAGCTGCACTTTAAGACAGATGGACTAACACAGATGCTGAATTACAACAGTGCTATTATCTAATAGCAACTGCACATTAGTATCAGTGTTGTTAAATTAACTGTAGAATGGTTAAAGTTACACACAAAACTAGGAATTGATTGATGAATCCAGCACTCATGGACATTTGTCTAAAGATAAGTTTTATACATTTAGTGGATTATATAGCTCAACAATGATGTCCACCATAACTGGTTTTATTCCCCTTGGGTCTATTCAGCCCTGTTGAATGGGTATTTGTTGAGCCTGAAGCATTATATTGAATGTAACTGCAACACAGCTGATCAATCCTACACTGCAGTAAAAACTGTATGCCCTGAAGTATCCTCTAGCAAAAATAAAACAGACCCAGTTTAAAAAAGTGCACACAGGCATAGTTTCAATGCAAAATAGCACCCATATCAGGGCCTTTAATTGCAACTGGTGGATACACCACAAGCCCCTTCCCTCAAAGTGCAAGTGAAATTAAACCTTCACAAAACCACATAATGTTAAATGTTATTATATTTCCTTAAACATGCACATGATTAAACACAACCTGTGATTCTAGCATATAATATGGGTAATAAAATGTTTGCCATAAACATAGAAGTTGTTTGTTAAAAACTGGCAGAAGCGAGCAGTTCATTAAGTTGGTACATGCCATCCAGAGTGTGCACAGTGCTTAGCATTAACATTGCATCTCAACACTACCTATTCTGAAGTAAAGAAGATACAACCAACTGATGAACTGGTGTTACATATATACAGGAGGCTTTTGTATTTTCTGCAAACAAGACAAATGCTAAGCCAGGATGGCAAGCAGAACATCTGAATGGAACTATTTTATTGCTTTACACTTGCTTCACACAGCTGTGGTGTAGTAAGGGGTTTGAATCAACTGAATCCAGGCCCATACCAAGGACACAATCCATTCCAGGTACAACGCTAGTGATTAGTGCACAGCATTAGCATAATTACCTTTTGTGATAAAACAACTTTTCTAATCTGAAGGGAACAATCTAAAAAATTATGTCTATGCTTAAATATATCCCAATAACCCCTCCTGAACTGCTGCACCAAATGGTATGTGTATGATAACCTTTGTTCTATCCTCCATATGTAATAAAAGGCAAGTTTGCCCATTAGCAGTAACTCATAGCTTATTGCCTTTTATTACATAACATAATTTGTATTTAATGTTGTATAGCCTGAATTCTTATTCTCCCCAGGTAACTGACCCCTTCTGTGAGGGCAAACAAATCCTGTCCCCTCTGTAAAGCACATTTGTACAGTTTTCAGACCGTGTGTGAGTCCAAATTATCGTCCCAATAATTTTCGTGCCATGGCAATCAGTCTTTTTGTGGATTATGTTAGAAAATTTTGATCAACTAACTATAATATCTGTGCATGAATTGTGTATCTGACGATATCCTTGGGGGACCTACAATGCATTTCAAGGACATCACTTTTGTAGAATTGTTGTCTGCCAATTATTATGGTCAAAACATCCTCTGATTTGTTACCTTTAGGGCTTTAATTCTACAATTTCAAGCTGAACGTTACTTAGATTGTTGCATTTAAACGTACAATTGATATCCAAATGTTCGTTAGAAGAAACTAATATATGAATGTCCAAACAACGTGCATTGGAAGCGCATAGGAATAAAGAAAATGGGAAAATATGGTGTAGTATTTCTTAAATTAATAAAACACCAACAAGTGCAAGCTTGAAAAATGTGACCATAAATGAATTAAGTGATAGATTTTGTCCACCAGTGCAAAATGGTGAGCTGATGCACAACTGATGTAAAATAAAGCAAGCCAAAGCAAATCTGCAGATTCTTGATGGTAATGATAAAGCGGGATCCTCAAATAATGATAAAATGAGAGAAAACAAACCTAGGGGCACATTTACTAATCCACAAATCCGAATGGGAAAAATTTGGATTGGAAACAAACATTTTGCGACTTTTTCGTAAATTGTCGCGATTTTTTCATAGCCATTACGACTTGCGCAAATTGTCGCAACTTTTTCATAGCCGTTACAATTTGCTTGTATATTGTCGCGACTTTTTCGTATTGAGCTCTCGTAAATGGCGGGCAAACCTTTCAAACTTTGCATGATTTTGGAAGCCTCCCATAGGACTCAATGGCACTCTGCAGCTCCAACCTGGCCCAAGGAAAGTCACGATACTGAAGCTTGAATGAATCCGAAACTTTCGTACTTGGCGCGACAGCTACGAAAAAGTCACGACAATTCGCGCAAGTCGTGATGGCTACGAAAAAGTCGCAACAATTTACGGAAAAGTCGTAACGGCTACGAAAAAGTCGCAACAATTTACGAAAAAAATCGCAAAATACCGATCATTACGAAAAAACCACATTCGGACGCTTTTCGGACGTTCGTGGATTAGTAAATGTGCCCCCTAGTGTACTACTATTTAATAAAAATAAAACCTGCCCGTGTACAGGCTACTCACAGGATTGTAGTACAAAGAAGCAGAAACAAGAACAAGCTCTACGTGTTTCGCGTGATTCCATCACGCTTCCTCAGGAGCCAGATCAAAATGCCCCCTCATAACATTATGTACTTATATATCTGTTTAACTTAAATGAGCCCTTAACATTACTACAACCAGAAGTGGCGTAGGTGCTTGTGTATAAAATAAAAAAAATTAAAATGGGAACTCTGTAAAGATAACCATCCACAAAATAATGGAGGAGTAACACCCAAACCGAGGAGGCACCCCACAGACTGTGCGCACATTCTCCAGTGCGCTATATTGGCACAAGCTCTGGTTAGCTATGTGTGGACAGAAGTGACGTCAGCGCTTGCACGCTAGTGGAAGATGATGAAACAGGAAGTGCAAATACTGAGCACAAAAAACATAAACGAAAAATTGTGAAGATAATGAAATCTTACATCTTACAACTTTCTTGTTGAATAAACTTATTAAATATCCAAGAAATGAATAAAGTATATATCATCCTAAAATGGGGTATTACAGATACCAAACTGGCATGATGCTATTGTTGAACTGTACCTCCCAAGGGATGTAAAATGTACACTAAAATATAGTAAAAACAAATTTGTGTAATGAAATAAGTAAGTATAAAAAAAATTATGAATTAAAATGTGAGAAAAACGAGCGGTGAGAGATTTTTTTTTATATAATGTTAAAAATGATTAAAATGTAGCCAAATCCAAATCCAAGTTTAAACCCTGTGGTTGTAGCATATTTAATGCCCTCACAAAGATGCGGGGGAATCTGTTCTAACCCCGTATACAAAAGTCCTGTGGGATTACAATTATGTTTTTCCTTAAAATGCCAGGACACTCCATGGTTAACCCTACCCAACTTGATATTGCGTATGTGTTCATAGACCCTAGTACCGACAGATCTAATTGTCTTGCCAACATATAATTTACTGCATAGACAAATCAAAAGGTGAACTATATAAGTAGATCGACAGTTTATAAAGTTTTGACCAAGGGGTACCTCTTCTATTTTGAATGTTTTTGGGGTAACGCATGTGCTACATCTTTTCTTATTGCATTTTTACGTACCCTTCAACCCTAAGCCAATACTCGGTTTGTCAACACGGCCCCATACTTTGGAAGGGGCTAGCACATTATTAAGTGTTTTTGATTTTTTAAAATGTGCATATGGTTTGTCTGTGATGGAGTCTTACAATACTGGGTCAATTTTTAGCACATTCCAATGCCTGCATAATATATGAATGTGTATGGCCACCTAAACACAACTAATACACATTGTTGGTCCCAGGTCCTCCTTTGAGAGCTGTGTACTGACTGGATCCTACATGCAGAATAAACTGGGCATGCTCACCAAATGGCATCCCATTGGTCCAGCAGTATAAGCTGTGATTATTGATATCACAACTCAGGGCTGGATAGGTTTCCAGGCCCACCTGAAACCACATGAAAAGCATGTGATTGACCACTTTCGGGAAGCTTCCCTACAACAGGTGCTGTTCTCTTTCTGGTTTACAAAGAATTTAAATTTGTCAGTGTTTTTTTACACATGGAAGATAACAGACTGCCCAACTGTACTCACATGTTCCAGTGACCAGCAGTAGCAGTGCCGAACCCTGGAGGCCTCCTAAGGCAGAACTGCTAAGTGCAAGCTGGCTACACTTGAAACTCTGAAAAAAGTGTAAAGCTGAAGCTTGTGTGCGTGAGTCTTACGCTATGCCCACATCTTTGCATATTAGAAGCGATTCCCCACATGTATTTTTAGTAAAATATTTCTTCACCCCCTCAATTGTTGTGCTATGGCAAAATGTGATATGGCCTGCTGGATAGTACATAATACTTCCTGCATGTTTCCACATATAGCACATTATATACATCAGTTGCAGGGACAGTGCACCTCTGTTATTGTTTTGTTCTGTCATCTGGATTGTACACTGCAGCTTTATTGTACATGACCCCCTCTCCATTTGTTTCAAAACTGCAGTAGATTTCTTCACAGATTTACACCGAAATACATAGTACTCTAATTTAAATCCACAAGAAAATGTCACTCCAGCACAATCATCTAATAGTGCATCAGCAATACAGCTGGCATTTGGCTGATTATGCACATGACAGTGCCATAGGGCACAGAAAAGTTCAGCTTTGACCCTTTTTACACCTGCACAAAATATGTGCCTTCCCCAGGTTATGGCAGCTTTATTTAACTACACCAGACAGGAGACAAGAAGTATCATGCCTTGTGCTCTATGTCTACATTCTCTACAAATTTGACTTTTATGTGGAAAACTATAATATATATCTTGATAATATACATTCACATATTTATATATTCCTTTAAATATAAGGTACAGCACACCATCATTATAGGACAATTCTTTATAAATATCATTCATTATAAGCTTGTGCACCTTACTGTTCATAATGTTATATATTCATATAGGATACTTAAAAAGACAAAGCTTACTTTAAGAATATCAAAGAAGGCAGAAAGTTTATGGACTACAGTAGGTCAAATATAAATATTGCTTGCAAGTATATACTATAGTTTTATGGTTACATAGTTACCTAGTTAAGTTGGGCTGAAAAAAGACCATCAAGTTTAACCCTTCCAAGTAAACCCAACACACACATAAACCTATACTGACCTATCTATACACTCACATACATAAACCATATATACCAACATCAATACCAAGTGTAGATTTTATTATCCCAAGCCCCTCATTAAAGGCATTAACAGAATCTGCCATCACAACATCACTAGGAAGGGAATTCCCCAACCTCACTGCCCTCAACGTGAAAAAACACCTACGATGCTTCAAATGAAAGTTCCGTTCCTCTGCGCTATATACTGTGTCTCCTTCCCTGACAATGCCATAACCTGTTTGTTATTAAAGGCTAAGTTAAAAACTCCTGAGGTTAAAAAAAAAACAAAATTGCTAAAAGATTGTATGTCTAGATTAGATCATAAAACATTCTTATTCAAGCACATTATTTTATTGCTGTAGATAGTCCACTGAAGGGACTATTGGGAAAATATATAATAAAATACATGTAAATATCTTCAATGTGAATCCATTACGTGCATTTAAAAAAACAAGCATGGTTGCTGCATTGTTCAGTTGGCCCTATTGTAGAAAATTAGTGGGGGATTTTAATAAATATATAATGTGCCCCTAGTTGCCAGATGAATGAATAAACAGATTTGCAAAACTACTAAATTATGTGTAGGGTACGGGGCAGGTTTATCAAAATGTGAGTTTCGATAAGGCTACTTATCAATAGATAAAGGTTAGAGTACCATTTGAAAAATCCACTTCTAAAAATCCTATAGAAATGTATAGAATGTAGGTTTTTATGTATTAAGCTTTAAACTCAAATTTTGATAAATTTACCCAACACATATTTTAGTAGTTTTGCAAACCTCATTATTGACTCATCTGGCAACTAAAAAAAGAGGTGCAATATATATATATATATATATATATATATATATATATATATATATATATACAAAAATAGAAATCACTGGCACTCACGTTTATAGTGTAGAGACTGCCTGGGTGCAGCGTCCAAATGCAGACAATCAAATACCAAGTAAAGAAGCCGCGCTCACAGGTCTTATGAAAAAATAAAAATTATTTTATTGTAATGGTGGACTGACGTTTCGGCTGAACACCTCAGCCTTTCTCAAAGTGAAGACACAGTGTGGAAACAAACCATAAATACCCCAATTGGCGGGAAATTACAAACAAAGACATGTAGGCGTGACGTCACACTTTGCAATATACATAGCCCGTTGTTTACAAGTGAATAACATTAACACGTGCAAAGAAAAAAACAAAAGCATAAAACATAACATCTATTGATAACTACTTTCAATCTTACAACTTCCAGAGATACAGAGATATAGTTACAAAAATACCAGTTAAAATGTAATATATATATGTATTAAAATCCAGCACTAATTTTCTAATAAACAATAGGGCCAACTGAACTATGCAGCATTTTATTTTAAAGTTCCAGCAAATATGTTTTTTGTAAATGTGCAAAACGCATTGCTAGTATTGCACATTTTTATTCTGCTACCAACTTTATTTGCATTCCCCCATTTGTTTGTTAGAGTTGATATTTATGGTAGACCCTAGAGTATATACCTTAGCTGTCCCTTTAAAGAGCTTAGACTTTGGCATTTACATGATGATGTAGAAATAATTACAGGTATGGGATCCATAATCCAGGAACCAGTTCGGAATTACAGGAAGGCCATCTGCCATTTTAATCAAATAATTCAGATTTTTAAAAATGATTTCCTTTTTCTCTGTAATAATACAACAGTACCTTGTACTTGATCCCAACTAAGATATTATTAATCCTTATTGGAAGCAAAACAAGCCTATTGGGTTTATTTAATGTTTGAATTATTTTTCATTAAACTTAAGGTATGGAGATCCAAATTACACAAAGACCCCTTATCCAGAAAAAACCCAGGTCCAGAACATTCTGGATAACAGATTATTTACCTGTATATGTATTGAAGGGCCCCACCGCTGCTTCTTATGAAAGACAATTATTCTGAAAATGTGTTAATTGCAGGATTGAGTCTACTCTGATATACCATTTTGCTATACTCCACCTTCCTTCCACCCTTCTGCCTGCCCACTGATGACATTACCTCCATGTTATTAATGGTATTTCTTCTGTGTTTCAGGGCAAGTGGTGGGTTAAATTGCAGGTAAAGCTGTTATGGGTTGAGTAGCGGTCTCAGGTGGGTAAGAATGCACATTTTGGGTGAAATTGTGGGTTGAATGGTGTGGGTTCACTAAGTTAGACCTAAGCCCAGTGTTTTAAAAAACAACAAAAACAACTTACTTTGTTATAGGTATGATAACCTTTTTTTAAATAAGCTCAAGCGTGACCCCTTTGATCTTTTTAAGGGTAGGTCCTTAGGTAAAAAAAATGTTTAAAATTTTCCAATTTATCAAGGCGAGTTTGTAGTTTTGTTTTCACGTGGTAATTTCAGGTTCTTGTGATGACTTTTCATTGTCACATTTATTTGAGCAGCTCCAGCAAATTGTGTTACTGAAAAATGCCTTAAAGGGATTGTGGCAGAAAAACACAAATTGACTACTGTGGCCCTATAATAATATTTCATAGTCTAGCCGTGCAATTAATAGCATGCTTGTTTACATCTATGTTTAGTCATTTGTTCATGGCCTCTTGATAATGATGTACAGTAGTTGTCACAGCAGAAACCCCTTGGGCACAGAACAGTTCTACAATTCACGGCACAGCATTCTCCAGCTACCTAGGTGTTAAACATATTAACAGCGTGACAGTTGATGTACAATTAAATAGAAAGGAACTTAATAACCACCTTCAAGCTAATAATTGTGAAGCAGATGGACAAAATAAAGTTTCAGTTTTGAGTCTTAGCTCTTCTCATTACCTCATATCTGATGAGCTCCTGCCTGCAACTCTAAAGAAAAAGAAATAAATAAAATGTTTTTGCAGAGTGAATATCCGCGTCAGTATGGATTTAAATTATATTCTATCTAGTAAGAGACTGTGACATGTGTGGCTTCAGGCAGTTGACCTTTTCAACTTGATCCCCTGACAAAATATACACCCAAAACTGTCTAAATTTAAAGACATCTGCTAATATACTTTTTTTTTTGTAATGGGACAATACAATAAAAAGTGTGCCAGACAGCATGAGTGTTAGAGAAATCCAACACATTGAAAACTCCTTCATATGTTATATTCATTATCTTGTCATGATAACATATAGGCAATAACTCTGCTTTATTAAAGATAACTAGCTTTCACCTTTTAACTTTTCAAATTATAATTTGACACTAATCCACTGTACATTAGTAGAGAAATAAATGTATAGCTTCATTGCCAAATGTTTCTGCAGCGATTTACCACAAAGAAAAGTAATTCTCCTCTTTATTTGGGCTTAATAATGTGTAAGGTAGGCAGACATTTTACTTTTACAAGTATCCCAATTAGTCATTTTTTACTACAAGTATGTTGTGCACTGAAAACTAAGGGCAAAGTTGCAGTGATTGGAACCTGGTCATCGCCTCAGGGATCATCTTTTATAATATTTTTATTCTACATGTACTAGATATATTAATAATAAGAGCTAGGGCAGGAATCCTTATAAAGAAGCACCATTGCCCTTAAAAGAGAATGAAAGGTTGAATCACTGGGTGGTGCTAAAGAATTAGGCACCCCCCAGTGATTGTACTAACTTAGCTGATACCCCGGCTGGTGCTCCTGTTAGCAAAAATCCTCACCAGCCTGGGGTACATGCAGGTGACTGATCTTCCTCCTTTTTTTTTTTTTTTGGCGCCGCCTTTGAATGCGCAGTATAGTGAAATTAACTTTAACAAAAAAAGACAGATTTTTATCTCTACTGTGCATGTGCGTGTCCCAGGATCGCAGTGAAACAAGAAGAAAGGAAGAGAATCACTCGCCTGCATGTACTCCGGGCTGGTGAGATTTTCTGCTAACAGGAGCACCAGCCAGTATCAGGAAAGTGATTCCTAACATTTGGCACCCCCCAGTGATTTTTAACTTTTCTTCTCTTTTAATCTAATGTTTTTGTATAAAACTGCTGTTTATTCATTCATATATGGCTGTTAACATTTGTGGTCATCAGGTCACAGCTTAGTAGTGATGAGCAAATCTGTTCCAATTTGCTTCACTGAAAAAATTTCCTAAACAGCACAAATTTGCAAAATGCATTAAAGTCAATGGACGCTTTTTCATCCATAACATGCAACTTTTTTTTTACTGCACCACATTTTTTGCAGCCATTGAGCTATGGGCATTTTTTGCAGCATAACAAGGTGAAACATTTTGCTTAGCTTAGTTTTTTTGGGCTCCCCTCCTTTTTAGGTATGATTCCTTCACCAAGATTCATGCATGTGTACAGTCGCTACTGCATGTTATGCAGCGTTGCAAAGGATTTTGGGAGGACAGTCCAGTCCCATCACTTGGATGGTAACCAGATGTGAAAGGAGATGCTGAAATGGTAAATGGTACAACAACCCAAAACTGGTACAAGAGTTATGGATATTTTTTTGTAACTTCTTGCATTAAAAAAATACAAATACATCTTATGGTAGCATCTGTCTTCACAAAACAGTTGGGTGGCAAATTTTAGATGCCATTTAAACCTGCAGTGAGTTGTTAGAGAGTCAAATGGGGGCAAAGCAGAAGGCACATATACACTTCTGCTCATTTACTGGGCAGGTTCCAAATAGCTAGGTTCTTCGGTCAGAAAATGAGCCATTTATGTATCCAACATATCTGCAGAGGAAGTTTATTTCATGATTCAGTGTCTCTGCAGATTCTTGCATTTGCCCTGGAAATGTCAAAGGTGTGACAGTCGTCTCACAGTAAATAAGGCAGTCAACTTACCTGTCATGTGTCTGCCTTGTATGGCTTGTTTCAGAAGGATGGATGGGACAGGAGCAAAAATAGAAGTTTTGATGGTCAGAATGCAAATTTTTGGTTCTATATTGGAGGGTATAAAGGAATAGTTGATATTTCCACTACTTTTGTTTATGAGCAGATTTGAAAAGAAATATCTGGCTACAGCTTGTTTATTCCCAAACACTCTTTGCTATATTTGTTAATGCTGATAATTTCTTTTTCACAGGGCCTTTTTTTGAGAGCTTTCACTCCAACTTTATGTAATTTAGCATGTAGCAGAGCTGAAACCCTTACTATAGTAATACAGGATGGTAACATTTAATTTACTATCAATTACATTTTATTACCAGTAACACTAAAGGAAATTAAAATATAAACCATACATCATGCTGGTCTGCTAACACTCACTCATGGCAGCTTTAATGCATTGGTCCACCATCAGCCCTTTTATCTGTACTTAACAAAGAGGAAATTAACCCCCACATTTTAATCAATCTACATTTTCATTATTTGATTTCCTTTATTTATCTTTTTTTTACTTTTAAAATGTTTACAGTTTCTTGTGGTGTCCCATGCAAAAGTAAGAAGTGAGCATACCTCCCAACTACCGTCCTGCTTTTCAGGGGACAGTCACAATTTTCATAGCAAATCCTGCATTGTCCCTTTGACTTGGCTAGGTTTCCTTTTTTGAGTTGGTGTTAAATAATGTTATTGTATTAGTCTCGGGAAAAAATATGCACCTTTGTAAACAATATGTGTTTGTAATAGATTTTAAAAATTGGTATTCATGGAATTAATTCAACTGTAAGGACAACCATAGATCTTTAGAAACTTTTCATATTTTACATTTCTGTAAAGATCATATATATACAAGTTGTGAGTGATAAGTAGTATGAGTAAAGCACTCAAATTTGTTGTGGAGGCTGGGAGGGCCTATTAGTGTAATGTCCAGGCTTATCAGTGACTTAAATTATCAGCTTGGGCCAACACATTTGTTGAGTTATAACTGAATAATAACATTTATCAAATCTTCCACATTAAAGACATTCTGGCATTTTTCTTGTTCCTTAATTCTGTTCTCCTGCCAACTAATATATGTTTTTTGAGATAAGTCTCCAGCTATTTTTGGAATCAATGATTGCTTCACATTTTTCCATACATCACCTGCCATAGATGTTTTCCCATGAAGAATATGAAGCAAGTACTTTGCCCTAGAAATACCTATTTTTTGTTGTGCTAAATGTTGCACTTTTTCATTTTCTCACTAAAACATATCATGAAAAAAGTTGTAAAATTGATTATATCATATGTCTGTTCATTTTACAGTAGACTGGACTGTAAGACTTTACTTATCACTGGAACGGAAGTTTAATGGATTGCTTAGCTAATCAGTTTAAATTTCATTTCCATATAAACGTTACACAAAATTATGTTGTTTGAATTGTTGTATATTATGGTCTGTCCGAGTACCTGCAAATAAGTGGTACTTATATTTTTTAATTAGTGAGTATAATGATATCTTGTTAGGGGGGTCATGTATTGTGGTTGAATAGATAAAACATTAATTCAATGAAGAAATGTACAATATAAAAGTATTTAAAACCACAAGCAAATATGTATAAAACAAGTTGTTTCTTTCTGTGCATTAATAAAGATTTGAATACAAAAAAAAAAAAAACATTAATTCATAGTATATCAACACTATTATACTTAGGCTTGAGGGTTATAACCCCAAAAATGTTCTTTTAAAAAATCAAACGTCTACTTTTAATTTACTAAACTATCAACAGAAATAACAGAATAAAAATACTTTAAAGTCAAATTTAATTGTAGCATGTTAAATATATCTGAAATGATAAAATATACGTTGTAGTCATGATAAACAAAAATTTGGGTCCATCATTCTATTATCTGTCACTCCCATCAGGGTTTAGGCAAAACATCACACAATGGATGTAGCTAATTTGCCTATGAATGCCTTCTTTGCCATACTTTGGCACTGAGTTTTGAGGAAAGTATCAAGCTCTATATTGTCTTGTTAACTGCTAAAGAATTTGTGTAACACAAGGAATATAGCTGAAATGTGAAAATATTGTTGAATCAGTTTTCAGCATTTTAAAATAAATTCATGGTAATTTAATATAATAATCAGTTTAGGCATCTTCTTTCAGGGCTTGTGTAGACTTGGTCAACATCCACTTGTGACAAGAGGAAGAGCACAACAGAATCATATATATAACTGTATTTCTTTTCTTTAACAAATAAAAAATAGCTTGAAGTTCTTTATAAAATGATGAGAGTGGTTTATAATTTCATCAGTGATAAAATCTGTTATTTTTCACCAGGAAGACAGTCACATTGTGTTGCATATATCAGAATTCCTAAGGATAAGTTTATTTATTTTTGCTTATATGCAGGTATAGTAATACACAACTTTTATTCAACCTTAGGATTAAGTAAACATCCACCTCAAAAAAAGTTTTCTCACTTTTTTGATAAGGTACTTTTGTTATCATTGTATTAATAATCTCAGAGATGCTGTGGAAGACTGTACTAAGCTGTTGCCATGTCAATTACACAGAGCTATATTTTTATGCTCATTATTATTCTTGGATGTCCCAATTTACATCTAAATGTACTGACTAATTTTGATCCAATCATGTCAAAAATGATAGGTAATGTGTGGGAGGAGATGACAGTCCTACCGCCAGGAATTGCCAGAATGAGAATTCCTCGGGGCAATGATTTAATGCCCAGCTCAAGCACTGCTGTCAGAATGGAAGGCCAAATTATGACACATTATGCTGTACTATGGACTCACACATACAATACATATGAAAAAAATGACTGAGATTGGAATTATTAAACTGTGCTTTAACCCCCGCTACAATTCTCTCTGTCTTTTTCTTTTTTTTTATGGCTCACTGCATTTGTTCATAGACACTAATCGTACAAAAATTTCTTCTATAGCAGCCCACATTTCTTTTCTGAGCGTGAGAGGGTGATTAAAGTGGGAAGACGAATAATGTCACTTGATGTATATTTCGTCTTAGGTCTTTCAATCATTTACAGGTTTTTCTTTTTAAACAAACTACATGTCAGCTCACACTTAGCCAAGGTGAAGGTTATATTTATTCTCTCCATTCTTTTTCCAGTACTAATTCATTATTCTCTTTTCTACTCAAGCAAATACTCTATTACAAGAGGAAACTGAAAGTGTAACCTTCAGCCATCCGAGAATGAATTTACATATTGGATGGCTATACCTAATTACAAAGTAACATTATGTTTTCTAGCTTCAGGGACTTTGTCTGTCAAATATAAAATTTTTGGCATATGGAAATCTTCATGTATGTATGATGATATTTTACTGTATGTTATTACTTGACAAATAATTGACTAGAAAGTCATTGTTACATTGATTGTGGTCTCTCTGCTCACTTAATCTGGAATAAAAGTTAATATTACAAATAAACAGAACCTTAATATTGATTTTTATTAAGCTTTTACTTTTTGCTAAATATTTTCTCTAGCCTAATCTTTAAGTTATTAGTTAAAGAATTAAGTAAGAAGTTAGAAAATACAAAGCAAGACCCATTAAATAATAAGACCAAAAATTGTAAACTCAATTATAAGAAAAAAACAGTTGATGTGTTATATGGTGAAAAGATTACAAATCATATAAAAATTGTGGTTCTGTTTACCTATGTACTTGCAGTCCTCTGAAACAAAGGTCTCAGAAACCTAGGAAAGAGCTGAGCATTTGAAAATAACAAAGTCGTTGTCATGCTATATCTAGATCTTAGCAATAAATATCACTGGTATTGTCTGATATAATAGTCTTTACTTTTTATTAGTTTTATCATTTTTTGATTTAAGGGTTTTTTGTATCAATTCACCTTAACCAATGTAATGTTATTATTTGGAATATGCCAGAGAATTGTTGCCTATCTAAATGTTCTCATCTTCACACTGCCATTATAATATTATCAAGTCCTTAAAATACAAGAGTGATTTAAACAGTGGGTTTCAAAGATCATTTTTAACCACTAAAGTCTTACTAATATTTATAGAGATTTGATTACACTTCCTATGGATACAAACTGTTGGTAAGGTTTATAATGTTTTCCCAATTTGTTTTCACAAATCTTATTTGTAAAACTACCTTAATGTATTAAATATAATGTTGTTTTCAGGCAAAATGTAAACTTTATTTTTATAGTGTCTATTGATATAAAATGTACAATTATTCAAATTATAGTACACAAACTCAAGTTCACATTAAACGCATTAAGCAGAGTTACTTTCTTCAACACAGAGGGATTAACCAACAGCTTTGTAACTGTTTTGTGTCACCTATGAATTTCCTGTAGTAAAATTTTATAAAGGATATATTTACTAGCTCAGAGTTGCAGTGTGTGCGGAATAGTAAAGTATATATTCTGACAATTTGTTGTTTCTTGATTGACACTAGCATCTTGCCTTTCAGCAAAAGTTTGTTTTCAATTATTTTATTAGATCACACATTCTAGTAGCTCTAGCATGGGTTTCCTACGGGTACTGGTTTCCTCACACATTCTAAGAACATACAGAAGGGTTAACTAACTTCTATTAAAGTTGACCATAGTGGGTGTATATGTAAGCTCTGCTATTTAAGGGACTGATACAAATGATGTTTCATATCTTTTTAGATATTACTGTTATTTAAATAATGGTTTCAAGATTTAATGAGCTGACAATGAGATTTTAATCAAAGACAACCAAAGAAAAAGAGATAAGCTTCTGATGATCACATGAGTAACTGATTTGAAAATCTGTTGAGTATTATGTGATAGAAGAACACAATTCTATTTTTAATATTTTTGTGAATATGTATTAATGCCACAATCAAACAGAATACATTGAATTTACAAAATGTCTAAATTGCAACATACAAGGCAATAACCTCTTAAAACACATATAAAAATGAATTATTAAACTATGTCAAAGAGTAGGCTAAAAACTTCATATGCATCACGCTACCTATAGAACACTTATCATAAAAATGACAAATTCATGAAAACCTGTTCAACTTTATTACATGCAGCGAAAATAGCTTACTACAAATGTACAGTTTTATTGAATAAAGAATCAATGGCAAGATTCTGAACAACCCTCAAGAAGTAAAAAAAAAACCTTATCCTTGAAAATAATTGTAAATATATATGTATAATCCTTTTGCCTTAGCTGATAGAGGATGAAGGGAAGAGGGGGCTTTAAGTCAAGTGGTTATGTTAAGTGAGAGTGCAAGGAAGAAAATAATAGTGTACGATATAAGATAAAGTGACTGGATTTTCTCATTTTATTGTATCTCTAGTCTTTATCTTAATACAATATCCAAAAATGTATCTATCTTTGACTATTTGTTCAAATTTGGTAAGGTTTTTATGACTACAATCCATCATTTTTTGTGACCTATTACACCAAAATCTGTAAAGTAGTTAACCTAAATGGCATAAAATTATGCCGTTATTGGCACAGAGATCCTAGCTAAATGTAACATGGCAAGGTATAAAATAACTATAACTCCGTATATTAATAGTACAAATATACTTTCTGGTTACCTGACTCAGTGGAACTGTAGACAGTAACTTCTCTAATATCATTTGCCCGTATAAATATCATTATCAAATATACCTGACAAAATACACCCACCATTTCTAGTATTACTTATTGTTGGAAAAAAGTGACATTTGAAAGTGATGGAATTCATTGTACTGTATGTTGGTGGTTTAAGTGTCTCTTTTCTGAAATAATATCAGAAGAAATAAATAGATTTACTCCAATATGTTCTTTCAAAAAGTAGAATTTCAGGGTATGCAGAAACTTTTAGCATTTGTATCTGTCATCAAAATACAATAAAGACAAGCCTGTTAAATAGTTATAAAATAAAATATTTTTCAATGCTTATAATGCCATGGCTTTTAATTTTTTTCTAGAACAATGCTCAGTTCAGTGTTAGAACTTAAAATTATTTTCTCATGTTCATGCCATGCCTTTTATCCCATTATATATACATTTAATGATATAACTTTTTTTTAGGAGAAGATGACTACATTTAAGCAAGGATCAAATGTTACTTTATTAAAAATAAAATAAATCTGTGAAGACTATAAAGCTTCAGATCACTTCAGATTGCCAGTTATACATTAGCCATGGAGTGTTTAAAAATAGTATGCGTCTATGAGTCCAAACTATGTATAAATAATACTCCCATGTATGAAGATAGAGGGCAGGTGAGGTTAGCACCAGCTTGAAAAAATTAGGCTAAAAAAGCAGCATATTTGAGGTCATGCAGTATGCAGGTAACTGGAACTGGGATTGTATACAATATATTTGTAAATATAGAATCTTTCCGTTAAACCCCATGAATGCCCTATGGATGGAATATGTTTGCTTTTGGTTTTAAATTGCATCAAAGGGATGTCTTGTAAAGCAAGCAAAAAGCCCAAGGGAAGAAAACTTCTAAATCATTAGTTTATCTGAAGCAGCTGAACATACTAGGAGTGGGGACAATAATGATTTGCTTATACAGGTATCGGACCCCTTATCCGGAAACCCGTTATCCAGAAAGCTCCGAATTACGGAAAGCCTGTCTCCCATAGACTCCATTTTAATCAAATAATTCAGAATTTTAAAACTGATTTCCTTTTTCTATGTAGAAATAAAACAGTACCTTGTAATTGATCCCAACTAAGATACAAATAATCCTTATTGGATGCAAAACAATCCTATTGGGTTTAATTAATGTTTTATTGATTTTTTAGTAGACTTAAGGTATTGAGATCCAAATTATGGAAAGACCCCTTATCCGGAATGCCCTTGGTCCCGAGCATTCTGGATAATGGGTCCTATACCTGTAGTTCCAAGCAATCTTTGTATTGAAAGACCTGTCATTATTCCCACATAAAGTGACAACCTCCCCTGTAGCCTTGTATTTATTTTTGTTTATCAGTATGGAACAAGGGGGAGTAGTTGTTGATATCTATAAATACAAAAGTATCCCTGTCAATGAAACTACCTGCTTCATATGTTATAGTGAATATTATAATGTGTTTGCATACTGCATCTCTAAAAAGTACATTTAGAAAATTAATTGTAGCTGTTGTAGAATAGCTTTTATTTCTTAACCTTTTATGTTAAACATATTTGAAACTAAAAACGGATATAAATGTTTCATTTTTTACTTCACCATTTTTTACTTTACCAGTTTCTCTCTTTCTACGCAATTAATATTGTCATTTTTAAAGGGCTGGTGTTTTTCTTGAAGCCTTTTATTCAACCATATATGTTATATTAGTTATATTTTTTGAAAAAAGTTCTCATGCACCAAACTCCAAAGGTTTTAGATTTATAAATTTTATGGCCTTTAGCCTCAATCAAAGTCAAAATACACCAGGGCTGTGATCTGGATAAAAATGACAACAGCTATTGTAAATTTATCTCCTAATGGCAAAAAAAACTTGCTATAATTAATTTACCACAAAAAGTGCATGAAACTACAGCAATCTAAAGCAAACTGACCCCATATATTATATAGAATATAAAGCATCTGGAGACCCAGATGCATACAAATCAAGTAGAGCACTAATAAATTCAGCAAGGAAAGGGATGAGCTTTGTATCAGTTCCCAACAGAAAACACAGATCAGTGTTAAAACAGGAGCTAGACTGGGCTTGAAACTGTTAACTCCCTAAACCAAATTCTGAAATTCTGTATATAAAATGTCCCAGATATTATAGGGATATTACTCGCACAGTTGTTTTCAGGTGGAACACATTGTATACAAAATCCATATGAAACTGTTTATATTTCTCTAAATATGATTAGTTGAATCACTTGAATAAAACCATTTGTAACATTTTACACACACTATAATTATTTATAGAATTATAAATAAAACAATAAAACTAGTTAATAGCTTTATAAAGTACAAGAGCTGATGTTCTATTAATTATATTTTGAACGACAAAAATAGACACTGCAAAATCAATAGGTAAAAATTATAAATGTGATGTCCTTTCCGCTGTCCTTTCCTGGTAACAATATATTCTTTATGTTCTTTTTCATCCATGTTGTGTCACAAAACTTATTCCTACTTGGGACATAAACAAAAGTAAAATGAAGTAGCTGGGAAGTAGAAATAAAAAAGAAATCTACGCACAACAATGAAAACTGGAAAAAATATTGACGATGTTGACTCTCAAAATCTATACAAAATTTACCTCATACTAAAAGGTCTATGCCAGTCAGTTCTCTAGAGTGCACAGATTGGTAAGCAAGACTCAAGAAAAAAAAAAGCAGGAACCGATTATGAGCCAGAAATTCTGACAGAGAGGTTATCCAGAAAAAGTCATTTGTCAAGCACAACACAAGGTCAAATATCCATGAGAAAGGGCTAAACAGTTGGGTCATATACCCTTTGTTACACAATTTCATGCTAATAGTGAGGCCCTAGGAAAAGTGCTCCAGAAACATTGGTATATATTATGAAATGCATATCTTACTGTACAGGAATTTAAAATGCTACTGGCATATTACTAGTGCAACTCTAAATTTGCGATATTTATGGTGTTAGAAACTATAACCCCCTCTGAAAAGACGAGGCGATAGGGAACTAAAGTTAAAAAGGAGAGAAGTTTGGTGGATTCATACTTCATCCTTTAGGTTTCAATAACGATTATGATTCATTTCTGTTTATTTAAGTTTAATATGATTTTGTATTGTTATGAGCTTTTTATATGTTAATTGTGTGAGGTCATTTCCTGCATATGGCTTTAAATTAAATTTAGGAATCACTAATTTGTATATGGCTTGATAAAGGGCACATAGCTTGCTCAAAATGTCGCTATTGTGTTGATTTTTTAAAATACTTTATCTTTCGTATTCTCATATATGTATGTGTATATATACAGTATATATATATATATATATACTTGCAATAATAGAGACTCCCGATGCCTGGGTGCATTCCTCCACTTTTCTTAAATAGATATTCGAACAAACGGGCCGCTTTACACAGTACTTATGAAGAACAACGTAGTTTATTTGAAGTATAACAAAGACTGCCATTTCGGCTATATATATTATATACTGTATCTATAACTTATGTAAAATAATAAAGGAACAGTAACTAGTTAAATTGGTGTTAGATATCTTAAAGTTGTGCGTCTTATTGATTAATATCTAATATAAAGTAAAGTTTCCATCTATAAAACAATAGCTGCATCTTGGGATGAAAGCTAGAATTAGTATCTGTCCTGCCTTCCTAGATGAATATTGAAACAATATTATATTTTTATTAACAATATATGTAGTGTTTCTTTTGGATTGTAAATTCTAATAAGCAAGGCTCTCTCTACCTCCTGTATTGGTCAGTATTTGTAATCTGTATATTTGATGTATACACTCTTCTATTGTACAGAACTGTGTAATATGTTCTTTTTAAATAAATGCTAGCATCAATAATAATAACAATAGTAAAAATTTTCTCAGCAAAATTGTAATATATCTCTACTGGCATTTATGGTTCACCAAATGGAATTGAAACATTAAACTGGATTGCATAAAATAAACTTTATTACACAATAAAAAAGGAACAGTATAGAGGGAACAGATTTTTAGTCATTTTACTTTTCTTTTTCCTACTTTTTTCTTTATAATTTTAAACATGTTTTCTGTAATCCCCTCTAGTTTGGGTGAGGATTCTTTATCTTACAATGGCAGCAGAATGGCCTTATATCAGAGGGCCACTAATTCCTTTGTTACTTGTTTTGGTAATAAGTTTTTTTTTCAACTATAATTAAGTTACTTTTACCTCACAAAATCTTGACCAAACCATTGGGCCCACTTAGATGTAATTCAATAATTATCCTAACACCTAGCATTTACAGTGTGTGGTCTGGTTATTATTATTTTTTATTTCTGCTTTGTCCCTTCCATTTTAACTACAAATAGCAACTCTCTGGGGCATTATTATCTTATTATTATCTGCTATACATGGTTATTGTCCTCAATCGCTAAGTTAAAAATCCTGATTGTTTATTACTAGCTGTCTCTTGTACTTGGCTGCTAGATTGCACATACTACACATACAATATATAAGTGGTTTACAACCTGTAGGACTAGGAATGCATGGGATGGGATTATATAATACTTAGTGGCCCATTTATCAAAGTTGGACATTTAATAGTACGATAGAAAAAATTCAGATTAAATCCAATCATTTCTGATGTGCGCTAAAAGCACAAAAATTTTGCAGTGTGGTCGTACGAACATATTCAGAAATTCAGAAATTTCCGTATCCGAACAATCGTAAACAGCCCGAAAAATGTTCTGACTTTGATCCCTCAGTGCATGATTTTGGAAGCCTCCTACACTCTGCAGCTCCAACCTGGCTAAAGCAAAGTCACCATACCGAAGCTTGAATGAGTTCCATTGTGACAAATACGATTTTGTTGCACAAATTGTCATACGAAAGTACGAAAAAGTCAAGGAAATTAACGAAAAAAATGGAGAAAATACGCACAGTTCTAAAACTTAGAATAAATACAAATTTCTCCCATTCGGACCCAATCGTACTTTGATAAATGTGCCCCTTAGAGTGAGCTTTGTATGGAATAATTATATGCTGTTACAGTATGTACTGTATATTTCAAAAACTATAGTGACTGTTACAAATGTGCATTTTTGTATTTATGTTATCACTAATATTAAGCAATTTTATTTTTGTTTTTTTCTAACTCACTTTTTAAAAAAGCATGAATGTCTTCTCATTTAATAAAAAATATGATATAAAAAGCAACAGTGAAAAAAATTATGGAACACATGAATATGAATACCTCAACATTTTTACTTTTGTGTGATTATGAGTAGCAAAACCCCCAAAACTCTAAAACCTTGAAATTAATACATATTTTTTAATTTGAAAGGACAGCTCCCTTTGACTTCTACATGACCTGGCCAGTTTTTAGATGGTGTTGTTTTTTATTAGGGTCTTATGTGCTTTTTACACTTAATACATTCCAAAAATGTGTGGTTTTAGAGTAATTGGATTCCACTACATTTAGCATTTGTTGTCCCTATTCTATTCAGTCCTGCTGAATCTCTCACCATGGTAATAGCTTTCTATATCTTCACCATGTAACAGAATAGTCTCACATTCCCAGCCTTATCTACATAATGCAGATGTACTTACTCACATGGAACCTCCTGAACATATAATTTTACACTTATATATGGCAGTTACACTTATATATGGCCTCCCTGGACCTTCAGTATTCTCCACTTATCTTATCAGTTGTTTGCTTTTATTTTTCTGAAAGCAGGGCCACTATTGCAGTATGAAGCCATTTAAAGATTACTTTAAACTTGCTGTTGAAAAAAAATTGGTTTTGAATCTTTAGTTTTCCCCACTGTATGGCTGTGTGACACATGTGACACCTCCTTGCTGTTGGTTGGATTGCATATACAATTTATTTCTGTTAATCAGGTATGTTCAGCCTGTGGCTCTACTGCAGGAAGACGTAGACTGGGTTTATGTTACCTCTCATAAGTTCCCAGAACTTACAGGCAGGTGTGGAAAAAAACAAGTATGTATGTATATATAACTTTATTTATAAAGTACCACAAGGGCACGCAGAGCTGTACAATCTTACACAATACAAAATTACACACAGGGAGGACAAGTGTTATAATAAATACAATAAATAAGTATAAATACATAGGGAGTAAGTGCCATGTGGTATGAGACACAGTAGAAGGAGGTCCCTGCCCCCTAGAGCTTACAATCTAAGTGGTTGGGAAACATACATCTATCTCTGCAGAAAATAAAAAACGTGTATAATAAATGAATTAGGCAAACTCACCTATAGGTAAACAGAGCTGAGATTCTTAGTAATGCTTCAAAAATACATCTCCACAACCTAATGCGGTTGCAAAGGAAATATTTTTATGGTTCATCATTTCATCAACCATGAATAATACTACATGTCACTAAACATTCTACCCAAAAGCAAATTAGATCTATATAATAGATGCATGTAGTATTTTACTTGGTACATGATTAAAACTCCCACCTATCTCCAACATTAAATAAATTATGTACAGGTTAATCTGCATTGTGCACATAGCTATAGTATGAAGGGATGTGAAACTGTGCATTTATAGAGACATCTATTCTTTAGAAAGTAATTTGTAGCCTGGTACATTATTGACCAAGCCCTATGGTTAGTTGTGGCTGGTGTTCTTGAAGATACATTATAGTGAGAATTTTGTGTAGGTAGGAAAGTCAGCAAAGTGTAATTTCTCTTTAAATGCTTGTTAAACTAAACTGATATCAATGAACTGAAAGGTATGACAAGATACAATAATTATCAATTCTCCTTCCTTTTTTATTCAATCCTGTTGGGGATGGAGAGCTGCCAGTTATCTATCACGTATGTATCAATTATTTGATGCCTGGGTATTTCTGAGCTTCCCTGCTCATGAATATAGAAACAGATGCACAAAAGAGCTGCACTCTGCTCTCAATACCCATCAATCATCATAAAATACCCATGACTTACTATGATAGGTAACAGTTATATAAAATTATGGGACAACTCAGTAGAAAGGATCATCCTGATATATCCAAACTAGTGTGAGAGCTATAGATCCTAACCAAATGATAAATAAATACATTATTTCTTAAGCAAGTTTGACATGGCCACAATCACAGACACCAATGGTCATCATTTTGTGGGGTTTTATTGATGGTAAAACACTCTATGCCATACATTTATACCCAGTGACACCAGTTGTCCCACCAGAAAGGCCACTATAGCAAACAATAGAAAGAAAGCAAGTTGGCTAGCCAGGTAGCAGAAATGATGGTTACCCCATTTAGTGCAAACAGGAGTCATGGGTGAACCTTGTTGTACAATGAGATTGTGGCAGATATTTGTCACAAGTACAGAGAGTACCTTGTAGGTACACAACATGTCACCCTTTAAATGCACTAAACACACCACATGTTTCTCACTGTTCTCAGTGGTTTAACCGATGATGGGAAGACATATGCCTTTTGATCCCTCAACGTTTCCATGAGCGATGCCTTTCTTGTCTCATTACAACGCAACAACTATATGAATAATCTCACAAACAATTTTATCTTATTTAGCTAGCACAGCAGTTTTACACCAACTATATACTTTTACTACCACAACCGGGAAACTGAATCTTACAGTGCTCCATTTTAGTTTTTTTGAGGTAGATAATTAGATTACTGTTGCACAGATAATACCCCATATAATGTATCTCAACTAATTAATTATCAGATAGCAAGTGTGAAAGCAAAATTAGATTACCAGTACACACATAATCCCCTGCATTATGGATTTCTTCTTATCTGTAAGCCAAAACAGTCATAACAGTGGGTAAAGGGAGGGGGTTGTTTATATAAAGCTCACTGTCTCAAGTAATTGTAAGCTAGCAATTATGAAATCACAACAACGCTCTGTTCATAATGTAAATATCTATGAAGTATTACTGTTTAGTTAAAAGAATATCCGCAATATTTTTTTGGCAAAGGTGTTATTGAATGTCTGTTTGTGTAGGTCTTCCTAATGTAAAGGATATAGCTTGATTGATCTTTTATTTAAGGTATGGAAAACTGTTTCTTTCATTCACTTTTCATGGTAATTTTTATCTTATATTTTGATAACCTGTAGGTGGCTGCTTTATGATTTTTATTTCGTACATGACAAAGCCACCTCCCTTTTCCTGTCTGTTAAAGAGACCCATGTGCCTATTTAAAGAGGTATTTTTGCATTAAAATGTCACCATATAGATTGAGGGGCAGAATTACTAAAGTTGATTTTTTTCTAGCCTTGAAAGTGGTAGAAACTCAACATGGTATTAATTTGAATTAAACTTGATCACTGTTGTATTTATGAAATGCCACGGAAATGTGTGAAATATTCACATTTTTAACCATTTTTGAGTATCTGAAGCCCTCCAAAGGACTCAATGGTACTCGACAGATCAAACCTGAAGATTTTTTTTGTTAATAAATCTCTAATTATTTGATATTTGATTTGTTGATATATGTTATTTTTTGAAAAATACAAATTTAAATTTAAAATAAAAAACTTTATCTCAAAATTTCTTAGTAAATGTGCCCCTTAATGTGCCTTAGTTACGTTACTAAACATAACAGTGTATAATATTTTGCAAATAACATACAAATAAACAAAAGAAATGCTTAGCTATTTTATTTGGTTTTCCTTCTGTGGGACTATTTTGTGTTTCCCTTTTCTAGACAAAAGAATGTAATAATGTAGTAACATTTTTCAGGGTTTGTAAATTATGGTTAGGAAATCCCTCAAGCATAATTCTTTTTTTTTGGAGTGAAATATTTATAGCATGCAAATGGAGTTACAGCTGTAACTACTCATAATTTGCTTGGGACAAGAGAATCAAAAGTGTTGTGCATTTTGCAAGAAGTAAGTAACTGAAATGAAGAATTCTGGTTACTGAAGTAGGTCATCTGGCTATTGTTTCTCAACACATTTACAATTATTTCTTGATATGCTTCCACAGAAAGCTATAAAGTGGTGACCTGAATACTCTAATGACAGTACATATTTAAATGAATTGTTATATATAAGGAAACCCATTCCTAAAATATGTGTAAATAGATGAGTGTGTATTTATAAATATGCATGTAGACGGTACATTTTGCTTTCTGCTTTTTAAGAGAACAGAATATTTTGAAAAACTGAATTTACCCTACATTACTATCTGCCTTTCACTTATATTTAAATAAAAATATCTCTTTAACAGAAACAGTCAAATTAGAGATGTTATACCAGCTAAAACAGCTGACAACATGGCATAGGCTTTGGGTCCAAACTTATCTAAACCTTGGAGTAGCTGCTGGACGACAGCTCCCAGAATTCCTTAACATATAATCATTGGTTAATAAATGTTGGGGGTTTTAGTCCAGTTACATCTGGGGACCAAAAGTTAAGAATTAAGGGTCTAAATTCAACACTTATAGCAAAAGAGCTAACAATAATCCAGGCTCCCTCAGTGCCAGTCTCTGTGCCTATCCTTCTGTGGACCAATCAAGGTCTTGTACTGCATGTAGAGTGCCACATAAGATGCATGCTTACCAAATATACAAATACAGAGTGTGCTGATATGCATGTAAATACAATAAACACAATATACATGTGGCAATGGGATCAGTAAGCATGTGTTGTCTTAGATCTTAGTCTTAGATCTTTCCAGACTATTTCTACAGTACCTTTTACGATCAAATCCTGTGACCTTGTTGTGAGTTAAAGGGGGCTCTGTCCAGTTGTTGAACCACAAAATTGTACTTGGACCCAGGTAGCTTGAAAACCTCTGCTTTTGAAAAAATCTCAAATGCCATTGGCTTTTTTCCATTTCATATTGCAGGATCTGCCAAACCTCTTTTCAGTGACTTTTGGCAATTGTGTTGTGCCCAGCCATAACTTAATATGTGAAGTTTCCGAAATGGAATTATTGTTTTGTGTAGTGATGCGCAGAATTCACTATTTTGGGATTCAGCCGAATCTTTTGTGAAAGATTAGGCAAATCGGGATTTGCATATTTAAATAAGATCACAAAAGGGTTAAAGTGAACCGCTGCAAAAAAATTTCAACTTCCGTATTTATGTGACAAGACAAAATAACATGATTTTAAGGATTCGTGTTCGGTTCAGCCAGGCACTTTGCTGAATTTCAATCCTGCCCAAATCCCAAACCTAATTCTGGATTTGGTGTTTCCTTAGATTTGTACTCATGCCTTAGGGGAGCTCCCTGAGATGTCTCTGTTCCTGACTTTTGGCTAAGGGTGCAACTCCTCTGAGGTACAGGGTGTATTATTAGACTTTAACATCCTGCAGCATACTTTTATTTTCTTAATAAACAGGGATGTCTAGTTCTGTAACCCTCATAGGTAATTAAAGGCACAAAGTTTTGCCCAGGGGCAGTAACCCATAGCAGCTGATTACATTTGTAGCAAGATTTGCACCTTCTATTACAAAATCCTTAATATCGCTGCAATGGCAATAAGCTACAAACAAGTCCTGATTGAACTCTAGTACCCTGCATTATTCCCTTCAGCATATAGTGCCTAGAGGCCAGGAACAGTTAACACATTCTTAATTGCAGAAACCAAATACAAAAATTACATCATATGGATCAAATGAATAATATTTTCTAGTAGCTTTACTTTGATAATATGTTTTTCTCTTCTCCCTACTATAAGGTGATTGGGGATCTGGGAAGGAAAGATAAATAAAAAGTAAAAGTTCTAAAAACGAAAGTCCAAAAAAGTGATCTTTGGATGTTCCATTTAGGCACTTAATTAATTAAGTAATTTTAGAGGCATACATATATAGGCTGTATAGAAAAAAACACAACTGAACTACATCAAACATTGCCAAACAATGCCTCAGGACCCCATAAATATAATGTATAAACTTTGGAATCATTTTATGACATTCATTGCTGCCTACTTCCATTGACAATGGGCCGCACTAGTTTTAAAGTGGTACAAAATAATGGTAAAACTGATCACATTAATCTGACAAAAAAGACACAACTTTATATATAACTGTACCATGATTTGTTTTTTGTAGTAAATTTTCATGATCAGAACATATAAAGGCTCATTTATGTCCACAAGTGAAGTTGCTGTAGGCATGGCACAATTGCATCAATTGCCCCTTGAGACACCAATGAAGCTGGAATTCTGGGAAAACACTGCATTATGGGAAAATTGATTGCACTCTAAATTGCACTTTGCTCACAGTACTTGTGTACGTACATGTGCCATATGACATTAATTCAGATGTACACTAACAACAACAAAGCTCTAGAAACACCATTTAATTTATACAACTTTTTGCATTTTTTTGGCACCGTGATGGCAGTACTGCTACAAACTTGTTGGGGGGCATGCAGGGCCCATCGGTGGCATCTTTGGGTTTATTGGTGGGACATTGGGTTAATTTACAAAAAATCTGAGCACTTCTTTCCTACAATGCAACACTCAAGTTGCTTCAATCAATGTATAATTACACACAAGTAGGCTAAACTTGTGCCTGTAAAGCAAGGGAACACCATGCACCAAAGTAGGTGCAACTGGCAATTTGGCACATGAGCTAGTAAACATGCGATGAGCATAAGTACATGCAGTTACACTGTGGATGGCAATTTAATGGGTGCAATTCTGCATCCATTTGGTGCTTAGCCATGTGCCTAACAATTGTAAATGAGATGTAATAATGTCTTATTCAGACTATGGGAGTATTTGTAAAGATGTTTTAAATATTTTGCACCCAAAAAAATAAATGTGTATTTTATGATCTTCTGATCAAGGATAAACAGGTATGGGACCCATTATCCGGAAATCCATTATCCAGAACGTTCCTAATCTAATTTTTAAAAATGCTTCTTTTTCTCTGTAATAATAAAACAGGTCCTTGTACTTGATACCAGCTAAAATACAATTAATCCTTATTGGAGGCAAAACAATCCTATTGGGTTTATTTAATGTTTAAGTGATTTTTAAGTAGATTTAAGGTATGGCGATCCAAAGTATGAAAATACCCCTTTTCTGGAAAACCCCAAGTCCTGAGCAGTCTGGAGAACAGTTCCCATACTTGTAGTTCAATACAAAGAGCTAATTAGTATATTTATAAATATGTTTATCTTTTTAATGCCAGACTATACTGAAATCAAGACATAATTTATCACCACATTTGACCTGCTGGAACAGATAAATATCAATGAGACAAATTTAGTCACAAATCATTTCTGGTGTAAAAAGTGGTGTCACATACAGTACATTACAAGTGGCATCATATACAAGTTTAAAGCAGTGGTTCTAAATGTCAATTTTTACATCCTATTTTTCACGCTAACAACTCGTTTTATGCCAGAATTTTATATACCTGGGCACACAATAACATTCAAAAAATTGCACAGCTGAGCAGGGCTCCTCTGGTGCTCCATGCTTGCGTGTCATGAGTGCTCCTTTTCAGCAACAGGGCAATTTCCATCAGGGCAGTTGCAGCAAGGAACATGGTGCTTTAACATATTTTTTGCAGCTTTCTTCCAATGATAAATGAACCCTGTGTTCAGTAGTAGACTTTATATACAGTATAAAGTCTTTATAGTAGACTAATATATCTTGTCATTGACATTCTTCTTCTTCTTTTAGTCCAAGTATGCTGATTACTATGGTATTAATTCTAGAATAGTGTCAAAATATAACCTAATTAGCAAGTTTTTTTCTCCCCTCTCCGCTTAATACTTTCTCCCCCCAAACTGAAAACCAAATGTCAATATATTTACACAATAAATGGAAATATAAAAACATAAATGTACTTTGGGATCTGACTCTGCCAGAACTCTATGAACATTGGTTAATACTAGTCTTCTGGGGCAATTTAATGTCTAAAGGCTAGTTTATAGTTATTATATTTCATTTTTTGAGTGATGGTTATATCATACTACTTATCAACTTGAGACACGTGTTATTTCCAGACGTTAAGCCACTAATTTGTCACAGCTTTCAGCTTCCCGTCTCTTGCTGGTTGATGGGGGTCATATTTTCCTTAGCAGACAATAAAAAGAAAAAAAAGTACAGTTTTTGGAACTGTATGCAGATATTTAGCGGATTACAACTGTAAAATATTATTGCTGCCGAAACCTGATGTATCTGACTGTTGAATCATGGGACATATTTTAAAAAGACTAGTTGCATCTAGTCCAAAACCTTTAGAACTATGAGAGATGTAAAGGAAATCACTTTTTGAAGCTACATTTTAATGACTGTTCCCAATGCACAACAGACAAACTATTTTACTGGGCAGGGTCAGATTTCAGAAAGCCAGGAATTAAATAATATTTTGTATTTTCCATTATGAGCATGAACTGGGATTTACAGAGTGTCTTGCCAGTGACTTTTTCTGGCAGTAACCCTAGACGCTAAGAACATTCTGAACATGCCCTATTAAATTAGCTATAACAACTATGTCAGGCTTGGTTGACACTATTTATATCTACCAGATTCCTAAAATGTAGTTTTTAAGAGAGCTGTTTATAAAGTGAAAAATGAATGTGTATGAAGAGAATTTAAGAGAAAGCATTTTCTAAAATTATTTTTTTTCGGTTTTGCACTTTATGGGGCCGATTCACTAAAGGTCGATAACGCTTATCGTATGCTGTATTGCATTAAAAAGCATGCGATAAATAAGTACCGATTCATCAAAGTCATTTCGAATGCATTAATTCGCATATCGCATGTGCAAAAAAATGCATCATCGCAAAGCGTTATTTGTAAGGCATTGCGTTAATTAGCGAATAGAAATAGTACTGACGCATGATTCACCAAAAGCACATGAAGTGTTAAACGCGCATTAATGTGTGCGAATATTAACACCTACTTGGGGCAGGCGGTACTTAAAGAAAATTGCAGTTCGTGAGCTTTTGGCAACACAACATGGAATTTGCAGTGGGATTTTTTCAAGTATGTGTTGGCCCTATAGTGATGCATCCCCCAGTTTTCAGGGAAATGGAAATTTTCTGAACAGTAGTCACACGATGTGGGAAATAACACACACGGTGGGAAATAACGCAATAAAATCGCTCATCGCGAGTTAAATAACGCAAAGAACATCGCGTCTTAATTATGACACGTGTCCTTTTAGTGAATCGAGCGTTAAGTCGCAAAAAATAAGAAGTGATGAAATTTTTAACGCATGCTATAAATAGCACTCGTTTTATCGATCTTTAGTGAATCGGCCCCTATATGTCTTATACAGGTATATTATCTGTTATCTGGAAACCCATTGTCCAGAAAGGTCCGAATTATGGGATGGCCATCTCCTATAGACTCCATTTCAATCAAATAATTCACATTTTTTAAATTGCTTTCCTTTTCTGTAATAAAAAAACTATCTTGTACTTGATACCAACTAACATATAATTAATCCTTATTGAAGGGAAACAATTCTATTGGGTTTATTTAATGATTAAATATTTTTTTAGCACACTTATGGGCTTTAAATTTACTCGCATTTTAAAAAACTTGAATGTTTGTAAGTTTACAAACTCAAAAAACTCGAAAATCGTAGATTAAAAATATATCTTGGTTTTGCCTAGGACAACTCCCATTGACTTCTACATAAATGCACAAGCTTTTAGTTTTACATTCAAGCTTTGGGATTTTTTGCATAATATTGAACATTGTAACTTTGGAACCATAATTTGAATACTGGGAGTTTTAGCAGAAAATATTTTGAACTGTGGAAACCTTGAAAATTTGAGCTTGAACGTTAATAAATTACCCATATAAAATATGGAGATCCAAATTACGGAATGATCCATCATCCAGAAGACCTCAGGTCTCGAACATTCTGAATACAGGTCCTATACCTGTACTGTACAAATCAATGTTGTGTGTGATATTAGGAAGCCAGATGACGGTAACTAAAGGTCTGTAACTAACCACACAAAATTAGAAGTATGCACTGAAATTCTGAACATTTGTACCTGTACCAATCTTTTTTTTTTACGCACCAATAAATGGGCATACAGATAGTAATGCTGTATTGCATTGTTTCTCTAATGAAATAAATATAGATTATTAAATAATATATCCTACAATGAGTTTTATAGGTAGATTTTTCAGTTTTCAATTTTTATCCTGAACTCAGCAAAAGACCATGGGATGTAGAATTATAAATCACTAGCTTGGCCTATGGCCTATGGCACACTGGGCAATTTTGGGGCGTTGTGTCGAAACTCTTCCCTCGCAACTGCCTCTCATTATGTTCTATGGCAATTGAGTAAAAGTGCTTTTAGGTAATTATTGCCTGTAAAAATGCACTGGGGTACAACACAATAGATTTTACTAACACTACTCCCAGAATATTCACAGAATTCAACTGAAAAGCTCTTAGGTAGTGCTTTTTTGTTTTCAAACATCAAGATTATGTTCTTTGAGTTACTATAAGGAAGATACATTCTACATAGTTTCTCTTTAAGTGTCAACTTTCATAGCACATTAGAACAAAAGCCATAGGTTACACAATTACCCTTGAACCACCCATAGCTTTCTAGTCTAATAGATAGTGACTTGGACACAAAAAGTTACAAATACATACATCTAGTTCTAATTCAATCTAATTTAAATTGCCTTTTGGCCTTTCACTTGAACATGGGCCTGCTAATTCACAGCTTCCTGCAAATACTGGTAGAGCATGTGTTACATTGCACTTTAACTCTTAGATGGGCCCTGGCTGTAGGATGGAGGAAGGGTTAAGCACTCTAATATCACAGAGAAACAGATCTTTCAATAACTGGGACACCACTGGTTCTTAAAAAGTAATTAACTGTTTGCTTTGTTCCCAGCAGTTTCTTTGATGTTACTTAAATGTTACAGAATATAATCAGTTGACAGTATTTCAGTATTTACCGTATATACTCGAGTATAAGCCGAGTCTTTCAACCCCCAAAATGTGCTTAAAAAGACAGCCTCGGCTTATACTCGAGTATATACGGCAGCACCAGCCCCCCCCCCCGTGTACGGACGAGTCCAGCGCCGCCCGGCGCACCGGCGAGTAGATGTGGCAGCTGCATCAGTACCTCCCACCACCCCCCGTGTACGGACGAGACCCGCGCCGGCTGAGTAGATATGGCAGCTGCACCAGCTGCACGGCGAGTACATACAGCAGCGGGTCCCGCCGGCGGGCGCCCTCGCGTGCGTATACGTCAGCACTCCGGACCCCCACCCTGGACGGACGGGTCCCGCTGCACGGCGCACTGACCTTAAAGAAAGGCAGCAAGTAGTGGTACCCTGCATCCTGCCGGATCATTAGAGCCAGTGCCCGCCTTACCCATGTGCTGACCCGCCTTCCCCAAGTGGCACCACCTGTCTCCCTGTGACTGCACCGTGCTGACGGCCAGCTCCGCCTGAGGAACCCACATGGACTCATGTAAGTCCCGATCTGTGGGGGGTGCGAGGAACGATCCATGTGTTGCGACCCTCTGCCCCAAGTTCCCCCAGTATCTTCCCCAAGTGCTTCATTCCTTCTCCCCAAGTACCCTAGTATCTTCCCCAAGTGCTTCATTCCTTCTCCCCAAGTACCCCAGTATCTTCCCCAAGTGCTTCATTCCTTCTCCCCAAGTTCCCCCAGTATCTTCCCCAAGTGCTTCATTCCTTCTCCCCAAGTACCCTAGTATCTTCCCCAAGTGCTTCATTCCTTCTCCCCAAGTACCCCAGTATCTTCCCCAAGTGCTTCATTCCTTCTCCCCAAGTACCCCAGTATCTTCCCTAAGTGCTTCATTCCTTCTCCCCAAGTACCCCAGTATCTTCCCCAAGTGCTTCATTCCTTCTCCCCAAGTACCCCAGGTAGAAGCTTTGCTGTCAGTTGTGCTGGGAGACATGCTGCATTGCGATGGGAGCGCACACAGCAGGATGGCAAGTACTTGATACTTAGTATGGCAGCTTCCTTAGCCTTCCCAAACTTGCCTGACAGTTAAAAAAAACCCACCCTAGGCTTATACTCGAGTCAATAAGTTTTTCCAGTTTACCTCGGCTTATACTCGGGTCGGCTTATACTCGAGTATATACGGTACTTCCCTTGATGGTACTGGCACAGACAGGGCATTACTTACAACCAGCAGTAGTACTCAATTACAGATGAATTAGTCCCCAGCTTAAAGAGTTACCAAAGCTGGCCATACACGTTAAGATTTTTAAAAGATCTTTTTATTATCATAGGACCAAGCTTATCCAGAAACGATTATTATGAAAATACGATTCGTCCATCAATGACAACCATTTCAAGCGATACCGTCTAGTTAAATCTAGAAAAACGACCTGCTTGTTCCTACAAACAATTGGACAATGGACAAATTTCATTGTCAACAACTACAATTTTCAAATCTGCCTGCGATTTTTGGTGCACACCAATGTATAATGATAATTTGATAGTTATGCCGGATCGCACTAAAATTGGTCCTTAAGTAGAGAAAACTCTATCTGTGTATGTTCAGCTTTCCACTGCTGCTCTTCAGATGATGTCTCTATTCCTCCAGCTGAACGATTAAAGGAACAGTAACACCAAAAAATGTATATATTTCAAAGAAATTAAACTATAATGTACTGCTGCCCTGCACTGGTAAAAATTGTGTGTTTGTTTCAGAAACATTACTAGAGTTTATATAAACCCAGGTGTGTAGCCATGGGGGCAGCCATTCAAAAGAAGAAAAGGCACAGGTTATATAGCAGCTAACAGATAAACCCTGTAGAATACAATGGTGTCTTATCTGTTATCTGCTATGTAACCTGTGCCTTTTCTCCTTTTTTCCAGCTTGAATGGCTGCCCCCATGGATACACAGCAGGATATTTATATAAACTATAGTAGTGTTCCTGAAGCAAACACCCCAGTTTTACCAGCGCAGGGCCACAGTACATTATATTTCAATTACTTTAAAACACTTTCATTTTTTGGTGTTACTGTTCCTTTAAGACCCTAGGCTGATGGTTGACACTCTGCGGTTAATTCCCTTTACTGCTGTCCTTGTTGGAGCCTCAGTGAGCCCATTTATGCACTTACATCAAGGTTATGGTTTTGCCCTGCACCTCAAATGGGATAAAAACAAGCCAAAGTTCAGGCAAGAAGTACAGGGCACTGTTGCAGTCTGCTCCCGATAGTGCTCCCTAACTTACAGAATGGGTGCTGATCCTTCTGTCCATCATCTACTCTGAGAATTTTAATTTGAAAAACTCTAGGGGGCAGATTTACTAAAACTTAAAACATTTCTCATCTTTTTTAATTTTAGAAATTCGACTAAACTCATTTCCAAGAATGTCTGACTTTTACAAAAGAATATGAAATAAAAAAGTCAGTGAGACGCAGTCGTAAATGTTTTTGCAGCACAAAAACCAACGTCAAAAATCCTAAAACCTCTGAAGTTTTGAGGCAAAAGAAGGATGTTTCAGGAAAAGGATGGGATATCTGCCATTAACTTCTACATTATCTCAGCAACTTTTATCTGGCAAATCGTTGGATTTGCATTGTTAGCCATTTGGAAGCATAGTAAATCTCGAAAAAGTTGCAACTTTTTTCCCTGCGACTTAGTGCTAAAAATCTGAAATGATGGAAAAAAAAAATGATGGTTAGTCAATGGCCCCCTACGTATTCAACATGTTTCAGTTGGAGTAAATGAAATGGCACAAAACTGAGTTAAACATTTTTAAATAAGAAAATTGATTATAATAATGCTGAGGGCCATGAGTGGGGAAAATCATTTGCACATGATATATCTCTTTCATGCTGATTGACTCTATGGCTTAATGAGAAATGATTTTTCAACGTACGTCTTTCTGTGTTCAATCCCCCTGTCTAGTTTAGCTGCCACTAAAATGTACTTGACAAGTGTTACTTCATAATAAAGGTCAATGACAGCATGATGGAAATTACCATACTAATAATCTTGACTTTTTTACTCTGTTCTATTAAGTATAGCATATGTCATTATACAGGTATGGAATCCCTTATCTGGGAACCTTTTTAAAAGTTCCAAATTACTTAAAAAAATTACTTCATTTTGATGAAATAATTAAAAATTGTAAAAAATGTCCTTTTTCTTTCTAATTAAAAACCAGTACCTTGTACTTAATCCTAAATTATAATGAATCTTTATTAGAAGTATAAAAATACAATTTTGGTTTATTTAATGTTTAAATGATTTATTAGTAGATTTAAAGGCTAGAGAGATCCAAAATATGGAAAGACCCCTTAACCGGTAACCGCCAGGTTCTGAGCATTCTGGATAACAGGTTCCTTACGTGTATTAGTTTAAGCTGAACATATTGACACAAAGTACAGATCAGGTTTTGGAGTACTGTAAGGAACCCTATTTTGTTATGTGCCCCAGCATCATTTATTTTTAGACACCAGCTAAGTGTCTGTTTATTGAACCTATTCTGGAAATCTCATCTTAAGTAGTACATTAGAATAATTCTTCACATCTGCTAAATTAAGCTAAAAGTTTAATGAACATTAATTACAAGGACTATTGCATGCTTTGGTTTCCATTTATTCTCCATTTAAATTAGCTGGAATCTATTGGTTTGATTTATTACAGTTGCAACGATCACACTACAAGAAGGCAATTCCTTCTGAAAATGCCACATGCAGGCAGGAAAAGGAAACCAATTAGGGATCAGTGAATGATAAATGTGCATTTTCACCAGCAGTTTACTTAATATCCCCATTAAGTAAACCTTTTTGCATCTATCATGTAATTCTTCCTTCAGTGTACAAGGTCTTTAATTGCTGCCTTAATAACCTCTGTGTTTAACTTCAAATCAAATTTTAGACCTTAGCCAATATATCTATCCCCACACAATGATATGGATGCCTTTCCAATGCCCAAGAGGATAATCCATTTTGATACATTTCACGGTCACCAAAACACCAAAAGAGTCCTATGAACAAATACAATGAACATGTTACCCCTGCTCTGCTATTTCCTCACTATAATTTGTGCTGCTCTTTAATGGGACTTTGAAAATAGATTAATGGTGTCATTATTTCCTTTTATCTTGACCTGGGAATTTTACCAGTGGTGAAAGCCGATGGAATACAGAACTAATGGACTGCTACCAACTGTAAGTATGTTTTTATAGAAATAGTCCAGTAACTTGAACAGAAATATGTAAAAATATAAGTAAACCACTAAGTGTTTATTCTACTTCTTGGATATAGTAAAAGCTGCACTTTTTAAACATACTATGGAGCATTTGCTTACTGAGACACACTTGATGCAATTGCGCTGCACCTATTGCAGTTGTGTCCGATTCACCAAAATGGTTGCAACTGCATGTGCTCTTTGTCGCAAATCAGGCACAACTGCGTTGAATATTTTGAAAGTCTCTTGAAATTTCCGATGTTTTGCATGTGAGTGAAGTGTGTGCCCTAATACACTGAGAGAACCATAGAGCTACTGCCTGGTCAGGAGGCGGCTGTAGCTTCAGGGTTTGCCTGCACTAGAATGCAGGTAGGACTGGCCAACTCCAAATGCAACTATACAAAAGTGCAAGGAGTGCATTTTGACACAAGTACATTTAATCAAAATTGAGTTAATTGATGCAATTCTAAGCAGCATGAGATATGCCAGTATATTATCAGTTTCAACAGATGCTCTGTAATGACTTTAGTCAAGCCTGGGAAGCATGTAATGCTCAACTAATGTATTTACTAATGCATCAAATTGTTCCAATTTAGAAAGTAGGTGCTCTGGCATAGTGAATAGTAAGTGGAAACCAAAATAATTCATCTAACGTAAAGGGGGTTGTCGAAACCTCTTGCCGAAACTATTTTATTGTTGTAGTTACTTTTATTACTTCTCTTTCTATTCTGTCTCTCTCCTATTCACATTCTAGTCTCGCATTTAAAACACTGCCTGGTTGCTAGGGTAATTTGGACCCTAGCAACCAGAGAGCTGCTGAAAAAAAAGCTAATAATTCAATAACCACAAATAATAAAAAATGAAGACCAATTTCAAAGTGTCACAGAATATTACTGTCTACATCATACTAAGGGGCTGATTTACTTACCCACAAACGGGTCGAATGGAGTCCGATTGCGTTTTTTTCGTAATGATCGGTACTTTGCGATTTTTTCGTATGTTTTGCGATTTTTTCGGATTCTTTACGAATTTTTCGTTACCAATACGATTTTTGCGTAAAAACGCGAGTTTTCCTATCCATTACGAAAGTTGCGTAAAAAGTTGCGCATTTTGCGTAGCGTTAAAACTTACGCGAAAAGTTGCGCATTTTTCGTAGCGTTAAGTTTTAACGCTACGAAAAATGCGCAACTTTTCGCGTAAGTTTTAACGCTACGAAAAATGCGCAACTTTTTACGCAACTTTCGTAGTGGATACGAAAAACTCGCGTTTTTACGCAAAAATCGTATTGGTAACGAAAAATTCGTACAGAATCCGAAAAAATCGCAAAACATACGAAAAAGTCGCAAAATGTTCGTTTTCAAGTCGGAACTTTTCCAATTCGGGTCGGATTCGTGGGTTAGTAAATCAGCCCCTAAAAGTTAATTTAAAGGTGAACAACCCCTTTAAAGCACCAAATGATGAAATGTTTTTCTAAGATGGACTGTTACCCTTCACTGGTGCATGTTAACTTCAGAGATATAAATATATTTTATATAAATTAGCTGCTGGTGCAATAATCAATCCGAAATGGGGCACAACAGAGTACATATATACTGTACATAGTAAAATAGTAAATAACATACACGATCTGTTGAATGCAATGCTTTTAGGCTTAACTGCGGTTTAAACAGTGGTTAAATGTCATTTATGGCTCACTGCTTTATAGACTTATGTTGATCATTCACATCGTTACCTGCCCCACTGGACCTTACAATTTAGAGTCCTTATCTCTTTTACACACACAAAAGAGTAAATTTGATTAGAAGCCAGTTATGCTGAGTGTTTGTTTTTTGCATGCGAGGAAACCAGTATACCCTGAGAAAACCCACTGGACACAGGGAGAACATACAAACTTCTTGCAGATAGTGTGTGGGCCAGAATATAACTCAAGACTCAGCCTGACCTAAATTTCTAGTGCCTCAATACCTTACTTATTACTGCATACCGTCTTAACATGTTCTAACAAGAATCCAGGAAGGGAATAGGACCAGATATCTGAGTAGGCTTTCCCATAAACTGTAGACAAAGGTATAAAACTATAACATCACTGTGGAATCTTGTGCCATCCACCAATAGCTATACCCTACTAATGAGTACTCTTCAATTTAACAAAACTTACTTGAGAATTTCTATTCATGCCCAAAAAATGGACACAATAAGAAATAAAAATCTTTTTGACTAATACTCAAAAATACTCAACATTTCTAACACTTGAAATGAAGTGACAAAGAAATAATTCACTTTGATAAGTCTGTCCCCTTATTATTCTGTTGTTGAGAAACCAGTGCTATGCCCTGTTGTTAAAACGTATAATAATGTTTAATCTTATAGAAAAGTATGTATGGAGATTTGTATTTCATTTTAATTTTTATTCAGATTATTGTGACTAATGAAAATGGCAGGTTTGAAATTATTTATTTCATATATACAGTTTATATCTATCATTTTTGGAAATCAGTTTGTAAGTTGGAGATTTTAAAGGACATGTTGCTTAACACCTTCAGTATATTTCCATGCTTAATTTTCTGTTTGTTATTGCTCTGCAGAGATATTGCTGGACTCAACATGGGAGAATTAATGGAAGGTCTATGAAATAACAGGGTAATGTATTCCCCCTTTCTAGCAACTGGCAAATTCAATTGCAGCTGGTGCCAAAGCTCAGTAGGATTCTGGGTACCTACATAATCTATTTAATTAATTAATAAAACTTGCATTGATGTGATTGCCTCCCTTGCATAAAAATAAGGTTCAAATTCTAAGCAGCTGATAGATGGAGCTGTGGTATAATATTAAATTCTTCCAGCAGAATATACTGTTTGTGTTAATATCGAATCAGTTTGTCATTAGAAGTCTTAAAATTACAGTTTTGTTATTCTAGGTATATTTTTTTAAAGGATTCTGATGTAAATTAGCCATCTATTAGCAGATTGAGTAAGATATTAAATGTACATTTCTATCTGGACGGGCTTAACACCCAGGGTATTACGATAGACAATGATAGAACAAGTCGCTGACATCACCCCATATGTGCAGACAGAGCAGAGGTCTTGGGTTAAAGCATGCTAGTACTGTACTGTACTAATTAATGGCCATAGGAACAAAAAGATGTATGTATGTATGTATGTATAACTTTATTTATAAAGCGCCACAAGGGTACGTAGCGCTGTACAGTCTTACAGAATACAAAATTACACACAGGGAGGACAAGTGATATAATAAATAAATAAATACAATAAATATATATATATATATATATATATATATATGTATATATATATAAGTGCCATGTGGTATGAGACACAGTGGGAAGGAGGTCCCTGCCCCGTAGAGCTTACAATCTAAGTAGAAAAATATCAGTATCATGATAGATGGATTGAGCACCTATATACATAGAAATTAACATTTTATACAATTCTCTTGCAGTACTGCATTTGTTACTGTTATACAGTACATGGATACTGCATACATATAGACAGACATATGTTAATATAATGGAGAAAGACACTTAAATGAGATCAAAACATACTAAACGGATGCAAATTGTCATGATTTTGTACCCGCAAGTTATCATTATTTTCTACAATTCAAGAATAATGGCAATCATCTGCAAAATAAAATTATTTTAAATCTCACTCAGAGTTGGGTGAATGGCATAATGCTTGTTAGCCAGCCATTTTCTAGGTGAAAGTCAGTTGCATGCGTATGCTATGGGAGCCCTGAAAGTAACATCTCCTCAAGGCATTCATTCATTCATGTCAGAGCTACTTTGAGAACCCTGTACAATTTACTTCCACCCAACAATACAGAATTTATCATAGCAGCCTCACTTGAAGCACTAGTGCTATTTACAAGTTATAAGAAGTGAGTATTTTTGTTAGTTTTTCATTGTGTGACAAACCGTACCCAGTTTTGCCCTTTTATTTATAAATGAAATGCATGATCTTGTGTAGAGTAGTTTGCAACTGAGATGCTGAGACCAACAAGGAAACAAACCACAAAAAAATATGTTGTTAAATGTAAAAGTGTTGGAAAGGTCTTACTATTCATAAATAGGCCCCATAATCTCTCAAAAATTTCTACATTGTCATTTTTGGGAGCAAATTTCACATAGCATACAGTTACTTACATGAGTACAGCAAATGAAATAAATACATTTCTGAAATGTGCTAATTATACCAATTATTAGTAATAAAGCTCAAACAGCAGACATGTAAAGCAAGCACGGTTCTATTAGTTTTAACATTGAGACATTCAGAGTTTGATCAGTTTTCAAATTTACAGCAATAGCTTCTCTGTATACTATGGGGATAACTCATTCAGTTTATAATTGCTGTTCTGACAGTTTTTCTATTTCATCAAAAAAAAAATCTTTTTATATTACTTTATTTGCATCAGTTCTGGGTCTTCCAAGTGACTCGGTGTAGCCATTATTAAAGTAACTGTCACTTATGTGAAGTCTTTTTATTAGTTGTTTTGCTGTTTTGGAGTCACTTGGTATTAAATATGCGTTACAATTAAATTCTTATAGTCAAAAGTCAAATACACTGTGTTTTCAAGTAAATTTTTATTGAGAAACAATATTATTTTTTGATAACAAAAGGAAACTTTAAGCTGGAGTTTTATAAATAAATAAGAAATAATTGGGCCAATGTTTACTTTCTTTATAAATACTTGGTCAGGGACACGGGGGGGGGGCTATTAACATTTGGATATGTGAATTTTAGAGGTTTTTTCATTTGAATAAACTCAAACTTTTACCAAACTCAAACAAGTGCTTATTTGAACTTGGATGTAAAAAACTTGATCATATCATTTGAATTAACACACCAATGCAGTGAAATTCTACTCAACATTTTCAGTGGGTCTACAAACTCAGTTTCAATGGGTCAACAAAAATGTTTTTACATTTGAAAAACTAGAATTTTAAAAAAATGTTTACATTTTGCTAGGTCAACCGCCATTGACTTCTACATGAACTCTTAAGCTTTTAGATGGCAAAGCTCTAATTAAATATTGATCATTTTAATTTTGGAAACTCTATTTCAAAAAATAAATCTTATGGTTGTGTTCATTGTAAATATATTACTACATATCTAACTTTTCTGTATTATGTTTTTGTGTATTGTTATGGTTATTAATCCTTACAAGGCCATTGTGCAAATGAAGAGAAGCGTTGATAAATTCACTTATTATCATGTGAAAACATATGGACGAGATACAGTTTGACATGCAATTCAGTTCAGAATCATGTGGAAACTCTATTGAAGTCAATAGGTAAAAACTGGAACTGAATTAGGAGAAAAGTTTTTTCTTTTCGAATTGAATCTTGTCCATAAGTTTTTACGTGATAAACCCTAAGTTTTTCTCACTAAATTAAATCTGTCCCATTGTATAACATTAAGCATCTATACAAGTGCTGTTGCAAAACCTTACACATATTTACAAGCTACTATATATTTGTTATTAATTAACTGTAATCCTATACATACAGGCAATCACCAAATCTACAGCAGCAACAAAAGATTACCATGATGTGGATGTCATAGCTGTTGCATTTCTGGATTGCCTTTTGAATTGCCCATTCTATTTACCCACTGGCAATATTCTGTGTGTTTTTTAGAATGCACTGAATCCCGGATTTGGATGAAATTAGGTCTAATCCTAGCAGGTTTTGTAGGGTTTTACAATATTTAGCAAAATCCAAAAATTATGGATTTAGAGCATTCATTGAGGATATATTAAAAGGGACCAGCACTCGGATTGTTCAGTTTTTCCATCCTTTAGAAGCTGATTACTTTTGTATTAAAACTTGTATTGTCCAATCTGATCAGTTACAAACTCACCCCCTTCATACTTTCTCATTATTTTTTCACCCTCCTAAAATCTTACATTACATACTGACTTTAAATTAGTGCAAAATAAGGAATGTTACAGTTCTAAAGTTAAGATTTGGATAAATGGAAATATGGATTCTTATAGACAGGAAGTTGTAAATTTGACCCTATCTACAAAAGGTAAACTAACATCTTCTACAGACTAAGGGGATGAAAATAAAAAAAAATCTTGTTATGGAATGGTCCCCTGAATATTGATGCAATTGTAGAAATAAACAAGCCATCCTTTACTTGGAAATGTAATTTAAAGGCAATATTTACTTTCTAGGTACAAATCATCCTTTTTTGAACTAATGTATGGAAATATTATGATAATTGAAAAAGTTGTTGGTCTTGTATGACAAAATAAATATTTGAAAGGCATATTTCACTGGAACTGCTGCTCTTAGGATATTAGATAATCAGCAGTAGGAGATTAAAGCATCATTCTACAATGTATATTTGGTAGCAGAATAAAAAAACATGATTAAGGTATGTGTGGCAGACATGTGACAGCAGCAGATTCCATATAGGTAAAAATTCCCAGGGAATTGGCTGCAATATAGAATGATTTATTCTGGATCTATCTGCATGCACCGGTTGTTTTGCAATGCTTCTGAAGGTTACAAAAGACATCACATTACTCCTGACAAGTGAAGATACAATATCTATGCTCTACAGAGCACTTACAACTCAAGAAGACACATGTCCAAATACTTAAAGTCTAGTAATACATTATCAGGGTAGTGAGGTATATTGTAGAACAGAGGTGACATTTCTTAACAGAGATTGCAAATGAGCAATGCTTATTAAATATACAAACCTATGTCACTCCATAATAACCATACATATATGTAATAGATGTGAATAGATAGATGAGATATCATAGAACTGGCGTTTATACGGCGTGCCTGACATTTTATGGTTGACATATAAATTTCCCTTAATGGCTTAGGTTACTTGTAAGCGACTATGATCAAACACTTTTGAATGTACAGTAAAAACAAAATGTCTTAGTTGTAACCACTAGATGAAGTGGCATATTGTTAATTTTATAGTTAAAACAATAGAAATGTGTTTTGCAGATTTTCACACATAAGTTAATATTTAATTCTAATATAAATTATTCTGCCTTAGTACCTGTGACTTACATTTTTGTTTGGTGTCGCTTCAGTCCCATTCCATACTATGCCTCTTTAGAGGCATTTACCCTTACATCTGCCTTTGTTTGTTGGTCATTGCTCCCTGTTATACTTTCCCTGTTGTACTGATCTTTCTTACCACAATTGCAATGTACTTTTGATGTCTCTTTCTCTGAAGAGCTATATATTAATATAGCAAAGTCCTATCTGCAGAACAAACCTATTGACCATTTGTATACTAAAGATTTTAATCACTTTTGAATTAATTAGGTCCTCGGACCCCAGGAAGTTGCTTCTCTTCACAAAAAAGCACACTGGGCCGGGTTTTTTTTTCTGTAAGTGCTGTGCCACCAGCGATCCCTTGCAAATGTCTAGAACTGACTTCATGCCCAGGATAGGTATTTTGTGTGATTCCATAACAGGGACCCACAGACTGACATAAGTTCTAGGAGTGCTGGCAATTTGCTCATAGTTACTACAGTCTGCCTAATAAATAAAAGACAGATTACTCCTGGCACTCAGAATTTACAGGGTTAAATTGGTTGTTCTGCTGAAGGAAAGCTGCTATCAGTCAAAGCAATCTCATAAAGCCTCCTATCTTTGAAACGGGTCAGTGCAATGGATGCACCTATATTGTAATATATACACATATTAAAGGTATAAATGATATCTATTTTTTATTAAAATACATATAAAGAGATATAAATACTAGGGAAAAGAGGAGCTAGGGCATAGCACACTAAGAACTTTATTATATCTTCCAAATAGCATCAATATTTATCTTTCAAATGGCATCAGTAACACCTACAATGTAAAATGTTATATTAAATTCTTATGAGGAGAGAATGAGACCAGGTAAATAAAAAACAGATGGAAATAGTAAATTATTATAATGCTTTGTGTAGTATAACAAATTAAGGAAATAGCACGCTGCACAGACAATGGTAAGATAGGGGTCCAGCAAGTTCAGGATCTCTTCATTTGGTGACACAGCTCCAACTAGCCAATTCTCCAATATGCAGTCAAAACAGCATTATTGTATTTTTTCTAAATATTCTGTGGAATGTTTTAAAAAGAGCAAATCACTATTCAAAAGATTTGCCCCATGGCCTTAGTTTAATTGAAACTCCTTCCTCTCTGTACCATTTATGATTATGGGGTAGTGAGTGATACTTAAGGTGGCCATACTCGTTCAGATTTTAGTCCAACGTTTGGTTATCATTCGTACATTTATATGCAATGATCTAATATCAAACATTCAGACTGAAATTGTAGGAAACAGTACTAAAAATGATAAATTAGAGGAAGTTCTGAACATAAAATAATTGGCAGACAAAAATCACAATTACCACCTGGAAATGCATTGTAGGTCACCCTAGGATATCGTCAACTACACAATACATGCACAGATTTTCTAACCTGGCTGATCAACTAAAGAACCGATCGCTATGGTACAAAAATTATCAGATGATAATTCAGAGCCCAAAACATAGTTTTGTACAATGATATCGGTGCATGAATGGTCAGATTTACAGATTCATTAAACATCTCAATTGATCTATTAATTCTGATCAATACATAACAATTTTGAGATTTGAAAATAATTAAGCTTTTTGTATTATACAGGCCTGTCCCCTAGGAATCATAACCATTTAAACTGATCCAATGAACAGGTAAAATCCTGCAGGATTCCCTGTCATCATATTCATGTAACTCACAATCTGGGGTCAGTTAAATGAAGAGGGACTTATCCTGCCAGTAAGTTTTTGGAGTGTGGGAGAAAAGGAGAATACCTAAAGGATACCCAAAAAGAGAACATAAATACTCCTTGCATAGTCTCCTGGTCAGAAATGATCTCAGGATCTTAGTGCTACAAGGTTGCAGTAATATCACAGTTCTGTTGTGATCCTTTGTATCATTCCATGGCCAAAAGCTTAATACACCCAATCTAGGACCCACTCATCACTCCCCTCTCAGCTCTTTACTCTCACCCCCAGCTTGTCATTCCTCACCAGCTTGTCACTACCTCCTTGCTCATCATTCTCCCATCCCCTACGTGTCACCCTCCCCCACATTAGCAAGTGAGCACCTACTTTGAGGCAACTGGGAGCAACAGCAAAGGAGTTGATGAGCGACATGTTGCTTAAGAGTCACTGGTTGGGGACCACTGGTCTAGTTAGGGCAGTGGTTCTTAACCTTCCTAATGCTGCGACCCTTTAACACAGTTCCTCATGTTTTTGTGACCCCCAACCATAAAATTATTCCTTAAACCATTGGAAATATGTGTTTTAGTGTGATTATGTGACCTCTGTGAAAGGGTCGTCGACCCCCAAAGGGGTCCCGACCCACAGGTTGAGAATCGGTGGTCTAGGGGAATCAGCACCCCCTCCAATTACAGTAACTGCACAAACTGAACCAGCACAGCGTGGCTAATGCAATGCAGGGATCTCATCTGCATTCATTAAGTCACATACATTTTGTGGGGTGTACTTGCTGAAGAGAAACGCCCCCAAAACATTGTATTTGACTTAATAAATGCAGGGGAGATTGCATGAGACATGTTTGCTGGTCAATTTGTTCAATTACTGCAATCATTTGTGGGGACTATATTCAGCATTTTAGCAAAATCCAAGTAAACCATTCCTTAAGTTCAAATTTAAACGTTAATAAACCTTTATGATGTGCTCAGTCCAAATAACACTTTGATGCTTGGTATTATATTTTTAAAATAGGTTCTTATGTATTATATCTTAATAAACCCCTGACAAAGCCATAGATATTAAGCTTACACATCTGTAGTTTTCTGGCAGAGGTTATAGGATGTTTTTTTGAATAATGGCACAACATCTTCAGTCCCCCAAGCCCCTGAGCACTACAGATGACATCAAAAAATGCATAATTATTAAAAATATTTCATCTACTACTATTAAACAAAGCTTTATATGTGCAACTTTCTTGCCAAATTACTATAGTTTATAGAAAACTATAAAATGGTCTAAAATGATTGCCTTATGCTTACAGAAAAGGCTCTTTCACTTTTTAACAGACTTTTTTTATTAACTGATTGTCTATGTTCATATTTAATCTTTCTTTGGTCCAGAGTAATATTTAAATTTACATAGTTTAAATAAAAGGGGGATGGGGAATAAAAGGGTTTAAAAATGAAAGCAAATATTTTTTGGAGAAAAAATGTCTTAGGAATGGGAAGGCCTGAAACAGTTGCAGCAGGTCTCAGTGCTCCATTTCAAAGCCCAGAGACCTGCAACTGTCCCCGTAAAAACAGCACTGACTGCTTTTGGCAGCACTGTATTCATGAGGTTTGGGAAGTGGAAAGTGCCTACGCGTCCCCCCTTTTTGTTCCTTAGTGCTCTTGCACTTCTGCACTTTAAGGGGAGCTATCATGAATGGGAATCTGCTTAACTTGGCTCAGTTCTAACAGGCAGCTTGTGTTCTGAGCAGAGAGGAGTGGGAGTGGTCCAACCATTGTTGACTAACTTCTAAAGTTTAACCCCCACCATCTTTCCTTCAAAGCTGTAAAAGTGGCAGCAGTTTGAAAATCTTCCCTGTCAAAGTCAATGGAAAAATTGGGGTGTTTGGAGCAGCGCCACAAAAAGATGAGGGGCACTAAGAATAAGAAGAACAGTCTGTTTGTTTTTCAAACCAACATAATAACTTTATCACCAAAGTTATTGGCTTGTTGCCTTTAAATATTTTTTCTCTTCAACTATTTTCACTGTACATTCCTCTCCCTGTCTTGGGTATTTTGCAGCTGTATTAAGAATAACATTGGGAGTAGGAAATATTGATGATGGCTCTAAGAGCACTAAGGGCAGAAAAATTGCCTTTTAGCCCAAGAACTTGGGTCTTGCTGTGCTCTGCATTAAAAATCTGGCACAAGGTGCAGAATATAGACATAGCAGTTGCAAGGCACCTTGTGCTTTCTGCCAGCCATAGGACCGTCTACCCACCAACATTCCATGAATGATGTGCAAGTTAGGGAATGGGTAGAGGGAAGAAGGGAGGACACCTACATGCTACTCTCCATTCACCCATCATATGGATGGAGCAGGGTATAAATATAGGCCTGTGCCTATATTTTGCACTTTGTACCCTTTACCTGCGACAGTAAATGAGCCCTATAGGTCAAGATATGGCATCCTAGCCTAAAGATATAACATAAAAGGTTAGGAAAGGAAAGTCTTACATTTATGCTCATTGTAAGGTAGTGAGTGGCAGGGCTTGTGGCCTCACACAAGGGGTTACAGACATACTTTCAGGTAACCTATTGTTTCTCCTACTCCCATGTAACTGCTGGAGTCCCAAGCCAGACTTGGATTTCTTACTATTAAGTGCTTTTCTGATATCTACTGGGAACAGCCATCTCAGTGCATTGTGCCTGAGTCTGAGCTTTCAGAATATATATTATGCTTATATATATATGCAGTATATATATATATCCATTGGTCCCCCTTTACAGGGGCAGTAAATTAAGGACCACATTACCCACTGAACTGGGGAAGGGTTAGAGTTGGCTTTATCAATCATGTGAGCCCTGTGCCCTGAGAAGGGGACAAAAATATATAGGCATGAACTGTTCCTGGATGATAAGTATTACAAAATAGATTAAAATTATTTTAAACCAGTAGTGCTAGAGTTTAATTAGCAGGCATGCCTGTGATATTAATCTACATTGATATTACAGTGTAAGGCACTGTAAACCTGCATGTTGGGGTCATGGCAGATCCCACACCAGCAATAAAGATACTTGTATATACTAACACACAGAAGACAGGAGAGAGAAAGAGATTTCAGAGCAATTTTCAGGGAAAAATTAAGCGGAGATTTTCGGATATTGGCGATTTTGGCTATATGCCCACCGGGAAGATTAAAAGAAGAAGAGTAAGTGAAGTCAATGAAGAAGAAAAGCACAAGAAGAAGAGAGGAAGGAGTTCAGAAGAACAGATGAGTGCTGGAGGAGGCATTTACTTGCGCAATTGCCATTTAGGGCTCACTTTGCTCCTATGATTGCAAATAAGCCCTCAAGCTATAAGTGCTCTATGTTTTCACTCCTTACTGTTATAATAGTTTCTATTATATTATTATATTTTTATAATATTATTTATATTTATAATATATATTTATAATATTATAATTTGTAAGCCAACATGACCGGTGATGTTGCCTATAGCAACCAATCAGCAATTAACCTTGAATGGTCACTTGCAAATTATAATACAAAAGCAAAGATCTGATTGGTTGCTATGGGCAACATCACCGGTCATGTTGGCTTATATATGCTCCTAAGTAAATGAAAGTTGGAAAAACAGCATTTAGTTGAACAAGCTTCTTCTGTACTGGTCCAGAATGAGATTCAAAATAAGCTCTGCCATTTCCAGTACCAAAATGCCTAACAGTCTTTCACAGGCCCGATAACTATTGTCTATAGCATCTTACAGCAGCCTCTTTGGCTCTATTTAATGAGTTTTTTCCACATTCCAGTGTGTTTCCCAGAATTTCTGAATAAGTGCAGCTACCATAAACAGGTGCAAAACTTTGTGTGTCCTATCTATGTCCCACGCTATGCAGCAACACAGGTACAAAATTCATTATTAACACAGGGGTTATATAGCACAAGGGCAACCTATCGGCAGTGGAACAGTGTTCTAGAACCAACCAGATATCAGATTGACAAAGGGTACTACAAGCAAAGACTACATCTGGAAGCAAAGATCAAATTGGTTGCTATGGGTAACTGCATTGGTTTAGAAATTGTACGTATATACTGTACAAGGATTTATAATTTTTCTAGGTAGGCTTAAATTTTCCTTAATAAAAATGGCAATTCTGTACTGCCATGGAAATGCCTTCATTTGGTTATTCAAACAGCTGGATGTTTTAAGGCTTATCATGGCAGAAGCAAAACAGGTGACCAGATAAAATGAAATGAAAGCGCACTAAAATTAAAATATGACTATTATTATTATTATTATTATATATATTATATATTATATTATTTATATTATTGTAAGCTGTAAATAAAAGTTCTTTTCCCCAACAAGAGAAAGTGTCCTGACAAGACCTGAAGCTGAAGCTCCAAGGCCCAACCCTCTCAGTGTGACCAGCTACACATTCCATTCAGTGCTGGGAAGGGGATCATTTGGGTGGTGGGTGATTGTTTTCCTGTTTGTCATAGCTCTCTCTGTTTTACAAAAAAAAAAATTTGAAAAATTACTGGAAAGCAAATATTTAGCAAAAAAACAAATATTGGAGCACAACAATGTTAATTAACTCTTTTTCTTGCCATTCACAGGTAATGTTGGCTACTTATGGCCAGAAGCAACATGTGGCCATAAAATAAATCAGAAAAGTGAGAGCAGTTCTAGCAGCTTTCTCACAGAGGCACATATGCTGAAGGTTGCCAGAGATAGCCCAATCCTTTGCCAAGGCTATGCTGCTTTTCAAACCCAGGTATAACGTTGGCTCAGTATTGCCATGTAATTTGGAATATTTCTCACCTGTATCCACTAGATCAGGGATCCCCAACCTTTTATACCCGTGAGCCACATTTAAATGGAAAAAGTGTTGGGGAGCAACACAAGCAGGAAAAAGTTTCCTGGGGGTGCCAATAAGAGCTATGATTGCTACTTATTAGCCCCTATGTGGACTGGCAGCCTACAGAAGGCTCTGTTTGGCATTATACTGGGTTTTTATGCAACCAAAACTTGCCTCCTTACCAGAAATTCAATAATAAGAACCTGTTTTGAGGCCACTGGGAGCAACATCCAAGGGGTTGGTGAGCAACATGTTGCTCACGAGCTACTTGTTGGGGAACACTGCACTAGATTATACCTTACAGACATACTTACCATACATATCGATAGATGCTACATTAATACAATATATATTGATGTGATATTATATTTTAAATTAAAAGTATATGACTCCATATAGATGGAATAATACCAAAACACATCCTAGTTCCATTACACATATTATATCAGGCCTGCTTGGCTTATACTCCCTTATAGATATTCATGAAGGATTTACAGTATATATCCAATACTTCATTCCATCCAAAGATTAATAATAACATGCAGGATAATTCTTGTTACCTACAATTCTACAATTCTAACACCATATATTCACATTATATAGTACATATATTTACAGGAAAACATATTTGTTATAAGTTGAGTATTAGTTCCCCTTTCCTGTTTGGCTTTACCTATCTTTGAACTGTGTTGTGATTAATAAAATGTGCACTATCCTGTTTTTGGGTCTTACCATTTCTTCCCCAACGTGACTCTTTTTTATTTATTTGTGTAACCAGTGGCATGCCTTGTTTGTAATGGTGTTTCTGGGTGGGGGGAGCCTTGAGGACGAGCTGAAGCGGTACGGTAAACTGGACAAGGAGAGAGTAGTGTAAGTGCTACATGATAAATTGTACTAGTAAAAAAAAATCACATTATATCAATTTCACCTGTATTTGTCAATTTTTCTCTATTAATACCTTTGTAGTAATTAATATCTTGGTAAAAAATGGAGACAAATGTGATATTTAGTAATGAGTCAAATTTTTTGCCAGGTATGGGTTAACTGCAAAATTCCATATTTCACTATTGGCAAATTTTTCGCAAAAACTGCCACAAAAATTCACTGTGCCAAAAATTTGCTGAGTGAGGAAAACGTTGCAGCTGCATAAAAAAGTCTAAATGGAGTTATATATATATGTATATTTTGACCCTTGGAAGCATCATATTCAGATTTAATAGTCAGTTATTTCTCATGTTTTAAAGAACAGTATAGACTGTAATAATCTTGATATATGATTGATGATATGTGGCCTGCAATTCCTACACAGTAGAAGGATTACTCATCGGTCAGTATAGATTTTTTTTTTTGGTAACATTTTATATTAGATCTGAGTAGGCCACACATAGGTTGCAACAGCCCTTGTATTTATTTCCTTTATCTCTAAATTACAGGGACATCAAACCAGTGAACATCCTGCTGGACCAAGAGGGCCATGGAAGAATATCAGACTTTGGTCTGACCAAGCAAAACTTGTTTATGGACAGTACCACCACTGGCTTGGCTGGAACACTGGATTACATGGCTCCAGAGGTAAGAAATACAGTACCATCATATTTTTAGTAAATACATCATTTTGTATCTGTGAATATGCCTGTATGTGTTTAGTTACTTTTACAGGTTATGTTTGTTTCAGGCCACTAAAATAGCATGGCTAAATAGCATATCAAAATACAATTAATCAATATAGACATGGTACATGGTAGGCCATCAAAGGCAACCATCTTAACTCAAATTACGTTATTTATATGATAAACACACATTACTAGCACAGAATTACACAGGGCTCCAGTGCCATCAGTGTTGTGTTAAGCATCATTTACATGTATTAATGTGGTAGATTTCTACCCACACAGCTCTTTTTGAGTTCTGCTAAATGTGACTTTTCTGATCTCAGCAAGAGACAACAATTGGTCACATGATTACTCACTACACTACATACACTCAATGGCAGGCTAAATCTATTGAACTCTGTTGCTATTATTGTTTAAGTAGACATATGAAGAGAGTACTATTTTGGCAAGTGTTATTTTTTAATTCTATTAAAGATTCTACAAAATGAGGAATATGATGCAGCAGTAGACTGGTGGTCATTTGGCATCACCATCTGCCAAATGGCCACTGGAGAGACTCCATTTCGCAAGAGCGATGTTTACGAACGATCGTAAACAGCGGGAAAACCTTTCTGACTTTGATCCTTCTGTACATGATTTTGGAAGCCTCCCATAGGAATCAATGGCACTCTGCAGCTCCAACCTGGCCCAAGGAAAGTCACAATACCGAAGCTTAAATGAATCCGAAACTTTCACACTCGGCCCAACAATATGATTTTGTCACACAAATTTTGTGGCAAGGTAGGAAAAAAAAAAAGTCACGCAAGTTTACGAAAAAGTCACAGAAAATACGCACAGTACGATCAAATACGAATTTTTTGTATTTCATACCTGTCATACTTTAATAAATAGGCCCCTATGTGTGTGAAATGTTCTAATATGTAGTTTACTATAAAAACTAATTTTAACTGGGATTTCCTGCACCACCCTCTAATGCTTCTACATTGGAGATGGTCTTCCCTTAATTTTTTTTTTTTTTTGGATAATGGGTTTCCAGATAATGGATCCCATACCTCTATAGGCAAACTTCTGTTTCTGATATATATGTGCAACAAGATTGGGGTAAGGTTGATGTGGTAGCAGCAACCACGATTTTACAAAAACATACACACGTTGATTATAAAAAAAATGACACATATTTTGAAGCATAGTCCAAGCCAAAACCTGATTAGCTTCTCTGATAAAACACAACAGAGCAACTTTGCCAATAGATATATTAATATTTCACTTGGGTGCTTGGCAGAAATGGAACTGAGTACCAGAGATCAGAGAGTAATGGGAGGTATTGGGCCTGGTTCTTTCCAGTCTTTTTTTATTAAAAGCATTGCAAATGGTACATGTATCATTACCTGGTGGTCTCGTGAGGCAACAGCAGGGATGCCTGCAGCTTTCTTGTACACACCAGATGCAGACACAAGTCTTTGCTTCCTCGCCGGCGGGCCAGTAAATTGTATGCTCCAATTGGGGCCAAATATGACATGGCGCATGATGTCACCTTTAGTACTCAGTACCAATCAGTGCCAGTTGTAGGTCCATGTTCATAGATCCTGGGTGTGTTTTATATTGCCTTCTGTTACTGACCTCTGTCTGTTATTAGATCTTGCTTGAACTCTGCTTGGACCTACCTATACCTGTTATTTGACCACTCTGCCTTGACCGACCCCTGCCTAGTTTTCCTCTACACTAATGTTTCCTTCTGCCTTCCCACTTGCTACGACTTACTAAGACCTAGCTGCATCTGAGTAGCTGAGGGCTGAGACTGGGATCTTGACGTTAGTTCTGGGTTTAGGATGCCCAGTTGTGACAGTGCAGAGATTAAGATGTCCATATTTACTATTTTTTAACAGTTACTCACTACTGAAAGTCCTGTGCACTATTGTGAAATGGGTTAATGGGGAATTAACTCTTTAAATATATTGTGGTTTCTTCTTGCTAGTACCAAACTCAGAAACTCAGAAGCAGCCAAATTATAGTTTGCAGAGACAGGTAGGAAATGCAAGCTAGTACATGGGCTTGTTATTTTGTAACCAAAGTCTATAAAAGTGTTTGAGGAAGATGACAGACAGAAGGCTGACAGACAAAATGGTATTTTTATTTTTTTTTTTTTTTAAAAAAAACAGGTTCTGTCTAACTCGATAGAGTCCTGTGGTATTTTTAGAAGTGGTAAAACCTAACTATCATAACAAAAAACATAGGAATGAATAAAAAGTGGGTGAATTTTTCTGTGGTGAACTCTAATCTCACATTTTGATAAATCTGCCCCTTAGGCATTCCTAGCTATAGATTTTTGAATTATTGAAACCATTTTTTCTTTTGTACACCACAGTCAAACCACATCATTGTATGAATTCGTATTCTGGTGTTAAGTATAAATGTTAATATTAAATTAGTTAACCAGCTCAAGTCAGTAACTGTGAAAAGTTTTATGAATTATACACTTAATCCTTTTGTGTGCACTGTAATACATTAAATATCACCTGCCACTGTATGTTTAAGGGGATATTACATGTCATGTTAATTAATGTCTCTGTGACCAAATTCATCTTTTTATATGAAGTATTGTAAGTATTATAAAAGAAAACATGTTTCTTGCTTGTCTATTCTAATTTTCTTGAATTACCACCAAAACTCCTTCTGTGGTATGGGCTAGCTGTCTTGTTAGTAATGTTGTCATCTGTAAAAATCTGGTCTCATTTTAGTTGCAGACAAATTACATTTTCATATTAATTACCATTCAATTTTGATATTTTTTTTGCATAGTTGTTACATTAAAATAATTTCAAAATTAAAGATCCACATTTGTGTGGTCCATGCTTATTAAAGGTTTAATCTAAGTAATCTGTTGACTAGATTTAACCCGGTTGACATATCTGATAGTTTAACCCTGTTGACATATCTGATAACCTTATAATTTACAGTATAGGATAAATGACTCTCTTCATAAATTACAAGAACTGTGTGTGCTTATGGGCACAATAGTTTATTACACAAGGCTGAGTGCAAGAAAAAGATAGCAAGTGCCAGAGGAGTTTTGGGAGCAGATTTTTCCAAGTGTGGAAATAGAGCTATCTTTTTATTCCGACGGGAATTTTAGAAGCGTAACTCTTTTACCCATTGAAAATATGCTTCTTTTTTAGCGTTTTGAGTTCTAATTTCACATTATTGTTATAGACACATTTCTCAAGGCTGAGAAACTTTTTCTATAATAAATGAAGATCATAACAGAATGTTTTATCATGTCTGACCGGCATGCATGGATTTTCATTCTTACATATAAACATGGTATTCACACACACACATCTGCAACTGTACACTTGCACAAGACAGCTATTGTACATCTTAAGTTCTGTTTTACTCTGGTGGTTTTGCCAGGAATTTCCATCCATAATACTGGATGTTTCCTGTTTTTCTTCTATATCTACATATTTATAGACATATATATTTCTTTGGGAAATATTTCTATTGAATCATTTTTTAGAGGGATTCCCTTGTTGTACCAACTGCTTGCTACCTGGTGTTGTACATCATTAGCAGCTTGATTGTGGCCCCTAAAAACATCACATATGTTTTCCACATAATAAAGTGAAAAGCAAAGAAAAATACATGCAAACCCCCCAGCAGAATATGATGATGAAGAAGATGACAAAACTTCTATTTTATTCTTACTTGGACAATGACCACGACAATGATCTTGATAATAAATCTTCTATGATTTGCACCACGACGCTTACTATGCCTATTATTAGTAATTATAATAATAAATACAATTTTACAGCTTTATTTATTATGATGTTGTATATTTTTCATTTGGCAAGCAACTAAAAAAATCACATAAGCTCAAATAGAACCACAATACATTTGACACACATAGATTTTTATCTTGGCTATTTTAATTGTCTCGTATATAAAAAAGTGTGCAGAAATAAATTATATATTTTTGTTTAAATAACAATACTTTTTGTACATTTTCAGGTCTTGAAGGGTCTTACAGAATCCCACATGCCACCAGTCAACAGTAACAAGCCATTAGTTAGAAATCGATCTGCATTACTGCCTTCCAGTATTTAAAACAAATACTTCCAATCACTTAAATAAAAACAAGTCTCAAACCAAAGCACGCTTGTAATATGACATGGTTTACTGCATGTTTGGAAGAGTCATTACAGCGTCCTCATACTTCAACAATCAAACTGTCTCCTACTGAAGTTTAAGAAGCAATTTATTCTGTTCTCTTTTGACAGCTCAGCATCAGAATATCATATAGCTGCCATTGCTATCAGTCCCACTGTGATCATTGCACTCAGCACCTGAACAGCCACATGGAATTGTTTAATCTGACTTCTAATTTAATGGTCTATTGAAAGCTTTGTATGGTCAGGCCCCCAAGGCCTAATATTTTCATTTGATACATCCTTCAGGTACTTTCTATCAATTACAGAGCAGTCATTTACTTGAACCAGATCATGTGTCATGTTTGTGCCAATCATTTCAATCTTACATGCTGCTTTGGACATGAAGCTTATGAAAACTTGTCTTCTTAGGGAAATGATATTACAGCCATATTGAGATAATGAATACTGAGAAGAAGATTGTTGGCCAGAGGTTGTTCTTTTATTTCCATAGAGAAGGTGGATTGATTGCAATTTTTTTTTCAAAGTAACTTTGTTTTTACTCTCTAGCACACTTTCAGACCTTGGCACTTTTCCTAATAAAGCAGTCTGAACGTTTATTATTTATAAACTTTCTTGACAGATCTAAAAAGAATTCAGTTCAGGGCTTTGCAGTCTTAGCGAGGCAGTCTTGTCTGCTCCATTATTAAATTGTCTGCCTTTGTAATCAATTGGGCACTTAAGCTTTAATTTAGCATTTCATTTGGAAATGCCAGTATAAAATGCTTAAGGTATTTAACTGTTCAAAATACTAATAGTTTCCTAAAGATGTAATCTATTAGGCTCAATAAAACAGTAAGCAGGAAATGTATCATTTCTGTTCTTCGATACCACAATATATCACATACTTGCCGTCTTTCCACAATGAGAAAAGAAAGCAATCCAACTAATGGTTATTTGGTAATGCAGGGTATTACAAGGTTTTCTGATATTTTTAAACCTCTAGAAAATAATCTTTAACAAAAATACAAATAAAAGCAAAATGTTCTTTTAATGATCATCTATATATCCAAATATGTTATCAGGAATACATTTATTTAGACATGTGCACAATAAGGGACCCTCATTTTTTCAGGATTTTACACAATGCATTGCAAGGGGCCCACAAATTTTACTTCCCCTGCTGCTTAGGAAATCCTTGTTCTGTAATTCATGTATTTCATGGAAGGGGAGTCTTTCTTGTTAGCCCAGGGATAGTGTCACCAATTCCTGCCTGTAGTTTATTTAATAAGTGGGAGCACATTGTTGTTTGGACTTTACCTGTGACCAGGTGTGGGGGTGCTGGGGAGCCTGGGAGCAAAAGTCATCAAGTATTAAGTTTACCCTTTAGGTAATCAAAGTATTGGTAAAGTCTGGGGTGAAGGAACCCCATGAATGAGCACCAATTAGTGGTTAGGACCAGGGGTGTATAATAGTCCACGCTAGTGAATAAGAGCAGTTCTTTTCTCCACCAAAGAGAAGTAATGGGGTTAGCGTTCCCCAGGTAATATGTGATTAGGGACTCAGGAATATATATATACACTTGGAGTACTACTGGACAAACTGGTACACTGGGACTGACACCTGGGTGAAAATACCTGTTATTGTACCTTTGTATTGATGAATCAATTGCCTCAATACTTTATTATACCATACTATCCATTTACTACTCATTTAACATGAAAGTTATGTTTAAGAAGTACTTGCACCCTTTATTTTATCTAATACAGCATTAAGGTAGTAGTTCAACAATGTAACAGTGTTGTAGATCTCCCGGCCTTAGCTCGCTCTTTCAAGTCCAGTCTCTCCTCCTTCAATGAGTTGTCTGACCCTGATACCCTGGTTTGCGAGTACAACAGAATACTAGCCTTCACTATTGATTCATTTGCACCCCTTCAGCCTAAGCGCACTCGGGTGCAAAACCCCCGTCCCTGGCTGAATGTGCAGACCAAATTCCTACGCTCCTGTGCGAGGTCTGCGGAACGTATGTGGAGGAAATCCCGTACGCAAGCAGACTTTATCCACTATAAATTCCTATTAGCCTGCCTCAATTCTGCCCTGTCGAAGGCTAAACAGGAATACTACAACACCCTTATAAACAGTAATAAATCCAACCCAAAACGCCTATTTTCCATATTCAATACCCTTCTGCATCCCTCGCAGACTCCATCACCTGACTCTATGCACTCCCCCCAGGACTTTGCTGATTTCTTCCTGAACAAAGTGGAGTCCACCCGCAATCAAATTCCCCCCTCTAATAATACTAACCAGCTCCTCCTTCCTCAGCCCCCCTCTGCATGTCTTAGCTCATTTGGTCCTGTAACTGGCTCTGAAGTCTCCCGGCTTCTGTTGTCGGCTCCGCTCACCACTTGCTCTCTAGACCCCATTCCTTCTTCTCTTCTCAAACACTGTGCTGCTGAGCTTACTCCAGCTCTTACTCATATCTTCAACTCTTCTCTGTCTTCTGGAAGTTTCCCCTCTTCTTTCAAACAGGCCTGTGTCAAGCCCATCCTTAAAAAGGCCACACTGGACCCATCCTGTCTCTCTAACTACCGTCCTGTCTCGCTTTTACCGCTTGCCTCCAAAATCTTAGAGCGCATTGTATTCTCCCGTATCACTAACTTCCTTAATGCACATAATTTACTGGACCCTCTGCAATCTGGCTTTCGGCCTGCGCACTCTACTGAGACAGCGTTGTGCAGAGTTACTAATGATCTTCAGGTTGCCAAAGCCAGTGGTCACTTTTCTGTACTAATCCTCCTAGATCTATCGGCTGCGTTTGATACGGTTGACCACTCCCTCCTAATGCAAATTCTGCATTCGATTGGTCTCCGTAGTCAGGCTGCATCCTGGATCTCTTCTTACCTCTCTAACCGTTCATTCACTGTCTCCTACGCTAACAAAATCTCATCTCCAGTTCCTCTTAACGTGGGGGTACCCCAAGGCTCTGTACTTGGGCCGTTGTTGTTCTCCCTTTACACGCTGTCTTTGGGAGATCTTATCTGTTCATTTGGCTTCAAATACCATCTGTATGCTGATGATACCCAAATTTACTTTTCGACCCCTTCATTAACAGTTGAAACTGAGACTCAAATCTCTAACTGCCTCCTGGCTATCTCCAATTGGATGAACCAACGCCACCTCAAACTCAACCTAACAAAAACTGAACTAATGATCTTTCCGCCTAAACCTGGTCCTACTCCCCCCTTTTCTATCTCTATTGAAGGCACCCTCATCAACCCTGTCAATTCCATGCGTTGTTTGGGGGTGATCTTTGACTCCAGTCTCTCCTTCTCTGACCATACTAACACCATTGTCAAAACCTGTCACTTTTTCTTACGCAATATTGCCAAAATCCGGCCCTTTCTTTCTACTGTAACAGCTAGGCTGCTCATGCACGCGCTCATCCTATCCCGACTTGACTACTGTAACCTGCTGCTAACCGGCCTCCCTAATTCCCATCTTTCCCCCCTACAGTCTATATTAAACACCGCTGCCAGAATTCTCCTCCTCTCATCCAGGAGAGTTCAGGCCCTTCCCCTGCTAAAGGCCTTATCATGGCTTCCTGTTAAACAAGCTCCTTCTCTTAACCTTCAAAGCCCTCCATTCCTCTGCTCCTCACTACATCTCTTCCCTGGTGTCTCCGTACGTTCCTGGCCGACTCCTTCGTTCCTCGCAGAGCAACCGCTTGGTTGCGCCCCCCACTACTACTGCTGTTTCCCGCCTTAAACCCTTCTGCCTTGCTGCCCCTTACATTTGGAATTCCCTCCCTGATGTCCTCCGGAGAGAATCCTCCCTCAGTCTTTTAAAACTAAACTTAAAGACTACCTTTTGGAGCACTCGCCCAGCACCTGATCTGGAAACTGGCACTTATACTGTAATGTCACCCACTGTGACCTATAGCACTTATATTTGCCTATTTGTGTCTGTTAGTTACCCCTCCCATATAGATTGTAAGCTCTACGGGGCAGGGACCTCCTTCATCTTGTGTTGACTCTTATTGCAACTGCACTTTGTATTTATTTTATTTATTGTTATACTTTGTATTTATCCATTATCTTTAACCCCCTGTCTGTATAAATGAATTCTACTGTACAGTGCTGCGTACATAAGTAGCGCTTTATAAATAAAGATATACATATACATATACATACTAGTAAACAGCTGAGGTAAAGAAGGGATTTATTTACCCAACCTGTTGTCATGAAAAAATAAATAGCACCAGTAGTATGTTTTCTTTTGTAGCATGTAAGGTTAAGGTCAGAACAAATTGCAAATAGGAGCTTCTGTTAGAGTTTGTCACTAAGCTTCTAATTTTAACCTTTTTAATAGCTAAATGTAGCTAAATAGCTAAAAATGCAGTAGTATTTTGGGTCACAGTCCCTAAAGCTGGCCATACACGCACCCATACTATCGTACCAAACCTCGTTTCGTATGATATTCGGTGTGTGTATGGCATGTCGTCGAGTCGACCGATATCGCAGGAAGCTGCTGATATCGGACGACTCGCCGATCGGCCAGGTTTGAAAATTTTGATCGGGCGCCATAGAAAGCGCCTGACCAAAATCTGCCATCAGGGCTGAATCGGCAGAAGGAGGTAGAAATCCTATTGTTTCTACCTCCTTATCTGCTGTTTCAGCCCTGACTGTGTGTGGCGGATCTGACGATGTTTCGTGCGACCGCTGGTTGCACGAAACATCGTTAGATCGCCACGTGTATGGCCAGCTTAAGAATAATAGAGCTGGAAAGAGTGCTAAGATATTCAACTAAACTAGTAAAAGGAATGGAACAAAGAAACTATGAGGAAAGACTATCAAATTTGGGGTTGGTTTTTCTGGAGAAACTAGCGAGGGAACATGATTACTCTTTAAAAGAACATTAGACAGATTGCAGGGAATTTATTTAGACAGGAATAACAAGAACTTTTAATAGAAGCAGTGACTTTTTTATGGTAAGGGCAGTGAGGTTGTAGAATACCGTGCCAGGTGATGTTGTGTTAGCAGATTCTATCAATGCCTTAAAAAGTGGCTTAGATGATTTCTTGGACAAGCATAATTTCCAATGTTATTGTGATCTCATGATCTACAGTTAGTTTTGCATTAATTGATCTGTATATATAAGCCTAAATTAACTATTTAAGTAGGTAATATTTTTATTGATCTCTGTAAGCTGGAATCTGATCAGTAATTGCACTGGTTGTGCTTTAAACGCCAGGGAGTGAGCTTTAGCATGTAGGCTGTTCCATAAAAACAAGTCCAGTTGCTTTAAATTTATGTATACTAGATATACCATGACCTGGATGAATGAAAATCTTCATAGAAGTAAATGTAATCAGTGCCATTCACATTATTGCTACAATTGGTCACACCAGTCCAGAATTCTGTAGAAAATGGCCTGGGGTCACCAACAATATTTCTGTAGGATTGATTGCTGTTGTTCAAGATGATAGCATCTGAACTGGCTACAGGTACAGAAAATTTTTTTCTGCTTTTTTTTTCTGGATTCCTTCAGGAAACTAATAAGAATAGTTAACACAAGTTAAGTACAATATTGTATTGTAAAGATAAGAAGGGTTAATAAGGACTATTCATACTGGGTCTATCTGTGACTCAGTGGAGCAAAGGGCAACATAATGCGACTGAGATATTGAAGCCTTGATCAGTGAATTCAGGCGATGCTACACTCAATCCTTTAACTTATATTAATAAATATTTTAAAGACAGTGGCAAGCCAGCTGAGGGAACAATGATTTTCAGAAAATCAGAAAGCCCAGACAGAGATAGAGGAACAGGTCTCCAACCCAGCAATGGTAAAAAAGTGTTAATGTTAATTTCATCATTTGCCATAATTTTTCTAATGGTCAGGAAAGTGTTTTAATGAATTAACACAAAGCAGAAATATGTCAATTCAGCAAAATGTGTTTGTTTGCTTTGTTCAGTCCAACACGCTATTGCGCTGTGGGGTGTTAAAGCTCAGCCAGACCCAGTGCAGAAGCTAAAAGCTGCCGAACTTTATTTTTTAACAAAAGCCATTCGGAAAAGATGCCAAGGTATTCAGCCCTGAAACCCAGTGTAACTTAGCAAACTCACATGTTGTTTTATTTATGATTGCTCAAGCCCGGAGGCCTCTTTACAGGGAGGTTTACTTTTTTTGTCAAATTTTTATAGTTAATAGAAGATTTATCAAAATGTGAGATAAGAGCTAACCACAGAAAACTTCACTCATCTCTTTTTTGAAGTGTATTTATCAATGGGTGAAAGTTAGAGTCACCATTTGATAAATATGCTTCTAAAAATCCCATAAAAATAAACAGAAAGTGTCACCTTCTGTGGTGAGCCCTAATTTGACATTTTGATAAACCTGCCCCTTAGTATTTTAAATTAAGTGACAAATGTGTTGTTTAAACAGACATTGACAGTGTCATCTCTGTTAAGGGGGTTTCTACCTCTTTCTGTATACAGGTAAAAAAGGCAAACCTTTAAATGAAAGAGCTAATGAATAACTTTTTAATGTTTTATGGCAAATGTGCATGCAAGAGAGGTTAAGTTTGTTTTTGTTACATATTGCAACCACTTGTGAGATCCCTCCCCAAAGGTTCTAGAATGAGGCATACCTCAGGATCAATCTGGAGGAAGTTAATTACCCTGGAAAGTGAGTAGATGTCCAAAGCCTTTTTGGTTGATGAAAGGAAAAAGTGATGACAGCAAGGGCCAGAGGACCAATACCTCCAACAGTGATGAGAGACTTATTATCCAACACAATATGGCAGCTTCTGCTGAGCTCCCCTTAGTTGGGATTACTTTAGTCAAAATAGCATTACTACAGATAAATCTTTATTTATGTCGGAATTTGTTTGTTGCACTGGATCTGGGAATTGCTGAATTGTGTTAATAAAAATATTTTGTTTTTGGCAAAGTACCTGTAGTTGTTAATCAGCAGTAACACTTTAGTGATTTTGGTAATCATTGCTGTTGTGTTGTTTATATTCTTTACAGAAAACATATCTTTTTTGTGAGCCCTTAGTAAAGATCATTACAGTATCAAATTAGGTATTCACTTTTATTGCATTCCATAGACTACTGGGATATCAAGTATTCTTCACTGTGAACATTGACTTGTACATTACATTGTTACATTGAATAATTAATACACTTCTAGTGATTGATGATTTGCAAGGCTTGAATATTAGGTTATCAATCACAGTCCACTTGTTCTAATGTAATAATATTGAAAACATGTCAGAAACTGTTTCCCAAAAGATGACAACAAGCACCACACTAAAAACTATACTAAATGGGGGACTTAACACGTGCAAAGGTTTTCATACAACCTAGTGCAAAAGGAAGTAATTGAATGCTATCATTTGTAATAAACATGTTTTTGTGTGAAAGGTTATATTCATCATTAACTTCTCTGAATTGCTGCACTGGTTAATAAATGCATAGATTCCTTTAACCCCTTGCTTGCTGATGATGGGAGGAACATGCTAAAATTGAACTTACAGATGAGGAAATGGCTGCTGATTTTATTTGAGCAGTAAATAGTTGATACAAATATTGCCTTTTGGGTTAACTCATTTGCAGTGCTTAATAACAGAAAATGCAATGTATAATTGATATAAATTCCAGTAATTATTTATAGGAAGGCAGTTCTTGAACTTTGCAAAAAAAAGCCGCATATATTTCCCTATTCTCTAACTCTCAGTATCAGAGTTCCATTTCTATTTGCCACCCACCTCTTAGTTTCACATATTGTTCACTGACACAACTAACATCATAAATGTTTGACTTGGGACATTTTTGTTAAGTGTTAAAGAACACAGATTTCTCCCAGGGACTGCCCTCTCGAACTTGGGACTGTCTCTTTGCACAGACCCTATTGCTCCTCAAATCACAGTACCCTGGCCAAACATCAAAATAGTTATGGGGATACTGGTACTTTGTCTGTGCCATAGATTCTACAGTCTACAACAGCAAAAAGGGGAAAGGTCAAGATTTCATGTATGGCATGCGAGAACAAGGTGCAACTTTGTGAGTATGAGTAGATGAAGCTGGCTAAAATGCTGACGGATATATGTGTTTATCTTGTCAGTAGTGTTATTTTCCATCAATAATATATATATATGCTTCCTTAATGCATGCTTCATATTAGTAGAATTAATTCCATCAATAATTAATGGCATCTAACTTGGCAATGAAAGAACTGCTTTGCTTAATGGATGCAGATGATTTTCTTTTTAGTTAATATTTAAGGCTGTTCATTATCCATTTATTGAAGTCTCAATAATTTTTCCTCTTTGAAAATGTAACGGTCTATATAAGACCCCCTGTTCAAAATGTAGTTGAATCTATATAAATGTTATTCCTTTGGGTCAAAAAAATGTTCTGTTCTAGCTTTCTTACTGAACTTGAACTCTGGAGGACACAGTCTAGGCTAACATATTGTTTATAAACAAGCAATTCTTTCTGACTATCACTTAAGGCTAAAACTATAAATCTTTGAGATATTTGTGGGGCTGTCAAGTTATTCTGCATAACTTACTGGCTCTGCAGACTAAACCCTGTATGTATGCCCCAGCATAATAAAGTGTTGCCTCTCTACTTGGCTGGGGACAATGTTGGATTTTATATACTGCCTTAAGTTTCTAGACCTGCTCAATGCAAGGAACCACACTTACCTACAAAATTTTTGACTATGGTTATTCTCTTGTTTTAAATTGGCACATGGTACATGTGCTTTGTCTTACTTACAGAGTATGATAATTCTTTCTTATGAGATCAAACATAAAAAGAGCACTGCAATCCAAGAAGGATATGTCTAGGGAAATAACTTTTATCAAGTGGTCTCTTAAAGAGATACTGACACCAGAAATTCAACCTTTTATACCAGTGTTCCACAACCAGTGGCTTGTGAGCAACATGTTGCTCACCACCCCCTTGGATGTTGCTCCCAGTGGCCTCAAAGTAGGTGTTCATTTTTGAATTTCTGGTAAGGAGGCAAGTTTTGGTTGCATAAAACCAGGTATAATGCCAAACAGAGCCTCCTGTAGGCTTCCAGTCCACATAGGGGCTATTAAGTAGGCAATTATTGGCACCCCCGTGAATGTTTTTCATGCTTGTGTTGCTCCCCAACACTTTTTTTATTTAAATGTTGCTCATGGTTATAAAAGGCTGGGGATCCCTCTTTTATACAAACTATCATAACATTGTCTATGCATGCTATTTATAATTTTGCCATAAAATATTTGCCAAATGCGTTTATATTGTCTACTGTATATGTGTGCAGCAGGAGTCCATTAGCATTAGAAGCTATAACTGACAGGTTGAGAAGGGACAGTCAGGTTCGCAAAACAGTCAGGTTTAGGAACTTTGAGTAACAATTGCTTACAAAATGGTCTTTGCACGTCAAAAGCAGATGGCCTTGTTTTCCTCAGTTCTACAAATCAAAATTTAAGAATTACTGGAACCCTCGAACAAAAAGCTGTATAGTTCAGACATGCACCTCCGCAATAGGTGTGATTTCTAATAAAAAGGCACAATAGGGTAACAAGAATTGGGCTATGAGGCAGAAAAACTGCTCAGAAAGTGTTTATTGTTCCCACAACATGATTTGAGCCTACTGGCTCTTTATCAAGTATAAAGTAAGAACAAATATTTAAAGTTTGTCATAGTAAGTGAAGTAAGAAGTAACCACTCCCTCTAAGTACAACCACATATCCATTATTCTTACATATTAAATGAAGTGAAATGAGTTGTCCATATCAGTGGTATGAGTTTATTCTGCACTGCTGCAAATTTGCCCACTGTTACTCAATTATCCCCATATAGAGGCCTATTTATTATGCAATGTAAGCTTCACTTCATACCTTGTGTAAGTAAGTTCTGGTGGAAAAAAATGCGTAAAAAATGACACTGTTTTTACGCAGCTAAGCCTGAGTATGTGTGCCGAATGTTGTTGCTGTTTTTTACACCACATATTAAATCTGCCCCATAGAATGTCAATGAGTGCAGAAACCTTTGGAACACCCGGGGGCTCATTTATCAATACTGGGCTATTAGTGATTAGTTTTTTTTCAGTCAGAATAGTAAAAGCAAAAATTAGATTGTTTGCCATGGATTATTGCAACAGGTCCAGTGGGGATATGTGACCCCTAGTGGCACATTTACTAACCCACGAACGGGCCAAATGCGTCCGATTGCGTTTTTTTCGTAATGATCGGTAATTTTGCGATTTTTTTCGGCATCTTTATGATTTTTGCATAAAAACGTGAGTTTTTCGGCGTCTTTACGATTTTTGTGTAAAAACGCGAGTTTTTCGGCGTCTTTACGAAAGTTGCACAAAGTCGCAATTTTTTCGTAGCGTTAAAACTTGCGCGAAACGTCGCGCCTTTTAAGTTTTAACGCTACGAAAAAGGCACGACTTTGCGCGCAAGTGTTAACGCTACGAAAAAATCGCGACTTTGCGCAACTTTCGTAAAGACGCCGAAAAACTCGCGTTTTTACGCAAAAATCGTAAAGACGCCGAAAAACTCGCGTTTTTGACAATATATATATATCTCAATAGGTAGTGACAGAATTTTCATACTGTATATATATATATATATATATATATTTTATTTTTTTTTCTTACCCAATAATTTATGCATGCAACATATACAACATGCATATATGCAATATCTGCTGTATATGCATATGTGTGTGTTTGTGTATACAGCAATTTGTAAACCATCCAAATATTTGTTTAGCAACAATAATGCGTAAAAACACTAGCTTACAAAATTCTACATTGCCACGATATACTGAGAGATGTTAGTTTTATTGAAACACTCTTTTCAGTCAGCAAGGTCACTTGTGGCAATAATCCGCTCATTAGAGGTGTAATCCATCACTCAAGTAATATCAATTTGGTGCCAGGGTTTTAATGCAGGTTTTGCTAATCATTAACGGCAGTTTGTCAACTGCATAATTCACAAGGGATTATGGGTATGCATGATTTAGCAGATGACCCTTGACCTCAGCTGAGTAAGAAGCTTGCCTTAGAGGCAAAATCAAGGGGGACAATAAGCAGCTCTCACTCATGAACAATTGTTATGCCTAACAGCATGACTATCATTTTAAAAGGGAAAGGAGAAAAATCTCTGTGCTGAATAATTAAGGTCTGAAATTCACCTGAGACCCTAGGTTTGGATACAGACTGACTCTATCCTTGACTGTCAGCTATTTGGTCATTAGAAGTCCATATATCACCCTGTGCTTATAATGACAAAGTATGAAGTGGATGCAAATACATTTTATGTTTCATTAGAGGCGTTTCTATCTGAAAAGCCAGCAGTATAATATTCAGAGATCTACCTTGTAATCATGAATATTTTTATTTGGCTATTCAATAACATTTTTAGTGTATTTACTTCCAAACGTTCAGTTTTATTCTACAGTTCTTAGCAATAAGCTTTAATTGTGTTTAGCTAACAGCATTCTGCTTATTCCAATTAGTTTTGTTTATCTAACAATTTGCCAAATGTTTCACGCACCATTGTGAATTGATTACAGACACATTAAGGGAATGATGAAGAAATTAACACCGAGCACCGAAACATCTTGTTGGAATTATAAACTATTAACAGACAGCATTTTATTGCTAAAAGTGGTATAGCCTTAACAGAATGTTGCTTCATTTGCATGCTTTCTACTCACTAATGTCCAAAAATAATAAGCCTGCAGAAAAACATTAAATTATGCTGTAGATATGGTTATGTTTTCTTGATTTTCTGCTGGATATATGCTAATAGGAAGCCGGTGGGATGAGATCCGAATGCTTACTACAACATACACTGCCTTGATATTCTCAATGGACAGTGGTGATTAGGAGCCTGCCTTGTACAATATCACAGTAATAATTCATTAACTAGCAATAATGAGTGATTCATAAGGATTACAGGCCCATCTACACTTGCAACTGCAGTCTGTTTCCCTTCCATTTTTTAAATCCTTTGTCAATTATTTTTCTCATCACCGCATTTCTTTAGAACAGCCCCCAGATGGAAAAAAGCCTCACCATTGAGGAGCTGGAATAATCATAAAGTAGAAAGGGCTTCTGCAAAAACTACACATATAGATATTTTTGATCTAGCAATCTATTATGAATAATTGCTGAAACCTGCCTGTGTTTGGCTTGCATTTGATGGATAACCTCTGTGGTATTTATTTGTTATTATATATAGATGGTGTTTGTTATTATAAGCCAATGTCAATAGAAAATATAAGTAAAGTATTGTTTCTGCATTTGTATGTTTCTGCCCATATACAGGTCTTTGCCCATATACATGTTTCTGCCAATATTCATGCCATGCACATTAAAATGGCAGAACAAATGACAAAAATACATAAAACATTTTAAAGGAACAGTAACATCAAAAAATTAAGGTGTTTTAAAGTAATTAAAATATAATGTGCTGTTGCTCTGCAAAAAACAGGTGTTTTTGCTACAGAAAAGCTACTGTATAAATAAGCTGCTGTGTAGCCATGGGGGCAGCCATCCAAGCTGGAAAAAAGGAGAAAAGGCACAGGTTACAGAGCAGATAACTAGAAGATAAGCCCCATATAATGTGGGTTTATCTGTTATCTGCTAAGTAACCTGTGCCTTTTCTCCTTTGAATGGCTGCCCCCATGGCTACACAGCAGCTAACTTATATAAACTGAGGCAAACACACCAGTTGTAGCAATGCAGGGCAACAGTACATTATATTGTAATTACTTTTATACACTTTAATTTTTTGGTGTTACTGTTCCTTTAAAATGTTTTTTTTTTGTTAACATTTTTTATTAAGCAACCAAAGAAAACATAAGCACAGAAGAGTTTCCTTTGTGTGTGTTGCCATTTTTCAATAAAATATAACATAATCAACTTAACAGCTGCGGTGTCTTACTTTTAAGTAGCATTACAGAAGTGCAAAGTTATACTGTAATCGGAAGGAGATATGCTCTCTATTAAGACTTTTCCCCACCTGTTCACCTGTTTCCATAAGGGGGCCCCTTTTTAGGGTCTGTTCACATCAGGATCTATATCAATCCATAGTTTCCATACCTTGTCAAATTTCTCAGGGCAGCCTCTTCTCATGTATGTAAGTTTATAGGGAGGGATTGCTTTCTCAACAGGTCGTTCCCAAGAAGTTAAGGTAGTTCCCACCCTAGATTTCCAGTTTAGCATGATTTACTTTTTTACATACAGTATATGCATAAGATAGACAACAGAGTGCGTTGTGCTCTATTTGGCACCAACTAAGTAAAAGAATCATGGGATTCATTGGAAGAGGGATATTATCTTTCTTTGCACCAGCCATGTTACTTCCCAGAATAAGTGGATCAGTGAGCATGACCATATTATGTGTATAAAGTCTGCTGGGAAATGGCGGCATCTAGGGCATTCCTGGCTCAGATCTGGATTCATTTTGTGTAGTCTTTGGGGGGGTAGAGTCTGTGTAAATAGTTGCGTCATTCTATTCTTACTGCTAATGACCCCTTCAAATGCAGATTCAAGGATGTCCTCCCAGTGTTTTGCTGTTATTTGGGGGATATCCAAATGCAATTTTGTACACATTTCACCTAGGGAGGTACACCCTGCCAATACCAATTGTACATAAAATTGTGATTTTTTGAGATCTGGATTATGCATTCCCTCCTCAAGCACTCTTGGAACTGTGTCTTGGGGCTAAGTCAGTGTCTCAATACCTTAGCCTATATTAGTTTGCCGCGGACACTCTGTTAACTGTCTCAAGGATGATTTTGACATAGATGTATCTACCAAAGAATAGTACTATCGCAACCAGGACGAGTGTTAAGGAAGCTTATCCTGTTAGTCCAGGCAAGTATTGAATAGCCTGTGAGGCCATCCAGGTGTATACCATGTAAGCTAACATTATTGCTCCCTTGCTCCCATTGTGGCAATTTTTATGGTCTTTTCTCAAGCCAGTCTATAACCTCCTCTGGAGAAGAAAAGAAGTGGGCCTTACAGTTATCTATAGCTCACAGATGAGATGATAATGGTGTAAGGAAGTTGCCTTTGCTGCAGTTGTTTTTTTGCCTTTGTAAACTTTGCTTTTTGTTTCCGGAAAGGTCGGGGTGTATCAATATCCTTTGGTTCTCAAAGATGAGCTCCCTTGCTTTCTTTGTTTTGATAATGGTGTGTCTCTGTCTCAGGGGTCTGGGAGCTGCTTTAGTGGTGGGGGCCTTTCCGGAACCCTGTGGGCTCTTTCAACTGTAAAGGCAGGCGAGTAGCTACTGCTCCACAAATTTCTCTGTGTTGACTTCCTCTGCCATCCCTGGCAGGCCCAGGATGTGGATGTTATTTCTTTGGAGATGATTCACCAGGTCACCGCACCACCACAGCTTTAGTTTCAAGCAAGGCTGTTTTTCAGCTACAGTGATGTGGCCTGGAAGTTGTGCTGTGGAGTCCTCAAGATCACGGACCCTCCTCTCAGCTTCTCCTATTCTCTCCCTGAGCTTTTGCACATCGTGTTGAGGATGGCAAAGACCGTTCTCAGTTAATCTATTGTCCCCACTAAGGTTGTACAGTTAGTAGTTATAGCCTGGAGTACTTTAGAGTAGGCTGAGTGGGGACTGGGGAGGTTGCTGGCGTAGAAGGTGAGGCCCAGTCCTCCCCACCAGGTTATGTCGTTGTCGTGGCATGAGGAAGGGGAGATGCAGCTTTGGGGGGTTGGTTTGCAACGGTTCCTGTGCAAACTGTGGTAGCTGTATTGCTACAGCTTCCCCTGTGCCCGTGACATCAGGTGAATCAGCATGTGAGGTACTATAGTCATTGCCATTTTGGGAGTGCGTGGCTTGCGGCATAGAAGGTACCTGTGCAGCTCGTTTATGTTGCTTCCTCCGCAAAATCTGATCCGGGCAGATTCCGGTGTGTTGTGACCTGAGTCTAAACAGTTGTTTTTTTTGCAGGTAATGGCAATGATTGTGTCAGGATTAGGTGTCCCCAATTGGAGCTCTCTGGGTTTGCTTCCTGCCCGGACTCAATGCAGGCCATGCCCCCGCCCCTGCCCCCACATGTAAAAACGTTATATTTACAGCTTAAAAAGAAGCTTGGCAGTGTAATATATTCCAAAAATATAGTTTTGCAAGAATACACCTGTATAAAGGAAAGGAGACCTGACAGTTATAGCATTCCTTTTGCTATAACATTAACACATCTGAGAATATAACCTCTGTCCAGCTGTTTTTAAGTCAGATTCTTAAAGTAGATAATACTTTTTTCCACAGGTCTCACAGGTTTTGGAGACCACCAGCTGCCCCCATGAATACAATGTACCCTTTAGTTGTCTTGCACTTCTGCCCTGGGTCTTACTTAAGTGGGCATTTACTAAAGCACAATTTTTTCATGTCATAATTTTTATAGCTATAGATTTATTATGCGATAGAACCATGAAAATCCCAAATGCTAAAATATGCCACGTAGAAGTCAATGGCAGATGTCCATTTTACAATTAAACTTTCTTTACCTCGTGGTTTTAGAGGTTTTCGCCGCTGGCTTTTGTGCAATACAATACGAGAAAATTGTGTTTTTTGAATTTGTTGAAAAAGTTGCATTTTTTGCAATTTTTCTGTGTTTTGTTTTTCATTTGTCCTTTGTTAGTTCAGATCTTTTGATAAACAAATGCCTTTTAAAAATAATAATATTTAAAACAAATAATAATAATATTTAAAACTATAAAACCACAAAAATCCTATGTTAGTAAATCTCCCCAATAACCCCTCCAGTATTTTTCACAAATAGGGAAAGACTTGTCTATTAGCTAAATTCTAGAACTCCTAACTTGTGTTTAATAACTTTGCTGCCAACCATTACAATAATAGTAAGGAAACACTGATACAGGTATGGGATATTTGCTATGCCTTAATGATACTTCAAAACAACTTCAAATAAACCCAATATGATTGTTTTGCCATCAGAATGGATTTATGGCCATTTAGCTATCATCAGTTATAGGGAAGTTATAGGGAAAAAGTTATAGGGAAAAAGCAGATAAGTCAAAAATTTAGAATAGTTTAAATAGGACTCTATGGAAAATAGCATTACTGTATTTTGGAGTTTTCTGAATAACGGGTCTCTGGATAATATATTTTATACCTCTAGTATTTTTCAGGGAAAAATACAATTTGTCATAATAATCTGACCTTTATTTAATACACATAAAAAAAAAAAAACATTAATACACGGTTTTACATGTTTCATAGGGCATTTATGAAAGCAACACAGAAAATTGTACCACAAATGAAAAAGGCTGAATATTTTTTTTAGTAAAAGCTTAATACACTTAGGCATATGAATTCCAATTTAAATTTCATTTTACATGGCAGAAAGTAATGTTTAATAAGGTATCAGTGAGATATGCAGCAAATATTATATGACATGACAAGTAATAAAAGACTTGCCTATCACTTAATAGTCTGAAATTGGTTCAAATTACTTCATGGCCACAGGATAAATAAGCTTATCGTACAAGGCTGGATGTGAAAGTAACCAGCCAAGTCTAAAATAGTTAAGTCCTGAAACTTTTTCATTCCTGTTACACAAATAAAGAGAAATTGAACTTTCAATACATGATTTTTTTCATGCAGATACTTGAATTGCTGCTTTTATGGATTTCAAGTTAACACAGTAGCATTTCATGCTTTGCTCCATTCACACAGTGATAATTGCAATTTTTTGTTTGTATTTATAAAGTCCAATACCAAAGGGAAAATAGAAAGCAGTAGTTAAAATTTACTGATACCAAATAAATCACAATGCAGTCTGAGAGTGTCTTATGGCCCTGAGGATGCTAGGAAGTAGCATTTAAACAGCATAAGTGCCAGCTGCTATCAGGTGAAGTATCCAGACAAGTGAACAAATTCAAGATACTGGCTTGTTCATGTGCGCTCCCAATTTATAGCATTACTTGATGGAATCTTACATGGGCTACAGTACACTCATAGGTCTATTCACCATCAATACTGATGTAAAATTTTAGGGTCCTTATTATTCAAAGAACTTTGGGTTACTAGGTTTGGGTTACTTACTGTACGTTATATCTGATTCTAGTATACTGTCAGAGCCACTGTAGCACCAAGGAGTACAGACTTTGGAGGAATCAGGTACTAGAAAACAAGCAAGAATATATAGATTTCAGTAGTGTGGTAAACAATGAAACAAAGTGGGGCCAAAGTACTAGTTGAAACAGATCAAGGTAGGCAACGTTAAGAATAATTAGAAAACAGGCTAGAGATAGCAACCAGAAAAACAGTAACTACAATATGCTTAAGAACAGGCTTAGTTGTGCCACACTAGTACAAAAGAACCAATGATTGTACGAAAAATATTATTATGTGTATGACTAGCTAAACGTAGCATGATATACAGGGGACAAATGCCATTCAAAATGCCATTTCGATATTTATTAAGTGCAAAAAATCTGAAAAATTGAAAAGTAAAACTTGGTAATTTAAAAGCTTGCGATTTCAATGGGTGTCATTCTAGGCAAAATGTATGGCTTTTTCAATTCGAGTTTTCAAATGTTTTATTTTTAAAGGTTTGTAGACTGTAGGTTTCATTGTGCTTTATATATATTTTCATTTATTCAATTTGAAAGAAAAAACTCAAATTCAAAAATTGAGAAATAAGCCTCCAAATGCAAAAAAAAAAAAAAAAAGCTCAAGACGTTACTGGTCCTTAAATGTTCTTGAGTTTTTATAATACTAAATGCAAAATAATTTAAACCCTCATTCAATTTCAAAACTCATTAACACTGGATTTTTTTGCCTGGTTAAAGCCACTCTACCATTCTTCTACCATTCATGCACAGGCTTGGTTTTGTTTATTTACATAATGAAATGTTATTGTAAATAAATCTTTTATTTGTCATTTGATCTGAGTTATTTTAGGCTTGATTCTTTTAAATGTGCTTGTGTGTCTAGGAAGTGTGCATTAGGATATGAGAAAGAGAGCCTGATGCTGATTAAACTGTGTCTCCTGGGAGTTTCTGAGAGCAGAGGATACAAATGATATGAAAGTGGAAGGAATGGGCATTTCAAGAGCTTGTACAGACCTTTTCCTATACTTGTTAATGTATCCACATGAAAAATGTTGGGCAGTATTTGATTTTGGTATACTTTATATCTCTGTGAGATCTGTCCATACAATAGCACAACACACCAATATCACCTCCAAAATATTTGTTTCATTAGCAGAAGCAAAGGTATTAAGGTTCATAATTGTGCAATTGAAAACTGAATTGTGAATGCTAGATAGGCTGAATGTGTTATTTGTTTGGGTATTGGTGGCGGAAGAAGGATTTGTTTGTAGGTATAACTGATAAAATAAAAATACTGCTGGAATAAACATGGAATTTGAAAAAAAATCTTTTTATGAAACATTTGTGATAATGGAAAAACGAAATTCAAAATGATACTGTTAAATGACAGTATATAAAAGGACATTTCTGCAGGCCCATATATCATTGTCAAGTAGAGAGATTAAACTTTATTGTTTCTTTTTGAACATAGAACTCAAGGTGAATGAAAATGGCTTGAAATGCAAAATAGATGTGCAGATAAAGTGAAATATAGATGAAATCGGACATTAAAAAGGCATTGGTTTTAATGGCAAAACAGTAAAGTTTACTGTTTTTGGCACTGGAATGATTGTTTTTTTGAAGAGCTTTATTTAGCTTGGGAAGCTGAGACTGAAAAACCATGTAAAGTAAATGGATGGATAACTAAAACTGAGTTACAGTAATTGTGACCTGTGTTAATGAGTATCACTTACTATTAGTTTATGTATTGCTATTGACCAGGTTAAACCTAGAGTACAGAGTATCATTTGGGCCCTTGTGCTATTTTCTTGTGCTTTTGACCAGAGCCCCACCAGGTAGATGTTGATTATGATGCTGATGCAACTTGGAAGATTTATAACTTGCACCAATATTATTGTGTTGCCTAGTGACATGACCAACATTTTGTATTGGCACAATGAAACTGAGAAAATGCTGCATGTTGCATGATTTGAAATGTATTTGTTTGGCACATCTCCTTCACCCAAATGGAATAATTTGTACTGCATATATCCCCTCCGTTTGCCAGCACCATCACATTTTCCCAAAACAAATTTCAACCAGTGCTCATTTTCCTCTGACACATTATTAGAGCTAGAGCAGAGTGTCTATGGGAACCAGAAATGCCATTTGTTCATTGGTAGCTAGACTAGTGGGGGCGTGTTAAGTAACCTGAGTTGAGAAGATTCACTACCTTATCTTGGAACTGAGTATGCTCAGTAGCCAACAGCCAAAGTAAATCCCTTAGTGAGAGGCCAAGTGGGTTAGAGGGGGAGAAGGATAAGGTGGATGTTGCAGCCTTACTATAAACCTTTGGACAACTGGAGTGGCAGATATTTAAATATTTCAAAGAGGCCGTTCACAGATACTATTTTTGTGTGGGAGGGGTTAAGAAAAAAAAATTCAACAGAATATTTGTGACTGTGTTTTTGCGCAGAAAAAACTCACACAACACACAAGCAAGAAGCATATTGTTCAGTTCATTTCAAAAGAGGCTGAAAATAAATAAATAAACTTGGTAGATACAATTTCCATTTACTTCTATAGAACTCATCAACCTTTTACTTGTTTTTTTTTCTTGTGACTTTTTGGAGTATTTTCCTTTAATAAATCCCAACTCTTTGAGGTTTTAGTATTTTCACATTAAATTTTTGCTACATTAGTTTCTTTTCTCATTTTTTTCCTATTTGATTTTTAATAAATAACCCCCTTGGTGTGGCATACCTTGGGTCACACTTTGAAATTTATACCAAAAGGGAAGGAGGTGTTACTACTTACTCTGCAGTTTAATTAATGAGCACATTTGCCACATTTTATACTTTTTTGTGTAAAAGTAAATAAACCTTTTAATAAATACTGAATGGTAGCAGATAGATAAAAAAACAAAGCTCTCTGTATTTTTATCATGCATTCACCTTGAACATGACATATTGTTATGAATTGAAGAGTGAATAGTTGTTCTGACAACTAAAAAAAAGTAGGGGTTCCTGTTGTTTGGAATGAGAAAAAGTGGAGAGAATATATTAGGATGACAGTTTGACATGAGTTTAGCAGAATTATTGGAAAGTGGAAGAGTTAGAATAGCAAAGTTTGTTAAAAAGGATGTACATATGGGATAAGCAAAAGGTCAAAAAAACACTAGCGCGTGCACATATATAGCGTTTATTTCACAAACAACAGCATATTAAAATAGAAATGAAATAGTAGTTCAATGTTGATTTATTTACTGTACGATATATACCTACGTGAAAATGTGCAGCTATAAAAATCAGGTACACTAGAAGTGTTTCATTTGGCTATTAACATTTTGTAATTATTTGTCAGATAACTAAATTATGGTTTAATATCCTTGTCAAGAAGCCATTTGAGTTGCTGTTTATACACATTAGGGCCCATCTACTGACTGCCTTCTTAAATTGGTTAAAGCCTGTGTGATGTCAATTTTGTGGCAAATTAATGCTGTTTTTGATCTCACCTTTTGTGTTATATAGTCATAGCTGGGCTTTAGTCTGATTAACTTGTCTTTTGCAGAGTCACTTCAAAAGCCAAAAAAGAATCCTTATATCATGAAATAATTCCTGGTTCAGAGATGTGTAACTGGTGACACAAAATAAGAATGAGCAAAGATGGGAAACTGAAGGTTTACAAACACAAAGGGCCACAAGGCTTTTCAAGTGCAGACAGAGAACTAACTGCATAAATAGCTGGTGCAACACCAGACATACTGTATATGGGTGAAGCATTAGGTATTAGGGACATCAAGAATCTCTTACAATATAATAGGTTGAACATTTGCTCTGCACCTCATGTAGGCACAACTAACAAATTAGCAGACGGTTCTACTTTAGAGGAGCTCAAGGAGAACCAAGCACTTTGCACATTGGCATTTTAACAGGACTAATTGTATTTTATAGTAATTTCAGAAACATAGAACCCTTTTTTGTCGTAAGACTTCAAAGTGGAATAATATTGTAATAAGTAAAGTTTTCTTATTCTTATTTCTATCATACTATTGATCTAATATACTAGTTTTTGTAGGTATTGGTACTGCCAAGGTAAATTCCATTTTCCATTGGAAAAGTGAATGGAACTAAAAGACCCACTGGAAAGGTGACATGTCAGTCATATTGTGTAGGCTCAGGTTAAAGAAAACATGTTAAAAAGATATAGCCACAGTTTTATTCGTTTTCTTTCCATTAATAGTATTTCACCAAACAATAGAGTAAAGGAATAGTCTTGCTATTTTATCTTCAAACACTCAGGGGCAGATTTATTATGTATTATGTGTAAAAAATGTTGACAAAATTTGCCACACATCGCCAGGCTCTGCCTTGTAAAAACAGCGTCAAATTGACGTGATTTTTTACACATTTCTCTTCCGCTGGAACTTACGTCAAAATGTGCCGTTTGGACGGCGAACTTCGCCATTTATTTTACACAGCTTTTTACACCAATTTTCTGCAATGTTCATTTTACACAGCATAATAAATACACTGTAGGCCTCTTAATGTGCAGGGTGCGAGCAGCGCAGTAATCTTTCTGCAGATAGCATTGCACTACATCAAGGAGAAGCATCAAATATTAGCTTAATTATGAACCCATAATCACAAAAATGAGGACATGAGGTACAGTCCATTTTTATGGATCTATGGATTTTTATAGATTATGGATTTTTATAGATTATGGATTTTTCCAGACTTCTGGAAAGAGATTATGAACCCAAATATAACATTTTGCCTAATAAACTTTCCAATGTTAATTAATTTAAAATTTTCTGTAAGATTTAATTTCACACAAGCATCTGTATTAAGTTGTTAATAAAAAAAAAAAATCAAATACACTGTATTAGCAGTATATTATTTCTTAAAGGTAACATTTTTAACAGAAACTTGTCACTATGCCTATATAAAACATAGCGCTGATTTTGTTTTCTAGATGATGTGCCACCTGCCTCCCCCCAGCTCACCCCTCACTAACCTGCGCTGGTTTCCAGCACAGCTTAAAGTTAAACAGTTTCCTGAGTGACAGCACACTTGGGGGTTGGACAACTTTCTGACAGGCTAGAGGACAAACGTAGATAGTGTCCCAACCTATGAGAAGAGTGGTCTGCCCCTAAGCGCACCGTCACTCATGAAGCTGTTCAACAGCAAGGTTAGTATGGGGTAAGTTGGGGGGGAGGCTGGGGGCCTATCTCTTAAGTAGGCATAGGGCTTAAGTGGGCATAGTGACATGTTCTTGTTAAAATTGGAATGTGCCACTATCCCTTTAAGTGTTGAAAAGTCTGAGGGGTAGATAGACTGATAGATAGAAGCAAAAATGTTTGTTATGCCATTATACCTTGTCATACCTTGTCACTTCCTTTAACTTTGCCCATTCAAAGCTATAACCATATATATTTACTCTCTTGCTTTAAAATGATTGTTTTTCTGATGTGCTTTATACCAATAATGCTTGTAATAAAGAACTACTGGCCTTGGGCAAATAAGCCAAATTTATTAGTCCAATGAGTTTTATATATGATAAAAACAGTGGCTTATAGCATAAAAGTATATGCAGTACAGGAAAAGGAAAATAAATACAAAAAATTATATCTTTACCAATGAAGTTGATTCCAACTCTGAGAATAAACCATACATTTCTTTAAGCATTGCAAAGGCATGAAACCTTTAAACAACAACAGGGATTGTTTGTATATATATTGTAATGTGCTTTAAGCTGTAAAAGTCATCCCCAGTCTGGCCAGTCCTACACCCACTTTCATCTGATTCATTAAGAATTCTACTGTTTCACTGGGCATTTTTCACAGGGATTGCAATCTGCAGTCATCTCTTGACCATCAGTCGGATCACCTGACCCCTAGGAAGGGTGGGAGCTACAACATGGAGCTGGCCACTGCTCCTGTATAAACTATAGCAAACAAGGGGAAAGTTCCGCTCACCACTAAACAATTTTAAACCATAAGTTATTGGTGCCCTCAGAGTATGACCACCAAATTCATACAAAGACAATAGGTCCTCTGCACTCACCTATTATCAATATATATATAGTTTTGTGCATTAAGCTACCAAAAAATGCCCTCCCCTTTAAACAAAGCAGGGATTGTTTGTCCATATATTGCAAAATATTGTACCATTCACTATTTGTTTATTGGATTACCTTTTTACCCACTCCATGTACCATTGTCTTCTTTTTCCCCTTCTCCCTGTGTAAAATTATGTCATCCTTTGCACTATCCCTTTTTGCCATTCTCTCCTATTTCAAACTCTTTATGTGCCATTAACTCCTCCATTCCCCCCTCTCACTGTGTTATTTTCTCCTCTTTTATCCCACTCTCTAAGTGCCTCTTTATTCCCTACTCAACTCCCAACATGCCATTATCCCTCTGGCAGAGCTCAACAGAGCAGCCAGGGGCAAGTGCCGTAGCCCTCTAAAACTTGTGGCCTGAGGCACCTGCTTTAGTCACCTTACCCCTTAAGCTGGGACTGATTGAGAGATAAATACAACAGAAACGGGAGAACTGAAGATGTAGACTGATGGAGACACCATTTTGTAAACTTAGGAGATGTAAGAAACAGTTCTAGACAGGCTGTTAGGGAGTCATGTTACTAAATATGCTGTAAAAAGGTTTTGGAGGACCAGAAATGCATAATATTTAATGTATATAGACTGTGTAACTAATATAGGTTTTGGGGCCCCTACTCACAGGCATTTGAATATGCACTAATTGAAAATCATACTGTGTCAAAATGTATATATTGCAAAGATGTGCATTTATTAAATGCAAGCAAGTATATCTTTGTGAGTTTAAATAGCATTTCTCCATGTAAAATGTTCATCAAATACAGAAAAAACCCTAATATGACTGTGTTAAAATAAAGATATGAACACTTGTAGATATCACGAGGCAAAATAAAATGGAATTAATTAGCTCATGCACATAGGTACACCCAAATCCCAAAAATGTACCAGCCACATCCAAAAATGTCTCTGTGTTAAGACCCTTAAGGTGAGAAACAGAATGAAAATTACACAGAGACAGCTGACACATAAATGAAGATATTTTAATTAGAGAACTCCCTTTAATGAAAAAAAACATTGCTGCTTTAGTTTCAAATGGATCCACTCATTAATTTCACAAGAATGGTAATTAATGGGAAATTACCGCCAAACTATTAAGCAATTAAAATTCAGTCTATTTTTCATGTAAACCAAGACTGTCACCTTTTTCTTTGCCATTACGTGACAAATCCTCTGTTGGAAAGTTCATGATTTTTTACAAGCAGAACGTGTAATAATAAGCCATCTGGCTTACTTAAACATGAAAGATTAACATGATATACAGTATGAAGGCTTTCCATTCAAGTGCAAATGTCCAAGAGCACAACTCTGATGGAGAAAGCTGTCAGTTACTTGAGTAGATGTTAAACAAATTCAGAGCTGGAGGGTAGAATCAACTATTGTACAACACACATCTAGAATCCCACAGAGCTCTAAAACACAATTGGTTCTGAAAAGGAGTTACAAATCTGAACTGGGTACTCTAAATAACGTTAGTTGGGACGTTTATATCCAGCAAATTCATTCAATAAGGAAAGCAATAAAAAACAGTTTTACTAGCTGAGCTGAAATGAAAAATTCAGATCTGATAAATGCACAAAAAATTAGAAAATTAAGGTGTACGTTATTGGGGGGTTTACTAAATTTAGCCCTGGACACTTCACGTGTTCAATATAACCAATTTTCCAGAAAGTTCCGAATTACGGAAAGGCCATCTCCCATAGACTCCATTTTAAGCAAATAATTCTAATTTTAAAATTTTTTCCCTTTTTCTCTGTAATAATAAAACACTATCTTGCACTTGATCCCAACTAAGGTATTATTAATCCTTGGAGGCAAAAGAAGCCTATTGGGTTTATTCAATATTTAAATGATTTATAGCAAACTTAAGTCATGGAGATCCAAATTACGGAAAGATCCCTTATCCAGAAATCCTCATGTCCCGAGCATTCTGGATAACAGGTCCCATACCTGTATTTATGTATATCATTTACAAGTCCAGTACATTTCCATATCTCAATATTTTACAAATTCTGCTGTTTTTCCAATGGGTTCTTCTTCTTTTCACATTATAACTTCAGACAGCCTGTAGAAATGTGTTATTTTGGGGTGATTCAAGTGCTGAAATGCACATGATGCACATTTTTGGAATGTAAACTTTTTCCAGTGGACTCTCAAACCTTTTATCTACACAAATAACACCAATTTCCTAAATGTTTATGTAGAGATATTGTGAAAATGTACAACTGTCCATTTTGATACAGAACAAGGTAATTTAATAACAATGACAATAAATCTACTTTTGTATACATAAAATATCTGTTAAGTAAGCAGTGTCCAGAAGGCTAAACTGAGATCAGTAGATGCTAAAGTGCCATACAGTATGCACTTGTGCCATCTATGTTCAATATTAACACTATGAGGCAGTTTGACAATTGAGCATACTTTTGTGTATGAGGTACAAGCTGCATGGTACAATGTTCCTTGGTGCAGGGAGACCTTAACCTGCTATTGCTTCAGCTAAATAACAGGCTGTTGAAGGGAATGTGAAAAAACACTACTATGTGAATAGATTGTTGTTTTATGGCTAGCATTTTGGTAAGACAAATCAAATTTGGTAACAATTGCAGTAGAGTTTAATAAACCATCCCTTACCATTTTACATGAGCTTTCTCAAGCTAACCCAACAAACAGTAAGTAAAGTTCCAATAGATATAACATCACTGCTTTTCTGCTTGTGACAAACACATTCATTAATCATTACAATACACAGCAAATTCATCTAATATGCAAAGTCTTGCAACATAGATTTGCTAAGGAAAGAGCATGGTAGAGGAAAAAGGTCACTCTTAGCAAAAAAATAGATAAAAGTTACCTTTGTCAAATCTTTCATCTAAAATAATTAAATTCTTCAACCCTATGTTATTCTAATCTAGAGTGGAATAAGTAATGGCATAAATAAATAAATAAATCACCATAAACACACACCTAGGGGGCCTGCACTACACTGGCTGCATTGTGGGTAGGGCTACCCCTAATTGCATTATAGATAATGCAGGGGGAAATCTTTTCATTTAATTTTATGTAGTTCCCCTTCTTCCAAACTGAAAGAAATAATTACCGTATATACTCGAGTATAAGCCGATCCGAATATAAGCCGAGGTACCAAATTTTACCTAAGAAAACTGGAAAAACTTATTGACTCGAGTATAAGCTGAGGGAAATGCAGCCGCTACTGCAAGTTGAAGTGATATCACCCCCCTCCCAGCAGCCAATTAGCAGAACAATGTGAAAGCATCAAGATAGCAGCTCCCAGTATATATCAGAATAGCACACAATAGTAAGAAACCCAAGTCCGGCTTGGGACTCCTCCAGTTACATGCGAGTAGGAGAAACAATAGGTTACCTGAAACCAGTTCTAATGTGTAGCACTGGTTCCTTCTGAAAGCTCAGACTTAGGCACAATGCACTGAGATGGCTGCCTACACACCAATATTACAACCAAAAAATACATTTGTTGGTTCAAGAACACAATTTTATTTGCTATGTAAACGGTGTCATTTAGAATTAAAAGTATACCATAACAATCATGACAGTATTCCTTTAAAATTTACTTTGGGTTGTGTGAGAAAGTGCTTGGCAGCATCTAGTACACAATCTCCAGCCTGGGTCTCCCACTTCAAAGGCCACAGTGCCACACACCTACTGCTTTCTGTGCCACTCCAACCTGTTCATTAGATATATGCCTCATCCATTATTAGCACTGCTCACTGAGACACAGGGACAATTCCTGTTTTGAAATATTGAACGCATTTCCACATCTTGCTGTGTGTATAGAGAAGGGGGGGATGGGGCACTGAGCCCCCCCCATCCTTTCCTCTCTCTGCCGCCTTTCACAATCCACACACAATTTTATTTGCTACACACAACAGCACACCGTTACACACAGCTCATGGCCGAAATATGCATTTATCCCCTACCCCATGAAGCACCACATAAGATGCCGCCATGTAAGATGCCGCCACCGATGCACGTCGCATCGGTGCCCTGGCGATGCTCATACCTGAGTGCAGAAGCCCATTCTAAACAAAGCCACGCGTACGATGCCTTGCCAACGCGCGCCGATACAGCCGCTGCTGTCAACAATGCCGCGCGTAAGAAGCCGTGCACACGTTAGGTCGTCCACGGGGTGGGGGTGCGCGTGCAATGCTCACAGCAAATACATCTACCGTATATATGTGAGTATAAGCCCGAGTATAAGCCGAGGTTCACTTTTAAAGCACATTTTTAGTGCTGAAAATCTCGGCTTACAGTATACTCGAGTATATACGGTATAAACATTGTCCTGCATGACTGATTATTCAGCAACTGTAATAGTTGATGTGCCATAATACAGTCCAGATGTAAAGTAATTACTTATGAGCCCTGCAGCATGCAGATTTTATAGGAGAGTACTTTTAATGAAACAGATCACCAAAACTGAACAATTATAATATGCGCATGTTTCATAACGGATTAGTAAGTATTTCAGCCATAGAAGCCAATGTTGCTAACAGTAGGGCACACCCAACAGTATTATTCAGCATCATGGCCTAATGATATAATACAGCAAATAAGAAACAGATGGTTTCTGATAATTTCACAATAATGGCAAACCTCCTTTTAACGGAAACGTTCACATAGAGTATTAAGATATAAACACTACAAGGACCCACTGTTCTTTAATAACAAAACAATAACAAAACAACTGTTTTTTAATAACAGGCCCTAAGCAACTTTTCTGAGGTTTAAACTTATTTAATTAAAATGAAGAAATAAAAAGGTTTTAATGAATTTCATCTGTTACTTACTGTTACCATTCTGAGTGGCTTTCTGTTGATGCAGGGTTCTCCTATTTGTCTAACATCTCTTATTTGTCTAATATTGTTTTGTAAAAGCACCTTTTGTTGAAATGACTGTGAGCTGGATGTCCTTTGCAATTCTTGCCTGAAAATACCAATACAATTTAAAGTGAATGCCCAATTATAGCTTTAATGAGAAAATAGTACATACAGTACTAAGCGCCTGTTTGTAATATGTAATTCTCTATGTGGACATAAAGCAGAGATGACAGAATAACTCCTTAATTTCAGCCCAGCTTTCAAATGGGGGGTCACTGACCCTGGCAGCCAAAAACTATTACAATTTTGCGAAAATGCTACTTTTTATTCCTTATGTTTCTATTTAGTCCACCTCCTGTACTTATTTTGGTCTCTTATGTATACTACTACCTAGTTGCTAAGCTAAACAAGACTCTAGAAAGCAGATAGTTACTGGAATTCCAAACTGGATAGATGCTGAATAAAAAGCTAAATAGCTACAAATTGTCTCAGAATATCTTGTCTACATCTACATCATACTAAAAGTTAATTAAAAGATAAACAACCCCTTTAACCTGTGACTAAAGGTGTTTTTCACTTTTAATGAAACCCATCATTTTGATTTAACTTACCAGTTTACAAATGAGAGCCAAAATGTTCGTCAGTAAAATATTTTTAAACTCTTTTTCTGCCACTGAACCTCCCAAGTTTATAGAGCTTACAAACCATGTTTTTAAAGAATATATTAATTTTGTCCTTTCTGTTTCTGGATTTGCTGGATTTACAGTTATCATACTGATGTTGATGTATTTATGTGCCTAAACTTTTTAAATCACTGGTCCTGCTGGTTATTAATGGTTTTGCTGGGTCCTATAGAATGTGAATCTTTTATTACTATAAGACTCTATTTTAATATTAAATAGTTAGCTTCCTGCCTGAGTGGTAAGTCAAAAAGTGTATTATGGTATAATTAACAAGATGGCCGCATTTTTTCATTTTTTTTAATAAATAAATGTGGTTGGAAACACAACAAAAATAAATAGATGTCAAGGTTAAATCCCTCTTTTGTGCAGTGTAGTGATGGAAAAGGCTACATTACATTTACTGGGTTATTTGATTTGTGGAGTGAGTGTTATAACCACACATGAAATAACAAAAGACTGTGACTGGCTCATCACAAAGATGAGTTGTAGGATTACGAAGGAATATTCAATTTGAGTATAGGCCTGTTTCCATTTTAGCCACCAAAAGACAGGTTTGGTAACAACAGGATACAGCATGAGTTTTCACAGTTCAGCATGTTGGAAAATCAGATTTTAGGGTATATTAAAAAAAAAATAAAAAAATACCACTTTGCTTCAGTGTTATTATGCATATAGTTTAATTATTTTTATCACTGACCCTTCTGGTTATTAGTAGTATTGCTGTTACATAATAATGTGTCCTATAGAATGTAAAACTTTTATTGCTATTGAATTCTCTTCCAAGATATTTAGCTGCAAGTTGTGACTACAATTAAGTAACCACAAACAATCATTAATAATCTCTTCCCTTGTTATCTATAATCTATTTCTCTTTCACTGTAAGTTCAATTTTAGTGGGTAACATTATGAAAACCAGAACAGCTGATTTCTTTTTATCAGATGAAATCATTTTTGACTCCACTAGGAATTGTCAGATTATACCAATGACAATTGTTCTGCAAGCATCTTTTCAGTATTAGGTTAGTCATGTGTTTTAATTTAATGTATCATGTTACATGTTTAGTCATTTTTTCTAATTATGATTAAATGGTTTGTGATATGTTCTTTTTGTTGGCTTATATGAATAATACTGTGAGCTGCTTGTTAAATATCACAAAATTAACAACACAAAAATGTAAAATATACTTGTTTAACACAAAAGATCTCATTTATAAACAATAGACAAATTTGCAATAATTTATAGCAAGCAGTCAGTAACAACAAGCAATGAAATCAAAACATCCGGTTGCAATGGGTTACTGCCCAGGTGAAAATTTGCCCAGTGTTTATAAATAGGGTCCTGGTTTCCTGGTTTGGTCACTTTTAACTGAACTAACTGCATCAACCTATATTTTAGAAAGCCACTAGGTGGTTTTTAGCGATCCCCACAATGGGATTCTACCTGAGTTTTTCATTCAGAACACAAAATTGACCATTTATACAATACAACAATGGGCTCACCAGTTTTCCAAATTTTCTCTTTTGTTTCTGGAGAATTATATTCCCCAGAGTTTGGCTCAGAACTGTAAAAAAAGTAGAACAATTACACTTCATTACATAAATATGGGATTAGTTGTCGATCTTATTGGACCCTTACTCCAAAAGTAGGGCAGTGTTTCACAGGAGCAGTAAATTTAAATTTGTATAGATATATTACCATTTTTTTTCTTTATCTATTAGGCTAGCTATTGCTGGGACCGTTATTGATTCTTTATTTTATATCAAAAGTAAAAATAAAGTCTGAGGCTCATTGCTTGCAATAAGTGTAAGATACCGCCTGACTGAATAGGGGTTATTGAAAAAAAAAATCCCATTAAGCATGGTTTGACTTGGCTGCAAGTGGTTTAAAATCTACAACCAAATCTATAAGGAAATAAATTCATTGTTTTTATATTGTGTATTGTGTAACTGTAACTGTGACATAGCAGATAGTGTTAGAAATTTCTGTATGGGATTAGGGGCCAGTGGTTTGTTTTGATCCCCTCAATTTTACAGTCTAATTGTGAAGTATTCACAATTAGAATACCAGCAATTGTACAATGGTGTTTGATGCATTCTCCCCTAAATATGTAACCTTAACTGAATTAAAGAAAAATTGTGCTGAAATTTAACAAATATTTATTGAGTTTAGCAGTCTAAGCTGACATGTACCAGTTACTGTATTCTTATTCCACTTATAATTCAATATTTTATATTTTATTAATAATGGTATATCTACTGTATATGATTTACAAAAATACCTTTTACTTTTGTAGAAAATTTGGACAGTATCGAAGATATTTCATGGAAATATCTTTAAAATGCTTTAAAGGAATACTGTCATGGGAAAACTTGTTTTTTACAAAACACATCAGTTAATAGAGCTTCTCCAGCAGAATCCTGAATTGAAATCCATTTTTCTAAAACACAAACAGATTTTTTTTATATTTAATTTTAAAATTTCACATGGGGCTAGCCATATTCTTCATTTCCCAGGGTGCCACAGACTTGTGCTCTGATAAACTTCAGTCACAATTTACTGCTGAGCTGCAAGTTGGAGTAATATCATCCCCCTCCCAGCAGCCAATCAGCAGAACAATGGGAAGGTAGCAAGACAGCAGCTCCCAGTAGATATCAGAATAGCACTCAATAGTAAGAAATCCAGGTCTGGCTTGGGACTCCTCCAGTTACATGGGAGTAGGAGAAACAATAAGTTACCTGAAAGCAGTTCTAAGGGCTCTGGCACACGGGTAGATTAGTCGCCCGCGACAAATCTCCTGTGTCTTGGGCGGCTAATCTCCCCGGATTGCCATCCCACCGGCGAAAATGTAAATCGCCGGTGGGATGGCATACGTGGCGGCATTTTGGGGAGATTAGTCGCCCGAGACACAGGAGATTTGTCGCGGGCGACTAATCTCCCCGTGTGCCAGAGCTCTAATGTGTAGCACTGGCTTCCTCTGAAAGCTCAGACTCACAATGCACTTTGATGGCTGCCTACACACCAATATTACATCTAAAAAAAAACTTTTGTTGGTTCAAGAATAGGATTAATAGAATGAATTATCTGCTATGTAAACAGTGTAATTTAGAAATACAATAAAAATCATGACAGTATCCCTTTAATGGTTTTGTACAGTTGTAACATACTAACTACTTTGTTATATAAAGCTGTACACATAACATACTGTACACTTTACTTCTGAAAATCTGTACTTGTATGTCATAACTTCATTAACTTTTAATTGTAAACTGAATTAGATTCAATATATTCACATGACTCAATGAGTAGACTTTGCTGTTCATGTTCTAATCAGATGCCTGTTACAGAGCTCCTCCCTTTGAATGGTAAAAGGTTTTGTCAACATTGCCACCATTAGCCTTCTGCATCTTAGTTAGATCTAAGGTCTTAGTCTACCTTCAGGAAGTGACAATGTATGTATCTTTTTATGTTTAGACTAATTTAAAAATGTGTAGAAAGCTACAAAACATATTTCTTAGGCTATTTCTAATTAGTAAGAAATCCAAGTCTGGCTTGGAATGCCCCCAGTTACATGGGAGTAGGAGAAACAATAGGTTACCTGAAAGCAGTTCTAATGTGTAGCGCTGGGTCCTTCTGAAAGCTCAGACTCAGATACAATGCACCGAGATGGCTGCCTACACACCAATATTACAGCTAAAAAAATACAATTGTTGGTTTAAGAATACCATTTTAAATGGCAGAGTGAATTATTTGCTATGTTAACAGTTACAAAAGTCACAAAACAAAAACTGTAGTACCGTGTTAGCCATTTCTACAATACTTTTGTATTTGTGTTTTTTTATTATCTATATAAACAGTGTAATTTAGAAATAAAAAGTAAACCATAAAAATCATGACAGTATCCCTTTAACACTAAAGATCAATTTCTCAGCCCTTTCATTCAAGTCTTTCTGTGGTGAGCAAAGGTATATTTCTGATTCCAAATTCTTACAAATGTAGTCTTATTTGCACATATGAACACCTTACTAACTGAACCATCTACAGTGTACAGTGTATTCAATATACTGAAAAGGCCTTGGTTCATAACATACCCCTATGTTACCCACTAACTGTAAAATTCTGTCTCAGTTTTAATTTTTTATTTTAGAAATGCTCCTGATCTCTGTCATTCAATCAAATTTTACCTGAATACAACCCTTCTCCCTAGCATAAATTGACAACTTTTTATATAAATAGTATACAAATCTACATATATTAATAGCATTAGGTAAAAAAACGACAAAAACAATGGATTTGATGCTGGGATCATTTTATACAATCTTGATGATCCACTGGCTTTTAGCTTCATAGGAATCTTTCCCATGGAGCATACATTTACAGGACAATATACAACAATAATGCAAACCAATAATTGGGAGGCAATAAGAATATTTTGGGTGTCAAAGTTCAGTGTGCAAACAAAATTAAATTAAATTTGGGGCACATGGCCCAATAGAGGGAAATGTTAAATGGAACCTTCTGCCTGTTCCTATTATGTATGCACCAATTGCAGACAAAGAAGGGAATCTATCCTGAACCTCCAAATATGCACAAATGGAGCACTGTGGCCAGGATTGTTTTAGCAAGAGCTTTTTCTTAAGAAAAGGAAAAACAAGTAAAGGTAATAAAGGTATTACAGAATAACTATTGAAACTATTAGCTACAGAAGCTGATTGGATCAAAACATTTATCCTGTCCCACTGATATGCTGTAATGTGCAACCTTAACAACTGACCTTTTCTCAAATAGTATGTTGGTTGTAGTATGTAATATTTTAAAAAATGTAAAATTGAGAAAATAAGTGCACCAAAACAGAATATAAAGTTTTTAAAAATGTTGCAGTATATTCTGGGACTTGCACTGAAATTAATTGCATAGCTAACATAGTGAATTGTATTTAAAACAGGAGGCTAAAATAAGGTGAGAACAAAGTCCATGGGAATAAAGTGATGCAGGCTTAAAATAGTGAAATATACATATGTACACGGTGGATTGAGTTGAAAATTTAATGTGTATGGAAAATTGTATTTTTAGAGATTGTATATATGAGGGATACATCTACATTTGGTGGTTATTAATTCTTACTGGGAATTATTTCAAATGTGAGAAAATCTGTCATAGATTAATTAACTACTATATATTCTACATTTACTAATGCTTTTTCTCGATCACTAATATAGAGGCAAGTAAGATTACCAGTTAAGGAAAATAAAAAGAATATTTTGGATTAAATTAGGGAAAATATTTGTATAAGATCATAATTGATGTTAATTTTTTTGTTTGTAAATTTTTGCTAAAGAAACAGACTGGTCAAATGGGTAGAGTTGCACATCGGTTCCCCCCATTTATCTTAACTCCTTCAGACCTGCGTCTGACTTTTATACTGTACATCAAAAAAGTCTTGCAGTCTTTGTATACAAAAACACGTTCAAGACCACATCCCCACAATCTTACTTCAGGAGAAAAACAGGCCTTAATCTAGGAATCATAAATCCAGTTGTTAGGTCTGCAGATAAAGGAGGGATGGCGGTAGTACTTAACTTTGATGACTACAATGAGGAGGCCTTAAGCCAACTCTTAGACACAGATTCTTATACACACTTGTATTCCAATCCTACTCAAACGTCAAACAAGTAGAAGCTTTGAAAGTACAGCACTTATGATGGGTGCAATAATTTGCTAGACATGGGTTCACGAATTTCCATGTTTCGGCATTGGTGAATTTTTTCTCGAAATGGATGGTAAAAAAATTTGCCTCGTGAAAAGTTGTTGTGTGTCATTTTTTGTTGCGTGCATCAAAAAAATGATACGTACAACAATTTTTTTGATGCATGACATTTTCGTCATTTCATGCATCTTTTCTAGCAAAGCGAAACGGGACAGATTCGCTCATCACTATACAGCACCCTACTAATTCAATCTTCTACCATTTACATAAAATACACAAGGCACGTCCCCCAGTAGGTCACCCCATCATTTTGGGATAGGTTCCTTAGGGCAACTGGCACTGGCACGGATGGTTGATACTTAACTGCAACCTTTGGTCCTTCATATATTCAGCTATATCATAGTTAGTCATGAACATGTCATGAAACATGTATCTGCCCTACAATGGAAGAGTCACTTTGCTTGGGCCTCCTTTGATGTTGTCTGTCTTTAACCTTGTATATCCCACAATACTGGCTTGGTGGCTGTTAAATATCATCTGAAATTTATAGCACCTACCCTTTACACTTACAATTCTTTTTACTTGAGTTTAATGTAGGTACGGCAATCAGGACAAAATCACTCCCTCATTTGCCAGTCTTATGATAGGTTAGTACAGTGAAGAAACCCTGTGAAAGCCCCTTCAAACACCACATAGTCTTCTATGGTCATTAAATTGTTGTGTGTCAAGATTCATCATGTATATTTCAGAATTTTGTATATTCTGGCAACAATGAGGTTGGTTTAAAATTGACACTTTTTTAAATTAAAAAAAAATATTTTGGACCTAATGCTGTATCATAAAGATGGCAGAATAGCCTTTACTTTATATGGGAAACCCAGTTGAGGCTGCTTCCTGCCATCCTAAACAAGTCATCAGGGCAGTCCCTACTGGGCAATTTATGAGACTATGCCAACTGTGTACAGATGAACATGAATTTATCAAACAATCCCAAAACTTTAAACAAAGATTCTAAAACAGGGATTATTCAGAAATGCACTTGAATAATGCTTTCAGTAAAACTCTAAATTACCAGATGACTACATCATCACAAAATTAAGAGAAAAAAAGTAGACAGACTGTTGAAACAGTAGTACACACAACCATGCAAAAAACAAAAACAAACCCCACAATTTCAAAACAATCTTTAAAAAAAATCTCAGTATACTTAAGACTAACCTCATACTGGAGTTAGTCTTAAGTATACTGAGATCTGGGCTTTAAGTCAGGCATACGTACCTTAGGTAACTTAATTGCTCCACGTTTAGTACAACCTCCTACTGTGAATAATTCAAGATGGCTGAATGCCTGGGTTATGTTTAAATGTGGATCCAAGATATGTCTTACCTGTCCACATGTCCTATAAACAAATTCTTTCTCATCCCCGTTACTCACAAAAAGTATGACATCAAACATTACATAAACTGCAACAAAGCCTGTAGTCTATCTTTTGGAATTTATAACTTGTCATATCCAGTATGTAGGACAAATTTCTAATCCTTTGAAAAGAGAACACATTTTTGATATCAGTAAGAAATGTTTGGATTCTAATAGAGTAAGATGGGGTATGAACGGTGGGGATTTAGTCCCCAGGTTACTACAACTTGAGATCAAGTGGATATTCTATTTGTATACTAGAAAACTACTTGCCCTCAATAGTGATTTTGATGTGACCTGTTTTTTTTGCTAAACCACTGCCCCCTGTTCATTGTATATATCTGCCATCACACTTGTAAATACGCTCTGCTTTTTCTTCCTTGTGTTTTATATTATAAACCTACATTCTGCATTTAGCTGATAACGCGAAAACTAAAATAACATCACTTTAAGAATGGAAAATAATGCAACAAAAAAACTTGCGTTCATAAACCTATGTCTACATGGATATAATATACCATTACTGTATTTACAAATTTCCTAAAATGTGCTAAAATGCAGCAAGAAACTGTTAAATACAGAGGAAGTTTTTCTTTTTATGTACATTGTTTTTTATGATGTTCTTTGAGATCAAAGGGTTGTTTCAGCTCTAATTAATAAACCCTAATACAGACAGGAGACCTTCTGGCACTGAGCACAGCTTCGGAAGATACAGCTGAAATCTTGTGAAGATTTAAATAATTAATATGACACCTTGAGCTCTGGCCAGAGACTGAAAGAGAAAAAGAAAAGAAAAACAGTGCCTCGTGTTGAAGTTTTTCAACAATGAAATGGTCAAGTTCCATGCTATTTGTCTCAATGAAAATGAGTCAAGTAGACTGGCTGGACATCATTGTGTAATACACACCGGCAGTTCTGTGTTGCTTTTCTCCCCCTTGCCTTTTTGTCATGCTAAGGGAGCCTTTTGTATGGTATTTTGTTACTCTCGAGTCTGCCCACAGAAAAAGCAAGTTTGCACAAAAAAAGGCAAATCTGCTTGAGGGAGGTGGAGGATAGTCATTTAATGGTTTTTAATCCTCTTAATCCAAGTGAGAATGGAGATCTTTGAATAAAGATCCTATCCCAGAAGTCCTTATGATTTAAATTACTGGCAACAGAGAATGTTTTCTGTAGAAAATATAGTTAGGGATATGCTTTTCCCATTGTATATTGCTTTACCAAACCATATTTCAAACTACCAAATGAAAGCAAAAATAAAACAAAATATAAATAAAATGATGGCAAAAGGGTTTGCTGCAGATCCATTTTCAGGAATAATCATACAGCTGTAGTATTATTTTCTTTTTGCAGAATAATTACACATTTCCCTAAAAGTCCCAGATGTATGCTAATTTCACTGTATTATTCTATGCTCAAGTGCTGTTTCCAAACTGTTTTCCACTATGTAACTAATCCCCTATTGAATCTGGATATAGATTAATTCTAAAGTCTTGACATAATCATATTTAATCCTTTCTGCCCAGTTCATTATTACTTAATAAATGAGGGATCTCTCCCACTGAAAAATCAATGGAGCCAACTTGACAACTCTGCATACAACCACAGGGAGATAATTTACAAAACAACATGAAATAGACCCTCGCTTACAAAACAGATATTTCAGATTGCTCATCCAAAAGCAAAGGTGCTTCAATAGGTTATTCAACTGTATTGCTTATTTTAAAATGTCTAATTCAGCAAGGCATTTTTCTAATGTTACTATTTGTGATTCCCTTATTTGCAGTTATATCCTGAGATGATTTGTCATAATATAATCCATTAGACTCATCAAGATACAATTAAAGTTTATTAAAAGGATGTCATTGTAGGTTTTATCAAGGAAGCAAACATTTGCACAATTGTTTGTCCGTAATATCTCTTCGTTATTATGGTTTTTGAAGGAACAAATGCATATATACATTGTACAGTGCTGTGGATTATGTTGGTGTTTGATATGTTTTATAAATACCTAATAGATCTATCTAACAGATAGACAACTAACAGATGATTGATAGATGATAGATAGATAGTGGTAAAGGAAAATATTTTCCCAGCAATACATGCATATTTCTCAGAAAACTCCCTATCGCTAGCAGTGCATATGGCATATAAGTAGAGGAAACACCTCAATATTTTGCAACAAAGCCACTTTGCATGAATCTCTGCTCTAATGTCACCAGGCTTACCCAGTGTCGGACTGGCCCACCAGTATACCAGGAAAACTCCCGGTGGGCCCAGGTGTCAGTGGGCCCTCCTGCTCCTGACCATTTGGCCTGCTTTATGGTCATTCCCTATTTCTGAATGGGAAGAAAGAGGAAAAATAGATGGAGGAATAGATGCTAGCATGTAAATAAAAGAGACTAGGAGAATAAAGAGCTTGGGTGAGGAAAGGAGGAAATATAGTTTGGAGAGTGGGCCTAGGGTCCAAGGTTTTCTGGTGGGCCTCTGGGGTCCCAGTCCGACACTGGGCTTACCTGCAGGCATACACCTTTCAGGTGTATTTTCAGAAGCTGTGCAAAACTTAATAACTGTAGCTAGTTTGAATGTGGCAGGAGAGCACATAGGCTGTTTCAGGGCTCGTAGAGACTGATAGAAGCTTCAAATGAGCACAGAGACAAGAAGCTTGAATCTAGGACCATGCTAATTTCATTTTATATAGGTTTCCTTAATTTTTCAAATGATCCAGTCACCCTACCTTTAAAGCCGCTTTTTTACACTATTAATAAATATAATGTATAGAGCTACAGGGGGCGTATCCCTAGTTCAGTAAGAAAGCCTTGCCCTCTATGTCCAGTGGACTGTTAAGCTCGAAGAAAAATTGACTGTCCATTGCAAGATATACTGTATAGAGCCATTTCTGTGACTGAAAGCCAGAAGCAGCTACTAGAAGTATCTATTCTCCACAAAATGAGGATAAATATAAGGAAATACCACCCTAAATAAATATTCTCTCCCATTTTGTTTAACAGTGAATAATGTTTCTTGTTTTGTCCACGCAATTCCACTATTAATTGTATAATGGATTATGTACACATGGCAGTTCTCATATCTACTATCTAGTATCTACTGATACCTCTGACTTTTCCCTTCATACAACCCCCACACATATACAAAAATATCATAAATATTAATGCTTTACTGCTCCAAAAAATAAAGTTGTTAGAAGTCACTTCAGATGGTTATGATTATAGCAGAACTCAAAAATGCTTACGATTAATATCTGAAGTGCATTTTCCTATATATTTGTACGGTGGTGTCTGGGGATGTGTTCTTATATATGCATCATTGTCTTCCATGATACCCTTTACTGTCTTAACCAATATGTGAGGTTTGGAACATTTATGAATAAAGTTCCTGTACCATGTATTAATGTATGCTTTTAAAATATATGATATAGAATGAGGAAGACAATTATAGGAAGCTCTTAACTAAAAAAATGGCTGTAAGCTATTGGTGTAAGCTTTTAGTGTTGACAGCAAATATGTGACTCATATAAATCTTATACATGGTGATCAGGGAGGTCTGATAAAACTGAAATTAGTTCAGTGTAGGTGGGCACCATATTAAGAGAACATACTTTACTTACTATAGGCCCCTGCAGTATGTTCTATTACCAGCAATAACCTCTTTTTGTGAAAGGGTGGGGGTTTATATTGTTAGGGAGTGAATTTTGTTGTCATGTCATTTAAACCTGCTGGATAAAAGAAGTAGATCATTTTTCCATTATAAACTATAAGATTATTATATTCTGTAACAGAGAAATAATTTCATTGTACACCAGTTGTTATTATCAGCCCAACTCCCTTTAGATCTAATTAAAACACCTTATTTTAATACTGTAAGACATTAATAACTACTGAAATACGAATAAGCAGACTCCCCCATGGTTTTCAAGATGAAACACCAATACATTGCTTACTAGTAAACATTTTAAAATTGTGTGTTTCGAGAACACTTGCTACTGTGTTCCACAGTGATCTGTTTAGAGTCTTGGAAGCATGTAATTTGTCTCTAGTATTAGAAAGAAGACATGCTTCAATATGCAATAATGATGGTTTATTGATCAGGAGATACTGTGTGAATTAGGGCTGTAGACAAAGTAAGCAGTCAAGTACACTCTCATTGGATTTCAAAAATATACATTTTATTGTTTCAGCATAGTTATATATGGAACCAGTATATGATCTTGTTAAACTCTACCTTAGCTTGCTATTTAAGATATTTTTTATCTCTTATGTAATTCTGTCAGTACGCAAAATGATGGTGAACATCTGAATGCACAAACCATTAAGTCTTATTATGTAATTATTTCCTGTTTATGTATCATTTTCCCTGATCTGTGATTAATTTATTTTTCAATAAAAGTCTTTGGTAAAGCTTCAGAGTTGTGTAAGAAATAGGAGTGGTTTTCCCAAGGGGATTTTACCACTCATTGCAACAGTTTCAGGTCTCTCACATGCTTTGCACATATTATCATTAGACAGGGATCTATTAATGAAGAATGACAGCCAAGATTTAAACAACTGACTCAATAACCTGCAATAGTGGTAATGTTACTTTGATTCTAATTGAGTATGGGAAAAAGGAGATTTATGCCAAATCTATATAACCTATGATACTACAAATGTAATTTTCAGCTTGGCAAGAAAGAAGTGCGAAGCTGTCATAAATGGTGGGCATGGGTATTATACTAGTACACATATATAAGGATGTAGGCTGAAAAATGTGAGAAAAAAATGTTCAAATAAAAGTTTTTAAAATTATTTTTTAATCTAAGAAGTATAATCTGTTAGCAAATTATTGTTATTACTTATATTAGTTTCTATTAAAACACATAGGACAAGTAGTACTATAAAAGCAAAATGAGCAGTTTGCGCAGACCCTTAACTCACACTGCGAGACTGATGCGATCCATAGACATGGTCAGCTCAATCGGTCAACTCTGTACTGCCCGTGGCTATTCTTTTGTCGCCCGCGGCTATTCTTTGGTCGTGCTGCTATTCTTTTGACGCTGCGACTATTTTTTTGACGTTGGTGACAATTTTTGGACGCGCTGCAAATTTTTTCATCCGTTTCGCGAAACAATCCGCCAAGGGTGAAACACGGAAATTCGCTGCGAATCCATGCCTGCCGAAACATTTCACCCATCACTAATCATAACCTGAAGTTCTTTGATATCCATCTGAAGCAGTGGACCTAGGAGCATGGAGGGGGATCGAGCTGGGGTGGGTTAGGTGGGACCAAGATGCACCTGTATCCCTTTGGATCTAGGTTGGCCTCTCAGTGGTCACCTAAAGTGGAGCCAGCACTGGTCCTGTGCCTTCTTAAAAGTGCTGACTTGTTTGTTGTCAACAGCTGCTTAGAAACTAGCTGAACACAAATCCCCCAATATCACCACTGAGTGCTTTAGGTTTGTTCTGTGCCAATAGGTAAGCACTACACAAGGAGTGTAACACTGTGAGAAGTGCCAGGAAAGGTGTTGATAGGGTTACATTTTTTAATGTTCCAGATCCCAAGGACGCCTTTTTTATTGGACACCACAGAACTTTTTCTCTGTAACAATTAAACAACCAATTGTATCTGATCCAAACAAAGATATACTTAATCCTTATTGGAGGCAAAACAATCCTATTGGGTTTATTTAATGCTCAAATTATTTTGTAGACTTATGGTTGTAAGATCCAAATTAGGGAAAAATCCCCTTATCCTGAAACTCTCAGATCTGAGCATTCTTGATAACAGGTCTCATACCTGGATATGATAGCCTATTATACCAAGTCAAATGAATGTTTAATTTTTGCTGTTACTAGCTCTTTAACCCTTCTTACTTATAATAGTGAAGACAAAATATTGTACCCAAATCTCACCCACAACCTCTATAAGTGAAGGTTTAGAATATCTCTATAATTTTCTTCTCTGTTTGATAAATATATCCTCTAGTTATACAATTTTGCAAAGAAATAGGTCACAAAATAAAACATTTTAGAAGGATTGTGTTACCAAATAGTTTTTTTTAGTTTTTTTTCCTTTTTCTGCTCATTTAATTATATAGAACAACCTTCCTCCATCATCCCGATTTCTTAACAGTAATACAGTAAATAACAGAAATTATCTATAAATTTCATCAATAATTACAGGGAAAAGATACTGAAATGAGTCTCTATATCTGAAAAGTCTCCTTTAACTTCTTATAGTTCAGCATATTAATACATTATATCCACAGAAAGATGCAAGCTTTCAGATAACAGTCTCTGACACAGGGATTAACAGTTCTGTATTTAATGGAGTTTTTTCCTATCAAAAGAGAACTAGGGTGAAAAGCAAGAAGAAATAGGGGGAGACAAAGAAGCTGATGTGGTTGAATGAAAAAAATTAAATGTATATCAAATAAATAATGAAATTATTAGTCAAGGTATGGATTGAAACCTGATGGTAAAATGGTGGTAATCATTATTATATATCTGTGCAGGGCATTTACATCACTAAATAATATTCAATTTAGGATCCAAATTACGGAAAGATCCCTTATCCGGAAAACCCCAGGTCCCAAGCACTCTGGATAACAGGTCCCATACCTGTACAATAGCTGTTTTATGTTGTTCTTTCTATATACATTCTGTAAAAAAAACATATATATTGCCAAAAAAATCGTTTGTTCATTGAACTTCCCTCCTCATAAATAATAACATGCATGCTTTAATAGTATATAAGACAGAGAATGATCTAATAAAAGATGCCAGTGATATATTACATTTTAATATGAACTGCTTGTTATCTTGTATGCTCAGTGAAAAAAGGCATACCAAAGTAAGGGATTACCTATTTAAAAGAGCTGTTGCAGAAATAATACATGTAAAAAAAAATTACACCCTGATATTTATTAAATGCAGACATAAACATTTTGTGTGGATTGAGATGGCAAATTATTATCACAGACACATCAAAGAATTGCATCAATGTTTTTTTTGCATATCTCTGGTGACCCACTCTGAGAATTGCAGACAATCCTGTGGGGCAGCAGAAAAAAGAGAGGAAAGAAATACAAGTGGTTCATTAGAGTATCTCCTCTCAATTGTGCCTAGAAAATAACACTCATCATGCTGGCAGTGTGTCCGACAGAACTGGTGATCAGATCTCTTGTACAAAAGAACATGATCTTCTAGGCTTCTACTTATTTAGCTTCCAGAAGAAGGAATTAAAATAAAATATTCTGTTTTCACACATGATTGACCTTGATGAGCACTTAGAAAATGGAAATGAAGCATCTTGATTGGAGAATTCCCCTAGGCACTTTCCTTGTAAATCTCCACAGTAATTATTATGTATTGAAACTGATAAATACTGTATGTTTGTACTCAGGTTCTGCAAAGTGTTAGTTTGGTGGCAGCGAACTCATTACAGATAAAAGGTGGAGTTCACAAGCCAGACTAACGTTGGGTGATATTTGGACATTTACAGACTGAAAAGCATCCAAATAATTAGGCAGCGTTTTTCTCCTTTTTTTCATAAAAGCCAAGGAACATTGTAATTGGGATTAATGTGGTCAAACAGGCACAATTATGCATTCGTATTCAATTACTGCACTTGTACTTGTATATTCCGAAATTGCACTTTTGGCCAGTATGTAGAGTGCCATGCTTTGGAAATACATCATCTAATTTGAAATGCTGATATAGGTGTTTTCTGCATAATCTATCGAGCTATTTAGATATAGCTATTTAGCATTTGTTGCATTTTTTTATTGGCTTTGTGTTTTTTTCTCCTATCTTATATCTTTTCCCCAGAGTGTAGATCTGGCAGGTGGGTCATAATATACATAACTAACAGACCCATCTGTCTTCCTTTCAGACGATTTCTTTTCTTTTTGCATTTGTCACATGCAATCTATTGTGCACATAATCATCCGAATGGCATATTACAGTACACAGCTTAAAGCATGATAAAAAAAAATGGTGTTTCTTAAGAGAAGAGAGTAGGGCTAGAACCTCAGAATTTTAAACACAGATGATTTTTTTCCACATAGGCCTGTCTAACCTCTGGTAACCCTGACATTCTTTTCAGCAAAGTGTCTAATATTATAGCAGATCGCTTTCATGCCTACATAAGTAATATCATATGCTTCACATCAGCCTATGCTCAGGATTGCTGAATTCCCATTGTATTATGGCCTGAGAATGAACACACAATGCATACTAATAGGATTTTATCCCAACCATGTTGCCTTTTTATTTTAGTTTTACAAAATAGCAACATTTAGGTTTATGTGAAATGTCCAGGACTCTGGAATTAAAGCATGGAATTGGGATATTTGTATTTAATAATGGATTTCTTCTGCTAGACTTATTATTGTATTTTAAACTTAGAATGACTTTGAATAACTCTTCACATAAGGTTTTTTTTTATAATAGCAAAACCTGTAAAATGGAAATTTTTCATATATGGCCTACTGGCTGTTAAAAAAATGATGGGAATTGTAGTTAAATAGTAGTTGAAGGTGATAAGTACTCATCTTTTGTACATGGTCTGTTTCATTCTACAAAAGCAGTATGAATATATAGATATGGTTAAAAAATAGTGAAAAAACACAGGGGTAATCTGTTAAAATCCCAACTGTATGTGAACAAATCAGCTCTCACTTTGTGGTCCTTTAAAAAATTTTTTTTTTAATGCTGTCTTTTGAACAGTTAAACTTTTCCGCCAATCAATGGATATAACACACACATGTCTTCAGATGTGCAGGAAACTGGATGTTTGTATTGTTGGTTTTTTACAGAACTTGCTAGGGTCTTATCTTGTATTTTTATTTATTACTGTATCTTTGTCTGAGAATGAAGGGCTTGGTACATTTTGGCCATATCAGATATCCTTCAAACCATTAGGCAAACTTGCTGCTACATTGAAGAAATTTTAGTACATTTTAGTAGCAGATTTTAGAGAGCATCACCAAATTTTCATCAGTAGGGTAGGTGATGGATTATGCCCTTGGCCCAGTGACCCCCCTTTTCTGACGGATTAAAGCTTTCTTTTAAAACAATTTCAACATACTGATTAATTGGGGACTGATAACAATTTTTCCAGCCTATCCCCACATGTTTTTGAATAGAAATTTGTCATCTGCCCCCTGCAAAATCCCTTAGGAACATTTATAAGCTTCTGCTGCACCTTTTCCATCTGATATAGCTCTCTCAAGAGGAAACTCATCAGGCATTAGTCACATTTAGGCTTGTCACAAATATCACAGTTCTCAGCTACTGTAATTTTCAAACATTATAAAACCGCAACAATTTTTTTAATGTATCAGTCCCATGAGTCGACATTTACCCCCAGGGTTTAGTAGTTGTGTTTTTGTAGGGGACAGGCCTTTCTTTTACCTGGTGATCAAGCCCTCACTTGTAGGGTAACATTAGCCCCTAATGGTTTTGTCCCCATATATTTGGACTTTTAGAATATATGTTTACAATATTGAGTGATTGTAATACCTACCATTACATTTGGAATAGGAAGAATTGTATCCTATCCCAAAATAAATGTCAGCAATCAGAATATATATGACTGTTTAAATTAGGAAGTGAAGTTTATGGGGTTCTATGACATCTACCTACCCATGAAGGAAAAGAAAGCATATGCATTAAATGATTAAATGCCATTTTACCCTATATTTTAAACTTCAATTTGTCTCCAAGAAGCAAGACTGTTGAATTTGGAGTTATACTGGAGTTCAGTACTTGGGAGAGACCCATGTAACCAGGGTCAGACTGGGCCCCGGAGGCCCAGACATGACCCTTGTTGGCGCTCCCACTGCCCGACCATTCCTCCCCTGATGCGTTAAATTTACGCGAGCTCAGGGGAAGATGTTGGGTGGATGTCCCTTGATGAACATAACTGACCCCTTGTATAATCCAACATGTGAAGTCTTTGCTTTGTTGCCCTGGAAGGGCTTAGTTGTAAGTTTATATTGGTTATAATATTTATCTAGCAGTGGAGCAGGTCATATTGTTGTTTTAATGCTACATGCTATGGTGTTGTATTCCAGAAGAGGCATTGCAATTACATTGCTGTCATAGATCAGTCTCTATGTCTACCCGCAAAGGAACCATGTTTCCTGTATGGAATTTGACCATATCTGCCCTATAGTACTAGAACAAGTTATCTGTGCAGGTATGTTGTCATTTGGTTGACCCTTATGTCAATATTTTTATTGGAAATGATTTACAATATTTGAACAATTAATTAATTGTATCCAGGAGACTTGCTTTCACTCCCATTTCTGCAAGTTTTTATACAGTTCGTTATAAAATGGTAGATAATTATGTTTGTACCTTCAGAGTTTGGGGTCAAGCATTGATCTAAATGTGGCATATATTTATCTCTCATGTGAAAGTTAAAGTCCAGTTGTATACGTTTGACTGTTTTTTTAGGAAGATTATATGACATGAATTTGCTCTTGTCTTAGCTTCAAAGTAGGCCTGAGAAGCTGGGAGTTGTGAAGGAGAGGACTGTAGTAAGGATTTTTCAGGGGAATGTAATAAAGAATAAAAAAATAATATCAAATATTTTAAGTGCAAACATTTATGCCTTAAATTTTCCAAATTTAATATAGCTTTGTGAACCCAGAAACTGTTTAGTGACCACTTCTATTACATTGTGAAATGCAAATTGTTATTCTTATTTGTGCAATTTTTGTGACTTTATTACATTTCTCCCCTTTAAGTCTAGTCTAGCAAACTTGTCTATAATATATGGGATGTAAGGGTTTTTTGTTTGATTTGGGAAACTATAAGTAATGTTTGCATTTCTAAGGGAATATTTCTATCTTGTCAGAAACATGATTGGATTAATGTGTCTGCACATTTCCTGTAGTAAATAGCAGTTGGCTGCTTGGGTCTGGAGCTATTCCATTCATTAAGTTGCTATTTATTCTGTAGAGTATTTTTCATTCACTTATAAAAATAACTTTATAGTTAGGTTCTTTTTTTAATTATGTCGGTGGTTATAGAATTAAAAAAGAGTCATAATTAACATTTCTGGATTTGAAATAATATTGCCCTAGGATATTTTGTTCCCGTGATCTGATTTACTTATAATTTAGTTTTAGTTTAGCGATAATTGAGGGAATATAATTAAAGTCATAAACAAAAAAAAAAATATGCGCAAATTAGAATAAAAATTCGCATTTCGCAATGTATTAGTCTTCATTAGAATGTTACTGCATTGTGAATATTAATTGTGCATTGGTAACTTTTTAAGGCCTGCTTGAAGGGGACTTAAGGTAATCCTTTGGAGCAATCATAATTTTTTTAAGAAGTTTTATTACAAACACTGCGCACTGGCAGAACTTTCTTCCACTGTCCGAATAGGTCGCTAAACAGTTTCCATGTTTACTAAAGCTATACCTGTATTTAACTCACAAATTTGTTTGCACAGAAGCATACATTTTTTCCATTACAAACTTTTATTACATCCTCCCAGTGTATCAGGTTTACTACAGTCTAATATTGATAATTTCTCTGTCTTATCACCTGATCTTCTTTCTAACCTTACATTATGGTAATTCTTGTTTAATGTTAATAATCTTGATCTGCTATGGGTGGGGGAAATTCTATTTTTGGTTTAGCTTTTCTAATTTTTGGTGCTTCAGTTTGTTTTGTTTGTTTTTTTTTTACTTTTTTTTTGATGGAAGCTATTTAAATAAAGCGCCCTCTCATAGTCACCTTGTATACAGCTCAGAGCACTCCAGGAAAAAATTCAGGTTGATCATTTTCTCTTTCATCATTTTGTAAGGCGTTTTAGGTTTTGTATAGTTTGGGGTTGCCCAATAAGTTGTCATTGATCCAGTCTTCATCCAGTAATCTTAGTGGTGGTATTAGGAAGTAATATATTAGCTAAGAGTAGGTCATGATTTGACCATGAGCAGGGTGTTGTACAAGCTTCAGTTAATGCCAGAGTTATTGTGTTGGTATCTGGATGTAGTCCAGTCCAGTGTTGAGTACTATTTATGGGCTGCTGATTGATATAGCCTATAGTTTCTACAAAAGAGGTTTTCTTTCAAGAGTTTCCAGTATGGACCTTCCAAATGTTTATATTTAATGGTATCTTGGAAAGTCCTTTTTCACCAGGAGTTTATGCTGATGAACTACTGTTGTAAAGACAGAGAAGCCACTTTCAGGGTCAAAAAATAAAGCTCACATCAGGGACCTGTGCTCATAAAAGAACCACATATGATCCACACATTAATTTTACGTTTCTTTATAGTAGATTTTTTTTGCAGTTTAATTTTGCCTCATGTGTGCTTCTCTGTAATATGGTTACATGGATATGTGTTTCATTGCAGGTCCCCATTGGAGATATTAAGAGAACTGCAGTATACCAACCTTGCATTTGCTAACTGGAAGGATACATTCATTAATTAAAGAGCTATTAGATAGAGCAGTGTTTCCCATTTTACTCAACATTTGTAATTGTGCAAGTCCCTAGCCATTTTAATAGGTCTTATTGGATATAAAATAAGATCAGGTGTATTTTGTTATTTAACCTGTGGTGCTTACAAGAACCTATACAGAAAAGCATGAGGCCTTGCAATTTTTCAAAGTATCTTTCCAAAGAGTTCCAATGAACACATTTTAGGATTATGTCAAATATAATTAATTTTAATTTGCTTCTAATATGACCTTAAGGAAATTTAACGATTAAAAATCATAATAGAAACAACCACAATAATAATACTAATGGAAAACAGACTATTCATCAACTTGTAATGAATACTTTTTAAACATTGTCCTGAATATATTTGCAGCCTCAAAGTTATTAACAAAAGGCAAACTAGTAACATTTGCTGTGACAAATGCCATTACATTTTAGTGTACACTCTGCTTAAGCTTAGCAAAAATGTGGTACTAATTATGTAACATTTGATCCTTTTTTTGTCAGTGTCATTTAACACAAAACATATTTGTATCCACTGTTACATACAAACACAGTTTTAGCTAAAGAGTATAATCAAGGAAAAAAGAAAGCACAAAATGAGGTTTGGCTGTAGTGCCTTTGGCTGTTGGCAATCTAGGCAGTCTATCTCAGAAATGATTGAATTCCATGAATAAAGCCTTAGAGAGGTGAAGATCTTCCACAGAACTGGTAATCACACATGGCATGTGCTGTCATGAAGACAACTTTGGAACTGAGTCTTGAGATCATTGCGAATGAGACATCAGAAGCATGAAAACAAATGGTGGCTTAATATCCAATAAAAGATAACATGAGAAAATGAAATATGTCTTTCATGGTGTTTGTTGCCAGACATCCAAAGATCTACTTTTAAAAAAAAAAAAGAAAAAAGTGTTTAAGATTATGTGGTGTTTGGTGAATTGTTAGATATTGATGTCCAAATAAAAAGAATAGGCTTTATAATCTAGGTTATAACTAAAACAATAATCTATTATTAAAATGAACATATTTATCATTTTTATTCTGCTTTTATCTTACTTTTTACCTGCCCCTTATAATTTTCACTTTCGGTTAGGCTTTGTACCGGTAATGACACAACAGTGGCGACATTTCTAAAGCATTCTATTATACTTGTACTGCCTCCAGCTTTGTCTTTTGGCAATTCATTGATTTTTTCTGTGTTACACCTATCTTCTCAAAGACGATGCTAGGCACAAAGCACATGTATGTCTGGGTGAGAGATTTAGTGATGTCTGTGATGTCAGTAAGTCATTCATTTATTATTTCTGTTAAATAGTGCTAAACTCTTTACCTACTATAAAAGACAGTATTTTGCTATGAAATTAATAAACATGCTTTTTTGTGCTTTACTAACAAGTTTGGCCAAATACCTTTATATTTATAAAAAGGGATTTATATATTTATATTTGATCTATAACAAATCAATTACCATGGTGTTTGCAGCTGTGACCCTAATTGTTTCTGCGACAAAACAAAGAATAAAAGGGAGGGCAATTGCTTCTGCAATCCTTCTGATGTTGGAAAAGGAGCAGGGTATGTCCCTAAGGCAGAACAGAGTATAACAGTTTAAATATTTAAAGAATTTAGTGCCAGACAACCTTATATTTTACTTGACTAAGAGGTCATTAGTGGTATAACACACGCCAGGGTATTTGTTAGAAAGACCTTTAATAACTTTATGGGGGAATCATTTGAGTCAATAATAGCAAATTTACATCTTATATTCAGTGATGCTTATATTGTCCAAGCCAAATATTGTATATGAATTCATAATTTCACAACGAGGATTCATTTTGCTTCTTCATGTATGTTCAGGGGCCAGGGCTGCACTGGCCCACCGGGTAAAAGATAAAGACCCTATGGACCACTGTCCTGGCAGACCAAGGTTGGTCTAGTTGCTCTTACTTAGCTTTTACCAGGATGCGCAACTATCTAATGTCCCTAAAACCAATTGCCCTCAGGCTCTTCCTTAGAGTACATAATCCCTGTCTCTTGGTCTAATGCTTTATCCATGCAAAAAGTAGTGTACCACTTCATCCTATATCATCCTCTAAGTCAGTGATCTTTAACCAGTGACTCAGGAGCAACATGTTGCCCACCAACCCATTGGATGTTGCTCCCAGAGGCCTCAAAGCAGGTGCTTATTTTGAAATTCCTGGCTTGAAAGCAAGTTTAGTTGCATCAAAACTATGTGTATTGACAAGCAGAGCCTCCTGTTTTCTGCCAGTCCACATAGGTAGCTAATAGCTAAACACAACCCATATTTGGCACCCCCCAGTCACCTTTTGCATGTTTGTGAAACTCTTTTCACAGTTGAATGTGGCTCACATGTAAAAAAGGTTGGGGACCCCTGCTCTAAGTTAAATGGGAAATTAGTTCTTCAGTAGAGGTTACAACCTATCTACAGCTTGTTTGGGTGGCAGCCTTCAAGAAATACAATGAAATGTTTAAAGAAATTCTCAATGCATCTTGTTCTGGCACTTTCTTGTCACATTCGTTCTTCAGTGTAGGAAACTAACGTGCTATCAGTTGATGGTATAGAGCTGTTAATGATGCAGGTAATGTCAAGGGCTGGAAGAGGAAGACCAGGAGGTTTGATTTTTTACCTCAAGGACATCATATCAATCTCTACAATAAACTCAATGGTGGTTTTGCCAGAAAGAAATGCTGGTTTACCTGGAGCTTCACTCCTATGCCTCTGGTAAGAAAGGGAAAAGGAATAATTTTTACATGACCAAAATCTACCTGTAAAATTCTATCTTTAAAACAATGGGCTATACAAAATTATATTTTTTTCATAACCTCTCTGATTGGATAGAATGAGCTGCTTTTAGGGTTACATGCAGATATTCCTGATAGGCAGGAATTTATGGTACCAGAGATCATTTTAGGTACTGTAATTAACTGAATAAGTAGGTTCTCATTGACCAGATTCTGCTTATCAAATTATTTCGCATGGCAGATGCCAAAGGTTCACTGGCTCTCATGTTGGTCAGAGCAGCAAGATGACTTTCTCCTAAAAGCAATACCTAATACCACATCACTAATAACCTAAACATTTAGATTCATGTAGATAGAATTCTAATACAACTCATATAATACTACAATACAACTGCTAGGTAATTTCAGTATTTTTTTTTTCAAATTAAGTTAAACATTCTCCAGATGTTTTTCTTCAAGCTTCTTGTTAAAATCGAACTGCTGGTGTTGTCACCTATGTCATCCATTTTACTATCCTATCGGGTGGCAGCAGGACTTAAGGCAAAAAGTGTGCTATATTTGGAGGCTGACGTTTCCAAAAAAAAAGCACAATTTTTGCCTTAAGTCCTAAAAAGTGCGAACCCTTACTATGTCCTTGATATCTTCACTTTTGGACTGCACCCAGGCCACAACATTGGACTTTTACATGAGTGCCTGCAATTTTTATATATATATATATATATAAAGCACTCTGAGCCTTTACGTAGGAAGCTTGGCTTTAGCTTAACACTGCAGCTTTGGAAATAGGTATTTAGATTTCAAATCAAATTCTATAAAACACAGACCCAAATTATCTATTCATTATGTGCAGAAAATGTACAACATTATGGTGTAGAGTAGATAATGTTTTGTCGCCAAAAAAAAAAAAGTTGTACTTTTTAATGTTAGAACCCTTGAACCAAAGCAGGCACAGAAGGAAGGCTTTTCTTCAGCCTGATCAATAGCAATAAGATGCCATATGCTTTAAGAGCCCACACTGAGGCAAGTTGTAAGGCAATGTGTCATTTGTTTTATTAAGTGTAACAGAGTCTTCATATTTTCATCAAATTTTACCTGCTTGACACAGATAATTTTATTGTTAGCTAATTTTCTGGCTTTTGGAATTGTGCAGACATGGTTGCCCCAGGGAAACTGTTATACAATTTTGCATTAAAGGCATAACTGTCTTACTGCTTGAATTTTACCTGTCTAATTAAACGTTGATGTTATTATTTACTCATTTTAAGTTTAAAACCTGTAGAATGTGGATCCCTTCCAGCATTCTTACTGTTGAAGTGAGCAGGACCAAAATTTCTAGAAGTATAATCAATCTTCTGGTATATTTTTCACAACTTCATCAGTACTGCATCATTTACTGTGCCATGGGATCAGACCAGGAAACAAGGCTATTCTGTTCCATGGAAAGCTGACCCAAATGGGTTTTAATTGCAAAAGGAACATCTTACACTGCTTTTTTAGGAAAGGGCAATCTATGCTATGATTTATTATAAAGATTTATCAAAGTGTGAATGTACAGCTCACCACAGTATAATTCCCCCATGCTCATTATTCCTATGAGACTTTTAAAGACGTACTTATCATTCATTGATAAATATGGCTCTAAAAATCCCATAGGAATGAATAAAGAGTGGGGGAATTTTACTGTGGTGAGCTGTAATTACACACTTTGATAAATCTGCCCCTTGTTAGAAAATAAGACATATAAATGTCCCTCTTAAAGAGAAACATTTCAGTGCTTATATAAAGTTTAAAGAATGTAACACATAGTGGCAGATTTATCAAAATGTGAGTTTAGAGCTTAATACATAAAAACTCACACCCATTCTATTCATTCCTATGGGATTTTTAAAAGTGTATTTATCAATAAGTGAAAGTTAGAACTCACCATTTGATAAAATCCCATAGGAATGAATGGAATGTGAGTTTTTACGTATTAAGTTCTAAACTTGCATTTTGATAAATGTGCCCCATATTTTAACAAAATCAGTTGCTAAAAATAAGTTATGTGAGTTACCAAATTCCTGCATTGTTCTTAGATCTCTGAAGAGCCATTATTACTGTAATTTAGACCTATTTTGGGGCTATTTACTAAAATAATGTCTTTCAAAAACGCATTACTGTTGGGGCATTCATAAACACAATCTATGTTTGCTTTTGTTGTTTTATCTGCAGCTGGCTGCAAAAGCTAATCACTGGGATACTGCCCAGGTGAAAATGTGCTTATAAATAAGCCCCACTTGGTTTCACCTAAAACATTTTCTATTTTCTTAAAAAGTCTCAATATGCTATGGCTGTGCTGTCAACTTCTGTGGTACAGAGGGACAGAATTTTTCTGGCCTACATTGTGGAGGGTTAAAAACGGAAGACAGTTTTGGCCACTCCCTTTTTTAAACCACACCCATATTAACATAAACATTTTTAATGTTTCCACATTAATGGTGGTAACACACAAAAAAGACAAATGTTTGGTGTGCAATGCAGGGATATCACCCATTGCACATATGTAAAAAAGTTAATTAAGTCATATTAAGCCATACCCATCCATATGACTCCTTCTCCCCTGTGTGTAGCACAGCAAGCCCGAAACCGTAGAAACCGTAGAAACCCCCAAACTCTACTTTTTCCAAATGCTTATAAACCCCCACCAGATGGCACACACAGGCAGCATAGTGCAGGCAGAGTATAGGGGAGATAGAGTATGACACACACAGACAGCATAGATCTGAGGTATGAACAATTGAGGGACTTGCAGGTGTGAACAATACAGGGTTGTATATGTGTGTACAATGTAGGGACATACATGTGTGAACAATACATATGTTTACAGGTGTGAACAACACAGGGAATTACAGATGTGAATAATGCAGGGTATTACAGTCTGAATCTAAAGTGTGAACAATGCAGGGGGAGCCAGTTAATCTCAGTACTAATACCATTTAAAGCTTACACAAATATAAGCAGTCTCAGCACCCAGACAGATAAGGGTCACACAAAGGGGGGCTGCCAAGTTGCACAGCAATGTGCTATGGGATCAGGAAGGCTTATTAACCTGTATATAACTTTATTCAAATATCAGTATTCGGTATCATTACAATTAATAAATTAATTAATTATTTATAGTGGTGGAAAGGACTTGATGTTTTGGTTGACGTCACTAATAATTTAAAGGTACCCCCCCAAGTTTTATTAAGAGCACTGGTTTTTGGGACCAAGACAAAGGCTCTAGATAAAAAAATAAAATCTTGACAGTGTGGGGACAGTATAAAATATTTTGTTTAAATTAATGTATGAATAGATTAAAAGGCAAAGGACCAAGGACTGACCCCTGCGGTACTCCACTAACAACACTGGTCCAATTAGAAAATGTTCCATTTACCTCCACTCTTTGTAATCTATCCTTCAGCCAGTTCTCTATCCAAGTACAAATATTATGTTCCAGGCCAATATTTCTTAATTTAATCAGTAGACTTCTGTGTGGTACTTCAATGCTTTAGCAAAATCTTCTTATTGATGGCAGATCAATTTGCCTGGCAAGGTCCATTGTATATGAAACCATGCTGGCACAAACTCATAGTTATGTGATTTGAAATGTATTCCAGTACCTTCTCCTTTATAACCCCCTCTAAAAGTGCTTCTGCCGCTAATGCTGGTGAAATATTTGTGCACCAAGGGTTGTTAATTTGCCATATGCCTTATAAATTTGCAAATCCATGTGGTATGCTTTTATGGCTGTTATTATTAGTAAATATTAATATTCACTGGTATTTTGTTTGCATTTCAAACATGTGTAAAGAATAAAATAGTGTTTAAACTGTAATCATAGTTTGCTTGGCATCTATTGAATTTTATGGTTTCAGGTAAAACTGGAATTAAAATGTAGTTGTCAAAATGTAGACTGTTTGTTGATAGGGACTTTTGTACTATATTCCATATCTGTACAAGATGTAAATCACTAGGAATTAAATGTGCACAGGAAAGCATTAGCAGCTTTATTTGTACAGTATTACATATTTTTAATGGAGTCTAAACCACAGCATGCGCAGGTTCATAAATCTGACTTAGTGAATTGTAGTAATGTAGTGAATTGCTCTATATTATATGCATGGCAGAAACAACACATTTAGACAAAGCATGATTTCCGAAATACAGACACGGGCATGCTGATAAAATGTATTCCAGTAAAATGTCTACAAAAATGTGAATGCACCAAACCACAAGTGATGTCACTAGCATGTAATATGTAAACAGGAAGGTCCAGAGAATATTTTATATATAATAATAATTATACATATGTGTCATATGTACCAGGAAATAAACATCCACCATCATCCACCTGACCTGTGCACTTATTTCTGATCTATGCACATGTTTTATTTTGATTCTGCCTGTCATCTCTTTCTCGTAGAATGTGAGCTCTTTGGGTCAGGCATCTCATTCAAATTTGTATTTGATTTCATAAAATGTATGTATTTATTTTCCCTGTCTAAATCATATATATTGTTCCCCTTCCATTGTAAGACACTGCTTACGTTTGTTGTGCCATAGAAATAAACAAATGCAATACAGGTACATAGTATAGCACTATCAATCAGTTTGAAGAAGTGATTAAATGGCAAGAAGTGAATAAATGGCAAATTAAAAATCATTGGGTGTGTGCCAAATGCCACCCTACTGTGCATGAATGGGCCCCGGGATCCCAAAGATAGAAGAGAGAAGGAAGACGATTGCTGTCTCACAGCTACTCTGGGCTGGTGTGGGTTTCAGGAGCACCAGCCTGGGTATAAGGTAAGTGATTACAATCACTGGGGGGTCCTAACATTTGGCACCCCCCAGTAATTTTTACTTTTCCTTCAACTTTAAGGTCACTTTGAAACAAGCCTTTATAAGGATAAAAAATTGAAGTTCATCATATTAGTACAAATATATTACAATAGATTGGCTTACATCTATACATGTCATGGAACAAATACAGTTTTAATTAGAGGTGCTGCTTGACTCTTGGTCAGAGCACTGCTTCCTTGTTATATTACATTCTATACTTAATTAATATGACAATAAAATGCAAAAATTAAAGAATGTTTATGGCAAAAAAATTTAAGCCTGTATGGTGGTGATGGATATTTGAATTTCCCATAAAGTGGGGAACATATATCATTGTAAATAGTTTATGAAAACTGTTAGTTTAACTCTTGAGACTGGATTGCTTGAACCAATGCCCTTAGCCTAGTTTACAGATTTTTCAGGCTGTTTGTGCTCTGCTCATACCAATCTTTAAAAATCTACACAGTCCCTTTACTTCATTACAAAGTTACTTATATTTACAGTTATTTATCCCAAATCTTACTTTTACTGGTTGTTAAGCAGGGCTTAAGTGAACACACAGAAAAGCAAATAAGTATTCACCTAAATATAACTCCTTTGAACCACAAAATTCTGGCATGGGGCACAATAAAGCCTATAATGCAGTATTTTTTAATTATCAATATAAAATGAAGTAAAGGGACCATAAACACAGTTTTAAAATGTGACATGAGCTCTATTAGCCTGTAAAAATGCTGAGTTTGGCTAAGGACATAAGCAAAATATTCTCAGGAGTGTTTCCATGAAGCCTCTTTATTAGAAGGCTGGACATTCTATAGTCCAAAGTCAAGAACAGGATTCATAAAGTAATTCCAAATGTATTTATTCCCAAATAATAGCAAGAATATGTGTCCCTGCTTTTAGGACTTGACAGAAGTTCAACCATGTATCCATGGAAGGTAAGCTGGAGATTTGTGTCATAAACTCTCTTTCAATCTCTTTCATTTTCTTGTCACATTATCAAGGCATTAAATGTAATATCACAAAAAAATCAGTGCTCTCACTGAACGTTAAAGCTGCAACCCAATGTTAAAGCATTTGCTTACAGCCAGACATTCAACAGGATCAACCCAATGGATACATTTGATCATATAGCTCCTTTTTGAAGGCATAGAGACCTTTACAATAAATCTCCCTGACACAATTTAGACATAGAGGCTCTAGTTGTGTTATGTAATTTGGACTGTGAAATACTTATGGAGTGTAATGGCTGTGACACAGGTTATAAGGTTATAATGGTTTCATTTTTAAGAATGGATGTGGTTTTTGGAACCAACAAACTCTATAAGCCTATATACTGAACATGGATTATAGCTGTGGAGTTTGTTAACAATTTTTGATTTATCAAAGTGTGAAATCAGAGCTCACTACAGAAAAATCCACTTTCTATGTATTCCTACGGGATTTTTAGAAGTGTACTTACCAATGGATAAAAGGTCATCATTTTATAAATACACTTCTAAAAATCCCATAGGAATGAATAGAAAGTAGTTTCCTGTTGTGACCTGTGATTTCACATTATGATACATTTGCTCCCAGATATTTGGAAATCAGTTGGCTAATAATCTCACATATCCAGATCTAAAAATTGGCATTTGCTGTATACCTGAATTCAATTATATATGTATTAAAATATATTTCTCTTCATTACATGTTATTTCTATGTTTTCCTCATGCTAAACAAGCAGTTCCTCCCATAGGCAAGTTATTATCTAACTATATTTGTTTGCTACTTCATGGATGTGTATAATAGCTCCCCCCATTAGCCTACACTGTCATGGGGAACATTCAGTTACGACTGTAGGGATTTTTTAACTCCATTAGGAAATTCACAGACATTTGTTGCAACTTATTTCCAATCAAACTAATAAAGCGCTGACACCGTTAAACTGTATGTTCTGAAACAAGATGCTTGCTTTGCAAATTGTTTGTCTTACCAAGAATAATAAAAAATGCATGAAATCCTATGATCTCATCAGATGAATGTTTTCACTCAGTGCAGCGGTGTCAGATTATTAGATCTATAAAAATGTCTTGCTATTATTTGTTTTACATGTTTCAGCAAAGCACTTTGATCTATCTTAGATTGATTTAATGGGACTATTAAATACAACAAGAAAGAGATGGAATCAACATCTCACTGTTTCTGATAAATATGTTCAAGACATGTCGCTCTGCATTCATGTGGGCTGACTCACTGCAGAAAAGGCACAATTAATTAAAAAGGATTATATAAACAATGCCATAACTGAACAAAGATTGCTTTTTGTATTAAATTTGATTGGAAACGAACATTTTGCGATTTTTCGTAAATTGTCGCGACTTTTTCTTAGCCATTACGACTTGCTCATAAATTGTCGCGACTTTTTCGTAGCCATTACAACTTGCTCGTAAATTGTCACGACATTTTCATAGCCATTACGACTTGCTCGTATATTGTCACGACTTTTTCGTATTGAGTGCTCGTAAACGGCGGGCAAACCTTTGCATGATTTTGGAAGCCTCCCATAGGACTCAATGGCACTCTGCAGCTCCAACCTGGCCCAAGGAAAGTCACAATACTGAAGCTTGAATGAATCCAAAACTTTTGTACTCGGCACGACGGCTACGAAAAAGTCGCTACAATTTACGAGCAAGTAGTAATAGCTACGAAAAAGGCGCGACAATTTACGAGCAAGTCATAATGGCGACGAAAAAGTTGCGACAATTTACGAGCAAGTCGTAATGGCTACGAAAAAGTCGCGACAATTTACGGAAAAATCTCAAAATACCGATCATTACGAAAAAAATGCATTCGGACGCTTTTCGGATGTTCGTGGATTAGTAAATGTGCCCCTATAACTCTCTGGGCAATGTCTAGGCTAAAATCTTGTCCAGTTGCCAAGTAATCATAATTTATGGTAACATCTGGCCAAATATGTTAATTTATAGCACTGCGCTACTTGTTTTGGTGATATTTGGTGAGTTTCACCCCAAAAATGTATCCAGCTACCTCTGCATATTTTGATACATTTTCACTCTTTGAAACCATGGCTTCAAGAAATATATATTTGATTTTTTTAGCCTGCTTCTACTCTGTGCTGGTTTGCCTGGGACAATCAAAATGAAAATAAAATTGACAACTTTTTTTTTGTGTAAAGATGTTTAAAAGGATAAATGGAAAAAATATTTGAAGCATCAGTTTGACAAGGCTTATAGGCCTCTTTCTGCTGGTAAACTGCCATCTTGAATTAATATTTCAACCTGGCTGGGAGAGGAGCCTAGGATTCACAGTAGAAGATAGCCATTGTCATTCCCCATAGAGTCCACTTTTAGCAAATAATTCTTTATTTTTCTTTTAAATTAGATTTTTTTTCTCTGTTGTAATAAAACAGTACCTTATACTTGATCCTAACTAGGTTGCATGCATCCATATTGGTAGCAAACAGTCCTATTGGGTTTATGTAGCACTTAAATATTTTAAGTAGACTTAAGACCCTTACCCATAAAACTCCAGGTTCCTAGAACTGCATCATTCATATGCTTTGGCTTCATTCCTTATTGCACATGCAGTTAATGGCAGGAAAAGCCTCTGTAGGTTACTGGGGAGATCTATTTCACTAAGCTGTCTGGCATGTGTACCAAGGGCTTATCTTACTATTCTGTTTTATATAATCCCATTAAATGTTTTTTGACTGATCTAGGCAATAACTCCAATCTTACTCACTAACGTATACCAGAAAATAGAGCAGAAAGGGAGAGGTTAGTAAGACATAATTAGGAAGGTGGAATAACAGATAATCTTCATAATAAGAAAGTGGTGTTTCGTCTCTAATGTTCCGTGTTTTCACGGATGTTTCCTTTTCCTTATTCTACTTCATTCTCTTTCTTGTGAGGTAATTGCTGTAATATGTTTCAGTGTATTGGTAAGAACGCCTAAACCCATTACCCATGGACACTTTTCTTAAAAGAAAATTCTAAATTCACTTTCTATAAGCTTTCCTTATCAAGAGAAATTACACAAAGAATTTAAAACAAAAAGAATGCAGGTTTGTACTGCCATGATATGCGCACTGTAAGGGAGAAAGAAAATCACGCATATCCCATACGTAACAACGTTCACCAATGAAATATTGCATGCTTTGCTTTACTAAGAAATTTCTTTTAAAGTATTGCCCTGTTCTAATAATTATGGAGTAAAATGTGTTGAGGGTAGTGTCTCTTTAAATACCATAGTTTCAGTCTTTTCCTCTGCTTGTATAAAGACAGTTGTGCCAAGTGTGTTGTCATAATCCTATATTTTAATGAATGAGCAATAAAAAAAAACTAATTTTTAATTCCATTTCACAAATCCAAATCAAAATGAAGACAAATTGACTCTTTTGTTGATAAAAGATGTTTTGGGTGTACAAAATATGCTCTTTATTTTGATGCGTGTTTAATTATGTACTGGGTGTTTCATAAACTGGTCTATTGTTTCATTTAGGAATCTGAGTGTATATTAAAGTGAACAGATATCTATGTATTTATTTATAGATGTTACAAATACTTTTGTATAGTTGAAAAATATAAAAGTAGAAAAAACTTGATTCCTTTTGTAAACATTATGATACTGATTATTTCATTCATGTTTTTGTTTCAATCAAATTCACATTGATTCATTTCAATTCTAAAGTAACAGAGACAGTTTTTTTTATAAATATAAAAAAAGGATTGTCCCGTGAGAAGTAAAAATAACATCTTTTGGATGTAATATAACGCACAGCTCTGTCAGTAGGAAAACTCCTCTTTTTAAATGTATTGAGTATATTTATCAATTAACAATCAATTATCCAGGCTTAATTCAATTGACAGTAGAAACTTAATTACTTAATACACACACCAGACTCATGGATTTTGGTATAAAGGATGAAGAAACATTCTAAGCCCATCGCATAAAAGCTGTGACTACCAGTGGGATTTTTCACAGACTTGTTGAAGTCCCTTTGGAATATGAAAGAGCCACCTAATGATGCTATACATATTAATGGGAAAAGGATTTTTCTATTGTCTATACCTTTCACACTAAGTCTGACTGACAGCCTTATCTATAATATCAGAGCCTAAGAAGATCTGATTTATAGACAGCAATTTATGCGCTTTTCTAACTTCATATTTATTTAATATTTGGAATATGTTTTAGACATTTTCAATGATATAATCATATCACTATGTAAATATGTTTCTTGGCTAAACATAGAATGGTTATTGTTTGTTACGTTTTATACAGTGCAAGTTTTAAACTGATTCCAAACTTTGAAGATTGCACTTTAATTGGTTTTGTTCAGAACCTGTCCTTTCTCATATGAAACAGAAAGAGAAATATGAGTTGTCTAGAAAAAATTTTGTCTGGAGATGTTTCCTGTAAAGCACTGCTTATTTTCTCTACAGATAAATCAATTGAGTTGAGAGGGAGATTATGTAAAGATTATTGTAAAGACTTTGTAATCTATGTAATAAATAATCTGTGCAATAAATTTCAGGGGAATTTATTATTAATATATATATATATATATATTAATACATTTTGGCCAGTTCTGGAAGTGATAGTATTAAAATTGGGATTATGCCTCACCCTTAGCTCTGCAACTGTATTAAACTGATGTTTGCATTACATTTTAAGTCCAGCGCTGGCCCAGGCAATAGGGTGGCCTGGACCATGGGGTATGCTGTACGTTAGTCCCCCCCTCCCTGGCTCGTTTTCTACCTTTAAATATAGCAGCACTGTCAGGACCGGGAGGTGAAGCACAAGAGTGGGGGGGGGGGGGGGAGGAGGGGCTGGTTGTGTCGGGCCCCATCATAAGATTTTTTTGCAGGGGGGCCAGGAGCAACCAAGTCGCTGTTTTAAGTTCTGAATATGTTGCATTTCCCTCAGATATATATAACTTCTAATATAGCTATATAAGTGGAAAACTTTGATGAGGATTGTAGCCGAAATAGAGCAAGGGACCCCTCCTGCCATGAGCAGTGAGCAGCCAGTTACCAAAAAGCTGGTCCCAGTAAGTGCCCCCCTTGACCAATTTTGATGCCAAAGAGATGTTGCTGGGGGTTGCTTAAGGGACTACCATGTAGAGTCTCAGAAGAATGAGAAATATGTGGCCCGTGCAATAACACTGTTCCTGGCCCTACTGGGTTTGGATTGCAAAACCCTTTGTTTTTTCAATTTTTATATTAAAATGTTTGAAATAAAATTACATAAGACTTGCAGCAATGTATCAACAAACAAAGAAAGCAGTACACTTAAAATGGCCAGCTTGTAATTTTGCCTTGTGCATACAGAATTGTCCTCAAAAGAAGTTAAATAAACTACACAAAAATATGTACAATTAAGGGAAAACAATGAACAAATTCCAGCAAGGAAATAATGATAAAATAAGCAATTTGCTTACTGCTGCCTCAGTGCTGGGGTCCTAGGTTCAATTACAGCCAGGGTACTATCAGTAAGCAGTTTGCTCATTGTCCCTGTGCGGGTTTCCTCTGGGTACTCTGGTATGTAGGTTACACATAGGTTATTTGGTTCCCCTGGAGCAGGGACTGATGTGAGTGACATATATTTCAAAGAACACAGTACAGGCATGAGATCTATTATCCAGAATGGTTGAGACCTGGGAGTTTCCAGATAAGGATTTTTTCTGTAGTTTGGATCACCATACCATAAAGGGATGGTTCACCTTTAAGTTAACTTTTAGTTACTTTTAGCTACTTCTAAGGAACTTTTAAATTGGTCTTCATTTTTTTTGTATAGTTTTTTAATTATTTGCCTTCTATTTACCTGGCTCTTTCCAGCTCCTAAACGGGGGTCACTGACCCCAGCATCTAAAAAATACATGCTTTTTAGGGCTACAATTTTTATTGCTACTTTTTAATTGCACATTTTTCTATCCAGGTCTCTTCCTATTCTTATTGCATTGAAATATATGCCTGGTAGCTAGAGTAATTTGGGCCCTAGCAACCAGATAGCTGCTAAAATTCAGAACTGAAGAGCTGCTAAATTTAAAGCTAATTAACTGAAAAACTGCAAAATCTTAAAAATGGAAAACCATTTGCAAGTTGCCTCAGAATATCCCTCTTGCCATCATGTTAAAAGTTAATTTAACCCCTTTAAGTCTACTAAAAAAAATTAAATATTAAATAATCTCAATAGAATTGTTTTTCCAATAGAAATTTATGTGCCTTAGTTACAATAAAGTACATTGGAACTGAATATTTATTTAGTAATTTGGAGCAATCAGATACATCAGTGATCCCCAAACATTGGCTTGTGAGCAACATGTCGCTCACCATCAAAAAATGGAAATTCGGCTCTTAAAGTTAACAGAAGTGGCTTTTTGCCCCCCATGGTAACTAGCCGTTCTCTGCCATCTGAGGCAGGGTTCTCACCTTGCTACATGGCAGGAGCTGCACTGGTACAGAAACAAAGTTTTACTCCAATCAGAGGCTCCTGCAGCCAGCAGTCCCCATGGGGCTACCAAATAGCCAATCACAGCCCTTATTAGACATCCCCAAAGATGTGTGGCTCACCAACACTTTTTACATCTGAGTATTGGGGATCCCTGAAATACATGGTACTGATTTTTTATTCCTTTTTTCAGAGCTTTTTGAATATTGGGTTACCAGATAAGAGATCCTATACCTTTATTTCACATATACAATTTAAAACATTTAAATAGCTGTATTTAGTAAAGCAAGGAATTAGGTGGTCTATCAGATAGACTTAAGATGCTGCAGAATAAACTTGTTTTTTTTCACTTTACTATCCCTGCATATGAACATGTAGGTGTGTATATAATTGGAATATATGATACAACTTTAGTTTCTAGAAATTACACTTTTGTAATGCTAAACGGGTTTAATAGTCACAGGGAAATATAACCATATTTAAAATAACAAGAAAAAAAATCAGTTTACAAAATATATATTGTTTAAAATAATTTGTATTTATTTAACCTATGACTGGGAAATTAAAATAAAATATAACATTAGAATAATAGAAAATAAAGTAAGGAGTATGAAGTGTCAGTGCTTTACTATGTAGTGTAGCACTTTACCAGCTTGTAACCAAGTAAGACAGATGATGTCTGTATATAATAATATGGTAGCCATGATTTATGTGTAAAATGCGCCTCTAAACATAGTAATATAATGCAATCATAGCCACTCTTGGCCGACTCTTCGTGGGCTAAATTTAAGCTTAAAAGGAATAAAAACATCATTTTACATAATGATCTAAACAAACAACCAGAAAGAACACTATTTTATATTTGTTCCCTTTTCAGTTCAGCCTATAAAAAGCCGTAGTGTAACTGTCAGATCCTGTTATAGATGCTAAATGTACAAGAATTGATGGATCTTTCTACCTAATGTTGTTAGAAGAAACCTGGTTTGTTTTTTTAATGAACAGTGTCACAGTTTATTTGTCTCCTTTTGACGTCTGAAACAGTGGCAGCTGTTGGTGGCAGATTTCATGAAAGTGAGGGCACCAAATTAACAAACACAATTTGCATGTTGTCCAAAAAGAAAAGGAAAAAAACCCTCTCTTTTGAGAATATGTATTTTTTTTACACTTCCAAGCACAGATGTCCTGTGTATATTTTATTGTGAGGGAAAACAACCAAGCTAGCCTAATCCTGACAGATAGACCAGTTTAGTAGAAGTACATGTTTTGGAGTTCATTTTGACTCACAAAGGAAAGCTCCTTTCCATTATGAGACACAAAACGTATGTAAATGACAAAAGTGCCTGTAAAACCTCTGAGCAGAACACAGAATATTCTTTCAACACACATCTACTTTATGAAGGTCAATGCTTAACTATAGTTATGTTAAACAGTACCTGACAAATGCAACAAGAGATTGTCAAAGAAAAGAAATTTCATGGAATAAACCATTTTTCAGTTGGTTAAAAAATGCCAGTTTTTAATCTGTTCACTATTCGTCTGTTTTATGATCTGATAACTTTCCTTAAAGGGATTCTGTCATGATTGTTACAGTATACTTTTTTATTTTTAAATTACAGTGTTTACACTGCTGATAGTTTACTCTACTTTTTAAAATGTTGTTCTTGAACCAACAAATGTATTTTTTTGGCTGTAATATTGGTGTGTAGGCAGCCATCTCAGTGCATTGTGCCTGAGTCTGAGCTTTCAGAAGGAGCCAGTGCCACACATAAGAACTGATTTCAGATACGCTATTGTTTTTACTGCTCAATGCTCTGTCAACAGGACCCAAGTTGCATAATATCAAAATAGGGTATCTTCTTCTTGGGTTCTATTCTCACATCTACCACTAGGTGAGTGCATGTGAGCACGTTTAGCAAAGAAAATGATTTCTAAATTAATTTTGATCTCAATGCTGAAATCTTCTCCAACCTTCAGGATACCTGTTTCTCAGAAGGGTAAGGGGACTGTGTTGACCAAAATCATTGCCTCTCATTGTATTTAAAGTATTTGGGGCTTAAGTTCCCACTGCTTCTCACTGTATTTAATGTATTTGTGGTTCAACTGCCCTCCTTCTCTTACTGTATTTAATGTATTTTGAGTTCCACTTCTGCCCCTCAGTGTATAATGTATTTATAATCTGGAGTTTTTGTTCATAGAAGTCAATGTGCCTTTATTTACAAGTGCATACTGTATGTATATATCTACAGCATATGTACTTTACTGTACAAGCTAATTGAGGTTATTAGTACCGTTTTTCAGGACAGTATCAGCAGTGCTTTTAGCCCATGGAGGCACTGAAAAATATTGGTACATAACACTGGGGGGGGATTTAATCAAACTTTTTTTTTAAACCCCCAAAAAATAATTTCCATGAATGGCAGTGATTTATCAAAAGATTATAACTGAAAAAGCATGAACTAATAAAGTAGTGGATCGTTGTGACAACTGCAACATTTTTGATTTGACGATAACCCCAACTTTTTCATTCTGCCGCACAAAAGCCAACTTGAAAAAATCCCCTGAAAACCATTTAAACCACGAAGCAAAGAAAGATCTTCCAGTTGTAAAAGAGACATCTGCCATTTACTTCTACATGATCTTGACAGGGTTCAGGTGGCATATCTTTGCATTCAGAATTATTGCAGTTTTGTTGCATAATAATTTTTGAAAACGTTGCATTTTTCCAAAACCTTGATCCGAAAAAAATCTAAATTTAGTAAATGCCCCATAGATGTTATGTACATTTTTTAAAAATAAGAAACATTTAAAGTGTATTGCGTCCAATGCCAAGGTGTGGTTGTAGGATGCATGTGTGTGCAATTATATTTCATTAAGGGTATAAGTGGCTTGCATATTTTTACGTCCCAGGTGCATGACCTTACATTTATCCACATTAAATCTCATCTGCCACTTAGCCGCTCAGATTGCCAGTTTGTCAAGGTCCTGCTGCAAGGATGCCACATCCTGGATGGAATTAATTGGGCTGCAGATTATTGTATAATCTGCAAACACTGATACATTACTAACTATACCTTCCCATTCATGAACAAGTTAAACAAAATTGGACGCAGTACACAACCCCCGAGGGACCCCAATGAGAACCTGATTCCAAGTAGAGAATGTACCATTAACAACCACCCTCTGTACCCAATTCTGTACCCAGTTTCCTATCCATGTGCAAAAACGTCACTAAGCCCAACGGACCATAGTATACCATAGTTACCATGATTCAATGGAGCCACACTCTGCACCAGCATCTTTTTACTATTAATATACTTAACAAACGTTTTGGTGTTAGTCTTAGCCTCTGCTGCCATTTGCTCCTCATTTTCTATCTTTGCCTTCTGGATTGAAGTTTTACAACACTTGTCATAGTGTTTATATTCCTTAAATGCAGCTTCTGTCCCTATGATTTCTATTGCTTAAATGCTTTCCTTTTTTCCCTATTGACTTATTTACTTCTGCATTAAGCCCCATAGGGTGGTTCTTAATGCTTCTACATTTACTTCTTAAGGGAATAATTTGAGAACAGTAATGATTTAATGTCATTTTAAACAACAACCATTTTTGTTTTGTGTTTTTAGTAGAAAACATAATGCCACAATCTATGCTCTGAAGCACTGCCCCTAAATAGTTTAAGTTTGTTTTTCTGAAATTAAAGTTCTTTGTTACCCCGTGTATATTTGTTTTTTTTTACCAAACATTAAATGAAATAACATTATGTTCACTATTACCCAGGGGCTCAACCACTTGTATATTTGCTATACATTCTGGGTTGTTAGAGATCACTAGGTCCAGTACAGCATGGTTCCTGGTTGACTCCTTAACAACCTGTGACATAAAGTTGTCATGCAACAAGTTTATGAACTTGTACCTGTTTACTGTCCTGGCAGTACTATTGTTCCAGTCAATATCTGGATAAGTAAAATGCCCTATTATTATCACTTGCCCCAAACTAGCAGCCTTTTCTAATTATATAACTGTTTGCCTGGATGTCTTTGGACATGCTCAGTATGATGTTTAGAGTGGCTGGGCTGAAGTAATAAAGAAAGAAAGGGTTATAAAATTGGATAGATATAGATGTGGAGGAATAGATTTAGAAAGAAATGGGATCTAAAGGACAGGCAGCAGGACTTGAGGAATCTAGAACTGCTTCTTCAGTCACAGGGGTTGAAGGAGCACAGAAAAGACTTAAGCATTCAGGGAGAGAAGAGGAGGAGAATAAGGATGAAGGTAGCCAATGCTAATTTTGTCGTGTCAGTTTTGCTTTTAAATCACTCAAAGAAAGGGGCTACTATAAGACTAAGGGATTTAAATTATAGGAAGTCTGTGAAGTTTTTATAGAAAGTGAATCATGGAGCAGCATAAAGTCTTGATTAGTTAAACCAAGGCTTTATTATAGGAGAAAAGTGCAGATTTGTAACTACCAAAGCCTGGTTCTGACTGGGATTTGCACGGAACTCAAAAATATGTAGTAATCTTTTGAGTTATTTGGATATGTTGTATTGAGATGTGGTAGAAGCAAGCTAATTAAAGGGAATTAAAGCTCATTAAAGAGAGTCAAAGTGGGTGAAAATGGAACTACAAATGTTGGAGACTTACAGTGCCAGAATCTGGCGAATATAACATCAGTGCAGTTACCATGGGAATGAGTGGGGAACTAAAGCCACAGACAAGCATAGGTGGATGGTGATTTTTTTGTTAAGGGAGCCTACAAATTTCATCTATATGCGATGGCAGTCAACACACTAGACTGAGGCCTCTTTCAGATAATTGTTTTTACCTGTGTTTTTCCTACACTGCGTTCCAGTTCACAGGACGAAACACAGGCCAGTATTTCCTATTTGACTGTACTCATTGTGTCACAGGTGATTGCCGAACATAGGTGAAACACAGCTTAATGTATTCCACCTGCATTTGGCACCTGCCTGCGCCACGATGCTTACAGCTTAATAGGAAAATACAAACTTGTGTTTCTGCATTCCCTGCACAGTTAAAAAGGCTGGATGTAAGAGCCCTATGAAACTATTTTTTTCAGGGGAACAACAAAATTAATTAATTTTTTGGTCCTTTACAATTAAACTTTATTAACTCGATTCAGTTCCATAGCTACCAACAGCTACCTTACACTCAGCTTCCATTCTTTCAGTCCTACAGTTATTCTTTTGCTTTTTCTATCAGCTTCCAGCAAGCCCAGCCCTTATCAGCTTAATTCCAGTTCCAAACCCTTTTTGGGCCCCAGCAATAACCCCATTAGCTAAACAGTTCATATATTAGCTTCACAATTCATATTTCTGGCACCCCAAATTCCTTTTCTCTTTTATTACCTAGAAAGATTCATCCAGACAGCTCTGTATTGACCCCAAACTTATTTATCTGTATCTCTGTGGCTCTTCTTATTTATAAGAGCCCAGTATTAGATGGTTTTATAGATTTAATAAATTGCAAATTTTCTTACAGCTCCCATATACCACTAGAATCCTAGAAGCTACGATAAATAAAAATGAATATCTGTATGCTGTTATATGCCACACCTTCTTCTGCATTGTTTTCTGGGCTCAGTCAGTCATTTCCTTGTCTCCTTCTTTGTAAACATGTTCCTCGGGTATCTGACAGAAAAATCCTTAATTTTCCGGGGCCAGAGTCTGCGCAGCTCTTTCCTCTCCCCTCTCCTTTTCCCCCCTCCCACAAGGAATCCTTCCCTCCTTCCTTAGGAATATGTGATCTGAGCTATAATGGCTAGAACTATGCAGCAGGAAGCTATGAAGACCAAGCTAAAATGGCAGCTGCAATCTTAAACAAACAGAGAAAGCTTCTAGGGCTGTTTACTCAGGTATGGGAAAGCTTTCTGCAAAATAAATGTAGTGTTCTAGGTGACACTAATGTGGTGAATCTATTGGCAGTAAAATGCCAAAATGACTTTCCTTATCCTTTAAAGGCAGGGCCACATTAGGTGGGATATGCAGGAAACCTGTCATAGTCCCAGTAAAAGCAGGGAAAAGGGCTTCCTGATTAAGGGGTGGAAGAGGGTTTGGGCAAATCTGAAGGGCCTTCACTATTCCATAAGGCAACCCTGGTTAAAGGAATTAGTAATGTAAAGATCAAGGATAAAAGTAGGTTAAGAGGAAAAATCTTTTTTGATCTTTTTCTCTTAATTTCATGTGTGAGAAAATTTATCGTTGTTGGTTGCTTTAACTGTTTTAGAGCATGGAAACATCCAAGAATATTTTTCTTCTCTTGTGCATGGTGACCATAGACATTAATGGTAAAGTAAGTAGACAATTCTTTAGAAAGTGGAATGATAGAAAACAAGATACATATATGACATATTGGGCAGGTTTATTAGCTTTGTGGCAAATTAATGATAGTCATTTTTTTTTGCAATATCATTAAAAAACCTACAGGTTTAGATGGTAAGATTCTTATTTTAAAAAAAAATAATGGAAAGAACTGTAATTAATACATCTGTGAATGATTAGCACTGGTAGTAAGTAAGGTTACCACATCATTCTTTTTAAACTGGACACCTATAAAATTCACATTATATGGCTATTACATAGCTGATTAGTCATCAGTTTAGATGCAATATATCATAGAGTCAGTTACCCATCTGAGCTGATTGTAGTCACAAACCGTGTTTTTTTGTGGATGTCTTGCAAGTATAGCCATCAATTACATTGCAATGTACATCAAATAAGAAATGTGCAACCTTTTCATGATTTTTAATGTAATAATTTGGTTTGGAACAATTACCTAAGCCTGGCCCCCTGTTCTCCTGCTGATCTGCCTGAGTACTTTGTGACTCCTTTGTGACTGTCCTCAGCCTGTATCCTCCAAATCCTACATATCCCTGCACACGTGATGTCAATAAGGAAAGGAACATAACAGTGCAATGCATTGTGGGTTATGTAGTTCCTGCATGCTGTCGGTAAGCTGTGTTACAATTTGTTACATCAATATTTTAGTCCCTCCTCCCCTGCCAGAATTTCAAGTGCAGAAAGAGAAGAACTGTTTTGCAATTGAATTTAAGCATATTAAAATTGTATCTATTAATAGTTTTTAGAACAGATTACAGTGATAGATATATTAGGGTTTTCTGTGTTGTGTGGGGCTCTTTAACACATTTTGGTTTAAAGCCTTTAAAGGAGAAGGAAAGTTAGAATTACTGGGTGGTGGCAAATGTTAGGAACCCCCAGTAATTATAACCGCTTACCTGATACCCCAGGCCTGAACTGGGGTACTTCTGTATGATAACTGCAATGTAATCTTCTTTGGCTTCCTCTTTCTTCTGCTGTCAGGCTTAAGCCCTCACCAGTAGGTACAAAGTCATGCCTCTTACATGGGGGCACAGAGCCAGGCTAGAGTGGACTGACTACTAGACCAGCTCAGGAACAGCAAGCAGCTGGAGGGAAACTGGATCAACTGTTTACTGAATGGAAGCTGGGGTTGGATCAGGCACTAGAGTTTCCCATATTTGAACTGTGAGTGTAACCAGGTGGCCACAGTGGGGTATCAGGGGCTACTGGTCTTAGTGTTTGGAATAGGACCAAGGTGGAGACTGGCTGAGAAACAGGCAGCAGATGTTTACAATGAAAGTAACTTATATGTAACAGAACAAATATAAACACAGGCACTTTTTTCATTGTTGCATTGTTGGTAAAGCTTCACCTCAGTCCCAAACCAAGACAAAACCAGTTCTTGCACTTCCTCCTGCCTTGATACAGTTCTTCTTCAGAAAGGCCCTCTTTGTTTACAGATGTCGTTGTATACGTATTGGATTTCTTATCCAAAAACCAAATATCCAGGAAGTTCTGAATTATACTCAATGGCTTTAAAATTGCCTACTTACAGGGACACATCTACAGTATGATTGATCAAACTGGGAAATCCAACAGCATTTTTCAGCGATGCAGTCTTTTCTCAGATTTATCTAAACTTTAAGGACTGTCAGTAAAAGTTTTTAACAAAATAATACATTTATCAAAGAAGATGTGTCTTTATGTGTAACACTGCTTTGAGCAGTGGGGCGCATTATTTTTCTATATGTATTAGTACTCAGTGAAGCTCAACAGTAATACCTACCTGAGTACTAATACCTATCCTAATTGTTCCAGAGTGGAAGATAAATTGTTAAATCTGCAACTATCTGTGTTTTATAACAAGCAGCAAGAATTGGTACCACTTGTAAAAATATAAAAATACAGAGTAAGTATATTTATATTTTATACAAGTGATTGTGATCTCTGTACATGAACATTGTTAGGCACTGGATGCTTAACAAAGCGAGGCTGGATATGTGTGGGTTCCAATCAAGGGAAATCAAGAATGCAATTACATTCATTTCTGTTTAGGGTAGGGTGTTCATAGCAAGTAACACAGAAGCCAAAGTTCATATGTTGAGAAAACAAAATAAAATCATTGGATAGCTTACATGACAGTGAAGTTCTCTGAACTCTTTGGTAAAAAGCCCAGATATGAGTATGTCTGGCAATTAAAAATAATTGGGAAGCAGGTTTGCCACTAACTCTTCCAAGAATGCCAGTTATGATATAATGATGTTTCATTAAGTATGCTGAAAGCTGCGAGCTCCGTATGGCAGTGGCAATTAGGAAGGATCATAAAGAAAAAAGGAAGAAAAAATATGAGAAAAAGAAGAAACATAAAAAAATATCCAGGCTTAGATTAGCATTATATTTAATGGCCACTTCATTAGCTAATTGATTTCTTATTAGTTACAAGGAAGAGTCTGGTTTGGGGCTTTACACAGCTAATTAACAGCATTTACACAATTAGTAACTCACTCATTCCATATCCAATCTTGGAATCAGCAGTGGCTCGGACGCTCTGGGCCATACGATTAATTTATTTTTTTATGCTAATATTGGCTTAACCTTCAATTGAAAAAAATGATCCCTCAGGGCAACCACATATTTAACCGCAACATTATACGCACATAAAGAAACTCTGTCATTCTGTTTCATGAAAACATTTTGCCTTATTTTGAGTTATTTAGATTCTGGAATTAGGACACCGTATTTCTTGTATACGCAGGCATTTTTAGCCTGTAACAACCTTTTTACATTGCTTTTACCAAAGGAAAATGTTAGTGGTAGGTATGCACAGAGCTGTATTGATGAATGGTACTGTTTTTTGTATTTATTGGACATATGCATCCTCTCCCAAAAATTGACACTTTCATTATAGCATAGTAAATTACAGCAAGATCACATTTTCATGAACTACTGCTCTTTATTGAACCTGCCAAGATATGTGCATATTTTAAACAATTTAGGGCATTTTATATTCACTCAATAAATATTGCTTCTAGTATTTGCACATATTATATATGATTTCAACCTTTCTGTGCAAATGTAAAGGCCTCCACAAATAATGCAAGGTATATTTATTTTTCATGATTTTGATTTTGATAGTTTTTACATTTGGGCTATCACAACATAATATTTGAAGCATATATTATCTAGCTTCATGCCATGAAATCCTTATATAAATAATGTCCTATTTTTAAAAGGCGCAATTTTTCAATTGTGACGTGATCTTCACAGTATTACATTATGAGCCCCTTTCTGTCACAGCAGATTCTAGAAATAGATTTTTCTTCAATACTGCTTTTTCAAAGTTCAGGAAATGAATCAGAGGGTATAACAATAGAGGTAATAGATATGGAGTATAGGTAGATCAGCTGATGAGATAAGAAATCTCATGTCAGCTATTACTGAACCTTTTATTGTATAAAGTGACTGTAATAAAATTAAAGAAAAGTTTATTACTTACTTTCAATGATTCACAGACCTCATAAAAAATCATATGATTGGATGGGATCAAACAGATATGGGAACTGCCACAAACGGTCCTTTAGTGTCCTAAATAATTGTGACTGATTGTTATTCTCTTAATACACCCTGCTAGATTGGGGGATAGTTAAGAGATTATTTTGCTGGGGTGCAAAATAAACCTCCCTTACTGTTAAGTAGCAAATGGGATTCTACTCCTTTGCCATGAGCTATCAGTGAGGCATCCTTAATAACAACAAGAACATGTGTATAAATATAGCCAGAAGTGCTATAGTCTGTTTGACATCACCTTCTGTACCTGTACTTGGGTAAAATGCTCAATGTTATTCTCTGCAATGCTTTGGAGTGACTTGTGTTGGGATTGGATGCATGTATGCATATGTTATAAAGGATGTGCTGGCCCTAGGTAGTGATAAAGTGTTGATAATTACAGAGAGTTTCACCCCAAGACAGACCTGTCTGAGGAGGTACAGCAACACTTTATTTGACCTATAGCCCCGATTTGTGTCCCCAATATACATAGGACTAAGGCAGGGTAAAGGAATGGCAAAAGGCAGTAATAGGTTAATATATATTTTAAGGTCATAACTGAAAGATTTGAGACTGTCTAGCAAACAGCAGCCCTGCACCCCTTGGTGATAATAAACAATGCATCTGGTTCCTCCTTTTACAGGAAGTTTAATATGGTTGTATGCTCATAATAATAGAAATTTGTATTCTAACAAACAATTTTGCCTATAATTTGCCTTTTATGGAAATAACTGAATATTGTGCTCTTAATGAAAATCATCATATATGAAAGGTTATAAAAGCACAGGCCATTACGGTATTGATTTGAAGCCTCTCGTATCACATGCTGTTGCCACGGTTGGTGTGCTATAGAGACTGCTTCCACAAGACTTGTATTTTGTTTTCCTAATAAATAACCGAGAGAACCTTGTCTCAGAGTCTTGTCTTATGACAAAGTATGTTGGGTTAGAAAAAATACCAACAAAAGACAAAATGCCTATAATTAATATTATTGTTGAAAAAATATTATTAATATAATTGAAATCCACATAACTGGCACAGAATACTGTCATTTAGAATCATGGGTTGGATGTTAAAAATCTTAACATGGGAAACAATTGATGTTCAGGTATGTTCCGAAGGCATAAGGTTCTTTCTTATCCCAGAAGAAAGCTTTGCCATTGCATTTTTGGTGATCCTTTTGGTTATTACATGACTCTTGTACTAACATGGTACATATTTGCCCAGTTAAAGCTATACATCAGGCATTGGTTTTGCCATTGCCTTCTTGGTGGTGTCATAAAGTGAATGTTGGACACTACTCTGGAGGATGTCTATACAATTATTTAGGGTCTGTTAGTAAAGACACCCTAGAACCATACCATTATCACATGACCTTTATACTAACATGGAACATATTTATTACATTAAACCAGCAAACAGGGCATCAGTTTTAATGACTCTGTTGCAGTTCAGAAAATAAAAGTAATTTTCTGCTTGATAAATACATAATTACAAGTGCATTTAGCAACTTTGAAACTAACATCTGAATGTGTTGTTTATAAGGATATAATTAACAGTATGCTGCATTGAGCAACGCCCATAACCTAGATTACAAGTTAATAAAACCTGTCCTGCAGGGTAGCGGATCTTCCACTGCTTACATCAAGCAAGACAGATGCTTCTCTCATATGTGTACTTTGGTGGGCACATTCCTTCAGCTTATTCAGTGTCTTGCAATCTTTGGCAACATTCTGACAACCCTGTCACCTCAGTTCCGACACCTCTTTAAATTCATATTTCAGTTCTTTCAGCCTCCTCAATTAAACAATATATCAAATAATCTATTTTGACAGCACTCAAAGGAGACACCATCAATCAACAGAGAGAATGGTTTATATTGCAGTGACAGAGTTAAATTGCATATTTTGATGGTTGATGGAATCTCATCTGAATGTTCTGCAAATATAAAATGTCATGGAATTTAGCCTGTCTCTCAAAAACAGTATCAAAGCTCACTGTTGAACTCAAATTCCAGGGCAAATTCAGGATCCCAGCGGCACCATGAGCTGTACTTTTACTGGTTCAGGCCTAAAATTGCCTGTCTGCTGCCGTTCCAAGGCTCCTGGAGAAGAAAGCACACATCCTTGTTTCATTGTATTGAATCATTTATCATCAGCATTTGATAAGAATAAAGAGCAAAATAACTACCAAATAATTACTTAGTATTTCAGCAGTATAGACAAAGGCACAAGGTGGAAATGTAAGGAAGGAATTCATCGTCTAAGGGGCAGATTTATTAACATTTTGATTTTCGTGGCTTTAAAAGATTTATAACCATGACTAAACTCATTTCCAGGAAAACCATGAATGTCTAGTCATTTATTAATAGATCCGAATTGATAAAGCTTGAAAGAATTAAATTGTGGAACGAAAATGAAAAGAATATGAAAACCACAAATTTTTGTGGTTTTTAAGTTTTTCCACCAATCTTCATGGACTCACAAATGAGAACCCCCCCCCCCAAAAAATATTAAATAAATATTGTTACAATTTGTCTAGGATAACTCCCACTGACTTATACATGACCTCGACAGCTTTTAGATGGCAAAACTTTTTATTAGTGTTTTTATATGTAATAAATCACAAAAAAACGGTGTTTTTTACATGAAAAATAAAGTGTCAGAAGGTCACACTGTACAACCAAATGGCAGGGTTTTATGTGTGGTAATTAAGGCAATAAGGGTTTTTTTTTGTATAACTCTCTGTATAACCTCTTTTTGGGATCCCTTGCCTTATTAAACATGCTTAATTAAAAGTAGTGCAGGGTATTCTCAGAGTCTTTCTAGGAATCTAAACTGGTCCATATGCCTTTAAATAAAATGGAAAGCACTAGTTTACAATATACTGGATAATGGAAGCACACAAGCACTACTAGTGAAAATAACATTATATATGTTGGGCAAATTACCTGGTTTGGATTGATGGAAAAAATGGTACAGCATACAACATAATCAATACCCTGTTTAGTTAGGGTACAATGATGAGAGTTACTATGGCTGCACAGAATAATCTGCAGCTATTAAAGCGCATGGTCAGCGTTGTTTGATTTATGTCATACATCTGTATGACCAAATAAAATTGTTCTGTTTGTTCAGGTTGATTGTCAAATGTGTCCATCTGAGGCTACTCTCACTTCCACAATGCTGGTGCATCATCAACACACCAATGAGGGACATTGACAGATAACATTTTTAGTTGGATAGACCAACAGTGATCCAATAGTATCAAACAGTTATGTCATATCTACTTCCCACAAGGTGCTGTGCATGCCATGACAGTTCTTCAGAATGGCTGAAATCAGTTAACTGAATTCTGGGCATGTAAAGCCACCTTTAGATGCAGTGTCTGTTTTAACACAGAACAAACAATAAATAAATTAGGTTGGAAATTGGCACAAACTGTGGCATGGTAGCAGGAATGCATGTTGTTTGATCGAAAAGCTTCTTATGTGCTTCCAGTTATGACCCTCAGTAGCAGAATCTTCAGTCTACGATGAGAAATGCTAGTACCAATGTGAAATATTCACAAAACAAATACTCATATGTTATTTAGTGTGTTTTATAAGAATGATAACAAAGCAACAGAAAAAAATGTTGCACCGTTTGTTAAGTACTCCGCAAATAAAACAAAAGCTGCGCCCTCTATTGAAATCAATGAGAGATAAGCAGAATCTGAAGATGTGAGAGATGTAAAAGAATAAGACTGCCATGGTAGCTAGAGATAATGCATCAGGTCTAGAGTTCAAGTCCAAACTAGAGTAAGCATCAGACAGACATGAAAGGGTGCACATTTCACAGTGCTACAGGGCATAACAAAGAAACATTCAATATAACTCATCGCATGTAATTTGCACATGTATATTAAAGGACATTTTACATTTTAGGAAAGTCCTACTAATGTAGTAGCACTTTTTAAAATGCACATTCTTCTGTTGATACAGAGATCAGCAGAAGCGAGGATCAGTCTAGACTGTGAGGTTTTAAATACTGTTCCCTGTCTGGGGGCGTAACTACAGAAGAAGCAGACCCTGTTGTGGGGTTCAAGACCAAATTATGAGCACCCATGTTTTGGGGCCCGAAATAGAATTTGTTGTAGGTCCCAGTAACATCTAGTTACATAACTTTCCATGTCTCTTTCACAATCATTTGCATATTATTAATTGTATTGGAAGCCAATATGATTAATTTTATGCAAATGAATGAAGGCAGCCAGGGCACCCACAGTTGGGCAATAGTTGTTACTTAAATCTGACTGTTTTACCAACCTGACTGTCCCTTCTCAGCCCCTCAGTTATAGCTTCTAATGCTAACAAACTTCTGTTGTACAAATATGGCAGCCCCCTCAGAGAGGAACATGGGGGATCAGATAGGTGATGGGAAGGTAAATACATAGATTAAAGGTGATGGTAAGGTAAATACATAGATTAAAGGTGATGGTAAGGTAAATAAATTTGCATAGGGCAAATACTTTTTTGGCAAACTTTTGAAGCTCATGCAAAAACATTATTATAATAGTTATAAAAAAGGTTTTATTTCGGGTATCAGTATCTCTTTAGAGAGCTCTGCATCTAAGCTAACCCCAGGAATGGTGTACGTGCATAGTTTTCTTATAAACATCACACAATGTAACAATTTGTGTTATTGCATTAAAGGAAAACTATACCTGCAGAATGAATTTGTAACCAACAGATAATTTATATCCTAAAAAGTGACCTATTACAAAATCTTACCAAACTGAAAGAAAAAACAAAATATATATATATATATATCTTACCTTCCAGTTTGTGCCTGTATGTTACCCAACCACTTAGATTGTAAGCTCTACGGGGCAGGGACCTCCTTCTTACTGTGTCTCATACCACATGGCACTTATATATATATATACATATATGTATTTATTGTATTTATTTATTATATCACTTGTCCTCCCTGTGTGTAATTTTGTATTCTGTAAGACTGTACAGCGCTGGGTACCCTTGTGGTGCTTTATTAATAAAGTTATACATACATACATACATACATATACAGCAAGAAGAGGATCTGCACTGTTTAGTCTGCTTGAATAAACACCGTTTTTTCTTCATAAGTCCTGTGAGTGCGGATCCTCTTCTTGCTGTATCTGTTAATCTACTTTGACCTGCACCCAGGCTCCTGTACTTCCTCAGTAGACGTGAGTGCTGGCATCTTTATGAATAAATATATATATATATAAAATGGATTTTCAGACCGGCACACCCTTTTAAAATGACAATGTCTTTATTGTGAGCGAAACGTCTGATTTTTGTGCGAAACACCGAAATTTGCCGCAAATCCATGCCTGGTGAATTATTTCTCCTATCACTACACCTCACTCATTATTCAAGATTTCACTATTAAGCTTATTAAGAAAGAGAGAGCAACACATACAGCACCTTCATACTATTGCATTGCGTAAGGAGGAGGTCGTTGAATTACAACTGTGTACTGAGAGATCTAAATTGTATCACTAATGAATTATATGTGGTAGAAGGAAAGGATATCGGAATTCCATATTGAGTCATTATTGAGGGCTTACCACAGCCTCTACTTGCTGAACATTGGACACTTATCTGGGGCAATACCAGACAAATTATTTCCTTCACACAATAGAAGGAATACATGTATAAAATATTAACTCTATAGTATTATACTCTGGACAGACTTCATAAACTTTTCCCATATATCCCATCCCAATGCTGGAGGAATTGTGGTTCCAAAGGCATCCAGCCTTTATGGACAGAAGTAGCAAAACTTTTAAGCCAACTGTTAGCCTGCCATTCCCACTAGATCTAGACAACCACTCCAAGGAGGTAGGTTTGATCAATAAAACAAAAATACTAAAATGAAAAACGTTCTCAATACCTGGGAGTCTACAGCGATTGGAGTGATATAGTAGTAATTCATGGGAGAATTATTCAAGCTAACAGAGCTTACTTTGTCCTTTTACACATTTTTCACTCACAAGATATCCACAGGAACAAAGAAATCTGGGCATAAAAAAAAAACATAATTAGGCCTATAGTCACCAATGGCTGTGAAATGTCAATCCTAACTCAAAATTTAGCAAAGGAATATATTACGTAAAATTGAAGAGCCAAATACAACTAACAAAGTCTATTAGAATCCACTGGTTGCAGTGGGTGGGTGGGACATGTGGTTAGAATGGATGAACAAAGGACCCAAAAAAGAATAGGAATATGGATAGACAAAGACCATCTAGAAGACCTAGAAAGTTACTGTAGGTACACTGAAGCAGGGTCAGACTGGGGGGTGCAGGGCCCACCGTGGCTACTGCCCCAGGGGCCCCGCACCCCCCAAGGTGCCCCCGCTAGCTGCATCCCCCGACATGCCCCCCTAACCCCCCACAGGGGCTCCCTCCTGACATCCTCACCCGAGAGAGCATAAGTGAAACACGTCAGGGGAGAACAGCGGTGGCCAAGGGAGCAGCAAAAGGCATCGGGTCTGGGCTGCCAGGGCCCTCTGGGTTTTTTCCCGGTGTCCCTGCGGCCCAGTCTGACCCTGCACTGAAGTATAGGAAGAACAGATAAAATCTGTGTCTAATTAAGTGCCAAACTTTGTGTATTTATGAACAAAGGATTTTCCTGTATAGATTTGGAAATATCTCTTTAAGGAGAATAAAGGAGAAAAGAGTAAGGCCTTCTGCCAAGCATTGATCCAATTCCACTATAATATATAAATCCAGGCAAAAAAGTCATTCACCTGCAAATTTTTGCATGCATCTTGTTGTAGTCCAGATGTTGCCCCCATTGAAGTCTGTCCAAACTAGTGGGTTCCAGTTGTAGTCTTTAATGTTTTCTAGTCCCTTTGAACTAGAAATGTCTTCTGTTTATAATTTATTCATTCCAACACTGCCCTGATGTAGTGGGCATGCCAGATACCGCTCAAAAGTGTAATGGTGCAGATGGTTGTATTTATTCATTTCTTGCAATTAATATTATTAATATTACCTGGGAAGCTAAGAATATAGTTAACCTATAACTAAATTCCAAATTAAATATAAAAAAAAAATCTGGACCTTTCACCCAGACATAAAAAGCTGTATAATAAAAGTCCTTTAAAAATTAAATGAGAAACCCACATTTATTTTTATATTAACACATCCATACCCATTATAAAGGAATATAAAAATCCAAGCTGTCAATCATATATTGCCTGCCCTGCCTCTATGCCTTAGGCATAGAGGCGGGGCAGACAAGTACTTTAACTTTTAATTCAGCTCTCACTTCCCCCCTCCCTCCTAACCATCTAATTGCACATCCACAAGATTTTGGGGTGATACAAAGCATGCCTTAATAACAGTGCCCACAAAATGGCACCTGCCTGCTTTCTGTGATTGCGTAATTCCAGGACTGAAAGAAACAAGATTTATATTACTTATATAGTGTAAGTGAAGTTTATTTTGCTTAACAAGCACAAAAGAAAAGAACTTCAAATTATTTCTTAGGCTGAGAGGTCCCCTTTAACTGGTGTGTTTTGTAAATAACATGTTTTGCATTAGGGTCTCGAAATTTCTTGAGTGTCCTAATTTTATATCCCACTCATAAACTTTTAAAACTTTCAGGTGAGATTTGTCCAGTAAAGGACATGTTAACTCCAAAACGTTTAAGCAACTTTCCAATATGAATTCAGTACTTTAAAAGTTATTTGTAAATGTAATTGCTATTGAAAGCAGCATTTGCTGAACTCCTGGTTGTTCTTTAGTAAGAACAGTATACTTGAAGCTAAAGAAGCTAACACCACTAAATGCAGTCTACTTTAACTCGATTTGCTGGTTTGCTTATTCTTAATGTTTACAGGGTAACCTTTTTGAAATAAAAAATAACAAAAAAATGGTATAAAGGTGATACCTTTATTGGCTAACTAAGATAACCATGGCAAGCTTTCAGAACATTTAAGTTCCTTTTTCAAGCTGATTCAGCTTTTGAAATTGAAAATGAAGAATTGAATGAAGAATTTAAAAGATCTGGTATGTTTACTGTTGTAATGTAGTTATCCATATTAGAAAGTTAATTTTAAAGTAATGTTTGTTAAGAGATGGAAGATTTCCACATTTCCACGGGTTATTTCACAAAATGGGAGACAAAATTTGTTAAAAAATTTGCCAAAACGACAAGAAATTGTCACACTCATAAACAAATGACGCACGGCAAAAAAATTTGTTGCATGCGCCGTTTTTTCTTTACATGCGTGTCATTCTTTTTATACACACTTAAAAAAATTGTCGAGCATATCAAAAATGCTGTGCGCAACAATTTTCAGATTCGCAAATTTTCCGGCAAAGTGAAACGGGACAGATTCGCTCATCACTGTTTGTGATTGTGTGAAGTTTGGGAACACCTCCTTTATGTGACATTTCCTTGAGTTATTGTACCAATAAAACATTGCACATTTGTTTTTATTCAAACAGAGTAAAACAAAAAAAAGAACATGTAGAATAATCTGCATAAAGATCTTTACATGTGTGCATAGCCATAATGAATTTCAGTGAAAGAGAACAGGGCCAAGGGCATAACAGTTGGAGCATTAGATCCTGCAATGCTGATGGTCTCAACTGTGTACAGTTTTAATATGTCTTTCATAAACAAGTCATATTTCACATGTTTTAGGGGGACCCTAAAAAGATTTTACTGTAGGGTCTCAAGATGTCTTGAATGCCCTAATTTTTTGTCCCACTAATTAACATGGATTGACACTGCAATGCAGGCAAAATAAAAGGTAATCTGTTTGCCCCTATTTCACTTAATCCCGAATGTTGATTTTGGAAGTTTGACTTTTATTTTACTTTGTGTTTCTAAACCGCTGAATATGAAAATGACAAATGAGCGATGACAACAATAATACATTCCATGTGATGCTACGTATATTTTTATAATTTAATACTGAAGTATGAGAGAACAAAGTCCATGTAGTAGAAACCCAATATCTGCATGGGGCTTAGAAGCTAATCAGAAGATTTTTACATGCATGTCGTACATCTTTTCAAAGGTTCTTCAGGCTAATGTTTTTCTGTAATTATTTGATAGCAATATTGAGCTTAGAAACTTACAAAGGAAATTACAAACATTGAAAGATATCTCCCAAGATAAGTTAGGAATGTAAAGTTCACTTTAATACTTTCTATTTTGTTAGAGGCAGATGGCAAATATCCAGTCAGATACTTTCTAAAAGTTGAATTCAGAAGAACATTTTTTTTCAGACAGTTGGGAACTGCTTGGTGCAGTATGAAACAAGAGATCCTGTAAATCTATTGTGCATAAAATACGTAAGTTTATCTGTAAGTGTAAACTGCTGTTTTGGTAGCTTTAATTTTCAGTGCAAACACAGGATCAAACAGACAAAGAGGCTAGAGGCAATAGGGATACATTTGGGCATAATCACTGAACACTTAGCCAACAATTTATATCAGTTGGTATCTTACCAAAATATAATATATATATATATATATATATATATATATATATGAATCAGATGAAAGTGAGTAAAAGACTTTGATGTAGTTGGCCAGCTTGAAGTATATAACCAATCCCTGATTTGTTTCAATTTCTTGGTAGCTAAATACACAGAATGTCTTATATATATATTGCTATTGGGTGAGTGCAGAGGATCTTTTGTTTACTCGCAATAAAAGTTAAGTCTTAACTTTGTCGGATAAAGCACAAAATCAATGTCCTTTTTGTTTACTGTTTAATTTATGGGTGGGAGACACCCTGTGCTAGTCTGACTTTATGCATTTTCAGGTGGTTTGAGTATTCTTTCTGGTGTGATCTTTGGTTGCTGTCTGTGAATTTTGTGGTCACAGCCTCATTGCACCCCCACCTAATGGTTACAAATTTAGCAGTGAGAGCAACTTTCCCTTGTTTGCTATAGTCTATACAGGAGCAGTGGCCTGTTCCATGTTGTAGCACCTGCCCTTCTAAGCTACAGTCAGGGGATCCCAGTGGAGCCAATAAAAGGACAACCATTGGGGGGATTTTAACAATTAATTTGCAGGTAAAAGTCCCTTTGTTAAAGGAACAGTAACACCAAAAAATGAAAGTGTATAAAAGTAATTACAATATAATGTACTGTTGCCCTGCATTGCTACAACTGGTGTGTTTGCCTCAGAAAGACTACTATAGTTTATATAAGTAAGCTGCTGCGTAGCCATGGGGGCAGCCATTCAAAGGAGAAAAGGCACAGGTTACTTAGCAGATAACAGATAAACCCCCATTATATGGGGCTTATCTACTAGTTATCTGCTATGTAACCTGTGCCTTTTCTCCTTTTTTTCCAGCTTGAATGGCTGCCCCCATGGCTACACAGCAGCTTATTTATATAGTAGCTTTTCTGTAGCAAAAACACCAGCTTTTTGCAGAGCAACAGCACATTATATTTTAATTACTTTAAAATATTTTAATTTTTTGATGTTACTGCTCCTTTAAATATATATGTAGGACTGGCCATACCAGAGATGACTTTGACATAGTTGTTCAGCTTGAAGTATATTGCAATATATGGACAAACAATGTCTGTTTTGGGTAGGTAATTTCTTGGTAGCTTACTGCACAGAATGTCTTAATGTCCCATATATATATTGATTTTGGTTGAGTGCAGAGGATCTTTTGTTGCTGTCTGTATATATGTGTGTGAGTGTATGTGTGTGTTTAAATATTGCCCTTTTACATCCTTTCCCTTTATCCACTATTTAGTGATGGGCTGTGTGTTCCCTCAGAGATCACCTGACAGGAAATAAAGCAGCTCTAACTGTAACAGGAAGTAGTGTGGGAGTTAAAGACAGAACTTTGTCCATTAGTTGATTGATGTGACCTAACATGTATGTGTGCCTTGGCTTGTTTGTCTGCCTTGTGAATCGTATTATCCCATGGGGAGGCCCTTAGTACTTAAAATGGCAATTTTTTTTATTTAGGATTACCGAATAGTGAATGTAAATCTACTATTTAGGGTTACCCAATGGCACTTACTACTACAAAGTGTAGTTTTAGAAAAATGGTTTATTTAAATAAAGTAGAGTTTTACATATGAGCTGCTTTATGCAATGTATTTTTATAGAGACCTACATTGTTTAGGGGTATAGTTTTCCTTTAAATAATATAAAGCAATTTTGGTATTTTGGCAGCATAGAAGAAATGCCTGGCTGAAGATACCCCTTTGGAAATATAGAAAGTCAATGGATGGCAACATTAAAGTTTACATAAAAGGCATTCTCATGTCTGTCATGTGGCATTAAATACAATAAAAGTGTCTGATTCCTTAGGTGCAAGTCCGTGTGGCTATTTGCACAACTCACAAAGGGAACCCTGGAATTACTGGCAGGTCGAGAATCGTAATTTCTGAATAGAGTCAATGTGCAAACAATTTTGCATTCACTGTAGTGCTTTGAACTTGCACTTGCATGCACTTTAATCTTTAGTCTTTAGTCTTATTAACTTAAGAGAGAGAAGGAAAGCTTAAATCAATGAGGGGGGGGGGGGTGCTAAATGTTAGGCACCCTCCATTAATTGCAATCACTTACCTGATACCCCGGGCCGGTGCTCATGTTAGTAGAAAACCAGACTGGCCCAGGTGAGCACCACGGAGTGACCCTCTTCCACTTCCTTCTTCAAAATCCTGGTGCTAATGCATGCACAGTGAAAAAGCTGGCTTTTTTGTTAAAGTTTGGCTATTCACTCCCTCGGTCCCACCAAAGTTGTGTTATAAAAATCCAACAAACATCACCTCGCATTATTGGGAAGTTCTTTTGCTAAATGTCTCAGTACGTGTTAGGGATTTAGCAAAGCTAAGCTATTAATACTAGTGGTATCTTTATAATGGGATTAAAAGCATAGTGACACCACAATAAATGTGCAACATTTTACCCAATATACTCCAGCGCAGCTGGCAACGTCCTGTTCTGGTAGAATCTATTTGCAGATATTGGATGTTTGAATGTACACCTGGGTCAAAGGGGTGACACTTAGTTACAACATGTAGATAATCAGCTTAGATGCTGAAGGATCAATACATTTTTAAAGCATGTTATGTAGACAAAACACAATAAATTAGGCTTAAAAGCTATTAGGTCACATGGTAGAGCCTATTAGCTTTCTACTGTGTCAGCAAAAAATACATCTGTTAACATAGTTTTGTTTTGGATATAATGATAGTGCTGGATTTAGTTAATTTATTTACTTATAAGTAAGATGTGTGCAGTCCAGGCATTTTGAATTCATGCCATGAAATAAATGCAATTTAGGGGGAGATTTGATTTTTTTTCACCATTCAAGTTTTTTTGGCCTAAATTTGTATTATGGTTCAAAAACTCTAATGCCTGATATTTAAGTTGAAAAAAACAAAAACTCGAATGTAAAACTTCAGCATCTAAAATCTTGCAACTTTATATAGAAGTCAATGGGATTTTAGGCAAAGTCAAGCCATTTTTTCATGGTTTTTGAGTTTTTTCAAGTTTGTAAACTCACAAATTCAAGTTTTTTTATTTGAACGAGTTTTCCATGTTAACAAATAAGCAAGAATTTGAAGAATTCGAAGCAAGAATTCTCGAAAACTGCTATATCAGCCGAGATTTAGTCAGATTTATCAATATTCAATATCTTTGAAAACACTTGGTCTGTTGGTCCAAAACAGAAAACACATTGGACATAAAGTCTGTAACAGTGAAGCAATATGAACTAAGTTAGACCATTTATGTGCTTACACAATATGAGGCATTATCACTGGGAAGGCAGCAGTGCTCAATCTGCCATGTTTTTGCACTTCGCACACTGTCTTCCCCGATTAAAGAATTGCCTTAGGCCTCTGTGCTACATTTTGGAATATAGAGGCCTGCGGCTGCTCCTTATGAATACAGCACTTGTTTTTTGTTATTAACAGGAAGGCCAGTTGCTTGCTTTGTGGGGGACATCTAGACACAGCATTAATGACTAAGTTGCAACAGTGTTATTTCAGCTTTGAATTCACACTTTGATAAATCTGCCCCATTGCATACATGTCCATGGGAATACCAGTACCCTCTGGTAACTCTTTAAACTGATTGTAAATGCATTTAAGTAGTGGGAGGATATTTATATGGCTGTATATTGTGCTAGTATTTTAATTAGCCCACTGTGTGACAGTCACGCCACAAGAATGTAATACAAGCATAGATCTGTTAATGGTTTATCAGATAAAATATACTGAATAAATCTTTCAGATGTTAATTCTTACTAGTACACCAGTCAGGGGGTCGTTGTTTTAACTTCAGTTAAAGCTAAAATAACACTGTAACAACAGTCATTAAAGCTGTGTCTAGATGTCCCCCACGAAACAAGCAATTGGCCTTCATATCCTTAACAAAACTTTACAATAAACTTACCCCTCTGGTGGGTCCTGACTGGCCAGCCCTGACTCGATTCCTGTCGCCTTCGCCCAGCCGCCATTTTCTCTCCCCTGACACGTTGAAAGAAGTTTATGCGCTCTCGGGGGAAAGCGTCGGGTGGGTGGTGGGGGGGGGCCTGCAGGCGGTTAGGAAGGCGTGGCAGGGGCTCCTGTGGGGGGTGCAGGGTCCCTGGGGCGGCAGCCTCGGTGGACCCTGCACCTCCCAGTTCGACCCTGCCCCTGTGACTTTCAAAAGTTATCTGGTAACTTTTATTCAATAAAACTTGTTCATTCTTGGTAATGACAAAGTCACAAAAATGTTGATGTTTCCTAATTGTTTGTTGGTGGATCAGTAAGTGGAGTTGTCATTAGAATATTTTGGAATTTCTCTGCTTTTATAAAAATAAATAATAATTTAACATAATTTTCATGCAAAGGAAAGTTTAGCGATTTCCTTTCTGTGTTTTGAGCATTAAGATCCCATTTAGAGCTACCTTAGATACAAAAGAATGATTATTTTCTAACTTCAGTTCATAATAATGAGGTCTAAGATTGACATATGCATTTTTTATTTGTCACTCCCATTATTATACTTATTATGTGCATTTTCACTTAATTGCAGTCTTACGCCCCTTTAAAATGGATCTGCCCTCCATCTGCAACAACAGAGCATAATTACTAAAATTGCACTGCACAACAGTGGAGGAAACGAGCGGCTATTACGAAAAGTGAAATGAAATGGATTAAAGTAAATGTATGCATTTACCCTGTGCTCAGACTGTAGTTTATAGCCTTGCATGCCCAGCAGAGTGATGCTCCTCATGGTTTCTCACATATTGTGTCTGGGATAGTGAGCAAAACACATACCACTTCAAACAGCAAGCCCTCTGGTATCAATGCAGGCTGCGTCAATTAAAGCACAGACTTGCACAATTCATAAGCCACTATTTACAGGTGGTTGTTGGCAGACAGAGAGCAATTCAGTATTATCAGCTTCACAGAAACATATGAATATTCCCATAGTCTAGTTATTTTTAGTGGTTATGGAGGCAATGTATTTTTATACCACGTCCCCCAAAATGTCACATAGTTACCCCCAAACATGTAGCATAGTGCCACCTAAATGCTTTATACTATCCCCAAATGTTTAGCAAAGTGCCCCCCCAAATACTTTATATTATCCCCAAACATTTAGCATAGTGCCCCCAAATGCTTTATAGTATCCCCAAATGTGTAGTATAGTGCCCCCCCAAATGCTTTATATTATCCCAAACATTTAGCATAGTGCCCCCCAAATGCTTTATAGTATCCCCAAATGTGTAGCATAGTGCCCCCCCAAAATCTAACTGAACTCTAAACAATACTTGAATAAAAAATATTCATATTTTTAATAAAGATACATTTTCTGCAAATGATGCAATATTTCAAAAGAACCAAATAAAGGACATTCATGAAAGTTTTTTTTTTTATTCTCTGAATTTAAGGTCCGTTAAACATAACACCTCTTGAGATTCTTTATGTATTTCATGCTTCATCCATGGCATTCTTAGCTGTAGCTCCACTAAAACACGATGATAATACTGGGCTCACAATCATCAATAGATGTAGTTTAAGGAGTATTATTGGGATGACACATGTATCTATTTAGAAAAGCATTTACACAACATAAAATCAATAAACAACCAACCGTGTAACTAGTGCTTAGTTGTGTTATCCATTTTTAAACATAATCTTAAACAACACCACTCATTGTAGCTTGTGTTTTGCCTTTAAAAGAGATATTATTTCCATGTTTGGCCCTATTACTGCCTTTTCATATAGTCCTATGTAATTGTACAGTGCTCCAAAACATGGATGTGAGGAAGCACAATGCCACAGTCTTTACATTGACATAAAAAAAGCTTCCATCAGCCTAATGATTGGTTACTTAATTATACATTTCTTTTATACCCAATCTCTTCTAAGCTGATTTTCTCTAATCAAGTTTAATGCTTCTCTATGTGAAAGAGTAGCCATATGCACAAGGAGTAATAAAATAAAAGGTACAGAACCCTGTAAATTGTATCATTTTGGTATGCTTTAACTACTTCTAAGTTGTGAAAAGCTGATACTGAAAATACTTGTTGATATACATAGCAATCTAAAAACAATGATAGATTCACAAAACGCCTTTTGCCTTTCCTGTGTGTAAAAATCTTGGTTTTTCCCTGGCATTGGTAAACTGTAACTAAATTTTCTTGCTTATTTTATCTTGTTTCAAACCTGCAATTCTCCTTGTCTCTTCCCAAAGCCCCTCTATCAATTCTTGTTATGTAGGATAGACTAGTGACTATTGCATGAGCTAATGTCGCCAGCATGTTGTGTCTAGTAACGTATCCAATGCATGCATTTTTGGTTACTTCCCAGTAAAAAAAAATTTATTTTAGGTCTCTAATGTTTCCCACACAGGATCCACATGAACCTCATATCACTGTCAGCTGCCAATGGAGTTGCTTAATGGGGCTATAACTGTATATATTTCACTTCATGGTACAAGTTTAGTGATCTCCCTGTAAAAAAAGATAAAACTAAGACAAAACTTGTGACAACAAGTAAAAAGACAATCAAAGCCACAAATCCTGTTTTCCAAACAAAACAATAGGTAATACTATGAAAACCACAGTCAGTGTCAGTCACAATAATATAGGATCTTTATTTCAGAATGCTTGCAACCTGGAATTTTCTTGCAAAGGGATGATTCCATCATGTGAACTACTGTGTCTTAAGGCAGATTTTTCAAATGCTTAAGTAAATATTAATTTTTTGCAACTGGTAAAAGTATCCACATGCTAAATTGTTTTTAAATGTCCACAATTTTGGGGGAAAAAAAATCAATCTGTGGACAAAACATGATTTTTAGTTTAAACTAGCAGCAGGGGGAAGAAACTAGACTTTTTATTTGCCCATAGTGTCCTTACTATTTATAATAGGGATGCTGGGACTCCCAAAAATATGAGATCTCAATGGTGAGACAAAACAGATGATTTTAGTTGTGAATTTGAAATGACAATATATTCAGTGTCATATTACCTGTTTTGTTTTAGAGGGGAAGGTTTGATGAATTAACAGATACAGTTACACATTGCTTGTTGCTTTGATTTATGGTAGAGGTATGGGATCCATTGTCCAGAAACCCGTTACCCAGAAAGCTCAGATTATGGGAAGGCCATCTCCCAAAGACTACATTATAAGTAAATAATTTTAATTTTTAAAGATGATTTGCTTTTTCTCTTTAATAATAAAAAAGTACATTGTACTTGATTCTAACTAAGCTATTATTAATTCTCAAGGGAGACAAATCAATCCTATTGTGTTTAATTAATGTTTACATAATTTTAAGTAGACTTAAAGTATGAAGATCCAAATTATGGAAAGATCCCTTATCCGGAAAACCCAAGGACCTTAGCATTGTGGATAACAGGTCCCATACCTATACTAATAAATGTCTTGTTAAAAGCTGTGCTCAAGACACCAATACTGAATCTTGCAGAATGGTTGCAAGCAAAAAATGCATATCACACACCGCTTTACTAATCCACGAATCCGAATCCCGAATGGGAAAAAAACGGATTGGAAATGAACATTTTGCGACTTTTTCGTATTTTTTGCGATTTTTTTGTCGCCGTCGCAACTTTTTTGTAGCCATTGCAAATTGTCGTGACTTTTTCGTAGCCTTTACGACTTGCGCAAATTGTCGCGACTTTTTCGTATTGAGCGCTAGTAAACTGCGGGCAAACCTTTATGATTTTTTCACGACGGCTACGGAAAAGTCGCGACAATTTACGAAAAAGTCGTGACGACGACGAAAAAAAATCGCAAAATACCGATCATTACGAAAAAAACGCATTCGGGCGCTTTCGATCCGTTCGTGGATTAGTAAATCGGCCCCTAAATATAGCCAAAAGGCCGGTATTAAAGGGATTTAGGAATTTGTGTCTTCCCTACAGCTGCCGAGTGTTATTTCTAAGCACATAACCAAGTAAAGGGTCATTCACCAATCCATTAATAGGAAAATCACATAAAATATTGATTGGTTGAATTACTTTCATGTATAAAAGCAAAGACATAATAGGCAATATAGTTTCTCACAAAAACCTGATGGAAAATGAAAGCACAAAAGCAAACTACAGATACTGTCACAATGAAGAAAAATAAATCATTTTAATGAGATAACACTTCCCCTTTAAAGAAACCAAACATTTGGGGAAGCCAGTAAACATAACAAAGCTATTTTGGCTCTGTAAAAGTATAGAAAATATCAAAGCAAAATGCTTTAAATGGCCAAACACATTTGAAAATAATGATCCCATTGGTTGCTCATCAAGCATTTCTATTACTCTGTGTATGCTTGCCTGCATTTTATTGCATGAACAGAGCATACTTTATATATGAAGGTAAGATAAAGTCCATGCAGATATACACCCTATTCAATTCCTACAATATTGCTGTTTTTGTTTAAAAATTGGCTTTCTCAGATTCAATTCAGTTCCTCTGGGTATGCCTGAGCAGCTGTGGAAAGCTGCAAGGCTTGCCAACAAATTTTCCAGCCCCCACAGATGTCAATTAGTTTCTCTTGGGCTTGTTTTGGAATGAGTCGGGTGCTAGGACTTCCATGTGCTGACTTATTTGCAAAGCATGAGTTATTCACTAACTCCATTATATTAATTAGAAGATTATCAGCTCTCAGAGGTTAGCGTGTCTGCTGTAGGGAAGTTCATATGAGACCTTTATTTAAAAACCAATGGAGGACACATACCATGATTGTATTTCACTGCAGTTCCCATTAACTTGCAAGCTGTATTCATGCTGTAGAAATTTAAGATGTTAAGCGGACTCACAGACCAGAGTAAACTATAGATATGAACTAGGTGCAGCTGGGAAACTAGATAACAGTTAGCCAACAATTTATTGTAAGGGTAGATCAGAGTTTTATGCACTATGCATCGAGCAAATGTTACACGTCAAAATAATGCAAAGTAATCAAATTATTTGGAAAACAGCAAATGAGCAAGGTTCCTTCTTGAGATGTGAAAAGATTGGATAATAGATAGAACTAATTGATATAGTAAATCTCATATGGGATATTGAAGTACAGTAAGTCCTTGAAAAATCTTTCAAATTGTACATAATAGTAAATACATTGATGCTAAGGGCCAAATTTATGATGCTTGATCTATCATAAAATAAACCTTTTGTGAGTTAAGGAATTCACACTGGGTTTCAGGCAAAAATACTTTGTTAGTTGAGATTTTTTTTTTTACAGAGAGGACTTTCTTAAATAATAAAAAGTACCAAAAAGCTGCCAACCCTTTAGCACTAAATTTAGCATGTCTTTTACACAAGATATCAGAATTTTCAACAAATACAACATTTTAAAGACAACGATCATTTTTGTTTTGGACAATGATCTCCAAAACGGCACAAGTTCCTTCTTCTAGGTGCACCAGTCCTTGGCTTGCTAAAGTGCTGATTTCTGGTTTTGACTTTTGCCTGTCCCTGACTTATGAATCTTCGCTGCCTGCCACTGACCCATTGCTCAACCCTGTCTTTGCCTTTGCCTGATCCTTTTGGTACTGTGTATTTAGATTAACCTTGGTTGTGTGTAGGATCCTTGTCAACTCCACCACAGAAAGTGAAAAAGGGGGTTGGCAGGGCTCTCCTGCTACACCAAAGAGGTTAGTTCTGCCAGTTTATGGGCTTCTCTACACTACAGTCTGTGACATCTATTTTGGGATCTTGATTTTATTTTGATGATTTCTACTACTGACAAAGTACAAGAGCAAATTACTAATACACTGAGAATGTGACAGAAGGCCACTAACTCATCCACAGATCCTCTGTTGTAGAAGAAGAAACAAGTGTTAAGTAGCAGTAGAATAACTAAATGATATCTTAAAGTATACAGAGATTAAAACACATGTATTAAGGTAACAGGCACAAAAATGGGGTTTCACACAACATAAAACAATTGCAGAGCATTGTGTCCCCTGTCAAAGTTTTGCCTACATACCTCTAGAAATATTTTAGATCCTGGATGAAGCTTTAAGGGAGAAATACCATCCAAATACCATCTGTGTGCAGGTGCTCAGGATATCACTTCCATGGTTACATGCACACGCATCTTTTCCAATTCCCTCGCTAGGGCAGCATAAACATGTGTCAAGGCATTGTTGTTCCTTTCATGATTTGGTTGACCTGGTTTGTCTTTGAACTGTGCCTTTCCGACCTCAGCCTAAATCCTCATTTTGACCTTGTGCTGCCAGATCTAACCCGGAACTGTCTGGCTACGGTTGCCTGATCCTTGGTACAGGTGCAGGACCCATTATCCAGAATGCTCGAGACCAAGGGTATTCCGGATAAGAGGTCTTTCCGTAATTTGGATCTCCATACCTTAAGGGGCTGATTTACTTACCCCACGAATCCGACCCGAATTGGAAAAGTTCCGACTTGAAAACGAACATTTTGCGACTTTTTCGTATGTTTTGCGATTTTTTCGGATTCTTTACTAATTTTTCGTTACCAATACGTTTTTTGCGTAAAAACGCGAGTTTTTCGTATCCATTACGAAAGTTGCGTAAAAAGTTGCGCATTTTTCGTAGCGTTAAAACTTACGCGAAAAGTTGCGCATTTTTTGTAGCGTTAAAACTTAAAAGGTGCAAAGTTTCGCGTAAGTTTTAACGCTACGAAAAATGCGCAACTTTTCACGTAAGTTTTAACGCTACGAAAAATGCGCAACTTTTTACGCAACTTTCGTAATGGATATGAAAAACTCGCGTTTTTACGCAAAAATCGTATTGGTAACGAAAAATTCGTAAAGAATCCGAAAAAATCGCAAAACATACGAAAAAATCGCAAAATACCGATCATTACGAAAAAAACGCAATCGGACTCATTTCGACCCGTTCGTAGGTAAGTAAATCAGCCCCATAGTCTACTAAAAAATCAATAAAACATTAATTAACCCCAATAGAATTGTTTTGCATCCAATAAGGATTATATCATATCTTAGTTGGGATCAAGTACAAGGTACTGTTTTATTACTATAGAGAAAAAGGAAATCAGTTTTAAAATGAATTACAGGTATGGGATCCCTTATCCAGAAACCCGTTATCCAGAAAGCTCTGAATTACAGAAAGCCTGTCTCCCATAGACTACATTTTAATCAAATAATTCAGAATTTTAAAACTGATTTTCCCTTGTCTCTGTAATAATAAAACAGTACCTTGTAATTGATCCCAACTAAGATATAAATAATCCTTATTGGATGCAAAACAATCCTATTGGTTTTAATTAATGTTTTATTGATTTTTTAGTAGACTTAAGGTATGGAGATCCAAATTATGGAAAGACCCCTTATCTGGAATACCCCTGGTCCCGAGCATTCTGGATAAGGGGTCCTATATCTGTATTTGCTTAAAATGGAGTCTATGGGAGACAGGCTTTCCGTAATTCGGATTTTTCTGGATAACAGATTTCCGGATAAGGGGTCCAATATCTGTACCGTATACTGGACTCTCCAGCCTCTTTGCACTGCACGGCAGTCCTTTCTCATCCTCGGGAGCTACCTGTGTTAGTGTAAGCTGCTTGTGAGCCCTTACTCATGGCTTGATCAAAGGGAAATTATATATTTACTGTATATGCCTGATTCTTACACAGAATACGGTGACATTAAAGTGGTGATGTTTGGTTTATTTCAGCAACTTTTATTTACTTACCTTTATAAAAACGCCGCCCACTTCCTCTTGATTCCTAACAATTTGCATAATTGTAAATGTGTAGATTTTTCACAAATGTCTTCTACTGACAGTACTAATATTATTTATGATAACTCTTGTTTACAGAAGAGTAAACCACTGATACTTGAAAAATGTGTCTTTTTTTGGCAACCTAAATGATATTTAATTTACAGTACAGCTGCATTTACTTCTGGTTCCTTCCTGTGTTTACAAAAGTTTTAAATAGTAATCAGTATAGAAACAGAATGGGTCAACTTCCTAAATATCATTTTCAACTATGAAACATAGAAATTAATCCAAATTTCAAAAAACTTTTTTTTGTCCATTTTACAATTTGACCTTCTCTCTGGCACCACAGACACCCCCTGCATTACTTCAATATAAACATCAGCTTACCCTTTAAAATCACATTGTTTTATTCCCCACAGTACTTTTTTTCCCCAAAATTCTGGCGTAAAAACTTTGAACCAACCAAGCTGGTCACCCACTTGGGGGGGGGGGGTTGCTTAATAAAGACTTGGTTGTTCCTGTTTTTACCATTTGCTGAAGGCCTAGGTCATGTGCACCTGTACCCGACATTAGATTTGGGGAGCCACTGACTGATTGACCCCATATAATATCCTCATTTTTTTTGCTGAGCTAGTTTATGGATGTAAAGTAAAGGGGTTGTATAAGTATCATTGTTGATAGGGTTCAAGCATGCATTGGCATTAAATGAGAATGAGCAAGTCATTAACTATTGTTGGTAAGGTTATAGAAAACATTTGGATTGTCATCAAATGCCATAAATTATGCAGCTAATGAATTAATCTCACTTGAACATTACAGTTTTTTCTATTCATGTTTAGCTATTTAAACTATTTTCTCAGTTTCCCCATCTGTATATCAGATGTTGTATTGGCCAGTGGATCCTTCTGTGAATCAGCTTGGCTTGCATTGCTGTATGTTTAAAGTCAGAGATTTAGGCACAGGGTTTATATGTACACAAATCCTGAAATGCAACCCTTAAATAAAAGAGCATGTTTTAACAATTGCATATGTCTATGCAAATATTTGTTAACATTAATACAATTTGTGTTTTTGTGTATGAAAGGACTGCTATATTTGTATTATAGTGTTTCTCCTTTAGTGTTATTAATTGTTAAACTATCTGAAAGGCAAAGATAGAAAATGAGGAGCGCATTTTGGCAGAGGGTAAGACTAACCCCCAAAAGTTTTTTAAGTATATTAATAGTAAAAAGGATGTGGGTTGAGAGTGTGGCACCATTAAATTACTCCGATTGGTCAGCAGCAGAGTGGCGAGGCTTGTCCTAATATAGACATAATAAACATTGCTGGAAAAGCAAAATGACAGGTGGAGAACATGGGAGGAAAAGGTGGGGGGGGGAGACAAAAGAAAAGAGGAAGAAGAAACAGCTGTTACTAGGCAGAAATATGTTTCAGTTTACTAATAAGGCTATAATGCTACAATGCTCATTTAGTCAATGTATTAACATGTCCAGTTAATTAATCCAATGAAATTCTCATTGAAATAAAAGAAAATTCCTATTCCCATGCTATTTGGTGGAGGTTGAAAGTCTATTGCCATATATCTGAAGGTGGGTAGAGAGTGTCCAATGTTCAAAAAATTCTGTTCCATGGGTTGATCTGCTTTCCTTCAAATTAGAGTTTCACTGATTGCTGATCTGTGGTTACCAATCTATTTCCTCAAGGTGGTGATGTTTTTTCCCACATAATTAAGGCCACAGGGACATGTAATAATGTATACAACATAAGCAGAGGTGCCAGTTATTCTATGCTGGATTTTAAACCGTTGCACTGTATATTGATGTATAAAGTCAGTGTCTGTAAGCATACATCTGCAAGTCATACAACCCGAGCATTTGTAGCAACCCATCTTCTGATGCTAAGATAACCAGGTAGAGTCTCCCTTTTATGTGAAAAGTTCGTTTTAACCAACAAGTCTTTAAAATTCCGGTTACATCTATAACCAAAGACAGGATGTGGGGCTTGATACAGAAATATTATCTCATCCATATTCAGCATAGACCAATTTTTAACAATGCAATCCTACATTTCCATTGCTGCTGTAAAGGTAGCGGTGCAAAGAACATAAGCCTGCTCTACACCATCCTGTGCTGGAGTACATTGCTATAAATCCTCTTGTGTGTATGTTAAGGCTCTAATTAATTGTTCATTCAACATATGTTCCTTGTAGCCCCACATTAAAAATGTATTAAAGGCCTTTTGGAGCTGACAGCGCACTGTATTCGGATCATTGTTGTTCCTTATGATTCTGAGGAACTGTGAATATGGAATACCCCTAATGGTTGATGGGGGTGGGCACTGGTGGCATGAAGAATAGTGTTCTTATCAGTAGCTTATGTTACAACTATGGGACCAAATATCAACTTAACTGGTGTGTCAAGTTCATTCAGTCTCTGATGGAATGAGATCAGTGAGTCACAGTCTCCCACCCATGTAAACAGCAGATTGTCTATATAGCGTTGATATAGTAATATGTGTAATCCTGCCAATGGTATAATGTATTTTTGTTCAAACTGCAGTATAAAAAGATTAGCATATAATGGTGCAAGTGCACTTCCCATGGCTGTCCCAGTCAGTTGCAAGAAGTAAGAGTTCTCAAACAGGTTAAAACCAGTTCTAATAAATGAATCAAGTAGTCTGCTGGGACCCCTTTATCACTTTGACCCTCTGTTGCTTCTTTGAATCCCCAATGTATGGGGGATTACTATATATAGGCTAGAAACATCCATAGTTGCCAGTAAGCAATTGTCCGGGATCTCTCCCAGGTCCCTAAGAATTCTAGTGATGTGGGTAGAGACTTGTGTGTAGGACAGCATAAGTTTAACAGCAGGTTTGAAAAAAGAATCAATAAAAGTGCTGTTGGTTTATATAACGAGTTGACTGTAGAAATTATTGGTCTACCCAGTGGGACTGACAATGACTATATACCTTAAGCAACTTATAGATAATAGTAGTGCGAGCAAATTCTTAATTTAAACATTAGTAAGTATCTTGAGCAATCCAACCTGCCTGTAGTCCTATGTCAATATGATCTGTATGGTGGGGTCACCAGGTAATCTGCGGTAGGTATTCTCATCATTGAACTGAGCAAGTAATTCATGTCTGTAATATGTGTAGTCAAGCAATACTATACCACCCCCTTATCTACTGGACAAATTACCAGTTCTGGGTCTTCATAAAAGGGTTCTAATGGCTCTGCGTTCGGCAACTGACATATCTGGGCATGTATTTGCCACTTCAGAAGCATTTTATGTTGGGTGGGGATATAAAGCTTCAGACACTTCAGCCATTAATGTGCCATTCATCTTACCCACAGGTTTGAATTTGCAGTCAAACCCCAAAACAACTCCAACACCCTAAAGTCTCTACCACCATCCCCAGTTAAGAGGCTGGGGATGACCTATTCCAAAATATACTGCTCGTATATAAGCATGAAAGGATTAATTTGCATTTAAACAGACATACTTTGTGCCAGTGGTTAAAACATTAATTTAAGGTTAAGGTACAGTTACAGTTACGCACTCTTTAGACTTTTTTTTCAAACTATTGATTCATTGGACCAAAATGACAAAATTACATTTTGTGTTTAATATTCCAAAATTTTGACAGTGCATAGAAAGAGAATACTACAAAAGCATATACATTAAACATTCAAACAATTATAATGTGCAAAGGGAGATAATATCTTAATTTAATGTATATAATAATACAGAAAAACTGTATTTAAATGACTATGCCTTGCTGACATATGTTTAAGTTCAGTTTGGCATCCCAGAGCATTGTCATTGTAAAAGGTCAAGTCTTTAAAAACATGGACACACAGGCATAATAATAGGAAAATTGTGGACACATTTGTAAGGCAATCCAATAGTTATTTGACAAGTAAATTCTAGATCACAACTGTCTTAGACCATTATTTCTCCCATCAACTTCCCGCCAAACTTTACCATCAACATTCTTCATTTAGTCAAGTAGTGTCCTTCTGGCTCCTTGGGCTTTTCTGCCAGATGGTGTAGTGTCATTTTCACCTAGAGCACGTTTCTATTGTGCTTGTCCAATGGCTCTGACCTTTGCATTATTTCAGGCAAAGTTAGGCATTGCATATGGTTATGCTAGGTTTGTTTCCCTCTAATCGCCCATAGAAAACTTCGACTCCCTACAAATAGCGTTAACATTGCTTCTAGAGATATTTTGGAACTCAGTAGTGAATTTTCTATAGGGCATATTTTAATGCCTAAATATGTCTTGTAAGGCAACTCGACCAAACAGTGCAGTCTCTTGGGGTTTAGGCAGATTGCAGGGATCAGATTGGTCTCAGAAACAAGAATTCACACCCAGCATATAGGTTTAAGCTGACCGCAATCAGCTTTATTCACATATAACCGGCACACAGGAGTATATCACAAAACAAAACATAAAAATAAATCCTAGCCTGTCCGGCTCTAACTAAGACATACCAGCTCCCTCTCTATGCAATAGAGAGGATCTAGCATCCAACTCTACAAAAAACAAAAGTAGTTTGTTTGGTTACTCACTGTGTCCGGCTCTCTCCTTACTGCATGCAGGCAGTTCCCCAGGAAGGGAGAGAGTGGGTAACTCTGCAGACCTCATGTTTAAAGGGTTTCCCCTGAAGCCTATGGAGGCCACTAATTAGCCAGGCTTCACCAAAACCTGGATAGCCTGGTGAATGGAAGTCCCACCCGCTCACTTCCATTCACTCCAGGGACCTTTTTACCGGCTTTTCCAAAAGCCGAATGCAGTGAAAGAACACTCTTTCACTGCTGGCATACTTTCCCTGGAGCTTAATATATATAAGAGAGAAATCTGGGAGAAATATACACACCTTCCACCTCTAACCCAGCATTTCTCTCACAGTCTGGATAGTGTTAGTTAATGTACATTTATGTAACTGATGCAGCAGGGTTGGAGAATCCTTTTAGTTTATGGTTCCACTTTTTGCACAGTACTAGATTGCAAACTATGAGAGATATTTGCTTAGACAAAAGATGGGACTAACTGCTTCTATTTGTTGGAGGGGAAATTCCTCTCTAGTTCAGTATGGAAATTGTTCAAGTTCCTGGATTATCACTATACTATATGTTGCATTAAACATTTGAAATAATTTATTCCATGACCTAAGTAAGGCTCTTGGTGAAAGAGAAGCTAAAATTGGACAACACAATTATTTAATTTGTATCTTTGTTAAAGTTGTAACAATAGTTTTATTCTACCCATTAAAGGGGACCTATATCAGGAACTATAGGGATTTGAATCCTGGACTGTATGCGGAACTCTAGGTGCACATGCTTGCTGAGCCACAGGGGGCTCTTTGAGCTACATGGGATCAGTTGCCCTAATGTCCCCTCTGCCTTTCTACCAGTTTCTCTGTCTATATTGGTCATCACATGTGTGGCTGCTTTAGTAATTACCAGACTATATAAACCCTCTCCAGACTACACCCAGTGCTCGATCATTGTTCCCGCTGAGCCTGGTCTTGCCACTTCTGATACCTGATTCCTACGTTCCCTGCCTGGTTCCTGTTTGGTTTTGTGATATTGACTTCTGCCCGACTTTCTGGATTTGCTTGAACTCTGCCTGGACTGACCCCTGCCTGACTAACAGATCTGATAGAACTCTGCCTGAATCGACCCTTGCCTAATTATCGGACTTGCTAGAACACTGTCTGGACTGACCCCTGCCTGCCTTTGGATTCACCTGTTACCGGACTCTGTATTTATCACAGGCTTGTACATTACTTTTATTTCCATTCTGTTTGTTTTCATTAAAACTCCTTTGTTCATCTAACTTGGCTGTCTGGCCTTTTAAGGGAGTTCTGGGTTATCTGCACATAGGCTCCTACCTGCCAGCCACTCACCTGTGGCTGCCCCTGACAACCTATCACCACAAGAAATAATTCCAAATATTTTTTTTATGTTTAAAGGGAACCTGTTACAGGGCAACCCCTTTGAAATAAAATAAACAAAAGTGGTATAAAGGTGATACCTTTATAGGCTAACTAAGATAACCATAGCAAGCTTTCAGAAAAATTTAGTTCCTTTTTTAAGGATCAGCTTGTATTTCAAAAGGGTTGCCCTGTAACATTTTGACTGGCTAGCATGGCACATCAACTTTTCCTGCACTTAAAGGGGACCTGTCACTCTAAGAAATAATTCCAAATAATTTTCTGTTCTACATTATATAAATAATATAAATTGTGCTTCTTTCAGTCTTTGAATTCACAGGTAGGTACCATTTTGTGGACACAAAATCTTGTTTATGTGATGGAATGGGGGACCTGATGCATCTGATGTCCATGCACTGACTACAAAATTAGATGGTGAGGAAGGAGGGGGGAAGTGAGTCCTTAATGGAAAGTAAAAGCAATGGTCTGCCCCGCCTCTATGCCTAAGGCATAGAGACGGGGCAGGCAATATATGGATGTGTTAATAAAAACAAGAATTTGGGTTTCATGTTTAATTTGAAAGGACTAGTGATGAGCTTCGCCATAAAATTCACAACACGGCAAGAAAATTCGCGAAACAGCGAAAAAATCACGAGACACATTTACGGAGCATTTTTTTTTGTCGCCGGCGTCTATTTTTTTGTCACCCACCCATTTTTGACGCGACTGATGCCTGGCGAAAAAATTCGCTCATCAGTAGAAAGGACTTTTATTATACAGCTTTTTATGTCAGAGTGACAGGTTTCAAGCAGAAAAGGCTTTACTTACACTATATAAATTATTTCCTTCAGTCTTGGAATTGACAATCATAGCAAGCAAGCAGGTGCCATTTTGTGTTATTACGGCAAGCTTTGTATTATCAAGTAGATTTATACTGGCATAACAGAGCTTCTGCACGCAGGGAGATCCCAGTTTGATTATTCAAACCGGCCCTTCATCAAGCTTTGTATAATGCCAAAATATGTTGTTAAGGCTAAAAAACTATGATGGCAACCTACAAATTGAAGTGTAGCAGCAAAAAATGTCCTACTAATTACATGGATTCTCTCATGATTTTTATGGTGTACTTTTTATTTCTAAATTACATTGTTTACATAGAAAATAATTCACTCTACCATTTAAAATGTTATTTTTGAACCAAATGTATGTTTTTTTAGCGCTACACATTAGAACTTAAGGTAAGCTATTGTTTCTCCTACTCCTATTTAACTGGAGGAGTCCCAAGATGAACTTGGATTTCTTACTATTGATTGCTATTCTGATATCTACTGGGAGCTACTGTCTTGATTCCTATTGTTTTGCTGATTGGCTGCTGGGAGGGGGGTGATATCACTCCAACTTGCAGCTCAGCAGTAAAGAGTGACTGAAGTTTATCAGAGCACAGGTCACATGGCTGTGGCACCCTGGGAAATAAAGAATATGGCTAGCCCCATGTGAAATGTCAAAATTAAATATAAAAAAATATGTTTTTGAAAAACGGATTCAATGCAGGATTCTGCTGGAGAAGGTCTATTAACTGATGCGTTTGGAAAAAAAAACATGTTTTCCCATGACAGTATTCCTGTAAACATGACACATTATATATAAAGTAATTAGTCAGGGTATTCTTATAAACCTTAGTATGTCCAATAATTATTACTGTAGGAGAAAAGACACTGCTCTATAGGCTGGGGCCATGTAATTGATTGAAAATTAGGGAACTAATATTGTAAAAAAAATTACAAAACTGTAGTATGCCTAAAGGGTCATATACTTTTCAATATTCATTTAACTAATAGGGCTTGTGCTGAACGTACTTTTTGTCTGTTTTCTTTAACCAGTTTAGTTAAAATTGAAAATTATTTTCATTCCCACTTCCTGGTTCATGTGACCTGCTTGAAACAAAACAGTAATCCTCTTGTGCATTTGAGTTAAACATTATATACAAGCAATATATGGCTATCTGTATGTTATATATTCCTTCAATTTTACTGTGTATTACAGTACCTATTATTTCAGCCTTCTAGTTTATATTTGCATACTGATTTGTGAATTCAGATACAACCTAAATATAAGGCAGCCATTTTGATTAATATTACACTCTTATTGCTTTTCCTTTCCTGTTCAAAGGATTTGTCTATATCAGTTCATACATTGTGATAATTTGTATTACAAGTATTGTATTTGTTATATAATACACAAGAGCCATGAATATCCTGAGGGTTTTAGCTTTATAAACAAATCTTAGTGATGTCATCAGTTACAAGTGATGTAATTTCTGAAACTATATAATTCAATTTCATTTGTTATATTTTACCAGCCTTCATTGATGTATAGTGTGTATAAATGATATCCACCCCTTCTTCAGCACTTGAGGTATTGACAGCTGCCAGCCTGTAGCAGTTCAGTATATTGAGGACAGGATGCAACTCTGTAAAAGAGATATACTGTTGTAAATATTTTCAAGGCACTAAGCAGTAGCAATATCAAAGTCATACCTAAGAAGTATCATCTGCATTTGAGCCCCTAAGGCAATACTGACAATGCCTAATATTTCTTAAATATGTTAGCACAAGGATAACATATTAGCTATAAAGGGGTTGTGGGGGCATTTTAAGGCAAGCTGTCATGTTTTTGCCCTGAATTCTGTTTATGGGCATAGAAAACTGTGGCCATCCTATGAACACAGTGCTGCCCAGCACATGTGTGTCATTCAGATATGCAAGTTGAGGAGTGAGGGAGGTCTAAAGCTGCAATGTGTCTTAAGCAATAATGGGTGTGCTTTTTTGCCCCATATCATGGTCCTAACTATTTGCCACATCTTTTTTTTTTTTTGGAAAGGTATTGGAAAGATCTCCAAGACCAGCACCCATTTGTAAAACTATAGGAGCACCATTAAAGGGATGAGTTTGGGGTGCTGCAGCCACATGACCATTTGACCTGCCTTCCTGCAGAATAACTTTACTAAAATACACAATTATAAAGAGGTTGTATAACCAATTTATAATGGAAGCTTAACTGATCTGGCCAAAACTGACACCAGCACACAAAAAAATAATTTATCAATGCACATTCCTAGGCACTAAGTCTTACTAATAATTTGTTTTCTAATTACTAAACTAAACTACAAAAAAATTGTGAACAATTACATCCTATTCTGAAAATACACTGAAGCCAACAGATAATTCCACTCCACTACCAATTACAAGTCATCCTAATTCTGACAACAGCTAAGGGGCATATTTATTATGCTGTGTAAAACTAATTCGCCGAAAAAACGGAGTAAAAAGCTGTGTAAAATAAATGGAAAAGATCGCCATCTGAACGCCAGATATTACTCAGTTATTTTCCATAAGTTCCGGTGGAAGAAAAAACGCATAAAACAATTGCGCCAATTTTACGCCATTTTTACACGCCGAAGCCTGGCAATGTGTGGTGAATTTTCTCACCGTTTTTTACACAGCATAATATATATGCCCCTAAGTGTTCTCTAATATGATGTTGTGGATCAGCAAAAATCTTTGCTTGTTACAGTTTCATAGTGAACTTTTTTGCAAATCAGTGTTAGAATTTATCCATGTGGTCTGTTTGGAAAACAAATGTTCCCAGCAGACATACTTCCACATCTGCTGCTTATTTGCACTCTGGGGAGATGGCTGCATTCACTACAGTGCATATTAAATGAAAAATTAAAAGGTGTTTTGGTCAACGTAATTTGAAGTATTTCTAGATGGTTCCATTTTTTTTTCTATAAAGAACAATTGTACCATAGCAGAAAGGTGCATTCCAACAATCTAGCACAGTGATCCCCAACCAGTAGCTCAGGGGCAACATGTTGCTCCCCAACCCCTTGGGTGTTGCTCCCAGTGGCCTCAAAGTAGGGTCTCATTTTTGAATTTCTGGTTTGGAAGCAAGTTTTAGTAGCATAAACCCAGTGTAAAGCCAAACAGAGCCTTCTATAGGCTGCCAGTCCACATAGGGGGCTACCAAATAGCCAATTATAGCTCTTATTTGCACCCCCAGGAACTTTTTCCATGCTTGTGTTGCTCCCCAACACTTTTTCCATTTTAATGTGGCTCACAAGTATAAAAGGTTGGGGATCCCTGATCTAGCACAATGTATATGCTGTTGTGGAGCCAATGGCATCTTCATTTTTCCAAAGTTATGGTTATGTAAAATTTTCCACGACTTTGAACATTTTTATGTGAAGTGAAATGCCCTGAGTTCTTTCATCACTAACGACCAGCGATTAGTGGTGTCTAAAGTCTTTTAAGCATGAAATTGGGAACAAGCTCCCAGATACTGATGGGGCCTTACATATCTATGGTTAATTATGCCCACTTTCTAATTGGGATGGAATTTGTACATTATTTCAAAAGTGTGCTATGCATAAAGGAGATTCTGAAAATATTGTTTACACATATTGATGTCATTTCAACTCAATTTCTTTGGAAACAGTACAGTGTGGATACAAAAATGCATTGTGTGTGCTCTGCTGGTTTAGTTTGTTTGTCTATTGTATACTGAGCCTGCTGAAGTCATTTGCGTAGTGCCAGTGTTTGCATTATGATATGGTGTGTAGCCATAACTAAAAGTGCTGAATACATTTAGGCACAGCTCATCATTTTAATAGCCACCGGTTTGATGTTGTTACTAAAGGAATACTAAATGGATTTTCTCATTCCATGTTCTCGTCTCAATTGTAAAAATAAGTGCTCGATCCCCCTGCTACTTCCAATTCATTGTACTAGAAAGTAATAAGTACATTATCCATCAATAATATATTAGATATACTGATACTGACTCACAATAACAAGAACACTTAAGTTTTTCAAGGATATCCATAACCACTAGGCTATCAAGACAATAAATCATGCAGACCCTTGCGGCTGTAATTTGTACTTATTATTCCCTTAGCAGGGTTTTGGGATGTTTTTGATCGTTATGAAGCTGGCTGGGAAAATATGCTTAGGCACACAGAGATCTGGGTAATTTATCTAGACTTTAATTACGGTGATATTTAGACATTTAAGTGCAGTAATGCCTTAAGAGATATATCAAGAACCTTAATAGAGCAATGATGTAGGAGGAGAAGATCTTCTCTTATTAGAACTCTTATGAAGCTTATTAAAATAGTTTTCTTCAAACATAAGGGTAAATCTTGGGCTTTCTGTTTATAAATCTGTACTTGATGGTGTTATGAGGAAACATAATAAATATATTAAAAGTTTCTCATTTTGTAGGGAAGAGCTTGTTTATTATTTTGTTGCTTTTTATTATTTGTTTACTAGTTTTCATCATCATCTAATGCACTAACTGAAGTGTCAAGAGTTGCAAATTTAAATACATGAACATGAATAAATACATGAATATAGATGTTCAATGATGAGCTGAGGATTTAGGGTAATGGCACACAGAGGTTTGCAGCATTTTGCCACCACAGTGATTTATCATGATGAGCAATGGAGACAAAAAGCTGCAACTTTGGTCCTATACAAGGTGTTTACTCAGTAGTATGGGTAGCATATTTATGTTAATCTGCAGCTGACATATCATATTCTGTATGTTCAGCCGCCCATTTGTTTATTTATTTCATACATGTTTTGGCCATAAATTTCCCACAAGACCAGTATTTATGTTTATTTATATTCATTCAATTTTAATATGGCCACAGCACAGTTTTGTTTATTTGGCCATTTAGCAGGCCTGTAGTTTTAGCATAACTGTGCTGTATTCATGAGTAACCAACTTCCAAATAGACACAACTTTAGTATCTTGCAGCAATAATGTTTCTAAATAATGTTTCTAAACCTTCCTGTTTTCACATATGTAGCATGTTTCCATATCACTGCAGCATGGCTGAAGGCTCTGAAGTGATGTCTGCCTATATTAGAATTTGTGGTTAAGTTATCTGTTATCTTCTAGGTAAGGGAATAAGAATTTATATAAAATGTCTGGGGTGGTCATGTGTTATCAGTGATGATATGGTCAGACATGCCTTTGCCATTGAGGTTTTGTGAAATTACATTTTCACAAAGGGTTTTAGAAGTCTGGACAATTTGTTGTAGGGAAGACAGCAAAGTAGAGAATCAAACATGAGTAGCAGCTCAGATCACCAGTCCAGATGACTGACCAGAGCCTTTTAGAGTGGCAAGTCAATTCAGCGGGTCCCCATATATTTGAGCCACACCATGTGGGTTTAAAGTATTGGTATAAGGTCACTCAGCTTTATATATATATATATATATATATATATATATATATATATATATATAATATATTCGTCAGCTATGTTGAAGTCTACTGTTCATAGATCCTTCTCTAGCAAATTCAGGTTCAACATTGAGCTTAGCTACCTTCTTATTAACTTCTACAAACATTTGTTGATGTAATATAGTCACTACACAAAGGCCCTTTGCACAGGTTACACTTTATCCTCAGAGCATGTACCCTACAAATGACTGTAAAGTGGAATTCAATATTTAATAGCTCTATTATAGGTATGTAAAGGCATCCACACTGACTTTTAGTCAGTAAATGAGAATGAAAAAGAATGGACAGTTGAATAAACTGCGAACAGAACATGAATATGGGAATGAGGAGAGATGACTGATAAGATATAGGGTACTAGAAAGTAGTGCATTACATGAATATACTAAAAACTTAAAGACATCAATAAAAAGTTATTAACAAAAAGAAATCAGGGCAAAAAAATACAACCAAGAGAAACTATTTATGGAAAGAAGAGGTGAGGTAAGTAAACATTAGAGTAGAAAATGTTGGAAAGATAAAACTAAGGAGGGAAAAGAATAGTTTTTCATGTGGCTCTCATGTGAGAAAAACAGGCAGAGAATGGTAATGGCAGAGTAGAGTAGAAAGTCCCCTTCTTTCAAACTGGATCTTGATCTGAGCTAGTATGAACTCCTTGTGGAAATTTATGCCATGAAACAATTGCTAGCCTTTTTTACTGGTGCCTATCGTCAGTCTTATAAAAAAAAATCTAATTTTGGTCAGGTTATAAAAATTGGATCTGTAGAATCCTGAGGAATTCCCAGCAATTCAATATGTCAGTTCATCAGAATGGTTGGACTGCATTGAGCAGTCAAACACCACTCTATCTAAGAGATTTGGCAAGTATGTCGCTCTCTAAATTGTTTACATAAATATTATAGAGTTGGATCTACTTTTGCTTTAAACTGGTGAGACTCGGATACACAGAAAAGGTCATGGTATATGACTGTATTTTATTTTGTTTTCTGTATTTATAGAGGTAATAGGACTAGGACACAATTCCACAGAGCTATATAGAGATTATACATCATTCACACTAGTTCCTGTCCCAGTGGAGCTTAATATCTAAGGTCCTTATCACTTTCACACACAGTAGGGCCAATTATTATCATGAGCCAGTTAACCTGCCTGTATGTTTTTTCAAGTTTGGGAAGAAACCCACGCAGACTGGTAGAGAACTCTGCAATATAGAAGGGGATATCTGTATTACAATTTTAAACAGTGTGGAAAGATTTTGACAAACCCAAAGAAAACCTACATTCCCAGATCAACTCTATAAATAAGAATAATAACAATCATCCTGCCACAAAGTCAGCTCTGTCCTCCCTGCCAGACTGGTGCTTCTCACTTTGAATTAAATGATCACTTTCAGCCCCCCCAAACTCTACATTGTTGCATTCCCTCCACTCACCTCCCTAAGATTTGCTAATAAAATAATATGCAACAAACTTACTGCACTTATTTGTATTTTAAAATACTGATTTTTTTTTTTTACTTAAAACTGAAGTATCATTAATGTACAAATGAAGTAAAGTTGTAGTAAATGTTTAATAAATCTGATTCACTGATAGAATTTATTATTACATTCAATGTGTCAGCTTGTTAAAACTTTCCTGACAGAAGTCAGAAGCTGATAAATCCATTAACAGATTGAACTGCTGGGAATGTTCTTGGACTAAAGGTGGTCTGTGCATCTGAGACAGAGTAGCTGGGCTTCATTCACTAAAATCATGTATTGTTTATTGCATAGAATTAGAGTTATTAATTCTTAGATAACTTTTTTTTCCTATTTGCTTTGTTGGAGTTAACATAACTTGAAATTGTAAGACAAGAATTAGGAGCAGCACAGTATTCATTAAGCTTAAAAATCTTTTTTATAGAGTTATTAACACCAAAAAATATTAATACCAGATTATTCCATTATAGGGAAAAATGGGTTATCATTGATACAAACACATATATACATAAACACATATATATACATCTATTTTTATTCTATTTTATCTTATAACTTTTGATACCCATAATGCATTGCAAGTACCCCTGTACCTCTCATAATGAATGTTGGGGGTATTTCTAAAACACTGTCAGCAGATAAAAACTTTCCGTAGGCTAATGCCACAAAGGTGGATAGAATTTTGTGACAAATTATGCATAGCGTGCCAACCCAATGGCTCTGGGTGCAGGCCCAACAATCAAATTCTAGGCCTGCACTTTTCTGCAGGCCGATAACTGGCCCATGCGGCATTAGTGAATAGTGAACTCTAACTTTCACCCATTGATAATTACACCTTAGAAAATCTAAGACTAGAGAGCAGTGCAATTTTACTATGGCTAGCTTTCATTTCACACTTAAATAAATCTACCCCATAGTAAATGAGTAGATATTTTAAATTACTTTTTATATGTGAAAAAATAATCATCTTTAAAGCATCCCCTGTTAGTTCAGAGCTTTCATGTGTGATAAGGTAGCTATTCCTTCCACCTGGCAATGGTGGCTTATAGAGGCCAGCTCCCATTGACTCTACTTTAATCCCCACAATTATCACCCCATTTTTACAGCACCCCTTTGTCACACTGGTATTGCCCTGGTCTCTCACTGGTGATAATGAGGGGAAAGTGATTATTTGGATCACAGAACTGATATGTGTATTTGTCCTCAGCAGTAAATGTATATACAGAGGATCACCCCCTCTGTGAAAATACGACTGTTCCCTTCTGTTGGAACTAATTCGGAGGCAGTAAAATGCATTTTACTGCTCACAATAATTGATTTTAAATCTTCAGGCCATTTGAGTCTGTAATGAACCTAGCCCTTATTAGGGGAACCCAGATGCAATCCCATGAGCCTGCGGTGTGGCGAGGGATTTGTTTACATGGGCATTTCATTTACTCAGTCAGGGGAAAAAGTCCATTCAGAATGAATTGGCATGTGTTTTACATAGTGATACTTTAAGATCGGTGTTAGGCACCACCGAGCACACATCAGACTGCCAGCACATCTCAACTCCTGGCTCATTCCTCTTCATCATTCTTCATAAGAAAATGCAAGACACAAAGTTCATGTAGCATAAGATTTTTTGCAGTTAGTTTTATTTCTTTGAGATAATAGTTTGGAAAGAGAGACATAATATTAGAACATAATAGATGATGAAGATAGATAGATGATAGATGATTGATAGATAGATAGATGATAGATATAGATAGATGATAGATGGCAAAAGAGCTGTAAGCTATGAAATACAGAGGACAATTATACATTGCTGATTACTGGCGGTTTAATCGGCACAGAATACAAATACAGTGTCTGCATAACAAACAGCCCCAATAGATAGACATATTAAAATGATGATGCTCAGGCAGCAGTTCAGCAATTCAGTCCACGCGTGCGGCAGTCGCAGCTGATCGCCAGTAGGACAGGGGGTGCAGAGGCTCTGCCTAATACAATGTAATTGGATGTCACTACAGGGTAATGGAATCGATTTGCTTTCTTAAATGTGTGTGATTAAAAACACGAATGGGAAATGAAGAAAAGAAAAGAGGACGGGTTGTTTGTATAATTAAGATCGTGTAACTCATGTTGAGATTTTTCCATAAAAGTTCCTTTCTTAAATCTCATCTCGGTGACAGGGGACACTGGCCCTGCCCAACGGAGAAAGAATATGCCTGGCCCTGAGATCACTGAGAGGTCACATCAGTCACTGACACGAACAAAGTGCTACAAGTCAGGCTCATGTCGTTACAACTTTATTTCCAGGCTGCGTCATGTGAGGCTCAGAGCCCCGCTGCCTGCATTTACTTCTCTGTTAGGCTGCAAGCCACAACTGTTATTACAGGCTGTTTCAGAACAAATCTATGATCTATCTATCTATATCTATCATCTATCTATCCATTATCTATCTATCTTTCTATCTATTATCTATCTATCAATTATCTATCTTTCTATCTATTATCTATCTATCAATTATCTATCTATCTATCATCTATCTATCATCATCATCTATCTCTATCAGCTATTATCTCTTTCTATTATGTATCTATTAACTTCTGATATTGTGTAGGCAATTAGACATCTGTCATTTTTAAGGTTTAGCCAGAGATAAATAACAGTTCACTTTAATGATTCCTAGGCTTTGGCCTAAGTAGTGGAGACAGGTTTCCAGTCAGGGTTATTATTTCAGTGTATCTAGATACACTTGATTTAAATGTAGTAATTTATCACAACAAAATAAAGGAATATGTACTTAATGTGCATATGTAAATACCACCCCCATGCAGCCTCTTGCAGTCTAATTAGGGCAGAACTTTATCATGAGATCTAATAGCGCTTTGCGTTGAAAGTGGACAACCGCAACATGCCCAGTGCAGAGCGCTCTGTGGAAGGAGCTCGGAGCTAATTAGAATCTGTGCCCCCTCCTGATTTGGATGGCAGTTCTGCTTGAGGTGTTGCAAGGTGGAAGGCTGGATTTTGCCTAGCCATGTCCAAGTTGTTCTTAGCTCTGAGCCTTGCCTCAGGCTAAATAGCTAAGCAGTGGGGTGAATTGGCCAGAATAAGCCCCAGCCCTACTCTGTACCAATCTCCATCATCTTATGTCTACTGAACAGTTAAAACAATTGATTGCTGGATAAAGGCATTTTGCCTTCCAATTGTCTTGAAACAAAATCAGAGATTGACTCGTTTAATTTTTTTTTTTGTTTAAGTAAATGTAGAATTTCCCAGCGCTTTGGCTGCTCTTTTTGTCAAGTAATTTGTATTGGGGAAAATATTTTGGTCAGTTTTCCTTTCTCATGTTATTATTGAGAATGTTATACCGATTTTAGTGCCATAATGAAATCATTAAATGAATGGATTCCAGGACGCCAATATAATCCTTGGCGCTCTGTCGCAATGAAACTGCAACACTAGATCGCCATAGTTATTTAATACAGCAACGCTTACATACAAATGCACACACTTTTTGTGATGCCGGTTTTCTCCATGTCCCTCACTTACTTTGCATCCAGGCAGTGGTAATAAATTCGTTTGCAGGTCACCCAGTCTCCTGTTAGTGATGTATGACCTGATAAGGACGTTTAATAAAGGTAAGGAAATGAACTAGGGATTTAATGGTAAATACTTAACAAAAATCTCTTTGATTGACTTATGTGCCAATTAAACGTTTTTGTAGCTAATCCAAGCCAAACGTGATTGATTTCAATTAATCTGTATATAGGGGCAGTTACCATTTTTACCTGAAACTTAAATGCCCAGAAAAGAGGAATCTCTTCAAGTGGAATTTATTTTGTTCCCCTAAAAATCAAACATCTATGTAAATTCTTTTAGGTTCAGTGTGATAGAGATCACCTAATGTTACAGTAGGAACGAAATAAGAGAATCAGAGATAAAACAATAGAAACAATAGATACTAGCGCTGCAGCGCAACTTGTTAAAGCATTTTAGTTAGGAAAAGTAAATCTCCACAATGCATTTTTGCTTGCGAGTTGGGACTTTGCAGCAGTTCATTGATTTGATCACTTGATAATAATTCGGAATATAACAGCTCGTTTCTATGTTCCGAGTCGCCTGTTGCTAATTCTATGCTCGTGTTAACTTTCTTTTTCCTTGTACATGAAAATTCCCTTGGGTTGCACATTCCATGGGAAGCGGATGGCACAGAGGCAGAAAGAAACATTATCACACTGTTTGATATTTGTTTATTAGGCCGATGCACAGTACCATCTATGTTTAAATTATGCTACTAAATGATTTAAACGCATAACCTAATTAAAACTAATAACTTGTACTGAGTCGCAGTTTGCGACGTCCCTAGTTGCCAATTGCCTCAATTACATGTCTTTTATGGATGAAACATATTTCGAAAAAAAGTGCAATTTTTATTTAATCAGAAGTGAAGAAATGCGCTTCATCAGTTAAGCAAACATTAGATATGATTCATTCCTTCAGCATTTTATGTTAATTGTAATTATCTTCTTGCGGAACTGTTACTGTAAAATGTTGGTGTTTGTAAAATAATTTTACAATGTTGCTGGCAACTAAAAACTGTCGTTTGTTTTTCTAACATTGTATCTTACCCAGTTTTTATGGTGTCAGTTTTCAACCTCATATGTATAGTTTTATTTTTTTTTCCCTCGACATTTGGCTGTTTCTTTGGTTAAGCCCGTTTCTAATTAAAAGGAGAGAAAAAGAAATACGAACTAGGCATGGAAGCATTTTATTAAAAGAATCCGGTCAGAAAAATGTAATTTATTTGGATGACGGAAACGTTCAGGACAAATCAATCATTCTCAATTACGGATTAAACAGGTTCTATTCAGTGGAATCTATTAGCGTCTCATTTCAGACACGGATTCTGTGCATAAATCAATATGGAACATAACAGGGAGACCAGTTGCCAAACATGAATTGCTAAATTAAAAATAAATAAATAAAATACTTTCCATAAAATGTGTTAAGAGTAAGACGTCTGCAAATGCCTGAGCCGGCAGATCAATGCATATAAATGTTTAATGGTTAAAAAAATACAAATTGAAAACCATTAACATTGCATCCTTTCTTGTTATTAATATAAAATGTCTTCGGAATTATTCCATGTAGAAAGGGAGAAGCGCAGACGATCCATAGCCATAAATCGCTTGTACAGGATCGGGCTGCTGAGCAGTTTACACTTTCGCTACAATATATTCTTTCTGAGATTATTCAGTTAATCACTTGGTGGAGTGGGGAGAAGTATTTAAGCAAAATAATTCTGCACACTTTGAGCTCAACTCCGGCCTTGACTGCAAGTTAATTCGTACAGTGATTGTACTTTTGTTTTACTGGATACCTCAGGTAAACAGTAAATCGTCTGTGATATTAATATGTGGCTTAAACAGTACAAACAACTCCCCTCTACCATTTCTAGAAACATCAACTTTTGATGGAACAGTTTGACCTTAGAAAGAATGTCATTTCCAAATTATTTTGCAATAATATTGGTTTAGAAGTGATAGTTGTGTGACTGGTGTGAATGTAAATCGTGTGTGTGTGGCGCTTTTACACGTATTTTTCCGCCCTAATACACTAGCCCTTTGATAGGAGCCTGCCAGTAGTATACAAATCGCTCATGTGAGGAAAAATGTTAACTGACTTGATAAATATTGATATACTATTTGCAATTTAAACGATTCAATAATTTATTGGCAAGTTTTTCGACCTTCACTGCTGTTGAATATGGTTAATTAGTTGATTTTTCCAAATGGGGAGTGTTGTGCCTATATTCTTGGGGGTTAAGAAAATCTAAGAACATCCAAACAGCAGCCCTATTTTTGAACTACAACTCCCAGAATTCCCAATGGTACAAATATGTGTGCATTTTTGGTATACTGGAAAATAATATAACAACTGCATTCATAGTTGTGTGTGCTTGTTTGCATGTGTAAATGTTCAGGGCTCCTGGGTCACCTTTACTGAAGGGACAGGCAGGGTTTCTTTATTCTTCCCTTCCCTTTTTTAAACCCACTTTAGTCCTGTAACACAAGGTCAAAAATGCTGTTACTTTTTGCCTTAACACAAGTGCCCAGATTCATTAAAAGTCCATTTTCCCTTTTTAAAGGTGTAATTAAGAATACAGATATATACACAAGACAAATGAGCAGTTTTTAATGGTGTTATATTTTCAGTGCTAATAACCCATTCATTGGATCAGATTCACTAGGGTGACTGCTCATTTAGCACTTAAAATTATGAGTTGTTATCTCTGGTATAATAATGCCCAATTCACTAGGAGAGGAAATGACCTCTAAAATGATCTCTAGAAGAATATTATCACTTATGCTTAGTGAGATTAACAACTAAAACTAACAGCAGACACAACACTCTTTAGTGAACCCTATAATACAATACATACTATTCAACGCCACTGCAGCTCTATGTATGTATGTATGTATGTAAGTATGTATGTATGTGTACAAACCTGATCTGTGCTTCTGATAAAAATAAACTAGTGATTAATAAAAAAAAAAAAAAAAAAATGTATGTATGTTATGGTGACCAGATCACTTTAAAATTCAGGTACAGCTAAAACAAATCCAGCTAGAAAATCAGTAAAATAAACTGATTGCAGTTTATTTTAAATGCAATCAGTGCTGCCCTGCACCATGTATTTATTAGACATGCCCCTGAATTTTCAAGTGATCTGGTTACCCTAGTCACAGTGTGTATGTATGTGTGTAATAAATCTTCTTTTTTGCAGGTCTGGCTTAGTTTTGGTGTTAATATCACCTAAATATCCAAAGGAGCACTTGCCTATTAGGCACAGTGTGCAAAGAGCAATTTTTTAGACTCAAATTGCCATGTTTTTGTTGACCACAATGCAGCATTCTTCCAAGAATTTCAGGTTAACTATGGAAGTGCAGGGCGTTGTGGCTTCCACAAATGTCTAATGCATCTACCCGCAGCTAATATTACATCATTTATATCCTTAGCCTCAATATGCGCACTTGCACACAATTCATTAGAATAGACTGGGCAGGCACATTGGTGCATAGTGCAGATATACAGGGCAGGGAACTTGTTTAGATGTAATTACCTGTAATTGATGTAAATGCAACATTTACATCAATGATCCCCAACCAATGGCTTGGGAGCAACATGTTACTCACCACCACCTTTGATGTTGCTCCAAGTGGCCTTAAAGTAAGAGTCATCTTTTTAATTTCTGGTTCACATAAGTAGTAGACATAGGTACTTGCAGTTCTTAAAACTGCAACTTCTTTCATTCACATGACATATTTTGGGCGTAGCCCTTTCTCAAGTGTTCATAATTCTTAATTTTGGCTTAGGGGCAAGTTTGGAAGCACAGAGATACAGTTTTACTCCAAGCAGAGCCTCCCGAATAGCCAATCACAGTTCTTATTTGGCATTCCCAAAGAACCTTTTTCATACTTGTGTGGCTCCCCAACACCTTTTACATCTGAGTGTGGCTCACAAGTAAAACGTTAAACGTAAACAAGCAGTAATGTTTGCTTAAAAATATGGACCATTGTTTTAAGGTGCCCAACATTGCCAATATTGTCATATGAAACATATGATATTTGGCGCGTGTATGGTGGGTTGACAAGATGACTGATATTGGCAAAACCATTGGATATCAGTCGTCTTGTTTATCGGGCAGGATGGAAAGAATATCTGCAGTAAGTTAATGCTATATCATCACGTAGGGGTAGAATTCTTTTGTTTCTACCTGCATATCTGACAATTCAGCTCTCAATGTTAGTGGAGTGAACAAATTATCCAATGGTCGCAGGAAAGACCATTATTGTAACGTGTAGCACCTTTAGGGTGAAGGCACACAGAAAAACTTAATAGCAGCTACTTCTCATGACTACTAAATGCCAGAAAAGCATTGGGCTGAAGCAGTGAGGGGGCCAAGATAAAGGTTTTTTGGCTGAAATTAGGACTGTATCTTCCTCCAATGCTGCCCTAGGCACTTGACTAATAGGTCTACCCCCTCTTTGGTATGTGCTGATTGCTAGCAGGTGAGATACCCCCTCTTCTCCCAGTTTTTAGCAGTAGACAGGAGATTTTTTTTAGGGTTTATCTTTTGTATATAAACCTATCTGAAATCTATTAATTTTGTTCACCAAGAAAAGTGGATCTCCTTTCATGCTCCATTGACAGGCCCAGCGTCCACCTGTGTGAAGCTACACGGAGCAAATATTGGTGCAAAAACTCATAATTTTGGGTTTCCATACCAATATATTTGTTCTGTGTAGCTCCATACGGGGTGACACTGGGCCTGTCAATGCAGATACAGGAGTAAGCACATGAATGTGGATTGACTTTCCTCCATCTGTGTACAAAACGCAGGTGGAGGAAAGCAGACAATCTGCTACTGGTAGGTGTGCCCTGCCCTCAGTACAAATGAAGTCAAGCCTTAGGGCTCTGGCACACGGGGAGATTAGTCGCCCGTGACAAATCTCCCTTGTCACGGGTGACTAATCACCCCGAAAATACCATCCCACCGGCGAAAATGTAAGTCGCCAGTGGGATGGCACATGCTGCGTAGGATTTCGGCAATGGTTATGGCAATTAAAGATGAGGGTTGGGGGAGAACACCTTTTTGCTAACTTTGATATCTTTTGAGGTATGCCTGAAAAGCTAAAAGCATAATTTAACTATATCTGTAGCCTTTAAATGAGCTTTAAAGTGAGTTAATGACCAAATGTTTCATCTCCAAGATTGGAGCAAAAAACAGCTAATGGTAAGTAGAGGAATAATATCTTTGTTGGAAGTTCTTAAGAGATAATAACACATGAAAGGTTTGGTGAACTGGAACTTAGTATGCCAGAGGTAATTTTTTAATGTATAATTGTTACATTTCTTTGTGTTTATTTTATATATAAAATTAACTATTAAAGAAGACAATTTTTATTAGATCATATTTCCAGTGAGAAGAAATGGGTACAACATAGCATGATGCATTAAGGGTAGCCTAACTATGGAATATTGGCAAATGAAGACATTTTGTCTTGGTGAATTGGTAAGTGGGAAGTGTGAAGTGATGGATTTCCAGCAAATTATTATCTAGGGGAAATATTGTAAGGTTCTAAAGGAGGGGGATGATTATCAATGCTGTCTATTGAATAAGACCCTTTGACAGAAACCATTTAATGAATCCTTACTGAATCAGTAGCTATTTTGTCCTTTTTTAGAAATTGTAATATTAGGTTTTAAAGGTGAAATGTTGGATATTCATTGGATGGAAGAAGCATCACTACCAGACACATCTAATGTGCAAACACACGGTACAGAATTTATGAAACGAGTGAAAATGGAACAAAGCACCATAAATCCCCTTCTGGCCTTTCCTTAGTTCAAGCCACCCAATAATTATTGTTTTTGATATAGTTACATGTAATTCTTTATGGGGGGACAATAGGGGGTAGTGCTGCTAAATTTTTGATTCAGGGGCCACATCATACAACTTTTACAGAATCCCATTTGTACAGCACCCAGCTACTGTGGAACACTCCTACTCACACAATGGAGACACACATATATTCATTATCATTAAGTCTTAAGGTGGCCATACACCTACGGGTGGGTGATATCGGGCTAATTCTGTTGTTTGGCCAAACGATCGAATTAAAACGGCGGGTATAGGCCCTGTTGGAGACTGCATTGACGAGCCGATGCGGTCCCTGATCGAGATCTGCCCAATTTCAGTCGGGCAGGCCAGTCATTCAAGCCCTTACACAGGCAGATAAGCTGCCAAATTGGTCTAAAGGACTGATATCAGCTAGAATCGGCCTGTGTATGGCCACCTTTAGGCATTATCATTAATGCCTTAATGATAATGTTGACTTGCCGACTTCTCTAGTTAAAGTCTCTGAAACAGAAAAAGGCAACCATTAGTATTTCAACCAGGATGTCTGAAAATTCTGGTAGTTGTAGTTCTGCAATAGCTGGAATGCTGATTTTGGATCAGTGCTCCTCTTAGTACAACTGAGCCATGTTTTTTCCATCCATACAAGTAACTAGTTGGAATGTGTAGGAACAGACTGGCTGGCAGGGACACAGGGCTAGCCTTAACTTGAGGTTTCATATCTGAAGGGCCTATTTATTATGCTGTGTAAAACGAAATTCAGCAAAAAAACGGCGTAAAAAGCTGTGTAAAATAAATGGTGAATTTTGCCATCCGAACACCAGATTTTTTGCCGTTATTTTATGTAAATTTTGGTGGAGATAAAAACATAAACATAACTTCTTATGTGGCCAAGCCTGGTAATGTGTGGCGAATTTCATCACAGTTTTTTACACAGCAAAATAAATAGGCCCCTAAGTGTCATGGGCTACTAAAGGTGGTGGCACCTGCATAAGAACTTCACCAAAACATCATTTAACAATTTATAAAAGTTAATTTTTCCCACAGTTGCCCACATGCAGCAGTCCTATGCTTAGAGCCAATCATGCGTCTGCTTTCATTAGATCAAGGAAATAGCTGGTTGCTATGGGTTACTGTACTGATGCTAAATGGTATTAATGAACTGTGCCCTGTATTGCCAAGTGCTGCAAGGCTACTGTATAGTCTTGTAATTGCTTCTTTCAAAAGCTGGGCAATAAGGAACCCACTGGCAGCTTAGGGATCACCCTTTGGTAAGGTCAATTCCCATTGCAACGCAGTTGAACTGGAATAAAACATATATTTGCCTGTGTAGGGGGGGGTTGTTATAATGATCCGTTTCTATTGAGTCTTTCATGTCGTACAAGCCACTGTGTCCGTTATCCAGAGGCTACATTTCTGTTGTGCAATAAGGCAAATGCGATGCCTGTGACTAGTTTGAGAAAGGTCACCTACTAGTCAGGTGCGACACCTGCAGAGACAATGGTCTCGTCCGTACAGCTCACAGCATTCTTCTGCTGAAGGACTTCCCGGCTGTAAGGCGTACGGTTCATGTTTTGCCAAATAACTTGTAGAGTCGAGACGCCACAGTTCTCATTGGGTTAGGGTTATATGTACTTTCTCAAAAATGGAGCAGAAAAGCAGATTTATTAGTGGTGTATTGTAGTGCGCAGGACAGGGGCTGGATGTGCGCACAAAATGATGAAAAATAATAAGTATGCAAAATAATAGGCGCTCTACAGACTAAAACATTTCTCCCCAAAACTGCTTGGATTTTCTTAATTCAGCCAAAATCCAAAGAGCTTTTGATCAGATACCTCTCAAGCTCATGTTGGCCCCTCGAAACAGAAACCCAATGAGTAGCAAATAAGGATACTGCAAGCAGCACCCCCACATTAGGCCCCTGAGCCCCTAGTCAGGGCTGTGCATGCTGTGTCGCATTGCGTGGCCCCCAGCAGCCCATACACTTCTCAATATAACTATAGGCAGGGCTTTTTTTAAATGTTTTTTTTTTAATATAGAATATAGATTACATCCCGCAATCAACCAACCAAAGATCAGGCTAGAGAACACTTTAATGGGCAGGGACGGTCATACCAGGGAACCTAGACTATTTACTAATAAGAATGCTAAATTGCAACAGTGTGGCTGCCTGTAGTAGCCAATCAGCAGTTAGCTTTAATCAGTCTGCTGCTAAGTTAAGAAGTAAAAGGAAGCCGTGTACTGGCTGCTCTGTCTGCCTGACTCCATTACTGCAACTACCAGTTGTTTGTTACAATTCCTTACATGCAAGTACTAGTTATCTGTTAGAACTTGCTAGGTAGTTAGGGAGTTATCTGTTAAATATTACTACATGCAACTACTAGTTATCTTAGAAGCTACTTGCCAAGCATTCTTAGATTCCTAATATAGTTACTCTTATACTTGCTAGTTATCATCCTATGTAAATTATATGGTAAACTAACATTATATAAATGCAGCATGTGTTTTTGCCTTTCCTAAATACAAACACCAGTTATATATTATGCGAGCACAGCTATTTGTATCCCGCACATTCTACGTAAATAGGTTGAAATTAGACCTCCAAATAGTTGCATGTCTAATACGTGTCCTACATCTTTCAGTAAAAGTGTTATTTTAATACAACATCCAATACTATTCTATTTCAGATTTTCATAAACTAAAATATTATTTTTATGCCAGAATTACCAGAAATTCAAGTATCTCTTTTATGTTAGACATAATTACAGGTGAAGAAAAATGAATGTATTTTTGACGTTGTATGTTATATTCCCTACATACAAATACTAATTATACTTACAACTATATTAGCTACGTGTTACACTGATTTATAAACAAATATACATATTTAAATTAAAGTTCTTGTTATTTTTTCCTGCGACTGTTGGGGATTTTCACATTTTGTGTATATTACTCTATAATAATATAAATTTACAGCTTAAACAGAAAGTCCAAAGGAAAGGCCTGCCCATTAACATTAACCTGGTACCATCCAGTAAATCCTTTTACCCAAATAGCCCTGTGACTTCCTCGCTAGTGTGAATCAGAAAATACAACATAAACATAGCTTTTGATCCTTGTTATTTCTCTACAGCTTCTGGCTGGGGAATCCCTTGAAGAATAGTGGAGATCACAATGTATAAAAGGACCTGCTTTCACAGGGAGCTGCTCCCAGCCAGGGTTCACCTTGGGGAGTGACTGTATCCCATGAACTTTCTAAAGCTTCTCCTTCCCCTGGTCTGGTGAATCGTACGGGAAAGTGTCTGACTGAATGAAACAGATCAATTAATGGATTGACGACACAATCGTCTATTCCCAACCTGCATTTTCACTAGGAAGAGACGTGGGGAACGATATTGCAGGGTTGGTAATAGATCCGATTCAAGCTTTATATAGAAATGGGGTGAGATACATGAGTGATTTGATTTACAGGCCACTGATAAAGCCACCAAGTCACTTCCCACCAAATAAATCGCGTTTGCTGTTTATAAGTACACAATTTTATATTCATATACAAGAATCTTAATATAATAATTTGAGGTAAACACAACCGTTATTAAATTATCTTTCCTTCAGAGGATGATATTGTTGTCATTTATTTGCCTTTCACAGGCAAATGACACATTGATGACATTAAGCCAAAATATGGGGAGTAAAAAAAAACAAACAAACAAGGGGTTACAGTTTTTTCTGATACACGTCCTGATACAAGTGAGCTGTCCCATCAACATGTATATCAATACTGCCTCATTCATTATTAATATGAGAAATGTAAAAGTGACTGGCTAAATAAATCATTGACTCCTGGACAGTCTCTCGGTCTCCCTGGGAAATAGGGACAGCAACAAATTGTACACTACAAGACTGTTGATATAGTTTGTAGCAGGGAAGTAACCACACACACTGCTACGGAAAGAATTGCGTCTTGTTCTCCAGCAGGCGATTGCACTCGCACAGCACATGGTGGACCTAATTATACCATCTGATTAAATAATGATTATGGAGATGAAACCGTGTTACATCACGGAAATACACACTAGCTTGGAACAAGTGAGAGCAGAACCAACTGCTACACGCAGGACTGCGACATTCTTCCTTCTTTATTAGGAGGAAAAGAGCTCAGGAACAACAATAGAGAAATACCAGATAACAATAATAATAGAGATCTCTCTTATTAATCCTCCGAGCTGAATTGCTAGTGGATTGGCTATAGTTTCGGTGTTTACCTAATCAACGCTATCAATGCACAAAAAGCTTTCAAATTTATATAAATAATATGCAATTATCAGTGCAATGTGTGCAAAAACAAGTGAATTCATTTACAGTATCTGTCTAGCATACTCCTATTCCTCTTATACCTCACCACAACAATCAGCCAGATGAATATTAGAGAATGAGCTGCCTCTTCCCTTTCCGTGTCTCCCAGACATTCCATCCCTGTAAATATGTGCGCTGGTCACTATCGGTTCCCCCCCAAGAAACATATGCATCGCCCTACATGACTCACGCACCGTTCCAAAGCAAAGCACACAAGACAGTCACTGAGACCCCCAGTTACTCACAGCGTTGCTCAGACCCTCCTGACAATGAAAACACGTTTTTCCTTGACTTTGGCTTGTTTATTGTTCACATGTTGTGTAGAATTAAAGAAATGCAGATACCTGTTTGTCTTTTGCTGTCTTTTTGCCTGCTTTGTAGCGTTTTATTTCCCCCTAAGACAAGGTGCAATGATGCCAAAGAGTGATGAAATGCTGAAGGAAGCCAATTGCTGGCCGAGGTGGGGGATAGCTGCTAGGAATCCGCCTGCAAGTGTGGAGCACTCAGTAATTGCTGGAGACAGGGAGCTGGGGGGCTGGGCTGAGGTTCCCATGTATAAATAGTGTGATCTCAAATTGAAAGGCATAAATAACAGCAGGAGTGATCTAACCCTATGCAGTTCATCCTCGGCGTGAAAAAAAAAAACAATAAAAAGCTTCCAAGGGACGTTTCGCCCTCCCAGTGCAAGGCGCAGGGATCACTGTGGATAGGAACTGTAAGGTTCTGCTGGGCAGCTATGGAAGAACTTACAGCTTTTGTATCCAAATCGTTTGACCAAAAAAGCAAAGAAAGTAACGGCGGTGGCAGCAGCAAGAAGGAGACAATTACCTACCGGGAAGTTTTGGAAACTGGTTTGGCTCGGGTGAGGGAGCTGGGCAACTCTGAGACTAACCTCCAGGACATCACTGACACCAGCAACCACTGCCCGCTGCACCTCTATAAAGAGCACGGCGCCGACAGCGACAAGGACAAACTGAAGGACTACGGTTCGACCAGGGTGTCGGAAGGTGGGTTACCTGGTGACCGGAAAATAACGTAAATGGGACAAGCACACTCACAGGGGCACTTACAGTACAACCAACACGGGCTCATACGCATTGGAGCGGCATTCTAATACACAGACCATGGGCACACGGACATAAACACACAAGCAAATACAGACACAGAGGTACACAAACACACTCACACACATATACACGCACACACAAGGATGCTGCATGCCTGCACGGCTGCCTGTTGCCAAGTTCATCCCGTATATATGTCGAGCTTGGTGTTTTATTAATTTGCTTAGAAAGCGGTAATAAATACATTTAGTTATCAAACGATTTCTCATCCAGGACAGGGTGCAGCGATGCCCAAGGACATGCAAATCATTCATCATATAACGCCTGTTACACTGATAATATATTATTTGCTTTTCCTGACTTCCACTTCTGGGTTACATATTTTGTTGATTAGATACTTTAGGTATTGCAAGTGTAATTCTTCTATATATAGCTATAGAATAAAACAGCTAAAATTAAATAGTGCTGAAAATGGTTTACACCTCCCCTTCCAAATCAGGTCTTTGCAGAGCAAGTCAGTGTGCAGCATGGCACTGGTACCACAGGTATTTATGTATGTAGTGCTGGGGTAAAAGGGGTAGGAGCAGGGCAAAGCAGCTGCCCCTTCGCTGTGCCCTGCACTCTCTCCCCGTCCCTTTCTCTCTCAGATCCATGGAAAGGCCAGACACATGGGAAGGACTCACAAACCAGTTTCTGAGCAGGGCAAACAGGTGTTCTCTCTTTCACACTGTTGTTCTGACTTCAAGGCGTTCTAATATCTATCAGGGAAAAAAGGACATATTGCAAACAGCCCAAGCCAACATGTGGCTGGGGGAGCGCAGCACAAATCGGTTTCATCTGGTCAGACTCAAGGAGAAATTAAACTAAAAACATAACAACATATGAGAACTGAATAGGGAACCCACCAGTGCTATGTGGTAAAATCGCTGTTCTGTAGAGCCCCCCACCCTCAGTATCTGTCTTTCTGGCTTTATGCTGATCTCTCTTTCTTGAAAATAATAATGGAATTTGTTGAGAGATTACATACATAACACTTGCTAGAAGGTATCAACATGTATGTATTACTCTGTGTATAGAAAGATACAATTAATCAACAGCCTATTTTACTATATTGACTATTATAGCTCATTTGTGTTAAAACGAATGTTGTAATGTTTTATTTAAGTGCAGTAGAATTATAGGTACCCAATTTCTAGCTGTCCGCACGATCTCTCTCTCTTTCTAGTTTTTTTTGGGGGGTGGGAGTAAATGTCAGAATTTCCCAGTTCTCTGTGCGCTTCCATTTACAAGTCTTGGCCCATAAAGCCCTTTACATGCTTTTCAGCCCAACTGCAAATGCAATAAACGTTAAGTCTACTGGAAGAACAAAAGGATTATAACATGATTAAAACTTCATAGAAGTACTCTATAAACACATGGAAACAATTACCCATCCATTTTCTTTACAACCTTTGCAAAGTTAATTTTATATAATGGATTACACCAACTAGAGTGGGGTTTGTTCCATGCGTTTTCAATAATGTATAGTAAAAATGTAATTTGCTGAGACTTACAATTTGCATACATTTATCCAGAGACTGCCATCTCTAAAAACCGCAATTATAGTTTTTTTTAAAAAAAGGAACACGAAACCGTTTTTTAATGAAAGATCTGCCTTTAGATATTTTCTTCCCTTTCGCTGTTCTGGTTTAGTGATTTATAAATAAATAGGAGTGTTTCCTAAATTATATTTATAGACTTCAACAACCTGAGTGTTTATATATTAAGAGAAAGGACAGGCTCTTAGCTATCAGGTTCCTAATTGAGGCTCCATTAACCACTTCCAGAGTGACATTTTAGCTTTGTTGATTGAAGAGCCATCAATAAAAGCTGTTGATTGTTCACTGTATACTGTACCCAGTGAGTCTGCTCCGCTTCATAGCAAAATGATTTTCCACTACATTTTAAAAGGATGGTGCGATTATATCTCAGATTAAAAGCCAACCGTTTTAGTATCTGTAGCTATTTTATTTTTGTATTAGTGAACTTCTTCATGATATATATAACACGAAGAAGTACACAATATATATATATATATATATATATATACACTCACTATAAAATATATATTATTTTGATTATATATCAAAATAATGCACCAGCATTCATTAATGTTTGTGAAATGAACATGTGTTTTATTTAATTAATGCCCTTATGTGAAACGAAACGTTGGGTAGACTTTTACGCTAATTTATTTTATTTTACTTTATCCGACCCAGCTGATATTAGTATTCACTATGTGACCGTCATTGGACTAATAGAAAACTAATAAGAATCGATTTGGGCTACATTAGAACGTATCTGTTAGAGTGGTGTAGTTCATGAAATATTTGGCGGATGAAAAGTAATTATTAAGATTACTGTCTTCTTCATTTTAAAGTAAAAAAAAAAAACCAAATAGGATCGATCATTATTTTGAAGGGAAATGTATGACAAATAGACATTGTTAATTGAAGTTCATATCTGCGGTCATTTATCAAAGGGTCTCTGCAATTATTGCACAAGGGGAATGGAAATGGAGCCAGGTCCATGACAGAATTTTTCCACTTTAAGGCAATGGGGGAGATTTAAATTTCATGTTGCTGTTCCTGGGCCTAAGCGGTGCCAGGGAATCTTTGCTAAGCTGCGCCCACCAAGCTCTGGCATTAACGAGTCTTCTTACCCCTGGCAGGGATCTATGAGTGCAAAGAGAAGAGGGATGATGTAAAGTCAGAGGATGAAGATGGACAGACTAAGCTGAAGCAGAGGAGAAGCAGAACTAATTTTACACTAGAGCAGTTAAATGAACTTGAGAGGCTGTTTGATGAGACCCACTATCCTGACGCCTTCATGAGAGAAGAGCTGAGCCAGAGGCTGGGATTATCTGAAGCCAGGGTCCAGGTAAGGCCGGTATTGCCCCCAACTGCCAATGGCACTGACTGGTAGTGACAGTGCCTTCCCATTCCACTATCAGTGTCACTAAGATCCTCATGGCTCCTCGTAGGTTGGGATTCATGCACCAATAGGAGAACAGGGATAGGGACTTGCGCTTCTGGCTCTAAGTGAGAGGTTGCGGGGCTTAATAGGTATGGGTATATTGTAATAATAGCGATGATAATCTACTTTCTGTTGAATATACATATTCATACAGATGGATGCTCATAAATAACATAGATCCTACTGGTCATTACTTCATTCTGGCACCAGATCCCCTTTAGCAGTGGGATTATTTCTCAGCACACTCTCCCACCTTCTGGCCCTGCCAGCTCCGAATAAAACAGGGCTCTTTAAAGGTTCCTTGGCTGCTTTGGGGCTGGATTACCATGAGCCGGGGGGTAGAGGGGCCCCAGCTGACCTACTGACAGGCATATGGATTTATGGTATCCAAGTCTGGCCCATCTGCTCACTCCCTGCTTTCACAGTGCGAGAAACACAATCCTGAAAATGATTCTTTAGTCAGTAAAATGTATTTACGAGCTTTTAGCGGAACCTTTAGCGTTTATGGCAGGACGAATTGTATTAAATCTCTGTTACACATCATCTAAAAATAATCAATAAACAACGATTAAAGCTATTAAAAGATTCAACAGACGCCCCCACCTTCCCCAAACCAGAAATTGCATGCTGTGTATTTAAACAAATATGTTGTGCAGTAACCATGAAACACAAACAATAACATACGTTCATTTCTTTGTTATATTATACTATCCTCTTTAGACTTATTTTAGCAGATTCTTAAACACTTTACAAGAATACATTTTAAACGAATTCAGTTCGTTATACTTAAACATTTTAGCCATGTCATCCAAATTAATGATGAAAAAAAAGAAAAAAAAAAAACTTTTGCTTCAGGGCATCAACTTTGCTCCAATTTCCACCTCTGATTGTCTGGATGTGTAATATCTTCCAGTGCCTTGATGTAGTCTTCCTATAAAAACAAATTACCCATAATTTCATTCCGCTCTCCCCCTTTCAGTGCGTTATTACAGAGTAGCACCTTAACAGGATGTTCAAAGTTGCAGAAAATTGCTCCTTAAACTGCTTTCAGATCTTGGAAATCTTAGCCCCAAAAAAATGTGCTGTATTGATTCAGGTGGGGATTTTTAGGAAAAAAAAAAAAGCTTTGGAGCTGAAAAAATATTTGGAGGTCGTTTGTAGAAAAGGAAGCGCATAATCTGAGAGAAAATAGCAGTCCAAATGGCAATCTTTTCTGAGAATGAAAAAAAATAATAATAAAATCAGTGAGAGCAGCAGGCAGTTATATTTTAATACTTTTTGGTTACTTTAATATCTATTCTCTCAGCACACTGTCCTTGTTGTGAGAGGATACAGTTTCAATTTAGAGTGGGAAATTCGCTGGAAATAAATTGATGTTCCTATGCTGCCTGGTCCTTATTAACCTTTTATTTTTAGCTTGTCCTGGAACCCCAAACCAGCCAGCTGTCAGGGATATAATTGAAAGTTATGAGACCATAGTGAGGAGCAGGCAGTAATTCAATTACAAGAAATATCTCTTGGTTTATGGCGCAGGGGCTAAATTAAATGTCATTATTCACTGTCTCTAATGGAAATCAAAAGAAAATCCGATTAGAGTATTTGTGAAAGAAATCACTGAGTGACGCTTAATGAAGAAATAACTGTCTAAACCAGTGTACTGCGCTGCACTTAGCATATTCCTGCCTAATTGGAATTGATCGCGAATTGCGCCAAGCCTGATTTATTATTGCTTAACTTGCTGGCTAATACATCGCTTCTAACTCTCATAACCCGATTTATTATTTTTCCCCCATCACTGAAGGCTAAACTTTCAGTGTATGTTTCAAAGGGCCCTTTAGTCCTTTAAACCATAAGCGATGTAAGGGGCACTTATGTGATGATACATTCATGTCGCATAATTGCATTACATGCTAAATAAGATCACACATCAGCGTGTCCTGATAATGTTATGCAGTACAGCAAAATATCTGCATTTTGCTCATTCGATCATCAGTTCCATGTCTCCAGAGAAGTGAGAAACATGACGATAAAAACGTAGAAGCACCGAAAATCGTGCGATCTCCGTCGCAACTGGGATTTGAAAGGTCCCACCTTTCAATAATTATTTGCCAGTTGAAACGAAATATTAATGGCATTCGGTGACACAACATAGCTCGACATTACACTGGAAAGAGACTGTCACAGTGCTGGGAGTAATGTCCCACAATGCTTTTTAATTCTTCTCTACTAATTACTCCGTTGTAAATGAGCATCATTAGGGCAAGAGAAGAAAGGCTTGGAGGAAAATGTAGTGTAGAATGTGGAACTAGTATAAATGAACTGTGATCACTTGCAAAACAAATCCAAAAGGTTAGGAATGTTTGTTTAACTTCAGTTTTGGAAATCCTCAGTATTCTTTGAGAGAAAGTATTTTAGCTTCCTATGAAAGGCTAAAACTGTGAATTATTCTACCATACACAGAGATGCTCCTAATATATATATTGCCATATTTATACATTTTATGTGTATCACCCCCCAGATACAAAAAGTATTAATCACCCACCCTTTTAACTGTAAATAAATAGTTGGTTATTGATTACAAAAACAAACATATGAAATATATTTCACCATACTTTAACAGCAAACATTATTAGTATATTTGAAAAAAGTAGAGAAAAATGTTTTATTATCAGATTATTAGACCCCCACCCCTTCCCTTTTCTTCAGAGTATATTTTCAGGGTTATTAGAAGTAGAAAGTTAGTTGTTGTTAAGCATCAAACTGATGGATGTGAAGACTCAGGCTGATTATTACAAGCTTGTATTAAACCATGCATGTTTCTGTGAAGGCCCTCTGCTATTCATGTTCCAGCTGCCTATAATTCAGGCCCCTGCTGGGTTGCTAAGGGTCAGTGACAGTAGCAACTAGATAGCAGTTCAAAAGCTGCAATGCAAATCTGTTAATTAACATTATAACTGTAGGAATGAAGTCTGAAGACCAGTTACATATTGTGTTACAAAAACTCTGTGTACGTCTCTACTGTGGTAAAGTATAGCAACATATATAATGAGTGTGGTAACTGATATGTATTTATAAAATGCCTGCATTTTATAAGTGTACCAATAGGAAAGATTTCTTAGAAATAAAGGCAATATCAGGTCCATCCCTCTCTATCAGAACCCTCATGCTCATGGAAGTTTGAAAAGAGAGACCAAAGTTAACATAATACTAGGTATTTTATTTTCCCTCTTGTTAAAAAACATTAACAGGCTTGTTTAATTGTACAATTAAGTAAGTTACTTAACCCTACAACAAATATTTTTAGGACTTCCCCTTCGTTGGCTATGATGGTCTGTGTCACTGTTGTATATCAAACCTGTGCCTCCCCCCAGCCCTCTGTAATCCTGCACACCCACACTTCAATTTCTGAACCTGCTAGATCTATTGTTTCACCCTAGGGCTAGTGTCACAGGGCAATGTTTGCAGCCAGATGTGATCCTATTGCAGTTACTAAAATTAGACAGGTGGAGTGCAAGCTCAGTAAGCCATAAGATATAATCATTTTTTTTGGCTGGAGGGGGGTCATTGGAGTTTAGATAACTAAAAAAAACTGCAAACATTCACTCATGTATTTAGCAAGACTGCATGATGTATGGCTGTTGTCCCCACACACCAGACAAGTTGCTCAAATCTTTCCTGTGACTCATATTTTATCTCTGGTATATGCCTGGTACCATAAAGGGTATTTGGCCACATGCAGGGTGACTTCTATGGAAAATGTGCTTATCTGATATACCACATAGGGAAGCAATTCCTTGCTTCAAGTGAGATTTGACACTGCCAATTCACACATGGCACTTAAACTTGTATGGAAACAAATACAGATCTGATAAGTTTTTCCTTATGCTGCAAGGCACCGTACAAAGCTGAAATATTCATTCATGAATTCAGTCCATCAGAACGTAAGCCCAAGAAAGATCACTGACTACATGTGTCACCCAAGAAGCCAGCTCTATGTGACTCCCAGCACAGCAACAGTTGCTATAAGCATATTTGAAATTACAATAGGGACATGTCTGGGGGGTTCGTAACCTCTTCACCCCTCTGCTAATGGCAAATTATTGATTGAGGTTGCTCACAGTGTGTTATAATGTATAAACTTTAATAAAGATCATTTGTTTTGCACAAAGATCTTCCAGGTCAGGACCTTACCAGGGCCCCTATACAGCTAGGGCCCCTAGCAGCTCTGATACCTGCATTATTAGACCCCAGGCCTCTTTAATGTGAGTAATCTGTGACTCTTTGGTCAATAGCCAACTCTGATTTTTATACAGTTGGTACTATATCTAGTAACCTCTAGCATCCAATGGTATAGTCTTTCAAATAGTTGATTAGTAAATATTACTGTTGTTTGGTTAGTATGGATTTTTTGGCCTAGTGCAAACTTTGCAAATTATTTTTTTTTTTTACTCTACTTCCCCTTTGTTGTTTATATGGACGGCACTTACCAAGAAGACTGTAACATTTTATTTCCATTATAAATGTTAATACAATGAAAAATTAAATTTCTTTTTTGTACAAAATAGCCTTCTGTTTTTAATAATATAGGGCAGGGATGCCCATCCTGTTTTTTGCCAGCTGTTGTTAAACTAGACTTTTCAATGCATTGTTCTGCCCTTCATCTGTCAGTAGGTTACAAAGTTCAATAACAGCTGAAGGGCTGGACAAATTGGACACAAACCAGATAATCTTTGCAGGGTTCTGCCATTCTTTTATAATGAACTTCTGAAAACATTTTTTGTTTTTTATCCTTATATTTATGGCCATATATTTCTGCAATTATCACATATGTATGATTATCCTACTCAAATAAGATGGATTGCTGCTATGTGCTAGACACACAAACTGATGGCAGTGGAGATGTATCCAGGACTAAAAGGACAGTTAATGGTGGACAGAAGGAAATGACTGACACATGTTCTATTCTCGCCTGCAGAGATAACATAACATTCATTTTTTAAAGTATATAGGCACAGTTAATCAAATTGCATTTTGAGGCTACAGTGTTTTTAAGGCTTCTCACATATCTGTTCTGTGCAGTTGCTATAGATCTGACAAGTGGGAGTGGAATCTGTCCATCTGACTAGTTGGATGATTATACTGCAAAGCATTGCCGTGGGGGTCCACAATCATCTTCCAGCTAATTCCCTAGAATAGCATTTTTTTCCAACACATATGTTATCTGTTAGTAAAAAGTTGTGCAAAAATCAAACAAAAAGTTTTTATCTGCAAATTTAATTTTATAGGCCCTGATTTATTATTTATTTTTCAAAATAAAATGAAAATACAGAGAAACATATATATACATATACATAAGCATATTCACCACATGAAACTATAGGTATGTAACTAACAAATAGAGTGACTAAGCCACAGACCACACTTACTCATCTTTTCCAGACAGTTAAGACTTGAAATGTACAAACCCTAGAAGCAGACATCATTGAGTAACAGGAACTATTTTCATTCCCAAGCAAAGCAGTGCACAGCTCATTTTTTAAATTGTAATATTAAGGTCTCATGCAGTATATTAATCGCCATCTTTTTTCAGGTTTGGTTCCAGAATAGGAGAGCAAAATGCAGAAAACAAGAAAACCAAATGCACAAAGGTGGGTATGGTGAGTACCAAACATTTATCTTACTACTCAGGTACAATTGTGTTCTTATCTTATATATGTGGGATGCATGTTACGAATGCACAGATGGGCTAATCAGTTACTTGATTGAAAAATGATTAATGAAACTGAAATTTTCTTTTAAATGAGAGATGTCCCTTACAAATGTCATTATCTAGTGCAGTATATATTGGAAGTAAATCTGTAGTAATAAGTCAAATCAACTGGACTTGCTGTGGTTTTCTTGGAAATGTTCCTCAAGTCATCCAGCTGGCTTTCTCAATTCAGAATGGCTCCAAATTCTAGGGTATTTAATTCCAGGCAGATCTTTGAACAGTCATTCTGAATTAAGAAAGCCAGTCAGATAACTGGAGAAAAACATAGCAAGTCCATTTGATTTGACTTATTACTACAGATATACCATGACTTAGATAAATGAGAACCATCACAGTCATATATATTGGAAGAGTCCGAAGAGTTGTTTGGTCACATTGTGTCACTTATGACAAGCCTTTTGCTTTTATAAAGGCCAGAAAACAAAGGACAGTTCCAATATACTTGAACATTTTGTTTTGTATACTTTATTCCTTATAGTATTTGAGTAGTTATTTCAGAAAAATAAATATCTGAGATACCATATATTATTTAATATTAGCTAAAAGACATTATATAATATGTGTGTATTAGTGTGCTAGTGCAATATTAGCTAGCTGTTGGCTGGCTGAGGATGCTGGTATTGTAACTTAACAAGTTCAGCAGGAATGATCAGTTCTAGTTTTCCATTTAAATTAAAGCTAGATGACTGCAGAATAAACCTTTCCTAACACGTGTTTGTGCTATTGCAGGTGTGATTTTAGGAACGGGAAGTCACTTAGAAACCTGCAGAGTTGCTCCATATGTGAACATGGGAGCCCTGAGGATGCCTTTCCAGCAGGTAATGATTTTCATACAATTTACTTGAGTTCAATAACCTACTATAAATATGTTTTTGCTCTTTCCGTCTACTTATAACTTACTTGAAAGTGGGTGGGGAGAAAAAAATGTGTAGCCAATCAGATTATAAGGACATTCACAATGGTGGAACCATAACATTAGAATATTTGTAATTCTAAAATGAGACTGCCAAATGCAAACGGGCCAGTAATGAAACATGTGTGAAATTTGGCACTTTAATGGCAGAAAGTTCATACATTCAACTTGTTAAACTGTGTAAGTTATTTCCATTAGAAACTGACTTGTACAGTACTGTTATTTTAAATGTATACATGCAATAACAGAATATTGAGTACTATATCTATCTATCTATCTATCTATCTATCTATCTATCTATCTATCTATCTATCTATCTTTTTATCTCTATCATGCATCTATATCCCTAGTCAATGTGGCCTTGCATTGGTATAAAAGGCTTATAAAAAGATTTCTGATGTGGATGTGACCTTGTGCATTTGCCTGTGCTGAAACTAATTAGATATGTTTGAGAGACCGATAGCATAAAAAATAGATTGAATGCATTTTTCTGTGGCTTTGGGCTTCCCTTTTAAAGCGATTACTAACATGGTCTGAACAAGTGATTTTTAATGCATTACAGATGTGTTGTTAAATACTAACACACTTCTGTGATAAGCTGCATTCGAATTATTATCTATATTTTCATTCCTAATATGACAACTGTTCGATTCTTATTAGATTTTGTTTTTCTGACTCTAGTGAAATTGCGGTGCATTGTGAAATCTATAGAGCTTTAGGCTTTGTTTTCTAGATACTCTGATTCAATATGGAAATGATCAGAAATGTATTGCGAGGAGAAGGACCTGTGGGTGAACAGAAATGATGCCATAAATCTCTTGCTTGTTAGCCCTAAACCTACCATCATATAGAGGAAGCAGAAAGCTAGTGTGCATGTGATCTCTGGACAGATGTCCATTTCAGCTGGAATATACAAATCTAACAGCTTGCTCGGGGCCATGTGCAACTTTTAAAGAGATTTCACAGTTTATTTCCATATGGTACTTAGTGCTTAGAATAGGTCATGATATCTTATATTTTCAATTTGAATATGTTTGCTATTTAATCTTATCTTTAAAGGTTTTTGAATATTTTTACTTGAGTCTATAGGGGCTTAGATATGTAGACTTGTGGTTTAGAAACTTGTTTCTTGATAGGGATAATAGTGCTGGTATAATTGAAATTGTTATGGACCTACAACTCCTAGAATTTCCAGAATAAAGCATAAGGATGCCACCATTGAATACATATAATTAATTCTCCATCAAGTAAATGAGGAAAGCTTTTGTATTAATTTTGCCAGTGAGCCACACTGATCAAGAATTTGATTAACGTGCTTAAGCAGAATTTTCCAAGTTTCTTTCCTGTTAGTGGTCCTTTCGGATATGCTTGAAACCACAGATTTAGACTGTTTTACCTATCGCTAGGCAGGGATGTCAGACATGTTTTCTTAAGGTCAAAGAACCCCCTCCAAATATTACAGAACACACAAAACCCTGTTTATAGTTCTATAAATGTTCACCAATGATAACACAAACCCCAACATAATTAAATTTTGTGTAGGAATTTATACAAAACCCCTTGCAGAATACATTAATATCGAGGGCAGTGAACTTAAGTGTCGATGATGCTTAATCTTGTTCAGTAAATAAAACCATAGAAGATGTGGTTATAAGTGATAGCGAGACTCTAGCAATTGCATCCTGCTATGTAACTGACCACATACAAGTGGGGTAAATTCATGTGCATCTACAGTGCTTGTAAATAATCTAAATGAGAATGTAATCTATTGGCAATGTATCACGCTATATCCTATGGAGCTACAAGCAAATTTAATTTTACACGCCTTGGAACTCCAAGGTGACATTTAAAAAAAAAACGGAAGGGGGAAAATTAATTTCGAAAATATAACTTTGCTTCAATAGCATCTTATTGATTGAAAACATTTGAGGAAGCATGCATTTTGGATTAAATATAAATGATTTATTTTAGGAACAGGAATATCATTTAAAATTAGTTTTAATACACAAAGAATATCCTGATATGTATTTTTGTGTGCATTTATGTGTGTGTCTGGTTTGTGGACGCATATTCTTTTTTTATGTTTATACATGAAGAGGCCTTACTGCTAATACTTTCTATGCCTCCAGTATTAGCAACTGTACGACCAGGTTTGATTAAAATGCTAGTAGGGAAGTATTATAATTGGCTATACTTATGCTACTAATCATTTCAAAAAGACGATGCAAATGCTATGGCCATTCATGTTCTTAATTAAATGAATAATGTAAAAATATAATTTAATTCAAAATATTCTCAGGGGGTAAATAGAAGCGCTGCTATCTGGGAGAAATGTCTCCCTTAGTATAACATTATATTTTCAAAATAAAGTTTTTAAAATATAATATGGGTCAAAAAAGTGAAAAATTATTTTATTTTCTTTCATGAAAAGAATTACTAAAGTTGTACTGCTGGGAAATAGGCAGACCTTTGGAAAGGATAGCAATAATTTGTTGTTTATTTCACTTAAGGTGCTAATTTACATTAGCTAAATGGCAGCACTACAATAGTGGCAGATAAATGGCAGCACTACATTAGGTTAGACTCAAAATACATTTCCATCTAGAAATCATAAAATGTAACATACGGTAAAGTGTCTGCCTGGGATGCATTCGAGCTACACCTTGCTAATTTCAGGTACTTGGTATAACAGCTACAGTATAGAGTTCTAGCTCTATTGAAAATGGGTAAAATGGCAGTGCTGTACCTTACAGTTCTATACATCCCTTCTTAGAATGTATATTTTGGGACACATCAAAGAATTTTGAACTCAGACCACCCAAACTGGTATACGTGGTCAGACGAGGTTAATTGCCTTTCTCTAGTCATATTTAGACTTGGAAAATTCAATTTCTATATTTTATGTCAAGGGAAAGGAAAATTCCTTAACATCTTAACCCTATGATATATCGTGTTTGCTGTGTGGACTACATTACTGATGTATTTTAGCTTTCCACCAGCAAGGACTGAGTTAAAAGTAGGAGTGTTAGTTTACTTTTCCGTACGATGTAGCAGTTTTCTTTGGCATTGACTATTGGGAACGAACTGCAATGAACAACTGGCAATTTTGTGATTTGTCTTTACCTATATATTTCATTGGGAGCATTTAGGGAACCCAGTCAAAGTCGAAGAGCCACATCAGCGATATGTTCCAGAATGCCATTTTTTCTATTGTATACTATTTAGTAAGCAATCATCAGGCTCAGAAATTAGTCTCAGATTCTTTAGAGGTACTTTACCCTTAATAATTATGAGCACTTACTTGAAGGGAATCCCTTTACTAATGTAAGCTAGCCTATTAATTGTCAATGTAATGCTTAATGGAAAATACAGTTGATCATATAAAGAAGAGGGTAATATTAACTATCACATTTTTAATATGAAAAATAATAATATATAATGGAAGGATATCTATTCGCCTGGATTTCCTTTTATTCCCATTAATAAATAGTTCTCCAGGAAAAGAGTTGAAATTATATTTTCAAAAGATTTCTAAATTCTCTTCTGACCCATAACGTGGCCTATTAATAAACAGCAGCTTCTTCAAAAAAATTATGTTCATTTTTTTTTCCTAATGCTGTTGCTGTTTGTGGTGTGCTGTAGCTGTAGATTTCATCAATACATCTTCATGAGTACAGCAAAATATAGCAGTGTACTGTTTTACAATGATTAACTTAGTATATCAGACAGCAATCATATTAACTTAGTACATTACAGAGAAATTATTTTATACATGCTCGTTTATTGTCACAGCTAAAAGATGTTATATAGAATGCTAATGTTATTTCAAAATGTTAATGATGAGCAGCAATGCACAGCTAATAAACATGTTGTGAAGAGCAAACATCATAGAACACCCTTGCTGCAACACAAAAAAGGCATACTAGTAATAATAACAATAATAATCACATATTTTATCCAACTATAAAATGTAAATTATACTTTTTGCCAAAAGTAAAAGATTTTATTATAGTCAATTTACACATTTTGTAAAATATAATTTTCATTTCAAATCATTATAAATACCTTGGAACCTCATGCATACATAAGAAAAGACATCCCCATCAGAGAAACCAACATTATTTTTGATTTGTTTTGATGATGTCTTTTTGCTAGTTGTGTCCCCAGCAACTTAAAAAAACTCTTGCAAGCACTGAAACAGCAATAATAAAATACAGATTGTCTATATGTTCTGAATACAAGTTTTAGCTTCATTCCTCAAGCAAACATTAAAATTAGAAATATCCCAAATGATTAAAATATAAGGTAAAGCTTTTATAGATTGTCTCACATGCACTTCATTAAAGGAAATGTATGGCTTCTTTTCTCACTAGGATATTATTGTGCAGGTATGTGACCTGTTATCCAGAAAGCTCAGGACTTGGTTGTTTTCCAGATAAGGGGTCTTTCTGTAATTTGGATCTCCATACCTGCTAATCATTGAAACATTAAAAAAAAACCCAACAGATTGTTTTTATTCCAATAATGGTTAACTGTGTTCTAGTTGGGATCAAATACTAGTTACTGTTTTATTATTACAGAGAAAAAGGAATAATTTTTAAAAATTGGTTTATTTGATTAAAATTGAGTCAATGTGAGATGGCCTTCTCTTAATTCTGAACTTTCTGGATAATGGGTTTCTGATAATGGATCCCATACCTGTACTTTAAATTGAGAGCACTGGTATGTGCCCTGTTGCCTAACAAAGACAATACTCAAGTTCAATGTAAGGTTAGTAGTGTGGGGTTCTGCTTGCACCAGTTGTCAGGTTAAGAGTAAATAAACCCTTTTTGATAAGGCTTAAAATTATATTTTGAACAAGATTATATTTGCAACAATTTACTTGTGCATGGTTGAGTTTATTTTCAAATTTTGCACATCAACCCCTCCAGCCACCAAAGTTTGTGATGCTGACAGATTTTTGCACAGATTTTTCATGCTGTTCTATTGGTTTCTGTCAAATGCCATTGCCTTCATTGTATATTTTCAATTAAAAACAATGATTTGGCTACCCAACCTAGGATATTGAAGGGGAAAATTGGCTGACTGGTAAGGCACAGCCAACTTCTGCCTAGATCAGGTCAGTCATTCTATGGGGCTGCTGGTCAAATATTTCACTTCTTGGCCCATGAGTGGCTAGATATAAGTAAGTTGTAGCATTTTCATGAAGTCAGAAGCCCATATGAAGGCCTGGACTCACACTGTAAAAACTCAGGGAAAAAACTATGCAATATTTTGGATCAAGTCTAAAAAGTAAATGTTCATAATAATATGCACAGTAAGCAGAATATGCAAAATGCAAAAATGTATAGTAACAAACAAAGCTGAATTAATATTTAAAATTACACTGTTTAGTAATCAATGTATTAAAAGAAGAATATAAGTTACAGAGGCAGTATATGGCAAGTGCAAATAATTACACATTTATATAACAAAAGTTAATAAGATAGCAGGGCTCATTTAGATCCAAATGCACAAATATGGGTGCAGAATTGTACCAATCAAACACCAGTCAGTAAAGTACATCCAACCTCTTGCACTTGTCTTGCTTGCTGTATGTGTCAGTATGCTGCTTTACCCTGCAGCAAAGGGAGCAAGGGTGCACTGTGCTTTATGCTTGCCTTGAGCTGGCAGTAGTGCCAACTAAATTGCAAGCAATGCCATTATTGATGCTGCATACTGTGGCATGCACATATTTCTGTCTAACTAGTACCTGATTTACCAACTAGTCACAAGTTTTCCAACTGTATTAATGAATATGGTGCAAGTTGTTTTGCATGCAATTACACCCACACATATAATTATGCTAGAATGCTGCATTGTGGGTAAATAATATTATGCTGCTTAATATTTTTGTGCTTTGTATGCATCAAAGAGCTGATGGACTAATGATGGACTAATGATGTGTGAGTCGAGAAAAACACCTGACCATAACCCACCTGCTCTTAACTGGAACCCTACCTGTCTCAGCCCCTCCCCTCTATTTATAGACCCGCCTGCTGATGATGTCATAAAAGGGCCCTTTAAAAATTTGGAAGCCAGCAAATGGTGTGCCCAGGTTGGCCTGAACCTGCCTAACCTGTGGGGCCCGCGAGTATTGGGCCAGCCTGCACATCACTAAAACGGACATAGATAAAATATTTTTGGTGCTTATCTCATCTAATCATGCAAAGTACATATTATTAGATTTCATTGTAGGTGCTGTATGTTCCAGGCCTAGTAACCTAGAACTAGTCATCATATATTTTTTTTTCATTTATTGCTTGTTATGGGTTACTAGAGCAAAATGTTCACATTACATTTTGCCTCTTCTTCAGTATGAATAGATACTAGGAGATTAATTAAGAGATATAATGACAGGACTAGTGTTTCATTTAAATCCAGCAAAGCATATGGTGTTTGCTTTTGGTAAATGGTAGTTGGTGATTGTAGCAGCATGATCTTATGAACATGATTTGTATTTATGATTAGTTGCTGAAGTAATAACATTTCAGCAGTATTTCTAATTTGCTTGTTTTGCACTATATATACACTTATTTGCGAATTTGTAAATGTAAAAATTATACATCTAATTTAACCCTTGTGTGTTACCAGACATCAAGAAAACAGAGCCAATGGCACTGAACTAATTCCTTGTAGCTTTAAAGTCAGTGCCTTAGATTCTACATTCTATAGTACTTAAATGGTTAAAGCCAAAGCAACACTAGGGGGCACATTTACTAACCCACGAACGGGCCGAATGCGTCCGATTGCGTTTTTTTCGTAATGATCGTTATTTTGCGATTTTTTCGGAAAATTGTCGCGACTTTTTCGTTACCAATACGATTTGCGTGAAAAAACGCGAGTTTTTCGTAGCCATTCCGAAAGTTGCGCAAAATCTGGCGATTTTTTCGTAGCGTTAAAACTTGCACGAAAAGTTGCGAATTTCCGTAAAAAACATCGCCAGATTTTGCGCAACTTTCGGAATGGCTACGAAAAACTCGCGTTTTTTTCGCGCAAATCATATTGGTAACGAAAAAGTCGCGATAATTTCCGAAAAGTCGTAAAGTCGCCGAAAAAATCACAAAAAATACGAAAAAGTCGCAAAATGTTCGTTTTCCAATCGGAATTTTTCCAATTCGGATTCGAATTCGTGTCTTAGTAAATCAGCCCCTAGAACTAAAATAGACTTTGAAAGTTGTGTGTAAAGTTTGGTGAAGAAGAGAGGTTCTTTGCAATTAGGGATTATGTTAAAATAAGTTATAGTTATGTTTGTGTTTTTACTGATCCTGGTGTCTGTATTCCCTTCAGTATTACACAAAGAAAATTGGGTCTTCTGTGACACATGCCATCTATCCCATTTGAAACAAAATGTTTATATAGGAGCTGATTTATCAACAATTGAGTTGGCTTTTTTTCTAAACATGGTCATGAAAAAAAAGTGTGCATATTTTCTGAAACTGAAAATAGTTAAGATTTCTTAAAGAAAAAACAGCAAAAACTTGGGAAGTAAAAGCTGACAAGTTTGTATAGAAGTTGGGGGAATATTCTCTAACAACTTGATTCATTTATTTTTCCCAGTCAAATAAAATATTCACATTTTTCAGCCTCATTGTAAATGAATGGAACAATTTGCTTCGTATTTGCCAGTCTTTTTTCCACGAAATACGCACCTAAGAATATTCTTTTGTGTTTTTTCTTAAATAAGGTATTACTTGAGTTTTAGTGCTGTTTTTTTTGGGAACTTGAATTTTCATAAATAAGGCCCTAGGATTAAGAACCATTTATTTTCTATATATTTTTTTTATTTAACACAGCTAACAAGAGCAGTGAACAAAACCCTAAAATTTCAGTAAAATGCTTTTTTTTCTGGCAGAATTTTCTGCCATAGTGAAATTGTTGGATATGGTTAACAGTTATACAAAAGAATAACATCTTTATTACCAAAATTCTACAAATTAAAGAATAAAACTGGGAGGATTCTTAAAATAAGGTTTTAAGCGATGATCAAATGTATTTAGTTTCCAGAAAGAACTATGTGAAAATCCATAGTTTTTAGTATTAGAAAAATGATCTTTATTTCAATCCCTACAAATACAGATCTGAACCCAGTGAACTGTTGGAATGTTTGATTAAAACAAGATTTATTTATAACTGGAAGTTTTATCAGTCTTTTTAAGCTAGTTAAAATATTAGTGGTGATCAAATTATTAAATTATGCATTTTAAATATCTGTCTATATCAAATGGTTCCCTTTAATATGTTTATAGTTTCAACGGAGCTAAGTGGTAGTTTAGAGATAAAGAAAAGGTTGATCCTAAATCAAAACAAATATCATTTTTATACAGTTTTCCCTAATCCTGAGATTTTAATTAAAAAAATGGGGAATTATATTTCATGCATTTTCCAAATGTACTTTTTCTGAATAGTTTTTAACAGATATCTTGTTATCCATCAGCCTACTTTTATTAGGTGGTCAGTAAGTGCTCAGATTGAGGCATTTAAGGACAGATTGCAATTTCATTATTTATTGTATTTATCAATATGCAGATGCCATCTATTAATATATAAGAGTAACTTAGCAAGCAAAGCTACAGGAAGTGTATATATTATATTTGTACACAATGTATCCTGAAGGCGAGGTTAGATAAATATTTATACCACAAAACGCTAGTGTTTTTCTTTTAGTCTGCATTTATCAATATTAAGTTGTGTTGTTAGTATCCAAATATAAAAGTACAAATTAGTGTATATATGTATATTTTTATTTATATAGCGTTAGTGTCTACAAAGTGCTGTACATTCGTGTAATATAGTACTAGTACAAACACAGAGACAGACATTGCAATGTATAAAAATAAATATGCACAGTAACAAACTGTGCTAGGAGACAAAGTCCTTGCCCCATAGAGCTTATTTGCTTTCATTTTATTCCAGCCTGCAGTTCCCTCAAAGGAATCAAACATACTAAATTTAAAGAAAAAAAATAAATGTATAATATTTAGACATATATGTATATATTCATTTTATTTATATGAAAGACCGTACATATATAAAACCTTATTTGAGCATTTCAGAAACTTTATTTGAGCTACTTTTGCCAATTACTTTATTATTTCCTCTCACCACTGCTAATAAATGCCAGTAAACAGAAATTCCTGAGGGGAGATTTATCAAAATGTGGGTTTAGAGCTTAATACATAAAAATTCACCCATGTTCTGTTCATTCCTATGAGATTTTTAGAAGCATATTTATCAAATGGTGGGTTCTAACTTTCACCCATTGATAAATAAACTTCTAAAAATCCCTTAGGAATGAATAAAATGTGGGTGAGGTTTTATGTATTGAGGTCTCAACTCACATTTCGATAAATTAGGTAATACTCCATGGCGCACATTTACTAACCCACGAACGGGCCGAATGCGTCCGTTTGCTTTTTTTTCGTAATGATCGGTAATTTTGCGGTTTTTCGGCGTCTTTACGATTTTTGCGTAAAAACGCGAGTTTTTCGGCGTCATTACGAAAGTTGCGCAAAGTCGCGCTTTTTTCGTAGCGTTAAAACTTAAAAGGCGCGACGTTTCGCGCAAGTTTTGACGCTACGAAAAAAGCGCGACTTTGCGCGCAAGTGTTAACGCTACGAAAAAATCGCAACTTTGCGCAACTTTCGTAAAGACGCCGAAAAACTTGCGTTTTTACGCAAAAATCGTAAAGACGCCGAAAAAAACGCAAAAAATATGAAAAAGTCGCAAAATGTTCGTTTCCAATCGGAATTTTTCCAATTCGGATTTGAAATCGTGTCTTAGTAAATCAGCCCCCATGTGTGCTAGGAAGGGCAAGTGCATTTTATTTTATTAAAATCAGATTTTAATATGTTTCAGCAAGTGACCAAAATCATATTTTTAATTTGATTTTATTCACATAATTAAATATAGTTTTTCTTTATACTTTTCCTTCTCCTCAGCCCTTTTTTCCCCTCGCCATTTGGGCTCTAGAAAAATAATGGCGCCAGTTCACCATGTTACTGTAAAGCACAGTGATCTTAATTGTATCATGTCTCTCTCTGGTTCTGGGTGCTGAGCATGGATGGGCATTTTTACAAACTGGAAACACTGGTATCTGGATAAGGCATGGCTAAATTAACATCAAGTGAACAATTTGTAGTATTTATGCTATTTAAATATGCAATGGGGTGATAGTCAGGGGGGATAATTGGTTGGATATCTCAAAATGTGGACTTGTTTGGCCAGCATTACATCAATTCAGTTCTATAATTACATACATAGCTTGTTTTGTTACACTCTCTTTCTTTTATTTATTCTCTCTTTTTATTCTATTTCTTTGATTATCTTCTAAAGTTATGCAATCATATTTGTCTTTCTGTTGTCTGATTTCTGTTCATAGATAGAGTCATGAATGAACATTGTATAGGTTTGACCGATTGCAAGGACCCACAGCAGCCAATCAAATTTCTGTTTTCATAACCGTAGCTATAGGTATGGGATCCCTTATCCAGAAACCCATTATCCAGAAAGCTCCGAGATACAGAAAGCCCATCTCCCATAGACTCCATTTTAATCAAATAATTCAGAATTTTAAAACTGATTTCCTTTTTCTTTGTAGTAATAAAATAGTACCTTGTAATTGATCCCAACTAAGATATAAATAATCCTTATTGGATGCAAAAAATTCTGTTGGGTTTGATTAATGTTTTATTGATTTTTTTAGTAGACTTAAGGTATGGAGATTCAAATTATGGAAAGACCCCTTAACCGGAATACCCTTGGTCCCGAGCATTCTGGATAATGGATCCTATACCTGTACTCTAAATCAGAAAAAATTGCCATCTGGTGGCCTTGGGCTTATAGCATAAAATAAACTTATAGCATAAACTGTGACCATAATTTTTAGCCTGAGGAGTTCAATATAGGATTATGTAACAAAAAGTCCAAAGTTTGCCACTTGACTAGTAACCCATAGCAACCAATCAGCAGGTAACATTACTGCTCAGCTGTTTGAAAGCACGCATCTGACTGGCTTCTATGGGTTACTAGAGGAGGGAAAACTTTAGGCCTTTTATTACATTGCCCGGTTTTAATAACATACTTACTAGGACTGTTTGGTTAGCAGTGTCAGACAGAGTTTTTTTGCCAACTTCTCTTGAAGAACATGGCATGGTTGCATTATTAGCTTAGCCCAACCACACATTTCTTAGGTGGCAGTTGTACCAGTGTACAGTACAATGTAAGTGCAGTGTGCAATGTAAGTGCAGTGCAAGCTGTGACAATAAATAAATAAATAACACAAGACCATTTGACATATGTGGTAGAAAATGTCTTTGGCATTGGAATGGTCTTCTTTTTAACACTTGCATTTGTGTCCATTACTAGTGTTTCTCTGAGCTAGAGCATTTTGTATTTTAGGCTTGCATTTGGTCACAAAAAAAACCTAATCTGTGTAGCAGGTTGCAGTTGACACAAAAAAAGAGAATAAAAAATAAATTTAATTTAATCCTTTTTTTAATTTTAGGTACAAGCCCAGTTACAGTTGGAAGGAGTAGCCCATGCACATCCTCACCTCCACCCACATCTGGCTGCCCATGCTCCGTACCTGATGTTCCCTCCTCCACCCTTTGGACTTCCAATTGCATCTTTGGCTGACACAGCATCTGCTGCAGCTGTGGTAGCAGCAGCTGCTAAAAGCAACAGCAAAAACTCCAGTATTGCTGACTTACGACTCAAAGCCAGAAAACATGCTGAGGCTTTGGGCCTTTGACACTTATAGCCATTGAAAAATCAATGTACTGAATTCCGTTTTAGACCTCTAAGAGACTCTCCAAGCACCAAATCTGTTGGTAAAATGCTTTGCAAATGTATACAAGTGACACACAGACATTTATAAGGCTATACCTGTTTCTTTAAAAGATCGGAAAGGATCACAAAGGATTCACTACTACACAGGGCATCATTTGGGCTGGCTCAGAGAAGCTGAAAGGCTTGAAGTTAAGAATTATTTTTGTTGCAAGTTTTTGGCCATGTTATTTCTGAACTGGAATTTCAGTTGAAAGTGATTCAGAAACTTTACCCAAGCTGTGGACAGACATGTGGACATACATTTAGGACTCTGAAATATAGAATTTTTTTTAACCCCTGAAAAGGTTTTTCTAACTTCAGCAATGCATCATCAGCTACTTTCAGTTTTAAAATCTTGTGCATGTGTCTAAGCAAACAAATTTGGAAAATCATATAAATATATATGCGTATATGGTAAATAAGAGATTTCTGGGGCTGGTTCCCCTCTAAACTGGCATTTCTTTGTTGCCAATGGTATTATTTCACTGCCACGAGAATCTTCCATCCCAATAGCAGGAGTGGTTGCTCATTAAAAGTAGAGTTACAGACACACCCTGTGTTATATGTAATAACCTTATTGCAAAAGCAGGCAGCAATAAATTTGTTTTGGCCTCCAACTGTCATATTTTTTAGAAAAAGAACACAACATGTTTTGTGGTGGTTTGGAAACAGAACATATCCATAATTCCATAGAAAATGTAGACTTTTTTGTTTTACAAAACACCACATTTTGTAAAATGACCTGTATGTTACCATCCCCAGATCCATATGTGATTTATTGGTCCCAACCCTGCAACATACTGAGATGAAGATGTCCCTCTGGTGTTAGGAAATAATATTGATAAAGCATCGGTGTTGGTAAATGCAATGAAGCGCAGTAAAGTGCAATACTGTAAATATTATAGATTTAAAGATTGAAAATGGAAAGTTAAGATGTTGATAAATACATTTGCATTCACCAAGATTTAGCACTTTGTGCTTCATTTGTGTGATGCAGTACATTGCCAAATGAGTGTATTGCTTAGCAATGGATAAAATTGTCTTATGTCGTCTATAATGTATGAAAAAGTAAGGATACCATGATTTTAGTGCAGTGACTATGTGCCATATAATTCAGAATTAAGCTAAAGTATCCGGCATGATGATCTTTTCAATGTGACCGGACAAAACAATACACAGAATGAAGTATAACTTTGAGATGTACCCTTTTATTTGACCATTGCTATAAGACTGCGGTGCAGGGCAGAACTGCACCTTTATGGGAAAAATAACAAACAGACCCTGTTAATACAGATACCAAAGTGTTTCGTTTTTTTTTTAAATCCTTAATTTCTATATTTTTGGTCCCACTATTCATGCTGTGATTTCATTCAAAATCATTATTAGCCCTGTGTACCTCTAAAGATAAAAATACAGAATTTCATCATTGCGTTTAGTACATCCAAGACAGGCAAATCATTCTGTTCCTTTGTAAAGCTGTATGTGGAAATTTTATTTATTATTTTGTTTGAAATTTTATAATGTGTAATATTTTAATTATGTTGAGTGTAAATTTTACGATGCTTTGCATTTATTTTTATATTTTGGAAACCCATTGCTTTTGCAAAAAAACAAAACAAAAAAAAGGATAGGCTCAGCCTTGTTTGCAAAATTACATTTTTTTTTTGGTTTTACACTAATGCAGATTTTGCGCAATGGAATACAATGGTGCATTAAGAATTTCCATTTTCAAGTGGTACATAACTTAGGCTACATCTGTTTGCATAGCGTTTATAAATCAACAGGCATTTCAGGGATTAAGGATATGAACAGCCTGTCAAAATCTTAATGGTCTTAACATTTCTAGCCAACTGTCATAATGCATATATTTTTTTATTTTCCTTGCCATATTGCCATGCCAGCATGCTTTTACACAGGTTCACAGAACATTACCTTCAGTTTGAGAGTGTATTTTGTTAGATCACATTGTATGAATGTACATCTCGTACAGCAAGTGGAATATGAATAAACCTATAAATATTTGCAAAGATGATTTACCTAATATTTTAGCAGTCCAACTCCATTACATGAAGTAATTTCATGATTCTGTGGGGGGGGTAATAAAAATTAATTGTGGCATTGTAATGTGTCAGCTATATGGTTGCCATTTTAAAGTGACATCTGTAGTGATCTGTATGTTGTAAGTGGAGGCTGCATTTATACAAACTATGGTACAGGTATGGGATCCGTTATCTGGGAACCCATTATCAAGAGATCCGAATTACAGAAAGCCTGTCTTCCACAGACTCCATTTTAAAATGGATTCCCTTTTTCTCTGTAATAATAAAACAGTACCTTGTACTTAATCCCAACTAAGGTATAATTAATCCTTATTGGAGACAAAACAATCCTATTAGGTTTAATTAATGTTTTATTGATTTTTTAGTAGACAAGGTATGGAGATTCAAATTATGGAAAGAGCCCTTATCCGGAATACCCTTGGTCCCGAGCATTCTGGATAACGGGTCCTATACCTGTACAAGTATTGGATGCCTTATACAGAAGCCGGTTATCCAAAAAGCTCCAAATTACAGGAAGGCCATCTCCGATAGGGTCCATGAAAGCAAATAATTCTATTTTTAAAAAATATTTTCTTTTTCTCTTTTATAATTAAACAGTACCCTGTACTTGATGGTAACTAAGCTGCATGAATCCATATTGGCAGCAAAACATCCTACTGGGTTTACTTAAAGTTTCAATTATTTTTATCAGACCAGAAAACTCCAAGTTCCAAGCATTTTAAATAAGAGATCCAAAACCTCTAATATGTTTCCATGAGAGTGGTGAAAAAACTGACATAAAATGCATAAGCAAAATATATTAAATTAACAGTCTGTTTTTATGTGTATAATATATATATTTATGCAATTGAATATGACATTTTTTGTGTTATTTCCATGTGATTAAGGCAGAAGAGAAGACCTTCCATCCTCCAGAATAAAAGTCATAGAATCTGTAGGCTAATACATAAATACCAAATTTTTATTTCCCTTATTTTAATTCTAAAACAAATCAGTGGAAACAACAAAAATCTATCCCTACCATTCTTTATTTGTATTGCCTCCAAAACCAGAATTGCAATATAGTTTTTTCAAATAAAAGTTTATATAATTTCATTTATATCTTATTTTTGCAGATATGTAGCATGAGAAAGCAATGAGCAATTTATCGCACTAATTTGAGACACCATTTGAGACTCATTTTTGACTAAAATATCTATTATCAACAGTTATTAATAATCAAAGGGTATTTGTGCAATGTCTACACTTATATTGCCATCCTGGTGAAGCACACATCGATTGGGGAACTTTAAAAGCATTAACTTTATCAGGGCTGTCTAACCGGAGGCCCGTGGGCCAGATATGGCCCTCCTAAGAATTTTTAAGGTGCCCAGATGCTCAAAGGCTCAGCAGACATCACTGTCATTTCAATGCTAAATGAGAAATAATCACACCACTACATGTAATAAAATGGACAGTAGTGATGAGCAAATCTGTTCCATTTTGCTTCACAGAATAAAACTGTAAAAAAATTCCCGAAACAGCTAAAAATTCATGCCAAAACAATTCTCCAATGGCAAAATGGGGAATTATGCAGTGAATCCATGCCTGGTGAAAAATTTTGCTCATCACTATTGGACAGCACTGATTTATATAATACAGGTATCGGACCCCTTATCCGGAAACACGTTATCCAGAAAGCTCCGAATTACGGAAAGCCTGTCTCCCATAGACTCCATTTTAATCAAATAATTCAGAATTTTAAAACTGATTTCCTTTTTCTCTGTAGTAATAAAACAGTACTTTGTAATTGATCCCAACTAAGATATAATTAATCCTTATTGGATACAAAGCAATCTTATTGGGGTAAATTAATGTTTTATAGATTTTGTAGCAGACTTAAGGTATGGAGATCCAAATTACGGAAAGACCCCTTATCCGGAATACCCTTGGTCCCGAGCATTCTGGATAATGGGTCCTATACCTGTAATATATATGTTATATATACATTTGTAAAAGATGCTGATGCACACTAGGAAATTTGTCAAAAAAGTTACTATTTTTATTGGACATTTCGGTCATCACTTGGGACCTTTATCAAGATATATATATAATTAAAACACTGATATTTATTTTTCCTTTTTTTAATAATAATAAAATACATCCATTTTTAAGGCACAGTGAGCACCCATCCATCAAATGAAGTTTCCAATCTAATATTAAGTGTCAGAAGCTCTGGGCTATAAAGGTAATGATGAAGTAACACAGAAACTTAACTGGGTTTACTTGTTAATATGTTTTTTCCCTGGTCATATAAAACATTAAGATTTAATTTGAATACTTAACTTTTACCTAAAAAAGCTAAAAAAAGGCAATCATGGTGACACTAAACTACAGCCATAATAAAAATAGCTAGAGAGTAAAACAACAAGAAATCCCCTGCCACATGCAAAACATCTGTGTCACATTTAGCCTCTCCAGTCCTGAGAAGCAAAAATTCTAGGTCATTCATTAACCTATCAATCCCCTAAGGTGCTGCTCTTGGGGCAGGCAAATACATTATTTTGTATACTGAATTCAGCAAGTATAAGTGTAGGCAATAAGTTGGCTAATAGACTTGAGCTGTCATTGTTAGGATGCAGTCAAATTTATATAAATGTGCCATTACTGCACACCATTATCTAAAGCTTCTAATCATATAATACTTGTAAATACACATTTAAAAAGAAAAGGGGAAGGGGCGGAATAGTCATTTTCTAGAGATAAGAATTATAAGCTAGTTCCAAACAGAGTATTAGTGCTAGGGCACTCAGCATTCATTTATGAAATGAAAACTGATGTTATATTATTATACAGATATATATGTCAAGGAGCAGGGAGTGCTACAGAGAAACTGTAAGAGAGATATATATCTCAGAAGAGTTTGTTTAAAATTATATGGAAAACACTTATTTAAGTGCAACACATACATTTTATTACAACTTCAGGTCTAACATATTCTCGTGTGGTCCTGCTTGGTTTATTGGTGCCCACAATGTCAAATGAACAGTCCTGATTGCAGACTATTTGTACAGTTAAAGGATATGCAAGGGATAAAGCAATAATTCTCCATAAAGAAACAGCAGAAGAAATTAGTAGACCCCAGCAAGCATACATCAAGGCCATCAGGAAGTATCAGGAATATAGGATAATTTAAAGGAAATATAGTATAATTCAAACAGAAGGGAGTAAGTATTTTCTGAAAATGGGAGACACCTAAGCAAAAGTGACTTTAAAGTGTTTTATGACCTTTTGACTTTCCAATGATATGTTTTCCTATTCCCTAAGCTGTGGTTCAGCAGATGGTGCAGGTGACAAGAAGAAATGTGTTGAGACTGGAGGAAATAATGCCTTTATTAGCACAGAAAGACCTTACATGTAGGGGCTCATTTACTAACCATCGATTTTTAATTATAAACTCGATTCAAATTTTAAAAAAAAAAATTTGCAGAGAAAAAAACACTGCAACTAAAATTCTATAAATCAGAATTTGACAATTCGGCAGATTAAACTTCTTCAGTTCATGTAGAAATCAATGGCAATTGTCCCTTTTGTCTCTAGACTTTACATATTTCACTGGGTTTTGTCTGAAAATCTCTTTCACTTTTGATAAAATCCAATAAAATCAGGGGTCTAATTTAATTTAAAAAAATGAGAAATTATGGGGTTTTAATAAATCTGCCCCTTTCTGTATGTATGGGCAAGCAATGAAATTCACTAGAGATGTAGTACTTGGTGATTTGTTGGTAGGGTTTCACAATTGTTGGATGTCTTTCTAGCAAATGTAATACCGTGCTACATCCCCATGTAGTGATATTTAGTACAGAACAACTACAAGAGATGTTGAAATGGCTATTTGAAAACATTTACAACATTTGCTGGTGAAGTCAGAATGATGCCTTCATATTATAGTGGAGTTTTGCCAAAGTAGCTATTTAAACACCAGTATGTCAGCAAAATTATAAAAATGTAAAAAAAAAAAAGTAATATTCATTATTTTCATGGGAAATTATGACATTTTACCAGGTCTAATACCAGTGATATTTTGTCAAATTCTATATTAAAATTATTTATAAATAATGTGAAAAAATGTGGAATTAAAGTTTCAGTAAAATAATTATTTTGATACTGACATGTCAGTGATGGGATAGGGGAAAGGTGAGTAGAAGTCAACTTTTGTAATTTATCCAGTTCCCAAAGCCCGGACTGCTAGGGTTGGGGCTATGTAAAGGAAATGCCATCTGCCCTACCTATACTTCCACTCACATGTGCTACCAGGTAGAGACCCCAATATAAATAAAAATGTTTCCTCTTTACCAATGAGCACCAACCCCTTGGGTGTTCTAAAGTTAAAAGGTGCTCAATAATCAACCCCAGTGTGTTAATAGTGTAACCCTTATTTACAGTATACAATTGTAGAGCATATCACACACTGACACGTTCCTCTCTAAAGACAGACTTAGCAGGATCCCACTTGGTGGAATCTTTGGTGGCCATGGATCACCTCCAGTGGAATTTTCAGGTAATTTCCTGGGAGAGATACCTAAGTTAGAGGTTAGAACTGTTTTTTTCTAGCTTAACCTATCTGACTGACATTCCCAGAGTGTACTGTAACAAGAACTTGCCTACCACTATCTTTATATTCTATTATTCATGGGTTCCCTGTTTTCCCTGTTCCCCAACTTCACCTCACCTCCCTTAGGGTATTCCTTAACTGGGTCCTTGATCCCAGGCTCCCCATCTGCATCCACTCCCTCCTGAAGTGGTAATCAAAGAAGATGAGCAACCTCCCACTTTATAAAACTCCCCAGAAATGGTCACCACCACCCTGGCCAATAGGGAACACATCCTGCTCAGCTATCCAGGTGGTTACAAGTGCCAGGACTTCCTTTAGAAAATACAGCAGTACTGGATTTCCAAAGCCAATTAATTCCAATTTAATTTCAAGTAAACTTGTCAAGCTATGGCAAGACCTTAGACCTTAGATTGTAAGCTCCATTGGGGCAAAGGCAAATATGAATGATATATATTCTCTGTAAATCGATGTGTAAACACTTCAGCGCTATATATAAATAACAAATAATAGAAAAGGTAAAAATAATCTACATACTGCAAAGCTAGTTATCAGAGAAAGTAACATTTTAGATGCAGACTGCAGACCAATTTACCTTGGATAATAATTGTTAATGTAATTCAGGGTGCACTCTCCTAGTGTTACTACATGCATAAGATACCTAAGAACCCCACATTCTCCCCTTTCTTAATGCATGTAGAATACCATCACCAATAAGAAGATCAAGCACTGAAATAGTTAAAAATGTAACCACATGTTGGCATCATACCTTCAGTTTGAAAAGATTTTAGTTATTTGAAGTGTGTTAAGCTTAAAAAAACAAAACTTTACACATGTGAAGATGCTCATTTGTGCATCATGGCATGCAGCTAAATCAATGCAGTTTAAATGGAAGACAGGATTTCTTCCAGTGTCTATTTCACATGAGTTTTTTTAAGCATGCTGTGACAGCAGCATTCACCTGTGCTGATTACTTTTAAGCTCTTAAACATGTGGATTCCATATGTGCCCAGGTTTAAACGATAGGGCAGCAGCCCTTTTATGGACTAACTGCAGTGACTAATGCTTATGTATGTATTTCCCAGCATACCTTCTTGACTATAGAGGAATAATTGAATAATGTCAGCTTTGAGAGTAAAAATGAAATACAGTAAACAAGTAAATGCAGTAAATGAAATCCGGTTATTACCTAGCAGGATCATTAGGTTTGTACACTGTTGCACCTGCCTAATTTTAGTCCAAGGGTCCACAAACAAGGTATTTTGTAAATTAGCCTTCAGTTAGGTGTGGTATTTAGATCAAATAAGACAAGTTTCCTATATAATTGTGTAATTGTCAAAATGTGCTTTCTTAAAATGAGATGTTTTGTCTAAATATAATAATTTATGTTTAATTTCATGTTCAGTTTATATTAATTAGTGAATAATAATACATGGAACTTATCTAGAAAGCTTGGAACCTGATGGTTGTCCTGGAATTTAGATCTACTTAAGTCTGCTAAAAAACATTTAAACATTAATTTTAACCAACAGGATTGTTTTGCCTCCAATAAGGATTGCTTTTATATTAGGATGAAGTATAAGGTACTGATTTATTATTACAGAGAAAGAGAAAATCATTTTTAAAAATTGCATTTACACCCTTGGTTTGTTTGCATAGTTTCGTTCCTCTTCTGTTAACAGAGATACTGCACAAGACATTTCTGAGACTCAACAAGCATAGATTTATCTCAGGGCATGAATTAAAGTGGAAGAAGGAGTAATTTAATGGAGCAAATGAACAAATGCCTCATTCTTGTTTATTATACATTTTAATATATAATTTTCTCTTAATGTTGCTTCTTCAAAATATGTTTGTGACAAACTAATAAGGGTGATTGATATTCTGTATATGTTTTGAACTACTAATGACATTACTTAATATGTTATACAAACTTACTACAGACTCTCACCGAGTAACTGTCTGAAGAAACTTTATGTCCATTCAAGCAAAGGTGATACATTCAATTTTAGGGGACAGAGATTCTCTAAAAATTATCTAGAAATATGTACAAACGTGAATTAGGGTTTTATGGAAAATGTGGGGTAAATTGTATTTTAAGGTGTCCCTGAAGTTAGGGTTTTATACCTTGTGTGTTTGAAATTAACTATATAACATTTCCTTTGAATTACAGACTTCCAATTAATGTGTTTAAAGAAGAAGGAAAGCTACTCAGACATTTTATTGCCAATAGATTAGTAACAATAGTGCAAGGTAGAATGCTATATTTATTCTGCAGAATGCTTTACAATACCTGAGTAAACAGCCCTAGAAGCTCCCTCTGTTTGTTTAAGATAGCAGCAGCCATTTTAACTTGGTCTGGCAAGGGACAGCTCTTAGCTCAGATTACAGCAGAGAGGGAAAGGGGAGGGGGAGAGAGGAGTAAACTGAGCTGACTTGTGCTGTGCCCTGAAGGATTTTTGACATAGAACATCATGTACAAAGAATAGAAGGAAAGAAATGTGGTGTTTCTTTTTACTGAGGACTCAGGGCAGAAGTTCTGTAAGTGTTTATGGTTGTATTTACATAGACCTTTCAGATAAAGCTTACTTAGTTTTGACCTTTTCTAGTCTTTAAATCCCCCCCAAATAAAATAAATTCAGAAAAACAAAATAAAGCAACTGTTAGTTGACTCTAGAACCTAACTAGATTTCCATTAATTATAAAGCAGGGCTGTGTCATAAGGAAGCATATGACTAACAACATTGGAGAAAAGGCAATACATCATTTCTGTAGAAAAAAATAATACATTATGAATAGACTATTGAGTTATTTTGTATTTACTGAAACTCCCTGACATTACATGACACTCATGGGGAAATTGTTACTGTTCTGACTTGCTGTTTTAGGTGATAAAACAGCATGAAAACTGTACATTAAATATGTATGCAGGGAATATATTGATTAATTCTTTAGTGATAAAAAACAAGAACAACAAATGAAACAAAGGAAACAGAGAACAATATTTAATTTTGCAAAATGATGGATGTATAGAAAAGTATTTTTGCAAGCATGGAACATATGGAGTGGACAACTTACTGAAGCAGGGTACAAAACCATTTTACAATAGAGACTAGACAGAAAAACAGATTGACATGCAAGTTCAGACACTGTAGCCTAAACAATAAACCAGTACAGAAGATCCAGTGTAAAAGAAAAGTGTTGTTGTTGTTTGGGCTCTTTATATGACATTATGTGGAAGAAAGGAACAGGAGGAGAAGGAGACTGCAGCCTCCATTGAAACAAAGGGCACATGAGCTTTGTGTGATACGCCTGCTGAAACAGATAAAAAAGATTGGATCCTTAAAATCGTAAAACTGGTCTTCCAGTTTACTTGCACCAGTGTTACCATTCTACACAGGATTACCTAACATTTTGGACTGATCCTTTTATACCTGCAGGCTATAGTAATAACTATAATGAATGGTCAACTGAAATTATTGAGTAGTACTGACCCTAATTAGTGAAGAGCAAATCTGTCCCATTGCACTTCAACGAAAAACTAGCAAATCTGCCGAAACATTTGCGAAATGGTGAAAAATTAGCAAAACACTGCTACCACACTATTTTGATGTGACCGTGACTTTTTGTATGTGAACGTGACTTTTTCCTCACTCGCAGATTTCTTTTTGTGGTGAATTTTTGAGGCTGTTTCGTGAAAAAATTCACCTATGGCGAAATGCAGAATTTCACAGCGAATTCATGCCTGATGAAAAATTTCGCTGATCACTTACCCTGATACTAGAAATATTTAGAAAAAAATCACTTGACTATTTTTAATAATAGCTGCATGACAATTGTGTCCCTTGTCCTCATAAATCACACCTGGCATAATGCTGCCTTTGCTAATGGCTGCAGGCTCATCATGATTACGGTCTTAGTTGATCTTTTTTATGCTTTCTAATGAGGCGAGCACTTAAGGTTTAGCTTGAGCCATCAGTAACAATACATTGTCAAAAATATATAGGGATTTAAATAAAAAAAAAAAAGCGAGAGAGAGGTTTTGCTTTTTTGTCATGGCCATTTTACATTAAATGCAAGTTCAGATGCTGTGAACAACATTAAAAACTTCTCCTAAAATGTTGAATATATAAAAAATATTTTTTTTCCATTTTAACAGCATTATGCAACAGGGATATATCAAACCCATTATTTAGAAATTTCAGGTCATTTACCAAAAGTTTCCCTTTGGTAGACTAATTTTTCATGTTTCCTCTGCCAGAACAGTGAAAAATCTGGCGTTTGGACGGAAAAATTTGCCACTTATTTTACACAATTTTTTAACCCTGTTTTTTTCAGCAAATTTTGCACAGCATAATAAATACGCCCTTTATAGCCTCTAATTCTTAACAGAATCATTGTGCTGGCTTGTCTGTACTTGCCTTCATTTACTGTCTGCACCAACTTAAGGCTTACTATGTTCCCAGTCCCACAGGGGTAATTGCATTTCTTCTTAGCACCTTATAAGAAGACAAAGGGAAAATAACTTTATGAGTGGTGTATTAAAAGTCTACAAAGTGGACAAAAGCCATGGTTGATTTGGCAGTATAGCCAGAGATTGTATATGGAACAGTGCTGATGATCCATGCAGCTAAAAAGGTTTCTGAGAACTGTAGCACCTCATTATGACTTTAGTGACCAGGCCACTTAAATGTACTGTCAGTCTGCAGAAGCAACCACTACGGTGAAAAGTCACTGTGCCTTTTTTCCTTATACATTTGCCTATTGTATATTTATTTTGATTTAGTTTTATTTATACAAGTCTTTATAAAGGTACTGGCTCAGCTTGCAGTTTTAGCTCTCGCTTCCAATATGGTCCCAAACAACCCTATTATACTATAGCTGTCCTTTTGTGTTAGAATCACATAAGAAATGGGCTTGGACAGTGGCATGTATGAAAAAGTGGGCACTAATTAGCAGGGCCATTAATACCACTATTCATATCAGGGAGAGGTATTTTCATGTACAGAGAGGTACCATACAGCTTAGGTAGTAGGGTGTCACATTCCACATTATACATTGGTGTATCACCAACCAGTTTGGGCAGTGTACCATTGATATACAAAACATAATAGCAGTCAATAAACCCTCAGCCTAGTTAGGATGAAGGCGCAGTCTGTAGTAATATTGAAATTATGACACATATCTAAACAGACTGTATTTTTGTGGAGTATGGAGATTTGATTTTCCTACACATCCCAGATAGATGGTAGTTACAAGGCTTCCTGCACAGTGTTCTTTTAGACTGTGCATGTATGTCAGTGTATAGAGGTTGGTACACTTTGAGCACACAGTTGTGCGGTGCATAGTATAAATCAGTGCCGTCCAACTTCTGTGGTACAGAGAGCCAGAACTTTTCTGGTCTACATGGCGGAGGGCCGCTAATGGAAGACAGTTTTGACCACTCCCCTTTTTTAAACAGCACCCACTTCAAACCACACCCATGTTATCACAAGAGCTTTTCAAGACCATTAATGGTGGAAGCGCATATGTGAAAAGAATTACATTATCTCATATTAAGTATTAAGATATACCCTTAAATCCATATGCCTCCTCCCCCCTGTGGACAGCCAAGCAACCCCCAACATATAATTACACACCTTAGGGACCAAATTATTACTATTTTCAACTGCTAACAAACTCCCAGTATGGCACACATACATACTCTGCCTGTCCTAGGCTGCCTGTGTGCCATACTCTGCCTGCCCTATGCTAACTGTGTGTGCCATACTCTACCTGCCATATGCTGCCTGTGTGTGCCATACTCTGCCTGCTCTATGCTGCCTGTGTGTGCCATATTCTGCCTGCCCTATGCTGCCTGTGTGTGCCATACTCTGCCTGCCCTATGCTGCCTGTGTGTGCCATACTCTGCCTGCCCTATGCTGCCTGTGTGTGCCGTACTCTGCTTGCCTTATGCCGCCTGTGTATGCCATACACACAAGCTGCATAGGGCAGGCAGTACATACAGTGACACAATGCTGGCACTGCTCCTACAGTCTGTCTGAGGTGTCAACAGGTGAACAATGTAAGTGCTTACAGTTTGAGCCTGAGGTGTGAACAATGTGAACAATGCAGGCACTAAAAGGTGTGAACAATACAGGGGATTACATGTTTAAACAATACAGGGGTTTACAGTGTGAATTTGAGGTGTGAACAATGCAGGGGGCCAGTTAATCTCAGTACTGATACCATTTAAAGCTTAAGTCACACCAGCCAGACAGGTAGGGGGCCACACAGAGGGGGGTCACGGGCCGCCAGTTGAGCAGCACTGGCATAAATTAATCCCATTATTATTATTAATCCTATTATTGGTTAATAAAATGCATGGGGAAATATTTTAAAAATAGGTATAGTATAGTATTAATTCTAAAAAAGGAAACACCATTTCAATTGTATGTTAAAAAAAAGTTAAGTCAAGGCAAACCCCATAGGGTGGCCCTAACTATTTATGTCTTGTCATATTTTCAATGACTGTCTCTAGTGATGGGCAAATCTGTCCTGTTTCCAACTTCCTTCTGCATTCTTGAACTTTTTCTATTCAAAACCCCACTGGAAGGTTTTTGTATGAATCTTTGAATGCAGGGCAAGCAGGGGTGATCGGAGCAGAAAGATGCAGGAAATTTCTGTACTAAAACCTAAAAATATGGTGGTAGGTGTATGATTACCCACTCACAAAGTAAAAAACTGGATAACTGACTTCATAATTTTACAAACTATGGCATACCAATGCTTTCTAAACTGTAGTTATTCAGCCACTAGAACTAGAATTACAAGCTACTACCTAACAGGAGATTAGGTAGCCTTGTACTAACAATTGACAGATGGGGGAATACAACACCTAAGGCTGATGCCACACCTAGTGTATGGCGTATATTTACGGCAAGCCGAAAAATGCTTGCCGAAAATAGCGCCATATGCTCCTACCTGTGCCTGCACCCGAATTAATGGAATATGGTCGGGTGCAGGTGGATATCGGCTACATGTGCCTGCACCCGAGCGTATTCCATTCATTCGGGTGCAGGCACAAGGTAGGCTACATTTACAGTAGCGGGGCGTATTCTCGGCAAGTGTTTTTCGGCTTGCCGAGAATACGCCCGTGTGGCATTAGCCTTAGTGACTTGATGGGGCTAGTAATAGCAGACCAATGTTTTCCATGGTCCGTTGGAGCACAGGGAAAATATCTATGAAGATTGGTATTACTGTAATACTTTAATACAAGTTTGTGTCAATTTATAGCTGATGACCATGCATTGTACTTTGTTTTGCAAATAGAGAAATCATAACTGCTATTCATACAGAAATTGGGGAAACACTTATAGAGAAATATATTGCACAAGGTTGCTTTCCCAATAGCCGGCTAGTAAGGTCTTATTTGTTTTAAAGGGGAACTGCAAATCTAGTTTTTAAGCAAGTAATTTCCATTTCCACAAATTTTCAGATATTTTTAAGTAATTTGTAAATGTAATTGCTAATGCATGCAATGTAGTCTGGCAGTTTTCATTTCTTTGCACTTCTGTTTCTGACTCCTACATTGTTTCAAGAGATAGAAGGTAACAGAAACAAACACTGATTTCAACTGAAAATACTTAACTATAAAGCTCTGAAAACTTTAAATAAACGCGCAATGGAAAATTGCTTGGAACAGTGGGAAAATATGTACCATTGCATTAAGCTATAGTAACAAATCGGTGATTTGTTTTTCGTTATTCTTTCTTCAGGGGACCAACAAAATTAAATGCTAATAGGTTGCTTTAGCTAAATGAACTTCTATAGTGTTAGTAAATAAGAAACATAATGCCTTATTGTAGTTGTTGTTAGAAATAACTGCTAATAACTGCTAATAATGATAATTACATGTTTTTCATGCACAACATAATCAACAAAAAATAGATGGAAATAGATGGAAGAATTATTTTATAAAAAAAGCACTTGGTACATATGTGAATCCAAGGCAGGTATGCAGAATATGAAGGAAAAAAACAAATATTTATACAAAAATTCTTTAATGCTTAATTGTACCCTTATAAAAATCTATACCATTTCTAGCTTTGCTGGGCACCAACAGCAGCATTAATATTGCGAGAATATAAACTTGACATTGCTTAAGAAATAATGACATGCGGTGCAGGGCTTTTGCTAGTAGTTAATGACCTACAGGAAGGGTTGATGGCTTGGGGCAAAGCTAAGGGCCCTTTACTATGTTGGTCATTAGTGAACATAAAATGGCCATTATTGATATCAGGAAAAAAATACAACACATGGTTATTAATGTGAATAGGTTTTATTACAACTTTTAAAAGATATATTTATTATATATATATATATATATATATATAAAGAAAACAAAAAAAATGGAAATAAAAAGTAAATTGTGAATTTTACAGTAAAAGTAACTACCTACCATAAAATGAACTATTATGGTTTTATATAATATTACTCATTTATTATCTTTGAAAACAAGCATGGAACCAAAATTGCAGATATTAATTGTAACACAAGTACTTTGAGCAAGCCATCACCATGCATGAACAGACACAAAATATAATATTTAAAAGATATTGTTGCACAGCATCATTGTGTGTATTATATTGTAACCTTTTGTACTGTAAAATATGAAATTACAGAGGAGAGGTAAGAGTACTTACAGGTTAAAGTACTGCTGAGTTGGCCAAAATTGCTAAAACACAAAAATGGATTCCTGTATGCTCCCTGGCCCAACTGTATATAAAATGTACCATGTTGAGGCAAACATTTTAACTGTAAATGTCTGGTCTTTTAATGACTGTCTCTAGTGATGGGCACATGTGTTCTGCTTTTTAGAAAAATTTGCTAAACTGATAAAAAATTTGTGAAACGTGGCTACTGCATGACTTTTTTTGACACGTGCCACTTTTTTGATGTGACTATGACTTAATTAAGGCAACTGCGGCAGTTTGATGAAAACATCTACCAGTGATGAAATGCATACTTTTGCAAGGAATGCCTGGCAAAAAAAAAAAAAAAAAATTGCTCATCACTAATTATCTCCTACCTTCCTGTTTGCATTATCTTGGTAAAATAGTCTACTAACCAATACTACCAATACTATATTCTGAACTGTTCTAGAGCACAGAGGATAGCTTCATGATATAGTTTTTAGTACTTCTCTTTATGGGCTATGACCAAATACCATTAGTTTTTGGCTGGCTTTATTCCTAGCAACAGTTTCAAACTGGGGTGCTATTGGCCCAATAGAAAACCTTAGACGCAGGCCCACTCTCCAGCAGACCGAATGCTGTGCTTCTAACTCTATTATGTTTACCTTACACACATAGGCACAGGGCAAGGGGGCAAGTTAATAATAATTTTGTTCTGTGCACTGAGCTGAAGTTCTGTTTTATAAAATGAAAAATTTGGTTCCTAAAGTTACATAGTTACATAGTTACATAGGGTTGAAAAAAGACCAGTGTCCATCAAGTTCAACCCATCCAAGTAAACCCAGCACACAACCCACACTAACCAATCTATACACACATACATAAACTATAAATACAACCACTAGTACTAACTGTAGATATTAGTATCACAATAGCCTTGGATATTCTGATTGTTCAAGAACTCATCCAGGCCCCTCTTAAAGGCATTAACAGAATCTGCCATTACCACATCACTAGGAAGGGCATTCCACAACCTCACTGCCCTCACCGTGAAAAACCACCTACGCTGCTTCAAATGGAAGCTCCTTTCCTCTAATCTAAAGGGGTGACCATAAATGTCTTTTTGCTGTTCCTGTTAAAGTACTTTCTGTGTCAAGATTCTCATCTTGCTTCAGTGGTTACTTTGCATGAAATTTTTGTCAATCTTCTCTAGGATTTTGCCATGTGTTTTGTTTCGCACGGGAAAATGCGAACAAAAGAGGCCAATTAGGTCTAATACATTTAGCTCAAGAGAAAACACCCATTGACTTTAACGCATTTGGGAAATTTTTATAAAATTTGGACTTTTTACAAATTTTTATGGAGTTCCACGAATTTTTCAGCAAAGCAAAACAGCCTCATTTAGCTAATCTCTCCTTACTTCCACCCCTCCTCTACTCCCTAATTACTATGGTTCGTTAGAGATATTATAAACACTGTATAAATGGGCCCGTCCCTTCCTTAACTTGCTGTAGCAAGGCACTTTTTAATTATAAAAGTTACTGTAAAAGAAAGTGCTTTCGGTGTCCTTGTTCTGCTCAGTTTTTTGCAAAGAAAACGACATGTAGTAATTAAATAATAGAAATCATTTTTTAACACATACTCTATCTATAAGGCTAATGTTGATCGCAGGTGCATATTACCATCCCAGCTTTAATCCATTCTCTGGTCAGTATCTGTTTTCTAAATACCTATTTATAGACATGGCTGCCAAAACTACTAGTACTTTCCACTTTGCTTTACTACTATACTGCTTTTCCAAAATTATAACTCATACTATAAAAATAAATTCCAGCAAGGATGATGTCAGGTGATAGTATTTTGGAGAAGAGAATATAAGATTCATAAACTGGGATACTAGGAGAATACAAAAGCACAGGTGCAACTATATACAAGCACAGTAACCACTAACAGCCTGGTCTGATTGCATTACATTAATTAAAGCTAAAAAGTTGCCACAAAATGTTGCTAAACTGTCCCATATAAAATAATTGCCCACATTGTGGTTTAAATCTCTACAAACTTAATATAATTTAAAATTTGAAAATACATTTATTATATATGGTTCACTTAAAAAACTGAGTTAAAAACCGAGTTATTGTTATATTCTGTTTGTTTATACAGCACTCATGCTTATTGTAGGCTTTGGGTGTCGCCTTTCCTGTAAACATAACTTACTGAATTTGGCATTTATTTGAAACTCTGCCCTATACACATTGTATTTGCATTTTGGGCTTGAAGAAAGCTGGAGGCTGAATCTGCTTTGCATTTCAGGTGGACAGATTTTATATGTGTGTGTTTCTGTGGGCAAAAACAAAATCCAAAGGAATGAATGCTATTTTCATTTTTCTTTGCTTTTGTTTCTTTAGTCATCTATTGATACTGTTTAATTAATTATTATATCCAGAATATTAAACACATTGTTTTAATTCACATCTTCTTATGTTGGCAGGTGTACTTAATGTTTTCCATGCTGTTTTTGCTTTAATAGATTGACTTTGACATAAACAAGAGGCAGATGGATCAGACTGACTTGAATGAACACTCTTTCAAAGAGCTTTACCCAAATCTTCAATATAATGCAAAATCTTTAACGAAAGTGAGACATCAAGAAAGTTTCTCTACAAACAAGCCAAAGAAAGGTCCACTTAGGTGCCTGCGTTTTTGGCTAGCATTGTGCCGGGCTATTAATGATTTCCAGCTGCTTTGTGAAGTTTCAGTGACTATGTTGAAATAACTTTTCTTTTCCTAAAGGCATGTGAAAACTTCAAATCTTTTCAAACACATCACTTTACATGCTTTCCTTCTAGGAGCACGGAGGAAGATTTTCATTAAACCAGCAAAATGGAAAATATTTTGCCTGTGTCTGTAATTCAGCGTGAAAGAGCAGTTTAACTGCTCATGCTTTTCAATTTGTACTTTTCCCTAGAAAAACATGACTTGAATTTGAGTTGATCTTTGTGCCATTTTTATAAGCCATTCAGCATTACTGCAGGGATTGCTCCCATGCTCAACTAAAATGGCACCACTTTTTTTTCTCCCATTAATTTAATAGTGCTCATTTAAGGCTAATGTCAGAGCAGGCGTATGGTGTATATTTTCAGCAAGCCGAAAAACTTTGCAGAAAATACTGCCATACTCCCCCTACCTGTGCCTGCACCCGAATGAATGGAATATGCTCGGGTGCAGACACATGTAGCCAATATCCACATAAAAACGCGAGAGGATGCATGGCCTCGCGTTTTTATGTGTATTTCGGCTACATGTTCCTGCACCCAAGCGTATTCCATTCATTCGGGTGCAGGCACAGGTAGAAGCATATGGCGCATATTCTTAGCAAGCGTTTTTCAGCTTGCCGTAATTATACGCCAAACGCTATGTGTGGCATCAGCCACAAAGTGCAATTCTCCAACACAAATACCCACAATGCAACATTTTTCCAAGAGATACAGCAATCACTGTGGGCGCAAGCCAAGTTGCTGTTTTAGTTGATGAAAAGCAAGTTGCAGTGCACTCTATTTCCTTGAAACAGCATAAGTTTCTGAATCACTTAATGACATTTGTTTTGAGATTTTTATTAGTTTTGAAGTGGTTATTTGCATTAGTATATTGTTTGTTGTGTGTTTTACTTGAGTGACAAAATTGGGGATTTCTCTGCACTTATATTAAATCCCACAATGTTTCCTCTAATTCCTTCTCAGCTATGTGCGCAAAAAGTTCTTTTGTTCACACATTTTAAACTTTTGTGCCCATTTGTAAAAACTGTACTCTGGTCAGAATAAATGCAAAATGTTGTGTTTTCACACAAAATTCACACACTTTGCTGTGTGTACTAGCCTTAGATACTCCCATTGTTAAATTGGGTTGAAAAAAAAACCAAAGTCCATCAAGTTCAACTCTTCCAAGTGAACCCCAGCACACACAAATCTATACTGACCTATCCATACACTCACTACATAAACTATATATACCAATATATAAATACTAATTGTAGATTTTAGTATCACAATAGCCTTGAATATTCTGCTTGTTCAAAAAAGCATCCAAGCCAATCTTAATGGCATTAACAGAATCTGCCATCATAACATTACTCAGAAGGGCATTCCACAAACTCACTACCACCTATGCTGCTTCAAATAAAAGTTTTATTCCTCCAATCTAAAGGGGTGGCCTCTGGTGCACCTTTCTGTATACAATCCCCTCTAATGTAGTTGTAAAATGTAATCATGTCCCCTCGCAAGTGCCTTTTTTCCAGAGAAAACAACCTCAACCTCGACAGTCTAACCTCATAGTTTAAATCTTCCACCCCCTTTACCAGTTTAGTTGCACGTCTCTGCACTCTCTCCAGCTCATTAATATCCCTCTTAAGGACTGGAGCCCAAAACTGCACTGCATACTCAAGGTGAGGCCTTACCAGGGACCTATAAAGGGGCAAAATTATGTTTTCATCCCTTGAGTCAATACCCCTTTTTTTATACAAGACAGCACTTTATTTGCTTTAGTAGCCACTGAAAGAGACTGCCTGGAATTAGACAACTTGTTATCTACAAAAAATACCAGATCCTTCTTAATTAAAGGAGAAGGAAAGGCTAAGTCACTTGGGGGTGCCAAAATGTTAGGCACCCCCAATTGAATTTAATCGCATACCTTTTACCCCAGGCTGGTGCTCCTGTTAGGAGAAAACCGCACTAGCCCGGGGTAGCTGCAGCACAGCGCTTCCTTCTGTTGTCAAAATCCCTGGGCTGACGCATGTGCAGTAGAGTGAAAAGCCAACTTTTTTGTTAAAGTTTAGGTTTTCACTCTACTGCACAAAGAAGGAAGAAGGAAGAGGAGATGCTGGTTAGGAGAAAACCGCACAAGCTCGGGGTAAAAGGTAAGCGATTAAAGTCACTTGGGGGTGCCTAACATTTTGGCACTCCCAAGTGACTTAGCCTTTCCTTCTCCTTTAAGGATCATCCCAACAAAAAACCATTTAGTGTATAACTCACATATTTTTACCAAAGTGCATTGCATTGCACTTTGCACACTTAAAATGTGTGTGGGCCCACATGAGCTTACAGTAGTGATGAGCACATTTTTTCACCAGACATGTATTCACGGCGAAATTTGGAATTTTGACATCTGTGTAATGGTTTCTAGTGATGAGCGAATCTGTCCCGTTTCGCTTCGCCATAAAATTTGTGAAATGGCAAGAAAATTTGCGAAATGGAGGAATATTCGCAAAACGCATTTGTTGCACGATTTTTTTTGTCTCCTGCGTCTTTTTTGTTGCCCGTGTCTTTTTTGTTGCCTGTGTCTTTTTTGTTGCCCGTGTCTTTTTTTGTTGCGCATGTATGAAAAAATTGTTGCACGTAAAAAAATTGTCGCCCATTGACTTCAATGCATTTTGTGAATTTTCGCTGTTTTGCAAATTTTTCAGCAGTTTCAAGAATTTTTTGGTGAACTGAAACGAGACAGATTTGCTCATCACTAGCTTAGATGGAATATTGCGGTAGCAGTACTTTTGCTCGGAGTATGATTATATTTACATGGGTTTGTTTGAATGCACCACCTGCCAGTATTTATTGCCCACTATTCAGAACAGGCTGGACAGGCAAAATCATGCTCCCCACAAGTAGTCACAAGTTGCAAGGAACATGTATGGTGCAAGTGCCTTTTGTGAATAGAATCAATGTCCTCCAAATTTTTACATTCATACTACCACTTTGCACTTGTGTTTACATTCATACAGTAAATGAGCCCTACTATATCAATTTATAATATGTTGTTAAAGAAGAATTTGGCATTTTTGGTTTATTCCTTATACTATATGCCAGCGCTGTCCGACCTATTACATGTAGTGGAATGATTATTTCTCATATAGCATGTTCAAATGTACAAACTGGATATATATTCAATCATGCAAGTAGCATGACTTTTGACTCTGCAAATTTTTGCTACAGTTTTTAAAAAAAAATTCACTAATGGCGAAATTACAGGATTTTGCAGCAAGTCTATGACTGCCGGAAAAATGTGCTCATCGCTGTATAACTGTGTATGCAGCTAATTGTATGTGAATGCCATTCAAATAGAGCTATAATTCACATACATAATAGGGGTAATATGGGTGGGGTTGAGTTAATGGCACTGGAAGAGCAAAGTAATGTAATTAGTATTGCTGACGTATGGCAAGTAAATTGCATGACTAGGCAGTAATTATTTAAGTCTAGAGCATGCTTTACAGGGTACAAAAGGAGGGTGTGTCCCTGTATGTTAAAGATGATTTGAAACCTTATACAGTAGAAAGAAAGATGTTGTAGTAGGAATTAGTTATAGCGCTCATGTCTTATGGGTAAACCTTTTCACAGATTGTATGGCACCATGAAAGTTTATTGTACGAATATGCTACAGAATCCTCAAGAAAAAAAATCACTACGTCAACAAAGACACAAAATTCTACAACTTTAAATTAATTTCTTTAGTATGTAGACTGGGTCTACTTTCTAAGCTAAAACACATAACAACCATGATATTTAACTGTTTCAGTTCTCATTGTATTCTTTTAGGAAATAAGTGTGCTGCAAAGAACCAGGACTGCATTAATACAAACACATTTGTTAAATTATCCCTCTCTGGCTCCCCATCTCACTATTTCATGAAATTCATTTAATAGGTCAAAAGGACCAATATAGAAGATGGTATTATATATTGTAAGTAGTATATTAATCTTTTAAACGACTTCTCAAATAACTTTTTAAAGTAAAGAGACAGTGACATCCATGTTTTATTCACAGTGGAGCTTTTGTAAGAGTGTAACATCATATAACAAAGACAGAAACTCACAGATTAATCCTCTGTAAAGATACAGGTTGGTTTCCTTGCTGGCTGCATAAAAAGGGCTTTCCCATTGGTAAAGCTTTAACCAACCTTAGGCTGTTTATTCCAAATACAGTCTTGATTTTCCACAGGAGTTTTCAAATTTCTCAGATTAAGAAAGTACCTCACACTCTTCCTGCTTCCAGTGGCTCCCGGGTATGACTCCTCACTCACAGCACCTGTGCTAGTTGATTGAATATACCCAGCCTCTGTTATTTTACTCATATGCTGGGTCTCATAGAGCATTCTGGAGATATGTACCTTTCCACTAGTGTTTTTATAGATACTGTGCCACAATGTATACAGTATACAGCCAACTTTTTCATTTACTCGTTGTTTCTCTGACTTGTGATAAGTTTACCACAAGTTTAATAACTGCATTGCTCTCCCCCCTGTATCCAGAACCAATGTAAGAATATAGGCAGCAAATATTGCATTAATAAATATGTGGAAGATTGAAACATCCAAAGTAAATATCTATTCATATTCATGCATAGAAAACCATATTAAAGAGATACCGACACCAGAAATGAAACCTCTTGTTGCAACTGTCATAACATTGTATCTAGTATAAATAAATTTAAAGCAACTGGACTTGTTTGGTAATCATTGAAGACGTTTCACTACTCATCCGAGCAGCTTCTTCAGTTCAACTGACTGGTATGGGAAGTCCTCAGCATATATACTCTTCCACTAATCCAATCACAATGGCACTATGTAACTCTTCAGAAAGGTGACATCTGAAACTCACAGAGATGTGAATGCTGTGGAGTTACTTGGAAAGGATTATCAAAGTATCATGCAACTCTTCAAACAGGTGTTACTTGTTAGAGGTGCATGAATGGATGTGTGAAGATTTCTGAAACTGCCGGGGTACAGATGTTAGAACAGCATTGCATGTAGCAGACAGATGGTGTCGAAGTCCCCCGCCTCTGTTAAGGGATGGTTTCTCTACTTTGACATGAATGGCCTCTTTTACACCTCTTTCAAACCAGCGGTCTTCTTTGTCCAAAATTTGGACGTTGCTGTTTTCAAAGGAGTGTCCCTTGTCTTTTAGGTGTAGAAATACAGCAGAGTCCTGGCCTGTAGTGTTCGCCCTCCTATGCTGAGCCATTCGCTTGGAGAGCAGTTGCTTTGTCTCACCAATGTAAAGGTCTGTGCACTCCTCGCTACACTACAGGCCAGGACTCTGCTGTATTTCTACACCTAAAAGACAAAGGACACTCCTTTGAAAACAGCAACGTCCAAATTTACCTTACCTAACCAGAAGCAGAAGAGAGCGCTACATCACAGGGGGCAGGAGAGCAGGTTCAGGAGGAAGTGGTGCAGGCTCAGTGAAGGATATCGGAGGGGGAAGGGGTGGGGCTGACAGCAGATCTCTTGTTCTTCCTCTGTGTCCTGCAAAACCAATGGTTGCTAGGGGGATGGTTTCTGAGGCGTTGATTGGCTACATTTGGTTCACACTTGTAGGCAATGATAAAGCACAATATTTGACAGGCATTTGCTTTGCTCAATGGGGTTTGTTTCCGGACTGGGTGCTGCCTGTCAGTTCATGGGGCAATTTTCAACAGGGCAGGAGGTCTTGAAACGGGGCCTGTCCCCGTGATATGGGGACGAATGGTAAGCATACACTAGGGGGGTTACTTACATATTTTTTCTGTGATTCAAGTTTTTTTTGCATTAGAAAAAAACATGAAATTGAATACTGGTTTTAAAAACAATGATCAACCCTAAAACCCCCTCAAACCCTAAAAAAACCCTAATGTAAAACTTGGCATCTTGGTCATGTAGAAGTCAAAAAGAGCTGTTCTAGTTAAAATTTCAACTATTTAATCAATTCAAGCTTTTTGAGTTTTTCAAAAAATTTTTGAGCTTTGTGACCCATTAAAAAAAAAATGCATACGCAATACGATGAATGAGAAATAATAGCATTTTTGGCATGATTTACTCAGTGGTGTTTTTCTAGAATCAGATTTTTAATAAATAAGGTAACATTCACATTTTAAAATGTGAGTTTAGTCAAAGTAGAAAAAACTAGGAACATTAAACAAATACGAATTTTGTTATATATGCCCCCAAGTGATACCAAGAAAGAAATATTTTTTTTAAATGGTTTTATGTGTAATCACAGATAAATGAATTCATTCTTTTTAATATAGGCGTGTGCAATGACACAGGATTATTGGACCATAGTTATGACCTATTTACCATAAAAAACACATCTACTAAGGCTACAGCACTACAAGTTTGTCTGTTAGGGTCAATGAATAAATAAAACAACAGTGACTCTAATAATTATATACTATACAGATCATTAACTATGTTTTGTATAATATAACATTTTTAGTAAAAAACAGTATATTCCAGCAGAAAATTATTGGGAAAATGTTTAAAAAAATATGCTCCAAAATTCCTACAAAAGATCAATGGTTTAAGGTAATCAATGAGTTGTGCCTAATGGAGGAGATAACAGCATCAATTAGAGATAATTACCAGGACTACCTAGCAGTCTGGCTACCCTGGAAAGAATACATTAACAAAAAAGACACAAGTAGAGAATAGGTAATATAAACAGGGCAAATAGAACCATAAATAAAATAGATACCAGGACACAACTGAAATAGCACAAAAAGAGTAAAAGCTGAAAAAGACTAGTACACAACTACCGAATGTATAAGTTCCTTTTTTATTGTTGATATGTATAAAAATATGATGTTTAACTAAAATAATACAAGCAACAAATGTGCAGATATGAATAGAAAGTACATGGAAATGAGAAGAAAACCAATGTACAAAATGTATCTTTCTATGATGTTTTTGTTTCTGTCTAAATAAAGCTTGAATAGAAAAAAAAAAATATGTTCCCATTGTTCAATGACCCATACATTTTAGATCTATGCTACATATGCTTCAGGGGAAAAGGGAAAAAAGGGAACACTCTATAAAAATGCAAAGTTGGACCAGCAATATTATGTACTGTGTTAAAACAGGTATAGATTTATGAATAGAGTTGATAGGAAAGATCTTTGTAAGGCTATTGATACATATAGTTATTTATATATAACAAGTGTGTGTGTTTAAAGTATTTTTTCACATTGGACTGGAACCTAACTTAAAAAGACCTAAAGCTTCAAATTATCTAAACCCAGATGATATAGAAGGTACAGACACATGTTGCTGTAGCTCAATTTGTTTCCTTTTTCCATATGGACACATTATCCCTTTGCTATTAGCTTCCACCTTGTTGGCTTATGCTTCCAAAAAAGCATCAAGAGTCAGCTTTAGTGCAAACTCAATATTAAAAACTAACAGGCTTATGCCAGGGAAAACATGGTCTCCTTCTGATTTCAAAGAAAACGTATTTTTTTTATAAGAGCTACCATGCCTTTCCAATAAAAATTCATTAAACTATAGTTATGAAGGGATGAAGCAAAGTAAAAAAAGAAAGCACATAATCAAACATGTCCCTTTGAACTTTAATTTTTGTCCACAAAGAAAACATGGCAGTTTTTAGAATAGAACTTTGATTTTAAAACCAAACTGCTGCATTAGGTATCTATGCTAAATAATATTCAGCCTAACACTTTACCTGAAAACTGTACATTTATCTGTCTCAGTATATAATGGTTGAAGACAGAAATATTCACTTTCATGTCGTTCTTTGCATGCATAATATTTTGTCAGTGATCGGTAAAGAACACAACTTCTTAATTCTTTTATGGAAAGTGAAAACAAATGTGGAGACTTTTGACTTGTTATTGTATTAAACCCCCAATGGGAGACAGGAGAGTAAATATTTAAAAAATCGAAAGCAATCTAATCCAGCTTAATATTAATACAGGGTTTCAAGTAACAAAGAAAAGAGCAAGTTGCCGGAAGATGAAAGATTTTGCTCTATTTTATAGCAGTTCCTGGCACAGATCCCTAGAGAGATGGAGATGACTTTTAACACAAAATTCATATAAAACAAGCTGTTTGATTGAGAAGTGATCATTGATTACTGGAGATTTCAAACTGTAATACATAATGACTGATTAAAATCCTACCTGTTATGTAGTTTTGGAGCAAAGGAAAAGGGAGACATGCATTATTTTTTTCTTCTGGCTCATGAAGCTGTCATCTCTTATAACAACTGAAAACTGCCTCTTATACGCAGTTTGACTTTTACTCCGCTTCTGACAGTACAAAAGTAAACTATGTGACTGGCCTCATTTGTCATTACGTGTAACTACTGGAGAGACATAATTTTCTTTGCACAGTAAACGTATAGATTCTACATGGATACACAGATTACATGCAAAATTAAAATCAAAAACATTCTTAATAAAAAACTTTCTTTATTCCAATTGTGACTAAAACATTAGGCACAAAGCAAAAGTGTAATGCCAACACATTTCCCATTACAGTGTTCATACACCACAGACACATTTCCCTTTATGGGACAGATGTTGCATCTGCCACAAATAACATATATTGCCATCCCCTGTTTAAGAGGTCTACTTGTGAAAAACATACAATGTTGAAAAATTAGCTGCTATGAATTAGTTGTATTTTTTAGTTTTAAAATTATGGTATATTTTACGTGGTATACATGTCTGAATACAGTGTCTGAATCCATTCTCCCCACATGCAATTTGCATGAGTCCTAAATTTGCGTTAGTAACCAGTGTTGCTGCTGAGCTGCTCTGAATACTAACACCCATAGAAAATGAATGTGTTTGTTTGTTCAAAGCAGAAAAAGACACTCAAAAACAAATAAACACAGTGAGGTAACTGCTCTGCGCCAACAATGGAGGAAGCAGGCCCCATGACTCGGCCACTGAAAGAACATATCTGTTTTGAGAGATATGTGAATTCATTAATATTTTTCATAACAGTAAAGAAAGAGTTGCTTAATAGGAAATAAGTTCAAGTTGCTGGGAATTCCTTTTGGAATGTCTTATTTGCCCTGTTTGATCCTCTTTAAGGTGGAATGTTAGCAGTCAGCTCATATATATGCTGTGGGCTGATATTTATGCAGTGATGCACTATGCATGTTAGCTAGTCCTTACACACTCTGCATTTTGAGACCACACACGTAACAGCTGCAAACCTAAAAATTTACAGTTCTAGTTAAATAAATATAGATATTTATTAGGATTATGATTTGTGTTTATTTCACAAAACCACCTTACCACTTTTCATAATTAGTAAACAGCCAAAAAAAAGAGCAAGTATAAGGCCTGAACATAGGGAGGTAGTGATGGGCGAAATTTTCTGGCAGACATGGATATGTGGTAAATTTCCATGTTTCGCCATTGGCAGATTTTTTTGTGAAATGGGTGTCAAAATTCACAGCGCAACAAAAATGTAAATTTTTTTTGACATGTAACTGTCAGGATCAGTCAGGATTCAAACACTGGTTGATGTTTTTCTGACAACATGTATTTAGCTCCTGAGCCGCTGGAGGTGTTTTGGGCTGGTTTTGACCAATTATCTTGTCTAACTTCTGGTATTCTGTCTGTTCCCTTTCCTCCGCCCACCTCGTTATCCTCATGTGTTTCCTGTCTTGTAATCATGACCTTTTATAGGCCTGTCCCTGACCATTGAACCTTGCTTGGCCATTAAGCTGTTCCTGTGACCCTGCCGCTGATTCCCTTGTTCCTGTGCTATTAATCCCGTGACCCCCTTCTAGTTCCAAGCTCCAGATTCTGTGTCCTGTTCCTGCTCTCTGCCCTGTTCCAGTTCTCCGGTGCCCTTCCTTGTCCTGTTCTCTGATTCCCCAGTTCTGGCCTTGGTCTGTCCTCGGCTTCATTTGATTGCTGATAGCCCTGACCTTCGGCCTGATTTTGGAGTGTCTCTGCCTGCCATTTTCGACTATTCAAGTCTGTATATCCTTAGTGTGCACTGTTACTTGTTTTCACTTCACTAAGTTTATTAAAGTTCCTTGCATTGATCATCATGGCCTCTGACATCAATTACGTGGTATATGGTTACACTCCTGGTTACCCAGTCTTTAGACTCCCAACTTCCTGGTACTCCTTGGCGTCTCCTCAGGGAGATTGTGACCGTAACAATTTCGGCGTTTCGCAAATTTTCTTTTGAAAGATTCATGAATTTTTCTGCCAAAGCGAAATGGGACAGATTCTCTCATCACTATAGGGAGGGGCTTATTGTATATAGGAAGGAAAGATGACACCCATGCTAGTAGAAACTGCATAATCTCTTAATTGTGTTTAACTGGCTAAAACTAATATACTGTATATACACTCACCTAAAGGATTATTAGGAACACCATACTAATACCCTTCTCTGACCTCTAGCATTAACAAGGCATTTTTGCCCACAGGACTGCCGCATACTGGATGTTTTTCCCTTTTCACACCATTCTTTGTAAACCCTAGAAATGGTTGTGCGTGAAAATCTGAGTAACTGACCAGATTGTGAAATACTCAGACCGGCCCATCTGGCACCAACAACCATGCCGTGCTCAAAATTGCTTAAATCATCTTTCTTTCTCATTCTGACATTCAGTTTGGAGTTCAGGAGATTGTCTTGACCAGGACCACACCCCTAAATGCATTGAAGCAACTGCCATGTGATTGGTTGATTAGATAATTGCATTAATGAGAAATTGAACAGGTGTTCCTAATAAACCTTTAGGTGAGTGTATATAAATATATATATATAGTTTCCCTGTATCGGCACTCACCAATCAAAAAACAACGGCCGGGTGCTGACCCATAAATTATAAATACCGATAAAGTAAGTCCTTTATTCAGGCATAATATCAGGATATTATGCCTGAATAAAGGACTTACTTTATCACTATTTATGCCGTGAGTGCTTTCTATGGACTGGATATATATATATATATATATATATATATATATATACAAAGAACAGTGCAAAGCAGGCACTCACATAATGTAGGAGCTCAGGATGCCTGGGTGCAGTATGTAAGTAGGTATTGTAGACAATAGAAAAGATGCCGCACTCACAGGTCTTAATAAAAAATAAAGCAACATTTATTGTGTCAGACTAACGTTTCGGCTGAAACGTTAGTCTGACACAATAAATGTTGCTTAATTTTTTATTAAGACCTGTGAGTGCGGCATCATTTCTATTGTCTATATATATATATACAGGTATATATATTGTGGATTTAGAAACAGTACCTATGGTAACCTATTAAATATTTAGAGATTATCATATTGGAATGCAGGCTCTTTCAATATAGTTTAATCACAAAAATGTTATGTGTTTGTAAAAACAAGCTGAGTTGAAAGTTATAGGTTTGGGTACTCTAATCTTGCCTTAACAGGTAACTCGCCTGTGCAAGGTTGCCAATAAATGACTTGTGAATGGTACATAAAATAATGAAATATCTTCATGGTATACAGAAGAACCATCCAAGTTATTTTTATTTATTACTTATTCCATGTTTAACAAAATGTAAAACCTTGCCATTTTTTTTTATTAAATGGCTGAAATAAAACAGCTATTATCTAGATAAAACATTCCAGCCATCAAAAGAGCAGGCTCTGGTACGGAAATTTACATATCTAAGAATTGTTCACATATTTACTCTGAAGCTGGAGTGACATTTTGCTAGTAAGCAATGTGAACCATGACAGCTAGACACCTGTAAATAATCTCTGTTTTTACAGATGTAAATTAAAATGTCAAATACCTTAATAGTTTACTTTCTAGAAACCAGGAAAGTATTTATGCATACCAGATGGAATGACAATATCATTACAATATTTCTTTGGGCTATTCTGAAGAGGCTAAAACCCCAAATAAATTGTTCAGTGTCAGACGTTTTCCGATTTTATAGCATGGATTTTGGATAAAAAAATGCAACTTTAGTATGAGAAACTTTTTTTATGTCCTAGACATATTATTCGTGTGTAAATGAGATAAAAGTAGCTTGGCTTGCCCATCAATTCTTGCTACCTTGCACATGCACAATGTGCAGAATAGCATTTAGTGATATTTATGTATGCAGTCCTAGTTTGCAGTGATGTAGCTTGAAGGTTAAAAAGAGTTCAGTTTACTACCCTGATCAAACATTGATATGACATAGGGTTGAACCAAAACATGAATAACTTTAATAGCAGAATGGAGAAAAAGCAGAATGGGCACCACAGCAATTCTTAAAGACTATCCCTACTCACTGGAACCCAGACAGGTTCAGAAAAAGAACAGGATCAATGCAGGAACCTAGATAAATCGGGTACTTTAAATTAGGCCAGAATAATGTGACAGAACTGGAATGTTCTATATAACAGCTGTAGTGAGGATAGCACGGTATATATCTTTGGTTGGAACAAACCCAGAACAGTTCATCAGATCAAAACTAGTTTCAACTTGTTTCTCATTTAGTTTCTAGCTAATGTGAAGCTATCTGTACCAGGCAGAATTCTTTTTTCTCAATTACAATTAACAGCTGCTTAGCTGTATGGGTAATCAATCATACAGGAAAATGCTGCCTAAAACATGAAAGGATAACATGATTAAAGAAAGCATAGCTCACTTAAAAAAAGTGACCCAAATCATGATCCCATCATGAGGACAACCAGAATAAAGTAACAATTACACAGCAAGCATACAAAATTATTACATCCACTTGAAGCTATTACAGTTATTTCTTCTGACCTGGGTGGCACTGGACAGCACATTTAGCAGTAAGGTTAAATGTATAAAGAGGTGTTGACTGCACTTCCATTCAGCATTCATGGCATATTGAATTATTAAAGGTGGCGTACACCCTGCTTCAGATTCCTGGTTCTTTTACTTTGCTGGACTCTTTGGTAAGGGGGCAGCATACTCCATTGTTCAAATTGAGTTCAATGAATAGGACTTCTGCTGAACATTTTGTTTGCCTGTTGCTTTAATGAGGAAATATCTATAGGATTTCTAGAGCTAAACTGGGCAAACAGAAACATTGAAATTACTTCCTGTTTCTAACCTTCTGATTCATTCGAGGTACTTTATTATATAACCAGTGCACAGATAAACCCCTGGATAATGGACTCCTGCTTATGGATAAGCCATAACAGTCACAACAAACAGGTAAATGGAGAGGTTTGTTTTTAAAGAGCTTATTAGCGCTAGTTAAAATAATTCAACTAATTACAGGGAAGATGGGAAGTGTGAAATGAAAAAAAAAATGCCTGGTTACTGCTTTATAATTAAAACCAAATTGCATATGCATATTTTTAATTTAAAAAATACACATGATAAATGTAGCAGTTATATATAACTCCTACATGTATACAGTGTTATCTCCAAGGTGGGTCCTAGTACACTGCGACCCCTCTATACACATTTTTTGTGGGTCTAGTCCAGTGGCCTAAAAGAAGTAGGAATATTCTCTGTAGCATAATTCATATAATACAAGTGTCTTGGTGTACTCTTAGGGGCCTATTTATTATGCTGTGTAAAATGAATTTCGCCAAAAGAATGGTGTAAAAAGCTGTGCAAAACAAATGGAAAAGTTCAATTTTATTTAAATTTATTTTATGTTCCGGTGAAAGAATAAATAAAAGATTTTACGCCATTTTTACACTGTGAAGTCTGCCTATGTGTGGCATATTTTGCTGCCGATTTTTACACAGCATAATAAATATGCCCCTTAGTGTAATTAACAGTATAGGCATTAAATATGTGTTGCATTAGTTCTGTTTTTTTTTTTGCTGATGTTGCAAAAAGGTGTATATAGCTATAAATTTAAAGTCACTAAAAAAAGTGTAAATGATTTTTTATCCAATTTTATATCACTTTGAAGATGTAAAATCACTTTACAAACATATCAGGACAGATATTACATTATTTCCAAGCAATTTAGACCTTTAGCACTGTCCCAGCAACCTAGATTGGGTTTTACTGTTTAATTTATTTGCATTATCCAGGAATTTAAAGCACATTTCGCCAGTTTACCAAAGATGATAAAATTGAGGTTTGACGTTAACTAGTTGTACATGTGACTGCCATATTTTAGAGACAGTTGTCAGAATTAAAATGGAAGAAATTCTTCAAACTGTGCCTGTCTTTGATTTAAAGCTCCTTGACAAATGACTGCCACACCTCAGATTCAGGTGTCACACTGAATACCTTATTCTGAAAGAAACTTTATATTAGATGTTAGGCAGGTATCAGAGTCACATTGAAAAGTAATTAAGATGTTTTTCATTCTGAACCTGGCTCTTAAAGATGTGGGTCACCCGTCAGAGTTAGAAATAAAAGTAAAAATGAAAAATGTTGAAAGTGTTTTGAGTCTGATAAGTTACAATCACTTATCAAAGCAAGAAAAAAAAGTGTTTCTGGTATTTTTCCTTTTTAATCTTAGTTTGAGAAGTACCAGGTACCCGTCAGAGCTTAATAGTATACATATTTTATTTTATTATATTTATACCCAACTACTAATCTATTTATTAACTACAGTATTATTTGTCTCAACAACAAAAAATAAGGTAAAAACTTAATGTAACTAAGTCAGTAACATTTGAAACAGAACTAAACTCATAATTCTCCTAAACTTGTATAAATTAAGATATACCTGACCTGAGAAATATTGTCTCTAATTTCTCTTTTTGCACTTATATGTAACCTTTTCACTGTGCTGTATTCAAAGGTAGCATTACAATCCAGTTTAGGGTACCTACAGGCTGATGGTCAGGCAAAACTCTCCAAAGTAATAGTAGGAGAGTAAGGGAAACCTGAGGGCCCATTTACAATGCAGAATACAGTGGGCAAAGTGTCAAAAAATCATGTGCCCTATGTGCCTTCTTGTGCCCTTCACTAGTTCTGTGGCTATTAGCACAATGTCCTATGAAGTTAGCAAACTGCAATAAATAACTGATATTTTGCATATTTCTTATGGCATTGTAAATGAGCCCTTCTTTGTAACTGGCATGCTAGCACTTTCTTATGAGAATCTTAGATTATAGATTTAATGGCAGAATACTGCCTATCTACAGCATTTTGAGTGCTGCTGTACACTTAATCATATGCTTATAATCAGTATGCAGCAGGGCACGAAATACAATAAGCAGGGATCATTCTTTCAATAAAAGCATCTTTTAAGCAATTTTGAAGTGCAACCATTATGTTCACTGTGCTTTGTACCTTCCATTTGCTACAGGTTTGGACCCAGACCCTAGGAGCTGACATAGTGTAGCGTTTAGCCAAGAAGGCCCAGAAACAAAATATATTCAGAGATACCTGCTAGCAACATTGTAGTCTATTATATAAGCTTAAAGATATCCCATAAGCCTTGCCACTAATGAGGAATTTCCTGGGCAAGTAATAGTTAGAAAACTCCAATCCCAAATTCCATCCTCCTTAAACAAATCAGCTGGTAGATTTGCTATAAGGTTTCTTCTGATGAGGAGTTGTAGTACAAAGATCCGCCAAGTTTTCTGTAATCGCATTTTTTTCTGAAAAGCTATACTTTCCAAAAATGATCTCTGTAAAAGTAATTTCCTAAAACACGGGTTAATATTCGCCCACATCGGCAACACATCATAAAATCTTTTTACTATTGATCTGATACTACTTATATCTAATGTCTTAAAAGCCAAGTTTGACCTTGTATTACTGCTTAATTATTTTTGTGATGAATCCTACAACAAGTTTTGTTAAACCAAAATGCAACTCATGGAACTGCTCACCAGAACTTGTCTTTAAAATGGATTTACAACCTCATATACAACTTGATATCTAATACCCCACCCAATACCATACTCAGCAGGTGAAACACATTTCCAAACCTGGCAACTCAACCAGACAGCGGACAACACTTGACACAAACTAACACACAATACATGTATGCTTGCGATACCCCTGCTCCTCAACAATAAATCTCTACCAGCCTTACACACATATACTTTCCTTTAAATAAAATTCTCTCCAGTAACAGTACATCCATGCCATCTCTACCCCCTCCTTCTCTTCAGTACCTTCCCAATTTTACCATATCATACTCAGGTTATGGTATATACTATATATACAATATATATGTGTTTGTGTGTGCGTGTGTTAGGGCCTATTAAATATTGCATTGTAACTGCTTGTCCTGGAAAAAAACAAAATGACTTAATGTTTTGCTGTTTCTTAAATATACCCCATGAATCTGAATGTGAGAAGCTGAAACATCTTGTATGTGTAAAAAAGCTAAACTGAAAAAGTCAGTGTGGGAAAAAGTCGCTTTTTTGAATTGTTACCCCCAAAAACTCAAATTTTTCAAATTGTCACACAAAACCAGTATAAAAAATCTGAAACCACTAAAGTTTTGAGGCAAAAGAAAGATCTTTCAGGAAAGACTTCTACATAAACAGAAGGGTGGGATTGACTGCTTGCAACGTGTGCAGTGGCAGTTGCAGCATGTGGGGAGGGTTTGGGTGCAAGCAGAATGTGGGCAGGCTGATAAGGTGCCAATACTACTTGGCTTAGTTTTGGTTGTTAAAGGATTGCTACTGTGCTTCTGAGTTCTAATTGAATTCTAATATCAAAAATGGATCTGTCACTAACCTTAGACATGATAATTAAGATACAGTTCTACAGTTGGTGACAATGACTTGCAGTGATTTTGTCAAAGCTTGCTAAGTATATCTAACAGGCGAAACACCTTTATGTTTCCTAAGCTCACTGTTTCTCTAACAGATTTTTAAAGTTTCCTGGATACCACTAATTTTTGAATGATACAGCACAGATATATTAAAGCCTAGGTGCTTAATAATTATATATGTTGCGCTCATTTGCTCCAATATTGTGAACGACTTTTGTAGTCATCTTGACATCACAGTAAATATTAAATGTGATTTAATCTCAAACAGTGTGGCACAACAAGTATAGAGAATATCCCAAGGCTGGGAGATAAGTGTCTGAATTGTGACTCTACCTGACAGCTCTTTGGTTTTTGAAAATGTCTACTCTTCATCAAGAATAAGTGCTTTAAAAGGAGATCTGCAGTCAGAACATAGCTGTAACTACATTAAAAGATAATGAGATCTTGACCTCAATGATTTAAAAGGCACTTTTCACTGTTGCAAATATCCTAAAGTCAATATTAACATCTGAAAGTTAATGCTGGTAGGTTTCTCAGAAGACAGCCTTAGTGAAAGCAGAGAAAATGTCAGCCAGGGGAGAAAAGGTTTGTTTCTGAAGCCCTTTGGGGAAAAAAAGAAACCACTGAAATAAAAGCTGCCCATCTGTTAATATATTACCTTCCTTTGCTGCTAATAGCTAAAAATGAAGTATTAGGAAAAAAAATGTATGAAAGTTGTTTTAATGCCTATGTGTTAATATTTAACAATATACAGTATATATCAAGGTATGTGATCTATCAGCCGATAATGACAATTTCATTTCCCACAATTTATTGTAAAAAAAAATGTCTGATTTACTTATTTTTTAGGCTGTGTTCATCTTGTGGGTGATGTCTGCCTGACCACAAGGTGTTCTGCAACACACTTGGTGGGTTATTTATCAAAAATCAAAAAAAGGGCTGAAAAAATGGGAACATGAATATCATGTTCCCATTTTTTCAGCCCTTTTTTTGAAATGCATGGACTAAACATGGAAAAATCTAAAGTCCCGTTCTACTACCTAAAACCTACTCACATATTCAAAATAAATAAACTTATTTAGAAAGAGCTGCTTGTAATCAGCCCAAGAACAATATACACAACGAGATTTGCCCCCTATGAGAAATCCATGCTAACTGAATAATCTCTTGAACACTTTTGCTATCCGCATCCATTAGAATTGCAGCATGTAAAACACAAATGCCTTCTTACACATTTTCTTGTTATTTTCTATGGTCAGTTATTTATACAGAAGGCTTCTCAATGTACTACTGATTTGTTTTGATTGTGCTTAACAAAACCATAAAAACATAAACAATAGGCAAGAAGTTTATTTTTAGCAAGAACTCTATTTATTAAACTCATGTCAAAAAAGGTGGTAAACTACCCCTTTAAGAGAAGAAAGTTGCTGACTTGTAGTACAAGATGGGACAAAAGGCTGATAAAGCTGAACTTCTAAAGTATGTGTTCAGCATGCAAACACGCAAAAACAGTACAGAGCGCTAAAGGTCCCCATACACGGGCCGATTATCGGCCCGTGTAGGGGCAGAACTGACGGGCCTGCCCGACCTATATCTGGCCTGAAATTGGCCAGATATCAATCGGCCAGGATAGAAAATCCAGTCTGATCGGGGACCGCATCGGCTCGTTGATGTGGTCCCCAGACTGACTGCCCCATTGCCGCCCACATAATCCGATCGTTTGGCCCCAGGGCCAAATGATCAAATTATTTTTATTTTTACCTAAACGCTCCCCGATATCGTCCACCCGTAGGTGGGGATATCGGGTGCAGATCCGCTCGCTTGGTGATCTCTAACTTTAAGAAGCATACCCAGGTAAAATGCCTGTGTCTATTATGTGTGTTATATTATCTCACTGAGGAGTTCCACCCTCTGATGGTGCATTGTTCCCAACTGTAGATAAGGGGTGTTACTTAATTCACACAAAGCTAAAAGATTGTGTAAGGAAACCCAGGTGTATTAGAGCTTACAATCCAGCTAATGTGGTATGTACCTCATTGCCAATAAATTCCCCCAGTCTTCTGGAATACATGGTCTACACTGTAAGATTTCTGACAAAGTTATCTAGACCCACCTATATTAAGTCTTTGGTAAAAGTAAACACTGTAAATAAGCTTGATTTGAGTGATGGAGTTTTGATCTAATCAGGGTAGGCTTTTATGTTTCTTCTTAAGCTGGCCATACACACACCGATAATATCGTACAAAACCTCGTTTCGTACGATATTCGGTGCGTGTATGGCAAGTCGGCGAGTCGTCCGATGTCGCAGGAGGCTGCTGATATCGGTCGACTCGCCGATCGGCCAGGTTAAAAAATTTTAATCGGGCGCCATAGAGCAAAACATGCCGTCAGGGCTGAATCGGCAGAAGGAGGTAGAAATCCTATTGTTTCTACCTCCTTATCTGCAGTTTCTGCCCTGAACGTTAGTGGCGTATTTAACGATCTTTTGTGCGATGGTCGCACAAAAGATTGCAAATCGCCACATGTGTGGCCACCTTTAGTCCCCTTTTCTCTCTAGAGAGAACCACTAGTTACACTTCAAGTGGACATTCCTAAACTACTGCCCCAGGCTCTACTCAATACTAGATTTAGCCTAAAGAAAATGGTTAATTGTTTCTGAAACATTAAAATTCATAGTGCTACATACACAAGCAATACAAAAAAATATGATATATATATTACGTATATCACTAAGCGCTATTTTTAAGGATATAATTTACAGGATATTCATAGGTCTTGTGTATTATAGATATATTTATATACTCTCTGCTGTTTTGTAGTTTTATAATCATTAGAAGGGGAAACATAATTAGATTAGCCATTTATTTCAAGGAAAAACCACGCACAATGTCTTAATCTACTTTGCATGGGTTACTTTTCCCTGTTAAAAACATTTTGAGATATTTGGTTAAACTACAACATTTTGCTTGACATATAATTAAATGCATATTGAAGTATATAGAAAATGTTTTCCCTTATGAAAATGTTTCTTTAAAAGTTACAAAAATGTAAAAAAGTTGTATTCCCCAGAAAGATTTTGCACAACACAAAATACACATTTCAGTAAATCCTTATTATTTTAATAATGAAACACAAGGATTTTATGTATTTTTATGTTGAGTAAGCTGCCTAAACATTTGTATGTAAATTAAGACCATTCAGTGACTTCTAAGCATAAAATTTATGGGACGAATAAACATTGGTGCCTGCACACTAACCCACTAAGGGTGCAAAAACATTTTTTCTTTATTACCGGGCAATATATTGCACTGGAAACAATGTCATGCTTGTTTGCACTTAATTGGGAAGTTAGTAAACTGTGTAGTAAAACACTCTTGTCTCTAATTAGTATTGACAGTCAAATATTTTTCTTCATTGTCTGCTGCAAAGTCTATTCATGGAAGTAATGCAATAATGTTACTGAATAGCACATTGATCCAATCTGATTTAGGTAATGGGGCTTAACTAGCTTTTCATCAAACACATGTATCACCTCACAGCACACAGTGAAAGAGAACAGCGAAATTACTGCATGAGATAGAGAAGTAAAATATGCTCAAATTCCAAAGTTCCTTTTAGAAAATTGAACATTTTACCAATTGTTTTTTAAAACATTTTTCATTTTTATTCTGCCTCAATTTCCCTTATGTGTGCCTTGATAATGGAAATTGTTACAGGCAAAGCATTTTTGTAAAATAGCCTCTTACTTAGCAAATTAGATTCATATTATGGCCATAGACCTGAAGTACAATATTTTACAATGTTACACTGCACTTTATAATCAAAGTCTTACCGTACTCCTGCTATTGTTTCAGGGAAACATTGGACTTTCAGTGTAACTCAGGAAGACTCTCTGAACAGCACACTGAAGGCAGAACCAATAAGTGATAATAGCAGAATAGATAAAATCTAGACTATGTAACCTTTTCTTGTCTTTGACAAATGCTTAAGCTACTTCTCAAGTAGAACACTAGAACACTATGCAGGATCCTTGCAATGTTAAGTGGAGCAAAAGAATGATGTTGTGGTACTACACCTCTCATGCTGCACTTAAGATATCAGGAAGGCAGATTTTTATTTAGGATACAAGATGGTACTCACGTTGGTGTTAGTTATATTCAAGCAGTGACTTTAATAAGCAGAGCAAATGTACACTGCCCCCACTGTGGATAAAGAGTTGGTAGGCTTAAGTACACCTATTGGAATAGCAACTAATGGTCCAGTCCCCCTCTAGCTGAAATCTCAGGGAAAATTTGTAGCTTGAGTCACTTTCCTTACTCAAGTCCCTTCATTTTAAGGCCAGCTTTGCCTAGGAGATCTAACTCTACTCTATTAAACTGAAACTCAATTCTACTCTTTCTAGCTAAATATGTCTAGCTTGCACTCCTGCAAGTTTATCACTGTCTATTACCTCGTTTACGGGGTCACTGCTCCCTGACTTACACAAAATTTATTTTTGGGCACTCTCCTTTAATGAGACCTTGTTGTTCCAGGCTCCCCAGAAGTAGAGATGTAGCGAACCTCACAAAAAAAGTTCGCGAACCCGTTTGCGAACTTCCGCCAAATAGTGCGAACTTTTGCGAACTTTGCGAACCCCATAGACTTCAATGGGAAGGCAAACTTTAAAAACTAGAAAGCCATTTCTGGCCAGAAAACTGATTTTAAAGTTGTTTAAAGGGTGCCACGACCTGGACAGTGGCATGCAGGAGGGGGATCAAGGGCAAAAATTTCTCTGAAAAATACTTTGTTGACACAGCATTGCGTTTTGTGCTGTAAAGGGCAGAAATCACACTACATTTCTAAACTTGTGCAATAAACTGCTTTAAAACGTCCGATGTCTACATGCCAATCAAGTCGTGTAAAGGTTACAGCCGGTTCACGCGCAAAGACAAAACACCGCAGTAGTGGATACGGAATATATTATTGCTGGTGGAAAAACATCGCTCAGGTGATTTTATTGCAATGCAATGTCACTACTATGTGTAACATGTTTGGTGCACTACTATGAATAACAGCAAACAGCACTGGGCACGTTAAAGAACAGTAAGTTAAATAAAAAAAAAAATAATAATAATAATAAAAAAAAAGTGATCTCTGGTTGGTGCTGGTGGTGAACTACTAGGAGCAGCACACCAGTCCCCAACACAGCTAGACTAATAGCACTGGACTCTATAAATTACAGTAGCAAAGTAAAAAAACACAAATTAAAAAAATGATGTGAATGTGTGGTTGGTGCTTAGTGCACTACTATGAGCAGCACAGCTGTCTCCAACACACACAGACGGAGCTGCAGTACACAATGAAAAGAAGAGTAACAGTAATCAGAAAATAAAAGCAGTCCTTACAAGGACTATTGGGTTACAGCCGATGAGATTAGCAGGACAGCTGCCCCCAGAAGCTACATACAGAGCAGTAGAAAGTAGATTACTAGTCAGCAAAGCTACCTAAACTGTCCCTCAAACCTCTGCACAGCTCTCTCCATATGTGCTAATACAGAGCAGTAGAAAGTAGATCACTAGGCAGCAAAGCTACCTAAACTATCCCTCAAACCCCTGCACAGCTCTCTCCCTATGCTAACTCATCAAGCACACACAGGCAGAATGTAAAATGGCTGCTGGGCTTCGGTTTATATATGGAAGGGAGTGGTCCGGGGGTGGTCCAGGAGGGAGAGCTGCCTGATTGGCTGCCATGTATCTTCTGGCTCTGGGGTGAGAGGTAAAAATTTGGCTCCAGCTAAGGCGAACCCAAAATTGCGAACATCGCTAAAAGTTTGCGAACTTGCGAACTTGCGAACACCCGATTTTCGTGCGAATTAGTTCTCCGGCGAACAGTTCGCTACATCTCTACCCAGAAGCATCCAAAATGTTTAACAGGTGGAGCCCATGGGAAGTACCATGTGCTTCCAAGCACTATATTGAACTTTAACAGAATAGGATCATTACACTCCTGTGCCAGCAGAGAATGCTTTCCCACTAAATGTGCCACTAAATGTAGGTCCTCCAGCCTGTGTATGGGCACCCCCGATGGGCTTACCCGACCTATATCTTTCATAAAATTGGCCAGATCTCAATCGGGCAAGTTTGATTTTACTATTGGATCAGGGACCACTTCCTCTTGCTGATGCAGTCCTCTGACTCACCATTTTTATTAGATCAAATTATCCGGATATCCTGGGATTCAATTGAACTATCCCAATAAATCAAATTAGCCTGATATCACTAACCTTAGGAGGGCATATCTGGAGATGATCTGCTTGTTTGACGACCTCACCAAACAAGTGGATCTTGACGTGTATGGCCACCTTTAGTACTTTACAGGAGATTTCCAGAGGAATTCCCAAAACCAGCAGGAATTAAACTCTGTGGGTTCCTACAACTGAATTGACCAGAATTCTTATAACACAAGGCTATTAATAGGCTATAGAGATGGAATCAGAATTCCTCTCACTTTGGCCTGGGAAAGCATTATAGTGCAAGGGCTTCAGTAGGGGAATAATAGGGAAGTAGTATAAAAAGTTAGCCAAATGTTAAAATTGTTTAGATTTTTTGAAGGGAAACTATACCTTGCCTTGAGCATTTCAGGCCTCTATAAAATATGCAGCTCATATGTAAAACACTGTTGCATCTAAATAAACCATTTTATAAAACTATACTTTTCTAGTGGTATGTGTCACTGGATAATCCTAAATAGAATATTGCCTTTTAAAAGAGCACACAGACCATCACAAAATGGTTTCTCAAGGGGTAAAATGTAAAAGGGGAATATTTACTGAAGCATACATGCCAATATGGTATGATTCTTTAATAAGCCACTTATTATGACATACAATATCCTGTATTGCTAAGCTGCCCTTAACTGTCCCTTCTTAAAGGAGAAGGAAAGGCTAATAAAGAGTTAATCTCAAGCTGCAGGCATACCTTCAGTTCTGTCAATAGCGCCCTTAGGTCTCCCCATATTTCACCTGTTCAGATGATCAGAAGCCAAACAGGAAGAAAAAATGCTGAGCTGTGTAAAGAAAGTTCCCATAATGCCTCACTCCTGCACCAAGACCGGTGTACATGCTCAGTTAGTAAGACTATGATGAAGCTTCCTGCTGACTGGCTCAGATCCACATTCCTAAGGTTGGGAGGGAGTCCTTAGCATTCTTGAGGGAGGGGGGAGCAGGAGAGGGGACAGAGGAGAGAGCTGTGCAGATTTTGGCACAGGAAAACAAAGAGACAAGAAATCCTGTTTCTTTTGAAGGAGAAGTCAGCGCAGCTTTTCTGTGAGTGTTTATGGCTGTATTTACATAGACCTTTCTGATAAAGCTTACTTAGTTTTTACCTTTCCTTCTCCTTTAAGCACAGAGGGCACCACATACACTAGCAATGAGGTAGGATTGAGCTGGCTGATTGTAATATAGCACAGTACCCACAAGGTACAGAAAGCATTGACCCTTTATTAGTGGGATTATGTATTAAGCACAGACTGAGGCATTTATGTGTTTTTTCCACCAGTTTCTGACAGGAGGGTTATACATTGCTGCACTAAGGTAATGGCTTATTCATCCAGTAAATTCCTATAAAGTCAGAGCAGAGGGGTATTGGCAAGTGATAGTATATTTATTTCAAAGCACAGAAACCACTTCAATTTTAAATATCTGTCAAGAACATGATGAAATTTTTACCTGTTAAAACAGCTGAGACAACCTTAAGTAAAATATCTGATTACTGACTTATGTGAAATTGCTGTCATAAATCAAATGTATCACTAGTCTAGTGGGATTTCCTTTTGCGTAGAGAACCAGAAAAGATACTGCTTTAACAATTGTATTTGTGATACACTATTTACTTGTCACATTTATCGGTCAGTTTATTTAGGTTAGGTCTATTGTCTGGTCTGAAGAAACAACAAGATGGGTTATATAACAATATACTTAGATATAGGTGTGAATAGATATATTTAATTTGCAACAAATTAAGGCTCAAATAAATCTTTTCTTATTAACCTATTAAAGTCATATTATGATCTATGTCTCAAAATGATATAAGACTGCACAATGAAATTGATAAAGCAATCATAATTTATAGTGCAGAGAGAGGGGGGAGTATTAGTGCCCTAAAAAATAGCAGCTTTTCATCTTTTTTACCATAATGCAGCATTTTCTCCCATCATTCCAGAATTATTGCACTAGCACAAAGCTTGTGTTACTCAGTGTGAGCCAAATTTATTAGGGATCCTTAATGCAACTATTTTTTGCTAAGTTTAGGAAAATAGAAGTCTAAGGAACTTTCTAATATGAATTACTTACACATTTGTAATATGTTTATGTTATTTTCAAATGTATTTACAATTTAAAGCAGTGTCTGTCTAGCTGTTTACATTCTCTGCACTTCTGGTTTTGACTCTTGAAACAATGCTTTAGAGGAACAGTAACACCAAAAAATGAAAGGTATAAAAGTAACTAAAATATAATGTGCTGCTGCCCTGCACTGGTAAAAGTTGTGTGTTTACTTCAGAAAGTCTACTATAATTTATATAAATAAGCTGCTGTGTAGCCATGGAGGCAGCCATTCAAAGGAGAAAAGGCACAGGCACATAGCAGATAACCAATAAAACACTATTGTATTCTACAGAGCTTATCCATTATCTGCTATGTAACCTGTGCCTTTTCTCCTTTTTTCCAGCTTGAATGGCTGCCCCCGTGGCTACACAGCAGCTTATTATATAAATTATAGTAGTGTTACTGTAGCAAACACACCAGTTTTACCAGTGCAGGGCAACAGTGCATTATATTTTTATTACTTTAAAGCTCTTTCATTTTGTGGTGTTACTGTTCCTTTAAGTAAGCTGAGTCAGATCCAGAGACAAGAAAGGGATAACCTACTTCTACCTCTAGTTTTGTCATTGTGGTAAATTTGGCAGTAGATGAAACAGCTTGGATGCAGACATGTCAGAGCATAGGGTACTAGCAATGGTGTTAGCAAGTGCCACAAGCAAACTTAGTAAATGAACACTATAACCTCTAAAGTTACCAGTGACCTTATTAAAACCTGCCAAGTTATTGTTGGGGGAGGTTATAGTATAAAACATACAATACACACCTGCGTCATTTGTACTCTATCTATTGGAGCAATAAATATTTGCCCCCGTTGTAATGAAATTCGAACAAGTAGCAGCTGATGAACTCAATAATAATGCAGTATTAGCTGATGGGGTGAGGTAGGCACCAGCGTACAAGGCCTAAATATAAGGTAAGGACTCCATAATTTCTCCATCATTGCTCTTGTATATCTCCCCCACAATGATTTGCCTGGAAAGAATCAAACTGGCCAACTGATCCTTCTCCTTAAACAAGAGTTAATTATGACCTATTTGGCTTTTCGCAGACACGTCCCCACCACCTATTTGATTGCAGAATTATAACGCTCTCGCTTTCTCTTAACATTCTGTATTTGGTAATTAGATTCACTATTTATTTTCGGTCTATTAATTCTTCTTTTTGTGCTGTAATTTGGTAAATTGATACTGGCCCGTTATTAGTGAACACTGAAAATGTTCTATCTATTTATTCATGTATAGCAGAGCCTGATCAAGGACAAAAGCCTCTTTTTGTCATTGACTTTACATGTCAGAACATTATGCTGCTGGAAATAAGAGGAGGGGTGAAATAATTGAAACTAGTGCCGCTTATAAAATGGTTTGGGGCAACAGACCCCCTGACCATAATCCCAGAGATCGGTTGCATCTCCTCAGAGGTCTTTTGTGCTTGCGTTTTGGGGCTCACATTATAGCATAGAGAAGCCTTGGAAGCTTTGAGTCCTGTTAGGCCAAGCTTTAGTCACCATGGTGGCATTCTAGGATTCTAGTTCATAGGCCAAATAGATTTATAATGTTAGTCACACATTTAAAGGTATGAACAGTCACCATCATGAGGTAACCTGCTGAGTATTAGGTGAGATAAAACCGAATTCCAAATATTCCTAAAAATATCTTGTTTGGGGAACATTATGGACTCATTATGGTACTCTGAAGTATTCACTTCTTGTGACTTGTCTTTGTCATTTGTGTTCTCTTTTATGTTTACTTTAATCAGTATCTATCTATCTATCTATCTATCTATCTACCATCTATCTATCTGTCTATCAGTTATTTATCTTTCTCTCTATATATCTGTCTATTTTCTATCTATCTATCTATTTCTGTCTTTCTATATTTTATAGCACCGAGACACATGAGCTTTTTACCCTTTTCCTGTAAGGAATGAAAACACCAGTGTCTGGCAGGGGGTTGCTCCCAGTGACATTGCTGGGAAGCTCTGTGGGTAGACATCCCCTAATTGGCCAATTATTGCACAGTAATCCCCATTATTGTCAGTTGTAGGAGACCCACAGAGAGCACCACTGTTCCTACTCCTCACAACATGTAGGAAGAACCCAAATGCCTGATTCCCACACATGGCAAGTAAAATACCGACCTTACACAATAAAGACAGGTTTCCATTGGAACATGTCCCTGAGTACAACAGGAGCCTGGGGCTGCAGAGTTGCTTGTGGGCATGTACTGTTTCAGTTTTCAGCAGGAAAAAAAAATAAAGGGGGTTATGTAATAAAAGGGAGTTTGCCCAGGAGCAGTAACTCATAGCAACCAAACAGCAGATAGCATTTACTGGTCACTTGTTTAAAAGCAAAAATTGTATTGGTTGCACTGTGGATAGTGCAAATAGACACTATCCACAAATCTCACCCTCATGTTCCTTTAGGCTAAGCCCCTCTTCCGCTGCCCAGGCCCCTTAGGCAGGCCAGCACCACTGTTTGGTGATTATATGTTATTATTACTTTAAGGTTCCCAACAGAAACCTACACAATAATAGCAGCTAGCACAACATATATTTTTCTTCCATGGAACTATTAGGTGTCACCTTATACATCACACAAATATTGTTTATGTTTAACCATAAACCTCATACAGTAAATCTCACAAAACTAGATGCAAAAGCCCCAGTAAGTCTTCTTTGCCAGCTCTGTGCTATAGATGAAATGTTCTTTTATTTCAAATGTTTCCACTTAAAGGACAATGAAAGGTTAATATAAATTAAAAGTAAGTCTAAAGGCATTCTTTTTAAGTACTTACTGCATATCTAAATTCCCAGATCCCTGCTTGCTTCTCTGAGATATGGTGCTGGCAGCCTACAGCAGTGTGAAGCCTACAGTGACATCACTAAAATCTCTCTTCCCTTCCTGTAGGTGCCAGCGGCAGCCTTCCTATTCTCTGAGCATGTGTGTAACTTGATCCTGTCTCCTGTTCTGAGCTACACATGCCCACCAGCCAATCAGAAGCGGATCTGGCAGAGGGGAGGGGGTAAGGAAATGAAACACATGTGCAGTATGAAGCAAGGAGGGAAAGGAAGGGAGAATACCTTTTTAGAGATGGCTGCCTGTTCTAGAAAGTAAGTGTGAAGTGTGAAGTAAGTGTGACTAAGTAAATATTTGATTAGGTGAGCCAAAAGTGTGGCGTTTTTACTAAACAATAGGAGGGACTATTGGGCAGTATGCTTTTTAAATTTTGACTTGCATTCTCCTTTAAGTTATGGAGATTCAAAATACAGAAAGACCCCTTATCCAGAAAACCCCAGGTCTCGAGCATTTGGATAACGGGTCCTATACCTGTACTGACATGTGATTCCCACTGAACCCCATGAGATGCTGCATTGTGCCATTTCACATCTTTTGACAATGTTTTTAGATGGCAAACAATGTGGCAAAGACAAATGCCCTTAAACCCCTGTGCCTTATAGCCAGATCCTCAGCCATAAAGCAGGAGAGAACTGCTGCTTTGTTATAGAAAAGAAACTAAGCCATTTGATCAGTCATCCCTCACCAAAAAAGTAACTAGCTCTTCACAATGTATACAAATTATTTTTATACATTCAGGTATAAGAAGATACAATGTTTGACAGGCATTGACCAAAAAGAACAGTTGGAAAATCCAAACTGCACAGTTCACTTTATTATACAAGTGCATGCTCTTCTTCTGTAATAGGCCATTTGCACTTACATTCAATTTTCCCCAAAACTGCTAGACTTATGTTCACTGTTTAGAGCAGAGGTTGGCAAACAATAAACCATGCCTCACTGGGGGGGCTTGCTGAAAGGGATTCAATGTCCAGGGATGTCCAATTTGCAGACCACATCCACAGACATGTATAGATTTTGCTTTTAATTTTCTAGCAGATAATTCATTGCAGAAAAGTTGCAAACAGCTGTTAATTAATGCCCCTGTAACTGAACAGTCAGGAGTTATTGAGCATATGGCAAACTGCAGAAAATAACTGTAAACTGGGAGCAAAGGTGAAATAGAGGATACAATCTATTTGAGAGAGAGAGAGAGAGAGAGAGAGAGAGAGAAGGAATTATCAAAAGAGGAAGGATGATAAAAAGAGTTAAAAAGAGGGAAAAAATGCATGCAAGGGAAGGGCAGGTAGAAAACGAAAAGGAAGAGATTGTGCAAAGATGAAAGAATAAAAAAGGGGTTGAACAAAAGAGGAAAGCAGAAGAGAATGGCACAGAACAGAAGAGAAATGGAGAAATATCTGTCAAAATATGGAAGAGTAGAAGACAAAGGGAAGGTGATATCAGAACAGATAAAAATGCAAGATGCAACACTTACCTAGAAACACAACAAGCAGTACGTAGATACTTGAAAAAGAAATAAAACATGACACCACATAGACATTAAACAAAGGTTGAAAACTAAATGAAAAGGGCAATACTTTGTTTTTGTTTGTATTTTATTCTTTTCTTTCTTCTTTCTTTCCTTCCTTTATATAATATGTTTAAAACTTTACTATTTCGATGTGTATAAAGATGTGAAACAAATGACTAACCGTAAATGCATATGCTTTATCTGTAAAGAAATTGTATACACTTTGTACCACGAAATAAAAACCTTGAATACAAAAAAAAAATGCAAGATGCCCCATGGCCTACCCTAATCCTACCATAACCGCCATCCCTGCTTTTTTATAACTTGGTACACAAAATGGGGCAGTTTTGGGGGGTTCCCAGTGGTGGGGGAACCCAATTGTGAAAAATCATGACAAAAAATCAAATTCACTACCAAATCACAGAACATACCATTACTACCTCAGAAATATATTGTGAATTCCAGTGATGGGTATGCCTGACAAGATGGAACATAGGTGCCTTCAGCCAAGAGTGGCAGCTCCAAATAATATTAGATTGTATAGTTTTTCTCTTTTTTATATGTAGGAGGACACAGACTACAATTTTCTCTGTTAAACGTTAGTTAGATAAAATGTATATTATTGTTATTTTAATTAATTCATTTATTTTATATTTAAATCAGTCTATAAAGGGGGGCTGATTTATTGCCATACATTTCTTTGCTTGTTTTCCATGTTGGCCAACTTCCCAGATTAGCCAGATTACACTTAGTTCCCAAACTAGCGTGTGATTTCTTCAACCGAAGAGCACACTTTGCTAACTATTTTCCCTTCACCTGGCAGATGTTTGTTCAGGTTAAAAGGGTTATACAAAATTAAATTAAAATTAGTGGGATGTTATTGCCAGACACTTTATTATTTTATTATTATTTATTATTATTATTTTACTTTATTATCTTGTTTTGTACATTTTGAACTTGAAACTTTTTCAGCTATCTAGTCGCCAGGGTCTGATTTACTCTAGCAACCAGAAATTACAATACAAAAGGTTGAACAATGAAAGCTTTTTGGTTACCAGGGTTAGCGAACCCCAACAAACACAGAATTTTTAAATAATGAAATGTAAAAAGTCAAAATAAGTGAAGTATTTGTGATGCCCCCTCTAATGAAATGAATTGATCTAGAATAGTATAATTTTTATACAAACCCTAAAACACTGCACCATAATTATATATATATATATATAACTGTAGGGACCCATAGGGTTAAGCTCCCTATGGTGTTTTTCCCTATCCTTATATTATCTGTGCTGTTATAGGGCAGAGCCCTCTACACTCAGATTACAGTTATTAGGCTACCCCCTATAGGTTTAGCCAGGTTGACCACTCCCCTTGGCAGACTATATAGTGTCTTGCACAAGGAAGTGTATTCCTCTTTGGCTGCTGTTGTCCTAAGGCTGCACGTCATCGAGCCTGAGGCAATTAGGCCCCAGTAAGGAGAACCTGCCATTTGTAAGTCGGGGACAGGGCCCCGTGAATGAGAACTAGCCAGTACAGTCAGTTATGTAATAACACCCTCTAGAAGTGGTGAGAACAGTCAGCTTATTTAGCAAGGGCAGTCAATAGCCCCAACCAGGAGTTGTAAAAGGGTTTAGTCCACCCCGGCTCTGTAGTCGTTCTTTAGGGACCGGTTTTATTAGACGCCAGGTACCAGTGTTAGGAGCTCTCCCCTGGACCACAGTCGGCCGGAACACTCCCTTCTGAAAGGTCTATACCTCAGGTGTCAATTAATCCTCTGTGCATCCTCCAAGTGGGGTATTCTGTGCCTAAGTGTCACCCTTTGCATTTTCCACGGTGATACCAAGTTTATACTGCTGTGTCTGTGAGTATAACCCTGTTGCACTATCAAGCTGTGCCTTTGTTCAATAAATTGTATTATAGTTGATCAACAAGAATCCTCTGGCGTCCATCATTTACTAATTACACCACACACCTCAGTTAGTTGTAGTTCAACTACACCCTCGCTCCATCCTGATTCTCCCATATAGCGGAGGCTCACCCCTTTGTATTAAGTGTCGCAATGTAACCCATGCTCTCTATATCACTACTAGTCTGGGTTTGTTCCTAAAGGGTCAGAAAAGCTATACATAACAAAAATAGAAACTGCCGGCACTCACGTCTAAGCAAAAAAGTACGCCTCGGTGCAGTCTTCAAATTTGAGGACAGGTATAGGTAATGAAGAAGCCGCTCTCACAGGACTTAAGTGCAAACAAAAATAATTTATTGATGATGTTGATGTTCACCATTTCAATAAATTATTTTTGTTTGCACTTAAGTCCTGTAAGAGTGGCTTCTTCGTTACCTATATATATATATTAAAAAATTTGGGACAACACATGGCTTAGGAAAAAAAAGTAAAAAAAGGTAAAAGTTTATAAAGAACCAACATTTTGGCCCCTCTTTTGAGCCTTGTGCCAAACCCTTATCTTTAATAGTGTTTTAATGTTGGTTTGAAAAACATGTGAAGCCACTGAATGAAATCTAAACGGCTGTTTGTTTGGGTATCCAACAAATATCATATTTTCATTCAGGCTGAGCTCATAACTATGTGATTCCAGTTTGGTGAGTGTAGCCTCATAGCTGTAAGTGGGCAGCAGTTTAAATTTCCCCATCAAAGTAAATTGGTGAAATTTGATTGGCTGTTGTTGGCTCCTCCCACTTTGGGTCATCCAACAAATGTTGCTGTAAGAGTGCCAGCAGTTTGAAAATCTTCCTTGTCAAAGTCAATGAAAAAATTGGGGTGTTTGGAGCAACGCCACAAAAAGACGGGGGGGCGGGGTCGCTTAGAAAAGCACAAGCAACCTGCTCCATTATAGGGTGAAGAAGTGTGGAGAGAACTGTAGGAGGAGTAGTGTTAAGAAAATGAGGTAGCTAAGAATAATATATAATTAGGATATGGCCTTCCTGTAATTCAGAACTTTATGGATAACAGGATTTTAGATAAAGGGTCTTGTACATTACTTTATTTTAATTTCTGCACATTTGGTTTTCTTAGTGCATCAATATCGTACATTAAAAAAATGGCAACAGCAGTTTCCATCCTGCAAACGCTTTTTATTCTATTTTCAGCATTTTTTTATTGGGATTCCTTACAGAGAGAGAACTGTTGTGATACTACAGTGAAATTTAGTGATAGATTTTTGTCTCAATAGCTTGTCAACTTTATCAAATTGCCTTTAATTGGCAAGAAGGGAGAGCAAAAATGTTCACAGTTATTAAGGTATTGATTTTCAATACATTTTCTATCTGACGACCTGCTCTAATAATCTAGCCGCAGAACGGACTGTGTCTGTTTTTGATCAAGAAGAGTTTCATGTTCAAAAATGAGAAGTATCTAGTTACACACTTGAGAAATGTGTTTATTTATAGTGTTAACCTCTTGGCCATAATTGAAGATCTTAAGAACCAGGGGATTAGTGCAGATAAGATTACATGTTAACCATTTTTAGGTGAGCATATGCCCTTACATTACTGCATGTAGCTACAGACTGCAATAAGTATGATATCCTTGGAATCTAGTAGAGGAATGTCCAGTCTGTAGTAATGCAATGTTTGTTCAACTGTAATTAGCGATTAGCAGTTATGGTATTGTAATTGGGGATCATTTCTAACTTTATTAAACAGTTTTAAAAATAAAAAGAATCACTACCTGGCAACAATGGGCATCTGCCAGAGGAGGGCAATTATTCCCCCCCACCCTGAACTGATTGCTCTAGCCATGCATGTAGCTATCTACTCTGTTGCATGCACATAGCTGGCTGCCTGTCCTAACTTTCTCTGCTTCTCCTATTTTGTGTCCAAGTACATACATCTAGACAGCACAATTACTAGAACTATGCTGTGGCTGCTCTGCCTACTTCAACCGTGCAGCTGCCTCACCTCAGTCATCATGATGTAACTTGCACAAGTCACACATGGCCTTCTATTCTGTGCAAAATATAGCTGCCTAGTAATGCCTACTCTGTACATGTAGGTGCTATGGAAACATGACAGCCAGCTAAGTGCATGTAAAGTAGCCAACTCTATGTAGACAGAATAGGATGCCCAAGCAGCTTCTATGTGCATGGAGTAGGGGGAACTTTAGGTCACGTACGTGGATGGATGGAAAAGGAGGAGCTGAGTGAGTTAGAACATGCAGCTAAGTGTGCACGAAAGGAGTAAGCAGCTAGCTACATGCACAAAAGGAAGAGCATATTAACTTAGTTACAATGAAAAAACACTTTGAGTTTTTGTAACAGTATTTTTAAGTATACAACACAAAGCACCCACATGTTGTCAACAGACCACAGAGCTACATTGGGGGAATGGGAGGGTTGAGGGCTGGCGGAGAGTATGATCCAGACCAGCAAATCAGTACAATCCAGCAAACCAAAATCTTGCCCCCTTGCTGGAAAATTATCTGCAGATTCCCATGATGGCAGCTTGTTTAAGTGTAGGGACTTAGATAGACCATATCAGAGTTCTACAAAGCTTCTATTTATGCAGACCTGCCATGATAAGTAAGTAAGTAAGTAGTAAGTAGAGTTTTATTGTCATCCCAACAATATACTTACAAGTACACAGTGGGACGAAATATCAAAAAGGTGCAATACATAACTATAATTACTATAATAATAGAAAATAAAATAAAATAAAAAAAAAAAATTCCAGCACAGAACTGTGCAACACAAAATCAGTGCAGTGGTAAGGTAAAATGACTAAATGAATAAGCAGTACAGTACAAATATAGTGCAATATTACAATTATTGGAGAAGGGTAAGCAGCATTATAAACATTGTGTTTTTTTTTTTTGTTTTTTATTCTTCCTTTCAATTAAATGATGAACTGATTGTTACTAAGGCTTTTGTACAACAACGAGAACACTCCTAATAAAACAGTTGGACATTCATTTCAAATGTTGTATGGTTTGATAAGTGGTGAGTATTTTTTCCAGTATCCGAACAGGTTTATGTTTGGAGAAGGTAGAAGCAATGATGCAGAGATATCAGGAGGCAGCATCATGTGGCTGGTTTAGGTGTATTGGGTTTGATTATTACCTTGTGCAACTGAATTACAGTCAAAGGATCCAAAAGGGGCCACACTCCCCATAAAAAATTTTTTTGCAGGGTGGTAAGCCTTGCCTAATACCAATCAATGTTGTACAAGTAGAAGTTTGGAAAAATAGCTTTCACAGGATATACTGAAATAAAAAAGAAATCTTGTTTATGGAACATAGTTTTCAGCTAGTTTATTTTAGACACAGCTTTTACCTGTGGGTAAGCTTATTGTTATTGTCTAAGGATAAGTATAGTAATTTCTGGGCCTTGCAAGTGCTCCCTTAGCATGTAAAACAGCACAGAGTAAGGTACATGAAAAGTACATGCTAAATAGCTGTTTAGTAATCAGTTCAGAGGCAAACTGAATGTCACTTGAAACAAATGCAGTCAAAAAACATCTATGTTAACAGGCATTGATCATGTGTGTATTTTCCATCTAGTTGTGAACAGATGAGGTGGAAAACATATTTACTTAATTGCTTGTCACTATATGTACACTATGAACCTTGTGTGCTTCATACTCCTATGCTAAAGTCAATGCCAGCTTACCTAAATTAGAATTTTCAGATGCAAAGATCCAATCCCTTTAGCTCTGCCACATCATTTAAAATGCTATAGTGTTTCAGTTTTTCCATTTGTCTTCATTTCTTCTCTGCAAGAAGTGAAACTTCTTAAAGTACCAGATATAGAAATGATAATTAACTAAAAAAAATAACATTTCATCTTTTTGCAGATGTTACAAGCAAAATGGTAAAGCTTGGACTCCATTCATGACTTCACTACATCTGTCTCCTCTTCAACTGTGACCTTGGCCCAAACTATTTGCTCTGATTAACGCTGGTGGACCCCCTGGAGTAGACAGTAATTGTACAGCAAACTCTGCTCATAGGATGAACCTCCTCAAAGATTAACAGAAAACAGGTGATGATTATTACTGTGTGATTGGAAAAAAAGAAAGTTCTTACCATTTGCAGTTTATTGTATTTTTAATATAACATAGTATATATAATAAGTATATAATAAGGAAATGTCCTTTTTACTAGGTTTATTCTTTAAAAATATGCATCCTGTAGGGTAGCAAAAATTGCAACCCAGACATATATTATACCATGCCTTAAGTTAGAAGGAACTTGCCATTTTAAGTAGAAATTGTAGTGATTCCTTATACAGATCTCCTTCTTGTATTCACATTCAACTGAAATGTCTGTTTAAATACAAAACTGGATCTAACTTCTTGGACCTGGGGTTTTCTGGATAGGGTTATGTCTGTAATTTGGATAATAAAAAAATCATTTAAACTTTACTGAAACTCAATATTATTATTTTGCAACCGATAAGGATTAATTCTATCTTAGTTAGAATCAAGTATAAGGTACTGTTTTATTATTACATAGAAAGAGGAGATAAAATAATGTATTCTTGTCATTGTGGAATGAAATAATCTTCACTTTGCCTTACTTCTACTATAAGATATGAGTTTTGAATAATAATTTATTTATGTTCTTGAATTGGTTAACAATCTTACTTGCTCTTAACATTAATATACAAGAGTCATTACTAAATATATCAGTAAGAGTTTAAATCAGTAATCTGGTTTCCTGGAAACAACTTTGATTTTTGAAATTCCCTAAATATGGAGTCTAAATTGTAATCACCTGGTGTTTTTTGTGTAAAAAATGCACACTTTCCACTGAAATTTGTATTTAATGATTTGATATATCATACTATTTTCTACTGTTTTCTTGATGCACAGTTTCAAATGAATGATCTGTCAGCCCTAACCCTGAAAACTTACTTGTTGTACTCCCAAGTACACAACTACATTTCTCTCAAACTTAACACCACATAGAAAGCTGAACCAATCTTCAGTTTAACTGATAAAACTAAAAATGTTTCCAAACATTGTTAAAATAATTAGCATACCTCCCTGTAAAATATATTTTTCAAGAACTGTTTTTTTATGTAACTTCTGGGTATACAGCTGGCCACAAAGGACATAGTTTTTTTCAGAAGTATTTAGGATTAGAAGATAGATTTTAGAACTCTATCCCATTGGAATGAGGCACATTATGTATTTACGGAACCAATAGTATTCAATCACCAGAAAAATAATATTTCTGGAAACAATGCTGAATGTGTACAGTTTTATCCAACTGAAAGAAATTATTTGTAATATAATATTTTAACACAATTCCACGCCAGAAATAAAGGTGTTTAATAAATAAAATGTGCAATCGCTTTTTCTTTCACTGCTACATCAGGGGAAAACCATTGTATGCAGCCCTATCTAATATCAGCAGGTACAGTGCCCCCAATGGTTGTTTATTTTGAGTGTTGGTATGCAGTTCATAATTTAGGTGTGACACTGGAGTGATTTATAACATAAACTAAAAGAGCTAGTATAAGGAAATGGTATCTTTAACACAGGAACCAACAACTAAAGGGATACAAGATCCAGTTCAGTCCTCTGTAATGGCTAGCAGTGTTGTATTGAAAAAGATTGTAGTGCTATCTTTGCATTGCTTCATGTCTGAGACCACAAAGTGAGACATCTTTATAAGTACACACTTCTTTTCTGATTTTATATGAGTAATCCACTGAAGATTTCCTGCTTTTATTAACTCACGTTCTTAGTGTCAGGAAGGCTATAAAGAAGAATAGTTAGTTTGGATTATGTGGCCTAGGTTTTCTAGGTATTCTGTGGGTTATATAATAACTGGTTCTACCTAAAAGAAAAAGCAGGTTTTTTTGTAGTCAAGCAACATCTTGGTACCCAAGGGTAGGATCAAGGTGCTAGAAGGTTTGAGGGAATTATGAACTATGTCCATTGTTGGGGCAGAATTGATAGTTATATTTTGTGTTTTCTTTATTAATGACAAAGTTAGAAGTAACAGCAAGTAATTGTGCAATGTTGGGGACCTAATACGATAGGTAGGTTTTAGGGGGTGATTTATCAACAGTTGAGTTTGATTTTTGTTCTCACTCTGAGTTTTTTTTTGCTTTTAAAAAATTAAATTGTCTGGTGTTTATTAAGCACAAATAAATTAAAAACCAAAAAGTCAATGGGAATTGTCCTAGGCAAAGTCAAGCCATATATTCAATTTGTGTTTACGAGTTTGTTTGCTTGTATTTGAGTATTTAAGTTTTATTTTATTCACAAGTTTACCACACAATAAATAAGCGAGCATTTTGATATGCAAGTTTAATTGATTTAGGAAAACAAACTCAAGTTCACTGAATTCACTTGGAAACGGATAAATAAGCCCCTTAGCGTAGAAAATAAAGTTACATATTTAATCAGATCATGCATGGAATTTATTGCATTTGATAACAAAATATGAGATTAAAAAACCTGAGATACTTTTCTTAAGAGAACTTCACACACACATTGTGAAAATCCACACACTGCAAATAAATGTTCATTGAAATAAGTATGCAAGTTTGTCTAGGTACACCGGTCACTTCTTGCAAAAATCTGTACCAGGTTAATCAGTTATGGTATTTATACTTATAGATTGCCAACCAGTGTCAGACTGACCAACCAGGATACCAGGAATACTCCCGGTGGGCCCAGGTGTCAGCGGGCCTTCCTGCTCACCCAACCATTTGCTTTGTATGCCTACATCATGGCCATTACTCAAATCTATATGAGAAGAAACAGAAGAAATGGAGAAAAGAATAAATAATATTATGTAGAAAAAAGTAATTAAGATTCTAAAGAAAATGAGTGAACAGAGAAGGGGAGAGTAGCCTAATGTTTTCTAGTGGGCCCTTGGCACCCCAGTCTGACACTGCTCCCAACATAAAGTTAACTAAACACTTTTGCCCCCCCTGCCTACTTGTGGCATATAGTATTAAAAGTATCTTTCCTGTCCCTATGAAATTATCTGTCCTGGCCCTATATGTATAACAAAATAGCTTTTATGCACATGTGCACTCTCCTCAGTTTGGCTCATTGGATAAAAAGTTGTTGCATTTTACATATTAAGAAAACATATCTTGAAAATTATGCCTCTGGCAGAAAAGTTTAATACCAATAAAAAAAATTCTGCACATAGAATGTAGATTCTTTATACAGTGCAAACGAAAAGTTCATATTAAATAAATTACATTTTCCCCCCCACAACACTGGACATTCTCTTTTAAGAATAAAAGTTGCAGAGAAAGTGTATTAGTTTTAAAATACATTATCCAGGACAAATTTAAGAGAGCAATTTTAAGAAACAGCAGTTTCTATTACGTTTGAAATATAACATATGCTGAATTCTGCAAAACAAACACATAGACAGAAAGGATCAAATATAGTGGAAGCAAATTATTGTGACACCGCTCTATTAAGTACAGCTTTTCTAAAATAAGTGCTTTCATTTTTCCTTGATAAAGTACATTGTTTGCTTTGTATTGTCAGAACTAATTATAAAACATATTAATCCACAGTGAGGAGTGTTCCCCTATGTTGCAACAATGTACCAAGTGCTTTTAAGGGAAAAGAGCATATGGTAACCTACTGCTGAAGAATTAATGGGAGAAGAGTTTGAGAGACAGAACACAGATACAGCAAAGGACCCAGGCCTACTCTTCATATATTCCAAAAAAAACCCCAGCGTATTCTTTATTCAGAATTCTAAAGAAGGATTTGCTATTGCACTAAATGGGTGGTTGACCTTAACATTAACTTTTAATATTGTACAAAGAGTTTTTAAGTGTGCAATTAGTTTTAATTTTTTTGGTGTGTGTTTTAAAATAGTTTCCCTCTTTTGTTCTGCAGCAGTAATTTTTGTGTGGTTGATAGTGATTACTAAGCCTAGCAACCAGGCATTATATGGTAACCTAAACTACAACTTGTACTCTGCCTGGAATGCAAACTAGTGGCTCCAGATGGATGGATGGATTGGGCAACCATTTCTGGCTGTGAGCATCCAGCGGTTTTTCCTGTGCTATTTCTATTTTTTTATATGGTGAAGTGCAATGCTAATTATACACAATAATCAAAGGAGAAGGGCGGCACAAATTTGGGGGCGGCATGCCGCCCCGCCGCACCACAATCTTAAGCTTTTTCATCCATATGGAGCAGTGGGGCCCTATCCCCCACTGCTCCATATGCGAATGTTTGCACCCCGCGCATGCACGTTGGGGAGGGGGCGGTGCTGATCGCACATTTGCGCATGGGGGGGGTGCGCCGATCGCATGTTCACGCATGCGTGTGGGGGGTGTGCCGATTGTGCGTTTGCGCATGCGTGGAGGGGGCGACGGACGGGGGCGGCCTTGGGCCGGTAGGATTACAAATCCGGCCCTGATAACAATGCATAGGTACATTGGACATTTGCTTGGAAAACTTTTGTTACATAGGCATAACACATAGAGGTTAGTTACAAAGCTTCCGCATATATAGATAGTAAGCTATAGCACACTGACTTTTATGGCATTGAGTTGTACGTGTTGTTCCATTTACTCCAGAAAACAACATATTTATTGTAAGTTCCATTCTTGGTGTAAGCAGCTTTTTCAATTTTGCACAGGTCCCCCACCGCATTGTACCATTGGTTGTATTTTGGAGGATCAGGGCATTTCCAAAGCCTCATAATTCCTTTTCTGGCTATGAATAACACTTTCTGCAGGAATTGTTGGTCTGATGCAGGCAGTTTTAGTGATGCTGTTACCCCAAATAGACATATTTTAGGTGACCTTGGGATAGAGGGTATTGTACTAGTTGCGATAGGGTATCTAGAACCTCGGCCCAGTATGTATTCAACTTGGCACAGGACCATAGTGTGTGTATGAGAGTGCCCTCCTCTTGCCCGCACCTGGATAGGGGGGAGATATTGGCGTCAATTCTGTGTAGCCTACCCTTAGTTAAGTAGGCCCTGTGCACAATGTAGAGTTGTAACAATCTGTATTTGTAATTTAGCGACACCTGCGTTGGGGGTTTGAGCGCTTGTTGCTACTGGGAATCAGTTATTGTGGGGATATCGTTTTCCCATTTAGCTTGTGCTTTAATGGTGCTGGCCTGGACCCTTTGCTTTGTTAGTTTCTTATATAGGTTAGATATGAGCCCTTTGCTTTTCCCTTCTGTTAAGGCATTGGCTATATCAGAGATGCCAATTGTTATTCTATGAGCACTGTTACGTTTCCGGAGTGCTGTAGCGATACCGTTATACGCTAGCCACTGGGAATTAGGGAGCCCATACTCTTGGAGGGTTCTAAATTGGATCATACCTTTCCTCCCCCATACATTCCCCAGCGTACATACATCTTGTTCCAACCAAGTGGGGTAGAGTTGGCTACTAGGGAGGGGAATTCCAGGTTGTTGAATATTGGGGTTTGGGGGTGTAATGCCTTATCACTCAATACCTGGTGTGCCGTCTGCCACACTTTCTGGTGCAGGGCAACGAGGGAGTTGTTTTTAGTACCTTTTACCATTGGGCCTTTGTTTATGCACCCTTTTTACATGAGCCCAACTGAATGAGCTTGTCAAAGGCATAGGGGTGAGATATTTTCGATTTAAGAAAAATGGTTGCTTTTTGTCATTCTTCAGCTAAACAGGGCAAATAGAGAAAATGAAGATACTGCATGTTTCTAAATTCCTGGTTATTTCAATATAGATAATAGATCTGCATATTAGACTTTGCTTATCTTAATGTCAAAACAGTTTTATTAAAGATGATAAAGATGATGGGATGGGGTTGTTTATACAGAGCTCATGTCCTGCTGACTCCATGCCCTTTCTCACTTGACTTCTTACATCCATAAAGTTACATTCAGGAACATACCGTATATACTCGAGTATAAGCCGATCCGAGTATAAGCCGAGGTACCTAATTTTAACTAAGAAAACTGGAAAAACCTACTGACTCGAGTATAAGCCTAGGGTGTCACCAGTAGGACTGGTGCGAGTGAGCCAGCACACAAAGTGTGCTCACACTTTGGTTTAATTGAGTATCCCAAAAATTGCCCCCTGTCTAGCTTAAGAAATATATATGGTATAGTGTTTTAGACAGTGGTGGCCTAAGAAAGGTACTAGAAAGGGACTAGACATGGTGGAGTGGGCAAAGTTTAGGAGAGACTGGAAAAGGCAAAGAACGGGAACAACTGGCCTGACAAGTGCAGGACAGGTAGGAGCAAGTTGGAACAGGCATAAAACAGGACAGACAAAACCAGGACGGAACATTTAGATAATCCCCTACTCAGGCTGGCCTTCCACTAGTATCATGAGATTCCAAAGTCTATATTGATTACCAAGAAAAGCACATTTAAGATTAGCAGAAATAGTACAGGAGTTGGTGCAGCCATTGGTAATCTGTGATGTTCTACCAATGCCTAAGGTAATAAAAACAGCAATGACAATAGCCCTTTCCAGTTTGATACTATAAATGCATGGATTACAAGTGTCGGTGAAACAAAATAATTTTTTATTAATCAGAAACCATCAATCTAAAATTCTAAGATAAAGTTTCCCCTGACTCCTACATAGCAAAATCGTTTAGGATTAATTGCATACTGCATATACTGCAGGCCATTACTGGAGGACTTGTGTCCCTGCATACCTGCGCCCGTGCTCTCCCTATGCCAGCTTCCCAGAACGCCATCCTAACTGTGCGCTCTGCTCTTCACCTGTGCGCGCTTCTGATCTGCTTGGCGCCGCAGTCGCGCCAGTGACGTCACGCGCCCCTTCAGTTACTCGTGGCCTGATCTTAGACCTTGTAAGATCAGGCCACGAGTAACTGAAGGGGTGCGTGACGTCACTGGCGCGACTGCGGCGCCAAGCAGATCAGAAGCGCGCACAGGTGAAGAGCAGAGCGCACAGTTAGGATGGCGTTCTGGGAAGCTGGCATAGGGAGAGCACGGGCGCAGGTACGCAGGGACACAAGTCCGTGGGGGGGCACATCCATACCATATACTCGAGTATAAGCCGAGGTTTACTTTTTGAGCACATTTTTAGTGCTCAAAAACTCGGCTTATATTCGAGTATATACGGTAATTGCCATTACAGTTACCAGGGCAAGGGAAAATATATTTCTGTCTGAGAATCATAGAAATGTAGCCATTTTTCTGGGGTTTCCCATCAAGCTTACAACTGTAGGTGCAATGTGTCACTGTTGTGGTCATTGCTTGTGCATACAGAGTGTCCTATGGTCTCGTGTTTCATTATTCATTATCAGTTTAAGAAAAAAAACTTCTAACAACCTTCTGAATAGTGATTTTTAATCTTTTATCACCCAGTTAAAATATATATGTGTCTAAATAGAATAAGATTTGACCTGAATAATTGTAACATTTGGCCGGTTTCTGGCCAGTATATACTGCCCTGTATGGAAAAAGAGTCAAGCTTCGGCAGATAGATTAGTGAGCCTCACAGTTTGTGAAATACTTGATTTATATTACAATGGGTAGATATAGTAGACCACTTTCACGTTTCCAGACCTATTTAATAAAGCAATATATTGAACAATATATTGAATATTGCATATCTAATATATTGAACAACTAGTTATGCATATGCAAACTCAATATCCCATTGCTGCTAAATAAATAGGTAGAGGAAGGTTATTTCTTTGCGGAAGACTTTTATTGGTAAAACTAAAAATAATGTGTAATTAAATTTGGTATAGATATTGCCTTTTCCAGGTGGGTGCTGTAAGATTATTTTTTTCCAAGAGAATGATTCCTATACAAACAATATCTATTGGCATGCATTTCTAGTAATAGCAGACACCAATTCAGAACTTCTCATAACTTGAGGTAGAAATAAATGCAAGTAACTTGCCTTTAGTCATTCAAGTGAGACAGGAGGTAATTCTGTGCATGTTGAACAACTGCTGAACATGATAAAATAATGTTAGTTTGAAGGATCTGAAGGACATTATCCAGTACCTTAAATATTAAGATAAAAAGTGTATTAATGGCCTGCAATGTTTTGTATTAGGAAACAGTTTAATTGCAATGTTTACCTTTGTTTATGACATGCTGTCTTCCATTGGTCAAATTCATCTGTGTCATCTTTTAAGTCTGGGATTTGTAGAGCTTGTAAAAATGCTATATAATTCACTTTTCCTTGTTAACCTGTGACAGCTTGTGTGTTTTATTGCCTCCAGGTCTAGAAGGATTATGTCTATAATACAGGAGTAGAGCTGTATGCATGTCAGCCTGGTGCATTTGGAGTAATTAAGCAAACCAATAGAGAAATCAACATTTCCACTAAGACTAGCAGAATAAAAAAATACTTGTGGTGGGAAAAAACATTAAAATCTAAAGGAAATGTATACAGTATTAAATAATGCCAGTATCTCTTGTATTCATAATTACTTCTCATACATAAAACATGGAATTTTTATCAGTTGTTTATATCACGTTAAATTATTTGTGGGTACAGAACCAGTACTTTTTCAATTTGCATTTATATATTTGAGTGTGGTACACTCACCTTGCACAAATGTGTTTAATATTCATTTGATTTATTGTAAATTTATTAACACTAAAAGTATTCATATAGAACCTTTTACCATGACTAATGAAATTTTAAATGGCTGGGGATTAGCTAAAGCATCTGTTTCAAATCGAATAACAATGGTAAACGTTTGTTGGCACTCATCAATAATGGCTTTTTTTAGCCACATGTAAAGAATGTGTATATTAGTCTTCAAGTTCTCTAAATGATCTGAAATGGAGGATTTTGTCAGCGCTATCAACAAATTGATGATTCTCTACATTTGCAGTTGCAGGGTGTATTATTTAAAAAGAACATTGTATAGAAAAAGAAAAGGTCAGCCATGAACTGTTGTGGATATGATGTTGTTAATAGCAAGCAAATGTAATTTTAAAGACCTAATTTATACATCATAAATGACAGTATTATTGAGCAAAATCATTTTCATTGCATGATTTATGTCTGCTACAACCATGCTAATTTACTCTTGGAATCTAGAAAATCCATTAAGCATCTGTATGCTATATCTTCACTTTGGCATTTTAATTACACTCTGGCAACAAAAAGCCATGAAAAAGGTACCTTGAGTGCTTTCTTCGTTACTTAAAACAAGTTAATTGATAATATATAAATATATAAATATATATACTGTATATTTATATGTATATATATGCCCACAATTTCCTCATAAGTGTGTAAATGCATGGTAATAACGGCCTAGCACCAGCTAATAAGAACCCATGAGTTTCCTACATCCTCCATTTTTTTAGGGTGATCCAATAGTTATACCAATGTTTTATATACAGTTATGAAAGAGGGATTTACTTGGTCCTTACATCTATTAAGACTAATCAGAACACTACTATAAAGAACCAAAATTCCCAGCTACCAGCTCTTTCATTATCTCTATCCAGCAACACACTCAAAGCTAGGTCTGTTCTCTCATTTTTTCTCACTAATGGGCACCAACACTCACTGCCTATCCTGCTGCAAACCTGGAATAATCATTCCTGCCTATTTAACTGCATACCCCTTACTATAGTATGTACAGTATGTGTAACTGATATTATATTTATTTTAAGTTGTTTTAGTCAATGAATTAACACAAATGAGAATACTGCCAATATATGTTGATGCACAACTCAATTTACAGCAAACAATCTCTGGCTTTAGAATGTTTGCTGGCTGGGTAATCAAGAGGTTCAATTACATGAAACAGTTTGATGCCATCTGGACCAATTAGTCTTCTGTTTCACAAGATAATCACAATGAAATATACAATATATTAATTATAACACTTGTGTAAATGAGAATGATCAAATCTGTTACTAAAACAATATAATCATAAGGATTTGCAATACTAGTAAAATACAGTAATAGGCCTTTGCATTTGCTAGTTTTGTAAATACTGCTATCATCTGTAATGCCAGTGTAAAGATGGATTCTATTGCTACGGAGTTAGTTGAACCATGGCTTGATATTGGAGTAAATTTTGAGTGTAAGGAGAGACTAAAAGATTGACACAGGTTATACAGTGAAATACAAGATCTCTTTATTCTGCCAGATGATCTATAACATAGTTACATAGTTACATAGGGTTGAAAAAAGACCTGTGTCCATCAAGTTCAACCCATCCAAGTAAACCCAGCACACCTAACCCACACCTACCAATCTATACACTCACATACATAAACTATAAATACAACCACTAGTACTAACTGTAGATATTAGTATCACAATAGCCTTGGATATTCTGATTGATCAAGGTTCTATCTGAGGTAGAAAACAAAGACTTCATCAGTAAATTTAATCAATTGATGTAATTGCAAAACAGACTACCCTGCAATACAGGTCTCAAGGCAATTAAAAGATCTGTGAAACACCATTATATTCTTCAGAGCTCATCTGTTATCTGCAATGTAACCTGTCCCTTTGCTCCTTTTGTCTGCCCGATGGCCATAAAGTAGTGTATTTATATAAACTATAGCAGCATTTCTGAAGCAAACACACCAGTGCAGAGCAACAGTTTTATATATTATATTTTAATAATTACTTTAAAAGATTTTTAGTCACTTGGAGTTCTCACCCAGGGCATCATAAGTGAAAAAGGCTTTTTTTAAGGAACATCTCATTGGCAGACCTTAAGTTGGGCTCTAGTTTGAATACAGGGTCGGACTGGGCCAGCAGGGAATGGGGGGAAAAACACGGTGAGCCCAGAGGCCAGTCCAACCCTGCTTGAATAACTCTAAACAAGCTACACAATGCAAGGTACAGAGATTTGTGCGAATGGGTCTTCTTCTCCTAGGCTAATATGTCTAGAACTTACAATCCATGCGATGCATACATCATTGCATCTTTGTAAAAAGCACAGTGTATATAAGATATACCCAAGCTAGTGTATTAATGAGCATTTTAATTTCCATGAAACTAATTCTTCATTAAATAGCAAGCTTTATAAAAATAATCACCCACACATTTTAAAGAGTTTCTAATTATCTGAATTTTTTTTAGTACATTTTTTCATTTCTCTTTAATCATTGTAATCTTCCAACTTGAGAGGAAATGTTGAATGAACATGTGTGCAAGTGTTTTCACAAAGAAATAGTTTGATGGTCTCATTCACTAAGCTGACAATATCCTACAAATAAAGTCAAAAGTAGGAGACCATTTAAAAAGCATGGCAATTAAAAAGCATTTTAAAGAGAGGACTTTGGTTCTTTGTTGCTGATGATTGCAAATACTGTAAATTATTTGAGATGTTAAGGCTGGTTAAGAAATTACATTGAATCAAAATACAATACATAGAAATGCATGAGCCACATTTTTCAGCATTAGTGAATGGTATTATCCTGTATCATATTTGTATATAATATTTTTCAGAAGTTATTGCACTTAGATTGGTATGTAGTAGGATGCTTGCTTACTGTCTGGCTTTTAAAATCATCATCAGTTCTCAAATAAGAAATTTTATATAGCAGTTTACAGAATAAAAGTTAAATTACCATTACAGAAAAATAGATACAAAAGCAAACCTAAGCCATAGGTAAAACATGTATTGTACCATAGAGGAGTAAGGAACAATAAGGCTTACTTGAAGTGTGCACTTCAACAGCCAATATAAAGAACTGGTAAAGGTTTTACGTTGCTTAAATAGAATTTTTACCTAGAATTGTTTCCAATATGTAGGGACCTATAGGGTTTACAGGCCCCTTTGGCTTTAAACCCTACCATTTCCTAGTTCTACTGTTAACAGGCAGAATTTAATTTTGCCATTTCTCTATTTTTATATTTGTACTTTATTTGCCCATAGGTTATGACCACTTCTTGCCACACTTTAATATAGTGTTTGGTTAGAGGTGGATATTCCTTCTTGGCCTTTAGTAGTTGACCTGTGTGGGTGTGCTCCAGGAAGCCTGGGATCCACAAGGCCCAGAAGTGTTTAGCCCTAGAGGATATCAGCTCTAGGGAAGTTGGGGAGAGAGTGACCCTGTGAACGAGGCTATTGTAAGTGCAGGATATCATTTGTAATTGCACTTTCTAGCAACATGATGTAGTCAGCATTAACAAGCAAGAGCAGCTTCTTTGCTCCAACCAGGAGCAATAGATGGGAGTAATCTCCTTAACAGGCTCTGCTGCCCTAGTGAAGGGACTTCCTGATCGAGGTCTGCTGTATGGGATCTGGACCACTAGAGGCAAAATCCCTAAGGACATTTTTGCTACCCATTGCTTCTCTCCACATTGGTGCATTCTTAATCTGCCTGCATTATTGAACCTGTATCTATTGTGCAACACCTGCTTTGTGAGTGTTATCCCTGCACTGGATCATTTGTCTTTGACAAATTATATTGTTCTTTAGTTCTGTTGCAAAGAGCTTCTGGTGTCCTTATTTGTACTTTTACACTTTCTACATTTGGCAGTGGAAGGTGTAGTTCAGAAGTAATTTTTCTTGTAGAAGGCTTGTATAATGGATTATTGTTTAAAATCCTTTATTCACCATCAAAGCATTAACAACTGCCTAACACGTTTTATCCGCAATGGATTTAATCATAGGCTGCCTATGATAAGTCCGTCGCGGATGAAACTTGTTAGGTGGTGAATTATCGCAACTTGCACCCAGGTCATGATATTCACGAAGTGAGCTTCACAAATGTTTAATTTATTACTTGGGCTACATAATTTTTGGAGCATATTTCTCGGATGACCCGTGCATTTTTTAAGAGAAATTGTGCCATTGTAGTTCAGAAACACCATTCAAACTTTTCCATATAACAAAGGCCCATCCTGAGGAAAGGGAGTGCAATGTACTTCATACCCTATCACTAACTGGACATTTGTCTGATAACAGCCAAAAAGGGGTGACATTGGGAAAAGGGACATCATTCTATGGACCTTTATTGTTTTGGTTCAGATTAGTAGATAGGCAGACTTCTCCCAGAATTGTTTTATAGCTCAAATAGATGGGTGGATCTGGTTGCTGCTACACATTTATTACTTTCTACAAGGCTAGAACTTTTGTCATTGTCAATTTTATGGTATGAAAATGAATTATGAAAATATTCATAAATGCAAAAAGCACTGTACCAAGGGACTCCTCTGGTTTATATATGTGCTCCATCTATTTTACCCTGACATAAGGCACATATTTCTGCTCTAAAAAGCATGAAAGGTCTAGTCTAAATACATATTTGAGAACTCCACAGCAATATGCCACTTTTGGAAAATAAGGAAACTGTAAGTAAATTGCAGAGTGACACATTTATACACCTCTACATCTCATTCCATTTTCGCATTTTTCTATTATGAATGCTGTATTTATAATGGCTTCCATATGCTTAAAAAAATTTAACTCTGTCACTTTTCTCACCATTTAATGCTTAACAACTATCAAATTAATGAGTAATAGCATTTGTTTTAAATGGTCTAAATTCACAGATGTGTCTTAACCACTAATCTTTTCAATTTTAATATATAATAATGTGTAGTTTCATATAATATTCAATGCCAAATGGGGGCCCTTCTTTTAGAATTCTGACATATACTAATTGTATTCCAAAGTTCTGCTTTTCCTTGCCCAAGCTGTATTTATAGCCCTGGAGCAGTGATGTTTTAATAAGGTCAGCTTAGGAGGGCCCGGTAGTTGTTGTTGCTCTGCATAGATGGCTAAAGTTTTGGGCTAATCACAGGGCTAATATTTTTAATTTAACAAAGCTGAAGATAAAGTAGATGCCAGTCTTCCAAGCCTTTGAGTAATAATTAGAGCCCTGTATCAGAGCAGATACAGTTCTTTTTACAGTAATTGTGGAAGATATAAAAGGTGAATGAATATATGTTATAACACTGTTATTGTTTTTGTTGTTACCTAATTTCCTCCTTCATTTCTGATTTTCTCTGTGACAGACATGAACTTTTTTATTTATTTTAATTTTATTTTACTGGTAGCATTTTGAATTATAGAGTAAAACAAAGTTACTGCTAATGTTTAAGGTTGTCATTATTAGTTCCTTGGCTCTACAGATGATGGGTACAATGATTTTTATTTGTTTATTTTTTTTTGCATTGATATTGATAATGATCGTGGGAAAATAACTATTTTTATATTATTAATATTATTAGCGTTATTTACATTTATATATAAAGCACCAACATACTATGTAGCCTGTACTTAAGGATACAAAATAGTTATAGAGACACTGAAAGTGAGTGGAAATGTGTATAGATATATATATATGTACGGATGTAAGTCTAGATATATTTATATAAGGTTTCATAAAGGTTTCCCAAGTTCTTATGACATATATGGGTTTATGTAATAAAAGACTATACTAGGCTGCATTAATCCATAGCAACCAATTAGCAAGTAAAATTTACTGGTCATCTCTTTAACCTTTTTACTGCCAACAACGTATGGGATACGTCATGGCAGAAAAAGGGCTTAAATGCGAACAACGTGTCCCATACGTCGTCGGCATTTCAAGGCCGAAAGAGTTTCTAGCGATGACCAGGGCCGGAACTAGGGGTAGGCAGTAGAGGCAGCTGCCTAGGGCGCAACCATTGGGGGGCGCCAGACAGGAACCTCTCCTGCCTACTCCTAGTTCCTTTGTCATTGCCCCCGCCGCTTGTGATTACACAGTGGGGGCAATTTAATTATAGCGTCGCACCCCCCCCGAATGCGCATGAGCGCCAAAACACAAGGGGGAAGGTGCATGAGCGAAGTGGACAACCGGGCTGCCTAGGGTGCCCGGTCGGCTTGGCCCACCCCTGGCGATGACAGCCCCCCTAGGGTTTTCTTGCATTAATACATGCACTTGCATATGATTTTCATTTTGAACAAATGGGCGGGGCATTGCTCTGCACAACATTGCGCTAGTGTATGGAGCATTTTTGAACACAAGTACCTTTAATAAACACCATTATACATGGCCTTGCATCTATCTAAGCTGAGCTAAATGAGCCCTACTGTCAACCCATTTGCAGTATACATGATGCACTGTGATAAATAGCTGGTCTAGGTAAAAATTCACATTTCTAAGTGTATTTGAATATTAGTGTTCCTCTATATAATTCATGTCAATCTGCTATAGGTTAATAGATTGGACCAAGCAGTGGGCATTCTAATGCAGTGTCACATTAATGTTAAAATTGTAGTAACTAGTTGGTCTCCTGAGTGAACCGCAATGGGATGCTGTATCATTGTTAAGCAGTGGAGATTGCAATTCTGTATCGCTGTAAAACCATGTTGCATACCAGAGAAGCTGCTATAACATTTTCTGCTGTTTCATGACATTTTTAGCTTAGCATAACTAAGTGCATTTTGTGTAAACTTTTACGATTAAAAACAATCCCATTAGTAATCAATATCTGGTGCTCTGGTAATTTGGGGAAAACAGTTTTAAGTGATATTGCTCTCTCTCCCTTTCTCTCCCTTTATATATATGTTATATATATATATATACACTTAAAATAACTGACTGGAAAAGCCTATGGTTATTATGTACTTTAATTAGTTATGACAGAGTTGCTATCTGCTTGACAGCTGTGTGATCAAATAGTTCTCCTATGGTTATAATCTTTAATGATATCCATGATTCATCCAACCCCACCCCCCGTTCGAAGAATTTGCCTAGGAGTATGTTACCCCACAGTGAGGTTTAAGTATGGAGGAGCTTTGTACGTTTCCACATATCAAAGGTTACATTTATAAAGCATTGTTGTGATCTGTTTAATCTACTGGATGGCAGTTATTTCAGTACCCAGTGTGTTCTGTAGCTGTGTACAGAACTTTTATTATGCACATAAACTTTGAGACAATGCAACTTGGCTACTAGAAAATATAATTCATTGTGAAGTAGCGTAACTCCCCCAATGTCCCTACCATGTTTAAATGCATCTGATTTGTGTTTCTCCATTTTATGCCCATATTAAAGGGAAAAAACAGTTTTTTACAACATACAAAAAGACTAAGGGGGCCATTTACTAATTGTCAGATTTTTTTTCTTCCGATTCAAATTTTTTAGCACTTACTGTCAGATTTTTTTTTAATTCTGATTTTTTAGTGCTAAAAGTTGCAGAACAAAAAGTTGCACATTTTTCAAGATTTAGGGGCTTATTTATCAATTTTCAAATTTATGAATTCAAGTTTGTTTTTCTAAATCAAGTAAACTCACATATCGAATGCTTGTTTATTTATTAAAGCAGAGCAATCGTTTGGTTGCGCCCCCCACTAATACTGCTGTTTCCCTTACATTTGGAGTGCCCTCCCTGATTTCCTCCGGAGAGAATCCTCCTAAACTTAAAGACTACCTCTTGGAGCACTCACCCAGCACCTGATCTGGGAACTGGCACTTATATTGTAATGTCAACCACTGTGACCTACAGCACTTATATTTGCCTATTTGTGTCTGTAAGTTGCCCTCCCATATAGATTGTAAGCTCTACGGGGCAGGGACCTCCATCTTCTTGTGTCTTTGACTCTTAACTTATTGCAACTATTTCTTGTGTTTATCTGTATTTATTGTTATACTTTGTATTTCTATTGTACATCGCTGCGTACATAAGTTGCGCTTTATAAATAAAGATATACATACATACAAAGTGGTAAACTTGTGCGAAAAAAACTCGAATGCGCAAATATTCGAGTTTCAAACTAGATACAAACTCAAATAAAACTTGTAAACTCGAACTGAACATGGCTTGACTTTTCCTAGGACAACTCCCATTGACTTCTATAGAAACTCGCAAGCTTTTAGATGGCATAGACTCCATTATAAGCAAATAATTAAAATTTTTAAAAATTATTTCCTTTTTTCTGTAATAATGAAACAGTACCTTGTATTTGATCCCAAATAAGAAATAATATTGGAGACAAAACAATCCTATTGGGTTTGATTTTTTAGCAGACTTTCCAAATTACAGAAAGATCCCTTATCCAGAAAACCCCAGGTTCCCAACATTCTGGATAACTGGTCCCATACCTGTATAAACACACATCACTTTTCAAAATGTGTTCAGATGCTTTGATTGGCCAGATACGCTAGTGTTAGTAGATACTTTAGTGGAGTGTTAGTAGCACTGGTCTCTAACACCCTTATAGATTACCATCCCAGCTGTAAAATGCAAATGGAGACTAAGGACTTTACAAAAATGTAACCAAATGTTAAATCTGAAATGCATGATTTTTTTTCAGTAAAAAAAATTGGGACGTGATAAATATGCCGCATACTAACAGATCTATTGACCTATTTTTGTGGTTGCCAAATTATGTACAAATGTGAGGTTGCTGAGGAAGTAGATCTGAAGCAACGCTATGATAAAACAAGCAAAACTATTTTTACCATCATGGCTGAATGCAACTAATACGCCACCAACATTTTGTTGCATTTGGTATATTTCTTTACTTAAAACACAATAAATAAAAAGAAATAATGAAAACAGAAAAAACCCAGACATCTATTTTCTAATCCTTGCTAAAACAGTTTAGACATGACCTCCTAATTAGAAAACATTAGGAGAATCAAATGCAATTGCTCTAACTGGGAACACTTATAGCTTGAATTTTAATATGCACCAAACAGTATAAAGAAAGAAACAGAACATTCGTTTGTATGCTTGGAGCCCCACTGGCTGAAGTCTTTACCAGTCAAACAACAAAGAGAAATAAAAGAAAAAAATAACACAAATTACAGCTGAAACAAATCATCAGCATCACTATTTCCAAATTATTACATTTCTTGGGAATTTCACTCAGTCACATGAAACAAGAAAATGCCAGATTCGATGGAGCTTTGATAGTCAGGTTATGTTAATAATAGGAACTCATGTAAAATGCATAAGGTATACCTTACAGATGAAGAAGATTGCTCATAATTATTCTGCATGCTAAGAGTATAGCTCTTTCTGAACTGATACATAAAGGCCCCTTTACATCCTGGCCTAATTACTTATAGACAGTTGAGCACAAAATTACTTTCATCTGTTAGAACATAAGAAGGATAGAGATTACAGCTATTCCTTTTTACACATCTGCTTGGCTTGTAAACTTGAAAAATCCATATTTTTGATGATTGGAAAAGTGTATTTTCCTTTAATTATGCCAGCCAATTCAATGCTACTGTATTTATTTCCATGTATTAAGCTAAATCATATTTATATAAGAACAAAGCAATTATATCAATAAGACATAATACTGTTGTATCTGTATGGCCTTTCATAAGCACTTCTTGCAAGTAAGGTAAGTATAATTAACACTAGAAAACATTGTGATTGTTAAAGGGATTCTGTCATGATTTATATGGTGTACGTTTTATTTCTAAATTACACTGTTTATTTAGAAAATAATTCACTCTTCCATTTAAAATGTTATTGTTAAACTAACAAATGTATTTTTTTTAGCTGTAATATTGGTGTGTAGGCACCATCTCATTAGAGAGCCAGCGCTACACATTAGAACTGCTTTCAGGTAACCTACTCCCATGTAACTGGATGAGTCCCAAGTCAGACTTGGATTTCTTACTATTGAGTGCTATTCTGATACCTACTGGGAGTTGCTATCTTGCTGCCTTCCCATTGTTCCGCTAATCGGCTGCTGGGAGGGGGGGATATCACTCCAACTTGCAGCTCAGCAGTAAAGTGTGACTGAAGTTTATTATAGCACAGGTCACATGGCTGTGGCACCCTGGGAAATGACGATTATGTCTAGCCCCATGTGAAATTTCAAAATTAAATATAAAAAAATCAGTTTGCATTTTTGAAAAACAAATTTTAGGAATTGCAGGTTTCTGCTGGAGAAACTCAATTAACTGATGCCAACTTGATGGCTTTATTCAATTGAGATCAAAAGAATTTAATAGTAGATGTTGCTAAATTTAAACCAGCAAAGCATTTTTGATCTTATTATTGTGTATTTTAATAATAGAAATACATTGTCAGTAGATACAGAAACAAAAAAATGTTTTCTTCACCGCCAGTAATGGCCTGCAGTATATCCAAACTGAACTGCAAGACAGACTGGAACATTTACAAACTTGGGGGATTGTGTGGTAAAGACACTGGTCTGTATTAGTCTGACTATTTTATACTTCCTTCAAAAACTGGTCATAGAACTGAGGTGGATTTTACTCATGGCTGCCACCACATCATAAATAACTCTTGTAGTTTTTAGAACTATTTACAGAGCCTAAAGGGTATGCAATTAATCCTAAACGATTTTGCTATGTAGGAGTCAGAGGAAACTTTATCTTTGAATTTTAGATTGATGGTTTCTGGTTAATAAAAAATTATTTTGTTTCACCGACACTTGTAATCCATGCATTTATATTATCAAACTGGAAAGGGCTATTGTCATTGCTGTTTTTATTACCTTAGGCGTTGGTAGAACATCACAGATTACCAATGGCTGTACCAACTCCTGTACTATTTCTGCTAATCTTAAATGTGCTTTTCTTGGTAATCAATATAGACTTTGGAATCCCATGATACTTGTGGAAGGCCAGCCTGACCCTCAGCTGCTGTTTATACACAATCATAACTGAGCAAATGACTTTCTAAATGAAACTGTGCATTTGGTTTTGGCTATAATAATAAATCAATCTCCAAAGGGCTAGAAATACTTATTAGTTTTATTCTCTGACAGGTTGTAAAAGAAAAACTTAAGTACTCTAGATTAAGGACCAGATTACTTTCACATATACATATATTTATGGAGGTAATACATCAAAAAATGACTTTTCTCTAACAGCAATCTGTTGACAAGGAAACATTTCTTTATTGGTTTAATTTTTTTAAATGCCATCATCCATCTAGAAAAAAAATTAAAACTGTCAATGTTAAAATTTTAAGAATAGAGAAGAAAACCAGATTTCACTAAAATACATATTTTAAGCACATAAGACAATTTCTGTGGGATCTTTAGAAGCGTATTTATCAATGCTTGAAAGTTAGAGTTTACCATTTGATAAATATGCCTCTAAAAATCCCACAGAAATGAATAGAGAGCCATGAAAATACACTGTGGTAAGCTCTAATTTCACACTTTCATAAATGTGCCCCTTAATCTTTGGTGCAGATGTTTTTTTTATGTTGTTGCACTACAACTTTCAGGATTTTCAAAATATATTGATCAATTTATTAACATGAATTAATATTCAAATTTGAGTCTTTATTGCGATTATTGCGTTTTTTGGGCTTTGTCACAAATTTGAATTTCCGAGATTTAATAAGCTCAACAAAAAAACCTTAAAAAAATTAGAAGTAGAAATTCATGTTTAAGAGTTCACATAAAAAAGTCGCACATTTTCCAGATTTACTGTGCCACAAAAAAGCTGACTCAACTCAAATCTGCCCCTATGTCTACATAAAAATTATTAAAACATTAATTAAACTCAGTAGGATTGTTTCGCCTCAAATAAGGATTGTTTATATCTTAGCTGGGATCAGGTATAAGGTGCTGTTTTGTTATTACAGAGACAAAAGAAATCAATTTTAAAAATTTGCTGTATTTGAGTAAAATGGAGTCTATGGAAGATGGCCTTTCTGTAATTCTGAACTTTCTGGATAATGGGTTTCTGTATAATGGATCCCATACCTGTACCAATAATCAGTATTTCTAATTATGATTTTGTTCTGTAAAAAATGTATACTTTGCTAAAGTAGTGAAGGTATTACGTTTTTGGAAAATAATTATACTCCATGTCATGGTTATGTGGGTCCTCCATTGAAAAAAGTAGTTGCTGCCAAACTAAAAATCTCAGAAAATATGAGAACATTTTATTTAAATAAAACACTACTTATAATGAGCTGAATCATGGTAAATAAATAACTCTGTTGTATTGTGTTTTACATTGTCACCTATAATGATTCCTTACCCATATCTGTCTTTTTTCATTATTTCTTTATGACATTCCTTTCTCTAGTATAAAAAGGTAATACTCACAAAAGCCAAGCATCCTGAGTTGACCTTACTTCGAAGTCTAATAATTCTGAGAGATAAAATCTTATGACTAACATTATTAGTGGAAGGATCACGTCCATAAACCCAAATCAGATATAGCAAATATTATAGCTATTCTTATGTTTTATTTCTTATCTTTCCTTTTCTGACCATCGAATACTTTTCATCATAAAGCCGGACTTATAGTTGCAGCACAAAAAAGAGTAATTCATTTAAAAACCACAACAATAAATTAAATTAAGATCTCTTTGGATACTGGTATTTACATCATATTAAAATGTAATATTCGGGTAAATTTGCAAATTTAAAGATACTTGGGTACTGCAGTAATTTAGCAATGAGTATTTATCTCAGTTGTGTGTTGTTAAAAGAAAGTATGGGCTTTTGAATTCTCTGCTTCTTGTTTGTACTGTTTATATATTGTACAAATGTACAGTTCTGACTATGTAATTAATACTAGATATATAAGAGCTAAACCCTAAAAAATGTCATATTTTATATACTTAACTCACTGCATCAGACAGCATGTCTATAGTAGTAATGATCAAGGCCATCTAAGTTGTTAAAAGAGCTCCCCATCTTGGATTTTGTTAGGAGTATCAATGACATGCACATGCTCAATGGCTCTGAGCAGCTGCTGTGAAGCTAATCTTAGGGGTTATCACAAATTATCAAGCAGAAAATAAGACTGGCCTGTAATATAAGCCAATGTTACAGAGCTGATTAATAAATTCTGATGCTAAGTGCCCTGGTTTCAGAGCTGGAATGTAATGTGAATCTGAATAATTACTAATCAGTCATATAGTGTGACATTTATATTCTATATGTACAGTATTGTGAATCTGTTCCTAAGTAGTGATGAGCGAATATGTCCCATTTTGCTTAGCCCAAAAATTGTGGAAAAAAAAAGTGTGGAAAAAGTCACGAAAAAATTGTTGTAAAAAAAAAATAATGAATTTTTGAGCCCATTTTGTGAAAAAATCTGCCAATTGCAAAATGCAGAAATTTGCTGCAAATCCATGCCTGGCGAAAAATTTTGCTCATCACTATTTTAAACTCAGTAACATACAGCAGTAGTAATGGGCAAAATTATTCGGCAGGCATGGATTTGCGGTGAAATGGCTAAAAAAATTTGCCGTGAGGCAAAAAATTGTTGCCCGCATAAACATTTTTTCCAGTGAAGCAAAACAGATTCACTCATCACTAGACAGAAGCACTGAATATGTGCTGTAAATCAGCAGAAAAGAAGATGAGGAACTACTGGGGCATATACAGAGGCAGAGATCTGTCATGCTAAGGGGCTATGGTTGCCTTGGACTGTTACAGAATCACAAAACATAAGGTGCAGCAGTTCTAGCCTACTTCTTTGTTGAGCTTTAGTTCTAACAAATATAGAACAGTACATTACAAGTATGTTTGCCTCACAATTTTGATAGTGGAACAACATGCACTTTAAAAATCTACTAACAAATACAAAATCACCAAGTAGGAATAAATACCAGATTATAAAACATTAACCTAAATCATATTTAAAACTTTTTGTCTACAAAAAAATATTTATGAGGTTTATTGTTTATTTCTGGCTGCATGGACTTTGGAACTAAATGCACTTTGCTTTCTCTGTAAACTACATCACTTATAATCCTGCCCTGAGGGTCTAAATACCTTTACCCTAAACATCAGCCTTGAATGTAGGAAAGGATTTGAAGGTGATAAAATCTAAACAATCATCTAACATTGTAAAGATTCTGAATGATTTCATTATTACTTAATTGGCTTAGAATAGCTCTTCACTAACACCTCACAGAAAACGTTATGTAAGATTTACTCATACCATGTTGTTCCGAACATCAAGAACTCATTGGTAACCTTTTTTCCTTCTGGATCATGGTTAATAGTGAATCTACTTAAATGATCCCTCTGGGGATAAGCTTTATAATTACTTTTATAACACATTTATAGCACGTGGCTTAGTGTGTAGCACTGCAGCCTTGCAGTGCTGGGGTCCTGAGTTCAATTCCACAATCCCTATCTGTATGTTCTCCCAGTATTTGCATAGGAGTTCCCCCACTCCAAAAACATACAGGAAGGTTAATTTCTTCTAACTAAATGCTTTATTTGCTTCCTTGATGAAAGTATCTGCTGTCCCAGCTAACTTGAATGCTTTAAAACACATTTTTTTTCTTACCATAAAGGTTTGGCTTTGCTATATCTTTCCTTGCTTACAAGGGGAATATACTGACCTGGATACTTGTTAAGCAACATTTTAAAGATATTCAGTTTTCCTTCTCTGTTTAACCTTGTATAGTTACAATAATTCCTAGGAAAGCAAATAGGTTTTCAGCTGCAGAGTGCCATTGAGTCCTATGGAAGGCTTCCAAAATCATGCACAGAAGGATCAAAGTCAGAAAGCTTTTCCCGCCGTTTACAATCATTCAGATCTGAAAATTTAGTGACTTTTGGATCGCCTATACAATATTATTGTGACTAATATGATTTTTTCATAAGCATTTTCGTGACATTTGCGATCCTCAGAAATTATCATATTTAATCTGAATTTTACCCATTTCTGGATTCGAACTTGTACTTTGATGAATCAGCCCCTTAGTGTATGGGGCCTTTTTATCGCAAGTACCTTGCGTATTTTTGCTGATTTTTTTTGTTAATTTGCGCAACTTTTTGTACTGTGCATCAAAAATTACACAACAAAATCGTATTGGCACAACGAGTATGAAAGTTTTGGATTCATTAAAGCTTCGGTATCGTGACTTTCCTTGGGCCAGGTTGGAGCTGCAGAGTGCCATTGAGTCCTATGGGAGGCTTCCAAAATCATGCACAGAAGGATCAAAGTCAGAAAGGTTTTCCCGCCGTTTACAATCGTTCGGATCCGAAAACGTAGTGACTTTCGGATCGCCAATATGATATTATCATGACTAATACGATTTCTTCGTAAGCATTTTCGTGATATTTGCGATCATCAGAAATTATCGTACCTAATCCGAATTTTACCCATTTCGGGATTCGAACTCGTACTTTGATGAATGTGCCCCTTGGTTTATTCTTAGCTTAATCAGATGTTACTGATTCAAGAAGTGTTTTTCATATTTTTAACAGACTTTTCACTAAAATAAGACAGTTTAGTACCATCACAGCCTTTTTGTCTAACTCCAGTGCCCCAGAATGATAAAAACATGTGTCTCTTGATATTGTATGTTTATGGATATTCTGGTTTCATTTCAAACACTTCAGAAATGTGAGCACACATTTTGGATGACTCTACATACCTGATTTTAATCGTAACAACAAATGATTATCATAATTGTTTGTTTTGGTACATCAAAGTATTACTTATTCCAGATGTAATACATTATTCAAAAGTGAAAATTAAAATGATAGAATAAAAATCTGCACTTGAAAGCTAACAGTTACCATGTGGTCCATTAGAAAATTAAAAGGGAAAACATTTTCTATTCATGTGAGTAGAGTAATCCAGTGCAATGTAATGGGCCATTATTGAAAAAAAAAAATCATGACTGCTAATAATTCCCATAATTTGTGATTTATTAATATTTTGTTAAATATTTTTTGTAAAATGAAAATTCAACCATTGAGTCCTATGGAGGCTTAGAATAGTAAAGGAATAGAATAAGCAGTGACAGTCTGTCCTTCAAAGACAAGTTAATCCCTTCATTGTTTTCAGTTTCACCCTGTTCAAGGGGAACTTTATCACCTCATTGTTTTTAGTTTCACCCAGTTCAAAGGGAACTCAATCACCTCATTATTTTCAGTTTCACCCTGTTAAAGGGGAAGTTAATCACCTCATTGTTTTTAGTTTCACCCAGTTCAAGGGGGAATTAATCTCCTAATTGTTTTCTATTTCATACTTTTCAATGGGAGTTAATCCTATCATTGTTTTCAGTTTCACCCACCTTAAAGAGAAACTTAAACACATTATTGCTAAAATGGCTGCTGGAGCAATTCCTGTTTGGGAAAAATAAAGAGGATTCATGGAAACGAACATCCATTTAAACTTGAATTTTTCTAATGTAAACTCAAAATTTTTGTTCGACCGATTCAAGCATTATCGTGACATTTATAAATACAGCAATGATTGATTTTAATTCTAATTTATACCATGTCCAGTTTATACGATTTGGACATAAAAAGACAAATTTCAGTAAATGTGCCCCATAATCTCAAATGTTGATAAATCTATTTAAAAATGTGGAAAAAATGACACTGTAGGGACCCATAGGGTTAAGCTCCATATGGCTTTACCCCTACCTCTTCACAATCTTTACTGTTATTGGGCAGAGCCCTTATACTCAGGTTTCAGTTATGTAACTGTACCCCTTATAGGTTTATACAGGTTGACCACTGCAGACTGATATAGTGTCTAGCAAGGAGGAGTGTCTTCCTCTTTGGCTGCAGGCTGCTCTCCAAGTAACAGCTCAATTGAGCCTGAAGGCAGACTCTTAGGCCCCAGAAGCATTGTACCTTAGAGGATACTATATCTCTAGTGAAAGTCGGGGACAGGGCCCCGTGAATGAGAACAAGTCAGCACAGCAGCTCTATTTAATAGCACTCTCTAGGAGAGGTGAGCATAGTCAGTCTAGCTAGAAGGGCAGCCATTAGCCCCAATAAAGGAGTTATTAAGGGTTTAGCCTACCCAGGCTCTGTATGCCTTGCTGTAGGGACCACAGTTAAGATGCAGGATTCAGGTAGTACTTACCCCTGAACCACAGTTGGCTGGAGGGGATCCGTTCCAGTAAAGGGCATTCATAGGCCTATGATTAAGTGCCCATGCGCACGAAACGCATCAGGCATGATGTTTTTAAGGAAATGAATAAAGACTGAAGTTTTAGATACTATGGCTGTCTGGCGTGCTAACAAAAAACTGTATTTTGTTTGAATTGGATTGCTCCCTTAGGCTACGGGTTTGGGGCTTTAAGCAACCGGACCACACATTGGCTTTGGTGAGAATTGATTGATTGATTTATTTTCGTTTGGACTGTGTATTCATTGGTGGCGGGCCCGGGGTTTGTACACCCGGGCCAATTAATCACTTGGGTACGGTTACTCTATATACTTGATTTTGTATATCTTAGTGCTGCCTTGTTACTAATTAACTAATTTTGTTTTGAGGGTTTATTTTTTTGTTTGATATTAGTAAATAGGGCCCTTAAAGAAATAACTAAAATCAGATAAAATCAATTACGTTTAATTGGAGAAAAATAGTCAATTGCAAGCATTGTTCCATTCATTTTCAGCGAGGTTGTAAAAAAAATTACCATCAGCTAGGTGGTCACCACCACTTACTTTTATAGTATCTCAACAGGTTTTAGGTGCTGGTGTTTTTTAATCAAATTTTTGTTTTTTAATTAAAGGGATTCTGTTATGATTTTTATGGTGTAGTTTTTTTCTTTTTTTACTATATTACACTGTTTACATTGCAAATAATTCACTCTACCATTTAAAATTTTGTTCTTGAACTAATAAATGTATTTTTTTAACTGTAATATTGATGTGTAGGCGCCATCTCAGTGCATTGTGCCTGAGTCTGAGCTTTCAGAAAGAGCCAGCGCTACACATTAGAACTGCTTTCAGCTAACCTATTGTTTCTTCTACTCGTTGTAATTGAATGAGTCTGGCTTGGCTGAGTAGGACTTGAGTTGGACTACAACGGAGTGCTATTCTCATATCTACCACTAGGTGGGGCATGGAAGAATTGTTAATAAGGCAAATGTCAGGGGAATTATCTAGATATCTACCCATTGCTGATTGTCTGTAGGGGTCGAAAGGGTTGGAAGAGGGTGATCACTCCAACTTGCAGGGCAGCAGTAAAGAGTGACTCAAGTTTATCAGAGCAAATGACTGAGGGCACCTGGGAAACTAAGAATATGTCTATACCCATGTCAAATTTCAAGATTAAATATAAAAAAAAATGGTTTGCTCTTTTGAGAAATGGATTTAAATGCAGAATTCTGTTGGAGAAGCACTGTTAACTGTTTTATAAAAAACATGTTTTCCATATATATATATACACACTATATATGTGAATATTTATGATCACAAGAATTGAAATATTTGGGTTTGAATAAGGATGTAAATGGCACTGCAAACGATCAGGGAAATTCAGTAATCACCCTGAAGCATTGTATTGGAGAGAACATTGGTTATATTAATTGTACGTGAACTGGAAAATGACTTCCATATGTTTACTGAATATTTGAAGGTAATATAAATATCAAATCTTATTGGATGGGGTTTGAATCAGGCTACTTTTGTTTGTTCGGTACTTGCAAAAGAGTGTGGCTATATTGCATAGATTTCTGTTATGAAGGGTAATATGGAGAATAATCCCCTTAGGTAATGTTAGTGGAGCTTTCCAAAAACAGAAATGACAACACTTCCCTTTATCAGTCTGATTTTACTGGGTTATCACACCACATGATTAATTTGTTCCAGACCTTATCAATGCAGTCCATCTGTTCATCTGAATTCCTACAATACTGCTTTATTTCAAAACTGAAAAGAAGGTCTTTGTAATACATACAGACCTATGACGGTTTGACATTCATTCAAGGGCTGTTCAGGGCCTTTAGCCTTAGTTGAGCCAGGACAGCGTCCCCCACAGAATGTGTCCTGGTTCCTGTAGGACACATTAAGTAACTGTTTCATTGTAACACATTCACCCATGTGTGATGTACACAGTAGCTTTGCATTAGTCACAGATATTTAATGGAGCAAACATATAATTTGTCATGTAAGTGCAACCAGGTAACAAATATGGGAATGGGACAAAAGAATAACACAATTCTGTTTTCCTGCATAGAGCCATTAATACATACAAAAATAATTTAGAACACTAATGGGAAAATGGTATACAGTTTGGTAAAGGCAGGTAGTATTTACTGCTCACCTCTTTTTACCTGACTGGTTGCTCTGGGTTACTAGACTTGGAGCCAACATTGTGACATAAATTACACCAAAAATGTTTTGCAAACCAATTTGTAATGCAAACTATTACCATTATGGATTACTGGAAACATGTTTTATTGTCAGTATACAAAAATTTTTCAACTACATTAGTGATGAGCCAAATTTTTCGCCAGGTATGGATCCAATGTGAAATTCCACATTGTGCCAATGGCAATTTTTTTTGCAAAATGGCCACAAAAATTAGCTGCAAAAAAAATGTGCAGAGTGAGGAAAATAGTCATGGTCATGTAAAAAAAGTCACAGTTGCATCAAAAACACATGGTTGCGTCATGAATGTTGTATGTGTTAGAATAGTTGTGTAGCCACATTAACAAATTTTGTACTACTTTATGAATTTTCCTGCAAGGCTGTTTAAGGTTAATAGAACCGGAATTCTACCTGAATTTATTTTCTTTTACATAGCTTTTCTGTTCCTTGATGAAGAATTATGCTATGTGAAAATGTTTCAGCCTTAGAGGTTTTAAGTAGTGATAAGCGAATCAGTCGCGTTTCGCTTAAGCAAAAAATTCACGGAAAGCGACTTTTTTTACTTGACCACGCCTATTTTGATGTGACTGCACATTTTTCACGGTGAAATTTTATGCCTGTTAAAAATCGCTGATGCCAAAATGCGCCATTTTGCTGCAAATCCATGTCTGGTGAATAAATGTGCTCATCGCTAGTTTTAAGAGCTTTGGTTTCAAAGTCCCCTTTTTGGCCCAGTAGTCCTTAATTAATTAACAGGTATAAATAGAGGTCACAGGTCTTTGATAACAAAACTAATTTATTAAAACAATGACCCATTTCAGGGCCTTCATTAGTAAGGTAAAAACAGACATGGACCTCCACTTACTGTATATGGTAGCAGAATTGATGATTCTGCACAATCAACGTATTCAAGTATGTTAAGAATTCTTGCTATATTTCTACATATAATTGTATTGGCAATCATCTTTTTCTTGATCATCCTTATACTCTTCAAAATAAATATGGTCATAAAACCATAATAGTAGAGTCCTTAATTTACACAGCAAGCTGAATTCCCCCTAAGTATTTAGCCTATCAGTCACAGTTTGTGTTGTACACATTTGTCAATAAAAAAATAAAAATAGCAGAAGAATTAAAACAAAATAATACAAAATGGATGGTCCTTCAGCAAAGAATAATGACTGTAACTTGACTGGAAAGAGAGATACTTAACAGGATAATTGTTGTACAAAAAACAGAACTTTCCCCAAAATTGACGTAAACAATACACACTATGGGGCATATTTACTATAATTCGTTATTTTCTGGCCTTGAAAGTTGTATAAACTCGTCATGGTATAAATTCGAATTAAACTCGTTCATTGCTGTATTTATAAAATGTATTTATAAAATCTCACGATAATGGTTGAATCATTCGAACGAAAATTTCGAGTTTGCATTCAAAAATCCTGAGTTTTTCCTGAGTTGAAAACATTGTTAAAAAAAAGTTAACTGAACATAAATACATTTGCCCCTAGGAGTTTCACAAAGCTACAAATGTATGATGGGGCTTTTATTTGGAAAGGTTATTGCTCAGTAATGCATTACCCATTGTATTATGCACTAACCCATAGCATTCTAGCTGTGAGAGAAAGTTGTAACCCCTTCTTGGCTGTAACCAAGCCAACAGTACAGCTAGTGTAGGTTTAGAGCATGGGGTATACGTGACTCAATCCTTCAGGATGGGCCTTCGCTAAGTGGAAGTGACCAAACGGAGCTGTGGTGTAGTGAAACTACAACTGTGTGTGCAGTGCAGAGTAACAAATGGGTGCTAGAAGGTTCTTGCAGTTGAACAATAGAATTGATTTATTGTCAGAGACAATCAATATGCAGGGTTATTGCAATATACTCACAGGAGTTATCAGGTAATTGCACAGAAGGTAGAAAAATATGGTGTCCACCCATATAGCCCACCTCAGCCAAGGGCGGGGAGGGTAAGGACCATTAACCAGAATGGCCTCTCTGTGGAAAGTAGCCTGGCAAAGTATCTTTATCCTCAGGGTGTCCCTTAGCAGCCAAGAATACCTCACAGCCGACTATGGATCAGGGATGGGAACTGACCTGATACCTGTGTCTTAAAGGACAAGGAAAAGCTAAGTCACTTGGTTAAAGGACATGGAAAGGCAAATTCACTTGGGGGTGCCAAAATGTTAGGCACCCCCAAGTGACTTTAATCGCTTACCTTGTACCCCGGGCTGGTGCCCCTGTTAGGAGAAAACAGCACCAGCCGGGGTATCTGTAGCGATGCGCTTCCTCCTTCCGGCTTCGGTTAGCTGCGACTATGCAGTAGGCGCATGCGCAGTAGAGTGAAAAGCTGACTTCTCTGTTAAAGTTCGGCTTTTTCACTCTACTGCGCATGCGCACGCACAGAAGCAGGAAGGAGGAATCGCTCCATGTACCCCGGGCTGGTGCTGTTCTCTCCTAACAGGGGCACCAGCCCGGGGTACAAGGTAGGCGATTTAAGTCACTTGGGGGTGCCTAACATTTTGGCACCCCCAAGTGAATTTGCCTTTCCATGTCCTTTAACCATGTCCTGCTCTAAGGCAACAGTGCCTGTAGGGAAGAGTACTTCCAGCTAATCTCTCCTGATTGGAGTCCAAACTGCTCTTTCTAACTTATCTCACTATCCTCATTCACGGGGTCCCTGTCCCAGACTTCATTAGAGCTAGATGCAGACTCTAGGCTAGAAGGCTTTACTGTGGCCCTGTTGATCCCAGGCTCAGTGGAACTTCCACCTTGTTCAGCAGATGCAGCCAAAGAGGAAGACCCGCCCCCCTGCTAACACTATATCAGAGTGACAAAGGAGTGGTCTCCCTGTTAACCAATAAGACACATATGCAAAACTATAAACTGATACATGGGTCTTTGTCCAGTAACAGCACAGGCTAAGGAAGTTGTAGGATTTAAAGCCATAGGGACATGTTAACCCTATGGGTCCCTACAATGTCATATGAGTATATCACGCTTCCTCCTACACCAGGATCACTTAATGAGGATCAAACTTTTAAAAATTGTGTTTATCGGAAATAGACTGACTCTGAGCCCTAATTGGATCTTTCATGGATACTGAATACTGAAAACATCCTCCTTCAAGTACACAGTGATTGTTGTTGAATGATATAATACTTATGCTGTGCAAGTGAGGTGGTTATAGCACTAAAAAAATAAAAAAAACAAAGGAGATACTAAAGAAGTAAAATAAAATATCAGATTTAAGACAATATAAAGGACACAGCTAGGGAACTGACATTCTTTATAAGGTAGTGGATAAAGGGGAACTGTTGCCATTCTAATAATCCAATGAACTGTAGTGAAGGTTTAAGAAATGATTGTTTTCTGATAGTTGTAAATATATATATATATATATAAATATATATATATACCCATTTATTTGTGAGTTCCTCAACTTAACATTTGTTTCACCTGCTCTAACTGACCTGCTTGAGTCAGCAATTTGCAATGCGCTTTTAGATGCTGACACTACTCCATGGCTGAGGTGTGTGCAGTTGGAAAAACATATTAAGGTTAAGAAGCACACTAATAAACCATTTACATCTTTAAAAATAAAGGAACTACATAACCAACTGTACAAGTGTGCATTCTAAATATTGTTTAACATGTATGTATCTAATTTGCATCATCTACTATCTTCTGCCTGTATAAACCTGATCAGGTACTGTATTTCTCTCATATATGGCATTCACTCCAATAACCTTTTGTATAGTCAGGCTTTGTCTGACTTTAAGTTTTATCCTCTAAAATGATTTATTTTTGTCAGTCATGTATCTTGTCAGTCTATTGTCATCATATATATCTTGGCACTCTGTATGCTGATTTTCTGAGAAATAGTTCCCTAAATAAGTTGTAGTGCCAGCTTTGGCCTCCTTAAATTGTCATTTTTATTTTATTTTCACTTTATGCTTAATTTAACTGATTCATTTTTTTATTGAGCTTTAAAAGTTTCTTTGAAAACAGAAGTGTTTTTTTAATGTTGCCATATTTTCTGGACATTTTAAATAGGGCAAGTGAAAGCAAGTGCCTTTCTGCTCAGATATATATTATTTATTTTGACTTATGTGCTGTCTAGGGATTCCATTTCTTGAATAAATAAGCAAAAATGGCACATACAGTGGAGAAAAAAAAACACTGAATCATTCTAAATAAGAAAATACTGACCAGATCATCATCAGTCAGTCGCATTATCAAAGAATCCCTACAGAGGCAAAAAATATTCTTCTCCTCCTCACACCTTATTACTATGGCATGCCTGTTTGTGTTTGCCCCAACATATCTACCTGTGTTTGTCCTACTCTTTAAATAGTTAGCAGTAAACAAGTTTGTATACCTACAGTGTTCTCTCTGCTGGTTCTGCCTACAGCATCTGGGGTGTTTCTGAACATAGCCATAAAGGTCTTGGTCTGGTTTTGGTTTGGAAATCTGGAATTCTTTTGTGATACTCCTAACAACCAGCTATACACCCTCCTTTTCTTTTAGTCATTATCCTGTTTTTGGATAGAATCTCTTTAGTAGTGATGATTGAATCTGTCCCATTTTGCTTTGCTGAAAAATTCATGAAACAGCACAAAAATTTGCAGAACAGTCATTTGTGCAAAGCATTAAAGCCAATGGGTGGTTTTATTGGCAACCTTTTTCATGCAAAATTATTGGTGTAAATGGGCATTTTTTTTTCAGCCACTTTTACCACACACACATTGAAGTCAGTGGGCATTTTTTTTTTAAAGCAACTTTTTTACCACATAAAACAGTCAATGGGCGAAGCACAGAATTTTACCTCAAATCTGCTCAAGAATTTCACTCTTCACTATTCTTTAGATGTATTTTAAAGTAAGATTTTTTTCCCTGCAGTGAGTTGTGTCTAAAATCACTTTTATTAAAGGTACTTGCATCAACAAGCATTTGCATTCTGTTCCAAATCAGGTGCTGCTGTGACTATTGACTCACAGGAACACTAAGGGGTCTATTTATTAAAGTACATCAGGTACGAAATACAAAAAATTTGTATTTGATTGTACTGTGCATATTTTCTGTGACTTTTTCGTATTTTGCGCAACTTTTTTGTACTTTGCGACAAAATTTGGGCTCTTGAGAAAGCGCAGGTGCGCAAAATGCGTAGAGACTGGAATTGTGAGGTGCAGGCTTCCGTAGTGAAGGAGAAATTGTAACGTCAGACGCCACAGACCATGCGGTGAGAGGAGACATGGCATGAAAATGAATACCACAATGAGAAGCAACAGCAGGAGTGCAAGATAGTAAATGGGAGCCTGTAATCTACAGTGTGTGTCCAGCGGGTGGACAGTCTCAAAAGGATTTTTTTTGGTAGCACTTACTAGCAATAGTACCACATACAACACGTAGAAGGGCACCTCCGGATCCAATGCCAATAATCATCCTCAATAGTACCAATAGTATAATCTTTATAATTTCAATTTAAAAACATAGTGCTTGACATGGAAAAAGGTTTTTAGAGAAGTGATGTGATAAAGTAGCCTGAGGCTACAAAACACATAAAGAGTGTGGTCTCCTCTAAAAACCTTTTTTTCATGTGATGCACTAAAGCCTAACTAAAGAAGTAGGGCAGAAATGTTGTACATTTATGTTTTGAGTTTCTGTACCAGCCCAAGGTGATTACAACCCTTTAGCAGGGAAGATTTGCGCCTCCAAAATGCCCCAGTTGCTCCCCATCTTCTTGTCTGCTGATTTCCGGCACATGCTCTTTGCTGCTGTCAGTTACTGAGCTTAGGGACCCACACAAAATATACTGCATAAATGGAATATAAATGTAACAGTAAAAAGCTGATTAGTAATTCATTCAGATTCACATTACATGATCTAAAACCAGGGCATTTGCATCAGAATTGGATAATTAGCCCTGTAGCATCAGCTTATATGACAGACAAACCTCATTTCTGCTTGATAATTTGCTATGACCCCTAAACTCAGCTTCTCAACAGCTGCTCAGACCACACTGAGCATGTGCACTGTCCCAGACAGTTCCAGGGGAGAGGGAACAGTGACAATTGTAACGACCTATATCCTTACTACTATAGAGATGCTGACACTTTAAGCCAGTGTAGTCAGTTTATAATTTAAAATATGGCATTTCTTGCCAAATTCATTTTTAGGGTTTAGTTCTCCTTTAATCTGAAATATTAAAGATATTTCATTTTTAAACTTTATATCCATGGTGCTCCCTTTGCTTTACTATTTATATCAAAAAGGGAACATGCAAACAGGCAGCATTTCTGCTGTACATGTAAATACATATACACAAAGCCATTTGGTTGCCTTCATTCGTCTGAACCCTACAGAAATATTTTGATCTATTTTAACCTTGTATTTTAACTTCACATGTCATTTCTTTTCAAGTGGAACATTTTTGAAGCCACATTTCTAGTGTCCCAGGGTTTAACATGATCCAAATATATACTTACCGTATATACTTGAGTATAAGCCGAGTTTTCCAGCACTCACAATGTGCTAAAAAAGGAATCCTCGGCTTATACTCGAGGCAAGCTGGATTACTTGTCCTACCTGCACATCCCTCGGCAAGTTTAAACAAAGGTCGCGCTGCGCGCCGAGAAAATGAGTCTTAGGTAAGTCTGTCTTAGGGGGTACCTGGCTGCACATCCGTCGGCAAGCGAGAAAAAGAGTCACGCTGTGCGCGCACAGGGAGGGGGCGCGGCCCAACCTTCGTTCCTGCTCAGCGCGCAGCTAGACCAGCCATTCGTTCTTGGCGACGGATGTGCAGGTAAACCCTTAGCGTGACTTCCACTGTGCGCTCGGGTGCCGCAAGGGGGAAGCCGCGCAGCAACGTGACGTTTGTTAGTGCATGCCGACGGATGTGCAGGTACCCACTAAGACAGACTTATTTTCTCGGCGCGCGACCCCCCGTGCTTGCCGATGTATGTGCAGGAACCCCCTATGAGACACTTATTTAAGACAGACTTATTTACTGTCAGTGAAAAAATAGGATCTGTACAAGAACTGTGAATAGACTGTCAAATGGAGGGGCATACTGGGCCATTGCAATCTGAAGCAAGCAAGGCAGTAAAATGGCAGGGAAGGCAAGTCAAATTGCAGTCTGTATAGAAAGATTTATTAGAAAAATAAGGATGACAGATTATTCCAGATTTATACCTTCCTAGTGAGTTTATTCCATTTGGTGCAAGTCAGTTTTGTGTGTAGACTGAACACACTAAGGTTAACCCTGCAAGTAAGAGGTACTCTTGCTACTTTAACCTTCTGAGGTGAACTGTAGCACGCTATAGCTCTACAACAACTTGAATCAGAACAATATGTGCACATAACAGAGCAACAATCTGCAGCTACAGTAGCATATGCATTCTGCAGCATTATTACTCCAGAGGGTATGGCATAACATACAGTTATGGCAACATATCCCAACAGGGCAAAACTGTGCAGGACTATCATTACCTAGACACTACAAAAATCAAATGAGATATTAACCTGTACAACCTTGCATGTGGTTATCTTATGTTGGATGTGCCTCATTTTCCAGCCCATACCTTGTGTTTATTAATATGGTAGTCATGTAAGCACTTGTGAGTGTCCTTTTATTAAATAATTTGATTATTGAAACTTAGCAGTAGCGGGTGCATTTCCCACCCTAGGCTTATACTCGAGTCAATACATTTTTCCAGTTTTCTTAGGTAAAATTAGGTACCTCGGCTTATATTCGGATCGGCTTATACTCGAGTATATACGGTATTCAATGAGTAAGTATAACAGTAAAGGCTATTATAGACAAAAACAAAGGCAAACTGCAATTCTGCTAAGTATTGTATAATAAATAGAAATGTGTTATTGTTTTCATGACTATTGAAGGAAATTTTTAAACCCTGCACAAGGAGCAGACTAGCAATGTGAATATAAAAACGTGAAATCAGGAGATTAACATGCAGTAATGACACTGCAAATAGATTATGTCAAATATACATTTACAGATCCTTATTCTACAAGCAGGCTTCCAAATGTGGTTTAGTGGTTTGCATGAGTAGCTTGTTTTTGCAGCATTACACATCCGGGACAATTACATTTTTTTCTGTTCTCTCTAAAAATCAAATTACAATGTGACATTTAATAAAATATCTTTTGTGCAGCTAATAAAAATGAACTTCAATCTCACTGCTTTGACAAATAAACCACACAAGTCAAAATACTGGGTCTGATACAGTTTATAGCTTCAGCTTTCATGTCAGCCTTTCCTATAAAAAAGACCTATTATTTATTAATAGCCTTCTAGGTTTTAAAGTTTCTTTTCCTTGTTGGGAGAAAAAATCATTTGCCTTTTAATGGGGTGTCAGATTTGTTTTCCAAACCTCCTAAAAGGTTATCGTTGTTACATATGGACAAGTGCTTTTTTCAGAATCAATGTAAACTTTGTTACCTGGATAATTTACTACCTTCCCCTGGTAGCAGTACGGAAAACTTAATTTCACCATTTTGTAAAGTGGAGGGGTGGGACTATTTCAATGTGGTTAACTATTTTCACATGGGGTGAAAAAATGCAAGCTTCTAGCACATACTAAATAATGGATGATGGGTTCTTACTGAGGTTTTAAGTTTAAAGTACATATTTGCTGTCTGGTATAGCTCATGGCATGAAAAAATGTCCGACCCTATTATACAATTATGTGCCAAAATTGCTGAAAATCTACATGGTATTTGCAGAGATTTGATAGTGGAAAAATCATAGGAACAAGTTAATCTGCAACTAAGAAATAACTGAACATGTTGTTGAAATACTATTGCAACAGATAATAAATGAGCAACAGGGTGAGAAAACTGGAAATGAACTATATACCTATGTAATCACAAAGTCTGCCATGCCAACTGGATATACACTTTTCAATTTATATATGCAGTAATTTCTCTCTCAGGTCAAGGCTTATCAGTTATATAATAATAAAAATCAAGGTGTTCAGTTCCAGTCAGAGTAAAAGGGTAACGGGACAAATGAAAAGAAGAGCTACAGGCCCAGAGTTACAAATTGTAACAGTTCACAAATCCCAGTGGTGTACTTTATACATAATCAAACCCTAAGATTTATTACAGATATGGGATCCATTATCTGGAAACCCGTTATCCAGAAAGTAACAAATTATGGGACCGAAATCTCCCATAGGCTCCATTTTCATCAAATATTTCAATTATTAATTTTTATTGGTGGCAAAACAATCCCTTTTAAGTAGACAAAGTATGGAGATCCAAATAATGGAAAGATCCCTTTTCTGGAAAACCCCAGGCCCCATGCATTATGGATAACAAGTCCCATAGCTGTACCATTAAGTGTATGCTTCCTAAAATTAACATATGTTTAACATAGTTCATAAAATAATTGCATTGTACTTGACAGACTCTTCCAAATTGGCAATAATTCTATAAAAAATAAAAAGTATGCCTAGGCACAGGTACTTACCCACTTACAGGTAACAGCTTGGTAAGGAGAGAATAACTAATAAAACTAGCAAATATATATGTAAGTAGGTGTACATATTTGAATTTCTGATTAAAACAAAGTAAAATATGGCTGGCTAGCCTATGTCTTTTCAGAGTCCAGTCCGTAGGCTGATGTCCCATAGAGAGATTTAGCCCACAATAGAATTCTGTTACCACGAGCAACTTATCTCTCCAAAATTTCCACCAGCCTATGACTACACGTGTGTTCACAGAAAACATGTCAGGATAATGAATAAAGCTTAATTTTAATTGCTGTCTGGGCATCCGACGAATATGCGTCAATATTGGTTTTCGTGTTGGTGATATCCATCCCTTGCACCAAGATTCAACGGTGAGTGACCTGGTTGTGCAACCGAAGTGAGCAAAGTGAGTTGGTACATGCGAAAGGTTCGAGGCATGGGCACCCGAACCTCATTTTAAATTTGGTTACCCGAAACCTGTGACTTTTATGTTTAAAGGATAAATTACCACCAAAATGAATATTGATGTAATTAAATAGAGGTTTATATTGGGGAACTCACACACAGGGTTAGGCTTGAAGCCTCCAATTTTGGTGTGCTAATAGGTTTGTAAGGCCTACATATTCAGCTTTCCGAAGTCCCATGAAGTTGCCTGCCTACCAAAGCAATGCATATGCCCTTCCACCGGCGATTTGTATTGTTGTCGGTGGAAAGGCATTTTGGAGAGATTAATCATCAGTGGTAGTAGAGATTTATCACGGGCAATTAAATCTCTCCATGGGACATCAACCTTACTGACTAGCTACATGGATAAGTAGATAGATAGATAGATAGATATACATAGAAAGATGATATATAGATAGATATAGATAGATAGATAGATAGATAGATGATAGATGATAGACGATAGATAGATATTAGATAGATGATAGATAGATAGATAGATAGATAGATGATAGATAGATAGATAGATAGATAGATAGATACATAGATGATAGATAGATGATAGATAGATAGATAGATGATAGATAGATAGATAGATAGATGATAGATAGATGATAGATAGATAGATAGATAGATAGATGATAGATAGATAGATGATAGATAGATGATAGATAGATAGATAGATAGATAGATAGATAGATAGATAGATAGATAGATGATAGATAGATAGATAGATAGATAGATAGATAGATGATAGATAGATGATAGATAGATAGATAGATGATAGATAGATGATAGATAGATAGATAGATAGATACACTAGATAGATAGATTATATCTATCTGTAGATTATACAGACATAGGCAATCCATACTAAGTACTCTGGACACCTGCCTTAAATTACCTTTATATTAAGGGATTTTTTTGTTTTGTTTTGACTGGCTTTTTCTAATATCATAACCATTTTTATATGCCTACAAATATCAGGTGCAAATAAAACCATAATAAAATATCCAATTTTTGAACCATTGTTATTGCTCTTTTGATGTGCAGCTGGTATCTGGAATTACTTGATATTATAGCTGCTTAAAGCTGAAGTAGAAAAAAAGAAAGAAAAATATTTTTATCCTTTAAGTCAAGATATTTGGAGTATTTGCAAATGACTTTAGTATGTTCACAGATGGCTCCAAAGACAAACTTGGATACTGTGAGAGGATTGTCTTACAATAATATACTGCACACCTGATTATTAAAGTTCTAAAGCACATTCAGGTCTTTAGAAGTTGCTGTTCCATAAGGGACCAAACACCTGGCAGCAAAACATCCTGTTGTACCTTTATGGAATCTGCTCCCAGCTGTTTCTGCTGGAATACCCCAACTTTCTCTCTACTGTAGGTATTAGCTCATATATGTTCTAGACAGAAGCAATTTCCTGATAAACAACAGGCAGCTTCCCTTCAACTATTTTGTCAGTGCAATTACATAGCAGGTAAAAGTTTCAAAAGTTGGTGTAAACTTAACATATTGTTCTTGTCTTGTCTTTAAGACTAAATGGTTTATATAATAATGTTACAGAAAGAAAGCAATATATTCATTAAAAATCCTTCCAGTCATAAGATTTTAGCTGCCTGTAAAAAGTAAATATAATCAGTGACCCTTACAAGTGTCAGTTATTAATGTCTTAAAACCTTGCAGGCTTGGGAGATAAAATCACAACAGGGTCCCATATGCAGTCATTTCCCTACATTTATCTAATTTTATTTTGGACACATATTTTGCTAATAATGTATAGAGTTCTGCAGCTTTCACGAAAGTTATTTCTTTGAAAAGTTTGTATTTTTCTTGACCCGCACTTGAAAACATGCAGGCAGGTTAATTGGCTCCTGATAAAATTAACCTTTTCTGTGAGATGCGGACCTTAGATTGTAAGCTCCTCTGGTGTAGAGACTAAAATGAATTCAGTTATTTACTACTGGTCCCCTACTGATGAAGTACTTGCAGGGGATTCTGCTGTGTGGAGCCCACTACTGTTCTCTTCATGCACAGGTACCTGGGCAGCTGCCCATTTTCACCCACTAAGGACAGTTTTATAATCATTAATTTATTTTTGCCTATTTAATGACTGCTATGGATTGCGCAAAGGCTTAGAGGAAGATGACACTCAACCTAATAAACTAATTCAGCATTTGACAGAAACCATAATGCTATTAGTTAATTATTAGTCTTATCAGTTTCAGTTACTTTCCTCATGGTATTAAGAATTAATAGCTCTTGTTAAGTACTGGTTCCAGTTGCAATATTTTGTCAAGGTTTTAGATTGTAAGGGTTGGCAAACCTCTTCTTCAACAAGTCTCTAAAACATAGACATGGGCAGCCAGTGCAGATATCAATAGATTTCAGCTCAGTGTTCCTCAGTACTCTTGTGTGTTTAGTTCTACCATGAACAATATTGTATGGATTTGTTAGGTGGTGTTTAGTTCCCCATTAACATTGTTGGACTGATAGATAACACTTGAATTGGCACATGTAGAGCATTTCGTCAAAGTAATTGGCTATTATAGCAGATATTATAAAACTGTACAACTACTTGATGTTATAGCCCAGTGATCCCCAACCACTTGCTTGCTGTTGTTCACCAACCCCTTGGATGTTGTTCCCAGTGGGCTCAAAGCAGGTGCTCACTTTTGAATTTCTGACTATAAGGCAAGTTTTGGTTGCATAAAAACCATGTGTACTGCTAAACAGACCATCCTGTGGGCTACCAGTTCTCATAGGACTACCAAATAGCCAATCACAGCCCTCACTTGGCATCCCCTTGGAACTTTTTTCTTGCTTGCGTTGCTCCCCAACATTTTTTATATTTAAATGTTTCTTAAAGTTAAAAAAAATCCTGTTATAGCCTATGCTTACTATAAATCCTTCTTAAAGATTGTAAGCTCCCATGAGCAGTTGCCTCTTTATCCTTGTATTATTATTTAATCTGTACATGCCTTATATTGTGCAGCACTGCCTATATTTAATATTATTGCTTCCTTTCTAACCAATGAGACAAAATATGCACATTTTATATTAATGGTCCTGGGGAAAAAATTGCATCAAAGTGCTAGGAATCTCTTTCTGATTATATGTTAGTAAAATCCTATACCCAAAGCTGTGTTAGGATCCTGTTTCCCTAGCTATCACTTCTCTGAAGATGACCTTTGCTTTCACAGTAATGTATTTTCCAATACGAATAAATCTATACAAGAAAGGGCCATCTTTCTAGCTGTACTACATGCATTATTCCGGATTGCCCCACTATGCACATGAATCATCTCTTTCCTTTGGGATTACGTCATCATCATAACAATTATTGTATTTAATCACTCTGGTTTATATGAATTATTTAGTGGCACATTAAAGCCTATGCAATGTTTTGGAACAGTTAATTAAAATATAAAGCACACCTATTATATTTTCTAGGCTGAGCATAAAACATCTGTTTTTTATGTAGCGTGTCTTGGAAATTATGATATTTTTACAAGGAATATATTTGAGTACTGATAAACACACTTGAATATCAAAAGCACAAAGGCTGTATGTATAAAACATAATTTTTTAAGACAGTCATTAAGACTGGCTATTTTTTACCACATTAAAACTGCACAGTAAAAACAGTGCTTTAGAAATGTTGTATTTACAATTTTCCAGAAATACAATAGTTTTGGCTAATGCTATAACTTCATACACTGGAATGGTTTGTGTTCATTGTAGATTGCCTTTTTTTACATGATTTACATAATTTACTGGTCACCTGATTAAAAGCAAACATCTTATTGGTTGCCATGGGTTACTACTTTTGGGCAAACTTAGTGCCTGTTTTTAGGGATATTATGTTGATTTTAGGGATAGGGAAAAAACTCTTTGGGGATATTTGCTGATGAGACTTACTGTCTATTTATGAGGTAACCATAAAATTGATTCTGGCCTGGCATTCATTCATTGGTAAAAAAGAGCCACCCTGATACTGGCTTACTGTGTGAATGCTTCTGATCTGTGATCACTACCAGGGTTCAGAAGGGAAGTGGAAAAACACTACGGCTGCCAAAACACAACCTTGATGGGCAATTTCTGGAAGCAGACTAAGTTGGGCCCACAGGACAGTCGGTTGACCATAAAATGATGATTAGGTCCTTTGAACACTTTAAATATCTATTTTTTTAAGTTATTTGAAAATTAGAATTTAGAGTAGAATAGAGTGGAGTAGAATTTCTTACTCTTAATTTTGTTTACATAGGCAAATAAGCACATTAAATGCATGTCACTAGATGCTGGATGTTACCAGAAAGACAGGCAGTATAAGGGCTCTGGCACACGCAGCGTGTACCATCCCACCAGCAACTTACATGATCGCCGGTGGGATGGTAGTTCGGGGAGATTAGTCAGCCGTGACAAGGGAGATTTTGGGCGGGCGACTAATCTCCCCGTGTGCCAGAGCCCTAAAACAATGACTGAGATAGCAATGTTGCTACTCATACAATAGTAGTATGTATGTATATGTATGTATATCTTTATTTAGAAAGCGCTACTTATGTACGCAGCACTGTACAGTAGAATTCATTAATACCAACAGGGGGTTAAAGATAATGGATAAATACAATGTACAACAATAAATACAAATAAATACAAGATACAGTTGCAATAAGAGTCAGAAACAAGATGAAGGAGGTCCCTGCCCCGTAGAGCTTACAATCTATATGGGAGGGGTAACTAACAGACACAAATGGGCAAATGTAAGTGCTGTAGGTCACAGTGGGTGACACTACAATATAAGTGCCATATAGTAGTATTTTGAATGATCCCAATATTGCATTATAATGTCAGCAGGTGTAATTGTATACTATACTCTATCTTTCATCCTGGTCTTTTATCTATATATTGTGAATATTTAAGTTCAAGTTTAGTCTGGGTTGAAAATTTGTAATTTCGTCTCACTATGTATTTTTATATAGTTGTGATGGCAATAAAACCAAATCTAAATCTGAATCAGACTTTTCATCTATTTTTTTTTTTATTAAAAGCCTTGGTTTGTGAGGTACTGCTTGCTTATTTACTAACACTTAATAAGGTCTCTCCCTGGTGTATGAGCCACAAAATTATGGATACAATCAAGTCTGTGGCAGACAACTGCAACATTATTATTTTTATAAATAGGGACATATAATTCATTTAATAGCAGTGCAGCGCTGTTCATCCTTGTAGAGCCACAGGCACCATATGGTAAATCTATAAGCAATAAGCCCTGATTGAGTTGATTCTCCTGTTACATATCCCTTCAATACTCATAAACTGCAGGCCAGATAGAGGATCACTGTAATCAAATAAATATTTATTTTACTATTCTCTTCTTTTCACCACAGTTATGTAAAGGCATGGTGGTTGGGGATCTGGTAAATACAACAGAAAAAATAAAGAAGTAAAAATATTAGTGATTCTCAAAGGAAAATGTTGTCAAATTATTTCTTATTAACCTGGATTTCCTAGAACACAACACTAGAATATACAAATGTCAGCGTGTATAAAGTAGGTGAGGGGAGCACTGCCAAAGGCTTTTTTGGGCCCACCCTGTATTGTTGCCCTGAGCCACTAGTGTTTAAAGGGATTCTGTCATGATTTTTATGATATACTTTTTACTTCTAAATTACACTCTTTACATAGCAAATTATTCACTCTGCCATTTAAAATTGTATTTTTTATTTTTTTTAGTTGTAATAAGGGTGTATAGGCACCATCTCAGTGCATTGAGTCTGAGCTTTCAGAAAGAGCCAGTGCTACACATTAGAACTGCTTTTTTTCTCCTACTCCCATGTAACTGGAGGAGTCACAAGCCAGACTTTTTTCCTTACTATTAAATGCTATTCTGATATCCACTGGGGGCTACCTTCCCATTGTTCTGCTGATCAGCTGCTATGGGGGAAGGTGATATCACACCAACTTGCAGCTCAGCAGTAAAGTGTGACTGAAGTTTATCAGAGCACAGGTCACATTGCTGTGGCACCCTGAGAAATAAAGAATATGGCTAGCCCCATGTGAAACTTCAAAATGAAATATAAAAAAAATCTGCTTGTATTTTTGAAATAAGGATCTCAATGCAGGATTTTGCTGGAGAAGCTCTATTAACTGATGCATTTTGGAAAAAACATGTTTTCCCATAACAGTATTCTTTTAAAAGTGGCCCTGTGCACCATCTGTTTGATATGTGCATGTTAAACAAAATGTTGGCTTTATCATCCCCGTATAAAACATGATAAGAGATATTATAATACAAACATATTTCATAATATGGGGTCTTTGGGGGGTAGTGCTATTAAGCAAGTATTTTGTCATATGTTTGTTACACTTAACTCTGCATAACAGCGCTCCACAGGTTAAATGCTCCCTACCGCTTTTTTACCTGCAGTAATTTGGTTAAATTGCATCCATATGCCACAGCTCAGCCAATCAAAGTCTAAATATGTTTTATCTAAATCTAAAGTCAATGAGAAAGATCTAGGTTTAGCATTTTAAAATATTAGGCAACAGATGGAATTGACAGGTTTAATAGGCTGCAGCTAACATCATCTCCCATTCTACACCTCAGTATTGGATTTCAAGCAAGTGATATCAGTGTGGACATGTGTAGATATGGGGCTTGCATTTAAACGCAGAAATTCAATCAATATCTTGACTCTCAACAGTTTACTAGATTACATCAGTTAGAAGTGACCATCTGGCCGAATCTCAAGAGCTTGCGGGTATCATGTAGATCTTTTTCACTAATGCCATTTTTATTTGTTTAACATTAATATACTGTAGCAAACACTGCTATAAAGCCATAACTCAATTTGATTTTACAGAATGTAAGTCAAGCATCTGTCTCTCTGGGGAAGACTTAGAGCAGAAAGAACAGAACAACACATTTTATTTCAAATTACCGACTTTCTTCCTCATCCTTATATTGGGCAGTAACAATGTCAGAACATGCAAGAAGCTTGTAATATTTCTTCATCTGCTTTTGTACATGAAGCAACTTGTTATTCATATAGATATTATATTTGGTTGGGACCTGAGCAAACACACATAAATATATTACTGATGCATCAGACAACGTGATCCTCCTTTACCAATTTATTATTTTATTTTTATTATGTGATCTGAGTGGTGAGATCAATTTGCATAGATAGGATTGTGCTTGCACTACATCCATAGGTGTTGGAGGACTGCAGAACGTGAGGTTTACCTATTAGTAGAGCTCTATTTCCAAAGTGGTAAAAGTAGTAAAATCAATTACATTTTGTAAGTCTCACTGATTTTTCTAACTTTTCTAACTTTTTTTATACATCCATTTCAACATAAAAGTGTAAGCAGTGTAGAACCCTGGTGGGTGCACTGGTTTTGTTATAAGAGCAAAAAATAAGTGCTGGTGCTAACAGAAGGGTTACCGTGGGCAGTGATGTGGCAAAAGTATGATGATATCATGCACAATATAAGGCCCCTTGCCAAGGAGGCTTAATGATTGGACAGGGAGGGTGCATTGTGAATCCTGAATTCTCCCAATAATCCTCCATCTGTGTCTCAGGTGCCTCTCACAGAGAACAGGTGCTGTGAGATTGACAAACCACAAGGTTGAGCAAGAGCAGAGTGTGGGAATGTTATTTCCAAAGATTATATATTTTTTCTAATCTTCTATTTATTTTGTGATTCCTTTCAAAGATGCATCTCCCACTGATGTATTACGGGGGAAAAATGCTGCACTGTGGGGAAAAATTGTTGCATTCGAAACTTCACTTAGCTGACTATGGTGCAGCATGTACCCTTGTGACTGGGTAGTAAGGCCATGTAGCACTTACCCTTTTGCCAGAGGCGGGCCAAGTCTGCCGGGGATGCCCTAGGTGACCTGGCTCCCCACACCGCTTCCCCCTCTACCCCCCCCCATGCGTGTACAAACACACGCACACACAGAGACAGCATATAGGAGAGAGCGCAGTGCGCAAGGCATGCAGGTGTGCAGGGGGCCCTGGGAAATCCGCTGGTGGGGTAAGAGATCCCAGACAAGGGGTTGGCAACAGACATACCTGCCTAGTGCCCCCTCACTGTTGCGCCCTAGGCGGGTGCTTCTTCTGTCTACCCCTAGCTTGTATCCCATCAAAGCTAGATGTATCCATATTGGTGGCAAAACAATCCTATTGGGTTTATTTAACATTGGGGGTGCCTGCTTAAGCAATCATAAAGAAAACCCCTAATGAGTTATGGAATTCACGCAGGGTTTCCAAGTGAAAAAAACACTTATTAGTTGAGGTATTTGTCCCTGTATTTGTCCCTGAGGGGCTTTCTTAAATATGAAAAAGTTTGGCAGCTTTGAGGGGAGTTCCTTAACTCACATGGGATTTCCTTTATGATTCAGCTCAAGCAATCATAAGTCTGCCCCTAAATGTGTTTTAGCAGACTTAAGTTAGGGTTATCCAAATTACAGGAAGTTCCCCCCAGATCTCAGGCATTCAAGAAAATATATTCCATACTTGAATACATAAAACGAGAATTTGAAATCTGTATTTATTTTTATTTTTAATATAGTTACATGTGTTAGTTGGATGCCTAATCACTTTTTAACATTTATGGAATAATAATTTATACATAGTTGCTCGGTAGACTTGTAATGTCATAGAATTCTCTACTTGTACATAATTGGTCTGAACTGATTTTGCCTTTTTGAAAGAAACAATGTAAAGATGGTGACAAGTTATATTATATTATTATGCGATTGACAATTGAGTGTCAATACTATATGGAGACTTTAGATTGTAAACTCAACTGGTTCAGGGACTGATGAGAATTATGTATAACCTCTGTAAATCCCTGCCATAATATGTGCTATATAAATACCAGGAATAAAATGGTCTCTGTTTGGGAATTTTTTATATAATGGTATTAATAGCCTGTCATTCTTAATCATGTAACATTTTTGCTAAATACTTTACAGTATGTACAAATTGCTATACTTACCTTTTGAATGTTGAAACTAAGTAATATTATGGCCCAGCCCCACAAAGCTGCAATTTTCCAGTTTTATTTGTCAGGTCTGAGAGGTATTTTCTAGAAGGAAATTGCCAGATTTAATGGATAAATTGAGATGACAAAATTGTAATCCTTTAAATACAAGTGATCAAAAGATAGAGAGTTAAAGAGTAAATGGGATACATTTTTTTTTCATTACAACCACTTTGATGCTTTAACAACAGGTAGGACCTATTACATATTCCTTTTCCACTTTAAAGCTGTTGTAATTTCCTTCTTCGCATTAAGGCTTTTTTATTCATTGTTTCCTTGCAGCAGTGATTGATGTTCTGAGCTGCTAATCTCTCTGAATGATAAGTATTTTCATGTACGTCCATGAGTCTATGACATAGGCTGCTTGGCCAGGTCTAGCGCTGACTACTCATTTTGTGCCTCATTTACATTTCAATCTCAGACTCATGAATGTAAAACCCAGACTGCAAATTAATAACAGGGGGAATATGAGAATGCTATAGAGTGGGGAACACAATGCAAATCCAACAGAGAACAGGGTACAGCCATTATGTTCCAGGAGGGCCTCATTTATTGGTCTGCTATGAATGACATTACATAGAATAGCAAATCCAGAGTGACACAAATTTATTTTTGTCCCCGTGCCACAGTATATTTTCATAGAATAAGGTGCTATCTATCTGAGGGCAAATTAGTTTCCATGAAAAATTTAAACAGTTTCTGTGGAAATAGTAGAGGGAAATTTAATTTGTTTCTCATTTACTACAGCAGGTATGAAAAGGAGAAAAATTGGATGTGTGATGGCCTGAAATTGGTGCTGTCCCTTTACACTATCCCCTAAAGGCCTGTGGGCCTCTATTAAAGCAAAGCTACACATCCCTTCATTTCCTCTCTTTTTCACTAAGCAGTAACCTTAAAACAACTTGAAGAAAACCTTAAGGGAGGCTGCCAATCACGCTGAAAACAACATTTCCATCGATCCTCTGTCTTTGTGATTTATGACTTCATTTTACGGTAATTGAGAATTAGTGAGAAGATTAGCAAGGCTCAACACTTGCCTTGATATGCACACTAAGCACAGCAATTTGTCACTACCGAGTGTTGGGCTTTTTTTTATTTGTTCCATGGCGTTCCTACTTAATTGAATTTGGAGATACATGAAAATTAATTTGACACTGAAATATTTGAATACAGACCTCTCGTCCGCCTATTGTAATGCACAAAACTCAAGCTGCATTCAGTGGCGAAGATATTGATCCTGATCACTTCCAATTGTTACCAGCTAAAGGATGCGGAACACTAAATCTTATTTCAGTTCATATGAAAGCAGTTCATCTACAGCAATCTGTGACACATAAAGAATATTGCCTTTCATTTTGCCTGACTGCATCAAGATGAAGTTTTCAAAATTTACACTTGCTGGAAATAGATATCTAGAGTCAATAGTGTGCAATGTAGTTACAGTGCAGCTTGGACAGTCAGGGGATCATTTGCTACAATAGAAACAAACATAACAGCTTATTAAATGCCAGGTTAGCAGTAGTTATTCTTCCAAAACATATATTTGTATAATATAGTTAGCAGTTTATAGTTGAGCTTAATTATAGATAAGCTAGTATTTCTTTGGGAAATCTTTCGTCTCTGCATAAATGAATGCAATATATTAATAAAATTATCATTGGCCATAGCATATATAAAGACTAGTGATGAGCGAATCTGTTCCGTTTCGCTTCGCCGAAAAATTCGCGAATCTTTGAAGATCCGCGAAACGGCGAAAAATTCGCGAAACGGTGAAAATGTCCTGCGACAAAAAAAATTGTCGCCCGCGGCTATTATTTTGTCGCGCGGCTATTGTTTCGTCTCCCGCGGCTATTGTTTTGTCGCGCGGCTATTTCGTCGCCCGCGGCTATTGTTTTGTTGCGCGGCTATTATTTCGTTGCGCGCGGCTCTTGTTTCGTCGCCCGCAGCTCTTGTTTCGTTGCGCGGCTCTTGTTTCGTCGCCCGCGGCTCTTGTTTCGTCGCGCGGCTCTTGTTTCGTCGCCCGCGGCTATTATTTTGTCGTGCGCTATAATTTTTGGACGTGCGCCGAATTTTTCCGCGGCTAAATTTTTCATCCATTTCGCGAAACAATCCGCCAATGGCGAAACGCGGAAATTCGCCGCAAATCCATGCCTGGCGAAACTTTTCGCCCATCACTAATAAAGACCCATCAATGCCAATCTCTTTGGCATGTTCTTACTACATGCTACATGTCACAACTCTCGGATTCTGTTTGCATGCTGCAATGAAGCTTCTTTATACATTTATTACAGCTCAAAAACCTAATTAATAAGCTGCTCATACATATACATAATTAATGTTAATACATCATACACTAGGTTTATCTCACTAAATAATGTTTGACAATAAAGGGTAACTATTTCACCTTTTAAATTAACAAAACAATAAAATTATCAGAATTGCATTGAAAATAATTTTGCCATATCTTGAAATTCATAGTGCTATAAATGAGCATGTAGGCCAGTTGTCTGATATGTACTGGCACATGAAACCTAAACAAACCTTACAAAAGGCAAACATTTTTGTTAAAATCATATACACTTGTGTAATTATGTAGTATTTAATGTTTAGTAATTTAATATCAATTATTTTATCCAGAGCATTTTAATTTAAGCAAATAGATTTTCTACACAGAAGATTTATTGGTGGACACATAAGAAAGTAGAAATAAAATTCTCAAAACCTGCAGTAACTCGTGCATGAATATGAATTGTAGTGTTACAGGCTAGAAGATTTAGATTAAAGGAATCACTCATGTTGTATAATCTCACCTGTTCTGTTCAGCAGGTTACCTGCTTTCCTATTCTTTCTGGAGACCCTCTAGGACTTAGGATTTGCACTGTAGGATGCCAGCCAATCCCCATTCGCTGGGCAGGCAGCCATCACACCAGTGGACCAAACAGGGAACAGTCTTTCTCTGATTGTAGAGCTTCTAGAAAACAAAAGTTAGGTGCCCATTGATCACTTGTAATATAGACAATACCTAGAGAGGATCAATCAAGGTATAGTAATCAAATATAACAATCAAACATTTTAATTAGGCCAATGACATATATCATTACCTAAAAGAGTACAGAGAGACAATAGCCACGCCTTTCCAAGTTGGCACCCTAGTTACTTTGATATGGTCCCACACTGTTCGATTCCCTGTCCCTTATTAGATTTGGGTTCGTTTAAGTATTAATTTGGCTGAGTAGAGCCCAGTCTGTCAAGGCCAGAAATAGGCTGTGGATGCAGGCTGTAGATGTGATCTAGAATGATGAGATTGGCCTAACCTGACCTGCTAATTAAGGTGGCAATATGGGAAAAAATTATATTTTTTGACCAAGTCACCAATGCTCCTGTGGATGACCTGCTTTAGACTGCAGATTTTCAAGATTTCTTAGCCCAGTTTGGCTTCTTGACTTACCAAAACTACTTCAGACATTTTTGAGATAGGTAATATGAGTTACTGGAGATGGCAAACTAATGACTTTGGATCACACTTCCATTTCCTCATAGCCGCATTCACATAAATGGAAATTGTGCATAATTGTATATTGCGGAATATGTTGGCGCTTTATAAATAAATGTTAATGTATTGTAATGTAATATGTAAGTGACTCAGAGGTTGCATTTTATTGAAAAAGAAAGTCATGCAGGTGATTAGTTAAACGTCTTTTGTTGAAAGGTCAACGGAATAATCTTTTAAAAGAGAAGGAAAGTTATTATTATTGGGGTGGGGCAAATCGATCTTACCTGATACCCCAGTCCAGTGCTCCTTTAAGCAGAACACTGCATGGGTCCATTCTTCTGTGTCACACCATGGGGCAACATTTGTCTTTTCCCTTCTTAAAGCCAAGTATGCATGCACAGTAGAGTCAAGCATGTGTTCGCACGGGGCAATCAGAAACAAGAAGTAGATAAAGATGATTGCTCCGTGGTTCCATACAAACCATGCTGGGCCAGGTTTCTGCTAAAAGTAGCACCACCCCAGGGTATCAGCTAAGCTATTACAATCACTTGCACCATTTGGTACCCTATGGTGATTTTAACTTTCCTTTGTAGGAAACTTCTCATAAGATAATTTTAGATAGATTCTTGATGTTTAGTTTCATCTTGGTACAAATTAGTTGGCTACATGGAAAGTATTGCTTGGATAGCATCCATTATAATGATTTTGTCTGTCTAAAGGAAAGTAGGATATTTGACATCAAAGGTCTGGTTAAGAAAGGTTAGTAATGAAGCAGAATTTAGTAGACTTAAGAAGACTTTATACCTCCCCACGGAAAGGGAAAAAGTACATTTTAAAGAATGCTTAGGTTACAGTAATGCTCGTAGCGTCTAGAAAAGCGCTATATACCCACGTTTACCCTGTTTTAATTGGCAAGTACATGTTTGTACATTATTTATTCTGTATAAGGCTGCTGGCCATGGGATTTGAAACATTACTAATTATTAATGGGGATAAAAACCCAAAACATTAATTGATGTAAACTTACTTAGGGTGCAGTTTATAATATACTTGCATTTTACACTACTACTACTATGATTTTGACTCAACTGAGGCAAGGATTGACTGAATATAGGAAGTGCATGGAAAAGACAGTACTTAAGACAGACACCAAAAAGGGGTGAGTAAAACAATTTAAAGTAAAATAAAGTGTAAAGTGTAATATTAGTAAATAATGAGTGTAATAATTGTAGATACAATTGTTTAATGTTTACATGTTTAATACATTTACATAAATGTTTTTAAAATGTACAGGACATAAATATTATCACTTTAGACTGCATGTTAATATTCTGCCTCCTTGATATTCTTCATTTTGCTTTCCCTTTAAGTCATAATGACTTGCAAGTAAAACTGTCAGTTGGAAGAGGAACATGGCAAAGCTAGATAGGATCAAACAAGAGCAGCACATCTAAAGGCTGATGGAAACATTGTGACAGCTACTATGAACCATCCATATGTATCAATCATCCCTGCGATTTCCAACAAATGTAACATGCATTACTTTACTCAAGCAGTAAATTATTGGTCTTGTCTTGTACAGTGTCAATAACATTGAAAATTGTTGTCACTGCTACCTCTTTAGTGCCTGAACTGATACTACTTTACATACAGGAAAATCAGGACAAATTGAGAGCTAAACATACATAATGCACATGATACACACATTAAACATTGGTACAAAAACAGTTTCTGTGGTTAATGTATGAAGCTCAGAGTGTTCTTCTTTACAATAAGAGTACTTGACACTGAGCAGAAGAGAACAAAACAAAACATAAGAAGAGAACTAAACCATAAAATGCATAAAACACTTTTAAAGCTAAAGATGGATGAGTTTGACAAGTAGGTCATGCTTCTGTCACACAATTTTTGCCAAATATGCTCCTTACCAATGCACTTACCAGTCTGTTTAGATGAACCTCATGCAGTGTACCAGTTGATACAGGGGAATCCTGGAGATACCACCATCGTGAAAGTATAGGTGGCTACAGGGCTCACACAATGACCTGCATCAACTGACACAGTATAATTATGAGAATTACAGCAACACAACACCCTTCAACACAAAAATAATTTAAAAAATTAAAAAATCCAAATAGGATTGTTTTATAACTTAGTTGGAATTAAGTACAAGTACAGCTGTATTATTACAGAGAAAAAGGAAATCATGTAAACATGAAATAAACCCAACAGGATTGTGTTGCCCCCAATAAGGGGTAATTATATCTTAGTTGGGATCAAGTACAGTTAGTGTTTTATTATTACAGAGAAAAAGACAATCATTTTTTCAAATCTGAATTATTTGATTCAAATTGCATCAATGAGGGATGGCTTTCCCATAATACAGAGCTTTCTAGATAACGGGCTTCCAGGTAACACATCCCACACCCATGGGCGTCCACAGAAGGGGGCAAGAGGGGGCACTTGCCCCCCCCTGGAAAAGTAGCAAAAAAACAAAAACCTTACTCCGTTTCTGCACTTTCCCCTCAAGCCCGTTTTCGCTGTGCTCCGATTGGATCTTTCTTCTTGTGGATTCTCCAATCAGAGCACAGCTTCCTTGACAGACAGTAAAATTGACCAATCAGAGCACAGATGCACACAGGGATCGGGAGATTTTGCAAACTGGAAACAGAAATGAAGACTGAAAAGAACAATCTGCAGCTGTAACTTTACCTAAGAACCAACTCTCAACTTTTGCTGCAGTTTTCATCCCACAGGTACTATACCCAGGTACTATACACAGGCACTATACACAGGTACTATACACAGGCACTATACACAGGTACTATACCCAGGCACTATACACAGGTACTATATACACAGGCACTATACACAGGTACTATACCCAGGCACTATACCCAGGCACTATACACAGGCACTATACCCAGGTACTATACACAGGTACTATACCCAGGCACTATACACAGGTACTATACACAGGCACTATACCCAGGCACTATACACAGGCACTATACCCAGGCACTATACACAGGCACTATACCCAGGCACTATACACAGGCACTATACCCAGGTACTATACCCAGGCACTATACACAGGTACTATACCCAGGCACTATACACAGGCACTATACACAGGTACTATACCCAGGCACTATACCCAGGCACTATACCCAGGCACTATACACAGGTACTATACCCAGGCACTATACACAGGTACTATACCCAGGTACTATACCCAGGCACTATACACAGGCACTATACACAGGCACTATACACAGGTACTATACCCAGGCGCTATACCCAGGCGCTATACCCAGGCGCTATACCCAGGCGCTATACACAGGCGCTATACCCAGGCGCTATACCCAGGCGCTATACCCAGGCGCTATACACAGGCGCTATACCCAGGCGCTATACCCAGGCACTATACACAGGTACTATACACAGGTACTATACACGGGTACTATACACAGGCACTATACACAGGCACTATACACAGGTACTATACACAGGTACTATACACAGGCACTATACAGTTCTAAAGAATCACTAGCTGACATTAAATTGTTTTTTGCCTGACCTGACATCTATAATAATTTATAATCTATCCCCTACCCTAACACATGGAGGGTAAGTTAACTCTTTCCCTCTGAAAAAGCTCATTGTGTGTTTATATATTTGTTGTTGTTTTTTGCACTTACTATTTTTTTTTTTTTTTTGTCATTGTTTTGTTCATTTATAGTAAGTTACAGTGGGGCCAATGTTGTGTATCAGTGCCAGTGTTATAGTGCCAGGGCCTGAATATCTGCCCTCAGTACCCACTGTGTTTCACTGTATATAATGTGCTGGGTTTGTAAATACGGACTGCGTCTCACTGTATATAATGGGGAGTCAGTACCCACTGCCTTTCTTGCTATAAAACTAACATAAACACATCTAAAGGGGTGGTTCACTTTTAAGTTAACCTTTAGTATGTTATAAAATGGCCTATTCCTAGCAACTTTGCAATTGGTCTTTCTAATTAATTTTTTTGAATAATTTGCCTTTCTCTTCTGCCTCTATACAGATTTCAAATGGGGGCCAAAAAATATTACTCTGTGAGGCTACAATTTTATTATTATTATAATTTTGTATTACTTATTTTTCTAAGTAGGCCCCTTAACTATTCATATTCCCATCTCTTGTTTAAACCACTACCTGGTTGCTAGGGTAAATAAGACCCTAGCAACCAGATAGCTGCTGAAATACCAAATGGAGAGCTGCTGAACAAAAAGCTAAATAACTGAAAAACCATTAAAAATAAAAGTGAATTCGAATGCGAACTACCCCTTTAAGCTAACTGATCACAAACACAAATGTTTGCAGATCCCCTAACAGAAGTGCGCGTATGAATACTTTTACATCCTAAACATTTTAGGGTAAAAAAAAAAAAGCACCCCCACCCCCACTTTTGTACAGTATCCCTGGGAGTCAGTGGGAACGGCAAGAGGTAGTTGGGAGGTTAACTTTTTACGCCAGCAGCGAATCCACTAAGTGTCACATTAGCTGTAGGTCAGTCTGTGTATGGGCCATCTTTAGCCTCCCCTAGTATCATCCTGCAAAAAAAAAATATATATTTTTATATATATATATATATATATATATATATATATATATATATATATATATATATATATATATATATTTGTCTGTTGCAGGATGATGCTAGCTTACTTGCCCCCCCTTGGAAAATTTTCTGCGGACGCCCATGCCCACACCTGTACCTATACTAGATCACTCACGGATCTTTGTGCCTATGGAGAATGCAAGTCAAAATTTAAAAAGCATACTGCCCAATAGTCCTCCTATTGTTTAGTAAAAACCCCACACTTTTGGCTCACCTAATCAAATATTTACTCAGTCACACTTACGCCACATTTTCTATCTGTTTTCTTGAACAGGCAGCCATCTTTAAAAAGGTATTCTCCTTTCCTTTACCTCCTTGTTTTATACTGCACATGTGTTTCATTCCCTCCCCCCCCCCGGCAGATCCGCTTCTGATTGGCTGGTGGGCATGTGTAGCTCAGAACAGGAGACAGGATCAAGTTACACACATGCTCAGAGAATAGGAAGGCTGCCGCTGGCACCTACAGGAAGGGGAGAGAGATTTCAGTGATGTCACTGCAGTCTTCACACTGCTGTAGGCTGACAGCACCATATCTCAGAGAAGCAAGCAGGGATCTGGGAATTTAGATATGCAGTAAGTACTTAAAAAGAATGCCTTTAGACTTACTTTTAATTTATATTAACCTTTCCTTGTCCTTTAAAGGTACAACCAGCAAATGGGGGAAGAGCGCAACTTCTCTACAACATAGCCAGGCACAATTCAAATGGCAGCAGTTTTTCTCATTTTTTCCCATATGTCTGCTTTTCCATTATTATATTGTAATACTCTGTTTTTGAAACTTTTCTGCAAATTTCACATTTTTAAAAACATTTTTTCTTAAAAGGATTCTGTCAGTTTTATGGTATACTTTTTATTTCTATATTACACTGTTTACATAGCAAATAATTCACTTCCATTTAAAATTTTATTCTTGAACAAATGTAATATTGGTGTGCAGGCAGCCATCTCGGTGCATTGTGCCTGAGTCTGAGCTTTCAGAAGGAGCCAGTGCTACACATTAGAACTGCTTTCAGGTAACCTATTGTTTCTCCTACTCCCATGTAACTGGAGGAGTCCCAAGCCAGACTTGGATTTCTTACTATTGAGTGCTATTCTGATACCTACTGGGAGCTGCTATCTTGCTGCCTTCCCATTGTTCTGCTGATCGGCTGCTGGGAGGGGGGGGATATCACTCCAACTTGCAGCTCAGCAAAAAGTGTGACTGAAGTTTATCAGAGTACAAGTCACATGACTGTGGCACCATGGGAAATTAAGTAATTAGCTAGCCCCATGTGAAATTTCAAAATTAAAAATATAAAAAATCTGTTTGCTCTTTTGAAAAACAAATTTCAATGCACGATTCTGCTGCAGAAGCTCTATTAACTGACGTGTTTAGAAAAAACATGTTTTCCTATTACAGTATTCCTTTAAAGCATATTCCATACATAGCAAAACTTTTTTTCATAGGCATTTGGGTTTAGTACATACATCAGCTAGAAGTGCTCTAGCATAATTGAGATGTGGGTACCACACATTGGCATCTTGTCAATTTCAGTTGTATCATGTCTAAAAGTACTATTTCCAAATCTAAAATTGGTTAATTGCAATATCAGTTGCACTGATGTGCATTCCACATATATAAATTTGTCCCTTTCTCAGCGCAAACCTTAATATCCAGTTGTCTCATATTTCACAGTCATTAGCCATGTTAGAAGCTATTTAAATTAACACATAGCATGATTTATACTGATTGAGAAAGTCACCTATAGACGAGCAGTGTGTTAAGCAGTCAGATCAAATCTGTCAAATTGGTATATTTATAAACCCTTTTCCTGACTTTCAGAAAAAATAAAATACCTGTTATAAAATGGGAACTGTTTAAAGTCAATCAGGAGTCCCTAGTTCTAACTTTGATAAATCTGGCACAAAGTATTCTATGACTAGTAGTAAATGTGACTAGTGATGGGGTCATATTAAGGAAATGTAGAACAAGAAATGTAAATATGTGCATTTTATCAGCCTCTTTCTCACTAGCCCCATATAATATATTTTTAATGTGTGTGTGTGTATGTATTTGTGTGTATGTATAGTATATATATATATATATATATATTTATATATATATATGCTAAAAATATAATTCAATCATGAAAGGTCATATAGCTAGAAAATGTCAGTGATAAAAGATAAATTATGCTTGTTAATTTGTACTAGGTTTCATTGGCTTCTATCCTATAATTAACTTCTATCATTATAAATTCTAGACCCCTGCATATAAGCAAACACGTGTAAATCTCATCCCTACTCTGTTACGTGACACACTTGAAATTAAGATCACTGTTAATAGATAACACTTTAAACTCCATTCAGATTATAATTTGCATATACTGTGATTATCTAAAATGTTGTATGTATTATTTTGTTACAGAAAATGGATTCTGTGCAAGGTAACTGTATTACCTACATGTAATTTAGCCAATGTTTCTGAACTTAGTGCATGCGGTTTCTTAATAAAAAGTGTCAGTTAAATGAAAATACAGCTCAGGTAATTAAATTTAATTGGATCTTGTCACTTTAAATCCTCTTTGTTTCAAGTATTTCGGCAGTATTGCAGCTTCTAGTTTGCTAATTTCTTGATTGCAAGCTGTGCTTTGAACATGACTGTCCTGCTCTAAAGCAGAGGATTGTTTACATAAAGGTCTTTGAACTATGACTGCAATAACAAACACTGAAACACAGAAAGCTAATTTAGTGCAAGCACAATGAAATCTCCAAAGCATTTATTCTTTATTTACAGACTAAACATATGTCTAACATTATTACGTTTACTATTCCTCTGGATCTTGTTTGCTGTGCTATTATTAACTGTGTGAGTGTAGGATCGGAAAAAGGATATGTTGCCTTGTAATTGTTGTTTGCCTCAATGCCTAAACTCGAATCAGGCTGGAAAGTGGTGATTAGTCAGTGGAGAGAATTTACATTAGTTAATGGCTGGCCACATTACTCATAGAAATTCCATACTCTCTAAACTAATAAAATAATGGACTGTAATTCTTTAAATAACAAAATGCTTTACAAACACAGAAAAACAAATTGTTAAACATAAAGGTGCGAGCCATTTTTTTTTTCTTCTTTTGTAAGGAAATGAATACTGTAGTGGTTTCCCAGTAATTCTCAGATTGAAATGTAGAAAGTTGGGCTACATTTCTTTATTTCCTATATTTTTGTATCACTCTTGTTGAAAAAGGAACATGCCCTAAACTCAATCACCCTTTAAATTAACCTACATTGCTTTATTTTAGTAATGCACATCCAAATTTAATAAGAATTTTAGCAATTAAAATGTCTAGAGAGCACTGGAGTATATTTAAAAAAGCTAACCTGACCTTGGAGCAAGTGCGTTTTCTCACCAATGCGTTGCTTACTGTCCTTATACTAAAAATTGAAACACAGGAAAGTTTGCATTTATAAGCCAAAATCGACCCTGTATGAGCACTGACAGCAGATACTATGCCAGTTGGTACATACTAAAGACAGATTGGAAGGCAGCGGATCATAATTCCACTGAACTAGGGGTGGAACAAGAACTCGCAGACCCTCTGTGAAAAAACATAATTTGTTCCACACCTGTTAGAAGGTCTGTAAGAAGGTGTTGTAAGAAAGGATAATGTAATTAAACACTATAGGTCTGAGGACAATGTGTAGATCGCTAACTCCAAGACATAAAGTTGCACATAAAGTAAATGATAAATAAAAAACATGCTCAAATTAGCACTCTGAATAAATATACATAATTTTCAGTGCATGTTTAGATTCCCTTTGACATTTGAAGAAACTATTGTACAATCACATCAGACAGACATTTACTCCTGTTTAGAATTCCTATAAGTGACAGGATGAGGGAAATTTTTCTCCAGGTTTCCCTGAGAAATAATGCCCATAGACTTCAAATCTGCAAAAAAAGTTACACAGAACAGAAAAAGCTGCAGTGAAAAAATAACCATTGACTCCAATGTGTTTTGTGAATTTACACATTTTTGGTAAAGCAACAGGACAGATTGTCTCATTACTAGCTGCTTCTGCATCTTTCACTTAATTCATGTGAAGTACAATGAATTGTAACATTTCATGTATATTTCATAGACATATATATTTTATATAATATATAAAATGGCTTCTCAGATATTTCTAAAATGATCTTATTAGAAACCATATGAGGCTTAAACAGCTATATGTTCTGTATCCTCAGAAGACACATTAACTGTAAATGTCCTTACTCAGTCTTTGCAGCTTTCGACAATTAAATAACAAAAACACACAAGTGACAGCTAAATGGACAAGAAAGGAGATAAACACTAGAGAATGACAGGGACAGGCAGATGTTGGGGAAATAATGGCAGAAAGCAAATCACACTCCAACTTTATTTTTTGAAAGTGCATTTTGAAAATGTAAAACTATAATAAATGTTTTGCATGACAAAAAGTAGAGTATTCAACCAAATTAATAGTGATTGTGACATCTGTTTCACAAGTATGCTAATGACATGAAACTTAGCAGAAGCATGTATTGAATAGACGTGTGACATCCCCTTTAGGGGCCAGGGTAAAGCAACTTACATTTTCAAATTCAACACAAACTTCACAGTTAAAATTGTGTAGTGTTGTAAGCTCTTTTGGGCAGGCCCCTCTTTTAATCCTGTATCAGTTGTGTTTTTGTATGTGATTTGTATGTTTAGTGTGTACACATCTGTTGTTGCAGCTATGTAGCCAGATGATGCTAGAGGGAGTGTGTCTCTCTTATGGAGTAATATTAGGGGCATAGGTAAAGACTAGACAGAGAATAGTAAGGTTCTAATGTTGGAGAAATGTAGTACTAGTAATTGATAGACTGATGTAGCATCATACACCCCCAAGATGATATTGCTTAGAAAAATGGGCTGACTGTAATGCCCAGCATAGGACCGGGACCCCAGGGGCCCACCAGAAAACCTTAGACCATAGGCCCGCTTTCCAAACTATTTTTCCTTCTTTCCTCACCCAACCTCTTTATTCTCCTAGTCTATTTTATTTACATTCTAACATCTATTCTTCCATCTATCTTCTCCTCTTTCTTCCCATTCAGACATAGGGAATAACCATGAAACAGGCCAAATGGTCAGGAGCAGGAGGGCCAGTCCTACACTGGTAATGCCATTCTCCATGTACAGTGAACATGCTTAAGTCAGGGTAACCTACCTACCCCCTGCTTTATTTCCAGAGAAAGTTGCTTTCTTTCCGCAACAGTTACCTCAACTAGAGTGGTGCTGTCATCAGTTTAATGTTTCTTTGCTATATCAAATTTTTTCTCTTGCAAAATAGTTCCATAAGGATGCCATGCAAAAGCAAGTGTGTGCATGTGTATATGTGTCGCTTTCAGTGTAGGATCTTGTCCACTAGCTTACTGTTGAGCATATGCTTAAGGGCTGAAACTGTGAATGGTAGAACAATAAGGGATAACTCATATAAAGAATATTCAACATTATTTTAAATGTTTTTCCAAATTATAGCTTGCCCATTTATACTTCTGATAATGTCATTGTTTCAGCGATCGTTGGCAGTGTGGCAAGAAATCTAGGATGGTATTACAAGTTAAACATGTAGTTCTAGCCATGCATAAGAAGCTATTTCAAGATGCCAGAAAGTGATGGGCTAGCATTCCAAGGCGCATGCAATAATATCACTGGGGATGATGTCAGCTGAACTGGCCTCTAGATAGCACACTCCTTATTAGAGACAACTGTTTCATTACCTCTATACAGAGTTAATGTAAATCTTCTCTCTGATAGCATAGGTATTTATTTTATAATAAACACAAGCGAATAGGAAAATCTAAGGATCTAGCCCCATAAATAAGGCTTTTATTTCAAGATAGGCAGAAGTGATCAGAAGTGATAGCTGGGGCTCAAGTTATGAGCTCTTTCACTTCACTTTAAAGACACTATTTTATTATATTGCAGAAGAACCCAATAAACCAGGCTTGTGTTTTTATTTGGTTCTTGTATACACATATATTGTGTATATTGCCCATTTAACAAGCTGTTGCAGGTCCCCAAAATATACATATAAACAATATAAGCGCAATTAAGAAGAAAGTTAAGTTAGAAGCCTGTTTGAAGGTCAGCGTAAACTGCATTTCTTCCCTTTAAACAATAAGTAAAACTTGTATAAATATAGTCATTTAAACCAAGGTAAAAAAGGGGGCCAGTCTGCAATCTCTTAAATCACTTTACATCTTTACTGAGTTGAAATGCATTATAACAGTTATATATGTTGCATGGAATAATTGAGCATATAAACTACATTTACAGATTCCTTAAATAAAGAACTTGTGCTTTTCTTAAGAAAAGTTTCTGTATTCCAATATCTAAAAGCTATTATGTTAGAAATAATATCCACATAATCATAAGTGTGCTGCTAAATGGTTAAAAAAGTAAAGTGTTAGAAATGAAATTGTCTGGAGCACTGCAAGGGCATCACTGTTTTAATACATGAAACCGAATGTATATTCTTTGATTTTGTACTTTAGGCTGATATGAATGCAGAAAAAACGGGCTGCTAGCTCTGATTCCCTTTCAATCCATTAAACCATTCATTCCCCCTGTTCCTCATCACACAGACTCCTAATTTGACAATGACAAAGAGCTCCACTGTGATTTTAAATTTCATAATTTTAATCTGTCAAGACTGACATTTAATTAGTGCCCTACTAACCTGTGCCCGCTCACTTGAAGGTTACTGGTGGTTTTCCTGTACAAAAATTTTCCTCTTGAAGAGTGGATTAATAAATATGTACATATCTGGCAGGGATAAAGACAATGCACACAATGGTCTATTAGTTCCAAATCTAGACAGATGAGGTTAATAATATCTGGAAGTGCTGCTTTATTATATTAAAAGTGATTAAGCCTTTGGCTCAACCCTGTGCAAGTTGTTGATTGAAAACATAAAATATAATCCCTACTAGACAAAATGCAGTGAAAATATTTAGCATAATGTAACAGTGTGCTTTTACATCAAATTACTAGATTTGTTTTATTATTTTATGTAGAAATTCTGGTACTGTGAACAAATGAACTACATTTAAAATATTATGTTCTAATGTTAGTCAAACTGTACTTTTAACTACTTTATCTACTTAAAAGATGTTGATTATAAGATATTCTTTCTTTCTTTCTTTTCCTGAACCTGTTACCTTCTCTGAAATATAATTGTATCTGTTCATTCTGTTTTAGTCCAAGGAACCCTGCTTTCCCCATCTAATAACTGTCAAGGTACATAGGTCAATAAGAATCAAATTTGAGGTTTTAAACAATTAAATTAAATTGTATAAATGACATTCCCTTTCCTTTGTTATTAGTGTCAGAAGACCATGTGCACTTGCCCCTTTCAAGCATCTGAATAACATTGCAATGTCCCTTTACATGAACTGTTTAACAAACTGACTGATTGCGTATCAAAGCATGAAGTTTTAATTTCCAGAGCACCAATTTAAATTTGATTATGAAATCAGTCTGTGTCCCACAGGACTGGTGATCTTTTTCTTTATCTTACAGAAGCTTTTTCCTTCTTTTGGAAATGTCCAAATACTCCTGATACTTGATAAAATTAATTTTTTTCACCTTTATAAAAGGTTTTCTGTTTCTACATTATTTTATATCTGCATGAACATTACTGTTTTAACTCCTTGGAGAACGCTAATGTAAAGTAATCTTGCTCTGATGTATAAGCCTAAGGGGATGTCTCATGGGGTACTTCAATGCCCAAAGTGTTGGGGCAGGTATTGATGGGTGCTTCAACACCCATAGAAGAGGAGATTTCTTGCTAGGGATGAAGCACCCTGTGTATCAGGGCTCTAATGGTACAGGTATAGGAGCAGTATGTAGTAGTGTTTGTCAGCACACATATTCATTTTACAGCTATAGAGAAAGTGTAAAATAAACAAAAATATTTTGATTTGTTGCACCGAAACCTCTATTTTTCTGAATTGTCGCATAAAAAAACAGATAATCATTAGTTCACGGGAGCACTTACCGGTCACAGCTCTAACTGTGCTACACATATGTCGGTACCCAGACGGCAGCAAAATTGTGCTATAGAAATATGTATACATGGAGCACTAACAGTGACAGTTCTGAATTCGAAAATACTCCATCTAAAATTTGTTGAGATCGTGTAGAAGTCATTGGCAGATGTCTGCCTGGAAGATATTTCTTTGCTTCATAGTGTTGGAAGTTTTCAGGCTTGTGACAGTCACAGTTATCGTGCAACAAGCACAAAAAAGTTGCCTTTTCGTGAATTTTCATGCACGTGCTTTTTCAGTTTCAATTTTTTGATCAATGTCTGACATTTGTGGAAATGAGTTTATTTGTAGTTTCAAAAAAATAAAAGTTAGAAAAATACAAGTGATTCTGCCTCCGCGTCATAGGCAGCAAGAAAATATGCACACAATATTTAAAATCAAAAACCCATCCAAACAATTAAAAATCAACCAATGAACACTTATTACATCATTAATGACTCCCAAAATTGTTATTTTAAATACATTGCAGGGTTACATCTCTTAACTCTTTCTCACCTAGAACAAAATCTATCTGCTAATATAAAGCCTAGTATAATTAAATATCAAATTCATTATATTCAATATCATTTTTGTAAAAATTATTTTTAAAGGCAAACTGAGTGCTGGCAATCTTTCTCTTTCTTTGTATACAAATAATTGATTGTTATCATTTCTAGCAGCTGGTCAGCTCCAGAATGTGGGTTAGACTAAATGCTGTGTTTCATAACTGAACTGAGTTTCTTAACTTTGCCAAGCTTTGAATCCAAAATCAAAGATGTACATTTCAGTGCTCATACCGCACTCATACCCCATGGTGGGGAGTTACACCTTTCAATGTATTTAACTAAAGTAAATGGCATTTAATACTGGATAACAAGTAGCGGAGGGAGTATTTGCCTAACCAAAATTACTGTTCTTGTGATGAGCCGCAAACAGAAGGAAATATATCTACTTGTAATAAATACATGAATACAGGCAATCACATATTATTATATGATTAGACATTGCTATACATATACATAATACAGAGCAAAGATTATATGACTGTTAAAATTAACAGATACCTACAGTATAAATGCAATTTTCTCAAGGTGGAGCAAACTTTACTGATGCATTTGACAGTTCATTTTATTGGAAAAATTTAATTGTTATATGTGCCAGATACTTCGGTCATCTGTAGTTTCAAATAATGTAAACATTTGGTTTATTGTTTTACTTATACTTTGTCTTATAATTCAAGTGTCTTCTGTTTGTAACCAAAATTGTTTTGTAACTAAAAACTGAATTTGTATTTTTTAAACTGGATGGTCAGCTCTGAAAAAAAAACAAATAAATTGCAAGGTGCAATTTCTGAAACAATTTTCATGTTGTACCCACAATACTGCATTTTTATCCATAATTTCAGCATCATCGCAGTCACCAGGAGGTGTTGGGTCTGATGTAATTGCGGAACTGTGTCAAAATTTCTGATATTCGGTAGGAGTGTGACATGTGTGGCAAAGATCAGAAATTAGTTCATGTGGCACTCCATGCAGATGGACCATTACTTCCTTTAATAAAGATCTCAGCAGTAGTTATAGCAAATGGAATACTAGAGAGAGGAATAAAATGAGCCATTTTAGATAATCAATCTACAACCACAAGTTCACAATGAAATCAAGAGAAATTGACCCCCTATCCTAAGTCTATCAGGCACAGGTAATGGGAGAAAAAGAACTAAAGGTTTGGTATGGGATCCTTTAGAATGGGCACAAGTTTCACAACGAAGTACATAGCAGAGACAGTCCATCATACATGACCAAAAAAAGAGCCCATGTATGTGTTACCATATTACCCACTAAATGAACATTATAAATGAGATAGAGCATCCAAATGAAGGATACAAAAAAATGACCTTTAAAAAATAAAAGACCATTCTTGGCCTGAAGATTGTGGGTAAGAGATAATTATGATACTTATCACTTTGAAGTAATTTTTTAGAGTGAAGGATGGTATCAGGACTGGCCTTGATCTCTACATCAGGAAACATGCTGGAAAGAGCATCTGGTTTTTGATTTTGAGACCCAGGTCTGTAAGTAATATGAAAAATAAATTGAGAGAAAAATAATGACCATCTAACTTGTCAGAGTCTAAGACGTTTAGCTGTCCAAAGATGTTTGAGGTTTCTGTGATCGGAATAGATGATGATAGGATGTGCAGAATCTTCCAGAAAATAGAAAAATGCCACTCTTCAGAAGATGCTTTAATGGCTAAAAGTTATCTGTCAGTAACTATGCCTCATCGAAGAAGATAGCTTCTTAGAAAAAAAAAACTACAGTATGGAGAAATTTCTGGGGACCTGAACTTTGAGACAAAACTGCACCAAAAGCAATTTCCGTTGCATCAGCTTCCACAACATAAGGCAGAGAAGGATCCACTTGTTTAAGGATTGGTGCAGAAACAAAGAAACTTTTTTATTTTTGCAGAAGCTGATTGGGCTTGAGTTGACCAATGAAAATGTTTAAAAGAATTGGTTAAATCAGTAATTGGAGCAATAATCCTAGAGAAGTCTGTAATGATTCTTGCAAAACTTTGAACTACTTTCGGTTTGTCTGGGTTGGCCAGTACAAGAAGGTAGAAACTTTCTTTTAGAGATCATAAACACAAACTCACATTTCTCCAATTTAGCCAATATATAATGAGTTAGAAGACTATCATATAAATGATGTGTTCTTCCTGAGAAGAGGAAAGATATCAAGCACATTATGCAGTCGAAAGGCATCACCAAATTTTGTATTCTTACTAGATTATTACTATCATGAAGATCACGTTTTGAAAATATTTTAGCTTCACGCAAATTCTTAAATAATTCTGGTATAAGACGAAGTTGATAGCAATCCTTAATAGTAATTTTAATAATGATCTTTCTTCTTTACTGAGAAAATACCAGCTCCAGCAGGTGAAGTAGAAGGGCGAATAAACCCCTTTTTAAGATCTTCATCAATATAATCTTTGAGAACTGCAGGTTCTGGTTTGGATAACAGGCTTGGATAGAAAAGCAGCTCCTCGAAGAAGATCAGTTGGGCAATCATAAATATGATGAGCTGGTAAAGCGTCATCAAATACATCAATGAAATCATGAAGATTAGATGGAATAGGTGACAGACTATGATTCAAAGAAGAACACAAGGCCAATAATTTAGGAAGTTTGCACATAGGAGTGAGATAAGAAAAACAAAAGTTAAAATGATTGTTACCCTGCTCTAATTTATTGTAGGGTGTGAGACCATCCAGGGGGAACCAAATGTTATGGGTAAAAATGTGGAACACAAAACATCAAATGAAATTAATTCGATGGGCCTGATTCACTAAAGTGCGATAAAATGTGCGCTATTTTTAGTGTGCGCTATAAATTTTACCGTGTCTTAATTTTGGCGATTTTTCGCACGATTCACTATAAGCATACTTGCGCTTTTTTACGCGCGATATTGCATGCGTTATTTAACTCGCGAAGACTATTTCAATGCGGTATTTGCCAGTACATGCGCTAAATTACGCACGCGAATAGTCGCCGCATATGAATGGTAGCATAGAAATAGTGTATAAAAATTGTCGCCGCATATAAATGGTGTATATAAATATTAGCCACATATAAATGGTAGCATATAAATAGTAGATGCTTATAAATAGTAGCCACTAGTGATGAGCAAATGTGTTCTGGTTATCTTTAGTGAAAAATTAGCAAATGCGTGGTGAATTTTTTCATGCGTTTTGCCATTGGCGCATTGTTTTGCGAAATGCATGAAAAAATCTGCCACGGAAAAATTCAACGCACGTCCAAAAATTTGCTGCGAATCCATGCCTGGCGAAACATTTCATCACTTGTAGCCAAATATAAATAGTCGCTCAAATGAACGCACGCCATGTTAGCCATACACGCCAATACTTGTGGAAAATTACTGTATTAAAAATGAACATTTCGCTGCAAACTGGCGGCTGCGTCACTCTAGGGGAAACACAGACTTCAATAAATAACACTGTAAGTCTATATTTTATTGCAAAAAACTCATTTACTGTACTTTTCTATAATTTTTCGCCTTCCTGTAGTAGGTGTTAATTTTCGCATAGCCGAATGCGATATTTAGCGCGCAAAAGTTATAGTGAATCATGCGATCGTATTCTTTTCAGTGCGGAAATTAACGCATGCGGTAAAACTAGCGCGAGAAATACCGCATGCGAAAATGGCGATAATACTATGGTGAATCGCGCGCAAATTATCGCGTCTTTTTTACCGCAAAAAAGCGTGTGATAATTTTTATCGCACTTTAGTGAATCAGGCCCAATATGTTTTGAGTCTAAAATAACTTTAAAAGTAAGATAAGAAAAACAAGTGTTGAAATGATTAATTTATTATTATTATTGTTATGGAGAAAAATGTGGAACAGACAACATCAAATGAAATTAATAAAAAAAAAAAAGTTTTGTGTCTAAAGGGCAAGTGTCTTGGGTAACAGGACCAGAGGTGATTGGAGAGCTGTTAGATGTTCTAACAATAACGGGGTTGTTGATAAAGTCAAAGTCAAAGAAACAGGAATTGCAAACAAAGATGACTCCTTAAATAAAGACAGACAGGCAGTATATATGAGAAGAAAGTCTTACCCGTTGAAAGAGTAGGACAATCATTCAGAAAATGTCCAGAAAGTCCACAATATAGACACAAGTCTATCAGCATCTGGAGTCAAAATGGATGGCATAAGATCTATTAGCATCGGTTTAGATGTATCAGAAGCAGAAGTAGGAGCAGAAGGTCAGTAAAACAAGGCAGCCTTTGGACCCATCCAAGGAGACAATGTAGAAGTAGATCTTTCAGACCGTCTCTCCCTCAAACATTGGTCAATTTGAATAGCAAGATCGGTAAGCCCCTCGAGATCTTGAGGGGCCCCTACACGAGCAATCTCATCTTTCAAAGTATCAGAAAGTTCAATGCAAAATTGATGTTTTAAAGCCTTGCCATTCCATTCAGTATCTGAGGTGTATCTACAAAAATCAGGCACATAATCTTTAATAGGACGCCCTCACTGAGACAAGGTAAAAAGAGCAGCTTCTGCTGGGGCTTATCTTCTGGGGTTATCATAAAGCTGAGCTATGACTTAAAACAGTGCATTAGAGTCATTCAGAAGAGGACTCTGGAATTACAAAAGGAGATGAGCCCATTTTTAAAGCTGACCAGAAAATAATGAGATTATTATCACCACCATGGTCTCTTCAGATGCATAATATAAGTATAAGGGCATAATGAAAACGATATGTAATATAGAGGGTCCGAAAAATGATGTTAGTCCCAGAGAAACACTGACATCAGGAAGATGTGATTGGTTCTTCTTGCAAATAACCCTTAGAGAGAATGGCAATCATCCCTTAAAGGATTACTGTCATGGAATACTAACATTTTTTTTTTTTTTTTTTTTAAATGAATCAATTAATAGAGCCTCTCCTGCAGAATCTTACACTGAAATCCATTTTTTAAAAGCGCAAGCAAATGTTTTTAATATTTAATTTTGACATTTCACATGGGGCAAGCCATATTGTTCATTTCCTAGGGTGCCACAACCATGTGACTTGTGCTCTGATAAACTCAGTCACACTTTACTGTTGCGCTGCAAATTGGAGTGATATTATCCCCCCTTCCCCCCAGCAGCTGATCAGCAGAACAATAGGAAGGTAGCAAGATAGCAGCTACCTGGTACCTGTATTGCTAAAAGTGGTGGATATCAGAATAGCACTCCATTGTAAAAAATCCAAGTCCAGCTCAAGACTCCTCCAGTTACATGGGAGTAGGAGAAACAATAGTTTACCTGAAAGCAGTTCTAGCGTGTAACACTGGCTCCTTCTGAAAGCTCAGACTCAGGCACAATGCACTGAGATGGTGCCTACACACCAATATTACAACTAAAGAAAATACAATTTTGGGTGCAAGAATAACATTTTAAATGGTAGATTAAATTATTTGCTATATAAACAGTATAATTTAGTATAAATAAATTTAAAGCAACTGGACTTGTTTAGTCGCTTTAAATTTATTTATACTAGATATACCATGACCTGGATGAATGAAAATCTTCATAGACAGTATAATTTAGAAATAAAAAGTACACCATAAAAATCCTAACAGTATCCCTTTAAAGGAGCAGTATACCCCTTGTTCAACATGAGTTCAATGACTTGGGCTTGAGCTCAACATACTTTTTGCCGATTGTTTTAATCATGAAAAATATATGGATCCTGTTATTTTATGCAGGATAGATTATTAAATTACCGTTAAACAACCCCCTGCCTTCTCTCTTTGTTGTTTGAATGACCATAGCTACAGATTATGTAAGCATGAAATAAACCCAGTAGGATTATTATGCCACCAATATGGATTCATGCAGCTTAGTTAGGACCAAGTACAAGGTACTGTTATATTATTACAGAGAAAAAGGAAATTGTTTTTAAGAATTAAAATTATTTGCTTGAAATGGAGTCTATGGGAGATGGCCTGTGAGTAATTTGGAGCTTTTTGAATATGGGTTTTTGAATAAGTGATCCTATACCTGTACTTGAATTTACATGCAGGGAATCAACAAACTGTAGATAAAGTATTAGAAAATGGATCCATGTATTTTCCAGCCTGCTGCAAAAATGCATAAATAGCCTTTTTTTTTCCTTTTGGAAAGATATGAAAGTAAGTTTAAATTATGGAATATTTACCAATGGGGGGTAGAATATAAAAGAACAAGCATAATAAACATTTCATAAAGCATTAGCATAATCTGTACAAAGGAAATGGAAATTTGAAAGAGTTAATATTAAAAGTTATATTATGGAAAATCACCATAAAAATTTCAGGTTAATGAGATAAATACAATGCATTGCTCAAAGTAATAACCGAGAATAGTTATTTATTAGAAAGCCTCAAGCAGATAATATGATACTTTCTATAAAACATAAAAGCTGCTGCAGGTAAAACAGTTTATTGAAATTTGTTCTTTTGTTCTTTCCTTGAGGTAATTACTCTGCTACATTGTTTTGCTCTTCAGCCAGCCAGCTATGATGTGTATTTGCATTCCACTTCTAATACGGAATTCCTCAAACATGATTCAATCTTATTTTCCCAGTGGTACCATTAATATTTTAATTTAATCAGAATTTCAGGAAGTTGTTTGCCATCCAGAGCAACTTGGTTAGCTGTCAGCCTACATCAGCTTGTCATATTAGAGGTGATTGTTCCCTGAATCTAATCTACTTTAAATGATTTCATTGGGTAGAGGTCTATAAATCATCTCAGAATGGGCCTGACAGATGAAGGCTTTGGTAAGTAAACAAATCAAGCTTGCTTTACTTTAGGAAGCAATGAACTTGGCTTTATCTACTTCGTATTGATTCCTGCACTATAAAAGGTCACACAAATCTTTTCAACATAAGTGCATTATTAATATAAGTACCCCATCACAACTAACAATAATTAAGATAACTTTCAATATTCAAGCACGTGGCTGGTTTAGATTTCCTTTGACTGCTCTTTAATGCAATCAGTTATCTACTTTGAAACAATGAATTCATTTGTTTGCTTCTATCTTTTCCATCAAATCAGAAATTAGGGGAATTTTAAGTAGATTTTTATCTGCTTGCATTAAGGAACAAATGTAGAAAATGATACTGGGCTGTACTTGGCTGGAATGCATGTAACCACTACATTTTACTACTATTATATTCACTCAAAATGTATAATATCAGTATGACTCTGCTGCATTTGCTTTTTTTCTTTGCTTTTCCCAATAATAAAAAAGGAACTTACATTCTACACCAATTTAAAATAGGAGACATACAACAGATAGATTAGGTGGCACTAGGAAAGACAGCAGGTGAAGACATACCTTAGGGTGGCGTGATTAAACGCACATTGCAGAAACTCTGATACTCCCAGCCCTTTATCTTTTATAGCTCCAAACAATATGATAAAGGGTCAATATACCTCTTGTTTAAAAAAAGAAGTAAAGGTTTATTTTTCAATCACTCTGAGCCCTTGGAAACCTAGAGTGGCACAGAACATCAAACTACCTGTACTGGTACATGGTGAGCAGTTGTTTGTGGTTAAGGGGATGGATGATTTAAACTATGAGGTTAGACTGTCGAGGTTGGGGTTGTTTTCTCTGGAAAAGAGGCGCTTGCGAGGGGACATGGGTACTCTGTACAAGTACATTAGAGGGGATTATAGGCAGATAGGGGATGTTCTTTTTTTCCCATAAAAACAATCAACGCACCAGAGGTCACCCCTATAGATTAGAGGAACGGAGCTTCCATTTGAAGCAGCGTAGGTGGTTTTTCACGGTGAGGGCAGTGAGGTTGTGGAATGCCCTTCCTAGTGATGTTGTAATGGCAGATTCTGTTAATGCCTTTAACAGGGGCCTGAATGAGTTCTTGAACAATCAGAATATCCAAGGCTATTGTGATACTAATATCTACAGTTTATTTTATTAGTGGTTGTATATATATAGTTTATGTGAGTGTATAGATTGGTGCAGTGTTATTGTTTTGAATGTGATTGTGGTCTCAGGGGCAGCAGACACTGAATTATATCCAGGTAAACTTAAGGCAGTCATACGCGGGCTGATAAAAGCTGCCAACGGTCTGAGTCAGCAGCTTTTCGGCCCATGTATGGGGCCCTCAGATGGGCTTGCCAGACAAATGTCTGGCCAAAAATCAGACATATGTTGATTGGACAGGTTTGAAAATCCCGTTGGGACAAGGAGCCCATCGGCTAGTTGATGCAGTCCGACAGTCTTCATCACGTAAATGTGATTCAATCATTCAGCCTGAGGGCCAAACAATTGGATTAATCCAATATTGCCCAGGGTGGGCAAATTGGGGAAAGACCTGCTTGTTAAGCTACCTTGCCAACCCTGCTGATCTTTCAGTATATGGCCAGCTTTACCCAACTGCATTACAATAAATATTAGAGAAATAGGTTGAAAAAGTAAATGCATAGAAATGTATGTTATCCTAGCAGACCACATTAATGTTAATATTACGGAGATCAGTTTACCTGTTCAGATCACTTTTCATGTTTTGAAAATACAATTTTTTTTCAGAATTTATCTGGCAAGAAAAGATACCTAGATTAGCTTTCCATTTTATACAAAAAGATAAATGTACTTTCCTTTGTTGATCTTTATGCCTAATGACACGGTATAGCAGAAGACTTCTTAGGGGTCATTCTCTTATCCGCAAAGAGGTCAACAACTACTGATGCAAAAACACTTTGCACCTTCAGTGAAATGGTCTTGTATATCTTTTGGCCCATCTGCAGTGTTAATTAATGCTACCACACCTCATTTCTTTGGGAATGGAATGCAACAAAACATTTCAGGAACTGTTCTCGCATCTGGGAAGAAGTTTTATTGTTCTTTACTTTTTTATGGCATATTTATTATTTTGAAAACGTGTCCTTTAAAACTTTATAAAAGTGAATAGCGAGTGCTGGTTTTTCCCTTTAGCAACCTGCGGTATGCTATGTTTCACCTAATTAATATATGCCGCAATATGTAACTTCCCTGTAGAAGTTAAAAAAAATGTAATCAATTAAAAACAAATTCATTAAACATGTTAACAACTAAACGACAAATCAAACATCTAGTGGTAATGCCATGGCATGTAACATGTTTTCGGCAATATAATGTAGCAATACATACAATGGTATACAAATGAATATATAAATGTATGTATAAATGGAAAACAAGAGAATTATATCATTTTACATTACAAAAATACAGCACAAAATAGTGGTAATCACCAAAATAATGTTTTTGTAGTTATATTTTTTGTTCAACACAACCATAATTAAGATTTGGAAATTTCACAAAGGGATTCTGTTTCATGACTATGCTTTTCTTTTTTAATTGGAACATCTCTATTCTTATATTATATCTATTTCATGACCAATCTGTAGCCTTATTTGTCATATTGACGCTGCAGCCCCATGGCTATAACAAAGGACACACTGTAACCCAAAATATGGTATGTATTAATTTGGCTACCACTGAAAATGTTTGAATAAATACGTAAACTACTTGCAATTCCTACCATCAGTTTGAATCATAAGGAACATTTTAGCTGAGGCTTTTTCCTGCCTTTGTTACGAGCAACAAAAATGCGGTCTATTGCCCAGATGTCTATCATCTATGATTGGTTGCAATTCATATGCTGTATCACAGCAGGTCTATTGTCAGGTTGATAACATAATTATATATTATTTTATTAAATATATATGATCTGGTATTGTTTTATTTTGTAGTGGCACTGTGTATGTGTACAGGGCTCTGCAGCAAATCACAAGGGAGCTAATAAGGTCTCTGAGTCAGTTATAAGAGCACAAAGGAAGAGCAGCTACAGCATGGACTTACTTCAGTGACTTCTAATTATTTTAGTTTATAGTTCCCTTTTTTTAGGGTACATTTAGGTTTTGTTGATTATGTAAAAAGGACCATAACAAGGAAAACCAATAACACAAAATATAGCCTTGGCTAATCTTTGACCCATCACGCTAATTACTGAAAATAAAAGATGAAAGGGTCATTGGTCATGTACCTTGAGGCAGGAGGAGGGTGCTTTTAGGTATGGTAAAAACTACATATTTATCTGATTTGCCTGGCAATAAGATCGTAGTGTATAGTAGTGATGAGCATTAAAGCTTTAATTGACTGTGTCAATTAATGATGATGAGTGTCATAAACTGATAGGATATAGGGGTTAGGGTATAAAATAAATCACTCAGATCTAGTAATAAAAAAAATCATATTCCGTACCCCACCTATATCCAGCACTTCAGGAAGGGTCATGTGCTTGAAGAGGACTCCTTGGAGTAGGTTCCAATAGCGACATAGCTAAACTATTGTTCAAGTATCACCATTACATCCAGAAAATCCCTGCCTGGAGAATGCCATTTGGAGGCAATGCTAGGGGGCAATGCTAGTGGACTGCTGACCTGCGTACTTGGCAAAAAAATAATCCGCCAATGGTGAAACGCGAAGATTCGCGGCAAATCCATGCCTGCCGAATTATTTCGCCCATCACTAGACATCACATGTCATTCACAAGTAGTGCCACACCTAAGGTGGCCATACACGTAGCAATTTTGATCTTCAAAAGATCATTTCCACCCTCCACTGATGTTCAGGGCTGAATCAACAGATTTGGAAGTAGAAACAATAGAAATTCTACCTCCTTTTACCGATTCTGCCCTGAATGTAGATTTGCTTAACCTGCCCAACTGACGAGATGACCGATATCCACAGCCTCTTGCAATATCGGTCACCTCATCGAGCCGCCATGTGTGTATGGCCATCTTTAGATCACTACATCAGATTACTATTAGAGCAATATGTAATAAAGAGAATCATAAATAGAATAAGTTTCATTACATAGACTGGTTTATGTGCAAAGTAACAATTATTTGCACAAAGGAAAACTTGTATGTATTGTACATTTTTGGGAGGCTGTACTTAAGGGAAAATGTAATAAAAGACATAAAAGGAAAAAAATCACAATAAAAGGAAAATTGGCGTTTCACAATGTAATATTCTTTGTTAGGTTTTGCACCAATCATTTTGATTGCGCATAGAGCACTTTCAAGGCATGCTTGAGGATGGAGAACCCTTTTGGAGAAAAAAGAAACGTTTCAGTTACAATTTGTTTATACATACACTGCTCACTAGGGAAAACTTTACAATTCACAATCTTCCTTCCACTGGCGGAAGTGGTTGCTAAACAGTTTCCGGGTTCACAAAAGCTATATTAAATATGTATAAAGGAAATTTTTTTGCGGAAATTACCCCATTGCTATTCTATATTACTTATTCAAGGCTGAAGAATGTGTGGAAATGGAACTATGTACTTTAGTTTGAAATCCAGCACCTCATTTCTCTATCAGCCCCACCTCCTTTTTTTATAAAATTTTATTAGTAATTACTTTGTAGTACCTACTGTTAGTTTTTATACTCATGTTTCAGTCACTACTTATATTACTGAGATCAGTGTGAAAAGGTATGGTCCTTGTAATGTTAGAGACCACCAATTTATTTAATTTAGGCTGGGAGTGTAAAGGACGGATTTGAAAATACATTCTGACTTTGTGAAAGAATCATATTGAGGTTAGCTTTCAAGCTAATCTCAGTGGAACAATTCACTTTATTATATATTTTTATTTTTCGGCTCTATTCATAAATGTGTTTGGTAAAACATACAAAGGACCACACACTGATATTTTTCTTGGGTGTCATAGTATGTCATAATTTATTAGAGGTAAAATGTGCACCATTTCTTTCTCCACGAAAATAACCATTCTTGCTAAATAAATTCTCATTGCTGGAATTCACATCCTGAATGTACTGAAGGAGCCTAATTACTTTCCTGAAATGTCTAATAACCAAGGGAAAGTTGTTAATAACAGCATGTTTTGATGTACATTGCCTAGCCTTGTTGATCCAAGGAACACAGTGGCTAAAGAAGTGTGTTTGTATCCGTAATAACAGTTTATATTTTAGGTATAAATGCATGCCAGTTTAGGAATGTGTGTGGCTTTGAAAAGCCTGCATGTAATAGTTTTAAAGCTAATAAACATATGGATTTAACGTTTATGGATCCTTTTATTTATTTATTTTATAATGTCGCTTAAACCAATCACTGATTAGCTAAAAGTAAGTAGAACACATTTTATTACCATAATAGCAAACTCAAAAAGCAGATCCACAAATTGCTTTTAAGTGGTCATAAAATGAAATATAGCACATGAAATTAAACAAATGTATCTGGAGTCGATCATACAATAACTAATAGAAAATATGCTTTTCAAAGGTTTATTACTGGATTCTCATATTAAGAGTCAAATAGTAAGGTCTGTGTTTTCTATAAACATCAAAGTTTTGGGGGAATATTGTCATGTGTTGTTTAGACTTTGAAACTGGAAGATTTGATTTAGGTTGTTCAGTTTAGACAGGCATCCTTGGCCAACAAGAAGCTTGAGTGATAATCTCATTTTGGCTCCTCTACAAGGTAAAAAGTTGAAATACATATATTTTTTGAACTTTTATTATTGCTAGCGTGTACTTCAATAGGCAATGCAACGAAAAATAATAAAGGAAACTAAATAGCAGTTCTAAAGGTATCTGTTTTGTGCAAATGTATACCATATGTTATGAGCAAAGACAGAAGAAGAAGAGAGTTTTGAGAAATGCTAATAAGATGCTTTGATTGTTATTACATTTTGTAGGTTTAATGTTATTGTACCCTATCATGTGCAACCAAAAAAAATATGGTATAGTATATCCCTTTAAGCCACAATGGTTTCTAGCATGCAGAATTTAATATATGGTAGAATTATTTTGTTTTGTCATAACTCTCTCTCATGTCGGCCACACACAGATCCATCTCTGTGTAATAATTTTTGATCACAGTCAACCCAGCTGCCGATCCTAATGATTACAGCCAGGGCAGTGTCAGCAATGAGTTTGTATGTTCTCCCCCAGCTTTTGTGGAGTAAAACATCACCAGTCTGCTCATAGCAGCCAATCAGATGCTTTGCTTTCATTTTCTAACTGTTGAAATCTAATTGCTGATTGGTTGCCCTGGGCAACATCACCGGTAATGCTTCTCTCCACTTTTTACACATTATGATAACTATACCCCTAAGTATGAATTCAAAAGGACCAAAAAGATTTTAAGCTCCACTGGGTCAGGGACGGATGTGCATAATGTCTGTATAGTGCTGTGGAATATGTCAGTACTATATAAATATTCTTAGACTGAGGCATAGCACTATGTTAATCCTATCAAAGTAACCTCGCAGGATTCACAATCTCTGTGAGTTTCAGTAGTCACCTCTCTGAAGAGTTACAATGCACCACTGTGTTTAGATTAGTGGAAGTCTTGTACCAGCTAGTTGAACTGAAGAAGATGCTCGGATGAGTAGTGAAATGTCTTCAATGATTACTTAGCAAGCCAATTGCTCTAGATTTACTTTTACTAGATATATCATGACCTGGATGAATTAAAACCTTCATAGTCAATAAGAGGGGTGGTTTACAGGATGGAACACATGAAAAATGGCAAAAAAAAAAGTCACAATTGGCCAATTTTTGGTCTGCACTCCATTTTAGAGCAGACCTGCAGCTAACCATTTGAATAAAGTTCTGCCTGCATTAGACAGCACTTTATCCAAGAGGTCTGGATGAGGGTGGTATAGGCATCCCCCCATCAGCTCTCTACCATCGCCTAAGTTGCATAACATGTAGACACACAAGTTAGGGAGTAACAGGAGACACAGGCCACAACAAAGATTAGAATTCAGCTTTCCCCAGGGCACAAGTCTTTGTTAGATGGGCACTAAAGGGTACATGCTTGCCCTTGAGCCCTAGAGAAAGGTAAATAATTCCTATTAACATTTTTGGAACAGTAACACCAAAATATGAAAGTGTTTTAAAGTAATTAAAATAGAATGTACTGTTGCCCTGCACTGATGAAATGTGTGTGTTTGCTTCAGAAAGACTACTATAGTTTATATAAAGCTGTTGTTTAGTCACAGGGACAGCCATTCAAGTTTGAAAAAGAAGAAAAGGCACAGGTTACATAGCAGATAACAGATAAAACACCATTGTGTTCTACAGTATGTATCTGTTATCTGCTATGTAACCTGTGCCTTTTCTCCTTTTAAATGGCTGCTCCAATGGCTACACATCATCTTATTTACATAATCTATAGTAGTCTTAATGAAGCAAAAACACACCTTTTACCAGTGCAGGGCAGCAGTACATGATAGTTTAATTACTTTGATTTGATATATTCTCATGTTCGGTGTTACTGTTCCCTTAACATGGATGGATAGGTGGACACTAAGAGCTTGTGTCATATGCACATATACTAGTGTCATGTGAACATACCACAGCCAAATGGGCTATGTTACCACTGTCCCTGCCTCATGATTTCTGTGAAAAGTATTAAACTCGTTTCTGGAAAACGATTGTATTTTTTATATTAAAATTATTCCAGTTTTCTATATGCACCTCCATAGTGAATACAACCCAAAATGTCTTCCTACAAACAAATATAGAAAGTAATGTAGATTTCCTAGTTGTAGGCTCTGCCTCAGTGATTTAAACACTAAAATTTCTACCCCTAACGCTGCACATACCATGTTTATTAGTTGTTAAGAGGATTGCAATGAAAGGTACACATAAAATGAAAGAATATACTGCTTAACTGCTATGACAAAAGGATAACTTGAGACTCATCAGAAGCGCAATTTATTAAATGAATATATTTAGATCCTTTTGGTCAGTAGGTGTTTCACATATTCAGATTTTATTAGAAAGGCAAAACATATTAAATACATTATATTGTGTGGTAGCCAGAAAGCGGTTTTTCATTTTGTCTAGCAGATTAAACTTGTGCATTTCATGTACTTGGATTTCACATTCCATAGAGCTCATGACTATGTCAACAAAACAGTTTCCAAATATAAAGGTAGGTGGTCAGTATAGCAGTCAAATATGAGGACAACTTTTCAGAGTTGTAAGTATAAATTATCTTTAAGCACAAATAATAGCAATTTGACTTTTTATGAGTATGTAACAATGCCCCTGGAGATATAGGTGTGAAGTTCTGTAGATCATTGCATTTTCATTACCTTGGCGTATAATACATACTGGAGCTCTGGTTTTAAATTTCCCTGCTCATAAATAATAGCTATTATATATCAAGTGTCAAGTATTTGTATGATTGGGGCATAAAATATGGATTTTTATACAGAGATTGAGAGGTCCTTAAAGAGCAATAGCCAGCTTAATTCGAGCTATTTTAAAATTCACGTCATATATCTATGCGGGGTTGTTAAAATTTCAACATCTATATTTATGTTGTATAGCTGTTATGACCATTGTTTATTTTTCAGTTTGAAATAGGGCATGATTTTAAGGTCAATGTGCAATTCACACTTGGCATGCATCGAAAGGTCACCGAAAGTAGATCCAAGCATTTTAGATGAACATGATCAGTGCTAACTGTTAATATGAGAATTGCTTGTGGGATGCAGAGTTATTAATATAGAATTGCAGCATTTCACAACACTAAGGGGCTGAATTATTAACATACGTGGTCAATTGCATGAGTGTGCTTACAGTAAGTAATCAAGCATTTGCTTCTATTTCTGACTTATAGTAGACTGATCAAATATATTTACAGATTGGCTCATATTTGTAATTGTACTGGTGAAAATGATATATCTTATTATTATTATATAGACTCATAGGGGCACATAAATTCGGATTGGATACGATAATTTCTTAAGATCGCAAAGATCACGAATATGCTTACAAAAAATCGTATTAGTCACGATAATATCGTATTGGCAATCCGAAAGTCACAAAATTTTCGTACCGAACAATCGTAAAATGCAGGAAAACCTTTCTGACTTTGATCCTTCTGTGCATGATTTTGGAAGCCTCCCATAGGAATCAATGGCACTGTGCAGCTCCAACCTGGCCCAAGGAAATACGATTTTGTCGCACAAATTTTGTCGCAAAGTACGAAAAAGTTGCGCAAGGTACGAAAATGTTGCAGAAAATACGCTTGGAGCATTCTTGGATTAGTAAATCTCCCCCATAGACTCCATTTTAATCAAATAACTACAATAGATTTCCTTTTCCCTGGGATAGTAAAACAGTACCATGTACTTGTTCCACACTAAGATGTTATTGATCCTTATTGGGGGCAAAACAATCCTATTGAGTTTAATGTTTAAATTATTTTTTAGTAGACTGAAGGTATTGTGAAAATCCCCATCTATCTGTGAAACCCCAGGTCCCGAGTATTCTGGATAATGATTTTTAGCGATGAGAGAAAATTTTCAGAAGGCATGGTTTTAGTTTCAATATTGTTGAATTTCTTTTGAGAAAGGCAAACGCCTATTTATCTTAGACTTAGATTCCTTCATGAAACTCTAAACTCTAAATAATTACTATACAGTGAGTTCTAGGCATTCATTTAATTTTGGTACGATTTTCCATTTGTTGTACTAACATACTAGCCAAAGGAGCACATCATGCTTAACTCTGTGTCTCAATATTTTATCAATAAGCTACAAGGATATAGCTGACTGTCTCTACCCACACAGGTAACATTATTATAATCATCTATCATAGGGGCAGAGATATCATTAAAAATATAATTAATGCAGACATACCTAATGAACTTTTAGTCTGCTTCCCACCCAAATTTATTTGAACATTTATAGAATATCTGTAGTAACGGTACTGTTAAATGAAGCCAAACTGCTTGTACCAATATTTGCAAATCTGAGGATAGCTTTAGTCTCAGGAAGTCCATAATTACAAACAATTCCACAAATATACACAAAAGTGGTTTAATTGCAAATAGATACAGAATCTAAACAATATTTACCAATCCAGGCTTTGGATGCTTACCCATAAGGTCTTGCAAAATACATAAGATGACAAATTGTAGACCATTCTACAATTTGATATTATATGTAAAGACGCCAGGGGTCACTCACGAATGTGAACACAACTGCAGGACAACAACATTTTCTGCAATCAGTTGTGTGTAAAGCCCTATTTTGGCAGCATGCGATATTTGCATTTCTGTATGGCTGCACTCTGCCACGCTGTCTCTTCACAAGGGGACTCCTCAATTAACCTTTCCCTTTGAGCCATCCCACTGAATCCCCATTGTTACATACTTTAATAAAACAACAGGAGACAGAGATGGGGTAAAATGGCCACAGCATTTATTCTCATTTTATCAAATAAATGGGACCTTTCCAGCCTATCCCAAGGCAATAGTCTAAAGCCAGAATTCCATAAGAGATGACTACTATGCTTTGCTGTTCCTCTCTGAAGATTTGAGATCAACACAATGTCATTATATCCACCACTGAGTATTAGCCTCTACCTACAGAGAGGATGGCCCCAAACTCTGCTATCAGCAGGAACTGCATCTTCCACCATGAGAGAAATTTATTAGCTCTGCTGCCGGTCCTGACTCTACAGTGTCTCAATGATAGGAAATCCAAGCAGGCTACACAAGCAGTAGTAGCATCTGTATCTATCAATCCACCTTGCAGTCACAGGAGAGAGCCTCCATTCTCCCTCTTCTAAATTTACCTGTGCAGTATCTGGCTGCTGTGACAGAAAAAACTTAAAATACATTATCATAAATCAACTTTTTAATAAAAAGGAAGGCAAAAAACCCCAACCTGAAGCCAGTGCCAATGATGCCTTCCTTATTAATAGATAATATGAGAACATAAAGAAGAAAAGCTCCTGGCATTTATACAAAATATGCAAAAAGGGGGAAGGAGGGTGGGATTTTTCTACCTGCTCTGAAGCAGAAAATGTCAGTGCATGTAAACACCACATACAACAGTATGCATAATAAAACAATTCCAAGGAAGACAATATGCAAAAGTTCTTTTATGCTGTCTTTGATCTAAACTATGTATTCAAAAATACTGGCCAAAAGCCTTCTTAGAAGATCAAGCATTAGGAGAGCAACTGGTGCTTTGTGTCTAATATAAATTTGACACCTCTGCTGACATTATTATCTGCTCGCTAGACTGTGTAATTGAAAAATAAATATGCACTCATAAGACCAGGTGGCTACGCAGCTGTGCGCATATATAGCAAAATAACCCCAGTTATGCCCCAAAATGGGCAATAATATGCACAACACTTATTAATATATTTACTTTTATTGAGTGACCCTATAATTTTAGTATTGTGTTTTAACTAATTTTGTGTATTTAAGTAATTAAACAGGATGTTAGCAGTTCAACAAATTGCTTGATGGTCTCATAAACCCAGATCTCCTTGTAATGTTTTGTAATGTTTTTCTTTGTATCCCCAGATCATCTGTAACTTTATTTTTCCTGCCCATATGTTTCATTAATTTTGTCTGTGGTACTGTGTCTATGCACGTTTTAAGTTAAATTATTGCAATGCAGATGGCTGTTCTTGGCTTGTTCTACTTTATTTAGACTGCTACAAGGCAGCACCTGAGCAAATCAAATTTTAAAGACAGACTAAAGTATAATGGGCAACATATTTATTTAGAATGCATCTTGTATGTCAGCTACTCAAACCTCTTCTTTTCTCTACATCCATGTATGTCATAGAGGCTATAAAATATAGAGGGCCCTCATTCACTACTATATGAGATTCACTCTTTCCAAAGCAGAATATACATGGAAAGGCGTATTTTTCAAATTTGTGAATTTCAAAGTTTTTTTTTTCAAAATTTTACCAAACTTTCATGTTTGCTTATTTTTTTTAAAAATTTAATAAAAGAAACTTTACACTTGATCATTTTCAATGGGTCTACAAATTCTTAGAAGAATTAGAAAAACTCGAAATTCAAAAACTGCATACATTTTCCTTGATTGACTTCTACATAAACTTGCAAGCTTTTAGATGCTGAAGTTCTAGAGTTGCTCAGATTTTTGTGCTTAATAAATATCAAACATCAGTTTTTGAAACCATCATTTGATTTCACAAGCTTTAGTGCAAAAAAAAAAACTGAATTTGAGCACTGATAAATTACACTTCAATATCCATAATCTTTCCAATCATCACTACTTTCAAACTTGCACTACTGATTTCATTATTAAACAATTTAGAAATGTCTATTGTGTTGCTGTCTTTTAAAGGGATACAGTCATGATTTTCAAGGTGTTCTTTTTATTTCTAAATTACACTGTTTACATAGCAAATAATTCACTCTGCCATTTAAAATTGTATTCTTGAACCAACAAATGTATTTTTTTTAGTTGTTATATAGGTGTGTAGTCGCCATCTAAGTGCATTGTGTCTGAGTCTGAACTTTTAGAAGGAGCCAGCGCTACACATTAGAACTGCTTTCAGGTAATTTATTGTTTCTCCCACTACCATGTAACTGGAGGAGTCCCAAGCTGGACTTGATCTTCTGACTATTGAGTGCTATTCTACTACTTGGAGCTGCTATCTTGCTACTTTTCCATTTTTCTGCTGGGAGGGGGGGTATCAATCCAACTTGCAGCGCAGCAGTAAAGTGTGACTGAAGTGTATCAGAGCACAGGTCACATGGCTGCAGCACCCTAGGAAATGAAGACTATAGAATTAAAATTTAAGACTATAAAATTTCCAAATTAAATATTACAAAAATCAATGTGGGATTCTGCATTGGAAGCTCTATTAACTTATGTTAAAACATGTTTTCTCATGTTTTAAAATAACTTTTTCACCTTTTTCTATTTGACTAATAAAAAAGGATAATTATAAATTAACCCCAAATGACACTTTCTGTATTTCCTTAAATTTCAAGAAGCAAAAATGGAAAATATGTTTTAGCTATCTCTGCATATTGCAATCTGATACCTAGAATTTGAAATCTTGCAAAATCAATTTACTCATCTCTACTCACTTTTGGGCAGGGCCCTCTTCACCTCTTGTATTGGTTATTGATTGCTTTATATGTTACTCTGTATGTCCAATGTATGAAACCCACTTATTATAAAGTGCTGCGGAATATGTTGGCGCTTTATAAATAAATGTTAATAATAATAATAATAATACTCAAGAATGACACTGAAGTCTGCTATTCTGTTACTGTTACCAATGTGCCACATGAGCAGCTCTTTGCCAATAACACAGCCCCTATGGTTCGTTCTATGTGCTGCCGACTTTTCTTTGCTTTTACATTAAAGATACTGTTGCACTCCCCATTTCAGTTTATTGAAAGTGGTTATATTTGAGTCTGGCGATAGTGCCAGATAAAGATTATATTAGCTTTGAGATGACTTGATAAGACTTTAAGGCACCTACAAATCTTTTGATAGTTTTTCTTTGATCTTTTTTCCTCCTGCAACTGTCTATCACAGACTGTCACCACCTAGCTGTCTTCCTTAAATAAAACCTTATTCTACTTGACATTGCTTTCTTTCAGCTCTCTGCTTAGAATTACGTGCTGTATAAACCTTCTCATTATGCTGCCTCTACTGACATAAATATGTGGTATCCCTAGATTTACTTGGCCTCAAATGATGATCCCATCTTCTCAACTGAGAAATTGTCCATGGGAGATCCCTGTACATTCTGATCTACCCTTAGATTGTCTTCTAATTGAAGATACCAAATGTGCAGTCATACTGCCTGAATACCTTACAAAAAGTGTTTTGTAATGGTAGAGTAAGTTGGGCCTTATGTGCCAGAAGTGACAATCACTCATTTCAGCTGCTAACTCGCAGCAGATTTTTTGGAAATATTCAGATACTGACACAGAAATGCTAATGTCTCACAATGTAAATCAAAGAGAAGTTCATTATAAATATTCATGTTTTTCCCCATACCTTTCTACTCTTTTCTGTTATGCACGCAGATTGTGCTAACTGCTCAAATGCATCAATGCGGATCCCTAGTATTTTTATGACATATTTAAATTGAATCGACTAAATTGCAAATTACTCTTCTTCTGTAATAATATATAGAATTTACCATAGCCACGTTTTATTCTGTATTTCTTTTCAAATGGAAGCACTGTTCCCATTTTCCTGTCTGAAGCACTCATATTGCAGTGATGGCAGTGGAATTAAATAGGTAAGGCAATTAATTGTACCTCGCCAGTAAAGGCACAGCCTTAGTGAGCTTGCCTGCCAAGGAAAATTTTGGATTAGAGTCAGTTTTCTTTATATTCAGTTTCCTAGCCACTTAACAAAATTATACTCAATGAGCTGTGGGAGAATTTCACATCAACAGGGCCATGTAATGCAATTTCTGAAAATATGCAGTAAGAAAAAAAAATAAGTTCTACATTTGCTCTCATTTCTGTCAAAATCAATCAAATACAAGCAAAATGAAAGCAAGCTCTTGGAAGGGAAAAAGAAAAATAAGCATTTGTAGTGTGGCAAGGTTTGCTTTATGCGATAACATGTGCGCATTTAAAAGTTCTCTGTTTTATTTTATTTTTAATCATTCCTAATTAGTTTTGTTTTAATCACCTACAAGAGTAAAGCCTCTTGCCTGCATAATTGATAACATAGTGGGACCAGTGTCAGAAATCAAATGTTGTAAATTAAAAATAACAAGTTTGAGTCTAGTGATTCAATTAAAACCCAAGAAAACATTGGATTATGTATAATTGAGAGCTTGTATGCAGAGTTGCATGTCATGCTTGTCAGCTTGAATGGTGATATTAGATTGGGGCTGTCAGAAGTATTCAAATCAACTCAGTTAAATTAGAAAACAAAGGTGATATTTATTATTAACTTCCACTGTTGAAAAACAGAGAAGTATTTAAACTGAATAGTGAGATGACAAAAAGTTATTTATAGCTGGCACTTAAAAAAGGCATTGCAATAAATCCCACTTTGCAGAATGGCCTGATAAGGGATTTATATTTCTGTTTCTTTAACTGGACTACAAGATCTGAGTTGGTCATATACCGTAGAAAAGAGAACAAACATAAATCAGTCCATGCCATGAGGTTGGTTATGCTGTTTCTGAGCAGGTTAGAGGCTACAATATTTCTAAATATTTGTATTTCTGAATGAGGTAGCACATACCAACCAGAGTTTATGAATAAAGGATGTTATAGACCATCATTTGCTTTTATACACATAGGGGCTGATTTACTTACCCACGAACGGGTCGAATGGAGTCCGATTGCGTTTTTTTCGTAATGATCGGTACTTTGCGATTTTTTCGTATGTTTTGCGATTTTTTCGGATTCTTTACGAATTTTTCGGATCCAATACGATTTTTGCGTAAAAACGCGAGTTTTCCTATCCATTACGAAAGTTGCGTAAAAAGTTGCGCAATTTGCGTAGCGTTAAAACTTACGCGAAAAGTTGCGCATTTTTCGTAGCGTTAAGTTTTCGTATTGGATCCGAAAAATTCGTACAGAATCCGAAAAAATCGCAAAACATACGAAAAAGTCGCAAAATATTCGTTTTCAAGTCGGAACTTTTCCAATTCGGGTCGGATTCGTGGGTTAGTAAATCAGCCCCATATAGTAACTTACTGAACATATATCATAGTATTTGCAATAATTAAAAATATTTGTAAGTTAAAATAATTCATATCTTTAAGGGAACAATAGAATGCCTTGGGTTTGATTTCCAGAGCACACTGTCTGCCCTTCAATAGCACATTCAATCGGTGTTAAAATCATATTGCTAAGAAAAGAAACTTGTTCAGAAAATGGTGGACCTTCTCTAAATAAACATACCTAGGCAACAATAGTAAATGACCCTTAACATGTTAAGATAACATACATATTCATTGTTTCAGCATGTCCTGCAACACAGCAACATGGGACAACTACAATCATAGTTAGCCAAATTCCTATTAGTTCTTCAAGGCAGGAAATTAGTAATTCTCTTGCAAAATCACTCAGTTTGTCAGCCCATTGAACCAAACCAACTTAACAGCACTTACATTAGTGCATTTGCCTCTTACTGATCTACTCCTGCTTCCCATCTCTAACGAGAGAACTGTTGGGGAGCTGTAGTTGTGCACGAGGGGCCAGACACAATCAGTCATTGTAAAAATTCATTATAGTGAGACAGCAAATCCAAGTATGCCATGCCAGTCAAACATGGAGGTATATACAGTATGCAGCCAACAATATTGATCTGCTCCTACATTCAAACTGTTTCCTGGGGTAGAACTGCTGTTCACTATAGGTGCAGTCTTTGCTCCCTATTGTCGTTCTTTTGTCTTATTACTGTTTTTTGGAGGAAGAAGTGCTGTGCTGTTGTAATGCAAGAATGCGTACATTCAGAACACAGGTCAGAATGTAAAAAGAAAAAAAAGAAAGAATAAAAAAATAATGACCAACTGCAATGTTACATGCCCTTTCACAGGAGGGGTAATATAAAATAAAAATGCAGAAGATAAATATGTAAATGTAGCTGCATATATAAGATAAAACAACATAAGGCAGTTTGTGCATATAACTTAAGTGAGAGTGCTTGTTTTAATATTTTTCCTGGGTGTCTTTGTTGATTAACAGCTATGAATCCTAGAGTGCACAAATGTATTTTTAATCAGAGCATTAGAAGTTCAAAGGGCAAGGCAACCAACAACCTTTATGCACTTTATTTGGAATGTGGATAAACAATGATTTTGTCTCCATATTTGTAGAGTACAGGAATCCAAGTAACTGCATACATTTTAAAATCTTTTCTTTTACTAATGTTTAACACCGTACAGAAAATGGCTTCTTAAAATGTATCTATGTTCATAAACAGGTATGGGACCTATTATCCAGAGTGCTCAGGACCTGTGGTTTTCTGAATAAAGGGTCTTTCCATAACTTATATCATTATACTTTAAGGTGCTCATTTACTAATCATCGATTTTTTTTAATTTTAAACTCAACTTCTTGAAAAAGTCACAGAGAAAAAGCGATGTGATTTTTCCAAGATTTACTATGCCTCTAAATGCCAATTTGCCAGATTAACTTGCCAGATGACTTGTAGAAGTCATTGGCAAAAGTCCCTTCCCTTTCCTTGAAGTTCTTTCTTTTGTCTCAAAAGTTTTGAGATTTTGCTGGTTTTTGGCAAATTTCACAACTTTTTCAAATTGTCGCAGCAACAATTCGATAAAGTCTGGATTTTCAGTGACGATTTTAAAAAGTTGGGTTTTTCCGACTTCTCTCGCAGCAACTTTTCCTTGTGACTTTTTTTTTAATAAATATTAGACATTCAGGAAAACGAGTTTAGTCGAATTTGAGAATAAAAAAACAAGAAATTACGGAGTTTTAGTAAATCTGACCCTAAGGGGCCCATTCATCAAAGCACGATGGCCATTATTGAGAAAAATAGCAATTTTTCTTTTCTTGGTATTTAGAGCTCTACATTTTGTTCCAGAAGTGACAATACACAACAATGCAGATTTCGAAAGCTCAGGTTTTCCTGAAAAAACAAATCTATAGTTTTCCTAGGTTAACGAAAAATCCATCCCTCCACAGATTATGCCCCTAAAGTGAGAAAGCACAAAATGCTCAAAAAACATCTGGCACTTAGTGAAAATAAAATGTGAAATTCTGCTGGCACTTAAAAGGTTCAAATAAAGTTAAGCAAAACTATGATCATATGTATTTTCTACATAGTTTCTAATATATTGCAAGCTCAGTAAAATTGTAAAATTGTCATGTGTATATCTCTTTTGAAAGATTCGCAAATTTTCCCGCAAAGCAAAATGGGACAGATTCGCTCATCACTAGATTACACACCAGTTTGTACTAAATTAAAAAAAAGTGTATTTTCCCTGCACAAAAAATAATATTTAGTGACGTGCGAATCTGACTGAAATTGTTTTTTTTTTTTGATTCGTCGCAAAGAAAAACATATTTGAAAAAAACATTTGCAAACGCAAGAATGTTTCAAACCATAAAAAAAATCGTCACACGTGACAATTTTTTGACACATGCATCAACAAAAATTACACGCATGACAATTTTTTTGATGAGGGCGACAATGGTTGCGCAGCGCATTATTTTTTACAAATTTTGCAAAAGAAACGCCACTAATAATATTGCTGCTTACTTCCTTTCCAAGGGATACAACTAAATTCACATTCAGAATGATAAAGCTGGCCAGAGGTAGGAATAATGACATATGCAGAGCACAAATATTACTATCCAGTACACATCATCAGCCACAGTACCAGGCATGTCACCCACATGACATATATAATGTGATCTTTCCTTTCTTTTATTACTTTTTCTCTAAGAACAGCAGGTAGATAAATATCTCAAAATAAAACAAGTTTCTGGGCATAAAGATAATGAAATAAGCAAGGTTTCTGGGTGTATTTAAAATCTAATTTTCAAGTTTTTATCATAAGCAATATAATAGGGTTTATTGAATGTATCAAATATTACAGAATATAAAACAGAAAAATCACTTTATGGGTATAGAAAGAGAATTTAGACTGATATTAGTCTGACTTTCTGTGGGAGAATTCTTTAGGTATGTTGCTTTTATCAATTGACCAAATGTGAGCTTTGTTAAAATACCCATGAATCAGCTCATTTATCAATTTTTAAGTTTGTGAATTTGAGTTTGTTTTTCTAATTCAAATAAACTTGCATACTGAATAGTGATGAGTGAATTTTTTTCACCAGGCATGGATTGGCAGTGAATTTCAGCATTTCGCCACTGGCAAATTCTTTCGTGAAAATTTGCCTTGGAAAAATTCATTGCGCATCAAAAAAAGTCACGGCATGGATTGGCATTGAATTTCCACATTTCGCCATTGCCAAATTGTTTGGTGAAAATTTGCCTTGGAAAAATTAATTGCGCATTAAAAAAAGTCACGGAATGGATTTGCAGCAAATTTTCCGCATTTCGCCATTGGCGAATTGTTTCGTGAAACTTCCATGAAAATTTGCTGCACATCAACAAAAGTCACGGTTGCATCAGAATTGGGCGCAGTCACATCAAAATTGGACACGGTCCAAAACATAATTTGAGATTTTTTTTTTAGCTCAAAAAAACTCGAATTGTGGAAAAAGAAATCAAAATCGAACATTGGTAATCTCCCCCTTAAGTGGTGGAAAAGGGAAAAGATTTTTGAGATACAGGTATAGGACCCGTTATCCAGAATGCTAGGGACCAAGGGTATTCCGGATAAGGGGTCTTTCCATAATTTGGATCTTCATACCTTAAGTCTACTGAAAAAACAATAAAACATTAATTAAATCCAATAGGATTGCTTTGCATCCAATAAGGATTAATTCTATCTTTATTATTACAGAGATTATCTGCTTTATTATTACAGAGAAAAAGGAAATCAATTTTAAAAATCTGAATTACTTGATTAAAATGGAGTCTATGGGAGACAGGCTTCCCTTAATTCGGAGCTTTCTGGATAATGGGTTTCCGGATAAGGGGTCTGATACCTGTATATATATAAAAAAAATAATCTTTTTTTATATTGTTGAGAAAATATACAGAACTAAACTGCCAGCTAATCTTTAATTCAAACCTCAGTCCATAAATATCTACAAGGGAGTCTTTATCCATATGAATTATTTTTACATTAAGGTTTTTATTAATTAAAATTGTTACCCGCCCTCCCCCCATCCTTGTTGGAGAGTATACCATTTCCCCAAACCATTGTTTCAGTAATTTTTTGTTGCCTGAATCCATTAAATGGGTTTTCTAGAGGATGGCAATGTTTGTATTTTTTTAGTTTGTTTAAAATAGATTTTTTTTTGCAAAATGGTTATCTCCATTTATGTTCCAAGAAATAACTTGAAAAATTATTTTTACTAAGGGGGTTTGTAATACTTTATTAAGTATAAAATGTTTAAACTATAGAACAAATTATGATTTAACCTAAATATACGCACTGAGCTTGCAAATTGTTTTTTTTCTCATAAATATACAGAATGCTTACATAGCAGTTAATTAAACAAACTGAGAAAATATTAAAACACATAAAAGTAATTGTAACTAACATTTGGATATAACTTATTTCACAAAGATAAAGAAAATTACAAATCATACAGCATGTGACCTTTTTTTTCTTTAAAGGAAATTATACCCCCAAACAATGTATATTGCATAAAACAGCTCATATGTAAAACCCTGCTTCATCTAAACAAACCAATTTTTAATAAAAATATACTTTTTCAGTCATACGTGCTATTGGGTATTTCTAAATAGAAAATTGCCATTTTAAGAATTAAGGGCCGACTACTGGGATCATAGGATTCCCAGTGCACACAAACAAGCCAAGGCACACATACATGCTAGGCCACATCAGCCAGTTAATGAACAGAGTTCTGTTTCTGTTTGCTTCCACACTTCTTCCTGTTACAGTTAGAGCTGCATTATTTCTGGTCATGTGATCTCTGAGATAGCACACAGCTCATCACTAAATGGTGGATCAAGGGAAAGGATGTAAAATGGCAATATTTACTGGTGACCCAGTATATTAGAATGCAGAAACTAGTACCCCATTTTTTTTGTCCCTAAAGGTTGCACATACTCGGGCAGATTTAAGCTGCCAATTTGAGTCCTTCAATTTGAAAGCTTATCTGCCCATGTATGGGGCCCTCCGACAGGCCTCCCAAGAACTGGCCAGATGTTGATCAGGCAGCCTTGATTTTTGTCGGATCGAGGACTGCACGGGGACGTTGATGTGACCTCACTCTGATTTTTCACATCCCCTTCATTGTAATAGGATTGTTTCACCCTAGGGCCAAACAATCGCATTTGCACAATATCGCCCACCCAAGGTGAGCATATCAGGAGAAAGATTTGCTCCTTGGTGACCTTGCCAAATGAGCAATATTTATTGTGTATGGCCACCTTTAGATTTATGAGTTTTGCTTTTCTCCCCTCCTTTTTGCGTCCCTTAGATTTTTGAGTTATTTTTATCCAGAGTTTAAATGTCAGTTATATCCAGCAACAATGAGCAAAAAGACTTATACCAGCCTAATTAGGAAAGAATAAATAGAGTCTAACAAAAAGTGTCTCTTTTACAATACAAATTCCCTGTGATTAAAAAATGTTACTGAGGCTAATGCCTAAAAGAGACAGACATGTTGACTGGAATGTAGTTGGATAGCACAGTCACAACCAAAGAGTTTTCCGTAGGCATGAAGCAGTTCTCTGTAAGTGTGATGCACTTTTTAATGAAAGTGTTATAACTATGCAGAATAGAAGAAAAATATATTTCTGTAATGGCATCTGAGGAGAAAAGTCTCAATGGCAAAAGTGAAGCAGAAATATTTGTCCCAGGGGAAGTAGCAATGGTGCTTAATCCTTCCTTCACTACTTCTGACTCATTTTTGTGTGAGCTTTATTATAGTTTGTTTATATAGTATAATATATACTCACACGTACACTAACAAATATTCATATCTATCTTACTACTCTTCTAACTGTGCACAATACATTCATGTCCCCCATGATTCTGACATGCCTGAACAGTACTTTTGGAAATAAAATATTGTTTTGCTGAATTTATTTAATTCAGTAAAACCTCATTTTACATATTTTCTTCATTTTCAGCAGAGAACACAAGAGTTTCATTCTATTTGCTAATATAAGGTACAGACCTTACTCTAGGGGATGGATAAATATATTCTGACACAAATAAAATCTGATTAATTTAAATATATTCATCTCTGTGGACTACCTGTGTACATGGACCACACATTGAAAAATAGTCAGCCAATGGACAGTCAGCCATGGGAAAGAACAGAATTCAAAGCTATAATATATAAGAGGTATGCTAAGTTTGAAATAAATAGGATGGTTTCTACGCTTTTCAAATCACACTGGCTAAACCACAATTATATTTTTATTTAAAATGTATTATTTGTAGAATTAACCACACTTAAACATCAATGCTGCTTGAACGTTCTTTGCTCAACATGTTGCAAATATAAAAATGTAGTGATTAAAATTGTGCTCCTTGAGTGCCTTTAGATACTGCCTTAGCCATTGGGGACCCCTATCTGGCTTGAAAACAGATAAACTAGGACAAAGACTTCGCAGTACCTGAACACTTGCTGTATATGAGAATCGACTGATACAGCTTCTAATATGATTATTTTTATAGATAAACTGGCAAATATCTGTGGATGATTTCAGCCAATTATTATCTTTACTATTTATTAAGAGTAAACATTTTCCCAAACATTGTACACAAGATTAGGAAAAGGAAAAACAGGATTCAGATACAGAAAAAAGTAATTTATAACTGATACAGGGCATGTTGTAGTACCAGTAGTGAGCAACAATACCTAGTAGCGATGGAAGCTACTAGGTCAGAATGACAGCAGCGCCAGCATTATGTAGGAGATAATGGTTTTGCATTGTGCATTCTGGTGGATATGGCTTCCATGTTAGAGATATATTTAACGATCCACCCTTAGTATGAGTATGATGGATTTGATGCAAAAGTCCGCATTTTGCCATTGGCAAATTTTTTTGCAAAATTGCTGCAAAAAATTGCCGTAACAAGAAAATTCGCCCAGTGGGAGAAAAAGTGGCAGTTGTGTCAAAAAAGTCGGCAAAAAAGACGCAGATGCGTAAAAAAGTCATGGTTCCCTCATTTCACATTTTTTTGCCATTTTTCAATTTTTTATGCAGTTTTGCGAATTTTTCAGCAAAAAGGGGACAGATTCGATCATCATTATATATGAGCAGATTAATAATTTTTATGCATAAATCAATGCCAATGATTTTGAAAATGACTCATTCCCTTTCATTTTGACTCTTAGTCAGAAGCCATCAAATTTCATTAGTAATAATAATGATTGGTAAATAATACTTTTTCATAAATGAATATGTTGCTATTATAGTTTTGAGATGTATATAGTTAATTGGCATGCTTCCTCTACAGATAACAACTCAGCCAGGCCTTTTGTCGAACATGCAAGGAGACTCATGCTGGCCAATCAGAGCAGGAAAAAACTGTTGGAGCTTCACACCATAAGAATTCTGATTTTAAACATCTAAAACAATTTCAAGGATTTATTTTTATAGTAAATATACAATCGCCATAAATAAATTAGGGTGGTGACAATTTAATATAATTCAAGTATGAATTTAAATCTGCAAATCATAGTTACATATAGTTACATAGTTATATAGGGTTGAAAAAAGACCAAAAGAGTCCATCAAGTTCAACCCATCCAAGTAAACCCAGCACACACAACCCACACCTACCAATCTATACACTCACATACATAAACTATACAGTATATACAACCACTAGTACTAACTGTAGATATTAGTATCACAATAGCCTTGGATATTCTGATTGTTCAAGAACTCATCCAGGCCCCTCTTAAAGGCATTAACAGAATCTGCCATTACCACATCTCTAGGAAGGGCATTCCACAACCTCACTGCCCTCACCGTGAAAAACCACCTGCGCTGCTTCAAATGCAAGCTCCGTTCCTCTAATCTAAAGGGGTGACCTCTGGTGCGTTGATTGTTTTTATGGGAAAAAAGAACATCCCCTATCTGCCTATATTCCCCTCTAATGTACTTGTACAGAGTAATCATGTCCCCTCGCAAGCACCTCTTTTCCAGAGAAAACAACCCCAACCTCGACAGTCTAACCTCATAGTTTAAATCTTCCATCCCCTTTACCAGTTTAGTTGCACGTCTCTGCACTCTCTCCAGCTCATTAATATCCTTCTTAAGGACTGGAGCCCAAAACTGCACTGCATACTCAAGGTGAGGCCTTACCAGGGACCTATAAAGAGGCAAAATTATGTTCTCATCCCTTGAGTCAATGCCCTTTTTATACAAGACAGCACTTTATTAGCTTTAGTAGCCACAGAATGACACTGCCTGGAATTAGACAACTTGTTATCTACAAAAACCCCTAGATCCTTCTCCATTAAGGAAATCAGCTATCCTTGGCATCATTATAATATTGTTTACTATATAAAAGCAAAGGACAAACCTCAGTAAGAAATTTAGACTATGTACCTGTGGGAGATCCTTAGCCTGTTACCATCTCTAATACCAGTATTGGTATATACAGGTATGGGACCCCTTATCTGGAAACCCGTTATCCAGAAAGTTCCAAATTACGTAACAGCTATCTCCCATAAACTCCATTATAAGTAAATAATTCAAATTTTTAAAAATGATTATATTTTTCTCTGTAATAATAAAACAGTACCTTGTACTTGATTAAATAAGATATAATAAATCCTTATTGGTGGCAAAACAATCCTATTTAAAGTTTATTTAATGTTTAAATTATTTTTAGCAGACTTAAGTTATAGAGATCCAAATTATGGAAAGATCACTTATCCGCAAAACCCCAGGTCCCGAGCATTATGGATAACAGGTCCCATACCTGTACTAAAGATTACTTGATCATCTCATTTAACTCTAATTGCAGAGAAAGAGGTATTATTATTATCGTTAGCATTTATAAAGCAACAACATATTCTACAGCGATGTACAGGTATGGAACTTGTTATCCAGAATGTTCAGGACCTGTTGTTTTCCAAATAATGGCGTCTTTCTGTAATTTTTATCTTCATACTTTCAGTCTACTAAAAAAATCATTTATATATTAAAAAAACCCGTTAAGGATTAATTTTTTGGGTTCAAGAACAAGCTACTGTTTTCCTAGTAGAAAAGAAAGGTTTTAAAATTTTGAATTATTTGATTAAAATAGAGTTTATGGGAGATGACCTTCTGCATAACAGGTTTCTTGATAACGAATCCAATACCTGTACAATAAATGGGTGTATACACTGAACACAGAGGTTTGCACCAGGCCTAGTAACTCATTAAACATGTATCATTTATAGGTTTCCTGTTTCCTGTTTAAAAGCAAACATCTGATTGGTTTAGGTTACTAGATCCTGACTGAGGATGGGCAGGAGACATATCCCACCCATGTGGCACTGCCACAGCTGATAACATAAACTTGGGCAACTCATGCTTTCCATTCTGTAATCCTAACACACAAATACACTCGGTATCAACAACACATTCGAAAAGCTAAGGACAAGGAATGGGGCAATCACTTTTAAGATAAAACCATGGCAAACATTATATTAAGTTCATAATTACACTTCTCAATGTATTCATCTGAGAAACAATTACAAATTCAAATCATATATAGGTTATATAGGGCAGGAAATTCATTTGGAAACTTCAAAGTGTAGTAAATGTAGTAAAATGGCAATTATGTTAGCTAAAAATATCTCATTAAATGAGAAAATGTCAGGTATAGAATTATAACGAAAGCTTATGGGGGTACTGCAAATGAAATGTGCTAAATAACCTTTAATCAACATACAGTAAAAAATAAAGCAACCAGCGTCCTAGTCTTTGCGTAGTATGTATGACATAAAAAAACATTTTGACTAAATGAATTCATTCCAAGCAACTAGACAACATGGCATAAATATTTCATAGTTTCCTATATTTTCATTTTCTTAAATCTTGCCCCATTAAAACAAACCTTCATGGTTGAGACTGAATGGCATAGTATTCTGCTGAAATGTTCTCAAGGAATAATAGCAAGAAGCACACACAAGTAGGAGGTTCTGGGTACCAATCCCTTATACCAGGTGGGGGAAGTATCAGAATCTTTCCTTCTGTTGCCAAGAGAGCACAATCTTTGCAATAAATCGGCAGTACACTGGATTTGTGTTGAAAAATGCCCAAAAGTGATTTATTAGCTCACAGTAGAATAAAGGCAGGTCTCGCAGGGTCCTTTAGCCTCTGTACTTTAAATTTCTGTTTAAATTTCTGTCCTTGGTCCCCATCTTCTTGTGGCGCCGCTTTGAACACCCCAATTTTCTCATTGACTTTGAAGCTTTGAAGCTACACCCCCCAAACTTGAATAACATAATAATGGGGTCACCCCAAATGAAACAGCAACATTTGTTTGATGACCTCAAAGTGGGAAGGGTCAACAAAAGCCATAAGGGTTGATTCACTAAAGGTCGATATTTTGAGCGCTATTTATAGCATGCGTTAAAAATTTTATCGCGTCTTATTTTCTGCATCTTAACGCACGATTCACTAAAAGGATATTTGCATTAATTAAGACGCAATGCTGTTTGCGTTATTTAAGTCGCAAAGACTATTTTCATGCGGTATTTGACGGAACGCGTGCTAATGAACGCATCGCGCACAAATAGTCGCCACGCCATTTTAGCCATACATGCCATTACGTTCGTAAAACTACTAGAAAATGGCCATTTCCCTACAAACTGGAGGCTGCATCACTCTAGGGCCAACACAGACTTGAATAAATCACACTGCAAAGTCCATATTTTATTGCCAAAAGCTCATTAACTGTACTTTTCTATAATTACCGCCTGCCCCAAGTAGGTGTTATTTTTCGCATAGACTAATGCGATATTTAGCGCGTCTAAGTGTTTGTGAATCATGTGTTAGTAGTATTTCTGCACGCAAATTAACGCATGCGGTAGCGTGAAATTTAATGGATGCGATATGCGACTTACCGCACGTGATAATACTTTAGCGAATTGGGTGTTTTTTTGCGTCAATTTTAACGCAAAAAAAAGTGCGATAAAACTTAACAACCTTTAGTGAATCAGCCCTATTGACTTTTATGGGTAAATCACATTTCTTTCGTTGTTTTCAGTGGGGAAATTTTAACTGTTGCCTTTCTCACATGTTTAATGTCAGGGTCCCCAAACTTTCCACAGTTTGTCAATGGCTGACTATGTTCCAAGTTTAGAAAAGTGGGTGGGGCCAACAACAGCCAATCAGATTTCACCTATAGATTTCATATGTTTAAATTTAAACTGCTGCCATTCTTTAAATATTAATACTAAGGTCCCCAAACTTTGCAGAGATAGTCACCAGAGTGGGTGGAGCCACCAACAGCCAATCACATTTTAACTATTGATTTTCAATGGGGAAATTAAACTTGCTGCCATTCTCACAGTATTAACACCAATGTCACTAGGGGACTGCATTTTTAGGTTTTAAAAAGTGGGTGGAGCCACCAACAGCCAATCAGACTTCACCTATTGAATTTTTTTTTAAAAAAAATTTAAAATTTAAAAAGTTTAAATTTTAAAAAGTTTGAATTTAAAATGCTGCCTTTCTGACACTATTTATGTCAGGGTTCCCAAACTTTGCACAGTCAGTCACTGGCTGACATAGTCAGGGTTAGAACAAGTGGGCAGAGCCGCCAACATATTTAAACTGATGCCATTATTTAAGTATTAATTCCAGGGTTGTTAAACTTTCCAGAGTTAGTCACTGGGTATTTGCTGTTCAAAGTTAGAAAAAAGTGGCTGGAGCCACCAACAGCCAATCCCATTTCACCTATTTACTTTCAATGGTGAAGTGTAAAATGCTGTCCGTCCCACAATTTTTATGCAAAGTTGGTCACTGGGGGACTGCAGTTCAAAAATAGGAAAAGTGGGTTGCGCCACTAACAGCCAATCAGATTTCATCCATTGAATTTTATTGGTTTAAATTTAATGTGCTGCCATTCTCACACTATTTATGACAGGGTGCCTACTGTTTCTCACTGGGTGACTTCGACTCAAAGTTAGAAAAAGTGGGCACACCCACCAACCACCAATCACAATTTACCTATTGACTTTTATTGGTTTAAATTTAAACTGCTGCCGTTCTTTAACTATTGATCCCAGGGTCCCAAAACTTAGAGTTAGTCACTGGGTAACTGCAGTTCCAGGTTAGAAAAAGGGGGTGGAGCCACTAACCACCAATCAGATGTCACTCGTTGACTTTCAGTGGGGAAATTTAAATTGCTGCCATTCAGACACTATTAAAACCAGGGTCCCCAAACTTTGCACAGTGGTTTTTACTATATAACTGTGGTCCAAGGTTAGAAAAAGTGAGCAGAGCCAACAAACGATCAGATTTCATTCAGCGACTTCACGTTTTTCAACCCAACATGAAGTTTGTTCTCAAACTTCCCTTTCTAGTTATAATCTGATCCCTCCTGTGAAAAAAATAGATTATTTTATGGTTTTCACAATTTTTACAGTTTGTCCGTATGATAATCACACAACCAGTTAATGGTTTGTCACATCCAGTAAAGAAATATAAAATATGCACATGATCAAAAACTGCATTTGTATTCAGCCTAACTGTTAAGTCTGGTTTCTCTACTCGTGCAGTGCTATGTGGGATTTGTAGTCTAACAAACTAATATGATCTCAGAGGAGAGTATTGCAGCTATTTATTTATGCTGGCACATGAAAAAAGGAAAACCAGAAAAATGTAACAAGCACTAATAAAAAATACTGTGGTGGTGTTTAATTAATTATTTGTTTTTAGAGTAATGGAACTCTAAGTCCTTTAAAATAATTTTGGTGCCTATAACATATTTGTAAATAATTTAGCAGCACCCCCAACAATCTCCTTGTGAGTCATTTCCGAGCGCGCAATTATTCTGGGCTGAAGTGGAACAGCTCCCTGAAGCATCATCACAATTTCTGCAGTGAACATTTAATTGTAGCCAGACTTTGTAGCCTTAATATGGCCTGTGTCCTTGTCATAACCTGGGGTCTGAACTCCAGTCTTTTAACATATGGGAAAATTTTTGCAAAATGATTGCTGCAATCTGATTTACGGGAAATTATGGATCAGACAGTCATGTCACTACGTTCAACAGCTGCTTTGCGAGGATTGCCTTTAAGACCTTTTTTGTGCTTCCTCCAATTCCAGAATGACTGTTTCAGTAAATGTAAGCGTTGTTATTATGGGAGAGTGCCAGATTTACAGTGTATTTACACACACACATATACTCTGACACACAATAAACCAAGACACGTTCCCTCTAAATTACTGGAGCTCCAAGATCCTCTGTGACTGTGAGCTAGTTCCTTCCGGAGAGCTGCCACACACAGATGTCTGTTGGAATGAACTGAAGAAAAGTAATGTAATATGTATAAAAACACCATTTAAGAGAACTGGGATGTTAATTGCTGATATGGGACATAAAAATGTTAGAGCTGTGTGATCTGGTTTATACGCCTTGTATTATACATATTTCTTTTCAGCACTAAATGTGATTTTTATTCCATTTCCAGTTCCTGGTAAATCCTTTATTCTAGAAACAAACACCTCCGACTTAATGTGCAAACAGACATAGCAATCTTAACTGAATATCTTCTGCAGAATGTTTATGGAGTCTAATTAGTACAAATAAGTAATTCTTTCAAAAATATAATGATATATGCTGCTGTTGTCAGGTACTGTATGTAGGAAACATTTCTCATAAAACAGTGAGACCGGTAGAAAAGAACAAAAACCAGAAATGAAATTATCCCACTGTGCATTCAAGCCAGACTTCAATTTTTCGAGACTTAACCTTGGGAGATACCAAGGGGCCATTTACGGAGTGTCGGATTTGTTTTTTTTCCGATTTTTAGCGCTAAAAGTCACAGAAAAAAAAGCTGAGACTTTTCCAAAATTTACTATGCATCCAAACAGCTAAAAATCAGAATCCAGCCAGCTGCAAGTGACAATTCGAAAAAGTTTCAATTTTCATGTAACAAGTCGAAAAATGTGGATCTTCGCAACTTTTATGCGACTTTTCTTGTGCTGACTTTTTCAACGTAAGACATTTGTGGAAATTAGTTTATTCAAATTTTTTAAAAGAAAGAAAAAATGAAAAATGTTAGAGTGTGTTAGAAATGTTAGATATGTTACCCCATATGTAATAAATGTTTGCCCAGGAGTAGTAACCAATAGCAACCAATAAGACATTTGCTTTTAAACAAGTGACCAGTAAATTCTACCTGCTGATTGGTTTCTATGGGTTACTGCTAAGGATCCACTTTTTTTGGATTTGGCCAAACCCCGAATACTTTGTATTCAGCCGAATACCGAACGGAACCCTAATTTGCATATGCAGGCGCAACGTTTCAACGTCCATGTTTACATGACAAAAAGTCACATGATTTTAAGGATTTGGAGCATGGATTTGGCTGAATCCTGCCCAAAAAGGCCCAATCTTGGCCGAATCCCGAACCAAATCCTGGATTCAGTGCATCCATCCACTGCTCAAGGGCAAACTTAGTACCTTTTATTACATAACCCTATTAGAGAGTAAAGGTGACGCCAAGCTTTTGGGATCAGGACTTGTTTTTTTAAAGCTATCTTTATTTGGCCTAGGCTGCATGCCAGGTAATAAATAGGAATTACTTTTTCCCATGACTGAGGCAAACTTTACCCTTCTGTTCTTAATGCTCAAGTTGAGGAGCGGTAAAGTCTGCTAAATGATTACCTTGCTTCATATATGAGACACCCTGGATGTGAAATTAATTGGCTATTATATCTTGCTCATTTCTCATTGGTAGTTGGGAGTGCTAATCATAGCTGTTTATTTAGTTTTCTTAAGCTTACTGACCTAGATTTCTACATTTAAGTATGAAGTTGCATTTAACAGGGCTAATCCTCTAACACAGAAGTAGACATAAAAAGATATAAGTGCACCTACAATGTCACATAAGGGGTCATTTAAGAGTGCAAGTACAGTGAGAAAAGTATAATTTTGAGTGCAATCAGCATGTTTTTCTAGAATTTCATCTTTGCTAAAAAGATTAGGGGTGCTACAGCAGATGTGTGAAAATTAGCGCAACTCCACTTGCACTTTGTTGCAAATCAGACACAATTGCATCAAAGTCCAGTGTTCAGCATTTGAGTGTGGGTCTGATTTTTTTAGATGCAAGTGCTGCACGCAGAGATGCAGGGCACGGAGGGAACTTTGGAACTCTCGCCTGGTCCAGAGGTGGCAGTAGCTCCAGGGTTCCTCTGCATCAGTAGGTACAATTGCACTTGATTCCGAACTGGAGACATCTTGATGCAATTATAAGGAAGTGCATTTTGAGTACCTTTTATGATTGGGTTTTACGCACAATTGACTGACTGGGAAATTTGCCTACCATGAGCCACATGCCATGTCAAATATAAAAGAGATTTGGGTTTTTGCAGTTCTCATTGATAAAACCTTGCACTTTACCTAGGCATTAAATACAGGACTGTTGAAGAGGTGTGAATGTGGCAGTCTGTTTCGTACTGACCCAAAAGTGCCTCTTCAATGCAGACAATTGTATACATACAGATACAGAGGCAAAGAGAAACCAGCATTGTAGTTCACAGTCCAGAATATATGAATGGTTACCTTATGTGCGCCTACTGTTGTGCAGATAAAAGAACTGAGAAACAAAAGTACTTTTGAGCAATACCTGGGTTTATTTACACATGAGTAGCATCTAACAGATCACTACATGCATATGTGACTTGTCACAGAGGCAGGCTCAGGAGTCTGATTTGATATATTTGTTTCTTTCAAGACAACTTTATCTTTTAAAATATAAATACCTACAACATTTTTAAAACTACATGATACATTTCCATATTGAGGAATATATCAGAAACGTATTTTATTATATTCATCGTAAGACACCTGATTTTGTATTCTCCATGTCTCCTGAGTGTGCCAATATCAAACATGTATAGTATAGAGATTCCTGACAAATTGTGATTCAAACAGGGTTCAAGTGCGCCTCAGTAATCGCCAAAGCTGTTCAGCATGTGAATTCACCAGCTGAAGGTGGTGCCAGGGATATTTGGGAACAAAGAAGAAGATGGTAGAAGTGCACTCTGCAGGAAAGTACTCTGGTCTGCTTTATTTTTTGTAGAAAGGTAAGACAGCCTGAGGTAAAACATTAGCGACAGTCTGTAGGTAGTGATGAGCCAATCTGTTCCCTTTCACTTTGCCGAAAAATAAATGTAAAATTAATTAAATGGCAAAAAAATCAACGAAATGGGTTTGCTGCGCACCTTTTTTGTCACCTGAGTATTTATTTTGTCGCACACATCTTTTTTTTTTTTTTGCCGCGACCGTGCCCAATTTTACGCAACTGCAACTTTGTTTGACGCACGTCAAATATTTCCACTGCAAATTTTAGCAGAAGTTTAGAGAAACAATTCGCCAATGGCAAAATGGGGAAATTTGCTGCAAATCCATGCATGGCGAAAAAATTTGCTCATCACTATCTGTAGGTAGAGATGTAGCGAACTGTTCGCCGGCGAACTAATTCGCGCGAACATCGGGTGTTCGCAAGTCCGCAAATTCGCGAACTTTTCGTGATGTTCGCAATTTGGGTTCGCCGGCACCGAAAAAATCGCAAAACTTACGATAACGTTACGAATGCTCCGAAAAAGTCGCAAAACTTATGATAACGTTACGAATGCTCCGAAAAAGTCGCAAAACTTACGATAACGTTACGAATGCTCCGAAAAAGTCGCAAAACTTACGATAACGTTACGAATGCTCCGAAAAAGTCGCAAAACTTACGATAACTTTACGAAAGCGCCGGAAATTACGAAAAAGTCGCAAAATTACCGATCATTTCGAAAAACAGCGTGGGTCAATTTTTCAGAGAAATTTTTGCTTGATCCCCCTCCTGCATGCCACTGTCCAGGTCGTGGCACCCTTTAAACAACTTTAAAATCAGTTTTCTGGCCAGAAATGGCTTTTCTAGGTTTTAAAGTTCGCCTTCCCATTGAAGTCTATGGGGTTCGCAAAGTTCGCGAATATTCACAATTTTCGGCGGAAGTTAGCGAACAGGTTCGCGAACTTTTTTTTTGAGGTTCACTACATCTCTATCTGTAGGGAGTGCCTAAACTCCATCCACTGATTTTAAGAGCAAAAGTTACATTTGGAGCTGACTTCAATGCACAATCTTCCAGGTAGTTTGCAAACACAATACTATAATTTTTACTCCTAATTTAAAGCTGTGAGTGGCCAAAAAAAGACCACTGAAGTTTGTTCCATCTGTACATCAGTAAATACATTTTACCAAGATATATTATATATATATATATATATATATAGACATTTTTTATTTTTCCACAATCACTACATTTTTTCTCTTTTTAAGTTTTGAGTTCGACTTGCAGTAAAGCTACAGTTAATATGTAGCTGCAATACAAAAAAGGGAATTCTGCCTGCTGGATTATCAAGCACCACCATGTCAATATAAATTTTCACTTGTGTCTTTATTAATGAGATGACAACTGTTCAACCCTGCCCTGCATTTAACATTTAGCTGAGACTTAAGTGGCTATACTTGAAAGCATTTCTAAGAAGGGATGTTGACAGTAGCAGATGTTATGTTGTATTATAGGCAACAACCTTATAATCATAGCAAAGCTTAGTCAAGGGCAAAGACTTTACTACAATAAACACAGTTAGCTAATTCACTTGCTCCTTAAGAAGAAATTACAATGGTCAGTTAGATGAGAAAATGATTTATTGAAGCTGCTATAACTTTTATCTATCAGTCATAGATAAATGCATAAATAAATGATCGGAATTATACTACCTTTTAACATTTCCATGTTAATTTAGTCATAAAGGTTTAACTCCAAGGATAAATTATGAATATGCACAAGATAAAATGACAACACACTGCATCCTACAAAGATAAATTTGTTCTTATGGGACACTTGAGAGTTGGCTTTCAAAATGTCAAATGACACAACAGAAAAGACAAGGTTGCGGAGACTTGTGCAGTAGATGGGCTTTTCCCCCTTTTTCTATTATGCAAAAGTTAGATTATAAAGACTGGTCAGAAACTCAACATTTATTTTCTAATTGCACCAGGTTGTTAGTAAAGTACCGTATTTTTCGGACCATAAGACGCACTTTTTTTCCCCCAGAAGTGGGGGGAAAAAGTCCCTGCGTCTTATGGTCCGAATATATCCTACCGATATACTTTAAAAAAATGTTTTACTTGCCCATGTGGTCTCCGCAGGGCCCTCCTCTATTTGCCGGCGCTTAGCTATGGCGCTGTGCGCATGCACAATGACGCGCATGCCCATACGCATGCGCGTCATTGTGCATGCGCCAGAGCTAAGCGCCGGTAAATAGAGGAGGGCCCTGCGGAGACCACATGGGCAAGTAAAACATTTTTTTAAAGTATATCGGTAGGCTATATGCTGGTACAGATGGGGGCAATATGTTGGGTGCTGCTGGTACAGGTGGGTGAAATATGTTGGGTGCTGCTGGTACAGGTGGGGTTTTAATGCACACAAAATATTTTAGGACACTTTGTTTCAGAATCTTTTTTTCTTCATTTCCCTTCCCAAAAAATTGGTGCGTCTTATGGTCCGGTGCGTCTTATGGTCCGAAAAATACGGTACTTCACTCATTTATCATTGGCCTTTTGCCTTTGTAAGTGCTGTTCTGTGCTTGCTAATGATACTAAATTGTGCAAAACTTTTATTCAGGATGCTGACACTTTGCAGAGAGATTTGAATAAATTTGGAGATCTAGTGATAATTAACCATGGGAATGTGTTGGGGGCCCTTATAAATGAGATGGAGAACTGGACTAGGAAAGAAATTACAATTTCACATGGTGGATGCGCTCAGTGAGCCTAATAGTTCAAAGGAGGAAATAGGAAGAAGTGTATGGAATGTATAGGTGATCTGGGTGTATTTAGTGAAGTCATACATTACCTACTCAGCATGGAGCAAATTTAACAATATTTGGCAGTCCATGTTCAGGCAACCAATTGCTTAAAAAAGGAATGAGTGTGTTATCCATGAGCAGTTATTTGACAAAAATAAAAAAAAATTGAAAGGTTTTGATGCATAGAAAATACATTGACAGTTAGGGTTGTTGATACTCCAGGCTTTCAAAAGAGCTGTGGAACTGAAAGACTTCAAAGGAACAGTAACACCAAAAAATGAAAGTGTATAAAAATAACTAAAATATAATGTGTTGTGTGTTTACTTCAGAAAGTCTACTATAATTTATATAAATAAGCTGCTATGTAGCCATGGAGGCAGCCATTCAAAGGAGAAAAGGCACAGGCACATAGCAGATAACAGATAAAACACTATTGTATTCTACAGAGCTTATCTGTTATCTGCTATGTAACCTGTGCCTTTTCTCCTTTTCCAGCTTGAATGGCTGCCCCCAGGGCTACACAGCAGCTTATTATATAAATTATAGTAGTGTTACTGTAGCAAACACACCAGTTTTACCAGTGCAGGGCAACAGTACATTATATTTTTATTACTTTAAAGTTCTTTCATTTTTTGGTGTTACTGTTCCTTTAATTTAAGTTTTTGGGTTTAGATTAGGGATGCACTGAATCCACTATTTTGAGATTCGGCTGAACCCCAAAACCTTAGTGAAAGTTTTGGGCGAATAACGAACCAAACCTGAACCCTAATTTGCATATGCAAATCAAGCACTTAGAACTTACGTAAAACAGAAATATCAGTCACTATGATATAATTAATAAAATACTGCAGCTCTGTCTCTGTACTGTTATAGATAATAACACTGCCATGTGGAAAGACCTGTGCACTACTGAGCCTTTCAGTCCCCCATGCAACAACTAGTGCTGAGGAACTTCTCTGCAAATTTCCACATTTCACCTTTGGGGAAATTTTTTATGAAAAACTGCTGCAAAAATTTGGTGAAACAAAAATACGGTGAGAATTTCAATGAGAAAAAAGTCATGGCCTTGTCAAAAAAATGTGCATGCGTCAACGCAAAGCGAAACGGACAGATTCACTCAGCACTAGCCACCACCTAGAAAAAAAAAAAAAAGCTGATGTCACCAGTACTGTGCAGTATACTGTAGGACATACACTCCTATAACTGCAGTACATCTTGTTGTAAAAAAAAATAGCTTGAACGTATATTTACGAGTATGACATGTGACAATGGCTAAATAATGAATAGTGTTTCACTCATTAGGTTTCTGTCCAATCGTAGGAGCAACGTTTTATCACACTTTTTCCTTGGAGTGAGTATTTTAGATTTGTTCTAGTGTGACCTTTATTATTATTACAGTGTATTTGGTTTTGTACAAACACAACATCGTCTTGAATGATTCATTTTGAACATGTGTGTAAGTTTTCTAAATGTTTGTAAATTCTCTTCCTCAAGCAAAACATTTAATCTGACAACTGTAATTTTAAACAAACCCAAACAAATCTTAATTACAAAAGATCAACAAGTGATGCCTATGGTGCACTATATTTTAATTGCATTGAAGTACCTTTATCCTTTACCATAAGAACTAAGAGGTTATTGCCTCTAAATCTGTCATCTCAATTTAAAAGCCAAACCTAGTACAGGTATGGGACCTGATATCCAGAATGCTCAGGACCAAGGGTATTCCGGATAAGGGATCTTTCTGTAATTTGGATCTCCATACCATAAGTCTACTAAAAAATCAATAAAAAATGTATTAAACCCAATAGGATTGTTCTGCCCCCAATAAGGATTAATTATATCTTAGTTGGGATCAAGTACAAGGTACTGTTTTATTTTTACAGAGAAAAAGGAAATCATTTTTAAAAATCTGAATTATTTGACTAAAATGGAGTCTATAGGAGACAGGCTTTCCGTAATTCGGAGCTTTCTGGATAACGGGTTTCCGGATAACGGATCCCATACCTGTAATTACTAGTAAAGGTGTGTTGTACTTTTTCGCAATCATCTGCTTTTGAATGGCCAAAAAGTCTCTTACTGATGCAATAGAAACCCATTGATGTTTGTTGATATAGGATTCATTGCATAGTCACTACTCAGGGAACAAACTACAGGTTTAAGGATGGAAAGGAAATATGGCAGAAAACAATATATATTTAATTACTAAAAACTTGAACATATTTAAGCAAATGTAATGTCTACTATTACTTTAGGAACTAATGTTTGTGTGAAGCCCTGTTGAAGGACTGCGTATATATTAATTCACAAAAAATGGTTTGGGAATTAGTACTTAGCTAGTGAAGAGGGAAGCTGGTTTCTTTACCAATCATCCCCACCAATAAATTCATATGCTAATTGTACATATTGAACTGTCTATTAGACATGTCTGACACACTCCAGCTGTGTATTTGTAGAGATATTCTGCTGCTGAGGCCATTACTAGTAATAGTTTGACAGACTTAATGCAGCCCTTTAAGTAATAATTACAGCACGCTTAAGAGCTGCAGCTGAAACACGTTCTGGGAATGGTTCTCAGCTGCCTTGGTGTTAACTTGATGTTATATCATGTTGCAGAATTGCAAAAGACCATTACAACATATCATGTATTTACTTTAAATGGGAGTGTTTAAAAAAATATACATCATCACATAAGTTTCCCAGATTGCTTTGAAACATGTTCCTTCTGTCCTTAATTTCTTTCCTAAACACGAATACATGGCGATTTCTTTTGTGTGAATCTACGTGACCTTTAAATGGTGAATGGGCCCTTGACTGAAGTTTTCAGCTTTGCAATTAAAGACTTTAACATGAGGCCACCTGTTCCTACATGTACTGTATTTTTCCTTCCCTTGACTTTTTTTTTCCAATGAAAGAAAATACCCTAGAGTTTCCAAGAGTAGGCAGAACTTATATTTGCATACATAAGCGCACTTCTCAAATGGTGAGACAGTTTCTAATTATGATTAAGCATAAAAAACTTAAAATTTGCCAACATGATTTCAAAATCTTCTTTTCTATATCCTTAGATTGTGAGCTCTACAGGACTGTGACTTCTGCTCACCTATATATCGAGCGGTGCTTGAGCCTTGATGTAATCCTATATGTCAATAAATATATATTATTTTTTCTTTCCTGGCATCGTTATTAATTTATTATGAGATCATGGGAAAAATAGATGAAAAGATGTATAAATTATCAATATGTTTTAGAATCAATACAACATATTTTTACCTTTACAGTTACTAGGAAAACTTACCCTATAAAACAGTACATAATTTGTAATTCTCCCTAAGGTTATATATCTTATTACCTGTAGAAACTGCGTCAAGCAATATGAACCACATGTTGAAAGAGAGAATTAGGGAAACACATTTACACATTTCTAATATTAGCCTGAAAAGAGACACAGATGTTGTTACAATGGCCTAATGGTGATTTCACTTCTAGGACTTCTAGACATAGAAAGAGTATACTGGGGCTGCAGAAGCGGGGAGTGAAGGCTTTAAGAAAACCATTTGGTTTACATAAATATTGAGTTTGATGTACACTGTTTTATTAAAACCTGCTAAAATATGTATTTACTATGCATGTATACTTTGTAACTTTTATGTTCCTGTATTCTGTTATGTGAGTAGTTATTTCCCCCATGCAATGTGTTCATTTTATTACTTTTTTCCTCTTTTTTTTTTGATTAACTGGATCACCCTTTTGGCCAAGTAACAAGCTTATCAAGTTATAGTGAGCTTGAAACAAGCAAGACTGCATGGCTGGAACATGTTATTGATGAACAAACCTTTCTTGAAATAGCCTGGTTGTGGCTGGTCACCTATTACCTCTTCTGAAATGCCAAATCGGGCAGTGTACCAGGACCCAACCCTTTTACTTTTTTACTGACTGTGGCTCATGATTGTTATACCTAATCTATAAAACACACCACACTGCTATATAAGACAACAGAATACTGAGTTGTTCCGGAGCTTTAAAGTTAATAATAATTATTTAGTATTTTTTCACTACTTTATAATTAGCCATTAAATAAGGCATGGGTTAATTAATCTATAAAGTAAATAGTGATAATATAATTTTTAGCAAAATTGATACATTAAAATAAATATAAATTAATAATTAGAATTGCGTAACCCCATATGTGTAAAATAAATAATGAGGTATTAAAGGAGAAGGAAAGGCTAGTAAAGAGTTAATCTCAAGTTGCAGGCATACCTTCAGTTGTCTCAATAGTGCCCTTAAGTCTCCCCATATTTCACCTGTTCAGATGATCAGAAGCCAAACAGGAATAAAAAATGCTGAGTTGTGTAAAGAAAGTTCCCATAATGCCTGGCTCCTGCACAGACACCCAGACCAAGTGAACATGCTCAGTTAGTTAGACTATGAGTCAGCTTCCTGCTGATTTGCTCAGATCCACATTCCTAAGGGGGGGGGAGTGAGTTCTTAGCATTCTTGAGGGAGGGGGGAGCAGGAGAGAGGAGACAGCAGAGAGCTGTGTGTCTCTGGCACACGAATTACAGACACAAAAAATCTTTTCACAGAGAAGTCAGTGCAGCATTTCTGTGAGTGCTTATGGCTGTATTTACATAGACCTTTCTGATAAAGCTTACTTACAGAGTATAGCACACACAGGCAGGGTAGGGCAGGCAGAGTATGGCACACACAGGCAGCTCAGGGCAGGCAGAGTATGGCACACACAGACAGAGTATGGCACAGGGTAGATCAGGGCAAGGAGAGTAGGAGAGGAGACAGGGAAATCATAATCATAACTACGCAAGTAACTGATCATGACCACTCCAAGATAAACAGTTTGTACTGTACTAAATACAGTGACACAATGCCAGTGCAACTTCTACAGTCTGTCTGATGCATGAACAGGTAAACAATGTGGGTGCCTACAGTCTGAGGTCTTACAGGTATGAACAATGCAGGGGGGCCAGTTAATCTCAGTACTGATACCTTTAAAGATTACACGAAGGTAAGCAGTCACAGCAATCAGACAGATCGGGGGGGCACACAAGGGAGAGACAGGTCAGATGCGTCCCGCAGGTCGCCACTAGTTGGACAGCACTGGCTTAAGACCAATGGCTAGAAATATATCTACATTAATGCCATGGATATATCAATCTTCTGTGCTCCTGATACTTGAGTCCCATACCATTGGTATTATTTTTTAAATAATACGGAAATATGTATGGAAATTAATAACTTGACTATTTCTTGCATTGAAATCAAACAATATCTCCTAACAGGGAGCATGCAAAGATTTTTACTTATTGCAGGGACATGTTATTTTATTTGGGAAAAGAAATGCTCATTTGATGAAATGTACATTACATTCTTTAGTATTCTCTAAGCATGGGTACAGGATATCCTTTGGACAATTTGCACATATTTATACAATTTGTCATCATTCTGTCTTTGCAGTTTTGAAAGTTATATGATTTGTCTTCAGGCTAAATTTTCTTCTGCACAAAATATACGAATCACATGTCAACTACTGCAGCATATTAACAATTTGGAAAGTTTTAGTAAACATCAACCCATACTTAAAAAGTTTAAAACAGAAATGTTGCTGTATAATATGTACGTTCTTTTGGGTCAAATGCATTTACCTTGCTTTTTCCCAATTTGTTTAATAACAATGAGACATTTTCTTACTCTCATTACCAAACAGTTTTTCCTGTGCATAAATGTACTGTCCTTAAAAGAAGCATGATTTTTTGGGTAGAACCTACAATTTTTGTAGCACTGTTAGATGAGCAGTACCAACAAGCAGCAACATTTTAGTCCATCTAAGTTGTAGTGTGCACAGCAAATCCATATGTTCTCCAAATGCATACGCTGCTCTCTCCATGTATAAGCCTCATTATTTGTCAGGTAGCTAGATAGCAATATAAAGCACAATTTAAAGATAAATGATGGTACAGCATGGTATGACCCACAAGAAGCCTTGATCAGTTACTGTTCACTAGGGTTATTATTTTGGGTAGATATAGGCTTAAAAGAGAAGGAAAGGTAAAAATGAAGTAAGTTTTATCAGAAGGGTCTATATAAATACAGCCATAAGCACTTCCAGAACTGCTGCCTTGAGTCTGCATTACATGATCTTCTGTGTTAAACTTCCTTCTCTCAGAAAACTCCTTCAGGGCAAGGCATGGCACAAGTCTGCTCAATTTGTTCCTCTCTCCTCTCCCCATTTTCTTCCTCTCCCCTCCTCTCTCTGTAACAATCTAAGCTGAGAGCTGTTCCAGGGAGCTGCGTGTAGGCACAGAAGTGACGTCAGAACAAGGTAAAATGGCAGATGCTATGTTAGAGGGAGCTCCTAGGTTTGTTTACTCAGGTATGGTAAAGCATTATGCAGAATAAATATACAGTAGTGTTCTAGCTTGCAATATTGTGACTAATCTATTGGCAATAAAATGCCTCAGTATCTCTACTTTTCATTTAATAATCATTTTCACTTGGACTGCATCCCATAGCAACCTCTCTCTTATTAGGCTGATGCCACACGAAGCGTAGGGCTGATATTTTCGGCAAGCGGAAAAACGCTTGGCGAAAATTCAGCCCTACTCCTGCTACTTGTGCCTGCACCCAAATGAATGGAATACGCTCGGGTGCAGGCACATGTAGCCGATATACGCATGAAAACGCGAGAGAAAGCAAAGTCTTACATTTTCATGCGTATATCGGCTACATGTGCCTGCACCCGAGCGTATTCCATTTATTTGGGTGAAGGCACAAATAGCAGGCGTAGGGCTGAATTTTCGCCAAGAGTTTTTTCGCTTGTCGAAAATATCAGCCCTACGCCTCGTGTGGCATCAGCCTTAGCTTTTTGCGGCAACCTGCAAGTAACCCATGTATTGCCACAGATGTAAATTTGCCCTGTGCTAATAAATTAGCTCCACTATTAGCAATTAGATGTTTTACAGTGTAACAATACTAAAATAATAAAAAGACAGAAATAGAATAAACAAGGCCTGCAACATACACAGCCTATATATTTGATTGATATTTGAACAATCCAAATAAAGATCCGGTGTTAGGTGCATATTTCCTTCTACACAGATGAAATGCAATATTTTACCTCGTTGTTTTACACCACCACAGACGTTGGCATTAAAGCCAATGGGGAAAAGTTTTTGAAGCAGGTATGGCATTTCTTCCTTTTTACACTGCTAATTTTATACTTAGCCACATAAATCAATACAAGGCTTTAAACATACTATCCCCCTTAAGTAATTAAAGGCACTAAGTTTGCCCTGGAGCATTAACCCATAGCAACCAATTATAAATTTGCATTTTAACAGGTGACCAGTAAATGCTTCCTGATGATTGGTTGCTATGGGTTACTGCTCCTGGGCAATCTTATTTCCTTTTATTACATAAACCCTATAGACAACAAATTTTTCAAGGAAAAATTAGCCCAGTTGAAAAAGCCCATTGACTTCAATGCATTTCACATATTTATTACATAAACCCAATAGAATTTTATGAAGCGATGCATTGAATTGAAAAGGGAATCTGTGATGTACGTATACCACCATCTATTTTTTACACAGTTTGTTAGACTTCTTGTTTGGTAATTTTCTTTAATGCCATTACTGGGGACAATAGTATTCAGCTGAAGGATGCCATAGACTTGTATGCCTTTGGCACTGGGTGATGATATCATCTTTCAGTGCACTCTGGTGATGGGATTCCTGTGAGTTGAAGCATTGCTAATGCAATGGAAAAAAGAGGATTTTTAATTGATATGGGCAATATACTGTACATATATAATACACAAGCAGCATAATAAACCTCTTAATGATATCCTTTTAATTGGTGCTTATTGCTTATTGGATTATATTAGGAGGTGTGTTATTCACTATATATATTGCGAGGAAAGTGGATTTTGAATACCCCTATATATATGGCAAACCCAGGGTGGCACTCTGCTTCAGCTCTTACCTTGGGTGCAAGGTAAGTGATTTAAATATCCAAAAAAAAGACCAGCAACACCGAGTTATATTCCAAAAAGATCAATCGTGTATTAGCAAACGTTACGTTTCGGTCCCCATCGAGAACGTAACGTTGTCTGTTCATGCGTTTTTAATACTTGATTGATCTTTTTGGAATATAACTCGGTGTTGCTGGTCTTTTTTTGGATATATATATATATATACTGCATATAAAATAAAACTATTGTTGGATCATTTATGTATAATATGTAAACATTCTGTTTTGTAAAAGACATACATTTAGATGGCATACTTTTTTTGTAGAGTGCAACAAGACTTTGACATGTTTACACAAAAGAGCCATGGTGCAACTATTTCTAGTGTATATTAAATCCAAGCAATTTATTTCAAACTGATATGCAGAAACAATTAAAAAAAAACAAACTATAAATCAATTATAAGAGGAGTGCTGAAAAATATAGCGGAGGTTAAGCAGAGCAGCAGGCATCTGCACATTAATGACATGATTATTGTGATAGGTGTTTGCTTTATCCTGAAGTGGCAGCATTATAATTCATTCCGCTCTGAATGAGTAGGGACAATTAGAATGTTCAGTGTGTCCCACGTGTTCCCTGTGACATTAAAAAGGCAGCGCAAGGCTCTTTGGCAGACACTGGTATGAAAATTGAAACTGGTTCTCAGTTGAATGTGATAGTGATTACCCCAGCAAGGCCACCTGCTGCTTTAGTGGCTGATTTCTTTTGTGTATGTGTTTAAGCAGTTTCCATTTGTAGCGCCTCAGGGGGCTGCAACCTAAAGGCCAAACCCAGCTGACACCAATCTGGTGAGGCTCTGCCTGAACAATCAGGTATGCGCTGCTTGGTCATTGCTCACACACTGCCCTTTATAGGATCTATTTGTTTGAAAGGCCTTGCACTCTTCAGATCTAGATGTTTATATATTTCTAGTTTTTACCTATTTTTAATAAAAAAAACAAGTACTCGTATAAATTGTAATATTTTATTTATCTAAAGGTATGAAATGAATTCATACATTTCCAATATTATGACCAAATCATCCCTTTGAAATGGATGTTAATGAAGACAAATTCTTGCAGCTCCTGTATTCAATAATGGTTATTAAAACTAGAAAGCTAGGACGCATGAACTCCATATGAGAAATCTATATAAGCTGGATCAGAAATCACTCCAGGTGCTGCTGCATGGTAGCTAAGTAACACCATATTTGTTTCTAAACAGCCAAAAAGTGTGTGTATTTCTTGTGTGGCCTTCAGTAAATAATAAAGTTGCAACCCTATGTATTTCTTTTTATCTTGGTTGGCTTTCCATCCCTTGAAGTTCAGAGTTTCCCATGTTGCCACCTCACCAACTGCACATTAAAAAGGCAGGTAACAAAAGTTAAAAGGGTCTTTACAAGTAAGCTTTTCTGGAGTGAAAAGTGAGCTTGGATAAGATTTATATCCTATTTTCCTGAGCTTAGCATTTGAAGCCACCAACTATAAAAACATTTATATCTGAAATCAGCATGTGAACCAATGATAGAAGTCAGAAATTGAGGAACAATGTAAATTCAGCTGGAAGCATCACCATCTAAACAGATTGTTTGATTGGGATTGAGATTAACTACTAGTTATTTATCTGTAAGGTGAAATCCTGCCAGCAAATGAAAAGCATCAGTCCAGAATGTTGGGTGTCAAGCAGTTTGTTTGGGCACTGTCAATGAGGATTTGCCAGTGTTAAAAGTACTTTCCAATCTGAGTTGCTCAGTGCAAGAAAGATACAGGTATAGCACTGGCATAGCAACCCAGTGATAACTACCCCACCTTGGGACTCCAGTGCTTAGACTCAGGATAGAGGTGCTAGCTAGAACAGGATGTGTGTGTGTGTGTGTGTGTGTGTGTATTAATACCTTCACTGAAGTAGTGAAAACCATACTGAGTGCTAGATTGCTATACTGAGTTCTAATGTGGCACTGAATTTCCCTCAATAAAAGTTATAAACCGTTTAAGTAAAACTCTGTGGAATGTAACCCATGTTCTATTAAGCTAAACTATTATTTTTTTTTACCTTTGTTAAAACAAAAATCTTAATCCCAAATGGCTATGGTCACGTTTTTCTGCATTAGGTGTTAATTATTCATTAACAGCAATAAACATTTGCTTAGACCTGGCACTTTTGCCTGTTACTTGATCTTACTTTGCAGGCTGAGTAGTAAGTGGAGCTTCCCCTTGTATTTTGCCTATTGCCTTTTTTAAACATCTAGTTTGGACGAAAAGGAGCCATAACTGTGTTCTTCTAGCAATATTGCTGGATAGAGCAGAACCATTCTAGCCTGCAGCCTGACAAACTGGAGTGGAAAGTGAGGAATAACCTGCAGGAGGCATGTCGGGTCTATTGTGATCTGAAAAATAATGCTAAATCAACCCAGAAGAGATTTTCTGTTTTTAGCTTAGTGGTGTTAAAAAAAAAAATACAGAGCAGGACTTATAATATAAATAATATTTATACAGGTATGTAGTGTGAATATTGACATTTTCGCCATTTTGGGTTATATCCTGGTGGAGTTTACTTCAAAGACTATATGCAGTTTTCTAAGGCAAGTCACACCTTGTAATTCCTCTTCTGTAACAAGATAATATTTTTCGAAATATAGGGACAATTACAGAAAGTTATTTTATGTAGCAGTGCAGCTGATTTGGGGAGCCCTATGTCTTCTGAAGTCAATAATATAGTTTCATGGAGATCTCTTACTTATAGACTTATAAACTCCCAGTGGTACATTACCACTTCAGCTTGCAAGGGTAACAACTCCACTAACAGCAGGTTTATCCCAGGTAAACTTGAAGAACATACAGTCACAGGAAACCCTGTTAATTAAAACTGGCCTTAAGGAGGTGTTACTTCCCTTTGTGTGTTGCACCTGCTCACAAAACTGACTTGCACCTCTCAGTTGCCATCAAGTGCATTGCATCTCTGTTTTGGATACTGTAGAGTTCACACCTGCATTAACACAATCAAACAGACTGATTAACTGTGTGCAAGTTCAACATTATTGCCCTGGAATTCCGGGAAATGACAGGTTATGAGTTGTGCACCCTTATTTGAACTTGCATAGTAACTCAGCGTTTAGTACAGCTTCCTTGCAACTCTATGCATTGTCATGGATGGTCAGTGACAGTCAGTATCTATTAAAGATAATACAATAACTTCCTGTATAAAATTGGACATTGAGTTGAGGGATAAAAGTGCATTTTTAAGTGCCAGGCCATTGCAAGGGTATTAATTTCCTAAATATAATGCAAAATGAATGGTAAAAGGAATTAAACTATTACATTATAAAGGAAGACTGTCATAGTAGGGTTTGTCTTCTCTGGAACAGAGGGCGTAGCTTGGTGACCATTTAATGCTTTACCAAAATATTAGAGAGCATTTATAGTCTACTAGTGGGGGATCTTTTTTATACCCAGAAATGAACAAGAAATGAACAAAGAACACCATTTAGTACTAGGGGAAAGGCATAGTCACATAAAACAATACATTTCGTATTTTGTATTTTTATTTCAGATTTTTTTTTTACTTCACATAAAACTCAAATACTTTGAATTCAAGGTTTACTTATCATTTTTAATAGGTTGGCCAACTTGAAAAAATATGTTAAAAAAGTGATTGAAAAATGTGGAAAAAGACATTAAAAAGGAAATTAAAAAGACATGCAAATAAACATATCTTTACTTGCATGATAATGATAAGTAAAACATGAAATGTTGTGTAACATGCTTGTGCTACATAAATAAATGATGATGATGATGAAGATGGAAAACATCACTGTGGAGGTAGAGGAGGAGAGCTAGCCATCCATACTAAGATTTCCTCCATGCATACTATCTGCTGCTCCATTGCAGGAACTGGAGCTTGATCTCAAGACAAAACTTTCTTTCCAGTCTTTTTCCCATTCTCTCTAGATATATACTGTACTGAATCTGTACCATTTCACTTTGCCGAAAAATTCAGGAAACTTTCAAATAATAAAAATTTGTGAAATGCAGAAAATGACGTGCATCCCAAAAAATTTTTTTTGACATGCGTCAATTTTTCCACTGCAATTCTTTTTGCCTGATTCACAAAAAAATCAGCCAATACTAAAATGCAGAAATTCACTGCAAACCCATGCTGAAAAATGTTGCTTATCAACAGTTTTATATACTGGTGACACACCCATTCATAATTCTTGTCACATGATGCGTTTTTTTTTTATAAATTTCATGTGCCGTATACAAGCCGCACATCAATTTTTATACAAAATTGCAATAGCACTATAGATGTTTTATTTCTGTATAGTCTTCAATTTTTGAGCCATGACACTGTCTACATGGAAAATTTTTGTTGCAGTTTCACAAAAATATTTGCCACGTGTGAAACCCGAAAATTTGAGGCAAAACTATACCTGGAGCAAAATTTGTTCATTGCTAGTCATAAGACACAGTTTACTTAATTAAGCATCCGTTATACTTGATTGCATCAGAAAGCGCTGTTTATATAGATATATTTTACAGGAAAAGGCTTTTTTGTGTATTTACACAAGGCAACAACCTTTATATATCTAAATCAATAAACACATACAGAAAACGAATAACAGCAAGGCCTGACTAGAGATTTTATCTTTATGCACTAACCCAACAATAAATAATGTGCCTTCCAGCTGCAAAATATATAGAGTATATAGAGTATGTGCAGCAGTTTATTTGCTCACATGTACAAGCAGTATCCTGTAGTGAAATATTATGATAGGAATAGGTAGGACTAAAGCCTGGTTCCTACCTTCTTTCACAAGTTCCCATCTGAGGCTGATCACCTTTCCTAGGACCCCAGGCCTACCCAATTACCTACTCACCCACCCAAACCCCCTCCCCTTAGGTCTCAGAGTCAAACCACCCCAAACTGCGACTAAGGGGAGGGGGCAGGCCCTCCTAGCCTTAACAAGCCCTGCTTCCCTACATTTCTACGGGTCATTGGGCTCATAACTAGTGATGAGTGAATTTTTTCGCCAGGCATGGATTTTTGGAATTGTTTCATGAAACGTCTGCAAAATTTAGGGGGGAAAAAATTTGCTTTGGGGCAAAAAAGTCACGGTCGCATCAAAAAAAACATGGTCGCGTCGAAAAAGGCATGCCCACAGCAAAGAAGGGTGTTGTTGCATCAAAAAAGGTGTGTAAAAAAAAAGTAGCACAAGGCAAAAAAGTTCTGTGGTACTTGCATGTTGTGAATTTTTCCCTGTTTCACTAAACGAAACAGGACAGATTCACTACCCATAACCCCTGCTATAGCAGGCCTGTTATACTCTGCTCTTCAGTTTTCCGCATAAACCTCCAAAACCCCCTATGTAGTAAATTTCATTCTCAGAAAAATGCACTCAATGCTAACAATTTTTCCTCAGTGAGACTAATTTTAAACATACGGAAATAGTAAATGTAATTAAATGTCTTGTTGAAAAAAGTTTTTGTGAAAAAAATGACCCCACCTTCAAGCTGATCCTAAGAGTGCCCAACTCAGCAATGGCACTTGCAATATAATAAACATTTTATTACATTATGCCCTTATAAAATGAGCCTGCCTAATTGTAAAGCAAATATTATCCTTTACAATTGAAAATCAAGAACTTGAAAATGAAAACTGCCTGGATATAGTTATTCACTGTGAATTCCAAATTAAAGCAATATAATTTTTCATGTCTCAGGTCCATATAATCAAAAGCTACTAAAGATCATTTGTAGCTTGCACAGTCCTGTTACATTTTAAATATATGGATTTGCAAATAGAGCTTTGGTCTCTGCATGTGGTCTCATTATGTAACATATAAGCATTGGTTTTATGGTTTAAATATACAGTATACTGGCACATTTCCATCAAAGAACTACTAAAAGTTTCTCTCATTCTGCTTTCAGGATTGTGTTATATGGTTTCATAAGGTTAAAATACACTATACACTTTTAATATTGAGTAAATATTTTTGAAAACTGCTAGTTAAATAGGGTACTGTAATAAGGCAGTATATAAGAAGGGAGGCAATAGAGTTCCACTTCTAATGAAGACTAAAACATCCCTATTTACCAACTGTGCTTTAGACATATAGTTCTAATAACCAATGGCACCCTGGTCTGCTTACTAGAATGAAAACACTGCAAGGCACAAAACCATTACTTTCAATATATTGATACATGTGGGGGCACATTTATCAAAGTACGATTGTTTCCGATCACAAAAAATTAGTATTTTTTCAAAGTTTTCGTACTGTGCATTTTTTGTGACTTTTTCATTAATGTGCGCTAGTTTTTCTTACTTTATGACAATTTACACAGCAAAATCCTATTTGTCGCAACGAGTAAGAAAGTTTCGAATTCATTCAAGCTTCAGTATTGTGACTTTCCTTGGGCCAGGTTGGAGCTGCAGAGTGCCATTGATTCCTATGGGAGGCTTCCAAAATCATGCACAGAAGGATCAAAGTCAGAAAGGTTTTCCTGCCGTTTACAATTGTTCGGATACGAAAATTTTGTGACTTTCAGAACGCCATTACGATATTATCCTGACTATTACGATTTTGTCGTAAGCATTTTCGTGACATTTCCGATCATCAGAAATTATCGTATTTAATCCAAATTTTACCCCTTTTCGGGATTCAAACTTGTACTTTGATGAATGTGCCCCATGGTGTCGATCATGGCATTAGCTTAGCATGTAATTCATTTGGCAGTTGTGTGTAGGTTGAAGACACTAAGGGGAATTTGTTATGTTTGTTTTTTTTTACAATTTGTATTTTTGCCCCTGGAAAAACATAATTTTTTTTAGCAATTTATTATGTGACAAAACCTCAAATCTGAAAGCAAAGATATGCCATCTAAAAGCTGTTGAGACCATGTAGAAGCCAGTGGCAGTGTGATAACCCATAGCAGCCTTTCATTTCCTTACTTGTAGTAGTCTGATCAGTTGGTAACTGCACTGGTGCAATTTAATTTCATTTAATTCACCTGTTTAAGGTGGAAGTAGTGTGAAAATGTAAGTTGGCTAAGATTATTAATGTGAGATACTACAATAAGGAATAGGTCCAACTAAATAATGATTATTATAGTATTTCATATATCATACTGCTCTATAAATCAATTATAATATTTCAAACATAGGTCAAAACTGCCTTGTTGATCCATGGTACTTCCCAGTAGTCCCCATGTCATTGTTATAAAATCTTTTTTGCAGTCAGCAAAGGACCAGTAATCCTAAGCGAAATATGAAACATGTGAACTATGAATTTATCAAAACTCAGTTATTTAATGTATTTTCTCAAGACAAAATGTGATTTTTCACATAAAATGACAGTTACAAACTGCTTGTAGTATTTGTTCCGAGTCAAGGTAACTGGAACAGGAAAAACTTTTTGAAGTGAAGCCTTTCTAAGCTTTCCTCCCTTCCACCTCCAACAATTAAGGTTTTTCAACTGACAGGCAATAAATAGGAAAATCTGGGCATTTTGAAAAACAACCTATAAAATAAAGAGAGAGAAGAAGAAACGAGAGGTAGAAAAAAGCCTAATCTGTACACCATCTGTTGCCTAGTGCAATTCACAGAAACAAGAAGTTTTCTGACATTAGACTCTAAGAGTGAGGATGTAGATCATTTTAACCTTATATTTTTTCCGTCTCATTATCGGAATTTATTTCCTAGCTTTGTTGTCAGTGGAGCACCCATTTTAATTGTTTCTTACATGTGCTGTAAATCTGTCCTCCAATCAGTTAATGCTATGAAACATGAAACTGAGACACGGCAATTTCCTTTGCTTACCAATACATCTGTTAGAGCATAGTGTTGAAATAAAACCAAACATGTTTGCACTCTCTTGCTTTCACAGCATTATGCGGGTTTTATTTAGCTTAAGAATTTTTAATATTCAGGCCATACCCTTTGCATGAAGTCATTTCCCCTCAATATAATTGTCATGGTAATATGCAGAGTGGAACTGGCAGTGGCACAGCTGGCTGCTTGCCACAACTGAGCCTCTGACTCAAAGACTTTAATTCTGTCATGCCTCATCTGGTTTTATGTACTCTTTTGTAGTCAGTTCTCAGATTTATACGGGTGCTTCCATAGATATGCAACATTAGCATTTTGCTATTTTTTCCACATATGAAATCATGTTACGAAAACCCAGCCTACAAAATCTAACACTTAGATATGCTGTAGTTGTGCTTGTGGCTATTGCCCCAAGGTATTTAAGTAGAAAAAAAAGTAAATATTTAATTCCAAGAGAAATCCAAGAAAGAGGTGTGGCCGATTAGTGCCACACTTGGCAAAAGAAAAATATGACAATCAAGATTCTTGCTTCAGATTTACTTCAAAATGTAAATGTGATTTCAGGGTGAGTTTTAAATAAGGAGGTCTTTTATCATAGCAGCTTACAATGACAGATATATATCATAACATAGTTTTTGGTATATATATATATATATATTGTAACAGGCAGGCAATGAAAACTGTGCAAATGTCACCTCCAGCCTGCATAATTTGGTATAATTATATATATATATATATATATATATATATATATATATATATATATATATACATACACACACCAATATATATTAAACATTTTTAATAAGTTGTAAGTCAAAGGAATGCATTAATATAAATCCATTGCTGTGGCACATAACTACTGCTACTAATTTTCTCCCTCGTTAAACATCTGTATGTCCTAATAACTAGACCCAATACCCAATAACTGACCCACTTGCACTCTTTTCAATGGAGCAACAAATTAGATATAATTGGTATTCTAAGAGAATGCTCTACTTTGTTATTATTTATCATATCATATCCCGATTCCTAAAAGTATAATACTCATTGACTACTGCAATCACATCTGTGGTAACACAAATATTCCATTCTTTAAAGATACTTGCATCCAAAGCAACCCCTTGCATTTCTGTATTGTTGTGGTAGTAGGGCTGCGACCTTTCCAAATTGTGTCTGATTCACATAGAAGTGCACACATTTTGATGCATCAGATGCAAGTGCTCCCCTCACAACCCTAATTACACTGAAATTAAAGAAATGCTGTCATGGGAAAACTTTTTCTTTTTCAAAACACATCAGTTAATAAAGCTTCTCCAGCAGAATCCTGCACTGATATTTTTTTTATATTTAATTTTAAAATTTCACATGGGGCTAGCCATATTCTTCATTTCCCAGGGTGCCACAACCATGTCATCTGTGCTCTGATAAACTTCAGCCACACTTTACTGCTGTGCTGCAAGTTGGAGTGATATCATCTCCCTTCCAGCAGCCGATCAGCAGAACAATGGAAATGCAGCAAGATAGCAGCATCAATTAGATATCAGAATAGCACTCAATAGTAAGAAATCCAAGTCCGGCTTGGGACTCTTCCAGTTACATGGGAGTAGGAGAAACAATAGGTTACCTGAAAGCAGTTCTATTGTGTAGCACCGGCTCCTTCTAAAGGCTCAGATACAGTTCACTGAGATGGCTACTAGCACACCAGTACTACAACTAGAAATATATGTTGGTTCAAGAAGACAAATTTCAAATGTTAGAGTGAATTATTTGCTATGTAAACAGTGTCATTTAGAAATAAAAAGTACACCATAAAAATCATGACAGAATCCCTTTAAAGAGAAAAAACACAGAATTGTGGGTTAAAAGCATAGCAAATTATGTCTGAAATTGTTCTTAACACATTGTACTTGTAGTGTACTAGTAATAGCCCTGTGTTTATGCATGAATTGATGTTACAGGCTGGAACAGTAATAAGAAGACAATCAAGTTACAGGCACATTTCTGTTCTCGTCCTTTTTTCTTTCTCTGTCCTGTCACAAAATTATTTTTTTTGTCCCCCTTGTTCAGGCTCACCCCCCCCAACTGCCTCATAGAGCTCATTCTCCATTCCTCAATCCAATTCCACCCCTTACAGGAAAGGCTGATGGCACACTAGCAGACTAGTAGCCAAAAGTTGCCTTGCCAGGGAACAATTTTAAATAGTCTATATGCAGCCTATTTCCTAACAAGGGAATTCCAATTGACCCCCTGCTGAAATGATTTCTCTGGGCATCATTGTATGTTAATGACCTGTAACAGCAGAAATGTGTATTGAAATTGGGTTTATTTTATTAATTTTAATAAAGTCCAAAGCGGAGGAAAGAGCATAACTGGTCAGTTTCCCAATTTTTCCTGTCATGATAGTCCATCTGTATTTCCATAAATGTAAAAGTTTTTGACAAATTGTTGCAGTGCTAAACTAATAACCAGCTGTTCCAAAAAAATCAAGTACTTAGGATTTTTTTAGGTTATTTAGGTTTAGCGAGTAGATAAGTAGTTTAATCCCTACCTTCTCCTACCATCTCCAACCTTTGTGGCCTAAGTAAAGAAATTCTGCCATGCCAAGTTAACATTTAGGTTTGATGGTGAGACCTGCATCGCTTAATCTACCAAGGACTGTGATTAGGTATAACCTGTTATTCCCCATCAAACGAAAATGTCATCATCTAAATAGGCCTGGGTATAGTCCTGTAATCCTGCCTGCCTTAATCTTTCTGATTGTTCTATTATATTGCATTGTCAGCCTGTATAATTGGTCAGTTCACTTCTGTGAGCTTTGCTATTTCTACTGGGATACCCAGATAGCCTTCTGCACCAGATGGTATTGCATAGTCTCATATCATTATATAGTCAGATACCATGCCTGAAGTAGGGACATAAGTAGCCCCAATATAATTATAATATACTCAATTAGCCAATAAAAGGGGTCAACTACTTTATATTTTCTTGTTTTGATTTATGGCTAACTCAGTACAACACAGTTGCTCCTTGGGTACTATCTGATATGAATACTGGCTTGTTTTAGTTGCTTTTGGCAATAACTTGCCACTTAATGCTGTACTCTCATCTGGTCCCTTGTTAATTCTTTCTTGGTTTCATCTTGTGTTCCAAACCCTACCTTCCTTTGCTGGCTGCCTAATAAGCCTAGTGCTGCCCATAGTCCATGCCTCATTAAGTCATAATAGTATCTATCTATCATCTATATATCTATATCTATATATATATATATATATCTAAAATATCTAAATATATATATATATATATATATATATATATCTATATATATATCTAAATATATATATATATATAACAAAAATGCATATCTATCTGCTCTTCATGCTTGATAATTCTGTCAATAACTCTTGTAAATATATATTTTTTAGAGAGGCATATACAGAGTGGCATGTAGTTCAATGTTTGTTGTCCAAAATATCCTTCCATACTATAAAACATACATGAGTATGATAGGTATAAATGTTTACCTATGAAGTTATATAGCTTATAGCTGCTATACCTGATGATTACACTGAGAAAAATAACACAGGTACTTGCGTAAACATGTACTCCTTGCAATTCTGTATAGTTCGAGGTTAGTTGCATTATTTTGGCAATTCAAATACTTTAAGATGAATAAAGAAGTTACAGTTAGTACTGTCATTATGAGAACCAAAGAATATGCTTAGCCTTGATAAACATCTAATTGGTCACTGGATATTGAACTAAAACACACATTACCTCTGATAATACACCCATCCAGTTGTGGTCAAATAGACCCTTGCAAAACTACTAACTGAGGGTTAAACTTTCAATCTGGATTTTGCTTAGATGGTAGAAGTATGCTACTTTGGACTAAAACAACAAAAAAAAACTTAAGATGCAAACAAGCAACTTGAACTATGGATATGGTTGGTTATCAGCAAAGGCTGCTCATAGGCAACCAGAAATCAGCATGTCAGCATGTCTAACAACAATCATATTAGCCCCACAGAAACTCATTACTTTATCCCATTAATCGGTATCAGACTCTTTCACCAATGTCAAGGTGAAGACATCCTATCCTACAGAATACACATATAGCTATTAATTTAGTGCTTAACAACCACAACTAAAATATATCCTCTATGCCAATGATTTAGTACAAAAGTATTTAAAAATTCAGTTTTTATTTGAAAGACAATGAACAGCTTCAAATTGCTTTAGTTTTTGGAGGAGATTTAGATTTTTTTCCATGCCAAATTACTTTTATAACAGGTAGTGGAAAAGACCCACATTTCTAATTCAGTTTCTAAATAAGAAGAGATTTTTATTAATGTACTTATGAGCTGCCAGACTACATTGAAGTGAATGGAATAATGGTCCTTATATATTGATTTCTAGGCAAATAATGATTTATTTTAAGGTGACTGATCACAAATCCCATTGAAGGAAAGACTGACAATCATGTGTACAATCAAGTTATGGGATCTATTATTCGGAGTGTTTTGGGCCTGGGATTTTCTAAATAAGGCATATTTCTATAACAGGGGGCAACATGCCTTTAGGCTACTAAATAACTATTAAACATTATAAAAACTCAATAGGATTGTTTTGCCATCAGCAAGGATTTTCCATAATATCAAGTACATTGTACTATTTTATAACAGAAAGAAGTCAAATCAGTCAAAACAGAAGAACTGACTGCAATGCAGTATTTTGTATGTATGTATGTATATCTTTATTTATAAAGCGCTACTTATGTACAACTTTTTGTAAAACTTGTTTCTGGATAATAGATACATTCCTGTATTCTAATGATTTACAATTAGAAAACTAAAAATGGGCTAAAGTATTATTCTGTGTCTCAGGTTCTTTCTTCTACATTAGAAAGGTGGTTATTATGATTAAATATAGATTTTCATTTAATTGACAAAAAGTAGAAATTTTAAGAGATGAGAACAATTCATTTGGCATGTTTCATTACACTAAGGGGCACATTTACTAACCCACGAACGGGCCGAATGCGTCCGATTGCGTTTTTTTTTCATAATGATCGGTATTTTGCGATTTTTCGGAAAATTGTCGCGCCTTTTTCGTTGCCATTCCGAATGTTGCGCAAAATCTGGCGATTTTTTCGTAGCGTTAAAACTTGCGTGAAAAGTCGCGCCTTTTTCGTAGCCATCCCGAAAGTTGCGCAAAATGTTGCGATTTTTTCGTAGCGTTAAAACTTGCGCGAAAAAAAATCGCCAGATTTTGCGCAACTTTCGGAATGGCTACGAAAAAGTTGCGTTTTTTCGCGCAAGTCGTAATGGCTACGAAAAACTCGCGTTTTTTCGCGCAAATCGTATTGGTAACGAAAAAGTCGCAACAATTTCCGAAAAGTTGTAAAGGCGCCGAAAAATCGAAAAATGTTCGTTTTACAATCGGAATTTTTCCAATTCGGATTCGGATTCGTGGGTTAGTAAATGTGCCCCTAAATGTAAAAGGCCAGGGATGTCAGAGGATTGGTGAAAGGTTACAACCTGATGTTATTGGAATAGACATCTATCCGTTTTAGAGTTACTAGACTAGGTGCTTGAACCCAGTGTTTAATTTCAGTACTCAACAAATTGTTCAGAAAGCAGTTCCCACGATTCCTTTGATATGAAGGTTTTCATTCTATATTGAAGTGCTTCAGTAGACCATAAAGCACTTATGGTGGAATGTACTACAAGTCATTAACGGAAAAAAATATTTCCAATGCAAACAAATTTTCCTTTATACAAATAATTGTTCTTTTGTGCATAGTTTACAAATTTTGGTGAACCCGCAAAACTATTTAGTGACCCAATTTGTTTGTAGTTCGCACCAGTGTGTAGCATATTGCAAAAAAAAGTAGAAGTACATTATAAACACCCTGGGGCTTACTAACCATGGGTTACTGCCCACGGGCAAATACACCCAGTGTAGATACATGACTTCCACTGTGGCCAGTGTGGGCCCAACAACTGGAAAACTTGAAAACAGGTTCTACTGGAACACATGAACACACCTCTGACTTTCTTGCAGCAATTGGCAATCAGCATTCTTCATACTAAGGTCATTTATTTTTTGCATACTCAGCTACAGTAATACTGCCTCATTGTTCCTCTACTTAGAAAGAATGCTTTTTAATGGGCAGAGTTACCAGACTCTAAGTGGCTTGTAGAGCTTTAATTGTAGTTATTCTGTGCTTTTCTTCCATTACACACAATCCGCTAGTAGTTTTCCATGCTCAAGAGCTTGGAACCCCCCTAAGATCACCTGAGAAACGTTATGAAAAGTCAGATTATATTTATTTTCATAGAAAAGAAGCATGTTGATATATAGAAATTTGCCTGCCGTATCTTGATTTGGAGTTCCAGATTCCTGGAAAAATACAGGAAAGGAAAAGTGTCATGAACTCTCTTGCAGTAAGTTGCTAGGCTACACTGCTTGCAAACTGACATTAAATGAAATCAGTGCAGGTCATTTCAAAAAGAGCATTTATGTTAATGTGGCTTTTTGTGTCTGTGCTCTAATGGTATTTGGCTTCCATTCAAACCGTTCAACCTTTTCCTATTTATTCTTTCTATAGCCCATTGTTCTCCTTAGCATCAGCAAACAGCCTATATAAGTACAATTATTTTGCTTGTTATTCACAGGCTTTTATATATCATATTATTAAATCACTATTCAGCCAATGGAACAGTGGCATAACTATAGAGGAAAAAGACCCTTTCTCAGCTCAAGCGCAAACGTTCAAGCCGGTGGGAAGGATACAGGTACTATGGGTACAAATGAGTAAGTATCGTGAGAAGAGGAGCTACTTAATTTTAACTTAAAATTTACCTTTAATTCAACAAAAATTATGTTTTCTTTTTTTTTTTTTATTCTTTTATCCCTACTTGCCATTTAATATAATTAGGTGTAGGTACTCTTAAGGACAGAGATGCAGAAAAATAGAAGCTGCCTGTGGGTTTATGTTAGTTTAATGCGCCCAGTGAACCTATGTAAGGGTTAATACCTTAAGTGTGTATGGTGAGGCTGGGTATAAAAGAAAGGGTGAGCCCCTAGGGGAAGAGCAGTCCAGGGAGAAGCGCACGAGCGAGAAACGCGTTGTCAGTTAGATTGGTCAGAGGGAGGACCCGTATCAGAGGACTCGGCTTCAGTGGTGACGTCACCGAAGGAATGGCTATTTGACTCTAACATATTGGGTCATTTATCGGCTATAATAGGTTTTAATCTCTTTTTTCCTTTTAATGAATTGGGAATCGGATTCCAATTGATTGAGTAATATATTGGTCTTTATACTCTATATCCCTCCTTCCTTTTTTATAATTAATTTGGAACTTGATTTTAATAGATTAAGCAACCTATCAGCCGCAATTCATTAGCTTTAATCAATTACTCTCTGTTTGATTATTTATTGTTAACAATCGATGTTATAAATATACTCTTATTTTATGTGTGAAATAGTAAATATGCACTTTATTTTTATCTATACTGTATGAATTATATGTCACCGTGTTTTTTATTGATTTTGAAATGCAAATAAATTGATTGATTTTATCACAAGAAGTGGTTTGTGAGCGCCAACGCTTAGGGGTTAACTATGGGTGCAAGCCGCACTGAGTACTTGGACCCTTCAAAGATTTTTTTTTGTGGGGGCCCAGTGCCCACTTGTTACACTACTGCAATGAAAGTTTTAGGACAGTAAGCACCACATTTGAAAGCAAATCAGGGGAACAAATAAGGAGCTCCATCTATTTACAGATTTATAGACAATGAAATACAAGAACCTGTGCTATTATGCTGTCTGTAGTCTACCTGATGACTGGACTTGCAATGTATATACATTATAAATACTATATCAATTAATCTATTTACGTTTGTGTGTCTTTTTTTGTGGTTTGCTTTTTAAAGTAAGACGTGTCTTGATAAACATCAATTTGCATCAGCAGGGGCAATGTGATATTAATTAAATGCCAAACCTTTGGCAAGCATTATAGCACACTTGCATTACAGCCAGGCATTGCACATCCTGTCACTGAGTTGGGCACATATTTGTACTTTCTTTGTAAGCCAAAGATCTGCAATGAGCCCTTGACAGCAGTTAAGTGGCTTAACTGGGAGAAGCATATATGTCATTCAACCCTCTAGACCCCCTGAAAACAGTGTAAGTAGTGTAACAGAGTAATAGGCCCAATGGGTCTATTATAGACTTTTATTGAACACCAGTAAATATACTGTTAAGAGGCCCGTAAAACCAACACATTGCCCCAGGAGTGCTTTAAATTGTACACCTTCCTTTTAAAAAAGTTATCAGTGCATTTCTTGTTTTTCTTTTTAGCTAGACTTATGTTTTGCACATTAGAGCTCAGCAGGACTTTATCGTTTCCTACTTGCCTCAACATTCTTCCAATCCACTTTACACAGCTTACTGGGATTTTAATTGTAACACCAGGGATGCTTACACTAAGCTCTGCTCATGTTCATTGTTACAGCACTGCAGTATACAGTAAAAGTACATTCAGTTTTATTTCCATGTTTCTCCTTTAAATGTTTTGCATGAATTCACTGTAACAAAAATAAATGAAGGAAAATGACACAACATATAATATAGTTAAATAAAAATACACTGAATACTGCAACAAAACTATACCTAATATGGGCATTATTAGCCACAGTGCATTAAATTACTAAATTCCCTCATCCAAAAAGCCCCAGGTTTCCCTCTCCATCATTTTGGATTATATGGCTAATAGCTCCCTTATCTATTTTAAGCAGTGTTTATCTTTGATTTAAATTTTTTAGACAGTAAAATGTGAGGGCATTGCTAGATTCATACACAAACAATTGCATCTCAGTATTTATTTATTTTGTGTTGGGAACAAGTGTCAGAAACCCAAAGCAAAGATAGTTTTGAAATCTAATTTGCTCATATGATTAGGATTTTACTACGATTGTCTACATAGAATGTCATCTTAGTCAAATAATATCACAGCAGAGTCTTATATATCCCCAGCATCATTATCATTTTCTATTTTTATATAGCACCAGTACGATGAAAAGCAATTATTATAGAATAAAATACAGCAAAAATGCAGATATTGTTTAATCCCACCCAAATGTTACCCCCCTCCCCCCAGAGGATTATATTCAATATCTAATACCCAGGTAAACGATTATAATCACTGGGGGTCAGAACTTTGGACACCAAACCATTCATTATTATATATACAAAGTACAAAATAACTTCAAAAAGGCAGCATATATGAATGCTTCAAATTAAACAGTTCCCCACCATAAAACACACATGAAAATAACTCAATTTAAGACACAATAAGGCCCTTTTTTAAGTCATATGGACCATACTGACAAAAACAGTAATGGTTATAGATAATTCAATCCACTTATCCACCGGACCTCCCTATGTTTAAGTCTCCTGATTGCCCCACTATTATTGGGGTGCAACCAACCATCTCTAATAAAGTGAAACTGAGTTGTCCTTCAGTATGTCCTTGTTCTTTAAGGTGTTTAGGTTACAGTAATACCATGTTACCCAGATTAATTGTTGACCTTTGCTGTAAAATACAGTTGTATATGATTTTATCTACTGTGTAATCTTTATATAGAGAACTGTGAAATACAATTTGTTTCCCTCTGGTCAGATGTTGAAAGCAACGATCTTTGATCATTGCTTTATTTTTCCTTTCATTCTTAAATTAGTGTTTTACCATAGAGTATACCATGTATACACCTAGGGGGCAGATTTATCAAAACACGAGTTTGAATCCTGAATGGGAAAAATTCGGATTGGAAACGAAAATTTCTGAGGATCGCAAATATCACAAAAATGCTTCAGAAAAAATTGTATTAGTCACGATAATATCGTATTGGTGATCCATAGGTCACTAAATTTTCGTACTGAATCATTGTAAACAGCGACAGAACCTTCCCGAATTTTCGCAGTAGTGTCCGAAAAAGTCTCGCGGGCGTACGAAAAAGTCGCAAAAAAATCAGCGGAAATATGCTCGGAGCATTTGAACGAACGCTCCGAGCATTCATGTCTTGATAAATCTCCCCCCTAGAGTTCTTTGCCTCTATAGTAAACAAGTGGAATTAAATCAAACTCTTCAGTCTGGAGATAATTCTGCTCACAATGTGTGCCAATTCCTACAGAGTATAGCCTGTATACTATCCATACTGTGTTACAAAAGGAATGCTTCACACAAGAGAAAATATTTACACAAATATATACACAAAGAAAATATATACTGATTCGAGAAGCATGCAAAACATTATGTTGTTATGCATTATGCAGTCCCATCAGTATACTCACTTTCTGATTGTGGCACCTGGCAAAGTCCCAGAGTTGTATAATTGCTGATTCTCTGCAATCGTGTCAGTTTCCTATAGAAACAGATTCTTTATAAAACCTGAGTGTACAGGTTTAGTATTCAGCCAATGTTTTTTTGCTTGTGCGCTTCTTGACCTATGTGAGTATGTGTGGATGTACACATATTAAAACACAAGCAAAAAAAATAAACACGCGTGTATACTTCAGATATATGCACATCATTTTCTTCTCACACACATTTTAAAGGGTTTTGGTAATAAGGTCAATGTATTATGTAATGCCATCTCTTTGTGCTCTCTGGAGAATGATATTTAAAAATGTCCTTAGTGTTTTTCCAGTGGCTAGGACCAGCACCTCCTATCACATTAAGTTACTGTATTAAGTGAGGACATTTGGGGAATCCATCCCTCTGGCTTATAGTGAAATTGGTACTATGTGTCTCTTGCCTTACAGTTTTAAAAGCACTTGACAATTTGACATTCTTACTGCTAAGTGGCCTTGACTGAGGCACATCAACAATAGAACATTTTTATGAGTCCTGGCACAAATCATACCCACTGCCTGATGCAAAGTGATGACTTCCATTTGCTTCCAGAAGGGTGAATGCAATTGCATTTCAGTTGTTTTAGTGTTCAACTAGGAAGAAGTGAAGAAGTTTCTTGTGTTCGCTCCCTTCCAAGAAAGTCATCTTGGAACAGTATTGTAAATTGTTTAAATTCCAAATGCTGCAGAATAATACCTCATTATAACTTGCTTCAGTCTGAAACCCTAATGTACTTAGGTGATTGGTTTCAGATGTTTCGCTACACATGAACCTAAACACTAGGCTAAAGATAAAAGGAAATGGCTAGTGCCACTTTGTTTGCCAATTATCTTTTTTTTCCCTCTTAACATTTTCTCTCATTCACTGTTGAAGGATCCAGCCGCATTAATGAGCCTGTTTGCACAATGAGAATACTAAAATGACCTTTAGCTTCTGGGACAGACAAGCAGCTTTACACGTGCTTTAACTGCAAATAAAATAAGAGAAAAATCTGAAAATAACACATTCTTATTCTCGTACTTTTGTCCACATTTAAAAAAAATCCTTTTCAGTGTATGTTTGCATGCAGAGTACACCAATGTGCCATTACAGAATCACTTGTACAGAATATGATGTGCAATAGTCTACTAACAGCTTGTTTCCTGAATAAAATACCTTACTGGGTCCTTATCCTTAACCAGCAATTACAGTACTTTGTGAAAAGAATTTAAGCGGAAGTATTTCAGAGGCTGGAATTCCCACCATCTCAACTTTTATTTTTTTTTTCTGGAGAAACAGTCAATAAATAAGAATATCTCTAAATGTTTTCCCCTTCAGTGCCCCATCATTGCGCTGGCCTGTTAACAAAAATGAACAATGTGACATTTTGCAGGAAAATATCAAATCCAAGCACAATGTGCCATGCGTTTTTGAGCATACCATATAAAAAAGTACAGCACGTACTGTAATTTTATTAGGAAAGCAATTACCTTCCCTTCTTTCACTAGCATTTTTTCCAACCAAATTATAGCTGCCTTGCACTCAGCAAGAATTTTATAACGTCGTTAATAAAATGACACAACATAAAAAATTCAGCACAAGTGTTCATTTAGCCATAGTCCACATAACGATAATCTCAACTTGGTGGCTAGAAATGGTAAACTAATGCTTTCGTCCCTATTTTCTGAAAAGGACAGAGAGCGCAGGTTTAGTTTGGGAAATTTAATTCTCACACGGTTAATCAGACATCATCTTCTGTCTCATTTTTTAGATTTGTACAGTACTTTATGTATTCATTTGGCAACGGAAAGGAAACACCTGCACTCAAACTTTGAGTCCCATTAGTAGGAACTTGCTTTTTTGATCTGTGCATTGACTTGGGGGTTAGACTCTTCAGACAGGTGTTTTTCCTCAGAGTGGTTTGCTTCCTGAATCAGAATGGATCGAAAATAAAGGAACTACACTCTCAGAGGTCAAGGGCCAAATGTGGTCTCACTAGGTCTCTGGGGCTGCAGAGCTGAAGCTTACCAGGTGTTTAATATTCACAGAGGTTATTGGCTGAATAAATGTGATAAAGTGTACTCAGCAATTCAAAATACATTTTAATGAGAGCTTTTTTTTTTTTTAAACCCTTTCTCCAAAAAACAGCAGAGGAAAAAGAAAAGCCTCACATTAGAGGATATCTGCTCAATAGACACAGAGGTTAACGTTAATTCAACCAGGCATCTGTAGTTTCTCCTTAAAAGAGAACATACACTCGGTGGCTTGGCTCCATTTGTTTCAATTTTTAGTTTCATTTCTATTTGTAAGAGAGATCACCACTTACATATGGAAGCAATAAATAAGTCCAGTCATTAAAATATCTCTAATTTAGAAAGGAAAATCTTAATGAAATAATATCGTAGCCAAAGAAGACAGAAATGTAAATTAGGCATTTTAAGGGGAACCTCTTAAAGAAATTAGAATGTGCTATTTTTTCAGTGTAATGAATTTATGAATTGCCAGTTGTTAAGTAAACATACTTTCTTAATTTTCTGTATATTCCATTAAGTGGTAAAAGGACAGGCAACTATGAACAATGAACCTCAGCTAATGTTTCCATGCATAATATGAATGCTCTTAATTCATAAATTAAAGCCCTAAATATGGCAGAATGCAATTAAGTAAAATTATATTTATAACTAAGTATCGAAACGAGATTCATTTTTAACTTTTGTTTGCTTGCATCTTAAATAAAATATTGTGAGACGTTTAAATAATGAAAGATATATTGTGCTGGCCAGAGAGTTTACAGGCATAAAACATTTCAGAAATCCAGTATAATGCATGTCTGGTCTGGAGAATAAATGAGGCAGCCAAAATGCAGAATCAAAAATATCTCAGCACGGTCAAGAGATGAGCTCGTTTTGTAAAAATGCATATTGGTTGCAATATAAACAAAATAATAAATTACATTTTAAAGTGATTCAATTGTAAAACAGTTAACAACATGGTGTATACTTTACTTAACAATGTTATGTGTCTCAGCAAACACTGGCTCCCTGCAGACCTACAGTATACTCCAGAACTTCTATACTAAGTAGCAAATATTGCTGTCCATTGCCACAGGATCCATGGTGATTGTCCAACAATAGTTCACTGGCAGTATGACTACACCTACTCATAGGGGCCAATTCACTAAAGGTCGAGAACGCTTAAAGCATGCCATAAATAAGTACCGATTCATCAGTCATTTCGCATGCGTTAAGATGCATATCACATGCACAAAAAAACGCGCTTTTGCAAAGTGTTATTTTTATCGCATTGCGTTAATTAGCGAATAGAAATTGTACTAACGCATGATTCACAAACACATATGAAGCATTAAACGCGCAAAATATCACTTTAATCTGTGCGAATATTAACACCTACTTGGGGTAGGCAGTACTTAAAGAACATTATGGTTTGTGAGTGTTTGGCAACACAACATGGAGTTTGCAGTCGGATTTTTTTCAAGTATGTGATCGTCCTAGAGTGATGCATCCTCCAGTTTTCAGGGAAATAGTAGTTTTCAGAACAGTCATTTTCAGACAGTAATGGTTACGTGCGTAATATTGTGCACTAATATCACACGCAGCGGGAAATAACGCAAGAAAATCACTCGTCGCAAGATAAATAACGCAAAGAACATCACTTCTTAATTATGACAAGTGTCCTTTCAGTGAATCGAGCGTTAGGGCGCAAAAAATAAGTGATAACATTTTTAACGTATGCTATAAATAGCGCTTGTTTTCTCGACCTTTAGTGAATCAGCCCCATAGTGCGCTAAGGGGCAAAAAACTTGTGAAACCAAATGAAATTTGAAACAGTGATTCTAGAAACACGACTACTGCGTGACTTTTTTGATGTACACAACTTTTTTTGATGCAACTGCAAAGTAGTATTGGCTAAACGGTACAGCAATTTCTTGAGTTTTGAAGGAAGCTATAACATTTGTACTGCTTTCATAATCAGTTTATTTTCTTTAAGTCTTAATTGAATCAGCTTTCTTTATGTAAAACATATAAAAACAATATTAGTCTTTAAATTAGTGACTGGGAGTCTCAATCTAATGACATTAGGACACTAATGGTTTAGGGAATACCATCATCAGAATAAAACAAAGTTTTCTTTTTGCCTGCCCTAAGCAATATTGTGCAAACTAATGTGCTCTTGGAAAAAAACTGACTTCCTAAAAAGGTTTTTATAGTTGCATAGAGGAATCAGTTTCCTGGTATTAATGTGACTATTTCCTTTCTGGCAAACAACACCAGTCATGTCTTGCTTTATGATAGAGATCCTTTATATGTACTCAAAATCACAGCCCCTGCTTAATATTTACTACATTGCTCCTTGGAGATGCCCGTGTCTTATTAAACAATGAAAGTAAAAGAAATAAAAAGGTCTGTTGGGTCAGAGAAAACAGAAGCACTAAACTTTGAAATAAGTACACGTATTACATTTGAATCTCTAATGTCACAGTAAATAACCAAACAATATTAAAGTTTGTGTACAAAATTTAATAGTATAAAAAAAGGTTGATTATGTAATAACAGTCAGTAACCCTTCAAATTCATTGTGGCAGATGTAAAGCTATTATTCTGAATTATTCATAGTTTAGTTAAATCTTCATTCATCTTGAAAAGCAAATTTGGAAACCATCCCAAACAAATTGTCTTCTTTTAAGTTATCACTGTGGGATGTTTTTTTTTCTCATCCATACATCCATTAAGATTTACATTTAATTAAGCTTTAATCAAATTTAATAAAGCACACCCACATATGTAAAATAACACTGAATGCAAAGTTACTGTGCAAAGTACTGTATATAATAGTGATGAGCGAATCTGTCCCTTTTCTCTTCCCTGAAAAATTTGCCTAGAAAAAAATTTGCTCATCACTATTTATTAATATTAAAAGTTAACTGTCCCTTGTGCACTTGTTGTGTTGTTGTTACTTTGCAATGGGTGTATTTTCACTAGTCTAGGTTAGGTGTTTTTTTTAGTTTGGGGGTAGGGGTGTTAGGAAAAAAGAATAATTCTGCAAAAAGTCAAAAGAAAAGGGTAAATTCAGAGAAGAGAAAGGAACAAATAAAGAATAAGAGTACAAAATAGAGCATAAAAAGAAGGTGCAAAAATAAGGTAGGTTGTATGCAACCCATTATACTAATATTGTATTGTTTTTGCCTGCCTGCTGGTGGGCCAGGGTCTCTCATTCAGAAAGCTACTCACAATTAAGGTGGGCATACACTGTCAGGTTGTTTGGCGAAGTCTCCAAGGGAGCCGATCCTTTCCCGATGTGCCCAATATCAGGCTAATTCGATTGTTTGGCCCTAGAGCCAAATGATCGAATTTAAACAACTGGCATAGGCGCCGTTGGATCGGGGACCACATTGGGAAATCAAATCCGCCCAATTGAGAGCTGCCCAATTTCAGGCCAGATGTAGGTCGGGGAGGCCCATGTTTGGTGCCCATACAGGGGCAAATAAGCTGCCAAATCATTCTAAAGGAACTATATCGGCAGCTGAAATCGGCCCGTGTATGGCCACCTTTAGTCTACTGATCTTTCAGTTAGCCAGGTTTGCCTCCCAGTATCACAACTAATGATGGAGAAACAGTTATTGTTTTGAAAGGGTACATTTATCAGAGGGTAAATAAATTATACTTGAGAAATATTTCAAATCACACTAATTTAAAAAGCTGGATTATTTTTTTTCTTTTTGATTAATTTTTCCCAAAATGTATTTTTCAGCATAAATCAACTAATGTTTAATACAGCTATTCTTGGTGTTAACTGAATGGCTCTTTTTAGCAAAGTCTGGTCTCCCCCCTCCCTCTCAACATTAGTGTCAATTAAAATTTTAATATACACAACTTAGGAAATTTTCCAAATTAAAAAATTGTTTCATTTTTAGCACCAAATGCTGCTTTCCAACAGATATATATCAGTTTTAAATGTATGATGGAATATTTAGAGCAAACTCATCCTTAAGGGCTTTGGCCCATGGGGAGATTAGTTGCCCACAGTTAAATTTTGGCTACTGCATCCAAGTAATCTCTCTTAAATGCCTTCCCAACGGCATTAAAGTGAATCACTGGTGGAAAGACATACGCCTCACTTCATATTCAATTAGCTTTGCCTGACTTCAGAATGCAAAGTGATGTGTATGCCTTCCCACCAGTGATCCACTTTAAAAAGCTGAGATTAAACTAATCTTTCTCTGCGGGTGACTAATCTTTCTCTGTGATTACAGTGCATAGGGAATATCAAGTCCTGGTGGACCTGGTATTTGGGAATGATCATATTAAAAAGTTCAAACATCTGGTGTGGAAACTGAAATTTGAGCTATTAAATACATTTACCTATGGATATTTTGATGACAGAAAAAGAACATTTTATAGAAAGTTTTGCAACACCCTTTTAAATATTTTAAAGTGCAGAGACTCACCAAAACCTAAGACATCAATGACGCAAGAAAATCATCTCTTGGTGTAGCCACTGGTAAAACAAGCAGCTGTCCACAGTGAACCTTTGTCAGATACCATTTGTAGGTTAAATGTTGTTTTGTGAAGACTGGATGCCATAATTATAAATGTATCACAATTGGAGCCACATAGCAGTTTCTGTTTGCCTCAGGAAAGAAGGAACAAGAGATTGTGGTTGAAGCTAAATTATAATCAGGACAAAGTAACATCTTTTAATCTTTAAAGCAATACAAGCCTGGGAAGGAATATGCTAGAAAATCAACTTGGAGAAATGGCTATTGAACATCTTGGGGGAGGAATAAGAAGTCTATTTTTTTCCATCATCCTTCTTCAAGCAGAAATGATGGTTTCTAAAACAAAACCCATAATAGAAGGAGTTTGCTTTGTATTTTGACCACTTGCAAGGAACAATCACTTGATAAGTATATATATATATAGGTCTGAACTAACTCACAGAGAATTAGTTCAGACCTATATAGATCATCTACTTTTATAAAGAAGCACTACAAACATTTTTGAAATAAGAAAATTTACAGGATTTTATTTAAGACTTTTTCTAATAATAAAAGCATCAGGCATCATCAGACCAATTCTAGACTTAAAGGAGAAGGAAAGTCATTTTGGCACTTTACTGCAAATAGATTTGCCACATTAATGTCACCTGGAACACTATATTTATTCAGCAGAAAGCTTTACTATACCTGAGTAAAGAACCCTAGAAGCTCCCCCTAATAGCAGCAGCTATTTTAGCTTGGTCTTTGTAGCTTCCTGCTGTAGTTATAGCTGTTGAAAGCTCAGATCACACAGTGAGTTCTTATGCATTCTTATGGGAGGGGGGAGCAGGAGAAGGAAGGGGGGGGAGAGGAGGGGACTAAGCAGACTCATGCCCCAAACCTGAAGGAGCCCTAAAAGAGAGGAAGAACATGTTCCCAAAAAAGGAGACAAGAAATCCTGTGTTTCTTTTGATAGAGGATTCAGTGCAGCATTTCTGTGAGTGCTTATGGCTGTATTTACATAGACCTTTCTGATAAAGCTGACTTAGTTTTTACCTTTCCTTCTCCTTTAAGAATAAACCAACTTAGTTGCAGATATGGACCTGACTTCAACTGTGCATCTCCATGCTAGTGGTGCTAGTGTGGTGTCACCAAACCCGGTGTGCTACTCTTTTCTGGAACATGTAACACAAATGGCTAATAATAAAGGAAGTATTTAAAGCTCCTATTTCTTCCAAGGAAGATTACAATCTATGCATATTCAGAGCTGGTTGCAAAAAAACTTCTTGTCTTGTTTAGTAAAGAAGAAACGCTAATAAATTAGCAGAGAGCACACAATTTTGTCCCTTACTTTTTCTTGTAGCAAAAAGTAATTTACTACAAAAAGGGAAAGCTTTAGGTTTGTTAATATTTTATGCACTTTTATTAATGCAAATACTGTAGGTGCCTTCTCCTGAGATGTTACATTTTCCTTTAAGGTTGTAATTTTTATGGATATCCCTTCAGCCAATACTGCATTAATCGCAATTACTTAGATGTGAATAAGTTATTGCTAATAAATTACATTAATGTGAACTAAATTAGAATCTCAGAAATGCACATAGTCATGAATAAATAAAAGAATCAATATCAATACTTAAATGTATAGTATATGCAAATATAAATCTGTCAGGGTGCAATCAAGATGGTAATGCTAATGGGTTAGGTACATAATGTCACCCGTATATGCTACTTCTTAAATTATATTTAGAAAATATGGATCAAAACCCTATGAGAAAAAAAAAAGAACTTTTTTTTGTAGCAAACTACATTCAGGACCTGTATGGAGTTCAAATATCACAATATAGGTATAGGATTCATTATCTAGGAGCCCATTATTCAGAAAGCTCTTAATTACAGGAAGGCCATCTCCTATTTTTATCAAATAACTTTAATGTTGGAAAAGGAAAGATCACATCTCTTGGGAGTGATAGTAATCACTTACCTGATACCCCTGGTCGTTGCTCCTGTTAGCATAAAACCGCCCTGGGGTACATGCAGACAAGCAATCCTCTTCTGTCTTTGCGTCGACTGTGCATTCGCAATAGAGTGAAAAGTCAAAGTTTAACAAAAAGAAGCCTGCTTTTTCACTCTATTGTGCATGCACGGGCCCCTGGGACCCCGGGGGTGCAGTTTCCTGCTTATAGGAGCACCGGCCCAGGGTATCGGGTAAGTGAATATAATCACACATTTGGCACCCCCCTTTCCTTTGTCCTTTTTCTCTGTACAGGTATAGGACCCATTATCCAAAATGCTTGGGACCAAGGGTATTCTGGATAAGGGGTCTTTCCATAATTTGAATCTCAATAACTTAAGTCTACTAAAAAAAACAATAAAACATTAATTAAACCCCATAGGATTGTTTTGTGTCCAATAAGGATTATTTGTATCTTAGTTGGGATCAATTACAAGGTACTGTTTTATTTCTACATAGAAAAAGGAAATCAGTTTTAAAAATCTGAATTATTTGATTAAAATGGAGTCTATGGGAGACGGGCTTTCCGTAATTCGGAGCTTTCTGGATAACGGGTTTCCGGATAAGGGGTCCGATACCTGTAATAATAAAATTCTGCAATAATAAAACATTTTACATTTAGGATGTTTTATCTTGGTACCTAATGATGTGTTGAAGATAAGAGGCTGCAAGAGGTGATTTTTGGAAATATCATCAAAAATGGCAACTCTAGGAAAGCTTTGAGGCTTGGTACTTTGGAGTAGAAAAACATGTGTACCTATTTTGGATTTGGGGGGTTGTTTACTTTCTAAAAATGTATGGCATACTTTTTTGTAGCTTTACTTGGAAGGGTTGCACTTGATGGACAAGATCTGAAATGACAGAAATGATAGATTATATGAGGGTATTTTAATTTTAGGCCTCTAAATGCCACATAATTAGGTAAACCTATGCACATTGAACATCAAACTGTTCACTGGGCCCCTAGCTGACTCCTCCTCTCCTCTCAGAGCACCACCCACCTTTGTCTTTTTCTGTGACAGTGTAAATTGCAACACCTCCTATTGGAGCCTCAAAATTACCAACCCACTTAGATTGTAATTTCTATGGGGCAGGTAACTCCTTTCTCTTTTACTTAGAACTTAAACAAAACAATTTTGTATTTATGTTATCATTGTATTGACTTCTGTTTGTTCTACTGTTCAACACTGCATGCACAATCGTACATGAAAATATACATTCATACATACATTACAACCAATAACTTATGGGCACTGCTTAAACAGGTTACAATCTTAAATGCATAAAATCATTACATGGAAGAATTCTCATAATTTAAAACTGAATAGACAAAAGAAAATACACATTCTTGTCATTTTGTGGTCAGTGCTGTCGATTTGCCACAGAATATTAAGTTTCACTTCCATATTATGAAATACCAGAATAGCAGCATTCTCACCAAAACCACTGTTTCATCATAATAACAGCACATAAATTATCTGTGTACATCAGTATTAAATCATACTATTGTATTCAGTTTATACCAGCCACAGAAACATAGATTTCCTTTCAATACTGATGTTGTGATGAACAGAGAGGTCCAGTGGTTGAAACACCATTCACTTAGGCAGCCAGAACTAAGTTTATTTGCATGAATACTGAATAATTCACCAACATAAATTATATATCAAAATGTTCTTGGTGCTCAGTGGAATATATCTCTGGTTTCTAGAAGTGTCTTTAATATTTTAATTCGGCACTTATTCTAAATTAAACTTATAGAGTTTCTTTTGTTTTACACATGTACTGTCAATTAATTATAAGGAAAATAACTTAAGTCATACAAGAAAATCACAGTAGATCACCATTGTACCTTTGTGTAATATTAATTAATTCCTAATAAATATTAGAATATAAAACAACCAAGCTGTTCATTATTTACATAAGAAACATAGGGCTGATACTATGAATAATTGTGCTTTATAATGAACATGATTAAATTGGCGCCTTGCTTTTTTTTGTCCCATGATAAAGAAGCTGTAAGTGTTACAATGGGCAGATAAATATACAAATTAATTTTATTTGGGAATTGCATGAACCTCAGGGATATGAGTTATTCACCAAAATGTTTTGTTATATATTGCATTATATAAAAATAGTGCAATATAATTTAATTTTTAAAAAAGTCAATTCTATTAATAGCTATGTTGCTATATACATCACAGAGAGAAGAGTTCCATCTTAAAGATATGCTACATATGCAACATACATTTGCAAAGGAATATGAAGTGTATCCTTCATATTCCAATTGCTAACTACCAAATTATTTGCCAACCTTCTGGCAACTACCCATAATGGAAGACAGGAGAAGTATGCAAGCATTGCCTGGGTTGAATCACCATACACATCTGTCTCCTTGCTACACAGTAGGAGCAAGGTCAGATTTATCCTAACTGCTTTGCATGGAGAAAACCCTATTGTTACCAACAGTCAGAAGACAGGGAAAATGATATGGCCCTCTGTATGATAACCTAGTTAGCTTACTATTTACTGACCATGCATCCTATTTTACCACTGGGTTAGTTATTAGGGCAGAGTACCAGATTTGTCCAGTGTAAAAAATATATGAATCCCAATGATCCTGTATGCATAATATACACTTCTATTAATCTCTTCTTAATCATTAAACATATAAATGATTATAACATATAGCTGTGTGTATGCCATAAGTGGAGACTCAAAATGCAAGGGAATCCTTAGAGATTAATTCAAAATTTGCAGTTTTATTTATGACAAAAACAGTTTTTGGTCACCTGTAATTAGTGTTTGGAAGAGATTGTATGCTTACCTTTTATCAGACCCTTTTCTGTATCTTATACTAACAAATCCATTCTGTTCAGTTTATTATGGGGGGTACATCATTTTTCTGTATTTGGACCTTTGTTTTCTACTATCTCTGTGGGAGAAATTTATTGATTTGACTTGATATATTACTTGTATGCAGATAATATCCATATATATATATATATATATATATATATATATATAATCCAATATCAATCCAAATGGTGTCCGCACTCCAAGGCTCAATATTCTGCGGGGTGCTAGCCAAAATTATGTCTGTATAGAAAATAATCATCTGTGGCCAGCACACCCTTCAATGTTTCATCAAAAAATTTTTATTGTAGATATATTGTTAAAACCAACGTTTCGGTCCTTACTAGGACCTTTCTCAAGGATCCTTGAGAAAGGTCCTAATAAGGACCAAAACGTTGGTTTTAACAATATATCTACAATAAAAAAAATTTTTTTGATGAAACATTGAAGGGTGTGCTGGCCACAGATGATTATTTTCTATATATATATTATATATATATATATATCTTGCTGTGGAACTGATATGTGCATATGCATGTGAATGTTATAATAGGCAGATCTTGAATTAGATTGGGGGCCCCCACTAATTAGGATAGTGTTTGGTTTGAATTGATTGGCGCAGCGTACATACAATGTTATGATGTTTTTAATCTTATATTGATATATGTTTAATTGTATTTATTCACTTTTTTAAATCATGACACTGTAATGTGTATATTTTTAACATGATGTATTGTACGGTTTCACGGATTTTTAATGATTGCTTTGCCGAATCACTTCACTGTACTTTAATGATTGTTTTAAAGGGGTATATATATATATATATATATATATATATATATATATATATATATATATATATATATATATATATATATTGTGACACTTGAACCTACAGGGGGATCTGGTTCAGTGTCTTAGGGCCGCTTCCCACAGTCTTTTAGGGTAGACATAGCAGTCACAGAGGTTGCTCTCTTACAGGCAAGTGCCAGCAGTTTATTTTGTTACAAAACTTCAGTAACAAACACAAAATAAGAAACAAGAAAATAAATCCGTGCACCAGAGCGCTGGCTAAACACAGTTAGCAGCCTAACTACAGTTGGGTGGCTTTTCCAACTCCAACTTAATAGAAGAAACAAAATCAGAAATCATAAGTACCTTTCCCATGCAGCGCAGCTCCTGCTACCTGTGTAGTGGGGAAGAGCCTACCCTCCCCACACTGGAGTCTTTTTAAAAGGCTCTCAGCTGCAGCAATCACCTTGCTGCTAAGGTCTGTATTAAAGGGCTGGGTTTGTGATTAATTGTTCCATGTTCCAGGGGGGTACCAACTATGCAAAACCCTGGGAGAAACATATCGTCCATATACCCAGCCATTTTATTACAATATATATATATATTTACTTCACTAACCCCTGACTAAGGTTAGCAGTTTTTTAACATATTTAAAACAGACATATATAAAAGTAGACTAAATTAAGTTTGCTTTGCAAATTTTTATTTATGCCGTGCCTCAAAAATTTCTTTTGTGCGCACATTTTGACATTGTGTGCACGTTTTTAAAAACTATGTGCTCGGGCCAGAATAAAAATGTAGTATTTAAGTAAGTTAAAGGTGATGTTAATGCAAAACTGAATTACTGTAATGCTAAGCAACTTTCCAGTACATATTAATTGCACATTTTCAATAGTTTTAAAGTAAATTAGAAATGTAAATTCAATTCAAAGCAGAATCTTATCTGGAAACCAGATATCCAAAAAGGTTCCACATCCCAAGCACACCACATACAGTAACACATTCCATGCCATATTTGTTTATTCCTTTCTCTACTCCTGGTTCTGAATTTTAAAACAATGAAGCAGAAGTCAGAATATGCTGGGTCCTGCTACATTGCTTTAAAATGTAGAACCTCTCTCTAGTGCAGAGTACAGCAAGGGACTGGCAGTTGCTGCTTTAAATAGCTTTTTCATTTACAAGTAATTTCTTTCTGAACAGGACTACCTTTAGAAGGTGGATCACTTTTAAAGGTATAAAAAAAGAAGATTGGTAGAGGTTTCTTAATGGAAGAAACTTTTAAACAAAGACTCATAGAAAGGTAAATGAATATGAAGCAATTTGGTTTTGAAAAAAGTAGAAAGGCATTACATTGCTGAAGCTGCGGTATACGACTCATAATGGTATTATAAAGGCTACCTTGTATGCAGTATCTAGACTCATTTGCTCATAATGATTCATCCACTTACTGATTTTCCTGCGTCCCTGTGAGACTTCCTGTAAATAGTAGGAATCTCTAAAAACACTGGCATAGCAACCCTGCTACAGGCATTGCAGGAGACGACTTACTAATATGCTTCACAGATCTCTTCACAATGTCAACTTGATGCGCAGCAGACTATATATCCTGTCAGTAGCAAAGAAAACAGAAAAAAATAGCAAGTCAGACAAAAAGTAAATAAGGGGGTTTACAGGAGAATTGACAAGGATGATTTCAGAAGTGGAGGAATGCATAGATATTAAGAATACATTTTACATGATGAAGATCATATACTGTATAATGTAAGCTCCATAATGAAGCAGTATTAACTATTTTGAAAAAAATATTATTTTTATTTTAAATGCATTCTCTCTCCAACACAAGCAAGCACAATAATGGATGTATTCCTGCTGAGATTAAAATTAGATGACCATTTCAAATATAATATAAGTGCAAATACCCTGACCTCTTCAGACTCATACAAGGCAAATAGCTCTGTACAGTCACTCCTGGTCACCAGCTGGAACCTTCAACTGCTGTGACAACAAATCGAACACTGGCCTCTTCCCTAACTAAGGAAATCAATAAAGGAATTAGATGACTAAGTCTAACCAGTTACAGATATAACCATTTTTGAAGGCAGGATGCCACACTTGCTTAGAATGGGAGCAACAGTTATGGCTCATATATAATGCTGCACATTAAAGCAATGCGCATACTTTACTAGGTGAAAGATATAACAAAGTATATAGTACATTTTATTATTTGAACATGCACATAGCACTAGTGCCTTAAGTTGTTCCTTTCCACCGTTCACAAAGGATAGGAAGTTGCATATATTACTCAGGCAAGGATGAAAAGCAACAGATGTTTGTATCACCAACAGTGCTGGGTTTTGACCATTGACTTTTAAGCATACTCAGGTAGTCAAGTCAACATAAATAATATCAGATGCTATATTTTCACAAGTTACAATTTATTCCTTTATTCTAAGACAAAAATAAACTCATCTTATTATTTATAATATATAGTAATATTTATAAATTTCCAAGTATTACTCTCCTACGGATCTCATGAACAAAAGGGCTTCTTTCTTACAGGTTCTAGATTTCGACCAACAACGCTCAACTCTAACGTCCTGCTAATACATGTCACCCAATGCTTTTCTATTTTAATGTCACTCATGGCGGAAAAATACAAATATGGCTTGCACACAATTTACCAAAGGAGATGGTTAGGTAAACCATTTGCAATGATGGTGCATGGTACTTATCTGGAGCACAATTATGCAGATTATAAATCTGGGAAATTGCACTATGCATACTAATATCATCATTTGCATTCATTTTTTGTGCTTTTGCCTTGTGTATGGTTTCAGAGTATCGCAGCATTTATGGAAATGGGTGCAAAATATATTTTCACAGTATATCCTTATATTTTGAGACACTCACTTTAAAAAGTGACAACTATGGTACTTACACCGAATGCAAGAAAAGGCAAATTCCAATGGTCGTTTGTTTTACAACCCATAATTTACACTGGCACCAATAGTAAGGTATTTTCAGGAGGGTTGTCTCTGTGAGCCATCAGGGCTTCCAACTGTACCTACTTAACATGCATACATCTATTCAGGAGTTTATACATATTGTTCTGTTCTGCAAGATGTCCCACTACTGGTTCTCAGGAGTATAAGGATTAAAGTGTTTCATATCATATCTTCCTTCTAAACCCTTATAATATGATTGATAATAGTCTTCCTATGCATGTGAGCTACATTCACAAACAGAGACTAAATGCCAATATTATCTTTACATATACATTCTTATTAAGGAATAATTCCCCCCCCCCCCCCATTGACTGTACCTGAATCACATAAGGAGCTTTTGAGCTGTCCCAGGGTGCAAGGAAAATTCTCCAAAGTGCTCCTACAGATGTTTGTTTCTATGTCTCCCTACAGTGGGGCATTTTCCTGCGTTCCACTGCAGGGGAGCACACTAACAAATGCATCATATTTTTCCTAATGCGTAAGAGCCAAACGCAGGTAAAACTCAATACACTGTGTCCCTGTGAGTACAGGAAAAATAGGATGAGTATTTTCTGCGCTTCCTTTGGATACAGGAGAACACAATGCAGAAGAGGATTAGCTTTTGGACCGTTTCCTAAGGGAATTTCCTCTTCCTGTTGTGGGAGTTCATATTTATCATAAATCATTTTTATAAAGAAGTTAGTTCTGTATAGTTCTGTAAAAATCATAGGGGATCAAACAATGGGCCCTTTGGTATGTATCTATTATCTTTTCAAAGCGAAAAAAAAAAGGAATGGACTTAATTGCATAGTAAATAATATACAGTATTTATCTTTGTTAATAAATCCTGATATGAATTTATCATCCTTTCCCTTCTGCTAATTCATTTTTGTATTGATAGGTCTGTTTTGAAAAAAAAAAACTACAGTATGTACTGTACATTATATTTTGAAACTGGTAAATTAATATCCAACATTCATTCCCTTTGCTACTTTTCAATTATGCATTCTTCAGCTTGACATGTTGTCATTGACTGCATATTATGAATAGATTTTCCTGTATTAAATTCCATAATATCATAATGGGTGCTTCCTAGTGCTGTAATGCACTCTTAATGCTCTCTTAATTGAGATATTGATGTTATCGTCATTCTTTCGGGTTCTCATTAATGGATTTCGGTAGCGTTTAATAGCACATAGATAATGATTCAGCTGTATCAGTATCAAATATTTTTTCATGCAAATTTTAACTTTTGTTTACCCGTCTGCATTATATCATAAAACCTCAAGAATAATAAAATAAATCTGCCAACACAAAAATTAATTGCTACTTCCTGTATGTTAAAAGCTACATATTAAGATGTTTCATGACTATGCAAATTACACAGCTCTGTATGAGCTAAATGTAGAATGTTTTATAATCTGACATAAAACCATAGTCCTATATCAGGTCCTTTACTAAAAATGGGCAAGGGGGAAATTCAAAATATAGGTGCAATGTACAGGTATAGGACCCGTTATCCAGAATGCTCGGGATCAAAGGTATTCCGGATAAGGGGTCTTTCCGTAATTTGGATCTCCATACCTTAAGTCTACTAAAAAATCAATAAAACATGAATTAAACCCAAAAGGATTGTTTTGCATCCAATAAGGATTATTTATATCTTAGTTGAGATCAATTACAAGGCACCAGAGAAAAAGGAAATCAGTTTTAAAATTCTGAATTATTTGATTAAAATGGAGTCTATGGGAGACGGGCTTTCCGTAATTCGGAGCTTTCTGGATAATGAGTTTCCGGATAAGGGATCCAATACCTGTACTACATTTTTGTGTACAAAGTAGCATTTTTGCCAGAATTCCATTTAATAAGTATAAGTTTCATCAACATTATCATAGATGTTAATTTGTGTGTAATAAAAAATAAAAAAGAGACAGCACTATATGCAAAGGAAACTTTATATTCAACAGCTTGTGCCCACACTGTTGCACATTGTACCTTGAACCTCATCGCAATCAATAGGCTCAAAGGCTCTGTGATGCTACAATTTTATTGTTATTATTTATTTGTATTACATATTTTTCTATTCAGCTCCTCTGCTATTCCTATTCCTATTACAGACTTTCATTCAAACTACTGCAAATTAATTTCAAGATGAACAACCCCTCCAAATCTTAGAGGAACCTTTAGATGAACTTTTAGTATAATGTAGACAGTGATATCCTGTCCTTTTGTTTTTTAGCTTTTTGTTCACCGGCTCTCCAGTTTGAAATTTCATCAGCTATCTATTTGCTAGGGTCTAATTTACCCTAGCAACCAGGCAGTGACTTGAATGAGAGAGTGGAATATAAATAGGTGAGAGCCTGAAAAAGAAGATAAGTAATAAAAAAATAGAAGCCTCACATAGCAATATTTTTTTACTCTCGGGGTTAGGGACCCCTATTTAAAGGAACAGTAACACCAAAAAATGAAAGTGTATAAAAATAATTAATATATTATATACTATTGCTCAGCACTGGTAAAAGTTGTGTGTTTTCTTCATAAACACTACTGCAGTTTATATAAATACCCTGCTGTGTAGCCATGGGGGCAGCCATTTAAATTGAAAAAAGGAGAAAAGGCACAGGTTACTAAGCAGATAACAGATAAGTAGCATAGATTCCCATTGTATTCTACATAGTTTATCTGGTATCTTCTTATGTAACCTGTGCCTTTTCTCCTTTTTTCAATTTAAATGGCTGCCCCCATGGCTACACAGCAGCTATTTCTATTAACTATAGTAGTCTTTCTGAAGCAAACACGCAACTTTTACCAGTGCAGGGCAACAGTACGTTATATTTTAATTATTTTAAAACATTTTTATTTTTTAGTGTTACTGTTCCTTTAAAAGCTGGAAGAAGGCAGAAGAGAAAGTCAAGTCATTCTTAAACTATGCAAAATAAAGACAAACTAAAAAGATGAAGAGGACATTTTATATCATAATGAAAGTTGCCATAAAGGTGAACAATCCCTTTAAGTCGCTATGTGATGTAGAGCTCAAGCCCCTTTTGACCCTTAAGGCTTGTCTAGACATGTGGGTCTATTATTGGGGTCTCTCATTGGGCATAATAAAATATGTATTTAAGATAAAGGTTAGTGTGCTTTTCATTCCAGCCTTCATTTAGCAAACAGCATCATTTTGTTATATTAGAATACAAACATGCTGTGATCTTTTCAGCTTCCTAAATATTTATAAGTGTCATTATTATTTTTCACTGCAGGGGACCTGTGATACTGGTTCAAAGTAAAAATAAATGTGGTTTGTGTTTGGCTGGAATTGTCGAAGCCGCAGCTCCTTAGCTTTCAGCTGCACAACTAAATTTAAACCCTATCTTTCATATCCACTGAAAATTGGAATAGAATGAACTAAAATCAGATTAATACAGCACAGACGTTCCTAACAAAGAGTTGATAAACATATAAGAGATTTAGAAAACATAAACCAAATGTCCAGAAAATATGATCCTAATCACATTTTGGGCTGATTTCATACACACATTATTGTTCAGATGATGAAACATAATTAGATATGTGCAAACTTGGAGCCTTTATTTGGCAGTTCTGTTTATTTTGGTATAAAAAAAAATGAAATGAAAAAAATTCCTTCATAAGAATTGTGAAAGGACTTTGTACATATTGATTCATTGTATGCCATACTCCTTGTATGACTGTGTAGCAAACAGTCAAACATTGTGACCTGATGGCCAACAAGCCTACCACAGAAAGCAACCAATATGTAATTCAAGACCTAGAGATTAACTTCTTTTCTGAGTTCAATATATAGACACCAATGGAGGAATTTAATTAAAGTCATTAAAGGAGAAGGAAAGGCTATGTCACTTGGTGGTGCCAAAATGTTAGGCTTAGATCGCTTACCTTGTACCCTGGGCTGGTGCCCCTGTTAGGAGAAAAAAGCACCAGCCCAGGGTACTTGTAGTGAGCGCTTCCTTCTTCCTTTTTCTTCTGCCAGTGAAATCCGTGGGCCGGCGCATGCGAATACGAAGTAGTAAGCGCTCGCTGCTACCCCGGGCTGGTGCTGTTCTCTTCGTACAGGGGCACCAGCCCGGGGTACAAGGTAAGCGATCTAAGTCACTTTGGGGTGCCTAACATTTTGGCACCCCCAAGTGACTTAGCCTTTCCTTCTCCTTTAAAGAATATGCACAGTGCACAAAAGAAATCCCTTTGTCTTATGTATAAACCGAATATAGTTCAGTTATAGTTTTATGAAAGTTTTTAGAGACCTCATCCACTAGTGGAGAGAAGAGTTAGTATGTTAAACTTGCCAGTGCACAGTCTATGTCATAAAATGTTTTCTGACATATTTATTATTATTTATGCATCAAACTAATACCGCACCTTTACAAATACTCATGTGAGATTAGAATTTGCAGTGTAATAACTGTCTGTCTGATCAATTCTGGTTCCTTTTTTCTTTTTGCTACATATTTATTATAGTCAGTAATGAGCGAATCTGTTCGCCAGGCATGGATTCGCAGTGGAATTCCACATTTCACCATTGGTAAATTGTTGTTTCTGCAAAAAATGTGCGGTCACGTTAAAATAGGTGTGATTGTGGCAAAAATGTTGCAATCGGTGAAGCGAAACGGGACAGATTCGCTCATCACTAATTATAGTGTGTAAGCCAACATCATCTGTGATGTTGCCCATAGAAACCAATCAGCAATTAGATTTGAAGGTCATTTGCAAGTTAGATAACAAAAGCAAAGATTTGATTTGTTGCTATAGGTAACATCACTGGTGATGTTGGCTTACACACTATAATAATTATGCCCAAGTGGTTTGGCTTGTCTCATTTGCAATATGTTTTAAATAGAGGAACTTATTAAAGAGAATTGTGTCATGGATATGTTATTCAGATAAGCCATTTCACACCTGTTTGCTAGTCATGTAGATTACCACCCAACTTTTCTTAAAGAAAAGGTATGAACAAATGCTTTCTCTGGAAATGTCCTGCTGGTGTTTGCCTAATAATTCATGGAATTGTACATTAATGACTGAATTGGGAGTTTCAAACAGTTTGTAATAATGGCCATTCATGTCCAGATTTGGTCAAGCATCTTGACCAGTTTCTTTTGAGCAGACAAACCATCCCATGGTCCTGAAAATGCCCCTACTTGACTGGTGGCATTGCTGAAATGGCTGTGCAACTTCTCCTTACTTCCTGTCAGGTCAACTTTTTTTTTGGACCTTTTTACCTTTTGGATATGACTACAGGTATAGGACCTGTTATCCAGAATACTTGGGATCTGGGATTTTTTGGATAAGAGATCTTTCTGTAATTTGGATCTCCATACCTTAAGTCTACTAAAAAGTCATTTAAACATTAATTAAACCCAATAGGATTGTTTTGTCCTCAATTAGGATTTATTATATCTGATATGGGAACAAGTACAAGGTTCTGTTATTATATTATATATATTACAGAGCTGCTTCAGGGGCTTCAAGCTATTCTTCCCAACTCATAACTTCCTAACACATTCTTCAGTCTGGACTTGTTTCTCCTATGTCTGCATAGCTCTACCAGCATTGCTCCAGAATAAAAATCCTTGCCCAATGCCACTGGTAGAGGTTTTGGAATTTTGGAAACCAAAATATGACACAATTTACAAGGAAAAGCTCCATACCACAGTGCCAACTATATTAGGTAGCAGATGGAGCCCATACTATTTAAGATCTAAATATATTCCCTCACTGAAAAAGCTAAGCACTATGTGCAGTATTGGAAAACTTAAACTGGATCTCCATGTCAATCTTTAATAGGGATTGTATGTACAACTTTGCTGTTGCTGGTCAGATTGCTAGCACTTATGGATACTGTCATAACCAAAACTGCTTACATTTCTACTAAATGAAGAACCACTGTACACTAATATTCTCCTGTACAGATGGGGTATATTTATCATGCTGTGTAAAAAGTCTAATGAAGCATTACCGGTGATGTTGCCCAGGGCAACCAATCAGCAACTAGATTTCAAGAGTTAGAAAACCAAAGCAAAGCATCTGATTAGCTGCTATGAGCAACAGCACTGGTGATGTTTTACTCCACTTTTTACACAGCATGATAAATATACCCCATATGGCTTTTGATGGTATAGAATCTATTGTGCAGACTATTATCACACTTTGAAAGCTGTTCTTGCTGCAACTATAACTTCATATTCCACTAAAAACTAGTTATTCCAGTTGTTACTAGAAAACTAAAGCAAGAGGAAAATTATTATATATTAATATAATTATTCATTTCTTTATAATACATGCATGGTTTTGTGTTTGTTGACTATTATAATGGCCATTATATTCTAATAGTTATCTGCTGAATTGTGCTTTGGACAGAGTTATGAGTGAAATATTATATTGCTGCTTGCTATTGGCTGGCCATTCTCCTGTCTCATTATGTTGCTCCCTAAGTGGCTTCTTGCAAGTGAACTACATCTGCAGTGGAGTGGAATGTTTAATAAAAACAACCACAACAAAGGATCACATATAAACACACTTGTGTGTAAAAGCCCTTACTTAATCATCCTACTAAACACAACCGTTATCCTCATTTTACACGCTCATTTTACACACCATACCAACAACAGACTTTTTTACTTTTTCTTCTGGGAAGTCTGTATACTATCTTAGTGAAGTCCTGATCTGCACCCACCTGAGCCTGCATAAGTAAGTTTTGCAAGCCAAACCCACCCAACCTGTTTCTAATGTATTGTAATCAGTAGTCAGTCCTTCTTTTTATGTATAGCAAAACAGTGCAACCTGAGTTGATTGACCAGGCAGATCATTCTGAATTTACGGTTGCAGTATGAGTGGTGAAGGCAGGCAGAAAGTGCATGGTGAGACCCAGACTAAACAGGGTTTAGCTTACATTAGATAAAAAAAACTGACATAATTAAAGATTTGTATGATAATTAAATGATGGCTGCAGCTGTCAGAGATACTTTAAAAGGACGCAGTTAATCTGCACAGAGAGTGCAATTTCTTCAGATGATCTAATACCATACCTTTTATAGAAATTAGATCATTTGTAGCTATGGCAGTTGCTACATAATATCTATGCACTGTTCTGGGACTCAACTCAGTTGTTGAAATACAAGTTTTGGTATGGTAACAATGAGGGGTGTAAAGACCTCACACAGCTCACCACATATTCACAGGATGGAAAATATTGCGAAAATATAGTAGTTGCAAGTTAATATTTAATGTAGATAGATAGATAGTGAAAGTGAATAATGCTGTTCTTGTAAAATATAAGAATATTATAAGTCATAAGGCTGAAGGCAAAGTGCTTTTATAGTAGCCATGGAATATCAATGTAAACAGCAGACTGTCTGGAAAAAGATTTATAGGTGAATGCTCAGTTACTGATGGATAAATTTTAAGGGTTTAGCTTGTAGATAATAATGTAAGGCAATGTGTTTCCCTGTTTAGCTCAAGAAATAACAAAGAACATGATTTTATATTAAAACAATAGGCAAAAGGTTTTTAAATGGTCACTTCCACTGTATAATGCTTGTAAAATTAGAGTTTTGTCTGGCCTTATTGCTTGCAGTGGGAATTTTAGTTGACCATAGTTTCTATGCAGAGCCTGTATTTATGGAAGGCCTTATAGAAGTAAAATGCTAGTTTCATGTAAAATGGATGTTATAGATTCAGTAAACTGAAGCAGACCAATGGCTGATCAAGTGACTGAAATCTGCTGTTTCTTACAGTTCTGGTTGTTCACCCTCAATCTTTTATGCATTTTACTAACCTCCTACTTTAAATTGGATGTCTATGTTCTAAAATTCAGTCCTGTTTGATGTAATTTTCCATGAGATATTGTTGTGAAAAGCAGCTATGTCGAAATATTATGTAGTGCTGTGTAGTAACACCTTCATTTTAATAGCATTAGGACTTGAAGAGTAGCATAGCCTACACCTTATTCTCCTTTACTTCTACCACCCAGTATGCACTTCTCTGCATTTTACTGGGCAGGGGTGTTCTAAAGCACACAGAACATCAAACAGAACAGTAGATAAAATACTACCCTCATTTAAAAAAAGCTTTTAAGATTAAAATATCTTAAACAGACCCAAACAGAACATGCTTTTCTTACTACATTTGATTACACATTTAATGCTTATAGCCTGAATTTATTTTTATAATCATGAAATACCCATGATAGTCTGAATGTTGTCTTTATGTTATAAATGAAGCACAGATACATTTTCTAATTTACAGAAACAAGAGAATGTTGAACATGTGCCTCCTCTTTGATTGTGTAATCCAATAAGAATATGACTTTCTTTCTTCTAATTCTTCTCATTGAAGGCTTCCTTCCTTTCCATGTGATTAGACATGATCTCAGCTTTTCTTCCAGCAGTCATGGGGATAATGTCATTTGCCAATTTATCTTTCTCTTCTTCCATGCACACTAAAAAAATGTATATTCCCATATGAAATAAGTGAGCAGCCATATACATTTACATGCTTTACAGGAAATACTTTGGATCAGCAACTGTTATCAGGTCAGAAATGACAATTCAGAACATTTTTCTTCAATTGACCAGGGTATACAGTCAAGATGAATGTCCCTTCTTTTATTTCTTATACCACCAAACATTTTATGAAACCTTTAATCACTTGTGGATTAAAGCCAGAATTGCCTGTACATTTTTAGTCTCGGGATAAGCTCATTCTTTCTGCATGCAATGATTTCATATTTCTGGATTTGCCTGTGCTCTCAGGTTACTGAACAACGCTTATCAGAACAATCAGCCTTCCATTTGTGTGTTTTATTAATATACTATGTAAGTGATTCCTTTGTCTACTCAACACACCCAGCATTTCATAACTACTGTGTCAGTGTTTACTGCATTTGATATGTTCTCAATAATAGGTCACAATGTAACAACAATGCATTAATAACACAAAGGCTTTAGAAACGAGGATGGATAATCACAAATTTGGCAAGCTTAGCACTAAAAATATGGGTGGCAGACATGGATTCAGCAGGATTCTTAAGGAGATACAGATACAGAAAAGAGCAGAAATGGTCATTTTAAAATTGTACAGATATTTTAAAAAAAAATGTTTATCAAAATAAATTTCAAGTATTATGTAGATAATAACATTCCTGGACAATTTGCATTCAATATAATTTTTTATGTTTTCATGAACTAGAAGGAAGTCTCTATAAAAATATATCACAATATAATATATCACATAAAGCAGCCCATATGTAAAACCCTGCTTCATCTAAATAAGCCATTTTCATAAAAAATACTTTTTTAGTAGTAGGTGCCATTGGGTAATCCTTAATAGAAAATTGTCATTTTAAGAAATGTGATCATACAATTCAAGATGCACACAAACAAACCAAGGGAACAAATACATGTTCAGTCACATGAGCCAATGAATAGACAGAGCTCTGTCTTTTACTCCCACACTTCTTCCTGTTAGCTGCATTATTTCTGGTCATGTGATCTCTGAGGGAGCACACAGACAACCACAAAATGTGGAAAAGGTAAAAGGTGGGCAATATTTATTGATATATTGTATATACAATACTCAGCGCTCTTGGTGGTAAATCTTAGATCTTAGAATCTACCGTGCCATGTTATGCATAGTGATTTGCTGCTTCCTCTTGAAAAAACCCCCTTTGGATGGGCCTTGAATATCTGATTATGATTACACTATTTCTGAACACTGTGAGAAGCCTGTATTGAGCAGGGGTTATGTTTGACTGCAGGTCAGCTTGGGTATGCACAGCAGACTGAGCAGCTGGTCAGAATGAAAAGCACAAAACCGCAGTAGGGGTGGGGCATTAGAACAGGTAGCAGCAGATTTGTACTAAAGAATGGCAGGGAACTTGCTATGTGGTCTGGAGAGGTAAGTTGTGTCATTACACTGGGAATTTATAATAAAGTTTACATATTTTTTGAATATAAATGACCATTTGCAAAACACCTTCTTCAAAAAGACATTTTCTCTGCTTATTAACTTTGAAGTGGGTTTAACGGTAGAGACATTTTTCCTAGGAACATCTGAATTATAACCCTAACCATAAAAATTTAATCTGATGTGAGAGGTCCTGAGGGAGGGAGTAAAGAAGAGGAAATGCAATAAAAAGAGATCAAGATGTGGTGGTAGGCATTGTTTAGCAAATGATGAAACGGAGCTCATTTAACCCACCAGTAAACTTCTGCCAACCTGTATTTATTTTTATGGGATTTTTAAGGATCCGTTTATCATATGTATACTGAGGGACAAACACAGGTAATGGGAAAGGTATCAAGGTATCTAGAAATAATTGGAAAATAATCTAGAAAATAATTTGGAAAGTAGTAAAACTCACTCTAGAAGGGAGAGTGGCAAAGTTAGGATATACATATCAAGCTAAAGGAAGGCAATGTGGGGATATACAGAGAGTGATGGAGAAAAAACACTTTAGAGAAGGAATGAGAAGATATAAGAGGGATATAAATAGAGAAAGAAAGAAGACAAATAAGGAAATTCTTACATAGTGAGATGTATTTGTATTCCTTTATAAAGTAAAGGAATATATATATATATATATATATATATAAAAAATAAATATATATATATATATATATATATGGAAATACACAGTGAGGAAATGCTAGGTTATACAGAGAGGTTGAAACACAGAGCGAGGGACTGAGAATAAGAGATGAAAAGGGATGAAAAGAGAAAAGGGGGTAGGCATAGATACAGTGAATTACATCAGATGCATATTACAGAGAAAAACTAAATACACGTCCATGTAGTCTAAAAGATCAAGTAATAGATCTACATTCTTCAACTTATGAAATAGAATGTAGAATGACCAAATAATATACAATATAATTAAATAAAGCCCAAACCCAATGTCATTCTTTGTATGGTATAATGTACTGTGTATCGTTATTAATAGATGGAATGCCTAAATCAAACTAGACAAAAGTATGTCTGTTTTTGATAAATTCAAACTACAATCGTCTCTCAGACTTTGCTGAAAAAGCTTTTTTCGACAAAAACATTTCATGATTGATGACACATTAAAAATATTAACCTGCCTAATTAAATTGAGTTTAGTAATTAACATCCAGCAAGTGCCTTGAGGTTACGTATTATGTACTGCACACATTGTATATGGAGAAAGAACATTGTTTGCATATTGGCTTTTGTGTTTGGAACAGTCTCTGGTGACTGATGAGATAAGCACCGTACATGGTTCAACTTACAGTGTTTTACCACACTGCATTAACAACTGCTGTCTAACCTGAGTAAATTAATTACATTTAGTTCCCTCAAGGACTATAAATGACAAGTTATTATGTACTCGACACTAATTCAGTCTTTCACATCCTTCCTTTTAAAAAGAATTGGAAGGAGAGTTTATACCATTTAGGTGAGTTACTATTTAATTTCAGCAAAATTAAAACAGGGCTTACCATGGTAGCTATGAGTAATGCATCCTGGTTTTTACTTATTCTATTTTTCCCTCTAATCATTTAACCACGCTATTTGCCCCCCTACATACACACATATAAAATAAATTATTAAGCACTGGGGCAGAAGTGCAGCAGCACTTTGGGATGCAAGAGCACACCCCTTTAGTGGTCATGCAGGAAGCACCTTGTGCCAGATAGAAAATAAGCTGCAAGGGGCAGAGCACAGGGTTCACTGCTTTGTAAGTTAGGGGACTGGAAGAGAGCAAGAGGGGGGACACCTATGTGCCTCCCCCTGCCCATCCTTAATGAATACAGTGCTGGATATTGCAGGCAGCACTGCATTTATGGGGCAGCTGCAGGTCTCTCTGCTATGAAACAGAGTGCAGATACCTGCGGCAATTCTTGTTGGGAAGAAGGCATGGTATAATTCTTACAATGTAAGGCATAAAAAAATAGTAGATTGTGCCCATTTTTTGCAGGTACTCTGCCAGTAAGTTTGTAAATGTCACATATGGCCTTCATGTTTTAATCTCTTGTGGAAATAAAGAGTAGAGATGTAGCGAACCTCACAAAAAAAGTTCGCGAACCCGTTCGCGAACTTCCACCAAAAAGTGCGAACTTTTGCGAACCTTGCGAACCCCATAGACTTCAATGGGAAGGCGAACTTTAAAACCTAGAAAAGCCATTTCTGGCCAGAAAACTGATTTTAAAGTTGTTTAAAGGGTGCCACGACCTGGACAGTGGCATGCAGGAGGGGGATCAAGGGCAAAAACTTCTCTGAAAAATACGTTGTTGACACAGCGTTGCATTTTGTGCTGTAAAGGGCAGAAATCACACTACATTTCTAAACTTGTGTAATAAACTGCTTTAAAACGTCCGATGTCTACATGCCAATCAAGTCGTGTAAAGGTTACAGGCGGTTCACACGCAAAGATAAAACGCCGCAGTAGTGGATACGGAATATATTATTGCTGGTGGAAAAACATCGCTCAGGTGATTTTATTGCAATGCAATGTCACTACTATGTGTAACGTGTTTGGTGCACTACTATGAATAACAGCAAACAGCACTGGACACATTAAAGAACAGTAACTTAAATTAAAAAAAAAAAAAAATATTAATAATAAAAAAAAAGTGATCTCTGGCTGGTGCTGGGGGTGAACTACTAGGAGCAGCACACCAGTCCCCAACACAGCTAGACTAATAGCACTGGGCTCTATAAATTACAGTAGCAAAGTAAAAAAACACAAATAAAAAAAATTATGTGAATGTGTGGTTGGTGCTTAGTGCACTACTATGAGCAGCACACCTGTCTCCAACACACACAGACGGAGCTGCAGTACACAATGAAAAGAAGAGTAACAGTAATCAGAAAATAAAAGCAGTCCTTACAAGGACTATTGGGTTACAGCAGATGAGATCAGCAGGACAGCTGCCCACAGCAGCTACATACAGAGCAGTAGAAAGTAGATCACTAGTCAGCAAAGCTACCTAAACTCTCCCTCAAACCCCTGCACAGCTCTCTTCCTATGCTAACTCATCAAGCACACACAGGCAGAATGTAAAATGGCTGCTGGGCTTCGGTTTATATATGGAAGGGAGTGGTCCGGGGGTGGTCCAGGAGGGAGAGCTGCCTGATTGGCTGACATATATCTGCTGGCTCTGGGGTGAGAGGTCAAAATTTGGCTCCAGCTAAGGCGAACCCGAAATTGCGAACTTCGCTAAAAGTTCGCGAACTTGCGAACACCCGATTTTCGTGCGAATTAGTTCTCTGGCGAACAGTTCGCTACATCTCTAATAAAGAGTGTCTTCCACTTTTTTTTTCTAAACTGTAAGCTGTATAGGTCAGGGACTTATGGCGAGTGAACAACATAGTGTAGTAGCAGCGACTAAACTAATAACAGCTGTAAATAAAAAAATAATACTGTCATAACATGCATCCTACTCTAGCATTCCAGAATTGCCTAGTACATAAAATAAGCATTTACTCCAATGCTAATGCACATAGAACTTCTGACCATGATACATTCATGCTCTTATGAATACAGACCCTATGGGAAAAAATGTCCAAGTCAACGCTTGCTATTTTAAGATATTAAATCTAATTCTTTCAACTTTTAAGTGGAGGTTAGGGCCCTTTCTAAGAACATAGGCCAGGCTTAAATATGCATATATACATACACTGATATGTATTTTAAAGTTTACACAAATAATAGGTAATTGTGCTTCATCAGTTTAGTAATTTGCAGATCAATGTGCATCAAGTCTATTTCTCAGCAAATAGTCTGGGAAGTTGTGTGCCTGGTCTTTATGTCATTTTCTGTGAAGCGTTTTTATATTTCAGGTTTGTATTGTGAATTGTCTGTCATGATACAGGCAGAGATCAGTGAGATCCTTGAATATAGCTGACGACTTAAGCTGCTGAGCAACCAGAGTCTGCTCTTTTAGCCCCAAGGTACCAAGTGGATGTTTGTGAATAATCACTTTGCTATTCTTGGTATGGTTTGGGTTACCTTTACTTTACTAGGAATACTATCAGTTTGACATAGCAATATGTATTGAATTACTTTCACTTAATAAGTACTGCAAAAAAAAAACAAACTTAATGGATCCCTGAGAACAATAGCAGACTTGGAACTACAGAAGGCATCTTATAATAAACCTTGAACATAATTTTATTATGACAGGACATATCAACTTCACTATTCTTTAATAGAAGACTTTCAGCATATTGGAAATGTAAGTATTTTTGAACACTTCAGCCCACTGCATTTAAAGGGGAAGTCCAACTTCTGAATCAAACACAGAAACCCCTTATATACCCCTAATATATGCCTGTAATCTGTTTTTTCAAAAAGTATTAACAAATACCATTTTTATATGCTAAAATCCAGCAGTAAAACAGTTCTTCTGTTTCTGCATCATTTGATATCCTGGCAGGGGAGGAGGGACTAAAATAATGATGTTACAAGTTGTTACAGCTTACAGGGAGCATGCATTAACTACATAACCCACAATGCATTGCACTGTGATGTTTCTTTTGTTATTGATATCACGTGTGCATAGTGGGATTTGGAGGATGCAGGCTGAAGGAAGGCTGAGGACAGTTGACTACTGTTATAAATCATATTATTTTATTAAAAATCATATTGCATATTTTTTAATTGATATCTGTTGCTTAAATTGGTTTTTTTTAAATTTATATAGAGTTGCTTAAAATGCTTTTAAAAAGCTAAAGTTGTATTTGGGTGGAGTTCCCCTTTAATAAGTTCCTTTAACTAAGTCTGTAATATAAATGATAATTCAAATCCTATATTATATTTATTTTCTATTGATTGTTATGCTGATTTTTTTATTGATTGTTATACTGCCAGGTATGGGACCCGTTATCCAGAATGCTTGGGACGTGGGGTGTTCCCGGATAAGGGGTCTTTCCGTAATTCGGATCTCCTACCTTGAGTCTGCTAATAAAAGTATTTAAACAGTAATTAAACCCAATAGGATTGTTTTGGCTCCAGTACAAAGAGTGGTGGTAAATGGAACATTTTCTAATTGGACCAGTGTGGTTAGTGGAGTACCGCAGGGGTCAGTCCTTGGTCCTTTGCTTTTTAATTTGTTAATTAATGACCTGGAGGTGGGCATAGAGAGTACTGTTTCTATTTTTGCTGATGACACTAAATTGTGCAAAACTATAAGTTCCATGCAGGATGCTGCCGCTTTGCAGAGCGATTTGACAAAATTGGAAAACTGGGCAGCAAACTGGAAAATGAGGTTCAATGTTGACAAGTGCAAAGTTATGCACTTTGGTAGGAATAATATAAACGCGAACTATCTACTGAATGGTAGTGTGTTGGGGGTTTCCTTAATGGAGAAGGATCAAGGGGTTTTTGTAGATCACAAGTTGTCCAATTCCAGGCAGTGTCATTCTGTGGCTACTACAGCAAATAAAGTGCTGTCCTTAAGAAGGATATTAGTGAGCTGGAGAGAGTGCAGAGACTGCAACTAAACTGGTTAAGGGGATGGAAGATTTAAGCTATGAGGTTTGACTGTCGAGGTTGGGGTTGTTTTCTCTGGAAAAGAGGCGCTTGCGAGGGGACATAATTACTCTGTACAAGTACATTAGAGGGGATTATAGGCAGATGGGGGATGTTCTTTTTTCCCATAAAAACAATCAGCGCACCAGAGGTCACCCCTTTAGATTAGAGGAACGGAGCTTCCATTTGAAGCAGCGTAGGTGGTTTTTCACGGTGAGGGCAGTGAGGCTGTGGAATGCCCTTCCTAGTGATGTGGTAATGGCAGATTCTGTTAATGCCTTTAAGAGGGGCCTGGATGAGTTCTTGAACAATCAGAATATCCAAGGCTATTGTGATACTAATATCTACAGTTAGTATTACTGGTTGTATATATATAGTTTATGTATGTGAGTGTATAGATTGGTTAGTATAGGTTGTGTGCTGGGTTTACTCGGATGGGTTGAACTTGATGGACAATGGTCTTTTTTCAACCCTATGTAACTATGTAACTATGTAATAAGGATTAATTATATATTAGTTGGAATCAAGTACAAGGTACTGTTTTCTTATTACAGACAAAAAAGAAACCATTTTTAAAAATGTGAATTATTTTATTAAAATGGAGTCTATGGGAGATGGCCTTTCCGTAATTCGGAACTTTCTGGATAATGGGTTTCCGGATAAGGGGTCCAATACCTGTACTGTAATTACAAATAATTTTTTTTAAACCAGAAATAGACATTTCCTCTTAAGTAACTACCTTAACCCTGATGGGTGCAGCGGTATCTGGACATACTATGAAGGTAAGCTTAGTGGAAGAGTGTACTGTTCATCAGCAATGGCACTGCATAGAGCAGGCCGATTAGTCTTTAAACAACTATAGCTTTGATTCCCCTCCTAATACATTTTGGTTCGGAAAGTTTAGTTTCACGGTTGCCCAATAGTTAAAAATATGGTCCATTCAGTTTGAATAATGTATCCACTCTGACACTGATTGCTTCAAACAAGTATCCCCTATCTGAAACAGTCATGAAAGCTGCATCTTGGTAATTGAAGTGAATTGGCAAATTGCTTTTCCTGCATTGGCTAAATATTATTTAATCATCATGTAGTCATGAACGTGCAGTTATGCCTAATGTTAACCCCTAATATTAAAACTAGGCAATGTTTGCAGGGGATTTAATATATCTACATGAACAAAATCTAGATTAGCTTAGATATGCTGAATTTGTAAAGTGCAAAAGATTTAACTGGAAGGGCATGTTTCTTCAGTCTGACTTATTACTGGGTAAGGCTTTTAACTGTACATCTTATATGGATTTTAGAAGCAGAGAAAACAACCTTGTTAGGGTGAAAAGGGCTAAAAGGAGCCAAAGAGCCCATCACAGTGCAGTGTAAAACCTTCTGAAACATGCCTCATGCTATACTACTTAAAAACTGATTTAATTTTTTTTCTTTGAAAATTAAATAATAAAAAAGTTTTCCAGGTTGCTATTAAATATCTCTCCTAAATAGTGACACAGGAAATGTCTCTCATGAAATTAACTTCATATGAAAACTTGATACTTGAAAAAGAATTCTACTTTATGTGTATATATGGTTGCTTTTAGGTTACCCTTTGCATGTTGTTGCCAGTAAAATAAAGTTCAATTAAATAAATATGTGTATTAGTCATAAGAGAAACTGGTGGGTTTGCCTTCGCAAAAAATTCACAAAACAATACATTTTTACCAAAATGCATCGACAGAAAGGCAAAATTACACTGCTGTTATGGCAAAATGACATAGCATTTACATTATCCTTTCCACTATGGTACAACTGTTCTTTATATACAAAAAAATTCTATGTTGCCAATCTCTTCTAAACACCAGGGCTCATTTATAAACACTGGGAACATTTGTACTTCATTGCAATCAATCTGTGATTAGATGTTTCCAGCTAGCTGCATGTAGATCAATGAAAGATAATGTCAGATACTGCCCAGGTGCAAATTTGACTACCATTTATAAATGACCCTGGGCAGCTCCTTAGATAGACAGGGGGAGAGCTGGGATGATTTCAATCCCATTCATTGATGTAAAAGGCAAAGGGCACATAATCAGGGTCGGACTGGGGGGTGCAGGGCCCACCTGCACCCCCCAACGTTACCCGCCAGCCGCATCACCCACACCCCTCACAGGGGCCCCCACCACCCACCCGACATCTTCCCCTGAGTGAGCGTAAGTGAAACGCGTCAGGGGAGGACATTGGTGGCCAGGGAAAGCGGCAACAGGGATCGGGTCTGGGCCACTGGGGCCAACCAGGTTTTTTCCTAGTCTGACCCTGCACATAATAATAACACTTGACTACATTTTTTTAAATGCAACAGAAGAAATAGAATGCACAGTGAAATTATAACACACATACGTGAAACCCTAAATTTCAACCTAAACCTGTACCAGGCAAACAAATGTAATAGCTCAATCATTAGCATGAAAAACTATTCAAATCTTTTTTTTATGTCACAGTAGGGGTAATTTATAAACCCTGGGCAAATTTGCACTCAGATGATTGCTTTCAATGTTTTACCTGCATTACTGATCAATTGCTATGAGTTACTGCCCAAGTGCAAATTTGCCCATTTGCTTCGCATTATCATACTTATACTGATGTATGTGTATTTGTGTATGACTTATTACTAAGTCACTTAGCTCTCATATGGACCCTAATGAGCAAAACTAAAACCTACGTGGCGTTTATCTCCCATGGAACTATCTGCCTATTTTTTTGTACATTGCTTCTAAAGGAATGTTGTTTGTGCACTCCAGCAGCTTGCATCCATTTGTTACATACTTTACTATGTTTGGGCATACATTTTTCTGTAATGTAGTGAAAGCAGTGTTATAAAATGTGCATTATTATTTGAGGAACACATTGCTTAATAAGATCACTAGTCATCAATATGTATAAACATATTTAAAGACAAGATGCACTATGTTTCCTACCTTAGGTTCCTTAAGAGAGAGACGTTTGTTAATAAATACAGGACTGTGTTTGTAGGTTTACATCTGTCAGGCTGATACATAACCTTCCAGTGCACTAAAATAAAAAGACAAGGAACTTATAGTGAAAAATGAAAGCACTATTTGAGTACAGTACATAGTGTTAATCAGTAATAGGAAATGCTTCTGCAGAAAAGATTTGTTGAAAATACACAATTTAACTAGCAAAAATATTTAAAATTATAATTTTATCCATATCTCCCTAATACAAATTATTTTGATTATGTATCCTACATATTGGTATTCAATGCTGTAATTGAAATGTTTTATGGATATGTTAAAACTGAAATTGTGTTTAGGGTCACCATAGAGCAGATATTAGGGGTCATTTATGACTGCAAGTACAGTTGCGGTTCTGCAAACTTTAACCTCTTTCATTAAAGTTAATTGCGTCATTAACCACGTCAACAGAGTAATTCGGGGATTCCTTTGGGCTGGAGCACATCCCCGCCTTAATATAAAAATCCTACAGGCGCCCAGAACTAAAGGCGGGCTGGCATTGCCAGACTTTAAATTGTACTTCTGGGCCAGCCAGCTGGTAAACGCACACTGGTGGTTCACGCCAGCAGCAGACAACCCAGCTGTCATGCTTGAAGCTGCAGCCCTGCACTCCTTAGAAGCGCTAGCTAAGCTCCCTTACCGAGGCCCCTCACGACACTACCGCACTACTACCCCAATGCTCACGGTGACTAAGATCTTCCAAAGATCTCTCCAACAAGCACAGAAATCCCCACAGATTTGGTCCCCACGAACTCCTCTATGGCAGGGGTTCCCAACCTTTGTAGCCCCGCGGCCCGGTAGGAGGCACAAAATCTTTTACACGGACCGAGGGGGGCGGGGCGCAGCGCGTAATACATGCGACGCGCTGGGGGGGAGGGGGCGCTGCGGCCCACTGCCATGCCGTCCGCGGCCCGGAACTGGTCCGCGGCCCGGCGGTTAGGGACCCCTGCTCTATGGGGCAACCCCACACTGGCCCAGTTCAACTCTATGCCTGAGATCAGTCAATGGGCAGGTAAAGGCATCAAAATATTGCAGGATATCGTGAAAGATGGGGAACTAAAACAATTTGGTACCCTTAAAGAGGAATTTGAGCTCCCCCCTGCCATGTATTTCCGCTACCTACAACTCAGGCATGCCTTCTATGCCCAGTTTCCTATCAGACTGATACAGGTGAAGGATACCTCGCTTGAAAAATACCTGCATAGACCAAACTTGAGAAAAGCTATGTCATGGTTTTACAACCTATTATGGCAATCTACCCCAAACCCACTGGCCAAGACCAAGGCTAAATGGCAGAGCGATATACCAGACTTGGATGACGAAATGTAGGATGATGCCCTTGACCAGATTCCCGAAATAACAATGTCAGTCAGAGACAGGTTTATGCAAATTAAGTTTATTAATCGCGCTTATTTGACACCCCACAGACTAGCAAAGATATACCCTCAAATGTCGGACCTATGCCCCAAATGTAACACAGCAATAGGCTCCTTTCTCCATGTATTTTGGGAATGCCCAGCCATTCAACAATTATGGTCAGCAGTGCTGAAATACATCAATGAAACATTGGCTTTCCCCAACATACGCTCCCCAAAGCCAATGTTTATTGGGGGTGCTAGAAGACCTGGGGTTATCGCCATACCAACGTTTGTGCTATTTGCAACTGCTATTATATGTTAAAAAAGCCATTTTGCTAAATTGGAAATTGACTACTGCCCCCTCACTTACCTTTTGGAAAAAATTAATCAACGACGTGCTACCTAAGCAAAAACTAGTCTATATCTCTAGAGGCTGCCCAACCAAGTTCAATGCAGTGTGGGACACCTGGTTAAATGCACAATCTGTATAACTCTGCCAGGCTCACCAAAGCTCTATATACTCTCTCCTTCTTTCCTCTTTTCTTCTTTCCTTCTAAATTTTTTTTTTTTCTATTGTTGTTTAAAAATGTTAAAACCCTAAATAAAAATAAATAAATAAATAAAAAAAAGTTAATTGCGTCAAAATGTAATCCCTGCACCTACACAGGGGAACCCTGGAGCCACCGCTGCCTCCAGACCAGACAGTAGCTCCAGGGTTACCTTCACTCCCAGCATCAATAGGCTCAGCACACTTGGACCTAAAGAATCAGGCGCAGACACACATGCACGCTGGACACCACAAATTATACCAGCCAGACTTTCACACAATTGCATCAGTGCAACTGAGTCAGAGGCATCACCTCATTGTGACCACAATGATGCCGGAATTCTGGGAAAAAAGAGTGCACTATGGGGGGAAAAAAATGGAAATTTATCTCAAAATTGCACTTTGCTTAGTGCACTTGCCGGTGTAAATGAGCCCAGTTGTCTTAGTAACAAAAGGTCAGCAGGCCAAATGTTTAGCTATCAGCAAACGGTTTGTGCATATACTGGCAACTAATGTAAGACTAATTTTAGGATAGTTACAGGGATTAGTTTACATGTAGCAATTACTGAAGTCGTCACTTGATGTTTGTTCACACCAATACTGTTAAACATGCATTATATCCTAGACTCTTGATTAGAGCAGGAATTCAGTAATTATTGACATTTCCTTTCATTAAAAAAGTAATTTAATGTTCATTAAAATGAAGGTAATGATATACTATTAAAATTCAATCAATCTATAAAAGGACAAAGTTAATTTGCCTGACATGTTACTTTAACATATCTCTTACTGATTCATTGTGCCCTGTTATATTTTCCGGTAAAGATTCATTACAGAGATTTTATAGCAAGATAACTACAAATAAAGTTGTATTTCTGCATAATCAAATTGATCATAATCATTTGATCAAAATTGATTTATGTGTAAGTGGTTGTAGACATGATTGTGGACCATTGATTGCATTATAACTGGTCATAATTTGTAAAATATTTTAAATATGGAAGTACCAAGAAAAACTGATGAAAACATGGGAGTATCTTATTCAAACTGGGAGTAAATTGTGACTGCTGAAACTTGGCTCAACATTTTGTGCCTAACAATTCAAACCAGGACCTAATGTGCACTAAATGGATAGGCGTGGGGTGTATAATTCTATACAATTTGCAGAACCTTTTCCTACTTAAAGAAACAGTAACAACAAAAAATGTATCAAAGTGTATCAAAGTAATTATTAAATTATATACTATTGGTAACTGGTAAAAGTTGTGTGTTTGCTTTAAATCCCTACTATAGTGTAGATCAGGGATCCCCAACCTTTTTTTACTCATGAGCCACTTTCAAATGTAAAAAGACTTAGGGGCCAACACAAGCATAAAACATGTTCCTGGGGTGCCAAATAAGGACTGTTATTGACTATTTGATAGCCCCTATATGGACTGTAGCCTACAGGAAGTTCTGTTTGGCTGTACATGTGATTTTTATGCAACCAAATCTTGCCTCCAAGCCAGAAATTCAAAATAAGCACCTGGCCACTGGGAGCAACATCCAAGGGGTTGGGGAGCAACATGCTGCTCAAGAGCCACTGGTTGGGGATCACTGGTCTAGATAAACAAAGCTGCCGTGTAGCCATGTGGGAAGCCATTCAAATTGAAAAAAGAAGGAAAGAGTTTATCTGTTATCTGTTTATGTAACCTGTGCCTTTTCTCCATTTACCCCAGCTTGAATGGCTGCCCCCATGGCTACACAGCAGCTATTTTTATAAACTGTAGTAGTCTTTCTAAAGCAAACACACAACTTTTACCAGTACAGGGCAACAGTATATTCTATTTTAATTACGTAAAAACTTTTTTCTTTTTTGGCGTTACAGCTTGTCAATGACAGTTCTAAGCCATGGACCCCCTTGTGTACAATTGCTCACTTTGCACTTTTTTTTCAAAGGACATTTTTTCTCATGTTGTTTTCTTGCGCCCAATGCATTAGAGTCAATAGGTGTTTTTTCTTGTTTTTTTTCCATGTGAAAAAACAAATTCTAAAATTGTAGCACTGATTTGCGAAAATTTTTGCTACTTGCGATACCATGAATTTTGCTGCAAAAAAATGTGCCACACAAATGCCCACAGCTTTATTAATAACAATATTAACTATTGACATGAAAGCCATAGGCTGCTAAATCCATCCCAAAATGCATTTGTTTTAGGGTGCAAAGAAGTGGAAAGTTGCCCTGTGCCTAATTACTGACTGGTGAATCAAACTCCCAGCAATATAGCAACCCAGGTCTGTCTTATACCTGCAGCTATGTGTCCCCATCCTAGTTTTAACTTTACCATAGGGTTGCCACCTCACCCCTTTAATACCGGCCACATATTAAATCTGCATCGTGCATTCATTAAATGCATGCTGCATGGCTGCAGTTCAGTCTGCAGCATACATCTAAATGAATTGCTAATTAGCCAAGCAGGATTTGTATCCGGTATTAAAGGGGTGAAGTAGCGACCCTACTTTAATATAATTTATAGAAATAACATCCTGTAAGGGCCCTGTAGGGTAATAGGGTCAACTTTGCACAGTGGATAAACTGTTAAGTAATATATTCATTTATTTTAACTTTTTGGTGTTACTGGTCCTTTAACAATGCTGTACAATATTGGAGAGTGTAGACTGCCACACTTCATAAAATGTATCTTTAATTGTTCTTCTTGGTTTGCCCCACTTATTGCATTGTAGTGCCCTGTATCGTCTTATTGTTTCAGCAGAAGATGTGACAGCTCTGCACCGAAGATGAATGTTCCAATATTAAATAAGTTCCAGGCAATGTTTAATGCAATCTATTCAGGCAATATCCAGATAAGTAAGACTGAAAAATATAAAATATCTATAATGTTCTTAAGTCACAAATGTAGGGAGCCCTCTTACAAACACTGCTTTAAATCAGCATAAATAAGTGCAATGATTTTAGTGTTGTTTGAAAGAATAAAGATGTGAGTAATTTTTTTCAAGAGCACCCAGAAAAAGGATGATCAAATGCAATAATATTGTCTGTCTGTTTTAACTTCCATCACAGCTTTATCCTGCTAAGGGCCATTTAGTTTTGTTGATAAAAAATCCCAAGTTAAACAGGTAAACCTATTACTGTAATTAACAAGTGAATATTTACTGCCCTAAGGTGTTAGCTGAAAAAGACCAGTGGAATGTATTTGCATTAAATTCTTACTTACTTGCAAATTCTGAAACAGTATGTTTTTTTTTTAATATCCTTAATGTATGGTGCAATCTACAGGGCAATATAAAGGCTAATATTAAAGTGGTATCTAATGTGTGCTAGGCTCATGGCAAATTTTCTTTTCCAGTCTGACCACGCTATAGTTTAAAATGATCACAAAGCATTTGTCTTATAGGTGAAGTGTAAATTGTGGAACCCCAGATCATAATTTTAATTGTATATGACCAAGATATTTGCAAGGGGGTGAAAAGGTAAAAGGAGAACTGGGACTTAAAAATAGTGTTCTCCAAGATACCCAATTAAAATAGGTTTACCCAGACTTTGATGGGGTTTTGAAGTGTCATATGGGTTCTTAAGGTAGTTGATGTGGAAGTCAATCTGAAGGCAACAACAAGCGGTCCTCTGCCAACTTGAAGTATATTGCAATATGTGGACAAGCAATTCCTTTTTTGTTTAAAGGGGAGGGCATTTCTTGGTAGCTTAATTCACAGAATATCTTAATGTCCTATATATAGTGTGACATGCTGACTGCCTGTACATGCAATTTTGGGGGAATTAGCTATGGTAAACAGGTATGCAGAAGATTAGGAGCCTAAGAGACAGGGACACCACACATGACATCATGTTTTTCATCAAAAACATAAAATTTATTTGGGGTAAACTCCTCCCAATATAAACATAATGGTCAGTTGATAAACAGTTCATCAAACATGGTTATGATTTGTCCCTGCTTCAGGGCTCTCACCTTCCAGGGTAACTATTACACTGAAAACTTTGCCCGGGGCTTCTCATCATCCCCAATGACTTTCACACATCCACAGTGACTCTCACACTCGTAAACACTCTCTGGTCTACTCACTTAGCCCTGCTGTCTCTCCCCTCCTAGGATACCAGCTCACCAGCTTCTGGCCCACTTTGGCTTCTCACCAAGAGAAATTCATTACAACAAATTGGCCTATGATGGCACTAAAAGCAAATTCTACCCTGTTAGGGAGTCTTGTCAGTATTTCCAAGAGATAATATCTATTTTTGGTTGGCTTCATTTGTCATTTATTAGTGCTTGCTTTACTAGATGTGTTCAAAATGTCATTTGGGGGAAGCCTGGAAATTTCCAGTCTAAAGCTATTGGCTTAGTATAATCTAAAAGAAATGACATCAGAAAATGTTCTATTCTAATATGTAATGGTAATGTAATATGTAACGGTTGTGGTGAGGAAACTGGGATCGCTTAAAGGTTAGATAAACACCCTGCCATCTGGAAAAGTGAGAAGTAGTATCTGACAGAGGAATTAGGGACAATGGATATCAATTAACTTTGGCACAAAAAAAACAAAATATGTTAAACTTTAGTATTAATTACTGCATGTAAGGGTTATTTTACCATAATATAAATTTTTGCATGTATTGTATACAGAGGCTGTGACATTTAGATAAGGTGCTTTATCAAGTTTATGTTTTAAAACCATGTGGGGGCATTTACTAATCTGCGGCTTTTTTGGGTCAGACTTTTATACACCAAAAATCCAAATTTGTTGCAGAACCCCCTCCCCCCAAATTTTCCAAGATTTATCATGCAGCTAATCTGCTACAATTCCAAATCCAAAAATATTCCACCTAAAACCTGTTGAGATCATGTAGAAGTCAATGGCAGATGTCCCTTTTACAACTGGCAGATTCTTTGCTTAGTTTTATACGTTTTTGGGTTTATTGATGCTGGCTTTTGTGTGACAATACGAAAAAGTCAGTTCAGCTCAGATCTCTTGATAAATGACTGCCATTCGTGGAAATTCATTTATTCGTTGTTTCAAAAAAAAAAAAAAATTAAGAAAGAGTAAATCTGTCCCATAATATAAAGATACTTATATCTCACTATGTTTAATGCTTGACTATGCTTTAATCTAGTGGGAAAGAGTTACTACATTAGGTTCTGACATGTCTGCCTTAGTGGGGGGTATTTGAAGTGAGCAAGTCGTTTTGTCAAAAATTTTCACTTCTAAATTGCTAAAGCTTTACCAAAATTTACAAAACTTTGTTATACACTATTGTTGGACAACAAAACCCTTGTTACCAAGAGCCCAGCTATTCTGGCAAACCAGTCTGTGACTTGCCTGCATGTAACAGCAAATAGCATACTGCTGCCCAATCCAGGACCTTTTTACAGGCAACAGAAGACTTGACCAGAGCTGTTTCCCAAGGCTTCCTTCTTTCCCCATGTGCCTGCTAGGTTGACTTATACCTGGATATTATCATTATAGCTTCTGCCCAGTCTATTCCAGCACCACACTAGCCCGGTGTAGGTTCTCAATATCATTCACCCAGGTTTCACAAACTTATCATGGGCAGCATCCATGTGAACCATCAATCCTATTAGGTCAGGCTATGTTCATGTGTTCCAAAACAATACTGTTAGTCTACGGCCAGGATTTGTGACATATACAGTGGTGTGAAAAACTATTTGCCCCCTTCCTGATTTCTTATTCTTTTGCATGTTTGTCACACTTAAATGTTTCTGCTCATCAAAAACCGTTAACTATTAGTCAAAGATAACATAATTGAACACAAAATGCAGTTTTTAAATGAAGGTTTACGTTATTAAGGGAGAAAAAAAACTCCAAATCTACATGGCCCTGTGTGAAAAAGTGATTGCCCCCCTTGTTAAAAAATAACTTAACTGTGGTTTATCAATTTCAATTTTCAATTTCAATATCAATTTCTGTAGTCACCCCCAGGCCTGATTACTGCCACACCTGTTTCAATCAAGAAATCACTTAAATAGGAGCTACCTGACACAGAGAAGTAGACCAAAAGCACCTCAAAAGCTAGGCATCATGCCAAGATCCAAAGAAATTGAGGAACAAATGAGAACAAAAGTAATTGAGATCTATCAGTCTGGTAAAGGTTATAAAGCCATTTCTAAAGCTTTGGGACTCCAGCGAACCACAGTGAGAGCCATTATCCACAAATGGCAAAAACATGGAACAGTGGTGAACCGGAGTGGCCGGCCAAAATTACCCCAAGAGCGCAGAGACAACTCATCCGAGAGGCCACAAAAGACCCCAGGACAACATCTAAAGAACTGCAGGCCTCACTTGCCTCAATTAAGGTCAGTGTTCACGACTCCACCATAAGAAAGAGACTGGGCAAAAACGGCCTGCATGGCAGATTTCCAAGGCGCAAACCACTTTTAAGCAAAAAGAACATTAAGGCTCGTCTCAATTTTGCTAAAAAACATCTCAATGATTGCCAAGACTTTTGGGAAAATACCTTGTGGACCGACGAGACAAAAGTTGAACTTTTTGGAAGGAGCGGGTCCCGTTACATCTGGCGTAAAAGTAACACAGCATTTCAGAAAAAGAACATCATACCAACAGTAAAATATGGTGGTGGTAGTGTGATGGTCTGGGGTTGTTTTGCTGCTTCAGGACCTGGAAGGCTTGCTGTGATAGATGGAACCATGAATTCTACTGTCTACCAAAAAATCCTGAAGGATAATGTCCGGCCATCTGTTCGTCAACTCAAGCTGAAGAGATCTTGGGTGCTGCAGCAGGACAATGACCCAAAACACACCAGCAAATCCACCTCTGAATGGCTGAAGAAAAACAAAATGAAGACTTTGGAGTGGCCTAGTCAAAGTCCTGACCTGAATCCTATTGAGATGTTGTGGCATGACCTTAAAAAGGCGGTTCCTGCTAGAAAACCCTCAAATAAAGCTGAATTACAACAATTCTGCAAAGACGAGTGGGCCAAAATTCCTCCAGAGAGCTGTAAAAGACTCGTTGCAAGTTATCGCAAACGCTTGATTGCAGTTATTGCTACTAAGGGTGGCCCAACCAGTTATTAGGTGAAAATTACTTTTTCACACAGGGCCGTGTAGGTTTGGAGTAGACTGGGGACTTAAACATTCTTTGGAGGGTCACACCCATCTCAGCTGGACAGTCATGTTTTATAATAATCTTAAAGAGCCATTTCAGGCTTTGATAGTCTCATTTGGCTTCAGTAGACTTACAAGATTGACATGAATAGAAAAAAAAAATTGTTCCTAGTTAATTACATTTATTGTTATATTATTGACAGTAATTGCAGTTTGTTCTACATTAAAATATTTCATTTTGAATAAAATACAAAATAATAGTTATTTTGTGCTGCTCATTAAACTAGGCATTGCAGTTTTGTAGCTAATATATGTGGACAAAACTTTTACCCAGGGCAGAGAAAAGCGACACACCGAAGCAAATTGTTTATATTAGCAAAGGCCATACGGAACAATTTCAACACACACAGTGCAGTTGTTAAGGTGATGATTTCATTTAAGATAACAAGACAACTGAAAATGCTGATTTAGTGGTCCATGATTGTTTTCAGTACTAATGGCCTCATTAATCAATGTCCACCAACACTGGTTTAATGTCTTTTACACATTCATAATCCCATTGAAGTATTATAGCTTTAACCATTGTGCAGAAAAGCATTTGTGGTATGTCGAGGGATTATCATGTTCCAACCCTGTTCTCCAAGAACAGAAATTTACATATTTATTTCTATATGCTACATTTTAACATGCATATGATATTATCTTGACAATAAAATCTAGTTTTTTTTAGCAATTTGCTTAATTCATCATTGCTAGCTATCATATTTTAATGCTGATTACTGCATCTTTGAGATTACATTTATGCTTCTATGTAAAAATAACTTCAAGCTAATATATATGCAAGTATAGTGATAGGTCAGTATAGGTATGGAATCACTTATCCAGAAACCCATTATCCAGAAAGCTCCAAAATACAGAAATTCTAATGTTTAAAAATTATTTCCTTTTTCTCTGCTGAAACAAATCAACACCTTGTACTTTATGGTAACAAAACTGCATTTATCTGTATTGGTGGCAAAACAACCCTATTGGGTTTATTTTATGTATAAATGTTTTTAGCAGACTTAGGGGCACATTTACTAACCCACGAATTTGAATCCGAATTGGAAAAATTCCGATTGGAAAACGAACATTTTGCAACTTTTTCGTATTTTTGCGATTTTTTTCGGCGCCTTTACGATTTTTCGGAAATTGTCGTGACTTTTTCGTAACCGATACAACTTGCGAGAAAAGACGCGAATTTTTTGGAGCCGTTACGATTCGCTCATATCTTGTCGCGACTTTTTCGTATTGAGCGCTCGTAAGCGGCGGGCAAAACTTTCAGACTTTGCATGATTTTGGAAGCTTCCCATAGGACTCAATGGCACACTGCAGCTCCAACCTGGCCCAAGAAAAGTCTCCCATAGGACTCAATGGCACACTGCAGCTCCAACCTGGCCCAAGAAAAGTCTCCCATAGGACTCAATGGCACACTGCAGCTCCAACCTGGCCCAAGATAAGTCCCCATACTGAAGCTTGAATGAATCCGAATCTTTCGTACTCGGCGCGAAAGCTGCGACTTTTCGCGCAATTCGTAACGGCTACGAAAAAGTCGTGACAATTTCCGAAAAATCGCAAAATACCGATCATTACGAAAAAAACGCATTCGGACGCCATCAGAACGATGGTGAGTAAGTAAATGTGCCCCTTACTGTATGTTATGGTGATTTCATTTATGTTAAAATGCCTTATCCAGAATACCCTAGGTCCCAAGCATTCCTGATAATAGATTCCACACCTGTGTATGTGCACTGGGGTCCATTTGGAGGGGTTGAACTTGATGAGTTTGTATTTTTTTAACACACATTTACTATGTAAATACGTAATTAAATCATGTACGTAATTTGTCACAATATTTGCATAATGATTTTTGTTAACAAAAATATGCAAATGCGGTATTTATATGTGTGTGTATGTGCTCGTGTGTGTGTATTAAGGGCTGTGACACACAAATGTGATTATTTATCATCATATATAAAAAAAAGACACTAAGTTTGCCCAGTAGCAGTAATCTATAACAACTTATAAGATGTTTGCTTTTAAATAGGTGACCAGTAAATTATATCTATGGGCTGGTTGCTGTGGGTTACTGCTCCTGGTCAGACTTACTGCATTTTGTTACATAACCCCATTTCAATTTTTATGATTTAATAAAATTGCAAAAATGACAGTAAAAAGTTTAAGAACTAAAACCTGGCAAAGTTCTAAAAAAATCAATGGGAGGTCGATTTTCAACATTCAAGCTATTTTAATATTGTAGTTTTTCAAAAAGACAAATTTTACAACTTCATGAAAATAAGTAATTTTTGTTTATGTTTTTTGTTGCTCTTAACACATCTGCATTTTGTAAGATTCAAGTTTTTCAGAAATATGCTAGCGGGCAAGAAAAAATTGTCATCACAGAAAAAAGTTTACATTTTGTTTTTATTTTTTTGCTGTGATAGAGTTTTTAAAAAACCTGAAATCAAATTTTAATTAATCAGCTTCTAATTGTCTCTATATATTACATTACTGATAAATGTGTAAATGTATAAATGTGTTACCACTTTGTTTACATGATTAACTACTCTTCCTAATACTACACCTATTTAAAAAAAAAAAACCTGTAATTACATTTATTATTAAAATCCCTTGGGGTAAAAGATTGCTTTATTTGGGGGTTATGTAATATAAGGTGCAAAGTTTGCTTCTGTACTTACCACCTCTAGCAACCAATAATTACATATTAGATACAATCAGGATACAATAGATGCACGATTCAAACACATCCTATTTAAGTCTCCTCCCCTTTGACCTAGGATTGTTGGAAATTCAATCCCTTTTGTCCTCAGTTGCATTTTCCCAACTTTCATCGGCCAATCTGCCTTAAAATCCATGGCCAACTCCCTAAAATTAACTTAATGGTCATAGACCAATAAGAACATGACACATGAACCAATGGTCAATATCTAGGTTAATAGCATGGGTTTTAGTTAGTGTGTTCCTGGAGTTCCTGCAGTGAGGACAGAGATGCCAGATTTAATGGAACAATTAGGGAGTATAATATATGTGTATATTTTATTTAGACACAGTGTTGTTTGGTATTTTGCATGTTTGTTAATTCTGTAAATGTGTGTCAATAGCTTTTGGTAATAAATATATATTTTTGATTGAACTATCTCTCTTATTAAAAAAAAACCTTATAACCAGGAATATTTATGAACATGTGAATATGAGAATAAATATACATATTTACATAAATATATTCTACAATATATATATAACAACCGCTATAATACAATGCGTTGGCTTTCTTGACCTTGTCCCACAGTACATATCGGGTATTGCAGGCATTATTCCACTGAAAAATCCTCAGGAACTTTGAAGAGGATGCAATTTAAGTGCAATGGATTCAGTGATTATTCATTTTTTATCCTCTGCCCCTAAAACACACACACATGTTCCTTGTCCAACCCCTTTTATAGTTTCATATTTATTACATTCTTATTCAATGATTATAATCAAATGATTATTGACTGGATGTTTTCTTTTGACATTCACATCACAGAAGGGTGTTTCAATCAACTGTACTGCTGCTTTATAGGAGCTAACCTAATCTACACATTTGGCTTGGGTAGCCCACCATGAGTCATTCCATTTAAATAGAACATTTTAACACCTTTTTTTAAAATATATACTGTGGCATTGTTATAAACTGTGTAATGTCAAAAGACATCTCAGGTAGATTAACTGGGGACACCCAGTTTCTACCTACTGATTATAGATGGCAGTTGTTGAAAAAATATAATTTGGGGTTTTTTTCTAATTTGAGAAAATTGTGAAACTCCACTGTGCACTTAATTATTAAAAAAGTGGAAACTCATTTGCTTAAAACGTACAAAAGCAAAATCACACCATTAAATTTCAGTGAGCCAAATCTTGGGTTAATCTTGAAAACTTGAAATGAAAAATAGTTTACATTTTGCTAATACAACTCCCATTGACTTCTACTCACCAGCTTTTCGATACTACATTTTTCAGTTTGAGTTTTTCACAGGTGAATATTTTGAAAGTTTCGGTTTTAAAAACTTGAATTCGAATTAGCTCTTTTTTCAGCCAAAACTTTGAATCTCTGTAAAAAGTCAAATTCAATTCTTAATAAATCTGCCCCTAATTCTCAATTATTTTGACTTTACCAACCCCTCTAAATTGCAGCAATTATTATCCTCCTGTTTGTGTAAGTTACCTAACCACTATGATTGTAAGCTCTACAGAACAGGGGTCTCAATCCTCTTGTCTGATATGGAACACTTGAACACAAATGTATTTTTTTATTTTTGCATATTCTATATTTCTATATTCTATTATTGTCTTGATCAGATTCATCTGCTGGTTTAATGTACAGCACTACATACACTATTTAAATAAACATATTTGTAGATACAAGGGATACAGTATCTATTAATGCAAGTGCAGTAGAAAATAACCTATTTTTGCTTGACAGTGCAGCGTCAATTACGCAGGCTCCCTTACCTTAAGCTCTTTTCCCCCACCCCCGGTACCTCAGAGACAATAATGACGTCCAGGATGGGATATAACAGGCCACAGCTTTATTAACAGAAAATATGTAAATATATACATACAAAATAATTTATAAAATGATCAACATTTTAACAATAACCCATTGCAATGCTTGCCCACTCCAAACCACCAACCATGGCTGCCTGCCATGCCGGCCACCTTCCGCAGCAGCTTCAGGTGGGCAAGTGAGAGCAGGCAACCAGAATCCACTACTCTCCTGGGACCCTTGTCCGAGGAGGTTACCCTCCACCTTTTGACACCCATGTGCCAAAACTGGGGCTTAGCCCCCACCTTCCAGCAAGCATTCCTACCGCAAGCTGTGACGGCATAAACGAACCCCCCCCCCCCAACCCAGTCCACCTTGCTTGTATTAAAGGGCGGGTGGGCGGGACAATGTTCCTTGACTCTCCACGAGGTAATGGTACCGCCTCTTCCGCTGCTGTTAGTTTCCTTATCCTGGTCCCTCCTCTTACTTACAAGCCCTCCTTCCCCCCAGTCTTAGCCTCTATAATTAACCCCTTCCACTTCCCCTGCTGTTCCTAGCACCGTCAAGGCTCCTGCTACCTTATAGGTACGGAGCACCCTTCTTCTTCAAAACAAGAGAAGGCATAAAGGAAACACAATAATGGCATTTATTTTATTTTTTGATAGTGCTTGATCACCACAACCCCCACAAATTAGGAGATAGTGGCAAATATGTTTCCTGCTAGCCCATAAATTGTAGTCTTTGGTTATAAAATAAGAAACTATGCCAGGTTTGTGCTGAACAGAATAGCTCTGGGAAAAAAGAATATTATATAGCAAAACTAGATGAATCTGCAGCTTTGTAAATTGCCAAAATTGCAACAGATTAATCATGCCTCTAATTTATGCTCAAATTCATTATTTCATAAAGAGAAACCATGGTATCTGCAAGTAAATTATAAAATAGATCTTACAAGCTGTGCATAGAGCACATATTAAAGCAATCAGCAAGATCACAAATGCTTGTACAGTCAAAAAACTATAATACGAAATTTGCTGAGAAACAGGTGCTTGCTTGCAAGTATGTACAGTTGATATGAGAAGACTCCTAGTAAACAGTAAAATAAGAATGACAAACATTTAAGTAAGCATTTAAGTAAGCTGCCGGCGCTTCCTCCTTCCGGCTTCGCTGCGCGCGCATGCGCAGTAGAGTGAAAAGCCGAACTTAAACATTTAAGTCGGCTTTTTCGCTCTACTGTGCATGCCCGGCCACCGGCAGTTTAGGAAGTGGAAGGCGGAAGGAGGAAGCGCTGCGCTCCAGGTACCCCGGGCTGGTGCTATTTTCTCCTAACAGGGGCACCAGCCCGGGGTACAAGGTAAGCGGTTAAAGTCACTTGGGGGTGCCTAACATTTTGGCACCCCCAAGTGACTTTGCCTTTCCTTCCCCTTTAAGCGTGTGAAGGCTGAAAACAATGAAACTTATAATGAAAACTATGGGGGGAATTCACAAAAGTGGAGATTGCCCTTTTTTGGAGTAAAAGTGGTGGAAAAACTGGTCGAAAACACTATCTCCAGATTCACAAACAGAAATCAGCCTAAATTCCGACTCAACCACCACTTTTCTGTTTTTGGTGAAAGAAAGACAGTTTACAGACACTTTTGTGAATTTGTAGTTGAAACGACATTTATACGACGTTTTAACGACATTTTTTCAAAATGGAGTAAAGCTCAGTGTAACTCTGTCAGACCAATTCTAAGCTCTTCTGTTTTGTTTTGTTTCCCCCAGTCTCCATTTCACACCCAAGGTAGGGGCCCAATTGGGGGATCGTTAACATATTAATGGGCATTAGCAGATTAGGGGACAAGTTTCTGTCTAACCCTAGAACAATAGGTGCAAAAAGCCTCATTAACATTTTATAAACAAGTAAAACACTGATTAAAAAAAGTTTAATTTATATCTTTTATATAAAAAGTTTTTACCTCACATTTGCATGATTATGCTAGTTTTAGCTTAATCAATGAGGCAATAATAACATTTTGTGTGAATATATTGTAAACATTTTTATTAAAAGGAAAAGTAAAGCCTCCCAGGCAAATTTTTAGTTTTAGCAGCAGTGCCCCCCTCTTTAACCACTTCACTGACATTTGCCCCAACTTACTTGTGCCCCCATAGCATGTCCTGAACTACAGAGCTGCTTCACAGCATTGGTCCCAACATGTTCCCAGCAGCCATCTTGGTGGCACATACACACTGGCACCCAAACTGGGATATTGGGGTACAGGGTCGGACTGGCCCCAACAGGGCACTGGATAAAAACCCGCTGGGCCCTAGTCCTGTTGGACCTCTATTCACCGGGCATGTTGGGGTGGGGGCCGGATTGCTGCTGCCCAGTAATGAGTAGGGGCTAGAGAAGAAGGTATTTAGACCCTTAAATCTTGTTACAGGAGTGGAATTACACAGAAATATAGAAAACATTAGAAAGCCCAGATTGTCCTGAAAAAATTATGTATAGTTTCCTTGGGCAAACTAAAATTACCCCTCAGGAAATGCCCCAAAGTGAAATGGCAAATGAAATGCAAAATCCTGCTGGTAAAATTTGTATCCCAAGGCTCATGTAGCTGTGGGACTGGGTTTGATGGCACCGACAGATTTACTAAGAGCTAAAGGCAAATTCATTAAAAAAATGTCGGGAAAATTACAAAATCTGAAAACTGTCTGTTTAAAAGACAAATTCACAAAAGTAGAGATAGATGTTTGTGAATTAGGTGGAAAATCTGACAAATCTATCTCCACTTTTATCTTGTCGGAATATCACCACTTTTCTGAATCCCCCCCCCCCCCTTGTATCTACTGTACACTACCTCATCTTAACATCTGCTAACCAATTTGTCAAAACATGTAGATGACCTTTCGTGAATCTTTTGTGGAGCTGCATCTCCTAGCAAGTATGATCATACTGAGCAATTTGTATAACAATTGGCTCACATGTGAGGTCCCTGAATGTGCATTTCAGAGGAAGAAAAGAAAATGTGGTGTATTATAACAACAGTTGCCTAGCCAAAACAGAAAATCAGATTGCTAATTAAACCGCATCAAATGTAGTATAAAATGAATAACCAACCTGGTACATGCAGGCACCACAATTAAGTTATGAAAGTGAACAAAATGGCTCTCAGGTTAGCCAAGAGTGTATAAAACTTAAACATGCACATTTAATTTAATGCAATCACATTTAATAGAAGGTATGAGGTTAATATGATATATATATAGATTTCACTGCTTAGTCATGCTATACTGTCCTTCAAGCCCTAGTTAAATGAAAATGCCAAGAATCAATAAGCATTTATTTCTGTCAAGGGATGCTCAAGCTGTATTTAACAACATCTGGAGGATGGAGGATTCTGCAATGGAGTAAGGGAAGTAAGGGAAGGGATAGAGCCTCATCTGCTATTAAAGTACAAATTGCAGGATTCCTCAGCACCCAGGGTTCTCAGAGAATCCCTCAGCTATAGTACAACAACAGCTGTAGGGCAACAGGATCAAAAACTTTGCACTTTTTAGTTCAGGGCTGTCCAGCAAGTTGCTAAGGCTTTAAACAGATTCTACAGACAGCCACAGAATTGTACACTATGGGGATTTTAGATCTGTGATATCAAAACCGGAAAAGTTATGAATGTACATAATAAGCTGTACTGCAGTTTGGAAAATCCACAATCAGCAAATAGTTGAACAAATATCAAAATGGGGTATGTTATGACAATGGATATCATGCAACAAAACACATATTTCTCCCCTGCACCTTAAGTTTAGGCTGTATCTATTGAATGTTACTAACTAAACAAATTGGTGAAGGCTCACAGAAAGAAAAAAGCCTAAAAAGTAGGATACCTAGATGTTTCAACATATGAAAACCTAAGGAATCCTTTCCTGTGGTGTAAATGCAAAAACATATCTCAAACTACGAAATACAGCTTTGCTGTTCTTAGGTTGTGTTTGTTTAGGATCAGTGTAGCTTGGGTATACATGGAAGAAGGCTGGTATATAAATAGGTGACTGAGCACTTCCCACCTCCTTCTCCCCTTGCCTTATACAGGTATGGGATCCCTTATCTGGAAACCCGTTATCCAGGAAGTTTCGAATTATGGAAAGCCCATCTCTCATATAATCAAATAATTCTAACTTTTAAATATGATTTGCTTTTTCTCTGTAATTATAAAACAGTGTATTGTACTTGAGTCTATCTAAGATATAATTAATCCTTATTGGAGGCAAAACAAGCCTATTGGCTTTATTCAATATTTAAATGATTCTTAGCAGACTTAAGTTATGGAGATCCAAATTACGGAAAGCTCCCTTATCCAGAAAACCCCAAGTCCCAAGCATTCTGTATAACAGGTTCCATACATGTACCTCTATATTTGTTAGTTTTGTTTAATTTTAGAATTTGTATTTAATTAATATTCAAAGATCTAGTAAATTCAACACCAAGAAAAACTGTGGCTGCTAAGCAAGGTGCTTAAAGAGAATTGACCACCCTCCTAACTGGAGTTACAAAGTGCAGGAGTTCTTCCAGTATCAGCACCAGATGTGTCAGTAATGTAGAGACAAAGAAACTTTGCTCTATATATAGTATCATAGTACTTTATATAAGTAGTATATAGTAACTGTGAAGTAGATATATTAGTGTTTATAAGGCCAGCTAGGAAAATATGCATCAGAATAGTGTGATTTAAACCTAAACATACAATTTATCTGCTTTTAATTATTATTACCAGACACATCAGAAGCTCTGATACTCAACAAGTTAATTCTGTAAACAAAAAGGTGTGTGAAATTGGTAAAACTGACACTAAACATACTTAAAAGGACAAAAGGCCATGGTACAACAAATCTGTCAAAATGATCAGACTGCAAAATAAATTTGACCATTAGGTGAAATTGGCTTTTTTAACACTTAATTGTTTCCAGAATATAGGTAATGCATTAAAAATGTTCATTTGTAAGGAGAAAGCATTTCTGAGTAATTGTATCATTAACTTCAGACAGACGCTCACATTTTAAAAGTTGTCTGTAGTTTAATAAGGTGGATAAAAAGGGAAATGAGGAAACTAGAGGCACAGGAATATTTCATCTCAGTTTGAGAAATTTTCTTTAATTTGGTTTACATCCATGTCTAATGAATTGTCATTAGTATGTGAAAACCGAGCTCTAAAAAAGATCTACCTCTTCCAGAATGTATAACAAGAAGACTTAGCAAATGAGCAAAGATAAAACTAAAAAGACTTATGTGTTTTACTTCTACACAATTCATCACTGTAATAGGTATATTTCTCCCAGAGAAAGAGATCCTTTCCTACCAGAACGAAGGTAAAAATCACTACGCTAAAATATAGAATCATGCTGAAAACACCTTTAACTGTGTAGATAACATGGTTAAACATATAGGAAAACATTTGTCAAAATCCATACTGAAGCGGCTTTGACTCATAAAACGCAAGTGTATAAGCGGCTGTGGCATGTTTATGCAGTTAAATCTAAGTGATTAATGATGACTGATGACTTTTCTAACCAAAGTTTGAAACTGGTTTCAAACTAAATTTTGTTCCCTTAAATAACACCAGACTTTGTTTGGAGTATGTTAACATGCAGTCTTTGAACTTCAAATCAGGGAAAATGCCTAAAGATGCAAACTAAAAATAAAAACCTCAACTTTTATCAGAACTGACTAAAGTGAGATGATGAAAAAAAAATGGCATTTTAACTGGCTGCATGCTTTGTTCTGTAATCTTGATGGCTAACATAGTCTGTGCTCATGTTTTCTCATGGTAGTCAATAGCAGATCTATTTCTATCTTATCAGTATATACACACACACACACACACACAAATAAATATTAATGTATGCTTAAACAGGTATGGGATCCATTACTCGGAAACCTGTTATCCAGAAAGCTCTGAATTAGAAGAAGGCCATCTCCATCAGGCACTATTTTAATCAAATAGTTTAATTTTCTAAAACTGATTTCCTTTTTCTCTGTTGTTATAAAACGATACCATGTATTTGATCCCAACTAAGATTTAATTAATCCTTATAGGAGGCAAAACAAACCTATTGGGTTTATTTCATTTATAAATTATTTTTTTAGTAGACTTAAAGAATCGAGATCCAAATTAAGAAATGATCCTGTATCCAGAAAATCCCAGGCCTTGAGCATTCTGAAAATTGGTCCCATACCTATATTAAATTCATAGTTGTCTGTGCTTCGGATACACTGTGTAGATGAGTGTGCATTTGTCTGTTCAGTAAGTGAAATTCCAGGGGTTCATAGAATTCCACAGACAATATTAAAATGATGTTTATCTTGTTATTGCATCTGTCCCGATTGAGCAAAACCAAAATATTGCAACTGTTACAAATGATGTTTACAGGGAAAAAAACGATAACGTATTTGGTGTCATTGATGGCTTTTATTTAAGACAGATCAGAATTAATCTGATATAAAAGGGAAATTAATCATGTTAAAAAAAGGAAAACAAGACTAAAAAAACACCAGCATAAGTTCAGTGAAAATATTAAATCTTTTGGAAAAGCCGGACAAAAAGAGCTCAGAGGAATAGCTAGCTTGAAAGATGCAGGCTAATTACTTAATCACTTGCATTCGTAAATCTTATTATTGGAAAAGAAATTACTGTAGTGATTAAATTACAGATATTTATCTGCTAATAACCGTGATTAACTACTGATGCTAATCTGTCATCTTGAAAGCCAATATTAACTGCATCAATCTAGCAGAACAATAAACAGTTTTATATGAAAGAAAACTTTTGTGCATTTAAATTCCAGATGTGAGATGGGAATGTGGAATGTGTTAGGTTCTAAAACCCACTTCTTGGACCAAAATTGTTGACTTTCTTAAATGGAGTTGTTTTGGCCCATTAACCTGTTGTCAAGCACAAAGCTGTACTCACTTAATGAACAAGTGCTGGTTTATACGGCAAAAGCAATTTATCTAGCACTTGCAGAGTAAATAAACAAACCACAGTCTTAATTTACAGCCAGAAAGTGATTAGAAGCTCCGTATGATTATAGGCCAGAGAAAGCGTTTTGAATGTTCTGCTTCATTTTTGAAGAGAGAAACCCCTATAATTCAGACATTAGCAGTAGAATCCTGCCTGGATATTGATTTCTATTAAGGGTAAACTTCCACTAACATGATCTCTTTTACTAATGTCAAACAAACCTATGTTTAAATTCTTTCCTCTTTTTCAAAGGCTCATTCAAATTGCCAATGAACAATAAACAGTTTCACAGTAATCTTTTGTTAATAGTGGACACACTTATATTAATGGAAAGGGTATTGCAGATTTATTTTCTAAATTCTTCAAATAATCAGACACCTAAATCTTTGCTTATAGCATTGTGTTAACATTTACATTTCAAGTCACGAAAACACAGATTAGCATGTGTTTTGATAACAGATATGATTTAGGACAATTGTTTTTTCTTTTTAAATAGCAGAAAGTTAAAAAGTCATAGAGAAATATTTAACCCACGTGATGTCATGTATTTTTAAATATACTGCCAGATTTATAGTAAATAAAAGTCAGGGAATGATCCAATTACCTCAGCCTTTCCGCTAGGGTAACAAACATGTTGTAAAGCCAGAAAGTCTATATTTTTGAGAAAAAAAATCCTAATAAAAATATGTTGGAAATAGACTAATGTCTGTAGCAGAAGATGTAATTGGTTATTTTGAGAATTTAGTTAAAAATATATTTCAGCTAAAAATAGTGAAGCCTTCTTTATAAATGTATCGGTTGTACAACCAAGCTCAGTTTATACTGGCTATTAGTGAGCGGCGAAAAAAATTTGGCAGGCATGGATTTGCGGCGAATTTCTGCGTTTGGCCATTGGCGGATTTTTTAGCAAAACAGGCAACAAAATTCGCCGTAGAAAGATTTGCAGCACGTCAAAAAATTGACGCCCAAATCAAAAGAATTGTTGTGAGCGTCAAAAGAATTTCCGCATGTCAAAAAGAATTGTCTCGCTCGTCAAAAGAATTGTCATTGCACATTAAAAAGAATTGTCTCTCATCAAGAGAATTGTCTCCCGCGTCTAAAGAATTGTCTCGCGCCAAAGAGAATTGTCTCTTTCATCAATAGAATTGTCTCTTGCGTCAAAAAAAATTGGCGTGTGCAACGATTTTTTTTTTACAACATTTTCGCAGTTTCACGGTTTCAATATTGGTGAAAACCCATTAATATTTTGGTCTAACACACACACACTGAAAACAATATTGTAATGTTGAATGTTATGGAATATATCACCTTCTTTATGTATGATGGTGGAAATGTAAATAATCAGACCACGTGACAAAATATGTCCAAATTCTCACATTCTAATACACACAACACCAAAATAACTAATGACTTTCATAGTATCACCGTTGATCACTTGGCTGAAAAATGATATTTGGTCTGATACTAGTCTGAGGATATACAGTAAGAAATATAGAAGTATAATTGAGCCATTATTCAAAATCTTAATGTGCAAGGGGGCTCTCGGGGCAATCAAATATTTGTTATAAATTTTCAGTTTTCATACAGCAAATTAAATCTCCTGTTGCAGACTCTTATGGTTTTACACTGTGTGGCCTAATAAACTAGATTAACAAAGCTAATTGATTTATCATAGAAATGTGTTCATTCGCTTGAATTTATAATAATTGTTGTTTATTTGACCATCTGACAAAGCCAACTGACTGTATAGATTTCTCAGTAATAGAGATGATGCTTCCATATTGATTACTTTTACAGAAAATGAAATGTTTCGAACATATGATTGCTGGTATCTCAGCAGATATGTTTTCGACAGCAGAAAGGCAATTATTCTTATCCCACTGCAATCCAATATCATCTCCAAGGTCCCAGTTAGAGAAGGGGGTTGCCCTAAGTAAAGCATTGCCTTCTGCTTTGTTCACCTGGTATACAGGGCACTGCAGTGTAAACAACATTATATCAATGCACTCTGGATAGGATTTTACAATCATTCAGCAACATTTTTGCTACAGATGCACCAAATCCTGGATTTGGTTTGGGATTCACACCAAATCCAGTAATTTTTGGAAGTATTTGGTTTCGGACAAATCCTTGCTCCTCCCTTAACTGAATCCAACACCATTTTTTCCCCTGCGCACAGGAGAAAATTTACTGAAACTAGAGTCATCCTACCTTGCCTTTGCTGGAACATCTCTGCTCGCCCGATTTTGGCTTCAGCAGTTCACCACATTGAAACTGTGTCAAAGTACAGCCTTATTGCACTGGTTGAACTGGTAACCACATCTAGGCCACAGTCTTTTTCACAGTCTTTTTTACAGTACACTGTAAATTATATCATAGCAGTGTGAAGAAAAACAGTTTATTATTTTAAAAATAAGAATTAGGCCTTCCAAATCATTACCTTATTCAAGATGTTCCTACTAGATGGAATTCTTTTTTCCTGTTGCTGCAAAGAATGATGGAACAAAAATGTGGAGTTAACCTATATATTTCAAAGACAGACCATATGAAACATATTCATGCACAGCATTGGGCTCTTCTGGAATTATAGGTATACTACAGCCGTTTGAGGAATTGACAAGAGAGACAAGTGCTGCAAATTCTTGTATATCCATTATCTTACCAGCAGTGGCAATGCTAAAGCATTATATAACCACCGATATAGCAGATGATGGTATCAAGCATATGAAAAATCTTATGCTATCATCCATTCAGTCAAGGTTCCAGGGTCTAGAAGTAAATAGTCTCTTAGTTGTTACTATAGCATTAGACACCAGATATAAAGTAAAACATTGGACAGAAGAAACACAAAAGCGTACAGCAAAATTATTAGTGTAAGAGGCTGTTGCAACTGTACTTGATGCTGACCCAGCCTTAACAATTAAAGATGAAAGTGATCATCATAACAGTGAAGATAGTAGCAGTGGGGGTAATACTCTTTCTAAAAGCCATGATGATAAAAAGTCTAAGCAAGGTAAATCACCAGTTGGAGAAGAGGTCTGCCTTCAAAGAAAAAGTGCAAAGGTATTTAGAATAATTAAGAGGAATTGTTTGGAAACAAAAATAATCAACCTATGCCCACTAATACTGTTGAAATAGAAATAAATGCTTTCTATGTAGATCCAAATATTGATCGCTCAGAAGATCCTGTTCAATGGTGGAAAAGAAATAGAATTATCTTCCCAAACTTAACAAACAAAAAATTCCCAGAAATATCTCTGCTCTCCACCTACATCAGTTCAAAGTGAACAGCTGCATGCTTTCTGTCTCTTTCATATGAGTGTTACTAAGTTAGTAGTTATCATTAGTTAGTTTAAGTTACCACTACCAGGAGATTTCCACAGATTCAAGCTATGTAAAATTGCAATGCAATTGCTTGTAACCCTTTTGACAGTTTCACTGTTTTCACAGTATGCTACTGCTCTCTGAGAGATGTACAGGTATCGGACCCCTTATCTGGAAACCCATTATCCATAAAGTTTCAAAACAATCCTATTGGAGCCAAAACAGTCCTATTGGGTTTAATTACTGTTCAAATATTTTTTTCAGTAGACTAGGGGCCCCATTCCTTAAAGTCTGAATTTCGGATTGTTCTAAGTACGACTGTAAAAAATTAGTGCTAACCACAATAATTTCTAAAGTTCGCGAAATACTTTTCATGGACGTACGAAAAATCATTGCAGCAATTCAAAGGTTACAAAATTTTTGTATCTGAACAATCGTAAACGGCGTGAAAACCTTTCTGACTTTGAAACTTCAATGAATGATTTTGGAAGCCTCCCATAGGACTCAATGGCACTCTGCAGCTCCAACCTGGCCCAAGGAAAGTCTCCCATAGGGCTCAATGGCACTCTGCAGCTCCAACCTGGCCCAAGGAAAGTCACGATACCGATGCTTGAATGAATTCCGAAACTTATGTTATCGTTATGCAAAGTACGAAAAGTACAACATAACTGTTCCGTAGTGATGAGCAGAATTTTTTGGCAGTCATGGATCCCTAGAAAAATTGTGCATTTTGCCATTGGTGGATTTTTTTTAAATATGGGTGCAAATTTTGACGCAAAAAAAATTAGTCGGTTAAGTCAAAAAAAAGTTCCAAAGGAGCCGCGTTTTGTGAATTTTCCAGCAGTTTTGTGGAATTTTCGGTGAAGTGGAACGGAAGAGATTCGTTTTAGAATCTGACCTGTGAGCTCACAAACTAACTGAACAGTTATGTCCCATGTGGCACCCCCCCTAAAGTCACTGACTAAAAGGTTAGAGAGCTGAAAGCAGGAAGTAATGTTCTGGCTATTATGTTATACATCCACTCACTCAGCCTTTATAGATTACATTTTTGCCTAATTAACTATATCAAAAATATTTTTTATTTTGCACAGTCTATCTATTTTACCCAGTTTCATTTTTACACTGAACTGTTCCTTTAAGACTACTGGAAAACATTGGATTATTTTACCATCAGTATGAATTTATGCAGTTTAGTTACCATCAAGGCACTGTGTTATTATTACCCAGAATCTGTATGTATGTATGTATATTTTTATTTATAAAGCGCTACTTATGTACGCAGCGCTGTACAGTAGAATACATTAATACAAACAGGGGGTTAATAAGATAATAATAGATAAATACAAAGTACAACAATAAATACAAGATACAGTTACAGTTGCAATAAGATAAGAGTCAAAGACACAAGAGGATGGAGGTCCCTGCCCCGTAGAGCTTACAATCTATATATGAAGAATTGACAGCTTCTGAGATTTCTACATATGAGTATCTAAATAATAGACCTGTTCATTAATCTAGTTTTTCAAGTGAAATAAAGTGCAGTTTATAAGAAACCCATATAACCTAAAATAGAAAAGAATAATTCAGATTATAGAGCTTTTAAAGCAAAGAATAAAAAACTGTAAATGACACACTATTGCTTATGGGTTCACTCAACACTGAACTGCTGTTTTTTTTCTGTAAAGAGATGTAAAACAGGTTACTAATAGAATCATTTCCTCTTTGTATTACGTATAGGGATAGATCAAAACAAAGAAAAGGATGAAACATGGCTGAAGGCTAAAGCAGGAAACCTTTGGCCAGATTCCATCCGACTGCATACTTATGGAGCTTCTGAGCACACATGCTCAGCCCAGGGACAGCAGGTTTGGAGAGAAATGTTTAACCTATTGCCTTATGTAATTTCATAGCATGAATGCTGGAAGCTAATGTGTAAGAGCACATCTGGGTAACCTTTCACATCAAGCAGAATAACGCAGCTCTCAGATGTTTGTATTTACAATTTCTCTCTGTGGAATTTATGTAATTAGGTTGAAATGTTGTACTTACCAAAACTTAAAAAATGCAAAAAAATGTGTTTTTTTTTCAAGTCAGATTTCCATATTTTCTTCTGTAAAAATGCAGGGTTATTTGAGGACAGTTTTATAGTTACATTTTCCATGAGAAAAGCAACACTGTCTGGAAGACTATATTGCTGTAATTTTGGAAATTGGTGTTCGAATGGTGGTTTGACTGGATACCAGCCTTTCAAATGTAGACTGTGGTTAAGAGGAAAATGGAAAAGCAATAAGCTTTAAAATGCTAGGACATTTCTACAGAATAAAACAACAGCGGAAAGCAGGATAAAACAAAGAAGATGCATTTTATGTGCTTAATGTGTTATGCATTGTTATGTGTTTAATGTTGTTAATACAATGTTTTAAGTTCTTCTGTCACCTTATGGAACATACAGAAGAACAGGAACAGCACCTCTTGTCTTTGTAGATTAAAATGGCTTTATTGCAAAGTTTTTTGGGGCAAACAACAACAGCAGCTGTACCAGGATATGCCGATGGAAAGTGGCCATTGGGGAACCTGCACTACTTCTAACTAATCACAAGGCTTGGTGCTGACTACTACTCTCCACCTTATGGAACATAATCATGACCTACAAGCTATATTGTAAAGTAAATGTTTTTAATAGCACCTGTAAGAGACCAAAGTAATATGTTAGAACGTGAGTTTTGCCTCTAGTTTCTCTATATTATTCCGAAAGTAAAAGGCAAACCAGTCACTCCTTCCATATGTCCAGCTCAGATATTGGAGCAAACCTTCCAACAGGAGGGCTGTCCTATAAAGGTATTTAATTGCAGTGAAAATGTTAGCAAGGTCTTTCTGAGCTGGACACAGTGCAGGAAGGCTACCTGTGTTAGGAACTCCCAGGGGAGCTTGGGGTGCTGCCTGCTTCTGCAAGGAACAACTAAGAAACAGGGAGGCTTATTAATCAAAATGACAATTTGTGAATTTTATTCAGTTTGAATAAACTTGAATTTTTGTGAAAGTCAAATGTTTGCTTATTTATTAAAGCATTTGAATAGAAAAAAATTGCAAAACTGCAGAAATTTGTGAAACCGCAACTTTTTCCTCACTCGCCAATGGTGAAGTTCAGTTTTTTTTGTAGCAAATCCATGCCTGCCGAAAAAATTCACTCATCACTATTGGTCTACATAATCTCAAAAAAATAAAAAAAAATTGTAAAACTCAAACCTAAAAAAATCGCTTAAACTTTGCCTGGAACAACTCTCATTACATGAACATGCAAGCTTTCCAAATTTTTACATTCAAAGTTTTAGAATTTTTTTTAATTTAATTAAAATTGAACGCTGGAGTTTTGGAAGCCCTTATTCAAATCCATGAGTTTTAGCCCAAAAAAATGAATTGTGTAAAAAAAATTCAGTTTCAATGCTTGCACATTTTTAAATAGTTCCTCAGTTTCCCGGTTGCATTAAGATCAGGATTGAGCTAATATAGAATACCGGCCTTGTTCCTGCTCCACTTTTAATCTAGCCTTGTGTCAGGGATCATTGTCTTGTTGAAAGATGATCTTTAACTCAAATTCAGTTTTACACAGGTTCTCTTAAGGTGGCTACACATGCATCGATAAGATTGTACAAAACAAAGTTTAGTTCAATTACATGCGTGTGTATGAGGGTTCATACAAATTATGTTTGTCATTACACAAGTGCAGGGCGCATTAGCGGTTGAGGAGCATTGAATACACTCGGGTGCAGGCAAATTTAGCCGATATCTGCCGAAAATGCAAAGTCTTAGGTTTTTTGGCAGATATTGGCTACATGTGCTTGCATCTGAGTCAATGCTTCCCCGGGCAGGAATAAAGTTAAAAGTTAGGGTTCCACTGTCAGCTTTATCTGTCAGTATGCACATTTGTGAAGTGGTTAGCATTGCCAGTGCCCCCACATCATTATAACCTTCACTGGGGCAGGGACTTATATAAATGATGTATAATTTCTGTGCTGTGGAATATGTCAGTAATATATAAACATTAGTGATGAGCGAATTTTTTTGCCAGGCATGGATTCACCGTGAATTTCCGCATTTCGCCATTGGCAAAACTTCCATGAAAATTGCACGTGGAAAAATTTGTTGTGCAAAAAAAATTTTGTTGCGCGTCAAATTGGACACAGTCGCTTCAAATCGGGCATGGCAGCTGCAAAATTGGGTGCGGACGCGTCAAAAAGCACGGGCGACAAATAAAAATCGCGCAACAAATGCATTTTGCAATTTTTTTGCCGTTTCGCAAATTTTCTTGCTGTTTTGCAAATTTTATAGCAAAGCGAAATGGGACAGATTCGCTCATCACTAATAAACATAGGGATAATGATCATAAGTACTAATTTGTCACAGCAACAAACCCACTGCAGCCTTCAAAAAGTAAAATCCAGGATTAGGAGACTTACCCCCATATGTAATAAAGGGCACTTAGTTTGCCCAGGTGCAGTAACCAATAGCAAACAATAAACAAACAATAAACCCACTGGTTGCTCTAGGTAAGTAAAAAAGTAAAACTGTAGCAAACTTTGCACCAGTTCATTCATGTTAAAAAGCAGATGTTACTCTCAATCCTTACTTAAAAGTGGCACACTAGCCTCACGTATTTGCAGCTCTATCTCCATGGGTGGGGCTAATGTACTTACATAATCAACAAAAAAATAGGGTGGCTAAAATATGCCAGGGCTATTTTGAGACACTAGGGGGCCCATTCATTAAACCACAAATTTTTCGGACATGTCGGAGTAACCACGATAATTTCTGATATTTGAAAATGTCACGAAAATTATTTTCCCAGTCGTACAAAAATATAGTGGTTGCGATCCGAAAATCACTAAATTTTTGGATCCAAACGATCGTAAACGGTCCGAAAACCTTTTTGGCTTTGAAACTTCAATACATGATTTTGGAAGCCTTCAATGGCACTTTACAGATCCAACCTGGCCAAAGGAAAGTCACAATACCAAAGCTTGAATGAATTCCGAAATGGTCATAGTCGACTTTTCCGTGGAAGTTCACGAAAACCACAAAATAGTTGTGCAATTTTAACGATATTATCATGGTCATCATGGAAATTTCTATAAATTAGAAAAAATATGATTTTAGCCCCTATGACTATCTTTGGAAATTCATTTTTGTTCAACATTAAAATTGAACCTGTTCATCAGTCCAGAGCCATCAGGTTATTCTTTTTAGAGGACAGAAAACACACGCGAAAAAGTGAGCATGCATTAAAATATGAAATCTATCATGAATCCCCTCTGATCATTTATAAACAATCTCCATGCAAATATAAACTAATGAATTCTTTTAGGCCATTCTGCTGGAGGCTGCAACAGATGGTATAAGGTAGAGACAGAATATTTGTGGAGTTTTTAACGTTATCTCTTGATAAAAACAGATCCCTTGTGAAATTCATGAGCAGTTTTAAAACAATATGAATCTAAAATATTAGCATACTGTATGTGTATTTTTTAAGTTGTAAATAGTGGATTTACAGATATTTGAAAAAAAATGTAGACAAGGATGAATTATTAATATGGATAATTATTTCTCTATTCTGCTATTATCTTATGACAATACATGAAAATAAAAATGATAGAATTTTAGGATCATTGTAGAATAAAATATGTCTCAGTTGTGCATGTAAAGTTGGTACATAAGGTTGTTACCTTTTTCTCCCAGGACCGATGTATGCTTTTGCTGAGAACAGTAGTCATGACCACAACAAAGTGCGCTGAACCAGAACTGACTTTATTGCAGGTTTCTCACAATGCAGAGAAGCACAGACTGGAGTAAACCAACCAGAAAACTCTCTCTCAGTTTCACGAATATGAGTCACAAACACACTTTCACACAGCGTATCTCCCTTGAAGCCTCCAGGACATGTCTCCTTATAATGCCCAAGCTTTATACAGAATACCTTCTCTGAAGCCTCCAGTGCCAACTGTCCACTGTAGCCTTACAGTGCCCAAGCTTCACCCAAGCTGTCTCTCTACAAGGCCGCTTGACATCTTTTGGTACTTAGCAAGCAAACTGATATTTATGAATATGTCTATGAAGATTTTAATTAATCCAGGTCATGATATACATCATTTAGTAGAAATAAGTCAAAAGCAACTGGACTTGAGTTTTCATAGTATTCTTAAAAATGTTTCACCTTCCATCCAAGTGGCTTTATCTGAGTGGTAGCATTTTTAAACCCTTAAGGGTAATAAAATCAACTTCATCCAATCACTGTGGTTTTATTATACAGGTTCTGTATTACATGCCGGGGAATTCCCTACTACTCAGTTGAACTGAAGAAGTCACTTGAACAAGTGGTAACATTTTTTCAATAATACTCCAGTTGCCTAAAGGAATACTGTCATGGGAAAACATGTTTTTTCCAAAACACACCAGTTAATAGAGCTTCTCCAGCAGAATGCTGCATTGAAATCCAATTGTCAAAAATGCAAACAAAATTTTTTATATTTAACTTTGAAATTTCACATGGGGCCAGCCATATTCTTCATTTCCTAGGGTGCCACAGCCATGTGACCTATGCTCTAATAAACTTCAGTCACACCTTACTGCTGAGCTGCAAATTAAGGCCCCCATACACGGGCCGATAGAAGCTGCCCGTGTAGGGGCAGAAACGAGCGGGCTGGCCGACCAATATCTGGCCTGAAATTGGCCAGATATCGATCGGCCAGGTTAAAAGATTCAGTCGGATCGGGGGCCGCATCGGCTCGTTGATGCGGTCCCCGAACCAACGCCCCATTGCCGCCTACATAATCCGGATCGGATTTTTTTTTTTAACTTCAAGCTCCCCGATATCGCCCACCCGTAGGTGGGGATATCGGGGGAAGATCCGCTCGCTTGGCGATCTCGCCAAGCGAGTGGATCTTACTGTGTATGGGGGACCTTTAGAGTGATATCAACCCCCCCCCCCCCCCATTTCCCACCCAGCAGCCAATCAGCAGAACAGTGGGAAGGTTAGCAGCTCCCAGCAGATATCAGAATAGCTCTCAATAGTAAGAAATTGAAGTCTGTCTTCGGACTCCTCCAGTTACATGAGAGTAGGAGAAACAATAGGTTATCTGTCCTATTGTCCTATCTGTTCTATTGTGTTGCGCTGGCTCTTTCTGAAAGCTCAGACTCAGGCACAATACACTGGGACGGTTGCCTACACACCAATATTACAACTATAAAATATACATTTGTTGGGTCAAGAATAAAATTTTAAATGGTAGAGTGAATTAAACAGTGTTATTTAGAAATAAAAAGTACACATGAAAGAACCCCTGTTTATCTTCACTAGATATTTATTAACTTATTAAGCAGATATTGATAAATAATAAAAATCTCTAGGTCTGACTTTTTAAGTGGGAACAAGCAGTTTACAAAACTGTAGTAATGTGCAAAGAAATCATTTTCCCCAAAAATACTATTACTAATACTACTAATACTACTATGCTTTGTACATACAATGCAGATTTATTTTACCAGAATTCCAATGTAATAGCTGAATCTTGCAAAAAAATGCACCATAATTTGTAAGTTATACAGGTATAGGACCCATTATCCAGAATGCTCGGGACCAAGGGTATTCCGGATAAGGGGTTTTTCTGTAATTTGGAACTCCATACCTTAAGTCTACTAAAAAATCAATAAAACATTAATTAAACCCAATAGGATGTTTTGCATCTAATAAGGATTATTTATATCTTAGTTGGGATCAATTACAAGGTACTGTTTTATTTCTACAGAGAAAAGGGAAATCAGTTTTAAAATTCTGAATGATTTGATTAAAATGGAGTCTATGGAAGACAGGCATTCCGTAATTCGGAGCTTTCTGGATAACGGGTTTCCGGATAAGGGATCCTATACCTGTACTTACTTGTTACAAATTAATGTCAGTTACATGTGCAGGCAAAATCTGCTATGAGGACACTGGCAGAAATGCCTCCAGATTATGTATTATACCAGGTCTGGAGTGGGTTTAAAAATGGGCCCTGGCATAGTATACAGAGGCCTAAAAAAAACCCACCCGTCCAACAAATAGTGACTGTCTATGGCATCTTATAGCAGTCCCTCTGGCATTTGCCACAACCCACAGATTGTCTCTTGTAATGGTCAGTATTTGTCAGATCCAGACTGGCAAAAATGGCTCTTTTCATTAGAGCTTACAGTCTAAAAACTTTCATAATCAGGAAACTAAATTGAGTTCTCAAGCACCCTGTTCAACCATATAATTATCCCTATAAAACATACAATTTTTCATTTCCACCCACTCATTAAAATTTTAAGACAGGTACAACACAGACTACATGTGTATATATATACAGCCTTCTAGCTATTGAGCTACAAGTTCCTTAGAACTATGTATGTACTACACAAATCCAGCAGCAGAAAGTAAAACGAATATCTCTGGCACTATTATAATCACAGAACGCTTCAGGGCTGTAGATTTCAGCTTTTCATAATACATATAGATTTGACATAATTCTCTGTAGGTGATTTGCCTTGGCAAATTGTACACATTGTGATGAGTCGTTATTTCATTACATTTAGTTAATCTCTCTAATGGGATTCTGCTTTTGGCAACTGATTTAAAATGGCTTAGGAAACAATGTTGAGGTTCTGATCTTTCAGCCTATTTTTTTAACATGATGAATGCTATGAGTATAGAGGAATCCACATAAAATGAATGTGAGTGATTCTCACAAGTGCACAGGTTTCTCTGAGTGCAGTGTAAATATTTCTTTCATCGTGGTCACTTCTCTGCAGCTGTGGTACATATAGGACATTTTTGTAGCAGCTGTGTGAAATTCCAAAGGCCCATTTAACATGATATCTGACAACCTATACACATTGTTCCCAAGGCTTTATATTAAAAAAAATGCAGTTATTTATTTACAAGAAAGCATTTCTTTACATGCAGTGGCAGTTTTATTTATACTAGATAGGACAAGCAATGCTCATATTAACCATGAGCTTCGTTTGGCACAAAATGAGTTCTCCCGCCTATAATATTGATGTTTATTATATGCAGTTTTGATCTTCGCATTCACTGACATGGTTCCCTGCTGTTGCTTATTACAAATATTTTTTTGAAGTGGAATTTATTAGTGCTAATAGGGTTTAGCCCAGTCAAAATATATAAGAAAACCTTCAGAGGATTATTGAATAAAAATGGCAAATTATAAAATGGACTGTGTTACACTGCTTTGATCTATAGAACATATAAAAAATAGTCAGCGTTGAATAAAGTTACAGGCCCAGGTGGTCTCTCTAGTTCATTAGTGATGTATTAGTGATCTCTCCCAAATTACAGCTTTTTGGTGGGTTGGCTCAATTTAGTATTAACAAAAAAAAAACTGACTAATCACTTGTTTAAAGGAATTAACCGAATGCTGCCATTTGTTATAAGCATATCTCGGCCTCATCAGCCATTTCAAAGATGAAATGTTTTCAAACACTACACACACTGATTTAAATCAACAACACGAAAATATTCACACATAGCATCTGTCACATACAGAGATTCTAATCAATGCTCCTTCACAGAAATATTTTTCATCATGGATCTAAAGCACAGATGAACAGATGGGTTTAACACAATTATATTTACTATACATTATGTTATTTGATAACTCTATAGAGATTTACATAATTTTAAAAACACTCCATTAATCTTGTTACACTGAATGCAATTCTAATCACTTGCCACCTTAAGAAGATAAAAAAAGCCACCTCTGATACCTTTTCATGAGCATCTATCTATCTATTATCTATCTATCTATCTATCTATCTATCTATCTATCTATCTATCTATCTATCTATCTATCTATCTACAGTATCTATCTATCTACAGTATCTATCTATCTATCTATCTATTATCTATCTATCTATCTATCTATCTATCTATCTATCTATCTATCACCTATCTATCATCTATCAATCTATCATCTATCTATCTATCAATCTATCATCTATCTATCTATCTATCTATCACCTATCTATCATCTATCTATCTATCTATCTATCTATCATCTATCTATCATCAGTGATGAGCAAATGTAGTTATTAGAAATTCTCAAAATGCAGCTACTGCAGAAGGTTTTTGCCACATGCAATTTTTTTATGCACCCACGACTTTTCTGATGCAACCTATGCTTTTTCCTCACTTGCCGAATTGTTGTCGCTGTGAATTTTTGCAGCAGTTTTGCAAAAAAAATTTGCCAATGACAAAATGTGGAGTTTCACTGCCTGGTGAAAGAATTTGCTCATCTATCATCAGATAGATAGACATCTCGCTAGCTAGCTATGCATCTCAAAAATATCTGCAATGAGTCTGAATGAAATCACTGCCAAGTTTATTATATTTTATATGATCTAGTAACTATTGACCATAGGGAAATAACATTGATTCATTACGGCTTTTTGGTAACATTTTTAATATCCTTTTAGTATTACAACAAGCAGAGTAAAGCCCAAAGGTATGCTATGGTTATTTAAAGTGTCAGTGGCCAACATTAAACCAACAAATACCCTTATTGCCAACACAATGAACATCTGGACAAAGCTTTTGGCATAAGATCCCTTGACTGCAATATTGGGCAATTTCCTACCAGGTCAGATTCCAGACTCTCACAACAAATAAATTAAAAAAGTCTGTTTTCAATTTATAAAAGCTTGACATATGATAACAGAACAGTGGGAGATAAACAATAAGTATGGCAAGTTGCCTGAACCCTGAACAATTATGCTATCGGTCTCTAGCCCACTGGAGTGATCTCTACAATATAAAAGATTCTTTCCTGAGCCAAGCTACATATAAAGGACTCATACACAAGGGAACGGGGCGCGAAATACCCATGTGTATGAGCCCTTAAAACATTTATTTGCAAATGAGAGAAGCCACTAAATATGCAATTTTCTGTATACAGTTCAGAACACAAGTATTCAAAAGTTTCTCTACTGTAAAATTCAGGAAACATTCAAAGGCGCTTGCACAAATAATTGGGTAAAACAGATAGACTGTGCAAAATAAAAAATATTTGTAATATAGTTAGTTAGGCAAAAATGTAATCTATAAAGGCTGGAGAGGGCAGTTGTCTAACATCATAGCCAACTTCCTTCATAGCTACTTCCTGCTTTCAGTTCTCTAACCTCTTAGTTAGTCAGTGACTTTAGGGGGGGGGTCACATGGGACATAACTGTTCAGTTAGTTTGTGAGCACACAGGTCAGACTCAAAAGCAACTAACTGAACAGTTATGTCCCATGTGGCCTCCCTAAAGTTACTTATTGGACTACTAACAGCTTAGAGAGCTGTAAAGTGTTCCGGAGGTTAAACTCCTGACAGGAAAAAGCATTTAGATTGTACCAATATACTGACCAGAAATGCAACATATACGTTGTATGTTTTACTGTTTATTAGGTTCTAATTAAGTTATAAATAGTTTCTGACAGACCAGCTAACTTCTGTGTAAAAATCACAGCCAAACACTAAGCAGAATCTTTGCCAGACAATAGTCCTTAATGGACTTTCCATATCCCCCCTGGTATGTTCTGTCATTTGGTCTGGTCCTTCTTCAGTGCATTAGAATAAGAGCCAAGATGTCTTTAACTGCTCTAATCACCTTAAAAAAGTTTCATAGTTGATTTTAAAGATAATTTCTTTACTGCAGCAACCTGTTTACCTTTACCTACAGCACTTCCATGCAGTTGTTGCAGTGTGTGTAGCATATTTGTAAAAGTTTGTATTGAAGACAGGCAGGGCACATGTATCTAAAATGTCTGCTGTGAAATGTCTCTGTTATGTAAAACCCGCTGTACAATCACTGTTCTTGTTCTAGTCTCAGAGCACTGGCATCACAGAAGAGGTGGGCTGGTGGCCTTGTGATGTACTTGGAAGTGGCAGTGTTCTTCTTACTGTTGTACAGGTCCCCAAAGAGGTGCACATCAATAAAATGTTATGAAGTTACAGTATCTCTGCCTGATGTGTTCATGTCCTCTTGCCTGCTGCTGTTACTATCCCTATGCTGGCTGTGTGTGTAGACCAGATGGTCACGTGTGTTGGTGTGACAGTATCTAACTTTAAGTTTAAAAAGTGTATTAATTGTGAGGTCTTTGAAAAAAAAAAAAAAACCACAACAACAACATGGCAGCCTGATTTTTTATTTCATATCTTTCCAGTTTCTCATTTTTATGGATCCATTTCACAGAATAATTTACTCAATAATGAAGAGCGTATTTCAGCGCATGAATTTTTGAGAAGATGAATAAATTCATACCTTTTGCCAAACACTTTGTTGCATATGCATGAAACCAATTCAAAAGAACAATGTAGCTATCAGAGAGCAGAGAAGAAAGGTCTGAAAACAGAGGCAAAGGTGTTGGTATTTTCACAGAAAATGCATTGTTTTAATTAATAAAGTAGCTCATGGTGACATGTACGAAATACAATATGTATTCCACTTCTATGAAATTCACATGAGGTCTTATGTAATTTTTATAAAGAACAAAGTCATTATAAATATTTAAACTGTAACATTTTTCTTTGCATAATATCAATATGTAGAGCAATTCAAGAAAAAAGAATGTGTTATGTGTTGTTGAGCATTGATAAAAAGCAATAGATTTGAAAACATTTTTACATTAAAAATAAAATGCCCATTGCTTACTCCTGTAAATGTACTATACTGTTATATGGAATATATTTGTTTGAATACAGCAGAACCATTTAGGAAATATATATTTTTTTATATTATGGCAATTATATCAGGAGATAATAATTTTCCTCTGTACATGAAACCCACACAAACATGGGGAAAACATACAACCTTGTGCCCTTGATAAAATTAAGTCTAGGACCCCAGCTATGCAAGGCAGCAATCCTACCCACTGTGTCACTGTGTTCTGTGCACTCCATGTCCTCCTTTCTTCTTATTTATTCTTAATTTGTACTTTTATATTCATCCTGTTTTGCTATTCTACAACTTGGGTGGGGGAAAAAATAAATAAATCATTTTCAACTGGTCCTCTTAAGACACAGACTATGTAATATGAGCTAAGATTAATGACAGGTAGTGTAGTTTTGTTGTTATCATGTTTTTTACGGTTATTAAATTATTATAACCCTTTTATATAAATGGCTGCTCAGTTTGTGAGACTGATTCTCTGCAGTAAATATAAGCAAAATCCTATTACTAGATGGAAGTATATTTCTACATGAGCCACAGATAAATAAGCCCCTATGCATAAGGAAAAAGGAACTATAATATGTTCGATATTAGTGCAAATCTCTGCCACTATTATTAATGGCTAAAGATTACAGTCTTTAGGTCTAAACTATATATTCATTTTAGCTACATTGAATAAGTGTGTCCAGCTATTTTTGTTGTGTATATACTAAACAAGGCACAAGTCCATATCTGTAATTGCTGCATCAAGTATACAAAGTCATAAATATGTGAGAAGTACTGTAGCCCATATTTAGCAACATTCATAAATAAGGTCCCATTGAGGTGGGTCGAATGAAATAGCAATAATATATACTGTTATATTTGCACAGCTGAAAAATTCTAGTCAATTTTCTGAAAACAGTGAAAAAAGATCACATTTTCAAGGGAATACATTTCAAACAACTTTTAATAAACTGAGGATGCCAAGATATACTAACAATATAGAGTTATGTTGTATAAAGCTTATTTTCCCTTTTCATAATACTGTTTTAGAACAAAAGTGTTGTATTTGACCTGCAGAATTGATTTTAGATGTTAATCTGTGAGTTGCATGTATGGGAGACACAAAGCAAATCAGCCTCAAGCTCAGGCACACACGCACACACCTTCAAAACAGGTAAATTAATTATAGCCTACAACATTTATACATAAATAAAACAAGATGTATTTGTGCCTATGGCAAAGACTTCCAACATACTTGTATAGTTTGGGGAATATGCTCTCTTCAGTTTTTCCCCTTATGTTGTTTCCTCTTGTGCATGAACTTTACCTTACTGCTTATCACTGAAAGAAAGTGGATTGCCTGCTGAGGTGGGAAATCCCAAAATGGTAGACAATACCATGGAAGAAATGTGTTGGTTGCACAATGCAGGTTTGTCCTCCAGGCTATGTTTGTTATACCGTATTTTTTGCTAGTAGAATGATTTAATATTGTATTTTGTTTCATTTTTTTATTTTGACCTTATTGTGTTCTTATGTAGGTGTTTAGTATCTCAAAAGATAATTACTGTATATGACTGCAAGCAGACAAATATTGAAAGTTTTTATAAATGTTCCCTATACCTGTGAAACTATTTGTTACCAGGAATATTTTATTATGACTTTTGTTTATAGAGCTTATATATATTTAGTGTTAACAGTGTTTTAGTGTTAAAAATATTAAAAAAAGAAATATGAATGTTAGTAAACGCCTCCCACAGCCTATGATCAGTTTCATAGGAGACAAACCTGCCTGTTTGTAGGAGGAAGCCATAATGCTTAGGAGTCCAGCACCGCAAGCACCAGTCAGTCAGCAACAGGATGATAGTGATGCTTTTTATAAAGCCTTTGCTTTCTTGAAGACCAGGAAAGTCCAAAATCTATAAAACAGATAGAAATAGGAATTAGTAAAGTTAGAAAGAGGGTGGTAAACATTGAGCAGCTATATACATTCTGACTGCTTCTTAGCTATTCAAAATAAAGAAAGAATAAACACTAGAAAGAGTAGTGATGTGGAGCTTCCTTTAAGACAGAACCCAGTGCCATCTTCAGAGGAAGAGAAAGCAGGCCCAAAACATATGAATAAGTGTCGGAACAAGAGGTATCTGTGAGGTTGTAAACCATTTAAGATTAGAAAAAAAGAGGGGCTAGTTGAGTGATGGCTACACTGTAATGTATATAGAGTTGCTTGGCAGGGAAACAAGCCATTGCTGTTTGTTCAAAAGCCAATGACATTATGAGGTGATTTTTGTTGCAAGAACTTACATTAGCTTAACATGGCAGATCAAGATGTGTAACCTCTGAATGTTTATTATAGTGAATGCAATATTTCATGGGCAGCCCCTTTATCAAGTATCGATGCTTGATGATGGAGGGTCCCCCTGAAATACTGCACTCATTGCATTGCAGTTTTACATTATGCCTATGCTGTTCTCCCCTGTTGTGCTGATTTGCATTCTGTTAGGAGGGCACTGCATATATATACCATGCACTTGGCTATGTTACAGAAGAAGTTAGGGTGTGTGGTGGTAATCTTTCTAAACTTTTTTTAAAATCGTTTTAAACTGGTTTTATATATTTGAGTATGTAATAAGCATGATTGCCTTGAGAAATGTCACAATGGGCAACAACAGGAGGTCCCCTTCACTCACCCATTATCATTATATTTAGACATTCTGTAAATTAAGCTACCAAGTTAAGCCATCCCCTTTAAGCATAACAGGGATTGTTTGTCCATATATTGCAATATACTTCAAGCTGGCCAACTGCGTCAAAGTCGTCCCTGGTTTTATTTATTTAAATTGTGAATATCCCAGCGCTCTAAGTGTCTATAGGTTGGTATTGTGCTTTCAGAATGTTTGCCGGGGCAGTGAAAGATGTGTACAACAACTCAGTATTGCAAAATCTCACTTCTAGACCAGTTCACAAGATAATTTTATTTTAGAGATTTGGTTTTATTTTGGTCAATACCAGTCCATCAAGAATCTATCTTAAAAAGTTGAATAAATTCATCTGCTTTGTTTTCTTTATTAATTGCAACTGAATTGATTGTATTAATTTCATACATAACTATTCATAAATTCATTGTGCTTGCAGGTCTAGACAAATTCATCGCAAAAAAAAAGCGCCAATGGGGAACTGCAGAAATTCACCTCAAATCCATGCCTGCCAAAAAATTTTGCTTATCACTAATTGTTACAGTTTCTATTTTGTTCTATTAAATTGTAAGAAGAAATGTTCTCATATGCTATGATCTAGGTTACAGGCCATAAGCAAAAAAAGTTATATTTTCTGTATTGTTTTACAAACCACAAATCTCTAACACCCAGCAAATATTTAAATTTCACTGCAGAGTTTGTATCTCCGTCTTATTCGCGCAACACCCCAGTTTGTTCTATATCAGGCTTTGCTAAGTCAGCAGGTTAAATAATGAATTCAAAGCCTTTAAAGAGTATTTTCCAACAAAACAAAAGATTAAGAAAAGTCTGGGGTTTAATAAATGAGCCTGCAATTCACATTAGCTTGTGTTTCAGGCCAAGATATGATCTCGTTTCAACCTTAGTCTTTGCTGAAAAAGCAAATTGCTGGTGTTTTACATATTGCACTATGTTATTCTACATCACACTCTAGGCTACCTAAAGAACAAATGTAGCTCTTTTTAGAGTGATTTTGTGTCATTGTTAGGGAAACATGGGATAAAACCTTTGACAAGACGGCAGAAAAGGGTTTCATGACAGTTACAGACATATTTTAATGTGTAACAGCAAGTGGTCAGATGTTTACAGATAAGAGAAGACATGTAAAATCCAAATCATTAAGATACACCAATGTCTGCACACCAATCTGTCTGCTTGTCAGGGAGATAGATTATACAGTATGACAAAATCACAGAAATACAGCTGTAGCAAGAAATCGGAGGGGAAAAATATTAAGATATAGGGCAGAAAGAATACACTGCTATACTGTTGAAGACAAGATTAAACATGGAAGTACAGACTGAGCTTTACTTTATTTACATATGGTGTAACGTAAAAACAAAACAAGTATCTATACTATCTTGATGCAACACGGATAGAGGTTCTAGTACAGACTTCTGATCTAGAACATTTTCAATATGTAAATATAAATATATAAAACAAACAACATATTACTGCCTAATTCGTAGAATTTGTTTTTATTGCCCTACTGTTCACGGAGAAGAAAGAGGTTTGAAGTTGGTGATTGACCAAGCTGATATACAATTAAGATATAAGTCTAAGAACACACAAGGGGTCCTTTGGTGAATGTGCCCCTTTCAAACTTCCTCTGGTCCTTTTGTAAGCTAAGTTGACAAAGGATGTAGTTCTGAGAAAAAACAGTAGCAGTCAAGCAAGAAGTCTTGCAGTTGGGAATGGGACTAGTTGTCTAGTTGATTACAAGAACAGCATCATTTGAATTCAGATCTTCTTAATCTAACTTTATAAACTTAATACAAACCTGGGACTAATAAAAATATAAACCCAGGAAGCCCTGTGTGATACACAGGATCATGTGACCCTCATTTAAAAAACGTATTCAAAATATTTCCAAAAGGGAAGTGGATTACATCAGTGTCTATCTTTTAGGTTTAAGCCTGTATTTGTGTCCAGGAATGAGGAAAGCTACACAGGACAGGATAGGGAAACCATGAGTGCAGACTAGTGCCTATACTGAGTTCCCTTAGGAGCAAAGGACAGTTGTAGATACATAGTGAGGGTTGCCAGCCCTACTTAAGTATAGTAATAGGGCTGGTATTCTCAATCTAGTGTTCCTGCAGAGCCCAAGGCTGGTGGGTCCTTGATATATGACTTCATGATCACTGATCTGAATCTTCATGGAGGTCCCACTCATGGAACACTGGACATGGGTTGCTGCTTATAGTCCCCTTTGGAAAGAGTAGGGGCTCTATTTTTAGACTGAAAATAGAGCTATTTTAATAAAACAAAGCAGCATCTTTAGGGCATCTGGTTCTGCGGACAGCACCTCTGCCTTAGTTAGAATATTAAACATGCAATGTCAGTATTCCTTTTAGTCAGATTTTTTGTGGAAAATTAAAGGCGCCTTAAGCAATGTTAGTGTACATAAGACATAATATTAAAATTCCAAGATGAGGAAAGATACAAAATATGTAAAAAAAAATTGTTTATTAAATGTATTTGAAAGCTTCCATATAATTATTGGAAAACATTTATTAAGTTTATTTTTACTGCTGTATGTACATCAAAAAACAGAACATGTTTTTTCAGCATTAGTAGTAAATGTATTTGCAGAAACAGTATAGATTTAAGAATTCCCAGTACGGTGGCTGTAGCATTGCCGTTTTTGGGAAATACAAATATTTTGTTTAAAATAAGACAAAATTGCTTAATTACTGTTTTCAAATCATTTTGAGTTCAAGCGGTGCCAGTAGCTCCATTCTACAGTGCACGTTGGGAGCTGAGTGAAGATGTATTTGATGTGCAGCACCAAGCAGTGCATACTCCTTCTCACAGAATACTTTGCATGCAGTATGTAGCTTCACGCATTTCAGTTATTTGTCATTTTTCTGCAGGAGGTGGTTCCAAGAGAACTGTATCTGACTTGCCAATGGAATTTCACCCCTCCTTTTTTGTTCTTTTATGCAATGAATGCATCTAGGAAAAAAAAATAAAAAGAGCAGGGATCCCGACAATTGTTCCCATAAAGGCCTAAATGTTCATAAATGCCAGACTGTCATTCGCATCAGGTCTACGCAGTTGGAATAGAAGGTGCTTTTTAATGCTACCCCAGAGTCAATTAAAATACAGTAATGCTGACATTTGCAGCATAGTGAATGATCAAAGTAAAGAATGCCCATACAGCTTCTGACATAAAAGCAGCGTGTTTGGCTGTGGAGTGACACAGTGTAACAGGTCAGGTAATTATCTAAAAAAATCTATGATGTATATGTTGCAATTGCTTAGCTTGTTCCCATTATCAGGGCCATCAAACAGAACAGCACTCTCACTTCTGCTGATGGATCGTAAAGCTGGTGACACCCTCGTTCTCCCCATGCAGATGGCATCTTAGGATCGGCTGAATTAATTTGACAATAAATAGATGATAACAGTTGCTGTCTTCTATTTTTTGTTGCTCAGTTTTAATTGCACCAGGACAGGTTTTAACACTTCTGGGAATTGCTATGAAGCTGTTTGTGCGATTAGCAATTCCCCCCTCTCCTTCAGCCTGTCGCTGCTTTGTTCCTATGTTATTTGCATGATAATTGCTCCATGAAAATACATTTTATTTTTCCCCTCAACCTTCCATCCAAATCTTTGTGCATTAGTTATGTAGATTAAGGTTTGTTTTTCCACTTTGTCTTGATGTGTTTATTAATTTAATGAAGGATTTTGACAGAAACGTCTGCATGCTGAGGGTTCAGTGGGGCTAAGGCCATGGGTATTTTCTAACTGGCTGCATATTTTCTGCTTCACTAACATTATAATTGGCTTAATGGGCTTTCTGTTCTGTGCATTGGCTTTCTACAACCTATCTAAAGCTGACTAATTACAGCTTTTTACATTAAAATCGGATAGATTTCAATTTATCTCCACAAAATTATCACAATAATTACAGTAATAAATTAGGCATATGGATGCCATTAATCACACCAATTTAAAATCTGGTCTCATAGCAGCGCAGCGTGGAATTTGTTTTCGGAATGTGCATTCAAATGTATGTTATGCTTGTGATAGTACTTTACATTCCCTAAGCAACGAATATATGGGCGCTGTAGGCAGTGGGGGCCTAGAAAATGTATTGATTCAGTGAAGCAGTGCACATGTTAGTGTGCTTTAAGCAACGAAAAGCCAAAAGTCAATAGATTTTTCCTATTTTCTTATATTCTTGCAAGTTTCCTTTACACAGACAGTGCTCTTTTTCTTTTTCTATAAATATATATATAAACCACTTATGTATGGACAAATGTGATCCTTATCTGAATATAATTTGTAACAGCCGAACGGATTATTCTGCTATTTATAACCGAATATCTGTGACACATTCCTACTGTGTCTAGGTCAATTCTGAAACAACATCCTTCTAATGCAGAGGAATTGGAAATATAAAATACACTCACATTCAGATACTGGCAGAAAATTGCTTCAGACATTTTTTCAAGGTTTATTTTTCCTTCTTTTCTTTTAAATACATGAAATAATAAAAAAAGAGTTCCACATCTAGTTATCCTTTTATAATAAGACACCAGTTTGAATTTATGTATATCTTCCTTGGAACATGGTTTGGTTCCCTGTTTAAAGTTATTGTTGGACATTGAAATGGGCATGAGCAGTGCCAAAAATGTGGAAGTATTGCAGTGTTATCTTGATTCTACAATCCACAAAGGGAGCCCAGTACTTACTGGCTGGTAAAGGCAAATGTTATAAAATGGGTACTCCATCTCACTTTTCACTAGTTGGTGAGATTGGCTAATTGGCACTGTAGATGAGTGCACATTGGTTCAAGCAGCTTGTGTATGGACTAGTAATTATTTTTTGGGTTCTGATGAAAATGGCCACTTAAGTAATTATATGTCTATGGGAAAAAAATATAAAAGCATTTACAAAAAATATCATTTAGATTATAGACTGGTAAACCTCAGTGTGGTTGCCCAGAAACAGTTGGAATCAGAAAGAGCTGCTAGTGAAGAATTTGGAATAATTTCAATGCAGTATACTAATAAGACACAATGTGATTTTATAAAAAATTGTTTCAGGCAAATGAGTTTAGTGGGTAGTTTCTATGCTATATTTACATTTTACTAAGGTTATGAACATATTTCACACAGCAGACTGGAAAATGATTCAAATAATTATACATTGTGACCTTATAGCCATACTAAATGTCAAATTGCTAATCAGAGTTTAAGCCTAATGCCCTACAGAGAGATTGGTCGGCCATGATAAATCTCTGCTACTGTGGTCAACTAATCTCTCCGAAATGCCTTTCCACCAGCAACAAAGTGAATCACCAGTGGAAAGGTATACGCGTCGCTTTGTTTTCCCAAAGTTGTTCAAAGTTGCCTGTGGAAAGGCATTTCAAAGAGATTAGTAACCTGCAGTATCAGAGATTTATCACGGGCGACTAATTTCTCCGTGGGGCATTAACCTAACATGCCTAAAAAGGGTACTACATTTAGGAGAAGTTAATGTTATTCTTTTTACATTCAAATCACTGGTTCGATAACCCTTTCTGCACCAATCTTGTTGAAAAAGTTTGCCCCAATGACCCATAGGTAATGTAGGGAAGCTGGGCTTAACAGGGCTAGGAAGGCCTGCCCTTCCCCTCACCTTGGTGTACTGTAATTGAACAGTGGGATTTCTGGACTATTACGCCACTTCCAGACGCACGTGACTTTATGCGTGGCTATCTAGAGGGTCACCTGCTCAGTCTCACACACCTGGCTCACAGGTTAGACTAGAATCACAAAGGTTTATTTTAGAGTGTGCTGTTTCTTGCTGTGTCTCATTTCGCTTGTTGTTTGGCTACAAGTAACAAGCAAGATGCTTTTCCAGCATTTTTCAATTTTTTAATTCTGTTTTTATTTCTATTTTTCATATTCGCTGAAAGTTCTGTTCCTACATTAGTATGTCTCAAATGTGACAAGGAGTTTTATAAAATCAAAGATGAATTTATGAACTTGTTTGACAAGGGACACAAGTTAGATGCAATTGAATATTCCAAAATAGGTTTTATTAAACCATTTTTAAAAAAAAATATTTACTGTTACCTTTGAGGGCATTATTGTCACTATGGAAGAGAGGACACTGGGTAAGTATTAGCTCTGTAACTAATATGCCAAGCTGGTAGGACTGGGCTTTTTAAAGCATATTTGTGTTAGTAGTATTTAATTATATTGTCTGTTAAAAATGTATCATAATATAATGTTTTCTTTGTGTTTTTAATGGCCAATATTTAATACAAAACACAGTACAGTACCCGTTATCCAGAATGCTCGGTACCTGGGGTATTCCGGATAAGGGGTCTTTCCGTAATTTGGATCTCCTACCTTAAGTCTACTAAAAAAATAATTTAAAAAGTAATTAAATCTAATAGGATTGTTTGGGCTACAATAAGGATTAATTATATCTTAGTTGGGATCAAGTACAAGTTACTGTTTTATTATTACAGAGAAAAAGGAAATCATTTATAAAAATTAGAATAATTTGTTTATAATGGAGTCTATGGGAGATGGCCTTTCCGTAATTCGGAACTTTCTGGATAATGGGTTTCTGGATAAGGGGTCTGATACCTGTACCATAAATTATAAAAGTCTTTCTTTTAGGGATGCACTGAATCCAAACCCCAATCTGTTTAAGGGAGAATTTATAAAGTTCAAGATTGCAATTTTGCTGCAATTAGGGAAAAGTTTCTAAAAGTCTTTTAGAAAAAGACACAGTTCTAAATAAAACCCAACAATCCTACATTTTTTAAATAAAATCTGAAATCTTACGGCCTAATTGTTCCCAGTGATTTTGTTGTCATATCAATAACTGAATATAATTAACTTATGAGCTTTTTTAAAAATGCTCACAGTTACATTTTAACAAATATACTCTGAGGATTCAGCCAAATCCTGCATTTTCAGAATATGCCATTGTAAAGTTTTGATCCAAATGCAAAAGTGATGGATTTGGTGCTTTTCTAAATAAGAGATGTATAACTGAGTTAGAGACCTACAGTATATAAAACACTTAGGGGCACATTTACTAATCCACGAATCCGAAATCACAAATGGGAAAAAATCGTATTGGAAACGAAAATTTCGTAATGTCGCAAATATCACGAAATGCTTACGAAAAAATCGTATTAGTCATGATAATATCGTATTGGCGATCCGAAAGTCACGAAATTTTTGTACCGAACAATTGTAAACAGCGGTAAAACCTTTCCGATTTTTTCGTGCAAACGTCCGAAAAAGTCGTGCGGCGTACGAAAAAGTAGTGCAGACGCCCGAAAAAATCAGCGAAAATACGCTCGGAGCGTTCGCATGAATGTATGTATGTAATATGTATCATTTTATTTATAAAGCATTACAAGGATACGCAGAGCTGTACAATACACAATTACACAGGGAGGACAAGTGTTATAATAAATACAATAAATAAATGTAAATACATAGAGATTAAGTGCCATGTAGTATCAGGCACAGTAGGAAGGAGGTCCCTGCCCATACAGCTTATAATCTAAGTCCCATTAATGCACATTCCAACTAACCCAGTATGTGAAATTCAAGAAAAAAATTCTAATCTGTTTTTTTACAGATACACTCGGAACTGAATTGGCCAAGGAGTTTCGAAAAACAATGAAATTGATAGCAGATACTTAATTTAAATGTGTGCTTAATTCTACTAGAAAATGATGTTTATTTGGAGAACAAATAGCTACAATGAAACAGTATCCTAGTTGCTGGAATAAAGGTGGCCATATACTGCCAGATCTACCAAACAAGTGGATCTGGATCCAATTCGACCACCCATGCACAGGGCCAAAGTAGACTGATCCAACTGTTGGCCCTGGGGTCAATGAGTGGATCATGCACTGGGGCCTATGGAGGCTTGTCAGATGAGAATCACATTAATGCAATTCTAAATACACTGTTTGTCCAATGGGATGTTTAAACCTGTGCAATTGTTGTTTAGGTCAGATTTGTCTTTTTAACAATTCAACAATTCATTGACCCTGCAGTTAGGAATGAGAATTGACCCCCAACATAAAGTTGTATCTAATGCAAGAGATTGTAATTCTAACCAACTTCTCAATATGCAAACCTTCCCCTCTTTTTCCTGAACTCTGCCTTCTTTTTTCTGTTTATGCAGGAGCCAGACTTATCTAGGTCATAGAATCAAACTTCCAAGAGCTAAAAAGGAAAGCCGACATTATTGTTCAAATGTTTGAGCAAGAATGTAAGTAATTTAACCGCAATAAATATCTGTACAGCTGTATTGGGTTCTATGCATAAACCCCCCCCCCCCCAATAGAAAGGATAAGCCACTGCTAAAGCATTTAGATATGACACATGTAATAATATACATATTATTACACACTTAGGGCCACACTACTAATCCATTTCGTACCTTGCGGCGACTTTTTCGTACTTTGCGTGACTTTTTCGTACTTGCGACAAAATTTGTGCGACAAAATCGTATTGTCGAGTATGAAAGTTTCGAATTTGTTCAAGCTTCGTTATCGTGACTTTTCTTGGGCCAGGTTGGAGCTGCAGAGTGACATTCATTCCTAGGGGAGGCTTCCAAAATCATGCACTGAAGGATCAAAGTCAGAAAGGTTTTCCCGCTGTTTACAATTGTTCGGTACACAAATTTTGGATCGCCAATACGATATTATCATAACTAATACGATTTTTTCGTGAGTTTTGCGATCTTCAGAAATTATCATATCTAATCCGAATTTGTCCCATTCGGGATTCAAACTCGTGTTTTCATGAATGTAGCCCTTAATCTAAAACATTTGTTTCTAAGGTATATGTTTGAAATTAATTATCTTGAAACATTTACTAATTGTTCTCTGTTTCACTTTTTAGGTTCATGCCCCAATCTGAAAGGTAAGTTGGCCTTGTGACTCCTGTTTGTTATAGTGATGAGTAGTAAGGCAGTAGCAAGAGTAGCACATTGTATTTTGTACCCCAATTGCAGAAATAAATCTAGATTTACCAATACATTGTCATTTTAAACTTGGGGGCTTGTTTAATTACTATGTTAACTCTCTACAAGTGGTAGTGAAGCTCAAATTGCTTGATACCCCAGTTCTATCTAAATATGTTCCCTTAGTAAATAATCCATAAAATTATATCACAAAGCAGCAATTTAATAAACATTTTTTAAAAATTAATGAAAACTGAAATGCCCATTTAAGCAGATAGATGTGTCTCTTTATATCCAGTTTTAATAGAATTTTCTGTATAGTATCTTTTTCTTTTTGTTGTCTTTTCTAGGTGGCTTCAAATGTGGTGAGTAAAGTCTAATGCTTCAGTGACAGCGTAATATAAATAGAGTTTGGTTATTTAATATTATAAAGTTACATGGGGTATGGGTATCAGTGAGGATAGGGGGAACATGCAAGGTGTAACACAGTACATGCAATACATTATACATTATTATATGGCACAGGTACCGGACTCATGAATGCTTAACAGTCATCTCCAATGATGCTTATACCCCCTGTGCCACCTGTCAATGCAACAGGCAGACTAAAGAATGTATTTCTTAGTGATAATGATGATATTTACTGTACTTACACTGCTTATCCATTAGTTTATATTGTGATTAAGGATAAATGACTATAACCTTACTATAATGTATGACCCTGACTCTGAAAAGGGAAAGTAACATATAGCCATTCCATCCTTAGAATATTCTCAGTGACTTATTCAGTGCCAGACTGGGTACACCAGACACACTGAGGTCCCACTGACAAAACTTAGATGTAAACAATCATAAATGTAACAGGTGTGATATAGACCTGTGGGAGGGGTATAAGAAAGGGCGGCTGGAATTAGTACTATCAGGGGCCCACAGGGAGATCCTCCAGTATCCTTGCAGGCCAGTCTAACCCTTCTGACTTAAGCTTTGTGTAACTTAGTACTGATATATAATAATTTCCTATATTTTTAGGAGTTCTTGAGCAGAATATCATTCAGTGTGGCACAAGCAAAGAGCAGACTCTGGCATGTGTTGGGGGCTCCAATGAGAACAAATGTGACGGTACATTTTTATACCATACAGCTTTCATGAAACTTAGTAAAGGAGAGACTACTAAATCCAAAAATGAGGGGGTCAAAAATTAGTGGCTGCTGAATAGGAGTTATACAATAACATAATAGAAATGTCACTGTATTGCATGGAGAGGCCTCCTGTTAGAGTTTTGCAATATTAATTTACTAATTAAATTATTTCTTTTTTTTTTTTTTTTAGAAATTGTGTCCAGCTGCCTGATGTGTGTGTCATGCAGGAGTATGTCACAGTAAGTACTTAAAGCTTCTACATTCATGTCTGAATACAATATAATATATACTACTAGAACTACTTTTCCATCCAAGACATAATTTAACTGATTTAACTGAAATGATATATCACTTGTTTGTGCTTTCCACCTTTCCCAGAAAGCACTTACATTAAAATAATGAATCATTTAATAAATTCCATAGTAAGCAACAGAAAACTGTGAAAATGCTTTATTAAGGAAAGAAGATAGAATTCCTGGCAACTTTCCAATTCTTTTTCATAACAAATGGCTTTAAAGTTATTCCTAAATGTAATTGCAATTGAAAGCAGTGTCTGAGTACCAGTTGCAGGGCCGGACCAAAGTATTTTGGCACCCTAGGCAAAGGCTTCAATCAGCGCCCACCCCCCACCCCCGCCGCGTCCTGCATTACCATTTCCCACCTCACTATTTTACAGTTTAATTAATTTTTTTTTTGCATTTTAAATAAAAGCACACATGAAACAACAGCCCCCAGTCAAAGCAGTCACACATCGCAACCCGGAGGCCCAGCCGCAGCCGAGATAGTCAGAAAAGTCAGAAAGGACTAATAAATGTGCCATCATCCAACCCTTCCCCCTTCTGACCATGTAGCCATGCCAACAGCCTTCATATTGCCCCCAAATATGTGCCTGGGCCATCACCCATCATATTGCCCCCAATCTGTACTTGTGCCAGCAGCAGCCATAATATTGCCCCCAATCTGTATCTGTGCCAGCAGCCATACTATTGCCCCCAATCTGTACCTGTGCCAGCAGCAGCCATAATATTGCCCCAATCTGTACCTGTGCCAGCAGCAGCCATAATATTGCCCCCAATCTGTATCTGTGCCAGCAGCAGCCATAATATTGCCCCCAATCTGTACCTGTGCCAGCAGCAGCCATAATATTGCCCCCAATCTGTACCTGTGCCTGCAGCCATAATATTGCCCCCAATCTGTACCTGTGCCAGCAGCAGCCATAATATTGCCCCCAATCTGTATCTGTGCCAGCACCCATACTATTGCCCCCAATCTGTACCTGTGCTAGCAGCAGCCATAATATTGCCCCCAATCTGTACCTGTGCCAGCAGCAGCCATAATATTGCCCCCAATCTGTATCTGTGCCAGCAGCCATAATATTGCCCCCAAGCCCCTAATCTGTATCTGTGCCAGCAGAAGCCATAATATTGCCCCCAAATAATCTGTACCTGTGCAGCAGCGGCCAAGATATTGCCCCCAAATATGTTCCTGTGCCAGCACCCAGCATCAGAAAATAAGCCCGGGTTTTCTCCTGCTCTGTATTCTGTGCGATCCACACCAACGCGCCAGCTCTCTCAGCCGCCCAGGTCACTTCTGTGACATCAATGTATGCACGCCACTATATGTGTCGCAGTGCCGTGTTACAGGAGCGCGACGCGGTGAAAAGTTTAATAAAGGTACGCGCCGGCAAAGATAGGGGTGGGGAGCGCTCCCAGGTCCCGGCTGACACAGTACATAACACACACAAAGGGGGGTTGGGGCAGGCGGTTAATAACGTATGAAACTATTAAAGGCCAAGCCATGCAAACCAGTTTTAAAAATAGAAAGAAAAAAAAAACTCTCTCACCTTTAAAGTGCGCCCCCAAGTGATTGCGCCCTAGGCAGGCGCCTACTCTGCCTACCCCTAGTTCCGGCCCTGACCACTTGCTATTTTCTGCTATTGAATCAGTGTAGCAGAAGGCAGTTCATTACCAGATCTATGAAGAAGCATGTAGGGTATTGAGGGAGTCTTACATGATTTCAGGAGACAGAACCAGCAAAAGAGACAGGCAAATGGCTTTCAGTGGCAATTACATTTACAAAGAATATTCAAATCAATATAAATGTCAATTGGAAAGTTACTTAGATATAATCTTTCACCAAGCATAAGCATTGTGGCTGTGCCTCTGCCAGCAATGAAAATCTGAATATATTCATTTCTATATCTGCAGACAAAACAACTATGAAACCATGCTTTCCTTGCACAGACTACCATAAGTGCCTGAATGAGGTGCTGCATTGTGAAGGTGAGTTGTGTTCTCTTTGGGTCTCGGTAGGGTTCTGGCTGGGCCTATAATCAGTCCGAGCTTGAGAGGAACTCATTCAATTTTATTGCAATATATGTATATTCTAGATCAGGATATCCAAGTTGCTGAAGGTGAATATCTAAAGTTTGACTGCAACGTGAAGTTTCTCAACAACAATCTTTCTGACTTTGATCCTTCTGTGCATGATTTTGGAAGTCTCCCACAGGACTCAATGGCACTCTGCAGCTCCAACCTGGCCCAAGGAAAGTCACAATAACGAAGCTTGAATGAATCCGAAACTTTCGCAACAATACGATTTTGTTGTGCTTTTTTGTCACGCTTTTTGTCACAAAGTACAAAAAAGATGTGCAAATGTATGAAAAAGTCGCAGAAAATACACAAAAGTTGTAACCTTTAAAAAAATATGAATTTTTTGTATTCGGACCTGTCGTACTTTGATGAATGTGCCCCACAGTGTTCAAAATGATTTAGTCTTTTCTCTTTTCTATTTCAGTGGCTGCTCAATGACTTGGTTGATAAAATGTTTTTAAGTTGCCAATTTGTTTAGAAATACTGATATTTGTCACTATCAGATAACATGGTTTTACCATTTTTTTGTTTTCTAGAAAGAAGAATTGGGCGTCTCACCCTTGAAGAATTGACAAGGAGTTTTCAGGTGGTTACACTTGTGCGGCAAAGTTCAAAGTTTCAATGTTTGCAATAAGCAGAGTGGATTTTACAGTAAAAGGTAAGTATTTATTACTAAATAGCACTGATACCATGTGTATTAGTCTGTGGACAGATAAAATGGAAATAAGTACAATATTCAGGGTATTAAACACTGGTACCTATGAATATGTGTGCAGTCACACAAAACATGTTAAGTTTTTATCTTTAATAAAACTTTTTTGAAATTTTATCCGCTGTCCTGGAGTCCAACAAGTGCATGCTGTTTTGTGCTGGCTATTAAACACTGAGCCAACATTTTGGTCCCATCTCATATTCTCCTTAGAATTACAGACATAGTGAGGAGTCCTTATTGCACTCTATCATGCCCAATAAAAATTGTCTTTTCTACAATATATAATTTTTTCATATTGTTATTCAGGAAACATGAGCTAATACCCATACTACAAATATTCATGTTTCTCATGTGTAGTTGTGAGCCCACCAAAACCCCAATCTCTGGACTTTTATCAGTTCTACCTCCTCCTGAAGATATGAAAGATAACCAGTTGGCCCAAATCATAGTGATATGTGCTACTGTTATGTCCTTGGGGATTATTGCATTAATAATGACTTGCATACAGCATGGCAAGGGTGCTTTAATTAACTTTGGGAATTAAAAGCTGAGGCACATGGAATGATTCTCAAACATTCCTCCTATTTTTATTACCTAAAATGCAACTTCTAAACATCCCAAATCACCCCGTCCCCATTCCTTTTTATCCATGGATATGGCCTGGAAATACTAGTAGTAGTCCTGAACGTATGATTGTCACAAGAGAAATGTTCACAATCAGGTGAGAAGGGCCAAGCTGGTGCTTTCATGCAATTCCTATTATATACAAAGGGGGGTGGCAATGAGTAAACCAAATCTTTCTAGGCTTACAATAATTGAGCTTTATGGGGAGCTCTGAGAAATAAGGATTAGACCCCTTGGAAGATGCCTCACAAGACTGTTAGATGTTTCAGTTTATTAATAAGAGAAAGCAACAGAGAAGAAAAGGCTTGTGCCCAGAAGAAGCCAACAGTACTTGAAGAAGTGAAGATATCCATGGATATTGAGAAGAGCAATCTATAGATTGAAAGAAGATCTCTGTGATTATAAAATGTGATTATAAAATTAGCCTGTCCGACGGCTCATGGACAAGCAGCCAATGGGGCAGAAGCGTTATTTGTGTTGTGGACATCGCAGAGGAATGTAAAAAAAACTTTGTTTTGTCTATAAAAATACAATAAATTATGTTTTTATACATTTCTGTAGTCTCGTATTTATTGGATGCTATTCTATGATAAACTATAAGGATCATACAAGCTATTTTATACATCTTGGGGGAATTCACAAAAATGTTGATTAGGAAAAATTTTGTAAAAATGTCATATTTGTACTGCTTTATGCACAGGCCAATTTCCCATCATTTTTCCAGCTCTACCGGCAATTTTCAAATAATTAGACGTAACCATGACATTTTAACAGACATTTTTTTAAGCCAAAATTTCTCCACCAACCAATGAAAATGTCGGGGGAAAATGGTGACGGTTAATTTGGCTTAAGTCAGTATAGAGAACATTTTTAGCACATAAATGACATTTTCACATCTCAAAAACAACAGTCGATTTTCAAATTCCCCCATAGGGGCTGATTTACTAAGACACGAATTCGAATCCGAATTGGAAAACGAACATTTTGCGACTTTTTCGTATTTTTCGCGATTTTTTTCGGCGCCTTTACGACTTTTCGGAAATTGTAGCGACTTTTTCGTTACCAATATGATTTGCGCGCAAAAAACGCGAGTTTTTTTGTAGCCATTACGATTCGCTCATATCTTGTCGCGACTTTTTCGTATTGAGCGCTCGTAAGCGGCGGGCGAAACTTTCAGACTTAGCATGATTTTGGAAGCCTCCCCCCATAGGACTCAATGGCACCCTGCAGCTCCAACCTGGCCCAAGTAAAGTCACCATACTGAAGCTTGAATGAATCCGAACGCTACGAAAAAATCGCAACATTTTGCGCAACTTTCGGATTGGCTACGAAAAAGGCGCGACTTTTCGCGCAAGTTTTAACGCTACGAAAAAATCGCCAGATTTTGCGCAACATTCGGAATGGCAACGAAAAAGTCGCGATAATTTTCCGAAAAATCGCCAAATACCGATCATTACGAAAAAAACGCACATTCTGACACATTCGGCCCGTTCGTGAGTAAGTAAATGTGCCCCATAGAGTTATATAGATTCAAACCAGCCCCCAGGTCAAGAATGGCAATAGTGCACGGGAGTGCCAGCCTTTGAAAAATATGACCAGAGGTAAATAGATAGGACCACCATACGGGGTTTACCTTGACGTGGTATGGTGGCTTACCAATTTTATGATCATAATTTTGTAACTAAAAACCCCTGTTTCTTGTCAATATACTGTATGCACTAGCATGAAACTAATAGACAATTTACTTATGAAACAGGGGGCCAGGGAATGTGCATTGATCAATTCCTTTTGTCTTTCTGTATGTTTGTAGTTAATTTGGCCAGATCAGTTGCACTTCCATTGTATTTGTATACTTTATTTAGCCTTGAAGTGCTCCCACAACCTCTTTTTGTGTATTTATATATGTATAACATGCATTATTCTTTAGCTTAATGTAATTGTTTGAGGCTAAACAACTTGTATGCTGCAATGAATTACTTCAGCAGCCACCCATTCTCACTGTAGATACATACACTCATGTAACATACATTAAATCATAATATTAGCCTGCAGCACTGCACCAGCCTTTATATATTGTAGCATGTAGTGTCCCTAGCTATTCTAACCATGAGATAACAAATCTATATTTAAATAAGGTGATATTATGCCAAAGCCTGCACTCTGCAGGGCAGCACCTTCATAACTGCAGGGGTTATAGGACATAGAAACAGTATATACTGAGGTACCAGCCCCTAGGGACATTATCTGGCTAATCATAAAATACAGGCCCTCTGAGAGGCATCATAGTGTTATAACAAACATTACTTTTGTTAAAAAAAAATCTGCCATACGCCTCCTCTACCCTGCCTGTGTGTGCCATACTCTTCCTGCCCTGCCTCTATGTGCCATATTCTGCCATCCCTACCCTGTCTGTGTGTGCCATACTCTGCCTGCCCTATCCTGTCTGTGTGTTTCTTACTCTGCCTGCCCTATGCTATCTGTGTGTGCCATACTTTGCCTTCCCTATGTTGCCCGTGTGTGCCATGCTCTGCCTGCCCTATGCTGCCTGTGTGTGCCATAGTCTGCCTGCCCTGTCTGTGTGTGCCATACTCTACCTGCCCTACCCTGCCTGTGTGTGCCATACTCTGCTCACCCTATGCTGTCTATGGGAAGTGAACCTGGTGGGGGTTTGTTAGGAAATAGTTGTTAAGGGGGTGTGTCATTTTGTTCTGGGGATTGCTGTGCTATGCACAGAGAAGAAGGAGCCGAATGGATTTAAGAGTATGGCTTAATATGACATAATAAACTTATGAATGAATGGTGGTATTCCTGCAGTGAGCACCAGCCATTTGGGTTTTTGGTGTTCTATATTCATAAAAATGTTTGTGTTAATATGGATGTGGTTTAAAAAGGGGAGTGGCCAAAACTGACTTCCATTATTGGCCCTCCACCACATAGGCCAGGAAAATGTGGGCCCTCGGTACCACAGAAGTTGGACAGCACTGATATAAATAATTAAAATAAATAATGAAGGTGGTCAGTGGAGCTTGTCCCTGAAAAACCTTCTCTGTATTGTCTTGTGCTTGATATGCAAGTAACATAGTTTTCTAAGCAGTTTTTGTGTAAATTGTGTTAAATTGCGTTTTGGTGTAACTTTATACATAAAGTTAATGACAAAATTGAGGAATATTGGCCTAGAACATAATATTTGTACTTGGATAGAAAACTGGCTAAAGGATAGATTACAAAGAGTGGTGGTAAATGGAACATTTTCTAATTGGACCAGTGTTGTTAGTGGAGTACCGCAGGGGTCAGTCCTTGGGCCTTTGCTTTTTAACTTGTTTATTAATGACCTGGAGGCGGGCATAGAGAGTATTGTATCTATTTTTGCGGATGACACTAAATTGTGCAAAAAAGTTCCATGCAGGATGCTGCCGCTTTGCAGAGCGATTTGATTAACTTGGAAAACTGGGCAGCAAAATGCAAAATGAGGTTCAATGTGGACAAGTGCAAAGTTATGCACTTTGGTAGAAATAATATAAATGCAAGTTATACACTAAATGGTAGTATGTTGGGGTAACCTTGATGGAGAAGGATCTGGGGATTTTTGTAGATAACAAGTTGTCTAATTCCAGGCAGTGTCATTCTGTGGCTACTAAAGCAAATAAAGTGCTGTCTTGTCTAAAAAAGGGCATTTACTCAGGGGATGAAAACATAATTTTGCCTATTTATAGGTCCCTGGTAAGGCCTCACCTTGAGTATGCAGTGCAGTTTTGGGCTCCAGTCCTTAAGAAGGATATTAATGAGCTGGAGAGAGTGCAGAGACGTGCAACTAAACTGGTAAAGGGGATGGAATATTTAAAGTATGAGGTTGGGGTTGTTTTATCTGGAAAAAAGGCGCTTGTGAAAGGACATGATTACTCTGTACAAGTACATTAGAGGGGATTATAGACAGATAGGGGATGTTCTTTTTTCCCATAAAAGACCACCAGTGCACCAGAGGCCACCCCTTTAGATTAGAGGAACGGAGCTTCCATTTGAAGCAGCGTAGGTGGTTTTTCACGGTGACGGCAGTGAGGCTGTGGAATGCCCTTCCTAGTGATGTGGTAATGGCAGATTCTGTTAATGCCTTTAAGAGGGGCCTGGATGAGTTTTTGAACAAGCAGAATATCCAAGGCTATTGTGATACTAATATCTACAGTTAGTATTAGTGGTTGTATTTATAGTTTATGTATGTGAGTGTATAGATTGGTAAGTATAGGTTGTGTGTGCTGGGTTTACTTGGAAGGGTTGAACTTGATGGACTCTGGTCTTTTTTTAACCCTTTGTAACTATGTAAATTACGCAATTTCTTACGAAAGAAGATTTCATGGGGCCCTGCACAACTGTACCCCCTCTCCCCCCTGATGGCAGCCCTACTATTGTATATTGCATATATAACTCTGTATTGCTCCAGTTACACAAAAATGGTGTTGTTCACTTGCCACTTCATACAGTATTTACAGTATATATTATCCTCATAATGATGACAGTTGGAAAACATTTTAATTAGTAAAGTAATGCTTGGGTCGTAAAAGTCAAAATCAGGAGACACTCATCAACAGGAGCAATTCACTGATAAATAATTATTCCTGTAAGGGCATACTTACAGGGATGTGGTATTGGCACTGGAACAAGCCAAGCTTTGGAGCATTAATGCCACTGTTCACAATGTATTATGTTGGATATTTGTAAAGCTGTGCAATGTATTATGGGGTAGGTGTAATGGGGTGAAAATGTTCAATTAGACAAGGCTACTTGAAGAAAAACATTTGATTCAATGTGTTTCACTAAACATTTAAAAACAGTAAAGTGACATATGAAATAGACTGAATAGTCTCCATAGCCCTGACTTCACAATGTGTTCTATATGGAATTTTACTTTTTTTTTTTTTTTTTTGCAAAGTGACTGTACCATATCATAATGTTCTAAAAACTTTGCACTTATATCATTGTTCTTAAGATGTTGTTAGAAAATAATTTCTTTAGTTTGCATTATTTGACTACAGTACTACAGTGCTATAAAATCACAGGCCTACTGCCTTTTTGTAAGGCTGACCTATTTTCAGCAATTCCAACTATAAAAAAAAACTTAGATATAATATACCAGATCTCCATGTTTAAAGATATGACACAGAAAATATAAAAGTATGCGATCAACCTTCTAACTAGATATAACTATTTCTGATCAGTTTGTAGTGTGATATTTTTTTTCTATTTATGGCATATACACCGCATTGTTTAAAAATGGGGTTAAAGTATTTTCCAAACATGACTTTGCCTCTTTCATATTCTCTCATATTGATGTTTTACTAGAACCTGCTTTGGGTGGGGCTGGGATAATTATATCACTAATAGAAGACAATTAGTGATGAGCTAATCTGTCCTGTTTCGCTTTGCCATAAAATTTGTGAAACGCATTTGATGCGTGATTTTTTTTTTGTCACTCGTGTCTTTTTTTTTACATGACCACGCCCTTTTTTGATGCGCAACAATTTTTTTTGACGCACGCCAAATTTCTCTGCTGTGAATTTTCACGGGAGTTTCTAGAAACAATACGCTGATGGCAAAATGAGGAAATTCGCTGCTTATCCATGCCTGGCGAAAAGATTCCCTCATCTGGACATCCCTCAACTAACGACAATCACTCCGTTTAGCTTTTTGATAAGAAAGCTGGAAACTACAACAAAAGTAAAATCAGGATAAGGCCCATGAACCTTATATGGTATGATAAGAAACATATATTATTTGATGACTGCATACACTGCCCTGGTGAATTTTAGCCCAAGTAGATGTGATTCCACAAGTACCTATGTTTTATAATCCCTCTTCGGGCTCTACAGAAGACAATATGACTTCTCTCATAGTAGACATTTGGATTTCATACATTTAAGTATTTTAAAAATGTAGTCATTTATTTGCTCTGATCAACCAAGATTTTTTATCTCCCTACTCACTACTTGTATAGTCTGCAACAGGTATTTGGAAGTCAAGTCCGTGCTTTGGTTACCCCACCTGTACTATATCCAGAGCCTTTAAGAGCTTGTGATTATGATTAAAAATAGCATCCTAAACAGAAGAATCTAAACAAACTAGAAGTAACTAAATACAATTTTTGTTTGCCATGTCCAGGCGCGGCTGTTATGGGGTCATCTATTGCATGTGAAACTCCTCAAGGACCCTATTTTAGCCTTCGTATCTGCTTTTTTCATTTCATCTCATATTATCCTCCCTCGGAATATATCTAAGCCCCACTGTTCTTCTTTTATTTTCAATCCTCTTTACAAAAAATTGAAATCATGTCATTGTTACTATAATGTATCCATATTAAACCAATACTTGCTAAATCTTTTCACTGAATTGTGCTTCACCACTACAAGTTATTCCAATCTTGTAGTTTGTCCAGAAATATTCTTACAGGTTGTGCCATTACAATTGCCATTAAGCAAAAAGGTGCTGTGTGGGGTTGTTTATCTTACACAATATTTTATTCAGCAGTAAGATTCAAGGGTCTAAAGGTATCACTGTATGAAAAGCTCTGCTTCACTAGTGTTTTATCTTGAATAGAATTAAAAGATAAAGAAGCGGTCTGGGGGTTTCAACCTACAAACGGGGATGGGATACAAACACATTAGAAAAGTTTTCCATGGATGTTTCACATATAATGCATAGTTTTGCATTCCACCATATCTTGTCCCCATGTTCCCTGTTTTATTTGAATGCCCATATCTATGTTTTTCTCTCCACACTTATGGTTACTATTTACATTATTCAAATCAAGAAGCACGAATTAAAAATCATTAACTGCCATTTAGTAATCAAAAGTCTATTACAACATGATTGTGGTTCCTCCAAACTTGACCCTGCCCTTTATGTGGATGCCTTGCTATTATGATTATTCCTCCACTCCCTATCCAAAGGCAAAGTTATTTCATGATAAAAATTACAACATTTTCTGTTTCATACCATAAAATAATTAGTTTGTGAAAAATATCATAAAACCATTATTACTATTTATGTACAATTACTAGTTATCCTTGAAAAGATCATCGATACACAGTGTTTCAATGGCAGGTAACAAGAGATTACTCCAAATATATAACCATCAGTAGCAAAATATGTTATTGCTTAAAATCAGATGTAATATCTTGAGTATAGGACTGTACTAATTGCATTGTGCTATGTTGCTGGCATTCCGTTGTCTATTTATAATCTAAATAAGTGAACAGAAGCCTTCAGTGACCAGGTACATTGCTCTGCTTTTAACTGTTACACTATTGCAACTGCTGTGTTATGGGTACTATAGTGGCACCTTGTGGTAACTTAAGTAATGTGTTTATTTTAACCAGAGATAATGGTTTCCAGGTGTTACCTGGGTTTATCCCACAAATGTTATATGGAGGGTATGTAGATGCAGGATATACAGCACATGCTGTAGCTGTCAGTGTAATATCAGAGTAAAAATGGGAAAATTGTATCCATATTAAAAATGCTTGAGTTTTGTTTTGGAGAATGCCTTGGGTTGGAAACTAGAAACTTGGGCTTTCACTAAACGGTTTGTTAATGTGGCTTTCATGGCTGAAGCAACTTTTTAAAATTTTGAATTATGGTTTTATAGGCAAAAATAATAAAAACATATTAATACAATTGTGTATAAACATAGTGATCACTAGCAGTCCCAAGGGGATTTTTTTTCTAAGCATAAATAAGCAACTATCTTGAGCCACCAATCACTATTTCTGTAAGTGTAATGAGCTAAATGGATTCAGTAGGCTTTCATATTTTTGTCTCTATGCCTTGTGAACACTCTCACCAGATGCTTTTAATCTACGTTGCTCTGTGTAACAACCATCCCAGTAACTCATTATAAGTATAAAAATCTGGGATCTTTAATTTACTAAAGGGGGGCAAAGTGCAATGTGCAAAGAACAGGCACCTAGTGTCATGTTTTTGCCCATAATGCACCTTGCATCTGCTTTTTTACACCCAATAACTTGCACCTGCCAAGGTTCAAATGGCACTTTGCTCTGTACCATCAGTAAATGGTAAGTATATGACACCATATGGTGGTGCAGTTTTGCATTCTCTATCATGCCAGCACTGGTGCCTACCCAATGGTAAATGAGTTGTCACGATAAAATCCCTTTTTGTTACTTTTTTAAATGTTTTACAAACTACTTCACAAAAATGGTTACAGAGTCAGGGGTGGTTTTGCTGCTGAATAACCACCAGTTTCATGAAATAAAAAAAAACACAATTTTGTGATACATTATATTGACTGTATTCAATTATATAGTGCTATAGGGTAAGTTGTACTTTGCAAAACTTAAAACAATCCAGAAGGTTACGTAATACAAATTAATATAATGAGAAACAATAGAACAGTTGGAACACATTTATACAAAAACATAGGTGGATCTTGAAAATAAGATGATCATGAGCTAGGGGTGTTTGAGATGTTGTTTGCTTATGTTAAAGCAACACTAGGCTTGCCATACATATCATAAAAATATCATGAATATCAGCCAATCAAGGTTATGCAGGAAACACACTATCATTCCCCCTGTAATGTTGCTGTCTTGCATTTACTGAGGGAAAGGGGTGAGGCAGAGGAAGAAAAAAGATATTTTTGAGCAGCACATTAACAGAGGTTCATTTTAGGTGGATCAATAAAGTGTCTCTGCATGATACTGTAGTTCCTTTTCTAAATAAGGGAACAAAGGGTATATTGATAAAGGACTGCTCCTCCTGCCTAGAGAAGTGCCATTCAGCAGAACAGCACCAGTGTGGTGGACACTCAGCTGTGCAAAGTGACTTAAGTAATCTGCTGGAGAAATTATACTGAACACTGAAGAGAGGGGACTTCGTATATTACATATATATATATACTGTATATAGAGCAATAACAAAACAGCATGTGTTCGTATACAGAATTTCATGTGATAGTCTCTTGTTATGTAGTACTGGCTTGAAAAAACTGATGTGTGAGATTCTAAAATAGGGCCTGTTACTGATACACTGCCAAAAGTTGTGTTGCTTGTTAAAAAAAAATAAATAAAATATAATACAGCAAGTCATATTTATGTCCAATGTTTCGGTCACACACAGTTGATCTTCCTCAGGGACATCCCAGTGAGCAAGCAAAGCTGTGCATGACTGAAACACTGGATCTAAATATTGTTTAAATTAGGGATGCACCAAACCTACTTTTTTGGGTTCTGTACCCAATACTGTAGAAAAATGACGTGCAAGAATATGTCCAGTTCAGTACTTTGTACTTTCTATATCACACTATGGGGGAGATTTACTAATCCACGAACGGTCCGAAGGCGTCCGAATGCGTTTTTTTCGTAATGATCGGTATTTTTCTTCGCTGCTACGGCTTTTTCGTATGTTCCGCGACTTTTTCGTCGCCGTCGTGAAAAAATCGGATTGGTTTTCCGCCGTTTACTATCGCTCAATATGAAAAAATCGCGACAGCGACGAAATAGTCGTGCAAAATACAATAAAGTTGCGGCGGCGATGAAAAAGTTGCGACAAATACGAAAAATTGCGATGGCGATGAAAAAGTCGCAAAATTTTTGTTTCCAATACGATTTTTTCCCTTTTGGGATTCGGATTCGTGGATTAGGAAATCTGCCCCTATATGTTTTATGTTCCCTCCATCTCTTTCTCTTTCCTCAATTTCTACTGTCTATCTAAATATCAATAATCTATCTTTTTCTTCCCATATTTCTTCTGATTTTTTTCTTTTCTTTTTGTGTTTCCCAGTCTTGATCCTTTACTTGTTACTCCTCTCTCCCTTTCTTCTAACCTTACCTCAGCAAGGTTTTCCACCACTTGCCATATTATAACTATGCCATCATTGTAATGTTATTTCTCATTCTCTATTAAGTGTAAAATGGAAAATTGGCTCGATGTTCATTATGGAGTACGGGTGAAATAAATTATCAAGCAGACTAGCTATACAACAGGTATCTATTAAGAAATTAAAGCACAGGGGTTTGAGGAAAGTAATCACAAGAGACAATCTTCTGCTGATTGAATTTGGTTCTTACTCTACCACTACAAAAATGTCAGTTACTACGTTCTATTACTGTTCCTTAGGCAAGGCACAATATCCATTGTTCTACACATATCCTTTTTCTTCATCATTGTGGAGCATTACTGTGTTAGAAAAGTGAAATTAAATATCCTCTTGTAGAAGCAAGGTGTCCAGTTTTATTCTCTCACTTGCCAGCATAAGAAAGGGAGCAATCCATTATACCTTATGGAAGGGAACAGTCGGTTAGAGGTTTCAGATAAGTGTGAGGATACAATTTGCCTTAAGAGTGCCTGAGGATCAAGACAACCTGCCTTTCCATGGAATGAGTCTGTCAGCTGGCATCTTTCAGTAATTGCTTCCCATGGCAGGGCCTCACCAGCCAAGAGGGGACTGCTCTCATCAACCCAAGAATCAATTTCAACAGCAGCTGAATGATTATTGTTTCTTTTCCCTTTTTTAAAGCTTAGAGAACTTGTTGGCAAGTCTAAAAAAGACCACATGGAGATTGGAAATCATTATACTAGGAGGTGGTCATATAAAGAGGAGAAAGGGAAAACAAAACAGAAGATATGTTACTACTTTTGGGGGAAGTGCCTTAATTTACACCAAATTAATTCATTTTGTTCTGTTTTTTGTTTTTTATTTTTAAATCTTTAACATTTATCAAGACATGGTTATATATATATATATATATATATATATATATATATCTATAGTTATATGGGCTTATTTAAAATGCATTTTTATCATATTTGACTGTAAAGGAAATCAAAGAGACCCAGAGAATCATATGCAATGGACTTCCCAGTGTACTGGCAAATTCTAGCATTAGAATTGTATTAATAAAATGTTTTAACTTCTGCACAGATTAAATTGTATCCAAATATACCATACCACAAACAAGATAAAATATTTTTTCTACAGTTGAAAAAATAAAGGACACATAGATCCTATTGGTATGCAGTTCTATTATAATGCAACAGTATAATGATAATATATGGATTGTAAATTGTATTTCACTGCTTTTCTTGCTATGTTGAACAATTACACACCAACATGCCAGATGCATGTGCCTAGGGTACAACAGTCCAGACCTGTGTCACCCCCACCACTGCAGGTCCCTTTACCTTTCTCCCACACACTTGTGTCTAGGGCACCAGCTTGGCCTGGCTCTGTAGCTTACCAATCCAAAAGTGTGTTGAAATCATTTAAACATGACATAATCACAAATAGGAGAATCACCAATATGGATCCATGCAGCTTAGTTATCAATAAGGCACTGTTGCATTATTACAGAGATTTGCTTGCAATTAACTCTATGGGAAATGGCCTTCTTTAATTTGAAGCTTACTGGAAAACATGTTTCCTGATAAAGAATGCAATGCTATAAAGTCAGGATGTGAACATGTGTTTTGTGTTGTTGAAGCATATGTAAAAACAAAACATTGGTTACAAGTGTCACTCTCAGACAATAACAAATTAAGGCTATATATCTGTTACTTTGTGTACACTTATGTTTATTATGTATTTTCATCACTTTGATACATTACATTTCAATATGAAAACTAAATTATATTTACTAAACTATATTTACTGAATGTACTGAATTTACTGACTATTGCTAAAGAGGTGAGGTTTCGCACTCGTTCAGTCAGTGGGCTGTACAAAATGATGTAAGTTCACCTAAGTTTTATTCCTATGTCAGCTCCTTATTAGGCGACTTTATCTCGTGCCTCTGGCATCTAAAAATGCACTGTAAGCTCAATGGGGCAGGGACTCATTCCGCTTCATTTTTTATATATAGTAAGATTTAAACTTTTTAGCTGTATATAATGATATTCTAGGCTGACATAATAAATTAATTGTATAAGAATTTGAAGACATGCATAAACACATTTTTATTTGTTTTACACCTCAAATTTATTCTACATTTTACTTTTAAAAACACTATCATAGTGTCATATAGTTGCCAGCGTCATAAGAATATATTAAATGGCAAGCACAGTGCACCAACATAAAAGCAAGTCATTATTATTAATAATATTGGACACCATATGGTGAACATCAATTGACCTTTTAGCCAGCATTTTTATTAAAGTGTTTAAAAGGTAGGTTTAAGAAAGTTTCTACTAATAGTAAAGAATCTCTTATAGAGATCTGTAAATAGAATGGTTTGGGTAATGGCCTGTTTTCCTATACAATAAATTCAGGAGGCCTTATTGTACTTATTGTCATATTTTAATAAAACACCAAGGGGAAGATTTATAAATGCTTTGGGTTTTTTTGTGCTAAAAAAAACCTCAAATTCAAATTATGCTTCAAAAACATAAATGTCAAATGTAAAAATTTCCTATGTAAAAGCTTGTAAGTTTCTATAGAAGTCAATGGGAGCTAATTGGAGGTATTCAAAGTTTTTTATTCAAACAAGTTTTCCTTTTTAATAAATCAGGGAGCCTTCAATATGCAAGTTTATTCAATGTAGCAAAACAAACTTGAATTCACAAACTCAAAAATTGATTAATAATATCAAAAATATAAAGTCTTTATATTTTCACTGTTATGGGAATATCATCCGAGGTGTTAGGTGGGTTTGAGATTTGAATTCATATTTTGGTTTTGGATTTTACATAGTTTACAGAACAATACTTTTCCCGTGGGAAAGTGTTTGGCTGCTGGAGGTTTGCCTGTTCTGCATATGGCCTGCAACCTAACATTTGTTTCAGAAGATGTTAGAACGAATAAAGGGGAGCACTCACCAGGATAGCCACCAGTGTATATTCCAACCGTGCTGTCACGCCACCTTACACCCCCGATCCAGGCAAAATCAATCAGCAGAAATAGAAATAGGAGCGGAGCACCAGGTTGTTTCTCAGATAAAAGTCTTCTTTATTGAATTCTTTAAAATCATAGCAGAGAGCACAACTTAACGCGTTTCGTGGCTATATGCCACTCACTTTCAGAAGAGATCAGCTGACAAGGAAATTGTCTCCCTGTGTTGAAGCTGTTTTATAGTATGACATGTCAAGTGTTTTGTGTTAGTGTGCTTACTTTCCACTGTTTTCTAGTAACTGCCTGAAAGGTGAACTTCTCCTGATGCCTGCCTTCACCTTGATGTGCCTTAAAGGAGAAGGAAAGGTAAAAACTAAGTAAGCTTCTATCAAAAGACACACAGGATTTCTTGTCAATACAATACATATACACATACCATACATACCATTCATTCATGGGAGAAGAAAGCACTTATTTCTAATGATGAGCAAATATTTTCACCAGGCGCAATTGCATCAAAAAGGCACAGCCATGTCATGTCAAACATCAAAATAGGCACAGTCTCGTCAAAAAGGGGAACGGTCGCATCAAAAAAGTCATGCACGTCAAAAAAAGTCACAAAGCCCCCGCGTTTTGCTAATTTTTTTGTAATTTCGGGAATTTTTTGGCTAAGCGAAATGGGACAGATTCGCTCATCACTACTTATTTCTCTTTTCAAAGTATTGATAAGACTATACGGCCCGTTCACTTACCCTAACTCTTGTGCACTGCGTCTGGCACTACTGCATCAGATTCATCAAAAATAGACACAACCGGACTTGCACTTTCCTGTAAAACAGACACGGTTGCGCTGAATATTTTTACAGTCTGCCTGGTGTTCTCTAGTGTCAGCACCAGTGTTCGGCATTCAAATGACTTCTGCGCCGGATTCTTTAGCTGTAACTGCGCTGCATCTATTGAAGCAGGGCACCAAGGAAACCCTTAGGGTACCTCCTGGTCAGGAGGTGACGATTGATCCAGGGTTTAAGTGTGCCATTACAGTGGTGTGAAAAACTATTTGCCCCCTTCCTGATTTCTTATTCTTTTGCATGTTTGTCACACTTAAATGTTTCTGCTCATCAAAAACCGTTAACTATTAGTCAAAGATAACATAATTGAACACAAAATGCAGTTTTTAAATGAAGGTTTACGTTATTAAGGGAGAAAAAAAACTCCAAATCTACAGTGGTGTGAAAAACTATTTGCCCCCTTCCTGATTTCTTATTCTTTTGCATGTTTGTCACACAAAATGTTTCTGATCATCAAACACATTTAACTATTAGTCAAAGATAACACAAGTAAACACAAAATGCAGTTTTTAAATGAGGGTTTTTATTATTTAGGGAGAAAAAAAATCCAAACCTACATGGCCCTGTGTGAAAAAGTAATTGCCCCCTAAACCTAATAACTGGTTGGGCCACCCTTAGCAGCAATAACTGCAATCAAGCGTTTGCGATAACTTGCAACGAGTCTTTTACAGCGCTCTGGAGGAATTTTGGCCCACTCATCTTTGCAGAATTGTTGTAATTCAGCTTTATTTGAGGGTTTTCTAGCATGAACCGCCTTTTTAAGGTCATGCCACAACATCTCAATAGGATTCAGGTCAGGACTTTGACTAGGCCACTCCAAAGTCTTCATTTTGTTTTTCTTCAGCCATTCAGAGGTGGATTTGCTGGTGTGTTTTGGGTCATTGTCCTGCTGCAGCACCCAAGATCGCTTCAGCTTGAGTTAACGAACAGATGGCCGGACATTCTCCTTCAGGATTTTTTGGTAGACAGTAGAATTCATGGTTCCATCTATCACAGCAAGCCTTCCAGGTCCTGAAGCAGCAAAACAACCCCAGACCATCACACTACCACCACCATATTTTACTGTTGGTATGATGTTCTTTTTCTGAAATGCTGTGTTACTTTTACGCCAGATGTAACGGGACACGCACCTTCCAAAAAGTTCAACTTTTGTCTCGTCGATCCACAAGGTATTTTCCCAAAAGTCTTGGCAATCATTGAGATGTTTTTTAGCAAAATTGAGACGAGCCATAATGTTCTTTTTGCTTAAAAGTGGTTTGCGCCTTGGAAATCTGCCATGCAGGCCGTTTTTGCCCAGTCTCTTTCTTATGGTGGAGTCGTGAACACTGACCTTAATTGAGGCAAGTGAGGCCTGCAGTTCTTTAGATGTTGTCCTGGGGTCTTTTGTGGTCTCTCAGATGAGTTGTCTCTGCTCTCTTGGGGTAATTTTGGTCGGCCGGCCACTCCTGGGAAGGTTCACCACTGTTCCATGTTTTTGCCATTTGTGGATAATGGCTCTCACTGTGGTTCGCTGGAGTCCCAAAGCTTTAGAAATGGCTTTATAACCTTTACCAGACTGATAGATCTCAATTACTGTTGTTCTCATTTGTTCCTGAATTTCTTTGGATCTTGGCATGATGTCTAGCTTTTGAGGTGCTTTTGGTCTACTTCTCTGTGTCAGGTAGCTCCTATTTAAGTGATTTCTTGATTGAAACAGGTGTGGCAGTAATCAGGCCTGGGGGTGACTACAGAAATTGATATTGAAATTGAAAATTGAAATTGATAAACCACAGTTAAGTTATTTTTTAACAAGGGGGGCAATTACTTTTTCACACAGGGCCATGTAGATTTGGAGTTTTTTTTCTCCCTTAATAACGTGAACCTTCATTTAAAAACTGCATTTTGTGTTCAATTATGTTATCTTTGACTAATAGTTAACGGTTTTTGATGAGCAGAAACATTTAACTGTGACAAACATGCAAAAGAATAAGAAATCAGGAAGGGGGCAAATAGTTTTTCACACCACTGTACATGGCCCTGTGTGAAAAAGTGATTGCCCCCCTTGTTAAAAAATAACTTAACTGTGGTTTATCAAATCTGAGTTCAATTTCTGTAGTCACCCCCGGGCCTGATTACTGCCACACCTGTTTCAATCAAGAAATCACTTAAATAGGAGCTACCTGACACAGAGAAGTAGACCAAAAGCACCTCAAAAGCTAGACATCATGCCAAGATCCAAAGAAATTCAGGAACAAATGAGAACAAAAGTAATTGAGATCTATCAGTCTGGTAAAGGTTATAAAGCCATTTCTAAAGCTTTGGGACTCCAGCGAACCACAGTGAGAGCCATTATCCACAAATGGCAAAAACATGGAACAGTGGTGAACCTTCCCAGGCCAAAATTACCCCAAGAGCGCAGAGACAACTCATCCGAGAGGCCACAAAAGACCCCAGGACAACATCTAAAGAACTGCATGCCTCACTTGCCTCAATTAAGGTCAGTGTTCACGACTCCACCATAAGAAAGAGACTGGGCAAAAACGGCCTGCATGGCAGATTTTCAAGGCGCAAACCACTTTTAAGCAAAAAGAACATTAAGGCTCGTCTCAATTTTGCTAAAAAACATCTCAATGATTGCCAAGACTTTTGGGAAAATACCTTGTGGACCGATGAGACAAAAGTTGAACTTTTTGGAAGGTGCGTGTCCCGTTACATCTGGCGTAAAAGTAACACATCATTTCAGAAAAAGAACATCATACCAACAGTAAAATATGGTGGTGGTAGTGTGATGGTCTGGGGTTGTTTTGCTGCTTCAGGACCTGGAAGGCTTGCTGTGATAGATGGAACCATGAATTCTACTGTCTACCAAAAAATCCTGAAGGAGAATGTCCGGCCATCTGTTCGTCAACTCAAGCTGAAGCGATCTTGGGTGCTGCAGCAGGACAATGACCCAAAACACACCAGCAAATCCACCTCTGAATGGCTGAAGAAAAACAAAATGAAGACTTTGGAGTGGCCTAGTCAAAGTCCTGACCTGAATCCTATTGAGATGTTGTGGCATGACCTTAAAAAGGTGGTTCATGCTAGAAAACCCTCAAATAAAGCTGAATTACAACGATTCTGCAAAGATGAGTGGGCCAAAATTCCTCCAGAGCGCTGTAAAAGACTCATTGCAAGTTATCGCAAACGCTTGATTGCAGTTATTGCTGCTAAGGGTGGCCCAACCAGTTATTAGGTTCCGGGGGCAATTACTTTTTCACACAGGGCCATGTAGGTTTGGATATTTTTTCTCCCTAAATAATAAAAACCCTCATTTAAAAACTGCATTTTGTGTTTACTTGTGTTATCTTTGACTAATAGTTAAATGTGTTTGATGATCAGAAACATTTTGTGTGACAAACATGCAAAAGAATAAGAAATCAGGAAGGGGGCAAATAGTTTTTCACACCACTGTATATCTAGAATATATAGTAAAGTTTTGGTCTCCAGAACTCAAAAGGGATATTACTGAAATAGAGAGAGTCCAGAAAGTGGCTGTACTGGAAGATACATTAGATACAGTATTTTTAAGTGAGATTTGAATGTTTCTATAGCAAGGGTGAGAATTCAAGCTTACTGGTATTGATACATTGCACACAATGCTGTTACAAGGACTGGAAACTGAAGGTTTCAATCCACCATTTTCACCTTATTTGGGCGCTTTCTATGTGAACACTAAACTCTTGTGTTCCGCATTTGTGCACCCCTATGTACAACATGTATTCTGTATTCCATTGTACAACAAGAAGACTGACTTTTACTTTTAGCAGTGACAAAGTAGAATCTAAAGCATTACAAGACCACATTATGCTGGCACCATAGAGTAACATTTCTAGTTGGCTCTTTGCTCTATAATGTGTGTTTAATGTGAACAAAACACCCAACTGTGGCACAGAAAGGGTTAAACTGATATGACCTCCATGGCAGCACGTCTTCTAATGACTCTTATTGAAAGCAATTTGGTGCCTATGAACACAAATGAGAATATACCTGGCCTGTCCCTGCCAATGAACTACACAGCAAAACTTTTCCTATATAAAGGTAATATTTTTTTCAGAAAAAAAACGTAACCAGTAGTGATGAGCAGATCTGTCCGCAAAAAATGCAAAATGCAGCGACCACACAACTTTTTTGACTTGCGTAAGTTCTTTGAATGTGCTAATTTTTTGATGCACCCGCAACTTTGTGCCATAACTGTGACTTATTTGATGCGACCACAACTTTTTTGACGTGACCACAATTTTGTTTGATGAGACTACAACTTTTTCCTCAGTCAGCAAATATTTGTTGCAGTGAATTTTTGTGTCACAAAAAATTTGCCAATGGAAAAATGTAGAATTTCACTGCAAATCCATGCCTGGCAAAAAAATGCACCCATCACTATTATCCAGAAAACTGAAGTATTCAACATATTATATCCTATCCCTGCAGTTTAAATTTTAACAGAATTATTAAGACTTTCTGATAGTAAGGGGTTTGGCACATTTGTGCCAAGTCTTTTTGCAATAGTTGAATCCATTTCTTTTCTATGGGGTGTTAGAGTTCAGCAAGCACAAGCAGCAGTGAGTGAGCTTTAAGGGCAGGGGTACATGGGGAGATTAGTTGCCCAGCGACAAATCTTCATTGTCGCAGGTGACTAATCTCCCATGAATTCCATCCCACCGGCTAGAATGTAAATCGCCAGTGGGATGACATACGTGTCGCTGCGATGTCACGCAACTTCGGAGGGAGATTAGTCGCCCTCAACAACAAACATTTGTCGCTGGGCGACTAATCTCCCAGTGCACCCCTGCCCTAACAGCCTAATGATTTTTTTTCTAATCCCCAGAAAAGAATGGGCATTGCATACATTTTAATGCAATGCAAATCTAACAAATGAAGAAATATTGTCTGCCTTACACAAGATGCAAAAAGTGCATAGATAATCTATTGTAAATCTAATCAGAATGTTTTCCAGTGGTAACCCCAATAATAAAATTAATAATAATAATAATAATAAATATAACTTCCCCTTTATCTAGAATACAAAAAGAGTAGCTTCCCCTTTATCTAGAATACAAAAAGAGTAGCTCAGTTTTTTTTATATCATATATCAAATATTTCTGTGCTTTTGAATGAATAACTACAATTGTTGCAAGCTTATTCCCTCATTCATAGCAACCACTAGGGAATTATGCACCCCCAACCTGTAAAATATAAGGATATTAAAAGTGACCAATGAGTTTCATGATAGTATAAAGGCATGATGCTACAGTTCAACTACTTTTATACAGATCATGGAGCTGAAAGGTGAAATATCATTTCTAAGAGAAGAAATCACAGCAGTGCTGCTAAGCTTATATTTTACAAGTTATGGGTTTTCCGTATCATGGCATGATGCAACTGATATATATATATATATAAAGCCTTCCTTCTCTCACACTGTCAGTAGTTAATCTGCTATGCTGTTTCCCTCTCTATATTACATTTTATTGTTTTCCTTCTAGTTCTTCACAACATTTCCTATTTATATCAGAAAAAGAAAATTGGTAGATTAAAAAACTTCATTTAATCCTTTAAAAGAGCCATCTGCTGAATCCTGCCTGGGTTTCATGTAAACAAAATGCAAGCGCTGCTTACAAACAAGCGATCGTATCTATTGTATTGTGATACAAATGGAAATTAGATCAAGCTACCTACATGGTACCATAGCTGAATCTTAAATTTCTTATGAAAACTGAATGTTTGCTGCAAGTATTCATTGGACCTGATGAGAGCCTCATTATTTTTGTACCAGCAGTACACACTGGGTATAGCATAATCAAAGCCTGGGGGTACGTATTAATTATCTTTTTGAATAGTGATGAAATTTTAAAAAGATCTCCTTAAGGCTCACATCATCAGCAGATGAAGCAAAGCTTTGCACAGCTTGTGAGCTGTGGATCACATGTGTTTTTACATCTGTTCAGGATATTTCAATTTGAAGAGCAACAAGCCGAGTTCAGGATTAAAAGAAAATGCAAAAAAAAAAAAAATGGGAAAAAAAGAAGAGAGAAAAAGCTGCTCTGCAACAAGCATAGTTCACCTGTTTTTATAAACAAAATAATCAGGGAGAAATACTGATTTCGGCCATCAATAAATTCCCACCCATTATTCGATTTATATTTGTAAAATAATATTTATCATTTGCAGCATTTATGGCCTGGTGTCTCGCTGGGTGTCAGGGCTGATTAGCAGCTCACCTGTTATTCTTTCTCCTGCTGTTGGATCTACTCAGAATTCCTGCACTGTATTATTCAACCCTGTGTCTATTCATATTTTGGTTAAAGACATATTTTCAAAGAAAACATTAAAGTTTAAATGCTACCAAGGGATAGGGGAATGAAGGCTTACATTACCACAGATCTGTGTTTGGAACGTCTGTCAACAAAAAGACTGGAAATTTAATCATTGTTAGAAATGAGTTTGAGTAATATTGCTTCTGCTGGATGTTACAAGCTAGGCAACTGTGCATGAGAGAACATTATAAAAATATATGCAGTTAGTATGACCTGAAGAAGTAAAGACAAAGAAACTAACGAACTCCAACATTTTCTCTTTAAAAACTGTCTGATTACCTAGACGCATAAAAGCAGTTTATCTCTGGAGAATTCAGTTGCAAGGCTGTAAATACTGGTGTCATTTCATTATAATGCACTCTTTTATAAAGTTGGCGTGAAAACTTAATGCCCTCTACTGAGAGACTGAGATGGTTGACTTTTTAATCACAAAGTGCACAAAAAGGGCAAAAAATTATAAAATAAAGCAAAATGACATTGATAGCCTGAGCGTGGTTTAATGCATTCTACAAACAACACTGTGCATGCTGGGAAAATCATGTTCATCCATTAAACGTACAATTTCCTCTGGCTCATTCCTAGTTTTAGAGGGTGACTAATAGAGGGTTATTTATCCATGTTCGTATATGTGAAATTTTCTACTTCAAATAACCTTGAAAACATTTGCAAATGTAACCTTTTTTATTTAAATAAATCTGAATCAAATAGTGGTTTGGTTTTTTCAAATTGACTCAAATTGACTAAATAGTTTACATTTTGCCTAGGACAGCTCCCATTGACTTCTACATAACCTTGCACGTTTTTAGATGTCTATTTTTTAATGTTTTGGGGGGTTTTTTAACGTAACCACTATTCAAACTCTTGATCTTTATAGAAAAAAAATCAGAAAAAATATGAAAGTTGATATGTTGATGTGTCTGTTTTCCTCTGCCAGAGACACGCAGCTCTCTGCTCTCTCCCCTCTCCTGCTCCCTCCTCCCTCAAGAATGCTAAGAACTCACTCCCCCCCCTTAGGAATGTGGATCTGAGCCAATCAGCAGGAAGCTTCCTCATAGTCTTACAAACGGAGCATGATCACTGGTCTGGGTCTCATTGCAGGAGCAAGGCATTATGGGAACTTTCTTTACACAGCTCACCAGAAATATGGGGAGACTTAAGGGCACTATTGAGAGAACTGAAGGTATGCCTGCATCTTGAGATTTAAGGTCCCCATACATGGGCCGATAGTAGCTGCCGGCCCATGTAGGGACAGAAACAAGGGGCCTAAAATTGGTCAGATATCAATCAGCCAGGTTAGAAAATTCAGTCAGATCGGGGACCCCAACTGCCCCATTGCCCCAGGGCCAAACGATCAAATTATTTTTTTTTTACCTACATGCTCCCCGATATCACCCACCCATAGGTGGGGATATCGGGTGAAGATCCGCTCGCTTGGTGTTCTCGCCAAATGAGCGAAACTCTCTTTATTAGCCTTTCCTTCTCCTTTAACTCAAATAATGTCAGTTCATATTGGCAACTTACCTTAGCAGGGATCCATATCCTTTTTCACTTGTGAGCCACACTCAGATGTAAAAAGTGTTGGTGAGCCACACAAGCATTGAAAAGGTTCTTTGGAGATGTCTAATAGGGGCTGCGAGGTAGTCCATGTGGACTGCAAGCCTGCAGGAGGGTCTGCTTAGAGTAAAACTACATCTCTATATTTCTAAAGCTTGCCTCCAAGCCAGAAATTCACAAATGGGCACCTACTTTAAGGCCACTGGGAGCAACATCAAAGGGTTGGTGAGCAACATGTTGCCCCCGAGCCACTGGTTGGGGGTCACTGATTCAGAGCAGATTGGCAAAGTCACAAGCCATTGAATTCTTGATTGAATATCTTAATTTTATTGTGGACAACACTGTGTTTTAATGTTCGATACTTAAGAGTTATGTAGTAACTGACCAAAGTTTTGAAGGGCCCAGTATTACATACTGCAGCAACAAATCAAATGAATTTCATTTGCCCAGGTAGTCCTCTTGCCACTGGAAACCATTTACACAGCCTGTGTGCTTCTGAGCAAATGCACAAAGATATGCACTGCTGTCCACTTCCTTAGATTTAATGTCTGTTTTAACCTAAAAAAAGAAATATTATTGTGATACCTCCAGAGGTTCTATAACTTATTCTTTGGGAGTTTCAACAATTACAGAAAATGGTCTTACCTTTACTAAACATTTGTCAGTGATTCCACATAGGGAAAATAGAACAATGCAAGAAAATTATCTCTAATTCAACAGGAAATTTGCTGTATATGAGAATACCCAACAGACACTTTACCTAATATCTTTTCTATTAGAGTTCCAAATCATTTTCAAATATATTAGCACTAGCTGCTAAAAAATGTCTACAGTACAACGGTATTTTTGAATAAAAAAAATAAGAAAGGAGAAGTTCAGCTAAAATGCGTTTTTATAAGCACCAAAAGGTAATCAATTGCCTATTTATTCTCAATGTATTACTTTATAAAGTTATCTGGTCCCTAACAGTAACAATTAAACTGAATATTTAAATATTCATGCTCATGGCTTCCCATCCAGTCTGTAATGGAAACCACTACATGGTTGTTTGGGTCATTGACCCTTTGAACCAGACATTATTCAATGTTAGACTATGCCTGCCCTCCCAGCAAAAACATTTTCAGAGGGGCCTCTCGTACATGCTTCAACTGCTACCTGTCGCCCTGCTTCCATCTGCCTGCAGTGTGGCTGGGGAGGTGAATGTATTTTAAAGCTATAGAGGAAGCATACCTGCTACCAGCCCCTGCCCACCCCACCCCATAGGGTCTGCTTCCTCTATAGTTACATTACTGTACAAGATTTTAAACCTTAAGATGCCTGATTCTCAGGGCTTGCAGATAATACCCATATTGTCCTCTTCTGGTAAATTTGACTGATTGAAGAGATCGAATTGTGAGACCTAAATTTCACAGGAAAGGTAGGTACATTAAATAAGAGAGATCTTTAGTTAAAAAGGTTGAGGTCAGGCCTTAAAATTATGATGCTTTTAAGATAAAGCATGTAATACTCTACGTAATATGATAGCAAGAAGATTTTTTTTTCCAAATAATGTGATGTAAAAACATTCTGCTGGTTCAAATGGTGATTTCATCCCCTTAAGGCCATTGCAACTTTGTTCATAGTAAACAGCTATAACTTCTTCAAAAGGCAGAGTATATTTATGATATCATTAATAAAAAGTTACATTTAGGCAAAAAAGTTGTAGGCATTTTAGGCAAAAGTTTCTATATTCTGATCATCTGACATCAACTTAGAGAGATATTCCTTCTAAACCAGAGACCCAGCTTCACCCTAATTCAATTCCATGTGTAACAGAAAACATTCATTTGCAGATTTCAGACTGACAGACTGTATAAAAATGAGACAAAAGATTTTTGGCATTAAAAGTCTATCTGTCTAACTGTTTAAAAAAATTTTGGAGCTTTTCAAATGAATTTCACCTTTGAGATTGAGCATTTTGTCAGCATTCCCCTCTTGGCCCACAATAGAGTCACAGCCATATAAAAACATATTTATATCACACATCCAGTTCCAAGTATGTCTATGGAAGTATTTACTTCAAATTGTATCCTAAATGAGCATTAGACTTAGAGCATTAGACTTAAAGGAAAATGAAAGGCAAAGTCACTTGGGGGTGCCAAAATGTTAGGCACCCCCAAGTGACTTCAATAGCCTACGTTTTACCCCGGGCTGGTGCCCCTGTACGGAGGGAACAGCACCAGCCCGGGTTAGCTGCCTGCGCTTCCTCCTTCCTGTATCGCGCGCGCATGCGCAGTAGAGTGAAAAGCTGAACTTTAACAGAGAAGTCAGCGTTTCCACTCTACTGCGCATGTGCCTATGTGTTAGTCGCAGCGAAACGCAGGCGGAAGGAGGAAGCGCATCGCTCCAGGTACCCCGGGCTGGTGCTGTTTTCTCCCAACAGGGGCACCAGCCCGGGGTACAAGGTAAGCGATTAAAGTCACTTGGGGGTGCTTAACATTTTAGCACCCCCAAGTGACTTAGCCTTTCCTTCTCCTTTAAGCTGCCCATACACGCACCAATGAGATCGTACAAAACCTCATTTGTGTGATATTCGGTGCGTGTATGGTGGCGACCGATATCGCGAAAGGCTGCGGGTATCGGTCGACTCGACGATTGGCCAAGTTAAAAGATTTTGATTGGGCGCCATTGAGGGCTGAATTGGCAGAAGGAGGAAGAATTCCTATTGTTTCTACCTCCATATCTAACGATTCAGCCCTGAATGTCTGTGGAGGGTGGAAACAATCTTTGGTGCAACCAATGGTCACATGAAAGATCGAAAAACGATATGTGTGTGGCCACCTTTAGCTTCTAGGAGTCTTTATAAGGCCAAATAGACATGTTGGATGATGTATCTCATTGAAAATGTCTTTCATATTGCCCTGCTCTGGGACCCCTGTTATATTTTGAAACATCTTTAGGCCATTTCCTAGAAACTTTGAGGGCTACACTATAATCCAAAATACAGGTTGCTTTTGAAAACAATTTTAAATACTTAGTAAACAGGGGTCGAATTGTAAGTAAATGATATTCTTTCATTTTCCTTCCTTCCTTTCTCAAAAGGCTTAATTTTTGTCTTTATGAATAAGATTCTAGATATCTTTGTAACAGATGTGAAGAGGGAAATTTACTAAAACTCAAACTTTTCTCCCTTTACTTTTTTAAAACCAAGAAGAAACTCATTTCCATGAATGTCGGACATTTTTCAAAAATTGAAAACTAAAAAAGCACATGCTAGAAAAAGTTACAGAAAAGCTATAAGAATTGCTACTTTTTTGACTTGTCCCATGATAATTACGACTTTTTAGTATTTTGCACAAAGCCACCTTCAAAAATCCCAAAACCTTTAGAAATTTAATGCAAAGAAAGCTCTTCCAGTTATAAAAGGGACATCTGCCATTGACTTCTACATGATCTAGAAGGTTGTAGCTGGACTATTTTCGGATTCAGAATTGTTGCAGTTTTGTTGCATGATTAACTTCTGAAAAGTTACCATTTTTTTTCCAAAAAATTTTGAATTTTCTCTCTTAGACTGCATGGTCAGGGATCCTATCTGAATACCATTATGTACATCACAACAAGCTTTTGAGCCTTAAAAGAGAAAGAAAGTCATTTTGGCATTTTACTGCCAATAGATTTGCCACATTAGTGCCACCTAGAACGCTATATTTATTCAGTAGAAAGCTTTACTATACCTGAGTAAGGAGCCCTAAAAGCTTCCTCCGATAGCAGCTGCCATTTTATCTTGGTCTTGGTAGCTTCCTGCTGCAGTTATAGCCGTTGGAAGCTCAGATCACACATTCCTAACGGAGGGGGAAGTGAGTTCTTATGAATTCTTATTGGAAGGGGGAGCAGGAGAAGGGAGGGGGGGAGAGAGGAGAGAACTGAGCAGACTTGTGCCCCAAACCTGAAGGAGCTCTAAAAGAGAGGAAGTCTGATACCGAAGAACATGTTGGCAAAAAAGGAGACAAGAAATCCTGTGTTTCTTTTGATAGAGGACTCAGTGCAGCTTTTCTATTTACATAGACTTTCTGATAAAGCTTACTTAGGTTTTCCTTCTCCTTTAACAGAAATAATTAGTGTAGGAAAATATTATGTTAATCTGACTAATCAGTCTGTGAGCTGAACAGTCAGCTAATGTGCCAATAAGCCATCCCTACATATCTTCTTACTTTCTCATATACCGATGTCTCATCAACCCATCAAGAAGGGTACTGGCAACTATCTATATGGGATTACAGAAACGCCAGAATAAGTTTTTCACATTTGACGTAGCCCTGCAAAGGCAAAAAGTAATAAATGTTAAGTGATATCATATATGATTAAATACTGTTACAATTAGCTCTTTGACAAGATTTATTTACCTGAAGATTGTTAAAATATACACAATAAAATGAATCATGTAAGAGCTTTTAGCATTATGTGTTAAGAAGCCAATCATGTTAATAACACATGCACAAATCTGAAAGACTCAACAAGATCAAAATGGTTCTATCTTTACAACAAGCTGATGTTATGGGATTTAACATTTTATGTTTTCCTGTATCCCCCCCCCCCCCTTCAAAATTGTATGTCTGTCAAAAGTGTAGACTCCGTAACAATCTTGTGGCAGTTTCTTAGCTGGGATTGAACTGTGATCAAAACTTCTCCTTTTGTTTTGTAAAAGTATTGCAAAAATTAGAAAGTCTTTTATGACAATCTGTGTATAAATCACATTTTATATCAGGTTAGCATATGCTCATAGTAGTCTGATATGATGAAGTGTTAATATAAGACAGTGATGGAACTATAATCCAGCACATTTTTGTGACACATGCTAATATGATTAGACTTTCATGTGGTATTACTATTGGAATGCTGTGCTTTTCCAGCTCACCTGCTCTGCTTCCTTTGAACCTTCCTTTTTAATATCCTACATATATTCTAAATTGTATGCACACATACTACTTATGAAAACGTTGAGGTCGTACTTAAAATGATTGGCACGACTGAGCGTGCTCTATGTACAGATTCGAAAGTAGGATGAAGTGAATTATGTGTAGCCCATAACATGAAATGAGGTATCATTGTGCTGTTTCTAATACAAGTTACTAGTTTTAGATCCTTCTATGGAATGAATGAAAACCTCAGTGCTGTTTAATACTTAGTCCAATAAGTTACAACTCAGTGGGAGAGAATCTGATAACATTTTTTCTACTCTACTCCCAACACCCATGTGTCTAATATTCTTCCAATTCAAACATACTGCAAGCAGTATTTGGGAGTAATCCAATGTCATTACCTTAAAGGAGAAAAAAAAGATGAAAAGAATGTATTCTGCAAATTTTACAAATTCACTGTAAAGAATAGATATTACCCTAGCGACAATTAACTAATCCTGCGTAGTGATACGTATTCCCAAAGATATCTGTTTATGTTTGTTTATAATTCTTATATTTATTTTTGCATCAAGTCCTTTGTAAAGCTGCTGTCTTCCTGCTCATCAACCAGTACCAGCGATTTCTGCTACACAGAATGAACATCTTGTGCAAGTATATTCTATAGATGGCCACAAGCAGGGTCGGACTGGCCCAGACTCGACCCTTGCCAGCGCTCCCCCTGCCCGACCGTTCCTTCCCTGACACGTCAAATTTATGCGCGCGGGGTGGGACGTCGGGTGGGGGGCCCTGCGAGGGGGGGTTAGGGGGGCCCCTGCGAGGGGGGCTGGGGGGTTAGGGGACGCAGCCCGTGGAGGCACCTACAGGGCCCCTGGGGCTGGAGCTCCTTTGGGCCCTTCACCCCCCAGTCCAACCCTGGCCACAAGTGCCTAGCAACCTGCATATTCAGCAAGCAAAGTAGTCTTGTTTGCTTTGGATACACATATGGACACCAATGTGTGGATTTGAAGCAAAATTTGCAAAACTGTGGTGAAAATTTGGCGTGACAAAGTATTCACAGATTAAAAAAACCTTCAATGTATTTGGCGTGAGAAAGAAAAGTTGCACGTGCATAAAACTGATGCAAGCACGTAGAAAATCGTGCGTGTAAAAGTTGTCACACATGTAGAAAAAGTCACTTGGTAGCAAAGACAAACGCATTTGCACATTTTTTGGCAAAGCAAAACGGGACAGATTCACTCATTACAAATCTTAATTGATGCATTTTCCAGTTGGCAAGTACCAACGATCAGGTTCTGAGAAAGAATTGACAGCATCCACTATAGTGCAAAGAAGAGTGATCATAAATGATCAAAAAATCCCACCAGCAAAATAATTTCAGATAAATATCTAGACCCATAGACATGAATTGCCTTTGCAGGAAACTTTGAACAACCACAACTGTGGGTGCAGTTGCGCAAACTTTGCTTGAATTGTTTCTCGAATATACAGGTAGCCAATTCATATGCAATTCAGCATTGTTGCACTTGGCATCACTCGCTGGGTACATCCCACTTCCTCTGTACATGCCATGCAAATACTGACGCACTGATGACTACCTTAAAAGTGGTGGTAGCTCCAGAGTTCCCGCAGATCTGAATCTGAACTGCACCTACAACTTCAGACTGCAGATGCCATTATAATGATATGCATTATAAATTATAATTTGTAAAGATGTATGTATGTATGTACTGTATATACTCGAGTATAAGCCTAGTTTTTCAGCACCCAAAATGTGCTGAAAAAGTCACCCTCGGCTTATACTCGAGTCGGGTGCCATGGGCCCCTACAGACTAGCACCCTCTGTCCTTTGTGTGCAAATTAGGCCACCTGTAAACAGACCCTCCAGTGCCCTGGCCGTTTCCCAAATTCATCTTCATCTACCATCCTCACCTGTCCCATTCTACACTAGACATTGCACTATAGTTTATATTCGATATAAACTATATATATAGTTTTGAAGGATTTTAACTCTTTGTGTTTTAGCTTGGTTGCTGATTGAGCTAAGGGGGTAGTACTCTTAAGGTATCATCATTGATACCATATTGTTTTTGTTGACCCTCTTCTCTACTAGAGCTAGTTTACTGTTTAAATAAATATTTAAAAACACATACCCCACTCATTTAATGTAATTTTATTGGTATTTATTTTGATTATTGACACAAGGGTACGCAGCACTGTACAATCTTACAATATACAAAATTATATACAGGGAGATGTGTCTGATTTGCATTAAAGCACACATGCAATTGTGCTGGTTTTAAAGTATCTACTGCAATTGTGTCAGGCACATCGCCACCTTGCAGCCGCCGTTATGTAATTGCACACTTCACTTGTACTCATAAATAAGTCCTGTGATTTTATATGTATTATCAAAAAAAAAAAAAAACAATAATAGGAATGAGAAAATGCATAAAATTAAAAGGGGAACCGCTCAGGCAATCTCTGCAAAACTGTATGTTCATTTCTGTGGATAAAATACTGTGTTTCTGAACCTTTTTTTTGGCCTCTTGCTAGGGAAGTATAAATTGTTGGCATGTTAGATATATAAGAAAGACATTTTCTGTGCTGTGCTGTAGCTGTGTCACATGGCAATTTTGTGGGGAGAGGCTGTTTTGGAAGAATACTACTTTTCTATTGATAATTTCTCATTAAATGCAAAAGATAAAAGGAACGTAGCAACGGAGCCGAAATAAATGCAAGTGCCTCAGGATTAGCTGTCCCCTTTCTTATTCTTGATTTACAGTACAGAGATTGTAGACGATTCCATGTGCATTTTTAAAGCCAGTGAAGTGGCGTTAGTAGATTGTTAGTTAGCAGATTGTCCCAGTCTTGTTAGAATAAGACATGAAATTAGAATACTGCCAAACAGTATAAGACACTGCCTGATTAGGAAAATGTTATACAGATATGGGACCTGTTACCCTGAATGCTCGGGACCTGGGGTTTTCCAAATAAAGGGATCTTACTGTAAATTTGGTCACCATATGTTAAGTCTACAAAAAATCATTTAAACATGAAATAAACCCAATAGAATAGTTTTGCCACCAATATGGATTCACGCAGCTTAGTTACCATCAAGTACAAGGTACTGTTTTATTATTACAGAGAAAAAGGAAATCACTTTTAAAAAATAGAATTATTTGCTTATAATAGACTCTATGGGAGATGGCCTTCCCGTAATTCGGAGCTTTTTAGATAACAGGTTACCGGATTGCATATTTGTATAGCCATACATTCCTTGGCACATACCTCATCTGGATATGCTACTGACTTGTTTTATCATAGCATATTCATTGTCTCCATCTTGTCCTATAGGGCAGCTATGGGACACAGGTAGCCCTCTATGTTAATTTGCCAGGACAATAAAATCCACTGAATGAGGCTAATATCAAGAACATCAAAGTGCCAAATGAGCAGATCTTTGCCTTACTTATTCCAAGGGTGAAATTGTTTACTGGGCCAATAACGTTATGTTAGTGGTGCAGGGAGCTGTGCAGGCCTCTAATACAAGGCCACATCCAAAGCCTGATAAAGGTCTATGGAGATTTTCATCCTTGCTGATACTTATTTAAATGAGACCTGATGAGATATCAAGGGAGATCATCATTTTGATCCCATACATGGGCTGCTGGCTAGGAGAACAGCGTTTGAATAGGAACCAAAATATGCCAATGTCTTGCTGATGATACTTTTAGTTTTCAGCAAAAGTCTAATTTAAAGGGGCCATTTAAGTTATATAGGGGTAGTGTTGGCATTTCACATTTTTATTATTATTAATTATTCATTCATTATTAAATAAATATTACATTATTTCCATTGAGACCATATTTCACATGGTTTCATCATTTCATTCATTCATTAGAGCTCACATCAATGGTTCTGCCTAACTACAGGAGTCAAAGTGATCTTCTAGTAAATCTTAGCAGAATGGGGCTCATTATTCAGGACTTACAATCTCTCATTAAACTAACTCTCCTATTGCCTAGATGAGGGAGCGGGAGGTAGGAAGGTACAACAATGATATTTTATAATTTAGTCCAAATATTTAAAGTAAAGGACAGACACTTATGTTGTCAAAATATGTACATTAAAGGATAATCAAAACAAGTGTTAGGCATAATATCCCTACATTCTTCACACTGAAGCAGAAAAAAAGCCCAGTTTTTTGATAATAATTAAAGAACCAGAAAAAAAATCTGCAGTAAGCTGGTGCTGACATATGTGCAGCCTCTTCCCTTGCAAAGGGTGGCAAGTATGGGGTCAGGCAATGACAGCTGTACAATGTAGCCAAAATACTCTCTGACAGGGAGCTGTGAAGGCATTTGGTAGAGCAGGCCTGGCTTCTTTCAGCAGTAGGTTTCCCTCTGTACCGCACTCCTAGCTTTTTAAAATATGAAAACTGTACAGAGATATATAATGCACATAAGAGATTGTACTGGCAAATAAATTAGATATCATCAAGGAACAAAACACACAGCTACTGTGATTAATACTCCTTCTGTTAATCCACAGGGAAACAGACCCTGCAGCTGAAAGGGGAACCAGAGGGTCCTGAAAGAACCTGTAATCCTCAGCTCACACCACCAGATATAAATGTGCGGGGGGTAAAACAGGCACTTGGTGGTGAGGGTCCCATGAGTGTAAAGTTAGGGCCTGAACTGATTTAGAAGGATTTTTTTCCATCCTAGGTCAAAACAGAGGAGGGGTCACTCTCTGGATCAACTAAAAATGAATCAGAATTTATTTAAGTTGTAATTTTAACTTCACTTTTTATGTTTCAACCTTAACCACTATATATTTCAAAGCCAGTGACTGATTACTTATCAGCTTTCTGATAACTTGAATTTGGAAGAGCACACATACATGCCGTACAGTTATTCAGCATTTATTACATACAAAAGACACAGCCAGTGCTTTACCTATGAAGGGTCAATAATCAAACATACATCAGTAATGTATGAAACTAGTGCAAAAATAAACTGCTCTATGACAGCCGCTTTTGGTAGCTAGTGATTAGCGGATGTGTCCCATTTCATTTCACTGAAAAAATTGCGAAATTGAGAAAAATTCCTGAAACACAAGTACTGCATGACCTTTTAGATGTGACCACTTTTATGGCAATCCGCCCCTAAAAAGTAATGTTAAGGGAACACAAGTTCACTCTATGTGGAAACTCTTTGTCAGGGGAAGTATGGAATAAAACAGCTCCTGCATTTCCCTTTTGAGCCACTGGGGGCTCTTTGAGTTGGGACTACTCAGTTTTTCTAATACGCATCCTATATCTCTTCCTACTGATCATTTACCTCCGCCTACCTTGTTAACTACAGATGTTAATGATCAAGCAATTAAGAGGTTTTATACGCTTGGTCCTTGCAACACAAAGTTGCTTGGTTCCTTGCTCCTGTTTTCCTGTTCCAACTTGTTACCCGTCTTCTGTGGATCCCTTGGTTTGACCTCCAGCCTGTTTGCTCGACCTTGCTTACCTCCTGCCTGCCACTGACCTCAGCCTGCCAGTCTTCTGCCAATTCTGACCATTTTGTCTGTTACAGGACTCTGCCTTACCTACCGTTTGCCTCACAGGCCTGTATAAAGTGTTACTTTTATTTAGCTCTATTTCGTTCCCCTTACTATGGCTTTTGCTCATTATCCAGCCATTTAACAGAGAGAGTTTCCTAGGTTACCCAGCACATGGGCTCCTACCTGCGCATCACTCACCAGCGGCCAGAACTGACACTCTTGTACCTCTGAAAGCACTTTTGTCTCCTGTATTGGGCCCTGTTAGCAATCTATCTTTAAGCCAGCACTCTCATTTAGTTACATAAATGGGATATGCAATGTAGGGACCCATAGGGTTAACATGTCCCTATGGCTTTAAACCCTACAACTTCCTAGTTTATGCTGTTACTGGGCAAAGACCCATGTATCTAGTTATAGTTTTGCAAATGTGCCTTATTGGTTTACAGATTGACTCCACCCTTTGCACTCCAATATAGTGTTTAGCAAAGGGGTAGGTCTTCCTTTTTGGCTGCCTCTGTGTCTCAAATGGAAGGTCTACTGAGCCAGGGCCCCAGTAAAGCCAAATCCTACCCTAGAGTACCCATCTATACTCTAGAGAAGTCGGGGGACAGGCACCCCGTAAACAAGGACTAGATAGACAGTTACACTCTGTAGAGCACTTTCTAGGAAAGTGAGGCAGTTAGAAAAGGAAGCAAGAGCAATTTCTGGCTCCAACCAGGAGGTTAGCTGGAAGTACCCTTCCATACAGGCACTGTTGCCTTAGTTTAGGGCCATGGTTAAGACATAGGAAACAGGCTAGTACTTTACCCCCCTTCCATAGTCAGCTGCTGGGATCCTAATACAGCTAATGTGTTCATCCTGATGCCTAAGGTATCTATCCAGACTGCCCTCCATAGTGGTGCCGAGCTGACGAGGTGCCTTTACCCTGACCAGTCTTAGAAAGAGGTGGGATAAACCGGTGTGCATCCTCTCTTGTTGTCCTCAGAGTGAACTAATTGTCTGGGACAATAAACCAAGTTATCATTTGTTCATCAGCAAGAACCTTCTGGCATCCATTATTTGCTATTTTACTCTGCACACAACTTCAATGAGTTGTAGTTTCACCACACCCTGGGATATTTCCACTTAGCGTAAGCCCATCTGAGGGATTTAGTCCTATGTACCCCATTCTCTAAACCTATTCTAGCTGGCCCTGCCTGTTTAACAGGGGTTACACATGCATGAAAAATGAGCAACAAAGAGTACTTTCAATAAATTTTACCATTTTCAAAAATTTGCGTGTGTTATTAACAAATTGAGTGGGGGTCCTACAAAGTAGGCATGGTTCATGCTAGGGTGCCAGGATATGCCTGAGTGGATTGGAAGTGTCCCATATTATCCAAGGTTCCTTTTTTATGTTGGGCTGTATGATACTGTGTATCCTTTTTCACATACTAGAAGAGATTTTCATACCTAAATATATGCAAATAAAGCAGAAAGCAAATGTGGTAACACAGCCTAATAATAATCAAGCCAAGCTACGACATGTATCATGTGCATTATAAACAATTAGGGGACACTATATATTTAGTACTGGTAGCAAAAATGTTGTAGCCATTCTCACAAAACAGTAACTTGAATGGATTAATGCAGGGTGATGTTCTGAGCTGCAGTTATATACTGCGGTAATCAATTATATTTGTATCAGTTACATTAAGACTAAGGTAGAAAGTGACCATCCCTGGCATAATAATTGTTCCCTATTTTATGATGTACACTTTTGAAGTTTTTCTAAGTGTCACTTTTTACAGTAAGATAGCTAAGTTGATCGATGGTTAGGGTGATGTGTTTATCTGCAAGATATAGGACCAAGTCGCCCTGTTAAGAAGTTAATTAATGAGAACATATAGAATTTCACCTGTAAAACACTGCAACTTTTAAGTCAAGGTGGAAATAATTTTCAATAGTATTTTATATTAGTGTGATTTTGCAAAAGAGTAATGCAATGCACACACTTTGTGGTGTTTTGCTGCTACCTGCTGGTCATCTCTTATCACTACAATAACATTCAGAATTCATTGACTCAAGGGATGAAAACATAATTTTGCCTCTTTATAGGTCCCTGGTAAGGCCTCACCTTGAGTATGCAGTGCAGTTTTGGGCTCCAGTCCTTAAGAAGGATATTAATGAGCTGGAGAGAGTGCAGAGACTGCAACTAAACTGGTAAAGGGGATGGAAGATTTAAACTATGAGATTAGACTGTCATGGTTGGGGTTGTTCTCTCTGGACATGATAACTTTTTAGTCAGAGCAGTAAGGTTGCCATTTGTTCAGTTTTGACCCAAACAGTTTGGTTTTCCTTAGGCCTGTTTGGGTCTCAACTGTCTGTTTGGTTTTCAGCCTTGTGAAACCCGAACAATAATCTGGACAATAAAGAGAGAGAAAGAGAAAGCAAATTTCAGAGCTTTCTGGATAACTGATATAACAGACCCCAATACAATTAAAGGATTAGCTTATTCATCAGGCAAAATAAAGACTGAACTAGGGCTGCCAATCATCTGGTTTTGAACCGGACATCCCAGTTTTCCATTAAAAATACTGAACAGAATTCCAGCCAATTGTAAGTGACACAGTAACCGCACCATTTATCATAACCCCATCCAATGTGCCTGACCCTGATGTCATCATGCCAACCCCTACCTTTACTGCCCCACCCTCGATACCATCGTGTGTGCGCTGGGTTTACTTGGAAGGGTTGAACTTGACTCTGGTCTTTTTTCAACCCTATGTAACGATGTAACAATATCAGCCCCGTCCCCTTTGTTCGGGTTTAGCCGCTGGCAAAGGTGGCAACCCTAGAGGGCAGTGAGGTTGTGGAATGCTCTTCAGAGTAATGTTGTGATGGCAGATTTTATTAATGCCTTTAATAGGGGCTTGATGGACTTTGAGCTTTTTTTAACTCAACCTAACTAAAAAAATGATTTAATTTGGCTATTGTGTCTACAGTGCAAAAATACAATTAAATTGTGGTGATATATATATATATATATATATGTTGCAAGAAGACAGGCACTCACGTATAAGTAGGTCCAAGGGAGCCTGGGTGCAGTCCCAAAATAATAGATGGAATAGCTGTAGAGAGAGTCCGCACTCACAGGTCTTAAGAAAATATAGAAGTTTTATTCAAATCAACATCTAACGTTTCGGCTGCATCCACAGCCTTTCTCAAAGACAATGTGAAACAAACAATGGTGCACTGAAAAAACCGAATTTGGCGCCAAACAATGACGTCATAGGTGTGAATACATTAGCATACAGTGTGAAAAAAAACGCTCTCAAAACACATTGAATCAACAAAAAATGTTAAGATAATATGGATTAGGCATAGAACACAAACAAAAGGACTGTCAGGGGAAAGGAAAAGTGGGTGTGTATTAAAAAAGCCCGCTTATGTATCTAGTGCTGAACTGCAACTCACACATGTCGCAAAGACATCCCCAAGTTATAAGTTTATAAATGTACAAAATCGAACTGGCCCAAGGAATAAGAAGTAATGAGGGACAGTAGGGCAAATATACATCAAGGAGTTGCTGAAAATGAGTAACTAACATGACTGTTCTGTGCAGCATGTATTGCCTGACATGACTGACATGACTTTCAAATAATGCATTATATGGTATGCCTTATGGGGAATCGGTCCGCTTATTTGTAGTAAAGCTAGGATAAGGGGAATAGAAGAGGCAGATGGGAAGAAAAGTAGTCAAAGAGAAAGATGGAAAATAGTAACTGAGGAGAGACAAAGTAGAGAGGACAGAGTGAGGTAATGAGAAAGGGAAGATGACGGTGCGATGGTATGGCAAAAGCAACGGCACCAATTAGTGCGTTTGTTAGCGTGGAAAGCCGATCAGTAGTACTCGGCCATCACCAAGAACATTATAGATGCGACTCTCCTTTGCAGGTGCTGTCAGGTGGCGAAGGGCTCAATACTATGGGAGACAGACCAATGATGTAAAAGGCAGCGGGGTTACTGGTATGCCAGAGTAGGGAGATTAAAAGGTATCGTGTCATTCTCAACGTATCTTGGACGCAGGTCCCAAAGGAGGGAAAATTTCTCAAAAAAGATAAATATTATGGCAGAATCAAGCCCAGGTTGTAACGCACGGATGGTGCGATCATACGTCACGAGGAACCTCTATTGTTAAGGTCCATTGGACAGTATTACGCACACTATTGCACCGTGTGTGTTGTATAGGGCATCAACAATGAAGTGTTTATAAAAAACAGTGTCATATGTAATTCTTACTCAGTTTGTCACGGATGGTGCACCCATACGCACAAAGAGACCCCATATGTAATGGGTCCTGTAAGCAGTACTTAGCACACTATTACACCGTGTGTAGAAATAAATAAGGTATGTGGATCTGTCATATCGCTGTAGGAAAGATGGTTCATAGTGGTGGGACAGTTGATCGGCACCGTGAGTGGAGAAAAATAGGCGAGAGAAAAAAGAAGAAATACAGGAGAGAAGGGAAAAAGGAGGAAAAGCAAGAGGACAAGAAGGAAGTGGAGACAAAGGGAAAAAGAATCCAGTTATGGGTGAAAGGCGTTAAATAACCAGGTCAGCAAACCTGGTATAATATCAATGAGGAGTTAAACAAATAAGGGCCTTCTTATATAGACCAGTCTTATATAAAAGAGTCTTACACATAGGAGTAGCCTATAGTCCTAGATACCGGGCTGCAGGTGACACACAGGGAGGGGAAAACTGCAAAAGTCAGAAGATACAGATAAAAACAGAGAACAATCTCAGAAGAGAAAAAAGTGGCCAAAAAGGCAAATGTCAACTATGTATCAACAAATGTTGCAATGAGGTCACAGGATATAACAGAGAGATCATAGTAGCATAACATATATAGTATGTAACAATATCAAACGGTCATTTCAAGTAAAAGGCAGAATATGAAACAAGTTCATTGAGGCCGTAGGGACTCACAGTATTCAATTTATGCATCCATTTTAGTTCTCTTTGTAGTAACAATTTCTCACGGTTACCACCGCGGACAGGAGGAGGAATATGATCAATGATCATGCATCTCATACTAGCCAGAGAGTGTTTATGAGCAAGGAAATGCGCTGCAACTGGGGTGTCAGCCTTATCATCAGAGAGTGCAGTCCGGATTGCGGAACGATGATTCGCCATACGATCCCGGAATGTAGTGATGGTTTTGCCAACATAAAAAAGGCCGCAGGGGCATTTGATGAAGTACACAATATATTTTGAGGTACAGGTGACCCTATGTTGTATAGAGATGTTCCGACCGGAATGTGGATGATTGAAAGTCGGACCTGTCAACATGGAACTGCAGGTGATGCAACTAGGACATCTATAGCAACCCAGTTTGGTGGAAGGTAGCCAGGAAGTTGGATGAGACATCTGATAGCAATGTGTAGGGTCCGTTTTGACCAGTAGGTCCCTAAGACTGCTGCCTCTTTTGTATGCAATGCGAGGTGGAGATCTGAAAATTGGAGGGAGTGTCCGATCTTTTTCGAGCACTGACCAATGGTAAAGAAAGGCATTGATCAGTGGCTTCTTATCAGGGGTAAAGGTAGTGATGAAAGTAAGACGATCATCCTGCTTGGTGGGGGTGCGTGGTTTGTTAGAATGAAGAACTTGTGCTTGCGTGTGCGAGAGGGCTCTCTCTCTGCTGTGCTCCAATTCGCCCGAAGGATATCCACGTTGCAGGAAACGAGATTTCAGATCGTCTGTCTGTTGAAGTAGTGTGGTAGGATCAGAGTTGTTTCTCACCATTCGCATCATCTGTGAGTATGGGATGCTTTTCAAAACATGTGGAGGATGACAAGATGCGTGATGCAATAAAGTGTTGCGATCTGTGGGTTTCCTATATGTAGAAGTAGTTAAGTGTGTCCCCTGTATCATAAGGTTGAGATCTAGAAATGCAGTAGGACCATCATCAAGGTGAGCTGTGAAACGAATAGTTGTAGGTAGTTGATTCAGTTCATGGACCATCGACCAAAATTGGTCAGCTGTACCTGTCCATAGCAGTAATAGATCATCTATGTAGCGGAAAAGTCTGTGGATACGTGAGCCGTAAGTGGGAAGTATGAAGGTCTGTTCATAGTTAGTCATGAACAGATTAGCGAAAGATGGAGCCACATTTGAACCCATACTGGTTCCACTGGTTTGTAAGTAATAGGAGAGTTCGAATTTGAAATAATTGAGCGTTAGGCAATGTTGCAGTAGAGTAGACAAAAATTCCACAGGGGGTCTGTCAGGTGCAGGGTACCGTGTGAGAAAATTTTTGACATTAGCAATGCCCTCTTCAATTGGTATAACTGTATACAATGAAGATACATCCATCGTTGCTAGTAGTATTCCGGATGGTAGAGGGTGAAGATCCTGTAGTTTGAGTAGCAGGTCACTTGTGTCCCTAATGTAGGTAGGGGATTGTGTGACAATTGGTTGCAGGAAGTGGTCAACGTATATAGAAAGTGGTTGTAAGAGGGAGTCCCTTGCGCTCACAATAGGGCGTCCTGGAGGTTTAGTTGGATGTTTATGAATTTTGGGCAAAGTGTAAAGGACAGGGCATTTTGGAAAAGTGTTGGTAAGAAAATTGTAGGTATCCATACTGATGTGGCCACAATGTAGACCAAGTGTCAGTGTTGCATCAATAGATTTTTTAAAGGATCGAGTGGGATCACAGTCAAGTTTACGGTAAGTGGCCGAGTCTGCCAGCTGATTTATTATTTCCTGTCTGTAATCCTTGTAATCCTGTACTACCACCGCACCTCCTTTGTCGGCTGGTCGGATGACAATGTTAGAGTTCTGTGTCAGACTCTTGATTGCTGCCCTCTCTGAGTTGGTGAGGTTGCGGTGTTGTGAGGAGGGGGTAGATATTTTGCGAGTTTCATCAATAAGTAACCTCGTGAACGCTTCAATTGACTTAGGTGTATTTGGAGGTTCATATTGGCTGGGGGCTTTGAAAGCAGGAGTAGAGTTGGGAGTGTTTCTAAAGTGCTCCTTAAGTTTTAAAGTACGTTGGAACCGGTGTATGTCTATCATAATGTCTAGGGTTTGTGTGGAGGTGGTGGGGACAAACGACAGACCTTTGGACAATAGTGACAATTCAGATGGTGATAGAACATGTGAACTTAAATTGAACACTACCTGTTCCGGACTTTGGTGTATCTTGTGGACCGTGTGCTGACGCCCGCCTCGTCTCTTGTGGGGACGCCCACAGTGCGCGGAAGGGTGCTGGATCCTAAAAAACTTGAATGTGCAGAATCAGGAGTGTAAGGTGTAGCCGAGCTAAGTGTGGTACGTGCAACTCGGCCCCTACGTCCGCCGCGTCCTCTCGTTGGTGTGTCGGTATCAGAAGACTGTGTGGTGTAAGGGGAAGAATCAATGCGACCCAGGCGCTGATGTTGGAAACGGGGTGCAGATCTACCTCTAGAAGTGGTCTCTCCTCCAGTTAACCATCTGTATACACGTCTATTCTGATAGTCAGTGGCAACAATGTTAACTTTCTGTTTCTTGAATTTATGTAGTTCGGCAGTGTAAAGTGCTAGTTGGTTCTGTAACTTGTCAAGCCATTTGTGGTCACGGTCGTTAGCAAGAGTAGACAGATGGGCAGATTCTAGGGCAGCAATCTCAGTCCGTGTAGTTTGCAAATTCTTGCTCACCTCATCTATAACAAGCAGCATGAGGTCCATAGAGCACTTGTTAAGAATCTGGCACCATTTTTTACAAAACTCGATATTATTGCGGCCAATCGTGGGAATGTTACGTACCCTGAAGCCTCGTGGGATATGCTGCCGTTTATAAAAGTCTGATAAATATATGCCATGCAACTTAAGTTCAATTTCACGCTCCTTAGAGCGGAGAAGAGAATGGTATAGTTCAGCATTGGATGATTGTGGGATAACATCATCAGCAGTTTCTGTGAATAGGATATCAGCAGCTTCAGCGTCTGAAAATTGAAGCCCAGACAGTGGGACATCACAGATGTCGCGTGCGTCATGTGTCGCCATCACATCAGTTTGGTCAGTGAAAAGGTCACAGTAGTGTTCATAGAAATACAGCTCGGGTGCACTGTTAAAGTGGAGACAGTATGTTGCAAGAAGACAGGCACTCACGTATAAGTAGGTCCAAGGGAGCCTGGGTGCAGTCCCAAAATAATAGATGGAATAGCTGTAGAGAGAGTCCGCACTCACAGGTCTTAAGAAAATATAGAAGTTTTATTCAAATCAACATCTAACGTTTCGGCTGCATCCACAGCCTTTCTCAAAGACAATGTGAAACAAACAATGGTGCACTGAAAAAACCGAATTTGGCGCCAAACAATGACGTCATAGGTGTGAATACATTAGCATACAGTGTGAAAAAAACGCTCTCAAAACACATTGAATCAACAAAAAATGTTAAGATAATATGGATTAGGCATAGAACACAAACAAAAGGACTGTCAGGGGAAAGGAAAAGTGGGTGTGTATTAAAAAAGCCCGCTTATGTATCTAGTGCTGAACTGCAACTCACACATGTCGCAAAGACATCCCCAAGTTATAAGTTTATAAATGTACAAAATCGAACTGGCCCAAGGAATAAGAAGTAATGAGGGACAGTAGGGCAAATATACATCAAGGAGTTGCTGAAAATGAGTAACTAACATGACTGTTCTGTGCAGCATGTATTGCCTGACATGACTGACATGACTTTCAAATAATGCATTATATGGTATGCCTTATGGGGAATCGGTCCGCTTATTTGTAGTAAAGCTAGTAAGAATTACATATGACACTGTTTTTTATAAACACTTCATTGTTGATGCCCTATACAACACACACGGTGCAATAGTGTGCGTAATACTGTCCAATGGACCTTAACAATAGAGGTTCCTCGTGACGTATGATCGCACCATCCGTGCGTTACAACCTGGGCTTGATTCTGCCATAATATTTATCTTTTTTGAGAAATTTTCCCTCCTTTGGGACCTGCGTCCAAGATACGTTGAGAATGACACGATACCTTTTAATCTCCCTACTCTGGCATACCAGTAACCCCGCTGCCTTTTACATCATTGGTCTGTCTCCCATAGTATTGAGCCCTTCGCCACCTGACAGCACCTGCAAAGGAGAGTCGCATCTATAATGTTCTTGGTGATGGCCGAGTACTACTGATCGGCTTTCCACGCTAACAAACGCACTAATTGGTGCCGTTGCTTTTGCCATACCATCGCACCGTCATCTTCCCTTTCTCATTACCTCACTCTGTCCTCTCTACTTTGTCTCTCCTCAGTTACTATTTTCCATCTTTCTCTTTGACTACTTTTCTTCCCATCTGCCTCTTCTATTCCCCTTATCCTAGCTTTACTACAAATAAGCGGACCGATTCCCCATAAGGCATACCATATAATGCATTATTTGAAAGTCATGTCAGTCATGTCAGGCAATACATGCTGCACAGAACAGTCATGTTAGTTACTCATTTTCAGCAACTCCTTGATGTATATTTGCCCTACTGTCCCTCATTACTTCTTATTCCTTGGGCCAGTTCGATTTTGTACATTTATAAACTTATAACTTGGGGATGTCTTTGCGACATGTGTGAGTTGCAGTTCAGCACTAGATACATAAGCGGGCTTTTTTAATACACACCCACTTTTCCTTTCCCCTGACAGTCCTTTTGTTTGTGTTCTATGCCTAATCCATATTATCTTAACATTTTTTGTTGATTCAATGTGTTTTGAGAGCGTTTTTTTCACACTGTATGCTAATGTATTCACACCTATGACGTCATTGTTTGGCGCCAAATTCGGTTTTTTCAGTGCACCATTGTTTGTTTCACATTGTCTTTGAGAAAGGCTGTGGATGCAGCCGAAACGTTAGATGTTGATTTGAATAAAACTTCTATATTTTCTTAAGACCTGTGAGTGCGGACTCTCTCTACAGCTATATATATATATATATATATATACACGATTTGCAATAAGATGATGTCACCTGACCAGCAAGTGACATAGTGCAAGATGTTTCAGTGGATATATTAGGACTAGTCTTGTATCCATGGCAATACAATCATACTGTACATAGGACATTTAGCAAACAATTTGACTTGGATTCTCTGGCCCTCTCTTATGTCTCATTTTGCTCATGTTAAATTTGCCACACACAATGATCAGAAAATTAAAATAAGAATTTCTCAGTGTGTATTACAATTATTATTTTCTGTCTCGATTTTAGTGTGTCCCATGATAACTCAAAAGGAAACTGAGCATTAGTGTGATGCAATATGAAACCACTGCTATAAAAGATGTATGTCTACATAGTTACATATTTAATCTGGGTTGAAAATGTCAACTGCCTATCAAGTTCAATTCAAACTCCCAAAATCACCAATCCATATTAGGAAAAAATATTTTTTCACTATTTCTATCTCTCTTCCTTCAAATAAAATACAGCACAGAGATTGGGTGCACTGTGTTGTGTCTAGAATCATTTTGTATAATCTTGCAATGCACAAAAGTACACACATGAAGGACAAGTATTATAACACATACAAAAAGAATAAATATACAGACATAAAGTGCTATGGTAAGAGACACAGTAGAAAGAATGCCCCTGCTTCGTAGAGTTTACAGTCTAAGTGGGTGTGTAACATACAGGCACAATATGGAGTAAATTGTACACACAAATATACATACATTTACAAATACATACAGTTGCCTATCCAAGAAGGCATCCAATCCCTCCTTAAGGCATTAAAGTACCTAGGGGGGCAAACTTTCATTGCAACTTCATAACCATGTCTTATATTCTCCAGCTTTATATCTGCAGATTGCTAAATAAAACGCTGAACATACAAATATAAAAACCTGTTTTTTTTGTAATTAATAACCTTTCATCACCCTGCTGTGGAGAGGAAAATGCACCTTTAATATTTGCTGTACGAACCCTCCAGTTCAGATTAAATGCTTTACTAATCTATACTAGAAGGAAAATAATGAACCCAACATTTGTGAAACATGTAAGGAATATAGTTCATCATTATGTTCCCTAGTTAATGGAAATCATAAATCTGATAAAATATGTTTAAAAGGTAGACACAACATAAAACTGTTGGATTTGTTTTTTTATTTTTTTGTATTAGAACGACTCCCTTTGTGTTTGCACACTAAGGCTAACAAGACTGTCTTGTGTATTTTTATTACAAACCATGTATGGGAAACGTCTCAATTGAAAAGACAGAATTAGTTATGATTTGTATAACCACGAACAGCTAGCAGGCTATAAAAAACCATATTAGAACAAGATTTCCTATCTTATTAGTGATTTAAAGTGTGATTCCATTTACTTTGTTTTGTTTCGGTTTCATTCAAATAAGAAAAAGATGAAATACAAAATGTGTATTGCCAGAATTTTACCTGAAATGCAGAACACGAGATAAAGATAAACATAGTCCCGAAAGTATACAGTTAAGATGTGTAAATAGATATTTTTATATATATATATATATATATTGATATGTACTGTGTATTATTCAGTTAAATCAGTTTAATGAGGGTAATATAAAATGCATACTTTTTGAGAAAGCCATTTTGAATAATTGTTAAATCCTTTGCAGGCCTCTTAATAGGAAGCCCTGTTTCCCTTTAAAAGCAAAAAAGACTATTATGTTCTCCAACGGAAAGTTTGCACATTGTATTTCTTCTCTGCTATGCAGTTACACATGTGGCACTTTAATTTCCCTTTCTTTGAAAGTGAACTTGCCCATCTGGTAAAATTCTGCTGGCCAGCGTTTGTGATGGAAGTAAAAATGTAACTTTATAAGGCTGAATTATGCAGGTAGAGCAACAGATAGAACGGCTTGCAGTACTGCCACTGACTTATTCTTTTAAGAAAATACATTTTCAGCATTTGAGTGGCATGTGTCAGTGATCACTAACAGATGGGTAGGGATTAACAGTATCTACGTTAAAAATGAATTATCTGTAGTATTCTTGATGAGGCTGTATATCCACTGTTCTACATGAGTTGGGCTGAAAATACAATTTGCTTATTGCATGAATTAAGACATATCTATGGTGTTTGTTTTATTTTATGGTGTTGCTTATTGACTTCAAGGGGGTGAACTGTGAAATTAAAAGTACTTTCATTTTCAAGTTTGCTGGTCCTTAAGAGCAGTTATGACATTAATTTCTGCTTTTATTGGTTCCTTCTTATCTCTTTAAGTTGGCCATACATGCCAAATGATAGAATTACAACGATGGACTTAGGAGCTGTTGGAGAGCATGAATGAGCCAATGGGGTCGTCGATCTGATGGAAAAATTAAACCTGGCCGAACGACACCTGGCCAATTTCTGGCCGGTATTGATCGAAGAGGCCCGTCAGGGGGCTCCATACACAGCAACTTAAATTTTGCAACCTTTAGCCTTCAAACCAATGACTAGTAATTTAAAGAAGAACAAATGATCATGCCCAATTATTTCCTATACAAAAAATATAATATATATTTATTTATTATTTTATGCAATTATTATTATATATATTTGTTGCATGCTAATATTATTATTAGTAGTAGTAGTATTAAAAATGTAACTTCACATCACGCTTTCCTGGTGCAAACGTTTAGGGCCGTGACAGAGGGGGAGATTAGTCGCCCGTGACAAATCTCTCTTGTAGCGGGCGACTAATGTCCCCGGAATGCCTTCCCACCGGCTAGAATGTAAATCGCCGGTAGGATGGCATACGCGGCACAGCAATTTTCCGAAATCGCTGAAGTTGCCTTTAGAGGAAAAATCGACGATTTCGGCACCGCGTATGCCATCCCACCGGCGATTTACATTCTAGCCAGTGGGATGGCATTTCGGGGAGATGCCACGGCCCTTAATGACCCAATTGTTTCATCAATTACTATGGAAGTGTGAAACTGATCAGAGCTGATAGGTTTTGCAGAAATGATCTAGCATGTCATTCTATTCAGGTGCAGTGCATGTAGATAATAGGCTTATCTTTTCTCTTAAATTCTCTTAGTTGCATTACCTTGATCAACCAAACTAAAAAGGAAGTCTGTTTCTGCTGATTTCAGTCTGTATTTATGCAAGAATAAGCACGCTATGATTTGTTCTGAGATAAGCAATCTCTGTTGTACTTTGTCTAATCTCAAATGCTTAGTCTATACAAATGGAGAGGAAAGCGACTGTGTGGCCTAGTTTAATATGAGAGACTAAATGAAGGTCAATGAAATATGAAAACAGAAAATTCTCTTTTATCGATTCTTTCAATAGTTATTTGAACTGAAATATCACAATTATTTCAGAACAATATGTTAGCGGAATATTGTTCTAAGACTTTTTAAGCACCAATAACCTCTTGTCTAACACATCTTTTTCAATTTCAGGTAAATTAATCACACTGAAATATAAGCTACAAGGGCAAATGGACCATGGCCTGTTATGAATAAGTAGCAATAAATGTGCCCCTATGTTTACATTATATTTCGCTATGTTTTATTTTTACATTTATTTTGCCATTTCTTGTCTTACAGAAGTAGAATTACCTAGGAAACCTGAAAGTTACTCCTAGGAAAGTAAAGTAGCACAAAATGTTGCTTGACAAACCACATCCAGAAATCTGCTACCACCTTATAGACTGGTCAATTAGATTGTGATACTGACACAAAATCAAAGATAGGAATCATGTTGCCATCACATCAAATGATGTGTTATTGGAGCTGCAGGTTCCTCTGTCTTGCCAGGCTGAGGGCCTATGAAAACCTACAATACTTGGATTATTGTTTAATATTTGTACTCCAGTTTATTAGAGCACTGTACTGCATCCCAGTTGTGATGGGTAGAATATCTGTATAAGAATTAATAGTTTTTAGTTTATCATTTCTGGGGTGCTAATGTATTAACATAGATTCTAAATGGCACCAATATGGTTAATTCTTTCACTTCTTTTTCTAACTTGTGGTACGCAAAGCAAAAGCCATGAGCTGATTAGTTGCCATAGTTTACTGCACTAGTAAAATGTAACTGCCATTTAAAGAATGAGGTCTTCATGTTTAAAAAATGGAAGCTGAACTGAATTGTGTATTATTTTGCCAGATAAACATGTGGGTAGGGTATTTTTTCCCACCACCTAAATGAGAATCCATGGGTCTATCACCATTCCGAGTATTTAGTGCATATCATTACAAATGCCTTATATTGCTTGAAGTGAAGTCTTTATTGCTGATGCTCACCAAAAAAATTGCACTTGTGCTGTCTATCATGTCCCATTCAAGTAAATGGGAACCACAGGGGGAAAATGTGTGTTAGGGGTATTACAATATGAGCCTTGCCCCCTATAGTACATAAATGCAAGGAGTGAAAGGGATCAGTCTATTTGACTTTGACTAGGCGAGACATAGTGAGAGATCAGCAGAAAGCTAAGAGTAAAGGACTCCAGTAAATTAACTTTAGCTAGTTATAAGCCTAATTGATACATAGTTACATAGTTACATAGGGTTGAAAAAAGACCATCAAGTCCATCAAGTTCAACCCTTCCAAATAAACCCAGCACACACAACCTATACTTACCAATCTATACTATCACATACATAAACTATATATACAACCACTAATACTAACTGTAGATATTAGTATCACAATAGCCTTGGATAATTTGCTTGTTCAAGAACTCATCCAGGCCCCTCTTAAAGGCATTAACAGAATCTGCCATTATAACATCTCTAGGAAGGGCATTCCACAACCTCACTGCCCTCACTGTGAAAAACCACCTACGCTGCTTCAAATGGAAGCTCCGTTCCTCTAATCTAAAGGGGTGGCCTCTGGTGCGTTGATTGTTTTTATGGGAAAAAAGAACATCCCCCATCTGCCTATAATCCCCTCTAATGTACTTGTACAGAGTAATCATGTCCCCTCGCAAGCGCCTCTTTTCCAGAGAAAACAACCCCAACCTCGACAGTCTCACCTCATAGCTTAAATCTTCCATCCCCTTTACCAGTTTAGTTGCAGTCTCTGCACTCTCTCCAGCTCATTAATATCCTTCTTAAGGACTGGAGCCCAAAACTGCACTGCATACTCAAGGTGAGGCCTTACCAGGGACCTATAAAGGGGCAAAATTATGTTTTCATCCCTTGAGTCAATTCCCTTTTTTATACAAGACAGCACTTTATTTGCTTTAGTAGCCACAGAATGACACTGCCAGGAACCCCTAGATCCTTCTCCATCAAGGACACCCCCAACAAACTACCATTCAGTAGATAGTTCGCGTTTATATTATTTCTACCAAAATGTATAACTTTGCACTTATCAACATTGAACCTCATTTTCCAGTTTGCTGTCCAGTTTTCCAATTTTGTCAAGTGGCAGCATCCTGCATGGAACTTACAGTTTTGCACAATTTAGTGTCGTTAGCAAAAATAGAAACAGTACTGTCTATGCCCACCTCCAGGTCATTAATAAATAAGTTACAAAGCAAAGATCTGTTACACATAAAACCATGCTGGCACAAACTAATAGTATTGTGAACTGCAATGTATTCAAGTACCCTATCCCTTATTACCCTTTCCAAAAGCTTTCCTACTACTGTTGTCGGACTAACAGGCCTATAGTTTTCAGGCTGAGAACGGGAAAATAACAGCACCACATTAGCATTTCTCCAGTCTCTCGGCACCATGCCAGACCTCAATGAATCCTGAAAAATTAAGTGAAGAGGCTTTGCAATCACAGCGCTAACCTTGTTTAATCCCTGGGATGAATCTTTGATGTTTACCTTTACATGTTCAAGTCTCTTTTGAATTTCCTCCCGAGTGACCCGAATGATGCGATAGATAATGTAGAACCATAGGGAGAGTAGCAAGAAAACAGTTGTAAAACCTACTCTTATGGGTGTGTTTTTGTGTGTTTTAACTATGTTTTTTTTATTTGCAATGTTAATTTTCAAAACTCCACCAGAAAATCGCAAATTCCACGATTTTCTTTGATGTGTCTTAATTTATTGGTGAACAATGATTTAGAGCTGTGGTGTATTTTGGCTATTTATAATTGAAGGAAATATCAAATGTTTCCGTAGAATCTACCAACAGGCAGCCGTCAGTATGTAGGTACTCTGCAGTGTTTTACACAAACCCACCACAAAACCAAATGCATAGGAACATGGTCAGCTGCATTACAGGCAAGTCCCATGTCCCCTCGGTACCTGCATGTTCAACACCTTCTATAATGCGGCCTAACACACCTTTACTTTCATCAAAGTGAAAGCCTCCTTTCTGTTGCTCCAACCTGTAGCACTTAGCAGGAATTAATTTTGAATAGTCTACTAAAAACTTCATTTCCTGGCCATCCCCTCATAGCATCTTAAACCATAGGGTATTCCCTCCTCCCCGCAGTGATGACAGAAGGAACACTTAAACCTGCCTCTATAAAGCCTCCTCCCCTTCCCCCGCTCCTTGTCTTTTTTCCTTCTGTCAAGCAGTGAAAGTTTTGTTACCAGACAGGGAGTTGTCTCACTCCTCTCTCTCTTTCTGTCTGATGCCACACCGCTCAGCCTCCAGAGGAGTGTCTCGGTGTTGGGGTCCCTGCGTGACCATTAGTGGATTCATTGGAGTCCCCCTCCCTTCCTACCTGGTGAGTGCAGGACTGGGCTCTCATTGTGCCGATGCGCGTTGCCTAGGTGACGGCGCGTGCGGCCGGGCGCAGGCGGTGACGTCATTATTAGGCGCCGCTTATTCAGCGTTACACGCTGCGCTCGCGGTCCCGTTCCGTGCCTGTGCCTGCCGTGCGTCTGAGCCTATCTGCCTGAGGTACAGTAGTCTCTGTGTACAGAAGCAAGCTAACTACCAAAGAGAGAGTGGGAGTGAGGTTTTTAACCTGTACTATTTTGTTTCAGCATGTCGCTTACCCCTGAATGCCTGGAGAGTGCACAGTCCAGAGCCTGTCTGACTTGCTTCCAACCTGCTCTAAGAGAGAAAAAGTTTTGCAAGGACTGTATTGTAGAGTTTTTAAAACCTGCGGATTCTGAACCAGTACATACTAAGATTCCTATGGATTGTGACCCTGAGGATTCTGATAAAGTGGGTTCTGCCTCCAAGGATGTATTAGCCTGGATTAAACAGGCAGTTGCTGAAGGGATTAAACAGGCAACAGTCCCTAAAAGGCCTAGAGCTGTGTCTAGTAAGGATTTAGATGCAAGTAGTACATCTTCTTCAGCTAGAGATGATTTGGGAGTATGCTCCTCCTCTGAGGATGAGGATGAAGAGTCCTTTGGGTTTGATTACAAGCTTGTCTCTACACTTATCAAAGCTATTAAACAGACTTTGTCTTTTCAAGATTCTGCAGCTTCCACATCCTCGGCGGTGCTTATCAATAAGAAAAAGAAATCGGTTTTTCCTTTACATCAGGAGATTAAAACGCTCATAGAAGCGGAATGGCAAAAGGCTACTAAGAAGGTTCCCACAGAGTCAAAATTTGCTAAAGTGTACCCTTTTCCGGAGGAGGTGTCTCAGAATTGGGATACTCTACCAGTTGTTGATGCTCCAGTAGCTCGTCTTTCTAAAAAGACTGCATTACCCATTGATGATGTATCTTCCTTAAAGCATCCTATGGACCGGAGGATGGAAACCGATTTAAGAAGGCTCATTTTAGCTACTGGTGCACTCTACAGACCCTCGGTAGCTCAGATATCAGTGGCCAAAGCCATGACTATCTGGTTAGAAAATTTAGAGATGGCTGTGGAGTCCAGAGCTTCAAGAGACTCTATGAAGGAGATTCTCGCGGATCTAAAGATAGCAGCCAGTTTTTCTCTGGAAGCAGCGATTGATACCACTAAGCTTGTTGCTCGAACCACAGCACTGTCTATCTCAACTAGGAGAGCTCTTTGGCTAAGAAGCTGGTATGCAGACACAGCTTCAAAGAACACCCTCTGCAGACTTCCTTATGAAGGAGGGCGCCTATTTGGCAAGTCCTTAGATGAAATCATTACAAAATCATCTGGAGGAAAATCAACTTTCTTACCTCAAAGCAAGCGCTTCAAAGAAACTTTTAGACGATCACAGTCAGAAAGGTTTTCTAATAGGCGAAGAGAGGAAAATAGATCCTTTAGAGGAGGGAGAGAGTCCTTTCGATCCCAGACTTGGCGCTCAGGGCAATCCAATCTCTTTCAGTCCCGTAAGACCAGGTTCTCCAGATCCCCCAAAGCCCAGACTAAAACAGCATGAGATGGAGCCTGCTCAGCCTCACAAAGTAGGAGCCAGACTTCTTCAGTTCACAGAGGCCTGGGCAGGAATAACGAACGACTCCTGGGTTTTAGATATAATCCACAGGGGTTACATGATAGAATTTTCGTCAAAGCCTTTTCAGAATTATTTTTGCGAAACAAAAGTCCCAAAGGGCAGGGAGGCCCTTCAAACCATGGAAGACTATGTACAACAATTAATCTTAAAGAGAGCGGTAGTGACAGTTCCTACTCGAGCGGAGACAAAAGGATTCTATTCACCACTTTTTCTCGTAACAAAGAATACCGGAGATCTTCGCCCAGTTCTAGACTTGAGAAAGCTGAACAAGTTTGTGAGAGTTCAATCCTTCAGAATGGAGTCTCTAGCTACCATCAGGCCAATAATTGGCTGTGGAGACTGGTTAATTTCCATAGACCTCAAAGATGCGTATTTACATGTGCCAGTGGCGGTGCAGCATCAGCCCTTTCTAAGATTTGCCTGGAAAACATTGCATCTTCAGTTCACATGCCTACCCTTCGGCCTCTCAACATCTCCCAGGACTTTTTCAAAGGTTCTGGTGGTGGTCATAGCGTGGCTCAGACAAGCAGGTCTGGAAATCTATCACTATTTGGACGACCTCCTTCTGGTGGCCAGATCCAGAGAACAGGCGATGAGAAATCGGGATCTAACGATAACCAAACTCAAGGAACTAGGTTGGTTGATAAACTACAAAAAGAGCAATCTTCTTCCTTCTCAAACTCTAATTTTTCTAGGGGCCCTGATAGATACAAAGAACAACATAATAAAGTTAAGCCACGAGAGAGTCTTGAAACTACAGATGGAAATTTCCAGGGTTTGTCTACAGCCCCACATCATTGCAAGACAAGCGATGAAAATATTAGGTCTAATGGCATCCTGCATTGGCCTAGTCAGGTGGGCCAGATGGAGGATGAGACCATTACAGTTCCAGTTCCTGAGCTTATGGGACAAAGACCAGAGGAACTGGTCTCAATTAATTCTTCTACCTCGACGGGTAAGATCAAGCCTCCTATGGTGGGGAGAGGAAGAAAACTTGCTAAACGGCTTCCCACTCCTACAGCCAACCTGGGTCGAAGTCTACACGGACGCCTCGGCAGAAGGCTGGGGGGCCCATTGTCTTGGGCACTCAGTACAAGGTGTTTGGCATTCAAGCGCAGGACACATCCCTTCAAATGTACTGGAGCTAAGAGCTATAGAGCAGTCCCTAAGGGCCTTCAAAGATATTATTGCCGGTTCCGCAGTAAAAGTAAGATCAGACAATGTGGCAGCTGTATCGTATGTAAGAAAGCAGGGTGGTACAAGAAGCCTAAACCTTCTTTGGGAGATAGAACCCATCATGTCATGGGCAGAGGAAAATCTACAAGATTTAACTGCTGTATATATTCCTGGAAAAGAAAACATTACGGCAGATTTTCTCTCCCGTCGTCCCTTAGATTACACAGAATGGGAGCTGAATCAAGATGTCTTCGATTTTGTCACTCGAAAATGGGGAACTCCAGCCATAGATCTAATGGCAACCCCACGAAACTCAAAAGTGACACGTTTCTTTTCAAGGGTTCCATACCCACAAGCCGAGGCAGTGGATGCCCTAGCTCAGGATTGGGGGGAGGAACTCTCCTACATCTTTCCACCCCTTCCAATGATATTCCTAGTGCTTCGCAAGATAATGAAGTCCGCAGCCAACGTGATAGCTATCCTACCAGACTGGCCACGTCGACCCTGGTACCCCCTTCTCAGGAGACTGATGTGTCAACCACCTCTTCATCTCAAAAACAGGCAGGACTTGCTTGTGCAGGGACCAGTGGTCCATCCTTCTCCTCATCATCTCAATCTCAAGGCATGGAGGTTGAGAGGAGAGGACTTGTAAATTTGGGTGTCTCTACCAGAGTTGTCTCTACATTAATGAAGGCCAGAAAGGTGACTACTTCTTCCCAGTACTACAAAATCTGGGATCGATTTGTATGTAGAGCTCAACGGTCTAAATATGACCCTTTTCAACCTTCTACTAATGACATCCTAGAGTTCTTGCAGTCAGGGCTCGATAGAGGATTGTCCTGGAGTTCCCTTCGGGTTCAAGTTTCAGCTTTATCTGCAGTTTTAAATATAAAATGGGCAGAGGATCCTCTGGTAGTTCGTTTCCTAGCGGCCGCTAAACGAATACATCCACCATTCAAAAATCGAGCTCCACCCTGGGATCTTCCCCTCGTGCTAAGGGCTCTGTCGAGGAAACCCTTTTCTCCCATGGAAAATATCTCCCTATGGCATCTGACTTTAAAAACGGCCTTACTGGTGGCTGTGACTTCAGCAAGACGAATCAGTGAGTTAAGGGCACTTTCCTGTGAACCTCCATTTACAGTATTCTATCCTGAGAAGGTTGTCCTTAGAACCATGCCGGATTTTCTACCCAAGGTAGTGTCTTCTTTTCACCTCAATGAGCCTATAAATCTCCCATCTTTTCATCCAGAATCCTCGACTAGTAATGAAGAATTGTTCCGAAATCTGGATGTCAGAGACTGCCTGGAAACATATATAATCAGAACACAGCCCATAAGGGAAGCCAAAAATCTCTTTGTGGTTCCAGCAGGAAGCTATAAGGGTCAGGCAGCTACTACAAGAACCATCGGGCGATGGATTGTCATAGCTATAGTCACAGCATACAAGGAACAAGGAAGTCCCATGCCGGAAGGGGTAAGAGCTCACTCAACTAGGGGTATGGCAACCTCGTGGGCAGCGGCGGCACAGGCAGCTCCAGAATCTATTTGCAAAGCAGCAACTTGGAGTTCGTCCAATACTTTCCTTAGACATTACAGACTGGATGTTCTGTCTTATAATGAATCTTTATTTGGCCAAAAAGTGTTGCAGGCCGCCTCTTCCTAATAAAATATAATTTGATGCAGCAGAATTGATAGCAGCGTAATTACTGTTTTCCCCCCCTTGTATATGCATTGCTCGGGTACTTACCCTATGGTTTAAGATGCTATGAGGGGATGGCCAGGAAAAGAGAAAATTGTTTCATACTTACCGTAATTTTCTTTTCCTGGCCATCCCCGTAGTAGCATCTTAAACCATAGGGTATTCCCTCCTCCCCGCAGTGATGACAGAAGGAACACTTAAACCTGCCTCTATAAAGCCTCCTCCCCTTCCCCCGCTCCTTGTCTTAGTTACAAGCTTCTGGAACATAAAGCACATGGTTAAAATACACAAGGGTCGGGAAGATGCTACTACGGGGATGGCCAGGAAAAGAAAATTACGGTAAGTATGAAACAATTTTCTCTTTTGTCGCATTTGGCAACTGCATGTCTGCATGCTAGCACATGTGATAGTAAATGAGACTAGTAAATGCTGACTATAGTTAGGCAATAAAGGTGCAAGACATTGGCCTAGCTAACGCTGTCTCAGGGTTGTAACAATCATTATTCTATTCCCTCTTTATACAAATATATAAAAAAAATACTTAACTCTGGAGCGCCCTCCTCTGTCCAGACTTCTCAGATGAGGTCTTATGGGGTAAAGTAAAATAAATAATAAAAAAAAAAAATAAAAATAGCGTAATACAGTAATGAGATATTAATAATCACCCCTCTAAAACGTGTTTATATCTAAAACAAATCTAGTGAACACCACTACTAAATTTACTTCACTTTTCTGTGAAAACACATAAATACAATCCACCACGAAATGTTTAAAGTTCGTGTCTATTTAAATAAGTGAATTTCCGTATTTCACACTCTTCCGTGACTTCTTTTTATCCTTAGCCAATTGTGCATATACTTACAGACCAACACTGTGGTCTTGGAGCTTGTAACAAATTCCCTCGTGGTTGAACTATAACTCCCAGCTTCTCTTTTTCCACTTTCTCCTGCTGCTGGACAAATATACAACGGACATGTGTAAAATCCTAAAACTTTATTCTAAAACATATTAAAAGTTTAAACTCACAAACGCCATAAAAATTGCGCCCATCGGGAGTCCTTTTGTAAACAGCGTCGGATCCTTGCTTGCTTATCAGTCTCTTTATGCGATCTGCAGTACTCGCTTTGATCCTGGCTTGCAAATCTCTCCGTTCGCGTTCTCCCTTTGGCATCTCTCTCCACCGCTATCTGCTAGGATTTTACACATGTCCGTTGTATATTTGTCCAGCAGCAGGAGAAAGTGGAAAAAGAGAATCTGGGAGTTATAGTTCAACCACGAGGGAATTTGTTACAAGCTCCAAGACCACAGTGTTGGTCTGTAAGTATATGCACAATTGGCTAAGGATAAAAAGAAGTCACGGAAGAGTGTGAAATACGGAAATTCACTTATTTAAATAGACACGAACTTTAAACATTTTGCGGTGGATTGTATTTATGTGTTTTCACAGAAAAGTGAAGTAAATTTAGTAGCGGTGTTCACTAGATTTGTTTTAGATATAAACACGTTTTAGAGGGGTGATTATTAATATCTCATTACTGTATTACGCTATTTTTTTTTTTTTATTTTTTTTTTTTATTATTTATTTTACTTTACCCCATAAGACCTCATCTGAGAAGTCTGGACAGAGGAGGGCGCTCCAGAGTTAAGTATTTTTTTTGTTTAAACCGAAGCACAAGGTATCTGGAGTGGGTTATACATTTCATCCACACTGAAAAATTTTTTGTTTTATACAAATATATATCCAGTGATAGAGTTGTGGTTTATACTGTTATTTAGTAGAAGCACTGCTGCAGTCATAGGCCAGTTAATAACTCCACTGTCATAAATGTCTTCTAGTCAGAAAAACTATGGGAGTGGCATGAGATTATGTGTGTATGTCTTTACTCATATAGTGCTATGCATGCAGCATTATACAAAAACACAATGGACTAATATCACTTGCCAAGTAAAAATGCTCTTTAAAAAATGCATCTGTGCTTTTAATGCCATTTTTACTGCTGGATTTTATTTTTTCCATTGACTTGAGCTGGTTTCACCCTAAAAATAATGTTGTGCAACAACAATAAAAAATGCACATCTTTAATAAATCTGCTATTTATTTAACACTGCTTTTTACATTGATTTTCAGGCATAGATGCTTTTACATGATAAATATGCAGGAAATGGTTTATGTATTACTTAATAACCATCCCTATATAACCACTTTTCAAACCCATGCGAATCAGAATATGAAAAATACATACAAAGTTAACAATGATTTTAAAGTTATGGGAACCCACCTTTGTATAAAATATGTCTAAATAGTTAACATAAATATTTACCTGTTTAGACATATTTTATGCTGATGCTGTCATCACTGATAATGTACAGAGTTGACAGAGCTAACCGCTGTAGGCTACTTTATCTGTAGCTCGCTTCAAACCCAGGAAAATGGGGCCATCTGGGAACCTAAAGCTGCTTCATTTGCCTAGGTATAGAAATCTATTTGTTTGGAGTCTATACAGGATGGGCAAAAAAGGACAAGGACAGAATTTCATTTCAATCCAACTTTCTACTAATGGTATTGAGTAGGACAGTGGGTTACTGGGCCCCAGAGCAAATTCAATTTAGGGCCCCTAAACATTGGTAATTTGACCTATTCTACCATGATATAGTGGAATTGCTCATTAATTAGGGCCTTATTGGGCCCCTTACACTCCTGGGTTCCCCTGCAACTGCAGGGTCTGCTTGCTCTGTCATTACACCCATAGAGTAGGATAATTATTCATCACTAGTTACATTTTTATCAAATTATATATTTGATTTTCAAATTTCCAGGGCCATCTTTGCTATGTTGCTGCATAATCCATATGGTTTGGCTTTGATGTGTTTCAGGTTTGGTACACAGTAAAAAAACAAGTTTCATAACAGGTTTAATTTCTTCTGCTGCTTCATACATGTCCCTGTATATATTTTATGTAGTAAACCAGCAGGCAGAATACATTATAAAGTTTAAGCTGCATTCATTGCGTGTCTGATATTCATACATTCATATTCATTTTGCAGTATAGATGAGATACCCCAAACATACTTCAGCATCGAATGGGGGTGGCAAGCAGAATGTGATATAATTCAGATTTGAATCCTGAGATTATCTTCACATTTATTCCTAACCCATTTAATGGCAAAAACCACACAGGCATTAGGTCAAGGCAGTGGTGTTGTAGGCATGATATTCCCCTTTTGTTAGAGAGGCATTAAGCCACAATGTTTTCTTAATGTAAAAGGGCTTGATTTACCATAGGGTAGACATAAGCATTAGGCATGATAATGGGTGCAAGGTTTGGCACTGGACACAAATAAGCCCTGTACTTGCCACTTACCCTGAGAGGGCAGTAGGACAGGGCTTTTTGACCACAGGTTTTCTAGGTTGCAACTTGTTTACCATGTGTTGCCCTTTAAATGGTGGGCTATAAATGCTACATTCTGAGCAAACACAGTTTGTTACTATTTTATGCACTTAGCACAATTTAGCACAGTTTATGTAAGTGAGCCCTTGAGTATTTACATTGTTTATTTAGTATGATAATCTCTTTTGGCTATACCGTCTATCATGATTACATTTCCAAATCAATTGCGGCATGCTCAGCACATGTTTAACAAGTCCTGTACCATGAAAAATTCAAGCAATGATGGGTCAAAAAACAGAAAGTTGAGGTTGCCCATCATTGTTCTAACTTCACTATATGCTCTTGTGTCATTTAGGTTCTGCTGTTTCCTTAAAAGGTTTTTGGTTATCCTCCCTGTTTCCCACAAAAAGCATGCTGTATAACAATTCTGCTTCTCTTTGTAAAAAAAATGTCTGAGCAAAACATTTTTAAAATTCAAGCTAAGTCAAAGCATTATATACATGCTATCATTCATAGGAGATGTTAAATGTGCTATGCAGATATCTGGAATATCAGGGACATTATCAGATGGTGTCTGAGTTATGTTTTCAGTTTGTTCTTCTTCACTGTAAGGAATCTCTTGCCAAGCTTCAGTTTCTTTCAACTGAACATCATTTTCAGTCTCCCATTTTTCCACAATCAGTTGCTCTTCTTCTTCTTCTTTTTCTTCTTCTTTTTTTTCTTCTTTTTCTTTCTCGTCTAAGGCATCGGTATGCATTTCATCATTTACCTTTTTCACCCATTGCTACAAATAAACCAACACATTGCATCAGATAGTTCATTTAGTATAACTGTTCTTTATTTACACCTGAATAAAGGCATCTACATTTTTTATTAAAATTAGTTCATTTTATTATATAAAGAGCTAAATGCTCTGGTATCATCAGTATTATGATGCAAATCATGACCTTTGGCCTTTGAATAATTACATTATGGAGCTAATTTGCTAACGGTGGGGTAGGGTTAAAAGTTGAAAACAGGTGTTAGCTTGGGCGTGCCAAGTGCTCAGTGAATTTTATACTCCTGATACACTGATACTGATATACTTAATGGCACTAAAGTAGGCTAATACTTGACAGAAAATAATGTGAATAATGAACGTGGGTCTAGCAAGCAACACCAGTCATTAGCATTAAGAGCCAACAAGAAATGTATATAGATTCACAGGAGGAGAGCAAAATTCTTTCCCTTTACAAGCCCTGATAAAGGCCTCATTGTCAGTACTTTGTTGGTCTCCATTACTCAAAAGCAACATTCCTGATATAAAGAAAATCAACAGAAGAGCAACTACAGAAACAGGCTCCTTACATAAATAATTATTTATTATAACACTTGTCCTCCCTGTGTGTAATTTTGTATTGTGTAAGATTGTACAGCGCTGCGTACCCTTGTGGCGCTTTATAAATAAAGTTATACATACATACATAAATGACCATAGTGTGCTTGTATGATAGGGACATTAAATTGTGAGTTCCAGCAAGGCAGAGACTGATGTAAAAGATGTAAAATCTCTGTAAAGTGCTGTAGAATATGTTGGCACAATAAAGGACAAGTTATGAAGGTAGTTATGAAGGTCTGTACATAAGCAATCTCTTGGTACCATACTTACCTACCCCAGAAAGAACATTGTAAGGTCTGAAAGCACAACTGCTTCTCTATTTAGCTAGCAGCCTGTAAACTTGCCCCATAACCCCCCTCCCACGCCCCCCGGAAAATGAACCAAATTAAAAAGCTGTTGCTACCTGGAAATTTCCACTGTGGTCCTCAAAGAGTCCAATGAACTTATGTTTTGGATCAGGTACTATAGGAAACACCCTTTTTTTTATCCTAAAAAGAAAGGATAATTTCTACAATAAAATGTGATAAGACAAGCCATAAATATAACATTATTGGAAACAAAAGCACAATAAATAACAGACAATAAAAACCTATAAGCCCATGTTAAATGTGCTTTGAGACAGAACTAGAAGTGACTGACTGCTGGTTCTTGACCCCCACATTCTATACTGTCTTCAGGGCTGCCACTGGGGTGGGTTGTGTTGTGCTGGGCCCCTTGAAAACTTCTTCCATAAGGGGGCCCGATTGCATTGCAAAAGTTACGGAAATTGCATAAGTTACATATAAAGTTACGCCGAAACTTACATAACTTCCACAAAAACTGCCTGGAAATGAAGTAACTTGCCTAGAAGCTTAAGCAGCCTGTGAATCTTGGAGCCTATGGTTGGGTGCTGGGTAGGCATGAAACACACTGGGCAATAAATATAAGGGGTTATTGTTGCTTTGTTGCTTTTTAATGGATTGAAATTTTTTTTAACTAATTTTGAGTGGTATTTGAGTTTATAATTGTGTTCAGTTGTTCCACCCTCCATTGGTCACCAGAGGGAGTCTCTTTCATACCACTCAATGGTATGGTATGCCCATACACTACATTTGGATCCTTATATTTTTTTTCCTAACCTGTATCTAGCAAAAACAATGCAGTTTGAAGTTTGACAGCGGCAGACAGGGACAAACTCCACTGACCAACAATGAATTAAAAACCTTAAGGTAAATGCCACTGCCCCCAATGCACTGACTGACTTATTAGACATTAATTATTCATTTTAACTATTTATTAACTAATTATTATTATTTTAACATCAGTTGTTTATATTTAAACTATTTAAATTTATTTACTAAATTATATCAGCTTCTTCTAAATGAACTTTCCAGCAGGGAAATCACTGGTTATTGGGCCCCACAGCAATATTATTGGATCCTACACAATTTACATAACTTGTGCAAAAACTTACATTACTTTCAATGAAACTTACACATAAACTCTGCTGACCCCCCCCCCCCCCCCAATTAAAATACAGACTTTTTTTGTGGTATATAATGAAAACATACAAAAAATACAGATGTATTTAGAAATATGTCAAGATAAATGGATAAACTAGAGAATGATTCCCACAGTAGTTGTATAATAGTACAGCGCATTCATTTCCTACTGTAGTGCTACCTAAATTAATAGGAAATTTCTTAAATTGATTAATAAACAATTTAACCGAACATTGTGCCTGATTTTTTGTATGATAATGAATTGAAACCGAGACATGAAATGTCATGATATAAAATGATATCTTACCTTAGGACCACAGCGGTTATCCCCTAATCTTGCAAACATTAATTATTTTTACTATTTTTTATGAACTACTACTGATTAGTAGTAACAGCAATATTATTGGGTCACTAAAACTTATGCTGTTTACGTAACTTATGTAAAAACTTATGTTATTCCCATTTTAAGCAATGGCAGCACAGAGCAGGGGCAGGTAGGTGAAAAGGGGTTAAACTCAGGGTAAACTCCACTGACCCCCAATAAACTAAATGACTAATTAGCACAGTAATCAATGAAACTCTTTATTTGTACTGCTTATTATAGAGAAACATTAGCTGCTTACATTGCACACACAAGGGGCAAATGTTGTTACTGCGCACTTGTGTTTATAGGAGGCCCCATATAAATAACTTGTGCTGGGCTCCAAACCTTCTGATAGCGGCCCTGACTGTCTTTATGGGGTGGCTTTATTCTCTGGCATCTTTGATGATTCCATCACTTATAAAATCTTTCATACTCTATTTACCTGCATTACCCATAACAGGTATATACACATTTTTATATATATATATACAAAATTTTTCCAAGAATTGAAACTGAATGAGTGGCAGAAGGAAACCAACCTTCTCCTGTGGGGAATCTTCTAAATGCACCTCACCCTCTTATTTGTCTAGTTCTAAAGTTCTAAGTTCCATCCCAACCAATATATAAGTGGTAAAATGTTAATTAAATTCACTAACACAAAGACTGCATTGTTGGTGCTGAGATGCATATATTTATAGCCTTAAATGCTTAAAAATTATTAAAGGAAAATTACAACCAGCAGCGGCATAAAGCATTTATACACTAATTAAGCATTTATACACTGATTTAAAAGGCAATAGTATCCCTTCCTGCCCAAACTACTTTCCTATAATTTTATCATTTCAGTTTTTCTTTCTATTTCTCTCCTTGGAGGAGGAGTACACTATGATGCAAACCTGCATTAATATTTCTAAAGATTTTCCAGAGAGAAAACAGAGTTATGACTATTGCTAGGTGCCCCTGTTTTTATTTCCCATAACCTAGCAAGATGTCAGATTAGGCATGGCTTTATTTTGAATTTAGTGTTATTTAATACAAAATACATAAAAATAGCTAGCTTATTCCAGAGAATGCGTTCTACCTGTAGCCAAGACTGATCTCAGTTTGATACAAGACACCAGTGGAAATAAACACATTGAAAGAAACTGTTGATTCACCAACCTCTCGCTTGGAGGCCATTACCCAGGCGGACAGGTTACCAAGTACAGAAATGATAACAAGGATGATAGACAAGGAGAGGGAAAGTAGCCAGCTGCAATATGTTAGTGCTAAAGGCAAAATCAAAACCAGAGGGGGTTAATTTTACCAACCTCTCCATCTGAACTGATTACCCAGGCAGGGAATTTAACAGGAACAGAGATGATAATGAGGATGAAGGACACGAAGAAGGAAAGTAGCCAACTGCATTATGAGGTTAATTAAACGTTGCCACAGCGAGAGCTCCTGAAGTTTGGCATCATAACAAGTCATTGTCATTGTGAGATATCCTCCTCGCAGGCCTATTATCCTATATACAGAACATTTTAGGCACTCTTACATTTTCTATAGACAATAAGATCGCATTAGGGAAGAATATCTCTTCTTTTAGCCAGAATTAAACAATCAGGTGCACTAATATTTAATACTGATTCATATGCAGATTAATGCAGAACTTTGTTGAGCACAAATTAAAAAAGCTCCTTACACATTCCATGAAAGGTACAATTCATTTGCTTACACAGAATGGGCAAGGAGTGCCAATAACCTGCTCTAACAATGAGTTGCTCAGATACAGTATGCTGCTGTGCTGACTGCTCTGACCACCAGTTGGCTTCTAGCACTTAAGGCACTGCATTTACACTCTTCATTTTCAAATGCATATTTGAAGTGATAAAGTAAAGTTTTTTTTTTATTCTGGGATGTGTAATAAACTGGACAATGTAGTCATTATTTTTCACCAGTGTCGGACTGGCCCACCAGGATACCAAGAAAACTCCCGGTGGGCCCAGGGGTCAGTTGGTCCTCCTGCTCCTAACCATTTGGCCTGTTTCATGGTCATTCCCTATTTCTGAATGGAAAGAAAGAGGAGAAATAGATGGAGGAATAGATGCTAGCATGTAAATAAAAGAGACTTGGAGAATAAAGTGGTTGAGTGAGTAAAGGAGGAAAAATTGTTCGGAGAGTGGGCCTATGGTCTAAGGGTTTCTGGTGGGCCCCTGGGGTCCCAATCCAACACTGTTTGTCACCACCTTCTGAGTTCTTTCTGAGAGTGAGAAAAGTTTCAACATTAGGGAACCTCTTGTTAGACCTCAGGTTTGCCCAACAAAGGTCACCTCCTAGAGGCACCCAATCCATTCTGTTGTGTCCATGGTTACACTGCAGAATTCCATTTCTGACCCAACTTTAAAGGAGAACTAAACCCTAAATATCAATATGGGTAAATTGCCATCCTTTATAAACTGCACCAGCCTAATCTTGGCTTGGAAATCTTGGAAAGTGTCTGCAACACTGCACATGCTCAGTGTGCTCTGAGCTGCTGTTAAGAATAGTGATGAGCGAATCTGACCCGCAACCGCGCACGTTTAGACGCGATTGTGCCTATTTGTGTGCTATCATGTGCTCGCAACTGTTTTTGCTGCGCAACAAATTTTCACGGAAGTCTCACAAAACAATTTGCCAATGGTGAAATGTGGAAATTCACTGCGATCCATGCTTGGTAAAAAAAATTCACTCGTCACTGGTTAAGAAACAAAGCTTAGGTGCTGTAGCAAATTATCAAGCAGAAAATAAGGTCTGTATATCAAATTAGCTGATGCTACAGGGCTGATTGTTAAATTCTGAAGTTAGATTCACTGGTTTCTGAGCTACCTTGTCGTAATTACTCAGCCTTATATCATGACATTTATATTCTATATATACAGTATATTGTTGGAAAGCTCAGTAACAGACAGCAACACAGAGCATGTGCAGGGAATCAACAGAAAGATGGGGAGCTACGGGGGGCATTTTTGGGGGCACAGATCTTCCCTGCTAAAGGGCTGTGGCTGGTACAGAACCCCAAAACAATAATGTGCAGTATATCTTACCTATTTCTTTAGTTCTTTCTTTAGTTAGGCTTCAGTTCTCCTTTAAGCTACTTGGGTACCCTGATCTAATTTTAGCCTACTCGTTGTTATTCCTGACTAGTGACACATATACACATATGTGCTCTGGTTTCCCTTCCATTTCCTCTACTGAGGCAGGCTGCATGCACTGGGTATTTGCAGAGAAAGAATCTACTCATGTTGTCTGTGTTCCTTGCCTGCCCAGGAAAGCCCTGGAGATATAAGCGCAGGGGCTGCATGACAAGGGATCCGAATAACCAGCAGCCAGATTACACTGGTTTATGTTTAGAGATTGGCAGAACCAGGTGCAACTGTGATTAGGTGAGAAGGAAAGAGTTAAGGCAGGAGAAGGCTGGCCTGGGGAGGGGCGGAGAAAGAGAGGGATGTGATGTCAGAAAAGCACTCACTTCCTTATCTTCTGAGCAGGTAGAAACATCCCACCCACCCTCCCTCTTTTTGCATATTTTGAGAAATGTCAGGAGTTTCTCTTCTTTTGGTTTTCATATTATCTATTAATAACTGAATGTGGAATTTTACCTGAATGCATTTTATATTGTGCTTTCTGTATCTTTATATGGTATAAACTTGAGAGTCAGCTTTGTGTTTAATTCATGTTAACGATTTCTTGATCCAGGGAATGTTTCCGATCGCCCAGGGGGTCAGGAAGGAATTTTTTTCCTTCTTGAGGCATAATTGGCACTAGCTTCAGGTTGGGTTTTTTGCCTTCTTCTGGATCAAAATAGTGGTTATATGATAATATATTTTAAGTTTTATTTGTCACAGCAGTGGTAGGACCTTGCCAGAGTACTGCACAGGTCATTTTAGCAGAGGGAGAAAGGAGGTTCTCTCCTGTGACTGCACGGTGGATTGATAGATACAGACGCTACTACTGCTTGTGCTAGGTGACAGCCTGCTTGGATTTCCTATCATCGAGACACTGCAGATCCAGGACCGGCAGCAGGGCTGCTGAACTTCTCTCATGGTTGGTAATGCAGCTCCTGCTGGTAGCAGAGTTTGGGGCCATCCTCTCTGTAGGTAGAGGCAGTCTAATACTCATTCAAGTCTTCAGCGAGGAACGGCAGAGCATAGTAGCGACCTCTTATGGAATTATGGCTTTAGAATATTGCCTTGGGTTAGGCTGGCAAGGTCCTATTTATTTGATAAAATGTGAATAAATGCTGTGGCCATTTTCTCCACCTCTGTCTCCTGGTGTTTCATTGAGATATGTAACAAGGGGGTCAATTGAGGAGTCCCCTTGTCATGGCTCTGCTAATTGGGATCAGCTACAGTTAATCAGAAGGTGTAGCTCATTGCTTAATCCCATTTTGCCCCTTTGGATCTGACCTCCTGCTATGTTCACCTTACTGGCCATGCTGCAGGCCTACCTAGCTAGTTATTTACTCACCAACAATTACTTCTGCCAGTGGGTTCCCTATGTGCTGCCTGGACTTACATTTACTCTCCTGCTTGCCCCCTGACCTGTGGTGGACCCACCAGCTGAGAGTAAGTGCAACAATATCCCATATATTTTGCTTGTTATCCTTGCCTGGACTTTGGACTCTCAACTACTTAACCCCTATGTACTTTATTGTGTACCTGCCTGTTTACCTTACCTGTACATGAATTCTAAGGCTGCCTAACCCCCTTGTGCCCTTCACTGTGAACTCCAGCTTTTGCCCTGTTTGCTTTATTTGCCCCACCTTATGCATACCTCCCAACTGTCCTGATTTTTGTAGTACAGTCACGATTTTAACCTACAATTGAAACTAATAAGATAAGCCTTAAAGGGCAATTTCAACTTCTTTAGCAAAATGGTAAAAATTGAGCACAAAACCAGAAATATGTTCAAAGCTTACATAACCTGCCAAATTTTATAAAATTGGAGTGGTATTTAGGGGGTGTGGTCATAAAAGTGGGCATGGTCAAAAATGTCACTGCGCTACATGCTTCATTTCTTTTTTTTTTTACATTTTTCAAAATGGGAGGTGTGGTCTTATGATCTGTCTGTGCTGCAATAAAGTTATTACAGTTTGAAAGCATCCATCCTGCCACAGTCTGAGCTTTTGTTTCCTCCTTGGCCCCTACTCCAAACACTACAATCAGAGGCCCCCTGAGACACCACTGTGCCCTCTGTTTGTTACGCTCACTTTTGAAACAGGTCTAACCTGTCAATAGCAATCTAAAACAACAGGATATGGATCTAAAACAGCACATATGGATCTTGCCAAGTCTTACTTGTCAATAGCTCCTTGCTTCTAGGCTTACAAGTTGAGGACCCTTGAGGTTTTTTTAGTCATAAAAGACCTTTAACTAGTGAAGTGTGCAATTTTTCGTCAGGCATGGCTTCGCAGGGAAATTCCGCATTTCACCATTGCCAGATTTTTCCGCAAAACAGGCACAAAAAATTGGCGCAAAGAAAATTTGCTGAGTGAGAAAAAAGTTGCATCAAAGAAGAAAGACTTGTGTCAAAAAAGTCATGCGATAGCCACGTTTCGGCAATTTTTTGCTGTTACCTGAATTTTTCACAGTTAAGCTAATTTTCCGGCAAAGAGGGACAGATTCGCTCATCACTACCTTTAACATTTCCCAGCCTAATACAGGCTGCCGGCCTCTGGACCTCAGGGAAACATAAAACTTCCAAGAGAAATGCTAGCTCAGGGTAATCTTAGGGGTTGCTGCCATCTAGTGACAAAATACTGTAAATATTACATCACATAAGAACTACAGTTTACCACTCAAATTCTTTTCCCCCGACTTTATATTTTGTTACCCCCATAAGGATACATGGGTCTGTAAAAGAACTTTAAATGTGCAACTTGCAAGTGTAAAATTTGTGAGGTTGTGTATGTGCTAGGTAATACTGGATCAGGAGGCAGCTCTTCCCTTCTTGTACCTAGTAAGGAATCAATTATTGAAAGCCTATGAATAAATGCATAAAGCACTTTTACATTTGTGCTAACTACAGTTTTATATTATCCATCCTGCCACATTATATTATAATATATATATATATATATATATTATAATCTGCATATGGGACTGATGATAGAGTTGCAGGACGATTCTTATTTTGCATAAGAAATGAAATCTTAACTATATCTAAGCAAGTCCCCTTTAAGTCCAAGAATATGTGTTATGTAATGATGTCCTTGCTCTATGCAACATTTTCAGAAATCTTACCTTTTAATTATACATGGCAGCAAAGCTATGACACAGATTACCAGTGGCAGGATAATGGCAAGTAAAACAATCAGTCTGTTTGATACATGTTCCACAGGGCAGGAGTCTGGCAGAAAAAAATAATTTTTTTGCATTTCAATAAATTTTAATTCACATTTATCAAACACAATTCATTGTTTTAGAACATACTAAAAAAACCCAATAGAATAGACTCACCTAACAAAGTACCATTCCTTGAGAATATCACCTGGCCCCAGTCACTTTGCTGAACTTGCTCAAAGGAACACATGCCTAATACTTCAAATTGCAATCTTATTAGGTAGCATTTTTCAGGGTCAAAACTTGGGTTCAAAATGGAACAGAAAAATGATTCTGAATTCATACAGTCTGGTAGCATCCATGGATCCTGTACAAAGGACAAGTAAATACATCTGATACTGTGCATAGTGGCAGAGTAAAAACACAAAATCAGGGATAAGGTTACAAACTCTGATGTGAGGATCAACAACTTATCATATGTAACTTCATTTTGGTTGTACTCTAGAGCTGGCCATACACGCACCGATAATATCGTACGAAACCCTGTTTTGTATGATATTCGGTGAGTGTATGGCAAGTCGCGAGTCAACCGATATTGCAGGTGGCTGCTGATATCGGTCGACTCACCGATCGGGCGGGTTTAAAAAATTTTGATCGGGCACCATAGAAGGCTCCTGATCAAAATCTGCCGTCAGAGCTGAATCGCCAGAAGGAGGTAGAAATCCTATTGTTTCTACCTCCTTATCTGCCGTTTCAGCCCTTAACGTTAGTGGCATATTGAACGATCTTAGCACAGGAGCTGGTGTGAATGATGTGTAATCTCTGTAAAGCATTTCTGAATATGTTCATGCTATAATACTTTTGTGTTCTTTAATTTTATTTTTACATTACAAACCATGTCTTCCTCAGCATAGCAACAGATTACCTTCATATGTAAATGCTTCCTGCCAGTTGGTTGCTATGGATTACTGCTCCTGGGCTAATTTAGTGTATTTATTATATAAATATATAACCCTGTTGTCTAGTAGTCTTGGTCTAAGTAATTACTGTTTGGGGACAGAGTTATAGATACATCCCTATGGTGATAGATATGCTTATGTTTAATTAAACCAATAAATCTGAAGGGGAAGATTATTACACTGGGAAATATGATGATAAATAAAGATATAAGCTAAAACACATTCTACAATATGTGTTGAGGTATATTGTATATTCTGAGTGTATAAACTAATGTGTACCCCCTTTTTAACAGGGGCATAAATCCCTTTTGTAAGTTTATTAGTATATATATATTTAGTATAATATATATTTATATGCAATAATGGCATTTCAGTCATAGGTCTATTAAAACACTCTAGGTTTAAACCAACCTATTTAGCAATGGCTGGTTCCATAACAAACAACAAAAAAACAGCAAAAGACATCATATATAGACGTGAGATAACATAAAACTGTTTGTGATGGGAAATTAGAACAATATTATAGCTTCTCGTAAAAGGTTTTAAGCAATGATACAGCCCCAAAACAATGGCTATTTCAATAGAATATCGATCTTTATAGCCAACTCAAGAACAGGACTGGGTTACCCTGCAGGTCACTTTCTATTAAAAAACAAAAGTCATATTCACAATTAAGAAACAGCTACAATTAATTATTTATTTATGAAAATATAAGCTCTGGAGAATATTTCCAGATATTCTTCTAAGACGTAGTACAGAAAGCAGAAGATCTCCTTGTCAGCATAATAAATGTGATTCCTAGGCATACACTTCCTATTTATCTAGAATTTGAACATCCTGTACTGTGGCCTAAACAATGATTTTTCGAGATTTACTATACGTCCAAATGGCTAAAAATCCGAATCCGACAATTCGCCAGCTTAAACTTGCCAAGATCATATAGAAGTCAATGGCAGATGTTCCTTACCTTTCCTGGAGGATTTTTTTTTTGCTTTGAAACTTTAGATCTTTTGGATTTTTAACACTGTTTTTTTGTGCGACAATTGGAAAAAGTTGCAATTTTCAAATCGAGACTTTCCTGCAACTTTTCCCACACAGACTTTTTCAGTACAGACATTTTAGTAAATGTAAGACATTTGTGGAGTTTATTCAAGTTTTAAAATAAAAAAAATGGTAGTTTTAGTTTATCCCCTTAAACTTACCTCCCATTTGATTGCAGAGCTGCTTTTGATCTGCATGTTAAGTTGGAAGCAATGATATTTTAATTTCGTCTTTGTGTTTTTAAATTCTGGGTAACTTGTCATAATAAAAAGCATCTGATTGTCCCATTTAAAAGTCACATTCGTTGGAGCATAAAGTCCTGGAGATACAGGCATTAGAATCCATATGAGTAAAAACATAAAGGCAATGAGTATCCCTCGAGGGATCAGACTTCCAACCTGAAATTCACCTTGAAATTAACTTTTAATATTATGTCAACAATGATATTCTCTACTCATTGTTTATAACTAAGGACATCTGATTGTAAGCATCTGCTATGATTTACATGACAACAATGCTGTAACTACATTGTGAGTTATTCAATAAAGATATGTTGAAATACAAAAAAAAAAACAATGATATTCTCAGACAATTAATCTTTACTTTTTTATGCATTGTTTTTCTATATTATTTTAGTTTTAGCTCTGCAATTACCCATTTTGAAATTTAACCTGTGAACATAGTTGTTAGGGCCCATTTACCTTGGAAACTGGGCAGTGGTTAAATTGAAAGAGAAGAGGATCTAAACAGAAAGGGATACAAAATATTAATAAGGGTTAACTGACTGATCAGACCCCAAGCCAAATGGCTGAGCAATGTTCAAATTGACCATCTACAGGGATGGCTTTACAGTGCCAATTAATCATTTGGCCAGTGGCCAAACAAGCAGAAAGGAATGGCAGCAATGGAATTACTTAGACATGAAAAGAGCAATATTTCATTGTACAGCTTGTATAAAGTCCTACATTATGCGATTTGGCATATACATAAAATTATTATTATTATTATTATTATTCAGACTTAACAATAACACAATTACTTTTTCAGCTACTGGAGAAGATATCCTACTAAGCATTGAATATATAGGAAAGATGGAAGTAGATTTACTATCCATTGATACCACGAAAAAAATACCAGTCCTGCTGGAATGAGGAAAAGAGTTCTGCCTAACTGTTAATCCCTGAAATGCTATGTTACCATCCTAAAGGGCTCCACCATGCCTGGAGCCCTTTAGAATCCCCAGTCTAAATTGAATAAATCATTTTTAATACATCTAGTAAATCTTTGGCAGGTATTTCATTGCATATAATTCCTTACATCTCTGATCTTTCTCTAAATGGATAAATATAATGACATTTAAATCATACAACAAAAATGGCATAATTCTACTGCATATACCATGGTGAGCCACCAAAGCTAATTGTCAGCTGACTTTGCACAGTAATATTACAATTACATTACTCCAATGCTGTGTTAACATTTTAGTTCACATATATAGTTCACATCATATGTAACTGTGGTTTACCTACCAGCAAGCTGACCAAATGCAAACTGAATGACTGTTACTATACATATGAAGAACATCATTGCCGACACCAAGTATGTGTTTTGATACAGATGAAAGCAAAGCTGTGAGATCTTGAGAGTGATGAATCACTGACACTGAGCTCCACTGATTTATAGTGAAGAAGCACAAAGTTTAAGGATATGACAACAGGAAGGACTGAGACAAGAGAAAATCCGTCTGTGCAGGCTAAAGAAAGCTAAAAGTGAGAACAAGGCAAGACCTCTAGCAGACCAGATGATCTAATGCATCCCAGCAGCAAAAATATAACTTCTAGTAATAATATAATAATAATATAATTTCTAGTATATACAAATTTCTAGTTTATGATATCTAGATAATCCATTCACATATTCCACACCTGCACCATTACCATTACCATATGCAACAACTATTCATCATCTAAACAACTGAAACTACTAAGGTTTGACTAAAATTACTTTATTGCTGACATATTGTCCTGTATCTAAATGAAATAAATGGGTTTGTTCTGACTAAGCTTCTGTTTTTTTATTTTATTTAAATACATGGTTTCAGAATAAGTCACTGTATAGTTCCTTGTATATAGTATAGTTCCTTGAGAGAATCATCCCAGATATCACGTTTAGTTATTGAATGCATTCATCTATGATGCAAATTCCGAGGGAGGGGGGTAATTTTATGATCCAGATTTTTTGTATTGTTTCGCTTCCCCATTTAGCATTTTGTATTTAGAGACATTATTCTAAAGCTACACTTTTTATGCAGTGAAGCCTGGCAATGTGTTGCCGTTTTTTTTACACAGAATAATAAATAGGACCCTAAAAGTCTCAGAGATGATCATTGTTTCACTTCCTGCGCTTTGAAGAATCTGATAGCTCTAAACTTCTCTGCAACTCCAAGAAACTCTGTATACTTCTGAAGTAAGCCTAATAATTAAGTTTTACATACTGATCTAGAGATATGCCCATATATAGTATGATCCCCAGAGTAGGTATTTATCTGTTAAACCATTTGTATATAATACTATTCCCTTTTCAGAGCTAGAGCTGCTGTACTGCTTGGTAACGAATTCCATTATCAAAATAATGAATATATAATGTACTGTTGCCCTGCACTGGTAAAAGTTGTGTGTTTTCTTCAGAAAACCTTCTATAGTTTATATAAACAAAGCTTCTGCATAGCCATGTAGATAGCTACTCAAACTGAAAAAAGTAGAAAAGGCACAGGTTACAAAGCAGATAACAGATAAGCCATGTAGATTCCCCTTGTATTCTGTAGATCTTCTATCTGCTATGTAACCTATGCCTTTTCCCAGCATGAATGGCTGTCCCCTTGACTACACTGCAGCTTTGTTTATATAAACTATACTAGTATTTCTGAAGAAAACACACAACTTCTACCAGCACAGGGGAACAGTACATTATATTTTAAATACTTTAAAACATTCCTTTAAATTGGAATCAGTGGTTGCTTATGGATGATGATTACGACCTCACTGAAGAAGGCAGTATGCAATGCTAAGGCGGAATAGACAATCTGTGCTGACTTTTAAGAAAAATGAAAAAGAATTTGGCATTGGATCAGTAACTAAAGTAAAGTACAAAAGTACAATTTTATCTGAGCAGCTAAAGCTACAGGGGTCATTTACAAAGTTTACCATGGGTGCTCCATAAATTGACCCCAGTTTTTAAGGTACTTTTGCTAAGTAGAAAAGTCAAAGTAGAAGACGTTGCACCTACAGAATCAGATGCTGGTGCCAGAACTGACAGTATTCAAACACCAAAGAATAATTGTATCCCTTTTGTATTGAAGCACACACACAACATTTACACTTGGGGGGTGATTTATCAACATTTGAGTTTGATTTTTTTTCTCAATTCCAAAACTTGAAAACTTGATTTCAAATTATGGTTCAAACAATTTAAAGTCTGATATTTATTAAGTGCAAAAAAAATCTAAAAAATTTGAATATAAAAATTAGCCATCTAAAAGTCTCTATAGAAGTCAAAGGGAGTTTAGTCATAGGCAAAGGCAGGTCATATTCTCAAACTGTTTGAGTTTTTAGAGCTCGTAAACTCAAAAAATTTGAGATATTTGAATGCATTTTCCATATTAATAAATAAGCGACCATTCGATGTGTGAGTTTATTCAATTTAGAAAAACAAACTCGAATACACAAACTCGAAAATGTATAAATAAGCCCATTGAACTGTGGGTTAGAAAGCTAAATTATGGTTAAAAAACATGGCAACTTGTGCATGAAATGGCACTTTGCATTACTGGGCATTCTGCTAAAGTAAAATGTACACAGTTCATTATAGGCTTTACAGTGTTTAACCCTCAGAACAATAACAATCATACTGTGTGTTCTAAACTAACTATATGTCCAATCAGGATTAGATTGTTTTTAATTATATCTTGAGTTAAAACCTAGTTCAAACCAGCAGTGTTTTTGTTGCAGTTGAAATAAAGAACATCGGTTTCTCACAACCATCACAGCACACTGACAAAGTTATCTGCCATCAGCAGACTGTGACATGGGAATTAGAGAGATAGCGATCTGATAGCTAAACGTTTTACAACATGCAGTTAAAATTTCAAGACGATTGCAGTTTCATAAACCAAATTACCTAAGCATTTATATAGACTTACTCTGCTTGTATTGCCCTAAACATAATAGAACTGTTTTGTGAGAGAGAGAAATAATGAAGACTTGACAGTTTGATTACATTTCCATTGCAACCATGAAAGTGTGATTTAATTATTTTACATCACAAATGTAAATATTACTTATTGTAATAGTGCTTCCTTTTATATGGACCTGTACCCACAATAGCTACTTTCCTATAACACAGGACAGGTATGGGACCCATTATCCAGAATGATCGGGACCTAGGGTTTTCCAGATAAGGGATCTTTCCATAATTTGGATTTCCATACCTTAAATCTACTAAAAGATTATTTAAACATTAAATCATTTTTAAAAATTAGAATTAAATGCTTATATGGGGGACAGCCTTTCTGTAATTTGGAACTTTCTGGATAATGGGTTTCTGGATAAAAGATCCGATACCTGTACTAGCTGAGTGCTTAGTTTACAAAGCAGTAGACACCCTGCAAGCACAGAATTTGGAGCAAATCTTGGCTTTACAAGCTAGAAAGTCAAAGCTTTACAATAAAAGTAAAAAAAAGTGTGTCTCCATTTTAAGACAAGAAAGAAATGCTGTGTGTTAAAGTGCATGCTTTTCCTCAGGAGCTTATTCGTTCTTTATCCGCAGTGAAAGAACATCCACCCATAATCCCGACCTTACCTGATCCATAGCAGCTGCAGAACAAACATGTTATAAGAGATAATAAAAGAGAGCTGATTAAATGATGTATAGTCTGAGAGAATGTATTGTCCATGTGGTTTATCATGCATACTGTACTGAGTATTATACAAGGTGACATATAGAAGAAACAGAGTAGCTGTGTTAAAAAATGTGTAAAGCCCAAAATATCTACTGTTTCATTTATAATTATTTATACTGGTTCATGTCCAATAACCAAATGCCAAAAAGAAGTTTCCACTCACATGTTCCCTCCTGACTGATAACATTTTACCTAATATAAAAACCTAACGCTAGTCATATACTGACCATTATTTATGTAATATTGATTAAAAGTACATCAATAGTAATTATTGGATAATCTGCCAATGATCACGTTGTGCCAGCAGTGTTGGCTTCTCTTCACTTCCCTCTTTTCTGATCTTTTGGGCTGTTGGCCAGAATGAGAAGAATAAGAGAAAGGTGGCCAAGACAATGCCATATATGACCCCTCATACAACATCCACCTGTTTAGCCCACAGCCAAGTGGTCAGAAATCGTATGGGATAAGTCCATGTTAACCTTTAGTTTTCTTTAAAACCTGAATTTTGTAACCCTTGCAGGGCATTTCACTCTGGATAAATGTAACAGGAAAAAGACATGCCATAAAAATTGCTTTAAAGCAATACTTTAAATCTTTAAAGTATTGATGTTTTCATTTTACTTTTTAGTGATGTTTTTCACATGTCATAGATGTAAGGGTGATTACAGACCGTGTTTGATTTATTCTAAACAAATCTGGGCTACAAGGCAGAAAAGGTATCGCTATATCAAAAGATATAAAAAAAAAAAGGTTAAAAGGAGAAAGAAAGGTAAAAACTAAGTAAGCTTTATCAGAAAGATCTATGTAAATACAGTCATAAGCACTCACAGAAACGCTGCACTGACTTCTATGAAAAAGATTAGTTGTGTCTGTAATTCCTGTGCCAGAGACACGCAGCTTTCAGCTTCCTGCTCTCTCCTGCTCCCCCCTCCCTCAAGAATGCTAAGAACTCACTCCCCCCCCTTAGGAATGTGGATCTGAGCCAATCAGCAGGAAGCTGACTCATAGTCTAACTAACTGAGCATATTCACTTGGTCTGGGTGTCTGTGCAGGAGCGAGGCATTATGGGAACTTTCTTTACACAGCTCAGCATTTTTTCTTCCTGTTTGGCTTCTGATCATCTGAATGGGAGAAATATGGGGAGACTTAAGGGCACTATTGAGACAACTGAAGGTATGCCTGCAACTTGAGATTAACTCTTTATTAGCATTTCCTCTCCTTTAAACTAACAGTATCCTCTTGTGAAAACATCACAAATGTAATATTTGTTTTTGAGAGTAGAACAACTACAATAAAGTGTTTTAGCAGGGTTGTCTTTAAAGGACAAGGCAACGCAAAATATATGTTTTTGCCTAATAAAAGAAACCAAAATTCTAAGCAGCTTTGCAATATACATTTATTACAAGTTTGTAATGGTTTTTAAGTTATAATTGCTATTAGAAGCAGTGTTTGCCTGTCCTTTTCTGTTCTCTGCCCTGGTGGCTCAGACTGTTGAAACAATGTAACACAAGGCAGCAAACTGACAGACCTGTATTGCTGGAGAAGCAAGACCTTTGCAACATTGTTTAAAATGTAACAACCAGGAGTTCAGCAAATGCTGCTTTCAATAGCAATTATATTTACAAATAACGTTTAAAGCACTACAAATTTTTAATTATTTCATATTGGAAAGTTGCTTAGAATTATGTTTTCTTTCATTATGCAAAACATTATTTTTGGGGTTGACGTCCTTTAAAAGAAATTGCTTGCTAAACCCCAATAAGCATGGTTATGTAAAGATTTGAAAAGTTTCCCTTACAAGTGAATATCAAAAGAAGGCCACTCCAGTTGTGCTGACAATCCAAAATTCTAACTTCACTTCCATGTAGGTTGTGATCACATAACAATAGAAAAGCTGCCTTGTATAGGTAAATAAACATATTGTATTCCTGTAGGCTATGTAAGCATTCCATTTATTCTAAGGCTTTAGTAAGAATCTCAGTAGGGCACAGGGAGAAAAAAGGGGTGGATGGGGGTACTAACCAATGTAGAAGCTCAGAGATGTGCGAAGGGCATTTGATAAGACATTTCTAGGGAACCCATCTAGTGATGAAGCTGTTGTCATTAATTATTATGTCCTTATCTGGAATAACCTTTAACCTTAGAAATGTTAAAAAATACATTCTAGCTGTCGCACTTTTAAGGGTTATCATTCCTTACAAAGGATTTTAAGCAATACAATTCTTTAGAAACCTAAAACCTTCGTGGAGACGTTAATAAGAATTTTCTAACCACTTTTATGATAATCAAAAAATGTATGCGAGGGGGAATTTGCAGGATGTCTGCAGAGGAGTATTTCATCTTGCAATATATTTAAGAAATAACTCTGAAACACAATGACCTATATTTATGTCTCCTGATGAAAGAAAACATAGAAAGAGTAGGTATAAGCCAAAACTTGTTAATAGTAAATAAGCATACTGGTATGTACTAATATCATCTGCCCTGCACTTCTCACCAATCGTTCCACAAAGGAGTGGTGTTAGGGTAGTTATGCAATTATATGAAGTGATACGTAAGGTCATGTAAAATGCAATGAGACAGAAAGCTGCTCAGGATTTTGGAAACTTTGACTGGAGAAAGAAATGTAAAAGGGGAAGATTGGCAGGGCTCTTATGGCAGTTTTATGGAAATTGTACTTTTTTGTATTTGTTAATGTTTAATGACTAATTTGGGGATTCCTCAGCCCTACAACAAGCAAAGTATTCAAGGCTATTGTGATACTAAAATCTACAGATAGTATTGATGTTGGTATATATGGTTTATTTATGTGAGTGTATAGATAGGTTGGTATGGGTCTTTGTGTGTGTGGATTTACTTGAAAGGGTTGAACTTGATGGACTTTGGGCTTTCTTTAACCCAACTTAACTATGTAACTATGTAACATTTTCATGAAAAAGCTTGAATACTTCCTGGGCATGTATGTAAAGAGGCAGTTCACATTTTAATTAATTTAATTTAATAAGCATAAAACAATTTGTTGTTTATTATTTATGTAATTATTGCTTATTACAATTCTTGAGTTTTGAATGGGTCACACATAGAGATGAATGACTAGAAAATGCAGAGCAGAGGTTTTGAATGTATATATATATATATATATATATATATAAAGAACAGAGTGGCGCACACACAGGGACTTTAAAAAAGAACAAAAAAACTTTATTAATCTTGGTTAATCTTGGATTAATAAAGCTTTTTGTTCTTTTTTAAAGTCCCTGTGTGTGCGCCACTCTGTTCTACATTTACATAAACTCCTGGCCAGCACCTGGGGCGGTTGATTGTTTGTAGGTAGTGCTCCTTTTGTTTCTTTTATATATATATATAGGACAAGTGCTTAGGATCAATCTGCTTATGAGATAGATTTTAAGCTCTTGTCCTATTATCTATACATTCAGAACCTCTTCTCTGCATTTTTAAGAGGAGCTTAGTGTAGCTCGTATTAGTATATGTGCATATGTTTTAGCCCTTTAGAATTTTTTGGGGAGGAGGGCTATGTGGTCCCAACACCTATCCTACTACCATTGCAAATTATTACTGTTGCTGGAGCGCCCTCCATTCACTTTCTACTTTCTCTGCAACTATTTCCATACCAGTTATGAAGAAACTAACAATATGTGATGGGATTTGTAAGATACTTTCCCTAAATGTAATAAAAAGTTTGTCCAGTAGCAGTAACCTATGGCATCGAATAAGATGTTTGCTTTTAAACAGGGGACCAGTAAATGCTACCTGACAATTGGTTGCTATGGGTAACTGCACCTGGGCAAACTTTCCCCATATGTGATAAAAGGCACTAAGTTTATTGGTTGCTAAGTTACTAAGCAGTAACGCTACTGGGCAACGCTCCTGCGCAAACATAGTGCCTTTTACTGCATAACCCCTTTTGTATATTTTAGAAAAATATACTATATATTCAGAAAATAAAAACACAAGGTCCAATGTTTAGGAAAAACACTAATTTTTCTCACTTTTTTTATTTTTAATGTACATATTGACGTTTGTTTGCTACTAACAACTATGTTAAATATTGTCATACAATCTTTGAGCTCTATACAAATACATATATGACAATAATAATAACAAAATGATATATCCAGGTAATAACATTCTGTGTATTTTCAAACTCAAACATTACATGTTTACACTCTACACTATACAACATGTGCTCAAATTTGATATACAAATCAAGGTAGTGGCGAGCAAGGGAAGTAAAGTATTTATTGTGATTAAAATCATAAACAACATATTTAATTGTCTCCCTAAAAAACTCTGTGAAACATATAAGCAGGTTTTCCCTAGTCACTGAGGTCCTTGGTGGCGTACAACTCGTACTAAACATCTTGAGGATTTTGTAGAAAGGATAAACACTGCGGGAATTTAGTTCTGCTATGCTCTGCATCAAAATCTTGAAAAAAACTGAAAATCCAACTTTTAAAATAATATTTAACAATAAAAATGTCAGTGGCTTTTGTATAAAACAGATGCTTTTTGATCGTGTTTGCCAGAGGCTTTCATTTTAACTGCACCTTTCCCTCCCTGTGGCAAATTTCAGAGGATGTGTCTACAAAGCCTACTGACTGACATTAATTCTCACATTTAAAATGCTCTTGCAGCCAACTATGAAATGGAGCATAGGATAATTTGGGCAGTAAAGTGAAAGCTTTAAAACTGTGAAGCCCAATGTGGTGTATTAATCCTGCTTATGCTTATCACAGGCCTGCTTGACAGGTCAATTACTTTGCTCAGCAAAAATCTGCTCAAAACATGCAAGGGCTCACAGCAGCAGGGGGATATGTTAAGAGAGCGTATTTGGAAGATCCAGCTGATACTGAGGGTTTGTGCGTGTGTCAGTGAGTAATAATATTATTTGTCATGTCACTTTAGACACTTAAGCAACACAAAAAGATAAGATAAGCAACACAAATTTCAACATCACTGAACCCTTTGTAAATACATCAGTGACCAAAAGGTTTTTTTTTGACATTTTGAAACAAGCAAGTTTATGTTTCAATATATCAATAAATCAAAAAAAAAAACAAAAAACAGAAAAATCATTGTTGGGTTTCGCCAGCTATGCACTGAAAAATTGGCCATTTTGGGCTAATCCAATTGTTTAGCACCAAGGCCACTGATCAGAACCTTTGCAGAGCCATGGGAAGAGGACCACAACTGTAGCCTGATACAGTATTTGTTCAACAGGATTTTCAAATCTGCTTCGTATATATATATATATATATATATATATATACAGGTGCAGGACCTGTTATCCAGAATGCTCGGGACGTGGGGTTTTCTGGATAAGGTATCCCATACATACATATATATATATATTCTCTCACATGTACTGATATGGCAGAAGGGCATAATCAGCCATAATCATACCATACCATACTATAATCATACTTTCATACCATAATCATACCACCGATTTCTAAAAACTGATCTCAACCGCCTTACTTCTCCCTTTGTACTACTAGACATCAGTATCCAGATGCAAACTAATCATCATAATGTTTTTATGGGAAAATCAACAAGAACAACTTTAGGCATTATTAATAGATCTGAACAAATACTGAACTGACTGTTATAACTTTGACTCGTGCCCTTTTGACTTATCTGTAGGTGTTTAACAGAGAAATTTACATCATCGTTGCTCTATAGGCCAAATTTTTTCAGTGTCATTTGCAGGGGTGGTGGGTTTAGGGCATGGTATAATATTTCTGTGAATCCCAGTTCGATGAATTGCTATTATACAACAGAAGGTTACATTTCTGTGTAAAACTATTTTAATTAAATTTAGCATAATGTGTTATTTGTGAAATCTGCTGAAATCTGCCAAGGGGAATTATATGATACTGTATTACAGTATCTTCCTTATTTGTAGACAGTAATGAGCAGTGGGGAAATTAGTTTTCTTATATAATAATACAACACATTCATCTCATGATAATTTACAATAATATCTACTCCATATCTAACTGGCAGCACGTAAGGACTGTATAAACATTTAAACATTTATAGCAGATTGTACATCAATAAAAAAAGCAACCTGCACCATCTTCACTATTTTTAATACATATTTTTTTACTTTTTCTACAAGAAATAAGAACTCTGGAGAAAATCCTGTCCTACCTTGATAAGGTATTGCATATACCCTACATCCTACAATATACACAGAGAAATATGCTTTGTGTTAGGGAATATTAAAATGGAGAAAGAGAGTTAGGCAAACCACATGATTCTAAATACATTACCTAAACATAATTTCATTCATGCCAATCAGATCAACTGGTGTTTCTCTTTACACACTTCTCATTTACTGTTTTAAAGTTTTATAGTTGATATAAACAAGGCAGTGTGTTAATAAAAACCTTCGTTTCCAGGTTTGAGTACTGTGGCTGTGCTCTTATTCATTTGTGGAGTACTAGGTATGTAAGCTTAGCTATGGTATGCAAGCTCAGCTACTAACCTAAAACTATAAATTTGAAAGCCTGCTTTTGGTTTATTCTCAGGAAACTGTCTGTAGAAAGGGATGCGGGTGATCTAAGATGTTGCTTTTTGAGATGCCTATCTGGAAACTCCCTACTGAGGTTGTGCACTAAGTGTTGTGTATGGTAAAACAGTCCAGCTTCCTGTATATTTGCAAACAGCTGGCAATCAGCCCAATTTCCTTTACAGTGTCATTTGGGGTTCTGCCAAGTGGCTTTAAGTAGACTGCAGCGTTGTTGCTGCTGTGGAACATGTATTTTCAAAGTATAATAAGTGAAAACAAACCTAAAAACAAACTTAGAAATTATATTGTGGATGTCATGCACTGTTTTGCCCCAGGTAAATAGAAAGTGAATATAATTAGTATTAAAATATAACAATCATTATATTGCTTTATAAATACATCATAATTACCACTGATGACCTGACTGAGCTCTCGGTATCACTATAATTTATAGAATGGAGAGCTAATCTGATTTTATTGTAACAATGTCCCTCTAATGTTATTAAAGTCTATCCAAATACCTATAAACAAAGCTATTTACTAAGTAACAGTCTCTATAATAAAAATCTGTTAACTGGATTGTGCTTATGCAGGCTTATGTGTTTCCTCTGTTGAGGATCATATTTTATCATTGTAAGTTAAAAAACTGATTGCCTATTTTAAGATATATATATATATATATTTAATGTCCATGATGCATTGCTTGCAATTTGACATAAAGATGTTGGTGACCCACATTCCCATTGTAGTTCAGGTATGTACAGATGTAAAATGAGTAGCAACACCTGCTATAACCTATTGGCCCAAGTAAAGCATCTTTGGAGATGGGATATTTTAACAAGAGAAAGTATTACAGACAACAAACCATACTCAAGACTATTCAATAGGAGCATCTTGGACTGAACACACCGTTGCATCCTCTATGCAATTCGACATACCCCTGACTTGGCAGAGTTGTCATTTACAATAGATTCCCGTCTAACATTATTTTCATTTAATTCTGAATTAATTTCATCAAAAATTCCAGTTTCAACCATTTCCTCCTGCCAAGGTATAGAAATGTTGCCTGAAGCAAACTCGTCAAAAAGCTTGTTGTCAGATTCATCAAGGGTGACTCCTTTAACTGTTGAAAATGCTCCAACGTCTTGAATATCCTTCGCATATACTATTCTGGAGTCTGGAGCAAAAGGTGGTGGAAGGATACCTGTTTAAGCAAACCAAAAGAAAAAAAAATTGGGAGTTAATGCAGACATTCTAGTTTTAAGACATGGGGGGGGGGGGGGGTAACTAACAAGGGATTCATTGCACCAGGCAGACAATCATGAAAACAATTTCAATCTTTGATTTAATTTTATAACTTGTAGTAGACTGATTAAAACTGAGACCTGACTGGTTGCCTTTTTTCAGTAAATGACTCTTTAAAGGGGCAGAATACCCTCTTTTCAATCTTTATTTAATAAATGACTCTTTAAAGGGACAGAGTACCCCCTTTTCAATCTTTATTTAATAAATGACTCTTTAAAGGGACAAAGTACCCCCTTTTCAATCTTTATTTAATAAATGATTCTTTAAAGGGACAGAATACCCCCTTTTCAATCTTTATTTAATAAATGACTCTTTAAAGGGACAGAATACCCCCTTTTCAATCTTTATTTAATAAATGACTCTTTAAAGGGACAGAATACCCCCTTTTCAATCTTTATTTAATAAATGACTCTTTAAAGGGACAGAATACCCCCTTTTCAATCTTTATTTAATAAATGACTCTTTAAAGGGACAGAATACCCCCTTTTCAATCTTTATTTAATAAATGACTCTTTAAAGGGATAGAATACCCCCTTTTCAACATGAGCTGAATGAATAGGACTTGTACTGAACATATGGTTTGTCTATTGTTTCAATGTATTATATTTTGTTATGAAATATCTATGGTTTCCGTTACTTCTGGTACTAAACAGAAATAAACAGGAATAGAAAGCCTTCTAAAGTACTTCTTGTAAATAGGAAACTGAACAAATTACTTTTCTTATAAAGGAAGGGGTAGAGTTCGGTGAATTAAAACAATAGGCAGAATGTAATTTCAACACAAGGCCTATCTATTGTGTTCATTTTTAGTATAGGTGTTTTTAGTGTGTTTTTTAGATTATACTGTCCTTTTTAAAAGGCCAGTATACCCCCTTTTTTAAGAATATGGCTTGTGCTGAACATACTAATTGCTTATTGATTTGATTATTTCTTGCATTAAACTGGGCAAGATCTGAACTTGAAAGTACAAAACAATGAAAACAAATTACTAGCCCACTGAAAAGCCCTCTGCATAAACAAACCCATCCCTTTCACCAGCTGCAATCTTTTTGTATAGACTTTGTGATAAGAAGCAGCTCATTATACAGAGATGTAATAATATGCTCAAAATTTGCACTTGATCTGGAAACCTGTAGGACCCAGGTTTTGATGGAGCAAACATATACTTGGCTGTAAAAACATGCATAGTTAGAGATCTAACAGGAAATAGAAGTGTCTATTAATGGTCAATTAGTGTTTTTTCTAAGGATCTATTCATGTAATTCACATACCAGCTTCAAGTTTCCTCCAGTTTATTCCTCTAAAAAATAAGTGTACTCGTATTTCATTGCAATTTCCATTTTTAAACCCCATCCGTTTTTTGGGATCTTTGTCTAGTAAGGCTTCACAGATGGACTTGCAGTCTAGGCTGAACTTTCCTGAGTAGGTCACTGAGTCGTTCAGAATCCTATTCTTTAACTCCTTATTTTCAACCTGGACAAAACAAATTAAAATTGGCAGTAATTTCATGATATTCTCCCAAGAGAAACTCTATTGATATAATCTTTAAATTTCTTTAAAAGCAATGCAATGCATGCCTCTTAACCAAGACAATAGTCTTACAGCATTTTGTACTTTATACTAATGCATTAAAGGAAAAGTAACACTAAAAATTTTTAAGTAAAAAATCTATTCTACCCTGCCCCAATAATTGCCCTATCCTGCAAACCATTTAGTATTTTGAATGCTTTATTAGAAAATACCTGCTAAAACTTGGCTTCTGGTCATTTGAAAAAAGGCGATACGGTGATGCATGGGAAGCATCCACTATGCGGTGATCGATTGATCGATCCTAGGCTGACTCCTTCCTATACAGAAGGAAGGCTAGGCTCGATCAAACGATCGCCGCATAGTGGACGCTTCCCCTGATACTTCCCGTGCATCGACGTATCGCCTTTTTTCAAATGACCGGAAGCCAAGTTTTAGCAGGTATTTTCTAATAAAGCATTCAAAATACTAAATGGTTTGCAGGATAGGGCAATTATTGGGGCAGGGTAGAATAGAGTTTTTACTTAAAAATTTTTAGTGTTACTTTTCCTTTAAGTACCAGTCAAGCCTGTAGCTGTACCAATCCGAAAAGACTGCTAGCCAGGCGTACATATGTTGGGTGTATATAACTCTATAAGGCCCATTAGCAGCATGCAAATTACAAAAAAAGGATGCAATCTGCAAATTTGCCCTTTTCACACTGTGCCTGGGTGTGTGCAATTAGCCACAGGCCCCTGCCTTCCGTATTGGAGAAGAGATTTAGGTAATACAGTACTGACTGTGTGCTGTATTAGTGAGGGAGGGGCAGGAGTAGGCATGTAGGTGTCTTCCCCTCCCGTCCCCTCCTTACCCACTCCTACCTTGAGACTCATTCTGAGGCATAAATAGGAGAGAAATGAGGCACAGTGCACCTCGGGCCCTGTCCTTATCATCTTTCCTAAAGCAGACAGTAAGGACAGGGCTCAGTTGGGTCTCCGGACGCTGCTCTCTGCACAGAGTGCCCCTTAGTGCTCTTGCCTCCGGGGTTATTAATGGTCTTGATATAACTGCATCTATTTTACATACTTGTGTCTAGGTTTTTTTTCCTAGGTGACTGCATCTAAATGTAATTATTATTTACTAGTTCTGAGGATATGATCTGGACATTTGAAATTGCCTCTAGCCCCAAAAGTCAACCTTTTCAAAAGATGTACCTACAGACAAATAGCAAATGGGTCATTGTAAAATAATTCTGAAATATTAACACTGGCGCTAAGTTTGTCTGATGTCCTGATGGGTGGAACGTATGAAAGAAGGAAGTGTATTGAAGAAATTGCGACAGAAGGATCGGGATAAATGTCACATAAAGATCAAGGTGGCAGAATCTTATGAAAAGTACTAAACTGTAAACAACAAAAGGGTTAAAAGTTATTGGCTGCAATGACGTAGGCTGTCAATCAGGGATCCTATAAAGCAAACCTCTATATGCAATGCTGTACAAAGAGAGAGAATAATTCTTGTGCAGGAACAGAACGATTAAAAATGAAAGTATTTTGTATGATTTCTTTTATTGTTTAAATTTGAACCATGTAGAGAAAATGCAGATAGTATCACAGGCATGATATGAAGCTTCACCAAAGGCCACAGATTTTTCTGGACTATATGGAAAATTTAACTTATTAGTCTAGAGAGGAACAAGCTGAAAAATGTTGTATTTATGGCAAAAAAGTGAGCGTACACCACACCATGCTTTTTAAATGTTCTGCCTTTTAAAAATAAAATGAGCAGACATAATAATAGGGCAATTTTTCATGATTTTGTTTTTGACATTGTTTTAGCAACAGCCACAAGAGGGTAGCATACTCCTTATAATAAAAACTGATGGGCCTCTTCTCTGATTCAACATTGAGATACAGTATTTTTCCAATAAAAAAAAATATATATTCAGTATGTAAGTATGTATGTAGAATTCTATATAGCTAAGCTAGGTATTCATTTCTGTAAATACCTCAAAGAAAATAATGACTTGTGCTAAAAGGAGAACAAGTAAAAATGCAGGACAATAAAAACATTTGGAAGAAAGTAATAAAACAAAATACAAATATGAATTTAAAAAAAATCTATGACTATGGTATGTAGCTAGTATGTTTCATCTCAGTAGCCGATTCTCAGCCTCGAATAAAATGTGTTCTATATATACAGCTTGTAAACAATTATTTCACCAAAAAAATAAAAGGCACTGATGACAGGTTCCAGAAATGTTATAATGTGGGCATTTTTAGATATAGCAGTCTCACTTTTAAAGGTGAAGTTGCAAGTGCTAGTCATTTTGCTAGATCACTGCTGCTGTTCCTGGATGTTTACTACTATTTGAATATCTGAATTTCACCTATAGATGAAGGACAAACCCAGAACAAAAGGTGACTGCTACTGACAGAAAAGTATTCAAGCAAAGGTGTCATATGATGCTCTTGGTTAGGCTCGTTTTCTGCTTTATCCCCTTACATTACATGTAATCCATGGAAAGAAAACACACGATAGTCCGGCACAAAGAGAGTGGTAACTGGTATTTACAGAACAATGTCCAAAAGGTTGAATTTACAAAAAAAGGCATGCAAGTTCCTGACATAACGCAGGATTTATAGCTGGAGTTTTTCAAAAAGGAAAGAGACTGTGATTGCAGTAAGGGAAGCAAAGCACTACACTTGCATCTAACTTTTACAGAGATGTCCTGTTCCATTAACTAAGGCTCTAGTACAAACAATTAAGCAAAGGGTCTTAGGGGCAGATTTACCAAAGCACGAATTTGAATCCCGAATGGCAAAAATTCGGATTGGAAACGAAAATGTTGCGACTTTTTCGTCGGCGTCGAGATTTTTTCGTATTTTTCACAACTTTTTCGTCACCGTCGCGACTTTATCGTATTTTGCACAACTTTTTCATCGCCGTCGCAACTTTATCATATTGAACGATTGTACGCAGCGGAAAAACCTTTCCAACTTTGCATGATTTTGGAAGCCTCACAGAGGAATAAATGGCACTCTGCAGCTCCAACCTGGCCCAAGGAAAGTCACGATACCGAAGCTTGAATGAATCCAAAACTTTCGTACTCGGCGCGACAATATTGAATTTGTCAAAAATTTTGTTGCAAAGTACGAAAAAGTCGCGGCGGCGACAAAAAATTTGCACAAGATACGAAAAAGTCGCGGCGGCGACAAAATTGTCGAAAAAAACCCGCACATTATGAAAAAAATGCATTCGGACACATTCGAAGCGTTCGTACCTTAGTAAATCCCCCCCTTAGTGTACTTTGTTTTTATTAGTAGATGTGAAGTGGAAACTTGTTAGAGAGGGATTCCAAAGTGTTAGTTAGATAGGATATAATTATATAAAAATAATAAAACCGGAGGGTATAATTAGATGATAGTTGACAGAGTTTCATATAAAGGTTTCACATCAAGGGCAGCTGAAGAGTAGTGATGAGGGAATCTGTCCCATTTCGCTTCACTGAAAGATTTGCGAAACTGCAGAAAAATTTGTGAAACAGCAAGAAATTTGCAAAAGGGTGCTTCCCCATTACTATTTTGTCAAAAAAGTTGCAGTCAAAAAAATCATGCTCGACTTATTTTGACGTGACTGCGACCTTACTTAATTTTTGTTGCAGCAAATTTTTGCAACAAGTGAAAAATGGTGAAAAAAATTGCCCATCACTACTGAAGAGAAAGAGAAATATTTGAACAGAGAAATATACGGTGACAACAACATGTATAAAACAATAGTGTCAGGCAATGATAGTCCCCTGCTGTAGGCCAAAAGACAATAGAAAGGGGGGGGAAGCCTAGCTTAGGGTATAGTCGTCAATATGGCAGTGAAAACCTGTCTGCCATATAATGGTTTGTATTAGACTTCAGAAGAGAAAAGCTCCCAGTAATTCATGTCAGAAAGGAAAAAAAGGGGACGGAAGTTGGTAAAAATCATAAGAATTAAATGACAGAGGAAAGTACATACAGGAAGCATGGAATTAAGTGACACATAAAAACAAAATAGATTTATTGGAGTTTATAACATGGAAAACAGAGATCATTGGAAGATAATAACATAAATACTTTGGAACTCCCTATGCTCTAGTCAGGTAGGGGATTTTAACTAAGGGTCCTGCTAGAAGTGTACAGTCAGATAAAGGTATTCAGGTAATGACGCACTTAAGAAATAGCTGCTTCAGTAGTAAATTATGTTATGTCTGCTCACAGTCTATACAGAGAGATATTATAAATGTATGTAATTTTAGCTGTTTCCCCATAATAAGCATGATTTAACAAAATGTGAATCTATGGTGGTTCTGCCAAACAAGAGTTTTTATAATTTTATCATTAGAATAGGAATCTAGTAATGTAATATATTCTTGTCCTTTAAAAAGTGCTCCAACAGCACTTTACATAGATTCAAATAGATTCCCATCAGTTCCTGTCCCAGTGGAGTTTACAGTCTAATGTAATTACCTTTTCTCCTCTGCATCGGAAGGGGCCACGTGCTGCAATCATTTCATACAATGTGACTCCCAGTGAGAAATAATCTACAGCATAATCATATTCTTCACCTTGCAATAATTCAGGTGCCATAAATCCTGTAAAACAGAAACGATCATGGTAGTAATTGTGCAGAAAAAGGAACAACCTAATAAGCAGAACAAGTTAAGACAGATATATATATATAGCTTGAATACAGAAGCACCTACAGAAAAGAATGATTCATCAAATAATTTTAAGTATTTTGTGTCCATTATTTTATGTGAATGGCAATTTTATGAGCACTGTTTTTGAAAGATAGACATCTCAAGTATATAGACTATTGTCATTACTGTACAGTAATTAATTTTCTATAATTACACTGGAAGTAATCATTAATTTAATTAGTTTATTATATACTTATATGAATTCTGGCAACATTACATCCATTTTCCGTTACTCTATCTTTTTCTTAACTGAGAATCTGTTATGTACATTTGTTATAACCTCTTTTGGAAGAATAAGCTTAGTTCATCCAGTTGTTCCAGTTTATAAAAGGTGAAGAGACAATTTATGTTTCTGCTGTGATTACAAAGAAAAGTTTCCATTTTTAAATTACAGAAATATTTCTGCTTTTTATCTACCACACAGAAACATGACATTATGGACCAGATTGAATTCAATGAGAAAAATTGATGTAGTCTGTGGGAAATTAATTAGGACATATGATTTTCCCATCAAATTGAATCTTGGCACTATGTGTTTAATGCAATTCATAGTTTAAAAAAAACCCTGTTGCAAGCTGTCTTTGTAGAAAGAATAATGTAATTCAAACATAGAGATAACTGTATGTTTTCTCATAGCCTTTTGACTTGGAAAATATAGAATGCAAGTATACAAATTACCCTTTACTACTCACAATTAAGCAGCAAAATCTTGAGGCAAAACTGTCCTTAAAGATTTCTAGCCTGTTTAAAGGTCCGTTATCCAAAAACATGTACTGTTTGGAACAGGCTGATCATTTACTTACTGCACCACAGTGTGCAAAGTGCCATTTCGGATACAATTACATTTTTTACCTACAATGCAGTTTTTCCTATCATTCCAGCATCATTGTGGTAACCTGGGGCAATTGCATCTGACACAATTGCAACCAATACAACAAAATTTGCACAATTGTACTTCCACATGATGTGAATTGGACACAATTTTCTAAGTCCAGTTTTTGCCATTCAGAATGAAAGTAAAATATGCAACCAATTTTTAGACCTATCATCTTGGTCTGAAGTGGAAGTAGCTTTAAGGACCCCAACGCAGCCTGCGTCATCAGGCATAATTGGACTTCAAAACAGCAGGCAGGCATCAGAGCCAAATGCAAATATTGGGAAGTGCAAGGAGCAGTAGCTGAAGTACCTTTAATGAATGCGACTTTTATGTGCAACTGCAGTGAAGTTAGTAAATGACCCCTTAAGCCTTCAGATTCTCTGTAAATTTTCGTACCTGGTGTTCCTGCATAGCCCTTAGCTTTTGATTTCTTTTCTTTCAATTCCACAGCAAGTCCAAGGTCAGATATGCGCACATTCCCTGAAAGGTAAACATTGGCTTTGTTTTACTGCACAAGATATACAACTCTTATTTCAGTTTAAAGGTCCCTGTAAAGTTTAGGTTTGCAGTGAGATTATTTCATATAGTGTAGCAGTATGCATGCACAAGAAGGAAGCAAGGTCTTTTTCCATTGACATTAACATACATTGACAAAATGTCACACATTTATAGAGGACTTTTCAAAAGAGAACTGTACAGAATGCACTAATATATTTAAGTCAGAGGGGGGCAGATGCATCTGTTAGGACATATACTGTTAATACAAACATTGTAAAGCAGCAATCATGAAGGCAAAAAATGCAAACTAAGGTATAGATTGCTTCACTTTTTTTTAAAGTAGCACAGATACAAATGAAAATATTCTTGTTTTAGGGGGACCCTGAAAAAGCAAATGTACTTGTTTCTCTAAACAATAGAGGAGCCTGGGTTACAGGAACCATTCTGTAGTAGTAGAGATTGCTCTATCAAACAATTTGTCAGTAGCAGTTACTATAAACAAGGCACCAGGGCCTGTACTTTGAGCACTTTAAGAGCTTAATTCAATTTTTGCAAGGCCACTTTTTGTTATTCCAATATTAACAGTGTATGTGGGAATATTATTTAGAGGTTCAATATGGCATTACTTTCAAGATTATATTCCAGAGAATGCTATTATAAGTAGCAATCAACATGGTTTTATAAAGAACAAATCATGTCTAAAGTGAGAAAAACAATGCTAGTGAAATAACTCTTAATACAAAATTGATCCAGGTACTTTTGGAGTTTCTTCATCTCCACTGAGGTAGATTGGAGACAGCTTGGAGGTCTGTAGCTTGGTGCCACCGCTTTTCTTTATGTAACCCTCTTCCCTAAACCTGGCCCTGGTTATTAAACAGAGCTAATGTCGTGCAGCACAAATGCTCATACCATCATTGTCTAATAGCACATTTTCAGGTTTGAGGTCTCGGTAGATGATCCTGTTTTGATGCAAATGTTCCAACCCAGAAATGATTTGAGCAGTGTAAAAGGAAGCTCTGTGTTCATCAATTCCTGGGTTTTCCTCATCCATGTTGTAAATATGAAACCTAAAAGGAAAAAAGTGTAATTTAGAATTGTTATAACAGTATAAGCCTGTTCATACTGTTCACTGTCACAGCTTATACCAAAAGCATTTTGGCTCATTGCAGTTCAATTGCATCCATTAATTCCCTATTCTGTTAAATACAATGGCAAAGGTCTTCATTGAGATAACCCATTTGCTCAGAATTGAAATGTTAAGGAAAAAGTACTATTTTACTTTAAGCAGAATTAATCCCTTCCCCCAACCCCTAGGCCCCCTCTATCGGCCCCCTGCCCCATTCCATTTGTTACTGTAATGGTGATGGCCCACAGGGAGATTAGTCACCTGTGGTTAAATCTCAGCTACCATGGGGTGACTAATCTCCCTGAAGTACCTTCCCACGGGCAATGAAGTAAATTGCCAGCAGGAAGGCATTCACTTCTTTGGGGAGATTAGCCACCCCCACAGTAGCTGAGGTTTACCCGTGGGCAACTAATCACCACCCTTAAAAGTGCCCCTATCTTTCTACCTATAGATGCAGAGTTGCCCATTGGGGTTGACCGGTGCCATTTTGCGCATTTGGTGGTGTGGAGAGGGAAGTTGATGGAGGGCTTTGGGAGTTGGGGTAAAGAAATTGGTTCTCCTGGAAGCTATTTTTGAGTTGCAATCCTTTTATATAGTATTACAAAGTAATGCCCCGCAAAATATTCATCATTGTATTTATTTGTAGGGGGAGTGGATATATGAGGATTTTGTCATCTACCCCCCCCCCCCCATCTGGTCTTAGGACACACCCACTTTAGAAAAAAAAATAGACTAAAAAAACTCATATTAACCCAAAGTAACCAAGAAGATATTTGCTTTTACACAGCTGACTGGTAAATGCTACCAAGTGACTGGTTGGTATAGTTTAAGTGATTAAACCTGTTGCAAAACACCTTGTATTACATAAAACTCATGAAAGGTACTAAGTTTGCCCAGAAGCAGTGGCCTATAGCAACCAATAAGATTGCTTTTAGACAGGTTACTAGTAAGTGCTACCTGCTGATTGGTTGCTATAGATTACGGCTCCTGGGCAAACTTAGCACCTTTTTACATATGGGGGATAGTCTAGATTGTCATCTATATGTGGACATGCAAATCTAGCATTAAATAATCTCTGTATTACCTAAGCCTAACGTTTGCAGTATGCACTCATTTTTAGTGTCTAATATTTTTATGTAACTACTAGCCAAGCATGTACAGTGGGTATATGTAGTGTGAACAATTTACATTAGTGGCCTTAGTTATGAAAATAAATCATCTTCTTCTGCTTTGTAAATGGAAACATGAAGCAGAATATTTTTTGTTTAGTAGGAAACAACACATATTTCTAATAAGAACAAAACAGGGGAGTTTTATGTTCAATTGTGTTATTTTTCTGTTAAATGCCATAGCCTGAAATGTTATCAACTTACCGTAGGTCACCGCCATTCATTATCGTCATAACTAAGCAAACATCATTCTTGGTCTGGAATGCATATGCCAGTGAGACAATAAATCTGCTATGGACCTTAGCAAGAATCCTTTTTTCCACCATAGCCCCCTGCAAACACAAAAGAGTTCTGCTAAGATTCTCATTTTTAATTTCTTCACAATAATGTGATGAAAAAATGTGAAAAAGATCCTTATCCAGAAAATCCCAGGTCCTAATCATTCCAGATAACAGATCCTATAGCTGTAATATAGTCTGTCCCTTAATGCCAGTGTTTCTCAGGCTTTCGTACACGATATTTGTTCCTATACAAATATATGTACATCGTATTGTATATGTGTATATTTTTATTTATGTAGCACTACTTGTGTATGCAGCTCTATACATTAATAGATCATATTGATACTATAACAGAATATAAATAAATTTGATAATACTATTGTATTTAAGATTAATGTACAAATACTGCAAAAAATGTGTTTCCCCCTCCACAGCTGGGGCACACAAGTATACAGACTGAAGAAGTGTCTCAGAGCCCAGGACAACCTATTCATATGCCCATGCGTAACCTAAACTTGGTTAATGTGCATGCCTAAATTGAGTGAATGTGATGCTCATTTATCCTGCACATATATGCGCCCCTGCATGGTCACCTGTACCAGGTACAGAAACCTAGTGCGGATTGCAAATGTACTTAGTGGAGTGATAGGTAACCTTTAGGTGCTACGTCTTAAGAGACAGAAAGAAGGCGACCCCTGCCCCATACAGCATAACATATAAGTGGACTGGAAATTTACAGTCACCAATAGGATAATAAGTGCTACAATTTACAGTAGTTAACATTGTCTAATAAATGCCAAAACTAAGTCAGATGTTATGGCAGTGCTCTAAGAGGTAGATTTTAAGCTTAGTTTTTGAAGATTCAAAGATGGAATTCAAAAGGTAAGTAACAGCAAGAGAGAAAGGTTTAAGGCTGAAACAGCAGTGGAAGTGGGCAGGGATGTATTTATGTCGGGTGATGCTCTATGCACCACTCATGGAGGATCCAGATGCACCCTCCTACCTCTAAGCTCTGCAGGCTCAGCAGATTTTTTTTCCTGCACTATTTTTTATTCAACACATAGGCAACCGAGGGCCAACTCCCCTGGAGCTGCCACCATAGGCACAGGGCTTCGGGCAATTATTTGTTGAATATGGCCCTGGAAGTAGGTAGTTGTTCTTAGAGGAAAAGGAAAAGTCAGTTAGGATTGTATGGAGACCTAAAAGTGGAGCTCTAAAATCATTCTCCTCTATCACAATGGCAATGAGCTCGCTATATATCTCTTGCATAAATAACTAAAAGGTTAATTAACTGTAGAGCCTAAGGCATTGGGGAGATATGGAGTATCTGCATGTAAAGTGGTGTCCCTAAGTCCTATATTTTTATGGATCTCTTCCCAAAAATGCAGAAGGCAGAAATGTCATGTGATGTCATGACCCCTGAGGTAAATAAGCCTTATTTTCTTTCTTATATTTTTAATACAAGCACCAATGCTGCATATTGCTAGGGATATCAGTAGAATGTTTTGCCCCTACATATAAAACACAAAACACTTTCTTCTTTGCATGTGTTACCAGCTGCTCCTTCAGGCACATGCTTCAGATTGCCAGCAGGCAACATGCTTACATTACCCACAGATATTTGACAACCGGACCGACTCCTCAAAATCCACAAGTATGCAATAAAGTATATAATTGATGACATTTAAACCCATTTACATAAGGAAAAAACAAAAATGTACTATGGGAAAATACTAAAAACAAAGCTCCTGCACACAAGGGAGTACAATCTTAATGTGAAATGTCCTTGAGAAAATCCTCTGTTATGCTACAGCTGCATAATCTGTGCATTTAACTTTAAAAGGGGAACACAAGTTATTCTAAGACAACGAATGAATCAACGAGCTATTATTTCTATAATGTAAAAAACAAATGTATTCATTCTATTACTGGGATGAGATATTTTAACACAAGGCAGCTATGCTAATTATTGTGCCGCTAAACTACTTTCTTTTTATTACAGAGAAAAAATCTGTTGAAAATATACCCTATACTAGGGTATAATTTGCCTATTTTTTCAAATCTCAAATCTAGGGTGTCAAACCATTCAATGAGTCTGAGTATTCCATAGTCACATGGATGTTGAGGCTAAAGTGCCAGGCATTATTCAAATGGACTATTTAAATACTCATTTAGTAAGCACAGTAGGGCAGTTAAAACCAAAATATTTGCTGTGAAAGTATCATAGGTTAATAAATCCCATTAAATAGTGTTAATAAATCCCATGAAAAAGTTGATATTTCTTTATTTTTCCATATATAGTTTACTGTATTTTTATTTGTATGTTTAGGGCCACTGCATACTATATATAGCAAGAAATAGTACATTATTCTGTGAAATGAATTATGAACAGAAAATAACTTAGAACATATAACTTAAATTAAAGGTTAAGGGTTGTATGTGCATTCTGACATACTGTACATCTGCCAAGGTGCATATTGGAAACCTGTTCAAATGTTGCCATGGATCATAATGGGTTATCCAAGCAGGTAAACACTTTTAGGTGGGAAAAACTAAATTTAAAAAAATAAGTAAGTTGCTGGAGAAATCATATTCACACACAAAAGCAGTTCATAAAAGAAAAAGAGAAAAATGTGGGCCCAAATTAAAAATATATACATTTATGTAGGAAAACATTATTACTTAGATTTGCACAAAAATTGTTCTCTATGTAAGTAAATGGGCCCATGAAATCAAGCAGAAGGGATGCCTTATATGCATAAGCAGTAAAGTTATGCAATTACATAGAAAATTCTGGATAGTATGTTTTAAAAAACAGGTCACCCATCACTTTTCCACATTAACTGCCTTTAAACACTGAACTGAACTGGGAAACTCTCCAAGCCAAGAAGTTCTAGGTCACTGAGACAATAACTTAAAATGAGGGAGGAAATTGAGTTTTAGATTTAATAATAGGCAGATTTTTGGATTACTAAAATGGTTCCCTGTCACCAAATGGTTTGAACGACCTTTGAGTTGTATCTTTTTTTTTAATCCTTTTGATAACGTTGAGCTTTCACAGACATGCTGTTGGTATATTATTATTGCCAAAGCATTACAGGTATATGAATGAAGGCACAACTAAATTGAAAGCACTAGATCAGACTTGAATGTCTATATTTTGGTTTGTTGTTCATTTTCTTTAGATGTGAGAATAGTAGCTAACATCATATGTATGTATTGGGATGGTGCCATTTTGGGCTATTCCTTGCCTATATATTTATAACTATATGCTTAGCTGGACTTTATTGTTAATTTGAATAAATCTGCTTGAAGAAAAATTCTAGTCTGCTTCTGTTAGGTTTACATGTGCATTTTAAAGCATATATTAGCAGAAATAGAATGAGGGCATGTCTACATATGGAATCAAATCAAAGTACAGATTTGGATGCTGCAGGCATCCGCTAGATAGAGAGGATTACAGACTGAATATAGAAAAGTCCACCAAATAAAAATGTAAGTTAGGTTAGAGTAAAAGCTAACCAAATGTTCTCATCTGGAGCTTAGCTAGCAATATCAGAGTCTCATCTATGTAAATGGTGTCCTGCCTGAAATTTCCAGCCCTACCTGTGGATGGCAAATTAAGCATGTATCAGAGCCCCTTTGCTGCTGTATTACACTGGCAAGCAGTTAGTGTGCCTGCACACAATATTTATTGCAAAGCCTAAAACTGGTATTAGCAATATACAATACACATCTTCAAGTGTACCTGCAGCATTGTACACAGGACACAAGTGTCCCTGCAACGCATTGCAGTTGACATATCCATGCAACATATTATGCAGCAGTCCCCACTATCCCTGACCTTACAGTTCACTGAATAGAGTGTGTGTTGCAACAAATTTCACAACCTGCCATTCTTATAAGAAAGACAACACATACATATATATACATTTTCCCTTAAATGCCTGTAAAGTCAGAAAGATGCCTCTACCCCTACCTAGTTAATTTGCTTTTTTATCTCCTCATCCTGTTTACTTTTCAAATAAACAAAACAACGCAGGAATAACTGATAACCAACACAAAAGTTCATGGGTACCGATTATATCTGCGTTGGAGAATGATTATTATAACTAGTACATGCTATTTTGATGGACAATTTAAAACAATCAATTAACTCCATTTTTTACCTGACAGTTTTAACAAAGGTAATCTTATTTTATACATGTTATTTTATCATGTTTATTTTTCAAACAAGATGCATGAAAACCCCTAAACAAAAACACTTTTGTCTCAAGCTTCCAATGAAATGTGAATAATGTGCTTTTGATACTGAGCAGACACTGACATTTTAGTAAAGAAAAAAAAAGACAAGGAACCTGCAATTAACTGCAAGACTATTGATAGACTATCTGATGAGAATAACACTGTTGGATGCAAAGCATTTAAATGAACACATAAGGGCTGATTTATAAAAGTATGGGTAAGAAAAGGATTAATTTATTTCCTCTTTAATGCCATGGCACACCATGTAAAATCATGCCTATTTATAAAGCTGAGTCATGATTTTAAAGGAGTTTATAAAAAGAGATGTTAGCTTGAAAAAATATTGAGTGCCACTGCTTTTCTCCCAGCATTCTACAACAGATGCCAAAAAAATTGTGACTAAATTGGTTGTGCCAGGTCAACAGGGGGGTAAAGCATATGCATCATTTTAGGTGCTATTCTGATGTAAAAGTACGTGCAGAGCTTTACATATATACTAATATATATAAATATTTATTTGAGATTAAGGACTACAACGTTTTTTTTAGAAATCTGCTGTATATTTTACACCAGCAATTCAAGGTGATCCAACTGCATGGTCTTTGGACAATTAAAATACAGTAAATGAGAGAACTTACTTCGAATCCCTTCCTTTTCTTTAATCGCTTCTTGCTGAGTTTCTTGCAAGCATACATTTTACCTGTTGCCCTCATTTGTGTAGCAGATACTTCTCCAAATCCCCCTTTTCCAAGGATCCTAAAGTCCATAAACCAGTCATCTCCAATGGGTTGTGCTTCAAGCTTTTTCCATTGCAGAAACTTAGAAAAATATTTACTTTCCTTGTATTGTGCAAAAGCATTTTCTTTCAAATAATCCAACGTTGATTTATGCAGTTGTTTAAAGAGCATGTTGGAGACTTTATTACAGTCCTGTACTACTTTTATAATTGCTTTCTCATCTAAATAGTGACAAAATTGCTTTGAGTCAGAATCAAGATATTTGTTAATGATACCCCTAGCTTTATATAAACGATCCTCATCCTCAGCAACATCATAGTCTTCAATGTCATTCCAAATCTCCACTATATGAGTAAACTCAGCTGATTCCAAAAACTCCTGGAATAATTTTTTCCCAATAGGTTGCTTGACACAAATATTCTCAAACTGCAGATCAAGTTTATCTTTCAGGTGTTCACACTCCGAGAGGGGTGGTAGCTTGAGCCTTGCTCGATATTTCTTGTTCCTTGTAATTTGTGGGTTGAATCCTCCATCAAAACTACCCCTTGCTGTAATATATGCAGAATTAGCTACCACTGTTTCCAGTGCTCCAAAATCCATTTTTGATTGTTAGTCTACTGAACCAAACATGAACAATTTGGCAGCTAGCGACTGTACTGGTTGACTGAATGGACGTTTTGTTCGCAGTGTGCAGAGTTTCACAGGCTTAGCAAAATCCCTTTGCTCGAGCTAGAATTATAGACTAAGGTCTGCAACTGGGTACGGCTTTTCATGTTCACCATGCACTATTTAAAATAATAGAAATCAATAGTAGCCTAAAAACTACCTGCTAAATCATCCTCAAACAAATGCACAAATAAAACACAAAAAAGTTCATGAAGTGTCCTTGTAGAAATTCATTATGAATCATCTGGGTCATAAAATTGTAATCCACATCTGAGATATAATACAGGAACATTTATTACAAAAGATAGTTAATGACAGGTGAAGGAATAATACTCCTGAGTCAACACCTTGGTAAACTCTTTATCCAGCTAAGCAGATAATTCCATTCTTTCTCTCCATCTCTCTGCATCATTATCCTTTACAAATACACCAAAGGCCTATTTTTAACTCAGATATACACCACTGACTTGCTGGTTTTAAAGAAATAAAAATGCTGTTTAAACAGCAAGAAATATTTAGTTGTATACTACTGTTTTGTAGGACATGGTATGATGTATTTTGTACTGAACCCTTCAATTCCTGCAGTTTTTACATGTTAGAGCAGAAGCTTCTTAGAGAAAGCAAGGAGTATAGTATTCACTGAGAGAAAGCAACTGACACAGGAGTAGCTGCTGAACTGTGTTTAATTCACACTATTCACAGGTGTTCTCAGATTTCCTCAGAAGCCTGGCGATATGTAGATAATTTTGTCACCACATTATACCGCATAATAAATAGGCCCCTTAGTATAGATACAGGTATGGGACATGTTATCCAGAATGCTTGGGACCTGGAGTTTTCTGGATAAGGGGTCTTTGTGTTATTTGGATCTCCATACCTTAAGTCTACAAAAAAATAATTTTAACATTAACTAAACCCAATAGAACTGTTTCGCTTTTAATAAGGTTAAGATTAATTATATCTTAATTGGGATCAAGTACAAGGTACTGTTTATTATTACAGAGAAAAAGGAAATCATTTAAAAAAATTAATAATTTAATTAAAATGGAGTCTATGGAAGATGGCCTTCCTATAATTCAGAACTTTTTGGATAATGGGTTTCCAGATAACAGATACCATACCTGTTTTGGTGTATATAGTTTATATACTGTATGTGAGTGTATAGATAGGCCTGTATAAGTTTGTGTATGTATATGCACTGGGGGAATTTAGAGTGGTTTAACTTCAACCCAACTTAACTATGTAACTATTTTACCAAGCCCTTCTAGGCAGGAACACTCCCACAGTTTTGGAATACCTGTCTTTGCAGTTGATTTTGAGTACTTCTGTAATGGTACATTTATTTAGAGGCTGGACCCTTTGACATGGTAATGTCAGCTTTCCTTTTACCCTTTTTACCTCTTTTTTTTAAGAAACAGTAACACCAAATAAATGTTTTAAGTGTGTCAAAGTAATTAATATATTATGTACTGTTGCCCTGCACTGATAAAAAATGTGGGTTTGCTCCAGAAACCCTACTATAGTTTATATAAACAAATCTGCCATATAGCCATGGGAGTAGCTATTCAAAGTGAAAAAAGGAGAAAAGGCTCAGGTTACATAGCGGAACACAGATAGGACTGGCCAGACCTGGTATGGATCTGACATAGTTGATCAGCATGATATATATTGCAATATATATGTCTATGAAGATTTTCATTCATCCAGGTCATGGTATATCTAGTATAAACTTCTAGTTGAACTGAAGAAGCTGCTCGGATGAGTAGTGAAACGTCTTCAATGATTACCAAACAAGTCCAGTTGCTTTAGATTTATACTAGATATTGCAATATATAGACAAACAATCCCTGTTTTGCTTAAATGGGAAGGCATTTCTTAATGTCCTATGTATACGTACTGTATATCTATATAAATGATTGCAACTGAGAGAGCATATTAAAGCATTTTATTATGGTAGTTCCATTCAAATATGTTCCCACACTTCCACAATATGTCCATCCTGCCTCTTCTGACGAATGCTGTGCAGCTGTGCATATTACCATTCGGGAACCATTGATCTACTGCCAACTTGGACCTGGCAGTACCTACAAGTTCCCACAATGGGTTGCGTCAATTTGACAAACTAGACTTGCTGTCAGTAAATCAGATACAAACATTGTTGTGAATATGTGTTCCTGAAGTGACACAACCCCTTCTCTAAGTGCAGACATAATTATGCTTGAATTATTGGGAATTCTGAGTTCAATTAAAAAAAACAGACCTTCTATTATTGGTGGTCTTTATTGTCTTGCTGTCAGTTTACTGTCTTTATTGCAGCCTGTGCATTTTGTGCTCCACAAAAGTCTCCTCATGTTTACTTCAGCCTCTTCTAATATCTGATGGTCAGTGGACTGAAAGACATAGATTGTTGGTGGACCTAACTATACATTCTACTGTGGTTGGTGGATTTTCGAAAATGGTCACAATTTTCCTTCCAGAACTTTCTTGTGCATCTGTACTAGTGAAGTTTTCAGCTTTATTTGTTGCATATAATTCCTTTTGTAAATGATTGGAATGCTGAGCACCCCCTCTGTCTATCAACCACAAACAAATGACTCTCCTGTTTCCTTTAAGGTTGTTGGTCCTCTATTAATCTTATGATTGGGAACTGAAAACCATACTTTTTAAGGTAATTGAAGCCATATATGATCTATATATCTATATCTTTTTCATGTCAGAAAAATGCTACTAACTAACATCATATGCCTCCTCCAGGCTTTGGCAACTCTGTTTGGTTGTTCCCATCTCCCATGGGCCTGTTATACTGGACTCATCACCATTACTGCCAAAATTATAATTGTCTCTCTAAGGCTGATTCTTCTCTTACACCCTAAACCCTGCTATCCTGTTCCTCCTGTTTCTGATTTGTTTTATGGTCACCTAGAGTTTTCAAATCAAAATATCCTAAATGGATGCAGACATAGAGGCAAAATTAAGTACTTAGCTGGTCTGAAGGGCATCTACTTGTCTGGTGCATACAATTAAACTGGGTTTCCTTTTAAATCTTGAGAGCCCTCAAAGAGTTTTCCTGGATGAGGGGGAGGTACTGGCAGACAGCAAGCCTAGTGCAGTGACACACATACATTTCTAAATCACACTTTGTGGTCTTAGTTTATGCCACCATGAAGTTTGTGCCACCAGGAAAAACAGAGTCTCAGTGGCCACTGGATTATGTGCACAATGTATGCACACCTAGTGCCAAATTTCCATAGGAATTTCAGCTACTGGCCAGCTGCCTGTTGAGGTCTTTGCCAAAGATTTTTATGTTTTGCTGCAGGTCCTGTAGTCTGCACATTTTCCTGATCAAACTACTAATCCTTGATAAAGGTCTTTCAGTGCACAATGCCAGGGTATTCATATATTCACCCATGTGCCTGATTGTACTTGGTATGTATTGTTATTATGTGTGAGAGGTATGGGCTCTGTTATCCAGAATGCTCAGGACCTCGGGTTTCTGGATAAAGGATATTTCCATAATTTGGATTTCCATACTTTAAGTCTACTAAAAAATAATTTAACATTAATTGAAACAAATAGGATTGTTTTACCTCCAATTAGGATTAATTATATCTTATTTAGGAACTAGTACAAGGCAAGGTACTCTTTTATTTTACAGAGAAAAAAGGAAATCATTTATAAAAATTTGTATTTTTTATTAAAATTGAGTCTATAGGAGATAGGAGAGCTTCCTGTAATTTGTAGCTTTCTGGATAACAGTTTTCCAGATAACAGATGTGATATATGTATTGCAAACTGCTGGGGATTTTCCAATTCAAATTCAAAGGTTTGCAAAACAAATCATTGTATCTACAGTTTAGGGGATAAGGGCCCCTAAAAGATAGAGGAGCTGATTAAATGAAGCTATGGAAATAGTGAGGATTTATAATGTCACTATTATTAATTAAACATGGTCAAAGATTAGCAAATTCTGAGCGTGGAAATATTGACATGATGATATCAAATTGCACTTAATTCTACAAGTTTAAAGTCTTTGTGAAGACTTATTTTCTGGAATCTGTGTGCCATATATCAGTAAATATATAGTTAATAACTTTAGATGAGTAGCATCTACTCCTCAGCAGTGCATGGTTTTTACTCCATGCAAATGCTTTAAATAAGGCTCACTAGCAGCTAAGAAATTGATTTGATAGGATAGTCCATGACCCTGAGCACTTTCAAGCAGGCAATGTTGTGTTGATCCTATAAAGGCAAGATTATCGTTCTTGACCTTTTTCAGATCAAAGGGATTTGAGTACAGTTGTAAATCCTGTTGGAATACACAGAAGTTTAGACTTTTTATGTTGCTGACATGTCATCTGTACAACTGCAGGCATGTTTTTAGCTTAATAGCATTACATTTATGATTACATTTATTACATTTAAAACACAATTCTATATGAAGCTTCTACTAAAATATGTATATACCATAACTTGTACACTTTCACTACTAAACATTTTTGTTATGGGTGACAATGTACCAAATACACAAAGATTTGGTTGTAGGAGCACTTAGTACTATGGGAGTGTAACTGATCTGACCAAATTAACTACAAGCATATTAAAAAGGAGGTATTAATCAATAGACATTCCATGCTCCCCTGTTTTATTAGCAATTGAATTAAAATCTATATACAATGGAAGTACAACTGATCTGACCGAATGAACTACAAGAATGCAAAATATGGGGGATTGATCAATGCACATTCCTTGGTCTTCTGGGAAAAGTGTCTCCTAGCCCAAGCATTGCTATAACAGACTTGATCTTTCCCTGCTTATTGCTTTTATTGGAGAGAGATTGTCCCAGACTAACACCCATTTTTACAAGGTACAAGGTGAAAAGTCTACTTCCCTCTTTTCAGCTAAATGCCCGATCTTAGAATATGATATCATGTCAATTAAGGAATTTGAGGGGGTTTCCTAGCATAATTCGATACCTGACACCAAGCTCTTTTTAGTATAAAGTTTACATGAGCCATTTTATGAGCGAAGAACCATAAGGCCTACTGGGGCAGGGGTGGAAGTGCTGCAACCACATGAAAGTTTGGTAGTTTTTCCTGCAGCATAACTTGGAAGAACAATAGAAGTGCAACTGATCTGGTCAAATTAACTACAACATACAAAAAACGGTGGACTAATAATTGCACATTCCCTGGTCCACCATTTCATTATTAATTTAATATCTGTGGAAGTGCATTTATCTTCAAGAACAGGGGTTACTTTTATGACACCAAATATACTTTTTCCCCCATAAAGCTATATTTTCAGGGGTATAACAGCCCAATTACGTATGCCCAACTGCTCAAGGAGTGCTTTTTCCAAAGACTTTGCTATGCCTCCTGAAGAGGTGAACAGGCAACAGACCAACTTTTAGTTCTCCATGATCCCTGCTGTAGCACTGAAAATAACTATTCTTTATAAGTGCTAATGATGCTTGGATATTTTACACATGCACAGTTTGTGAACAGGCTGCACTCATATTTTACACACACCAAATCTATTTTGATTGTTCAAATCTAGACCAATAAACTACAGCCAATTCTGCAGGAAGTCTCAACAGACTGTTCTGAAATTGCATTAACTTAAATTCTGTTTGTATGGGTAGAAATTCTTGTCTGTCAGTGCATCCCATCTGTGGGTGTCAGCAGCATTAGCAGACCAGGATGTCACAGGGGCCATAACAACCTGTTACCTCTGTTCACTACCTTTGTCTCTCGCCACCTATCTGAGTCATCTGCTGAACAAGGTCAGCGCTGCTTGGCCTTCCAAGTAGTTGGCCAAAACAGACAATTTTTGACTGCTTGGCCTGTCGGCTGATCTAGTGGGTACCCCAAATACTGCCTGACCCATGTACAGCTGCTTTACATGTAAATTTGCTGTTTGTTGTCATCACAACCAACTAATTTGCACATCAGCACTGGTAGAAGTAAATTTATTTTGACTTAACAACTATGCCCTTCTTTAAGTTAATGACCTGTGGATAATGTATTCTCTAATGTCATTATACATGTTCCCATACAGTAGAACCTTATATTGCAAGTTTGGGGAAAATGTAGAGTTTTAGAGTTTTTTTTAGAGTTTTTTTAGACCAAGAAACAAAGAATAAAATTAAGGAAAAATATAAATATGTGCAATGTATAAAGGTATATGTGCAAATAAGGTTCTACTGTATTTTATTCCTTAGAACGTGAGTTTCCACTTTCATTTTCTCTACCCATTGTACTGATATTTCAAACTAAATCGTATAAATATCTGACTCTCAGTACAATTTAATACCAGGGCTAAATACTGGAATCTCAATTACAATGGGTTAATACCTGTTCAGGTACATCCTTATCAAAGTAAATATAATAATCGTGGTGGACACAGAAGCTGCTCCAAACACGTAGAATATGCGTAAGGCTACTTAATGGAGACTTAAGGGCATGTGATATCCACAAATTCTTTACTATATGCTATCTGAATTGTTTTAAAGAGTGCCTGGGGGAGGAGGGGGTGCTGTGCTAATAAAGAAGAAGTATTTGTTCTGATTTGGTGGTAGAATTCAATGTCATCAAAACAACCTTCAGAAAGTGTATATAAGAGAGTACACATTTCATCAGAAGCTGCTTGCACTGTGTCATTTTGTAAAAAGGGTTCTAACTTGCTGGAGAGAAATGGCGACTTTCAATGAAAAAAAGACTTGCAGCCAACGCATGGAAAACTTTGGACGCTTTCTATGGAATCCAGATACTTCAGAGTTTATGGGAAGAACATTTGCTAAGTGGGGTAGGGTTTCAAAAGATCCAACCACTGAAAATCTACATTCAGTTATAATCTAATCTAGTTTTGGAAATGTATATTACTCTTTGGAACCTAAAAACATGAGTAGCACAGTTGTTATATGTGATGTAGCTTTTTCTGTTTTTTAACTGTTCAGTTGTATGAGATCTGTTATGTGAATTACATGGGATCTTGTGTTTTCTGGATAAGGGATTCATACCACAAGGCTAATAGAAACATTTATTAGGGTAAGAACCCATGGAGCGGTTGTGTCGCCCACGGTTGACAAACTGCTCCAAAAAGGCACACCAAATTGCCTGCAGGAAGAAACTTTGCGCAATATTGGATTACCGAAGTGATGTGAAGGGCTTTTCACCAGCGACTCCTTTTGTTGCCAGTGGAAAGCCTTTTTGGAGCAGTTTGTCCCCCACAATAGCACAGATCTATTGCAGACGACACAACCGCTCCGTGGGTTCTTACCACAGTAATCCCCAATCAGAATTGTTTGCTTAAATAGAACACTCTGGACAATGGCATTTGTATATTTCATAGATTTCTGGATAACAGATCCCATACTATTAATGCTGCAGTGGCTCAAGCAGGAATGAATTCAGTTTTTTTTTAAATTATTATTAGTGTAATGCTCCACTTTTAATTATATTTTGGGTGTTAAGAAGCTGCTATATTTTACATTTTATAATAACTCAGCATAGTGGGTGCCTGTGCTCTGCATGCACCATATTTAAGACAGAATTTAATGAGCTAAGTAACAATTGGTATAACTTGCTTTAATACCAAAAGCTTAACTACAGCATAATGTGAAACAAACTAACTTTTCATGCCTGTGAGTGTTTCATAAGAAATTGGAGACATAATTTTATACTGGTTTTCAGGTACAAATTTCCAGTGATCTTGTGGCTGTATTGTGTTTTGGTAACATCAAAACTACAAACATTTTACTTTGGATTACACTACATAAAAAATCATGGATTCCAATCACATTATTGAAAAAACATAGAATGTAATCATCAAAACATTTTTTTAGATAAATTACTTAAATCATTGACCCAACAGGTACTAATTAGCTATATATATATATATATATATATATATATATATATATACAGCAGCGAAGAGATCCGCACTCACAGGACTTATAGAATTAATCTGGTGTTTATTGAAAAGACTAACGTTTCGGCTACCTCAGTAGCCTTTTTTTGATAGCCGAAACGTTAGTCTTCTCAATAAACACCAGATTAATTCTATAAGTCCTGTGAGTGCGGATCTCTTCGCTGCTGTATCTAATTCTTCACTTGGACCTGCACCCAGGCTATTGTGACCCGACTGACGTGAGTGCCGGCTCTCTCCTGAGGGGGGTGTGGGGGTGTGTGTGTGTGTGTATACACACATATACTGGAACAAGGACAGCACTCCTAGGATTTAAAGAATTGTGAGCAAAATATGAATGCAAAAATAGAAAGGTTTATTACTTTGAGTAATAAACCTTTCTATTTTTGTATTTACATTTTGCTCACAATTCTAGAAATCCTAGGAGTGCTGTCCTTGTTCCATTGCATTTTTTTGTACTAGCACCCAGGTTTTGTTGCTGCAAATGGTGTGCACCCTATGGACTATTTTATATATTATATATATATATATATATACATACCAATATACAGTGAAATACATGCTCAGATTTGGTCACGCAATAAACATGCCTGTCTTTCTTCTATAGTGTACATCAGTCTTTACTATGCTGCATTCTACGTAATTATGATTGGAATCTTTGCACTCTCTATATATTCCCTGATGAAAACTATGAACCCATTTGTACCAGATTATCAGGATGAACTGAAATCGCCAGGTAAAACTTTTAGCCTCTTTAATTTAAAAGGAGGCGTCAACCTGAATCTATGGGCATATTTATTTAAACTGGGGGCTTTTATCACATTTACTAACATTTCATATGTTTGGAAATTTTTCTTAGTGCTCCGGAAAGTGTCTTAAATTTCTAAAATCAGACTAATGTGTCAGTTTATAGGGTGTAGTTGAATATTTTGACACCAGTTTTATAGGGAGTGTAACCTACTTCAATGTTCTGAAAAAATACCAACCATTAATAAATCACCCCCTAACTTTCACCCACTGATAAATACGCTTCTAGAAATCCCATAGGAATGGATAGAATGAGTGAATTTTTCTGTGGTGAGCTCTAATCCCACGTTTTGATAAATCTGCCCCTAAACAGATCTGGAGGGAGTTTAGAGAAACATTATAATTAAACATTGGATGGAGTATAGTAGGAGGAAAGATTGTCAGATGGTGCCTGTTTACTTTAGCAAAGTTACTATAAGAAGATATGATTGTCTACAAACATATTCAAGGTCAGTGCAAAAAAAAAAAAACAGAATAAATTTTAGTGCCAAGGATTAGGAAAGACACCTACACATCACCTTAAACAGAAAATTGCAACCACAAATATTTTTAAACTTTTGGAGATAAAAACACCTAATGCTGCTAGCACATAAGGTTTTTGTCCTAAAATACATGCACATAATGCTTATTTTTGGGGCAGGAACCACATGTACCAGTGGTTTTAGGTGTTTTCCATAAGGAAGAGGCACAGGAGGTTTTGGTTATGCCATTAGCCTAAATGTTCTGTAGAACAAAGTGAGTGGATCTCATAAGTACAAGGAGCAGGGAGATTTAACTTTGACATTAGTATAAGTCCTTGCTTGCTCTTAAAGACCTGTTTTTGTATTGCTTCTCTGCATTTTTGTAAATGGAAAAATTATTTTTCTTCTTGCATTTTTCGAATGGAAATATTATTATGTGAATATATATCATTCTACTCTTGCTTTGCTTCCCAATTTTTCTATAAAGCTATAATAAACTTTTTTTTGCAAGAAGCTTTTGGTTTGGGCTGGCTGACAAAAACCTTCCTTATCATCTCTCATAGCCCTGCTGAAAAAAATTATTAAAATTACGGAAAATTACTGCCGGACTAGTGGACAAGGACCAATTGTCTACGATCTCAGTTTGTCTGTATGTTGATTATTGTCCAGTCCCCTGCAGATTATATTGGCACTTTAAAAACAAATGTAATAATTACTCCAACTTGTATATGACTTGGCAGGTGTGACAATGAGACCGGATCCCTATGGCGATGAAGTTATTGAACTCTTTTATAACAAGGCTGAAAACTCAACATACCTCCCACTTGTAACCAGTCTGTGTGACTTTCTCTCAGGTAAGTACATAATTACAATAAAATAATGTTTAAATAGAAAATATATCCTACATATAAACTGTGCTGTTTCATAAGAAAAAAAATCTTTTTTTTTTTTAAAAAAAAGGTTGAAATTGGCCTAGGGAGTACAGCTTGGCATTAGCATCAAATACAGTATCTCTTTTAGTACAATGAATTGTAAAATGGGTTTGCAATGTGAAGAACTACAGCTTTGGCCAAAAATTAACAAAACATTTTTTTTGCATGGAAAAAAAATAGTGAACTTTATTTTCTTTTTTTTCTGAAATTAGTTTACAACAAAACAGTTCAAGAAAAGATGAACGCAAACTGCTCTGACAATACAAGAATGTCTTGTGCTAACCCCAAAGAGAATTCTAAGTCCTGCCAGTTTACTACAGACATGCTGGGGAATTGCTCTTGGGAGCATGATCACACGTTTGGCTATAAATCTGGAACGCCGTGTCTTTTTATAAAGATGAACAGGGTAAGTATTATCAGTCATTCTATAATTAGAACGTTTTTCATTATAATAAGTGAAAATATAAAAGATATACTTACCATCAATGCTTTCTGAGATTAGAACATAAGATGTGTTATAAATCAGCTTCCCCTACCCTACTCATCCCCTCAGAAAATGGCAGCTTCAGCACTGGAAACTCTATATAATATGAAAGGACCCTGGACCATTACAGCCCAGTTTAGGAGTGAAATCTACATTACTAGAACCCCACACAGCCTTTCTGTAAGATAACTAAAGAAGAAAAGTGGTAACAAAAAAGCGTGTAATTTTAGGGCCAGGCATTTAGTGACACTATCTGTGACAAAGTAAAGATGATGCACTACGTCATTTTGTTTAGTTAAAATTCTAAAAAGAGACCTATTTCAGTATATGTTATCCTTGGGTCCCAGAAAAAAAACTTTTTTTCCGTTTTCACAAAACAAGAAATTCCTTACTCATTTTAGATATGCAAGTATTTTTCTCACTCAAAACAGCGGCTTGGCCATGGCTAAAGCTGGCTATATGTATCATTAAGCTCATGAAACTTTTTGTAACATTTTCCCAGACCAAATTTGTCACACATCAGCAGGCTTTGCTGTGTAAAAAAGTGTAAAATCTGTGTTATTTTTTCCTCTGAAACTTATGTAAAATAACAGCATCAAATCTGGAGTTCAGACGGCAAACTTCTCCATTTATTTTACACAGCTTTTTACACTGTTTTTTCAGTAAATTTAATTTTACACAGCATAATAAGTAGGCCCCTTAGTGTATACTGGTTGGATAATAAAGTGATCTGTGTAGCATAGATATCCTTTGGTTCGTTGACCGGTCTGTTTCCAATTCTGCATGATGTCGGCCAGTTATGATGCATTGGTAAGTCCTGAAATGTAGCCATAGCTTTTCTTTACTGGAATGGCTAGTGTATTGCTGCCTTTAGACTCTATATATCATCGTAACAGGGCACCAGTGATTAGAGACCATATCAGAAACCCCTTGTTTCTGGGCTTTTATATTAATAAACTAATTGAGATCATCTATTAATCTATCTCACACTCCACATAGACTAAATAAATAATACAAAATAAATCTTTATAGCAAAGGTAGAAAAATATTATACATAAACAAAGATTTCTTAAATAATTTCATTAATAATTGTGCTTTTTTCGTTTCAGATAATAAATTTTGTTCCAGGTAACAAGACAGTTCCTCTTGTGAACTGTTCAGCTGAGGTTTGTACATGCAGAATTTTTGGCACACTCAATGTTAATAGTTAACTGTATTAATGACAAAGTTATAAAATATACGCTCACATCACATCTCACATTTAAATTCTGAGAAGTCTCCCAAAAAATAAAACATACTACAGGTCTATGGGGCTGATTTATCAATGGTGGTTTCAACACAATTACATGTTTTTTTCTTTAAAACACATGAATTCAAACTATGGTTTAAAAAAAAAAAAAAAAAAAATTAAGAAACTGAAATGTAAAAATCAGGCAGTTGGGTTTTTTAATTATTTAGAATTTTTTTGGGAGAGTTTGTAGACCCATTGAAAAGTATGAATAACATGAATTTGATGCATTTGAGGGTTTTTATGGTTTAATTCAATTGAGTTTTTAAGATTCAAATTTTTTAATTAACAAGCAGAGTAAAATATTTGAATTGGAAAAAAACCCTCAAATTTACACATTTGAATTTTGATAAATAAGCCTATGCAAATGAAGTGGATGTTTAAATTTTTTTTTTTTAAAACATTTTGTAGAAAATTGTTTATTTGCCATTTTCCCTGGGCTTTCACTTTAGACAATTCAATCATGATATAGGAATAACCTGAACTACATATTTGGTACCAATTTTAGTTCAGTTGTAATATAAAATATGGAAAAATATACATGTTTGCTAAACATTTTCAAATGATTTTTTTCACACCTTATGTACAGCACGGAGATCTTGGAGATGTACATTACTATCCAGGCAATGACACTTATGGGACAATTGGCTTTCAGTACTTTCCATATTGTGGAAAGAAAATGCAGGTAGTTTCTGTTGTACATTTCTACTAAAACATTTGACTTATGCCTGTTCACTTGATACAGTAGCAGCTTGCTAAATAAATTCTTTTGTTTCCAGCCCAACTACACCAATCCTTTGGTAGCAGTGAAACTGCTTAATCCACCACTAAACAAAGAACTGAGTGTAGTTTGTAAAGTTTCTGGACATGGCATCACCTCGGACAACCCACACGACCCCTATGAAGGAAAAGTATCATTCAAACTTAAGATAGAAGATAAACCTGGTTCATCTAGTGCAAATTAAGTCATTCTAAGGTGGGTTCATTGCAAGGCATTAGAGCCTTTTTTGTTTTGTTTTGTACACAGTTGATCTTATACCAGCCCTGGAAACAATAGTTCATATTAGTAGGAAAAAGAACATGTCACACAACAACAAAGATGTATGAATCTTAGATTTGCTCATGGAAATTGATATAACAAAGCAAGTGTTTATTTTCTCTATACACCACAAAGTACCTGGATAGACTGCTTGAGCTAAACTGCACTGGGTTTTATCTTATCTGAAGCACACATAAGAACACAATCAAATCATAATCGTATGCTATACACTTCTTGGGACTGACTCACTGAGGATTAATATGGTTATGGAAAGCCATTTTTACCTTGTGTACATTAAGGGCTGTGACACACAGGGAAATTAGTCGCCACACGACAAATCTTCCTTGTCGCGTGCGACTAATCTCCCGAAACACTGCCCTTATGATTTACTTCCCCCCTACCAGTAAGAACATGCACAAGCTTTGTCTAACTGCATATTATGGGGGCCACTGGTTTGATCCCTACTTTCATTACTACAGATTACAATACAGGGGACGTTATTTTAAGATGAAACCCCTCTTCCATTTTATAGGAACACACATTAAAAAGCAAAGCTTTGGAGTAATTTGTTTTCCCTTTACTCAACAGAATTACCTGGGAATCACAATATCCTACAATAAAACAACAAGCAGTGCTTCTGTCCTTGTTAACCTGAAGAAAACAATGGACCAATCATTTCACATCGTTTTCCATGTAACAGTCTCAGATAGGGAGCAACCAGAATGTTTTTCACTTGCAAGCACTGATATATTATTATTTTGACATGAATGTCAGATCTCAAATACTTAAGGTAAAGTAATGTCATATTAAAATGTATAAATATATGCAATACTCTCTTTTTGGTTGGGTTATGTTCTATACTTCCAATGTTTAATGGAAGTTCTAAACTGCTGCGGCCTTTGTGTAAAAGTAGATATACGGAAACCTTTTACACAAGCTCCCCTAAAAACTTAAATGGTAACAAAGACAGGGCAGATATGATGCGTTGATACTTTATAGGCTTCTTTAATTAAACAATTCTTTTTTTTTTTATTTCATGTTACTATACCAACCACTATAGCAATATTTCCCTTAGGAACTGATTTAATATTATATACCATGGGGTTAATTCTCTAAACATGTGTATATGTTTTTTCTGATATAACCTATAATAACCAAAACTTTATTTTACTTTGTCTTAATGCACTTGGCCATTCAGAGATAATTGCTGATTGGTTGCTATGGCATAGATTCCTAAATTGTATATATTTTGATAAGCACAACACTTGTCAGATAAATACAAGCCCTTCGTCTCCATGTAAAAAAGGGGTAAACAAAGGATCAAAATATTGGACATGTATTTGAAGGATGAAGAAGGTTGTAAGATCTAGAGACATTTTTATTGTCGACATTTTGATTCAGCAACGAAGTGTAAAGGGTCTTGTGGAAACTGAACTGACACTGTATATGAAAATGCATTTTGCTGTGCATCTGTTAAATAAACAGTTTTAAAACTGGTGTTGTATCTATATCGTCAATTTGTATTGTAGCACTGAGTAGTGCTGTGCGCTGTATTCTAACTTTACTTTTTATAAAATATGCACCCTACATTTGCAATCATCCCCCTTAAAAACCCAGTAAACACTTCATGCTGCACTGCTAATCTGCAACTAAGTTAGATAGATCCAGCAGACTACACAGCTTTCTGTGGAACAGTTTTAAAGGGGAACACCACCCAAATAATAACATTTTGCATTGTGGCTGGAGGAGAGATAAATAATGCTAAATTGTTTAAATGGTACATTTAGTCAGGATCAGCAATAGAGGGAATAGCACAGGATAGATACCGATTTCAACAGAAACTACATTTACAAATAACGTTACCATCGGAAAACATTCTAGTAGAATGGATTATGATTTTTTTTTCAAAGTGAAATTTAGGGATTTACATATCATAACATACACGGGGGGGAAAAGTATAGCTTTTGTAAAATATCAGGACACTTACTGAGGAGTTCTAAGGTCAATTAAAGGCACAAGGTCACAGGTAACATGCTTTTATGCAGCTCATGGATTTCTGAGGTCACTCCTTATATTTTTCTATTAATGGCCAAGTATCAGTGAATAATGTGTGACAAAGTAACATAACCAAGAAGATTTATAAGTTATGACATTACTGAAATCAGTTTAGAAAGTGAAAAAAGTAACCTCTAAATGACATCATTTAGCACTGTTTATGTATTTATGGATCTCACACATTATATTTATGGATCTCATGCATTACAGATGTTTTCGGCATCTTCTTTAATGTGTAATTGTCTTTCAGAAACATTTAACGTGAGCTTGAGAAAGACAAGGCAAAGCCATCTTCTGTGCAAGGCGGACATTTTTTCTTTTCAACACTGAGCATGCAGCACCTCTTCCCAAATCAGTTAAATGTTTTAGTTTTTCTTGCCTTATCTGCCTCCTTTTGATGAAAAACACAAAGTACTCCAGAAAAATAGAAAGGAAGCAACACAGATAGGAAAAATGCACTCGAGAGGAACACCCCTTATACACTTTACAAGATAAAGTAACTTTTCCGGCTCAGAACCTCTATTGCATAAGGCAGTGCTGTCCAACTGGCGGCCCGCGAACCCCCTCTGTGTGGCCCCCCACCTGTCTGGCTGCTTTGATGGCAGGGTAGGGCAGGCAGAGTATGGCACACACAGGCAGGGTAGGGCAGGCAGAGTATGGCACACAGAGGCAGGGTAGGGCAGGCAGAGTATGGCACACAGAGGCAGCATAGGGAAGGCAGAGTGTAGGACAGGCAGAGTGCTGCCTGTGTGTGCCATACTCTGCTTGCCCTATGCTGCTTGTGGGAGGTGAATCTGGCAGGGGTTTGTTGTGGGAGTTTGTTAGCAGTTGGAAATAGCCATTAAATGTTCCCTAAGGTGTGTAATTATGTACTGGGGGTTGCTCTGCTATCCACAGGGGAGGAGGAGGCATATGGAATTTAGGGGTATATCTTAATATGACATAATTCTTTCACATATGAATGATGGTTGATATCCCCACAGTAAGGACCAAGCATTTGGGATTTTGCTGTGCTACCACCATTGTGATAAAATAGGTGTGGTTTGAAGTGGGTGTGGTTTCAAAAAGGGGAGTGGTCAAAACTGGTTTCCATTAGCGGCCCTCCACCATGTATGCTAGAGAAATTCCGGCCCTCGGCACCGTAGAAGTTGGACAGCACTGGCATAAGGCATTAAAATAGTTTCATATTACACATTAATGCCATTAATCCCCAACCAAGTTACCACTTTAGGAGCATGTCTGAAAGAGGGACTGAAAACCTTAACAAACCTACCCACAAGCACTATGCATTGGTGTGAGGGGAGTATCAAAAGAATTGCACATTACTGGAAGTGGCAGTTACCCTGAGCACTACCTTAGCCATTAAGAAAAAAAAAAAAGCATACAAATTGTACACTATACTATACAGTAAATGCTAAAATAAGGGTAGAAGAAAACATAGCCACCTACTAAACATGTCCTTTGTATTATGACAAACAAAAACTCTTGGCTAAAAAAAAGGAAATAGATGTGACTACCACCAAACATTCTTTACCTTCATGAAATTGCTAGAGTTTGCATTGTTTTTCCTTTAAATGTATCTGCTACCATATGTATCAGTGCTGAGGTATTTGCAGAGGGCCCTGCTAAATTATATGAATCTAACAATTATTTGCAGTATTAGCGATATCAGCAGCATGGTGGTGCAGCAGTTATCACTGGGATACTAGGTAGATGCAGGAACAAAACACACCATCCAACCATCTGATCCGATTTGCATTACAGTGTGGAGGGGAGGATTAGATTTTGTGGGATCTCAAAATCTTGTGCTGTTGCATGACAAGATTTCAAGGGTCAGCTAAAATATGGTCCACTTCTTTTCAATTTAAGTGACCCGTAAAATACATTATTTCCTTGCAGTGTCATATATGGTAAAGCCATTTGTTTGTTTTGCATTCTAACTCTAAAGCAAAGGCACCTTTCACACTTGAGGTGCTGGTTCATTTTGCATATGTGTAACGCAGAATAGTCTGCACCCCTCAGATCCTACATCACACCCATAAGGTACACTCATTATGCACCATAACATGGCTGCCCACGTCATGAGCTCCCTCTGGTGCGTAGACCTCTAGTTGCCCTCATCCAGAGTGCAGGATCTTTTTGCTACTTCTTTAGTGTTAGGATAGGGTTCTTGATTTAATGTCTATTTCTATTTAAAAGACATACTATCATCATTTACCTATTAGCAGCAGGTTTACCCTGCATGGGGCCAAGGTGGTCCCAGGTGAAGCAATGGGAAGGTGGCATGAAAAACTACAAGCAGTGATCCTCCCCTAAGGAGGCTGACCCCTACCCACATAAAAGTCCTTGGAGGGGAGTCATGTTGGGTGTGGCTTAAGACCACCCCCACAATAATGGTGGCAGCGCAGCAAAAACCCAAATGATTGGTGCTCACTGCAGGGATATCAACCATCATTCATGTGAAAGAATTATATTATGAATTATATTATAAACGCACCCTTAAATCCATATACCTCCTCCTTTCATGTGGATAGCACTGCAACCCCCAGCACATAATTAAACACCCTAGGGAACATTTAATGGCTATTGCCAACTGCTAACAAACTCCCAGAATGAACTCCTGCCAGGTTCACCTCCCACAGGCAGCATAGGGCAGGCAGAGTACAGCACACACAGGCAGTACTCTGCCTGCCCTATGCTACCTGTGTGTGCCATACTCTGCCTGCCCTATGCTGCCTGCATGTGCCATAATTTACTTGCTCTACCCTGTCTGTGCCATACTCTGCCTGCCCTATGCTGCCTGTATGTACCATACTCTGCCTACCCTACTGCACCTATGTGTTCCATGCTGACTGCCCTATGCTGCCTGTGTGTGCCATACACACAGGCAGTACATACAGTGACACAATGCTGGCACTGCTCCTACAGGTCTGAGGTGTGAAGAGGTAAACAATGTGGGTGCTTAGTCTAAACCTGAGGGGTGAACAATGAAGACACTAAAAGGTATGATCAGTACAGGGGATTACATGATTAAACCATACAGGGCAATTACAGCCTGAATCGGATGTGTGAACCATGCCTCTTGGCACCTGTTTCTCTTCATTCTCCCTTCATGTGGGAATTGGGACTCTGATTTTGAATGACAGATCCAAATATCTTTCAGGAGAGCTCCCTTTCCTAGCAGATGCATTAGCGCTAATTCAAGCACAAACAAAATCTAACAAAATAATAGACTTTGGCACAAATCCTGCACGTAGAGAGAGATAGGACTTCTGGCAATTTTAAAAGAGCACGAGCACTAAATATCTACTTGGCAAAAGGAGTCTCCCTAAAACATACTGTATATTGGACCCCCCAAATTCTGTATGAAGTGAGAAGGAAGAGAGTCAGATGCTGAAAGGTGGGTAGTGAAGATAAACCAGGTTATTTTCTCTGCTGTCAATCAATTTACCTCTATATATCCCTTCGATATAAAGAATCCCACCCCCTACTGCTTCTTTTTTTTATCACTGCAGCAATGCCTTTTTATTATAAATTTTAGTGTGCCTGGTTGCTTTTTTGCATGCATTATTGTCCTCCTTTTACCTAATAAAAGTTTCAGCTGTCCCAATATAACTTGAATTTTTCAAATACATTCTTCTAACCAACCTCAATGCTAAACTTTCTATCAAACTATAACACTTTTGCTTTATTACGTCTTTCCTTGCTTACAAGGGGATTTTACTAGAATGGTAAATTTGTCAAGTAGCATTTTAAGGACAACTGTACTGTTATTGCTACATTTAATAAGTATTATACCTGTATTCCCACCTAACACTGTTGAAACTCTAACACTAACATTTAAGCACTCTTAGGGGCTGATTTATTAATGTTCATTTTTTTTTTTTTTTAAATTTTCCCAAGTTAAACTTTTTAGCACTTAAAGCGTCTCAAACACAAATTTTTCATTTTTTATAAAAAAAAACAAAAAAAAACAAACGATCGAGGTTTTTCTTATTCTTATTATGCTTTTTCTAATCAGATTTTTGAATGTGGAGATATTCGTGCTTTTTTAAAAAGTTTGTTTAGTGTGTCCTAATGTAGCCACTTTAACACTTTAAGCTCCTAATATGCCCATTTAATCATTAAATGCAGAGAGCCATAAAGAATATTTTGTTCAGACTTTAATAGCAAGGTTAGATATGCCACAGTGCCATTATGTAGAATAGCTAGAAATAATCAGTTTAATATAATTTAGAAAAACAAAAAAAAACAACCTCACCCGGATTATGCACACACAGAGCAACATCTGCCCAAGCTCAACCAACAAGACATCTGCATTCACTATTTAAAACAGAAGTAGAACAGTAATACCTACTTTGAGTTGGTTGCTATCCTACAGGGCAAGTTCAAACTTTACCCTAAATTTTTGCATATTTCTAAATATAATCTTGTTGTGATGCATACAATCACTGTCTGCAGGAACCCAAGGTGAATTAATTTAAATCTCTTCCTGCATCCATAGAAAATATCGGCCCGCTAAGCCAATACAGGATTTTTTTTTACATACAAGCCTAAGCATGTTCACTCAGCAACCATAACAGTAAAGAATCACCTGTATTTGATATATTTACTGATGCTCCCTTTGGAAGTTTCCTGTATTATGTAAGAGTTGCAGATCAGTTAAATGCCATTAACATGTAGTACTATAGTTTTATTTGGTTTTAAATGTGAACATTTCTAAAATAAGAAAACGTTAACACAATGTAAATAGCTGATTTTGAAAATCTGCAAACTTTAAAATCCAATAGGTGACTTATACATAACAAAGGAATAATTTCTAAATTACCCCTAATGTCCATCATAACCATAAGTGAAGAAATTTAATAACTAGCAATCTTATATTAACGCTATAATTATAATACTATCATATTGCTTAAAGGCTTGGAAAAAAAAAATCTATGCATACAAAAGAAAAATATAGTTACTGTACATTAATTTTATATTAAAAAACACTTAGCTTATTTAAAATGCCCATGCATTTTATTAATGACTAACAGTGTCAAATTAAATCATTTATAATTTTCTGTAACGTTAATAAAATTACATATTTGTATTAATGTTTGAATAAAAAGAATATGATCTTTCCTTAGGCAGCGGACAATATCTGTGCAGTTGTGATTTATTTATTTTTTTTAAATCTGAAACTAGTAATCTGCCCTGAAATTTCTCTGTTATAAAATGTTAACTGTTAAAAAGGATTCACAAACTTGAAGGGAAAAAAAAAAAACACAACAAAACTGCTAACACTATAATTTTAACATTATAATAGATTGCAAGTATAGGTTTATGAAACAAATACAAACATTTGTTTCTTTTAGTGATAGCTATGTAAACAAGGTATAAAATAAAAGTTTGCCTGCAAGAATTCAGGCAAATTATATAAGCAATATATAGAACCTTCAAGATTATATATAGCTGCACCAGCATCATAGTAAAACCTTTGCCATACAATGTATTTAGTTCTCCCAAAATATACAATAAAAAATATACAAAACGGGTAATAACAGCTTTCTGATATTTTTAAACTATTAACGAATTTAGAAAAATTCATCTTCCTTTATTTGGACTTTGCATGATTTTAACAAAAAAGTGTCTTTCTTACCTACATTCTAGGCATTATTGAAACACTTTCCAAAAATTGTACTGCAAGTAATTCTTTCTTTTTTACAAAGGATAGCAGTTTATTTTTCCCCATTTATGCAGATGAAATTTACCATCAAGCAAAGTTCTAGGGGGGCAAACATAACTATAAATGGGAAAGGAAACAAATTTGAGCAAAATACTGTCAAAAACTTCCACAGCACACACAAAAAAATAAAATATAAACTTGAATGATCCTTCTTGGTTGCAAGAACCAAGTACTGTATCAATATTTCCTTGGAATGGGGGAAAATAAAAAAAAAAATAAAAAATCACCCCATTAACAGAAAAAAATGTTTTCCTGATGCTGTATCTCAACACAGAAAAAAAAAATGTGCTATACATCAGTCATCATCATCATTAAAATCATCCTCATCGTCATCATCTTCCTCTCCAACGTACGACACAGGAGTCTCAACTCGGGAACTGCTGTACTGGGATCCATTTGAACTCGTAGCTAACATGCTATCTGTGCAGCCAGTCAAGTCACTATAACAAAAAACAAGTGTTATTGCGTATAAGGCAGCAATTCCAAAGTAATCGAGATAGTACACTCAAATGTGGTCAAGCAATCTCGTTTAGTTTATAGTTGGAGGCATTTCAAAATAACAATTTGCATAAAAGAGCTGGATGTAGGGTCAATGCAGAGAATTGCCATCACTGCACTACTGTATTTTTTTTTTTTTTTTTTTTTTTGAGACACATGAGGACAGTAAGGTTACTACAGAATGCTTGATTGACAGGGTAAATGAAATCCTGCACAGCAAAGATGTCACTTGCAATGTTCCATTATATTTTCAAGTTTTACAAAGGATCATGTGGAGTGAGTATACCTAGTGTCTAGAATAACAAACTCTGCGAAAAAGCTCAAATTTGTTCTGCCAAGGGTGTTGTATAAGCCACATGGGTGCACCTGTGCAAAAGATATTACGCATATTGTGCAAAATGCAAAGGGTGTACTGTGAATTGAGGTGACAGATGTACTAGCCAGGGGTATTAGCAGGTCAGTGTCATTGACCCTAACTGACAATGCACTGCCTGCATAGTCTGTTATTCCTAGGGTTACAGACATGGACTTTCAAACACAACTGCTGGGCCTGGTTGGAGCAACAAATATATCAAACTACAAAAGTTATGCAAATTGCAATAGTGCTCAGAGGAACTTTTGGGGTTTAGATCCACTTTGAACATACAGTAATTTTTTGTGTGCACAATATTGTCCTTACCTTGATGAAAACCTTCTGCCATTAGACACTGAACCTGATGAAGATGAGATATACACACTGCTAATTGATCCCTGAGCCATTTCTGTAAAGTCAAGTAAGAATTATCCACTATGTGACCGACACCACATACTAACAACTGCAAAGCATGACAGCACAGAATATTAGTAAAACAGTTGCAAGTCTATATAGACTCTGTTAAAACCATAGCAGCATAGTGTTAACAAATACTTTGCTGCTATTGTCATCTTTGGAATATTCTCATAAACAGAACATAAGGCTATAAGGGCTCTGGCACACGGGGGAGATTAGTCGCCCGCGATTAACTCCCTGTTCGCGGGCGACTAATCTCCCCGAGTTGCCTACCCCTGCCATCCCACCGGCGAACATGTAAGTCGCCGGCGGGATGGCAGACGCGGCGGCGCGATTTCGCGCAAATCGCCGAAAAAGACTCGCAAGTCTTTTTCGGCGATTCCATGAAATTGCCCCGCCGCGTCTGCCATCCCGCCGGCGACTTACATGTTCGCCGGTGGGATGGCAGGGGTAGGCAACTCGGGGAGATTAGTCGCCCGCGAACAGGGAGTTAATCGCGGGCGACTAATCTCCCCCGTGTGCCAGAGCCCTAAGAGACAACTGAAATTATTCAGGGGTGCTATTAGGATGTGACCACAAAAAGATGAGAAATCCTTGGGTGAGTGAATCGTCTCTTCTATGGGTTATGAATGAATCAGTCACACAGCCCCTTCCACACCTTCTTTCATGTTGAAGCAATGGATTCAGGGGCTTGAAGTCCCTCTGCTTAGCAGTGGGTGGGTGCACAGATTTTCTTTAAGCCCTCAAGACTTCAACCCATAACTTCAACATAGAACAAGGTGAGTTAGGAATTGAATCAAATACTCTATCTTGGAACAATAGCAGGCCCACTAGTATCTGATGTCTTTTTTTGTTGAATTAGTAATTGCAAATGAAAGCGTTCCTTTTTTTGTTTATTAGTGTTTCAGTAAAGATCAATTATTGATATGTCCACATGTTTTATATTTAAAAAAAAAAAGCACCTACAATTGGGGTGGTTTTTTTTTCTATATATACACAGCAGAATACGGTCTGATAATTATTCTATAAGAAACCAAGCAAACCACTGACCTGTCACATATGGTTCTAGAGCTTTTGGCACCAAGCTTCTCGCAGTCTTAAGGTCCTCAGCTGAACAGCTTCCTGATTCTAGGCCACAAGCCATTCCCATTCGCTTCAGTACTTCAATATCATCATGTATTTCAAATGTGTTGTCAAAATTAAATAAGTATTCAAACCTAGGACAGACAGAAAAGTGCATTTTAGGATCAGCTGACATACAAATAAAACCAACACAGAATATGGACGCATATATGGAAGTGTATTGAAACAAAATTTTACTGTAATACTACAGTTGAATTACAACAGATCATTTCCAAAAAGTATATGTTATTTCCAATACAACTATTTACACCACCACCAGCTACAGAACACCTCCTTTTAGCACATTACACTTTTGGGCGTTTTTCCACAGGCTGAAAATCAGCACCTACAATGGCACCAGCCTGATACTTTGCCTGTACCTGGAAACATTGTCTCTGCCCGGGTGCAGGCAGAGGCAGCAGATATTGACAAAAAAATGTCAGGGTTTGCATTTTACAGCCGATATCCACCGCGTCTGCCTGCACCAGGGGAGGAGAAAAGGCTTTCGGGTACAGGCAAGGTAGCAGGCTGGTGCCAGCATAGGACACATCCTGTGTGGCGCTAGCTTTAGCATGCAAGGACAATGGCATTCAAAGGGAAACTGAAAGCGCTGTTCCATTTGTGCTTATTAAAGATTGTTTTGCTGCTTTCAGCTTGAAGATTAAACAGTTATCTTGATGCTAGGATCCCACTTATCATAGGAGACTACATGAAACAAGAATAAACCTGCCATCAGTGACCCCAAGTACACCATATAGAGATTTATTTTTCAGGTTATAAAGGTAGAACAAAAAGCCAATTTAAAAAACACAAAGACCAACTGTAGTTAGTGTGTTCTGTTTAATTTATGTCGTTCTTAGGCTGTGGGCACATGGTCCTTTTCTATCCACCTGTGTTTTGTAGAGTGCAGCTGTACACTCCGCTCCATGTAGCTGCACTCAAACTGCATTTTCCAAGGGGAGAAGTAGCTGTCTATGTTGTAATTAAGCTCTTCAGCTGTTTGCAGTAAATAAAAGTTAAATGTAAAGTGTTGGCAAGAGCATTCTAAGTGAATGAACTAAAATACTGTGGTGCTGATTTAGTAAAAATTTACTAACACCAGTGCAGGTACCCATAGCAACCTTTTATAGGTAGTTTTGACTGTTCCAAGTTAGAAAATTAAAACAAATTACTGGTTTACAAATTAAACCTTCCTTGAAACTGTTTTTTCACAACTTTTACAAATGATCAACTTCTATGAATACCATAACTTTAGGCATTTAATATATTTGACATTTACATGTACATCAAAGACCATACTTTTGTCTTGATAAAAACAAACTTCTTCACTTTCTTTTTAAACCTTGAAAGTGACCTTGTAGGCATGGGGGGGGGGGGGGGGGGGAGCACGTCACACATGCAAAACAGATTGAGCAAAGTCATCTAATCAATGCAAAGAATTTAATCAAAGTCATAGCCTGAACCAACAAAATATTGTGATAGCATAGCCTTTAACCTACTTGTCATTAGAAATGCTACAGTCAATCACTGTCTTCTTGCTGGTGTTCACAATGATGAAGGGTAAATGTATGACTGAATTTGGTGGGGGTGGTCTGTTTGCTTTTTGTTCTGTAAGACGATTTCTCTGAACTAGGTTTTTGAAAGCAATTTGCTGAAATGGAACGAAAAGTGTTATTTGAAAAAAAAAAAAAAAAAAAAAAAATGCAAATAACCTTTCCAATTAATTTATATATTTACCTCCCCAAACCATGAAAAAGTCCCAAGTTTGTCAGTATTATTTTTTTTTTTTTAATTCTCTACTGTAATATTATAAACTCACTTGGCAGGGTCCTGTTTACCGCTTGCATTGGTTATTGCTTGTTTTTGAATATAAATATATACGTTAGTCGTATACAACATACTCTGAGTATATACACCTATAGCACTCCAGTTTAACAACAAATACTGGAATTCAACTCATACACAAAATCTTATTACGTTGTAGTACAAAGTTAAAGGACCACTATACCATCAAAATTTACCAAAGAATTCTGCACTGTATACTGGCATACCCAAGTTGGCATAGATCTCTGTAGCAGGGACTGCTTTCTCTGTTTTATTGTAACCTATACAGAATATGCTGTTTACAATCATACTTGGCAGGGCATACGACCAATAACTTCATGTTATTAACATGAACTGCTAGAATACACCATCCGTTATGGGATTATAAAATATAATATTTTAATGATGAAAAAACTGAAGGTAGCTGCACTTTCTTGTGTTAGAGAGCACTAATATAAAGGGCATCCACCTGTCAGTGCACTTTTGGGCTTGCCTTGTGTGCACATTGATAGACAGACAGATGCTATTCCAGCCAGTGCTCACTTATACTGCAAGGTGAGATAGTAATAGCTTTATGCATCCTTCAGGAAAACATATTTTAATATTTACATTACCAAAGCAAAGAAAATATAAAAACGAAATAGCGACCCTTCCATATACAGAGAATTGTAAGTTGGTAACATACAAGAAAACTATACTGTATATATAGAAAATAAATGTAACAAAAGAAGGCTTAGTAAATTATTAAAATTATTAATACAAGGCAGATCTAAAACCAGTGCAATTAGCATGAGAAATTAAGTCAGCCCTGTATCATCAGCTTATATGACACTCAAACCCAATTTTCTGCTTGATGATTTTAAACAACCCCTAACCTTAGCTTCTCAACAGCTGCTCTGAGCATGTGAGTGTTGCTGACACGTCAACAGCAGGGAATTACACCTTGTAGCATATGTCTGGGCTCTTCGGTAAAAGATCTCAGGGCCAGGTTGATTCTACAAAAAGGCCAGTAAGGCTAGAATTTATCATAACAAAAATGAAAAATACAGAGCATGGTATTAAAAGTGCTTAGCATTGAACAGTTTTGGCTTTCATTAGACCAAAGGTGCAACACCTCCCAGAAAACATTAAAAGGAATCTGTTTTGTTGGGAATGAACACTACCTGACAGCTTCTCTCTAAACAGGTGATTTTATATATTTTTTTTAAGGCATTTTTTAATGATAATGAAGTTACCTGTAGTATAAGTTCTTGTAGCTGAGATTGCTTTTGCTTTATTCGTTCAAGTCTTCTTTGTCTTTCAACCTACATACATATTACATGTTCAACCCTTTGTTTGTAAGCAGTGCAGAGCAAAGCAAGAAATGTCAATGTATGTTCAAGTGGCACCAAATCAAGGTTCACCCTATAGAACCATCACCAATAGCACGCAAGTTATAGGCCAAGCATTTTGCTGCCAGTGTGACTTACTAGTTAATAGAACCCCTTGTTTTTGATCAATTTAATGGAAAGAATTGGGACTTGTGGGTCAGGTAATATTGGCTAGTAAAATGATAATCATCTTACCAGTGGGCGCACCCACAAGTGCAGAAGATTGCCACTGAAATGAATGGGTATGGTCACAAAGTGATGAAATTGAAAATATTCCAGGAGAGAAAACCCACACACAGAAAGCAACACATAAGCCACTAAATAATAGTTTTTTTTTCTCTCCATTTTACATGAAACGTAACAATGAAGAAATTAATAACTCTGTTACTGGCAAACATATATCCCATACAGACATAATAGTACAGAGAATTAAAGAAAAGGCAGTCAGTCATTTAGCACAGGTGCAAAAATGAATTACTAAATATAAACATGTGCAAAATGTATTTGACATACTATCAACAACCTTAAAAAATATATAGAAAGAACTTCGCCATCAATGAACGATATGCTTACCTCTAAATTTTGACATTCCTGAGCAGAGTTTGTAGGTAAACCAATCCACTTTATTTCCTTCTTTTCTTTAGAAATTATGTTCATAGCCATAAGCACATTTAAGGCATCATAGACTCGTCGTCTAATATTTTTCTGGTCATATGCTTGCTAAAAGTTCAATAAAGAAATTATTTTATGATTAAAAAAATAAAACCAAAAATAAATAACTAACTACCATTGTTAGACTTACAGATTCATTCGGAGATATATGATTATCTGCTGAACTAAATTCTGCAACCAGTTCATCAGCTACTTCATTGTAAGACGTTGTGCCTTTCTTCTGCACCTTCTCACAAACCTTCATGGAGAAATGACGCAAACCTTTGCCATTCTTTTCACCTTTTTTATTTCTTTTTCTTAAAAAAAAAAATAAAAAAAAAATTAGAAAATAAAAATAAATTCATTTGTCCCAAATAGCAGCATTTAATTAAAATGGATGCAACCTCTACAGAAAACCAACTAAGACCACAACTAATATACCGGGATGCCCTATAATTCATTGCTCAACCTAACAGTATGCGACATGTCGTCATTAGGAGCCAAAGCCAAACAAAACCATAAATGGTTTTATAGCAGGAGAAAGTCCCTTGGTTTTCTCGTAGAGTGTAATGATAGGTACCATTCATCTACACCAGCACCGGTATTCACCTGTAATAAGCACAATTCTGCTTACTAGCTTCTACAACACATAAAGGGAAAAAAAAATCCTTTTATTAGTAAGCTTTCAGCTAGGCTTTTATAATACATCTGAACTGGCAGAAATAATTATATAGTTAGTTTTACAAAAACATACATGATGCTTCATACAGAGAAAACCTGCTTATTTGCATATACCAGTTTCCATCCCGACTTAAAATGGCATTCAATTGCTCCCACACACCTTGTGCCTTGTTGGAATGATGGAGTGTGGGGCTAAAGGTTCTTGCTTTCTAGAGAATTTGTACACTGCTAGCCATGTCTTCTCTAACTTACCTTCCTCTCTGCGGGTTGGGACAACACCTCCTGCCCTCACCAACCCCGCCTTAACTTGCCTTTTCTGCCCATTGAGTAAATGTAGTAAGTAAACCGTTCTATAGCCTACCTTCTTACACAAGTATATTACAGACACATGCAAAACAGAAAAAAAACCTTGCAATATTTTGCTTTTGAGTAAGAAAATAATAATATCCATTACAAGAAAGATACATAATAGACACACAACTTGTACTTGTGTAAACACTTGAAATACCTACTAAAGGTCCAACGTTTATTCAAAACATTACACAAAATATTTATCATCTTACCCAGCAGACCATGGTGAAGAGTCTGTAACTTGGTTCTGTGATACAAAATGTGTATTAGGCGTATGAGGACTTCCTATAAGTATAGTATTTGGTGCAGACTGTCTCTGTGGTGTCCCAAGAACCTGCAATTGAAATACATTCAATATTAAACCAATTCAAGAGTTGTAGCAATTACAATGCAAACTTCAAAGATCATGACACTTGGGGGATGATGTTTTTTATATATAAGCCCATTAATAAAAGAAGAATAAGCCTTGAGTTCTCTCAAATTTCAAACACAGTAAACACTAACAATGCTTAATATATGAACTGATGCACAATTTAATTAAAATCATACACCAAAAGGCCCATTTACTAACCATCTGATTTCTTTATTTCCTATTCAGATTTTTAGCGCAGAAAAAAAATAAAAAAAAAAAAGATTTGTCCGCACTGGTTTTTGTGTGAGAAAAAAAAAAAAGCTAAATTCACTAGGGGTGTGTCAAACACTGCCTTCCATGATAATGCTATCACAGAGTCACCATTTTAAACTTTCCCTGGTGTCCTTCGCAATGTAAAAATTTACACTTCTGCACATGAGCAAGTCTAAGGGGCACATTTACTAATCCACGAATCCGAATCCCGAATGGGAAAAAATCGGATTGGAAACGAAAATTTTGCAACTTTTTCGTCGCCGTTGCGATTTTTTCCTATTGAGCAATTGTAAAAGGCGGAAAACCCAACCCAATTTTTTCGCGACGGCAACGAAAAAGTCGCGGAAAATATACGATAAAGTCGTAACGGTGACAAAAAAATCGCGGGACATACGAAAAAAAAAGCGACTGTGACGATCATTATGAAAAAAAAACGCGTTCGGACGCTTTCAGTCCGTTTGTGCATTAGTAAATCTGCCCCTAAGTCTGCTCAGAGTTGCCTAGGAATGGCAAAAAGATGGCACAGCTTTACAGAGTTCCCTTGGTCAATGTAATTAAAGTTAGTCACAACACAGATTGTAGTATTAAATACTGAATATGCATTAAATGCTTTAAATTAAATTGTTAAACAATGGACTAGGTCTATCAGGAATTTGCTCAAACCACAAGCCTCCTGAATCAGCTGGCACGGGAGCTGTATCACTCAGCAAGGCAGGGGGAAAACAAAAAGATGCTAAGCTTAACACAAATTAGATTAAAGGCATACTGACATTTCCTGCTAAATGTGGCAGGTTTCAAATCTACCGATACTCCATATCCCTGCCCTCTTTCTGCTGAATATATAACAGGAGGCATTGGCATCATCATTTATTTATATAGGGAAAGCAAGTTACCAGTGCTGAACCTACCATGGATTTTAAAACTCTTTAAAGATTAATACTTAAAGGAGAATGAAAGGCTACGTCACTTGGGGGTGCCAAAATGTTAGGCACCCCCAAGTGACTTTAATCGCTTATGTTGTACCCCGGCCTGGGGCCCCTGTTTGAAGAAAACCGCACCCGCCCGGGGCACCTGCAGTGAGTGCTTCCTCCTTCTGTGTTCATTCTGCCGGCAAAATCCCTGGGCCGGCGCATGCGCATTAGAGTGAAGAGACGACTTTTTTAGTTGAAGTTCAGTTTTTCACTCTGCTGCGCAAGCGCAAACAAGGAAGAGGAAGCGTTCGCTGCAGCTATCTTGGCCTGGTGCGGTTTTCTCCTAACAGGGAGAGCGATTAAAGTCACTTGGGGTGCCTAACATATTGGCACCCCCAAGTGACTTAGCCTTTCCTTCTCCTTTAACTGCAAAAATAACTAAATTGCAAAACGTATATATATATTTTTTTTTTGCTGTGATAGGAGACATCACTGAGGTAACCATGAGTGTCCCAGATTAGTGCTGTTCAAATTTTTACATATGGTGCGCCAATTAAATCTGATCAAAAATAGCTTTAAGACGATTTTGTGCAGTTTATAAAAAAAAAAAAATGGTGCAACCTAAACCCTGTTGAGATGACATAAGAGTCAGAAGAATGAAGATAAAAATCTTCATTTAAGAAAAACTTTTTTGCAACTTTTTTTTTCCTGTAATTCTGCCTCCCAAGTGGCCCTAAGCCGAGCGACACAAATTTTGGCAGCACAATGCTCAATCGTGAACACTGCTACCAGACTGATACCCATCTGTCCCTTATGCTAGCCCTTGCAATGGCTACCCGTTGGACTGAATTCACTTAAATATTTCAGTAGCTTAAGGCATCACAATATAGCACCTGAATAAACACAAATAGGTGCACGCTAGACATAACCCTTTGCTCTGCACACAATATATGTCTCTCTCAATCATTCTCTACATTTACACATAGAGGGCTATTCTAACGCTGTACCCATGCGTGGACCTCTCTTCTGTGTTAAAAATTCCCAGAGCCTCCAGGATTTTAAACACTCCTAAAACCCACCATTAAGTTTATAACCTAAGCCTTTAAGAACTTTTTCTTTCAATAGCTACACGGAAAGGGCCTTTGCCATTCACACAGGTCATTCCAACCATCTATCTCAGTACCATTCCCTTTTAGAATTAGTTGTTTCAAGACTCGTACTTTGTAAAGTGTTGCAGGAGACAATAGCACTCTATTACAGATCTACAGGAAGAAAAAAAAATAAAAGGCAAATACAAAACACAGCAAAACAAAAATTAAAATGCCTAGTGAAAGTAGTGGGACATATATGAATTACAAATATCTTGACATAAAATTTCAAAGCCTATACAGAAACACAGACCAAGGTTATAAGTGTGCTGCAGCCCAAGAGAAGATATCATCACCAGTTATTTTAAGCTACCCTTTTGTTCTCCTCCTTAACTGGATAAACATACTACTTACCATCACCCTATTAGATGCTGAGAGAGGATTTGTTTTTATTATCTTCTTTAATTCCAGGTGACCTCGTTCAATGTTAACTTCTAAAACCAGGTTGACAAAACATTCAACACCCCTAAGAGAGCAGTAATGTAAAACTACTATTTGCCTTTTAATGACAAATATGCAATATATCTTAAATCAGCTGAATAATTTAAGTATAAATTTATACTTATATATTTATAATTTATACTTATTTTACCATTATTGAAGCATTCCAATGAAAATCTTAATTGGCCACATGCAATTGATATATTGGGCAATGCCACGTCTGATGCTTTTACACTGCAAAATGATAGTTTATAGGAATTCTACTTACAGAACACAAAATAGAATGCTTTTAAAGCATGATAATTTTATGGGAACTTCAGGAGAACACATTTTTAATACTGAAAGCATGTAATACAGGTAAGGGATTCATTATCTGGAAACAGAATAACCTCCCAAATCACAGGAAGGTCATCTGCCATAGTCTTTATTTTAATAAAAAAATTCTAAATGTTTAAAATAGGATTTCCCTTTTCTCAGTAATAATAAAACCTTGCACTTGATTCTAACTGTGATATAATTAATCCTTATTGGACACACAACAATCCTTCTGGGTTAATTTAATGTTTAATTTACTTTTTAGTAGACTTAAAATAAAGAGATCCAAATTATAGAAAGACCACTTATCTGGAAAACCCCAGGTCCCAAGCATTC